>NC_064871.1:95820032-98751411 GCF_943734695.1 Anopheles maculipalpis | reverse complement strand
AGCCTTGTATCCCTTTGAACACCCTTTGAACACCCCTAAACGATGCTGGGAGGGGGTGGGAAGGGGGTGGCAAGGCCTTGGAATGACCCCACGGACACATATGCCGAAGGTACTGGCCTTTTATCCCTTTAAACACCCTTAAACGTTGCTGAGAGGGGTTGGAAAGGGTGTGGCAAGGCCTTGGAATGACCCCACGGACACATATGCCGAAGGTACTGGCCTTTTATCCCTTTAAACACCCTTAAACGTTGCTGAGAGGGGTTGGAAAGGGTGTGGGAAGACCTGGAAATGACCCCACCGACACATATGCCGAAGGTACTGGCCTTGTATCCCTTTGAACACCCCTAAACGTTGATGGGAGGGGTTGGTGAGGGGGTGGGAAGGCCTGGAAATAACCCCGCGAAAGCATATGCCGAAGGTACTGGCCGTGTATCCCTTTGAACACCCTTTGAACACCCTTAAACGTTGCTGGGAGGGGGTGGGAAGGGGGTGGGAAGGCCTGGAAATGACCCCACCGACACATATGCCGAAGGTACTGGCCTTGCATCCCTTTGAACACCCTTTGAACACCCCTAAACGATGCTGGGAGGGGGGTGGGAAGGGGATGGGAAGGCCTTGGAATGACCCCACGGACACATATGCCGAAGGTACTGGCCTTGTATCCCTTTAAACACCCTTTGAACACCCTTTGAACACCCCTAAACGATGCTGGGAGGGGGTAGGAAGGGTGTGGGAAGGCCTGGGAAAGACCCCACCAACACATATGCCGAAGGTACTGGCCTTGTATCCCTTCGAACACCCTTTGAACACCCTTAAACGATGCTGGGAGGGGGTGGGAAGGGGGTGGCAAGGCCTTGGAATGACCCCACGGACACATATGCCGAAGGTACTGGCCTTTTATCCCTTTAAACACCCTTAAACGTTGCTGAGAGGGGTTGGAAAGGGTGTGGGAAGACCTGGAAATGACCCCACCGACACATATGCCGAAGGTACTGGCCTTGTATCCCTTTGAACACCCCTAAACGTTGATGGGAGGGGTTGGTGAGGGGGTGGGAAGGCCTGGGAATGACCCCACGGGCACATATGCCGAAGGTACTGGCCTTGTATCCCTTTGAACACCCTTTGAACACCCCTAAACGATGCTGGGAGGGGTGGGAAGGGTGTGGGAAGGCCTGGAAATGACCCCACCGACACATATGCCGAAGGTACTGGCCTTGCATCCCTTTGAACACCCTTTGAACACCTCTAAACGATGCTGGGAGGGGGTGGGAAGGGGGTGGGAAGGCCTGAGAATGACCCCACGGACACATATGCCGAAGGTACTGGCCTTGTATCCCTTTGAACACCCTTTGAACACCCCTAAACGATGCTGGGAGGGGTGGGAAGGGGGTGGGAAGGCCTTGGAATGACCCCACGGGCACATATGACGAAGGTACTGGCCTTGTAACCCTTTGAACACCCTTTGAACAACCCTAAACGATGCTGGGAGGGGGTGGGAAGGGGGTGGGAAGGCCTTGGAATGACCCCACGGACACATATGCCGAAGGTACTGGCCTTGTATCCCTTTGAACACCCTTTGAACACCCCTAAACGATGCTGGGAGGGGTGGGAAGGGGATGGGAAGGCCTTGGAATGACCCCACGGACACATATGCCGAAGGTACTGGCCTTGTATCCCTTTAAACACCCTTCGAACACCCTTTGAACACCCTTAAACGATGCTGGGAGGGGGTGGGAAGGGGGTGGCAAGGCCTTGGAATGACCCCACGGACACATATGCCGAAGGTACTGGCCTTGTATCCCTTTGAACACCCTTTGAACACCCCTAAACGATGCTGGGAGGGGTGGGAAGGGTGTGGGAAGGCCTGGAAATGACCCCACGGACACATATGCCGAAGGTACTGGCCTTGTATCCCTTTGAACACCCTTTGAACACCCTTAAACGATGCTGGGAGGGGGTGGGAAGGGGGTGGCAAGGCCTTGGAATGACCCCACGGACACATATGCCGAAGGTACTGGCCTTTTATCCCTTTAAACACCCTTAAACGTTGCTGAGAGGGGTTGGAAAGGGTGTGGGAAGACCTGGAAATGACCCCACCGACACATATGCCGAAGGTACTGGCCTTGTATCCCTTTGAACACCCCTAAACGTTGATGGGAGGGGTTGGTGAGGGGGTGGGAAGGCCTGGGAATGACCCCACGGACACATATGCCGAAGGTACTGGCCTTGTATCCCTTTGAACACCCTTTGAACACCCCTAAACGATGCTGGAAAGGGGTGGGAAGGGGTTGGGAAGGCCTTGGAATAACCCAACGGGCACATATGCTGAAGGTACTGTCTTTATATCTGCTTGAACGCCCTTTGATTACCCCTGAACGATGCTTGAAGGATTAAAAAATTGTTTTAAAAAACATCTCGCGAAAAAAAAATTTGTGAAAAAAAAAAAATTTGTGAAAAAAAAAAATATGTGAAAAAAAAAAAATTTGTGAAAAAAAAAAATTGTGAAAAAAAAAATTTGTGAAAAAAAAAATTTGTAAAAAAAAAAATTTGTGAAAAAAAAAAAATTTGTGAAAAAAAAAAATTTGTGAAAAAAAAAAAATTTGTGAAAAAAAAAATTTGTGAAAAAAAAAATTTGTGAAAAAAAAAAATTTGTGAAAAAAAAAAATTTGTGAAAAAAAAAAAATTGTGAAAAAAAAAAATTGTGAAAAAAAAAATTAATGAAAAAAAAAATTTGTGAAAAAAAAAAAAATTTGTGAAAAAAAAAAATTTGTGAAAAAAAAAAATTGTGAAAAAAAAAAAATTTGTGAAAAAAAAATTTGTGAAAAAAAAAATTTGTGAAAAAAAAAAAATTTGTGAAAAAAAAAAATTGTGAAAAAAAAAAATTTGTTAAAAAAAAAATTTGTGAAAAAAAAAAATTTGTGAAAAAAAAAAAATTTGTGAAAAAAAAAAAATTTGTGAAAAAAAAAAAATTTGTGAAAAAAAAAAATTTGTGAAAAAAAAAATTTGTGAAAAAAAAAAATTTGTGAAAAAAAAAATTTGTGAAAAAAAAAAACTTTTTAAAAAAAAAAAATTTGTGAAAAAAAAAATTTGTGAAAAAAAAAAAATTGTGAAAAAAAAAATTTGTGAAAAAAAAAAAATTTGTGAAAAAAAAAAAATTTGTGAAAAAAAAAAAATTTGTGAAAAAAAAAAATTGTGAAAAAAAAAAATTTGTGAAAAAAAAAATTTGTGAAAAAAAAAAATTTGTGAAAAAAAAAAAATTTGTGAAAAAAAAAAATTTGTGAAAAAAAAAAAAATTGTGAAAAAAAAAAAATTGTGAAAAAAAAAATTTGTGAAAAAAAAAATTTGTAAAAAAAAAAAATTTGTGAAAAAAAAAATTTGTGAAAAAAAAAAATTTGTGAAAAAAAAAATTTGTGAAAAAAAAAAATTTGTGAAAAAAAAAAAAATTTGTGAAAAAAAAAAATTTGTGAAAAAAAAAATTTGTGAAAAAAAAAAATTTGTGAAAAAAAAAAAATTTGTGAAAAAAAAAAAATTTGTGAAAAAAAAAATTTGTGAAAAAAAAAAAATTTGTGAAAAAAAAAATTGTGAAATATTTCAAAATTTTTGAAATATTTCAAAAGCTGTGAAATATTTCAAAAGCTGTGAAATATTTCAAAATTTGTGAAATATTTCAAAAGCTGTGAAATATTTCAAAAGTTGTGAAATATTTCAAAAGCTGTGAAATATTTCAAAAGCTGTGAAATATTTCAAAAGCTGTGAAATATTTCAAAAGCTTTGATATATTGCAAAAGCTTTGATATATTGCAAAAGCTTTAAAATATTTGAAAAGCTTGTGAAAATTTGTGAAAAAAAAAAATTTGTGAAAAAAAAAAATTTGTGAAAAAAAAAATTTGTGAAAAAAAAAAATTTGTGAAAAAAAAAAAATTTGTGAAAAAAAAAAATTTGTGAAAAAAAAAATTTGTGAAAAAAAAAATTGTGAAATATTTCAAAATTTTTGAAATATTTCAAAAGCTGTGAAATATTTCAAAAGTTGTGAAATATTTCAAAAGCTGTGAAATATTTCAAAAGTTGTGAAATATTTCAAAAGCTGTGAAATATTTCAAAAGCTGTGAAATATTTCAAAAGCTTTGATATATTGCAAAAGCTTTGATATATTGCAAAAGCTTTAAAATATTTGAAAAGCTTGTGAAAATTTGTGAAAAAAAAAATGTAAAAAAAAAAAAAATTTGTGAAAAAAAAAATTTGTGAAAAAAAAATTTGTGAAAAAAAAAATTTGTGAAAAAAAAAAATTGTGAAATTTTTCAAAGGCTGTGAAATATTTCAAAAACTGTGAAATATTTCAAAAGTCGTGAAATATTTCAAATGCTGTGAAATATTTCAAAAGTCGTGAAATATTTCAAAAGTTGTGAAATATTTCAAAAGTCGTGAAATATTTCAAAAGTTGTGAAATATTTCAAAAGTCGTGAAATATTTCAAAAGTTGTGAAATATTTCAAAAGCTTTGAAATATTTCAAAAGCTGTGAAATATTTCAAAAGCTTGTGAAAATTTGTGAAAAAAAAATTTGTGAAACAAAAAAATGTGAAAAAAAAAGTTGTGAAATTTTTCAAAAGTTGTGAAATTTTTCAAAAGTTGTGAAATTTTTCAAAAGTTGTGAAATATTTCAAAAGCTGTGAAATATTTCAAAAGTTGTGAAATATTTCAGAAGCTGTGAAATATTTCAAAAGTTGTGATATATTTCAAAAGCTGTGAAATATTTCAAAAGCTTTGATATATTGCAAAAGCTTTGATATATTGCAAAAGCTTTGATATATTGCAAAAGCTTTGATATATTGCAAAAGCTTGTGAAAATTTGTGAAAAAAAATTGTGAAAAAAAATTGTGAAAAAAAAAAAAATTTGTGAAAAAAAAAAAAATTTGTGAAAAAAAAAATGTGAAAAAAAAATGTGAAAAAAAAAGTTGTGAAATTTTTCAAAAGTTGTGAAATTTTTCAAAAGTTGTGAAATATTTCAAAAGCTGTGAAATATTTCAAAAGTTGTGAAATATTTCAAAAGTTGTGAAATATTTCAAAAGCTGTGAAATATTTCAATAGCTGTCAAATATTTCAAAAGCTTTGAAACATTTCAAAAGCTTTGAAATATTTCAATCGGGTCGGGGTGTTCAGCAAAAAGTTGCGCGAGCTCAAGACGCATCCAACGATATGCCGGACATAAGAATCGGACAAAAACTTAGGAAGTTATCGCCGATTTTCCACGGGAATGCTGTCCCGCCAGCAGCATTCCAGCGAAAACTTGTTTTTCGGGAATAACTCAGCGGGGAGCGGTCGGATCGGGTCGGGGTGTTCAGCAAAAAGTTGCGCAAGCTCAAGACGCATCCAACGATATGCCGGGCATAAGAATCGGACAAAAACTCAGGAAGTTATCGCCGATTTTCCACGGGAATGCTGCTGGCGGGACAGCATTCCCGTGGAAAATCGGCGATAACTTCCTGAGTTTTTGTCCGATTCTTATGCCCGGCATATCGTTGGATGCGTCTTGAGCTTGCGCAACTTTTTGCTGAACACCCCGACCCGATCCGACCGCTCCCCGCTGAGTTATTCCCGAAAAACCAGTTTTCGCTGGAATGCTGCTGGCGGGACAGCATTCCCGTGGAAAATCGGCGATAACTTCCTGAGTTTTTGTCCGATTCTTATGTCCGGCATATCGTTGGATGCGTCTTGAGCTCGCGCAACTTTTTGCTGAACACCCCGTCCCGATCCGACCGCCCCCCGCTGAGTTATTCCGGAAAAACTGGTTTTCCGGGAATAACTCAGCGGAGGGCGGTCGGATCGGGTCGGGGTGTTCAGCAAAAAGTTGCGCAAGCTCAAGACGCATCCAACGATATGCCGGACATAAGAATCGGACAAAAACTCAGGAAGTTATCGCCGATTCAAATTTGTGAAAAGTTTCAAAATTTTGAAACTTTTCAAAATTTTGAAACATTTCAAAATTTTGAAACTTTTCACAAATTTGAATCGGCGATAACTTCCTGAGTTTTTGTCCGATTCTTATGTCCGGCATATCGTTGGATGCGTCTTGAGCTCGCGCAACTTTTTGCTGAACACCCCGACCCGATCCGACCGCCCCCCGCTGAGTTATTCCGGAAAAACTGGTTTTCCGGGAATAACTCAGCGGGGGGCGGTCGGATCGGGTCGGGGTGTTCAGCAAAAAGTTGCGCAAGCTCAAGACGCATCCAACGATATGCCGGGCATAAGAATCGGACAAAAACTCAGGAAGTTATCGCCGATTTTCCACGGGAATGCTGCTGGCGGGACAGCATTCCCGTGGAAAATCGGCGATAACTTCCTAAGTTTTTGTCCGATTCTTATGCCCGGCATATCGTTGGATGCGTCTTGAGCTTGCGCAACTTTTTGCTGAACACCCCGACCCGATCCGACCGCTCCCCGCTGAGTTATTCCCGAAAAACCAGTTTTCGCTGGAATGCTGCTGGCGGGACAGCATTCCCGTGGAAAATCGGCGATAACTTCCTGAGTTTTTGTCCGATTCTTATGTCCGGCATATCGTTGGATGCGTCTTGAGCTCGCGCAACTTTTTGCTGAACACCCCGACCCGATCCGACCGCCCCCCGCTGAGTTATTCCGGAAAAACTGGTTTTCCGGGAATAACTCAGCGGGGGGCGGTCGGATCGGGTCGGGGTGTTCAGCAAAAAGTTGCGCAAGCTCAAGACGCATCCAACGATATGCCGGGCATAAGAATCGGATAAAAACTCAGGAAGTTATCGCCGATTCAAATTTGTGAAAAGTTTCAAAATTTTGAAACTTTTCAAAATTTTGAAACATTTCAAAATTTTGAAACTTTTCACAAATTTGAATCGGCGATAACTTCCTGAGTTTTTGTCCGATTCTTATGTCCGGCATATCGTTGGATGCGTCTTGAGCTCGCGCAACTTTTTGCTGAACACCCCGACCCGATCCGACCGCCCCCCGCTGAGTTATTCCGGAAAAACTGGTTTTCCGGGAATAACTCAGCGGGGAGCGGTCGGATCGGGTCGGGGTGTTCAGCAAAAAGTTGCGCAAGCTCAAGACGCATCCAACGATATGCCGGGCATAAGAATCGGACAAAAACTCAGGAAGTTATCGCCGATTTTCCACGGGAATGCTGCTGGCGGGACAGCATTCCCGTGGAAAATCGGCGATAACTTCCTGAGTTTTTGTCCGATTCTTATGCCCGGCATATCGTTGGATGCGTCTTGAGCTTGCGCAACTTTTTGCTGAACACCCCGACCCGATCCGACCGCTCCCCGCTGAGTTATTCCCGAAAAACCAGTTTTCGCTGGAATGCTGCTGGCGGGACAGCATTCCCGTGGAAAATCGGCGATAACTTCCTGAGTTTTTGTCCGATTCTTATGTCCGGCATATCGTTGGATGCGTCTTGAGCTTGCGCAACTTTTTGCTGAACACCCCGACCCGATCCGACCGCTCCCCGCTGAGTTATTCCGGAAAAACTGGTTTTCCGGGAATAACTCAGCGGGGGGCGGTCGGATCGGGTCGAGGTGTTCAGCAAAAAGTTGCGCAAGCTCAAGACGCATCCAACGATATGCCGGGCATAAAAATCGGACAAAAACTCAGGAAGTTATCGCCGATTTTCCACGGGAATGCTGCTGGCGGGACAGCATTCCCGTGGAAAATCGGCGATAACTTCCTGAGTTTTTGTCCGATTCTTATGCCCGGCATATCGTTGGATGCGTCTTGAGCTTGCGCAACTTTTTGCTGAACACCCCGACCCGATCCGACCGCTCCCCGCTGAGTTATTCCCGAAAAACCAGTTTTCGCTGGAATGCTGCTGGCGGGACAGCATTCCCGTGGAAAATCGGCGATAACTTCCTGAGTTTTTGTCCGATTCTTATGTCCGGCATATCGTTGGATGCGTCTTGAGCTCGCGCAACTTTTTGCTGAACACCCCGACCCGATCCGACCGCCCCCCGCTGAGTTATTCCGGAAAAACTGGTTTTCCGGGAATAACTCAGCGGGGGGCGGTCGGATCGGGTCGGGGTGTTCAGCAAAAAGTTGCGCAAGCTCAAGACGCATCCAACGATATGCCGGGCATAAGAATCGGACAAAAACTCAGGAAGTTATCGCCGATTTTCCACGGGAATGCTGCTGGCGGGACAGCATTCCCGTGGAAAATCGGCGATAACTTCCTGAGTTTTTGTCCGATTCTTATGCCCGGCATATCGTTGGATGCGTCTTGAGCTTGCGCAACTTTTTGCTGAACACCCCGACCCGATCCGACCGCTCCCCGCTGAGTTATTCCCGAAAAACCAGTTTTCGCTGGAATGCTGCTGGCGGGACAGCATTCCCGTGGAAAATCGGCGATAACTTCCTGAGTTTTTGTCCGATTCTTATGTCCGGCATATCGTTGGATGCGTCTTGAGCTCGCGCAACTTTTTGCTGAACACCCCGACCCGATCCGACCGCCCCCCGCTGAGTTATTCCGGAAAAACTGGTTTTCCGGGAATAACTCAGCGGGGGGCGGTCGGATCGGGTCGGGGTGTTCAGCAAAAAGTTGCGCAAGCTCAAGACGCATCCAACGATATGCCGGACATAAGAATCGGATAAAAACTCAGGAAGTTATCGCCGATTCAAATTTGTGAAAAGTTTCAAAATTTTGAAACTTTTCAAAATTTTGAAACATTTCAAAATTTTGAAACTTTTCACAAATTTGAATCGGCGATAACTTCCTGAGTTTTTGTCCGATTCTTATGTCCGGCATATCGTTGGATGCGTCTTGAGCTCGCGCAACTTTTTGCTGAACACCCCGACCCGATCCGACCGCCCCCCGCTGAGTTATTCCGGAAAAACTGGTTTTCCGGGAATAACTCAGCGCGGGGCGGTCGGATCGGGTCGGGGTGTTCAGCAAAAAGTTGCGCAAGCTCAAGACGCATCCAACGATATGCCGGGCATAAGAATCGGACAAAAACTCAGGAAGTTATCGCCGATTTTCCACGGGAATGCTGCTGGCGGGACAGCATTCCCGTGGAAAATCGGCGATAACTTCCTGAGTTTTTGTCCGATTCTTATGCCCGGCATATCGTTGGATGCGTCTTGAGCTTGCGCAACTTTTTGCTGAACACCCCGACCCGATCCGACCGCTCCCCGCTGAGTTATTCCCGAAAAACCAGTTTTCGCTGGAATGCTGCTGGCGGGACAGCATTCCCGTGGAAAATCGGCGATAACTTCCTGAGTTTTTGTCCGATTCTTATGTCCGGCATATCGTTGGATGCGTCTTGAGCTCGCGCAACTTTTTGCTGAACACCCCGACCCGATCCGACCGCCCCCCGCTGAGTTATTCCGGAAAAACTGGTTTTCCGGGAATAACTCAGCGGGGGGCGGTCGGATCGGGTCGGGGTGTTCAGCAAAAAGTTGCGCAAGCTCAAGACGCATCCAACGATATGCCGGGCATAAGAATCGGATAAAAACTCAGGAAGTTATCGCCGATTCAAATTTGTGAAAAGTTTCAAAATTTTGAAACTTTTCAAAATTTTGAAACATTTCAAAATTTTGAAACTTTTCACAAATTTGAATCGGCGATAACTTCCTGAGTTTTTGTCCGATTCTTATGTCCGGCATATCGTTGGATGCGTCTTGAGCTCGCGCAACTTTTTGCTGAACACCCCGACCCGATCCGACCGCCCCCCGCTGAGTTATTCCGGAAAAACTGGTTTTCCGGGAATAACTCAGCGGGGGGCGGTCGGATCGGGTCGGGGTGTTCAGCAAAAAGTTGCGCAAGCTCAAGACGCATCCAACGATATGCCGGGCATAAGAATCGGACAAAAACTCAGGAAGTTATCGCCGATTTTCCACGGGAATGCTGCTGGCGGGACAGCATTCCCGTGGAAAATCGGCGATAACTTCCTGAGTTTTTGTCCGATTCTTATGCCCGGCATATCGTTGGATGCGTCTTGAGCTTGCGCAACTTTTTGCTGAACACCCCGACCCGATCCGACCGCTCCCCGCTGAGTTATTCCCGAAAAACCAGTTTTCGCTGGAATGCTGCTGGCGGGACAGCATTCCCGTGGAAAATCGGCGATAACTTCCTGAGTTTTTGTCCGATTCTTATGTCCGGCATATCGTTGGATGCGTCTTGAGCTTGCGCAACTTTTTGCTGAACACCCCGACCCGATCCGACCGCCCCCCGCTGAGTTATTCCGGAAAAACTGGTTTTCCGGGAATAACTCAGCGGGGAGCGGTCGGATCGGGTCGAGGTGTTCAGCAAAAAGTTGCGCAAGCTCAAGACGCATCCAACGATATGCCGGGCATAAAAATCGGACAAAAACTCAGGAAGTTATCGCCGATTTTCCACGGGAATGCTGCTGGCGGGACAGCATTCCCGTGGAAAATCGGCGATAACTTCCTGAGTTTTTGTCCGATTCTTATGCCCGGCATATCGTTGGATGCGTCTTGAGCTTGCGCAACTTTTTGCTGAACACCCCGACCCGATCCGACCGCTCCCCGCTGAGTTATTCCCGAAAAACCAGTTTTCGCTGGAATGCTGCTGGCGGGACAGCATTCCCGTGGAAAATCGGCGATAACTTCCTGAGTTTTTGTCCGATTCTTATGTCCGGCATATCGTTGGATGCGTCTTGAGCTCGCGCAACTTTTTGCTGAACACCCCGACCCGATCCGACCGCCCCCCGCTGAGTTATTCCGGAAAAACTGGTTTTCCGGGAATAACTCAGCGGGGGGCGGTCGGATCGGGTCGGGGTGTTCAGCAAAAAGTTGCGCAAGCTCAAGACGCATCCAACGATATGCCGGGCATAAGAATCGGACAAAAACTCAGGAAGTTATCGCCGATTCAAATTTGTGAAAAGTTTCAAAATTTTGAAACTTTTCAAAATTTTGAAACATTTCAAAATTTTGAAACTTTTCACAAATTTGAATCGGCGATAACTTCCTGAGTTTTTGTCCGATTCTTATGTCCGGCATATCGTTGGATGCGTCTTGAGCTCGCGCAACTTTTTGCTGAACACCCCGACCCGATCCGACCGCCCCCCGCTGAGTTATTCCGGAAAAACTGGTTTTCCGGGAATAACTCAGCGGGGAGCGGTCGGATCGGGTCGGGGTGTTCAGCAAAAAGTTGCGCAAGCTCAAGACGCATCCAACGATATGCCGGACATAAGAATCGGATAAAAACTCAGGAAGTTATCGCCGATTCAAATTTGTGAAAAGTTTCAAAATTTTGAAACTTTTCAAAATTTTGAAACATTTCAAAATTTTGAAACTTTTCACAAATTTGAATCGGCGATAACTTCCTGAGTTTTTGTCCGATTCTTATGTCCGGCATATCGTTGGATGCGTCTTGAGCTCGCGCAACTTTTTGCTGAACACCCCGACCCGATCCGACCGCCCCCCGCTGAGTTATTCCGGAAAAACTGGTTTTCCGGGAATAACTCAGCGGGGGGCGGTCGGATCGGGTCGGGGTGTTCAGCAAAAAGTTGCGCAAGCTCAAGACGCATCCAACGATATGCCGGGCATAAGAATCGGACAAAAACTCAGGAAGTTATCGCCGATTTTCCACGGGAATGCTGCTGGCGGGACAGCATTCCCGTGGAAAATCGGCGATAACTTCCTGAGTTTTTGTCCGATTCTTATGCCCGGCATATCGTTGGATGCGTCTTGAGCTTGCGCAACTTTTTGCTGAACACCCCGACCCGATCCGACCGCCCCCCGCTGAGTTATTCCCGAAAAACCAGTTTTCGCTGGAATGCTGCTGGCGGGACAGCATTCCCGTGGAAAATCGGCGATAACTTCCTGAGTTTTTGTCCGATTCTTATGTCCGGCATATCGTTGGATGCGTCTTGAGCTCGCGCAACTTTTTGCTGAACACCCCGACCCGATCCGACCGCCCCCCGCTGAGTTATTCCGGAAAAACTGGTTTTCCGGGAATAACTCAGCGGGGGGCGGTCGGATCGGGTCGGGGTGTTCAGCAAAAAGTTGCGCAAGCTCAAGACGCATCCAACGATATGCCGGGCATAAGAATCGGATAAAAACTCAGGAAGTTATCGCCGATTCAAATTTGTGAAAAGTTTCAAAATTTTGAAACTTTTCAAAATTTTGAAACATTTCAAAATTTTGAAACTTTTCACAAATTTGAATCGGCGATAACTTCCTGAGTTTTTGTCCGATTCTTATGTCCGGCATATCGTTGGATGCGTCTTGAGCTCGCGCAACTTTTTGCTGAACACCCCGACCCGATCCGACCGCCCCCCGCTGAGTTATTCCGGAAAAACTGGTTTTCCGGGAATAACTCAGCGGGGAGCGGTCGGATCGGGTCGGGGTGTTCAGCAAAAAGTTGCGCAAGCTCAAGACGCATCCAACGATATGCCGGGCATAAGAATCGGACAAAAACTCAGGAAGTTATCGCCGATTTTCCACGGGAATGCTGCTGGCGGGACAGCATTCCCGTGGAAAATCGGCGATAACTTCCTGAGTTTTTGTCCGATTCTTATGCCCGGCATATCGTTGGATGCGTCTTGAGCTTGCGCAACTTTTTGCTGAACACCCCGACCCGATCCGACCGCTCCCCGCTGAGTTATTCCCGAAAAACCAGTTTTCGCTGGAATGCTGCTGGCGGGACAGCATTCCCGTGGAAAATCGGCGATAACTTCCTGAGTTTTTGTCCGATTCTTATGTCCGGCATATCGTTGGATGCGTCTTGAGCTCGCGCAACTTTTTGCTGAACACCCCGACCCGATCCGACCGCCCCCCGCTGAGTTATTCCGGAAAAACTGGTTTTCCGGGAATAACTCAGCGGGGGGCGGTCGGATCGGGTCGGGGTGTTCAGCAAAAAGTTGCGCAAGCTCAAGACGCATCCAACGATATGCCGGGCATAAGAATCGGATAAAAACTCAGGAAGTTATCGCCGATTCAAATTTGTGAAAAGTTTCAAAATTTTGAAACTTTTCAAAATTTTGAAACATTTCAAAATTTTGAAACTTTTCACAAATTTGAATCGGCGATAACTTCCTGAGTTTTTGTCCGATTCTTATGTCCGGCATATCGTTGGATGCGTCTTGAGCTCGCGCAACTTTTTGCTGAACACCCCGACCCGATCCGACCGCCCCCCGCTGAGTTATTCCGGAAAAACTGGTTTTCCGGGAATAACTCAGCGGGGAGCGGTCGGATCGGGTCGAGGTGTTCAGCAAAAAGTTGCGCAAGCTCAAGACGCATCCAACGATATGCCGGGCATGAGAATCGGACAAAAACTCAGGAAGTTATCGCCGATTTTCCACGGGAATGCTGCTGGCGGGACAGCATTCCCGTGGAAAATCGGCGATAACTTCCTGAGTTTTTGTCCGATTCTTATGCCCGGCATATCGTTGGATGCGTCTTGAGCTTGCGCAACTTTTTGTTGAACACCCCGACCCGATCCGACCGCTCCCCGCTGAGTTATTCCCGAAAAACCAGTTTTCGCTGGAATGCTGCTGGCGGGACAGCATTCCCGTGGAAAATCGGCGATAACTTCCTGAGTTTTTGTCCGATTCTTATGTCCGGCATATCGTTGGATGCGTCTTGAGCTTGCGCAACTTTTTGCTGAACACCCCGACCCGATCCGACCGCTCCCCGCTGAGTTATTCCGGAAAAACTGGTTTTCCGGGAATAACTCAGCGGGGAGCGGTCGGATCGGGTCGGGGTGTTCAGCAAAAAGTTGCGCAAGCTCAAGACGCATCCAACGATATGCCGGGCATAAAAATCGGACAAAAACTCAGGAAGTTATCGCCGATTTTCCACGGGAATGCTGCTGGCGGGACAGCATTCCCGTGGAAAATCGGCGATAACTTCCTGAGTTTTTGTCCGATTCTTATGCCCGGCATATCGTTGGATGCGTCTTGAGCTTGCGCAACTTTTTGCTGAACACCCCGACCCGATCCGACCGCTCCCCGCTGAGTTATTCCCGAAAAACCAGTTTTCGCTGGAATGCTGCTGGCGGGACAGCATTCCCGTGGAAAATCGGCGATAACTTCCTGAGTTTTTGTCCGATTCTTATGTCCGGCATATCGTTGGATGCGTCTTGAGCTCGCGCAACTTTTTGCTGAACACCCCGACCCGATCCGACCGCCCCCCGCTGAGTTATTCCGGAAAAACTGGTTTTCCGGGAATAACTCAGCGGGGGGCGGTCGGATCGGGTCGGGGTGTTCAGCAAAAAGTTGCGCAAGCTCAAGACGCATCCAACGATATGCCGGACATAAGAATCGGATAAAAACTCAGGAAGTTATCGCCGATTCAAATTTGTGAAAAGTTTCAAAATTTTGAAACTTTTCAAAATTTTGAAACATATCAAAATTTTGAAACTTTTCACAAATTTGAATCGGCGATAACTTCCTGAGTTTTTGTCCGATTCTTATGTCCGGCATATCGTTGGATGCGTCTTGAGCTCGCGCAACTTTTTGCTGAACACCCCGACCCGATCCGACCGCCCCCCGCTGAGTTATTCCGGAAAAACTGGTTTTCCGGGAATAACTCAGCGGGGGGCGGTCGGATCGGGTCGGGGTGTTCAGCAAAAAGTTGCGCAAGCTCAAGACGCATCCAACGATATGCCGGGCATAAGAATCGGACAAAAACTCAGGAAGTTATCGCCGATTTTCCACGGGAATGCTGCTGGCGGGACAGCATTCCCGTGGAAAATCGGCGATAACTTCCTGAGTTTTTGTCCGATTCTTATGCCCGGCATATCGTTGGATGCGTCTTGAGCTTGCGCAACTTTTTGCTGAACACCCCGACCCGATCCGACCGCTCCCCGCTGAGTTATTCCCGAAAAACCAGTTTTCGCTGGAATGCTGCTGGCGGGACAGCATTCCCGTGGAAAATCGGCGATAACTTCCTGAGTTTTTGTCCGATTCTTATGTCCGGCATATCGTTGGATGCGTCTTGAGCTCGCGCAACTTTTTGCTGAACACCCCGACCCGATCCGACCGCCCCCCGCTGAGTTATTCCGGAAAAACTGGTTTTCCGGGAATAACTCAGCGGGGGGCGGTCGGATCGGGTCGGGGTGTTCAGCAAAAAGTTGCGCAAGCTCAAGACGCATCCAACGATATGCCGGGCATAAGAATCGGATAAAAACTCAGGAAGTTATCGCCGATTCAAATTTGTGAAAAGTTTCAAAATTTTGAAACTTTTCAAAATTTTGAAACATTTCAAAATTTTGAAACTTTTCACAAATTTGAATCGGCGATAACTTCCTGAGTTTTTGTCCGATTCTTATGTCCGGCATATCGTTGGATGCGTCTTGAGCTCGCGCAACTTTTTGCTGAACACCCCGACCCGATCCGACCGCCCCCCGCTGAGTTATTCTGGAAAAACTGGTTTTCCGGGAATAACTCAGCGGGGAGCGGTCGGATCGGGTCGGGGTGTTCAGCAAAAAGTTGCGCAAGCTCAAGACGCATCCAACGATATGCCGGGCATAAGAATCGGACAAAAACTCAGGAAGTTATCGCCGATTTTCCACGGGAATGCTGCTGGCGGGACAGCATTCCCGTGGAAAATCGGCGATAACTTCCTGAGTTTTTGTCCGATTCTTATGCCCGGCATATCGTTGGATGCGTCTTGAGCTTGCGCAACTTTTTGCTGAACACCCCGACCCGATCCGACCGCTCCCCGCTGAGTTATTCCCGAAAAACCAGTTTTCGCTGGAATGCTGCTGGCGGGACAGCATTCCCGTGGAAAATCGGCGATAACTTCCTGAGTTTCCTGAGCTTCCTGAGGAAAAACTGGTTTTCCGGGAATAACTCAGCGGGGAGCGGTCGGATCGGGTCGGGGTGTTCAGCAAAAAGTTGCGCAAGCTCAAGACGCATCCAACGATATGCCGGGCATAAAAATCGGACAAAAACTCAGGAAGTTATCGCCGATTTTCCACGGGAATGCTGCTGGCGGGACAGCATTCCCGTGGAAAATCGGCGATAACTTCCTGAGTTTTTGTCCGATTCTTATGCCCGGCATATCGTTGGATGCGTCTTGAGCTTGCGCAACTTTTTGCTGAACACCCCGACCCGATCCGACCGCTCCCCGCTGAGTTATTCCCGAAAAACCAGTTTTCGCTGGAATGCTGCTGGCGGGACAGCATTCCCGTGGAAAATCGGCGATAACTTCCTGAGTTTTTGTCCGATTCTTATGTCCGGCATATCGTTGGATGCGTCTTGAGCTCGCGCAACTTTTTGCTGAACACCCCGACCCGATCCGACCGCCCCCCGCTGAGTTATTCCGGAAAAACTGGTTTTCCGGGAATAACTCAGCGGGGGGCGGTCGGATCGGGTCGGGGTGTTCAGCAAAAAGTTGCGCAAGCTCAAGACGCATCCAACGATATGCCGGACATAAGAATCGGATAAAAACTCAGGAAGTTATCGCCGATTCAAATTTGTGAAAAGTTTCAAAATTTTGAAACTTTTCAAAATTTTGAAACATTTCAAAATTTTGAAACATTTCAAAATTTTGAAACTTTTCACAAATTTGAATCGGCGATAACTTCCTGAGTTTTTGTCCGATTCTTATGTCCGGCTTATCGTTGGATGCGTCTTGAGCTCGCGCAACTTTTTGCTGAACACCCCGACCCGATCCGACCGCCCCCGCTGAGTTATTCCGGAAAAACTGGTTTTCCGGGAATAACTCAGCGGGGGGCGGTCGGATCGGGTCGGGGTGTTCAGCAAAAAGTTGCGCAAGCTCAAGACGCATCCAACGATATGCCGGGCATAAGAATCGGACAAAAACTCAGGAAGTTATCGCCGATTTTCCACGGGAATGCTGCTGGCGGGACAGCATTCCCGTGGAAAATCGGCGATAACTTCCTGAGTTTTTGTCCGATTCTTATGCCCGGCATATCGTTGGATGCGTCTTGAGCTTGCGCAACTTTTTGCTGAACACCCGACCCGATCCGACCGCTCCCCGCTGAGTTATTCCCGAAAAACCAGTTTTCGCTGGAATGCTGCTGGCGGGACAGCATTCCCGTGGAAAATCGGCGATAACTTCCTGAGTTTTTGTCCGATTCTTATGTCCGGCATATCGTTGGATGCGTCTTGAGCTCGCGCAACTTTTTGCTGAACACCCCGACCCGATCCGACCGCCCCCCGCTGAGTTATTCCGGAAAAACTGGTTTTCCGGGAATAACTCAGCGGGGGGCGGTCGGATCGGGTCGGGGTGTTCAGCAAAAAGTTGCGCAAGCTCAAGACGCATCCAACGATATGCCGGGCATAAGAATCGGATAAAAACTCAGGAAGTTATCGCCGATTCAAATTTGTGAAAAGTTTCAAAATTTTGAAACTTTTCAAAATTTTGAAACATTTCAAAATTTTGAAACTTTTCACAAATTTGAATCGGCGATAACTTCCAGAGTTTTTGTCCGATTCTTATGTCCGGCATATCGTTGGATGCGTCTTGAGCTCGCGCAACTTTTTGCTGAACACCCCGACCCGATCCGACCGCCCCCCGCTGAGTTATTCCGGAAAAACTGGTTTTCCGGGAATAACTCAGCGGGGAGCGGTCGGATCGGGTCGGGGTGTTCAGCAAAAAGTTGCGCAAGCTCAAGACGCATCCAACGATATGCCGGGCATAAGAATCGGACAAAAACTCAGGAAGTTATCGCCGATTTTCCACGGGAATGCTGCTGGCGGGACAGCATTCCCGTGGAAAATCGGCGATAACTTCCTGAGTTTTTGTCCGATTCTTATGCCCGGCATATCGTTGGATGCGTCTTGAGCTTGCGCAACTTTTTGCTGAACACCCCGACCCGATCCGACCGCTCCCCGCTGAGTTATTCCCGAAAAACCAGTTTTCGCTGGAATGCTGCTGGCGGGACAGCATTCCCGTGGAAAATCGGCGATAACTTCCTGAGTTTTTGTCCGATTCTTATGCCCGGCATATCGTTGGATGCGTCTTGAGCTTGCGCAACTTTTTGCTGAACACCCCGACCCGATCCGACCGCTCCCCGCTGAGTTATTCCCGAAAAACCAGTTTTCGCTGGAATGCTGCTGGCGGGACAGCATTCCCGTGGAAAATCGGCGATAACTTCCTGAGTTTTTGTCCGATTCTTATGTCCGGCATATCGTTGGATGCGTCTTGAGCTTGCGCAACTTTTTGCTGAACACCCCGACCCGATCCGACCGCCCCCCGCTGAGTTATTCCGGAAAAACTGGTTTTCCGGGAATAACTCAGCGGGGAGCGGTCGGATCGGGTCGGGGTGTTCAGCAAAAAGTTGCGCAAGCTCAAGACGCATCCAACGATATGCCGGGCATAAAAATCGGACAAAAACTCAGGAAGTTATCGCCGATTTTCCACGGGAATGCTGCTGGCGGGACAGCATTCCCGTGGAAAATCGGCGATAACTTCCTGAGTTTTTGTCCGATTCTTATGCCCGGCATATCGTTGGATGCGTCTTGAGCTTGCGCAACTTTTTGCTGAACACCCCGACCCGATCCGACCGCTCCCCGCTGAGTTATTCCCGAAAAACCAGTTTTCGCTGGAATGCTGCTGGCGGGACAGCATTCCCGTGGAAAATCGGCGATAACTTCCTGAGTTTTTGTCCGATTCTTATGTCCGGCATATCGTTGGATGCGTCTTGAGCTCGCGCAACTTTTTGCTGAACACCCCGACCCGATCCGACCGCCCCCCGCTGAGTTATTCCGGAAAAACTGGTTTTCCGGGAATAACTCAGTGGGGAGCGGTCGGATCGGGTCGGGGTGTTCAGCAAAAAGTTGCGCAAGCTCAAGACGCATCCAACGATATGCCGGACATAAGAATCGGATAAAAACTCAGGAAGTTATCGCCGATTCAAATTTGTGAAAAGTTTCAAAATTTTGAAACTTTTCAAAATTTTGAAACATTTCAAAATTTTGAAACTTTTCACAAATTTGAATCGGCGATAACTTCCTGAGTTTTTGTCCGATTCTTATGTCCGGCATATCGTTGGATGCGTCTTGAGCTCGCGCAACTTTTTGCTGAACACCCCGACCCGATCCGACCGCCCCCCGCTGAGTTATTCCGGAAAAACTGGTTTTCCGGGAATAACTCAGCGGGGGGCGGTCGGATCGGGTCGGGGTGTTCAGCAAAAAGTTGCGCAAGCTCAAGACGCATCCAACGATATGCCGGGCATAAGAATCGGACAAAAACTCAGGAAGTTATCGCCGATTTTCCACGGGAATGCTGCTGGCGGGACAGCATTCCCGTGGAAAATCGGCGATAACTTCCTGAGTTTTTGTCCGATTCTTATGCCCGGCATATCGTTGGATGCGTCTTGAGCTTGCGCAACTTTTTGCTGAACACCCCGACCCGATCCGACCGCTCCCCGCTGAGTTATTCCCGAAAAACCAGTTTTCGCTGGAATGCTGCTGGCGGGACAGCATTCCCGTGGAAAATCGGCGATAACTTCCTGAGTTTTTGTCCGATTCTTATGCCCGGCATATCGTTGGATGCGTCTTGAGCTTGCGCAACTTTTTGCTGAACACCCCGACCCGATCCGACCGCTCCCCGCTGAGTTATTCCCGAAAAACCAGTTTTCGCTGGAATGCTGCTGGCGGGACAGCATTCCCGTGGAAAATCGGCGATAACTTCCTGAGTTTTTGTCCGATTCTTATGTCCGGCATATCGTTGGATGCGTCTTGAGCTCGCGCAACTTTTTGCTGAACACCCCGACCCGATCCGACCGCCCCCCGCTGAGTTATTCCGGAAAAACTGGTTTTCCGGGAATAACTCAGCGGGGGGCGGTCGGATCGGGTCGGGGTGTTCAGCAAAAAGTTGCGCAAGCTCAAGACGCATCCAACGATATGCCGGGCATAAGAATCGGATAAAAACTCAGGAAGTTATCGCCGATTCAAATTTGTGAAAAGTTTCAAAATTTTGAAACTTTTCAAAATTTTGAAACATTTCAAAATTTTGAAACTTTTCACAAATTTGAATCGGCGATAACTTCCTGAGTTTTTGTCCGATTCTTATGTCCGGCATATCGTTGGATGCGTCTTGAGCTCGCGCAACTTTTTGCTGAACACCCCGACCCGATCCGACCGCCCCCCGCTGAGTTATTCTGGAAAAACTGGTTTTCCGGGAATAACTCAGCGGGGAGCGGTCGGATCGGGTCGGGGTGTTCAGCAAAAAGTTGCGCAAGCTCAAGACGCATCCAACGATATGCCGGGCATAAGAATCGGACAAAAACTCAGGAAGTTATCGCCGATTTTCCACGGGAATGCTGCTGGCGGGACAGCATTCCCGTGGAAAATCGGCGATAACTTCCTGAGTTTTTGTCCGATTCTTATGCCCGGCATATCGTTGGATGCGTCTTGAGCTTGCGCAACTTTTTGCTGAACACCCCGACCCGATCCGACCGCTCCCCGCTGAGTTATTCCCGAAAAACCAGTTTTCGCTGGAATGCTGCTGGCGGGACAGCATTCCCGTGGAAAATCGGCGATAACTTCCTGAGTTTTTGTCCGATTCTTATGTCCGGCATATCGTTGGATGCGTCTTGAGCTTGCGCAACTTTTTGCTGAACACCCCGACCCGATCCGACCGCCCCCCGCTGAGTTATTCCGGAAAAACTGGTTTTCCGGGAATAACTCAGCGGGGAGCGGTCGGATCGGGTCGGGGTGTTCAGCAAAAAGTTGCGCAAGCTCAAGACGCATCCAACGATATGCCGGGCATAAAAATCGGACAAAAACTCAGGAAGTTATCGCCGATTTTCCACGGGAATGCTGCTGGCGGGACAGCATTCCCGTGGAAAATCGGCGATAACTTCCTGAGTTTTTGTCCGATTCTTATGCCCGGCATATCGTTGGATGCGTCTTGAGCTTGCGCAACTTTTTGCTGAACACCCCGACCCGATCCGACCGCTCCCCGCTGAGTTATTCCCGAAAAACCAGTTTTCGCTGGAATGCTGCTGGCGGGACAGCATTCCCGTGGAAAATCGGCGATAACTTCCTGAGTTTTTGTCCGATTCTTATGTCCGGCATATCGTTGGATGCGTCTTGAGCTCGCGCAACTTTTTGCTGAACACCCCGACCCGATCCGACCGCCCCCCGCTGAGTTATTCCGGAAAAACTGGTTTTCCGGGAATAACTCAGCGGGGGGCGGTCGGATCGGGTCGGGGTGTTCAGCAAAAAGTTGCGCAAGCTCAAGACGCATCCAACGATATGCCGGACATAAGAATCGGATAAAAACTCAGGAAGTTATCGCCGATTCAAATTTGTGAAAAGTTTCAAAATTTTGAAACTTTTCAAAATTTTGAAACATTTCAAAATTTTGAAACATTTCAAAATTTTGAAACTTTTCACAAATTTGAATCGGCGATAACTTCCTGAGTTTTTGTCCGATTCTTATGTCCGGCATATCGTTGGATGCGTCTTGAGCTCGCGCAACTTTTTGCTGAACACCCCGACCCGATCCGACCGCCCCCGCTGAGTTATTCCGGAAAAACTGGTTTTCCGGGAATAACTCAGCGGGGGGCGGTCGGATCGGGTCGGGGTGTTCAGCAAAAAGTTGCGCAAGCTCAAGACGCATCCAACGATATGCCGGGCATAAGAATCGGACAAAAACTCAGGAAGTTATCGCCGATTTTCCACGGGAATGCTGCTGGCGGGACAGCATTCCCGTGGAAAATCGGCGATAACTTCCTGAGTTTTTGTCCGATTCTTATGCCCGGCATATCGTTGGATGCGTCTTGAGCTTGCGCAACTTTTTGCTGAACACCCGACCCGATCCGACCGCTCCCCGCTGAGTTATTCCCGAAAAACCAGTTTTCGCTGGAATGCTGCTGGCGGGACAGCATTCCCGTGGAAAATCGGCGATAACTTCCTGAGTTTTTGTCCGATTCTTATGTCCGGCATATCGTTGGATGCGTCTTGAGCTCGCGCAACTTTTTGCTGAACACCCCGACCCGATCCGACCGCCCCCCGCTGAGTTATTCCGGAAAAACTGGTTTTCCGGGAATAACTCAGCGGGGGGCGGTCGGATCGGGTCGGGGTGTTCAGCAAAAAGTTGCGCAAGCTCAAGACGCATCCAACGATATGCCGGGCATAAGAATCGGATAAAAACTCAGGAAGTTATCGCCGATTCAAATTTGTGAAAAGTTTCAAAATTTTGAAACTTTTCAAAATTTTGAAACATTTCAAAATTTTGAAACTTTTCACAAATTTGAATCGGCGATAACTTCCAGAGTTTTTGTCCGATTCTTATGTCCGGCATATCGTTGGATGCGTCTTGAGCTCGCGCAACTTTTTGCTGAACACCCCGACCCGATCCGACCGCCCCCCGCTGAGTTATTCCGGAAAAACTGGTTTTCCGGGAATAACTCAGCGGGGAGCGGTCGGATCGGGTCGGGGTGTTCAGCAAAAAGTTGCGCAAGCTCAAGACGCATCCAACGATATGCCGGGCATAAGAATCGGACAAAAACTCAGGAAGTTATCGCCGATTTTCCACGGGAATGCTGCTGGCGGGACAGCATTCCCGTGGAAAATCGGCGATAACTTCCTGAGTTTTTGTCCGATTCTTATGCCCGGCATATCGTTGGATGCGTCTTGAGCTTGCGCAACTTTTTGCTGAACACCCCGACCCGATCCGACCGCTCCCCGCTGAGTTATTCCCGAAAAACCAGTTTTCGCTGGAATGCTGCTGGCGGGACAGCATTCCCGTGGAAAATCGGCGATAACTTCCTGAGTTTTTGTCCGATTCTTATGCCCGGCATATCGTTGGATGCGTCTTGAGCTTGCGCAACTTTTTGCTGAACACCCCGACCCGATCCGACCGCTCCCCGCTGAGTTATTCCCGAAAAACCAGTTTTCGCTGGAATGCTGCTGGCGGGACAGCATTCCCGTGGAAAATCGGCGATAACTTCCTGAGTTTTTGTCCGATTCTTATGTCCGGCATATCGTTGGATGCGTCTTGAGCTTGCGCAACTTTTTGCTGAACACCCCGACCCGATCCGACCGCCCCCCGCTGAGTTATTCCGGAAAAACTGGTTTTCCGGGAATAACTCAGCGGGGAGCGGTCGGATCGGGTCGGGGTGTTCAGCAAAAAGTTGCGCAAGCTCAAGACGCATCCAACGATATGCCGGGCATAAAAATCGGACAAAAACTCAGGAAGTTATCGCCGATTTTCCACGGGAATGCTGCTGGCGGGACAGCATTCCCGTGGAAAATCGGCGATAACTTCCTGAGTTTTTGTCCGATTCTTATGCCCGGCATATCGTTGGATGCGTCTTGAGCTTGCGCAACTTTTTGCTGAACACCCCGACCCGATCCGACCGCTCCCCGCTGAGTTATTCCCGAAAAACCAGTTTTCGCTGGAATGCTGCTGGCGGGACAGCATTCCCGTGGAAAATCGGCGATAACTTCCTGAGTTTTTGTCCGATTCTTATGTCCGGCATATCGTTGGATGCGTCTTGAGCTCGCGCAACTTTTTGCTGAACACCCCGACCCGATCCGACCGCCCCCCGCTGAGTTATTCCGGAAAAACTGGTTTTCCGGGAATAACTCAGTGGGGAGCGGTCGGATCGGGTCGGGGTGTTCAGCAAAAAGTTGCGCAAGCTCAAGACGCATCCAACGATATGCCGGACATAAGAATCGGATAAAAACTCAGGAAGTTATCGCCGATTCAAATTTGTGAAAAGTTTCAAAATTTTGAAACTTTTCAAAATTTTGAAACATTTCAAAATTTTGAAACTTTTCACAAATTTGAATCGGCGATAACTTCCTGAGTTTTTGTCCGATTCTTATGTCCGGCATATCGTTGGATGCGTCTTGAGCTCGCGCAACTTTTTGCTGAACACCCCGACCCGATCCGACCGCCCCCCGCTGAGTTATTCCGGAAAAACTGGTTTTCCGGGAATAACTCAGCGGGGGGCGGTCGGATCGGGTCGGGGTGTTCAGCAAAAAGTTGCGCAAGCTCAAGACGCATCCAACGATATGCCGGGCATAAGAATCGGACAAAAACTCAGGAAGTTATCGCCGATTTTCCACGGGAATGCTGCTGGCGGGACAGCATTCCCGTGGAAAATCGGCGATAACTTCCTGAGTTTTTGTCCGATTCTTATGCCCGGCATATCGTTGGATGCGTCTTGAGCTTGCGCAACTTTTTGCTGAACACCCCGACCCGATCCGACCGCCCCCCGCTGAGTTATTCCCGAAAAACCAGTTTTCGCTGGAATGCTGCTGGCGGGACAGCATTCCCGTGGAAAATCGGCGATAACTTCCTGAGTTTTTGTCCGATTCTTATGTCCGGCATATCGTTGGATGCGTCTTGAGCTCGCGCAACTTTTTGCTGAACACCCCGACCCGATCCGACCGCCCCCCGCTGAGTTATTCCGGTTTCCGGGTGGTTTTCCGGGAATAACTCAGTGGGGAGCGGTCGGATCGGGTCGGGGTGTTCAGCAAAAAGTTGCGCAAGCTCAAGACGCATCCAACGATATGCCGGACATAAGAATCGGATAAAAACTCAGGAAGTTATCGCCGATTCAAATTTGTGAAAAGTTTCAAAATTTTGAAACTTTTCAAAATTTTGAAACATTTCAAAATTTTGAAACTTTTCACAAATTTGAATCGGCGATAACTTCCTGAGTTTTTGTCCGATTCTTATGTCCGGCATATCGTTGGATGCGTCTTGAGCTCGCGCAACTTTTTGCTGAACACCCCGACCCGATCCGACCGCCCCCCGCTGAGTTATTCCGGAAAAACTGGTTTTCCGGGAATAACTCAGCGGGGGGCGGTCGGATCGGGTCGGGGTGTTCAGCAAAAAGTTGCGCAAGCTCAAGACGCATCCAACGATATGCCGGGCATAAGAATCGGACAAAAACTCAGGAAGTTATCGCCGATTTTCCACGGGAATGCTGCTGGCGGGACAGCATTCCCGTGGAAAATCGGCGATAACTTCCTGAGTTTTTGTCCGATTCTTATGCCCGGCATATCGTTGGATGCGTCTTGAGCTTGCGCAACTTTTTGCTGAACACCCCGACCCGATCCGACCGCCCCCCGCTGAGTTATTCCCGAAAAACCAGTTTTCGCTGGAATGCTGCTGGCGGGACAGCATTCCCGTGGAAAATCGGCGATAACTTCCTGAGTTTTTGTCCGATTCTTATGTCCGGCATATCGTTGGATGCGTCTTGAGCTCGCGCAACTTTTTGCTGAACACCCCGACCCGATCCGACCGCCCCCCGCTGAGTTATTCCGGAAAAACTGGTTTTCCGGGAATAACTCAGCGGGGGGCGGTCGGATCGGGTCGGGGTGTTCAGCAAAAAGTTGCGCAAGCTCAAGACGCATCCAACGATATGCCGGGCATAAGAATCGGATAAAAACTCAGGAAGTTATCGCCGATTCAAATTTGTGAAAAGTTTCAAAATTTTGAAACTTTTCAAAATTTTGAAACATTTCAAAATTTTGAAACTTTTCACAAATTTGAATCGGCGATAACTTCCTGAGTTTTTGTCCGATTCTTATGTCCGGCATATCGTTGGATGCGTCTTGAGCTCGCGCAACTTTTTGCTGAACACCCCGACCCGATCCGACCGCCCCCCGCTGAGTTATTCCGGAAAAACTGGTTTTCCGGGAATAACTCAGCGGGGAGCGGTCGGATCGGGTCGGGGTGTTCAGCAAAAAGTTGCGCAAGCTCAAGACGCATCCAACGATATGCCGGGCATAAGAATCGGACAAAAACTCAGGAAGTTATCGCCGATTTTCCACGGGAATGCTGCTGGCGGGACAGCATTCCCGTGGAAAATCGGCGATAACTTCCTGAGTTTTTGTCCGATTCTTATGCCCGGCATATCGTTGGATGCGTCTTGAGCTCGCGCAACTTTTTGCTGAACACCCCGACCCGATCCGACCGCCCCCCGCTGAGTTATTCCGGAAAAACTGGTTTTCCGGGAATAACTCAGCGGGGGGCGGTCGGATCGGGTCGGGGTGTTCAGCAAAAAGTTGCGCAAGCTCAAGACGCATCCAACGATATGCCGGGCATAAGAATCGGACAAAAACTCAGGAAGTTATCGCCGATTTTCCACGGGAATGCTGTCCCGCCAGCAGCATTCCCGTGGAAAATCGGCGATAACTTCCTGAGTTTTTGTCCGATTCTTATGCCCGGCATATCGTTGGATGCGTCTTGAGCTTGCGCAACTTTTTGCTGAACACCCCGACCCGATCCGACCGCTCCCCGCTGAGTTATTCCCGAAAAACCAGTTTTCGCTGGAATGCTGCTGGCGGGACAGCATTCCCGTGGAAAATCGGCGATAACTTCCTGAGTTTTTGTCCGATTCTTATGTCCGGCATATCGTTGGATGCGTCTTGAGCTCGCGCAACTTTTTGCTGAACACCCCGACCCGATCCGACCGCCCCCCGCTGAGTTATTCCGGAAAAACTGGTTTTCCGGGAATAACTCAGCGGGGAGCGGTCGGATCGGGTCGGGGTGTTCAGCAAAAAGTTGCGCAAGCTCAAGACGCATCCAACGATATGCCGGACATAAGAATCGGATAAAAACTCAGGAAGTTATCGCCGATTCAAATTTGTGAAAAGTTTCAAAATTTTGAAACTTTTCAAAATTTTGAAACATTTCAAAATTTTGAAACTTTTCACAAATTTGAATCGGCGATAACTTCCTGAGTTTTTGTCCGATTCTTATGTCCGGCATATCGTTGGATGCGTCTTGAGCTCGCGCAACTTTTTGCTGAACACCCCGACCCGATCCGACCGCCCCCCGCTGAGTTATTCCGGAAAAACTGGTTTTCCGGGAATAACTCAGCGGGGGGCGGTCGGATCGGGTCGGGGTGTTCAGCAAAAAGTTGCGCAAGCTCAAGACGCATCCAACGATATGCCGGGCATAAGAATCGGACAAAAACTCAGGAAGTTATCGCCGATTTTCCACGGGAATGCTGCTGGCGGGACAGCATTCCCGTGGAAAATCGGCGATAACTTCCTGAGTTTTTGTCCGATTCTTATGCCCGGCATATCGTTGGATGCGTCTTGAGCTTGCGCAACTTTTTGCTGAACACCCCGACCCGATCCGACCGCCCCCCGCTGAGTTATTCCCGAAAAACCAGTTTTCGCTGGAATGCTGCTGGCGGGACAGCATTCCCGTGGAAAATCGGCGATAACTTCCTGAGTTTTTGTCCGATTCTTATGTCCGGCATATCGTTGGATGCGTCTTGAGCTCGCGCAACTTTTTGCTGAACACCCCGACCCGATCCGACCGCCCCCCGCTGAGTTATTCCGGAAAAACTGGTTTTCCGGGAATAACTCAGCGGGGGGCGGTCGGATCGGGTCGGGGTGTTCAGCAAAAAGTTGCGCAAGCTCAAGACGCATCCAACGATATGCCGGGCATAAGAATCGGATAAAAACTCAGGAAGTTATCGCCGATTCAAATTTGTGAAAAGTTTCAAAATTTTGAAACTTTTCAAAATTTTGAAACATTTCAAAATTTTGAAACTTTTCACAAATTTGAATCGGCGATAACTTCCTGAGTTTTTGTCCGATTCTTATGTCCGGCATATCGTTGGATGCGTCTTGAGCTCGCGCAACTTTTTGCTGAACACCCCGACCCGATCCGACCGCCCCCCGCTGAGTTATTCCGGAAAAACTGGTTTTCCGGGAATAACTCAGCGGGGAGCGGTCGGATCGGGTCGGGGTGTTCAGCAAAAAGTTGCGCAAGCTCAAGACGCATCCAACGATATGCCGGGCATAAGAATCGGACAAAAACTCAGGAAGTTATCGCCGATTTTCCACGGGAATGCTGCTGGCGGGACAGCATTCCCGTGGAAAATCGGCGATAACTTCCTGAGTTTTTGTCCGATTCTTATGCCCGGCATATCGTTGGATGCGTCTTGAGCTTGCGCAACTTTTTGCTGAACACCCCGACCCGATCCGACCGCTCCCCGCTGAGTTATTCCCGAAAAACCAGTTTTCGCTGGAATGCTGCTGGCGGGACAGCATTCCCGTGGAAAATCGGCGATAACTTCCTGAGTTTTTGTCCGATTCTTATGTCCGGCATATCGTTGGATGCGTCTTGAGCTCGCGCAACTTTTTGCTGAACACCCCGACCCGATCCGACCGCCCCCCGCTGAGTTATTCCGGAAAAACTGGTTTTCCGGGAATAACTCAGCGGGGGGCGGTCGGATCGGGTCGGGGTGTTCAGCAAAAAGTTGCGCAAGCTCAAGACGCATCCAACGATATGCCGGGCATAAGAATCGGATAAAAACTCAGGAAGTTATCGCCGATTCAAATTTGTGAAAAGTTTCAAAATTTTGAAACTTTTCAAAATTTTGAAACATTTCAAAATTTTGAAACTTTTCACAAATTTGAATCGGCGATAACTTCCTGAGTTTTTGTCCGATTCTTATGTCCGGCATATCGTTGGATGCGTCTTGAGCTCGCGCAACTTTTTGCTGAACACCCCGACCCGATCCGACCGCCCCCCGCTGAGTTATTCCGGAAAAACTGGTTTTCCGGGAATAACTCAGCGGGGAGCGGTCGGATCGGGTCGAGGTGTTCAGCAAAAAGTTGCGCAAGCTCAAGACGCATCCAACGATATGCCGGGCATGAGAATCGGACAAAAACTCAGGAAGTTATCGCCGATTTTCCACGGGAATGCTGCTGGCGGGACAGCATTCCCGTGGAAAATCGGCGATAACTTCCTGAGTTTTTGTCCGATTCTTATGCCCGGCATATCGTTGGATGCGTCTTGAGCTTGCGCAACTTTTTGCTGAACACCCCGACCCGATCCGACCGCTCCCCGCTGAGTTATTCCCGAAAAACCAGTTTTCGCTGGAATGCTGCTGGCGGGACAGCATTCCCGTGGAAAATCGGCGATAACTTCCTGAGTTTTTGTCCGATTCTTATGTCCGGCATATCGTTGGATGCGTCTTGAGCTTGCGCAACTTTTTGCTGAACACCCCGACCCGATTCGACCGCTCCCCGCTGAGTTATTCCGGAAAAACTGGTTTTCCGGGAATAACTCAGCGGGGAGCGGTCGGATCGGGTCGGGGTGTTCAGCAAAAAGTTGCGCAAGCTCAAGACGCATCCAACGATATGCCGGGCATAAAAATCGGACAAAAACTCAGGAAGTTATCGCCGATTTTCCACGGGAATGCTGCTGGCGGGACAGCATTCCCGTGG
Organism: Anopheles maculipalpis; assembly: GCF_943734695.1. Lineage (NCBI taxonomy): Eukaryota > Metazoa > Arthropoda > Insecta > Diptera > Culicidae > Anopheles > Anopheles maculipalpis. Next base: position 98,722,296 of record NC_064871.1, on the reverse strand, counting down.
AAAATCGGCGATAACTTCCTGAGTTTTTGTCCGATTCTTATGCCCGGCATATCGTTGGATGCGTCTTGAGCTTGCGCAACTTTTTGCTGAACACCCCGACCCGATCCGACCGCTCCCCGCTGAGTTATTCCCGAAAAACCAGTTTTCGCTGGAATGCTGCTGGCGGGACAGCATTCCCGTGGAAAATCGGCGATAACTTCCTGAGTTTTTGTCCGATTCTTATGTCCGGCATATCGTTGGATGCGTCTTGAGCTCGCGCAACTTTTTGCTGAACACCCCGACCCGATCCGACCGCCCCCCGCTGAGTTATTCCGGAAAAACTGGTTTTCCGGGAATAACTCAGCGGGGGGCGGTCGGATCGGGTCGGGGTGTTCAGCAAAAAGTTGCGCAAGCTCAAGACGCATCCAACGATATGCCGGACATAAGAATCGGATAAAAACTCAGGAAGTTATCGCCGATTCAAATTTGTGAAAAGTTTCAAAATTTTGAAACTTTTCAAAATTTTGAAACATTTCAAAATTTTGAAACTTTTCACAAATTTGAATCGGCGATAACTTCCTGAGTTTTTGTCCGATTCTTATGTCCGGCATATCGTTGGATGCGTCTTGAGCTCGCGCAACTTTTTGCTGAACACCCCGACCCGATCCGACCGCCCCCCGCTGAGTTATTCCGGAAAAACTGGTTTTCCGGGAATAACTCAGCGGGGGGCGGTCGGATCGGGTCGGGGTGTTCAGCAAAAAGTTGCGCAAGCTCAAGACGCATCCAACGATATGCCGGGCATAAGAATCGGACAAAAACTCAGGAAGTTATCGCCGATTTTCCACGGGAATGCTGCTGGCGGGACAGCATTCCCGTGGAAAATCGGCGATAACTTCCTGAGTTTTTGTCCGATTCTTATGCCCGGCATATCGTTGGATGCGTCTTGAGCTTGCGCAACTTTTTGCTGAACACCCCGACCCGATCCGACCGCTCCCCGCTGAGTTATTCCCGAAAAACCAGTTTTCGCTGGAATGCTGCTGGCGGGACAGCATTCCCGTGGAAAATCGGCGATAACTTCCTGAGTTTTTGTCCGATTCTTATGTCCGGCATATCGTTGGATGCGTCTTGAGCTCGCGCAACTTTTTGCTGAACACCCCGACCCGATCCGACCGCCCCCCGCTGAGTTATTCCGGAAAAACTGGTTTTCCGGGAATAACTCAGCGGGGGGCGGTCGGATCGGGTCGGGGTGTTCAGCAAAAAGTTGCGCAAGCTCAAGACGCATCCAACGATATGCCGGGCATAAGAATCGGATAAAAACTCAGGAAGTTATCGCCGATTCAAATTTGTGAAAAGTTTCAAAATTTTGAAACTTTTCAAAATTTTGAAACATTTCAAAATTTTGAAACTTTTCACAAATTTGAATCGGCGATAACTTCCTGAGTTTTTGTCCGATTCTTATGTCCGGCATATCGTTGGATGCGTCTTGAGCTCGCGCAACTTTTTGCTGAACACCCCGACCCGATCCGACCGCCCCCCGCTGAGTTATTCTGGAAAAACTGGTTTTCCGGGAATAACTCAGCGGGGAGCGGTCGGATCGGGTCGGGGTGTTCAGCAAAAAGTTGCGCAAGCTCAAGACGCATCCAACGATATGCCGGGCATAAGAATCGGACAAAAACTCAGGAAGTTATCGCCGATTTTCCACGGGAATGCTGCTGGCGGGACAGCATTCCCGTGGAAAATCGGCGATAACTTCCTGAGTTTTTGTCCGATTCTTATGCCCGGCATATCGTTGGATGCGTCTTGAGCTTGCGCAACTTTTTGCTGAACACCCCGACCCGATCCGACCGCTCCCCGCTGAGTTATTCCCGAAAAACCAGTTTTCGCTGGAATGCTGCTGGCGGGACAGCATTCCCGTGGAAAATCGGCGATAACTTCCTGAGTTTCCTGAGCTTCCTGAGGAAAAACTGGTTTTCCGGGAATAACTCAGCGGGGAGCGGTCGGATCGGGTCGGGGTGTTCAGCAAAAAGTTGCGCAAGCTCAAGACGCATCCAACGATATGCCGGGCATAAAAATCGGACAAAAACTCAGGAAGTTATCGCCGATTTTCCACGGGAATGCTGCTGGCGGGACAGCATTCCCGTGGAAAATCGGCGATAACTTCCTGAGTTTTTGTCCGATTCTTATGCCCGGCATATCGTTGGATGCGTCTTGAGCTTGCGCAACTTTTTGCTGAACACCCCGACCCGATCCGACCGCTCCCCGCTGAGTTATTCCCGAAAAACCAGTTTTCGCTGGAATGCTGCTGGCGGGACAGCATTCCCGTGGAAAATCGGCGATAACTTCCTGAGTTTTTGTCCGATTCTTATGTCCGGCATATCGTTGGATGCGTCTTGAGCTCGCGCAACTTTTTGCTGAACACCCCGACCCGATCCGACCGCCCCCCGCTGAGTTATTCCGGAAAAACTGGTTTTCCGGGAATAACTCAGCGGGGGGCGGTCGGATCGGGTCGGGGTGTTCAGCAAAAAGTTGCGCAAGCTCAAGACGCATCCAACGATATGCCGGACATAAGAATCGGATAAAAACTCAGGAAGTTATCGCCGATTCAAATTTGTGAAAAGTTTCAAAATTTTGAAACTTTTCAAAATTTTGAAACATTTCAAAATTTTGAAACATTTCAAAATTTTGAAACTTTTCACAAATTTGAATCGGCGATAACTTCCTGAGTTTTTGTCCGATTCTTATGTCCGGCATATCGTTGGATGCGTCTTGAGCTCGCGCAACTTTTTGCTGAACACCCCGACCCGATCCGACCGCCCCCGCTGAGTTATTCCGGAAAAACTGGTTTTCCGGGAATAACTCAGCGGGGGGCGGTCGGATCGGGTCGGGGTGTTCAGCAAAAAGTTGCGCAAGCTCAAGACGCATCCAACGATATGCCGGGCATAAGAATCGGACAAAAACTCAGGAAGTTATCGCCGATTTTCCACGGGAATGCTGCTGGCGGGACAGCATTCCCGTGGAAAATCGGCGATAACTTCCTGAGTTTTTGTCCGATTCTTATGCCCGGCATATCGTTGGATGCGTCTTGAGCTTGCGCAACTTTTTGCTGAACACCCGACCCGATCCGACCGCTCCCCGCTGAGTTATTCCCGAAAAACCAGTTTTCGCTGGAATGCTGCTGGCGGGACAGCATTCCCGTGGAAAATCGGCGATAACTTCCTGAGTTTTTGTCCGATTCTTATGTCCGGCATATCGTTGGATGCGTCTTGAGCTCGCGCAACTTTTTGCTGAACACCCCGACCCGATCCGACCGCCCCCCGCTGAGTTATTCCGGAAAAACTGGTTTTCCGGGAATAACTCAGCGGGGGGCGGTCGGATCGGGTCGGGGTGTTCAGCAAAAAGTTGCGCAAGCTCAAGACGCATCCAACGATATGCCGGGCATAAGAATCGGATAAAAACTCAGGAAGTTATCGCCGATTCAAATTTGTGAAAAGTTTCAAAATTTTGAAACTTTTCAAAATTTTGAAACATTTCAAAATTTTGAAACTTTTCACAAATTTGAATCGGCGATAACTTCCTGAGTTTTTGTCCGATTCTTATGTCCGGCATATCGTTGGATGCGTCTTGAGCTCGCGCAACTTTTTGCTGAACACCCCGACCCGATCCGACCGCCCCCCGCTGAGTTATTCCGGAAAAACTGGTTTTCCGGGAATAACTCAGCGGGGAGCGGTCGGATCGGGTCGAGGTGTTCAGCAAAAAGTTGCGCAAGCTCAAGACGCATCCAACGATATGCCGGGCATGAGAATCGGACAAAAACTCAGGAAGTTATCGCCGATTTTCCACGGGAATGCTGCTGGCGGGACAGCATTCCCGTGGAAAATCGGCGATAACTTCCTGAGTTTTTGTCCGATTCTTATGCCCGGCATATCGTTGGATGCGTCTTGAGCTTGCGCAACTTTTTGCTGAACACCCCGACCCGATCCGACCGCTCCCCGCTGAGTTATTCCCGAAAAACCAGTTTTCGCTGGAATGCTGCTGGCGGGACAGCATTCCCGTGGAAAATCGGCGATAACTTCCTGAGTTTTTGTCCGATTCTTATGTCCGGCATATCGTTGGATGCGTCTTGAGCTTGCGCAACTTTTTGCTGAACACCCCGACCCGATTCGACCGCTCCCCGCTGAGTTATTCCGGAAAAACTGGTTTTCCGGGAATAACTCAGCGGGGAGCGGTCGGATCGGGTCGGGGTGTTCAGCAAAAAGTTGCGCAAGCTCAAGACGCATCCAACGATATGCCGGGCATAAAAATCGGACAAAAACTCAGGAAGTTATCGCCGATTTTCCACGGGAATGCTGCTGGCGGGACAGCATTCCCGTGGAAAATCGGCGATAACTTCCTGAGTTTTTGTCCGATTCTTATGCCCGGCATATCGTTGGATGCGTCTTGAGCTTGCGCAACTTTTTGCTGAACACCCCGACCCGATCCGACCGCTCCCCGCTGAGTTATTCCCGAAAAACCAGTTTTCGCTGGAATGCTGCTGGCGGGACAGCATTCCCGTGGAAAATCGGCGATAACTTCCTGAGTTTTTGTCCGATTCTTATGTCCGGCATATCGTTGGATGCGTCTTGAGCTCGCGCAACTTTTTGCTGAACACCCCGACCCGATCCGACCGCCCCCCGCTGAGTTATTCCGGAAAAACTGGTTTTCCGGGAATAACTCAGCGGGGGGCGGTCGGATCGGGTCGGGGTGTTCAGCAAAAAGTTGCGCAAGCTCAAGACGCATCCAACGATATGCCGGACATAAGAATCGGATAAAAACTCAGGAAGTTATCGCCGATTCAAATTTGTGAAAAGTTTCAAAATTTTGAAACTTTTCAAAATTTTGAAACATTTCAAAATTTTGAAACTTTTCACAAATTTGAATCGGCGATAACTTCCTGAGTTTTTGTCCGATTCTTATGTCCGGCATATCGTTGGATGCGTCTTGAGCTCGCGCAACTTTTTGCTGAACACCCCGACCCGATCCGACCGCCCCCCGCTGAGTTATTCCGGAAAAACTGGTTTTCCGGGAATAACTCAGCGGGGGGCGGTCGGATCGGGTCGGGGTGTTCAGCAAAAAGTTGCGCAAGCTCAAGACGCATCCAACGATATGCCGGGCATAAGAATCGGACAAAAACTCAGGAAGTTATCGCCGATTTTCCACGGGAATGCTGCTGGCGGGACAGCATTCCCGTGGAAAATCGGCGATAACTTCCTGAGTTTTTGTCCGATTCTTATGCCCGGCATATCGTTGGATGCGTCTTGAGCTTGCGCAACTTTTTGCTGAACACCCCGACCCGATCCGACCGCTCCCCGCTGAGTTATTCCCGAAAAACCAGTTTTCGCTGGAATGCTGCTGGCGGGACAGCATTCCCGTGGAAAATCGGCGATAACTTCCTGAGTTTTTGTCCGATTCTTATGTCCGGCATATCGTTGGATGCGTCTTGAGCTCGCGCAACTTTTTGCTGAACACCCCGACCCGATCCGACCGCCCCCCGCTGAGTTATTCCGGAAAAACTGGTTTTCCGGGAATAACTCAGCGGGGGGCGGTCGGATCGGGTCGGGGTGTTCAGCAAAAAGTTGCGCAAGCTCAAGACGCATCCAACGATATGCCGGGCATAAGAATCGGATAAAAACTCAGGAAGTTATCGCCGATTCAAATTTGTGAAAAGTTTCAAAATTTTGAAACTTTTCAAAATTTTGAAACATTTCAAAATTTTGAAACTTTTCACAAATTTGAATCGGCGATAACTTCCTGAGTTTTTGTCCGATTCTTATGTCCGGCATATCGTTGGATGCGTCTTGAGCTCGCGCAACTTTTTGCTGAACACCCCGACCCGATCCGACCGCCCCCCGCTGAGTTATTCTGGAAAAACTGGTTTTCCGGGAATAACTCAGCGGGGAGCGGTCGGATCGGGTCGGGGTGTTCAGCAAAAAGTTGCGCAAGCTCAAGACGCATCCAACGATATGCCGGGCATAAGAATCGGACAAAAACTCAGGAAGTTATCGCCGATTTTCCACGGGAATGCTGCTGGCGGGACAGCATTCCCGTGGAAAATCGGCGATAACTTCCTGAGTTTTTGTCCGATTCTTATGCCCGGCATATCGTTGGATGCGTCTTGAGCTTGCGCAACTTTTTGCTGAACACCCCGACCCGATCCGACCGCTCCCCGCTGAGTTATTCCCGAAAAACCAGTTTTCGCTGGAATGCTGCTGGCGGGACAGCATTCCCGTGGAAAATCGGCGATAACTTCCTGAGTTTCCTGAGCTTCCTGAGGAAAAACTGGTTTTCCGGGAATAACTCAGCGGGGAGCGGTCGGATCGGGTCGGGGTGTTCAGCAAAAAGTTGCGCAAGCTCAAGACGCATCCAACGATATGCCGGGCATAAAAATCGGACAAAAACTCAGGAAGTTATCGCCGATTTTCCACGGGAATGCTGCTGGCGGGACAGCATTCCCGTGGAAAATCGGCGATAACTTCCTGAGTTTTTGTCCGATTCTTATGCCCGGCATATCGTTGGATGCGTCTTGAGCTTGCGCAACTTTTTGCTGAACACCCCGACCCGATCCGACCGCTCCCCGCTGAGTTATTCCCGAAAAACCAGTTTTCGCTGGAATGCTGCTGGCGGGACAGCATTCCCGTGGAAAATCGGCGATAACTTCCTGAGTTTTTGTCCGATTCTTATGTCCGGCATATCGTTGGATGCGTCTTGAGCTCGCGCAACTTTTTGCTGAACACCCCGACCCGATCCGACCGCCCCCCGCTGAGTTATTCCGGAAAAACTGGTTTTCCGGGAATAACTCAGCGGGGGGCGGTCGGATCGGGTCGGGGTGTTCAGCAAAAAGTTGCGCAAGCTCAAGACGCATCCAACGATATGCCGGACATAAGAATCGGATAAAAACTCAGGAAGTTATCGCCGATTCAAATTTGTGAAAAGTTTCAAAATTTTGAAACTTTTCAAAATTTTGAAACATTTCAAAATTTTGAAACATTTCAAAATTTTGAAACTTTTCACAAATTTGAATCGGCGATAACTTCCTGAGTTTTTGTCCGATTCTTATGTCCGGCATATCGTTGGATGCGTCTTGAGCTCGCGCAACTTTTTGCTGAACACCCCGACCCGATCCGACCGCCCCCGCTGAGTTATTCCGGAAAAACTGGTTTTCCGGGAATAACTCAGCGGGGGGCGGTCGGATCGGGTCGGGGTGTTCAGCAAAAAGTTGCGCAAGCTCAAGACGCATCCAACGATATGCCGGGCATAAGAATCGGACAAAAACTCAGGAAGTTATCGCCGATTTTCCACGGGAATGCTGCTGGCGGGACAGCATTCCCGTGGAAAATCGGCGATAACTTCCTGAGTTTTTGTCCGATTCTTATGCCCGGCATATCGTTGGATGCGTCTTGAGCTTGCGCAACTTTTTGCTGAACACCCGACCCGATCCGACCGCTCCCCGCTGAGTTATTCCCGAAAAACCAGTTTTCGCTGGAATGCTGCTGGCGGGACAGCATTCCCGTGGAAAATCGGCGATAACTTCCTGAGTTTTTGTCCGATTCTTATGTCCGGCATATCGTTGGATGCGTCTTGAGCTCGCGCAACTTTTTGCTGAACACCCCGACCCGATCCGACCGCCCCCCGCTGAGTTATTCCGGAAAAACTGGTTTTCCGGGAATAACTCAGCGGGGGGCGGTCGGATCGGGTCGGGGTGTTCAGCAAAAAGTTGCGCAAGCTCAAGACGCATCCAACGATATGCCGGGCATAAGAATCGGATAAAAACTCAGGAAGTTATCGCCGATTCAAATTTGTGAAAAGTTTCAAAATTTTGAAACTTTTCAAAATTTTGAAACATTTCAAAATTTTGAAACTTTTCGCAAATTTGAATCGGCGATAACTTCCAGAGTTTTTGTCCGATTCTTATGTCCGGCATATCGTTGGATGCGTCTTGAGCTCGCGCAACTTTTTGCTGAACACCCCGACCCGATCCGACCGCCCCCCGCTGAGTTATTCCGGAAAAACTGGTTTTCCGGGAATAACTCAGCGGGGAGCGGTCGGATCGGGTCGGGGTGTTCAGCAAAAAGTTGCGCAAGCTCAAGACGCATCCAACGATATGCCGGGCATAAGAATCGGACAAAAACTCAGGAAGTTATCGCCGATTTTCCACGGGAATGCTGCTGGCGGGACAGCATTCCCGTGGAAAATCGGCGATAACTTCCTGAGTTTTTGTCCGATTCTTATGCCCGGCATATCGTTGGATGCGTCTTGAGCTTGCGCAACTTTTTGCTGAACACCCCGACCCGATCCGACCGCTCCCCGCTGAGTTATTCCCGAAAAACCAGTTTTCGCTGGAATGCTGCTGGCGGGACAGCATTCCCGTGGAAAATCGGCGATAACTTCCTGAGTTTTTGTCCGATTCTTATGCCCGGCATATCGTTGGATGCGTCTTGAGCTTGCGCAACTTTTTGCTGAACACCCCGACCCGATCCGACCGCTCCCCGCTGAGTTATTCCCGAAAAACCAGTTTTCGCTGGAATGCTGCTGGCGGGACAGCATTCCCGTGGAAAATCGGCGATAACTTCCTGAGTTTTTGTCCGATTCTTATGTCCGGCATATCGTTGGATGCGTCTTGAGCTTGCGCAACTTTTTGCTGAACACCCCGACCCGATCCGACCGCCCCCCGCTGAGTTATTCCGGAAAAACTGGTTTTCCGGGAATAACTCAGCGGGGAGCGGTCGGATCGGGTCGGGGTGTTCAGCAAAAAGTTGCGCAAGCTCAAGACGCATCCAACGATATGCCGGGCATAAAAATCGGACAAAAACTCAGGAAGTTATCGCCGATTTTCCACGGGAATGCTGCTGGCGGGACAGCATTCCCGTGGAAAATCGGCGATAACTTCCTGAGTTTTTGTCCGATTCTTATGCCCGGCATATCGTTGGATGCGTCTTGAGCTTGCGCAACTTTTTGCTGAACACCCCGACCCGATCCGACCGCTCCCCGCTGAGTTATTCCCGAAAAACCAGTTTTCGCTGGAATGCTGCTGGCGGGACAGCATTCCCGTGGAAAATCGGCGATAACTTCCTGAGTTTTTGTCCGATTCTTATGTCCGGCATATCGTTGGATGCGTCTTGAGCTCGCGCAACTTTTTGCTGAACACCCCGACCCGATCCGACCGCCCCCCGCTGAGTTATTCCGGAAAAACTGGTTTTCCGGGAATAACTCAGTGGGGAGCGGTCGGATCGGGTCGGGGTGTTCAGCAAAAAGTTGCGCAAGCTCAAGACGCATCCAACGATATGCCGGACATAAGAATCGGATAAAAACTCAGGAAGTTATCGCCGATTCAAATTTGTGAAAAGTTTCAAAATTTTGAAACTTTTCAAAATTTTGAAACATTTCAAAATTTTGAAACTTTTCACAAATTTGAATCGGCGATAACTTCCTGAGTTTTTGTCCGATTCTTATGTCCGGCATATCGTTGGATGCGTCTTGAGCTCGCGCAACTTTTTGCTGAACACCCCGACCCGATCCGACCGCCCCCCGCTGAGTTATTCCGGAAAAACTGGTTTTCCGGGAATAACTCAGCGGGAGGCGGTCGGATCGGGTCGGGGTGTTCAGCAAAAAGTTGCGCAAGCTCAAGACGCATCCAACGATATGCCGGGCATAAGAATCGGACAAAAACTCAGGAAGTTATCGCCGATTTTCCACGGGAATGCTGCTGGCGGGACAGCATTCCCGTGGAAAATCGGCGATAACTTCCTGAGTTTTTGTCCGATTCTTATGCCCGGCATATCGTTGGATGCGTCTTGAGCTTGCGCAACTTTTTGCTGAACACCCCGACCCGATCCGACCGCCCCCCGCTGAGTTATTCCCGAAAAACCAGTTTTCGCTGGAATGCTGCTGGCGGGACAGCATTCCCGTGGAAAATCGGCGATAACTTCCTGAGTTTTTGTCCGATTCTTATGTCCGGCATATCGTTGGATGCGTCTTGAGCTCGCGCAACTTTTTGCTGAACACCCCGACCCGATCCGACCGCCCCCCGCTGAGTTATTCCGGAAAAACTGGTTTTCCGGGAATAACTCAGCGGGGGGCGGTCGGATCGGGTCGGGGTGTTCAGCAAAAAGTTGCGCAAGCTCAAGACGCATCCAACGATATGCCGGGCATAAGAATTGGATGCGTCTTGAGCTCGCGCAACTTTTTGCTGAACACCCCGACCCGATCCGACCGCCCCCCGCTGAGTTATTCCGGAAAAACTGGTTTTCCGGGAATAACTCAGCGGGAGGCGGTCGGATCGGGTCGGGGTGTTCAGCAAAAAGTTGCGCAAGCTCAAGACGCATCCAACGATATGCCGGGCATAAGAATCGGACAAAAACTCAGGAAGTTATCGCCGATTTTCCACGGGAATGCTGCTGGCGGGACAGCATTCCCGTGGAAAATCGGCGATAACTTCCTGAGTTTTTGTCCGATTCTTATGCCCGGCATATCGTTGGATGCGTCTTGAGCTTGCGCAACTTTTTGCTGAACACCCCGACCCGATCCGACCGCCCCCCGCTGAGTTATTCCCGAAAAACCAGTTTTCGCTGGAATGCTGCTGGCGGGACAGCATTCCCGTGGAAAATCGGCGATAACTTCCTGAGTTTTTGTCCGATTCTTATGTCCGGCATATCGTTGGATGCGTCTTGAGCTCGCGCAACTTTTTGCTGAACACCCCGACCCGATCCGACCGCCCCCCGCTGAGTTATTCCGGAAAAACTGGTTTTCCGGGAATAACTCAGCGGGGGGCGGTCGGATCGGGTCGGGGTGTTCAGCAAAAAGTTGCGCAAGCTCAAGACGCATCCAACGATATGCCGGGCATAAGAATCGGATAAAAACTCAGGAAGTTATCGCCGATTCAAATTTGTGAAAAGTTTCAAAATTTTGAAACTTTTCAAAATTTTGAAACATTTCAAAATTTTGAAACTTTTCACAAATTTGAATCGGCGATAACTTCCTGAGTTTTTGTCCGATTCTTATGTCCGGCATATCGTTGGATGCGTCTTGAGCTCGCGCAACTTTTTGCTGAACACCCCGACCCGATCCGACCGCCCCCCGCTGAGTTATTCCGGAAAAACTGGTTTTCCGGGAATAACTCAGCGGGGGGCGGTCGGATCGGGTCGGGGTGTTCAGCAAAAAGTTGCGCAAGCTCAAGACGCATCCAACGATATGCCGGGCATAAGAATCGGACAAAAACTCAGGAAGTTATCGCCGATTTTCCACGGGAATGCTGCTGGCGGGACAGCATTCCCGTGGAAAATCGGCGATAACTTCCTGAGTTTTTGTCCGATTCTTATGCCCGGCATATCGTTGGATGCGTCTTGAGCTTGCGCAACTTTTTGCTGAACACCCCGACCCGATCCGACCGCTCCCCGCTGAGTTATTCCCGAAAAACCAGTTTTCGCTGGAATGCTGCTGGCGGGACAGCATTCCCGTGGAAAATCGGCGATAACTTCCTGAGTTTTTGTCCGATTCTTATGTCCGGCATATCGTTGGATGCGTCTTGAGCTCGCGCAACTTTTTGCTGAACACCCCGACCCGATCCGACCGCCCCCCGCTGAGTTATTCCGGAAAAACTGGTTTTCCGGGAATAACTCAGCGGGGGGCGGTCGGATCGGGTCGGGGTGTTCAGCAAAAAGTTGCGCAAGCTCAAGACGCATCCAACGATATGCCGGGCATAAGAATCGGATAAAAACTCAGGAAGTTATCGCCGATTCAAATTTGTGAAAAGTTTCAAAATTTTGAAACTTTTCAAAATTTTGAAACATTTCAAAATTTTGAAACTTTTCACAAATTTGAATCGGCGATAACTTCCTGAGTTTTTGTCCGATTCTTATGTCCGGCATATCGTTGGATGCGTCTTGAGCTCGCGCAACTTTTTGCTGAACACCCCGACCCGATCCGACCGCCCCCCGCTGAGTTATTCCGGAAAAACTGGTTTTCCGGGAATAACTCAGCGGGGAGCGGTCGGATCGGGTCGAGGTGTTCAGCAAAAAGTTGCGCAAGCTCAAGACGCATCCAACGATATGCCGGACATAAGAATCGGACAAAAACTCAGGAAGTTATCGCCGATTCAAATTTGTGAAAAGTTTCAAAATTTTGAAATGTTTCAAAATTTTGAAAAGTTTCAAAATTTTGAAACTTTTCACAAATTTGAATCGGCGATAACTTCCTGAGTTTTTATCCGATTCTTATGTCCGGCATATCGTTGGATGCGTCTTGAGCTCGCGCAACTTTTTGCTGAACACCCCGACCCGATCCGACCGCCCCCCGCTGAGTTATTCCGGAAAAACTGGTTTTCCGGGAATAACTCAGCGGGAGGCGGTCGGATCGGGTCGGGGTGTTCAGCAAAAAGTTGCGCAAGCTCAAGACGCATCCAACGATATGCCGGGCATAAGAATCGGACAAAAACTCAGGAAGTTATCGCCGATTTTCCACGGGAATGCTGCTGGCGGGACAGCATTCCCGTGGAAAATCGGCGATAACTTCCTGAGTTTTTGTCCGATTCTTATGCCCGGCATATCGTTGGATGCGTCTTGAGCTTGCGCAACTTTTTGCTGAACACCCCGACCCGATCCGACCGCCCCCCGCTGAGTTATTCCCGAAAAACCAGTTTTCGCTGGAATGCTGCTGGCGGGACAGCATTCCCGTGGAAAATCGGCGATAACTTCCTGAGTTTTTGTCCGATTCTTATGTCCGGCATATCGTTGGATGCGTCTTGAGCTCGCGCAACTTTTTGCTGAACACCCCGACCCGATCCGACCGCCCCCCGCTGAGTTATTCCGGAAAAACTGGTTTTCCGGGAATAACTCAGCGGGGGGCGGTCGGATCGGGTCGGGGTGTTCAGCAAAAAGTTGCGCAAGCTCAAGACGCATCCAACGATATGCCGGGCATAAGAATCGGATAAAAACTCAGGAAGTTATCGCCGATTCAAATTTGTGAAAAGTTTCAAAATTTTGAAACTTTTCAAAATTTTGAAACATTTCAAAATTTTGAAACTTTTCACAAATTTGAATCGGCGATAACTTCCTGAGTTTTTGTCCGATTCTTATGTCCGGCATATCGTTGGATGCGTCTTGAGCTCGCGCAACTTTTTGCTGAACACCCCGACCCGATCCGACCGCCCCCCGCTGAGTTATTCCGGAAAAACTGGTTTTCCGGGAATAACTCAGTGGGGAGCGGTCGGATCGGGTCGGGGTGTTCAGCAAAAAGTTGCGCAAGCTCAAGACGCATCCAACGATATGCCGGACATAAGAATCGGATAAAAACTCAGGAAGTTATCGCCGATTCAAATTTGTGAAAAGTTTCAAAATTTTGAAACTTTTCAAAATTTTGAAACATTTCAAAATTTTGAAACTTTTCACAAATTTGAATCGGCGATAACTTCCTGAGTTTTTGTCCGATTCTTATGTCCGGCATATCGTTGGATGCGTCTTGAGCTCGCGCAACTTTTTGCTGAACACCCCGACCCGATCCGACCGCCCCCCGCTGAGTTATTCCGGAAAAACTGGTTTTCCGGGAATAACTCAGCGGGAGGCGGTCGGATCGGGTCGGGGTGTTCAGCAAAAAGTTGCGCAAGCTCAAGACGCATCCAACGATATGCCGGGCATAAGAATCGGACAAAAACTCAGGAAGTTATCGCCGATTTTCCACGGGAATGCTGCTGGCGGGACAGCATTCCCGTGGAAAATCGGCGATAACTTCCTGAGTTTTTGTCCGATTCTTATGCCCGGCATATCGTTGGATGCGTCTTGAGCTTGCGCAACTTTTTGCTGAACACCCCGACCCGATCCGACCGCCCCCCGCTGAGTTATTCCCGAAAAACCAGTTTTCGCTGGAATGCTGCTGGCGGGACAGCATTCCCGTGGAAAATCGGCGATAACTTCCTGAGTTTTTGTCCGATTCTTATGTCCGGCATATCGTTGGATGCGTCTTGAGCTCGCGCAACTTTTTGCTGAACACCCCGACCCGATCCGACCGCCCCCCGCTGAGTTATTCCGGAAAAACTGGTTTTCCGGGAATAACTCAGCGGGGGGCGGTCGGATCGGGTCGGGGTGTTCAGCAAAAAGTTGCGCAAGCTCAAGACGCATCCAACGATATGCCGGGCATAAGAATTGGATGCGTCTTGAGCTCGCGCAACTTTTTGCTGAACACCCCGACCCGATCCGACCGCCCCCCGCTGAGTTATTCCGGAAAAACTGGTTTTCCGGGAATAACTCAGCGGGAGGCGGTCGGATCGGGTCGGGGTGTTCAGCAAAAAGTTGCGCAAGCTCAAGACGCATCCAACGATATGCCGGGCATAAGAATCGGACAAAAACTCAGGAAGTTATCGCCGATTTTCCACGGGAATGCTGCTGGCGGGACAGCATTCCCGTGGAAAATCGGCGATAACTTCCTGAGTTTTTGTCCGATTCTTATGCCCGGCATATCGTTGGATGCGTCTTGAGCTTGCGCAACTTTTTGCTGAACACCCCGACCCGATCCGACCGCCCCCCGCTGAGTTATTCCCGAAAAACCAGTTTTCGCTGGAATGCTGCTGGCGGGACAGCATTCCCGTGGAAAATCGGCGATAACTTCCTGAGTTTTTGTCCGATTCTTATGTCCGGCATATCGTTGGATGCGTCTTGAGCTCGCGCAACTTTTTGCTGAACACCCCGACCCGATCCGACCGCCCCCCGCTGAGTTATTCCGGAAAAACTGGTTTTCCGGGAATAACTCAGCGGGGGGCGGTCGGATCGGGTCGGGGTGTTCAGCAAAAAGTTGCGCAAGCTCAAGACGCATCCAACGATATGCCGGGCATAAGAATCGGATAAAAACTCAGGAAGTTATCGCCGATTCAAATTTGTGAAAAGTTTCAAAATTTTGAAACTTTTCAAAATTTTGAAACATTTCAAAATTTTGAAACTTTTCACAAATTTGAATCGGCGATAACTTCCTGAGTTTTTGTCCGATTCTTATGTCCGGCATATCGTTGGATGCGTCTTGAGCTCGCGCAACTTTTTGCTGAACACCCCGACCCGATCCGACCGCCCCCCGCTGAGTTATTCCGGAAAAACTGGTTTTCCGGGAATAACTCAGCGGGGGGCGGTCGGATCGGGTCGGGGTGTTCAGCAAAAAGTTGCGCAAGCTCAAGACGCATCCAACGATATGCCGGGCATAAGAATCGGACAAAAACTCAGGAAGTTATCGCCGATTTTCCACGGGAATGCTGCTGGCGGGACAGCATTCCCGTGGAAAATCGGCGATAACTTCCTGAGTTTTTGTCCGATTCTTATGCCCGGCATATCGTTGGATGCGTCTTGAGCTTGCGCAACTTTTTGCTGAACACCCCGACCCGATCCGACCGCTCCCCGCTGAGTTATTCCCGAAAAACCAGTTTTCGCTGGAATGCTGCTGGCGGGACAGCATTCCCGTGGAAAATCGGCGATAACTTCCTGAGTTTTTGTCCGATTCTTATGTCCGGCATATCGTTGGATGCGTCTTGAGCTCGCGCAACTTTTTGCTGAACACCCCGACCCGATCCGACCGCCCCCCGCTGAGTTATTCCGGAAAAACTGGTTTTCCGGGAATAACTCAGCGGGGGGCGGTCGGATCGGGTCGGGGTGTTCAGCAAAAAGTTGCGCAAGCTCAAGACGCATCCAACGATATGCCGGGCATAAGAATCGGATAAAAACTCAGGAAGTTATCGCCGATTCAAATTTGTGAAAAGTTTCAAAATTTTGAAACTTTTCAAAATTTTGAAACATTTCAAAATTTTGAAACTTTTCACAAATTTGAATCGGCGATAACTTCCTGAGTTTTTGTCCGATTCTTATGTCCGGCATATCGTTGGATGCGTCTTGAGCTCGCGCAACTTTTTGCTGAACACCCCGACCCGATCCGACCGCCCCCCGCTGAGTTATTCCGGAAAAACTGGTTTTCCGGGAATAACTCAGCGGGGAGCGGTCGGATCGGGTCGAGGTGTTCAGCAAAAAGTTGCGCAAGCTCAAGACGCATCCAACGATATGCCGGACATAAGAATCGGACAAAAACTCAGGAAGTTATCGCCGATTCAAATTTGTGAAAAGTTTCAAAATTTTGAAATGTTTCAAAATTTTGAAAAGTTTCAAAATTTTGAAACTTTTCACAAATTTGAATCGGCGATAACTTCCTGAGTTTTTATCCGATTCTTATGTCCGGCATATCGTTGGATGCGTCTTGAGCTCGCGCAACTTTTTGCTGAACACCCCGACCCGATCCGACCGCCCCCCGCTGAGTTATTCCGGAAAAACTGGTTTTCCGGGAATAACTCAGCGGGAGGCGGTCGGATCGGGTCGGGGTGTTCAGCAAAAAGTTGCGCAAGCTCAAGACGCATCCAACGATATGCCGGGCATAAGAATCGGACAAAAACTCAGGAAGTTATCGCCGATTTTCCACGGGAATGCTGCTGGCGGGACAGCATTCCCGTGGAAAATCGGCGATAACTTCCTGAGTTTTTGTCCGATTCTTATGCCCGGCATATCGTTGGATGCGTCTTGAGCTTGCGCAACTTTTTGCTGAACACCCCGACCCGATCCGACCGCCCCCCGCTGAGTTATTCCCGAAAAACCAGTTTTCGCTGGAATGCTGCTGGCGGGACAGCATTCCCGTGGAAAATCGGCGATAACTTCCTGAGTTTTTGTCCGATTCTTATGTCCGGCATATCGTTGGATGCGTCTTGAGCTCGCGCAACTTTTTGCTGAACACCCCGACCCGATCCGACCGCCCCCCGCTGAGTTATTCCGGAAAAACTGGTTTTCCGGGAATAACTCAGCGGGGGGCGGTCGGATCGGGTCGGGGTGTTCAGCAAAAAGTTGCGCAAGCTCAAGACGCATCCAACGATATGCCGGGCATAAGAATCGGATAAAAACTCAGGAAGTTATCGCCGATTCAAATTTGTGAAAAGTTTCAAAATTTTGAAACTTTTCAAAATTTTGAAACATTTCAAAATTTTGAAACTTTTCACAAATTTGAATCGGCGATAACTTCCTGAGTTTTTGTCCGATTCTTATGTCCGGCATATCGTTGGATGCGTCTTGAGCTCGCGCAACTTTTTGCTGAACACCCCGACCCGATCCGACCGCCCCCCGCTGAGTTATTCCCGAAAAACCAGTTTTCGCTGGAATGCTGCTGGCGGGACAGCATTCCCGTGGAAAATCGGCGATAACTTCCTGAGTTTTTGTCCGATTCTTATGTCCGGCATATCGTTGGATGCGTCTTGAGCTCGCGCAACTTTTTGCTGAACACCCCGACCCGATCCGACCGCCCCCCGCTGAGTTATTCCGGAAAAACTGGTTTTCCGGGAATAACTCAGCGGGGGGCGGTCGGATCGGGTCGGGGTGTTCAGCAAAAAGTTGCGCAAGCTCAAGACGCATCCAACGATATGCCGGGCATAAGAATCGGATAAAAACTCAGGAAGTTATCGCCGATTCAAATTTGTGAAAAGTTTCAAAATTTTGAAACTTTTCAAAATTTTGAAACATTTCAAAATTTTGAAACTTTTCACAAATTTGAATCGGCGATAACTTCCTGAGTTTTTGTCCGATTCTTATGTCCGGCATATCGTTGGATGCGTCTTGAGCTCGCGCAACTTTTTGCTGAACACCCCGACCCGATCCGACCGCCCCCCGCTGAGTTATTCCGGAAAAACTGGTTTTCCGGGAATAACTCAGCGGGGAGCGGTCGGATCGGGTCGAGGTGTTCAGCAAAAAGTTGCGCAAGCTCAAGACGCATCCAACGATATGCCGGGCATGAGAATCGGACAAAAACTCAGGAAGTTATCGCCGATTCAAATTTGTGAAAAGTTTCAAAATTTTGAAATGTTTCAAAATTTTGAAAAGTTTCAAAATTTTGAAACTTTTCACAAATTTGAATCGGCGATAACTTCCTGAGTTTTTATCCGATTCTTATGTCCGGCATATCGTTGGATGCGTCTTGAGCTCGCGCAACTTTTTGCTGAACACCCCGACCCGATCCGACCGCCCCCCGCTGAGTTATTCCGGAAAAACTGGTTTTCCGGGAATAACTCAGCGGGAGGCGGTCGGATCGGGTCGGGGTGTTCAGCAAAAAGTTGCGCAAGCTCAAGACGCATCCAACGATATGCCGGGCATAAGAATCGGACAAAAACTCAGGAAGTTATCGCCGATTTTCCACGGGAATGCTGCTGGCGGGACAGCATTCCCGTGGAAAATCGGCGATAACTTCCTGAGTTTTTGTCCGATTCTTATGCCCGGCATATCGTTGGATGCGTCTTGAGCTTGCGCAACTTTTTGCTGAACACCCCGACCCGATCCGACCGCCCCCCGCTGAGTTATTCCCGAAAAACCAGTTTTCGCTGGAATGCTGCTGGCGGGACAGCATTCCCGTGGAAAATCGGCGATAACTTCCTGAGTTTTTGTCCGATTCTTATGTCCGGCATATCGTTGGATGCGTCTTGAGCTCGCGCAACTTTTTGCTGAACACCCCGACCCGATCCGACCGCCCCCCGCTGAGTTATTCCGGAAAAACTGGTTTTCCGGGAATAACTCAGCGGGGGGCGGTCGGATCGGGTCGGGGTGTTCAGCAAAAAGTTGCGCAAGCTCAAGACGCATCCAACGATATGCCGGGCATAAGAATCGGATAAAAACTCAGGAAGTTATCGCCGATTCAAATTTGTGAAAAGTTTCAAAATTTTGAAACTTTTCAAAATTTTGAAACATTTCAAAATTTTGAAACTTTTCACAAATTTGAATCGGCGATAACTTCCTGAGTTTTTGTCCGATTCTTATGTCCGGCATATCGTTGGATGCGTCTTGAGCTCGCGCAACTTTTTGCTGAACACCCCGACCCGATCCGACCGCCCCCCGCTGAGTTATTCCGGAAAAACTGGTTTTCCGGGAATAACTCAGCGGGGGGCGGTCGGATCGGGTCGGGGTGTTCAGCAAAAAGTTGCGCAAGCTCAAGACGCATCCAACGATATGCCGGGCATAAGAATCGGACAAAAACTCAGGAAGTTATCGCCGATTTTCCACGGGAATGCTGCTGGCGGGACAGCATTCCCGTGGAAAATCGGCGATAACTTCCTGAGTTTTTGTCCGATTCTTATGCCCGGCATATCGTTGGATGCGTCTTGAGCTTGCGCAACTTTTTGCTGAACACCCCGACCCGATCCGACCGCTCCCCGCTGAGTTATTCCCGAAAAACCAGTTTTCGCTGGAATGCTGCTGGCGGGACAGCATTCCCGTGGAAAATCGGCGATAACTTCCTGAGTTTTTGTCCGATTCTTATGTCCGGCATATCGTTGGATGCGTCTTGAGCTCGCGCAACTTTTTGCTGAACACCCCGACCCGATCCGACCGCCCCCCGCTGAGTTATTCCGGAAAAACTGGTTTTCCGGGAATAACTCAGCGGGGGGCGGTCGGATCGGGTCGGGGTGTTCAGCAAAAAGTTGCGCAAGCTCAAGACGCATCCAACGATATGCCGGGCATAAGAATCGGATAAAAACTCAGGAAGTTATCGCCGATTCAAATTTGTGAAAAGTTTCAAAATTTTGAAACTTTTCAAAATTTTGAAACATTTCAAAATTTTGAAACTTTTCACAAATTTGAATCGGCGATAACTTCCTGAGTTTTTGTCCGATTCTTATGTCCGGCATATCGTTGGATGCGTCTTGAGCTCGCGCAACTTTTTGCTGAACACCCCGACCCGATCCGACCGCCCCCCGCTGAGTTATTCCGGAAAAACTGGTTTTCCGGGAATAACTCAGCGGGGAGCGGTCGGATCGGGTCGAGGTGTTCAGCAAAAAGTTGCGCAAGCTCAAGACGCATCCAACGATATGCCGGGCATGAGAATCGGACAAAAACTCAGGAAGTTATCGCCGATTCAAATTTGTGAATCGAATTTGAAAAACTGGTTTTCCGGGAATAACTCAGCGGGGGGCGGTCGGATCGGGTCGGGGTGTTCAGCAAAAAGTTGCGCAAGCTCAAGACGCATCCAACGATATGCCGGGCATAAGAATCGGATAAAAACTCAGGAAGTTATCGCCGATTCAAATTTGTGAAAAGTTTCAAAATTTTGAAACTTTTCAAAATTTTGAAACATTTCAAAATTTTGAAACTTTTCACAAATTTGAATCGGCGATAACTTCCTGAGTTTTTGTCCGATTCTTATGTCCGGCATATCGTTGGATGCGTCTTGAGCTCGCGCAACTTTTTGCTGAACACCCCGACCCGATCCGACCGCCCCCCGCTGAGTTATTCCGGAAAAACTGGTTTTCCGGGAATAACTCAGCGGGGAGCGGTCGGATCGGGTCGAGGTGTTCAGCAAAAAGTTGCGCAAGCTCAAGACGCATCCAACGATATGCCGGGCATGAGAATCGGACAAAAACTCAGGAAGTTATCGCCGATTCAAATTTGTGAAAAGTTTCAAAATTTTTAAATGTTTCAAAATTTTGAAAAGTTTCAAAATTTTGAAACTTTTCACAAATTTGAATCGGCGATAACTTCCTGAGTTTTTATCCGATTCTTATGTCCGGCATATCGTTGGATGCGTCTTGAGCTCGCGCAACTTTTTGCTGAACACCCCGACCCGATCCGACCGCCCCCCGCTGAGTTATTCCGGAAAAACTGGTTTTCCGGGAATAACTCAGCGGGGAGCGGTCGGATCGGGTCGAGGTGTTCAGCAAAAAGTTGCGCAAGCTCAAGACGCATCCAACGATATGCCGGGCATGAGAATCGGACAAAAACTCAGGAAGTTATCGCCGATTTTCCACGGGAATGCTGCTGGCGGGACAGCATTCCCGTGGAAAATCGGCGATAACTTCCTGAGTTTTTGTCCGATTCTTATGCCCGGCATATCGTTGGATGCGTCTTGAGCTTGCGCAACTTTTTGCTGAACACCCCGACCCGATCCGACCGCTCCCCGCTGAGTTATTCCCGAAAAACCAGTTTTCGCTGGAATGCTGCTGGCGGGACAGCATTCCCGTGGAAAATCGGCGATAACTTCCTGAGTTTTTGTCCGATTCTTATGTCCGGCATATCGTTGGATGCGTCTTGAGCTTGCGCAACTTTTTGCTGAACACCCCGACCCGATCCGACCGCTCCCCGCTGAGTTATTCCGGAAAAACTGGTTTTCCGGGAATAACTCAGCGGGGAGCGGTCGGATCGGGTCGGGGTGTTCAGCAAAAAAGTTGCGCAAGCTCAAGACGCATCCAACGATATGCCGGACATAAGAATCGGACAAAAACTCAGGAAGTTATCGCCGATTTTCCACGGGAATGCTGTCCCGCCAGCAGCATTCCAGCGAAAACTGGTTTTTCGGGAATAACTCAGCGGGGAGCGGTCGGATCGGGTCGGGGTGTTCAGCAAAAAGTTGCGCAAGCTCAAGACGCATCCAACGATATGCCGGGCATAAGAATCGGACAAAAACTCAGGAAGTTATCGCCGATTTTCCACGGGAATGCTGCTGGCGGGACAGCATTCCCGTGGAAAATCGGCGATAACTTCCTGAGTTTTTGTCCGATTCTTATGCCCGGCATATCGTTGGATGCGTCTTGAGCTTGCGCAACTTTTTGCTGAACACCCCGACCCGATCCGACCGCTCCCCGCTGAGTTATTCCCGAAAAACCAGTTTTCGCTGGAATGCTGCTGGCGGGACAGCATTCCCGTGGAAAATCGGCGATAACTTCCTGAGTTTTTGTCCGATTCTTATGTCCGGCATATCGTTGGATGCGTCTTGAGCTTGCGCAACTTTTTGCTGAACACCCCGACCCGATCCGACCGCCCCCCGCTGAGTTATTCCGGAAAAACTGGTTTTCCGGGAATAACTCAGCGGGGAGCGGTCGGATCGGGTCGGGGTGATCAGCAAAAAGTTGCGCAAGCTCAAGACGCATCCAACGATATGCCGGGCATAAAAATCGGACAAAAACTCAGGAAGTTATCGCCGATTTTCCACGGGAATGCTGCTGGCGGGACAGCATTCCCGTGGAAAATCGGCGATAACTTCCTGAGTTTTTGTCCGATTCTTATGCCCGGCATATCGTTGGATGCGTCTTGAGCTTGCGCAACTTTTTGCTGAACACCCCGACCCGATCCGACCGCTCCCCGCTGAGTTATTCCCGAAAAACCAGTTTTCGCTGGAATGCTGCTGGCGGGACAGCATTCCCGTGGAAAATCGGCGATAACTTCCTGAGTTTTTGTCCGATTCTTATGTCCGGCATATCGTTGGATGCGTCTTGAGCTCGCGCAACTTTTTGCTGAACACCCCGACCCGATCCGACCGCCCCCCGCTGAGTTATTCCGGAAAAACTGGTTTTCCGGGAATAACTCAGCGGGGGGCGGTCGGATCGGGTCGGGGTGTTCAGCAAAAAGTTGCGCAAGCTCAAGACGCATCCAACGATATGCCGGACATAAGAATCGGATAAAAACTCAGGAAGTTATCGCCGATTCAAATTTGTGAAAAGTTTCAAAATTTTGAAACTTTTCAAAATTTTGAAACATTTCAAAATTTTGAAACTTTTCACAAATTTGAATCGGCGATAACTTCCTGAGTTTTTGTCCGATTCTTATGTCCGGCATATCGTTGGATGCGTCTTGAGCTCGCGCAACTTTTTGCTGAACACCCCGACCCGATCCGACCGCCCCCCGCTGAGTTATTCCGGAAAAACTGGTTTTCCGGGAATAACTCAGCGGGGGGCGGTCGGATCGGGTCGGGGTGTTCAGCAAAAAGTTGCGCAAGCTCAAGACGCATCCAACGATATGCCGGGCATAAGAATCGGACAAAAACTCAGGAAGTTATCGCCGATTTTCCACGGGAATGCTGCTGGCGGGACAGCATTCCCGTGGAAAATCGGCGATAACTTCCTGAGTTTTTGTCCGATTCTTATGCCCGGCATATCGTTGGATGCGTCTTGAGCTTGCGCAACTTTTTGCTGAACACCCCGACCCGATCCGACCGCTCCCCGCTGAGTTATTCCCGAAAAACCAGTTTTCGCTGGAATGCTGCTGGCGGGACAGCATTCCCGTGGAAAATCGGCGATAACTTCCTGAGTTTTTGTCCGATTCTTATGTCCGGCATATCGTTGGATGCGTCTTGAGCTTGCGCAACTTTTTGCTGAACACCCCGACCCGATCCGACCGCCCCCCGCTGAGTTATTCCGGAAAAACTGGTTTTCCGGGAATAACTCAGCGGGGAGCGGTCGGATCGGGTCGGGGTGATCAGCAAAAAGTTGCGCAAGCTCAAGACGCATCCAACGATATGCCGGGCATAAGAATCGGACAAAAACTCAGGAAGTTATCGCCGATTTTCCACGGGAATGCTGCTGGCGGGACAGCATTCCCGTGGAAAATCGGCGATAACTTCCTGAGTTTTTGTCCGATTCTTATGCCCGGCATATCGTTGGATGCGTCTTGAGCTTGCGCAACTTTTTGCTGAACACCCCGACCCGATCCGACCGCTCCCCGCTGAGTTATTCCCGAAAAACCAGTTTTCGCTGGAATGCTGCTGGCGGGACAGCATTCCCGTGGAAAATCGGCGATAACTTCCTGAGTTTTTGTCCGATTCTTATGTCCGGCATATCGTTGGATGCGTCTTGAGCTTGCGCAACTTTTTGCTGAACACCCCGACCCGATCCGACCGCCCCCCGCTGAGTTATTCCGGAAAAACTGGTTTTCCGGGAATAACTCAGCGGGGAGCGGTCGGATCGGGTCGGGGTGTTCAGCAAAAAGTTGCGCAAGCTCAAGACGCATCCAACGATATGCCGGGCATAAGAATCGGACAAAAACTCAGGAAGTTATCGCCGATTTTCCACGGGAATGCTGCTGGCGGGACAGCATTCCCGTGGAAAATCGGCGATAACTTCCTGAGTTTTTGTCCGATTCTTATGTCCGGCATATCGTTGGATGCGTCTTGAGCTCGCACAACTTTTTGCTGAACACCCCGACCCGATCCGACCGCCCCCGCTGAGTTATTCCGGAAAAACTGGTTTTCCGGGAATAACTCAGCGGGGGGCGGTCGGATCGGGTCGGGGTGTTCAGCAAAAAGTTGCGCAAGCTCAAGACGCATCCAACGATATGCCGGGCATAAGAATCGGACAAAAACTCAGGAAGTTATCGCCGATTTTCCACGGGAATGCTGCTGGCGGGACAGCATTCCCGTGGAAAATCGGCGATAACTTCCTGAGTTTTTGTCCGAGTCTTATGCCCGGCATATCGTTGGATGCGTCTTGAGCTTGCGCAACTTTTTGCTGAACACCCGACCCGATCCGACCGCTCCCCGCTGAGTTATTCCCGAAAAACCAGTTTTCGCTGGAATGCTGCTGGCGGGACAGCATTCCCGTGGAAAATCGGCGATAACTTCCTGAGTTTTTGTCCGATTCTTATGTCCGGCATATCGTTGGATGCGTCTTGAGCTCGCGCAACTTTTTGCTGAACACCCCGACCCGATCCGACCGCCCCCCGCTGAGTTATTCCGGAAAAACTGGTTTTCCGGGAATAACTCAGCGGGGGGCGGTCGGATCGGGTCGGGGTGTTCAGCAAAAAGTTGCGCAAGCTCAAGACGCATCCAACGATATGCCGGGCATAAGAATCGGATAAAAACTCAGGAAGTTATCGCCGATTCAAATTTGTGAAAAGTTTCAAAATTTTGAAACATTTCAAAATTTTGAAACTTTTCACAAATTTGAATCGGCGATAACTTCCTGAGTTTTTGTCCGATTCTTATGTCCGGCATATCGTTGGATGCGTCTTGAGCTCGCGCAACTTTTTGCTGAACACCCCGACCCGATCCGACCGCCCCCCGCTGAGTTATTCCGGAAAAACTGGTTTTCCGGGAATAACTCAGCGGGGGGCAGTCGGATCGGGTCGGGGTGTTCAGCAAAAAGTTGCGCAAGCTCAAGACGCATCCAACGATATGCCGGGCATAAGAATCGGACAAAAACTCAGGAAGTTATCGCCGATTTTCCACGGGAATGCTGCTGGCGGGACAGCATTCCCGTGGAAAATCGGCGATAACTTCCTGAGTTTTTGTCCGATTCTTATGTCCGGCATATCGTTGGATGCGTCTTGAGCTCGCGCAACTTTTTGCTGAACACCCCGACCCGATCCGACCGCCCCCCGCTGAGTTATTCGGGAAAAACTGGTTTTCCGGGAATAACTCAGCGGGGGGCGGTCGGATCGGGTCGGGGTGTTCAGCAAAAAGTTGCGCAAGCTCAAGACGCATCCAACGATATGCCGGACATAAGAATCGGATAAAAACTCAGGAAGTTATCGCCGATTCAAATTTGTGAAAAGTTTCAAAATTTTGAAACTTTTCAAAATTTTGAAACATTTCAAAATTTTGAAACTTTTCACAAATTTGAATCGGCGATAACTTCCTGAGTTTTTGTCCGATTCTTATGTCCGGCATATCGTTGGATGCGTCTTGAGCTCGCGCAACTTTTTGCTGAACACCCCGACCCGATCCGACCGCTCCCCGCTGAGTTATTCCCGAAAAACCAGTTTTCGCTGGAATGCTGCTGGCGGGACAGCATTCCCGTGGAAAATCGGCGATAACTTCCTGAGTTTTTGTCCGATTCTTATGTCCGGCATATCGTTGGATGCGTCTTGAGCTCGCGCAACTTTTTGCTGAACACCCCGACCCGATCCGACCGCCCCCCGCTGAGTTATTCCGGAAAAACTGGTTTTCCGGGAATAACTCAGCGGGGGGCGGTCGGATCGGGTCGGGGTGTTCAGCAAAAAGTTGCGCAAGCTCAAGACGCATCCAACGATATGCCGGGCATAAGAATCGGATAAAAACTCAGGAAGTTATCGCCGATTCAAATTTGTGAAAAGTTTCAAAATTTTGAAACTTTTCAAAATTTTGAAACATTTCAAAATTTTGAAACTTTTCACAAATTTGAATCGGCGATAACTTCCTGAGTTTTTGTCCGATTCTTATGTCCGGCATATCGTTGGATGCGTCTTGAGCTCGCGCAACTTTTTGCTGAACACCCCGACCCGATCCGACCGCCCCCCGCTGAGTTATTCCGGAAAAACTGGTTTTCCGGGAATAACTCAGCGGGGGGCGGTCGGATCGGGTCGGGGTGTTCAGCAAAAAGTTGCGCAAGCTCAAGACGCATCCAACGATATGCCGGGCATAAGAATCGGACAAAAACTCAGGAAGTTATCGCCGATTTTCCACGGGAATGCTGCTGGCGGGACAGCATTCCCGTGGAAAATCGGCGATAACTTCCTGAGTTTTTGTCCGATTCTTATGCCCGGCATATCGTTGGATGCGTCTTGAGCTTGCGCAACTTTTTGCTGAACACCCCGACCCGATCCGACCGCTCCCCGCTGAGTTATTCCCGAAAAACCAGTTTTCGCTGGAATGCTGCTGGCGGGACAGCAGCATTCCCGTGGAAAATCGGCGATAACTTCCTGAGTTTTTGTCCGATTCTTATGTCCGGCATATCGTTGGATGCGTCTTGAGCTTGCGCAACTTTTTGCTGAACACCCCGACCCGATCCGACCGCTCCCCGCTGAGTTATTCCGGAAAAACTGGTTTTCCGGGAATAACTCAGCGGGGAGCGGTCGGATCGGGTCGAGGTGTTCAGCAAAAAGTTGCGCAAGCTCAAGACGCATCCAACGATATGCCGGGCATAAAAATCGGACAAAAACTCAGGAAGTTATCGCCGATTTTCCACGGGAATGCTGCTGGCGGGACAGCATTCCCGTGGAAAATCGGCGAAAACTTCCTGAGTTTTTGTCCGATTCTTATGCCCGGCATATCGTTGGATGCGTCTTGAGCTTGCGCAACTTTTTGCTGAACACCCCGACCCGATCCGACCGCTCCCCGCTGAGTTATTCCCGAAAAACCAGTTTTCGCTGGAATGCTGCTGGCGGGACAGCATTCCCGTGGAAAATCGGCGATAACTTCCTGAGTTTTTGTCCGATTCTTATGTCCGGCATATCGTTGGATGCGTCTTGAGCTCGCGCAACTTTTTGCTGAACACCCCGACCCGATCCGACCGCCCCCCGCTGAGTTATTCCGGAAAAACTGGTTTTCCGGGAATAACTCAGCGGGGGGCGGTCGGATCGGGTCGGGGTGTTCAGCAAAAAGTTGCGCAAGCTCAAGACGCATCCAACGATATGCCGGGCATAAGAATCGGACAAAAACTCAGGAAGTTATCGCCGATTCAAATTTGTGAAAAGTTTCAAAATTTTGAAACTTTTCAAAATTTTGAAACATTTCAAAATTTTGAAACTTTTCACAAATTTGAATCGGCGATAACTTCCTGAGTTTTTGTCCGATTCTTATGTCCGGCATATCGTTGGATGCGTCTTGAGCTCGCGCAACTTTTTGCTGAACACCCCGACCCGATCCGACCGCCCCCCGCTGAGTTATTCCGGAAAAAACTGGTTTTCCGGGAATAACTCAGCGGGGAGCGGTCGGATCGGGTCGGGGTGTTCAGCAAAAAGTTGCGCAAGCTCAAGACGCATCCAACGATATGCCGGACATAAGAATCGGATAAAAACTCAGGAAGTTATCGCCGATTCAAATTTGTGAAAAGTTTCAAAATTTTGAAACTTTTCAAAATTTTGAAACATTTCAAAATTTTGAAACTTTTCACAAATTTGAATCGGCGATAACTTCCTGAGTTTTTATCCGATTCTTATGTCCGGCATATCGTTGGATGCGTCTTGAGCTCGCGCAACTTTTTGCTGAACACCCCGACCCGATCCGACCGCCCCCCGCTGAGTTATTCCGGAAAAACTGGTTTTCCGGGAATAACTCAGCGGGGGGCGGTCGGATCGGGTCGGGGTGTTCAGCAAAAAGTTGCGCAAGCTCAAGACGCATCCAACGATATGCCGGGCATAAGAATCGGACAAAAACTCAGGAAGTTATCGCCGATTTTCCACGGGAATGCTGCTGGCGGGACAGCATTCCCGTGGAAAATCGGCGATAACTTCCTGAGTTTTTGTCCGATTCTTATGCCCGGCATATCGTTGGATGCGTCTTGAGCTTGCGCAACTTTTTGCTGAACACCCCGACCCGATCCGACCGCTCCCCGCTGAGTTATTCCCGAAAAACCAGTTTTCGCTGGAATGCTGCTGGCGGGACAGCATTCCCGTGGAAAATCGGCGATAACTTCCTGAGTTTTTGTCCGATTCTTATGCCCGGCATATCGTTGGATGCGTCTTGAGCTTGCGCAACTTTTTGCTGAACACCCCGACCCGATCCGACCGCTCCCCGCTGAGTTATTCCCGAAAAACCAGTTTTCGCTGGAATGCTGCTGGCGGGACAGCATTCCCGTGGAAAATCGGCGATAACTTCCTGAGTTTTTGTCCGATTCTTATGTCCGGCATATCGTTGGATGCGTCTTGAGCTTGCGCAACTTTTTGCTGAACACCCCGACCCGATCCGACCGCCCCCCGCTGAGTTATTCCGGAAAAACTGGTTTTCCGGGAATAACTCAGCGGGGAGCGGTCGGATCGGGTCGGGGTGTTCAGCAAAAAGTTGCGCAAGCTCAAGACGCATCCAACGATATGCCGGGCATAAAAATCGGACAAAAACTCAGGAAGTTATCGCCGATTTTCCACGGGAATGCTGCTGGCGGGACAGCATTCCCGTGGAAAATCGGCGATAACTTCCTGAGTTTTTGTCCGATTCTTATGCCCGGCATATCGTTGGATGCGTCTTGAGCTTGCGCAACTTTTTGCTGAACACCCCGACCCGATCCGACCGCTCCCCACTGAGTTATTCCCGAAAAACCAGTTTTCGCTGGAATGCTGCTGGCGGGACAGCATTCCCGTGGAAAATCGGCGATAACTTCCTGAGTTTTTGTCCGATTCTTATGTCCGGCATATCGTTGGATGCGTCTTGAGCTCGCGCAACTTTTTGCTGAACACCCCGACCCGATCCGACCGCCCCCCGCTGAGTTATTCCGGAAAAACTGGTTTTCCGGGAATAACTCAGCGGGGAGCGGTCGGATCGGGTCGGGGTGTTCAGCAAAAAGTTGCGCAAGCTCAAGACGCATCCAACGATATGCCGGACATAAGAATCGGATAAAAACTCAGGAAGTTATCGCCGATTCAAATTTGTGAAAAGTTTCAAAATTTTGAAACTTTTCAAAATTTTGAAACATTTCAAAATTTTGAAACTTTTCACAAATTTGAATCGGCGATAACTTCCTGAGTTTTTGTCCGATTCTTATGTCCGGCATATCGTTGGATGCGTCTTGAGCTCGCGCAACTTTTTGCTGAACACCCCGACCCGATCCGACCGCCCCCCGCTGAGTTATTCCGGAAAACTGGTTTTCCGGGAATAACTCAGCGGGGAGCGGTCGGATCGGGT
Source organism: Anopheles maculipalpis (assembly GCF_943734695.1). NCBI lineage: Eukaryota > Metazoa > Arthropoda > Insecta > Diptera > Culicidae > Anopheles > Anopheles maculipalpis. Next base: position 98,692,938 of record NC_064871.1, on the reverse strand, counting down.
CGGGGTGTTCAGCAAAAAGTTGCGCAAGCTCAAGACGCATCCAACGATATGCCGGGCATAAGAATCGGACAAAAACTCAGGAAGTTATCGCCGATTTTCCACGGGAATGCTGCTGGCGGGACAGCATTCCCGTGGAAAATCGGCGATAACTTCCTGAGTTTTTGTCCGATTCTTATGCCCGGCATATCGTTGGATGCGTCTTGAGCTTGCGCAACTTTTTGCTGAACACCCCGACCCGATCCGACCGCCCCCCGCTGAGTTATTCCGGAAAAACTGGTTTTCCGGGAATAACTCAGCGGGGGGCGGTCGGATCGGGTCGGGGTGTTCAGCAAAAAGTTGCGCAAGCTCAAGACGCATCCAACGATATGCCGGGCATAAGAATCGGATAAAAACTCAGGAAGTTATCGCCGATTCAAATTTGTGAAAAGTTTCAAAATTTTGAAACTTTTCAAAATTTTGAAACATTTCAAAATTTTGAAACTTTTCACAAATTTGAATCGGCGATAACTTCCTGAGTTTTTGTCCGATTCTTATGTCCGGCATATCGTTGGATGCGTCTTGAGCTCGCGCAACTTTTTGCTGAACACCCCGACCCGATCCGACCGCCCCCCGCTGAGTTATTCCGGAAAAACTGGTTTTCCGGGAATAACTCAGCGGGGAGCGGTCGGATCGGGTCGGGGTGTTCAGCAAAAAGTTGCGCAAGCTCAAGACGCATCCAACGATATGCCGGGCATAAGAATCGGACAAAAACTCAGGAAGTTATCGCCGATTTTCCACGGGAATGCTGCTGGCGGGACAGCATTCCCGTGGAAAATCGGCGATAACTTCCTGAGTTTTTGTCCGATTCTTATGCCCGGCATATCGTTGGATGCGTCTTGAGCTTGCGCAACTTTTTGCTGAACACCCCGACCCGATCCGACCGCTCCCCGCTGAGTTATTCCCGAAAAACCAGTTTTCGCTGGAATGCTGCTGGCGGGACAGCATTCCCGTGGAAAATCGGCGATAACTTCCTGAGTTTTTGTCCGATTCTTATGTCCGGCATATCGTTGGATGCGTCTTGAGCTCGCGCAACTTTTTGCTGAACACCCCGACCCGATCCGACCGCCCCCCGCTGAGTTATTCCGGAAAAACTGGTTTTCCGGGAATAACTCAGCGGGGGGCGGTCGGATCGGGTCGGGGTGTTCAGCAAAAAGTTGCGCAAGCTCAAGACGCATCCAACGATATGCCGGGCATAAGAATCGGATAAAAACTCAGGAAGTTATCGCCGATTCAAATTTGTGAAAAGTTTCAAAATTTTGAAACTTTTCAAAATTTTGAAACATTTCAAAATTTTGAAACTTTTCACAAATTTGAATCGGCGATAACTTCCTGAGTTTTTGTCCGATTCTTATGTCCGGCATATCGTTGGATGCGTCTTGAGCTCGCGCAACTTTTTGCTGAACACCCCGACCCGATCCGACCGCCCCCCGCTGAGTTATTCCGGAAAAACTGGTTTTCCGGGAATAACTCAGCGGGGAGCGGTCGGATCGGGTCGAGGTGTTCAGCAAAAAGTTGCGCAAGCTCAAGACGCATCCAACGATATGCCGGGCATGAGAATCGGACAAAAACTCAGGAAGTTATCGCCGATTTTCCACGGGAATGCTGCTGGCGGGACAGCATTCCCGTGGAAAATCGGCGATAACTTCCTGAGTTTTTGTCCGATTCTTATGCCCGGCATATCGTTGGATGCGTCTTGAGCTTGCGCAACTTTTTGCTGAACACCCCGACCCGATCCGACCGCTCCCCGCTGAGTTATTCCCGAAAAACCAGTTTTCGCTGGAATGCTGCTGGCGGGACAGCATTCCCGTGGAAAATCGGCGATAACTTCCTGAGTTTTTGTCCGATTCTTATGTCCGGCATATCGTTGGATGCGTCTTGAGCTTGCGCAACTTTTTGCTGAACACCCCGACCCGATCCGACCGCTCCCCGCTGAGTTATTCCGGAAAAACTGGTTTTCCGGGAATAACTCAGCGGGGAGCGGTCGGATCGGGTCGGGGTGTTCAGCAAAAAGTTGCGCAAGCTCAAGACGCATCCAACGATATGCCGGGCATAAAAATCGGACAAAAACTCAGGAAGTTATCGCCGATTTTCCACGGGAATGCTGCTGGCGGGACAGCATTCCCGTGGAAAATCGGCGATAACTTCCTGAGTTTTTGTCCGATTCTTATGCCCGGCATATCGTTGGATGCGTCTTGAGCTTGCGCAACTTTTTGCTGAACACCCCGACCCGATCCGACCGCTCCCCGCTGAGTTATTCCCGAAAAACCAGTTTTCGCTGGAATGCTGCTGGCGGGACAGCATTCCCGTGGAAAATCGGCGATAACTTCCTGAGTTTTTGTCCGATTCTTATGTCCGGCATATCGTTGGATGCGTCTTGAGCTCGCGCAACTTTTTGCTGAACACCCCGACCCGATCCGACCGCCCCCCGCTGAGTTATTCCGGAAAAACTGGTTTTCCGGGAATAACTCAGCGGGGGCGGTCGGATCGGGTCGGGGTGTTCAGCAAAAAGTTGCGCAAGCTCAAGACGCATCCAACGATATGCCGGACATAAGAATCGGATAAAAACTCAGGAAGTTATCGCCGATTCAAATTTGTGAAAAGTTTCAAAATTTTGAAACATTTCAAAATTTTGAAACTTTTCACAAATTTGAATCGGCGATAACTTCCTGAGTTTTTGTCCGATTCTTATGTCCGGCATATCGTTGGATGCGTCTTGAGCTCGCGCAACTTTTTGCTGAACACCCCGACCCGATCCGACCGCCCCCCGCTGAGTTATTCCGGAAAAACTGGTTTTCCGGGAATAACTCAGCGGGGGGCGGTCGGATCGGGTCGGGGTGTTCAGCAAAAAGTTGCGCAAGCTCAAGACGCATCCAACGATATGCCGGGCATAAGAATCGGACAAAAACTCAGGAAGTTATCGCCGATTTTCCACGGGAATGCTGCTGGCGGGACAGCATTCCCGTGGAAAATCGGCGATAACTTCCTGAGTTTTTGTCCGATTCTTATGCCCGGCATATCGTTGGATGCGTCTTGAGCTTGCGCAACTTTTTGCTGAACACCCCGACCCGATCCGACCGCTCCCCGCTGAGTTATTCCCGAAAAACCAGTTTTCGCTGGAATGCTGCTGGCGGGACAGCATTCCCGTGGAAAATCGGCGATAACTTCCTGAGTTTTTGTCCGATTCTTATGTCCGGCATATCGTTGGATGCGTCTTGAGCTCGCGCAACTTTTTGCTGAACACCCCGACCCGATCCGACCGCCCCCCGCTGAGTTATTCCGGAAAAAACTGGTTTTCCGGGAATAACTCAGCGGGGGGCGGTCGGATCGGGTCGGGGTGTTCAGCAAAAAGTTGCGCAAGCTCAAGACGCATCCAACGATATGCCGGGCATAAGAATCGGATAAAAACTCAGGAAGTTATCGCCGATTCAAATTTGTGAAAAGTTTCAAAATTTTGAAACTTTTCAAAATTTTGAAACATTTCAAAATTTTGAAACTTTTCACAAATTTGAATCGGCGATAACTTCCTGAGTTTTTGTCCGATTCTTATGTCCGGCATATCGTTGGATGCGTCTTGAGCTCGCGCAACTTTTTGCTGAACACCCCGACCCGATCCGACCGCCCCCCGCTGAGTTATTCTGGAAAAACTGGTTTTCCGGGAATAACTCAGCGGGGAGCGGTCGGATCGGGTCGGGGTGTTGAGCAAAAAGTTGCGCAAGCTCAAGACGCATCCAACGATATGCCGGGCATAAGAATCGGACAAAAACTCAGGAAGTTATCGCCGATTTTCCACGGGAATGCTGCTGGCGGGACAGCATTCCCGTGGAAAATCGGCGATAACTTCCTGAGTTTTTGTCCGATTCTTATGCCCGGCATATCGTTGGATGCGTCTTGAGCTTGCGCAACTTTTTGCTGAACACCCCGACCCGATCCGACCGCTCCCCGCTGAGTTATTCCCGAAAAACCAGTTTTCGCTGGAATGCTGCTGGCGGGACAGCATTCCCGTGGAAAATCGGCGATAACTTCCTGAGTTTCCTGAGCTTCCTGAGGAAAAACTGGTTTTCCGGGAATAACTCAGCGGGGAGCGGTCGGATCGGGTCGGGGTGTTCAGCAAAAAGTTGCGCAAGCTCAAGACGCATCCAACGATATGCCGGGCATAAAAATCGGACAAAAACTCAGGAAGTTATCGCCGATTTTCCACGGGAATGCTGCTGGCGGGACAGCATTCCCGTGGAAAATCGGCGATAACTTCCTGAGTTTTTGTCCGATTCTTATGCCCGGCATATCGTTGGATGCGTCTTGAGCTTGCGCAACTTTTTGCTGAACACCCCGACCCGATCCGACCGCTCCCCGCTGAGTTATTCCCGAAAAACCAGTTTTCGCTGGAATGCTGCTGGCGGGACAGCATTCCCGTGGAAAATCGGCGATAACTTCCTGAGTTTTTGTCCGATTCTTATGTCCGGCATATCGTTGGATGCGTCTTGAGCTCGCGCAACTTTTTGCTGAACACCCCGACCCGATCCGACCGCCCCCCGCTGAGTTATTCCGGAAAAACTGGTTTTCCGGGAATAACTCAGCGGGGGGCGGTCGGATCGGGTCGGGGTGTTCAGCAAAAAGTTGCGCAAGCTCAAGACGCATCCAACGATATGCCGGACATAAGAATCGGATAAAAACTCAGGAAGTTATCGCCGATTCAAATTTGTGAAAAGTTTCAAAATTTTGAAACTTTTCAAAATTTTGAAACATTTCAAAATTTTGAAACATTTCAAAATTTTGAAACTTTTCACAAATTTGAATCGGCGATAACTTCCTGAGTTTTTGTCCGATTCTTATGTCCGGCATATCGTTGGATGCGTCTTGAGCTCGCGCAACTTTTTGCTGAACACCCCGACCCGATCCGACCGCCCCCGCTGAGTTATTCCGGAAAAACTGGTTTTCCGGGAATAACTCAGCGGGGGGCGGTCGGATCGGGTCGGGGTGTTCAGCAAAAAGTTGCGCAAGCTCAAGACGCATCCAACGATATGCCGGGCATAAGAATCGGACAAAAACTCAGGAAGTTATCGCCGATTTTCCACGGGAATGCTGCTGGCGGGACAGCATTCCCGTGGAAAATCGGCGATAACTTCCTGAGTTTTTGTCCGATTCTTATGCCCGGCATATCGTTGGATGCGTCTTGAGCTTGCGCAACTTTTTGCTGAACACCCGACCCGATCCGACCGCTCCCCGCTGAGTTATTCCCGAAAAACCAGTTTTCGCTGGAATGCTGCTGGCGGGACAGCATTCCCGTGGAAAATCGGCGATAACTTCCTGAGTTTTTGTCCGATTCTTATGTCCGGCATATCGTTGGATGCGTCTTGAGCTCGCGCAACTTTTTGCTGAACACCCCGACCCGATCCGACCGCCCCCCGCTGAGTTATTCCGGAAAAACTGGTTTTCCGGGAATAACTCAGCGGGGGGCGGTCGGATCGGGTCGGGGTGTTCAGCAAAAAGTTGCGCAAGCTCAAGACGCATCCAACGATATGCCGGGCATAAGAATCGGACAAAAACTCAGGAAGTTATCGCCGATTCAAATTTGTGAAAAGTTTCAAAATTTTGAAACTTTTCAAAATTTTGAAACATTTCAAAATTTTGAAACTTTTCACAAATTTGAATCGGCGATAACTTCCAGAGTTTTTGTCCGATTCTTATGTCCGGCATATCGTTGGATGCGTCTTGAGCTCGCGCAACTTTTTGCTGAACACCCCGACCCGATCCGACCGCCCCCCGCTGAGTTATTCCGGAAAAACTGGTTTTCCGGGAATAACTCAGCGGGGAGCGGTCGGATCGGGTCGGGGTGTTCAGCAAAAAGTTGCGCAAGCTCAAGACGCATCCAACGATATGCCGGGCATAAGAATCGGACAAAAACTCAGGAAGTTATCGCCGATTTTCCACGGGAATGCTGCTGGCGGGACAGCATTCCCGTGGAAAATCGGCGATAACTTCCTGAGTTTTTGTCCGATTCTTATGCCCGGCATATCGTTGGATGCGTCTTGAGCTTGCGCAACTTTTTGCTGAACACCCCGACCCGATCCGACCGCTCCCCGCTGAGTTATTCCCGAAAAACCAGTTTTCGCTGGAATGCTGCTGGCGGGACAGCATTCCCGTGGAAAATCGGCGATAACTTCCTGAGTTTTTGTCCGATTCTTATGCCCGGCATATCGTTGGATGCGTCTTGAGCTTGCGCAACTTTTTGCTGAACACCCCGACCCGATCCGACCGCTCCCCGCTGAGTTATTCCCGAAAAACCAGTTTTCGCTGGAATGCTGCTGGCGGGACAGCATTCCCGTGGAAAATCGGCGATAACTTCCTGAGTTTTTGTCCGATTCTTATGTCCGGCATATCGTTGGATGCGTCTTGAGCTTGCGCAACTTTTTGCTGAACACCCCGACCCGATCCGACCGCCCCCCGCTGAGTTATTCCGGAAAAACTGGTTTTCCGGGAATAACTCAGCGGGGAGCGGTCGGATCGGGTCGGGGTGTTCAGCAAAAAGTTGCGCAAGCTCAAGACGCATCCAACGATATGCCGGGCATAAAAATCGGACAAAAACTCAGGAAGTTATCGCCGATTTTCCACGGGAATGCTGCTGGCGGGACAGCATTCCCGTGGAAAATCGGCGATAACTTCCTGAGTTTTTGTCCGATTCTTATGCCCGGCATATCGTTGGATGCGTCTTGAGCTTGCGCAACTTTTTGCTGAACACCCCGACCCGATCCGACCGCTCCCCGCTGAGTTATTCCCGAAAAACCAGTTTTCGCTGGAATGCTGCTGGCGGGACAGCATTCCCGTGGAAAATCGGCGATAACTTCCTGAGTTTTTGTCCGATTCTTATGTCCGGCATATCGTTGGATGCGTCTTGAGCTCGCGCAACTTTTTGCTGAACACCCCGACCCGATCCGACCGCCCCCCGCTGAGTTATTCCGGAAAAACTGGTTTTCCGGGAATAACTCAGTGGGGAGCGGTCGGATCGGGTCGGGGTGTTCAGCAAAAAGTTGCGCAAGCTCAAGACGCATCCAACGATATGCCGGACATAAGAATCGGATAAAAACTCAGGAAGTTATCGCCGATTCAAATTTGTGAAAAGTTTCAAAATTTTGAAACTTTTCAAAATTTTGAAACATTTCAAAATTTTGAAACTTTTCACAAATTTGAATCGGCGATAACTTCCTGAGTTTTTGTCCGATTCTTATGTCCGGCATATCGTTGGATGCGTCTTGAGCTCGCGCAACTTTTTGCTGAACACCCCGACCCGATCCGACCGCCCCCCGCTGAGTTATTCCGGAAAAACTGGTTTTCCGGGAATAACTCAGCGGGGGGCGGTCGGATCGGGTCGGGGTGTTCAGCAAAAAGTTGCGCAAGCTCAAGACGCATCCAACGATATGCCGGGCATAAGAATCGGACAAAAACTCAGGAAGTTATCGCCGATTTTCCACGGGAATGCTGCTGGCGGGACAGCATTCCCGTGGAAAATCGGCGATAACTTCCTGAGTTTTTGTCCGATTCTTATGCCCGGCATATCGTTGGATGCGTCTTGAGCTTGCGCAACTTTTTGCTGAACACCCCGACCCGATCCGACCGCCCCCCGCTGAGTTATTCCCGAAAAACCAGTTTTCGCTGGAATGCTGCTGGCGGGACAGCATTCCCGTGGAAAATCGGCGATAACTTCCTGAGTTTTTGTCCGATTCTTATGTCCGGCATATCGTTGGATGCGTCTTGAGCTCGCGCAACTTTTTGCTGAACACCCCGACCCGATCCGACCGCCCCCCGCTGAGTTATTCCGGAAAAACTGGTTTTCCGGGAATAACTCAGCGGGGGGCGGTCGGATCGGGTCGGGGTGTTCAGCAAAAAGTTGCGCAAGCTCAAGACGCATCCAACGATATGCCGGGCATAAGAATCGGATAAAAACTCAGGAAGTTATCGCCGATTCAAATTTGTGAAAAGTTTCAAAATTTTGAAACTTTTCAAAATTTTGAAACATTTCAAAATTTTGAAACTTTTCACAAATTTGAATCGGCGATAACTTCCTGAGTTTTTGTCCGATTCTTATGTCCGGCATATCGTTGGATGCGTCTTGAGCTCGCGCAACTTTTTGCTGAACACCCCGACCCGATCCGACCGCCCCCCGCTGAGTTATTCCGGAAAAACTGGTTTTCCGGGAATAACTCAGCGGGGGGCGGTCGGATCGGGTCGGGGTGTTCAGCAAAAAGTTGCGCAAGCTCAAGACGCATCCAACGATATGCCGGGCATAAGAATCGGACAAAAACTCAGGAAGTTATCGCCGATTTTCCACGGGAATGCTGCTGGCGGGACAGCATTCCCGTGGAAAATCGGCGATAACTTCCTGAGTTTTTGTCCGATTCTTATGCCCGGCATATCGTTGGATGCGTCTTGAGCTTGCGCAACTTTTTGCTGAACACCCCGACCCGATCCGACCGCTCCCCGCTGAGTTATTCCCGAAAAACCAGTTTTCGCTGGAATGCTGCTGGCGGGACAGCATTCCCGTGGAAAATCGGCGATAACTTCCTGAGTTTTTGTCCGATTCTTATGTCCGGCATATCGTTGGATGCGTCTTGAGCTCGCGCAACTTTTTGCTGAACACCCCGACCCGATCCGACCGCCCCCCGCTGAGTTATTCCGGAAAAACTGGTTTTCCGGGAATAACTCAGCGGGGGGCGGTCGGATCGGGTCGGGGTGTTCAGCAAAAAGTTGCGCAAGCTCAAGACGCATCCAACGATATGCCGGGCATGAGAATCGGACAAAAACTCAGGAAGTTATCGCCGATTTTCCACGGGAATGCTGCTGGCGGGACAGCATTCCCGTGGAAAATCGGCGATAACTTCCTGAGTTTTTGTCCGATTCTTATGCCCGGCATATCGTTGGATGCGTCTTGAGCTTGCGCAACTTTTTGCTGAACACCCCGACCCGATCCGACCGCTCCCCGCTGAGTTATTCCCGAAAAACCAGTTTTCGCTGGAATGCTGCTGGCGGGACAGCATTCCCGTGGAAAATCGGCGATAACTTCCTGAGTTTTTGTCCGATTCTTATGTCCGGCATATCGTTGGATGCGTCTTGAGCTTGCGCAACTTTTTGCTGAACACCCCGACCCGATCCGACCGCCCCCCGCTGAGTTATTCCGGAAAAACTGGTTTTCCGGGAATAACTCAGCGGGGAGCGGTCGGATCGGGTCGGGGTGTTCAGCAAAAAGTTGCGCAAGCTCAAGACGCATCCAACGATATGCCGGACATAAGAATCGGACAAAAACTCAGGAAGTTATCGCCGATTTTCCACGGGAATGCTGTCCCGCCAGCAGCATTCCAGCGAAAACTGGTTTTTCGGGAATAACTCAGCGGGGAGCGGTCGGATCGGGTCGGGGTGTTCAGCAAAAAGTTGCGCAAGCTCAAGACGCATCCAACGATATGCCGGGCATAAGAATCGGACAAAAACTCAGGAAGTTATCGCCGATTTTCCACGGGAATGCTGCTGGCGGGACAGCATTCCCGTGGAAAATCGGCGATAACTTCCTGAGTTTTTGTCCGATTCTTATGCCCGGCATATCGTTGGATGCGTCTTGAGCTTGCGCAACTTTTTGCTGAACACCCCGACCCGATCCGACCGCTCCCCGCTGAGTTATTCCCGAAAAACCAGTTTTCGCTGGAATGCTGCTGGCGGGACAGCATTCCCGTGGAAAATCGGCGATAACTTCCTGAGTTTTTGTCCGATTCTTATGTCCGGCATATCGTTGGATGCGTCTTGAGCTTGCGCAACTTTTTGCTGAACACCCCGACCCGATCCGACCGCCCCCCGCTGAGTTATTCCGGAAAAACTGGTTTTCCGGGAATAACTCAGCGGGGAGCGGTCGGATCGGGTCGGGGTGATCAGCAAAAAGTTGCGCAAGCTCAAGACGCATCCAACGATATGCCGGGCATAAAAATCGGACAAAAACTCAGGAAGTTATCGCCGATTTTCCACGGGAATGCTGCTGGCGGGACAGCATTCCCGTGGAAAATCGGCGATAACTTCCTGAGTTTTTGTCCGATTCTTATGCCCGGCATATCGTTGGATGCGTCTTGAGCTTGCGCAACTTTTTGCTGAACACCCCGACCCGATCCGACCGCTCCCCGCTGAGTTATTCCCGAAAAACCAGTTTTCGCTGGAATGCTGCTGGCGGGACAGCATTCCCGTGGAAAATCGGCGATAACTTCCTGAGTTTTTGTCCGATTCTTATGTCCGGCATATCGTTGGATGCGTCTTGAGCTCGCGCAACTTTTTGCTGAACACCCCGACCCGATCCGACCGCCCCCCGCTGAGTTATTCCGGAAAAACTGGTTTTCCGGGAATAACTCAGCGGGGGGCGGTCGGATCGGGTCGGGGTGTTCAGCAAAAAGTTGCGCAAGCTCAAGACGCATCCAACGATATGCCGGACATAAGAATCGGATAAAAACTCAGGAAGTTATCGCCGATTCAAATTTGTGAAAAGTTTCAAAATTTTGAAACTTTTCAAAATTTTGAAACATTTCAAAATTTTGAAACTTTTCACAAATTTGAATCGGCGATAACTTCCTGAGTTTTTGTCCGATTCTTATGTCCGGCATATCGTTGGATGCGTCTTGAGCTCGCGCAACTTTTTGCTGAACACCCCGACCCGATCCGACCGCCCCCCGCTGAGTTATTCCGGAAAAACTGGTTTTCCGGGAATAACTCAGCGGGGGGCGGTCGGATCGGGTCGGGGTGTTCAGCAAAAAGTTGCGCAAGCTCAAGACGCATCCAACGATATGCCGGGCATAAGAATCGGACAAAAACTCAGGAAGTTATCGCCGATTTTCCACGGGAATGCTGCTGGCGGGACAGCATTCCCGTGGAAAATCGGCGATAACTTCCTGAGTTTTTGTCCGATTCTTATGCCCGGCATATCGTTGGATGCGTCTTGAGCTTGCGCAACTTTTTGCTGAACACCCCGACCCGATCCGACCGCTCCCCGCTGAGTTATTCCCGAAAAACCAGTTTTCGCTGGAATGCTGCTGGCGGGACAGCATTCCCGTGGAAAATCGGCGATAACTTCCTGAGTTTTTGTCCGATTCTTATGTCCGGCATATCGTTGGATGCGTCTTGAGCTTGCGCAACTTTTTGCTGAACACCCCGACCCGATCCGACCGCCCCCCGCTGAGTTATTCCGGAAAAACTGGTTTTCCGGGAATAACTCAGCGGGGAGCGGTCGGATCGGGTCGGGGTGTTCAGCAAAAAGTTGCGCAAGCTCAAGACGCATCCAACGATATGCCGGACATAAGAATCGGACAAAAACTCAGGAAGTTATCGCCGATTTTCCACGGGAATGCTGCTGGCGGGACAGCATTCCCGTGGAAAATCGGCGATAACTTCCTGAGTTTTTGTCCGATTCTTATGCCCGGCATATCGTTGGATGCGTCTTGAGCTTGCGCAACTTTTTGCTGAACACCCCGACCCGATCCGACCGCTCCCCGCTGAGTTATTCCCGAAAAACCAGTTTTCGCTGGAATGCTGCTGGCGGGACAGCATTCCCGTGGAAAATCGGCGATAACTTCCTGAGTTTTTGTCCGATTCTTATGTCCGGCATATCGTTGGATGCGTCTTGAGCTTGCGCAACTTTTTGCTGAACACCCCGACCCGATCCGACCGCCCCCCGCTGAGTTATTCCGGAAAAACTGGTTTTCCGGGAATAACTCAGCGGGGAGCGGTCGGATCGGGTCGGGGTGTTCAGCAAAAAGTTGCGCAAGCTCAAGACGCATCCAACGATATGCCGGGCATAAGAATCGGACAAAAACTCAGGAAGTTATCGCCGATTTTCCACGGGAATGCTGCTGGCGGGACAGCATTCCCGTGGAAAATCGGCGATAACTTCCTGAGTTTTTGTCTGATTCTTATGTCCGGCATATCGTTGGATGCGTCTTGAGCTCGCACAACTTTTTGCTGAACACCCCGACCCGATCCGACCGCCCCCGCTGAGTTATTCCGGAAAAACTGGTTTTCCGGGAATAACTCAGCGGGGGGCGGTCGGATCGGGTCGGGGTGTTCAGCAAAAAGTTGCGCAAGCTCAAGACGCATCCAACGATATGCCGGGCATAAGAATCGGACAAAAACTCAGGAAGTTATCGCCGATTTTCCACGGGAATGCTGCTGGCGGGACAGCATCCAACGATATGCCGGGCATAAGAATCGGACAAAAACTCAGGAAGTTATCGCCGATTTTCCACGGGAATGCTGTCCCGCCAGCAGCATTCCAGCGAAAACTGGTTTTCCGGGAATAACTCAGCGGGGGGCGGTCGGATCGGGTCGGGGTGTTCAGCAAAAAGTTGCGCAAGCTCAAGACGCATCCAACGATATGCCGGACATAAGAATCGGATAAAAACTCAGGAAGTTATCGCCGATTCAAATTTGTGAAAAGTTTCAAAATTTTGAAACTTTTCAAAATTTTGAAACATTTCAAAATTTTGAAACTTTTCACAAATTTGAATCGGCGATAACTTCCTGAGTTTTTGTCCGATTCTTATGTCCGGCATATCGTTGGATGCGTCTTGAGCTCGCGCAACTTTTTGCTGAACACCCCGACCCGATCCGACCGCCCCCCGCTGAGTTATTCCGGAAAAACTGGTTTTCCGGGAATAACTCAGCGGGGGGCGGTCGGATCGGGTCGGGGTGTTCAGCAAAAAGTTGCGCAAGCTCAAGACGCATCCAACGATATGCCGGGCATAAGAATCGGACAAAAACTCAGGAAGTTATCGCCGATTTTCCACGGGAATGCTGCTGGCGGGACAGCATTCCCGTGGAAAATCGGCGATAACTTCCTGAGTTTTTGTCCGATTCTTATGCCCGGCATATCGTTGGATGCGTCTTGAGCTTGCGCAACTTTTTGCTGAACACCCCGACCCGATCCGACCGCTCCCCGCTGAGTTATTCCCGAAAAACCAGTTTTCGCTGGAATGCTGCTGGCGGGACAGCATTCCCGTGGAAAATCGGCGATAACTTCCTGAGTTTTTGTCCGATTCTTATGTCCGGCATATCGTTGGATGCGTCTTGAGCTTGCGCAACTTTTTGCTGAACACCCCGACCCGATCCGACCGCCCCCCGCTGAGTTATTCCGGAAAAACTGGTTTTCCGGGAATAACTCAGCGGGGAGCGGTCGGATCGGGTCGGGGTGATCAGCAAAAAGTTGCGCAAGCTCAAGACGCATCCAACGATATGCCGGGCATAAAAATCGGACAAAAACTCAGGAAGTTATCGCCGATTTTCCACGGGAATGCTGCTGGCGGGACAGCATTCCCGTGGAAAATCGGCGATAACTTCCTGAGTTTTTGTCCGATTCTTATGCCCGGCATATCGTTGGATGCGTCTTGAGCTTGCGCAACTTTTTGCTGAACACCCCGACCCGATCCGACCGCTCCCCGCTGAGTTATTCCCGAAAAACCAGTTTTCGCTGGAATGCTGCTGGCGGGACAGCATTCCCGTGGAAAATCGGCGATAACTTCCTGAGTTTTTGTCCGATTCTTATGTCCGGCATATCGTTGGATGCGTCTTGAGCTTGCGCAACTTTTTGCTGAACACCCCGACCCGATCCAACCGCCCCCCGCTGAGTTATTCCGGAAAAACTGGTTTTCCGGGAATAACTCAGCGGGGGGCGGTCGGATCGGGTCGGGGTGTTCAGCAAAAAGTTGCGCAAGCTCAAGACGCATCCAACGATATGCCGGGCATAAGAATCGGATAAAAACTCAGGAAGTTATCGCCGATTCAAATTTGTGAAAAGTTTCAAAATTTTGAAACTTTTCAAAATTTTGAAACATTTCAAAATTTTGAAACTTTTCACAAATTTGAATCGGCGATAACTTCCTGAGTTTTTGTCCGATTCTTATGTCCGGCATATCGTTGGATGCGTCTTGAGCTCGCGCAACTTTTTGCTGAACACCCCGACCCGATCCGACCGCCCCCCGCTGAGTTATTCCGGAAAAACTGGTTTTCCGGGAATAACTCAGCGGGGAGCGGTCGGATCGGGTCGAGGTGTTCAGCAAAAAGTTGCGCAAGCTCAAGACGCATCCAACGATATGCCGGGCATGAGAATCGGACAAAAACTCAGGAAGTTATCGCCGATTTTCCACGGGAATGCTGCTGGCGGGACAGCATTCCCGTGGAAAATCGGCGATAACTTCCTGAGTTTTTGTCCGATTCTTATGCCCGGCATATCGTTGGATGCGTCTTGAGCTTGCGCAACTTTTTGCTGAACACCCCGACCCGATCCGACCGCTCCCCGCTGAGTTATTCCCGAAAAACCAGTTTTCGCTGGAATGCTGCTGGCGGGACAGCATTCCCGTGGAAAATCGGCGATAACTTCCTGAGTTTTTGTCCGATTCTTATGTCCGGCATATCGTTGGATGCGTCTTGAGCTTGCGCAACTTTTTGCTGAACACCCCGACCCGATCCGACCGCCCCCCGCTGAGTTATTCCGGAAAAACTGGTTTTCCGGGAATAACTCAGCGGGGAGCGGTCGGATCGGGTCGGGGTGTTCAGCAAAAAGTTGCGCAAGCTCAAGACGCATCCAACGATATGCCGGACATAAGAATCGGACAAAAACTCAGGAAGTTATCGCCGATTTTCCACGGGAATGCTGTCCCGCCAGCAGCATTCCAGCGAAAACTGGTTTTTCGGGAATAACTCAGCGGGGAGCGGTCGGATCGGGTCGGGGTGTTCAGCAAAAAGTTGCGCAAGCTCAAGACGCATCCAACGATATGCCGGGCATAAGAATCGGACAAAAACTCAGGAAGTTATCGCCGATTTTCCACGGGAATGCTGCTGGCGGGACAGCATTCCCGTGGAAAATCGGCGATAACTTCCTGAGTTTTTGTCCGATTCTTATGCCCGGCATATCGTTGGATGCGTCTTGAGCTTGCGCAACTTTTTGCTGAACACCCCGACCCGATCCGACCGCTCCCCGCTGAGTTATTCCCGAAAAACCAGTTTTCGCTGGAATGCTGCTGGCGGGACAGCATTCCCGTGGAAAATCGGCGATAACTTCCTGAGTTTTTGTCCGATTCTTATGTCCGGCATATCGTTGGATGCGTCTTGAGCTCGCGCAACTTTTTGCTGAACACCCCGACCCGATCCGACCGCCCCCCGCTGAGTTATTCCGGAAAAACTGGTTTTCCGGGAATAACTCAGCGGGGAGCGGTCGGATCGGGTCGGGGTGATCAGCAAAAAGTTGCGCAAGCTCAAGACGCATCCAACGATATGCCGGGCATAAAAATCGGACAAAAACTCAGGAAGTTATCGCCGATTTTCCACGGGAATGCTGCTGGCGGGACAGCATTCCCGTGGAAAATCGGCGATAACTTCCTGAGTTTTTGTCCGATTCTTATGCCCGGCATATCGTTGGATGCGTCTTGAGCTTGCGCAACTTTTTGCTGAACACCCCGACCCGATCCGACCGCTCCCCGCTGAGTTATTCCCGAAAAACCAGTTTTCGCTGGAATGCTGCTGGCGGGACAGCATTCCCGTGGAAAATCGGCGATAACTTCCTGAGTTTTTGTCCGATTCTTATGTCCGGCATATCGTTGGATGCGTCTTGAGCTCGCGCAACTTTTTGCTGAACACCCCGACCCGATCCGACCGCCCCCCGCTGAGTTATTCCGGAAAAACTGGTTTTCCGGGAATAACTCAGCGGGGGGCGGTCGGATCGGGTCGGGGTGTTCAGCAAAAAGTTGCGCAAGCTCAAGACGCATCCAACGATATGCCGGACATAAGAATCGGATAAAAACTCAGGAAGTTATCGCCGATTCAAATTTGTGAAAAGTTTCAAAATTTTGAAACTTTTCAAAATTTTGAAACATTTGAAAATTTTGAAACTTTTCACAAATTTGAATCGGCGATAACTTCCTGAGTTTTTGTCCGATTCTTATGTCCGGCATATCGTTGGATGCGTCTTGAGCTCGCGCAACTTTTTGCTGAACACCCCGACCCGATCCGACCGCCCCCCGCTGAGTTATTCCGGAAAAACTGGTTTTCCGGGAATAACTCAGCGGGGGGCGGTCGGATCGGGTCGGGGTGTTCAGCAAAAAGTTGCGCAAGCTCAAGACGCATCCAACGATATGCCGGGCATAAGAATCGGACAAAAACTCAGGAAGTTATCGCCGATTTTCCACGGGAATGCTGCTGGCGGGACAGCATTCCCGTGGAAAATCGGCGATAACTTCCTGAGTTTTTGTCCGATTCTTATGCCCGGCATATCGTTGGATGCGTCTTGAGCTTGCGCAACTTTTTGCTGAACACCCCGACCCGATCCGACCGCTCCCCGCTGAGTTATTCCCGAAAAACCAGTTTTCGCTGGAATGCTGCTGGCGGGACAGCATTCCCGTGGAAAATCGGCGATAACTTCCTGAGTTTTTGTCCGATTCTTATGTCCGGCATATCGTTGGATGCGTCTTGAGCTTGCGCAACTTTTTGCTGAACACCCCGACCCGATCCGACCGCCCCCCGCTGAGTTATTCCGGAAAAACTGGTTTTCCGGGAATAACTCAGCGGGGAGCGGTCGGATCGGGTCGGGGTGTTCAGCAAAAAGTTGCGCAAGCTCAAGACGCATCCAACGATATGCCGGGCATAAGAATCGGACAAAAACTCAGGAAGTTATCGCCGATTTTCCACGGGAATGCTGCTGGCGGGACAGCATTCCCGTGGAAAATCGGCGATAACTTCCTGAGTTTTTGTCCGATTCTTATGCCCGGCATATCGTTGGATGCGTCTTGAGCTTGCGCAACTTTTTGCTGAACACCCCGACCCGATCCGACCGCTCCCCGCTGAGTTATTCCCGAAAAACCAGTTTTCGCTGGAATGCTGCTGGCGGGACAGCATTCCCGTGGAAAATCGGCGATAACTTCCTGAGTTTTTGTCCGATTCTTATGTCCGGCATATCGTTGGATGCGTCTTGAGCTTGCGCAACTTTTTGCTGAACACCCCGACCCGATCCGACCGCCCCCCGCTGAGTTATTCCGGAAAAACTGGTTTTCCGGGAATAACTCAGCGGGGAGCGGTCGGATCGGGTCGGGGTGTTCAGCAAAAAGTTGCGCAAGCTCAAGACGCATCCAACGATATGCCGGGCATAAGAATCGGACAAAAACTCAGGAAGTTATCGCCGATTTTCCACGGGAATGCTGCTGGCGGGACAGCATTCCCGTGGAAAATCGGCGATAACTTCCTGAGTTTTTGTCCGATTCTTATGTCCGGCATATCGTTGGATGCGTCTTGAGCTCGCACAACTTTTTGCTGAACACCCCGACCCGATCCGACCGCCCCCGCTGAGTTGTTCCGGAAAAACTGGTTTTCCGGGAATAACTCAGCGGGGGGCGGTCGGATCGGGTCGGGGTGTTCAGCAAAAAGTTGCGCAAGCTCAAGACGCATCCAACGATATGCCGGGCATAAGAATCGGACAAAAACTCAGGAAGTTATCGCCGATTTTCCACGGGAATGCTGCTGGCGGGACAGCATTCCCGTGGAAAATCGGCGATAACTTCCTGAGTTTTTGTCCGAGTCTTATGCCCGGCATATCGTTGGATGCGTCTTGAGCTTGCGCAACTTTTTGCTGAACACCCGACCCGATCCGACCGCTCCCCGCTGAGTTATTCCCGAAAAACCAGTTTTCGCTGGAATGCTGCTGGCGGGACAGCATTCCCGTGGAAAATCGGCGATAACTTCCTGAGTTTTTGTCCGATTCTTATGTCCGGCATATCGTTGGATGCGTCTTGAGCTCGCGCAACTTTTTGCTGAACACCCCGACCCGATCCGACCGCCCCCCGCTGAGTTATTCCGGAAAAACTGGTTTTCCGGGAATAACTCAGCGGGGGGCGGTCGGATCGGGTCGGGGTGTTCAGCAAAAAGTTGCGCAAGCTCAAGACGCATCCAACGATATGCCGGGCATAAGAATCGGATAAAAACTCAGGAAGTTATCGCCGATTCAAATTTGTGAAAAGTTTCAAAATTTTGAAACATTTCAAAATTTTGAAACTTTTCACAAATTTGAATCGGCGATAACTTCCTGAGTTTTTGTCCGATTCTTATGTCCGGCATATCGTTGGATGCGTCTTGAGCTCGCGCAACTTTTTGCTGAACACCCCGACCCGATCCGACCGCCCCCCGCTGAGTTATTCCGGAAAAACTGGTTTTCCGGGAATAACTCAGCGGGGGGCAGTCGGATCGGGTCGGGGTGTTCAGCAAAAAGTTGCGCAAGCTCAAGACGCATCCAACGATATGCCGGGCATAAGAATCGGACAAAAACTCAGGAAGTTATCGCCGATTTTCCACGGGAATGCTGCTGGCGGGACAGCATTCCCGTGGAAAATCGGCGATAACTTCCTGAGTTTTTGTCCGATTCTTATGTCCGGCATATCGTTGGATGCGTCTTGAGCTCGCGCAACTTTTTGCTGAACACCCCGACCCGATCCGACCGCCCCCCGCTGAGTTATTCCGGAAAAACTGGTTTTCCGGGAATAACTCAGCGGGGGGCGGTCGGATCGGGTCGGGGTGTTCAGCAAAAAGTTGCGCAAGCTCAAGACGCATCCAACGATATGCCGGACATAAGAATCGGATAAAAACTCAGGAAGTTATCGCCGATTCAAATTTGTGAAAAGTTTCAAAATTTTGAAACTTTTCAAAATTTTGAAACATTTCAAAATTTTGAAACTTTTCACAAATTTGAATCGGCGATAACTTCCTGAGTTTTTGTCCGATTCTTATGTCCGGCATATCGTTGGATGCGTCTTGAGCTCGCGCAACTTTTTGCTGAACACCCCGACCCGATCCGACCGCCCCCCGCTGAGTTATTCCGGAAAAACTGGTTTTCCGGGAATAACTCAGCGGGGGGCGGTCGGATCGGGTCGGGGTGTTCAGCAAAAAGTTGCGCAAGCTCAAGACGCATCCAACGATATGCCGGGCATAAGAATCGGACAAAAACTCAGGAAGTTATCGCCGATTTTCCACGGGAATGCTGCTGGCGGGACAGCATTCCCGTGGAAAATCGGCGATAACTTCCTGAGTTTTTGTCCGATTCTTATGCCCGGCATATCGTTGGATGCGTCTTGAGCTTGCGCAACTTTTTGCTGAACACCCCGACCCGATCCGACCGCTCCCCGCTGAGTTATTCCCGAAAAACCAGTTTTCGCTGGAATGCTGCTGGCGGGACAGCATTCCCGTGGAAAATCGGCGATAACTTCCTGAGTTTTTGTCCGATTCTTATGTCCGGCATATCGTTGGATGCGTCTTGAGCTTGCGCAACTTTTTGCTGAACACCCCGACCCGATCCGACCGCCCCCCGCTGAGTTATTCCGGAAAAACTGGTTTTCCGGGAATAACTCAGCGGGGAGCGGTCGGATCGGGTCGGGGTGTTCAGCAAAAAGTTGCGCAAGCTCAAGACGCATCCAACGATATGCCGGGCATAAGAATCGGACAAAAACTCAGGAAGTTATCGCCGATTTTCCACGGGAATGCTGCTGGCGGGACAGCATTCCCGTGGAAAATCGGCGATAACTTCCTGAGTTTTTGTCCGATTCTTATGCCCGGCATATCGTTGGATGCGTCTTGAGCTTGCGCAACTTTTTGCTGAACACCCCGACCCGATCCGACCGCTCCCCGCTGAGTTATTCCCGAAAAACCAGTTTTCGCTGGAATGCTGCTGGCGGGACAGCATTCCCGTGGAAAATCGGCGATAACTTCCTGAGTTTTTGTCCGATTCTTATGTCCGGCATATCGTTGGATGCGTCTTGAGCTTGCGCAACTTTTTGCTGAACACCCCGACCCGATCCGACCGCCTCCCGCTGAGTTATTCCGGAAAAACTGGTTTTCCGGGAATAACTCAGCGGGGAGCGGTCGGATCGGGTCGGGGTGTTCAGCAAAAAGTTGCGCAAGCTCAAGACGCATCCAACGATATACCGGGCATAAGAATCGGATAAAAACTCAGGAAGTTATCGCCGATTTTCCACGGGAATGCTGCTGGCGGGACAGCATTCCCGTGGAAAATCGGCGATAACTTCCTGAGTTTTTGTCCGAGTCTTATGCCCGGCATATCGTTGGATGCGTCTTGAGCTTGCGCAACTTTTTGCTGAACACCCGACCCGATCCGACCGCTCCCCCGCTGAGTTATTCCCGAAAAACCAGTTTTCGCTGGAATGCTGCTGGCGGGACAGCATTCCCGTGGAAAATCGGCGATAACTTCCTGAGTTTTTGTCCGATTCTTATGTCCGGCATATCGTTGGATGCGTCTTGAGCTCGCGCAACTTTTTGCTGAACACCCCGACCCGATCCGACCGCCCCCCGCTGAGTTATTCCGGAAAAACTGGTTTTCCGGGAATAACTCAGCGGGGGGCGGTCGGATCGGGTCGGGGTGTTCAGCAAAAAGTTGCGCAAGCTCAAGACGCATCCAACGATATGCCGGGCATAAGAATCGGATAAAAACTCAGGAAGTTATCGCCGATTCAAATTTGTGAAAAGTTTCAAAATTTTGAAACATTTCAAAATTTTGAAACTTTTCACAAATTTGAATCGGCGATAACTTCCTGAGTTTTTGTCCGATTCTTATGTCCGGCATATCGTTGGATGCGTCTTGAGCTCGCGCAACTTTTTGCTGAACACCCCGACCCGATCCGACCGCCCCCCGCTGAGTTATTCCGGAAAAACTGGTTTTCCGGGAATAACTCAGCGGGGGGCAGTCGGATCGGGTCGGGGTGTTCAGCAAAAAGTTGCGCAAGCTCAAGACGCATCCAACGATATGCCGGGCATAAGAATCGGACAAAAACTCAGGAAGTTATCGCCGATTTTCCACGGGAATGCTGCTGGCGGGACAGCATTCCCGTGGAAAATCGGCGATAACTTCCTGAGTTTTTGTCCGATTCTTATGTCCGGCATATCGTTGGATGCGTCTTGAGCTCGCGCAACTTTTTGCTGAACACCCCGACCCGATCCGACCGCCCCCGCTGAGTTATTCCGGAAAAACTGGTTTTCCGGGAATAACTCAGCGGGGGGCGGTCGGATCGGGTCGGGGTGTTCAGCAAAAAGTTGCGCAAGCTCAAGACGCATCCAACGATATGCCGGGCATAAGAATCGGATAAAAACTCAGGAAGTTATCGCCGATTTTCCACGGGAATGCTGCTGGCGGGACAGCATTCCCGTGGAAAATCGGCGATAACTTCCTGAGTTTTTGTCCGAGTCTTATGCCCGGCATATCGTTGGATGCGTCTTGAGCTTGCGCAACTTTTTGCTGAACACCCGACCCGATCCGACCGCTCCCCGCTGAGTTATTCCCGAAAAACCAGTTTTCGCTGGAATGCTGCTGGCGGGACAGCATTCCCGTGGAAAATCGGCGATAACTTCCTGAGTTTTTGTCCGATTCTTATGTCCGGCATATCGTTGGATGCGTCTTGAGCTCGCGCAACTTTTTGCTGAACACCCCGACCCGATCCGACCGCCCCCCGCTGAGTTATTCCGGAAAAACTGGTTTTCCGGGAATAACTCAGCGGGGAGCGGTCGGATCGGGTCGGGGTGTTCAGCAAAAAGTTGCGCAAGCTCAAGACGCATCCAACGATATGCCGGGCATAAGAATCGGATAAAAACTCAGGAAGTTATCGCCGATTCAAATTTGTGAAAAGTTTCAAAATTTTGAAACATTTCAAAATCGCCGATTCCCGTGGAAAATCGGCGATAACTTCCTGAGTTTTTGTCCGATTCTTATGCCCGGCATATCGTTGGATGCGTCTTGAGCTTGCGCAACTTTTTGCTGAACACCCCGACCCGATCCGACCGCTCCCCGCTGAGTTATTCCCGAAAAACCAGTTTTCGCTGGAATGCTGCTGGCGGGACAGCATTCCCGTGGAAAATCGGCGATAACTTCCTGAGTTTTTGTCCGATTCTTATGTCCGGCATATCGTTGGATGCGTCTTGAGCTTGCGCAACTTTTTGCTGAACACCCCGACCCGATCCGACCGCCCCCCGCTGAGTTATTCCGGAAAAACTGGTTTTCCGGGAATAACTCAGCGGGGGGCGGTCGGATCGGGTCGGGGTGTTCAGCAAAAAGTTGCGCAAGCTCAAGACGCATCCAACGATATGCCGGGCATAAGAATCGGACAAAAACTCAGGAAGTTATCGCCGATTCAAATTTGTGAAAAGTTTCAAAATTTTGAAACTTTTCAAAATTTTGAAACATTTCAAAATTTTGAAACTTTTCACAAATTTGAATCGGCGATAACTTCCAGAGTTTTTGTCCGATTCTTATGTCCGGCATATCGTTGGATGCGTCTTGAGCTCGCGCAACTTTTTGCTGAACACCCCGACCCGATCCGACCGCCCCCCGCTGAGTTATTCCGGAAAAACTGGTTTTCCGGGAATAACTCAGCGGGGAGCGGTCGGATCGGGTCGGGGTGTTCAGCAAAAAGTTGCGCAAGCTCAAGACGCATCCAACGATATGCCGGGCATAAGAATCGGACAAAAACTCAGGAAGTTATCGCCGATTTTCCACGGGAATGCTGCTGGCGGGACAGCATTCCCGTGGAAAATCGGCGATAACTTCCTGAGTTTTTGTCCGATTCTTATGCCCGGCATATCGTTGGATGCGTCTTGAGCTTGCGCAACTTTTTGCTGAACACCCCCGACCCGATCCGACCGCTCCCCGCTGAGTTATTCCCGAAAAACCAGTTTTCGCTGGAATGCTGCTGGCGGGACAGCATTCCCGTGGAAAATCGGCGATAACTTCCTGAGTTTTTGTCCGATTCTTATGCCCGGCATATCGTTGGATGCGTCTTGAGCTTGCGCAACTTTTTGCTGAACACCCCGACCCGATCCGACCGCTCCCCGCTGAGTTATTCCCGAAAAACCAGTTTTCGCTGAAATGCTGCTGGCGGGACAGCATTCCCGTGGAAAATCGGCGATAACTTCCTGAGTTTTTGTCCGATTCTTATGCCCGGCATATCGTTGGATGCGTCTTGAGCTTGCGCAACTTTTTGCTGAACACCCCGACCCGATCCGACCGCCCCCCGCTGAGTTATTCCGGAAAAACTGGTTTTCCGGGAATAACTCAGCGGGGAGCGGTCGGATCGGGTCGGGGTGTTCAGCAAAAAGTTGCGCAAGCTCAAGACGCATCCAACGATATGCCGGGCATAAGAATCGGACAAAAACTCAGGAAGTTATCGCCGATTTTCCACGGGAATGCTGTCCCGCCAGCAGCATTCCCGTGGAAAATCGGCGATAACTTCCTGAGTTTTTGTCCGATTTTTATGCCCGGCATATCGTTGGATGCGTCTTGAGCTTGCGCAACTTTTTGCTGAACACCCCGACCCGATCCGACCGCTCCCCGCTGAGTTATTCCCGAAAAACCAGTTTTCGCTGGAATGCTGCTGGCGGGACAGCATTCCCGTGGAAAATCGGCGATAACTTCCTGAGTTTTTGTCCGATTCTTATGCCCGGCATATCGTTGGATGCGTCTTGAGCTTGCGCAACTTTTTGCTGAACACCCCGACCCAATCCAACCGCTCCCCGCTGAGTTATTCCCGAAAAACCAGTTTTCGCTGGAATGCTGCTGGCGGGACAGCATTCCCGTGGAAAATCGGCGATAACTTCCTGAGTTTTTGTCCGATTCTTATGTCCGGCATATCGTTGGATGCGTCTTGAGCTTGCGCAACTTTTTGCTGAACACCCCGACCCGATCCGACCGCCCCCCGCTGAGTTATTCCGGAAAAACTGGTTTTCCGGGAATAACTCAGCGGGGAGCGGTCGGATCGGGTCGGGGTGTTCAGCAAAAAGTTGCGCAAGCTCAAGACGCATCCAACGATATGCCGGGCATAAAAATCGGACAAAAACTCAGGAAGTTATCGCCGATTTTCCACGGGAATGCTGCTGGCGGGACAGCATTCCCGTGGAAAATCGGCGATAACTTCCTGAGTTTTTGTCCGATTCTTATGCCCGGCATATCGTTGGATGCGTCTTGAGCTTGCGCAACTTTTTGCTGACACCCCGACCCGATCCGACCGCTCCCCGCTGAGTTATTCCCGAAAAACCAGTTTTCGCTGGAATGCTGCTGGCGGGACAGCATTCCCGTGGAAAATCGGCGATAACTTCCTGAGTTTTTGTCCGATTCTTATGTCCGGCATATCGTTGGATGCGTCTTGAGCTTGCGCAACTTTTTGCTGAACACCCCGACCCGATCCGACCGCCCCCCGCTGAGTTATTCCGGAAAAACTGGTTTTCCGGGAATAACTCAGCGGGGGGCGGTCGGATCGGGTCGGGGTGTTCAGCAAAAAGTTGCGCAAGCTCAAGACGCATCCAACGATATGCCGGGCATAAGAATCGGACAAAAACTCAGGAAGTTATCGCCGATTCAAATTTGTGAAAAGTTTCAAAATTTTGAAACTTTTCAAAATTTTGAAACATTTCAAAATTTTGAAAACTTTTTCACAAATTTGAATCGGCGATAACTTCCAGAGTTTTTGTCCGATTCTTATGTCCGGCATATCGTTGGATGCGTCTTGAGCTCGCGCAACTTTTTGCTGAACACCCCGACCCGATCCGACCGCCCCCCGCTGAGTTATTCCGGAAAAACTGGTTTTCCGGGAATAACTCAGCGGGGAGCGGTCGGATCGGGTCGGGGTGTTCAGCAAAAAGTTGCGCAAGCTCAAGACGCATCCAACGATATGCCGGGCATAAGAATCGGACAAAAACTCAGGAAGTTATCGCCGATTTTCCACGGGAATGCTGTCCCGCCAGCAGCATTCCCGTGGAAAATCGGCGATAACTTCCTGAGTTTTTGTCCGATTCTTATGCCCGGCATATCGTTGGATGCGTCTTGAGCTTGCGCAACTTTTTGCTGAACACCCCGACCCGATCCGACCGCTCCCCGCTGAGTTATTCCCGGAAAACCAGTTTTTCCGGAATAACTCAGCGGGGGGCGGTCGGATCGGGTCGGGGTGTTCAGCAAAAAGTTGCGCGAGCTCAAGACGCATCCAACGATATGCCGGACATAAGAATCGGACAAAAACTCTGGAAGTTATCGCCGATTCAAATTTGTGAAAAGTTTCAAAATTTTGAAATGTTTCAAAATTTTGAAAAGTTTCAAAATTTTGAAACTTTTCACAAATTTGAATCGGCGATAACTTCCTGAGTTTTTGTCCGATTCTTATGCCCGGCATATCGTTGGATGCGTCTTGAGCTTGCGCAACTTTTTGCTGAACACCCCGACCCGATCCGACCGCCCCCCGCTGAGTTATTCCCGGAAAACCAGTTTTTCCGGAATAACTCAGCGGGGGGCGGTCGGATCGGGTCGGGGTGTTCAGCAAAAAGTTGCGCAAGCTCAAGACGCATCCAACGATATGCCGGACATAAGAATCGGACAAAAACTCAGGAAGTTATCGCCGATTTTCCACGGGAATGCTGTCCCGCCAGCAGCATTCCAGCGAAAACTGGTTTTTCGGGAATAACTCAGCGGGGAGCGGTCGGATCGGGTCGGGGTGTTCAGCAAAAAGTTGCGCAAGCTCAAGACGCATCCAACGATATGCCGGGCATAAGAATCGGACAAAAACTCAGGAAGTTATCGCCGATTCAAATTTGTGAAAAGTTTCAAAATTTTGAAACTTTTCAAAATTTTGAAACATTTCAAAATTTTGAAACTTTTCACAAATTTGAATCGGCGATAACTTCCTGAGTTTTTGTCCGATTCTTATGTCCGGCATATCGTTGGATGCGTCTTGAGCTCGCGCAACTTTTTGCTGAACACCCCGACCCGATCCGACCGCCCCCCGCTGAGTTATTCCGGAAAAACTGGTTTTCCGGGAATAACTCAGCGGGGGGCGGTCGGATCGGGTCGGGGTGTTCAGCAAAAAGTTGCGCAAGCTCAAGACGCATCCAACGATATGCCGGGCATAAGAATCGGATAAAAACTCAGGAAGTTATCGCCGATTCAAATTTGTGAAAAGTTTCAAAATTTTGAAACTTTTCAAAATTTTGAAACATTTCAAAATTTTGAAACTTTTCACAAATTTGAATCGGCGATAACTTCCTGAGTTTTTGTCCGATTCTTATGTCCGGCATATCGTTGGATGCGTCTTGAGCTCGCGCAACTTTTTGCTGAACACCCCGACCCGATCCGACCGCCCCCCGCTGAGTTATTCCGGAAAAACTGGTTTTCCGGGAATAACTCAGCGGGGAGCGGTCGGATCGGGTCGAGGTGTTCAGCAAAAAGTTGCGCAAGCTCAAGACGCATCCAACGATATGCCGGGCATGAGAATCGGACAAAAACTCAGGAAGTTATCGCCGATTCAAATTTGTGAAAAGTTTCAAAATTTTGAAATGTTTCAAAATTTTGAAAAGTTTCAAAATTTTGAAACTTTTCACAAATTTGAATCGGCGATAACTTCCTGAGTTTTTATCCGATTCTTATGTCCGGCATATCGTTGGATGCGTCTTGAGCTCGCGCAACTTTTTGCTGAACACCCCGACCCGATCCGACCGCCCCCCGCTGAGTTATTCCGGAAAAACTGGTTTTCCGGAATAACTCAGCGGGGAGCGGTCGGATCGGGTCGAGGTGTTCAGCAAAAAGTTGCGCAAGCTCAAGACGCATCCAACGATATGCCGGGCATGAGAATCGGACAAAAACTCAGGAAGTTATCGCCGATTTTCCACGGGAATGCTGCTGGCGGGACAGCATTCCCGTGGAAAATCGGCGATAACTTCCTGAGTTTTTGTCCGATTCTTATGCCCGGCATATCGTTGGATGCGTCTTGAGCTTGCGCAACTTTTTGCTGAACACCCCGACCGATCCGACCGCTCCCGCTGAGTTATTCCCGAAAAACCAGTTTTCGCTGGAATGCTGCTGGCGGGACAGCATTCCCGTGGAAAATCGGCGATAACTTCGATTCTAATGTCCGGCATATCGTTGGATGCGTCTTGAGCTTGCGCAACTTTTTGCTGAACACCCCGACCCGATCCGACCGCCCCCCGCTGAGTTATTCCGGAAAAAACTGGTTTTTCCGGGAATAACTCAGCGGGGAGCGGTCGGATCGGGTCGGGGTGTTCAGCAAAAAGTTGCGCAAGCTCAAGACGCATCCAACGATATGCCGGACATAAGAATCGGACAAAAACTCAGGAAGTTATCGCCGATTTTCCACGGGAATGCTGTCCCGCCAGCAGCATTCCAGCGAAAACTGGTTTTTCGGGAATAACTCAGCGGGGAAGACGCGGTCGGATCGGGTCGGGGTGTTCAGCAAAAAGTTGCGCAAGCTCAAGACGCATCCAACGATATGCCGGGCATAAGAATCGGACAAAAACTCAGGAAGTTATCGCCGATTTTCCACGGGAATGCTGCTGGCGGGACAGCATTCCCGTGGAAAATCGGCGATAACTTCCTGAGTTTTTTGTCCGATTCTTATGCCCGGCATATCGTTGGATGCGTCTTGAGCTTGCGCAACTTTTTTGCTGAACACCCCGACCCGATCCGACCGCTCCCCGCTGAGTTATTCCCGAAAAACCAGTTTTCGCTGGAATGCTGCTGGCGGGACAGCATTCCCGTGGAAAATCGGCGATAACTTCCTGAGTTTTTTGTCCGATTCTTTATGTCCGGCATATCGTTGGATGCGTCTTGAGCTTGCGCAACTTTTTGCTGAACACCCCGACCCGATACCGACCGCCCCCCGCTGAGTTATTCCGGAAAAACTGGTTTTCCGGGAATAACTCAGCGGGGAGCGGTCGGATCGGGTCGGGGTGATCAGCAAAAAAGTTGCGCAAGCTCAAGACGCATCCAACGATATGCCGGGCATAAGAATCGGACAAAAACTCAGGAAGTTATCGCCGATTTTCCACGGGAATGCTGCTGGCGGGACAGCATTCCCGTGGAAAAATCGGCGATAACTTCCTGAGTTTTTGTCCGATTCTTATGCCCGGCATATCGTTGGATGCGTCTTGAGCTTGCGCAACTTTTTGCTGAACACCCCGACCCGATCCGACCGCTCCCCGCTGAGTTATTCCCGAAAAACCAGTTTTCGCTGGAATGCTGCTGGCGGGACAGCATTCCCGTGGAAATCGGCGATAACTTCCTGAGTTTTTGTCCGATTCTTATGTCCGGCATATCGTTGGATGCGTCTTGAGCTCGCGCAACTTTTTGCTGAACACCCCGACCCGATTCCGACCGCCCCCCGCTGAGTTATTCCGGAAAAACTGGTTTTCCGGGAATAACTCAGCGGGGGGCGGTCGGATCGGGTCGGGGTGTTCAGCAAAAAGTTGCGCAAGCTCAAGACGCATCCAACGATATGCCGGACATAAGAATCGGATAAAAACTCAGGAAGTTATCGCCGATTCAAATTTGTGAAAAGTTTCAAAATTTTGAAACTTTTCAAAATTTTGAAACATTTTCAAAATTTTGAAACTTTTCACAAATTTGAATCGGCGATAACTTCTGAGTTTTTGTCCGATTCTTATGTCCGGCATATCGTTGGATGCGTCTTGAGCTCGCGCAACTTTTTGCTGAACATCCCGACCCGATCCGACCGCCCCCCGCTGAGTTATTCCGGAAAAACTGGTTTTCCGGGAATAACTCAGCGGGGGGCGGTCGGATCGGGTCGGGGTGTTCAGCAAAAAGTTGCGCAAGCTCAAGACGCATCCAACGATATGCCGGGCATAAGAATCGGACAAAAACTCAGGAAGTTATCGCCGATTTTCCACGGGAATGCTGCTGGCGGGACAGCATTCCCGTGGAAAATCGGCGATAACTTCCTGAGTTTTTGTCCGATTCTTATGCCGGCATATCGTTGGATGCGTCTTGAGCTTGCGCAACTTTTTGCTGAACACCCCGACCCGATCCGACCGCTCCCCGCTGAGTTATTCCCGAAAAACCAGTTTTCGCTGGAATGCTGCTGGCGGGACAGCATTCCCGTGGAAATCGGCGATAACTTCCTGAGTTTTTGTCCGATTCTTATGTCCGGCATATCGTTGGATGCGTCTTGAGCTTGCGCAACTTTTTGCTGAACACCACCCGACCCGATCCGACCGCCCCCCCGCTGAGTTATTCGGAAAAACTGGTTTTCCGGGAATAACTCAGCGGGAGCGGTCGGATCGGGTCGGGGTGATCAGCAAAAAGTTGCGCAAGCTCAAGACGCATCCAACGATATGCCGGGCATAAGAATCGGACAAAAACTCAGGAAAGTTATCGCCGATTTTCCACGGGAATGCTGCTGGCGGGACAGCATTCCCGTGGAAAATCGGCGATAACTTCCTGAGTTTTTGTCCGATTCTTATGCCCGGCATATCGTTGATGCGTCTTGAGCTTGCGCAACTTTTTGCTGAACACCCCGACCCGATCCGACCGCTCCCCGCTGAGTTATTCCCGAAAAACCAGTTTTCGCTGGAATGCTGCTGGCGGGACAGCATTCCCGTGGAAAATCGGCGATAACTTCCTGAGTTTTTGTCCGATTCTTATGTCCGGCATATCGTTGGATGCGTCTTGAGCTTGCGCAACTTTTTGCTGAACACCCCGACCCGATCCGACCGCCCCCCGCTGAGTTATTTCCGGAAAAACTGGTTTTCCGGGAATAACTCAGCGGGGAGCGGTCGGATCGGGTCGGGGTGTTCAGCAAAAAGTTGCGCAAGCTCAAGACGCATCAACGATATGCCGGGCATAAGAATCGGACAAAAACTCAGGAAGTTATCGCCGATTTTCCACGGGAATGCTGCTGGCGGGACAGCATTCCCGTGAAAATCGGCGATAACTTCCTGAGTTTTTTGTCCGATTCTTATGTCCGGCATATCGTTGGATGCGCTTGAGCTCGCGCAACTTTTTGCTGAACACCCCGACCCGATCCGACCGCCCCCCGCTGAGTTATTCCGGAAAAACTGGTTTTCCGGGAATAACTCAGCGGGGGGCGGTCGGATCGGGTCGGGGTGTTCAGCAAAAAGTTGCGCAAGCTCAAGACGCATCCAACGATATGCCGGGGCATAAGAATCGGACAAAAACTCAGGAAGTTATCGCCGATTTTCCACGGGAATGCTGCTGGCGGGACAGCATCCAACGATATGCCGGGCATAAGAATCGGACAAAAACTCAGGAAGTTATCGCCGATTTTCCACGGGAATGCTGTCCCGCCAGCAGCATTCCAGCGAAAACTGGTTTTCCGGGAATAACTCAGCGGGGGGCGGTCGGATCGGGTCGGGGTGTTCAGCAAAAAGTTGCGCAAGCTCAAGACGCATCCAACGATATGCCGGACATAAGAATCGGATAAAAACTCAGGAAGTTATCGCCGATTCAAATTTGTGAAAAGTTTCAAAATTTTGAAACTTTTCAAAATTTTGAAACATTTCAAAATTTTGAAACTTTTCACAAATTTGAATCGGCGATAACTTCCTGAGTTTTTGTCCGATTCTTATGTCCGGCATATCGTTGGATGCGTCTTGAGCTCGCGCAACTTTTTGCTGAACACCCCGACCCGATCCGACCGCCCCCCGCTGAGTTATTCCGGAAAAACTGGTTTTCCGGGAATAACTCAGCGGGGGGCGGTCGGATCGGGTCGGGGTGTTCAGCAAAAAGTTGCGCAAGCTCAAGACGCATCCAACGATATGCCGGGCATAAGAATCGGACAAAAACTCAGGAAGTTATCGCCGATTTTCCACGGGAATGCTGCTGGCGGGACAGCATTCCCGTGGAAAATCGGCGATAACTTCCTGAGTTTTTGTCCGATTCTTATGCCCGGCATATCGTTGGATGCGTCTTGAGCTTGCGCAACTTTTTGCTGAACACCCCGACCCGATCCGACCGCTCCCCGCTGAGTTATTCCCGAAAAACCAGTTTTCGCTGGAATGCTGCTGGCGGGACAGCATTCCCGTGGAAAATCGGCGATAACTTCCTGAGTTTTTGTCCGATTCTTATGTCCGGCATATCGTTGGATGCGTCTTGAGCTTGCGCAACTTTTTGCTGAACACCCCGACCCGATCCGACCGCCCCCCGCTGAGTTATTCCGGAAAAACTGGTTTTCCGGGAATAACTCAGCGGGGAGCGGTCGGATCGGGTCGGGGTGATCAGCAAAAAGTTGCGCAAGCTCAAGACGCATCCAACGATATGCCGGGCATAAAAATCGGACAAAAACTCAGGAAGTTATCGCCGATTTTCCACGGGAATGCTGCTGGCGGGACAGCATTCCCGTGGAAAATCGGCGATAACTTCCTGAGTTTTTGTCCGATTCTTATGCCCGGCATATCGTTGGATGCGTCTTGAGCTTGCGCAACTTTTTGCTGAACACCCCGACCCGATCCGACCGCTCCCCGCTGAGTTATTCCCGAAAAACCAGTTTTCGCTGGAATGCTGCTGGCGGGACAGCATTCCCGTGGAAAATCGGCGATAACTTCCTGAGTTTTTGTCCGATTCTTATGTCCGGCATATCGTTGGATGCGTCTTGAGCTTGCGCAACTTTTTGCTGAACACCCCGACCCGATCCGACCGCCCCCCGCTGAGTTATTCCGGAAAAAATGGTTTTCCGGGAATAACTCAGCGGGGGGCGGTCGGATCGGGTCGGGGTGTTCAGCAAAAAGTTGCGCAAGCTCAAGACGCATCCAACGATATGCCGGGCATAAGAATCGGATAAAAACTCAGGAAGTTATCGCCGATTCAAATTTGTGAAAAGTTTCAAAATTTTGAAACTTTTCAAAATTTTGAAACATTTCAAAATTTTGAAACTTTTCACAAATTTGAATCGGCGATAACTTCCTGAGTTTTTGTCCGATTCTTATGTCCGGCATATCGTTGGATGCGTCTTGAGCTCGCGCAACTTTTTGCTGAACACCCCGACCCGATCCGACCGCCCCCCGCTGAGTTATTCCGGAAAAACTGGTTTTCCGGGAATAACTCAGCGGGGAGCGGTCGGATCGGGTCGAGGTGTTCAGCAAAAAGTTGCGCAAGCTCAAGACGCATCCAACGATATGCCGGGCATGAGAATCGGACAAAAACTCAGGAAGTTATCGCCGATTTTCCACGGGAATGCTGCTGGCGGGACAGCATTCCCGTGGAAAATCGGCGATAACTTCCTGAGTTTTTGTCCGATTCTTATGCCCGGCATATCGTTGGATGCGTCTTGAGCTTGCGCAACTTTTTGCTGAACACCCCGACCCGATCCGACCGCTCCCCGCTGAGTTATTCCCGAAAAACCAGTTTTCGCTGGAATGCTGCTGGCGGGACAGCATTCCCGTGGAAAATCGGCGATAACTTCCTGAGTTTTTGTCCGATTCTTATGTCCGGCATATCGTTGGATGCGTCTTGAGCTTGCGCAACTTTTTGCTGAACACCCCGACCCGATCCGACCGCCCCCCGCTGAGTTATTCCGGAAAAACTGGTTTTCCGGGAATAACTCAGCGGGGAGCGGTCGGATCGGGTCGGGGTGTTCAGCAAAAAGTTGCGCAAGCTCAAGACGCATCCAACGATATGCCGGACATAAGAATCGGACAAAAACTCAGGAAGTTATCGCCGATTTTCCACGGGAATGCTGTCCCGCCAGCAGCATTCCAGCGAAAACTGGTTTTTCGGGAATAACTCAGCGGGGAGCGGTCGGATCGGGTCGGGGTGTTCAGCAAAAAGTTGCGCAAGCTCAAGACGCATCCAACGATATGCCGGGCATAAGAATCGGACAAAAACTCAGGAAGTTATCGCCGATTTTCCACGGGAATGCTGCTGGCGGGACAGCATTCCCGTGGAAAATCGGCGATAACTTCCTGAGTTTTTGTCCGATTCTTATGCCCGGCATATCGTTGGATGCGTCTTGAGCTTGCGCAACTTTTTGCTGAACACCCCGACCCGATCCGACCGCTCCCCGCTGAGTTATTCCCGAAAAACCAGTTTTCGCTGGAATGCTGCTGGCGGGACAGCATTCCCGTGGAAAATCGGCGATAACTTCCTGAGTTTTTGTCCGATTCTTATGTCCGGCATATCGTTGGATGCGTCTTGAGCTTGCGCAACTTTTTGCTGAACACCCCGACCCGATCCGACCGCCCCCCGCTGAGTTATTCCGGAAAAACTGGTTTTCCGGGAATAACTCAGCGGGGAGCGGTCGGATCGGGTCGGGGTGATCAGCAAAAAGTTGCGCAAGCTCAAGACGCATCCAACGATATGCCGGGCATAAAAATCGGACAAAAACTCAGGAAGTTATCGCCGATTTTCCACGGGAATGCTGCTGGCGGGACAGCATTCCCGTGGAAAATCGGCGATAACTTCCTGAGTTTTTGTCCGATTCTTATGCCCGGCATATCGTTGGATGCGTCTTGAGCTTGCGCAACTTTTTGCTGAACACCCCGACCCGATCCGACCGCTCCCCGCTGAGTTATTCCCGAAAAACCAGTTTTCGCTGGAATGCTGCTGGCGGGACAGCATTCCCGTGGAAAATCGGCGATAACTTCCTGAGTTTTTGTCCGATTCTTATGTCCGGCATATCGTTGGATGCGTCTTGAGCTCGCGCAACTTTTTGCTGAACACCCCGACCCGATCCGACCGCCCCCCGCTGAGTTATTCCGGAAAAACTGGTTTTCCGGGAATAACTCAGCGGGGGGCGGTCGGATCGGGTCGGGGTGTTCAGCAAAAAGTTGCGCAAGCTCAAGACGCATCCAACGATATGCCGGACATAAGAATCGGATAAAAACTCAGGAAGTTATCGCCGATTCAAATTTGTGAAAAGTTTCAAAATTTTGAAACTTTTCAAAATTTTGAAACATTTGAAAATTTTGAAACTTTTCACAAATTTGAATCGGCGATAACTTCCTGAGTTTTTGTCCGATTCTTATGTCCGGCATATCGTTGGATGCGTCTTGAGCTCGCGCAACTTTTTGCTGAACACCCCGACCCGATCCGACCGCCCCCCGCTGAGTTATTCCGGAAAAACTGGTTTTCCGGGAATAACTCAGCGGGGGGCGGTCGGATCGGGTCGGGGTGTTCAGCAAAAAGTTGCGCAAGCTCAAGACGCATCCAACGATATGCCGGGCATAAGAATCGGACAAAAACTCAGGAAGTTATCGCCGATTTTCCACGGGAATGCTGCTGGCGGGACAGCATTCCCGTGGAAAATCGGCGATAACTTCCTGAGTTTTTGTCCGATTCTTATGCCCGGCATATCGTTGGATGCGTCTTGAGCTTGCGCAACTTTTTGCTGAACACCCCGACCCGATCCGACCGCTCCCCGCTGAGTTATTCCCGAAAAACCAGTTTTCGCTGGAATGCTGCTGGCGGGACAGCATTCCCGTGGAAAATCGGCGATAACTTCCTGAGTTTTTGTCCGATTCTTATGTCCGGCATATCGTTGGATGCGTCTTGAGCTTGCGCAACTTTTTGCTGAACACCCCGACCCGATCCGACCGCCCCCCGCTGAGTTATTCCGGAAAAACTGGTTTTCCGGGAATAACTCAGCGGGGAGCGGTCGGATCGGGTCGGGGTGTTCAGCAAAAAGTTGCGCAAGCTCAAGACGCATCCAACGATATGCCGGGCATAAGAATCGGACAAAAACTCAGGAAGTTATCGCCGATTTTCCACGGGAATGCTGCTGGCGGGACAGCATTCCCGTGGAAAATCGGCGATAACTTCCTGAGTTTTTGTCCGATTCTTATGCCCGGCATATCGTTGGATGCGTCTTGAGCTTGCGCAACTTTTTGCTGAACACCCCGACCCGATCCGACCGCTCCCCGCTGAGTTATTCCCGAAAAACCAGTTTTCGCTGGAATGCTGCTGGCGGGACAGCATTCCCGTGGAAAATCGGCGATAACTTCCTGAGTTTTTGTCCGATTCTTATGTCCGGCATATCGTTGGATGCGTCTTGAGCTTGCGCAACTTTTTGCTGAACACCCCGACCCGATCCGACCGCCCCCCGCTGAGTTATTCCGGAAAAACTGGTTTTCCGGGAATAACTCAGCGGGGAGCGGTCGGATCGGGTCGGGGTGTTCAGCAAAAAGTTGCGCAAGCTCAAGACGCATCCAACGATATGCCGGGCATAAGAATCGGACAAAAACTCAGGAAGTTATCGCCGATTTTCCACGGGAATGCTGCTGGCGGGACAGCATTCCCGTGGAAAATCGGCGATAACTTCCTGAGTTTTTGTCCGATTCTTATGTCCGGCATATCGTTGGATGCGTCTTGAGCTCGCACAACTTTTTGCTGAACACCCCGACCCGATCCGACCGCCCCCGCTGAGTTATTCTGGAAAAACTGGTTTTCCGGGAATAACTCAGCGGGGAGCGGTCGGATCGGGTCGGGGTGTTCAGCAAAAAGTTGCGCAAGCTCAAGACGCATCCAACGATATGCCGGGCATAAGAATCGGACAAAAACTCAGGAAGTTATCGCCGATTTTCCACGGGAATGCTGCTGGCGGGACAGCATTCCCGTGGAAAATCGGCGATAACTTCCTGAGTTTTTGTCCGAGTCTTATGCCCGGCATATCGTTGGATGCGTCTTGAGCTTGCGCAACTTTTTGCTGAACACCCGACCCGATCCGACCGCTCCCCGCTGAGTTATTCCCGAAAAACCAGTTTTCGCTGGAATGCTGCTGGCGGGACAGCATTCCCGTGGAAAATCGGCGATAACTTCCTGAGTTTTTGTCCGATTCTTATGTCCGGCATATCGTTGGATGCGTCTTGAGCTCGCGCAACTTTTTGCTGAACACCCCGACCCGATCCGACCGCCCCCCGCTGAGTTATTCCGGAAAAACTGGTTTTCCGGGAATAACTCAGCGGGGGGCGGTCGGATCGGGTCGGGGTGTTCAGCAAAAAGTTGCGCAAGCTCAAGACGCATCCAACGATATGCCGGGCATAAGAATCGGATAAAAACTCAGGAAGTTATCGCCGATTCAAATTTGTGAAAAGTTTCAAAATTTTGAAACATTTCAAAATTTTGAAACTTTTCACAAATTTGAATCGGCGATAACTTCCTGAGTTTTTGTCCGATTCTTATGCCCGGCATATCGTTGGATGCGTCTTGAGCTTGCGCAACTTTTTACTGAACACCCCGACCCGATCCGACCGCCCCCCGCTGAGTTATTCCGGAAAAACTGGTTTTCCGGGAATAACTCAGCGGGGGGCGGTCGGATCGGGTCGGGGTGTTCAGCAAAAAGTTGCGCAAGCTCAAGACGCATCCAACGATATGCCGGGCATAAGAATCGGACAAAAACTCAGGAAGTTATCGCCGATTTTCCACGGGAATGCTGCTGGCGGGACAGCATTCCCGTGGAAAATCGGCGATAACTTCCTGAGTTTTTGTCCGATTCTTATGCCCGGCATATCGTTGGATGCGTCTTGAGCTTGCGCAACTTTTTGCTGAACACCCCGACCCGATCCGACCGCCCCCCGCTGAGTTATTCCCGGAAAACCAGTTTTTCCGGAATAACTCAGCGGGGGGCGGTCGGATCGGGTCGGGGTGTTCAGCAAAAAGTTGCGCGAGCTCAAGACGCATCCAACGATATGCCGGACATAAGAATCGGACAAAAACTCAGGAAGTTATCGCCGATTTTCCACGGGAATGCTGTCCCGCCAGCAGCATTCCAGCGAAAACTGGTTTTTCGGGAATAACTCAGCGGGGAGCGGTCGGATCGGGTCGGGTGTTCAGCAAAAAGTTGCGCAAGCTCAAGACGCATCCAACGATATGCCGGACATAAGAATCGGATAAAAACTCAGGAAGTTATCGCCGATTCAAATTTGTGAAAAGTTTCAAAATTTTGAAACTTTTCAAAATTTTGAAACATTTCAAAATTTTGAAACTTTTCACAAATTTGAATCGGCGATAACTTCCTGAGTTTTTGTCCGATTCTTATGTCCGGCATATCGTTGGATGCGTCTTGAGCTCGCGCAACTTTTTGCTGAACACCCCGACCCGATCCGACCGCCCCCCGCTGAGTTATTCCGGAAAAACTGGTTTTCCGGGAATAACTCAGCGGGGGGCGGTCGGATCGGGTCGGGGTGTTCAGCAAAAAGTTGCGCAAGCTCAAGACGCATCCAACGATATGCCGGGCATAAGAATCGGACAAAAACTCAGGAAGTTATCGCCGATTTTCCACGGGAATGCTGCTGGCGGGACAGCATTCCCGTGGAAAATCGGCGATAACTTCCTGAGTTTTTGTCCGATTCTTATGCCCGGCATATCGTTGGATGCGTCTTGAGCTTGCGCAACTTTTTGCTGAACACCCCGACCCGATCCGACCGCTCCCCGCTGAGTTATTCCCGAAAAACCAGTTTTCGCTGGAATGCTGCTGGCGGGACAGCATTCCCGTGGAAAATCGGCGATAACTTCCTGAGTTTTTGTCCGATTCTTATGTCCGGCATATCGTTGGATGCGTCTTGAGCTTGCGCAACTTTTTGCTGAACACCCCGACCCGATCCGACCGCCCCCCGCTGAGTTATTCCGGAAAAACTGGTTTTCCGGGAATAACTCAGCGGGGAGCGGTCGGATCGGGTCGGGGTGTTCAGCAAAAAGTTGCGCAAGCTCAAGACGCATCCAACGATATGCCGGGCATAAGAATCGGACAAAAACTCAGGAAGTTATCGCCGATTTTCCACGGGAATGCTGCTGGCGGGACAGCATTCCCGTGGAAAATCGGCGATAACTTCCTGAGTTTTTGTCCGATTCTTATGCCCGGCATATCGTTGGATGCGTCTTGAGCTTGCGCAACTTTTTGCTGAACACCCCGACCCGATCCGACCGCTCCCCGCTGAGTTATTCCCGAAAAACCAGTTTTCGCTGGAATGCTGCTGGCGGGACAGCATTCCCGTGGAAAATCGGCGATAACTTCCTGAGTTTTTGTCCGATTCTTATGTCCGGCATATCGTTGGATGCGTCTTGAGCTTGCGCAACTTTTTGCTGAACACCCCGACCCGATCCGACCGCCCCCCGCTGAGTTATTCCGGAAAAACTGGTTTTCCGGGAATAACTCAGCGGGGAGCGGTCGGATCGGGTCGGGGTGTTCAGCAAAAAGTTGCGCAAGCTCAAGACGCATCCAACGATATGCCGGGCATAAGAATCGGATAAAAACTCAGGAAGTTATCGCCGATTTTCCACGGGAATGCTGCTGGCGGGACAGCATTCCCGTGGAAAATCGGCGATAACTTCCTGAGTTTTTGTCCGAGTCTTATGCCCGGCATATCGTTGGATGCGTCTTGAGCTTGCGCAACTTTTTGCTGAACACCCGACCCGATCCGACCGCTCCCCGCTGAGTTATTCCCGAAAAACCAGTTTTCGCTGGAATGCTGCTGGCGGGACAGCATTCCCGTGGAAAATCGGCGATAACTTCCTGAGTTTTTGTCCGATTCTTATGTCCGGCATATCGTTGGATGCGTCTTGAGCTCGCGCAACTTTTTGCTGAACACCCCGACCCGATCCGACCGCCCCCCGCTGAGTTATTCCGGAAAAACTGGTTTTCCGGGAATAACTCAGCGGGGGGCGGTCGGATCGGGTCGGGGTGTTCAGCAAAAAGTTGCGCAAGCTCAAGACGCATCCAACGATATGCCGGGCATAAGAATCGGATAAAAACTCAGGAAGTTATCGCCGATTCAAATTTGTGAAAAGTTTCAAAATTTTGAAACATTTCAAAATTTTGAAACTTTTCACAAATTTGAATCGGCGATAACTTCCTGAGTTTTTGTCCGATTCTTATGTCCGGCATATCGTTGGATGCGTCTTGAGCTCGCGCAACTTTTTGCTGAACACCCCGACCCGATCCGACCGCCCCCCGCTGAGTTATTCCGGAAAAACTGGTTTTCCGGGAATAACTCAGCGGGGGGCAGTCGGATCGGGTCGGGGTGTTCAGCAAAAAGTTGCGCAAGCTCAAGACGCATCCAACGATATGCCGGGCATAAGAATCGGACAAAAACTCAGGAAGTTATCGCCGATTTTCCACGGGAATGCTGCTGGCGGGACAGCATTCCCGTGGAAAATCGGCGATAACTTCCTGAGTTTTTGTCCGATTCTTATGTCCGGCATATCGTTGGATGCGTCTTGAGCTCGCGCAACTTTTTGCTGAACACCCCGACCCGATCCGACCGCCCCCGCTGAGTTATTCCGGAAAAACTGGTTTTCCGGGAATAACTCAGCGGGGGGCGGTCGGATCGGGTCGGGGTGTTCAGCAAAAAGTTGCGCAAGCTCAAGACGCATCCAACGATATGCCGGGCATAAGAATCGGATAAAAACTCAGGAAGTTATCGCCGATTTTCCACGGGAATGCTGCTGGCGGGACAGCATTCCCGTGGAAAATCGGCGATAACTTCCTGAGTTTTTGTCCGAGTCTTATGCCCGGCATATCGTTGGATGCGTCTTGAGCTTGCGCAACTTTTTGCTGAACACCCGACCCGATCCGACCGCTCCCCGCTGAGTTATTCCCGAAAAACCAGTTTTCGCTGGAATGCTGCTGGCGGGACAGCATTCCCGTGGAAAATCGGCGATAACTTCCTGAGTTTTTGTCCGATTCTTATGTCCGGCATATCGTTGGATGCGTCTTGAGCTCGCGCAACTTTTTGCTGAACACCCCGACCCGATCCGACCGCCCCCCGCTGAGTTATTCCGGAAAAACTGGTTTTCCGGGAATAACTCAGCGGGGGGCGGTCGGATCGGGTCGGGGTGTTCAGCAAAAAGTTGCGCAAGCTCAAGACGCATCCAACGATATGCCGGGCATAAGAATCGGATAAAAACTCAGGAAGTTATCGCCGATTCAAATTTGTGAAAAGTTTCAAAATTTTGAAACATTTCAAAATTTTGAAACTTTTCACAAATTTGAATCGGCGATAACTTCCTGAGTTTTTGTCCGATTCTTATGTCCGGCATATCGTTGGATGCGTCTTGAGCTCGCGCAACTTTTTGCTGAACACCCCGACCCGATCCGACCGCCCCCCGCTGAGTTATTCCGGAAAAACTGGTTTTCCGGGAATAACTCAGCGGGGGGCAGTCGGATCGGGTCGGGGTGTTCACTGGTTCACGGGGAAAAACTGGTTTTCCGGGAATAACTCAGCGGGGGGCGGTCGGATCGGGTCGGGGTGTTCAGCAAAAAGTTGCGCAAGCTCAAGACGCATCCAACGATATGCCGGGCATAAGAATCGGACAAAAACTCAGGAAGTTATCGCCGATTTTCCACGGGAATGCTGCTGGCGGGACAGCATTCCCGTGGAAAATCGGCGATAACTTCCTGAGTTTTTGTCCGATTCTTATGCCCGGCATATCGTTGGATGCGTCTTGAGCTTGCGCAACTTTTTGCTGAACACCCCGACCCGATCCGACCGCTCCCCGCTGAGTTATTCCCGAAAAACCAGTTTTCGCTGGAATGCTGCTGGCGGGACAGCATTCCCGTGGAAAATCGGCGATAACTTCCTGAGTTTTTGTCCGATTCTTATGTCCGGCATATCGTTGGATGCGTCTTGAGCTTGCGCAACTTTTTGCTGAACACCCCGACCCGATCCGACCGCCCCCCGCTGAGTTATTCCGGAAAAACTGGTTTTCCGGGAATAACTCAGCGGGGAGCGGTCGGATCGGGTCGGGGTGTTCAGCAAAAAGTTGCGCAAGCTCAAGACGCATCCAACGATATGCCGGGCATAAGAATCGGACAAAAACTCAGGAAGTTATCGCCGATTTTCCACGGGAATGCTGCTGGCGGGACAGCATTCCCGTGGAAAATCGGCGATAACTTCCTGAGTTTTTGTCCGATTCTTATGCCCGGCATATCGTTGGATGCGTCTTGAGCTTGCGCAACTTTTTGCTGAACACCCCGACCCGATCCGACCGCTCCCCGCTGAGTTATTCCCGAAAAACCAGTTTTCGCTGGAATGCTGCTGGCGGGACAGCATTCCCGTGGAAAATCGGCGATAACTTCCTGAGTTTTTGTCCGATTCTTATGTCCGGCATATCGTTGGATGCGTCTTGAGCTTGCGCAACTTTTTGCTGAACACCCCGACCCGATCCGACCGCCCCCCGCTGAGTTATTCCGGAAAAACTGGTTTTCCGGGAATAACTCAGCGGGGAGCGGTCGGATCGGGTCGGGGTGTTCAGCAAAAAGTTGCGCAAGCTCAAGAC
This sequence comes from Anopheles maculipalpis, assembly GCF_943734695.1. NCBI lineage: Eukaryota > Metazoa > Arthropoda > Insecta > Diptera > Culicidae > Anopheles > Anopheles maculipalpis. Next base: position 98,651,831 of record NC_064871.1, on the reverse strand, counting down.
GCATCCAACGATATGCCGGGCATAAGAATCGGACAAAAACTCAGGAAGTTATCGCCGATTTTCCACGGGAATGCTGCTGGCGGGACAGCATTCCCGTGGAAAATCGGCGATAACTTCCTGAGTTTTTGTCCGATTCTTATGTCCGGCATATCGTTGGATGCGTCTTGAGCTCGCGCAACTTTTTGCTGAACACCCCGACCCGATCCGACCGCCCCCGCTGAGTTATTCCGGAAAAACTGGTTTTCCTGGAATAACTCAGCGGGGGGCGGTCGGATCGGGTCGGGGTGTTCAGCAAAAAGTTGCGCGAGCTCAAGACGCATCCAACGATATGCCGGGCATAAGAATCGGATAAAAACTCAGGAAGTTATCGCCGATTTTCCACGGGAATGCTGCTGGCGGGACAGCATTCCCGTGGAAAATCGGCGATAACTTCCTGAGTTTTTGTCCGAGTCTTATGCCCGGCATATCGTTGGATGCGTCTTGAGCTTGCGCAACTTTTTGCTGAACACCCGACCCGATCCGACCGCTCCCCGCTGAGTTATTCCCGAAAAACCAGTTTTCGCTGGAATGCTGCTGGCGGGACAGCATTCCCGTGGAAAATCGGCGATAACTTCCTGAGTTTTTGTCCGATTCTTATGTCCGGCATATCGTTGGATGCGTCTTGAGCTCGCGCAACTTTTTGCTGAACACCCCGACCCGATCCGACCGCCCCCCGCTGAGTTATTCCGGAAAAACTGGTTTTCCGGGAATAACTCAGCGGGGGGCGGTCGGATCGGGTCGGGGTGTTCAGCAAAAAGTTGCGCAAGCTCAAGACGCATCCAACGATATGCCGGGCATAAGAATCGGATAAAAACTCAGGAAGTTATCGCCGATTCAAATTTGTGAAAAGTTTCAAAATTTTGAAACATTTCAGCGTGAAACATGCGTCTTGAGCTTGCGCAACTTTTTGCTGAACACCCCGACCCGATCCGACCGCTCCCCGCTGAGTTATTCCCGAAAAACCAGTTTTCGCTGGAATGCTGCTGGCGGGACAGCATTCCCGTGGAAAATCGGCGATAACTTCCTGAGTTTTTGTCCGATTCTTATGTCCGGCATATCGTTGGATGCGTCTTGAGCTCGCGCAACTTTTTGCTGAACACCCCGACCCGATCCGACCGCCCACCGCTGAGTTATTCCGGAAAAACTGGTTTTCCGGGAATAACTCAGCGGGGGGCGGTCGGATCGGGTCGGGGTGTTCAGCAAAAAGTTGCGCAAGCTCAAGACGCATCCAACGATATGCCGGGCATAAGAATCGGATAAAAACTCAGGAAGTTATCGCCGATTCAAATTTGTGAAAAGTTTCAAAATTTTGAAACTTTTCAAAATTTTGAAACATTTCAAAATTTTGAAACTTTTCACAAATTTGAATCGGCGATAACTTCCTGAGTTTTTGTCCGATTCTTATGCCCGGCATATCGTTGGATGCGTCTTGAGCTCGCGCAACTTTTTGCTGAACACCCCGACCCGATCCGACCGCCCCCCGCTGAGTTATTCCGGAAAAACTGGTTTTCCGGGAATAACTCAGCGGGGACAGTCGGATCGGGTCGAGGTGTTCAGCAAAAAGTTGCGCAAGCTCAAGACGCATCCAACGATATGCCGGGCATGAGAATCAGACAAAAACTCAGGAAGTTATCGCCGATTTTCCACGGGAATGCTGCTGGCGGGACAGCATTCCCGTGGAAAATCGGCGATAACTTCCTGAGTTTTTGTCCGATTCTTATGCCCGGCATATCGTTGGATGCGTCTTGAGCTTGCGCAACTTTTTGCTGAACACCCCGACCCGATCCGACCGCTCCCCGCTGAGTTATTCCCGAAAAACCAGTTTTCGCTGGAATGCTGCTGGCGGGACAGCATTCCCGTGGAAAATCGGCGATAACTTCCTGAGTTTTTGTCCGATTCTTATGTCCGGCATATCGTTGGATGCGTCTTGAGCTTGCGCAACTTTTTGCTGAACACCCCGACCCGATCCGACCGCCCCCCGCTGAGTTATTCCGGAAAAACTGGTTTTCCGGGAATAACTCAGCGGGGAGCGGTCGGATCGGGTCGGGGTGTTCAGCAAAAAGTTGCGCAAGCTCAAGACGCATCCAACGATATGCCGGACATAAGAATCGGACAAAAACTCAGGAAGTTATCGCCGATTTTCCACGGGAATGCTGTCCCGCCAGCAGCATTCCAGCGAAAACTGGTTTTTTCGGGAATAACTCAGCGGGGAGCGGTCGGATCGGGTCGGGGTGTTCAGCAAAAAGTTGCGCAAGCTCAAGACGCATCCAACGATATGCCGGGCATAAGAATCGGACAAAAACTCAGGACGTTATCGCCGATTTTCCACGGGAATGCTGTCCCGCCAGCAGCATTCCCGTGGAAAATCGGCGATAACTTCCTGAGTTTTTGTCCGATTCTTATGCCCGGCATATCGTTGGATGCGTCTTGAGCTTGCGCAACTTTTTGCTGAACACCCCGACCCGATCCGACCGCTCCCCGCTGAGTTATTCCCGGAAAACCAGTTTTCGCTGGAATGCTGCTGGCGGGACAGCATTCCCGTGGAAAATCGGCGATAACTTCCTGAGTTTTTGTCCGATTCTTATGTCCGGCATATCGTTGGATGCGTCTTGAGCTCGCGCAACTTTTTGCTGAACACCCCGACCCGATCCGACCGCCCCCCGCTGAGTTATTCCGGAAAAACTGGTTTTCCGGGAATAACTCAGCGGGGGGCGGTCGGATCGGGTCGGGGTGTTCAGCAAAAAGTTGCGCAAGCTCAAGACGCATCCAACGATATGCCGGGCATAAGAATCGGATAAAAACTCAGGAAGTTATCGCCGATTCAAATTTGTGAAAAGTTTCAAAATTTTGAAACTTTTCAAAATTTTGAAACATTTCAAAATTTTGAAACTTTTCACAAATTTGAATCGGCGATAACTTCCTGAGTTTTTGTCCGATTCTTATGTCCGGCATATCGTTGGATGCGTCTTGAGCTCGCGCAACTTTTTGCTGAACACCCCGACCCGATCCGACCGCTCCCCGCTGAGTTATTCTGGAAAAACTGGTTTTCCGGGAATAACTCAGCGGGGAGCGGTCGGATCGGGTCGGGGTGTTCAGCAAAAAGTTGCGCAAGCTCAAGACGCATCCAACGATATGCCGGGCATAAGAATCGGATAAAAACTCAGGAAGTTATCGCCGATTCAAATTTGTGAAAAGTTTCAAAATTTTGAAACTTTTCAAAATTTTGAAACATTTCAAAATTTTGAAACTTTTCACAAATTTGAATCGGCGATAACTTCCTGAGTTTTTGTCCGATTCTTATGTCCGGCATATCGTTGGATGCGTCTTGAGCTCGCGCAACTTTTTGCTGAACACCCCGACCCGATCCGACCGCCCCCCGCTGAGTTATTCCGGAAAAACTGGTTTTCCGAGAATAACTCAGCGGGGAGCGGTCGGATCGGGTCGGGGTGTTCAGCAAAAAGTTGCGCAAGCTCAAGACGCATCCAACGATATGCCGGGCATAAGAATCGGACAAAAACTCAGGAAGTTATCGCCGATTTTCCACGGGAATGCTGTCCCGCCAGCAGCATTCCAGCGAAAACTGGTTTTTCGGGAATAACTCAGCGGGGAGCGGTCGGATCGGGTCGGGGTGTTCAGCAAAAAGTTGCGCAAGCTCAAGACGCATCCAACGATATGCCGGGCATAAGAATCGGACAAAAACTCAGGACGTTATCGCCGATTTTCCACGGGAATGCTGTCCCGCCAGCAGCATTCCCGTGGAAAATCGGCGATAACTTCCTGAGTTTTTGTCCGATTCTTATGCCCGGCATATCGTTGGATGCGTCTTGAGCTTGCGCAACTTTTTGCTGAACACCCCGACCCGATCCGACCGCCCCCCGCTGAGTTATTCCCGGAAAACCAGTTTTCGCTGGAATGCTGCTGGCGGGACAGCATTCCCGTGGAAAATCGGCGATAACTTCCTGAGTTTTTGTCCGATTCTTATGTCCGGCATATCGTTGGATGCGTCTTGAGCTCGCGCAACTTTTTGCTGAACACCCCGACCCGATCCGACCGCCCCCCGCTGAGTTATTCCGGAAAAACTGGTTTTCCGGAATAACTCAGCGGGGGGCGATCGGATCGGGTCGGGGTGTTCAGCAAAAAGTTGCGCAAGCTCAAGACGCATCCAACGATATGCCGGGCATAAGAATCGGATAAAAACTCAGGAAGTTATCGCCGATTCAAATTTGTGAAAAGTTTCAAAATTTTGAAACTTTTCAAAATTTTGAAACATTTCAAAATTTTGAAACTTTTCACAAATTTGAATCGGCGATAACTTCCTGAGTTTTTGTCCGATTCTTATGTCCGGCATATCGTTGGATGCGTCTTGAGCTCGCGCAACTTTTTGCTGAACACCCCGACCCGATCCGACCGCCCCCCGCTGAGTTATTCCGGAAAAACTGGTTTTCCGGGAATAACTCAGCGGGGGGCGGTCGGATCGGGTCGGGGTGTTCAGCAAAAAGTTGCGCAAGCTCAAGACGCATCCAACGATATGCCGGACATAAGAATCGGAGCGAAAACTGGTTTTTCGGGAATAACTCAGCGGGGAGCGGTCGGATCGGGTCGGGGTGTTCAGCAAAAAGTTGCGCAAGCTCAAGACGCATCCAACGATATGCCGGGCATAAGAATCGGACAAAAACTCAGGAAGTTATCGCCGATTTTCCACGGGAATGCTGTCCCGCCAGCAGCATTCCCGTGGAAAATCGCATAAGAATCGGATAAAAATTAAGGAAGTTATCGCCGATTCAAATTTGTGAAAAGTTTCAAAATTTTGAAACTTTTCAAAATTTTGAAACATTTAAAAATTTTGAAACTTTTCACAAATTTGAATCGGCGATAACTTCCTGAGTTTTTGTCCGATTCTTATGTCCGGCATATCGTTGGATGCGTCTTGAGCTCGCGCAACTTTTTGCTGAACACCCCGACCCGATCCGACCGCCCCCCGCTGAGTTATTCCGGAAAAACTGGTTTTCCGGAATAACTCAGCGGGGAGCGGTCGGATCGGGTCGGGGTGTTGAGCAAAAAGTTGCGCAAGCTCAAGACGCATCCAACGATATGCCGGGTATAAAAATCGGACAAAAACTCAGGAAGTTATCGCCGATTTTCCACGGGAATGCTGCTGGCGGGACAGCATTCCCGTGGAAAATCGGCGATAACTTCCTGAGTTTTTGTCCGATTCTTATGCCCGGCATATCGTTGGATGCGTCTTGAGCTTGCGCAACTTTTTGCTGAACACCCCGACCCGATCCGACCGCTCCCCGCTGAGTTATTCCCGAAAAACCAGTTTTCGCTGGAATGCTGCTGGCGGGACAGCATTCCCGTGGAAAATCGGCGATAACTTCCTGAGTTTTTGTCCGATTCTTATGCCCGGCATATCGTTGGATGCGTCTTGAGCTTGCGCAACTTTTTGCTGAACACCCCGACCCGATCCGACCGCTCCTCGCTGAGTTATTCCCGAAAAACCAGTTTTCGCTGGAATGCTGCTGGCGGGACAGCATTCCCGTGGAAAATCGGCGATAACTTCCTGAGTTTTTGTCCGATTCTTATGTCCGGCATATCGTTGGATGCGTCTTGAGCTTGCGCAACTTTTTGCTGAACACCCCGACCCGATCCGACCGCTCCCCGCTGAGTTATTCCGGAAAAACTGGTTTTCCGGGAATAACTCAGCGGGGAGCGGTCGGATCGGGTCGGGGTGTTCAGCAAAAAGTTGCGCAAGCTCAAGACGCATCCAACGATATGCCGGGCATAAAAATCGGACAAAAACTCAGGAAGTTATCGCCGATTTTCCACGGGAATGCTGCTGGCGGGACAGCATTCCCGTGGAAAATCGGCGATAACTTCCTGAGTTTTTGTCCGATTCTTATGTCCGGCATATCGTTGGATGCGTCTTGAGCTTGCGCAACTTTTTGCTGAACACCCCGACCCGATCCGACCGCTCCCCGCTGAGTTATTCCCGAAAAACCAGTTTTCGCTGGAATGCTGCTGGCGGGACAGCATTCCCGTGGAAAATCGGCGATAACTTCCTGAGTTTTTGTCCGATTCTTATGTCCGACATATCGTTGGATGCGTCTTGAGCTCGCGCAACTTTTTGCTGAACACCCCGACCCGATCCGACCGCCCCCCGCTGAGTTATTCCGGAAAAACTGGTTTTCCGGGAATAACTCAGCGGGGAGCGGTCGGATCGGGTCGGGGTGTTCAGCAAAAAGTTGCGCAAGCTCAAGACGCATCCAACGATATGCCGGACATAAGAATCGGATAAAAACTCAGGAAGTTATCGCCGATTCAAATTTGTGAAAAGTTTCAAAATTTTGAAACTTTTCACAAATTTGAATCGGCGATAACTTCCTGAGTTTTTGTCCGATTCTTATGTCCGGCATATCGTTGGATGCGTCTTGAGCTCGCGCAACTTTTTGCTGAACACCCCGACCCGATCCGACCGCCCCCCGCTGAGTTATTCCGGAAAAACTGGTTTTCCGGGAATAACTCAGCGGGGGGCGGTCGGATCGGGTCGGGGTGTTCAGCAAAAAGTTGCGCAAGCTCAAGACGCATCCAACGATATGCCGGGCATAAGAATCGGACAAAAACTCAGGAAGTTATCGCCGATTTTTCACGGGAATGCTGCTGGCGGGACAGCATTCCCGTGGAAAATCGGCGATAACTTCCTGAGTTTTTGTCCGATTCTTATGCCCGGCATATCGTTGGATGCGTCTTGAGCTTGCGCAACTTTTCGCTGAACACCCCGACCCGATCCGTTCGCTCCCCGCTGAGTTATTCCCGAAAAACCAGTTTTCGCTGGAATGCTGCTGGCGGGACAGCATTCCCGTGGAAAATCGGCGATAACTTCCTGAGTTTTTGTCCGATTCTTATGTCCGGCATATCGTTGGATGCGTCTTGAGCTCGCGCAACTTTTTGCTGAACACCCCGACCCGATCCGACCGCTCCCCGCTGAGTTATTCCGGAAAAACTGGTTTTCCGGGAATAACTCAGCGGGGGGCGGTCGGATCGGGTCGGGGTGTTCAGCAAAAAGTTGCGCAAGCTCAAGACGCATCCAACGATATGCCGGGCATAAGAATCGGATAAAAACTCAGGAAGTTATCGCCGATTCAAATTTGTGAAAAGTTTCAAAATTTTGAAACTTTTCAAAATTTTGAAACATTTCAAAATTTTGAAACTTTTCACAAATTTGAATCGGCGATAACTTCCTGAGTTTTTGTCCGATTCTTATGTCCGGCATATCGTTGGATGCGTCTTGAGCTCGCGCAACTTTTTGCTGAACACCCCGACCCGATCCGACCGCCCCCCGCTGAGTTATTCCGGAAAAACTGGTTTTCCGGGAATAACTCAGCGGGGGGCGGTCGGATCGGGTCGGGGTGTTCAGCAAAAAGTTGCGCAAGCTCAAGACGCATCCAACGATATGCCGGGCATAAGAATCGGACAAAAACTCAGGAAGTTATCGCCGATTTTCCACGGGAATGCTGCTGGCGGGACAGCATTCCCGTGGAAAATCGGCGATAACTTCCTGAGTTTTTGTCCGATTCTTATGCCCGGCATATCGTTGGATGCGTCTTGAGCTTGCGCAACTTTTTGCTGAACACCCCGACCCGATCCGACCGCTCCCCGCTGAGTTATTCCCGAAAAACCAGTTTTCGCTGGAATGCTGCTGGCGGGACAGCATTCCCGTGGAAAATCGGCGATAACTTCCTGAGTTTTTGTCCGATTCTTATGTCCGGCATATCGTTGGATGCGTCTTGAGCTCGCGCAACTTTTTGCTGAACACCCCGACCCGATCCGACCGCCCCCCGCTGAGTTATTCCGGAAAAACTGGTTTTCCGGGAATAACTCAGCGGGGGGCGGTCGGATCGGGTCGGGGTGTTCAGCAAAAAGTTGCGCAAGCTCAAGACGCATCCAACGATATGCCGGGCATAAGAATCGGATAAAAACTCAGGAAGTTATCAGGAAGTTATGTTTCAAAATTTTGAAACTTTTCACAAATTTGAATCGGCGATAACTTCCTGAGTTTTTGTCCGATTCTTATGCCCGGCATATCGTTGGATGCGTCTTGAGCTTGCGCAACTTTTTGCTGAACACCTCGAACCGATCCGACCGCTCCCCGCTGAGTTATTTCCGGAAAACCAGTTTTTCCGGAATAACTCAGCGGGGAGCGGTCGGATCGGGTCGGGGTGTTCAGCAAAAAGTTGCGCAAGCTCAAGACGCATCCAACGATATGCCGGACATAAGAATCGGACAAAAACTCAGGAAGTTATCGCCGATTTTCCACGGGAATGCTGTCCCGCCAGCAGCATTCCAGCGAAAACTGGTTTTTCGGGAATAACTCAGCGGGGAGCGGTCGGATCGGGTCGGGGTGTTCAGCGAAAAGTTGCGCAAGCTCAAGACGCATCCAACGATATGCCGGGCATAAGAATCGGACAAAAACTCAGGAAGTTATCGCCGATTTTCCACGGGAATGCTGTCCCGCCAGCAGCATTCCCGTGGAAAATCGGCGATAACTTACTGAGTTTTTGTCCGATTCTTATGCCCGGCATATCGTTGGATGCGTCTTGAGCTTGCGCAACTTTTTGCTGAACACCCCGACCCGATCCGACCGCTCCCCGCTGAGTTATTCCCGGAAAACCAGTTTTTCCGGAATAACTCAGCGGGGAGCGGTCGGATCGGGTCGAGGTGTTCAGCAAAAAGTTGCGCGAGCTCAAGACGCATCCAACGATATGCCGGACTTAAGAATCGGACAAAAACTCAGGAAGTTATCGCCGATTCAAATTTGTGAAAAGTTTCAAAATTTTGAAATGTTTCAAAATTTTGAAACTTTTCACAAATTTGAATCGGCGATAACTTCCTGAGTTTTTGTCCGATTCTTAAGTCCGGCATATCGTTGGATGCGTCTTGAGCTCGCGCAACTTTTTGCTGAACACCCCGACCCGATCCGACCGCCCCCCGCTGAGTTATTCCCGGAAAACCAGTTTTTCCGGAATAACTCAGCGGGGGGCGGTCGGATCGGGTCGGGGTGTTCAGCAAAAAGTTGCGCGAGCTCAAGACGCATCCAACGATATGCCGGACATAAGAATCGGACAAAAACTCAGGAAGTTATCGCCGATTTTCCACGGGAATGCTGTCCCGCCAGCAGCATTCCAGCGAAAACTGTTTTTTCGGGAATAACTCAGCGGGGAGCGGTCGGATCGGGTCGGGGTGTTCAGCAAAAAGTTGCGCAAGCTCAAGACGCATCCAACGATATGCCGGGCATAAGAATCGGACAAAAACTCAGGAAGTTATCGCCGATTTTCCACGGGAATGCTGTCCCGCCAGCAGCATTCCCGTGGAAAATCGGCGATAACTTCCTGAGTTTTTGTCCGATTCTTATGCCCGGCATATCGTTGGATGCGTCTTGAGCTTGTGCAACTTTTTGCTGAACACCCCGACCCGATCCGACCGCTCCCCGCTGAGTTATTCCCGGAAAACCAGTTTTTCCGGAATAACTCAGCGGGAGGCGGTCGGATCGGGTCGGGGTGTTCAGCAAAAAGTTGCGCGAGCTCAAGACGCATCCAACGATATGCCGGACATAAGAATCGGACAAAAACTCAGGAAGTTATCGCCGATTCAAATTTGTGAAAAGTTTCAAAATTTTGAAACTTTTCAAAATTTTGAAACATTTCAAAATTTTGAAACTTTTCACAAATTTGAATCGGCGATAACTTCCTGAGTTTTTGTCCGATTCTTATGTCCGGCATATCGTTGGATGCGTCTTGAGCTCGCGCAACTTTTTGCTGAACACCCCGACCCGATCCGACCGCCCCCCGCTGAGTTATTCCGGAAAAACTGGTTTTCCGGGAATAACTCAGCGGGGAGCGGTCGGATCGGGTCGGGGTGTTCAGCAAAAAGTTGCGCAAGCTCAAGACGCATCCAACGATATGCCGGGCATAAGAATCGGACAAAAACTCAGGAAGTTATCGCCGATTTTCCACGGGAATGCTGCTGGCGGGACAGCATTCCCGTGGAAAATCGGCGATAACTTCCTGAGTTTTTGTCCGATTCTTATGCCCGGCATATCGTTGGATGCGTCTTGAGCTTGCGCAACTTTTTGCTGAACACCCCGACCCGATCCGACCGCTCCCCGCTGAGTTATTCCCGAAAAAACAGTTTTCGCTGGAATGCTGCTGGCGGGACAGCATTCCCGTGGAAAATCGGCGATAACTTCCTGAGTTTTTGTCCGATTCTTATGTCCGGCATATCGTTGGATGCGTCTTGAGCTCGCGCAACTTTTTGCTGAACACCCCGACCCGATCCGACCGCGATAACTTCCTGAGTTTTTGTCCGATTCTTATGTCCGGCATATCGTTGGATGCGTCTTGAGCTCGCGCAACTTTTTGCTGAACACCCCGACCCGATCCGACCGCCCCCCGCTGAGTTATTCCGGAAAAACTGGTTTTCCGGGAATAACTCAGCGGGGAGCGGTCGGATCGGGTCGGGGTGTTCAGCAAAAAGTTGCGCAAGCTCAAGACGCATCCAACGATATGCCGGACATAAGAATCGGACAAAAACTCAGGAAGTTATCGCCGATTTTCCACGGGAATGCTGTCCCGCCAGCAGCATTCCAGCGAAAACTGGTTTTTCGGGAATAACTCAGCGGGGAGCGGTCGGATCGGGTCGGGGTGTTCAGCAAAAAGTTGCGCAAGCTCAAGACGCATCCAACGATATGCCGGGCATAAGAATCGGACAAAAACTCAGGAAGTTATCGCCGATTTTCCACGGGAATGCTGTCCCGCCAGCAGCATTCCAGCGAAAACTGTTTTTTCGGGAATAACTCAGCGGGGAGCGGTCGGATCGGGTCAGGGTGTTCAGCAAAAAGTTGCGCAAGCTCAAGACGCATCCAACGATATGCCGGGCATAAGAATCGGACAAAAACTCAGGAAGTTATCGCCGATTTTCCACGGGAATGCTGTCCCGCCAGCAGCATTCCCGTGGAAAATCGGCGATAACTTCCTGAGTTTTTGTCCGATTCTTATGCCCGGCATATCGTTGGATGCGTCTTGAGCTTGCGCAACTTTTTGCTGAACACCCCGACCCGATCCGACCGCTCCCCGCTGAGTTATTCCCGGAAAACCAGTTTTTCCGGAATAACTCAGCGGGAGGCGGTCGGATCGGGTCGGGGTGTTCAGCAAAAAGTTGCGCGAGCTCAAGACGCATCCAACGATATGCCGGACATAAGAATCGGACAAAAACTCAGGAAGTTATCGCCGATTCAAATTTGTGAAAAGTTTCAAAATTTTGAAATGTTTCAAAATTTTGAAAAGTTTCAAAATTTTGAAACTTTTCACAAATTTGAATCGGCGATAACTTCCTGAGTTTTTGTCCGATTCTTATGTCCGGCATATCGTTGGATGCGTCTTGAGCTCGCGCAACTTTTTGCTGAACACCCCGACCCGATCCGACCGCCTCCCGCTGAGTTCTTCCGGAAAAACTGGTTTTCCGGGAATAACTCAGCGGGGAGCGGTCGGATCGGGTCGGGGTGTTCAGCAAAAAGTTGCGCAAGCTCAAGACGCATCCAACGATATGCCGGGCATAAGAATCGGACAAAAACTAAGGAAGTTATCGCCGATTTTCCACGGGAATGCTGTCCCGCCAGCAGCATTCCCGTGGAAAATCGGCGATAACTTCCTGAGTTTTTGTCCGATTCTTATGCCCGGCATATCGTTGGATGCGTCTTGAGCTTGCGCAACTTTTTGCTGAACACCCCGACCCGATCCGACCGCTCCCCGCTGAGTTATTCCCGGAAAACCAGTTTTCGCTGGAATGCTGCTGGCGGGACAGCATTCCCGTGGAAAATCGGCGATAACTTCCTGAGTTTTTGTCCGATTCTTATGTCCGGCATATCGTTGGATGCGTCTTGAGCTCGCGCAACTTTTTGCTGAACACCCCGACCCGATCCGACCGCCCCCCGCTGAGTTATTCCGGAAAAACTGGTTTTCCGGGAATAACTCAGCGGGGGGCGATCGGATCGGGTCGGGGTGTTCAGCAAAAAGTTGCGCAAGCTCAAGACGCATCCAACGATATGCCGGGCATAAGAATCGGATAAAAACTCAGGAAGTTATCGCCGATTCAAATTTGTGAAAAGTTTCAAAATTTTGAAACTTTTCAAAATTTTGAAACATTTCAAAATTTTGAAACTTTTCACAAATTTGAATCGGCGATAACTTCCTGAGTTTTTGTCCGATTCTTATGTCCGGCATATCGTTGGATGCGTCTTGAGCTCGCGCAACTTTTTGCTGAACACCCCGACCCGATCCGACCGCCTCCCGCTGAGTTCTTCCGGAAAAACTGGTTTTCCGGGAATAACTCAGCGGGGAGCGGTCGGATCGGGTCGGGGTGTTCAGCAAAAAGTTGCGCAAGCTCAAGACGCATCCAACGATATGCCGGGCATAAGAATCGGACAAAAACTAAGGAAGTTATCGCCGATTTTCCACGGGAATGCTGTCCCGCCAGCAGCATTCCCGTGGAAAATCGGCGATAACTTCCTGAGTTTTTGTCCGATTCTTATGCCCGGCATATCGTTGGATGCGTCTTGAGCTTGCGCAACTTTTTGCTGAACACCCCGACCCGATCCGACCGCTCCCCGCTGAGTTATTCCCGAAAAAACAGTTTTCGCTGGAATGCTGCTGGCGGGACAGCATTCCCGTGGAAAATCGGCGATAACTTCCTGAGTTTTTGTCCGATTCTTATGTCCGGCATATCGTTGGATGCGTCTTGAGCTCGCGCAACTTTTTGCTGAACACCCCGACCCGATCCGACCGCGATAACTTCCTGAGTTTTTGTCCGATTCTTATGTCCGGCATATCGTTGGATGCGTCTTGAGCTCGCGCAACTTTTTGCTGAACACCCCGACCCGATCCGACCGCCCAACGCTGAGTTATTCCGGAAAAACTGGTTTTCCGGGAATAACTCAGCGGGGAGCGGTCGGATCGGGTCGGGGTGTTCAGCAAAAAGTTGCGCAAGCTCAAGACGCATCCAACGATATGCCGGACATAAGAATCGGACAAAAACTCAGGAAGTTATCGCCGATTTTCCACGGGAATGCTGTCCCGCCAGCAGCATTCCAGCGAAAACTGGTTTTTCGGGAATAACTCAGCGGGGAGCGGTCGGATCGGGTCGGGGTGTTCAGCAAAAAGTTGCGCAAGCTCAAGACGCATCCAACGATATGCCGGGCATAAGAATCGGACAAAAACTCAGGAAGTTATCGCCGATTTTCCACGGGAATGCTGTCCCGCCAGCAGCATTCCAGCGAAAACTGTTTTTTCGGGAATAACTCAGCGGGGAGCGGTCGGATCGGGTCAGGGTGTTCAGCAAAAAGTTGCGCAAGCTCAAGACGCATCCAACGATATGCCGGGCATAAGAATCGGACAAAAACTCAGGAAGTTATCGCCGATTTTCCACGGGAATGCTGTCCCGCCAGCAGCATTCCCGTGGAAAATCGGCGATAACTTCCTGAGTTTTTGTCCGATTCTTATGCCCGGCATATCGTTGGATGCGTCTTGAGCTCGCGCAACTTTTTGCTGAACACCCCGACCCGATCCGACCGCTCCCCGCTGAGTTATTCCCGGAAAACCAGTTTTTCCGGAATAACTCAGCGGGAGGCGGTCGGATCGGGTCGGGGTGTTCAGCAAAAAGTTGCGCGAGCTCAAGACGCATCCAACGATATGCCGGACATAAGAATCGGACAAAAACTCAGGAAGTTATCGCCGATTCAAATTTGTGAAAAGTTTCAAAATTTTGAAATGTTTCAAAATTTTGAAAAGTTTCAAAATTTTGAAACTTTTCACAAATTTGAATCGGCGATAACTTCCTGAGTTTTTGTCCGATTCTTATGTCCGGCATATCGTTGGATGCGTCTTGAGCTCGCGCAACTTTTTGCTGAACACCCCGACCCGATCCGACCGCCTCCCGCTGAGTTCTTCCGGAAAAACTGGTTTTCCGGGAATAACTCAGCGGGGAGCGGTCGGATCGGGTCGGGGTGTTCAGCAAAAAGTTGCGCAAGCTCAAGACGCATCCAACGATATGCCGGGCATAAGAATCGGACAAAAACTAAGGAAGTTATCGCCGATTTTCCACGGGAATGCTGTCCCGCCAGCAGCATTCCCGTGGAAAATCGGCGATAACTTCCTGAGTTTTTGTCCGATTCTTATGCCCGGCATATCGTTGGATGCGTCTTGAGCTTGCGCAACTTTTTGCTGAACACCCCGACCCGATCCGACCGCTCCCCGCTGAGTTATTCCCGAAAAAACAGTTTTCGCTGGAATGCTGCTGGCGGGACAGCATTCCCGTGGAAAATCGGCGATAACTTCCTGAGTTTTTGTCCGATTCTTATGTCCGGCATATCGTTGGATGCGTCTTGAGCTCGCGCAACTTTTTGCTGAACACCCCGACCCGATCCGACCGCCCCCCGCTGAGTTATTCCGGAAAAACTGGTTTTCCGGGAATAACTCAGCGGGGGGCGGTCGGATCGGGTCGGGGTGTTCAGCAAAAAGTTGCGCAAGCTCAAGACGCATCCAACGATATGCCGGACATAAGAATCGGATAAAAACTCAGGAAGTTATCGCCGATTCAAATTTGTGAAAAGTTTCAAAATTTTGAAACATTTCAAAATTTTGAAACTTTTCACAAATTTGAATCGGCGATAACTTCCTGAGTTTTTGTCCGATTCTTATGTCCGGCATATCGTTGGATGCGTCTTGAGCTCGCGCAACTTTTTGCTGAACACCCCGACCCGATCCGACCGCTCCCCGCTGAGTTATTCCGGAAAAACTGGTTTTCCGGGAATAACTCAGCGGGGAGCGGTCGGATCGGGTCGGGGTGTTCAGCAAAAAGTTGCGCAAGCTCAAGACGCATCCAACGATATGCCGGGCATAAGAATCGGACAAAAACTCAGTAAGTTATCGCCGATTTTCCACGGGAATGCTGCTGGCGGGACAGCATTCCCGTGGAAAATCGGCGATAACTTCCTGAGTTTTTGTCCGATTCTTATGTCCGGCATATCGTTGGATGCGTCTTGAGCTTGCGCAACTTTTTGCTGAACACCCCGACCCGATCCGACCGCCCCCCGCTGAGTTATTCCGGAAAAACTGGTTTTCCGGAAATAACTCAGCGGGAAGCGGTCGGATCGGTTCGAGGTGTTCAGCAAAAAGTTGCGCAAGCTCAAGACGCATCCAACGATATGCCGGGCATAAGAATCGGACAAAAACTCAGGAAGTTATCGCCGATTCAAATTTGTGAAAAGTTTCAAAATTTTGAAACATTTCAAAATTTTGAAACTTTTCACAAATTTGAATCGGCGATAACTTCCTGAGTTTTTGTCCGATTCTTATGTCCGGCATATCGTTGGATGCGTCTTGAGCTCGCGCAACTTTTTGCTGAACACCCCGACCCGATCCGACCGCTCCCCGCTGAGTTATTCCGGAAAAACTGGTTTTCCGGGAATAACTCAGCGGGGAGCGGTCGGATCGGGTCGGGGTGTTCAGCAAAAAGTTGCGCAAGCTCAAGACGCATCCAACGATATGCCGGGCATAAGAATCGGACAAAAACTCAGTAAGTTATCGCCGATTTTCCACGGGAATGCTGCTGGCGGGACAGCATTCCCGTGGAAAATCGGCGATAACTTCCTGAGTTTTTGTCCGATTCTTATGTCCGGCATATCGTTGGATGCGTCTTGAGCTTGCGCAACTTTTTGCTGAACACCCCGACCCGATCCGACCGCCCCCCGCTGAGTTATTCCGGAAAAACTGGTTTTCCGGAAATAACTCAGCGGGAAGCGGTCGGATCGGTTCGAGGTGTTCAGCAAAAAGTTGCGCAAGCTCAAGACGCATCCAACGATATGCCGGGCATAAGAATCGGACAAAAACTCAGGAAGTTATCGCCGATTTTCCACGGGAATGCTGCTGGCGGGACAGCATTCCCGTGGAAAATCGGCGATAACTTCCTGAGTTTTTGTCCGATTCTTATGCCCGGCATATCGTTGGATGCGTCTTGAGCTTGCGCAACTTTTTGCTGAACACCCCGACCCGATCCGACCGCTCCCCGCTGAGTTATTCCCGAAAAACCAGTTTTCGCTGGAATGCTGCTGGCGGGACAGCATTCCCGTGGAAAATCGGCGATAACTTCCTGAGTTTTTGTCCGATTCTTATGTCCGGCATATCGTTGGATGCGTCTTGAGCTCGCGCAACTTTTTGCTGAACACCCCGACCCGATCCGACCGCCCCCCGCTGAGTTATTCCGGAAAAACTGGTTTTCCGGGAATAACTCAGCGGGGGGCGGTCGGATCGGGTCGGGGTGTTCAGCAAAAAGTTGCGCAAGCTCAAGACGCATCCAACGATATGCCGGGCATAAGAATCGGATAAAAACTCAGGAAGTTATCGCCGATTCAAATTTGTGAAAAGTTTCAAAATTTTGAAACTTTTCAAAATTTTGAAACATTTCAAAATTTTGAAACTTTTCACAAATTTGAATCGGCGATAACTTCCTGAGTTTTTGTCCGATTCTTATGTCCGGCATATCGTTGGATGCGTCTTGAGCTCGCGCAACTTTTTGCTGAACACCCCGACCCGATCCGACCGCCCCCCGCTGAGTTATTCCGGAAAAACTGGTTTTCCGGGAATAACTCAGCGGGGGGCGGTCGGATCGGGTCGGGGTGTTCAGCAAAAAGTTGCGCAAGCTCAAGACGCATCCAACGATATGCCGGGCATAAAAATCGGACAAAAACTCAGGAAGTTATCGCCGATTTTCCACGGGAATGCTGCTGGCGGGACAGCATTCCCGTGGAAAATCGGCGATAACTTCCTGAGTTTTTGTCCGATTCTTATGCCCGGCATATCGTTGGATGCGTCTTGAGCTTGCGCAAGTTTTTGCTGAACACCCCGACCCGATCCGACCGCTCCCCGCTGAGTTATTCCCGAAAAACCAGTTTTCGCTGGAATGCTGCTGGCGGGACAGCATTCCCGTGGAAAATCGGCGATAACTTCCTGAGTTTTTGTTCGATTCTTATGTCCGGCATATCGTTGGATGCGTCTTGAGCTCGCGCAACTTTTTGCTGAACACTCCGACCCGATCCGACCGCTTCCCGCTGAGTTATTCCGGAAAAACTGGTTTTCCGGGAATAACTCAGCGGGGGGCGGTCGGATCGGGTCGGGGTGTTCAGCAAAAAGTTGCGCAAGCTCAAGACGCATCCAACGATATGCCGGGCATAAGAATCGGACAAAAACTCAGGAAGTTATCGCCGATTCAAATTTGTGAAAAGTTTCAAAATTTTGAAACTTTTCAAAATTTTGAAACATTTCAAAATTTTGAAACTTTTCACAAATTTGAATCGGCGATAACTTCCTGAGTTTTTGTCCGATTCTTATGTCCGGCATATCGTTGGATGCGTCTTGAGCTCGCGCAACTTTTTGCTGAACACCCCGACCCGATCCGACCGCCCCCCGCTGAGTTATTCCGGAAAAACTGGTTTTCCGGGAATAACTCAGCGGGGAGCGGTCGGATCGGGTCGGGGTGTTCAGCAAAAAGTTGCGCAAGCTCAAGACGCATCCAACGATATGCCGGGCATAAGAATCGGACAAAAACTCAGGAAGTTATCGCCGATTTTCCACGGGAATGCTGCTGGCGGGACAGCATTCCCGTGGAAAATCGGCGATAACTTCCTGAGTTTTTGTCCGATTCTTATGCCCGGCATATCGTTGGATGCGTCTTGAGCTTGCGCAACTTTTTGCTGAACACCCCGACCCGATCCGACCGCTTCCCGCTGAGTTATTCCCGAAAAACCAGTTTTCGCTGGAATGCTGCTGGCGGGACAGCATTCCCGTGGAAAATCGGCGATAACTTCCTGAGTTTTTGTCCGATTCTTATGTCCGGCATATCGTTGGATGCGTCTTGAGCTCGCGCAACTTTTTGCTGAACACCCCGACCCGATCCGACCGCCCCCCGCTGAGTTATTCCGGAAAAACTGGTTTTCCGGGAATAACTCAGCGGGGAGCGGTCGGATCGGGTCGGGGTGTTCAGCAAAAAGTTGCGCAAGCTCAAGACGCATCCAACGATATGCCGGGCATAAAAATCGGACAAAAACTCAGGAAGTTATCGCCGATTTTCCACGGGAATGCTGCTGGCGGGACAGCATTCCCGTGGAAAATCGGCGATAACTTCCTGAGTTTTTGTCCGATTCTTATGCCCGGCATATCGTTGGATGCGTCTTGAGCTTGCGCAACTTTTTGCTGAACACCCCGACCCGATCCGACCGCCCCCCGCTGAGTTATTTCCGGAAAACCAGTTTTTCCTGCTGCTGGCGGGACAGCATTCCCGTGGAAAATCGGCGATAACTTCCTGAGTTTTTGTCCGATTCTTATGTCCGGCATGTCGTTGGATGCGTCTTGAGCTCGCGCAACTTTTTGCTGAACACCCCGAGCCGATCCGACCGCCCCCCGCTGAGTTATTCCGGAAAAACTGGTTTTCCGGGAATAACTCAGCGGGGGGCGGTCGGATCGGGTCGGGGTGTTCAGCAAAAAGTTGCGCAAGCTCAAGACGCATCCAACGATATGCCGGGCATAAGAATCGGATAAAAACTCAGGAAGTTATCGCCGATTCAAATTTGTGAAAAGTTTCAAAATTTTGAAACTTTTCAAAATTTTGAAACATTTCAAAATTTTGAAACTTTTCACAAATTTGAATCGGCGATAACTTCCTGAGTTTTTGTCCGATTCTTATGTCCGGCATATCGTTGGATGCGTCTTGAGCTCGCGCAACTTTTTGCTGAACACCCCGACCCGATCCGACCGCCCCCCGCTGAGTTATTCCGGAAAAACTGGTTTTCCGGGAATAACTCAGCGGGGAGCGGTCGGATCGGGTCGGGGTGTTCAGCAAAAAGTTGCGCAAGCTCAAGACGCATCCAACGATATGCCGGGCATAAGAATCGGACAAAAACTCAGGAAGTTATCGCCGATTTTCCACGGGAATGCTGCTGGCGGGACAGCATTCCCGTGGAAAATCGGCGATAACTTCCTGAGTTTTTGTCCGATTCTTATGCCCGGCATATCGTTGGATGCGTCTTGAGCTTGCGCAACTTTTTGCTGAACACCCCGACCCGATCCGACCGCTTCCCGCTGAGTTATTCCTGAAAAACCAGTTTTCGCTGGAATGCTGCTGGCGGGACAGCATTCCCGTGGAAAATCGGCGATAACTTCCTGAGTTTTTGTCCGATTCTTATGTCCGGCATATCGTTGGATGCGTCTTGAGCTCGCGCAACTTTTTGCTGAACACCCCGACCCGATCCGACCGCCCCCCGCTGAGTTATTCCGGAAAAACTGGTTTTCCGGGAATAACTCAGCGGGGGGCGGTCGGATCGGGTCGGGGTGTTCAGCAAAAAGTTGCGCAAGCTCAAGACGCATCCAACGATATGCCGGGCATAAGAATCGGATAAAAACTCAGGAAGTTATCGCCGATTCAAATTTGTGAAAAGTTTCAAAATTTTGAAACTTTTCAAAATTTTGAAACATTTCAAAATTTTGAAACTTTTCACAAATTTGAATCGGCGATAACTTCCTGAGTTTTTTTCCGATTCTTATGTCCGGCATATCGTTGGATGCGTCTTGAGCTCGCGCAACTTTTTGCTGAACACCCCGACCCGATCCGACCGCTCCCCGCTGAGTTATTCCCGAAAAACCAGTTTTCGCGGGAATGCTGCTGGCGGGACAGCATTCCCGTGGAAAATCGGCGATAACTTCCTGAGTTTTTGTCCGATTCTTATGTCCGGCATATCGTTGGATGCGTCTTGAGCTCGCGCAACTTTTTGCTGAACACCCCGACCCGATCCGACCGCCCCCCGCTGAGTTATTCCGGAAAAACTGGTTTTCCGGGAATAACTCAGCGGGGAGCGGTCGGATCGGGTCGGGGTGTTCAGCAAAAAGTTGCGCAAGCTCAAGACGCATCCAACGATATGCCGGGCATAAAAATCGGACAAAAACTCAGGAAGTTATCGCCGATTTTCCACGGGAATGCTGTCCCGCCAGCAGCATTCCCGTGGAAAATCGGCGATAACTTCCTGAGTTTTTGTCCGATTCTTATGCCCGGCATATCGTTGGATGCGTCTTGAGTTTGCGCAACTTTTTGCTCAACACCCCGACCCGATCCGACCGCTCCCCGCTGAGTTATTCCCGAAAAACCAGTTTTCGCTGGAATGCTGCTGGCGGGACAGCATTCCCGTGGAAAATCGGCGATAACTGCCTGAGTTTTTGTCCGATTCTTATGTCCGGCATATCGTTGGATGCGTCTTGAGCTCGCGCAACTTTTTGCTGAACACCCCGACCCGATCCGACCGCCCCCCGCTGAGTTATTCCGGAAAAACTGGTTTTCCGGGAATAACTCAGCGGGGGGCGGTCGGATCGGGTCGGGGTGTTCAGCAAAAAGTTGCGCAAGCTCAAGACGCATCCAACGATATGCCGGGCATAAGAATCGGATAAAAACTCAGGAAGTTATCGCCGATTCAAATTTGTGAAAAGTTTCAAAATTTTGAAACTTTTCAAAATTTTGAAACATTTCAAAATTTTGAAACTTTTCACAAATTTGAATCGGCGATAACTTCCTGAGTTTTGGTCCGATTCTTATGTCCGGCATATCGTTGGATGCGTCTTGAGCTCGCGCAACTTTTTGCTGAACACCCCGACCCGATCCGACCGCCCCCCGCTGAGTTATTCCGGAAAAACTGTTCCGAAAAAAGTTATTCCCGAAAAAACAGTTTTCGCTGGAATGCTGCTGGCGGGACAGCATTCCCGTGGAAAATCGGCGATAACTTCCTGAGTTTTTGTCCGATTCTTATGTCCGGCATATCGTTGGATGCGTCTTGAGCTCGCGCAACTTTTTGCTGAACACCCCGACCCGATCCGACCGCCCCCCGCTGAGTTATTCCGGAAAAACTGGTTTTCCGGGAATAACTCAGCGGGGAGCGGTCGGATCGGGTCGGGGTGTTCAGCAAAAAGTTGCGCGAGCTCAAGACGCATCCAACGATATGCCGGACATAAGAATCGGACAAAAACTCAGGAAGTTATCGCCGATTTTCCACGGGAATGCTGTCCCGCCAGCAGCATTCCAGCGAAAACTGTTTTTTCGGGAATAACTTTTTTCGGAACAGTTTTTCCGGAATAACTCAGCGGGGGGCGGTCGGATCGGGTCGGGGTGTTCAGCAAAAAGTTGCGCGAGCTCAAGACGCATCCAACGATATGCCGGACATAAGAATCGGACCAAAACTCAGGAAGTTATCGCCGATTTTCCACGGGAATGCTGCTGGCGGGACAGCATTCCCGTGGAAAATCGGCGATAACTTCCTGAGTTTTTGTCCGATTCTTATGCCCGGCATATCGTTGGATGCGTCTTGAGCTTGCGCAACTTTTTGCTGAACACCCCGACCCAATCCGACCGCTCCTCGCTGAGTTATTCCCGAAAAACCAGTTTTCGCTGGAATGCTGCTGGCGGGACAGCATTCCCGTGGAAAATCGGCGATAACTTCCTGAGTTTTTGTCCGATTCTTATGTCCGGCATATCGTTGGATGCGTCTTGAGCTCGCGCAACTTTTTGCTGAACACCCCGACCCGATCCGACCGCCCCCCGCTGAGTTATTCCGGAAAAACTGGTTTTCCGGGAATAACTCAGCGGGGGGCGGTCGGATCGGGTCGGGGTGTTCAGCAAAAAGTTGCGCAAGCTCAAGACGCATCCAACGATATGCCGGGCATAAGAATCGGATAAAAACTCAGGAAGTTATCGCCGATTCAAATTTGTGAAAAGTTTCAAAATTTTGAAACTTTTCAAAATTTTGAAACATTTCAAAATTTTGAAACTTTTCACAAATTTGAATCGGCGATAACTTCCTGAGTTTTGGTCCGATTCTTATGTCCGGCATATCGTTGGATGCGTCTTGAGCTCGCGCAACTTTTTGCTGAACACCCCGACCCGATCCGACCGCCCCCCGCTGAGTTATTCCGGAAAAACTGTTCCGAAAAAAGTTATTCCCGAAAAAACAGTTTTCGCTGGAATGCTGCTGGCGGGACAGCATTCCCGTGGAAAATCGGCGATAACTTCCTGAGTTTTTGTCCGATTCTTATGTCCGGCATATCGTTGGATGCGTCTTGAGCTCGCGCAACTTTTTGCTGAACACCCCGACCCGATCCGACCGCCCCCCGCTGAGTTATTCCGGAAAAACTGGTTTTCCGGGAATAACTCAGCGGGGAGCGGTCGGATCGGGTCGGGGTGTTCAGCAAAAAGTTGCGCAAGCTCAAGACGCATCCAACGATATGCCGGGCATAAGAATCGGACAAAAACTCAGGAAGTTATCGCCGATTTTCCACGGGAATGCTGCTGGCGGGACAGCATTCCCGTGGAAAATCGGCGATAACTTCCTGAGTTTTTGTCCGATTCTTATGCCCGGCATATCGTTGGATGCGTCTTGAGCTTGCGCAACTTTTTGCTGAACACCCCGACCCGATCCGACCGCTCCCCGCTGAGTTATTCCCGAAAAACCAGTTTTCGCTGGAATGCTGCTGGCGGGACAGCATTCCCGTGGAAAATCGGCGATAACTTCCTGAGTTTTTGTCCGATTCTTATGTCCGGCATATCGTTGGATGCGTCTTGAGCTTGCGCAACTTTTTGCTGAACACCCCGACCCGATCCGACCGCCCCCCGCTGAGTTATTCCGGAAAAACTGGTTTTCCGGGAATAACTCAGCGGGGAGCGGTCGGATCGGGTCGGGGTGTTCAGCAAAAAGTTGCGCAAGCTCAAGACGCATCCAACGATATGCCGGGCATAAGAATCGGACAAAAACTCAGGAAGTTATCGCCGATTTTCCACGGGAATGCTGCTGGCGGGACAGCATTCCCGTGGAAAATCGGCGATAACTTCCTGAGTTTTTGTCCGATTCTTATGCCCGGCATATCGTTGGATGCGTCTTGAGCTTGCGCAACTTTTTGCTGAACACCCCGACCCGATCCGACCGCTCCCCGATGAGTTATTCCCGAAAAACCAGTTTTCGCTGGAATGCTGCTGGCGGGACAGCATTCCCGTGGAAAATCGGCGATAACTTCCTGAGTTTTTGTCCGATTCTTATGTCCGGCATATCGTTGGATGCGTCTTGAGCTCGCGCAACTTTTTGCTGAACACCCCGACCCGATCCGACCGCCCCCCGATGAGTTATTTCGGAAAAACTGGTTTTCCGGAAATAACTCAGCGGGGAGCGGTCGGATCGGGTCGGGGTGTTCAGCAAAAAGTTGCGCAAGCTCAAGACGCATCCAACGATATGCCGGACATAAGAATCGGACAAAAACTCAGGAAGTTATCGCCGATTCAAATTTGTGAAAAGTTTCAAAATTTTGAAACTTTTCAAAATTTTGAAACATTTCAAAATTTTGAAACTTTTCACAAATTTGAATCGGCGATAACTTCCTGAGTTTTTGTCCGATTCTTATGTCCGGCATATCGTTGGATGCGTCTTGAGCTCGCGCAACTTTTTGCTGAACACCCCGACCCGATCCGACCGCCCCCCGCTGAGTTATTCCGGAAAAACTGGTTTTCCGGGAATAACTCAGCGGGGAGCGGTCGGATCGGGTCGGGGTGTTCAGCAAAAAGTTGCGCAAACTCAAGACGCATCCAACGATATGCCGGGCATAAGAATCGGACAAAAACTCAGGAAGTTATCGCCGATTTTCCACGGGAATGCTGTCCCGCCAGCAGCATTCCCGTGGAAAATCGGCGATAACTTCCTGAGTTTTTGTCCGATTCTTATGCCCGGCATATCGTTGGATGCGTCTTGAGCTTGCGCAACTTTTTGCTGAACACCCCGACCCGATCCGACCGCTCCCCGCTGAGTTATTCCCGGAAAACCAGTTTTTCCGGAATAACTCAGCGGGGGGCGGTCGGATCGGGTCGGGGTGTTCAGCAAAAAGTTGCGCAAGCTCAAGACGCATCCAACGATATGCCGGACATAAGAATCGGACAAAAACTCAGGAAGTTATCGCCGATTGTCCACGGGAATGCTGTCCCGCCAGCAGCATTCCAGCGAAAACTGGTTTTTCGGGAATAACTCAGCGGGGAGCGGTCGGATCGGGTCGGGTAGTTCAGCAAAAAGTTGCGCAAGCTCAAGACGCATCCAACGATATGCCGGGCATAAGAATCGGACAAAAACTCAGGAAGTTATCGCCGATTTTCCACGGGAATGCTGCTGGCGGGACAGCATTCCCGTGGAAAATCGGCGATAACTTCCTGAGTTTTTGTCCGATTCTTATGCCCGGCATATCGTTGGATGCGTCTTGAGCTTGCGCAACTTTTTGCTGAACACCCCGACCCGGAAAACCAGTTTTTCCGGAATAACTCAGCGGGGGGCGGTCGGATCGGGTCGGGGTGTTCAGCAAAAAGTTGCGCGAGCTCAAGACGCATCCAACGATATGCCGGACATAAGAATCGGACAAAAACTCAGGAAGTTATCGCCGATTTTCCACGGGAATGCTGTCCCGCCAGCAGCATTCCAGCGAAAACTGTTTTTTCGGGAATAACTCAGCGGGGAGCGGTCGGATCGGGTCGGGGTGTTCAGCAAAAAGTTGCGCAAGCTCAAGACGCATCCAACGATATGCCGGGCATAAGAATCGGACAAAAACTCAGGAAGTTATCGCCGATTTTCCACGGGAATGCTGTCCCGCCAGCAGCATTCCCGTGGAAAATCGGCGATAACTTCCTGAGTTTTTGTCCGATTCTTATGCCCGGCATATCGTTGGATGCGTCTTGATCTTGCGCAACTTTTTGCTGAACACCCCGACCCGATCCGACCGCTCCCCGCTGAGTTATTCCCGGAAAACCAGTTTTTCCGGAATAACTCAGCGGGGGGCGGTCGGATCGGGTCGGGGTGTTCAGCAAAAAGTTGCGCGAGCTCAAGACGCATCCAACGATATGCCGGACATAAGAATCGGACAAAAACTCAGGAAGTTATCGCCGATTCAAATTTGTGAAAAGTTTCAAAATTTTGAAATGTTTCAAAATTTTGAAAAGTTTCAAAATTTTGAAACTTTTCACAAATTTGAATCGGCGATAACTTCCTGAGTTTTTATCCGATTCTTATGTCCGGCATATCGTTGGATGCGTCTTGAGCTTGCGCAACTTTTTGCTGAACACCCCGACCCGATCCGACCGCCCCCCGCTGAGTTATTCCCGGAAAACCAGTTTTCGCTGGAATGCTGCTGGCGGGACAGCATTCCAGTGGAAAATCGGCGATAACTTCCTGAGTTTTTGTCCGATTCTTATGTCCGGCATATCGTTGGATGCGTCTTGAGCTCGCGCAACTTGTCCCGCCAGCAGCATTCCCGTGGAAAATCGGCGATAACTTCCTGAGTTTTTGTCCGATTTTTATGCCCGGCATATCGTTGGATGCGTCTTGAGCTTGCGCAACTTTTTGCTGAACACCCCGACCCGATCCGACCGCTCCCCGCTGAGTTATTCCCGGAAAACCAGTTTTTCCGGAATAACTCAGCGGGAGGCGGTCGGATCGGGTCGGGGTGTTCAGCAAAAAGTTGCGCAAGCTCAAGACGCATCCAACGATATGCCGGACATAAGAATCGGACAAAAACTCAGGAAGTTATCGCCGATTTTCCACGGGAATGCTGTCCCGCCAGCAGCATTCCAGCGAAAACTGGTTTTTCGGAAATAACTCAGCGGGGAGCGGTCGGATCGGGTCGGGGTGTTCAGCAAAAAGTTGCGCGAGCTCAAGACGCATCCAACGATATGCCGGGCATAAGAATCGGACAAAAACTCAGGAAGTTATCGCCGATTTTCCACGGGAATGCTGTCCCGCCAGCAGCATTCCAGCGAAAACTGGTTTTTCGGGAATAACTCAGCGGGGAGCGGTCGGATCGGGTCGGGGTGTTGAGCAAAAAGTTGCGCAAGCTCAAGACGCATCCAACGATATGCCGGGCATAAGAATCGGACAAAAACTCAGGAAGTTATCGCCGATTTTCCACGGGAATGCTGTCCCGCCAGCAGCATTCCCGTGGAAAATCGGCGATAACTTCCTGAGTTTTTGTCCGATTTTTATGCCCGGCATATCGTTGGATGCATCTTGAGCTTGCGCAACTTTTTGCTGAACACCCCGACCCGATCCGACCGCTCCCCGCTGAGTTATTCCCGGAAAACCAGTTTTTCCGGAATAACTCAGCGGGGGGCGGTCGGATCGGGTCGGGGTGTTCAGCAAAAAGTTGCGCAAGCTCAAGACGCATCCAACGATATGCCGGACATAAGAATCGGACAAAAACTCAGGAAGTTATCGCCGATTTTCCACGGGAATGCTGTCCCGCCAGCAGCATTCCAGCGAAAACTGGTTTTCCGGGAATAACTCAGCGGGGAGCGGTCGGATCGGGTCGGGGTGTTCAGCAAAAAGTTGCGCAAGCTCAAGACGCATCCAACGATATGCCGGGCATAAGAATCGGACAAAAACTCAGGAAGTTATCGCCGATTTTCCACGGGAATGCTGCTGGCGGGACAGCATTCCCGTGGAAAATCGGCGATAACTTCCTGAGTTTTTGTCCGATTCTTATGCCCGGCATATCGTTGGATGCGTCTTGAGTTTGCGCAACTTTTTGCTGAACACCCCGACCCGATCCGACCGCTCCCCGCTGAGTTATTCCCGGAAAACCAGTTTTCGCTGGAATGCTGCTGGCGGGACAGCATTCCCGTGGAAAATCGGCGATAACTTCCTGAGTTTTTGTCCGATTCTTATGTCCGGCATATCGTTGGATGCGTCTTGAGCTTGCGCAACTTTTTGCTGAACACCCCGACCCGATCCGACCGCCCCCCGCTGAGTTATTCCGGAAAAACTGGTTTTCCGGGAATAACTCAGCGGGGAGCGGTCGGATCGGGTCGGGGTGTTCAGCAAAAAGTTGCGCAAGCTCAAGACGCATCCAACGATATGCCGGGCATAAGAATCGGACAAAAACTCAGGAAGTTATCGCCGATTTTCCACGGGAATGCTGCTGGCGGGACAGCATTCCCGTGGAAAATCGGCGATAACTTCCTGAGTTTTTGTCCGATTCTTATGCCCGGCATATCGTTGGATGCGTCTTGAGCTTGCGCAACTTTTTGCTCAACACCCCGACCCGATCCGACCGCTCCCCGCTGAGTTATTCCCGAAAAACCAGTTTTCGCTGGAATGCTGCTGGCGGGACAGCATTCCCGTGGAAAATCGGCGATAACTTCCTGAGTTTTTGTCCGATTCTTATGCCCGGCATATCGTTGGATGCGTCTTGAGCTCGCGCAACTTTTTGCTGAACACCCCGACCCGATCCGACCGCTCCCCGCTGAGTTATTTCCGAAAAACCAGTTTTCGCTGGAATGCTGCTGGCGGGACAGCATTCCCGTGGAAAATCGGCGATAACTTCCTGAGTTTTTGTCCGATTCTTATGTCCGGCATATCGTTGGATGCGTCTTGAGCTTGCGCAACTTTTTGCTGAACACCCCGACCCGATCCGACCGCCCCCCGCTGAGTTATTCCGGAAAAACTGGTTTTCCGGGAATAACTCAGCGGGGAGCGGTCGGATCGGGTCGGGGTGTTCAGCAAAAAGTTGCGCAAGCTCAAGACGCATCCAACGATATGCCGGGCATAAAAATCGGACAAAAACTCAGGAAGTTATCGCCGATTTTCCACGGGAATGCTGCTGGCGGGACAAGTTGCGCGAGCTCAAGACGCATCCAACGATATGCCGGACATAAGAATCGGACAAAAACTCAGGAAGTTATCGCCGATTTTCCACGGGAATGCTGTCCCGCCAGCAGCATTCCAGCGAAAACTGGTTTTCCGGGAATAACTCAGCGGGGGGCGGTCGGATCGGGTCGGGGTGTTCAGCAAAAAGTTGCGCAAGCTCAAGACGCATCCAACGATATGCCGGACATAAGAATCGGATAAAAACTCAGGAAGTTATCGCCGATTCAAATTTGTGAAAAGTTTCAAAATTTTGAAACTTTTCAAAATTTTGAAACATTTCAAAATTTTGAAACTTTTCACAAATTTGAATCGGCGATAACTTCCTGAGTTTTTGTCCGATTCTTATGTCCGGCATATCGTTGGATGCGTCTTGAGCTCGCGCAACTTTTTGCTGAACACCCCGACCCGATCCGACCGCCCCCCGCTGAGTTATTCCGGAAAAACTGGTTTTCCGGGAATAACTCAGCGGGGAGCGGTCGGATCGGGTCGGGGTGTTCAGGAAAAAGTTGCGCAAGCTCAAGACGCATCCAACGATATGCCGGGCATAAGAATCGGACAAAAACTCAGGAAGTTATCGCCGATTTTCCACGGGAATGCTGCTGGCGGGACAGCATTCCCGTGGAAAATCGGCGATAACTTCCTGAGTTTTTGTCCGATTCTTATGCCCGGCATATCGTTGGATGCGTCTTGAGCTTGCGCAACTTTTTGCTGAACACCCCGACCCGATCCGACCGCTCCCCGCTGAGTTATTCCCGAAAAAACAGTTTTCGCTGGAATGCTGCTGGCGGGACAGCATTCCCGTGGAAAATCGGCGATAACTTCCTGAGTTTTTGTCCGATTCTTATGTCCGGCATATCGTTGGATGCGTCTTGAGCTCGCGCAACTTTTTGCTGAACACCCCGACCCGATCCGACCGCCCCCCGCTGAGTTATTCCGGAAAAACTGGTTTTCCGGGAATAACTCAGCGGGGGGCGGTCGGATCGGGTCGGGGTGTTCAGCAAAAAGTTGCGCAAGCTCAAGACGCATCCAACGATATGCCGGGCATAAGAATCGGATAAAAACTCAGGAAGTTATCGCCGATTCAAATTTGTGAAAAGTTTCAAAATTTTGAAACTTTTCAAAATTTTGAAACATTTCAAAATTTTGAAACTTTTCACAAATTTGAATCGGCGATAACTTCCTGAGTTTTTGTCCGATTCTTATGTCCGGCATATCGTTGGATGCGTCTTGAGCTCGCGCAACTTTTTGCTGAACACCCCGACCCGATCCGACCGCTCCCCGCTGAGTTATTCCGGAAAAACTGGTTTTCCGGGAATAACTCAGCGGGGAGCGGTCGGATCGGGTCGGGGTGTTCAGCAAAAAGTTGCGCAAGCTCAAGACGCATCCAACGATATGCCGGGCATAAGAATCGGACAAAAACTCAGGAAGTTATCGCCGATTTTCCACGGGAATGCTGCTGGCGGGACAGCATTCCCGTGGAAAATCGGCGATAACTTCCTGAGTTTTTGTCCGATTCTTATGCCCGGCATATTGTTGGATGCGTCTTGAGCTTGCGCAACTTTTTGCTGAACTACCCGACCCGATCCGACCGCTCCCCGCTGAGTTATTCCCGAAAAACCAGTTTTCGCTGGAATGCTGCTGGCGGGACAGCATTCCCGTGGAAAATCGGCGATAACTTCCTGAGTTTTTGTCCGATTCTTATGTCCGGCATATCGTTGGATGCGTCTTGAGCTCGCGCAACTTTTTGCTGAACACCCCGACCCGATCCGACCGCTCCCCGCTGAGTTATTCCGGAAAAACTGGTTTTCCGGGAATAACTCAGCGGGGAGCGGTCGGATCGGGTCGGGGTGTTCAGCAAAAAGTTGCGCAAGCTCAAGACGCATCCAACGATATGCCGGACATAAGAATCGGATAAAAACTCAGGAAGTTATCGCCGATTCAAATTTGTGAAAAGTTTCAAAATTTTGAAACTTTTCAAAATTTTGAAACATTTCAAAATTTTGAAACTTTTCACAAATTTGAATGGGCGATAACTTCCTGAGTTTTTGTCCGATTCTTATGTCCGGCATATCGTTGGATGCGTCTTGAGCTCGCGCAACTTTTTGCTGAACTCCCCGACCCGATCCGACCGCCCCCCGCTGAGTTATTCCGGAAAAACTGGTTTTCCGGGAATAACTCAGCGGGGGGCGGTCGGATCGGGTCGGGGTGTTCAGCAAAAAGTTGCGCAAGCTCAAGACGCATCCAGCGATATGCCGGGCATAAGAATCGGACAAAAACTCAGGAAGTTATCGCCGATTTTCCACGGGAATGCTGCTGGCGGGACAGCATTCCCGTGGAAAATCGGCGATAACTTCCTGAGTTTTTGTCCGATTCTTATGCCCGGCATATCGTTGGATGCGTCTTGAGCTTGCGCAACTTTTTGCTGAACACCCCGACCCGATCCGACCGCTCCCCGCTGAGTTATTCCCGAAAAAACAGTTTTCGCTGGAATGCTGCTGGCGGGACAGCATTCCCGTGGAAAATCGGCGATAACTTCCTGAGTTTTTGTCCGATTCTTATGTCCGGCATATCGTTGGATGCGTCTTGAGCTTGCGCAACTTTTTGCTGAACACCCCGACCCGATCCGACCGCCCCCCGCTGAGTTATTCCGGAAAAACTGGTTTTCCGGGAATAACTCAGCGGGGAGCGGTCGGATCGGGTCGGGGTGTTCAGCAAAAAGTTGCGCAAGCTCAAGACGCATCCAACGATATGCCGGGCATAAGAATCGGACAAAAACTCAGGAAGTTATCGCCGATTTTCCACGGGAATGCTGCTGGCGGGACAGCATTCCCGTGGAAAATCGGCGATAACTTCCTGAGTTTTTGTCCGATTCTTATGCCCGGCATATCGTTGGATGCGTCTTGAGCTTGCGCAACTTTTTGCTGAACACCCCGACCCGATCCGACCGCTCCCCGCTGAGTTATTCCCGAAAAACCAGTTTTCGCTGGAATGCTGCTGGCGGGACAGCATTCCCGTGGAAAATCGGCGATAACTTCCTGAGTTTTTGTCCGATTCTTATGTCCGGCATATCGTTGGATGCGTCTTGAGCTCGCGCAACTTTTTGCTGAACACCCCGACCCGATCCGACCGCCCCCCGCTGAGTTATTTCGGAAAAACTGGTTTTCCGGGAATAACTCAGCGGGGAGCGGTCGGATCGGGTCGGGGTGTTCAGCAAAAAGTTGCGCAAGCTCAAGACGCATCCAACGATATGCCGGACATAAGAATCGGATAAAAACTCAGGAAGTTATCGCCGATTCAAATTTGTGAAAAGTTTCAAAATTTTGAAACTTTTCAAAATTTTGAAACATTTCAAAATTTTGAAACTTTTCACAAATTTGAATCGGCGATAACTTCCTGAGTTTTTGTCCGATTCTTATGTCCGGCATATCGTTGGATGCGTCTTGAGCTCGCGCAACTTTTTGCTGAACACCCCGACCCGATCCGACCGCCCCCCGCTGAGTTATTCCGGAAAAACTGGTTTTCCGGGAATAACTCAGCGGGGAGCGGTCGGATCGGGTCGGGGTGTTCAGCAAAAAGTTGCGCAAGCTCAAGACGCATCCAACGATATGCCGGGCATAAGAATCGGACAAAAACTCAGGAAGTTATCGCCGATTTTCCACGGGAATGCTGCTGGCGGGACAGCATTCCCGTGGAAAATCGGCGATAACTTCCTGAGTTTTTGTCCGATTCTTATGCCCGGCATATCGTTGGATGCGTCTTGAGCTTGCGCAACTTTTTGCTGAACACCCCGACCCGATCCGACCGCTCCCCGCTGAGTTATTCCCGAAAAAACAGTTTTCGCTGGAATGCTGCTGGCGGGACAGCATTCCCGTGGAAAATCGGCGATAATTTCCTGAGTTTTTGTCCGATTCTTATGTCCGGCATATCGTTGGATGCGTCTTGAGCTCGCGCAACTTTTTGCTGAACACCCCGACCCGATCCGACCGCGATAACTTCCTGAGTTTTTGTCCGATTCTTATGTCCGGCATATCGTTGGATGCGTCTTGAGCTCGCGCAACTTTTTGCTGAACACCCCGACCCGATCCGACCGCCCCCCGCTGAGTTATTCCGGAAAAACTGGTTTTCCGGGAATAACTCAGCGGGGAGCGGTCGGATCGGGTCGGGGTGTTCAGCAAAAAGTTGCGCAAGCTCAAGACGCATCCAACGATATGCCGGGCATAAGAATCGGACAAAAACTCAGGAAGTTATCGCCGATTTTCCACGGGAATGCTGCTGGCGGGACAGCATTCCCGTGGAAAATCGGCGATAACTTCCTGAGTTTTTGTCCGATTCTTATGCCCGGCATATCGTTGGATGCGTCTTGAGCTTGCGCAACTTTTTGCTGAACACCCCGACCCGATCCGACCGCTCCCCGATGAGTTATTCCCGAAAAACCAGTTTTCGCTGGAATGCTGCTGGCGGGACAGCATTCCCGTGGAAAATCGGCGATAACTTCCTGAGTTTTTGTCCGATTCTTATGTCCGGCATATCGTTGGATGCGTCTTGAGCTCGCGCAACTTTTTGCTGAACACCCCGACCCGATCCGACCGCCCCCCGCTGAGTTATTCCGGAAAAACTGGTTTTCCGGGAATAACTCAGCGGGGGGCGGTCGGATCGGGTCGGGGTGTTCAGCAAAAAGTTGCGCAAGCTCAAGACGCATCCAACGATATGCCGGACATAAGAATCGGATAAAAACTCAGGAAGTTATCGCCGATTCAAATTTGTGAAAAGTTTCAAAATTTTGAAACTTTTCAAAATTTTGAAACATTTCAAAATTTTGAAACTTTTCACAAATTTGAATCGGCGATAACTTCCTGAGTTTTTGTCCGATTCTTATGTCCGGCATATCGTTGGATGCGTCTTGAGCTCGCGCAACTTTTTGCTCAACACCCCGACCCGATCCGACCGCCCCCCGCTGAGTTATTCCGGAAAAACTGGTTTTCCGGGAATAACTCAGCGGGGAGCGGTCGGATCGGGTCGGGGTGTTCAGCAAAAAGTTGCGCAAGCTCAAGACGCATCCAACGATATGTCGGGCATAAGAATCGGACAAAAACTCAGGAAGTTATCGCCGATTTTCCACGGGAATGCTGCTGGCGGGACAGCATTCCCGTGGAAAATCGGCGATAACTTCCTGAGTTTTTGTCCGATTCTTATGCCCGGCATATCGTTGGATGCGTCTTGAGCTTGCGCAACTTTTTGCTGAACACCCCGACCCGATCCGACCACTCCTTGCTGAGTTATTCCCGAAAAAACAGTTTTCGCTGGAATGCTGCTGGCGGGACAGCATTCCCGTGGAAAATCGGCGATAACTTCCTGAGTTTTTGTCCGATTCTTATGTCCGGCATATCGTTGGATGCGTCTTGAGCTCGCGCAACTTTTTGCTGAACGCCCCGACCCGATCCGACCGCATCCCGCTGAGTTATTCCGGAAAAACTGGTTTTCCGGGAATAACTCAGCGGGGAGCGGTCGGATCGGGTCGGGGTGTTCAGCAAAAAGTTGCGCAAGCTCAAGACGCATCCAACGATATGCCGGACATAAGAATCGGATAAAAACTCAGGAAGTTATCGCCGATTCAAATTTGTGAAAAGTTTCAAAATTTTGAAACTTTTCAAAATTTTGAAACATTTCAAAATTTTGAAACTTTTCACAAATTTGAATTGGCGATAACTTCCTGAGTTTTTGTCCGATTCTTATGTCCGGCATATCGTTGGATGCGTCTTGAGCTCGCGCAACTTTTTGCTGAACACCCCGACCCGATCCGACCGCCCCCCGCTGAGTTATTCCGGAAAAACTGGTTTTCCGGGAATAACTCAGCGGGGAGCGGTCGGATCGGGTCGGGGTGTTCAGCAAAAAGTTGCGCAAGATCAAGACGCATCCAACGATATGCCGGGCATAAGAATCGGACAAAAACTCAGGAAGTTATCGCCGATTTTCCACGGGAATGCTGCTGGCGGGACAGCATTCCCGTGGAAAATCGGCGATAACTTCCTGAGTTTTTGTCCGATTCTTATGCCCGGCATATCGTTGGATGCGTCTTGAGCTTGCGCAACTTTTTGCTGAACACCCCGACCCGATCCGACCGCTCCCCGCTGAGTTATTCCCGAAAAACCAGTTTTCGCTGGAATGCTGCTGGCGGGACAGCATTCCCGTGGAAAATCGGCGATAACTTCCTGAGTTTTTGTCCGATTCTTATGTCCGGCATATCGTTGGATGCGTCTTGAGCTCGCGCAACTTTTTGCTGAACGCCCCGACCCGATCCGACCGCAACCCGCTAAGTTATTCCGGAAAAACTGGTTTTCCGGGAATAACTCAGCGGGGGGCGGTCGGATCGGGTCGGGGTGTTCAGCAAAAAGTTGCGCAAGCTCAAGACGCATCCAACGATATGCCGGGCATAAGAATCGGACAAAAACTCAGGAAGTTATCGCCGATTTTCCACGGGAATGCTGCTGGCGGGACAGCATTCCCGTGGAAAATCGGCGATAACTTCCTGAGTTTTTGTCCGATTCTTATGCCCGGCATATCGTTGGATACGTCTTGAGCTTGCGCAACTTTTTGCTGAACACCCCGACCCGATCCGACCGCTCCCCGCTGAGTTATTCCCGAAAAACCAGTTTTCGCTGGAATGCTGCTGGCGGGACAGCATTCCCGTGGAAAATCGGCGATAACTTCCTGAGTTTTTGTCCGATTCTTATGTCCGGCATATCGTTGGATGCGTCTTGAGCTCGCGCAACTTTTTGCTGAACGCCCCGACCCGATCCGACCGCCCCCCGCTAAGTTATTCCGGAAAAACTGGTTTTCCGGGAATAACTCAGCGGGGGGCGGTCGGATCGGGTCGGGGTGTTCAGCAAAAAGTTGCGCAAGCTCAAGACGCATCCAACGATATGCCGGACATAAGAATCGGATAAAAACTCAGGAAGTTATCGCCGATTCAAATTTGTGAAAAGTTTCAAAATTTTGAAACTTTTCAAAATTTTGAAACATTTCAAAATTTTGAAACTTTTCACAAATTTGAATCGGCGATAACTTCCTGAGTTTTTGTCCGATTCTTATGTCCGGCATATCGTTGGATGCGTCTTGAGCTCGCGCAACTTTTTGCTGAACACCCCGACCCGATCCGACCGCCCCCCGCTGAGTTATTCCGGAAAAACTGGTTTTCCGGGAATAACTCAGCGGGGAGCGGTCGGATCGGGTCGGGGTGTTCAGCAAAAAGTTGCGCAAGCTCAAGACGCATCCAACGATAGGCCGGGCATAAGAATCGGACAAAAACTCAGGAAGTTATCGCCGATTTTCCACGGGAATGCTGCTGGCGGGACAGCATTCCCGTGGAAAATCGGCGATAACTTCCTGAGTTTTTGTCCGATTCTTATGCCCGGCATATCGTTGGATGCGTCTTGAGCTTGCGCAACTTTTTGCTGAACACCCCGACCCGATCCGACCGCTCCCCGCTGAGTTATTCCCGAAAAACCAGTTTTCGCTGGAATGCTGCTGGCGGGACAGCATTCCCGTGGAAAATCGGCGATAACTTCCTGAGTTTTTGTCCGATTCTTATGTCCGGCATATCGTTGGATGCGTCTTGAGCTCGCGCAACTTTTTGCTGAACACCCCGACCCGATCCGACCGCTTCCCGCTGAGTTATTCCGGAAAAACTGGTTTTCCGGGAATAACTCAGCGGGGAGCGGTCGGATCGGGTCGGGGTGTTCAGCAAAAAGTTGCGCAAGCTCAAGACGCATCCAACGATATGCCGGGCATAAGAATCGGACAAAAACTCAGGAAGTTATCGCCGATTTTCCACGGGAATGCTGCTGGCGGGACAGCATTCCCGTGGAAAATCGGCGATAACTTCCTGAGTTTTTGTCCGATTCTTATGCCCGGCATATCGTTGGATGCGTCTTGAGCTTGCGCAACTTTTTGCTGAACACCCCGACCCGATCCGACCGCTCCCCGCTGAGTTATTCCCGAAAAAACAGTTTTCGCTGGAATGCTGCTGGCGGGACAGCATTCCCGTGGAAAATCGGCGATAACTTCCTGAGTTTTTGTCCGATTCTTATGTCCGGCATATCGTTGGATGCGTCTTGAGCTCGCACAACTTTTTGCTGAACACCCCGACCCGATCCGACCGCCCCCCGCTGAGTTATTCCGGAAAAACTGGTTTTCCGGGAATAACTCAGCGGGGAGCGGTCGGATCGGGTCGGGGTGTTCAGCAAAAAGTTGCGCAAGCTCAAGACGCATCCAACGATATGCCGGGCATAAGAATCGGACAAAAACTCAGGAAGTTATCGCCGATTTTCCACGGGAATGCTGCTGGCGGGACAGCATTCCCGTGGAAAATCGGCGATAACTTCCTGAGTTTTTGTCCGATTCTTATGCCCGGCATATCGTTGGATACGTCTTGAGCTTGCGCAACTTTTTGCTGAACACCCCGACCCGATCCGACCGCTCCCCGCTGAGTTATTCCCGAAAAACCAGTTTTCGCTGGAATGCTGCTGGCGGGACAGCATTCCCGTGGAAAATCGGCGATAACTTCCTGAGTTTTTGTCCGATTCTTATGTCCGGCATATCGTTGGATGCGTCTTGAGCTCGCGCAACTTTTTGCTGAACACCCCGACCCGATCCGACCGCCCCCCGCTGAGTTATTCCGGAAAAACTGGTTTTCCGGGAATAACTCAGCGGGGGGCGCTCGGATCGGGTCGGGGTGTTCAGCAAAAAGTTGCGCGAGCTCAAGACGCATCCAACGATATGCCGGGCATAAGAATCGGGTAAAAACTCAGGAAGTTATCGCCGATTCAAATTTGTGAAAAGTTTCAAAATTTTGAAACTTTTCAAAATTTTGAAACATTTCAAAATTTTGAAACTTTTCACAAATTTGAATCGGCGATAACTTCCTGAGTTTTTGTCCGATTCTTATGTCCGGCATATCGTTGGATGCGTCTTGAGCTCGCGCAACTTTTTGCTGAACACCCCGACCCGATCCGACCGCTCCCCGCTGAGTTATTCCGGAAAAACTGGTTTTCCGGGAATAACTCAGCGGGGAGCGGTCGGATCGGGTCGGGGTGTTCAGCAAAAAGTTGCGCAAGCTCAAGACGCATCCAACGATATGTCGGGCATAAGAATCGGACAAAAACTCAGGAAGTTATCGCCGATTTTCCACGGGAATGCTGCTGGCGGGACAGCATTCCCGTGGAAAATCGGCGATAACTTCCTGAGTTTTTGTCCGATTCTTATGCCCGGCATATCGTTGGATGCGTCTTGAGCTTGCGCAACTTTTTGCTGAACACCCCGACCCGATCCGACCACTCCTTGCTGAGTTATTCCCGAAAAAACAGTTTTCGCTGGAATGCTGCTGGCGGGACAGCATTCCCGTGGAAAATCGGCGATAACTTCCTGAGTTTTTGTCCGATTCTTATGTCCGGCATATCGTTGGATGCGTCTTGAGCTCGCGCAACTTTTTGCTGAACGCCCCGACCCGATCCGACCGCCCCCCGCTAAGTTATTCCGGAAAAACTGGTTTTCCGGGAATAACTCAGCGGGGAGCGGTCGGATCGGGTCGGGGTGTTCAGCAAAAAGTTGCGCAAGCTCAAGACGCATCCAACGATATGCCGGACATAAGAATCGGATAAAAACTCAGGAAGTTATCGCCGATTCAAATTTGTGAAAAGTTTCAAAATTTTGAAACTTTTCAAAATTTTGAAACATTTCAAAATTTTGAAACTTTTCACAAATTTGAATCGGCGATAACTTCCTGAGTTTTTGTCCGATTCTTATGTCCGGCATATCGTTGGATGCGTCTTGAGCTCGCGCAACTTTTTGCTGAACACCCCGACCCGATCCGACCGCCCCCCGCTGAGTTATTCCGGAAAACACTGGTTTTCCGGGAATAACTCAGCGGGGAGCGGTCGGATCGGGTCGGGGTGTTCAGCAAAAAGTTGCGCAAGCTCAAGACGCATCCAACGATATGCCGGGCATAAGAATCGGACAAAAACTCAGGAAGTTATCGCCGATTTTCCACGGGAATGCTGCTGGCGGGACAGCATTCCCGTGGAAAATCGGCGATAACTTCCTGAGTTTTTGTCCGATTCTTATGCCCGGCATATCGTTGGATGCGTCTTGAGCTTGCGCAACTTTTTGCTGAACACCCCGACCCGATCCGACCGCTCCCCGCTGAGTTATTCCCGAAAAAACAGTTTTCGCTGGAATGCTGCTGGCGGGACAGCATTCCCGTGGAAAATCGGCGATAACTTCCTGAGTTTTTGTCCGATTCTTATGCCCGGCATATCGTTGGATGCGTCTTGAGCTTGCGCAACTTTTTGCTGAACACCCCGACCCGATCCGACCGCTCCCCGCTGAGTTATTCCGGAAAAACTGGTTTTCCGGGAATAACTCAGCGGGGGGCGGTCGGATCGGGTCGGGGTGTTCAGCAAAAAGTTGCGCAAGCTCAAGACGCATCCAACGATATGCCGGGCATAAGAATCGGATAAAAACTCAGGAAGTTATCGCCGATTCAAATTTGTGAAAAGTTTCAAAATTTTGAAACTTTTCAAAATTTTGAAACATTTCAAAATTTTGAAACTTTTCACAAATTTGAATCGGCGATAACTTCCTGAGTTTTTGTCCGATTCTTATGTCCGGCATATCG
Source organism: Anopheles maculipalpis (assembly GCF_943734695.1). Classification (NCBI taxonomy): domain Eukaryota; kingdom Metazoa; phylum Arthropoda; class Insecta; order Diptera; family Culicidae; genus Anopheles; species Anopheles maculipalpis. The sequence goes on along the minus strand of NC_064871.1, from coordinate 98,613,318 downwards.
TTGGATGCGTCTTGAGCTCGCGCAACTTTTTGCTGAACACCCCGACCCGATCCGACCGCTCCCCGCTGAGTTATTCCGGAAAAACTGGTTTTCCGGGAATAACTCAGCGGGGAGCGGTCGGATCGGGTCGGGGTGTTCAGCAAAAAGTTGCGCAAGCTCAAGACGCATCCAACGATATGTCGGGCATAAGAATCGGACAAAAACTCAGGAAGTTATCGCCGATTTTCCACGAGAATGCTGCTGGCGGGACAGCATTCCGGAAAAACTGGTTTTCCGGGAATAACTCAGCGGGGAGCGGTGGGATCGGGTCGGGGTGTTCAGCAAAAAGTTGCGCAAGCTCAAGACGCATCCAACGATATGCCGGACATAAGAATCGGATAAAAACTCAGGAAGTTATCGCCGATTCAAATTTGTGAAAAGTTTCAAAATTTTGAAATGTTTCAAAATTTTGAAAAGTTTCAAAATTTTGAAACTTTTCACAAATTTGAATCGGCGATAACTTCCTGAGTTTTTATCCGATTCTTATGTCCGGCATATCGTTGGATGCGTCTTGAGCTTGCGCAACTTTTTGCTGAACACCCCGACCCGATCCGACCGCTCCCCGCTGAGTTATTCCCGGAAAACCAGTTTTTCCGGAATAACTCAGCGGGGGGCGGTCGGATCGGGTCGGGGTGTTCAGCAAAAAGTTGCGCGAGCTCAAGACGCATCCAACGATATGCCGGACATAAGAATCGGATAAAAACTCAGGAAGTTATCGCCGATTCAAATTTGTGAAAAGTTTCAAAATTTTGAAATGTTTCAAAATTTTGAAAAGTTTCAAAATTTTGAAACTTTTCACAAATTTGAATCGGCGATAACTTCCTGAGTTTTTATCCGATTCTTATGTCCGGCATATCGTTGGATGCGTCTTGAGCTTGCGCAACTTTTTGCTGAACACCCCGACCCGATCCGACCGCTCCCCGCTGAGTTATTCCCGGAAAACCAGTTTTCGCTGGAATGCTGCTGGCGGGACAGCATTCCCGTGGAAAATCGGCGATAACTTCCTGAGTTTTTGTCCGATTCTTATGTCCGGCATATCGTTGGATGCGTCTTGAGCTCGCGCAACTTTTTGCTGAACACCCCGACCCGATCCGACCGCTCCCCGCTGAGTTATTCCCGAAAAACCAGTTTTCGCTGGAATGCTGCTGGCGGGACAGCATTCCCGTGGAAAATCGGCGATAACTTCCTGAGTTTTTGTCCGATTCTTATGTCCGGCATATCGTTGGATGCGTCTTGAGCTCGCGCAACTTTTTGCTGAACACCCCGACCCGATCCGACCGCCCCCCGCTGAGTTATTCCGGAAAAACTGGTTTTCCGGGAATAACTCAGCGGAGGGCGGTCGGATCGGGTCGGGGTGTTCAGCAAAAAGTTGCGCAAGCTCAAGACGCATCCAACGATATGCCGGACATAAGAATCGGATAAAAACTCAGGAAGTTATCGCCGATTCAAATTTGTGAAAAGTTTCAAAATTTTGAAACATTTCAAAATTTTGAAACATTTCAAAATTTTGAAACTTTTCACAAATTTGAATCGGCGATAACTTCCTGAGTTTTTGTCCGATTCTTATGTCCGGCATATCGTTGGATGCGTCTTGAGCTCGCGCAACTTTTTGCTGAACACCCCGACCCGATCCGACCGCCCCCCGCTGAGTTATTCCGGAAAAACTGGTTTTCTGGGAATATTTCAGCGGGGAGCGGTCGGATCGGGTCGGTGTGTTCAGCAAAAAGTTGCGCAAGCTCAAGACGCATCCAACAATATGTCGGGCATAAGAATCGGACAAAAACTCAGGAAGTTATCGCCGATTTTCCACGGGAATGCTGCTGGCGGGACAGCATTCCCGTGGAAAATCGGCGATAACTTCCTGAGTTTTTGTCCGATTCTTATGCCCGGCATATCGTTGGATGCGTCTTGAGCTTGCGCAACTTTTTGGTGAACACCCCGACCCGATCCGACCACTCCTTGCTGAGTTATTCCCGAAAAAACAGTTTTCGCTGGAATGCTGCTGGCGGGACAGCATTCCCGTGGAAAATCGGCGATAACTTCCTGAGTTTTTGTCCGATTCTTATGTCCGGCATATCGTTGGATGCGTCTTGAGCTCGCGCAACTTTTTGCTGAACGCCCCGACCCGATCCGACCGCCCCCCGCTAAGTTATTCCGGAAAAACTGGTTTTCCGGGAATAACTCAGCGGGGGGCGGTCGGATCGGGTCGGGGTGTTCAGCAAAAAGTTGCGCAAGCTCAAGACGCATCCAACGATATGCCGGACATAAGAATCGGATAAAAACTCAGGAAGTTATCGCCGATTCAAATTTGTGAAAAGTTTCAAAATTTTGAAACTTTTCAAAATTTTGAAACATTTCAAAATTTTGAAACTTTTCACAAATTTGAATCGGCGATAACTTCCTGAGTTTTTGTCCGATTCTTATGTCCGGCATATCGTTGGATGCGTCTTGAGCTCGCGCAACTTTTTGCTGAACACCCCGACCCGATCCGACCGCCCCCCGCTGAGTTATTCCGGAAAAACTGGTTTTCCGGGAATAACTCAGCGGGGAGCGGTCGGATCGGGTCGGGGTGTTCAGCAAAAAGTTGCGCGAGCTCAAGACGCATCCAACGATATGCCGGGCATAAGAATCGGATAAAAACTCAGGAAGTTATCGCCGATTCAAATTTGTGAAAAGTTTCAAAATTTTGAAACTTTTCAAAATTTTGAAACATTTCAAAATTTTGAAACTTTTCACAAATTTGAATCGGCGATAACTTCCTGAGTTTTTGTCCGATTCTTATGTCCGGCATATCGTTGGATGCGTCTTGAGCTCGCGCAACTTTTTGCTGAACACCCCGACCCGATCCGACCGCTCCCCGCTGAGTTATTCCGGAAAAACTGGTTTTCCGGGAATAACTCAGCGGGGAGCGGTCGGATCGGGTCGGGGTGTTCAGCAAAAAGTTGCGCAAGCTCAAGACGCGACGCTGGCGGGACAGCATTCCCGTGGAAAATCGGCGATAACTTCCTGAGTTTTTGTCCGATTCTTATGCCTGGCATATCGTTGGATGCGTCTTGAGCTTGCGCAACTTTTTGCTGAACACCCCGACCCGATCCGACCACTCCTTGCTGAGTTATTCCCGAAAAACAGTTTTCGCTGGAATGCTGCTGGCGGGACAGAATTCCCGTGGAAAATCGGCGATAACTTCCTGAGTTTTTGTCCGATTCTTATGTCCGGCATATCGTTGGATGCGTCTTGAGCTCGCGCAACTTTTTGCTGAACGCCCCGACCCGATCCGACCGCCCCCCGCTAAGTTATTCCGGAAAAACTGGTTTTCCGGGAATAACTCAGCGGGGAGCGGTCGGATCGGGTCGGGGTGTTCAGCAAAAAGTTGCGCAAGCTCAAGACGCATCCAACGATATGCCGGACATAAGAATCGGATAAAAACTCAGGAAGTTATCGCCGATTCAAATTTGTGAAAAGTTTCAAAATTTTGAAACTTTTCAAAATTTTGAAACATTTCAAAATTTTGAAACTTTTCACAAATTTGAATCGGCGATAACTTCCTGAGTTTTTGTCCGATTCTTATGTCCGGCATATCGTTGGATGCGTCTTGAGCTCGCGCAACTTTTTGCTGAACACCCCGACCCGATCCGACCGCCCCCCGCTGAGTTATTCCGGAAAAACTGGTTTTCCGGGAATAACTCAGCGGGGAGCGGTCGGATCGGGTCGGGGTGTTCAGCAAAAAGTTGCGCAAGCTCAAGACGCATCCAACGATATGCCGGGCATAAGAATCGGACAAAAACTCAGGAAGTTATCGCCGATTTTCCACGGGAATGCTGCTGGCGGGACAGCATTCCCGTGGAAAATCGGCGATAACTTCCTGAGTTTTTGTCCGATTCTTATGCCCGGCATATCGTTGGATGCGTCTTGAGCTTGCGCAACTTTTTGCTGAACACCCCGACCCGATCCGACCGCTCCCCGCTGAGTTATTCCCGAAAAAACAGCGCGAGCTCAAGACGCATCCAACGATATGCCGGACATAAGAATCGGACAAAAACTCAGGAAGTTATCGCCGATTCAAATTTGTGAAAAGTTTCAAAATTTTGAAATGTTTCAAAATTTTGAAAAGTTTCAAAATTTTGAAACTTTTCACAAATTTGAATCGGCGATAACTTCCTGAGTTTTTATCCGATTCTTATGCCCGGCATATCGTTGGATGCGTCTTGAGCTTGCGCAACTTTTTGCTGAACACCCCGACCCGATCCGACCGCCCCCCGCTGAGTTATTCCCGAAAAAACAGTTTTCGCTGGAATGCTGCTGGCGGGACAGCATTCCCGTGGAAAATCGGCGATAACTTCCTGAGTTTTTGTCCGATTCTTATGTCCGGCATATCGTTGGATGCGTCTTGAGCTCGCGCAACTTTTTGCTGAACGCCCCGACCCGATCCGACCGCCCCCCGCTAAGTTATTCCGGAAAAACTGGTTTTCCGGGAATAACTCAGCGGGGAGCGGTCGGATCGGGTCGGGGTGTTCAGCAAAAAGTTGCGCAAGCTCAAGACGCATCCAACGATATGCCGGACATAAGAATCGGATAAAAACTCAGGAAGTTATCGCCGATTCAAATTTGTGAAAAGTTTCAAAATTTTGAAACTTTTCAAAATTTTGAAACATTTCAAAATTTTGAAACTTTTCACAAATTTGAATCGGCGATAACTTCCTGAGTTTTTGTCCGATTCTTATGTCCGGCATATCGTTGGATGCGTCTTGAGCTCGCGCAACTTTTTGCTGAACACCCCGACCCGATCCGACCGCCCCCCGCTGAGTTATTCCGGAAAAACTGGTTTTCCGGGAATAACTCAGCGGGGAGCGGTCGGATCGGGTCGGGGTGTTCAGCAAAAAGTTGCGCAAGCTCAAGACGCATCCAACGATATGCCGGGCATAAGAATCGGACAAAAACTCAGGAAGTTATCGCCGATTTTCCACGGGAATGCTGCTGGCGGGACAGCATTCCCGTGGAAAATCGGCGATAACTTCCTGAGTTTTTGTCCGATTCTTATGCCCGGCATATCGTTGGATGCGTCTTGAGCTCGCGCAACTTTTTGCTGAACACCCCGACCCGATCCGACCGCTCCCCGCTGAGTTATTCCCGAAAAAACAGTTTTCGCTGGAATGCTGCTGGCGGGACAGCATTCCCGTGGAAAATCGGCGATAACTTCCTGAGTTTTTGTCCGATTCTTATGTCCGGCATATCGTTGGATGCGTCTTGAGCTCGCGCAACTTTTTGGTGAACACCCCGACCCGATCCGACCGCCCCCCGCTGAGTTATTCCGGAAAAACTGGTTTTCCGGGAATAACTCAGCGGGGGGCGGTCGGATCGGGTCGGGGTGTTCAGCAAAAAGTTGCGCAAGCTCAAGACGCATCCAACGATATGCCGGACATAAGAATCGGATAAAAACTCAGGAAGTTATCGCCGATTCAAATTTGTGAAAAGTTTCAAAATTTTGAAACTTTTCAAAATTTTGAAACATTTCAAAATTTTGAAACTTTTCACAAATTTGAATCGGCGATAACTTCCTGAGTTTTTGTCCGATTCTTATGTCCGGCATATCGTTGGATGCGTCTTGAGCTCGCGCAACTTTTTGCTGAACACCCCGACCCGATCCGACCGCCCCCCGCTGAGTTATTCCGGAAAAACTGGTTTTCCGGGAATAACTCAGCGGGGAGCGGTCGGATCGGGTCGGGGTGTTCAGCAAAAAGTTGCGCAAGCTCAAGACGCATCCAACGATATGCCGGGCATAAGAATCGGACAAAAACTCAGGAAGTTATCGCCGATTTTCCACGGGAATGCTGCTGGCGGGACAGCATTCCCGTGGAAAATCGGCGATAACTTCCTGAGTTTTTGTCCGATTCTTATGCCCGGCATATCGTTGGATGCGTCTTGAGCTCGCGCAACTTTTTGCTGAACACCCCGACCCGATCCGACCGCTCCCCGCTGAGTTATTCCCGAAAAAACAGTTTTCGCTGGAATGCTGCTGGCGGGACAGCATTCCCGTGGAAAATCGGCGATAACTTCCTGAGTTTTTGTCCGATTCTTATGTCCGGCATATCGTTGGATGCGTCTTGAGCTCGCGCAACTTTTTGGTGAACACCCCGACCCGATCCGACCGCCCCCCGCTGAGTTATTCCGGAAAAACTGGTTTTCCGGGAATAACTCAGCGGGGGGCGGTCGGATCGGGTTGGGGTGTTCAGCAAAAAGTTGCGCAAGCTCAAGACGCATCCAACGATATGCCGGGCATAAGAATCGGACAAAAACTCAGGAAGTTATCGCCGATTTTCCACGGGAATGCTGTCCCGCCAGCAGCATTCCAGCGAAAACTGGTTTTTCGGGAATAACTCAGCGGGGAGCGGTCGGATCGGGTCGGGGTGTTCAGCAAAAAGTTGCGCGAGCTCAAGACGCATCCAACGATATGCCGGACATAAGAATCGGATAAAAACTCAGGAAGTTATCGCCGATTCAAATTTGTGAAAAGTTTCAAAATTTTGAAATGTTTCAAAATTTTGAAAAGTTTCAAAATTTTGAAACTTTTCACAAATTTGAATCGGCGATAACTTCCTGAGTTTTTATCCGATTCTTATGTCCGGCATATCGTTGGATGCGTCTTGAGCTTGCGCAACTTTTTGCTGAACACCCCGACCCGATCCGACCGCTCCCCGCTGAGTTATTCCCGGAAAACCAGTTTTCGCTGGAATGCTGCTGGCGGGACAGCATTCCCGTGGAAAATCGGCGATAACTTCCTGAGTTTTTGTCCGATTCTTATGTCCGGCATATCGTTGGATGCGTCTTGAGCTCGCGCAACTTTTTGCTGAACACCCCGACCCGATCCGACCGCTCCCCGCTGAGTTATTCCCGAAAAACCAGTTTTCGCTGGAATGCTGCTGGCGGGACAGCATTCCCGTGGAAAATCGGCGATAACTTCCTGAGTTTTTGTCCGATTCTTATGTCCGGCATATCGTTGGATGCGTCTTGAGCTCGCGCAACTTTTTGCTGAACGCCCCGACCCGATCCGACCGCCCCCCGCTAAGTTATTCCGGAAAAACTGGTTTTCCGGGAATAACTCAGCGGGGGGCGGTCGGATCGGGTCGGGGTGTTCAGCAAAAAGTTGCGCAAGCTCAAGACGCATCCAACGATATGCCGGACATAAGAATCGGATAAAAACTCAGGAAGTTATCGCCGATTCAAATTTGTGAAAAGTTTCAAAATTTTGAAACTTTTCAAAATTTTGAAACATTTCAAAATTTTGAAACTTTTCACAAATTTGAATCGGCGATAACTTCCTGAGTTTTTGTCCGATTCTTATGTCCGGCATATCGTTGGATGCGTCTTGAGCTCGCGCAACTTTTTGCTGAACACCCCGACCCGATCCGACCGCCCCCCGCTGAGTTATTCCGGAAAAACTGGTTTTCCGGGAATAACTCAGCGGGGAGCGGTCGGATCGGGTCGGGGTGTTCAGCAAAAAGTTGCGCAAGCTCAAGACGCATCCAACGATATGCCGGGCATAAGAATCGGACAAAAACTCAGGAAGTTATCGCCGATTTTCCACGGGAATGCTGCTGGCGGGACAGCATTCCCGTGGAAAATCGGCGATAACTTCCTGAGTTTTTGTCCGATTCTTATGCCCGGCATATCGTTGGATGCGTCTTGAGCTTGCGCAACTTTTTGCTGAACACCCCGACCCGATCCGACCGCTCCCCGCTGAGTTATTCCCGAAAAAACAGTTTTCGCTGGAATGCTGCTGGCGGGACAGCATTCCCGTGGAAAATCGGCGATAACTTCCTGAGTTTTTGTCCGATTCTTATGTCCGGCATATCGTTGGATGCGTCTTGAGCTCGCGCAACTTTTTGCTGAACACCCCGACCCGATCCGACCGCCCCCCGCTGAGTTATTCCGGAAAAACTGGTTTTCCGGGAATAACTCAGCGGGGGGCGGTCGGATCGGGTCGGGGTGTTCAGCAAAAAGTTGCGCAAGCTCAAGACGCATCCAACGATATGCCGGGCATAAGAATCGGACAAAAACTCAGGAAGTTATCGCCGATTTTCCACGGGAATGCTGCTGGCGGGACAGCATTCCCGTGGAAAATCGGCGATAACTTCCTGAGTTTTTGTCCGATTCTTATGCCCGGCATATCGTTGGATGCGTCTTGAGCTTGCGCAACTTTTTGCTGAACACCCCGACCCGATCCGACCGCTCCCCGCTGAGTTATTCCCGAAAAACCAGTTTTCGCTGGAATGCTGCTGGCGGGACAGCATTCCCGTGGAAAATCGGCGATAACTTCCTGAGTTTTTGTCCGATTCTTATGCCCGGCATATCGTTGGATGCGTCTTGAGCTTGCGCAACTTTGCGAAAAAACTGGTTTTCCGGGAATAACTCAGCGGGGGGCGGTCGGATCGGGTCGGGGTGTTCAGCAAAAACTGGTTTTCCGGGAATAACTCAGCGGGGGGCGGTCGGATCGGGTCGGGGTGTTCAGCAAAAAGTTGCGCAAGCTCAAGACGCATCCAACGATATGCCGGGCATAAGAATCGGATAAAAACTCAGGAAGTTATCGCCGATTCAAATTTGTGAAAAGTTTCAAAATTTTGAAACTTTTCAAAATTTTGAAACATTTCAAAATTTTGAAACTTTTCAAAAATTTGAATCGGCGATAACTTCCTGAGTTTTTGTCCGATTCTTATGTCCGGCATATCGTTGGATGCGTCTTGAGCTCGCGCAACTTTTTGCTGAACACCCCGACCCGATCCGACCGCCCCCCGCTGAGTTATTCCGGAAAAACTGGTTTTCCGGGAATAACTCAGCGGGGAGCGGTCGGATCGGGTCGGGGTGTTCAGCAAAAAGTTGCGCAAGCTCAAGACGCATCCAACGATATGCCGGGCATAAGAATCGGACAAAAACTCAGGAAGTTATCGCCGATTTTCCACGGGAATGCTGCTGGCGGGACAGCATTCCCGTGGAAAATCGGCGATAACTTCCTGAGTTTTTGTCCGATTCTTATGCCCGGCATATCGTTGGATGCGTCTTGAGCTTGCGCAACTTTTTGCTGAACACCCCGACCCGATCCGACCGCTCCCCGCTGAGTTATTCCCGAAAAAACAGTTTTCGCTGGAATGCTGCTGGCGGGACAGCATTCCCGTGGAAAATCGGCGATAACTTCCTGAGTTTTTGTCCGATTCTTATGTCCGGCATATCGTTGGATGCGTCTTGAGCTCGCGCAACTTTTTGCTGAACACCCCGACCCGATCCGACCGCTCCCCGCTGAGTTATTCTGGAAAAAACTGGTTTTCCGGGAATAACTCAGCGGGGAGCGGTCGGATCGGGTCGGGGTGTTCAGCAAAAAGTTGCGCAAGCTCAAGACGCATCCAACGATATGCCGGGCATAAGAATCGGACAAAAACTCAGGAAGTTATCGCCGATTTTCCACGGGAATGCTGCTGGCGGGACAGCATTCCCGTGGAAAATCGGCGATAACTTCCTGAGTTTTTGTCCGATTCTTATGCCCGGCATATCGTTGGATGCGTCTTGAGCTTGCGCAACTTTTTGCTGAACACCCCGACCCGATCCGACCGCCCCCCGCTGAGTTATTCCCGAAAAACCAGTTTTCGCTGGAATGCTGCTGGCGGGACAGCATTCCCGTGGAAAATCGACGATAACTTCCTGAGTTTTTGTCCGATTCTTATGTCCGGCATATCGTTGGATGCGTCTTGAGCTCGCGCAACTTTTTGCTGAACACCCCGACCCGATCCGACCGCCCCCCGCTGAGTTATTCCGGAAAAACTGGTTTTCCGGGAATAACTCAGCGGGGGGCGGTCGGATCGGGTCGGGGTGTTCAGCAAAAAGTTGCGCAAGCTCAAGACGCATCCAACGATATGCCGGACATAAGAATCGGATAAAAACTCAGGAAGTTATCGCCGATTCAAATTTGTGAAAAGTTTCAAAATTTTGAAACTTTTCAAAATTTTGAAACATTTCAAAATTTTGAAACTTTTCACAAATTTGAATCGGCGATAACTTCCTGAGTTTTTGTCCGATTCTTATGTCCGGCATATCGTTGGATGCGTCTTGAGCTCGCGCAACTTTTTGCTGAACACCCCGACCCGATCCGACCGCCCCCCGCTGAGTTATTCCGGAAAAACTGGTTTTCCGGGAATAACTCAGCGGGGAGCGGTCGGATCGGGTCGGGGTGTTCAGCAAAAAGTTGCGCAAGCTCAAGACGCATCCAACGATATGTCGGGCATAAGAATCGGACAAAAACTCAGGAAGTTATCGCCGATTTTCCACGGGAATGCTGCTGGCGGGACAGCATTCCCGTGGAAAATCGGCGATAACTTCCTGAGTTTTTGTCCGATTCTTATGCCCGGCATATCGTTGGATGCGTCTTGAGCTTGCGCAACTTTTTGCTGAACACCCCGACCCGATCCGACCACTCCTTGCTGAGTTATTCCCGAAAAAACAGTTTTCGCTGGAATGCTGCTGGCGGGACAGCATTCCCGTGGAAAATCGGCGATAACTTCCTGAGTTTTTGTCCGATTCTTATGTCCGGCATATCGTTGGATGCGTCTTGAGCTCGCGCAACTTTTTGCTGAACGCCCCGACCCGATCCGACCTCCCCCCGCTAAGTTATTCCGGAAAAACTGGTTTTCCGGGAATAACTCAGCGGGGGGCGGTCGGATCGGGTCGGGGTGTTCAGCAAAAAGTTGCGGAAGCTCAAGACGCATCCAACGATATGCCGGACATAAGAATCGGATAAAAACTCAGGAAGTTATCGCCGATTCAAATTTGTGAAAAGTTTCAAAATTTTGAAACTTTTCAAAATTTTGAAACATTTCAAAATTTTGAAACTTTTCACAAATTTGAATCGGCGATAACTTCCTGAGTTTTTGTCCGATTCTTATGTCCGGCATATCGTTGGATGCGTCTTGAGCTCGCGCAACTTTTTGCTGAACACCCCGACCCGATCCGACCGCCCCCCGCTGAGTTATTCCGGAAAAACTGGTTTTCCGGGAATAACTCAGCGGGGAGCGGTCGGATCGGGTCGGGGTGTTCAGCAAAAAGTTGCGCAAGCTCAAGACGCATCCAACGATATGCCGGGCATAAGAATCGGACAAAAACTCAGGAAGTTATCGCCGATTTTCCACGGGAATGCTGCTGGCGGGACAGCATTCCCGTGGAAAATCGGCGATAACTTCCTGAGTTTTTGTCCGATTCTTATGCCCGGCATATCGTTGGATGCGTCTTGAGCTTGCGCAACTTTTTGCTGAACACCCCGACCCGATCCGACCGCCCCCCGCTGAGTTATTCCCGGAAAACCAGTTTTTCCGGAATAACTCAGCGGGGGGCGGTCGGATCGGGTCGGGGTGTTCAGCAAAAAGTTGCGCGAGCTCAAGACGCATCCAACGATATGCCGGACATAAGAATCGGACAAAAACTCAGGAAGTTATCGCCTATTTTCCACGGGAATGCTGTCCCGCCAGCAGCATTCCAGCGAAAACTGTTTTTTCGGGAATAACTCAGCGGGGAGCGGTCGGATCGGGTCGGGGTGTTCAGCAAAAAGTTGCGCGAGCTCAAGACGCTTCCCGATCCGACCGCTCCCCGCTGAGTTATTCCCGGAAAACCAGTCTTTCCAGAATAACTCAGCGGGGGGCGGTCGGATCGGTTCGGGGTGTTCAGCAAAAAGTTGCGCGAGCTCAAGACGCATCCAACGATATGCCGGACATAAGAATCGGATAAAAACTCAGGAAGTTATCGCCGATTCAAATTTGTGAAAAGTTTCAAAATTTTGAAACTTTTCAAAATTTTGAAACATTTCAAAATTTTGAAACTTTTCACAAATTTGAATCGGCGATAACTTCCTGAGTTTTTGTCCGATTCTTATGTCCGGCATATCGTTGGATGCGTCTTGAGCTCGCGCAACTTTTTGCTGAACACCCCGACCCGATCCGACCGCTCCCCGCTGAGTTATTCCGGAAAAACTGGTTTTCCGGGAATAACTCAGCGGGGAGCGGTCGGATCGGGTCGGGGTGTTCAGCAAAAAGTTGCGCAAGCTCAAGACGCATCCAACGATATGCCGGGCATAAGAAACGGACAAAAACTCAGGAAGTTATCGCCGATTTTCCACGGGAATGCTGCTGGCGGGACAGCATTCCCGTGGAAAATCGGCGATAACTTCCTGAGTTTTTGTCCGATTCTTATGCCCGGCATATCGTTGAATGCGTCTTGAGCTTGCGCAACTTTTTGCTGAACACCCCGACCCGATCCGACCGCTCCCCGCTGAGTTATTCCCGAAAAACCAGTTTTCGCTGGAATGCTGCTGGCGGGACAGCATTCCCGTGGAAAATCGGCGATAACTTCCTGAGTTTTTGTCCGATTCTTATGTCCGGCATATCGTTGGATGCGTCTTGAGCTCGCGCAACTTTTTGCTGAACACCCCGACCCGATCCGACCGCTCCCCGCTGAGTTATTCCGGAAAAACTGGTTTTCCGGGAATAACTCAGCGGGGAGCGGTCGGATCGGGTCGGGGTGTTCAGCAAAAAGTTGCGCAAGCTTAAGACGCATCCAACGATATGCCGCGCATAAGAATCGGACAAAAACTCAGGAAGTTATCGCCGATTTTCCACGGGAATGCTGCTGGCGGGACAGCATTCCCGTGGAAAATCGGCGATAACTTCCTGAGTTTTTGTCCGATTCTTATGCCCGGCATATCGTTGGATGCGTCTTGAGCTTGCGCAACTTTTTGCTGAACACCCCGACCCGATCCGACCGCTCCCCGCTGAGTTATTCCCGAAAAACCAGTTTTCGCTGGAATGCTGCTGGCGGGACAGCATTCCCGTGGAAAATCGGCGATAACTTCCTGAGTTTTTGTCCGATTCTTATGTCCGGCATATCGTTGGATGCGTCTTGAGCTTGCGCAACTTTTTGCTGAACACCCCGACCCGATCCGACCGCCCCCCGCTGAGTTATTCCGGAAAAACTGGTTTTCCGGGAATAACTCAGCGGGGAGCGGTCGGATCGGGTCGGGGTGTTCAGCAAAAAGTTGCGCAAGCTCAAGACGCATCCAACGATATGCCGCGCATAAGAATCGGACAAAAACTCAGGAAGTTATCGCCGATTTTCCACGGGAATGCTGCTGGCGGGACAGCATTCCCGTGGAAAATCGGCGATAACTTCCTGAGTTTTTGTCCGATTCTTATGCCCGGCATATCGTTGGATGCGTCTTGAGCTTGCGCAACTTTTTGCTGAACACCCCGACCCGATCCGACCGCTCCCCGCTGAGTTATTCCCGAAAAACCAGTTTTCGCTGGAATGCTGCTGGCGGGACAGCATTCCCGTGGAAAATCGGCGATAACTTCCTGAGTTTTTGTCCGATTCTTATGTCCGGCATATCGTTGGATGCGTCTTGAGCTTGCGCAACTTTTTGCTGAACACCCCGACCCGATCCGACCGCCCCCCGCTGAGTTATTCCGGAAAAACTGGTTTTCCGGGAATAACTCAGCGGGGAGCGGTCGGATCGGTTCGGGGTGTTCAGCAAAAAGTTGCGCAAGCTCAAGACGCATCCAACGATATGCCGGGCATAAGAATCGGACAAAAACTCAGGAAGTTATCGCCGATTTTCCACGGGAATGCTGCTGGCGGGACAGCATTCCCGTGGAAAATCGGCTATAACTTCCTGAGTTTTTGTCCGATTCTTATGCCCGGCATATCGTTGGATGCGTCTTGAGCTTGCGCAACTTTTTGCTGAACACCCCGACCCGATCCGACCGCTCCCCGCTGAGTTATTCCCGAAAAACCAGTTTTCGCTGGAATGCTGCTGGCGGGACAGCATTCCCGTGGAAAATCGGCGATAACTTCCTGAGTTTTTGTCCGATTCTTATGCCCGGCATATCGTTGGATGCGTCTTGAGCTTGCGCAACTTTTTGCTGAACACCCCGACCCGATCCGACCGCTCCCCGCTGAGTTATTCCCGAAAAACCAGTTTTCGCTGGAATGCTGCTGGCGGGACAGCATTCCCGTGGAAAATCGGCGATAACTTCCTGAGTTTTTGTCCGATTCTTATGTCCGGCATATCGTTGGATGCGTCTTGAGCTTGCGCAACTTTTTGCTGAACACCCCGACCCGATCCGACCGCCCCCCGCTGAGTTATTCCGGAAAAACTGGTTTTCCGGGAATAACTCAGCGAGGAGCGGTCGGATCGGTTCGGGGTGTTCAGCAAAAAGTTGCGCAAGCTCAAGATGCATCCAACGATATGCCGGGCATAAGAATCGGACAAAAACTCAGGAAGTTATCGCCGATTTTCCACGGGAATGCTGCTGGCGGGACAGCATTCCCGTGGAAAATCGGCGATAACTTCCTGAGTTTTTGTCCGATTCTTATGCCCGGCATATCGTTGGATGCGTCTTGAGCTTGCGCAACTTTTTGCTGAACACCCCGACCCGATCCGACCGCTCCCCGCTGAGTTATTCCCGAAAAACCAGTTTTCGCTGGAATGCTGCTGGCGGGACAGCATTCCCGTGGAAAATCGGCGATAACTTCCTGAGTTTTTGTCCGATTCTTATGTCCGGCATATCGTTGGATGCGTCTTGAGCTCGCGCAACTTTTTGCTGAACACCCCGACCCGATCCGACCGCCTCCCGCTGAGTTATTCCGGAAAAACTGGTTTTCCGGGAATAACTCAGCGGGGGGCGGTCGGATCTGGTCGGGGTGTTCAGCAAAAAGTTGCGCAAGCTCAAGACGCATCCAACGATATGCCGGACATAAGAATCGGATAAAAACTCAGGAAGTTATCGCCGATTCAAATTTGTGAAAAGTTTCAAAATTTTGAAACTTTTCAAAATTTTGAAACATTTCAAAATTTTGAAACTTTTCACAAATTTGAATCGGCGATAACTTCCTGAGTTTTTGTCCGATTCTTATGTCCGGCATATCGTTGGATGCGTCTTGAGCTCGCGCAACTTTTTGCTGAACACCCCGACCCGATCCGACCGCCCCCCGCTGAGTTATTCCGGAAAAACTGGTTTTCCGGGAATAACTCAGCGGGGAGCGGTCGGATCGGGTCGGGGTGTTCAGCAAAAAGTTGCGCAAGCTCAAGACGCATCCAACGATATGCCGGGCATAAGAATCGGACAAAAACTCAGGAAGTTATCGCCGATTTTCCACGGGAATGCTGTCCCGCCAGCAGCATTCCCGTGGAAAATCGGCGATAACTTCCTGAGTTTTTGTCCGATTCTTATGCCCGGCATATCGTTGGATGCGTCTTGAGCTTGCGCAACTTTTTGCTGAACACCCTGACCCGATCCGACCGCTCCCCGCTGAGTTATTCCCGAAAAAACAGTTTTCGCTGGAATGCTGCTGGCGGGACAGCATTCCCGTGGAAAATCGGCGATAACTTCCTGAGTTTTTGTCCGATTCTTATGTCCGGCATATCGTTGGATGCGTCTTGAGCTCGCGCAACTTTTTGCTGAACACCCCGACCCGATCCGACCGCCCCCCTCTGAGTTATTCTGGAAAAACTGGTTTTCCGGGAATAACTCAGCGGGGAGCGGTCGGATCGGGTCGGGGTGTTCAGCAAAAAGTTGCGCAAGCTCAAGACGCATCCAACGATATGCCGGACATAAGAATCGGATAAAAACTCAGCTCGCGCAACTTTTTGCTGAACACCCCGACCCGATCCGACCGCTCCCCGCTGAGTTATTCCGGAAAAACTGGTTTTCCGGGAATAACTCAGCGGGGAGCGGTCGGATCGGGTCGGGGTGTTCAGCAAAAAGTTGCGCAAGCTCAAGACGCATCCAACGATATGCCGGACATAAGAATCGGATAAAAACTCAGGAAGTTATCGCCGATTCAAATTTGTGAAAAGTTTCAAAATTTTGAAACTTTTCAAAATTTTGAAACATTTCAAAATTTTGAAACTTTTCACAAATTTGAATCGGCGATAACTTCCTGAGTTTTTATCCGATTCTTATGTCCGGCATATCGTTGGATGCGTCTTGAGCTCGCGCAACTTTTTGCTGAACACCCCGACCCGATCCGACCGCTCCCCGCTGAGTTATTCCGGAAAAACTGGTTTTCCGGGAATAACTCAGCGGGGAGCGGTCGGATCGGGTCGGGGTGTTCAGCAAAAAGTTGCGCAAGCTCAAGACGCATCCAACGATATGCCGGACATAAGAATCGGATAAAAACTCAGGAAGTTATCGCCGATTCAAATTTGTGAAAAGTTTCAAAATTTTGAAATGTTTCAAAATTTTGAAAAGTTTCAAAATTTTGAAACTTTTCACAAATTTGAATCGGCGATAACTTCCTGAGTTTTTATCCGATTCTTATGTCCGGCATATCGTTGGATGCGTCTTGAGCTTGCGCAACTTTTTGCTGAACACCCCGACCCGATCCGACCGCTCCCCGCTGAGTTATTCCCGGAAAACCAGTTTTTCCAGAATAACTCAGCGGGGGGCGGTCGGATCGGGTCGGGGTGTTCAGCAAAAAGTTGCGCGAGCTCAAGACGCATCCAACGATATGCCGGACATAAGAATCGGACAAAAACTCAGGAAGTTATCGCCGATTTTCCACGGGAATGCTGTCCCGCCAGCAGCATTCCCGTGGAAAATCGGCGATAACTTCCTGAGTTTTTGTCCGATTCTTATGCCCGGCATATCGTTGGATGCGTCTTGAGCTTGCGCAACTTTTTGCTGAACACCCCGACCCGATCCGACCGCTCCCCGCTGAGTTATTCCCGGAAAACCAGTTTTTCCGGAATAACTCAGCGGGGAGCGGTCGGATCGGGTCGGGGTGTTCAGCAAAAAGTTGCGCGAGCTCAAGACGCATCCAACGATATGCCGGACATAAGAATCGGATAAAAACTCAGGAAGTTATCGCCGATTCAAATTTGTGAAAAGTTTCAAAATTTTGAAATGTTTCAAAATTTTGAAAAGTTTCAAAATTTTGAAACTTTTCACAAATTTGAATCGGCGATAACTTCCTGAGTTTTTATCCGATTCTTATGTCCGGCATATCGTTGGATGCGTCTTGAGCTTGCGCAACTTTTTGCTGAACACCCCGACCCGATCCGACCGCTCCCCGCTGAGTTATTCCCGGAAAACCAGTTTTTCCAGAATAACTCAGCGGGGAGCGGTCGGATCGGGTCGGGGTGTTCAGCAAAAAGTTGCGCGAGCTCAAGACGCATCCAACGATATGCCGGACATAAGAATCGGACAAAAACTCAGGAAGTTATCGCCGATTTTCCACGGGAATGCTGTCCCGCCAGCAGCATTCCCGTGGAAAATCGGCGATAACTTCCTGAGTTTTTGTCCGATTCTTATGCCCGGCATATCGTTGGATGCGTCTTGAGCTTGCGCAACTTTTTGCTGAACACCCCGACCCGATCCGACCGCTCCCCGCTGAGTTATTCCCGGAAAACCAGTTTTTCCGGAATAACTCAGCGGGGAGCGATCGGATCGGGTCGGGGTGTTCAGCAAAAAGTTGCGCGAGCTCAAGACGCATCCAACGATATGCCGGACATAAGAATCGTATAAAAACTCAGGAAGTTATCGCCGATTCAAATTTTTTAAAATTTTAAAAATTTTTAAATGTTTCAAAATTTTTAAAAGTTTCAAAATTTTGAAACTTTTCACAAATTTGAATCGGCGATAACTTCCTGAGTTTTTATCCGATTCTTATGTTTTTATCCGATTTTCCACGGGAATGCTGTCCCGCCAGCAGCATTCCCGTGGAAAATCGGCGATAACTTCCTGAGTTTTTGTCCGATTCTTATGTCCGGCATATCGTTGGATGCGTCTTGAGCTCGCGCAACTTTTTGCTGAACACCCCGACCCGATCCGACCGCTCCCCGCTGAGTTATTCCGGAAAAACTGGTTTTCCGGGAATAACTCAGCGGGGAGCGGTCGAATCGGGTCGGGGTGTTCAGCAAAAAGTTGCGCAAGCTCAAGACGCATCCAACGATATGCCGGGCATAAGAAACGGACAAAAACTCAGGAAGTTATCGCCGATTTTCCACGGGAATGCTGCTGGCGGGACAGCATTCCCGTGGAAAATCGGCGATAACTTCCTGAGTTTTTGTCCGATTCTTATGCCCGGCATATCGTTGAATGCGTCTTGAGCTTGCGCAACTTTTTGCTGAACACCCCGACCCGATCCGACCGCTCCCCGCTGAGTTATTCCCGAAAAACCAGTTTTCGCTGGAATGCTGCTGGCGGGACAGCATTCCCGTGGAAAATCGGCGATAACTTCCTGAGTTTTTGTCCGATTCTTATGTCCGGCATATCGTTGGATGCGTCTTGAGCTCGCGCAACTTTTTGCTGAACACCCCGACCCGATCCGACCGCCTCCCGCTGAGTTATTCCGGAAAAACTGGTGGGACAGCATTCCCGTGGAAAATCGGCGATAACTTCCTGAGTTTTTGTGGTATAACTGGTTTTCCGGGAATAACTCAGCGGGGAGCGGTCGGATCGGGTCGGGGTGTTCAGCAAAAAGTTGCGCAAGCTCAAGACGCATCCAACGATATGCCGGACATAAGAATCGGACAAAAACTCAGGAAGTTATCGCCGATTCAAATTTGTGAAAAGTTTCAAAATTTTGAAACTTTTCAAAATTTTGAAACATTTCAAAATTTTGAAACTTTTCACAAATTTGAATCGGCGATAACTTCCTGAGTTTTTATCCGATTCTTATGTCCGGCATATCGTTGGATGCGTCTTGAGCTTGCGCAACTTTTTGCTGAACACCCCGACCCGATCCGACCGCTCCCCGCTGAGTTATTCCCGGAAAACCAGTTTTTCCGGAATAACTCAGCGGGGGGCGGTCGGATCGGGTCGGGGTGTTCAGCAAAAAGTTGCGCGAGCTCAAGACGCATCCAATCCATGCTGCTGGCGGGACAGCATTCCCGTGGAAAATCGGCGATAACTTCCTGAGTTTTTGTCCGATTCTTATGTCCGGCATATCGTTGGATGCGTCTTGAGCTTGCGCAACTTTTTGCTGAACACCCCGACCCGATCCGACCGCTCCCCGCTGAGTTATTCCCGGAAAACCAGTTTTTCCGGAATAACTCAGCGGGGGGCGGGCATCCAACGATATGCCGGGCATAAGAATCGGACAAAAACTCAGGAAGTTATCGCCGATTTTCCACGGGAATGCTGCTGGCGGGACCCCGACCCGATCCGACCGCTCCCCGCTGAGTTATTCCCGAAAAACCAGTTTTCACTGGAATGCTGCTGGCGGGACAGCATTCCCGTGGAAAACCGGCGATAACTTCCTGAGTTCGATCCGACCGCCCCCCGCTGAGTTATTCCGGAAAAACTGGTTTTCCGGGAATAACTCAGCGGGGAGCGGTCGGATCGGGTCGGGGTGTTGAGCAAAAAGTTGCGCAAGCTCAAGACGCATCCAACGATATGCCGGACATAAGAATCGTATAAAAACTCAGGAAGTTATCGCCGATTCAAATTTGTGAAAAGTTTCAAAATTTTGAAATGTTTCAAAATTTTGAAAAGTTTCAAAATTTTGAAACTTTTCACAAATTTGAATCGGCGATAACTTCCTGAGTTTTTATCCGATTCTTATGTTTTTATCCGATTTTCCACGGGAATGCTGTCCCGCCAGCAGCATTCCCGTGGAAAATCGGCGATAACTTCCTGAGTTTTTGTCCGATTCTTATGTCCGGCATATCGTTGGATGCGTCTTGAGCTCGCGCAACTTTTTGCTGAACACCCCGACCCGATCCGACCGCTCCCCGCTGAGTTATTCCGGAAAAACTGGTTTTCCGGGAATAACTCAGCGGGGAGCGGTCGAATCGGGTCGGGGTGTTCAGCAAAAAGTTGCGCAAGCTCAAGACGCATCCAACGATATGCCGGGCATAAGAAACGGACAAAAACTCAGGAAGTTATCGCCGATTTTCCACGGGAATGCTGCTGGCGGGACAGCATTCCCGTGGAAAATCGGCGATAACTTCCTGAGTTTTTGTCCGATTCTTATGCCCGGCATATCGTTGAATGCGTCTTGAGCTTGCGCAACTTTTTGCTGAACACCCCGACCCGATCCGACCGCTCCCCGCTGAGTTATTCCCGAAAAACCAGTTTTCGCTGGAATGCTGCTGGCGGGACAGCATTCCCGTGGAAAATCGGCGATAACTTCCTGAGTTTTTGTCCGATTCTTATGTCCGGCATATCGTTGGATGCGTCTTGAGCTCGCGCAACTTTTTGCTGAACACCCCGACCCGATCCGACCGCCCCCCGCTGAGTTATTCCGGAAAAACTGGTTTTTCGGGAATAACTCAGCGGGGAGCGGTCGGATCGGGTCGGGGTGTTCAGCAAAAAGTTGCGCAAGCTCAAGACGCATCCAACGATATGCCGGGCATAAGAATCGGACAAAAACTCAGGAAGTTATCGCCGATTTTCCACGGGAATGCTGCTGGCGGGACAGCATTCCCGTGGAAAATCGGCGATAACTTCCTGAGTTTTTGTCCGATTCTTATGCCCGGCATATCGTTGGATGCGTCTTGAGCTTGCGCAACTTTTTGCTGAACACCCCGACCCGATCCGACCGCTCCCCGCTGAGTTATTCCCGAAAAACCAGTTTTCGCTGGAATGCTGCTGGCGGGACAGCATTCCCGTGGAAAATCGGCGATAACTTCCTGAGTTTTTGTCCGATTCTTATGTCCGGCATATTGTTGGATGCGTCTTGAGCTCGCGCAACTTTTTGCTGAACACCCCGACCCGATCCGACCGCCCCCCGCTGAGTTATTCCGGAAAAACTGGTTTTCCGGGAATAACTCAGCGGGGAGCGGTCGGATCGGGTCGGGGTGTTCAGCAAAAAGTTGCGCAAGCTCAAGACGCATCCAACGATATGCCGGACATAAGAATCGGACAAAAACTCAGGAAGTTATCGCCGATTTTCCACGGGAAATTTTCCACGATCCGACCGCCCCCCGCTGAGTTATTCCGGAAAAACTGGTTTTCCGGGAATAACTCAGCGGGGAGCGGTCGGATCGGGTCGGGGTGTTCAGCAAAAAGTTGCGCAAGCTCAAGACGCATCCAACGATATGCCGGACATAAGAATCGGACAAAAACTCAGGAAGTTATCGCCGATTCAAATTTGTGAAAAGTTTCAAAATTTTGAAACTTTTCAAAATTTTGAAACATTTCAAAATTTTGAAACTTTTCACAAATTTGAATCGGCGATAACTTCCTGAGTTTTTATCCGATTCTTATGTCCGGCATATCGTTGGATGCGTCTTGAGCTTGCGCAACTTTTTGCTGAACACCCCGACCCGATCCGACCGCTCCCCGCTGAGTTATTCCCGGAAAACCAGTTTTTCCGGAATAACTCAGCGGGGGGCGGTCGGATCGGGTCGGGGTGTTCAGCAAAAAGTTGCGCGAGCTCAAGACGCATCCAATCCATGCTGCTGGCGGGACAGCATTCCCGTGGAAAATCGGCGATAACTTCCTGAGTTTTTGTCCGATTCTTATGTCCGGCATATCGTTGGATGCGTCTTGAGCTTGCGCAACTTTTTGCTGAACACCCCGACCCGATCCGACCGCTCCCCGCTGAGTTATTCCCGGAAAACCAGTTTTTCCGGAATAACTCAGCGGGGGGCGGGCATCCAACGATATGCCGGACATAAGAATCGGACAAAAACTCAGGAAGTTATCGCCGATTTTCCACGGGAATGCTGCTGGCGGGACCCCGACCCGATCCGACCGCTCCCCGCTGAGTTATTCCCGAAAAACCAGTTTTCACTGGAATGCTGCTGGCGGGACAGCATTCCCGTGGAAAACCGGCGATAACTTCCTGAGTTCGATCCGACCGCCCCCCGCTGAGTTATTCCGGAAAAACTGGTTTTCCGGGAATAACTCAGCGGGGAGCGGTCGGATCGGGTCGGGGTGTTGAGCAAAAAGTTGCGCAAGCTCAAGACGCATCCAACGATATGCCGGACATAAGAATCGAATAAAAACTCAGGAAGTTATCGCCGATTCAAATTTGTGAAAAGTTTCAAAATTTTGAAACTTTTCAAAATTTTGAAACATTTCAAAATTTTTAAACTTTTCACAAATTTGAATCGGCGTTAACTTCCTGAGTTTTTGTCCGATTCTTATGTCCGGCATATCGTTGGATGCGTCTTGAGCTCGCGCAACTTTTTGCTGAACACCCCGACCCGATCCGACCGCCCCCCGCTGAGTTATTCCGGAAAAACTGGTTTTCCGGGAATAACTCAGCGGGGAGCGGTCGGATCGGGTCGGGGTGTTCAGCAAAAAGTTGCGCAAGCTCAAGACGCATCCAACGATATGCCGGGCATAAGAATCGGACAAAAACTCAGGAAGTTATCGCCGATTCAAATTTGTGAAAAGTTTCAAAATTTTGAAACTTTTCAAAATTTTGAAACATTTCAAAATTTTGAAACTTTTCACAAATTTGAATCGGCGTTAACTTCCTGAGTTTTTGTCCGATTCTTATGTCCGGCATATCGTTGGATGCGTCTTGAGCTCGCGCAACTTTTTGCTGAACACCCCGACCCGATCCGACCGCCCCCCGCTGAGTTATTCCGGAAAAACTGGTTTTCCGGGAATAACTCAGCGGGGAGCGGTCGGATCGGGTCGGGGTGTTCAGCAAAAAGTTGCGCAAGCTCAAGACGCATCCAACGATATGCCGGGCATAAGAATCGGACAAAAACTCAGGAAGTTATCGCCGATTTTCCACGGGAATGCTGTCCCGCCAGCAGCATTCCCGTGGAAAATCGGCGATAACTTCCTGAGTTTTTGTCCGATTCTTATGCCCGGCATATCGTTGGATGCGTCTTGAGCTTGCGCAACTTTTTGCTGAACACCCCGACCCGATCCGACCGCTCCCCGCTGAGTTATTCCCGGAAAACCAGTTTTCGCTGGAATGCTGCTGGCGGGACAGCATTCCCGTGGAAAATCGGCGATAACTTCCTGAGTTTTTGTCCGATTCTTATGTCCGGCATATCGTTGGATGCGTCTTGAGCTCGCGCAACTTTTTGCTGAACACCCCGACCCGATCCGACCGCCCCCCGCTGAGTTATTCCGGAAAAACTGGTTTTCCGGGAATAACTCAGCGGGGAGCGGTCGGATCGGGTCGGGGTGTTCAGCAAAAAGTTGCGCAAGCTCAAGACGCATCCAACGATATGCCGGGCATAAGAATCGGACAAAAACTCAGGAAGTTATCGCCGATTTTCCACGGGAATGCTGCTGGCGGGACAGCATTCCCGTGGAAAATCGGCGATAACTTCCTGATTTTTTGTCCGATTCTTATGCCCGGCATATCGTTGGATGCGTCTTGAGCTTGCGCAACTTTTTGCTGAACACCCCGACCCGATCCGACCGCTCCCCGCTGAGTTATTCCCGAAAAAACAGTTTTCGCTGGAATGCTGCTGGCGGGACAGCATTCCCGTGGAAAATCGGCGATAACTTCCTGAGTTTTTGTCCGATTCTTATGTCCGGCATATCGTTGGATGCGTCTTGAGCTCGCGCAACTTTTTGCTGAACACCCCGACCCGATCCGACCGCCCCCCGCTGAGTTATTTCGGAAAAACTGGTTTTCCGGGAATAACTCAGCGGGGAGCGGTCGGATCGGGTCGGGGTGTTCAGCAAAAAGTTGCGCAAGCTCAAGACGCATCCAACGATATGCCGGACATAAGAATCGGATAAAAACTCAGGAAGTTATCGCCGATTCAAATTTGTGAAAAGTTTCAAAATTTTGAAACTTTTCAAAATTTTGAAACATTTCAAAATTTTGAAACTTATCACAAATTTGAATCGGCGATAACTTCCTGAGTTTTTGTCCGATTCTTATGTCCGGCATATCGTTGGATGCGTCTTGAGCTCGCGCAACTTTTTGCTGAACACCCCGACCCGATCCGACCGCCCCCCGCTGAGTTATTCCGGAAAAACTGGTTTTCCGGGAATAACTCAGCGGGGAGCGGTCGGATCGGGTCGGGGTGTTCAGCAAAAAGTTGCGCAAGCTCAAGACGCATCCAACGATATGCCGGGCATAAGAATCGGACAAAAACTCAGGAAGTTATCGCCGATTTTCCACGGGAATGCTGCTGGCGGGACAGCATTCCCGTGGAAAATCGGCGATAACTTCCTGAGTTTTTGTCCGATTCTTATGCCCGGCATATCGTTGGATGCGTCTTGAGCTTGCGCAACTTTTTGCTGAACACCCCGACCCGATCCGACCGCTCCCCGCTGAGTTATTCCCGAAAAACCAGTTTTCGCTGGAATGCTGCTGGCGGGACAGCATTCCCGTGGAAAATCGGCGATAACTTCCTGAGTTTTTGTCCGATTCTTATGTCCGGCATATCGTTGGATGCGTCTTGAGCTCGCGCAACTTTTTGCTGAACACCCCGACCCGATCCGACCGCCCCCCGCTGAGTTATTCCGGAAAAACTGGTTTTCCGGGAATAACTCAGCGGGGAGCGGTCGGATCGGGTCGGGGTGTTCAGCAAAAAGTTGCGCAAGCTCAAGACGCATCCAACGATATGCCGGACATAAGAATCGGATAAAAACTCAGGAAGTTATCGCCGATTCAAATTTGTGAAAAGTTTCAAAATTTTGAAACTTTTCAAAATTTTGAAACATTTCAAAATTTTGAAACTTTTCACAAATTTGAATCGGCGATAACTTCCTGAGTTTTTGTCCGATTCTTATGTCCGGCATATCGTTGGATGCGTCTTGAGCTCGCGCAACTTTTTGCTGAACACCCCGACCCGATCCGACCGCTCCCCGCTGAGTTATTCCGGAAAAACTGGTTTTCCGGGAATAACTCAGCGGGGAGCGGTCGGATCGGGTCGGGGTGTTCAGCAAAAAGTTGCGCAAGCTCAAGACGCATCCAACGATATGCCGGGCATAAGAATCGGACAAAAACTCAGGAAGTTATCGCCGATTTTCCACGGGAATGCTGCTGGCGGGACAGCATTCCCGTGGAAAATCGGCGATAACTTCCTGAGTTTTTATCCGATTCTTATGTCCGGCATATCGTTGGATGCGTCTTGAGCTCGCGCAACTTTTTGCTGAACACCCCGACCCGATCCGACCGCCCCCCGCTGAGTTATTCCGGAAAAACTGGTTTTCCGGGAATAACTCAGCGGGGAGCGGTCGGATCGGGTCGGGGTGTTCAGCAAAAAGTTGCGCAAGCTCAAGACGCATCCAACGATATGCCGGGCATAAGAATCGGACAAAAACTCAGGAAGTTATTGCCGATTTTCCACGGGAATGCTGCTGGCGGGACAGCATTCCCGTGGAAAATCGGCGATAACTTCCTGAGTTTTTGTCCGATTCTTATGCCCGGCATATCGTTGGATGCGTCTTGAGCTTGCGCAACTTTTTGCTGAACACCCCGACCCGATCCGACCGCTCCCCGCTGAGTTATTCCCGAAAAACCAGTTTTCGCTGGAATGCTGCTGGCGGGACAGCATTCCCGTGGAAAATCGGCGATAACTTCCTGAGTTTTTGTCCGATTCTTATGCCCGGCATATCGTTGGATGCGTCTTGAGCTTGCGCAACTTTTTGCTGAACACCCCGACCCGATCCGACCGCTCCCCGCTGAGTTATTCCCGAAAAACCAGTTTTCGCTGGAATGCTGCTGGCGGGACAGCATTCCCGTGGAAAATCGGCGATAACTTCCTGAGTTTTTGTCCGATTCTTATGTCCGGCATATCGTTGGATGCGTCTTGAGCTCGCGCAACTTTTTGCTGAACACCCCGACCCGATCCGACCGCCCCCCGCTGAGTTATTGCGGAAAAACTGGTTTTCCGGGAATAACTCAGCGGGGAGCGGTCGGATCGGGTCGGGGTGTTCAGCAAAAAGTTGCGCAAGCTCAAGACGCATCCAACGATATGCCGGACATAAGAATCGGATAAAAACTCAGGAAGTTATCGCCGATTCAAATTTGTGAAAAGTTTCAAAATTTTGAAACTTTTCAAAATTTTGAAACATTTCAAAATTTTGAAACTTTTCACAAATTTGAATCGGCGATAACTTCCTGAGTTTTTGTCCGATTCTTATGTCCGGCATATCGTTGGATGCGTCTTGAGCTCGCGCAACTTTTTGCTCAACACCCCGACCCGATCCGACCGCCCCCCGCTGAGTTATTCCGGAAAAACTGGTTTTCCGGGAATAACTCAGCGGGGGGCGGTCGGATCG
Source organism: Anopheles maculipalpis (assembly GCF_943734695.1). Taxonomy (NCBI): domain Eukaryota; kingdom Metazoa; phylum Arthropoda; class Insecta; order Diptera; family Culicidae; genus Anopheles; species Anopheles maculipalpis. The sequence goes on along the minus strand of NC_064871.1, from coordinate 98,587,090 downwards.
GGTCGGGGTGTTCAGCAAAAAGTTGCGCAAGCTCAAGACGCATCCAACGATATGCCGGGCATAAGAATCGGACAAAAACTCAGGAAGTTATCGCCGATTTTCCACGGGAATGCTGTCCCGCCAGCAGCATTCCCGTGGAAAATCGGCGATAACTTCCTGAGTTTTTGTCCGATTCTTATGCCCGGCATATCGTTGGATGCGTCTTGAGCTTGCGCAACTTTTTGCTGAACACCCCGACCCGATCCGACCGCTCCCCGCTGAGTTATTCCCGAAAAACCAGTTTTCGCTGGAATGCTGCTGGCGGGACAGCATTCCCGTGGAAAATCGGCGATAACTTCCTGAGTTTTTGTCCGATTCTTATGTCCGGCATATCGTTGGATGCGATACGATACGCCGGACACAACATTCAACAAAAACTCAGGCAGTTATCAGCAATTCAAAATTTATGAAACTTCTCAGCGATTTTGGAACTTGAACAAAATTTGAAAACGGCCTTGTATCCCTTTGAACATCCTTTGAACAACCCTAAACGATGCTGGGAGGGGTGGGAAGGCCTTGGAATGACCCCACAGACACATGCCGAAGGTACTGGCCGTGTATCCCTTTGAACACCCTTTGAACACTCCTAAACGATGCTGGGAAGGGTTGGAAGGGGGTGGGTAGGCCTTGGAATGACCCCACGGACATATATGCCGAAGATACTGGCCGTGTAACCCTTTGAACACCCCTAAACGATGCTGGGAGGGGGTGGGAAGGGGGTGGGAAGGGGGTGGGAAGGGGGTGGGAAGGGGGTGGGAAGGGGGTGGGAAGGGGGTGGGAAGGGGGTGGGAAGGCCTTGAAATGATCCCACGGACACATATGCCGACGGTACTGGCCGTGTATCCCTTTGAACACCCTTTGAAAACCCCTAAACGATGCTGAGAGGAGATGGGAATGGGGTGGGAAGGCCTTGGAATGACCCCACGGACACCAATGGCGAAGGTACTGGCCTTGTATCCCTTTGAACACCCTTTGAACACCTCTAAACGATGCTGGGAGGGGGTGGGAATGGGGTGGGAAGGCCTTGGAATGACCCAACCGACACGTATGCCGAAGATACTGGCCTTGTTTCCCTTTGAACACCCCTAAACGATACTGGGAGGGGTAGGAAAGGAGTAGGAAGGCCTGGGAAAGACCCCACCGACACATATGCCGAAGGTACTGGCTTTGTATCCCTTTGAACACCCTTTGAACACCCCTAAACGTTGCTGGGAGGGGTGGGAAGGGTGTGGGAAGGCCTGGGAATGACCCCACGGACACATATGCCGAAGGTACTAGCCTTGTATCCCTTTGAACACCCTTTGAACACCCCTAAACGATGCTGGGAGGGGTGGGAAGGGGATGGGAAGGCCTTGGAATGACCCCACCAACACATATGCCGAAGGTACTGGCCTTGTATCCCTTTGAACACCCTTTGAACACCTCTAAACGATGCTGGGAGGGGGTGGGAAGGGGATGGGAAGGCCTTGGAATGACCCCACGGACATATATGCCGAAGGTACTGGCGTTGTACCCCTTTGAACACCCTTTGAACACCCCTAAACGTTGCTGGGAGGGGTGGGAAGGGGATGGGAAGGCCTTGGAATGACCCCACGGACATATATGCCGAAGGTGCTGGCCTTGTATCCCTTTGAACACCCTTTAAACACCCCTAAACGATGCTGGGAGGGGTGGGAAGGGGGTGGGAAGGCCTGAGAATGACCCCACGGACACATATGCCGAAGGTACTGGCCTTGTATCCCTTTGAACACCCTTTGAACAACCCTAAACGATGCTGGGAGGGGGTGGGAATGGGGTGGGAAGGCCTTGGAATGACCCCACGGACACATATGCCGAAGGTACTGGCCTTGTATCCCTTTGAACACCCTTTGAACACCCCTAAACGATGCTGGGAGGGGTGGGAAGGGTGTGGGAAGGCCTGGGAAAGACCCCACCGACACATATGCCGAAGGTACTGGCCTTGTATCCCTTTGAACACCCTTTGAACACCCCTAAACGATGCTGGGAGGGGTGGGAAGGGGATGGGAAGGCCTTGGAATGACCCTACGGACATATATGCCGAAGGTACTGGCTTTGTATCCCTCTGAACAACCTTTGAACACCCTTTGAACACCTCTAAACAATGCTGGGAGTGGGTGGGAAGGGTGTGGGAAGGCCTGGGAAAGTCCCCACCGACACATATGCCGAAGGTACTGGCCTTGTATCCCTTTGAACACCTCTAAACGATGCTGGGAGGGGGTGGGAAGGGGGTGGGTAGGCATGGGAATGACCCCACGGACACATATGCCGAAGGTACTGGCCTTGTATCCCTTTGAACACCCTTTGAACACCCCTAAACGATGCTGGGAGGGGTGGGAAGGGTGTGGGAAGGCCTGGGAATGACCCCACGGACACATATGCCGAAGGTACTGGCCTTGTACCCCTTTGAACACCCTTTGAACACCCCTAAACGATGCTGGGAGGGGTGGGAAGGGGATGGGAAGGCCTTGGAATGACCCCACGGACACATATGACGAAGGTACTGGCCTTGTAACCCTTTGAACACCCTTTGAACACCCCTATACGATGGTGGAAGGGGGTGGGAAGGGGGTGGGAAGGCCTGGGAATGACCCCACGGGCACATATGACGAAGGTACTGGCCTTGTAACCCTTTGAACACCCTTTGAACAACCCTAAACGATGCTGGGAGGGGGTGGGAAGGGGGTGGGAAGGCCTTGGAATGACCCCACGGACACATATGCCGAAGGTACTGGCCTTGTATCCCTTTGAACACCCTTTGAACACCCCTAAACGATGCTGGGAGGGGTGGGAAGGGTGTGGGAAGGCCTGGAAATGACCCCACCGACACATATGCCGAAGGTACTGGCCTTGCATCCCTTTGAACACCCTTTGAACACCCCTAAACGATGCTGGGAGGGGGTGGGAAGGGGATGGGAAGGCCTTGGAATGACCCCACGGACACATATGCCGAAGGTACTGGCCTTGTATCCCTTTAAACACCCTTTGAACACCCTTTGAACACCCCTAAACGATGCTGGGAGGGGGTAGGAAGGGTGTGGGAAGGCCTGGGAAAGACCCCACCAACACATATGCCGAAGGTACTGGCCTTGTATCCCTTCGAACACCCTTTGAACACCCTTAAACGATGCTGGGAGGGGGTGGGAAGGGGGTGGCAAGGCCTTGGAATGACCCCACGGACACATATGCCGAAGGTACTGGCCTTTTATCCCTTTAAACACCCTTAAACGTTGCTGAGAGGGGTTGGAAAGGGTGTGGGAAGACCTGGAAATGACCCCACCGACACATATGCCGAAGGTACTGGCCTTGTATCCCTTTGAACACCCCTAAACGTTGATGGGAGGGGTTGGTGAGGGGGTGGGAAGGCCTGGAAATAACCCCGCGAAAGCATATGCCGAAGGTACTGGCCGTGTATCCCTTTGAACACCCTTTGAACACCCTTAAACGTTGCTGGGAGGGGGTGGGAAGGGGGTGGGAAGGCCTGAAAATGATCCCACGAACACATATGCCGAAGATACTGGCATTACAGTATCTTTTTTTCTGTTAACGGGAAGGGAACCTTTAAAAGGTCCCCATCTCGGAAGGTGGTGTGCGGCTACAGACCAACCCTCAAGATGGTGTATGTGGGATTTATCGTGACGCTGGGGCCGTTAAGCGGACCCGGCAGCCGATGCGACCCAACTAAACCACTCCTTGACCTGATCCGAAACCTGCCGATGCGCTGATGTGCGTAGTACTCCATGCAGGTTCGTTTGTGCGATGCACTCATCCAGTTGATGCGCGGTTGCTGCGTCATTCGTCCTTGTTGTCTCAGCTGCTGCTGCTGCTTCGTGCCTTCCTTTCCGCTGCTGCTGCTCAGACCCGTCCGTCCGTAGCCGTTACTCCCGGTTGGGTCTAAGCTCCTGCTGCTGCTCTGGTTACTCATCGCTGCTGCTGCTGCTTCAGTTGTCGTTGTAGTCCTTTGTGGGCGGTTACGGCGGCAGTTGTTGCTGCCTTGTTTGTTCCGTGTTCCGCCGTCGTTGTTGTCGCCTCCGTCTTGCCGTTGGTGGACTTTCTTCATTCCACCTCACTTGGAGGCTTCTGAAGATGGTCCGAGCGGCAGTCCGGACTGCTTCCCATGTGTCGCGGTTGGCACACATTTCCGCCGCCAGATTGTCCATCGTCAGGCGGGTGTGGCCCTGCTGCTGCATCTCTTGTTAGGTCCGAGCAAACCGTGGACAGTGGAACATTACGTGGTCGACATCTTCCACGTCGTGTTCACACACCGGGCAGTTTGGCGAGCCGTCGAGGATGCCTTTCTCGACGAAGTAGCTCCGGAGAATCCCATACCCTGTAAAGAGTTGAGAGAGATAAAAATCAATTTCTCCGTGCTTGCGATTTACCCAGGACATAATATCCGGGATAAGTTACCTCGTCTTCATCCCCGGCAATCCCTGCTGCTCTGCTCCGGCTGTCCACTGTTGTTGCCAGCGTTCCATGGTCTCCTCTCTGCGACGCTTTCGTATGTCTGGTCCAGTACATCGCCTCGCTATCTTATCGTCATGGCAGCGAATATCCTCCTCTAGGAGGAGGACTAGCGGGATAGTACTTGCGACCACGCAAGCTGCATCGTAGGAAACCGTCTGGAAGGCTCTGGCTACTCGAAGTACTCCTGTGCGGTGTGTCTTCTGATCGGTGGTGCGATGGCTGTCTCTCTGTAGAAGTGTCCGTCCCCACGATGGTGCCGCGTAACGAACAATGCTATTCCCAACGTTGACCAGGGCTCTCCTTCTGCTGCTTTTGGGGCCACACTTGTTCGGCATCAGAGCGGTCAAGGATATTTGCGATACGCGTCGCCTTGGTGCAAACCTTCTCCAGATGCCGGCCGTAGTACTGCTTGCGGCAGAGCTCGACGCCGAGGTACTTGAGCGATTCCGTGGAAATGATCGTGTGTCCCCCTGCCTGTAGTTGACCTACTTGCGGGTTGTGATGTGTGCAGAAGATCATGTAGCCGGTCTTTTGATGGGCCAACTGCAGACCCACTCCGTCTATCCAACGCTCGATCATCTCCAGGTTCCTCGTAGCATGGTAGGTGCTGATTTCCTGTGGGTCTCTTCCGATAAGGGTGAAAGCCACATCATCCGCAAATCCGATAATGTCCGCACACTTCCCGGACAGCTCCAGACGTAGAAGGACGTCGTACATGACGTTCCACAGTGTTGACCCTAGAACCGAATCCTGCGGAACACCTGCCGTCACTGGTAGCGAGAACAATCCTTCGTCCGTCTCGTAATGGAGCGTGCGATTCATGAAGTAGTTCCGCAGCAACGCCTGAATGTACAGTGGCGTGTTTCTTCGCTGCAGAGCTGCTCCAATCGCAGTCTAGTTAGCCGGTATTACATTATTTTGTTAGGTTTATAGTACAAATATATAGTATATTATATATTATATTAGTATATTAGTTTTATGATTTCACTTCAATTTAACGATATTACCGATACAAATAAAGTATGGCCAAGCTATTCTGTTCAATATGAAGCAAAATAACAATCCCAGTCATATAATTTAACTATTCACAGATATGACGAAAGAAAAAAACCATAAACGACTGTCTTACATTCTTCTTCTTGCCAGTGGCGGGTGTTACCAGCGTAGAGAGCTAGATGCTAGTGTTGGCCGTTCCGGTTCGAGCAAAATAGTTCCGTTCCTTTTCTTGATCGTTCCTTTCCGATACTTTTGTTTTGATCCGTTCCGATACTTTCGTACCGTTCGGATACTTTCGATCCGTTCCACTACTTTCATTCCGTTTCGTTCTTTTTTGATATTCATCTCATTTTCTATTTGAAAAGTAAGCTTTAGGACAGTTTGAAGGTTTCGTACTTTCATGATCATAATTCAGTTTCGGACTGTGGATGGAGCGTCAATGTTCCACAAACAAGTGTGTCAAAGGTCAAAGGCTACCTTGAGCCCGGTACGAAAACCCGTGGAGTTGAAACCCGACCAAATACGCTCTTCTGGACCGCAGTGGGCGCGCCCAGTTAGGTGAGTGTTTCTTATATCCACTAATGTTTCTTGTGTAGAAGTATAGTGTACTGTACAATATAGAAAGTAACGTGTTGTTTTTAATTTCGCTTGATGCATTGTACCTCCTATTATATTCTAGAATACGAATGTTTATTTCTTTCAGTCGTCGAGGAGCCGACTAGGTGGATTACAACAGTTATATTCAATGAAAATCATCATTGTATTCAGTTACATTAAATAAATGTAGTTTCTTGTACATTAATAGTGTTCGATCATGTTCCTTTATTACTAGTGCATTCCTGAACATGTATAGCGATCCTTGCTTTTAATGAATATTTCAACATAACATTGTTTTGCTATATATTCCGTTATTATTCATTATTATTTGTCAGTATCATATTTCAATTAATCACAAACAAATATATAAATATTCAAAATTGTCGCTTTGAAATCATACTCATTTGTAGCTTCTTGAAGCTCAATTTAATTCATTTGTTTAAATAACTGATTCATTTATTTATAATTAATAATGACGGTCCAGTGCCTAAATAACTGATTCATTTGTAAATGTTTTTGGCCCACTTACTAAAGTGTATTTAGACGAATTAAATTCGTTATTTATTTTAATTAAAGATTTTGACTTGAAAAAAATTTCTTTGAATGCCTCACGAAACTGGCGTGACATTCCACAATAAATAGCAAAATTAATAGGGTAACTAGCTATAAGGAAAAAATTTGCAAATAAAATAAATAGGTTAACTATGTAATAATCAAGAAACTCGAACATGAGAGATGAAATAATATGTAGTGCAGTTATAATTCCTAATGGTATTTCTACTACCAAGAATACTGTAACCACAACGATCAACATAAGTGTGCAGTTAGAATCGCGCACTCGTTTACTTTCACGTTTTTTATTTTCTTGGAAAAGTCGTTCCCTTTTCTGTTGAGCTTGCTTCATTGCACTAAAAAGTAGAACATTCAGAGTTACAAGACTAGCACAAGGTATCAAATGAACAAACAATATACGAAAGGAAAAATAAGCGGTATAGTATATGTCTTCGCTAGTATATTCCTGTATCCATTTGGCCGTTTCAACGTGACAAACGTTCGTTAATTGACCGTTCCATTCTATGGTTGTGAGTGTGTACGACCTGGAAGAAAATAGAAAAGATGTGAATGTAAATGGAAAAAAATCCCGTTAATTATGGAAAAAAAACTGTATTAAATTTTTCCAGCGAAAAATTAAAAATTATCTTACATTAACTATATTTTTTTTAAATTATTGATAATTTTTATGGAGCGTATACCCAGTAGTGACGACTGACTATTAAACTGCGCGGTATCAAGAAATCTAGTAAGTCATTCGTTGGCCGGCGTGACCTAGTAGGTCGTTAAGAAAAAAGGAGTAGATCATAGTAGGCTCTGGTGCATTTATTATAAATTTGGGAACATCTCGTTTAATGGACTCTTAAATTAATCTCTTTTAATGTACTAATTACTTGTTTAGTCATTAATTAGTCCATTAAAAGAGATTAATTTAAGAGTCCATTAAATTAAACTTCAAAAGCAGAAGAGATTTTTTTTAATTTACTACAATTAAAAAAAGACTATTAAATTCAATTTATCAGATTTTTTACATTCATTTCCATGTTACGAAAAAAAAAAGAAATAAATAGATTAGCTATAAAAACAATCAAAAGTAATCAGTTCATGTAGAAAAAAAAACAGTTCTACGTTACCAACTACTTGGATAAAACTGAGTACAAATGTGCCACGAAAAGAGTGCTTTCGCGCGGCGATCTTTCCGCAACGATCGAGTAAGTCGATTCGGTCCACAGCCCAAATTTGATTCTAAGGTTGTTTTTTTGAAGATCAATCTATCATGGGCGCAGCCTTCATTTAATCTGAACTTTAAAGTGCTCTCTAAGCACAGAGACGGTTCTTGCTACAAGAGGTTTGCGCGAGCGCGTGGAGCTTCAGGTTGTGAATCGAAATGACGCCATACAACGGCCTTCAATACGAGTTGGTCCCTGGTCACAGGATGTTAAATTACAGTCATCCACGAATGTGCCCCAAAATTTGTTTAGCTTAGGGCCTCAGAAAGTCTAAATTCGCTACTGCCTATGCATGAACTACGTACCGGTCAATAAATCTGCTACTTTGATGTAACAATGCTGCAACACATATATAAGTAATGTATTTCTTTATTCTAGGAATAGTACACCAAGTTCGAGCGGCAGGAGCATGACAAACGTAAATATACCTGTAACAAAAAATGTTCCATTAAGAAATTATAAGGGTAAATTCATGTCAATTTAAAGAGCATAACAATACTTACCTTTGTACTGCTAAGGCTAATGTAAGCCAAACTGATGCTGTGTGACACATTGCAGGTAAAATCTACAAAAAATTACACAACAAAACAAAGGTTTTTATATTATAAATAACGCTAACGATAGCAGCTTTCTTAATTGTTTGAACCCATTTTAAATTTCTTGATTTTAAAGTAGTAATAATAAGTACAAATTTTGGGCGCTCTTTTGATTAGATTTTCCCTAAGACAATTCATGAACCTTCTTCTTCTTCTTCTTCTTCTTCTTCTTCTTCTTCTTCTTTATCTTGGCTTAACGACCTTTAAGATCACGCCGGTCATCGAAGGGCTTACTAGACGCTCCGATACCACGTAGTTGGATAGTCAGTCCTCACTACGGGGGGCGGTTCGGATGGGATTTAAACAAGTCCTGCCGTTTGAAGACCGACGCCGCTGTCGCCTATTCCTCTGGGCCGCCTTCATGATCATTAAAAATTATATAAATTATTATAAACACCGGAGGCATGATGGCCGCTTTTTCATTTTTTCATTGATTACAGAAGCTTTGAGTATCAGAGACTACATACGCCTCTCGTGATGGACGTTATTAATATAAAGACTTTTTATTCACTATACAAAGTGATGCTAATCATTCTGTGCAAAAGGCAAATCAATATGTAAAAATGTGATAGTTTTTTTTTACATTTATCACACTGCCTCCGTATTGCCAGTCAACATCTGATAAAAATACAATAGGAAAAACAATTGTGGGAATAAGACACTCGAAACTTTTTTACATAAAATACTATCATAATCTTCTTCTTCTTGGCTTAACGACCCTCAAGGTCATGCCCGCCATCAGATGGCTTACTAGACGCTCCGATACCACGTAGTTGGATAGTCAATCCTCACTACGGGGGGACGGTCTGGATGGGATTTGAAACCCGGTCCTGCCTTGTGAAGACCGGCGCCCTTATCGCCTGCACCACCGGGCCGCCCCTATCTATCATAATGTTGATGGAAAATAATGTATATTGTAAACATTTATAAGGAACAAATGTATAAGAAAAGTAATTATGTGTATGTGGGTTTATGGATTTATAAGATTTTTATGGAATTTATATTAATACTTACTTCATTTAGTGCATTCCACACGTAACAAGCTATTACAGGAGCAAGTGGCTTGTAATGATTGCCAAATGTGTACATGTAAATTAAACCAGGAGCCGGAAAAAGAAGTGTAAACATGTCGCAGATAGCCATTGCTGCAATTAGTCAAAACATGTTTAGTATTGGTTCAGGAAGAAAAAATATTTCTACCACTATTAAGGTTGTGCTCTGGCAACCATCGAACACGAACAACTCCATCGATTTACATAGAGGTGCTCGGCAAAACATCCTCGAACAAGAAAATGCCCAAATAAATTTGTTTTTGTAGGGCATGTTCGATATCCCTCACCTGTACTGTATCTATGTCGGTCGTGAAAGTTTAAAAAAGCAGCATTTTTTACTGGCATCGATCGTTTGATTGCAATAAATGGTGTGCTAGTTACTTCCAAGTCTATTGGATCAGTTTCATGGACAACCAAAACAAAATTGGCTACAAAAATTATGTGCGTATTTTTGGCATCTTGAATGACACTCCCATAAAACAACTGGCAGTTGTTAGTGCACCCCATAGAACTTGTTTTGTTCGATGGTTGGCAGAGCACAGCCTAAGGTGAATGAGGTGAATGGCATTATTCTGTCTATAAAAATGAACACCAAATACATATACGTTTCAAAGAATGGTGAGAGTTTGTTTTTTTAGTTAGTGTCAGTAACAGTTGTAAATAGATAATGAAGCCGGTTGTTTCATGATACAATCTGGCAATACAGCTTTTCAATTAAAAGATCAATAACTTGTTTCGTTCTTTGCCTTTATGAATTTGCAGGATAGATAGTAAAGCAGGTCGAATAGAATTTGGTAGCTAACAATATATTTAATAATGATTTATTTATATAACGTAAAATATATGCTTTACTCACCCATAAGGATAAAATTCGTCGGTGAAGCCATGGTTCTCTTTTTAAGAATTATGGTTATCAATGAATTTGCTGCGAGTGTAACGAGCAGTAGGATAGGAATGCAGTATCCATACAACGGAATGCTGTAGTTGAGAATAGTTTCACAAGATACATTCAAGTACGTTGTGTTTCCTTGAAATGTATCACAATTATAGTAACTGTTTGATGCGTCGTTATTATATTTTTCAATATAGGTAGCGTTAAAGGAACTAGAGTTGTACGGAGATGCATCATAGTTATTAGAACTTGATACTGTAATTTGATAGTTTGACTGAGGAGATAGGGATTCATTGATATAGCTATGAGTTTGAACCGTATTTAGAGCCTCCATTGGAATAATTGGAGTTTCGCTGCTTCCTGCGCTTACCATATCAGACACTTAATGATAATCACTAAACATGCGCAACGAATTATAACTGATTATTTCATGCAAGTCGCTGTTCTGGCGTTCGAAGAATAATTCATCTGTAAATAAAAAATGTGCTTTTTAACACCCCTAGTAACGTTTAACTCTATTTAAATTTAAATGTATTTCTGCATTATTTATTGCAACATTCTGAATTTTGTCTAAGATCAGAAGGTCTAAAGAAACGCCTACACGATTTATAAATAGCGTTTCGTAGATCATCATCATGACGAGCTTGACGTATATTTTATTTAAAGCAACACCAGATTGCTCCTCATAAAAGTCTGCTGTGTCTTGCATTCTTCGGTTGCATTTATTACCCTCCCCTTAAATTTTTGCCCCTATTAACAATAATCGACACGACTAGCAGCAAGGAATAGAATTAGGATTCCCTATTTTAATATTTCTTAGATGAAAAGGTATTTGTTAAACCTCTAGTTAACCATAGAATACTTACCGATATATGGAACTAGCATCAGGTTTCAACAAGTTCTCAACATTGCATTCTCAGCATGTAAAATTTCTTCTTTTACTCTTAATGGTAATCATGCCCTATCCCTTCAAGCAGAACCCAAACAACTTCGTTGGTGTGATATAAAACAACAAGTATTTGATATCAGCCACGAGCCAGTTAAGTTCCCTGCTTTTGTATTTATGGTTGAAATAAATTTTGCAATTTACTGTGCAGCCATTGCTTTTTGAAACAAGTTTAATAAAGCACATAAAATTATTATTTTTAACCACTAAGAACATAACATATGTTTCGTTCATGATTTCCAATAACGTGTCATTTTCTAGCTAGGCAAACTTTTTTGCAGTGATACAATAAATGCTGCAGTATTGTATTTAATAGAATATTTCACCATACGGCATGGCTTTTATTCTATCGGAGCGTTCAAGCACTTTTTTCACTTTGTATATGTAATTGTATTCAAGTTCACATGTTGTTATTCATATGCATCACAATTTAACACACGCTATCGCTGCAATTATATACCATAGGGTATAAAAATTACGAAGAACAATATGGACACGTTAGAAGCCAAACACTGTTTCTGCCAGACTGAAATGTTTTGAAGGTTCGTTCAAACGAGAGCTTGTTTGTTAGTTGCCTTTTGCTAGAACACATTTTATGTGCATCCCTCGACGCACTTTCTGAGGCCGGGTTTTAGTTCGGCTGAGGTGCGCAGTTGCGTAAATGAGTGCCAATTTTTAACGATGCGAGAGAGCGATATGGAACTCACAAACATGCTAGACTACGAAGCAATGAAGACTTGCAAGAGAACCAAATAACGTCTAAGTTCTAAATAGAATAAATATCAGTTATTGATCTAATTTCTTAATAATTGGAAGCAGGATGTGTTACTTACAACTAGGCTAAAGTTTTACAAGAGCGTTCACAAACGATACAATTCACTACATTCACTATGCTGATATTTACTAGATAATGACAAACTCCTGCATGCAACATACATTAGAATATTGTGTGTGAATATTTTTGGATATAATATTATCATGCACCTGCAGTCTGGTGCAGTCATTGATAATCATTTTAATATTGAATATCCAAATAATACATATATTAACATTGAACATGCACAATTCATGCTAATTGCATGAATAGAAGATAAATAGGTAGAAGATAAATATTACAATACTCCTTTTTAATGAAATGTTTTGAAATGCATCACTTAACAAACATGTTATTTTTAAACATATTTTACTTTTGTACGCATACTGTAACGAATACTAACGCAGTTTTGCGTTTGCAAAGTTTAGCGACGACGAATAATCAATCTAATAATCATTTTTGCTATGATCGAAACAATCATAACGGATAGATGGTTTGCCATCAAAAGTTATATTGTGATAAATATTTTATTACATGTGCGTCACACATTATAGCCATTTTTATTCGTCACTTGAAGAAATCGTCGCTGGAAAAAATAGATGTGCAGTGATAAAGAAATCGATGAAAGAAGGGTCTATTTTTAGGCTAATGAAATAATGAAACATAAAAAGAGTGAATGATTACATTACGAAAAGCATCTACAACAACTAGTAACAATATTTCTATTCATGTTTAAAAATAACTTGTTTGAAACCAAGTATGCCCGGGATAAGGCAAGGAATAAGGAGGAAATGCCTTATCAATATGATTATAGGATTTGTTCAACACAAGCGGAACAATACGGCACTGGACCGTCATTATTAATTATAAATAAATAAATAAAAATAACATGTTTGTTAGGTGATGCATTTCAAAACATCACATTAAAAAGCATTATTGAAATATTTACCTTCTACTTTACAGTTGCATGTATTGTGTATGTTCAATGTTAATATACCATTTTGAAATTCAATATTAAAACCATTACCAATGACTGCGCCAAACGTTAAGATTGAGCAGACGTATATTATATCCAAAAATATCAACATACTATATTCTAGTGTATGTTGCAGGCATTGTGGATAACATGTAAGGAATAATCCCAAAATGTATCAGTAATCTTTTTTTCTAATCTAAAAATCTGTTAGGAAACAACATAGTAACATGCTAAGAAAAATGTAAATAATTTAAACACTCTTTGTCCTGTGAAATGTGAAGCAATTTTGTGTACTATTGTACATGGGAATCAGGAGAGTTTGTAGAGCAGGATGAATTACAATGAATTTATGTTTAGAAATGAATGAATTAAGTCAGTAACAATAAAGAGGTCAACCTATACAAAGCTATCGAAACACTTTTTGTGCTGGACCAAGTCCTGACCAACCATTCGTTGGTCATGGAGTTAGGCGTATGGCTCGATAGTGGCCTTATCTTCACGTTCCACATCCCTCTGTCGATATCGAAGGAGCATTGCTCATTACTCTGGACACCAACTGATCGGATCCATATTGACCGAATCGAACGGTTGCCTATTTTACCGGGTTTTACCTTTTACTGGATTGCATAGATGCTCATTTTTTGCTTTCCTTCATCCCGTGTTATGTTCTTAACCGTTCCTTTCGTTTTCATATTTTATTTTTGTCCAGAACTTCGAAAGTTGTTCTGTCAGTTGGAAACCTTTTTTGTTTGCCGGTTCTCAGAACCGAAATTGTTCGCTCTATCACATTAGATGTGCTGACTTACTGAAAAGGAAAGTTCTTTGCGTCGCGACTCTCCGCGACCCCTCAGTCTGGTTCTACAGTTGTGGTTCGACTATGTTGCTTGCACACATTGTATTCCAAGCAGTCCAGTAGCGACAGTTCAAGCTCGACCAGTTGCGCATCGATTTCAATGCGGGATGATCGGCGAATTCTACTCCGCAACAGCAAGAGCGACTCCCAAACCCAATAAAAACTTAGTCTAACTCGGTGTGTCAAGGCTAGACAGACTTGGAAAACATAGTTACAGTGAAAAAAAAGCGTTAGTTTTTTGTGTCTATACCGACAAATTTGCAATTAAAACCCATAGACGATGTTTAAAGCTTTTCCAAATGTTACGCATGCGAGAATGTACAAGATTTCTTATCCTGTCATCATATTAACAAAATTATTAAAGTTTAAAATTTGAAAAAATTTACCTCGCGATTTAAAAAAAACACACACAAAAACCGGCTTTAAAAAATCAAAAACCGTACGGTTTAAAATATTTTATATCACAATAATGAAACACAATAAAACATACATAATTTCATTGAAAGCAACTGTTGCAGATAAAAAATTCTTAAATCTTATTAAACCTTAAAAAAACTCTGTCTAAAGTAAACCTATATTATCTATATATTTTTTATTCATCAGTAACACGACGTTCCAACTCTTTATACAGAAAAATAATATTAATCTGTAATTTGAGGTTTCGATAAAATATGTTTCTTCAAGTGTCACACGAAATGTTCACATTTCTCCTCAATGTTCCATATACTGAATTTAAATGTAAAGGTAAACCCCCCAACGCCAAGGACAGGTGAATGGGGCGGCAATCATTCTTCGCACAGTCTTTCTTTGTTGATCGCGAGATAGCATGCTAACTGTGCGTGAAAAGATCTCTGAAATTTGTTACCAATCTACCGTTGATTGATTAAACTAGAAACAAATTATGCATAATTATTTGAAAGTACAGGATAAACGTTCGCCAGTATCAACGCTTTACTACCAACCACCTAGCAAAAATAAAGTTTGTAGAAGGAATCTGAAGCTAATTTTTTAAGGTTATATTCAAAAAATTGACTAGATTCTTCTACTGAGGCATTAGCGGGCGTGTTTAGTGTTGAAACGTGGTTGGCCTTGAGACAACACGACGTGTAGGCTCACGCAATCGATTTCGTATTGTGTGGTTTAACCACACAATACGGCAGCAACTTGACGGCATTAAGAAACACTGCTGTGATAATGATAAAGATAAATGATAAATTTTATTTTATTTATATTTTAGTCTTATCGGATTGACGAATGATAAATTTTAATGCAATTTCCTTTTGTTTGTATATTAAACATCCATTTTAATCAAATGAATTTATAAGCAAGTTTGAACGTCATAAATGATTCTTACATTCAAGCTAGGCAACTCACAAAATCTGGCGAAGCTTATCTATCGGATGTTTTTTTCCGTATTTTTTTTTTTTAGATAAGATAGTAATTACTGCTGAGCTGAAAGGAAAATAACGAAAGCTTATAAGTTAGAGTAAGAGGCAAAAACAAATGAAAAGGATGTTTGAAGGTATGTGAGGTACAAGCGTTATCTACGGAGATACGATGTGCCGATGCGATACGATGTTCGATGTGACGCAAAGTAAAATACGGCTTCATTCCAGACGTGCTAACACTGGTCTCATGTAATTTAACAACTACATTCCAGTTAAAAAAAAAACGAACAAGATCGGGGAAACTTTTATGTTTCTATTGAAAGCAAATACTGCTGCTAAAAGTGAAAACAATAATAACTAATTGTAGAAGAAAGTAATTAAAATAAAAAGTTTGTTCGTTCGTTCTGGCTACAATTACTTCCACAGTTTGTATTTACCTCTATTAGGGTGTGTCTTGTGCATCTCTAACAGTGATAAGCCTGACCTTAGTAAAATTAATAGCAACATACAAAGGAGTGAAAATGCGATCATTTGTGCGACAGAAAAATTTTTCTCGTCGGTTGTTTCTGCTAGCTACAACTACTTTAATTCAAGCGTTTACTTCCGGTGTTGTATTTGCAGTCGATGCTGTTGAACAGGTAAATTATAGCCATCCTTCGAATACGCTTTTGAAAAGTCATACATGATTAGTGATAATGCATCACAAAAATATACTTAATATGCAAAATATACCTAATGCAAAGTTGTTTGATTTAATTTAATTTAATTTATTTCATTTTAGTTTAATTTAATTTACTTCACGCTTCATTAATCCCAAAAGCGTCTGCATTCATTTACGAAAAAAAAGATTGGTGTAAGTTCATAGGTTTCAGCCCTTTTTACAAATTTACAGATTAATACAATAACTTAAACGGCTTTAGAAGTTCCCAGCTCTGATGAAATCTTTGAACACATGAGGTGCGAAAACGTGCTTATCGAAAAGATAACGAAATTGAAGTTCTGAGTTTGATGTTTAGGCACGAAACAAGAAACACACATACACACTTTTAGCCCAATTAAAGGTATTTTACGATTATAACCTTTTAGATCATTGCGGTCACATATTGGCTTATTAGACTTATTCACATCATGTTGTAGAATAATAAATCTATGTAAAAATATGTAAAGGCGCGTCCACACGAGAGAATACACTATTATTTACCTATTAGCTTAATCGCATTTTTTTTATGAGCATACCATCATCAATGTACGTACAAATGTTCTCGTAAAAAATTATTCCCTAATTTTTTTCATTTTTTCAGTCCACGACAATTGCCAGCACTTCTACTCAAAATTCTGCACAAACGACAGCTTCTGTATTGCAACCGTCTAAACTATGCGAAAAATGCACATGCAATAAAGATATTGGCATGTTTGATTGCAGCAGCAAAAGGATTGATGCACAATTTTCCCCAGATGACTGGCAAACGTTGAGCATGAGCGGATTTGATGTCAAATCAGTGCTTCTTGTATCCACAGGCTTGAAACAAGTTACACGGTTCCCGCCAATGAACGTTACTCTTTTAGATTTAAGCCACAACGAGATTGCTACAATCGAAAGCATGTGTTTTAAGAATTTAACGTTGCTACGGGTCTTAGATTTGTCACACAATCGGCTTAAAAGTGAATCACTTACCCCAGACATATTTGTTGGACATTATTCTACAATAGATTATCTACCGATGAAGCAGTTGAGTGTCCTGCGACTCAGCGCAAATGAATTACACTCATTGAACCAGGACTTATTCGAAAGCCTACCGGCTCTAGAAGAGCTTAGTTTGGACCTAAATCCATTCAAGGTAATTGATCAACAGTCTGAAATCGCCATAGCCAGTATCGATCGTCTTGTCAGTTTGGATTTAAGCTATATGGAGCTAGAAGAAATTCCAAAGTATCTCTTTCATACACCTCAACGACTGCAATATCTGAACCTCACCGGAAATCTTCTACAAGAGGTACCACCAGCATTGGTCTACGCTAAGGGTCTAAAATGGCTCAGTGTTGATGAAAATCCAATCCGGTCGATCGTAGTGGGCACGTAAGTTTTTCAAATAATATCCTGTCAGCTTGATCGACCATAATCCTCAAATTGATAATTGTTTACCCATTATGCACTAGTGAATTTCCAACCTTGAAGCAGCTCACTTTCCTCAGCTTATCCTATATGACTCAGCTTAGAGTAATAGGACGTGGAGCTTTCAGTGGACTGGTGGCGTTGCAGGAAATACATATTACGAATAATCCACATCTGAACTACATTCATGGACAAGCCTTTCTGCGCAATGACACTGATAATCCCGAGCGTTTTGACTGGCCACCGATCAAGCGTTTGTATTTACACAACAATAACATTTCCTACCTAGACGCACAATTACTAGTTCAGTGGGAATCGATGGAGGTGATTGACATTCGCGTTAACCCATGGGCTTGTGATTGCAATAACCGGTGGGTTCTGCTTTCACTACTACCTATCATCGAACGGATAACACCAGCGATCCTCAATAATATCGAGTAAGTTATTATGTATTATGTTATATTATGTTATGATTACATAAACTATAAAACAGATTTTATTATTTTTGTTTTACAATTTCTTCAAACTCTGCTCCTCACAGCTGCAACAGTCCACCACAGATGGCCGGTTTGTCAATGGTGGATTTAGAGCACAAGAACACGCACATGCGATGCCCTGACGGGGCTGGTAATAATCCTTCAAATGATGGGGCAATGCTGCTAGGGCTATTAATCGGCGTACTCTTAGCGATTCCATTCACTGTCGCTATTTGGTGTGTATATAGACGAGGATGCTTTGGATTGTTTGGTCATGGAAGCTCGGCCGCTTATTCACGTGCATTCTATAGTCGCACAACGCTCAACGAAGAATTTTAGTGTTGACAAAGAGAGAGAGGAAAGAGACAGAACATTATGTGTCAAACCAGTTGTAAATCTGTATGCTTGTACTTGGAAGTTGTTACTCACCGTATTGTAACTAAATGTAACATGTAACTGCATGTAAATGATGATTGCTAAATTGCGCCAATGAACGCGAATTTCAATAACAGATCATCGAATCGACAGTACACTTAAACATATGTTCAGTGTGTGTGTGTGTGTGTGTGTGTGTGTGTGTGTGTGTGTGTGTGTGTGTGTGTGTGTTTTGCGACCAAAAGCTAAAAAACAAATGAAAAGCAAAACATACGAAATTGTGCTTAAAACCTCAAAGTCCGGAAGCCTTTTTTACTACTTTACTATTTTTTTATCGAATTTGAAAAGGAAGATTTGCATTCAAAATTTATTATAGTAAGTGGCTTCATAGATGTAATATTTTAAACAATTTTCAAACATATCAGTAAAAAATATGAGTGTATGTTTTTTTTTATTCTCTACAATTTTGCAGAAAATAGCTTTTACCTATCACTTCAACTTTTCCAGTTATTCTCAAAAAACTAGTTGCCTCATTGTTCTGTTGCGCACTGTATGTACTCTCTATAGGTGCATTTTTTAAGCCCAAATAATTCTGCCACATTTGTTAACAAACTATTTGTAATACTGCTCATTGGATTGGCAAGTAGGCAATCTGAATGAAAATTAGAATGATAACAAAATAAATCACATACATGCAATGGCAATACATAACACGAGGCAGTAAAGACGAATTCTGTACCATCAAAACACTTCATTACACTTTTAACTGTATTTCAATTGCACTCTATTGTAGCTGTTATATTCCGAAAACGGAATGGAAGGTTGGTCAAAAGATGGGAGTTTTTTACGTACTGTTTCTATCAATAAACTACATCCAAAGAAGGGTTTAAATAAAACACGCATCACTTTTGTGTAAAGTCATTTCTGCGTTCTCTTCTGTGGTACAAACATTATTTTATTGTACCATCTCCTTTTCTGTGTAACAAAAAACGCCTATCCTACCTTAATATATCGCCGTATGAATTTAAATTCTGATTTAAGCTTCCTATGTACATCATTTACTTTCACGATAACTAAATTAATTACTAAAGATAATCTACGACATTTACTTACAATGCTGTGTTGTATCCTCATTTCAAACCGGCGTATTTTTTACAATATGTTTGACAATCTTCCGACGCGGTTTTGTGTTGAATGTTATAAAGTATTTGTGTATGTATGTTAATGCTGGATGTTTCTAAATTGATTTTCATCTCTTTCTGTTCGATTTAAACCACTTGCGATGTTAATAAAATAATAAAATGAATATTGTATTTATCGAACGTTGATGTTCATGTTACCTAAAGATAGTACCATATTTAATTAGCTCCTATTTTGAGTAATATACTCGATATTTCGTTACCATTTTTACTTCCTCATATACAATACGCGAAAACATTCTTTTACTTCTATTCAAAAACATATTTTAAATAACAAGAATCAATCGCAATATTACTTATTTCTAACACGCTTGACTGGAAAACAAATTGCTAACGAACGATTTTTGGCTTCTCTCAAATAAATTATAAAACTGCCTTATAATTAAATTCCATTTACATTCTTTTGGTTTTTCCTGCATTATCCAGTTTGCCTGCTCCATTAAACGGAAAGATATAAGAATATGAGAGCTTTCGAAGGGCATATTTAATTTGTAACTGATATAATTCACCGGATTATTTCGCAGCAAGATTTCTGGATCATTTTTACTGTGCCTTAAACAATCTTTCAAATTTACTCTGTTTCATTAATTTTTGTCTAATTTCGACTACATTACAGCTAGTGTGTCTAAGGAATTTTAAAAATAATCACTCATATACTGTACACAAAGCAATAGGATCATGATTATTTGAACTCGAATTTTGTCTTGAAAATGGCGAAGCTTAACAGTGTAAAATTGTTAGTACACGGTGGCACTGTTGTTTATTTAGCTTTGCAGCTAAGGAACTGTGTTTTGTTGATATACTTTCTTTCATTTAAGATGTACAAAGGAAATTGGCAATTCTACTGCTTTCCTTCTTTTTTCATCTATCTTTTGGTTCTATTTGCTTTTACCATAACACTTCGCTTATTTGATTAGTTACTTTATCTGTTTTGCATGTCTAGCAAATTCAACAGTTGAAGAATTCCATTTGCTTTTAATGAATACAACTAATACTAAGAGAGTTGTTAAATTTAAATTCGTAGTGTCATGTGAGCCCACTACAGCCCATGACAGCAGACTAATTCTTTTTTACTTTTGTCGTTTTGTCTAATTTGTTCTTGATGTATCTTCTGCTACTAGAGCTTTTAGCGATACTAGCGTTTTGCGATGAAATACCCATTCATTACACTTCTTTCAATTCGCTTGTACGTAGCAACTATCATTTTAACAAACAATATTTCTCAACTGAATTTATGCTGATGGAAACTTCAATTTAATAAATGTAATAATGTATTAGCTATTTCTCTAGGTTTTTCCTCCTGTTGTCTTGAATTATCAGTCAAAAAGTTTTCAGTTTTTTTTTCAAAGGAATAACTTTTTATGTTAAACTCAGTGTTGAATTCTGCTTCATATTTTCGAATATATTGCTAAAAGCCTCCAGTTTGCACACTTGTAGTGATATTTTACGTTTGACAATTTAACCACCAAAAAGATACATTTACATAATTATCGGTCAATTGTAAGCACCGTTACCTTTGCATGTTCCATATAAAGTATTTTTCATAACTTAAATTATAACCTATATCTTACATTTTAACCTTACTTGCTTTACCATCAGGATCCGAGCGACAAGCAAAGTACTGCTGTCAGATAGTTCATTTATAATATTCTTTGATGCTTAAGCGAGAATTATGTACTAATTTGTATGTGTTATATTAACTTGGCTGTAAGTGCATTTCTTCATGTTCGCGAAAAAATCAGGTAATTAAGACTCACGAATATAACTAAGAATTATCTATTTTAATTGGCATATGTTATACTCTATTGGGTTGGATTGTTATGGTAATTTCGTACAAAAAAACACTGTAAATAAAACGACTCTGTTGCCAAAACAAAAATGGAAAGAAACTAAACTTGCTTAAACCCCATCAATAAAAATCAAAATAATTTCCATTCTATTCCTTAATTCAACACACATTAAAAATATACTGATGTAAAAGAAAACATTTATATGGAACTAAAATGCTGTGCCTAAGCATATTTAGTAAGGACTTCTAAACAATGCTATATGGCAAATAACTTTACCTTTACAAATAATTTAGAAATTTTGAATTCAAAATTAAAAATAGCACAAGAAAAAATCTATTTTTTTTTCTTTTTTAACAAGCTTTCACATTCGTTACTTACGCAAAGAATTCGAAACATTAGTAGGAATTGCGTTGTGCGGCTTTCCAAGGATTTCATAATAGTCTGTATTGAATCCTGGATGGGGAGCTGGTAACAAAGGATTCAATAATATTGAATCATACAACACCAGGAGCCGTGAGGTTAATGGTATAAGAGTTTTATGAACCCTTGGCTTAGTATTTGGTGGCATTCGTTTGCTTTTTTTTTGTTCTTTTCGCTCGCAATACCGTCAGACTTCAGAATTGTATTTCAAACCGGACTAGCAACAATTGTTTCACAGTTATCGCAATAGTTTCATACCAACATAGTTGCATATGTGTGCAATGCTGCTAAATATTCGAATCTTCATCCTGTTCAACCTGTTGCATGTGACACCACCAAGATGACACCACCGGGCATGAAATTTACAATATATCATGAATCAGTAGCACTACCTCCGTAGTAGGCAATTCGAAAGGCAGGCGCAAGAATCTTCTAGAATCGTTGTCCTGATGAAAGCAACGAATTGTCCGACTCATTGTGGATCGAATATACTTGTAATAAAGCAATGCTTATTTAACTGGTACAACGATGGTTGTACCGTATTAGTACCAACTTCGTCAGACACAAAGGATTTCTAATAAAAGTATATATTTCATTATGCCGCCCCTTCTATCAATTTACTTATCCTCCTTCATTTTCTACGTATTTTTGATAGCTTATTTGTTCACGGTATCCATAAATTTAAAACTTTATAATGTAACTATATATTGGTAGACCATATGAGCGTTATTGTAATTATTACAATTAAATAATAGAAAATTGCTCGGTCCGTATAATACACTCTACTTACTTCAGCCTTATGCACCTAAAGATTTTGTTCACCTTTGCGGGGAGTGAGGCGACCGAATATCAGGTTTGGGCCCATTATTCTGCATTAACCGACTATCGGTTCCTTCAATTGAATAAGGATAATCTTCATCCTCATCGAAACCGTCCTCATGCGCTCGTAATGGTTCTGTAACATCATCCAACAATGCTATAATAAAGGAAAAAATTAAACGAATACATATTATTCAACATAATTATAAACTTTGCTGGTAGATTACCTGGCTGAACAGAACTATCAATGGCATCTGGAGAGTAAAAGAAGGATACCATTTTGAAATGATCATTTGCATCCGGCAATAGCATTCGAATAATGTCCACGAAGGAAGGTCGCGCTGTAGCCCGATGTTGCCAACATATTCGCATCAGCTCGTAGAGCTTATCGGGACAATTCTCAGGACGTTCCATGACACCACCATCTATAACGTATCGCAATACTTGGTCATTTGTTAATCCCTATAGAGACAAAAATATAAAGAAGAATGACATAAACAGTCAGCACAAGTGCCAGTGTTCTAGAATGCCCGTTCACGATATTTTGCTTAAATCATGTACCTGATACGGTTGCGAGGCAAGGGTGGCCATCTCCCACAGAACAACTCCATAACTGAATACATCGCTGCTACTCGAAAACATACCATCTTTTAGACTCTCTGGAGCCATCCATCGTACAGGTAAAAATCCTTTTGTACCTTTTCTATAATAGTCAGTTTCGTATATATCGCGTGTCATACCAAAATCACCTATTTTCACAGTTAGATCCTCAGCTACCATACAGTTTCGAGCAGCTAAGTCACGATGGACAAATTTTTTCGCCGCAAGGTAAGCCATACCATCCGCAATTTCGATTGCCATTTGGTAAATCTGTTTCAGTGTTGGAGGCTGTGGTGACGATTCTTCACCATTTTCGTAGTCCGGCCGATGACGCCGAAGGTAGCTTTTCAGATCGCCATTCGCCATCAGCTCCATGATAACTAGCGTCGGTTGGCCAACAGAAACAACACCATAGAGTCTAACAACATGATGTGTATGAAATTCTTTCATAATCGTTGCCTCAATGAGAAAACTATCGCGCTCCCGCTCGGTAGCGTTCTCCGTGACAGTCTTGATGGCACAAGGTACGTTTGTATCATTCCCCAGTTTCGTCATGATACCTTTGTACACCATACCGAACGAACCTTGACCTAGTTCTTCTAGTTGGATTATGTGATCACGAGGTACTTCCCATTCATCTACCTTGTATGTAACTCCTGCATAGTCAGGATTAACCTGCGCAAACAGCCGCATATTTGACATTTGCTTATATTTGTTCATAACATAGCAGACACCAATTATTATCAGCGATACGAGCAACACTGATACAGCCCCAATAGTTATCAACCATCCTACAGTTGGTGTATCTGACTCACGCTTCTCCAAGCTCAGAAACTTCGGTGGAGAATACGGACCATTGCCTGCGGTCGTTGTGGCCATTATACGTATGCTATAGTTTCCTGCATCTAGCTTTGTTAGTAATGCATACCCAAGCAAAGTGTGTACATCCACAGTGACACATCGCACCGTAGGTTGCACTGAGTCTAGATCAGTTCGATGATACTTTATCGAGTACGATACCAATGCCCCATTTGGCTTCGAAGGACCCTTCCACCGCACTCGAATTACACGTTGCGTATGGTTAGACTGATCATCAAGTTCGATAGAATCTATAGGTATATCGTCTGCATCTAGTTTTGTTGGTGTCCTATATATAAATAGAACTTCTGAGCCACAAGGGTCTGCCGTATCTTGTACCAATACTCCAGGTACCTTTGTCGCATGCTCACGGCAAGCGAGAACTCGAAAGTTGTAAAGGGCAAAATGTTTAAAATATGATAAGGGAAATGTTATTCGTGTTTGATTGGTTGTTTCTCCTAGTGTGCGATAGTATTCTTCGTTAGGTTCTTTACTGCTCTCATAATTTGAAGCTATTCTTGGGGCGTTCGCTCTATTAGATGGAAATATAATAGAGTTGTTCCCAGCTGGAACAGTTCGGCTGTTATTACTATCTTCCCTCCGTTTTCGACTGGATTTTGGATTTCTGCAATACACAAATTATAATGTTACTGTTTTCATGACATGCCGTCACAATGTGCCAAATTGCTTAATTGTTCTAAAAATATACCCACTTTATGTAAACATAATTATGCAGCCAATCCTCAAACCCTATTGACATCTCCACCTCATTCACATCTATCTTTAATCCGCTCTCTGATTCCGATATGCCCGAAGCTGAACAGTAGGCCACACACTCTTCCTTTGAGCATTGATTTTGATTATCTTTAACTGGCGAAGCTGTAGTAGCGATTGATGTACTTTCTACAGGAATGTTTGGCTTTGATTCAGGTTTTTCAATTTCTGTGAGAAAGATAAAACAATATTATCTGATTGTTGTCTGTTTTGAGAATGACAAACACTGTACAGCTTACCATCATGACAGTAATTGCGTTGTCTAATCATGTCATTTTTCTCGTCGTTTAAAGTAGCGCCTATTTTATATGCTGATAGTTTCCCGTACATTTTGGTCGGTTCTTGCCATGAAACAATCTATAGTTGATAAGATAATTACAAAGATACATCAAACGAAGACTTTTCAAATCGATAATTCTATTCATTATCGCATATCATTACCATGCTGCTGCTACTTACCAGCGTATTATTTTCTATGTAAACATGTAAATCTCGTACTATTCTTGGGGTGCCCGGTAATGTTCGAAAGTAAGTAATATCCGTTTGCCCACCTAGATTCTCCGAAGACAATGTATATGTTTTAACATAATATGCGTACTGTGTAAAAGGTTGTAAACGTGTAAGAATGTGAGTGGCCTGATCTAATTCCTGCATGTTAGCCACGTCGTCAACACGCCATCCCTGTGAGTTGCATGCATCGCGTCCATCATAGAAGGTAACGTTTTCGTGCGGTGCCTCTATATAGTATACGACGTATCCGAGCAATTGCCGCATATCTGGCAAGTCTTTAAATGAGTCCCATTGAATAATGACTGAGTCTAATGAAATTTTGGTCGGCTTTGTTCTAAGCTTCTTAATTTCACAAGCTACTCGAACCCCGTTAGTTTTGTTTAATTGTTCTTCATTTTCAATGCCCACACCTTCTCCGAAATGACTTTTAAGAGAAATAATTTTCTTCACGCATAACATTGGATTGTCATTGAAACGAACATTGCCACGTTTAATGGTAACATTTTGATTCCAAAGTTCTTGAAGGTTCTGGTTATCAATAACGCTCAACGAGAGGCTGCAAATAGAAGTCGATAATTACCATATTTTCATAACTTCGCGACTATCAGCAGCATGCCTGGTAACAGTATTTACTTACTTTGCATTTAACACAGTACCATGAATGATTTTAAGATTTCTGAAGAATCCCAGCGACATCAGAGCATAAGAACGAACAATTAAGAGATAGCCGTAAATTTCTTCGATCGAATAAAGAACTTTCTCCAATTCACGCACGACATTTTCTACACAATAACGTTGATGGACAAAAAAAAATTATTCATATCATTTTTAAATTCGTAATTCCTTCGGTAAAAATTTTGGAATTGTAACACATACCTCCTCCAAGTTGCCGTAATCGAATTGAAAGAGATCCTTGAATGATGGTGCACCCGCGCAATTGTTGTATCTGCGATATGCTTTCAATAACCATGGCCTTGCATTCACTGCGACATGGACCCTTACATGGAACACAGGTTAGCCGTTGAGTACCAGGGGCAGTTGTCAGGGTGTACCCGACAGGACAATCGAGACGACATTCACCCTGAGCAGGCACATACGGATGATCTTCGGTAATATCTGCTACACGCTGCAGTGGCTTGTACAATTTATAGCATTCTTCTTCCGTTAAGCACCGACTATCGCTGAACAGGAACATATGATCTGGACATTTGTCCACACACCGGGTGTGATTATTGTGAATATAATAGTAATTCCGACACACCATGCAATGCGAATGGTTTCCACCGCTGCACTGACCAAGACAGGATGTGTTGCAGCATTCACCTGTTTTTGTGCATGATTTCGGACAGTTTGCAGGACATTCTGAGGAAAAATATAAAATAAGTTAACTGAATCCATTTTTTCTAATGTAATAATTCAGAACATACTTTGTTGGCAGTGGTTGGATGACCAGCATAGATGGCTTGGTTTATCATTGTGAATCAGTCGATTTACCTCTCGCGATGGACATATGATTGTCTGAGTCATCCCATTTGGAAGCGAAATTGTAACATTGCTCGGACAAGTTGTGCATTCATTTGCATCTTGATTAGCCTAGATTTAAAAAAAAAAACAGCAGAGCAGAGCGATTAGCGAGAAGAATTGTTTGCGCTTGCAGAAGCAAGAAAGCTTAAGCGCGAGTATAATTAGAATTGGCGCCAACAAAAAAAGCCTTTGTGAAGAGAAAAAGAAAGAGAGAGAGAAAGAGAAAGAGAGAGAGAGTTGAATTGCAAAGGAAAAGTTAGGGTTGTAATTATAATAGGAATTATAGTTCGATGAAAAACTAAGATTAATTAGGAATAAAATTTAAGATTAGTTAAGTTAGGATAGGACAAGGTTTTTTTTAGTTTAAAACTATTCCGGAAAACTGGGTTTGTGTATCGCTAAAGAAGCACAGTGTACAAAAGGGAGCTACGGAAAGGTATCCCCAAATAAACTAGTTCCTCTCATAACCAAAAACTCAAGCGTTTCGTTGTTGGTGGACTGCAGTTCTCGTTGGGCTATTCCTTTACCATCTCTCACCATCAGTCGGAATTTCCTATTTCGGTGCGAGAGGTCAACATCGATTATTTGCCGTGATGTGCACTGAAACACACAGTAAGCTCGCTTTTCACCCAAAAATTATACTTACTAGCTAAAGACAATTTGACACAGATAAAAAAAAACATTCGTTCATACAAGCAACACAACACTTTAAATACAAACACCTGTACACATTAGGCCATGTCAGATAGAATACCAATCGGCTCGATTCAGATAAAAGCCCAATTGAATCTTCGAATCTTCCTAGTCCCGAGTGTGCTAACACTAAGTTGGACGCTCTCTGCAATTTTTGATCCAATCGAAAATATTTGTTCCAATTAAGTCAACGATGAATATTTATCAAAAATGTACTTTTACATCCAATATGTTATTTTTAATTTTAAGCAATAAGGCCTTGGCCGTCCTTTATGAATAAAAAAAATTTTTTTTTAATTTTCACATTGATAATATTTATCCAAATTTTGTCAAGTATAAACATATACCTCACATACCTCGTGTTTTTTCGCCACGTTTGTAAACATCAAATTAAAAAGTTGACGCTTCAAATAGTCGAGCAGCAACTTTAAAACCTGAAATCTGTATATTTTGGCAATGCGTTTTAATTTACAATGTTTCGGTAATTCTATAAACTTTGCTCTACGGTAGGCAACGCATAATTAATGGATACGCTCGCATTTATACATTTATACTGCGCGTATACAAGCTCTACAACAAGAAGCTTAACTACATGTGTTTCTGTGCAAGTGGAAAAGCTCTCGTGTGGACGAGCTGTTACGTATTACCTTTATCCAATTCTCTCCTTCAGGTGCTATCGCCTTCCAATCAATTGTATCTGCATGACATAAGTTGGGATTTTTCTCAATACGCACGCCTCCCCGCTGGATGTCGATTAATGAAGTAAGGCCCAGTTCCTAAAACGATAGTAGAAAAACATTTTTTTTTTTGCATAAGCGTTAATAGAACGCGGATAGGCAGCTCTTATAATTATTTTTCTAGTGATTCTTGATCTTTTGGTTGGCTAAACGATCTGCTAGGTCACGTCGACCAACGATTGGCTTAGTAAAACTAGCTGATATCACGTAGTTGGATGGTCAGTCCTGAACTACGAGGGAAACGCCCCGAATGGGATAAGAATTCCGGTCCTGCTAGACGAAGATCGGCGCCGCTGTCTACTCTACCACCTTTAGTTTTTGTAAAATTCTTTTATTGAAGAACTGGTTGTTTGTATATTATTTTCCAGTTGAACATGAACATTTGGAAAGTGATATTGTTTTTTGATAATTTCGTGAGGGCCCAAATTGTTTAAACATTAATTTTTTGAAAATTCAAAACTGTAAAATGTGTGACGAACATAATTTTGATAATAGTAATATCCAAAGAGTAGATACGCGCTTTTAATACTGAAAAAAAATTAAAACCCTCATGGTCCCTTTTCTTCTACCTTTTCTCAATTACAGCATAAATGTAAACTTACCTTTATATGCATCAATTCGTAAACTACAAGTGCATAGTTATTAGCAAGCTCGCTACCTCTGATGACAGTCAGATTCGGGAAAAGTTGGCCCAGAGTTTGCAACCCATTAACACGAAACAACAGCAGATATCCCGTAATTTCCGTAAGCAATGGAAAGGTGTAATTGTCGAAACTGTCGTTGCCATACTTGTCAATCAGCATAATCTGTACGAAGCCCTCCACCACTCGACATTTTCTTAACCGTTCCAAATGGAGAGGTGTATTACGCACATCAACGCTCGAACAAACTACAGCAAAATAAGATCGTATTAAAATCATAAACATAAAAACATTTGCATTATGTTATCAAACAGATGTAAAAAAAAATCTCCATCAATCGAATCATTCACAACGAACAGTGCAAGTAATAACGATTTTCATATCAACCTACCTTCCCCGGAACTCACTATAACGGCCTCTTCCTTTGGCGATGCTGTGCTTCCCATCCGATGTGTGTTCAGCAAAGAATCCGCTCCTTGCGTTGCTGCAACGTTTGTGCTTATTGTGATAACATATAAGAAAAAGAGTGCCCTTCCAATGGCAGACATTCTTTTCCAGCGCCATCGCTTCCACAAGCTAGTGCGACTGTGCCGCCTCACGCCTCGAAGGTACTCTTTCGCAAAGCAATGCACAATGCTGCAACGACTATTATTTGCTACGCAGCTACCACTATCACTCTTCCTTTCCTTCTTATGATCATTTTTTAAGTAATTGTTAATCATGTTGCTATTGTTATTGCAGTTACCGGCACGAGTAACAGAAGCACTGTTTATAATGATATCATTCAACCGAGGGTATTTTCGAATGTGATGGTGGTATGAACAATATAAACTCTGGGATACCCACTGATTCCTCAGCTCACGCTCGTAATTTAAAACAGCGCTCAAGTCACATCCATTGCAATATTCATCAGGCGCAACGAGAGTTTTCAACAGAAATGTGTCCCTCATCGTGATTAGGTTGATGCAACAATTGTGTTTTTTATGTTTAACAACTAATTATTCATTTCACGACCTTTCATGTGCGAAACACATATAATAATCTTTTTACATCGGTGCCATCATTGCATGATGGATTCTGTCACATATCTCATAAAACTATGCCGTCATGACTTTACACTTTTACACTTCATCACTTGTGTTCTGGTTGCACTTTTTGCTTGTATTATTTCTAATCACAATTCTATGATGTTTTCGTTTTCTCTGACGTGGAGTCAGAACAAAACGAATTTTGATGGATTGACACATTTTCTAAAATTCGCACGTATTTCAGCTTGCTCTCATTACTATGTAAGTTATTCATGACTTTTTGTTCTTCCACGATACATGGTTCATTTTTACAATTTCTTGACACGGGCAGGGTCGAGCTGCAATTAAGTCCTAGAAAAACTTATCCTTTTATTAACCCTTGGTTTTGTTCCAAACAGCAATTTTTAATTTCATCGTTATATTCTAGTTTTTCGTTGAGCGGCGTCAATTCACACAATGTACAACTTTCGATGCGTCGAATTCAATCATCATGACTGTCAATGGAAAGTAGCATATTAAATCGGATTCAAATCTACACTACATCCGGTTACAAACCAAATCATACATATGTAAGAAAATAAGCTTCAAATGTGCAGTTTTTACCCAACCTAAACCAGCTGCTACAATGTGGACACTACCATGAAAATCTCCAGAGGAAAATCATAATCATGAAATTTAAATCAAAATAAAATTTACCACCAAAAAAACAAACACATATAATTTAGCAAACCAAACATGCAAAGAGAAACCAATCACATGAAATCATGAATCATGGTACTTAAGACTGAAGGTAAGTAATACATTTGTTTTTGTACATTATTAATAATAAGTAATACATTAATTAAAATGATATGGCAGCAAATTCGTTAAATATACTTTCAAGATTGCAATCTCAATTTCGGGCTTCCTAAAACTATCAAAGCGCCACACATTCAGCCTAGTGAACTAGTTAACTCTTGCAGAAATGGGCTCGGTATTGCAGCAAGGCTAATGTAAGGCTGGTATCACTGGTTATTAGATTTCTATACGGGATTTGATGGATGATGTCGGATAACATATTTGGTTACGCACGCACACGCTCACATACACATTAAATAAAAACTTCACCACATATTTCCTTGCACATGTTTATAATATGCATATTGCTTTAGTCATATCTTTTTCTTTCATCACAAAAATCTCAACAATGTAACTCTCTTAACAAGATGCATTTGTGCGTGTAACACGCTGAATCTAAAACTAACTCCAACGGTTATTGGTATTGCAGCGCCTACATTCCAACCGTATCGCAGCATGCCGCGATACGTTGTTTCCAATTGTACAACTCAAACTTTCTTAATTATTTGAGGTTTTTCACTGCAATTCAAATAGTGTTTAAAATGTAAACGGATTCACCAAACATTGCATTATACAAATGTTTAAATGTATGTTTAAGAGAGAGAAGTTAGTGAGAATCGTACAAATATATCCATAAATTTGACATGTGTGCTCATTCTCATTCAACAGCTTACCAGCTCACTTCTGCGTCACAACTAAAGGTATAAAATTGAGAAACGGTCAACAAAACATCATACGTCACCTGCACGTCAAACGTAGCTTGTGCAAAACTTATATGCATGTTCAGGGACATCATTTCTACTTTTGGTTTGTACCCAAGTCCCGAACTTAGTGAAATTTTTCACTTCCGACCAACCAATTCGACTTGCCATCATCTCTTGTTAGGTTTATAACATCAATACTCGAACTTATATGCATGTTCAGGAACATCATTTCTACTTTTGGTTTGCGCCCAAGTCCCGAACAAAACAACACTTCATACATTAGATGTAGAAATAGGAAAATAAAGCAACAAATAATGGAAGTTACATACTCAGCCACCCGGTCCCTGTTCCCTGCGCTCTTTCCAACATCCATCCACACTATTACATTGACAACATCCAACTCTACCGAAACGAACGTGTGCTATCTATGCCAATATAAATATATATAAATATATATAAATCTTTGAACGAACTTTGCTTTTCTGTAAGTGTAAGCACAAAACAAGGCACAATGAATTGGGGACAAACGAGCCCATAACTTCAGTGTTAAGTGAAGTTCAGTGAAAATTCAATCAACAAATAAACTCCATATATTACGGATAGGTTCACCACTGAAATCTTGTGTCATTCGGGTTTTGTTAAAACTGTGGCTTACGAAAATATGATTTTCTTGTTAAACAAACGGAGATTCAAGAACAAGGAAGAACCGTGTCAATCGCAACAAAGATCCACATGCATTGAATCGTGAGACAGTAACATATATTAAATATATAAACTGCAATAAAACCGCCTTACTAGGCGGTAAAACTGCCTCCACAGCATTTCACTGTGGGTTTACACCCCTGTGAGATGGTTGAGTGTCGAAAATCACTCGTCAGAACTAGAAATATAAACCAAAACCGACGAAATACCGAATATACCGTTCAAAACTGGCAAATTGACTGGGTAAGCCCTGTAAGAGCAAATCCCATAATATTCTCCTTGATGATTTGTTTTGTTTTGCGCGCATAAAAATATGCACCCCTACACTATCACAATCACAATTCATTGTTGCTACTACACCACTATATCAACACAACACATTCGCACAATCATTCTTCTCTTCTGATCCTTCCAACCTGACTGCTTTTACTGCGGATATTTCTGATTTAAGCACATGATTTATATTTATTGAATACTTCAATATGTTCTTATTATTACCATTTTAGCATTCTACTTGTGTGTGTTTCAAAACTCACACCTTTCACTCACTTCCGACGAACAAGGCCAACACCGAATACTGTATTGAGCGTTGGCGTCATGGATTTGAAACGTACTACGAAACTTGTACGACTGACCACATGCACGTAGTAGTAATCGGATTTTTTGTAAAGCCATTCATGATCCCGCACACGCACACGCGCATATGCACACTCACACACACTCACACACACAAGCGCGCGCTCGTACACACGCACACAATCATATCACGAACACACACACAATCATATCAAGAACACACACTAAAGCGCAAACGATACCAACAATAGAGCTAAGGTTCCATTGATAAAAATACTCATCGTAACGTACACCGCCGTAACTACACCCTCAGCTTACACACATTTTTAAAACAAAAACAAGAGTAGCATCGGTATCTTGCTTTCATATTTTCTATCGAATAATACAATTTTTCATGCAGTGCGCCAAATTTCTCCCGCCCATTGCCGATAGTGGAAACCAAAGTATCATCGGTTGAAGAAGAACAGTATAAATGAATAATTTTTGCATTGCTACAAACTAATAAACTAATCACATAATAAATGGCTTCGAACATTGGCATAAAGAAACATTTTCAAATAGTTTAGAGAGCATTATGAAGATGCCACAAAGCGCACACAATAATAGCAGTAGTACGTAAAGGTTTAACAAACGCAGGAATGCACGCACAAACGAACGAGCTCACAGGATCCATCTGTTTTCTAGGCAATAAAGGGCCACCATCATTATTTACGACATTCTTTCACGCACACAACTAAACACAATCTGTTTCACTTCGCCTGTTTTGCGTCGTTGATAAAAAGAATAATACGCATTTTGAAAGATCTGTGGGCACACTCGCTCACATGTTAACGAGCATTATATATACTATTATATATGTATAAACAAATATATAATCTGACGCATTCCCATTACTTCAATCACTTTACTGTACTGTGAACTGAACTTAGACGCATATATATGTATATATATATATATATATATATATATATATATATATATATATATATATATATATATATATATATATATATATATATATATATATATATATATATATATATATATATATATATATATATATATATACACACACACACACACACACCACATCGCAGAGTAGACACGTTGCTCGCGTTGCACGTATTTTTCAGGCAGAATTTTTTCTGTCGATTCATCGTATGCTCTTCTCGCGCTCTCGCCATTTTCCGTGTACGCAATTTTACACTCACACACACACACATACACTTCGAGCACAAACCGGCGTAGAACTTTTTTTTACACACCGACGGATATGTATCTCACTCATACTTTTTATCATTCATATTACCATTATTATATGTGATTCAAGATACCCATATGTAACTAAAGTCTCTCTAAGTCGTCTAAAACAAACATATTTCCGTTACCAAATCGTAACCTTTTGCACCCCTAGCTAAGAAAACACTTTTCTTCTCCACGCTATAAACACGACTGACCGCGATGGCGACTAACTGACGACGACGTGGAATTGACGTCGTTCTGGTGAGATGATGCTGGCTGCGGGATGGTGGTATCCTGTTCGAGGGTTTATACCCTTGCGATATGCTCGCACACACAACACATTTTTTACAGTAGAAAAACAAACACTACCTTGGTTATGGATTAACAAGCTTCAGCTGTCACTCAAGATCGATAATAAATACTGATTCTGTGTTATTTTATTGTCTCAATTGCTGTAACTAATTGTACACAGTATGTACCACTTAGGCGCAATGTTACTAATACATAATACATAATACAAAAACTAATACGCAAAGAATATCAACCTCTTTTATATGTCACGAGCAGTTCATCAATTACAAAGAAGAAGGAAATTCTTACACACATTTCGGTTAGCATTTATTACATATCTGTACGGATTTTATGCTCTACACCATGCTGAAGTTGCAGCCTTTGCTATCGTTTGTCAAACAATTTATATCGCTAATGATTTCCAACAGGCATGTTATGACGAAATCGTAGTCCCATAGTTTCTTTTGACTTGTTATGAGTAATGTAAACCCATAGTTCAAAAAATGGAAAATGCGTAGTTGAAATACTTTAGCAAAGAGCAACAATTTGTCTCAGAAGAATTTAATTTATATCGCCAGTAAAATATATAATCCCACAAGCAAAGTCTGCAAGCATCTACTTTTTTACACAATTCAAAACGAAGTTTTATAAATTAAATAGGACGTAATTATCCATTCTTCTACTACAGTTAATTTATGCATGTAAAAATTAAAAAAAAAAAACATTACCAAAAAAATATATGAACCGTGTATTCATAGGTATTAGTCTTGAGAGTAATATTCTGTAACTGTTTACCATTTCCATTAAAGGTCAAATTCCATTAAACCACCAATACGTGCAAAAATTGCCTACCAACCGTGACGAAATGTTTTTCGTTGATTGAATTGACCAATGGTACGCTCAATTGAAAATAATTCCAAAGCATTCTACTTCGCATCCTACTGCCTATATGAGCACATCCCAAAAGACATAGCTTTGAGTGGTTTAAATTATCAGTATATCCTTTTGTGGTTGAGATTAAACATGCGATCGTGAGGAAACATTATTTTTCAAATCTTTATTCATCGCTCGTGAAGCCTTACAACAGAAAGCTAGAAAGCACATTTATGATGTTCTTTCTTCCATGTATTCGATGTATTTAGTTAGGGCCCTATAACATTAATCACTTTTGGAAAGAATACTCCACGAATTTTCTGTTGGTTCGAATCGAATTGACACATTTTAGCGCGGCATGGCAAAATGAATTTACATAATTTCGCTATGCAAACGAAAAAATATTCCATAGTTGCGATCGCATAAAAAACCTTGAAATCATTTAAATTCCAACTTATGCTGACATGAATTGCGAACAAGATTTCTTACACAAGGTTAAGGAGTAAATTAACTATGCAAAGTTAAAAAAAAACCGTCATACCCCGTTTTATCAATATGAAGATTAAAGGTGATACCGGGCGCATATTTCATCGTAATTGAATTATCATTCGATTTCATACTTGCCGACATCAGACGAAAACAACATTCCCGTGCGTGACAAAGAGCACGATTCAATTGTCTTGATGAATGTAATGAACGTGAGATGTTCTTCAATAAAGCCCTGAAAAACGGAATGACGATACTGGAGCTCGGTTCGATAGCTTCCAATCCAAGAGCTATCGAAGCTGTGAATATTTCAATGTCGGTAAAATATTTTTATTTATTATTAAGTATGACGGCACGTCGCGGTGTTGTCAATGTCGGTAAACTAATTGTAGAGAATTTGGTGTGCACAACAGGCGTGGTAGCAACCGTTACGATATGTACTATAGTTGTCATAACCGCCATCGAAACGGGTTTAGACGTAGTTCCCAGCTAAAAACCGAGAACTTCCATTTCAAGCCTAGCAATGACTGCCTCACCATAAACATTAACCAACGTCTCAAAACTTTGTAAAGTCAGCCTGGAAGATTTAAACGCTGAAGTTGGGTAGGAGCCAATATACATCGCCAAAACATTGGTCACAGTCACAGTCTACATAAGCACAGTAGTGATACTAATGTTGGTAGTAGATCCAGCTCACAGCCGTAGGCAATTTGGTCGTTGCAAGAACCAACTTTGCTCGTCGTTCGTCGTCCACAAAGTTACTTCTTACCAGACAGACCATATGTTGATCACCTGCCGAGGACAGTTTAGCCTGTTAATTGGCAGAACGTAACGAACAAGACAGTATTGAATCTAAGGCTTCTCAAATTTTAAAACTATCCCCATGCTGCCAAAAACAATATTTTCGGCCTGATTTGGGTATGAAGCCATCAACATGGAAAAAAATGAAAATTGCATGATTGCGTACTTCTGATGACATTTCAAAGTTAGTGAAAAACTTGTTGGGTGCAAGCAATTACGCCATTTTCCATTCGGCCAAATTTATCTCTTGAAAAGAAGTAAAAAAAAATAATACATACAATGGTCAAATTCATTACTATTTTTTAAGCTAACTAGTCATCGAAAGAAAACAAAATAAAAATTCAAACGCTCGGGGCCTCTGAAGCGAATTGTTTCCTTTTGGCACCATCTATAAGCACTGCAATTGAATTCTACAATTGTACGTAGGAGTTGTGCATGTAAGGCAGACAATAAATTTTTTTATAGTATCGGTGTTTGAGTTTCTTTGTGTGATTACATATTTATTGAATCCCTTTTGCATATTGAATTTGGTATCAGCAAATTTGTACAATCAAAAGAACCTTACAGATCCATTCTGATGATAAATTGGCTTGAAAATAAGTGTAAAATCACTATACATATTCAGCGGGATGTGAATGTATATGTATTACCTTAAATATGTTGAATAGAATATGATATAGCATGTTTCAGAGTAACTTCGTTCGTGGTACCGTCAGATTCTCAGTTGAGCTTTTAAGAACTATTTGAACGAATACTAAAAACATTAAAGAATGCAAATAAACATAGTGCATTAGCTTCTCAATAATCCTATCACATATTTTACTGTTGATGCCTATTGTTACCATAAAAAAAATGAATGCTCAATATTCTGTTTAGCTTACTTATCCCGTTGAATCTTACTATACCTTATTCTTCTTCTTCTTGGCGTAACGACCTCTAAGGTCATGCCAGCCATCGAAATGGCTTTCTAGACTGCCGATACCACGTAGTTTGTTAGTCAGACCTCACTACGGGGGACGGTCCGGATGGGATTTGAGCTCCGGTCCTGCCGTTTGAAGACCGGCGCCGCTATCGCCTACACCACCGGTCCGTCCTTGCTATACCATTGTTAAGTATTTTAGGATGAAGGTAGTTGGGTCATAAGAAAAGTAAACACACGCATAACGGAAAAAATTGAAACAATCTACAGTTATTTTTTTCTGTCATAGCTATAATCAATCATTTCATAAATGTTGTATACGTTCTACAGTTTCGGGGTTCCATTTTTATGACACGTTCAGTAATATATTTAGATGCCAGCATTTTAATTTTATAATCACACTCGCATACAGTTTCTTGTGCAGCAATTTTAACCTTTTTATATTTTGTTTGTAATATTTTAAAATCCCCGTAAATAACTTTCAGTGTCTCCACAATATCGGTAGTAAAAAATCATGTAACGTATCAACGGTAGCTTAGCAAAGGATTATTTACGCCATGATAATCACACAAACTAGGATCTTCATATAATGTGTCGTTAAAATAGATCTGCATATTTGCACAATATGCTTAAAATATACATTTAAACATAAACTGTGTGAAGCCAATTAATGTGCAAAAAATAACAAATGTAATTATTTATTCGTTATACTTTCGTAAAACAATTTAATACAGGAGTCGAATATACTACTTGCACAATTTATTGTTTATAACATTGTAACTCGTACTAGCGGTACAACAAATTCTCATTTTAGCATAACGCATGTGATACTATAATATTGAAGAAAGGTTCACCGTGTATTCGGTCATTGATGCAGGAACATGGAAAAGAACTAATACACCGTTAGTAAGTGTCCTGTTAGTTAGTGTAACGTCCTGGGTGTAAACATGCTTTATACTGGGTATTTTGATATTTTTGGCTTTTTATAGAAAAGAAAAACGTTTTCGAATAGTAATAGCAACTTAAAATATCGACAATCGTTAAGAAAATCATTGGTTTACAATTTGCAACTCGTACACACTCAAATATATAATTACACGACCAGTACACAATTCAATACTTACCTATAGATAAATATATTTTCGACTGTATAACTCCTGTATTATGTTTGCTACTGTTGATACTGTTGATTTGGTAGCTGATTTTGGAACTGCTGCTGCTGCTGTAACATGGTCTTAATAGCATCTACACTATTGGAAGCAGTCGCATTAATTGATTCTAACTCCAGCTCTATATCCGTGGCACTGCCAGCCCCGTTGTCTGTGTTACAGCCTGCGCTATAAGACGATGTTGTCGTCAAGGACATATTTTCTGTACTGCTAACCTCATAATATCCGACCTGGTTCACTGCAGCCAAAGGAGGCGAATCCGACATCACATCGATGGCAGAAACTGATGTCGAAGCGACCGATTGAGAAGAAGACTGACTGGGAATAATTTGCTGCGTTTGATTTGCATGGGGTCCAGATGATGCAACAATACCGGAAGGAAATTTCATTTCCTCTTTTTGCTGCTTTAGAAATTTTTCCAATTCAAGAAAGTGTCGCAATTTCAGTTCCTCGTGTTCTATTTGCTGCCGTTGGAGTAACAAATGTAGTTGTTGTCGAGCGCTTGGCATTAACTGCATTCCACATAGGAGATTTTGAATGGCGATCAAATTATGTCCAATATCCGAATTGTTGAAATTTGATTCCAATGGAATTTGTGGGACTACTGCAAGTGATTGAGAGGGTTGAGTACCGATAGAATAGTTGGAGCTATCCATCAAAGTTGTCTGTACGTTATCTGTAAAACATATAAGATAAATTAGCATTTAGAATAACAAGGACGATACGGGTTGACTGCTTACTGTTGGGATTGGAGGATATTGCAGCTGGAGCGTTCATTTGTGGTTGTGATTGTATTGATTGTGAAGAATGCTGCTGATGCTGTTGTATATGCTTTGTGAATGTTGCATTAGCCGCAGATGCCGCAACTTGCGACGGTTTTAAGGAAGATGATGGTAAGCTTATTTGTTGAATCTTTCCTTGCGATGTCATGTTGAGAGAACACGATGTTGATGATTCTAAATTTGGAGTTTTTGGAAGCATTTGATTCAATTTCGCCTCCAGATCATTTGTGGTTGGAACTTCACACATAATTGGTGCCATCTGTTGGTTTTGTTGATATTGGGATGGAAAGGTTTGACAATATTTTTCATCCGTTGGTGAAGAGAAAGCCGTGTTTGTCTGAGTATCAACAAGCTTCGTCACGACTGGTTTGAGCTGAATATTAATTGTCTGTGGTTGCAACTCAATGGCTTGTGGTGATTCCAGAACGGGCTGAATGTGGAACCGCGACACTTTGCGTACTAATGTTTTTTGTTCATTTGGACTCTTTATTTCTCCACTTATCTCACCACATGGGCTTTTAAGAACTGATTGATTATGTTGCTGCAATGCAAAAAATCAAATTTAGTTTAAAGAAATAGAGAGAATTTTGCATTAATGTTGTTTTTTTTTACACTCACCACCAACAATGCTGAGTGATCCGATGATCCACATGCAGATACTGGTATAGACGATTCCGATCCAACAGTCGCGCTTGGTAAATTCAGCTGCAGTTCTATTACGCTATAAGAACAAAGCCAATGTTTATTATTATACAATAGCGTAAACTTAGCAAATGGAGAGGGGCAACGTCTAACGAACATAGACAAAGCACGTTACAAATTGGTAGACAAAAGATGGGAAAGGATAGCGGCAAAAGATATTTTGTTTTTTTTGGGACTTGGGGCCTCATTCATTTTAAAAGAGATACATAGTGGAAGTACAAAAAACCCACGTTATTAAGTCCCGATAGCACGCGCACCCAAAGATTACAATGGAAAAAACCACGTGCGTCTTAATGAGAGCGAGAAACCATGCTGGGAGGTAGGGACAAGCAGGTAAACAAGGGTTAGGTTAGACAGGTTGTTAA
Organism: Anopheles maculipalpis; assembly: GCF_943734695.1. NCBI lineage: Eukaryota > Metazoa > Arthropoda > Insecta > Diptera > Culicidae > Anopheles > Anopheles maculipalpis. Next base: position 98,546,669 of record NC_064871.1, on the reverse strand, counting down.
CAGACTCTTTGTTTGTAGGTGTAGCCGTGACATGATAATCTTTGTTTTCTTTTAATGGCCTCTGTTACTGACCTGTCGATGCGATCAACATTCCCTTGACTGGCTAGTTGTTTTTCCCGATTATCATCAATGTTGATACTAGATTCCCGAACCGATTGCTGCGAAGCACACGGTTGCGATGAGTCTGATTCCACTATAGACACATTGTTAAGCTCCGCAGATGTTTGCCTTGTTGCATGTTGCTGCGGTTGTTCCTGTAATCCGATGTTGGATGCATCTTGCACTGAACTGGATTGTTGCTGCGTTGACTGTGATGTAAATTCGCCAGCCACAACTGCCGCGTAACTTGTTCCTTCAACTATATATTCTTGAGTTGTAGGAACTGTGCCTTCTTTTGTGACAGTCTCATGTATTTCATTCGATGACGCACCATTTCCATCCGATACATATTCTTGCGATTGGTAAAAAACCACCGGCTGCGATTGAAGTTGTTGCGATTGCTGTGATAATAACGGTTCGGAAGGATACGGAGCTGGATGAGGGGAAATCATCGCTGACAATGCAGTAGCACTGGCCTGTGATGAAAGACTTGTGGACGCGCCTGATTTATTTGTGTTCACATGAACGTGTGTTATGTTCTCTAAGCCTATTTTGAGCTGCTCCAACGTTTCTGGCATCCGATTACTATTAGCCATTGATTCACGAGACCCTTGATCAAGAGAAAGTTGGGCAGTTATTAAACTGTTCGGTTCTACTGGCCTCATTTGCTGATTTTGTTGCATTTGTTGCTGCTGTATCATTTGCTGTTGCTGTTGCTGCATCTGAAATACAACTTGCTGCTGCAGTTGTTGATGATATTGATGTTGCTGTTGAAACTGTAATTGATGTAGCTGTTGTTGATCACATTCTGTGAGATTACTTTCGTTTACCAACAAGCTATTTCCTTGTTGTTGCTGATACTGTATCTGTTGCTGTTGAAGGATAGCTTGTTGAATCGATAGTTGTTGTAACTGTTGCTGCTGTTGTATCTGGTATTGCACTTGTTGCTGTATTTGTTGTTGCAGAACCGTAGGTGCTTCGAAACTGTTCGTTAGTTGTTGTGTTATTGCATAAGACTGTTGTTGTTGGTTTGCCATGTCCAGTGATTGCTGTTGAAAGTACATTTCTTGTTGCTGTTGCATGCCATCGTTAAACGTATTTGGGAGCATTAGATTTGTTGATTCCGTATTTAACAGCTGTTGAGTTGGTGCAGATTCCATCAAAGCAGACTGACGAGGTACGTAATCCGAAGTTTGTTGTGGAAGGATGGGTTCTGCAAAAGGATCCACAAAATCAGTTTGGACTTCTATTCCAGCGTCAGGCAGCATAGGCTTAGACCAGTCCACCACTGTTTTTTTCTCGATCTGAGGCTCGTTTACATCCACAACATCCGGTAAAACCACGGGAGTAACAGAAAAACGAGAAAGCTTTCGTTCCTTCAGCTGGGGGGTCGCAATTGGTGTTTTTGATAGTTCGTTAGAAGGCGAATCAACCTTACTTTCATCAATTAGAAGCACTGTTTCTTCACCAACTTGCATCGATTCATTTGTCCTAATATTTTCGGAATTATTTACATGAGATGCCGAAATCTGACATACATTTTGACTAGAAGATTCCATCACGGAAAGGTTGCTAATAGCTGTGGAAAGTAAAGCACCTTTAACTGAATTATCTGCCACTGCTATGTTGGATGACTCAGAAGTGGAAACACTCTGTTGTGGTTGTTCGATCTGTTTAACTATTGTTGTATTGGTTTCGATTTCTTCCGATACAAAAGTTGCTTCATTAGCAACCACTGTAGCCATAAATTGACGGTCGTCTGAACATGATACTGTGCTCATATTGTCGTGTTCGCCAAAACTTGAACGAGACTGTAGAATGTCAAAATTGCTTGCAGAAGTAATTGTGTTCTCTGGTGTGTTCTCATGTGATGTATAATCTGTACTAACAGTACTTGCTTTACGCGAGTTTTCATCGCAACTGCTGTTATTATCATTTACACTTTCGTCAGTTATCATGCATACAGTAGTAACAGACGTTTGATGGGTATCGTCACTGTTGCAGATCATCTCATTTTTTTGCTCTTGGTCCTGCAGTGCAGATGCAATGGAAGTATTTTCGGTACTGTTACCATCACTTGGCTGTGGTTTTTCCAGGGAAGTCACTTCACCGTTCGTTTGTGATGAAACAAAGGATGCGATAAGTTGTTGTTGAGACAGTGGCGAAGACGATGTCGAAGATGTAGTTGTACTTGATATTCCTGTTCCAAGAGCTTGGCGATCAATGATTGTAGGATCGAAAATGTGTGTAAAATTTGCTGCAGTAGTCGACGTTTCATCGCGCTAACAATGGGCATAGATCAAGATAGAAAAAAAACAAAGAAAAGAACAAATAAAAATAACAAGAGTTTGTATGACTGTTTAGCAGTTAAGTAACATATTTGTTGTATAAAAAAATACTTGTTTATTTTATTTCAAACAAAGCAAAGAAAAATTCTGTTCGTAAACTTTGCGCAAAATTTAAGCATAGATCAATAAAGAAAACAATAAAAAATTTGTGATATGGTAAGATTTAAGCAGCAAAGACGTGACAATATACCAACAAGTCAGCCATACCCGATTACAAATTTGAAAGAAGTTTTTTTTTTCTTCAAAGAAAATAATTAATAATGACAATATCATTGTTTCCATAACAAAAGCTACTGAAACATGACAAAAATTACAATTTTAACAGTTTAAAAAAATCTAATTCTAATAAACGAACATTTGAGTAAGACGTTCTATCAAATTAAATATTCTATATGTTTTATCATATATACAGTTAACTGCCACAAACATTTGTGATGCCCTTTGAAAAGATATATTGCTCTATATTACCGGTTAGTTAACAAACATTCTTTTATATAATTACAGATAGCACCCTCCTGTACGCTACAGTATCAAAATAAAATGACTAGTAATTCTCACGTATATCAAGTTCGTAATGACAACCTTGTTGAGCAATATATTGCTAAAATACAGAAGGATGTAACACATTTACAGTAACGAATTAAAATAACATGAAGTGAAATATCGTTTCATCGTGAACACTCTCAAATCTGCAAGTCGATAGGACTGTCGAATGACAGCGGTTTTCAGTTTAGAAGATTCTTTCAAGCATGCAATTTCATGTCAGCTTGATCCTGGATATAGAATGTAAACAAATATCAGGTGTAAATGTATTGCACCTGAAACTTTTCGCAATTCATCTGAAATATGTTCTATTATGATATTATTTTAACTTTGAAACTTTAAAATGATTTCCAAATTAGAGAATCACACCATAGAATCGGTGTATATATAATAAAAAAGAGAAAAGAAAAAAATAGGGAGCTTTTCAGGGAGGGACAAAAATGCATCGAAAATGAAGGTACTGTGAAATAAGAGGGATTTTCCGAATATGAGAGATTGAATGTCATAGGGGATCCACACTTATATTCCGCTTAGGGCCTCCGAGGGGCCCCTCACTAGGTTTGGGTATTGGAGTTCATTGTACTTTTTAAATGCCGATTTGTTTATGTGAATGTATACATTATTCTGAAGTACAGTTCATTTCCAATTCCTTTCTCTAATCCAATCCAATCCTGTAATACTCTGTACTGCATACCACGGTAACTTACTGTACTCACAGTGAATGAAACTCATATTAAACGTATTATCATTACACAACACAGATCAACAAAAGAAGATTCACAAGTATTACGGCATCAAACATTCGAAAAATTTAATAAGTAAAAAAATTTGCAAATTATTGATTGAAATACCAATTCAACTGTCCTGTCTGACATGACATGTCTTGATTAAAATGTCTTTACTTATATACGCACAAATCAACAATTAGATAATTTGTATCAACAAACAAAAAGATAAATAAACAAGCAAACAAACAAACAAACAAAATAAAAAAACTAACAAACAGAGCAAAACACATATGCAAGTAATATAAACAGTGCGAAACGATAAATTAAACATAATAACACGAGCAGGAGTAAAAACGCACAGTAAAAAAATGGGAAAATTTCATATTGTTCACTTACGGATCTATGCCTCTGATGTGTTTTAAAATTCGAACGCTGTCGTGTTAGAGACGCATGGCGCACCTGGTAGTAGTGGGTTGTTGTATGTTGATATTTATCGTTGCAGAAATTGCAGTGATGTTCATTTAAATGCATATTAACGAATTAATAATATGATCAGAGTAACTATATATAAGTACATTTTTTGCACACATCTTAACGAATGATAGGACAAGGATATAGGATTTTATGAGAGAAAACTTCCATTCATAGACATGATTGTTTCTGTGCATACGTAAGTTATATGTTACATGCTTTTTGGTTTTAAACCTAGATCACGACGTCCATCTAATCGGTCATAACTTACTAAACTTGTTGATTCCACGTAGTTAGAGAATCACTATTCACTACCGAAACACTGTTACATACGGTATGTTTTGGTAGCCTTTACATGATAGTTTAGTAATATATTTAAAATAATCATCATTCTTTTGAAAAAAATAAACGAAAGTGTAAGCAATTTAAAATGGGTCTCGTCTATCTAGATTCCTTATGGATTTAATTTTCTTTAATTCCGTTTGAACGGCCTGACTGTATTGCTTTATGACTTCAACTGATAAAGTAGAAGACAGTAAAGAAGAAGACAGATTATGCATAGCGACTGAAAAGCATGGAAATTTCTCTGAATAGAATGTATATTTTTAATATGACATGGTTACCAATTGCTACATACACATACACATCTTAATAACTGATGTTGGTTTGTGGACATGGGAAGTGTATCTATACGACACTGGAATTGGAGCGGTTTGAATTTGTATTTAAACGACACTTTGGCATGGCAACATGGCAAGAATGGCAACTGACTCGTTAAGGCGATAATTCCTTTTTATATCCTTTCCGCGCATATCCTGAGAGGTAAGTATGAGGATATAAAAGGGAATGGCAGTGGAAGTGAAAGCAAGGCTATGTGTATGAGCAGACTGGTTTAGCTTAGGGCTCAACAGTGTTAAAGAATGAAAAGCCTGAATCGATTAAATAGGTTTCTTACCTTTTCCATCGACCGACGATAGCATTGCGATGCAATCGGCAGTTGGTTTGGATTTTCTTTCAGTTGTCGTTGAATATCGCGAACCATTTCGATGAATATAGTTGTCTGTGATTCACTTAGAAGATCTTGTTTCACCTAATGTTTAAACAAAAATAAATATTATCAGTATGTTTAATTTTTGTTTTCTTTTTTAACACTTACTAGATCTTGGGCCACCTCTACCGGGTTAACGTTGCTTGGATCAAACTTAAATTTAATAGTTTTTGGTCGATTTTCCATCTCGCATTCAATGATATTATTTTCGTATCCGAGTACATGCAATTTCGGATTTCGTTCTGTAGAACGATGATTGCGGCGTTTTTTCATTTCACTTGTCAATCTTTTTGGTAGCGCAGCCTGTGATGAAGGAGCAGCTGTCGATATATTCTGATCTAGCATAACAGTCGCTGTAGGCAGGTTTCCAGCAGAGGATGTTGCAGGATTAACGATATTAGAACCTTTCTGCCCCACGAGATTTCCGCTACCATTATAATTTGATGCTAATGCTCCGGCTTGATGCAGAAATGTGGCTTCTTGTGAATTAAGGGTCATTTGATGAGCAACTTGTTGCTGCTGAAAGTTCTGTTGTTGCATTAAAGGTTGTTGTAAGAACTGTTGCTGTTCTTGTTGTTGCTGGTTGTACTGTAATTGCTGTTGCAGGTGTGAATTGTTTTCATTCGATGAAACTGGAACTGTACTCGAAGTCAATGAGCCATCATTTTCTTGCTGAGAAGATCCTTGAGAAACTAGTTGAGAAATCGTTTGCTGCACTGCGACTGGGGAGGGTTGCTGCGCCATTAGAGCATTATGCGATGGAAGCGCCTGAGCGATTTGGGACTGCTGTGGCTGTTGCTGATTTATTAAAGATGGTGATTGTTGTTTTACAAATTGTTGTTGCGAAGCTACTTGATGATGTACCAAATTGGTGGTAGAAGAACTCGGTTGTGGTGGAGCTTGCGATGCTGCAATTTGATTTGGCATGGAGTGGTGTAACTGCGCTGAAGTATCGCATAAGTGTTGAGCCATGTAAATATTTTGATTTGTATGTATATGCAATGGTTGATTATGTGTAACGTTATTGGTAGGTTTTTGAGATTGTTGTTGTATATAAACATTTTGCGATTGCATTTGTTGATGGTGCTGTGGTTGTTGCGGCGTTTGCTGATTTGTCTGTTGTTGGGGCTGCTGTTGTGTCTGTTGTTGGGACTGCTGCTGTGTCTGTTGTTGGGACTGCTGCTGTGTCTGTTGTTGGGATTGCTGTTGTGCCTGTTGTTGAACTTGTTGTTGTGGCTGTTGTTGTGTTTGTTGTTGCTGCTGTGGCTGTTGTGTTTGTTTCTGTTGCTGTTGTTGTGTTTGTTGTTGCTGCTGTGGCTGTTGTTGTGTTTGTTGCTTTGGCTGTTGTTGTGTTTGTTGTTGCTGCTGTAACTGTGGCTGTTGTGTTTGTTGTTGCTGCTGTAACTGTTGTTGTTGTGGAGGTTGTTGTTGTTGTTGTGGAGGTTGTTGTTGTTGTTGTGGCTGTTGCAGCTGCTGTAGTTTTAATTGCTGCTGGGGATGTTGTTGCTGTTGAATATTCTGTGCTGGCTGGCTATGAATAGGAATGATTCCCTGGAGTTGTTGTTCAAGAGTGGAAATTTGTTCCTGTAGTTCGGCCTGTTGTTGCTGTTGTTGCATCATAGCAAAATTTTTTTGCTGCAGATGTAATATTTGCTGCACCAACTGCTGTTGTGCTCCAATTTGGTTCATATACTGCAGATTTCCTCCTTGAGATTGACTCTGATGTGAAGCTTGCTGTTGTTGTAGCTGAAGAAGAAAGTTCTGTTGTTGTTGTGAATCCACGAAGATTTGCTGTTGTATGAAGTTAGTTTGTTGTGTTGATGCATGATTAGTCTGAGTTGGTTGATTTGTAATAATTTGACTAAGGAACTGCTGGTGCTGCTGTTGCTGCATAACTTGTGACATTGGTTGTTGTAGAGGAATATTTTGTCCTATAACAAACTGACTCCCAACTGTATGCTGTTGATAGGTTTGTTGCAATTGCTCATTGCCCAATGGGACAGAAATCTGTTGTTGATAAATTATTTGCTGAGTTTGCGACGCTGGAAGGGATGATGCTTGATAATATCCTTGATGCGATTGAACCAGTTGTTGCTGTTGTTGTTGAACCGGTTGCGCTATTTGCGGCACTTGAAGTTCGGTTACTTGGAGATCATTTTCTAACTGCTGTTGTAGCTGCTGTTGTTGAAACAATTGTTGTGCAATCAGTGCTTGTTTTTGGAGAATTTCTTTGTCTTTTTCAACTTGTTGTTGCCGAGCTCTCTCCTCTCGTTCTTTTAACAATGTTTGAATTTGAACTTTGAGAATCTTCGCAACCGTCTTAGAATCGTCTTCCATCAATATGCCAGACTTGTACATTTCGTTAGCTATCTCTTCTGCATCATCCACGCGGATGTCAAAGTCAAATTGAATGGCTTCATTTTCTTTATGTTTATTAACACGTTTCTTTGGATCCATAATGCGCAGGCGAAATTCCATACGCACATTATCCGGATTGGTTAAGAAAAGATCCTTCGATATGGGCTCCAACCGAATACCAATATCTTCACAAAAAAATTCACAATTGAGTAATTCCTTACAAGTAGGCCGACCTTCTTTTTTATCGTGTATGCAACGTTCAATGATCTCACGCACTTCGGGATTCTCGACTTTTTCCAGACTTTGTGGTTTCACGCCGGATGTTACTTTTTTATAAATCTGTGCTGGCGTATTACATTCATTGTATGGATACTCTGAAGTAGCCATCTCCAACATACACATTCCGAAAGCGTACACATCAACGGCTTCGTCGTAATGTTCTTCGTACATTTCAGGTGCCATGAATTCCGGCGTACCAATAACCGACTTGGCAAAGCTTCGATTTTTCAGTGTGGCTAATCCTAAATCACCTATCTTGACACTCCCTGTCGTTCCGGTTATAAATATATTATCACATTTCAGATCACGATGAATGATAGGCGGCATGCGTGAATGTAAGAAATGCAAACCCTTTAGAATTTGCCGACACCAGGACTTCAGCACCTTTGGATTAATTTTTTTAAATCGACGCAAATACCTGGAAAGCAAAAATACATATTAGAATTGGAATCAAGGTACTTCATTGTGTTTTGAACACATCCATATAAAATTCAATTAATGATAACACTTACGACTTTAATGTACCGGAAAGCATGAGCTCGGTAACGAGAACAATATTTTTCTTCTTGTTTCCAGTCGTTGGTGCCGCCTCCCAGTAATTGTAAAATCTGACGATGTTTGGATGTTGTAGTTTTTTAAGCATTTCCGCTTCTTCTCGAAATCTGGCTCGTTCGACACGATTAACCTTTTTCTCCTAAAATAATAATATAAAATAAAAAAACAAACAAATAAAAGATGTTTCTTATGTTTTACCCGTTAAAAATCAATGCAAATTCTGTACCAACCAATAATTCACACCACGCTACGGCTACACCGGTTTGAGTATCTAATCCACGATAAACGGTTTTGAATGATCCCCGACCAACCTCTTTATCGTATTTTAGAAACCTTCCACAGGGAGATATTCCGATAGCTTCATCTTCGTCGTCCTCTTTTTTTTGTTGCTTACGTTGCTCCTCAAATTTTTCTAGATCAAAGATTGGGCCATACTGCACCAATTTTTCTTCGGAAGGCTTAAATTGAAGAGCTAAATTTTCTGCTTCACGACTTAATATTTCAATATTATCGTCCAGATTTCGTGGATATTCGGTTTCGATTGTTTCATTTTCGATAAAGTTTTTTGAATATATTACTGACATAGCCGTATTTTCAAGACTTTTGCGCACAAATCGAAGAATTGTTCGACTTTTTGAATTATCCAATCCGCGTGAGCTTCCTTCTTCTGCGTTATGCATATTCTCTGTATCTTTTAGGCGTGTCTTTACATCCATTTCTTTTTCGTCGTTTCCACGAGCTCCTTCTTTATCATTTGCTTTCATTCCCTTCTCATCTATATTACTGTACGTATGAGAGTCATGAGTTTCCACTTGCGAAAGACGTGTCTCTTTTGCTTCCGCGCTAGAATTTTCCTCGTAGCCTTCTGTCAAAGACTCTTTCGTTTCTTTTTCGTTAAGCTTTGCCGTCATTTTGACTGGGTTACTATTCTCTACAGTACGATCGCCCTCGATAGGTGTTACATGTTCCTGTGAGTCGCACAGTTTTTCTATATCTCCTCTCGTCTCGTTGTTTGTTGTTTGGATGATTGTTTTGGATTCTTCAATTTGCTCGATCGCCATATTTTCTTCTTTGTCCGCAATCACGGGGGACACTTTTGAGATCATCCCGTGACTTCGGACAGTATTGCGTTTCTTTGGTGACGTTTCACTGATGGCCAAACCTCCACTTTCATCCTTTCGATTTCGCGTTTTACAAGTTGTTGGAGTTGCATCGCGCGACTGCTGATGTGATTTAACGGGGGGTTTTTGTTGTTGCTTTCTTTCATCCATTTTATCATCGTTTTTATTTTGTGAATGGATTTTTTTATCACCAGGGGATGCACGACGAAAATGGTTTCCTGCCCCTGGAATGGCTCCACCAACTGTTGTTACTTCAGTACAAATAGCACTGTTTGCAGAATCGCCTGCAGTTGATATGGATGCAGTAAAATTAGTTACAGTAGTAGTATTTACTGTGGTGTTGCTGCAGTTCAATGAGTTATTACTGCTGCCGCTACTGCTGTTATGTTCGAAAACCCTTGATATTAAACCCCCCGTGTTGACAGCCGTTGGATTCGTACTAGAAGTACTAGGTCGAATTGTATTAATATGATGATAGCGTTGTTGTCTTAATGTACTGCAATTGTTTTGGTTATAGGTAGTAGTGTTGTTGTTGGTACTTGTAATATTACTAGAGCTAACGCTACTGCTCGTGCTTGCAGTGCAATTTGTAGCGTTGTTACAAGAAGAACTTCCAATGGTGCTACCACTGCTATTATTGTTTATACTGTTCAAGCTTGACGAAGAAGTCGATTGACTAGAAGAGCGTAATCTTCTTGCACGATGGTTAATGAATTGCTGCTGATTACCCGACGAAACTCGCAAGCTTTGCTGTGTTTCTTGATGGTTTCCTACAGTTGTAGTTGCCTGCACCGAATTGCTGAAAAACGAAGATAATTAAATGTTTAATTGGTCTTCATACTGAATTAGTCAAAAATAGCAAAATCATACGAACGATTATGCTTACCTTCTGCCAATACATGCTCTTTTCGTGGCTCCCATTTGTAAGGCATTATTGCAACATGTTCTACCCGATGTTCATGAACAGTGATTCTAAAGCGATGTTGTGATGGAACTCGTAGCTACAGTTACAACGGTATGTTTTATGTTTTCCGAATTTAATTTTTTTTTATAAGGTAACCGTTTTCATTGCCGACTCCTTTAACATCGATTTGTAGTGTTTCACTTTGTATTTTGGTGCGTTTTTGCCATTTGAAGTAGTCCAAGCAGTTTGTGTCCGTCGTTTGATCAACAAATCTATTAAAAGGAATGTATAAATATTGTAATTATATATACTAATGCAAAAACTCATCCATTTAGGTAACAAAAACCAGCGTTACATAGCTATTGTAGATACCAAAATATGAGCAGTATGTGTTAATATTATATAGATATGTATGTATACATGGATATGTAAATATACAAATTTATAACAAATTATTTTAGCATAGCAAATAGTAAATGTAAAATGATATACGTATGGAAAATTATAAATAATTCTATGTATTTCAATGAAATGCAAAAACTATCCCATACACACGGATAATATCATAAAATCGTTAAAACCATCCTGACACATGGTCAAACTCATCAACACCAACTCCGCCAGCAGCTACGCCACCAGGACAATCTCCTTCAAGGCAAAGACAGTGTATAATGAACACGTTGCTTCGGATATTTCTCCCTCCAGTTTGATCGCCCGAAAGAATGCCTAGTCAGCTCGTCCAGGGTAAGGTTAAATAACTGCGTTCCCGGTTCTCGTTGGAAAATGAGCAGGAAGAAAAGGAGCCATTACTTTGCAATTGATGCAATTTGATCCAGTTCCATTCCGTTCGTTTTTTCCACCAAATTTCCCAACGCTATTCACAAACTTGAAATAACGTTCAACCTGCTGGTGATGTTGCTAATGTCATTCGAAGGATCATTGCATATTGTGAACTTCCCCTTCCTAAATTGCACCTGATGAAAGTAATTGGGATCAAAGTGCCCACGATATAAGGCAATTTTCACTTTTATGCCACCTACTGTCCTGTTCACATTCGCCCACCGAGCTGTGCTGAAAAGGGACATGTTCTTTTACCTAGTTGTCGTGTCGGTACGTGATAGCTGCGCTCTACTAGCAGTGGGAAAATGTACGTGCCAACAGAAACGGTGATACACTGTTGTGGAGGGACTCGCTTACGGGTTCCCACTCAATCCATTCATGCCTATCTTCCAAACGAGTCGTTTCTGTTCGACGTTGGATTTGTTCTTGACCAACAATGGACATTCCGGCCACGCTAGTTATGCTGTGTTCAGACCATTTACCGGTGATCATGAGGATCGGCAAGACAGAGACGCATGTCAGGAGACAGCGGAGGAAATACCGGGAAGCCCACTGACTTAGCTTAAGACACCACGTGAAAGAGGCAATGGATAAGTGCGACCCTCCATCAACCCCTGGTGAGACCAACGCTGCCCTCACCATACTAGTAAGTAACCCGAAGGAAGCTGAACGACTCTCGGTCTTCAAAAAATAATAAAAATATACAGCCCCTTTTTACTTTCTACCGTTTACCGATTACCAAAGCGATCGCCAGACGAACTAACACCCGCACGACACTTCTCACGTTTGGTCAATGAAAGATCAACGCGTAAAACCAAGTAGTGAAAAGTAGTGACATACCGCAGTACAGTTATCTGCAAGGTGAGTAAATATTGATGTGAAGTGACAACACAAGATGATCTAAGTATACGCTGAAGTATAAAATAGTGTATAAGTCAAAGGAATGATTTATTGTGAGTTAGTTGTGCTGCAATGCATTTATGAGATTTTTTATATATGAAGTTTGAGTAAATAACGTTTTATGCTTCACTGTTTTTGTGTTGGGAGAGAGATATGAGAAATATGTTGGGACTCTTTTTGCCAAAGCGAAGTGAGGGACACAGATGAATCGAACCACTTATTGGAAATGCAGAAATGCCGAAATTCCTTGAAATTATCCTTTGAACAACAGTGCTCTATCCTTCTTGGAGATAAAAGTCAGGAAGAATTTAAAGCAGAATTCTTACTTGTTTTTTTTGGTCGTGCCCCGCTCTAGACGTCTCACTGCGCTGTATGGAAAAAAAGATTTCAACACCTTCCTTAACTCTCTCTCCAAATGTAAACATAGAGCAGGCACAAAACATTTAGTAGGTAAAATTTATAAAAACTCCACACAGGAAGCAACAAAATAAAGATAATTATGCATTCTTGGCGACCGATGTGTTTGGCGAGGCACCGGCGTTTTCTGGTGCCTGAGCAAGTGTCGTTGTTTTGCAAAGTTAACTTTTGCCTAATTCTTTGTAACAATAAGGAGTTCGTCGGGCGATACACTTTATTAAGAGTATCCTAAGAAAAAGATGCTTAAGCGATACATTACTTATCACATCAAAGTAACTCGCAGCGATGACACAATGTTAATTGAATCATAACAATTCTTTATGTATCTAAAGTATTTCAAGAAACATAAAAAATATATTGTTTTTTTATGTCATGAATTTTGCTAGATCTTATGTTTTGCTTACCAGCATCAATTGGCATATTTTTTACATCACAGCACCATTCTAAACAATGCCTGCTAGATCTTACCATCAAACCATTTTCATAAAGTGTAGCTCTTACAAACAAAAATCAACAAAATGATTGCATTCAAAGAATACAGTAGTTGCTAATTTCAACTAGCATATGATAGTGTCTGTCAACGAAGCAAGCACTTGCTCGTTGCTAAAGAAATAAAAACGAAATGTCAGAATAAAACGAGAAAAAGATAATTGATTTCAGGAAATTTTCTTACGTCGAATTCATTAGCGCACACACTGCATAAACACGCACACATACACGTACACTATGCTACACTAACACTAATGCTAACACGCGAACATTATCTTCATCTTCTTATGCGACACGATTCGCTTGACAAGGCGACGACCGAAGAATCTCTGCTTCATCGCTGAATGGCAAAATGAAATTTAAAATGTGAAAATATGGCATGGGGAATGATGGTGATTTCATCATTTTCAAATGAAAAGAAATCATCTTTTGCCAAGAACAACAACAACGATTAATAGCAACATTTCGCCAGACATGACACTGACTGAAATATTACGGGCAGGGTGGGGCGTGAGAAAGGACGAATAATCCAATAGATATCGATCTAGAATTTATGCGTTCCTTTTTCTTTATAATGTTAATTTCTTCGTACCCGTGTTGCATGACGTTTACACTACGTAGCAATAGTGACTGCAGCATTGTATGGCAAAATGAAGAGAAAAAATATGAGGAAAGCATTGAGGGCACAAAGTTTTTTCACTATATTTGGCACGCACCTTACTGCTCTTATCACACTGTATGCTATGCTTGCTGCAACGAAAACTGTGCACAATTCAATTCACTTAACACATACTTTTGTTTTGCTTCTAGGTATCGCACCTCCAATAAAATGGCTTTAAATTTTTCTGATCCAATAACACGGGAAACCGGCTCGAACGAGGAGGTTTTGGGTACCGTAGATTTTGCATCCGAACGGCACGAACTTTTCATTACAATTACGTGCAATTCCGATTATCCGTGATGGTTCACGGATAAGCCAACTGTTGTTTGACAGTTTAGCTGCATATTTATGTCCCATGCAACGTTCTACTCAGTTTCTACTTTAAACAATTAAACTAAATGTTTAAAATCAGGCTTTCTCCAGATTTATTTCAATTCCGTGAATTTATTGAGGATATTTAGCATATTGCCAGCACGATGCTACATGCATTGGACTTATGAACAGCTATAGAGTAGATGGATGTCCCAGAACCGGCTGCGCGTATGTTGTAGAAATCTGTTAGATATTTTCGCTGCAAGATATTTTCGTTATCATCGTAATCGTTACATCTATTATAGACGATGAATCCGATAATGCGTGACGAGAGACTTCTGAGGGAAGAGAGCCAGAGCCAACAAGGTAACATCTGCGAATTAGTTGCCAATATTTATTGGATCGCGTCCACTATTGAACACCCGTGAAATGGTTTCAATACAAAATTCGATATCATGCTCATTACGACAAGGCGCAATAGTGTACAATAATAAACGTAATGTCTTTTGATCGCTGTACATTGGATGTGTGAGCGTGCCGAAGAAGGAATTCTATAAAGATAAACAAATGATAGTTATGTTTGTACATTTACGTTTACACTAATATCACAAACTTACCCTTAAAACGTTATCTAGTCCACAAAACTTATAATTTTGAGACGCTAGACGGAGGGTTCTGATAAAAATATCCCAATCGTGCTTTGTGATGGATGTTTTAAAAATTTCCATCCAGTTCTGCTTCCATCCGATGGGTTGCACATATGCGTGCGTGTTCAGTTGTTTATTTACCGTACCATGCAGCCTAGGAATGTTTCTTTCGTTTGTTGTTGTTACTGACCGCAACTTTTGCAGTCTTTGCAAAGCTCGGCATAGTTTTTTGCGTGATACTTTGAACTGTAATTTTGGTTTTACTTTATTCTTGACACCACGCATAGCTACTTTCTGTTTTGTTGTTCTCGTTACATCCATTGACAGCTACAGGGGGATTGTAAATTTTTGGGTGGCACAGTGGGATGCTCGATGTTCCCCGGAGGACAAATAATCAACAATTTATTTCATTTAAATAGGAAAGTTGATCACATACAGTACAAACAGCATCGATCATTGAATGTTCATCCTCCTGTGCACCACAGTTTATGCTAGTCGATGTAGTATGCAGCGAACTGAACTCTTTTGTTTATATATGTACTAAACTGAACTCTTTCGGTATTTTTCGATTCAATAACAAACTGAATTATTCCGAAAAGTTGCAATGGTGAAAAACAAATGATCAATATTAACAAAGACATCGATAATATTAATCAGTGTTATCAATAAATTATCAATATCTTCATATTATCTGCATGCTATTGTATATTATCATATATATTATATTAGTAGATTATTAATAATCAAAAGATTAATAACTATTATTCCCATTGATAGTCACATGGGAGCTACAATATGGAATATGTTGGTATGTTTGGCATTTGCATTCGGTGGACCACAAAGCACTTGCCTTGTGCTGCTACATTTAATAGCAACAGTGTGTGCAGCATCTTATCATGTAAAACAAACACTAAATTGAAGAAAGCGAGCAGTAGATAAACAATTAAAACAACCTTATCGCTCAATCTCCTTGCTTGCTTTGCTTTGGCAGCTTCCCTAGAATGTTACAAGTCAAGTTTAATGCATTAAATCCACATACACGAGTAGCGCACCAAAGTGTATATTTTTTCAATAACGTGCACCAACAGATCACTGTTTTATTTATATACTAACGTATAAATGTTGCATTTTCTAAACAAAAAAGTGTACGTTCATCTGTAAAAAAAGTGATAAAATGAAAGTGCGACGCATCCCCGACGAAGCTAGTTTCTTAGTGCATTCAGTGCACCAATCAAATCTTGCATGTGCATTAGATAGAAAAAAGTCCCTGTCGACTCCGATAATACCATCACAAAATGAAAATTATTTGTGCGTTCCAAAAATGGGTCATAATGGATTGCGACAAAAGCATCCGGAGGTGGGAACAGATTGTTTTTTCGACGATATTGCCATTCATACCGAAGTTCAACGTGCAACAACATATCAAACGATCACCAAAAGTGCATCACAATCTACATTAACAATTCCAGAAAATTATAGTTTTACATCAGTGCAAATACAAGTGTACAAACGGCGATGGTTCCTCCTAGTTTTGACTGTCCTTAGTATTGCCATATCGTACGTCCAATGGATACAATACAGTATAGTGGCAAACATAATGGCTAAATACTACAACATTTCACCAGCATGGATCGACTGGACATCCATGATCTTTATGGTGATTTACATATTTGCTGTGTTTCCTGTGTCGTACATCATGGACGTTAAAAACATGCGACAATCTGCAGTAATTGGAGCAGTTGGAACAGCCCTGGGGGCATGGATAAAAGTGTTTTCTGCTGATCCTTCACAGTTTCAAATAGTCATCGTTGGGCAAATTGTATCAGCTATTGCACAAGTATTTTTACTTAGTATTCCATCGCGTTTGTCGGCTACATGGTTCTCTCCACAAGAAGCGTCGTCCGTTTGCGCTTTTGGTGTTTTCGGAGCCCAGTTAGGAATTGCAATTGGATTTTTCCTAACCCCAATGGTTATTGTTAATCATGAAGATTTTGAAGCGATTGGTGTTGATTTGCAAGTTTTCCTGATGGGAGTAGCTGGTATATCCACTATGATAGCATGCATGGTAATAGCTGTATTCAAATCGGAACCACCTTTCGCACCAAGCCACGTGCAAGCCTTGCAAAGAACAATGAAGCCCCGAAGGAAAGACTATTGCCCATCGGTAGGACGTTTGCTAAAGGACGAAAATTACCTTATACTGGTTATAGCTTATGGCATAAATGTGGGCTTATTCAACGCATTCTCAACCTTGCTGAATCAAATCGTACTGAATTACTTTCCTGATAGTGCTACCGATGCTGGACGAATTGGGCTGTCGTTAATTGTACTAGGGTTAATTGGTTCGATGGTATTTGGTTATCTACTTGATACAAGTCATAAGTATAAAGCTACGGCTGTATGGGTAAGTTTCTGCAATTTCACGTATGCCGTCGCTTTTATGATGCAAATTAAAAATTCTTTTCGTACATGTCTTTCCAGTTATGCCGGCTTTCGGCAGTGACGCTGGTAATATTCGCACTTGCTTTAGAAAGCCGTTCGAAAAAATTATTGGCGGTAGCTTCTGTATTTCTTGGGTATGTTTTCCTTATTTATATATACATATGTTGCTAAACATTTTTTACAACATATTTTTTACAGTTTTTTCATGACAGGTTTCCAACCAATCGGATATGAGTTTGCTTCTGAGCTTACTTTTCCTGAACCTGATGGCCCGGTAATGGGAATATTAAACATTTCTACACAGATTTTTGGCATTGTTATTACACTGATGATATCTGGAATCCAAAACGTGTTAGGCGATTTTGTGGGAAACGTTGTGAGTATTTGAGCCATTTGTAGTTAAATGAAATACATTCATATTTATATAAAGTTTTCCCCAACCAGGTTTTTGCAGCGTTCCTCATATTAGACGCAAATATTATCAGTTTGATTCGTTCGGATTTGCGACGTTACAATACTCATTTAGAAATAGAGAGCGAGGCTGCAAGAGAATTTGCGGAAGATGCTGGTGTTCGCTATGGAGATATTTCAAACTATGAAGATTCTGCACTGAAAATGAAGATTGACACCTAACAAATATTCCTGTGCTAGAAATCCAAATTTTTGTCGTAATTTTAAGCAATATATTTTAAGCAAAAATTTTATTGAAGCTACTAATAGCAAAGAAGCTAGATGAGATATATTTTTTATATATTAATGTATAAAAAATACGTTTATAAACAATTTCTCACTCATGCAATTACATTAGAATACAACACATTTTTATATCCCGAGATCTTATAATTGCTCTTTATATTATAGAATTTGTAATACAAACTACAATACATACCTTCAGTGTGCAGTTATCCTTTTTCGCGTTAACTATATTTATGTTCATCGTTTTCTAGTTTCCAACCGTTTACAGGAGTTGATTTGAAGTTAATCGTCTGAGAGAGTTGGCAACGTCTGACTGCATTAAACGTCTTACGTCAGCTGGCAATGTTGCTGTCAAGTGTCCCATAGAATATAAAAAGAAGAAAATTTCTTGTGATCTAGACTGCACATCTTCTGCGTTTTCAGCTTTCCAAGAAATAAAATGCTGCCTGTTCGTTCGGTTGCCAATCTGGCCATTCGCAATGGTAACGTATAAACAAAATATCTTCATACTGATTCGGTGTGGCAATTCAACGATATTATGTTGATATTCTCCTCTATTACATAATCTCGCTGCTTTCCGCACAATCTAACCTATCTGACTCCCGGTGCATGGATGCAATGTATCAGCTGCGTTCCTGTCTCGAGGATATCATGCACCCAGTAATTTTCGCGTTTATACAATGAACGACCAGCCTGTCCCAGAGGGTGATTTCTTCGAAGAACACCGACGCAAGAATCGAGTGTACAACACCGTACTCGCCGCCGGGATTGTTATTTTTGGAATTACTTTAACCGTGGTAAATACGAGTTAGCGAGTGTTAGCGGATTACTATGGAAGTCTGCTCATCACTCTAATATTCCTTTACAGGCAAAGGAGAGCGGATTAATCTACCTGAACTACAGTCCTCCGAAGAGCCTGGATTAAATGAGCATCTGGAGAATGTCGTCACACTAGTGACATGTTAGCTGATCCGTGGAAATAAATCAATATAAATGATATAGCCATAAACCTGTAGCGTGATGTTTGTCCAACTATTTATTAAATGCCCCTTAGATTACTTAAATTACATGATAATATGAAACATGGTATGGCTACAAATGGTATTGATCTTGAAAAAAGCTTTTGACAGCTGAACGTCACCAAAGTAAAATGACATTATGTTGGCACACAAATTAAAAGCAGAAAAGTTGTGGTGAAACGAGAGATAAAGTTACTGTGAATAATAGTTGCAGATTTTTCGTGCATTCACGTAAGGATAAAGTGTTTCCTTTGCGCAACCTAACATGGCGGCAGGGATAAAATACATCTTTCAGAAGGAACTGTTTGATGCTTTTGACGAGCGAATATTGTCCGTATGCAATGTTAGCAAATTGCACAAAAGAAAAAAAACATCATACTTATGTATTATTTCTACGGTAAAGCCAAGTGTCGTAGTCAGTGTTTGCCAGATCAAGCAATACGATAAAGGTGTGTACAAGAAAAAGCGATCCTGGTCATTGCAAGAGATCAAGTGCATTGATGGACGCAATGACGCTGCAGACACTCATGATTTCGACTTGATAATGGATAAACCATTTCGATGGTTTGCGACTAATCTGCACGAGAGACAAAATTTCATTTCTGTTCTGTGGAAACAAATGCACAAGTATTGCACCGTAAGCGAACGGGCCGTGTTCAAAAATATCCCAAAACAGTGGCTTTCGGAAAAATCGCCAGAGAAACAAATTTATGATAAATACACGAATCGTGGCAATGCATCTCATGGTGAGGAAGAGGAGGAATTGGAAGGGTTCGAAAACGAAGAGTTCCATGCACTTACGGATAAGGAAGAAGCACACCTTAGTAACCTAATTGCAGAATGCGATTATGCGATTAGCAATGCCGAACTGTTTATGGATGATTTGAGTCACAATCTTTTACAACTCGACGGTGCCAATATCCAAAGTGTGTTGGCTTCCGAAAAGCAAGTGCAAATGCTAATGGAACGGATTGAGGAAGCCATCAAGGAGGCGGAAAAGGTTGAAAGCAGGCTAGACGACTACGACGAAATTCTCTGTCACGTACGAGACACAATGGAAAAGATGGGAGAGAAGAATCAAATGATTGAGGTTGCAAATACGAACAATGTGAGACTGTTGCAGGAACTCGAAAAGGTAGTTACTCAGCTAGATTTGCCTCATGTGCATCAACTTGCTCTCACAGATACTGATCTGACGCCGAAAGGTTTACCAGCGGCAATTGCAGCAGGCAAAGCGCTGCAGTTGGCGATGAACAGCGACATCGAACCCGCGCTTTTGCGGCTCACAGCGGTACAGGATCAACGAAAGCGGTTTGATAAATGGAAGGCAAAATACTCACAAACAATTAGCCGCCACCTGAATAATTTGTTCATCCACCTCGGCAATCTAGGCGACTCACAAATATCAGTTTCAAACGAATTGTCTCTACCAAAACACCATAACGTGCATAAGGAGTTGTCTGCTTTCACTGAGCTTATGCACTGGATGAAATCTATGGATCGTAAGGCTTACGATGCGCTAATTAAAGTTTATACTACTTCTCTAAGCAAAGTTTACGACCGGGATATTCATTTGTTTTTTGAAAGTGCAAAACAAGCACTAACCGTGAAGCAATTTGATTCAAAAGAGGACATCAACAGCAGTTCCATGAGCAACAAGCTAAAGATTGGCCCACAATCAAATAAACAACCGGTGCAGCCGTATGGTATATTGGGCATTAACAAAGAAATGTGGTCCCTGGGGGCTGAACCATCAGAACGTCAACGATTTGATTCTATTTTGGAAAAAGTGCTTGCCGAACTAGAGCCAGTGGCGTTGAGCGAACAACATTTCTGCATTGCTTTCTTTCTACTGGACGTGATTAGTCCAATCGGAAGGAATACGCAAACGACACTAGATACAGGAAGTAACGAGGCAGAGAACCAAAAGGACGAACGTGACACGGCATTGCAAATTCCGCAGCGAAGGCTTGATCGTCAAATAAACGAGGAAGTGCGGAGAATGATGGGAGAACTGTTTGCAAACCTTGAATCAGAAATTAATAACTTTATACTCAGTTTCGAAAAGCTGGATAACTAGTAAGTACCCTGATTGGCCAGTAACTGCCGACACTAACATAAACTTTTTTTTCTATCACTAGCTATTCCTTATACGTATTGGTGCGCCTTACGCAACATGTGATGTCGGCTCAAGATGCACAATCATTCCTGAGCATGACATTTGCTTCGGCTCTTATACATGTCAAGCGTAACTTTGATAAATTTATGCAGATACAACTGCAATCAATTGAGGAAGCCAAACTCCCGAAACGATCCAAGTGTGGCCTTTTGCCTTATGTGGAAAACTTTGAAGAGTTTGCAACAACCGCCGAAATTATTTTCAAAAAAACTGCACGGCGCAACGATCTAGACAAGTGGTACCTAAAACTGGTTGAAGCTGTTTTTGAACGCATTCCTGTACATGCCGCGGAACATTCAAAGACGCCTAATCAAGTGATTAAAATGGAAAACTATCATCGTATGCACTCTACATTGTCCCAACTAAAAATTCCAGTGCTAGAGCTGTTAAGGAAGGAAGCGAAGACACGCTACAACGACGCTCAGAAAGCATATGTTACAAAATATTTCGGTCGACCATTGGAAAGATTAAACGTAAGTATGCGTAACGTAAGTAAAATGGATTCGGGTGATGCATTTTATATTTGTTTGGTTCGGTCTTTGCAGCAATTTTTCGAAGGAATTCAAGTACGAGTTCAACAGGGCGTTAAAGATACGGAAATTAGCTATCAAATGGCATACTCCAAGCAAGAGCTACGCAAAGTCATAAGCCTGTATCCAGCCCGTGAAGTGAAGAAAGGACTCGAACAACTATATAAGAAGGTCGAGAAGCATCTTTGTGAGGAAGAAAATTTACTGCAGGTGGTCTGGCGTGCTATGCAACAGGAGTTCATAAACCAATATAATTCCTTAGAGCAATGGATACAACGTTGTTACGCCGGTTCAATGATAACCCTAGAATTTACGATTAACGATCTTTTGGTATTTTTCTCCGAGATCGCTCAGTCCCATTAGCTCTCAGCTGGGTCTGATCTCAAGGTAACCTAAGTAAAAAAAATCCTTAACAGCGGCGGTACATTTAATAAACTGGACCATCGTCCAAATTATCATCTTCATCGTTGTATGCTTCCCCGTTATCGAAATAATTGTTACCATAATCATTGTCATCGTCCATCTCTTCGTCGATCAGCTCTTCTTCCTGTTCTTCGCCATCTTTTTCACCTTCCGAATCACTCTTCTCCTTTTTAACCACATCAACATCATCGATCGATGATTCTTTTTGTTCAAGTGCTTTCAGTTTAGCATTAATGTCATCTGCATTTCGTATCCGTTTCGCTGTCGTTGATCCGGATCCGGATGCTGTTTTCAGGCGTTTGAAACTTGGTTTCAATTCGGCAGGCATCAGTTTCCAAAGAAAATCTCCTTCACGTTTTGTTTTTGGATCGTTTTCTATGACATTCTGAAGTTTATATGTATAAAAAAAGGAAACATATACAAATATCAAATAAGAGAACAAAGAGCACGCAAACTCAAACTTACAATCACTTTATCGCAATAACGTTGGACAGAAATTTTGGAGCTTTTCCTGGTTGTGTAATAAGCTGATTCTCGCAAATACGAGATGAAGTCTTCTTTCCATAGTATTTTATAACTTCGGTCAGCGTTAGACTGGAATGAGCAATACGGATGTTTTGGAAATATTAATAATATTACACATTCAACAACAACGCTTTACGTTACCTCTAACGGCACCGGTTTCGAGAGTAATGGCGGATACAAAGGTGGCGGAGCTACTGAGGTAACTGCTTGAATTTCTTTACTAGTAACTCCCAACGATTGCAGTTGATCCTGCGTTAGAGTACCACTGGTTTTTCCACGTCCACGTCCAGCCATATCTAATAAGGTGACACCGAGAATTGCACTGCTATATGCTTTTAGATTTGGAGTTTCTTAACCACACCTGCTGTTTTTTGTACTTGCTAATTTACTAGATTCTACCAATGTTTGACTACTCCGATCCGATGGAAGTTGCACGTACTAAATGCGAATGAAAGCTGCAAAATTTTTTTACACTTCCTCACCGGAGAAAGTAGGATATCCGTTTCCAGTAAATGCGTGTTGTACCACCGCTGCCTTGTTAACAACCCAACATGTTGTTTATGTGTTGACATTTTATTTACAGGAGCAAAGGGCGAAATTCCGATTGTCATGTTTAGAAAATCCATGTTTTCTATTTCACAGGGTTCGATTGAAAAACAGTTATAGTTCGAACTTCACCATTGCAGTCACGTTGCGTTGTAACTTAAAAGAACGAATTAATCAGCGAATAAGTTAAATGAAACATGTGCAAGTACAACTCTGAGCAACACTCGAATAGGGAATATCTCGCTCCACTTTCCCGTACATATATCATGATATTCAGCTCTGCTACCATAGCGTTGCACGTGCAGAACGATACTCTCTTGAAATTAAAATATAGATATTAAAGCAATTACTAGTTAACATTCTAGCATTACTACCAATTGACTAACGCTTTACATTCCTTCTTTTGTTACACGTTTGAGGAGTTATGTTTTGTTGGATTTTCTGATGAACGGTATCGTTTGATTAGTTAGGAACACCGTGCGATCAGCTGACAATTATGCAAGTACACTTTCTTTTAAAAAATACACAACATAAACATTGCGCTGAACAACCCATTCTCATTTACTGACCGGTGCGCGTTTGTCCTTTGGGATTAATAGTGCTTCCTGCACAGTGCTTCCGCCAATCCCATTTTGCAACCTGCAATGCGAAGAATTTGGAAGTTGCTTTTCGGACGTTATCTTTTAGTTACCAACACAGTTAGTTCCGGTGTGTTAATGTTGGCTGGCGATATGGCAGCGCAGGAAATTGAAAACAGAATTAATAATAAAACAGCATCTACAGGGCGCGACTGGAAACGGATGTGTAAGTAACGCTAGGATGACTTCATAAAATGTATAACATAATATAGGTGTTTATCCTTTCCGGTACAGCCAATATGACACTGGTCGGTCTATCTCAAGGGCCTTTGCATCACTATCTGTACAAGTGGATGGACGTATTTCTTCCCGGGGCTTCGGTGCGGACAGTGTTAAAAAAAATTGCCATCGACCAATTTGCCATATCTCCCATTTTTATCATCACCTACTTATACAGCGCTGGTTTACTGGAAGGTGCAACCATTACAGAGTGTACCGCCGAACTACAGCACAAGTACTGGACTATCTACACAGCAGATTGGCTTGTTTGGCCACCGACGCAGTTTATCAATTTCTATCTAATCACTCCAAAATATCGTGTCCTGTACATTAATGTCATCACCATGCTGTATAATGTGTTTCTTTGTTACATTAAGCACAACAACGATTTGATTTTGCCAGTAACAGGCAAAGCACCAGTGGATTAAGGTACCTTCGTCTAGCAACCTCATCGTGATATTGACGACACAAACTATAAGCAGTTCCGAAGGAAAAGCACACTTTTATAGTAATATTTATAGTTAGCTTTTTTGTAGATTGTATTTTAAAAATCTCAGTAGTTTCTACCAATTGGTTCCCAATACTGTACTTAATAGTTACGTACGATATAGAAACGATGTTGATTCTATATGCGCGTTTTGTTACAACTATTCTCACTTGTTTAGCACGTATCGCATAGTTGGAATTAAATTACTGATTTGTCTTTCGAAGTTGTGTGTATAATACAGGATTCATTAATTGAAAAACATCCGTACAATAAAGTAAGAATCAGAATGCTCTGTTATTGTTATTCGTAGTAGCACGCAACTATGGCAGAATATTATGAAACTGTTGAACTACTCGTTTTACTACGATCCATCCAATATTTGAGCAAGCTTTTCACAACCAATGCTTGTGGCAAAGACAATTTACACTAGAGTCCTAGAATTTCGTTTTGAAACATTGACTTTGTCTTTACCGATAGTCATATCCAGTGAGGTTTGCTCAATCGATGATCTTAGCGCCATAAGAATCCCATTGTGCTATCGAGGTCATGTTAACGAAGCCCCAGTGCCATTTTTGTCGCTGATTAGCAAGATCGCACGGATTTACAAATATTTCCCGATTGTCAAGGTCCATATCAAGGCAACGATTGTTTTTGCCTTGCTTCAGCATTTGCGTTTCGGGGTCGTACCGCCAGAGCTGGTTGCCTTGTCCACCGTGGCAATGGTAGAGTAGAATCTTGGCATTAGGCACACTCTCCGAGACGTCCCAACACAGTTCGCCGAATTTGATACGTAAATCCCGATGCCAAGACAGTTGGAAAAACTGATTAGGCTGTGGCTGTGTCTTATCCTTTGCGCATGAATAAAGACCAATGGTTTGCTTTTCGCCATGATTCAACGTGTCGACGCAAAGGGCTGGATTAGCGACACTCTGGATGGCACCGTTCGCAAAGTCTGGCGGTTCTATTGGTGGATACTTTTCCACTAGATCGAATGCTACATGCGTCATGAACCATTTGAACGGTTTACATTGCAATCGTTCGCGGATTGCCAGCTGTCGTGAGATGTCGCCCACATCCGTGTTTTCGTATTTCTTCCGATCGCGCATATAAAGATATTCTTTATATTCGTCCATCCATACCTCGGCAACGCGTTTGTAATTGCGAGTTAGGAAATCTTTCTTGCGCGGGTTACCAAACGGTGCATACCCACGATAGATGTGACCGACTCGCGAGCACGGTGCGTCGTACATCTTGCCACCACACTGCCATATTTTGAAGCTCAACTCGTACTGTTCGCCGCCCCAAATATCCAACCCTTCGTCGTAGCCACCAATCTCCCAGAAAAACTTAACACTAATCGCAAACAGACCACCTGCCATCACCGGACTTTCGAACGGTTCTGTTGGGTTTTGTAAATCCTTTGGTAACAGCGGAAGTCGTTTGTAGAAAAATTTCCAATCGAAAGCACCGCGAGCCCCTTCATCCTGCGCCCGATACTCGAACGTATCCCAGTCGATAACGTCAATGAAAGGACATACGCAGGTGCGATAATCCATGGCAATCGGTTCTAGCAATGGAGGCAGCCAGTTCACATTCGCTTCTGTGTGCGAATCGAGGAAGATAAGCACATCGGCCGTGGCAATTTTTGCCCCAGCCAAACGGGCAGTAATTAAACCGGAACGCTCCGGTAGTCTAACGATCTTCACTTTTCGCATATTTTCTGCAACGTAATCATCCAGTTGCTGCTTCAAAAAATCCTTTGTGCTACAATCGTCCACAAGGATAATTTCAGTAATGAGCTCCGGCGGCGAGCGAAGCAGCACGCTTGACGCAGTTCTTAGCAATG
Organism: Anopheles maculipalpis; assembly: GCF_943734695.1. Lineage (NCBI taxonomy): Eukaryota > Metazoa > Arthropoda > Insecta > Diptera > Culicidae > Anopheles > Anopheles maculipalpis. Next base: position 98,520,399 of record NC_064871.1, on the reverse strand, counting down.
TGCTCCAGTGTTCATTGTAGAACGGAATAACAACACTTACGGTGGGAAGTTCGTTCAGGTATTGTTTCTTCCGGCATCCGCGATGGCGTATGTCCGGAAGTGATCGATTCAGTGAAATCTTATCGCTTAAAACCGCATTAAAACCATTCTTTTTAAACAGTTTGTCCTTCATCTCGGTTTCGGTTTTGTCCAAATGGCCAGCCTTGCCTTGTTCTCCGATACCGCTGCGTTTGGCCTCCTCATGAATAAGATCGTAATTGTGCCAATCAATGCGTTTTTGAAGCACATTCTTCGGTGGTATGTTGAAAAACGATCCTTCCCTTGCATGTGGCTCTTTTTGGACTAACGCTGTCATGTCGAAAACGCCATTCAGCGCCGTTTTTGCATCTTCGCTGAAGGACCGGATGAGCAACGTGAGAAACAATAGCACTCCAGCCGAAATGAAAGCGAATTTCACTAGCGTACGTCCGTTTCTCCTCATTACCGCACCTGCGCCTGAAAAGGAAATGCATTGACAATCATGAAAAATATTATATGAACTAATAAATGCAACATGACAATACGGCACTGGACCGTAATAATCAATTGTAAATAAATAAATAATAAATGCAATATACTACTTACCGCTCGTGAATACACCGATATCTATGCAAACAGCCAGTATCGCTGTCAATGATATCGTCAAAATGATGACCTGGCACTGGTATGCTAAAATGCCGTGCAATCGCTCGGTGCAAGTAACAACTCGTTTTCAGCAAACAGGGACAGAAACCCAGAAAAGTATTAATCCCTTTTCTACCAACAATTCCAGATGGTGCATTCTGCATCCAATCCACTTGCCGTTCTTGCACTTTCACGCCCTTCACTGAACAGTCGGGAAAAGATAAAAACTACCACAAGAAGAAACTTCAAACCGGTATAACGGGACTTTATGCTAGCAAAGCACGTCGTGTAATGTTGCTATTCTCAGAATTGATCAAATTGTGTTGCTTCTCGTACAAGAACGCAAGCTCCGTTAGCGTCCGTCCAATTATTTGGGAGTCCCAACAATAATAAAACACCCACTCCGCTGTGCTGGTCGATTGTTGTTATTTCATTCGTGACTGCAACAAGTGGTTTGCGTCATTGGTTAGGTTAATTTTTGTTCAGCAATTTCATTTGACATTCTGATCAGATGCTTTACTTGTAAAGCGCTATCCGCTTCGGAGAAATATCTTTCCAACAACTGCCCTAGGGTGCATTATGCGGATGACTAAGTTTATTTGCTTTCAGAAAACTAAGTATAAGACCATAAGAAAATATGGTCACAATAACAATAATTCTGCGAAAGCGAATCAAACTCATGGAGGACAAATGGGCGTTACCTATGTAATGTACAGGATTAAAGCGGCTGACAAAACGAATGGAACAATTCGTCTTATTTGCTAGATAAACGGCAACGAGTATAAGGCTACATAACTGAAAGAGACAATTTGTTTTCGGAGAAAAAGGTTAATCTTCTTTCAGTGCTTCGGTTTATTTCAATGTAAAATACATAACAAACGAATGAAATTATTAATAAACGTTGCACCTTATAAACCTGTATGTGTTAGCCGTTATTGCTCCAAATAGTTAACACAAATGAGCAAATTATCGCCTGAACTGCAGACCGTATTATGGCTTCTTTATTGTCATAAAAAGTATACAAGGTGGTTCCCACGTGTACGCTAGAAATTGTAACAAGTAATTGAAATTTGTCGCGAGATTCGGGCCAAACCTTACGTTTTTAAGCGGCGAAATCATTGTCATGACTGTGTAGCTGGATCTCTTATTGACAATATCTTTGTAAATCTGTCAACTAAGGAAAATTTGTATTTAAAAAACTCTTAGTAGTGGTTATTGAGGCAATTATTTAGTCAATAGGGTCTACTGCTATGTAACTACGGTATCAAAAAGCACATGATAGAATAGAAAAATGTGCTACAAAACGTTTGTAAAATATTTCAGTCAAAAAGTATCATAGCAATTATACAAACTCAAACAGTACTACAGGTTTCTTATACAGTACTACAAATAGGAAAAAAAACATTACTTAACAGATAGATCGAAAATGTGTATAAACGCATACGAAATATTTCCGGGACGTTAGCCTGTCCTTTGAGCGTCATTCTCTACTCAAATATAAATACATAAAAATGAAATATTATCACTAACAGCTTGGGGTACTGATGACTGGTTTTAACCATAAAAAATCGGGCTGGTTTTCCATTGCCATACCCTTTGTCAAGTAGCTATCAGTATATGTTTGCAGCAGGGTTTATGAAGAAGAGTTACATAGCACCTCACAAATGTTGTCTAGTGAAGTTTTAGAAAGTTCAGTAACGGCTAAAGTTGCGACTTCGTGTAATCTGAAAATTTAGAATAAAAAATACAAAGTTAAGACCGATCATACTTTCTCTTTTTCCTTGTACATGTGGGTACACACTTTTTTGATTTATACTTTTCCTGAATTGCTTGTTGTTGCATCGTCGCCGCATCGACATGCGTTTTGTTTAGGTCCAATATTATATCTTTCAAATCGTCAACTTTGTACCCAGTGTTATTTTCTAACATCTTGCACCACATCGGAAGATTGAGAGCGCGTCTAGCCAATGCTAACGCTCCAGCAGCGATTTTTGATGGCATGTAGGTGAGGTAAGGATCCGCTTCGAGCAGCGCCAATTCACAAAGATACTTCATATTGTGAAAGAAATTTTAATTGTTATTGTATTGATGTGATTTGGTGAAAAAATGTTTTTTTCATGTGCAAAAGGAAGCGCATTACTTACCATAGCCAAGTATTTAACCTTGTCCGGTACGTCATTCATAACGCAGTAAGTATTGATAAATACTAATGATGTTGGCACGGTCAAATCGAATGATAAAACCTTCAAAATCAGTTGTTCCATGCGTAATACTTGTGTTTTTGTGTACGTGTCGTCTGTGATGTAAACAAACTCGCTAACATCCGGTGGGTATATTTCCTCGTATTTGCTGTAATTGAAATGAGAAATCAAATTAATTACTGCTATATGTACATCGAATCTGACTTTTTGAACTTTAGTGAACATGAATGCTTACGCTGCAATAAACATAGCAGCAGTACCGACCAGCTGCAGTTTGGCACGCACTACCGACATGAAGCTAAGAAACCGATCAATGTAGGAGACAGCCAGGGCAAGAGTTTCTCCTTGCAGTTTATACTCATCCGAAACTTCCACCAACCAGTCGACGAGAATTGTACGCATGGAATGAGTTATATCGGTCTGTTTCAGCATATATCCCGGTTTTGGGCGATTTCTTTTTTCTGCCTCTTTAAGGTAAATTAGGATATCTTCTTGGTATTCTTCAACCTCAAAGAAACGCTCACGATCGTTCCTTGGAATGGGTACGTCAACAAGGATTAAGCTTGCCGATTTGTCTATGGACATTGGAGAGTAGTTTTCTGCTACCGACATAGGAGTTTCGAGCAGTTCTTCATGCTTCAACTCTTGCAATGGAGCGCTAACGGGATCGAAAAAACGTAAAATTATTACATTAAGTTTCAATTTCTCACTCGTTTCTCATGCTTAAGGAACCTACCGCTTCTCCTGGAACGTATCAACTTTTTTCGCAACACACATTTCTGCCACATTTTCCTTGGATTCGTCGTATATCTCAAACCCTTTAAACGGTTCAGTTAGTGCGGTCGATTTGGTAACAACCTTAGTTAGTAAGGTCTGCTTTCCCTCCACAGTATTTTCATCTCCAAGCTTTCCTGGTTTTGGCAACGGATTAACTCCGACGGTTCGTTGATATTTTATTTTAGCATCCTTTACCTGAGAGCAGTGTTATTTCAAGTACAGTTTAACATGGGTACAATATGGGAGTGTAGGACTTTTCAAAATATACAATTGCCGGCTTTTCCAGATTTCTTACCTTGTTGTTTTGTACATCACTCAGCACGCTAAATACCGTGCTTTGCTGTTGCTGATTGCCCATGGAAGGTAAAAGCACATTTTTTCCAAAAGGTACCGGGACATTTGTCGGATCAATGATAGCATGTTTTTTGTTTCCGGCTGGAGGAAGGATTCGGTTCTCCTTTTCCATATCTTCGCGAACACGGAAAGTGGCCATTTTTTACACAATTTCGTATCGCTTCCTTCCTTTACAATAGTCAGACTTTCTGCTTCCTTGCAGCTTATGAGCAAGTAGAAGGTTGCTAAGTGTGACGAGTGTACGCGTCGGAGGCTGCTTCGTTACGAGACAGGGAAGCTTTTGTTTTGCGTAGTGGTATGTGTGCGTATCTTGGACAATCTTTTGCGCACTTTGAAATGTGTTGCTTGCGGGCTAATTAATATTAAAGGCAGTGAGACTTCGCATGACTGATGATTGTTCAATGATTGGGTAAAGCCTGAATCAGGACTAATGAAACAGTAGCATCAAAAACGCTAGTTTGGGCGAAAAGGCATGCGGTACAGTTCGCTTGGCTTCGGGCCGCGTCTTAGCAGCCGAATATTAAAGGGCAAGCTTATAGCATACGAATATGTACAAGAATGCAAACAACCCCGATGATTGAGTAGAAATCACTTTAGAAGACACATTAACACACGAAGGAAACCACCAGGAATACAAAACGAACAAGCACAATTGACGGCTCTTTAACAAAACGAGCGCTTCCTTTTTTCAAACAGAGAAATGGAAGAAAATGGAGGCAAACGAATTAAACAGCTGTCGGCAACGGTTTTCCGGCCGTACCCTAGTGCAGGGTTTACAATACGTAGCTGGAAACTGTGACGTCACAGTTGTGCACTGACGACTGAACAATCATATTTTAATATTCATTATTTTATTATGTCAATTAGTTTATTTATGTTTAAATTGTATAAATATATTGGTGGATTGGTAGAATTTGCTGCCTTTTGCGTTATTACGTGGATAAGTTGGCCTGATAACGACGTGTTCAATTTGTCGGTAATATGCTAATTAGAAATCAATCACAATGGGATTAAAAATCAATATGGCCTGGCCGTCCCTTATGAATAAAAAAAAGGGATTTAAAATCATGTTTATTGAATAAATTTTTTCATAGCAAGTAAATAAAATTAGGATATATTTATCTGTTAGTACATAGTGCTAAAATAAAAAAAAAACGTGTGGTAAAAAAAAAAACTTGAGATTAAGTGTCACCTGAACTTCATGAATCGTGTCCCGTAATAAACTTAGTGCGTGTTGCCTGACATGACAGCCATCGTACGGGTGCGTGTGTGAAAGTTTTTCTGTGATTTCTTGATAATTTTACGTACTCACGGCTGATGCAGTTCAGGATTGGCTATTACTATCGTGTACAGTAATGCTAGTGTTACTAGTGTTACTGTATGTACATGTGTTCGCCCTTTCTGAGTCAACAGCGTTGTTGCAGTTCGTATGCACACTGCAACACTCCAACCCTAGAAAATCATTACTGTTTCAGTAAAACAACAAACAGTTGAATCATCTTTCGCTTCTGAGGTAAGTTGTAGTATTATATGGTTTATGTGTATGTATATTAAGCGAAGCAAGTAAACCATGCAAGAAAATGAAATTCCAATAGTGTGTAGGTGTTCATGGCATCAGCATCTTCTACACGGCGTGCGTATATCTGACTTCCGATCGGTTCTTTTGCACAATGCAATCCGTCGTTGACATATTCGCTGTTACATCCGTTCAATATCCAAACGATAGTGGTATTATGAGGTTTGGAATAAGATTTGCAGTCATGTGATTGTTCTTGCATACAGATAAATGATCAACGTTTTGATCCGAGAAAGTGCCCTTATCAATCGCCTGCCCCATGATGAATTAATTCTCTGATTCTTTATTTGAGTTAAACTTATACATTCCCCTTTGATTTTTGTTTAAATATTTGTATTTCAGCGAAATACTTTACCTGTTTTTGTTTTTCTCATCTTCACAGCTCTTCATCATTGCTCTAAGGAAAGTACGGGCGAGCGACTAATTCTGTTCCGAAGTATACACATTCTATCGTCATTCAAATCCGACCCGAACTGATGCCGAAGGGCAATTGATTGACCTATACATGGCGTAACGCATACCATAGTCGTCGGTCATCAGACATTCATTCAATTCTAGTATAGTCATTCATAAACTAAACAACACGCTCTTGCGTAATGATAACCCAAAATTGATGGAACTTATGTATACAACACCGGACTGGCAGTAATTTCTTCGCCCAAGACCGTTCGAAATAGATCGCAAGAGTATGCTAGTTGAGTCAAAAGCACCGAATACACGAATCTCTCAGTTCGAGATGCAGCCGCGTTTCGGTGCAGGTTGTACATTGCCTTTGCTAACTTTATCACTGTATGCGTCATCGTCTGTTATCAGAAAGTCAGTGTACCCAGAGGAGCTTACGATGGTCTTTACTGTCAGCGACTGCTAGGCTCAGTGATCGTGCGAATGTGGTCAGGCTGATAGCAGTTCTGGATCTGGCAGATTGATTAACGGCGGTGAAATAATATTATGCGATAAGGAAGGACGAAACAACCGATTCGTATTACTAGTGAACACAATAGATTGTGCGAAGTATCGGAAGTAAGCAATAACTAATGTAAAGCATAATTTTGCATACTGTGCCGTGCTCGAGTATCTCTAAGAGTGTTTGTTTGCTTGTGTGTGTGTGTGTGGGTGTGTGTGTAAGAAGTGGCCGTTGGTGCCTTTAGCGAACGAGAAGACACAGAACAGATTAATCATGAAACAATGTCGCCAACGATGATAACCATCATACACTGCTTGGCTATCGGTATCCTGATATTTTGGTGCGGAAAATGGATCATTCATCTGACTGCGATCACGTATGGGAAGATAAAGCTTCACAAAAAGGCATCCCAACAGCCCCGAGAAACACCATATCCCTCGGTGTCCATTTTAAAACCGCTGATGGGGGTCGATCCGAATCTGTTAAGCAATTTGGAAACATTTTTCCTGATGGACTACCCGCTTTATGAGTTGCTGTTCTGCATCGAATCCCAGGACGATCCAGCGATTGAAATAGTAAATCGGCTATGTGATAAGTATCCTAGCATTGAGGCGAAGCTGCTCGTTGGTGGCTCGAACGTCGGAGTGAATCCAAAGATAAACAATCTCTATCAAGGGTATGTGCAGGCACGGTACGAGTTAGTAATGATTTCCGACGCAGGCATTCGCATGAAGAGCGACACACTTACAGATATGGTAAACCATATGACAGAGAAGGTTGGTCTTGTACATCAGATGCCATTCGTTTGCGACCGAGAGGGCTTTGCTGCCGCATTCGAGAAAATTTACTTCGGCACGGTGCAGTCACGTATTTACCTGTGTGCCGATCTGCTCGGCATCAACTGCCACACGGGAATGTCGTGCTTAATGCGAAAGGACGTGCTGGACCAGCTGGGAGGTGTGCAAGCGTTCGGTTGCTATCTGGCGGAAGATTTCTTTCTTGCCAAAGCGTTCCACGATCACAATTGGAAGTTGACGATCAGCAGCCAGCCAGCGTGGCAAAACTCTGGGATTTGTGATATTAGCAGCTTTCAGGCACGACTCACACGTTGGGCTAAACTGAGGGTGGCAATGGTACCGACGACCATCCTGCTCGAACCGATGTCAGAGTGCATCATCGTGGGCTTGTTTGCGTGTGGTGCTGCCAAAGTACTCTTCCGTTGGAATCCACTGGTATTTTTTCTCATTCACACGCTGGTTTGGTTCTTGTCCGATTGGCTTCTGCTGTCGATAATTCAGAATGGAGCATTACCATTTAACAAATTCACTTTTTTCGTGGGATGGGCTTTTCGTGAAATCAGTGGCCCTTACTTGTTTTTTAACGCCTTGTGGAATCCAGCGATAAGATGGCGAACCCGCGTGTATAAATTAGCTTGGGGCGGTGTTGCATACGAACTTACATCTCAAATTAAATCATAATTTTCAACATAGCAATAGCAGTTAATTAACGATTTCTCAGGATCGCACGGTTCCCTCTTTCCGTAATTATTGCTTTCTTCTTATTCGATTTCCATTTTGCAATAAATTGTGCACATGTCGTAGCTCTTTTCCCTTTCAGTAAAGCGCAAACGTTGGCCGATATTACGATCATTCCTAATGATATAAAGTCGTTGAATGTGTCGTTATCTTTTTAACAACGGTAATGTTGTGTTTAGGTAATTTTTGCTATAGCTTTTACTTTTTACTCTAAACAGGCTAATTGGAAAGCAAACAGAAGCAAAACCTAGGTTCGAAAATCAGCATTTGACTGTTGTTAGTTATTTTCATTGAAAAGATTCTTGAGCTTTTTTACAAATTTGATAGGATTGTTTGCTGCAGTTGTACGTGAAACGTACATAACGAACCTTTTAATGGGAAAAGCTAACCTTTTTGTAAAACTATTCAATGTATATAAATATTTATAAACTCGGCGAGGACTATGAATTAAGTTAGAACCCAATTTGGACAAAAGGAAAACAAAAATAATACGACGAACAATTGAACGTAAGAAAACAAAATAAAAGCAAACAATGAAAAGTGTGAATGCAAATCGAATGGCTACCGTGTGTACAAAAAATAAGTGAAAGAAAACCTGTGGATGGTTTTGATTAGAAGATTAAAACATGTTAAACAATATAAAAAGAAACAAATTCTATGGTTGACTGATGAACTTTTTCTCAAAATTGATCGCACGAATGTTAATCGTTATGATCATAGCTTATGTTACTGCTCAGAAACTAATCAAGTGAAATGAAATAACAAGCACCAATTTTGCGTTGACTGTCCGAAAACTGTTGGTTTTCGGAACATCAAATCATAGCACATCCATTTTTTGTACCAAAAGGGGTTTGAACCAAAGATAAGAAAAACGGAATTAGTGGAAATTGAAATGAGTTTACTGTAAGGATTGATAACGATAGCGCAGCCGAAAACGATTTGAACAGAAAAAGGTTAAAAAATGTCTTAATCGTTATGGGAAGTCGATTTCAAATCAGAAGACTGTTGTGCTTATCAACACATGACAAAATTTGTTTCGGTAGCATCCTTGTGGATCTTCAGCACTGTTCAAAATTAGGCTCTCAAATCAGAAGTATTATTCTGGAAAACATTTTAATCGCAAGAACTAATCGTTCGTGCCATAATTTGATTGAAGTCTGTGTTTTATTATCATTGAATAGTTTGTACATGGAGAACAATTATGAATCAGTTCATTTTCCTGTAATCATCCTCTTTGATTAAGTCGAACATTTTTTCATGTACATGTTCTCATTCTGGGAAGAAATTTTGCCAAAAACATGTTATTGATGAATATTCACAGCAGACGGGTACATTTAATTATTGAGAAGAGACATTTTCAGCACCTTGAAGTATAGCAGCTACTTGTGACAATTATTATTATATTTATAGAATAGAAAAACATAGAAATGTGTATAGAAAAATATATGAAACTTATGTATAATAATATGCAAAATTTATGCTTTTTTGATAATATGAATTCGCTGATTCAGATATTTTTAGCCTATTGAAGGTTAAAATTCGGTCATAATACGAACGGCGTATAGTATTCAACCTAGTTATAAAACAAACCTATTGCTTTCACGGATAATCCGTGTTGTCGAACTATCCGGGAATTTCTGAGAATGAAAAACCACGGATAAACGGGGCGTCATTATTTTCTTCTTCGTGAAAGCAACAACACGTCGAATGCGGGACGCAAGAGTACCCGGGAGATTTAATGGAAGAATATAGGTACAATATAGCCAACAGCATCATGAATCGCAGTAATAAGGAAAAATACGGTCCCTTTTTTAGCTGAGCGTAGTGATTGGCAGAGTGTTTCGTTGCCGAAAGTAAGATACACATGTGTCAATGGTGCCAAAGTTTGAAGACAAAAAAAAACAACCATGGTGGTTTGTAGTTTGAAATCGGCGCTGTGAAACTTTTCTATCTTTGCTTGGTGTGTCGTTCGGACATGATTGCAAATTGAACAAAAGAACCATTATGTTTGCGTTGTGTTGCGATGAAACCATAATCTCGCGGTTGCGTTGGAATATATACATGTGTTTTGGGTATCTTGTTATCTGAGCGATAGGAGTAAAGTGTAGTGCAAAGTGAAACATATATTGAGGCATGTGTTTGTTGCTGTTTATTGCAATTGTTGCTGATTCCGTTGCAGCTTAGCAAAATTGGCTGAGCTTGACGGTTGTTATTTGCGAGGATTATGTACCGCGAAGGGAGTACGGCGCGGGTGAAGTTGATGACGACGAGTTCTAATTTATTTATAGAATTGCCTCCCTCATTCGTGTGCTGCGTTCCTGTTGCGGAACATTCATAAATTTATGCTTATGCTCGCGTGTACTGCAGCTAGTCAACCTGCGATAGTCGCCATCTGTGTACGGCTTTGATGTAACTGGGGAAAAAAAGCAAACATGTCCACGAACAAGTTTGCGACCATCGCCGTACAGAAAGTCCCGAGAATACCATCGTGAAAGCAACACATGACGCAGCAATACAAAGATGCACTACGAAAGGTGTATGTGTGTTACACATTTTCTTGGAATTTTCCGAACAGAAACCGAACGAAACAAGAGGATTAGCGACGATAAGGTGCAACAATTTACCATCTTCAAGCTTTCTTAAATGTTTATTCGATGAATGTTGTTGCATTACTTATTCAACAGTGTTTAACCACTTAAGCAACAAGGCGTCTCCATCGGCGGGATACATAGCGTACGTCTGTATCGTGTTTAATGCAAATAGTGAGTCATCCGGTTCTCTGTGTGTCTTTACATACATCTGTACATGTGTTTAAACGGTGAACGCGTGTTTGTGTGTGTGTGTGTGTTTGTGTGTGTGTGAATTTGAAGGTGTTGCTCATGCTATAGGATAAATGCATCGAAGAGTGCAACAATTCGACCAAATTGTTCTAGAGCGCAAATGTTAAAAAAGTGATACTACTCATATAACAAGTGTAATGAAAGTAATAAATAAGCGCGAAAAAAGTAATATGTGAAGCTGCAAACGCGAAAATCAAACGGGGGAAATGGAATTAATGGAAAGGAATGCAACCATTTGCTTGTTTTAGTGTACCGTATGGTGAAAAAGTGCAATATTATGGATCGGCTTGTCGGGCAATTGTGGTGCAAAATTAAATAAAAAAGAAATCATATTATTTTTTGCAGTACTAATACGGTCAGCTCGTACTGACGGGAATCTTTGCAGTAATCCTCCATCTGTTGCTATATAGAGTTAAAAGTTCAGTTAAGAAAATGATTATCTATTGATGATCAAAGTCACCCCCACCCCCCTCACCCCCCATTATCATTGGCTCTTGTGGTGGATGAAGTATCAATGGTTAGCTCATCTGTGGTTGTCGTAAAAGAAACAAAGTTCCGTGCGTACTGCGTGTAAGAAATAGTAATGTGCCATAACATATTTCTTCGATTGATAAAATTGTCGGAGTGTAATGGTATCTAGGAACAACCCGAAAACCTGAGCACAGTTCACAACTGTTGGCTATAAGCATAGTTCTCGTAGCTTGCCAATAAAATATAAAGCAACATAAGTAATATTAAAGCAAAGAAACCACTTTCTAACGGCGACAAGCGGGTGATTGTGCAATATTTATGTACAGTGGCCGCCAAGACGGTTTCCGCCGTGGTGGTGGTGTGGTACATCAATCTTATCGAAAATCATACCAAATCGTTAGCGAAGTACAGAGAACGTTGGGTTTGATGTGCACAGAATGCCAAACACAAACGAAAGCTCGCATTCCGGCACAACTACGACGGCGGTGGCAGCGGCAGCAGCAGCGGCAGCAAATGCTGGAGATGACCTCGGTAGCACAGATGAGGTGAAAGTGTTTAAGGACGAAGGCGACCGGGAGGATGAGAAGGCTTCGTCTGAGAACCTGCTAGAAGAAAAGTTTAACTTGATCGATCTGACGGAAAGTGCAGAGAATCTTGTGAAAAACTCATCTGCTCGCCAGGACCTCAGCCCCACGTATGTGCCCGTCACCCGTTCCGAGCCCACGCCGAATGGAAGTGGTGCAGCCGGTGGCAGCGGTGGTACTAGCAGTGCAGGAAAGCTCAATTCTCCGAACCATTCGCCTAGTTTCACCGGGATGGGTTATTTGCCACCATATCAATACTCCAGCGGGACCGCCAGTGCATTGCAGGCGGCTGGTTCGATGGGAAAAGGTGCTTTGGGGTTGTCGCAGTTCTTTTGTAATGAGGATGTGCTTTCGAATCCTCCACCAGCACACTGTGGCATTTTGCCCTACCAGCTTGATTCGAAAGCGATCGGACTCTCTGCTCGACAGTCGTTGTATTCTTTCTCCACCAGCCAGTATCCGTACCCGTCGATTCTATCCTCCAACATGTTGCCAGTACCACCGTCATGGCACACACCATCCATGTACTCTACTGCACCGAGCTTCCGCAATTCGTATCCCTCCTCATTGCAGATTTACACCACATTGGCCAGCGATCTATATTCGCGCTATCAATCCTCGCAGTCGCTGCTTAATTCAGTCCACTCTCACAACGTGCTTAATCAAAGTCTGCAGCAGGTCAAACAGGAATCGGGAGTGAGCTTAGTGGGAGCGGGTGGGAATGGGATTGGGCAAGATGTCGGGCTCGGGCACAATTACAGCGTGCGGCAACACGTGCTAAGCCCGGGAAGTAAAACGGTGGGAGTTGATCTGCCCCAAGAGTTGACAAATCGTTTTGGTCGAGCACAAAGCGTCGGAAGCACAGGAAGTGGTGGTGGTGGAGGTGGAGGCGGTGGCAGTAGCGCAATCGGTAACGGAGCTAGCAGTGGAGGAAGTAGTGGGAGTGGAGCGGTCAGCGGTGGCTCAAAGAAAAAGTGCGCATCCGAGCGAACTCACCAGCCGCAACAGGCACAACAACAGAATCAGCAACAAGCAAACCGGCCACATATCAAGAAACCACTCAATGCATTCATGTTGTACATGAAAGAAATGCGTGCTAAGGTGGTGGCCGAATGCACGCTGAAAGAATCTGCCGCTATTAATCAGATTCTTGGTCGCAAATGGCATTCGTTGTCGCGGGACGAGCAAAGCGTTTACTACGATAAAGCGCGCCAGGAACGGCAGCTTCATATGGAAATGTATCCCGGGTGGACGGCTCGAGATAACTATGGATACGGTTCGAAAAAAAAGCGGAAAGCGAAAAAGAAGGATCAGCTGGGCGGTGAACCTCCTAGCAGGTAAGTTTATTTCTGATACTACTGTCCCAATTGTGTTGCATTTTTTTCTATTTCATTCATGTATGTAAGATTGATTTTGTAACATAGAAGAAGAAAAAAGCATGAGCATACGCTGCTGCTAGCCAGTGATCATGCATGTTGATTGATTTAAGGTATGGACCGTCCATTTGCGTGCAGTGCATTTTCGAACAAACACTCCAAGCCGTCATTTATTTTGGGAGGGAATATGGTATATTGGCCATACATGTGTTTTGCTTTGCTGCCTTGTACCATGTCTTATTTTGCTGAATTACTGAATCGTGTAACGATGACTGCCTGCGAGACATAACATCCACATAACACGGTGTGTTAAAAGCGTGATTGGTGTTTTTTTTTTCGTGGCTATTTGGTAAAAAAACATGAGAGGAACAGCTTTACCATGTTGACATTGTTGACATGTTGAGCAAAAACGGTGTCTTGTACAATAATTGATGAAACGTATGTTTAATCGATCTTTTGTTTTCGATTTTCTTCGTTGAATTTTGTATAGCCATTTTTTACAACTAGTGCTTTTTACTGCTTCTCGTTTTTACTTTATATTCGAATCAATGCACTACATCTGCAGTATTATTGTTTTTGAATGTTTCGCTATAGAACATCAAGCTTTCGTTTTGTGACGCTGAAAAATAGAGCAAACACATCAATCTATCGACAAAAAATTGTTTAAGATACGCCTTTTTTATAACTACCTTGCAAAGCATCATGGAGCAACGTAGGAAACATCCAAGAAGGTAACTTCTTGGTCATTGTTCCTCATTTTGCAGTCTACGGTTGTGATGTCCTAAAGCATAGATAGTATACTGTTTTAGAACACTCATAAAATTCTCTATTGTGTTGGAATTTTTTAAAAATAATGATAAATGAATCATTATTTTTCAGTCAGTCAACAGTCTTCATGCCAAAATTCTGCAAAAAATATATTTTCAATTCTTTATTTTGGCTTACCGACCTTCTAAGTCACGCCGGATATCGAGTGGCTTACTAGACTCGGAGATACCACGTAGTTGAATAGAATGTTAGAATTGATATTCAATTGCTTGTCCGTTTTAATTTTCTATTTGAATCAGTAGAATTTTAATAGAATCTTTGGTAGTGTTTGTTTGCAAACGAAATGAAATATGGCAACTATATTAAAAATAACACGGCTTGCATCCATAATCAGAACAATGTACTATTTTAAAAAGATTAATTTTTGATGCTTTTTTCGTCTCATTGTTTTGCCATGAAACAAAATATAGCATGTAACGAGCTCATTTTTTGTTATCCGATTAGTTTTTCTGTTTAAATTTTAAGATGATCATTAATTTTGTTTACATAGTTGTATATAGTGCATCCCCTAATTCTAATAAAAACCATTTAATACAGTTATATACAGCGCCAAAGAAACGTAAAATGAAATCCAGAATCCGTCAAACAATTCATTTTATTGCAGGCGTAAAAAAATTTGTATACGTAATGATGAATCTGACAACTACGATGGATCGCGTATGTCGGACGAGTACATGGGAAGCTATGGCACAGTAGTGTAATAAAACACCTCTAATGCATCTCCCACGCCAAGCTCTAGTCACCTTTCGTACCGCCACGAAGATGCTTTCCTAGAGGAATGGGAAACCTTCTGCATCCCCCTTAAAAGGGAACAACAGCGCCACGAAGAACGCGAAACCTTACTCAATAAGACTTCAAACGACACCGTGTATATGTGTAGGAAATAGAAAGATAAGAGAAACAATCGAGCGAAGCAAAACAGAGCGAGCTAGTCTACGCGAGATAGTAGTGCGATATCTCTGTTAGCATTTATGCAATGGTCGAAAAGTTTTACTTTCAGATCAACCAAATTGCCGAAGGATGTACCGAACCATTTTTTGTGTTTAATTTATCTGTGTTCTATTATATTACATAACCTTAAGCGGTAGAAACACTTGGCCAAAGATAATGTAAGCGGAGAAGAATATGGTGTGAGACTAGATGCAATGTAATTGTTAAAGAAATTTCAGTGCAATCCTAGACATGATGAAACAACACTCCTAGCGATTTTTTGGGATTGTGTGCGCCACACATTATTAATTTCTGTTATAAGAAATGCAACAGCAAGAACAAAAGTTTAGAATCGCACTTATGCCCGGGCCCCCTTTACTTACTTGGCGAGGAATGAACATTTTTATTTAAAAAAAAAAAGAATTAATTTCATAGCCCGCTTTAGCATCTATGAAAGCTCGTTTATAACTCTGATTTAGTCGAATTAATAACCAAGTACAGGGAAGCCTTGACTGGCACAAATAAAAGATAACGTACTTTTAAAAACAAGGCAGAGTGTTTCATGCTTAGAATATTATAAAACGTGCAAAGTGACGTTGAGAAATTTTAAATTTAAATTTTAAAATCATCTAAAGAACTTTTTTTTAGTAACCAGTGAAATGAAGAGGAATAGTCAATCGGTTCGTCAATATCATTTGAGGACGATTGATTGCAATCTAAAACCTTTTCACAATCATAAAAAGAAGATTTAACTGCAGGATCCCAAATAGGCACACATTTGATTTAGTATTTTAGCACATCTGAGATGGATAATTTGTTTCACTGTCTGTTTTGAATTCAAATATTAAAAAAGGGCAAGATTTATAAGAGAGATTTGGTTTGGCAAGATGCTGAAATGAGAATTAAACACCCGTTTGTCTAGCGGTTTAAGTTACAATGTTTTAAAATGAGTTATAATTTTTAAATCTAATCACGATTTCGATTGCTGATATACATGAGTTGAGTTTAAGCAAACCATTTTCACATTCATTCGCAGTATCGCACACGCATACAATTGTACACAGCTTGCATAAACGCTGGTTTACCGAACGAATGTCGTTCAATTAGTAACGCGTACAATTCAACTGTGAAATTGTGTTACAGAATAAAATAACGTTTGCCGTTATCGTCTGTCAATTTAGGAATCATATACCTCAACCGGAACTACGTTAATTTGTTCTAGAGCGGGATTTTTGTCACCAATGGCGCTAGATAAGTTGGAACTGATAAGGAAGGCATTGAATTTGGCTCTGGTAAGGGCCAACCATTTTCTACTGTTCAACTCTGCATAATGGTAACAGATGAATAGATGGTACCGGAACAAGGCTAATTAAAAACTTCCGCGAAACCGAACCGAAGTTCTCTCGTAATCATCATTCTTTTTCAATACATCCTTCCACCGTGGGTAAGGGAACAGTTATACTTATCCCTCCGGTTCATTCGTAGATGGGTTCTACACGATGTCGTGCGCCATTTTGCGCCCCTAATTTGTGTGGCTATGCCTCTGCATGCTCCTCTATGGACGAGCATAATTGAACCTTTGGTTTGTTCTACGGTACACCAGGCGAAGGATCGTTCTGGCGTCTGCTTCGTACCAGAGGGGTAAACGTAAAAGTGTAATCGTGTATATGTGCCACTTGCAGTTGAAAGATGGACTGCGTGTGTCCCGTTTAACAATGCTACCGATTGCTAGCAGCGTTAGTGTCATCATTAGAGAATTCGCTAATAATCGGATGCGCGCTCTGTTGGTACTGGGTTCCGCACAGGAGTAACAGAAACGTTGCTAGTCTCTTCGTTTTGTGAGGGATGGATGAACTCATCCGATGCTCTGGCGAGCGCTTCCACTAGGGGAAATAAAATCTTTTCATTTTGCCACCTTCACCTTTTGCCCTCCTATTGCTAACGTACCTAACAGGCTCCGTTAGCATGAAAGACGGTGTTTCATGCTGGGCAAGAAAAATTGAGTAATAGAAACGATGTAAGGGAAACATGAACAAGCATCATGTGTTTCGAAGCATAATTTCAAGCTTCTAAATGAAAATTATGTAAAGCAATAGGGATTCCGTAGTAATGCAGATTCAACCGCGAAGAAATGGTTAAAACAAGCACTATTGAAATGTAGCTTTGAAAATGACGCATGCTAAACAGTTGAACAGTTGAACCTTTTATGTGTTCGATAAGGGTTGAGGTATAGCTTTAAAAAATATGTTATAACAACCGCTCATCATCGCTTTGGCAATGAAACATATTGTTACCAAAACACTGATGCCTGATGCTTTGATATCTATCGAAGTTGATTGTGGTGCATGCTTAATAACCTTGCCCAGATGTTAATTTTAAAACTCCGAAACTATGAAAGTGATTAGAAGTCACGAGCGAAATGGGTTTAGATGTATTATTAAAGGTATCGAACGAGAACTGATTAACATTGCAAGTTTTTTACACACACAACTCTGCGCTTATTTAGTCACAACATTTAACGAGCGACATAGTTAAGGGTTGAGAATCGCATTTTCCTTTCCCTCCATGTGTTGCGGTCTACGTAGCAAAAGGGATTAATGCATTGTGTGCAAAAGGCTTTTCTTTCATGCACGCTTTTCAACGGAACAATATAGCAAAATGTGATCCGAAATGACACAACTGCATACGTGTGGAGCCGTATTATCGTTATGATGATTTTTCTTGCGAAATGCGCTATTCATCGGTGCGCCGGGTTTGAAACAGAAAGTAAGCAACGATTTTCAGCAACTGGCACCCTTCTCGTGTGCCATGGTTTGAAACATGTGCCCTGCTCGGGTGTAGGTTTAATCTTCAAATGATTTCTAGGGCGGCTGAAAGGATTCGAAGAGTGCGCAAGGATCAGGGCCAAAGCGTATTTACAATAGAAAGGCAAACAAAAGCAGTAACTTTTGACAACAATAACAATAACCACAGCACACCCTACACTCCTCGGCAAAGCCACACTGAAACAAACGAAACAGTAGATGCGAACCAAAGAGAAATGATGGATGTTTGGGGAGAATGATGTTAATATAATTGTAAACAATACTATACCTCCATTCCTTAATTCGCAGTTTTTGTTTCATTCCTGGTGAACAAGTATCTTATGGGAACTCTATAGGAACATGCGCTCTATGGCAAAGGAAGCCCATTGTAAGCTTTACATGTTGTAAAAAGTGTACGATTTGCCAACGGATGTTTCATGTAAACAGCACATGTCTCACGCGAAGAAAACCGATCGTTGTCGGTTCAGCCGGCTACAGTCAAAATTTCACACATAAGATGAAGTGCTGTCGAAGCGAAGAACCATGAATATGGACGTGTAAATACTGTGCGATACGCACTGACCTTGGGTACGGCATGGTTCGAATTATTCATGGTGTACCTTAATTTTTCTCACGAAGGAAGAGCAAAAAAAAATCATTCACAATTTTCTATGAATTAGAAAATTAGAACAAGGCCTGAATGATCAGATCAAGACAATTTTCCTGTTTTTCCATTTTATCATAAATGGTAGGAAATACAATTAAAACGGCTCATGGAGTGAGTATAGCACGTGGTTGTTGATTGTTGGCATATTTTGATGTGAAATGGTTTGAACGGTTGTTGTACATACACAGCCCAAGGGCAAAAGCTTAGTAGCACTTATCTTCAACTCTACGTATTTGGTAGTTTACCTCTTTATTCATGCAAGCAGTTTACCTCTCCTTTTAATGCGTCCACCGTAAACGATCAGCACATTATCATGACGAGCGAAATTTTCTGCCAAATTAACGTAAGAAACATACTTTGAAATTAAATTTGTTAAAATCGATTAACAAATCAACAATCGAGGAAATCGAGCTAATGTTGTGTAAAACAATATAAATTCTAATTATAATTCAATTGAGGCATTTGGATTAAAAATTTAAACGATTTCTTCTAGGCGGATTGCATATCGACAACCATCCCTAAGTAAACACTTACTGGGTGTCAATAGTATCTGTCCGCAGTGAACACGAGCGCATGTAAAACATCAAACGGAACAACGGTCCACAACTTGAACTCGAATGAACACATCCATTGCAGCATCCACTGCTGGCCATTAGGATATGCTGTTCATGTCTGAACTGAATTCTTCTCCCATATCTCCCCTTCAGATGAGAGGTATCCAGCGAGAGCGAAGGGACAGGATAAAGATAAATAAACAGATATCGTTGTGTTGTGCTCTCTTAGATGTATAAATAACCGAAACAAAACAAAAACAAAAAGATTAATGTTTTGTTATGATGTACGCCGACCATCTTTTCCATCCACTGTCGTACTGAATCGTGGTGAGCGTGTACGGGCAAAGACAGTCGGAAAGCGTTGTATGAATGCAGGTTTTGTGTCGGGTTTCTTTAGAATTCCACGGCTAGAAAGCGTGTCAGGGTTTGTCTTAATAATAGAAATCGATTGATTACATTATTTTTATATCCCGTACCGTGCCAAATTCTATGCTAGTTATGAATTTAACTTCCTTTGCATCTTGCATGATTTTACAGCCTTAAGAGGTCTTGGTGTACCATTACTGGATTCCTTGACATGATTATGCCCTCTGCTTGATGTTCACTCCTGCGTACAATACCCGGCCATGCCGTGTGAATATCCACCCCGCTATCGACTCTGTCACCGGATCACCGTCATGAATTTGCATAGACAAGTCTGTTCTCTCTGGTGCTCTATGCGGTCATAAATGGAATTAAAACATATTCAGGAAATAATGTGAACGAAAACCAAAAACTCTAGTTGTTGAGCATAACGTAAACGCGCCTTTCAAACAGATGATGTGGCATTCAATGAAGCAGAAACTTTCACTTTCACCCAATCTTCATCCGTATGTGGAGTATTTTTTCTTCGAAAAAATTACCTGTTTTATTGTGGATTTTCCCCCAAATCACAATTGTCATTCAAATCATCAAATCATTCAATTGTTATTTAAACAAATGTGTTGAATCTACCCAGTACTTAGTAGTGCAACGTTTGTTATTTTTGTAAGTTTTCGAATGCGATTAGAACAGATCCTGGCTGACATATTTCACATTTCCTTACATCAGTGCCAACAGACGAATGTTACCAACAGAATGGTAACAATAGGAAAATGTGTCGCATACATCAGAATAATGCATAGTTTTGAATAAAAGAATTTGCCAGCATTGAGCAAATGCTCAAGCATTACATGCGCATATAGAAAGACAGGATATTGTGATTACATGTATGTTCTAAAGATCTTTCCACCTACTTCTTCCGACAATTTTCTTATTTTTTTTTTCATTTTGTCACTACCGAGCCGTCGTTGGTTGGGATTCGTGTCCACGTACGGTGGAATTTTTTGGATCAGTATCAGTTCTATAGAATAATACCTGGCACCTGTATCATCTGGTTGCCAATCTTGTTCTTCAAGCGAACCCAAATTTATCGGGCTTGTAAGCGGGTTAGAATAGGCTGAATAGTCCTATATTCCTAGAGAGAGAGAGAGAGAGAGAGAGAGAGAGAGAGAGAGAGAGAGAGAGAGAGAGAGAGAGAGAGAGAGAGAGAGAGAGAGAGAGAGAGAGAGAGAGAGAGAGAGAGAGAGAGAGAGAGAGAGAGAGAGGGTGAGGTTTTTGATACGCCAAAGAGGCTATAAAAATTTAACAAAATATAGTATCATTGCAAGAACTTTGCGTTTCAAAGTTCTGAATAAAAAGTAATAGTTTTTTTTTTAGAAAAATTATTGCACATTATTCGTTGGAGGCAGCTGTGTACGCGGGCGTGCATTTTTGTTGCATAAAACCATAAAAGTAAAAGTTGCATAAAAGCATCTCAGGACTTGACTTAGTTCACGCGCTACCTGTGTTGGCTTTTGGTTGCTATAACGTAGAAAGAAGACAATGCTTAAGAACGATTGCATGGTCAAAATCCCTCTTTTACTGTTGGAAATAATTGAACTTCATCGTGCAACAGCACACAAAATGCCTCGTGGATACAACAGATTGTATAAGGTTGTTTGCAACTTTTGCGATTTTTTAGCCCAGCACAGAAGAAGTAGCTGTTCATTTAATTAAATGTGTCAGAGAACAAGCATTCACCAAGCTTCTGGTATACTTCTGTATACAGAGCAGGGAGACGTTTGTAACAACCTTTGGGAAACATGATAAAACGTTCAATTTAAATCATGCTGTGATTTGCTTCATAAAACATACATTTTCTGTGCAGATGTATTTGCTTATTATCGGATTGAAAAACGACTGTCAAAACCGGGTGCAACATCCAAACAGGGTTTCGCCGAATCGATCCCTCACAACAATAATGGGTTGGACACGTTTTTGATGGCCACGTGCCGGCAATAAGCAGCACGGAAACGATGGGGCGTATACAAAACTCTATTCTACACGAAGAAAGAACCTTTTTTCAAAGCATTTCAAAAGTTTGAGCACTAACAACAGACGTAAAAAAGAACATTCTAAAAAATCATTCCATTCTGCAGCA
The DNA here is from genome assembly GCF_943734695.1 of Anopheles maculipalpis. Classification (NCBI taxonomy): domain Eukaryota; kingdom Metazoa; phylum Arthropoda; class Insecta; order Diptera; family Culicidae; genus Anopheles; species Anopheles maculipalpis. Next base: position 98,498,835 of record NC_064871.1, on the reverse strand, counting down.
CGAAAAAAGAAAAATTGAGTCGTTGGTTTATTTCTGTTTTGGTGTAACAGTTTTGTTTGGTGATAAGATACCAGCTTCTGGCATAAGCCAAACGAATCAACAATTGAGAAATGTTTATTTCTGGCTCACTAAATAAATATTCATTAAATTTTATGCGAGCATAATGATTGTACTCTCATTACCTTCCGTTCCGTAAGACGCGCAACTAAGAAGTCAACGATGGCGGTCACAAAAGGAGGAACGGTGGGAGTTTAAAAAAATGCCCTTTTCGTTACCTTTATGGCATTTACGCATGTAATCCGTCGTTTAGGGGTTCTTTCAGTGCTGGGGGAAGGTTTTCGTTTTATCATACAAGGAGGTAGATCTGCGGCTTGTGCAGTAATGCTTCCATTCTGAATGAAGACATTTACGCTTCATCGGCATTTTGATAAACAAGAACGAAAAAAATCCGGCTTGCAATGGAATAGTATGGAAATAACTGGGCTAGTGCAATAGCTAAATCCAAAAATGCGACCCAAATTATCTTTGGACGAATTAATGTTAATGAATATAATTTTGTAAGGTGAATAGTGTACGACGCTTTCGTCAGCTAGTGTCTGATTATTTTGGCTTCAGCATAGCATCACATTTACTATTTCTATGCCTTTGGTATTTATAGAGTCCTCCGGATGATAACATGAACTAAGACGTGTGTTGTGTGTTAATACTATCCCCTCATAGTTCCTTCTGTTTCATGTGAATTGTATAACTCTGTTTCTTTGTATAAATGGCATGAGGTCGTAATGAAGCCAGTGAAACAGTGGTTTCGAGCCTTCCACAGCCTTTAAACTGCTGTTCAAACCTATTAGTTTACTTGATTACTTGCAAAGCTGGCTTACGATTCTACCATGTTCCCCTATGATCGCTATAGAAATTGGAAGAAAACATCCCAAATTACTTTATTACTATATTCAGGCAGTATTTTTATACCATACCGCTTAATGGAAGGCAAAAACTACGAGATATATCGTATTAACAGATTAAAGATTGCGTCTTGTTGCAAGAGTTATCAAGAGGACGCTCAGTGAATGAAACAATACAACAATGGGGAGTGTATTTGAATTAATTGTCTGCCAAAGAAACTTAGTTGTTTTATGTTTAGTGACTACTATTGCTGGTAAATTCAACTACTGGCTCCTTGTTGCTAATGTAATCTCTCCAGTGCTTTTTACGCAATGTAAGCTCCTCTCTCCAGCGAGTCACGAATGGACTGTGTTAATTATTAAATTATTTTTTGGATACGAAATTCCCCTAGTGTAACAGGTTTCATCCACCATTGTGATGCATTACCTACATCTGCAAGGATGATATTAGCGATTTTCTATAATTCCTAATATTTATCTTACCCCCAAGTGGCACACTTCACTTGCTTTTTCCTTATACAGCAAAAAATTTCCCCAAATTTTCTCAGTAAAATATGCGCAAATAAATGCGTTTTTCCTGGCTCGATAGTTTATGCAGACTGGAAGGAAAGGCATTTTCCAATTCTACTATGATGATGTAGGGCGGAGTTTTAAAGGAACTTGATGTGAATCAAGTCATGTTTGTACTTCAGCTTTACAATTTGTTCCCTTTGCTCTAGTTCATGCGACAGTTGATTCACATCGTACACATCGGGTATAATCAGCGGAAGTTTAGCATTCGGTTCGGTAAAAGTGTAACCCATAGAAGCGAATGAACGCGCAATCGCTTTAACAATCATTTACGACATAGAATACACTATTTGCAATCGTACCATCCTATGAGGTACTGAACAAGAAGCAAGTTTTTAATGAGTATTTACTCTGGGCATCAGTACTGCTTCCCTTTTGTTCCTTTTGTAGGGTCATCCCATGAAGGATTCATTACGAGAGAGAGAGGCATTAATAACCTGTTTGAGTAGTAGATATTTTTCGCCAACTGTTGGTGGTGGAGCTAGTAAACAATAACACAGTTTCTTTTGAACTTTTTGAAACAGGCCGCTAAGTGCAGCTAGTTTTTTTTTATATTATTTTTTTACTCCTTACAGAGGAAAATGCGACTACAATCAGAATGATTGCGGAAGATGATTTGAATTAAACTTACTCATTGTATAACCGCCGAGAGGCTAGTTTACAATCTAATAATGCAACTTCTGGATGCAGTGCATAATGAGAGAAACAATGTAATTTGTTGTAGTATTTATAAATGAACTAATTTGAAGAATTTGTGCCAAAAAAGAGTAACAGTCGTTTAGGCCTTAAGCAATATATTATGTTCGTAGCTAGTCAAGAAGTAATACAAAGTTGCATTAAATTATTTACGATGCCGCCGAAAAAATCAGAACAGTATGAAAATGAGAAATTTATGTTTTATATGTCAACAAGTAAGAATTTAATTCGAAATATCGGTGATTACTAAGCAAGTCTTTGTCTTTTAACTTTCTGTTTTGTTTTCATTACGTTGTTTTGGCTCGATAATTTCATTAACACCGCTACGTACAACAACAAACAAACTCATAGCTATTTCTTGTTTAGTTTTCCCGCCGAGGCAATGAAGAGAAAGAGACTTGATTATAGGAATACAGGGAAAATCATTGAAAGCCATTTAACTGCGACACATGTTATAAAGTGGCATATTGCAATGACTAATTATTTGAGATTATTTTCATAGAAAGAACTGGTTATCTAACGGATATGTAAAAAGTGTAACAAGATTTGGCAAAAAAAAATTACACTTTTAAGGATAATCTACGAAAGAGATTTTTCTTATTATATGTACTTTAGAGAATTTTGAATTGAAATCTCAACGCAGAGAGCAAACCTGTTGCTAAAGAGTCTGCAAAATTATTTATTTCGTAGACAAATGTATCAAAAGAATACCAAAAGATTTATAAAGGATTCGTAACATATGAGGATTTGTCAACTTCAGCATGATCCCTATGGAACGAAATTCAAGACGTATCCCTAAAGAACACAAGTAAGTCAAACTCGAAAGAATAATATGAAGGCGCCAAAAATGAATATACCAAAACAGAAGCATGTTCGAGGAGAACGTTGATGCTTAAAGGTAAAAACGATCGAATTTATCACAAAGTAATTATTTAAAATAATGAATTTTTTTAGACTTTTTGTAATAAAATCATTTTTAGAGCTTAAAGAAGTGTGCATGGTGAACGACACGTTTACCACCAACAATCAAGGTGAATCTAATAGATGAACAAAATTGCAAAGCTGTCCGTCACTGCAGAAAGACGGTGATTCGAATACGATTAAATAAGTTGGAGTTTGATTCCTAGCATGTACGGAACATAAATGGGACAAATAAGTTTAAACCATGAAAAATTACCGGAAACCCAATAGAATCGAATCACAACCTTCGGCACAAAGTGAAAACATGTAAATACCCCCCCATTAACAAATGATGGCATGTGTGTATTACATGTCATACAAAAAGATTGAATTTTTAAAGAAATCTGTACACAACGCACCAAAACATCAAAGAACGAAGCTAAGGTACTAGCAAAACCAAATCATTTGGAGTTAAAAACAGCTCTTGCACAAAAAGGATAGAAGTGAAGACATAACATTTTCACATATTTCACGCAAAGACGATGAAAAAAAAACTATTTCGATGAAAAAGTATGAAGAAAGTGGTTTTAAAGGAAAAGCAAAGAGAGCAAACCGTGTGTGAAAAATTAAGAATTAATATTTGTGAAAATAAAAGAGCTATATATACAAAACATCTACAGCAACAAAACACAATTCAGAAGCATGTTTGCAATGCAAAAAATAACTACAAAAAAAAAAACAAAAATGGAAAATGACGGATTATAAAATCACATTAGTCGAAAACACAGTATATGTTATTGTAAACATTTAACCGTGATTCAAATTGTATGATTTATTAGAAAATTGAGAAAAATCAAATGCTTAGTACCGGACACTTTTACCATTACATTTGTCCGTCCTTTGGGATTGTGGTACAATCTTACTGGTGAGTATTGTATGTAATTTTCCAAGCTTTTCTAAAAGATTTTCATTTTACTAGTATTGCAATCTCGTATAATGCACCCTTAAGACAGTACGGCACGCACTTTATTGCATTTATCCCGGGCGTACATTAAAATTATTCATATTTATTTATTACCAAGTAAATGACGGCACGTTGCCGTATTGTCAATGAATATTCATATGTTAAAGAGCTTGATGCGACAAAAATAGCTTATTAGGGTATGGATAATAATTGCACGTGTCCTTTTTTATTAGGAACAAACGAGAGATGAAGAACGGCCTGGCCGTAATGCTAATGCACATGCAAACTTAGTGTGTTTGTCAAACAAAAAAAAATATTTGAATGCAAGATCCAGTCAACGTTGAATATTATTGAAGGAGTCATTGTTCAACACAATATTCTGATAGTAATAGATGAATTTTGGAGTCGGTCCGGAGACCGAAGCAATAGCGGGGTCGATCTTTAGCTATGTGCAGCTATCGGTTGAAAGAATACATGACAAGCTAGTAATGGCAGACTCTGACCCTTCGAGGTTATAGAGTCAAAATGATGGAGACGCCTGGTATCTGACTATCACTTGGTGAGAGGGCATGCCTTATTACGCCTTATATTACTTGTGTTGAGCGGTGTCATGCAGGCATCCTAGGACGAAATTTCAAAGCCTTGGGTATAGAAAGAATAGCATACTTCTGACATCAAATACCTAGAAATTGAGGTCAAATTTCTAAAAACTATTTCTGGAAAACAATGTCTTCGATTGCAGCATTTTATGCAGTTCTACTGCACAATATGCTTTTTTGTATTTCTTTGATTGTTTTGATATACCTAACTTTTTACGATGCTTCGTTATGTTGCTTTTCAAGAAGCCCTTGATAATACCTAGAATGATTTCGTTACTTACTCTCGTTCATAATTCTACTTTACATCTACATCATCTGTTCCTGCTACTTACCCGGTAAATGGCTAATATGTAGAGAATTTTCCCGGCATATTGTCGTATACAAAATAACGATGACGTGGTCGATGCGGTGGATTTTTTAACGCTGAATTACATAATTTGTTGTAAATTATCATGAGCATTCCCGCTTTGTTGTCACGCATGCATTTTGTTCATGTACTCATTTTTGTCCCTAAGTATGCTCACAGAGGCAGCCAAAGTGTTTTTCATCAAACAAGGATAATCGGTTGGAGTTTGGAAGAAATGGATTTTAAACGCCCATGGCATATAAAACTCCACAGCCCATTGTTCGACGCTACCCAAAGTTATTTCATGACGTGTGCGTGAGTGATATCCCTCCGTAGAAAATGTTCATTTCCCATTCTTGGGACAATAATCGGCTGGAAGAGAAACTATGCCGTTACTTGTTTCATTTGGAGCAAAATGGATAAATACAAGAAGGGAGTTCAGTGGTGCGGTAAGGCGTTGGTTTTTTTTTTGTACTTTTTGTTTTGTTCCCTGGCCCGCAGTATCCAAGTTTTGCCCCTTTCTACCAGCCGACAGCGCCGGTGGCAACGGCCGGGACAAGAAAACAACAGGATACAAATTGTGCAGCCACATTCGAAGAGACGGGCTAGTGATAAATGGAACTGGTTCGCAATTAATGAGCGGCACCTCCATGAATATTGTACACCTCTTAAAAAGAAACAAAAGAATCATGCTGCCACTGCAAGCGAAGCGGTGAAACAAAGAATGAGTGATTAAAAAATGTGCACCTACACTACACTGGACATTATGTCGCTACGACCAATCTGTCATCGCGACACTCACCCAGTTCATACCATTGGTGTTGTGTTGAAAATGTTAATACAATTAGACACAAAAATGCTACCTAGTAGCTTCCTCACTCGCTCCAACAATTTATAGTTCCGCTATACATGTTTGTATGTACGTATGTTCCTCATGATTGTTTCGAACAATAAGGCATAAGGGGATAAGGCAAAGAATAAGGAGGAAATGCCTTATCAATATGATTGTAATTTTTTTTTTCAACACATGCGGTGTTGACAATACGGCACTGGACCGTCATAATCAATTGTAAATAAATAAATAAATAATAAACAATCCATGAAATCTATGTATAATTGTTATTTTATATCGAACTACAAATTATTTTAATCAAGAAGATACTAGTTTTATGATTTGAACAACGTAGTGTAGTGTATTAGAAATGCAAAACAACAGTTAAGAAACAGTTTAAAAAAACTGTTAACTTTACATAAAACGCATATGATTTTGTTACATATTGGTTTTATGATCCTTTGATCAATATTGTGTAAATACTTTTAATCACACGCTATTCTTCTGCAATGGGCTTTACAATTGTGTTGACAACTTGATCCTATTCGTCTCGGTAATACCCTTGTTTTGCTTAACATCCGACCATTATCCGAGGCGAGGCATTCGAGTGAATTACTAGATGGTGAATGTTGTAAATATTTGGATAAGAAATGTTCATGTCCGCCACTTCCTTATAACCTGCTAAAGCAGTTTCGAAAATGACTACATTGGCCGTACAAACAGTGTCGGAGTGAGTGGTTGCGCGGAGCCCTGAATTCTCAAAGAATAGGGCCCCCGAAGGGCTAAATCTGCCACTGCAGACAGAAAAAATATCTGATTTATTGTTTTTCACTTGCATTCGTAACACACTAACGAAATGTCAAACGGAAGTTTCATTCGGTAGGTGGCATTGTATAGTTCTATAAACAGGATGAAATATCTACTAAAGGTAAAAAAAACAATTTGAAGGCCCAGCACATCGGTTGGCGGATGTAAATCTAATTATTCACCGCCTGGGGGGGCTCGTTTCAATCGCAATTCATGAATAGAAATCTAGAAAACAAACGACTTAAGCCAAACTTTCATTCCAACTGCTTGTACATCATTACAAACAATATATGCCGTGTCTAGTATGACGTGTGGCATGGTTGATCGGCAATGAAACAACAAAATTTCTGCGTTACAATGAAATGGGATGCAGTTTTTTCAAACGCTATGATGTTTATAATTAAGACGGCCCTGTGGCCGAGTCGGTAGTGACGCCGTTCTTTACACGGCACGACAGGATATCGAACCCCTTTTGGATCGCCTCCTTTCTCCGTACAGTGACTGTCCAACTTAAGGGTAAAACGAAGTCGTGGATGAACAGCAATATCAGACCAAAAAAGTACCTTCCGAGGGTAGTACAGGCAAATAAGAAGAGCAAGGAAGTTTTTTCTGTAGCTTTTGCTTAATGTAATTTATTAGTTGCTTAGCTGAACAATGTTTTACATATATTTTATCCATTTTTCATAATACACTTGCCACGGAAGGAACGCTTGATTATCCAAAGCAGGGGTTCGATTGCAACACATTCCTAATTTCTGTTTTCGAAAATTAAAAATCTTTCTTCGCCAACCATTCGGTTGCATCCCGTTTGCACACAGACCGTTTTGATGCAATTGGTTACCGTCTGCCTTTGTCGCCGTTCATTCTTGTATTGCTTTCTTATTGCTCAACTCTTGTCGGACGTATCTCGCGCGATTTGCTTTGCTTTTTCACTCGCCTACTTTGTTGTAAATGTTGCCTGCTGGGAAACCGGGGAAAGGGGGGGGGGGGGGGGGCATTGGAGCATTGGAGCTGAAATGTTGCCTTTTTCCAATTTACTATTATTGATTAAAATCTTGCAAGCGCAACAATCTACAAAACGAACGAACCGAACGAAACTGAACCGAGATGAACTGAACTGTACCAAACGAATTCATGGCGCTGTTGCTGTTGTTGTTACTGGTGCTGCAGGAATATAACCGGAATCGAGATGAAAATTGTACGCCGGAAACGAGAAGGACGATTGTATGGATGCGAATGAACGGTCGGTAAGGTTTGCCATCAACGTACCCCTGGCTTGGCTTGCCCAGCACGCCCCGATCTCGGTATGTAGCATTCTCGGAGGGTAAAAAGCGATGCGAAATGGAAAACAAGGGAAAACATTGGGTTGGTGGATGGGCGGCAGGTTGACTGGTTATGCTACAGCATGCCGTGCTCCATCGACGGTGCAGCCTTAGGGTTTGTTGGATGAGTTTGATATGGTGTGCTGGTTCTGGCAAGTGGCAGTATGCCTACCCCACCTGCCCTCTCACCCTTCCATACTCCCTTCGTATATTATCCCACGCTTACTAGCCGATTCTGCCTATTTCTCTTCCTGTCCCATTCCATCGTTATAAGGTGAATGAATGAAAAGCTTGAACATGCATTACAATGGAACAAAAATCTGACTAATGTACATGACACAGCGTAGCGATGTAGGACAGGACAAGCGGGTCAAGCAAAGGGATGTGGTAGAGTTGTGGAAAAATGTGAAAAAGAACAGTCTTAATATTGAAGAGGAAAAAGGAAATCTCGACGTACGTTCTATACTCACATACACACTAACACTCACGAACAGAAGAAGGTCTCGGCGCTGCTCGTTCACGTTTCGCGTGCTTCGAAAAGTTCTATAGCCATGTCATATTATACCGCTGTGCATAAAGTCAGCTCGCTCTTCAAACGGGGTTGCAATCTTTTCATAACTCACCTCACGACGCTTGTACCTTCTTCTCTTCACGGTAGCCTTAAGCCTGTCGGAAGAATATACACCCTATATCGGGCTCAGCTCTCAGCTGCTGTTCTGCTGTGCATTCAAACCAGAAACACGCGAAACTAACGAGCAAACGATTGAGTGAACTTTCGCGAAGGCCACCTCTCAACATGTTTCTTCCCGCTTTCTTGCTGAAACCCATCTCCTACTCCGAAACGCCGTAATATTATGGAGGAACCATCGGGGAGCGCGGCTGCCGGTGGACCAATTGCAAAAATTGCTTCTTCTTTTTCCTTCGTGAAAGTAGTGTAACCGAATAAGGAAAGCGCGAGAGTGGCATACAGTAAGTGGAAAGAAATGAGAAAGCCAACATGTGACAGCAAGTAGAAGAAATTGTAAGAACCGGGATCGCATCTAGCACGAGCTGGAAGAACATAATTGCACCAGTGCAACATCGCTCGCATTCTCTCCATGCACTTATCTCTCTCTCTCTATCTCTCTCTCTCTCTTTAATGCACTCATTCTTTTTTGTTCTCTTTTTTTTTATTCACTCAGTCCTGGGACAAACGGAAAAGCATCCTTCAACAACCCCCACTGGAGAGAGTGCTGAGTAGCAAGTAGTATTGCAACGGTGTAACACCTCGATTGAGTTGACTAATGGATGGAAGAAAACACATGCATTTTCACTACGGTGGCCATGCTGCTCACTGACGCGGCTTGCACCATGCATCTTCGGACAACCAAGTCGCGATATTATCGCGATGTACATTTTCTTTTCTTTTAGTTTAGTTTTGTATGGTGTGTAACTCTTTTTATCAATCCGTCGATTGATTTTACAGTTATCAAATGAATAAGTTAGTATTACGCAGCTTAATAGTTGCGCAAACTTCAAATGCTTGAATAATCATAACCTAGCCTGAATAATCATAAAATTTACTTTTGGCATACACATTTGTTGTTCCAAGAAGTGTAAAAGAATATCCATTCCTATTTCCCATATGAGCATAATCTATCATGCTTCATGCATTTCTTATTTCTATCAACTGTTGTCTGTTGTGATGTTGTGTTTTAAAAAGGGCTGAGATGTGACATACAAAATGTCCCCCTCGAGCAAAAATATTTATTCGAAAGTTTGTAGCGCGATCGTACCATCGTTAAGAATGTAGTGCCAGTTGTACCACGTAGAATGTAGTTACATCGTATTTGTTCAAGCTGCCCTTAGTTCCTGGCGCTGCGAGTGCGAGGGTACAGCGAAATTTAAGCGATTTTCCTCCAAAAGGCGCCGAAAAGAAACAGGCGGTCTGGAGTTTGAACAAATTAAAAAGGATATATACGCCTCAACAAATAATAATCGATATTGGAATGTAAAAACGTTGCGTAAAGTACAACGAAAATCAACTTTTCCCGCACAAACCGCTGGTCGTGTTATTGAGGCTGTAACTGGACGCTTAGTTAACAATGATCAGGCAACGCGAATGAGGACAGTTTCCGTGTCGCCGCCTGTGTGTCGTGCCGCGTCCGAGGCCATGTATATAATCTAAACGGATAAAGCTAGAAATTAATGTTAAGAACAGCGAAGTTTGTTGGGAAATTTTGCGTAAAAAGTACTTTTGGTAGGCTCCAACCAAACTAGTTATACGACAGTGTTACTGACTGCAAGTTGCTAGTAACAAAGCACTTTGTCGATCAAATCGGAAATGGCTTTATGGTATGGAATTGGTAGCTGCACCATATGCTAAAACACGAATGGCCTGGCATCGAATTTTACGCGGGGAACATCTTTCCGTGCACTGGACGGTTTTGCAGCTACGGATAACTTAGATCAAGGAAGCCAGAGATGAATATTTTTTTTGACGTTGATCTCTTTTTTTACATTCTGTTTTATTTAATATTTGTCGGTAATTAGGAGCTATGAAGTCAGTAAGATTGCTAATATTAATAGCTAATATTTTATGTAAGCAATCGTAACATGGTGCGTTGATTGATTGTGCCCAGACTATGAGCCAATCGAGAAGATGATTGCCTGATATTCGCATATACAATCATTTGCAAAGGCAAAATGTATCGTCATGTGAAGTGAAAAAAAGGATTCATTTTGCCGGTGAATAATTAAATGATCCAATAAAGCCTGCCAATTTTATGACTAGTTGAGCCATCGCAATCCGAAAAAGCCGATTCGAAATTATCTCAACCGTACCACTCTGCCAATAGCTGCTCCCCTGGCGGATGATACCATTTCAACCCGAACAGATATTGGAATGGGGACAAAAGAAATTCCGGAAAACCTTTGGCAAGACGGAAAATGAAATGGCCGCATGACTGAATCTGTCATCCAAAACTGAAGGACATCCATAAAAAAAAAAGTTTTACCTCAGCTGGCCACGAGGAGCAAGCTTTTCTAGCATACCGGCCATGACAAAAAGTCATGAAAGACTTTTGAGTCCCCACAAGACTATCTGAGCTAAGAAGGAGCCTACCACTTTGCCTGTGAGACTAATGAAAGTCTGAGCAAACGAAACGGGCAGGAAAGATGTAAAACAGAAAATCAGCATTGATACGATTGAAAAGAAAATCTTCATTGAACATCGATGTTCCCGGCCCCGTCCTGGTCGTCTTCCTCGATGACGAAATCATGGGACGCTGCGATAAGCCAGTGCTGGTGAGCAATGGTTGAACCTGCGGCATAAATGGGTGTCGTTGAATGATTGGGTACGGACGAATTCGAAGCGGAATTCGAATGGGGCGGAAAATCGAGTCGAGAGTTGATAGAATGTAAAAATAATTGGAATAGGGTTGTTGAGTACGACGAAGCAAAATACTAAGGAACAAGTGATTGTGAAATCAGCGTGCAAAAAAGGCACAAAAGTTAGTCGTATCGTATCGGTGCGAGGAACAGTGCCGTGGTATGTAGAATGGTGAATAAAATGGTCTCGAAATGGCACACAGAGCCGAATACCGTGTTTCGATAGAAACATAAAAAGGAAGCATGAAGTTTCGTAGAAAAAGTAAAAGAGAAAAACGCGAACAAGATTCAGGAACAATCCAAAAATTATCGATTCTGTCCTCGTGGGGCATGTAGGGGTTCTTACATACAAATAACAATGTTGGGCATGTAAGTCAGCAGTACTGGTGTGCGTTTTTCTATGATGTACAACATTAATTTCTTATTGCGCCTGTTCGCAAATAAATTATTACGACAAGCTAGGCAACTGGCGACCTGTTCGGGAATAAAGGACGCGCTTGAAACTTAGGATTGCAAGAGATCAATAAAGCGTCGAGTTGTGCTGGGATTGCGACCTCCATGCTGTATGATGTAGAAGAGCAGCTAGCTGCTGATTCTGGTATTCATTGACTTTGCTGACTCGAGCAGAATGCACTTCACTCAACAATCTGTGCTCTGAGTTCTGGGTCGAATCCGATCGGCTTTGGTTCCATATTATCTTGGTACGATGCAGTAATAGGAATGCCAATCGAACTCACCAGGCCTGTCCTGTCCTTTTCACCATGAAGCCGGGACGCGTAGAACATAATGAGCTAACAGCTTACAACAGAGATACATGCGGATATCGACAATGCATCGATGCTTATGCAAGCTACCGCTCCTGAATGCGATGGTGGTGATAAGCATATGTGCATTTGAATGCATTTGAAGTATTGCTGTTAAACCTGTTCATTTCGACGATGTAGTAGCTTGAGCGCGAAACAAGCAAAAGCATATTAGAAATCATTTAGCATTGGTGAAGTGTATCTGTTGTGACTTGTGTTTGGAAAATAAAAATAGACTTTAGGATACATAACATACATTAGTTGGATAGTCAGTCCTCTCTACGGAGGAACGGTTCGGATGAGATTTGAACTCCGGTTTTGACGTGTGAAGACCGGCGACGCTGACACATATGCCACCGAACAACAAAGGGGAAGCCTCCTTTGTATTGTACAGTGACACTGACTGAATCATCGGACCAAATTGAAACGAGATGTAATCATGCTTAGAAGAAGAAATGCATCATATACATAATACTATACTCCTTCGTTGAGTGAGAATCTTTTATACAAAAGAACACTTTCTTAGTTTCGCGAGTTTGCCATAACAGTATCAATGACTGAAGATGTGCGTTTAAACTCTTCGAAACATAGACTACAACTCAAATAGATCTGCACGATGGTAATGACGAGACATTGCAAAAATTAAATTTAAACACTTCAAGGAAAATAAATCTTTACTTCGGGGGTTATACTTCTTTAAAACTAGCCACATAACTACCGACACATAAGGAATCTTACCAAATTTTACACATTTACACTTACACATTTGTTTTTTTCTATCACCCACTTGAAGAAACAAAGATTATTGTATAGATACTTACTGTGGCATATACATTCATGCATTCTTAATGCAGAGAGCAGTTATGAACAAAGCTATTCAACAAGGTCCCGGTCTTCACACGACTGTACCGGGTATCGAATCACGCACGCAGGACTGATTATCCTGCTGCTGGTAAAATCAGGTTAACAAAAGCCAGTTAACATACCAGGCCAAAAGTTATCGAGGGTTTGAAGCCAAAAAATGTAGAAGGCCGGTGCCGCTGCCACTCGGCCACCAGTCGAAGTTATACCATTCATATTTAAAATATTTGATCTGGAGTTGATTATACATCACAATTCACAAATATTTTTTATTGTATTGCAATACATATTTTATACAATTGGCCACGGAGCTTAAAAGTTATTCATCTGGTACATGTTTACTGTAGATAAGAAGTGAACTGGTCAAAATTTGCAATAATTTACATTGATTCCAAACATTTTGGATACGTGTGTTTTTATTTCCGTATTCCACACAAAATACTAGTACATTTATCTACCAATTGCTAAGATTAAGTTTTTGGACACAAATTGGATACAAAGAGCAGCACAGCGTCGTCGCATTTCTGTCATTATCATTTATAATGCATATTCTCGCGATTTTGCTCCCCTGTGAGGTTTACTAAACATGTGCAAACAAGGATTTCAACAGATACAGATACAGATACTGCGACTTGTTGTAGCGCCAAATATCAACGTTTACAGGATTCCGAATCTCTTTAAAACATACACAGCTTGTTAACTTTTGTGTTAATTATCGGAAATGAAAGATCGTTACATCGATATCAGATGAATAATTAGATATAAAATTTACTATTCTAACACGTTTCAGAATGCATACGAAACCGCTCGGTTCTGGTTCGTGCCTAATATGGCCACGTGTTCCTTGCTGAGAAAGAGTAGCCGAATTACGATTATACACTTATTCGGTTAAAATCGACTTATACCAACTGCGACTCTCTGTCTCATACTGGGTTAAATATTTTCTTTTGATTTTCACTCATATCTAACGTAAACTATTGTTTGCATTCTTTCATGCAGATACAGATGGCAAGCCGAATTTCAAACTACAATTTGGTAACAGTGCTGATTTCAGGGTTTTATATGCTATAATGACTACTACACGCATTACCGTACGATCGCGGTGCAGCGGGTTAGTGTTTGTTGCGTTTCATGTTTTTGGTATTCAGCTGAAGTATTCCAGTTCATTGGAATAATGATTACATTTGTATTATAAATTCTTACGCAAAAAGGTAACTAAGACAGAATCGGCACCAAAAGCTTTTTAATCCCAAAACAATATTCTTCTTACATTTGCGCTTGACCTGGAAAATTCATTTTATATGCATGATTCGTCTAACCTACCGGATAACCTAACCATGCATGCAATTCAGTGCCTTTTTCATGAAAATTAGACTAAGATAACAACAATGGCGACTAAACGTATAGCTGGCTGTTAAGGCAGATATGCATTTATCCTTAACTATGTTCTCCACAATTGCTAGCGATTCCGACGATGTGTTACATTTACTTAGATTTTTCCAATTTTTTGTCAAAATTGTGGAGTAAACTTACATAACATTTAACTGTAACTTGTTATAACTAAAAAAACTAAGGAAAAAACATGAAATGGCAATCGAATCATCGTTCATTTGGCATGGCTTTCATGCGCAAGTTTTGTGCGCAGTCATTGGTTTGTTTCTTTGTATGTTTGACTGTTTTACTTTTTTTCCGCACATTACTTTGTGCGTTTTTGGGCAGTGCTCCCCCCTACATTTTCCACCAATATTCTGCATTTGTATAAATGTTAGTAGGACATTTGAAAGTTATTGTTAGTTTAGTTTTCAATATTTAACAAAGAAATCGGAAATCTTTAGCATTACTTCGTATTGCTCTTTTCAGTCATTAACAAGGATGGTAAAAGAAAACAAACATATTTTTCAAAAATACTCCCTTCACCTTTGTAAGCTGCACAACTACTAAACAGGATAGGTTAAGTTTTAGTAAAAAAAAAAAAAAGAAAACTAGTTCCAAGTCTCGATGAAACAAAACAAACTGAACATTGCTCTTACTCGCCGAAGACCCCTCCCCCCGGTAAAAGCCAATGATCGATCAAATTGACGATCTTAGTTGGTGAGTTCTTCTAGGAGCTCTTCAGTGCTACGATTGGCACCGCGAAATTCTTCCATATAGTTTGTTGGTACGGTCCATTCAAGTAGTTCCTGTACGTTCAGCTTCAATCGTTCTAGCGGATCATATGACTTGTCATCGCAGACCTTGCGCCCTGCACACTTTAGGGAACCGATTAGAACGTTGTCAATCAATCGCTTATCGAAGCCCAGCTCCTTCAGTCGATCCTCGCTGGATATTTTCTTCAGCAAAATTGCCACCAAAAACCGCATGCGTGAAATGGTCATGGGGGGATCAATGCCGTTAGTTTCCGTCGGTCGATACTATGTGCCAAAAGAGATAGGGATAAAGTGATAAGAAAGTTTCAAATCATAATCGGTTCTGCCGATGTCGATAATTCTCTTACCATGGGGTCCAGCATATTGTCGAGATTTTTTACTGCTGCCGGATCTTTATAGCACGCTGTAACGTGTAGTTGATAGTCCATTTTGGTCTTGAAAAATTCCTTGCACTTTTGACATAAGTACGATTTGTCCTGTTGGTGAATAGAGAGCATGTGCTTCTTCAAATGTGGTAGCTGTGAAAAACTCGAGCTACAAAGCGGACATTCAAACGGTTTCTCGCCTGTATGTTTACGAATGTGTAACTTAAGAACACTTGAGTGGGCGAACGCCTGCCAGCAAACCTGCAAAGAAATATAAGTTAGAAAAATCACAGATTAAGAATGAGCTATTTAAAATCATCATATCATATATATAGTAATAGTATATATATATATATATATATATATATATATATATATATATATATATATATATATATATATATATATATATATATATATATGTATATATATATATATATATATAAATATATATATATATATATATATATATATATATATATACTATTACTATATATATATATATATATATATATATATATATATATATATATATATGTGTGTACATTTATATAATCTTACTTGACAGCGATATGGCCGTTCACCACTATGAATGCGCTGGTGAACGATAAGTTGCGACCGTTGCGAGAAAACCGAACCACACACAGCACAACCGTGCGGACGCACCTTCAGATGCGTCCGCATGTGCTGCGGCAAGTGTCCTTTGAACATTTTGTTACATATGTTGCAGTGAAACGCTTTCAGATTAGCATGATAGCACAGAAGATGTTTTTTCAGCGCATCCGGTCGATAGAATCCTCGACCGCAAATATGACACGTGTAGTCTCGAATGTCCATGTGGCTTTTAAGGTGCATTTTCAGGTTAGCCGCGCAAGAGAATGCTGCTGTGCACTGGTCACATTTGTGCTTCTTTACCCCATTGTGTGTAGCAAGATGTTGCGTTAACTAAAACAAGAATAGAAAAAGAAATAGAAATGAGCAATGTTTCTCGATGCTTACGGATACTTATATACTTTATAAAAAAGACATAAAATATGCAATTCCCGTTACCCGCTTCAGTTGTATGATCTACTCTCTAGTTGGCGAGGGATACACAACAAACCTAACCAACGCGGAGGGTCAAACATAAGTTCTACGGCATGTTACTGTTGAGTGTTGCTGACAGATTTGCTACGCCCTCAAGGAAGATTTTTCCCTCGAACGAAAATGAAGTGGATGCAAACGCTTTGTTGAATTACTCTCGGAAAGCGAGCGTATGAATGTTTGTTTAGTAAAGGACGGCCTGGGCGTTTATTTATAGATTTATTATTTTTTATTTATAGAATATTATGAACACATTTCGTTTAAAACGTCCTTTTTATATAAGATCATGCCAGCCATCCGGAGTCACGAGCTTACGGGATTTACTGATATCAAGTACTAACCGGATAGTCAGGTGGAATTTTGCCTGTATCACAGGGGCGACGATAAATCTTTTTTTCATATAACATCTGTGTGGTTGTTTCTATTAGCATGAATGAATATTATAATTAAAAACCTTATTCAACTTTTTCTAGTTTCTCTGTCGATTTTCCGGAGACTAATGAAATTTTTTATCTGTGTTTTCTACAGAATGTCTTTGCAATATCAAAAATAAATATGCTATATTTACGAATTTCAAACATTTTGCCGAACGTCGAAGCGAGTAGTTGTTTCGATCAAACTTTTCCTAAAACAAAACACATACAAAAATATGGATACATAGATCAGTGTATAAAGCTTATTAAAGCCTCTAACCTTTCAACGCCAGAAGCGGTGGCAAAATCAGACTTTATAATCATCATACATTCTTGAAAATAATTCCTGTTTCTGACACTCTTTTCCCACTCCACCTTCCACCATCTACCCGTTTAACGCATCCTTCCAAGCGTTCGTAAGCAATTTTTCGGGGGTGATAAATTTTCCAAATGGGATAAGGCAAAGAATAAGGAGGAAATGCCTTATCAATATGATTATAAAATTTGTTCAACACAAGCGGTGTTGACAATACGGCACTGGACCGTCATTATTAATTATAAATAAATAAATAAATAAATAAATTTTCCAAATCACTTTTCCTCGTATCACGTAACGATAAGTTTTCAAATTACTTTCACCATATCAAACCATCACATTCCGACCACTAAATTATTTACTTATACAGAATAGTCGAACTTTTACTAATGCAGTAGACAGTATTATTCAAAGTTCGCCTATTTCTTATTTTGACTTTTATTTTAACCCCGCAATGGTTTAATCCGCCAGTAAAGTCTACATACTAAATACGCCCTTCTACCTTTTAAAAAGACATGCTGCATTATCATTAATCTATGAGGTTTTAACAAAATATTGTTAAAATCCATTTCCGATACATTTCTGGTACACTTCAATCTAATATTATTTATTGAATTTTCTATTACAATCTCGAACGCTTTAAACAATAATCTATTTTTGACTTACAAAATTCTAGCCCTGAGTAAGGAGATGGTGGGAAGCGTTCAACTCAAGTTGAGCTCTCGTGTCCTTTTAAAAAGCACGAGTGGAATAGCCTGGCTTTAATCAGCACGACGTTAAATTGATCAAATATACAAATATTCCTTCTCTTCGGTTTTGTTAGTTCCCTTTTTTGGTTAAAATTTTTCCTACAATTTTTCGCGCAAACACTCGCAAAAGCCTGATAAAGGTACAATTTTCAATCTCCTTCTTGTTTCTGTTCAAAGACGAAGTATTACAACATCAAAACCGATCCTGGATATAAACTAAAAGACGCTGTTTTAGCACATCCACAGTTGGCTAAACTTACTTGCTGTGCGTCGAAATTCCGTTCCCTGAAAATCTTTGCACAATAATTGTGCATTGGCTTCGTTTGTTTAGCTGACTTTTCGCTATACCCAAGCATTAAAAGAGCAATCGGAGGAAGCGCTGAAGCAAATTCGCGCAAGGACCGTTCGTTTTGCTTTCATCTTTTGATGATAAACAGAAAAAAAACAATCAAAAGAGACAGGA
The DNA here is from genome assembly GCF_943734695.1 of Anopheles maculipalpis. Taxonomy (NCBI): domain Eukaryota; kingdom Metazoa; phylum Arthropoda; class Insecta; order Diptera; family Culicidae; genus Anopheles; species Anopheles maculipalpis. The sequence goes on along the minus strand of NC_064871.1, from coordinate 98,480,328 downwards.
TTTCCCTGCCGGAATGCAGCCTGTAAACCAACACACACACACACACACACACACAGTTTGCGGAACGTAGAATTGATTGCCAACTGCGCCCGATTGAACAGGCAGCAAAACGAGCGTTTTGTAAAGGAAGCATATTGCAGGCCCGTCCGGCGAGCAGTAGGTGCCTATATTCACCTACATGTTGAGAAATATTTCTTTGATATTTCAAACAAATAAAAAAATAAATAAATGTCTTATGCTTGTACTCACCTGTCCACCACGTGCAAACGTTTTCGGGCAAAGCGAGCAACTGTACGGTTTTTCGCCCGTGTGAATGCGCATATGCAAACGTAGCCGCTCCTTAATCGGAAACGATTTGCCACAAAGATCGCAAGTATACTGCTCATCCGTGCCGTGCTGTGAAGCAATGTGGTTCTTTAGGCATCCTGCCTGCCGGAAGCGGTTCTTGCAGTGCGGGCATGGGTACGGTCGTTCATCATTATGTATACGCAAATGTTTGCGCAAATCGTTCGTGCCCATAAACTCCTTTTGGCAAACTTCGCATTGATACAATTTCCGTTCTTGGCGCTTTCGACCGCGCTTCTGCGATGATGACCCACCAGCAGAGGATAAAGTTGCATCGGTTCCACTTCCAGACTCAGCACCATCGCCTTCCTCGCCGGCGTCATCGGTGGCATTGACTAGCTTCTTCACATCCGACTTATCATCCTCCTCCTCACAGTCGGCAGATGTGTCGTCGTAATTGATCGGTTTTTCCACGATGAACGAAGGAAGTTCCATCAAAGCCATTTCTTCGTCGCCACTCGCTATCTTCACAGATGTTGGGATGGTACCTTTGCTACTGATGTTGACATTATTGTTGCCTTCATCCGGAGTCGCGATCTTTGGAGAATGCTTACCCACGTACCGAGACATTCGCGTTTGGCGCGTTGATTTTTTCATCATGTACTATAAAATAGCGATACGAATTGGCCACGAAGCGTAGTACAAGCTACCTCTCTCAGCAAAAAATATGTATTCTTTGCCCCGTTTGTAATCGTACACGCTGTTTACAAACGCGTACGAAACGAAACAAACGCACCACGATGCCGTATCGTTCGTTGTGTTCTCCCGGGGTGGAGGAGGGGGAGATGGGGAGTGTGCTTCTAGCAATGCGTCTTGAGACTGAATCGGTACACTTAAAGTTCGGTCGTTTACCAGGGTTTTATGTTTCGTTAGCTGCACAAGTCTATTCAAGCACCGACGTATGCGTTTCCGCACCGTAATCGTGTTAGTGGAAAGAGTTTTCAGCTCGCTGATAAGAGTCGTATCACCATCACCATCAGCACTGTTAGTTTAAGAAAAGCACCTAAAACATTACCACAACCAGTAACACCACCACCCCCAGAGAAAAAGAGATCACATAATGCCTTATCGCACTAACACATTGTATTTTGGGCGCGAATTCTCTCATCTCCTGGCTGCAGACACCACCCAATTATGAGGTTAGAATACACCGCACACACCATACGCTTATTCAACAATGTTTAACGAATGTATCTACATGTTAAGCTAAATGACCAACAGAGTATTGCTACACTTTTGCAATCAAGCTGTAAAACTGCTCTTGGCTGTTCATACTCTTCTGTAGCGAAAACGGTTTTCGATGGATAAGTCACATCAATTGCCTGCTCACTGGCCGTCGTATTTGGTGTCGTTGAACGAGTTAAGGTCAAGATTATGCATGCAACACATTTCAAAAACTGAACCTCCGTTGTTCAGCTCTTCGCTTCGTTTCAATCAGATCGTATCGATTGGGCTTTCGTGGAGTTGAACCATTAGTTGACCCTACTGCGCTTCCTTCCGTTGTGTATTTACTTTGCCTGTAGGAGGTATTCTTGTGTAGAAGTTGCTTTTTTTTCAGAAGTACAGTGAGCAGTTCCAATGCGGTAGACGAGAGCTGTGAAAATGAATTTATATGTTTATGAGAACGCATGAACCACATCTGCTTATAGGTTGAATAATGTTACATGCATCAATAAGAACATTTTTACGTACAAGATAGACATATCTTAACTGATTTACCTTTTGCGGATGCTAGAAACATCGAATGCACACCATACCAGATAGCAGCAACAGGACACTTGGGTTCATATTATTTTAAGCAGGCTCACCATTATTTACCAAGCCGATCGAATATAACCGTGCGCTATATATGTTGCTTCAGATAAGCTGAATAAACAATTTCTATTACGTAGCCGCTAGCACTCTAGCACAGCCCACCCCTATAATCACAACTTATCACGTCCTATCTATATCGTTAACTCTGTTTCGTAGCTCTGTGCTACCCAAAAGTCACACACCGAAGCACCATAAGCAACATACCATGGCGACTTGCCGGGTTCGCGTTCTTTGAATGCCCTAAGTAAACTGCACAGATTTCGACCGTGATGGCCCCTCGAAGTAGAATATCATCCTGGTGTAATGCTAGCATGAATGTCACACACAAATGCGGGTTCGATGATCCCTTACCCATAAAACTCGGGCGAGTCAAGTCGGCGCTTGAAAAACTTCAACACGCCTCCAGACTGGAAACCCATAGTGTGATGTTGCTCCTACCATTATGTCGGACCAATGAAACGTACCAAAATCTATATTTTGGAAACGTAGTTTTACATACTCAACTACCATTTAGAGGCTATCATTCGACTGTAATGTCCCTGAAATATTGAAATGTAATGTTGTAAGCAATATTCAAAGTGCAACGTACACAGACAGCTACACTTAACACAATTATTTCGTCCTTTTCTTTTCTTCAAACAAAACTTGTGTCGCATTGTTCGTTTTTTTCTGTTCTGTTTTATGTGCATGAGCATCTGTACCGCACGTGTTGTGTTGTTTTTGTTTCATATATTCTACTCAGATACTGGTGAGTTCAACAAGAAAAGTTTGTTCGAAAACCAAATCCTCGTCCTCCGTCTTTATCACCGTTACATATCCCACCGAGGTTTCTCTGTCAGACGGCGTTGAAATCTTTACATTGAAACATTCTTTTTTTAAACTCCCCGGGCCGAAAAAACCAAATGAAGCTCATCGTGGGAGAGGCGGAAAAAGTCACTCAAAAATACATACATGTGTGGCGCAATCTGAAACGATCGCAAGCGAGCATCAACGAGCGTCACCCAGAAGAGAACTGCCTGTTACTGTTTCCCTACACATTCGGCTTCCTATGTCGCGTTCCGTTTGTGTTTGTAAGATGTTGTATGATTAAGCGTTACCCTCTGACTGATGTCAGCAAAAAGGAACCCGTCGCAGAGAACCCCAGTCATGTTCTGGGTTTATGTTGATATCTAGTTCATGATGGAATTGAAAACCGAAGCTTCAGGGAGGCCAGTTTCCTGCGTTGCCTTAAATCAACTAAAGACGGGTTGAGAACGATACAGGCCAGGAAACTCATCATCTCAGCAACAAGATATAACCGCTGCTCCGTTCCTGCTGTCTGGTGAAGATATTCTTAGCTCTGAAGTGCAATATGGTCACATGCGTGCGGCGCACAACCAGCGCTCTGAACAGCATACAAACGCTGAGCGCGAGGTTCGATGCTACCAATCCCCGATCTACTACTCTCAGCCGAGAGGAAACCACAACAACATATCCATATGCAATGCTTGAATGATTAAAAACAAAACCATTCCGTCGGTCTTCCGATCGTTGCCCACTCCGGCCTTTCTACTCTTGCGCATGAGGGTCTATATTATTGATTCAAAGATGCCACGAATCAACGCTACTTAAACATAATATTTAAATATAATTATTTCCTTTCAGCTGAATGTGAAATTATTTTCGCCTTTTTAAACGTCCAACCCGTGATTGATTTTCATGCATACGGCGATCGTCAAAAAAATATGGATCGTTTTCGCATAAAACGGCTTTCGTCTTAGCGCTCAGAATATGTCGTTAAGCGTAGCATGTGTATTCCCTCAGCATATCAAATTAATAGTTTTTGACTCGTATCTTGTACTTTATTTTAAATGCGGCTAGCCTTAATTTTTTTAAATCGGTTCTTTTAAAAATTTGAGCGGTTTTTTGCAACATCTGCAATCGAAACAATCGAATGGTTTAGAATTTTTTTTTTTCACAAACACTAGATTTCGTTTCTTCGTTGAAGTCTTTCATTGCTGCCATATCGCATTGTTTGGCACAACATACAAAGATAAACGCACCGTAGCATACAGCGTTTGTGTTGGTTTTGCGCAAATAGAATCTTATCAAAATTGTGTTTATTTGCTTGCCTTCAAAACTCCTACCCTTCTATGACGCGCTAGAGTTTGTTTAGACATTTCTCCATCGAGCCTTGCCTAACCATTTCATTTGTATTTCCCCGCATCCATGATTTATAGTAAGCAGAGCAGCGAATCCTGATGGTGCGACCGGAATGGTGCATCATTCGACGTAATATTTATCGATATGGTATGGTACTCTGTAGTGTTGTACAAAAATATTGTTGAATGCTTTGAGACAAAGAAGTAAAACACATGCCTGTACACTACACACACATACACACACACACACACACACACACACACAAGAAATAATACTTACCTAAGCGCGTCGCTTCCGAGGAATATCCAATTATTGTGAGTACTGTTTGAACACCAATTTGTATTAGGACATTATTCTCTGAAGAAATGTTGAAACCGCACGATCTAACTGTACTGTTGCGTGCGCCATGCAAGCGGCACGACCGATCGATTTGATCGCACACAAATGAGTGAGTTTGACGGAATCAGAACAGTCCTATCACGCCCCAAAAATACTCTTGGCGGTTCAACTCCGAGAGAGAATTTCGACCACGAGGAAAGAATGCGTAGAGAACATGGGGCAAGAGTGCATGTTGCCTTCTAACATCTCGCAATTCGTGGGGCAGCGAAAAGGTTTAACTATGCTTCGGCCTATGATTGCGGTGTCGGAAATGTTTGTGCATCTTCCCCAAGGTGGCCTGCCACATACGCGGGTGCAAAGAACAGTGAAAACATGTTGTTTTCTGGAGAGTCTTTTCACAGAATTATTGGCTGCATATGTATACGTTGCTTTATTTTTCAAACGCACATTCGAGTTGGCTCGCCGTCACTCAACACATCGCTAGACTTATGAAGTCATATGAATATAACATTTTGTAGCGAATTACACGTACAAGAACCGGGCACTTTTGGATAATGTTCGATGTGTTGTATTCACAAGAGCTCGATTTGTATTAGTAGGTTATGCTCTTGGCTAACGATAAGTCCCTCATTTCTTAACCTAACCGCTATCGCGTTGCGAGTAGATAACACGTGTACCGTGCACCTTGTAAGTGACGGTGCACTAGCAGAACTAGCAGAGGAACGTCTCCAAAGCAGGAGATTCCACAAACAGACTGCTTGTGTTGTATATTAGGCCATCACATGAAGTTAAACTCCCGAAAAAACCCTGCCACCACAGTACCAAGAAAGCAACGTGTTTGCTCATGCTTGTTGGATATTTTGATAAGCAAACGCGATCGCACCAACACGTGCACTGGGGGAATGCATCGCGTAAAAAGACGCGTCTTGATCGCGGGGCTTTTGTTGGTTCGTTTGTGTTTGTGTGTGTGTGTGTGTGTATGTGTGTGTGTGTTGGCAAGCGATCGAAAGACAGAGAGAGAGAGAGAGAGAGAGAGAGAGAGAGAGAAAGAGAGAGAGCGCGTAGCGATATTGGGTGGATGATTTTATGTTTAATTAAGTGGCAGCGAAAGATAAATTAATAAAACGGTTCCTTTCCAGTTACCTCTGCTTCACCGCAAATTCTATGACTGCAATTTGTTTCAACAGTGTGACAATTGCGAGAGAGAGTGCCAGCACAATGAGAACTTTAAACGCCAATTGTGCAGCCCTTCGCTGTTTTTGTCCATTGGATTGAGCGGCGAATGTGATCATATCTTATACATACTATTTGCTGGGTACAATTCTCCATTTTCTCTACTCTTCAATGTTGTATTTATGGCAAGGAGGGCAATACTTTTTAAAGAAAACTACATGTATTTTTAGTGTAGGGTACAGGCACGTAAAGTTATTAGCATAAACCAGTTTTTTGCTACCTTTTGCTTCCTACATAACGTGCATGCATGTTTCCTACTGTAAGGACTCTATTTATCAAATTGGTCAAAACGTCGAACCAAAGTAGACACTTACTGCATACTGCATACTGTTTGATGCAGTATAAAGTCGTTGGATCGAATGCTGTCCCTCTAGCTCAAATAGTTTCATATGTACCAAGCAGCTCCCCGATATATAGAATATATCGTTATACAAATTCAAAGGTTTTGTGAAAAAAGTATTATAAACGCTGTTACATGATTAAGAACATTTACTCAGCACAAACGTTAAGGATTATTCGTCCTAATAATCCTTTATTGAGTTCAGTTCTTAGAATTTCTCATTTATTTCAACGACTGTCCGACTGTTCAACGACGCCCGAAAATTTTACAAATCCCCGGAAAGGGTAAGAACCGTTCTCCAGATGTTCCGAGATCATCTGCGGTGAGAGTTTGCGCTTGTACCATCCGCTCTCTATTGGTTAACATCAAGATGCGATTCCAAGTGCCTAGACTAGAAAGACCTCTGGAACTGTGGCTGGTTCAAGAAACCCATTTGTCAAACACAAACCAAAATAGGCAACCGCGCATTGAAGTCTTTTTCTTAGACTTTAATTCCCAGTACTTCTTTATACTGATAAGAATCCAACCGAGCGGTGGCAAGAAACATGCGCGATAGGTACAGCACGGAGATAGTGGACGAAAAATAAAAAAATATTGATAAGCTTTTCAAGGTTCTCGGCGGTGTGCTGCTGTATTTAGAAGAGTGGGAATGCACCGTTCTTTGTACTCTGTTCTATTTGTTTCACGCTAAAGTTTGCTACAACGAACTATATTCTACCAGCGTTTTTGGTCATGGTACATATCTGAATTTTCGTTTCCTATGTTTGCTTACGCAACGATCTATTTTAAGATTATTCTCATTTGAGCTGCACTCATTTTATTACAAACAGTATACAACCATGTGGCAACGGGCTGAGAAAACACAGTATAAAAGTCAGGCACCACCTATACTTGCAACTCACTAGACATTGATTCACTTTTAATAATTGCTGGTCCAAATTATTTGGATTATTTCTGCCCTTTGCTTTCGATCTTTTTTTCTTTTTTTTTGGCAACAGCGACACTACTTCCGCCCTGCAAAAAGTAAAGTTAAACAAACAACATTCGTGCATACTACCTACCGTGGAACAGCAATCGTCACCGGGATCGAGCGATAAAACGAAAGTTTCTTTCTTTTGCATGTACGAATCACTTCACAAATCGCATGCACAACATTACCATACGAGTCAGGCTCGCATCATCTCATGCAAACATACTTCGTACTTACGATTATCTCCTTGTTCGCAAATCACTTTTCTACAAGCCAGAATATTTAAATTGTGTTGTAATTAGAATACATTGCACTGGAACAACTATTTATTAGAAAACTAGTACCGCCGATTGTTTTACATTGGAAATGTAATCTTGCGAATTTCAGCCTTAATTTTAACACTCTACCATTTGACAGTTCACACACACTGCGAAGATTGCTTTGTTTACGTTTTGCGCAGGCGCGGCCGTGCTGCCATCTTTGCTTGTTTGTACGAAATGCTATACAGTGCATTACAAACAATATAACGTTCGTAGAGAATTTATATTATAAGTATTTTTGGAGCAATGGAAACATATGAATATTTGCAATACAAACGGAAAGCCTATATATAGTATGTGTTTACACTGTTGCGTAGCAAATATTGCATAGCATTACATGTTTTTACAAAACTGCCTTGCTTTCGGCACGCTACCATGCAGCGAGATGACTGCACAATGTACAAGTTGCACATGTTGCACATGTCCCTATTGACAAAATTGAGTTAATAATCACTACTAAGGTTCTTTTCACTATAAATTTGCCTTAGAAGTGCCTTAGTTGACGGATTTACATCGATGGAGGTTGCTAAAAAACGAAACTAACAAACTAAACTTATACACCAAAAACCCGAATGAAATCTATCAACATGGTACTATTAGCGTTCCATGTAGGATACCAGCTGTCTCTTGCGTTCCAAAACGTGTACATCGCTTTTACACCTAAATCTTTCCATGGCTTTCTATCGAAATTATGGAAATCGTAATGACCACCGACACCTACGCCTAGCCCTAGATAAAATTCTTTATCGAAAGGGGCCATGTTGGTACCGCTTAGTCGCCAGAGGTTTGCAACTTCTGGTTTGCTAGATTGAATGTCTTTGTGAAAACCATTTCCCGGATCAATCATGCAGTATACTTCCCCATCTACTTCCATCCAGACTCCATCCGATGTCCATTTGAGACCGTACTCGTGAAAGTCGGCATTCCATTGTATATTCCTTGTCAACGTGCACATCTTAGAGCAGCGTAAAGGCTCTCGGTCGCTCACAATCAGTCCTCCTGATAGCTGGTTTCTGTAACGAGGTCCTCCCGGCACAAATGCAACACGCATCAACCCAGAAGCATAACTATCTTGCCCATAAAAGTCTGTTGCTGGGATGATATACAATTCTAAAAATAAATTATTAAAACGTTTATCATTAGCATGATGACACCACAAACAAAAAACGCACTAATTAGATTTTACTTACGTGGGAATATCCAATCCCCCTGTGGTAGCTTTGCTCGGATCAACACTCTACCATAGGTAAATCTGAAACTGTTGATGGTAGTAATCTGCGCGGTAAGCACCGGTGGTATCATATCAAAGTCAATTTTCGTGTCGCGGATACAGTCCCGTGAACTCCGGTAACCCGTACATTCTTCAGCGAATCGAAATTGCTTTGATGTCGTACCTAGACCGAATTTCTCTTCGAATAGAGTGGGCCGAATAGCTAGGTGACCATTCTGCAGCTTTATATTGTCCTTAAAATCTGCGTATACCACAAATTCGTTGTCTGGATCGGATGCAAAACGGTTCTCTATACGCCATTTTTGAATATTTATCGCCAGTCCGTTAAAATCATCCTCGAACAATATTTCTCCAGGACAAGCGTTTCTTCCATTTACTGTACTACGTCCGTAAGTGCAACCTTTTGCCATGCGATCCTCGAAATCATCAGTTTGTGTTGCGGTTGATCTCACATCTTTAGTGCGTCGTTCATTCGAGGATGATGGCTCGTAAGGGAACATCCCGGATTTAACGGAACGTGGCGCAATAACGGAAGCAGGTATTATAGGTGAAGGGGTAGCCGCAGGGCGTAACTCTTGTACGGTAAATGATCCAGCATTGGTACGGTACGTTTGTCCGTTGCGGACGATCACTGTACGATAGTATATCGTATCACCAGGAACGAGTTTTGCTTCACGGTCGATAAACAGATAGCGTCCATTCTTTATTTTGGTTATCGTTTGTGCCCATCGCCCCACATCGTAGTACTTAACGAACTGTTGATTAAGTTTACCGTGAAAAGTAAACGAACTAATTCCTGGATCAGCATTAATCCACACGATTAGTCCTTGTGGATCAAATATTTCAAATCGTGGCTTCGGTGGTTGATAACGTCCAATTCTACTGCGCGGATCGCAATCAGAAAAATGCAGCACAAACAACAAACTAACGAGTATCAGCAAAAAGTGCATCATCATGCCTCTAGATGTAGCCGTTCACTAATATTACACACCGAAGCATCCAGTATCGGTGGATGCTTCAGTAGCTTTACACATTTTCTAGATAGCGGGATTTCCGTTACTTCGCTGCACATTTGATTCGGTTCGTGGGAATTGCGGGAAGTCATTGCGGTGTTTAATACAATGGATGCACGATCTAGATCAAAGATGCACACGAACACATCGTATCAAACGCATGCATAGCGTCATTAACGTACGTCATTAGATTGCAAACACAAAATATTTTTCACATATATCGAATCGATATTTCTACCCAATGGAAATCGTTTGAAAGTTTATTTATATTTTCCGAATTAAATGTTTCACGTCAGAGGTGCATCTTGCTTAATTTCCTTCATCTCCTGCTGCATGTTCAGCGACGAGCTCTGGTTTGCTTTCTGCTTCGCGTTCAAATAATATGACCAATTCCGTGTGTGGGGTATGCGGAAATAAGTCCACTGCGATAGCTTTCTTAGCGACGAATGCATTGCCACGCAGTTGCTTTGAGCAAGGACGCATTAAATCAATCCAATTTTTGATAGCGCTTTGCGGTGAGCATGACACGTATACCAATTTATTTAAACCTCGTGCATTTCTCAGTTGTGTGATCGAGCGAATATCTGAAAGACAAAACAACAAAGCTTATAAAAATGTTCAATATAACGCAATGTTCAATCTGATACGTACGTAATCCAGCTCTCGGTGGGTCGACAATTGCTATCAATGTTTCCTGTTGTTCTGGGATAACGTTGGCTTGCCTTAGCAGTGACACGATTAAATCATCAGAGTTTCCTGCGAAAAATTTACAATTTTCCACTCCGTTCCTTTCAGCATTGTATTCCGCATCTTTGATAGCTTGTTCAACAATGTCGACACCAAACACTTGCTTGCAGTGGCGCGCGAAACATAAGCCGATTGTACCTGTTCCGCAACAAATATCCAAGATGGTTGTGTTTTTATCGGGCGCAGCAACATCGATAGCACACTGATAGAGTAGTTCCGCTGCAGGAGTGTTGATTTGGAAAAATGCTCCTGGACTGATGCGAAATGTGAGACCCAATATTTTGTCTTCGATGTGTGTATCACCGTACAAATGCTCCAATGGATTCGTGTGCTGGCCTTGTTGGCGTTTTTGAATTACTTCAAAGTAGATAGAACAAATGCCCGCTTTCTTCCCGGCATCCGAAATCAAGCATTCGAGGATGGCCGCTTTCATCATCTTTTGTTCGTCCTCGGATAGTGACTGGAGATGCACGCCTACGATCACCATCACCTGACCGGTCGCGTGTGACATCCGCACTGTCAGCTGGCGAAAGTAGCCCTGGTATGTTTCGGCACTGTAAACATCGAATGATGAAGTTTGCACAAACTGTTCAAAGAGTGCCACGGTTTGTTTCATACAGTTCGGGATGTGCTTGAGATGCTCAATTGATTCAACCTCTAGAAAACCATTAGAATAGCTTCCGACTCGAAAGCCTACGCGCTTTACGCCTTCTGCATCCTTCCCGATAGAAAACTCGCATTTGTTACGGTATCCATCTTGCATGGGGGATGGTCGAATCGATTCTAATGCGCAAGGCAGACCGCCGTGCTTTTGACGCTGGTTTTCCACATACGATCGTAGCGTCGGAATCAAGGACCACAGCTCTTTGCCAAACTTTTGAAGTACGTTTTCCATTTCCGATTGCTTTTGCTTCAGCTGCTGCTCGTATGGTAGGTAAGCGAGCGACGTTGATGATGCTTCAACAGTACGACGCTTTACGTTTATTGGCTCGCCCTCTGTTGTGGCTGCTTCTTTGCGTCGTCGTACCAAAGGATCTGCAGCAGGCTTAGCTTCGAATGCTGACAATTCTTTACCTTTCCATTTGTAACCATCAAGCGCTTTGATAGCGGCTTCACGGTCCTCTTGGTTGCGAAAACAAATGAATATGAAGGGACTGCCAGGCTTCATAATTTTAATTTTGTTTGTGGACAGTTTCATCTTCACGTTCAGTAACTTTTTCAGCTCCTGCAAAATATGTTAATGTAAAGTATTGTGAGAACGAAATGCTGAAAACATTGATCTAAATAATCTTAATATACATACGCCTATGCCATAGTACTTGGGAAGCCCTCTAAGTTCGATTTTGAACAATTCTGATGTGAAGCCAGTAGCGTCGAGGTACGCATATTCATCACCTTTTAATTCACTTGTTATATCTTGCTTAAGAACTACCTGCTTTGTAGGAGATTCCTCAGATTCAGCAGACATTTTTTCCGGTTCCATTCTCTAAAGATTTCCAACAATTTAGTTCCTTTTTTGTCAATTTTCTACCGATGGCAAAGAGCAGCAAAGCACGTGTTTTGTAAACAAATAAAACTGACAACTGTCAGGCGTACATTGTATATACACCTTGGTTGCGAGCCGCTCTGTCATGGGAAAATTCGAGTTCAGTGCAAAGTGTGTGTAGGTGTATGCGTGAGTTCATTCAACGGCTCGCCGCCACGTCAGTGGCAAAAAAACATTACCTTGTTCCCTTTTTCGGCGAATGTAAGCGTTTCCGACGTGTTGTAAGTAGAAATTGTATAGATTTTATAATCCTTGTACTTCAGCAACGCTTTCCAAGCCTCCCATCGATGTAGCTGTATAACAGCAATGTTAGCTTGTGCCCCTAGCAGGTACCGCTCTACCCCTTACGCACACTTACATTCCGCTCAGACCACAGATCTGTGTATCAAGCGCATTGAGGCGTTAGCATAAAGTGCTTCCTTTCTCTTACGAGCTTCCATTGATCAACTTTCCGTCTATCAGTTCGGTCAAGTCGGTGCTCGAGGCAGTGGTGCTCCGCAGTTCGGCCATATGCGAGGCTAACAGTACTTTCGCTCTTATCCTTTCATTATCTCCAACGCGTGTACAGTTTTCCCGTGTCCAGTTTTCCGACCAAACGGCAGTCGCATTTTCCTGCATCCTTAAGCAGTACCGAGCAACGATGAGACTACTATCGGTATTCGCGCTGGTGCTAGCGTTCACCGCTGTGGCGCTTGCAGAGAAAGAGGTCAAAACCGAAGATGGTGTGTTGGTTCTAACTAAGGACAATTTTGACTCGGTCATCGCAGACAACGAATTCGTGCTCGTGGAGTTCTGTAAGTACCTGACCATTTTTTCTCTTTAGCTTTTCACGGTCACCATATGTGATCCAAGCAACGCGGCAGCGATCTATTTTACCATCATTTTTGCTTTTGGAAATGATTCGACGTGCAAGAAAATGTCTCCGATTCTATCTGAACGACAATACAATGTCAAATAGTATGGTGCGACTGAGATTTTGGGGCAGGGTAATAATTTCATCCCCAAGATTGTTTATGGACAGAACAGGCTGATGCGTACGTGTACAGAAACAGAAAAGCAGCTCCATGGGCGCTGTTCCGTTACGTTGCGAGTTCTCTATGTCTTAGACTGACTTGGCAGTGATTCTTGAATCATTCGGCTGCACTCTCTTACAGATCCGCTTTTATAGGTGAACCGTATCGGGTGGCACCAGAGGTTTGTGTGGGAACGTTTGGCGCGCGTGCTCGCTTGTTGGCAAAACCTAAACGTCCAGCGGTCAGGGTTATTACAGTTGGCTGTAGAAATCTTTGTATACGTGGAACATTTTTATGCGTTACTAGATCCACCCTATGATAAATCGCGAAACGCACAGCAAGCAGCGTGCTACGTCTGGTTTAGTGAGCAAAGGTGTTTCCGACCGGTTCTCCCAAAACAACCGGCCGGCAACGTATGATGTGTGTGTAATTTTAGCTTCCATTTGTTGTCTATTTCGACATTTCGTTCCAACCGATTTACTACTACCAACCGGTTAGCACCGGTAGAGTATAGCAAAGCGTTCATTATTAAAGGTCAATTTTGATTCAAGGTCAGTTTTCCATATTTACGCCATCTGTTTGTATGAGGAAAAACACTTTTAAAAATAACTTCATCCATGCTTCATCCGAAGCTTGTAACAGGAGGCCACTGATGCTTTTTTCTTATACACGTTTACACACGCACTGGCAAAGAATTGCATCATTGACCATATTACGTGTACCTTTCGTTAAAGCAGTGCTTGGCAAATTCGCTTACGTGTTCCAAGATTAAAGAATGCGATTGTAGGGGGCCACGTCGATAGGAAAGGATGCTTTCTATGTTTGTTATCAACCGCTTGTCAACGTACTACGGCGGGGCAGAGCCTACCACCAATGTTTTGTGGACCATACCTGTTCAAATACGCAACAAGCAGTAGAGAATTGGTAGAGCGAACAGAAGAAGAAAAATAAAACGTTGGTTCAGATTTTCAACATGTTTACACACATGTTTCCCTTGGAGAGAGTGTCTGTTTTCGGTTGTGTGTCGCCGGCATATTTTTCTCCTCAAGGTGCCCTAGACGTTTCCCTGTTGAGAAGGAGAGGCTCAAGCTTATTTCTTCGGGCAACATTGACGTATCCGCAAACCTAAACATGCACATCACAACCTACTTTTCTTCAGTCTTTCTGGTCCAAATTAGTGCGACTTATTCACGTTTCTGTACAAATTTCAAAACCTTTTATAAATGTATTCTAACTTGTTTGCGCGTTATCGTTTTTTAGCTTTAAAAACCAATTGCATTGTGTCGTACTCGATGTTTTTTTTATCAGTTATAAGCATCCAAACTTGTTGATAAACTTGGGCCACCTAAGAGGGGGTTTGGGTTTGATGGTTTCTGTCGAACAGTTGTGCATTGGACGTACCGGACATACTAAACAATATACACTTACTAGTAAAACAATATTACACTTACTAATATGCTAATACTTTTTTCATCTTTCAAACAATTGAGAAAATCATTTTGTGACATCATCTGATTTATATACTTCAATTTGGGGGCTGCCCGGTGGTGATGCGACAGCGGCGCCAGTCTTCTAACGGCAGGACCGGGGTTCAAATCCCATCCGGACCGTCCCCCCGTAGTGAGGACTGACTATCCAATTGAGTACGTGGTATCAGCAAGTCTCTAGTAAGCCATTAGATGGCCGGCATGACCTTAGAGGTCGTTAAGCCAAAAAGAAGAAGAAGATACACTTCGAACCGGAAGGAAAGCGCTCTAAGCAACGCCATTTGGCCGGTTTTTCTTCTTCTTTTTTATGAACAAGCTGTCCAGTAACCGTGACGTGTCGAGAAGTGACGGGTTCGAAATACCAACACATAGTCTTAACGGCCTGTATGTGCGGCATTCGCATCGCGTACGAGTTCTCCGTTGCTTGTGTATGTGTCTCAAGACGAAGCACACGGGCTTTCATAGTTGGTTGCTTTGCTCACGGGATGCCACTCACAGTCGTTTATGCGTATGGTCAATGACCTCGGTCCATTGCCGTTTGTACGATAGAACGTAACGTATTATACTAAAAAGTAAAACTAATTAATAATATCTTGCACTTCTCATTTGCCACTAATCGAGCTCACAAACCCGTACTTGAACCTGAAAATCGGGCATTTCATCTTTGTTTGATGATATTGATGGTAGTCTTTTGCTTGTTTTGCATCCTGAATAACAAACTTATAGCAGCTTATGCCCTCGATACTTTTGATTCGATAACTTTTCGAAACGACTTTTGATCTTGGAGGCAACGCAAACGACCCAAATGATCTTTCATTAATTACATTTAGACTTTTATTACAAGTACAACCTGGAAAAGAATATTCTTCAGTTTTAGTGGGCAAAACATTGCTATCTTTCAATAAATCGTTCAAGAAAAATCACTTGATTCCGAATAAATTTAATTCGTTGTTTGTAATATATTGATCGAGCTGTAGAATCGAATGTCTTCATTCTTTTAATCATTAATGCAATTAAAAGTTTAATTATCATGTAAAACTCCTTCTGCAGACGCTCCGTGGTGCGGACACTGCAAGGCGCTGGCACCAGAATACGCTAAAGCTGCTAAAGTGCTAGCGGACAAGGAATCCACGATTAAGCTTGCCAAGGTGGACGCCACCGTGGAGCCCGAGCTTGCCGAGAAGTACGGAATCCGAGGATACCCTACACTCAAATTCTTCCGTAGTGGATCGCATGTCGATTACACTGGTGGGCGCGAACAGGACACAATCGTGTCGTGGTTGGAGAAGAAAACGGGTCCTGCGGCGAAAGAACTCGAAACAGTTGAGGCTGCAGAAGAATTCCTGAAGGAACACAATGTTGCTGTTGTTGGATTCTTTAAGGATCGTGAGTCGAAGGAAGCGAAGGCATTCTTGTCAACGGCAGTCGCCGTAGATGACTATCCTTTCGGTGTGACAAGCAGTGAGGATGTGTACAAAAAGTATGAAGCTAAGTGTGGCTCGGTGATTCTGTTCAAACATTTCGATGAAGGAAAGGCTGTGTTCGAGGGCGAAGCAACCGAGGAAGCTCTGAAAAAGTTCGTCACCGCTCAGGCACTCCCATTGATTGTCGACTTTAGCCATGAAACGGCCCAAAAGATCTTTGGCGGAGAAATCAAGAGCCATCTTCTGTTCTTCATCTCGAAGGAAGCGGGTCACTTGAAGGAGTTTGTCGAACCAGCCAAAGAAGTAGCCAAGAAGTTCCGTGAACAGATCCTGTTCGTTACGATCGATGCCGACCAAGAGGATCACACTCGCATCTTGGAATTCTTCGGTATGAAGAAGGACGAAGTTCCGTCGTTACGTATCATCCGGTTGGAAGAAGACATGGCCAAATACAAGCCCGAAACGAACGACTTGTCAGCCGATAAGATTTTGGAGTTTGTGCAGTCGTTCCTCGATGGTAAGGTGAAGCAGCATTTGCTGTCCCAGGATCTTCCAGAGGATTGGGACAAGGAGCCGGTTAAAGTGCTCGTAGCCACCAAGTTCGATGAAGTTGCGTTCGACAAGACAAAGGATGTGTTGGTTGAATTCTATGCACCATGGTGCGGTCACTGCAAACAGCTGGTGCCAATCTACGACAAGCTTGGAGAAAAATATAAGGACAGTGACAGTGTGGTCATCGCTAAGATTGATGCCACCGCAAACGAGCTGGAACACACCAAGATTTCGTCATTCCCTACCATCTATCTGTACCGAAAGGGTGACAATGAGAAAGTTGAGTTCAAGGGAGAGCGAACACTGGAAGGTTTCGTGAAGTTCCTAGAAGGAGAAAAGGACGAGGTTAGTTGTGTGTACTAGATTTTTTAACTGCTCTGCTAATACTTGGAATTTAAATGAACATTTTTCAATGCTAATTTCAGCAGCCCGAGGAAGAGGAAAAGGAGGACAAACCGACGAAGGACGAGCTATAAGCGTAGTGAGAGTGGGGCCTTAACAAAACACGCGATTGCCATCAGTGTGTGCCTGCCCTCGTACGTTAAACAACAAGCAGAAAGGAAAGAAAAGTAAAGTAAATGAAATGAAATGAAATGAAATAATAGAACAATAAGCTACACAAATATTCGTCGTCCAAAAACCAATCATCATCAAATTGGCAAACTTCCGTTTCCGTGTAGCAGGTTTTAAAACGTAATTCGTCATGTTGCAAACCTACGGTGCAGCCTCATATGCAGAATTAATTGAAGAGCAGGCATGTGTTGTGTGCGTAGTGGTTATATACTTCGCAAAGAGACTGTAATATACTATATGTTATCATGGAACCTGTAGGATGTTAGACGAAGCGATATAGATAAATTACACAAACTCCAACATCTAATACGTTCATGATACAAGATATACACTTTCTTTACAATAGTATGTCATTTGAGCATTTAATAACCGTTGATCTGACTTTTCTTCGTTGCAATTATCCATCGTCCTTGATTGGTGCAAGAATAGGCAGGCACCAAATAAAAGAAGACGAAAATAGAAAAGTGTTGCTAAAGAAGTCGTACAAATAGAGCATCATCATGCAGCGACATTCATGAATTCCAATTGAAAACTAAGTTCGATGCCGTTAGGGAAACAAATATTAGAAAACGTATACAATTGTATTGCATTTCATAGTATCCTTTTTTAAGAGCACGGCGAGAAGAATGTTATATTAACATTAGGAGCAAAATCTCCATCAATTTTCCAAGATGGTTAAAGAAAAACCGATGAATTCTTCCTGCACACCAGATATACGCGGAATCCACATTTACAATTACACTCACACATACACACACTCAAAACATGTAACAGAATCGAGGCATTAAAATGAAACCTTCACAAAACTGAAACGAAGCGGATCTTTTCCTTGTTTAAATGTTTTTCAAATGCGACCATCGTTTACATTTGATTGGTTCACATTCCTTTGGAAAAGCATTCAACGTCTCTTCGTGGTATTACTCCCAGCTTCCATACCTTCTATATTTCAATACATACAAAATACTAATAAAAGAGTTGCCGGAGTGCTTATTTCTGATTTGTGTTATTGAGATTATATAGCCGAAACTTTGTAAAAAGCATTAAACCGGTAACAAGTGGAAAATAAAGTAATAACTAAGAAATACATGTCTTCTGATTTGTGTCCATAAGCATCATTAATTTACCTACAGTAGATTGCAAACGATAAGAACGCGAAACAGCATGAGCAACGCACAAATAAAATTGCGTACGCAACTAGCGCGGCAGAAGAAAATTATGACATTTGTACACACAGTACGATTTGACGTTTCCGGCCCGCGAAGTTCTAGCATAGACCGCTGGCTAAGCACTGCATCGTCTCTTTTCAATAAACAAATCTCTCCTTCTCTTTCGCGTGCTTTCTCTCTCTCACTCACACGTGCTACGAGTTGTCAGAAAGTCTCCTTACTAAATCCAACCAACAATATATCTCGCATTCATTTGAAGGAAGTCGTCGATAAAACAATCCTGCCAGTGTAGACTTTCTTTGCGTTTATTAGAGGAAAAATAGAGTTCGCCATCATGCACATGTACGGTTCGTGAAATTCCAAATCTATCATCAAATCATTACTAAACTACAGAACGGGGAAGAGGCGATGATCGTGTGTATGAAAAAGTGAAATCGTCTGTGACCTGTGTAGTGAAACTCGAAAGTAAGTGTTTAGGCACGCTTTTTTTAAGTGTTCCTTGGAAATGTGTCCTGGAAGTGTAAATGTGACCAACTATGTTGTGCGAATGTAGCAACAACCTTGCGAAAAAGCAAACATCCGAATAGCATTACAAACAAAAGAAGTTCGTTTACAAATCCGACCATGTTGTACCATCGCTGAGTAAGTGGGTTGTAAAGCAGAAGGGTACGCTTTGGACGGGTTGTGTGTGTGGTCTCGAACTCCCGTAAAGTCAGTGTGTCTGGAAAATGGACAGCATTAATCTGGAACCACTACAATTAGCAAAAGTCACATCAGCGAGGAGTGAACAATGCGTACCGTTTGCGTGCAAAATTGGTAAATTTGTATATTTGCTTCTCCTCTCTTTTGGTGGTGGTGTTTTGATGGTGAAGATGAATTTATCTTTAGCGAAAGTGGTTTTGCAATGTAAAACATGGAATATGTTCAAACGTTAGGCGAACAATCTTTATAAATGTACACGTTATTGCGTGTTTCGTTTTGGTAACACTGCGAAAGAAGGATCGATATTTCTGCGCGCCTATTTTGGTACGTCCTTTTAGACCGACATAATGTTAGAAACTATACATTGTCGTCAGCAAGGCAACTGAAAAGATTAACAAACGTGGAACGAAGTTCGCTGATGAATGACGGAAATTTTATCATCGTTTAGTAGTCAGATGTGTCATGTGTTTTTGCTTTTTTGACGAAAGCCAGCTTTCACTATTACTCTCTGTGCTCGTTTTTGACACCATCCCAGCGCCGACTTAACAGCACGGGCCCTGTCGTCAGCGTTTGTTCACAAGGGGAAGGTTAACTCTCCCTCGGGTTTTACACAAAAAGGGGGAATCACTAACTCTCGCACCCTCAGATAGCTCTTCCAAGAAGCGTATACTGATTGGTGTTATTCGTTTTAAATTAACCAGATTCAGCATCCTACGTGCGAGCGTCGATTGCCGGTCAGTATGAGCTTTCTGGATGAGGATGGAATCGAATTCAATGAGCAAGCAGTATCATTTCACCAAACTCCGAACACAGCGGAGAAGCATTGCAATCTACAGGGGCTACCTTCTCCCACATTTGTTTTATCGAACACTCCAACCACAACGACAACGGCAGTCCCAGCATATTGGGGATCGCTTTCCAACACTTCGCGATACGTTTCGAACCCCATGCTGAACTCGGCGCATCAATTCTCACGTAATCGGACGTTCCCCAGACCAGAACAAGCGACGGAAACAGCGAATGGTTTTACAGCCACACCGGCATTAACACTGGCTTCCGAGGCATTCTACACTGTCGTGTCACTCGAAGGAACACCATTTTCAAAGACAACAGCACCGAGAAGCTTTCTTGTTGATTACGACGCAATATCTAAACAAGCGGCCAACAACGTTCATTCATCGGTGCTCGATCAACAGCAATTTGAAAGCTGCCTACTGTTCGAGGAAACATCTGCCGAAGCTGTTTTGTCAAGACCTATCTCGCTGCCCGTTGCCAGGCAAGCGGTTGCTAACGATCGAAAGCGAACCGAACCGATCGTAATGCGCGATAATCTGCTGTACCGGCTGCAGCGAACTCTGGCTAAACAACGAAAGCCCATGCTCAACTTATTGCTTCCACTGTGCCTACTGATTGGGATTATGCTGCTGATCTACTCATTCCGAGACACCGCGAAAGGGGCTATGTTCTGGATCGAAACTCAAAATACGTGGATCACGTTTGTCATATTTCTGTTCATGTTCATCGTCGTTAGCTTCCCCGTAACAGTCGGCTATCTGGTGCTGATCATTGCCAGCGGTTACCTGTTTGGGTTCATTCGCGGATTGCTGACCGTGATGATCGGTGCAAACCTTGGTGTAGCCATCGCACACAATACAATCAAATCACTCCAAAGCAAACTGCCCGTGCACAAGTGAGTATTTCATGTCTGTAACCACCTAGCTGGTATGTGCTGTGTTATACGCTAACGAAACAGTGAAGCATGTTAATTAATAGTGCACACAACGAGTTCACACATGTTGTCGGGTTTTGGGATGAACGGTATCAATTGGTACGGAAAAGCTACATAAAGCATTGTACAACTAGATTTGACGTTGATAACGTCGATTAGGAATGATCTGTGAAGAATGATCCAATCTGGGATTTTTTGTTTTGTAATAGTCAACAGCAGTTTTAGTTAAATTATTTATAGCTTACTCTATAAGAAAAAGAAATTGTCCAGGTCTTCTTCTTCTTGGCTTAACGACCTTCTATAGGTCACGCCCGGCGATCGAACGGCTTACTAGACTTGCTGATACCACGTAGTTGGATAGTCAGTCCCCACTACGGGGGGACGTTCCGGATGGAATTTGAACCTCGGTCCTGCCATGCAAAGACCGGCTGTTGCCTACACTACCCTATTTGTGGTCCTTATTTGTCCAGGTACGCTTCTATAAAAAAAACTAGCAAGATACATCCATGCGATTATGTGATAAAAATTATAAATTTTATTGGCTTTAACAATGGTAAATTTTTCAGATTATGAAAATTACGCGGTTTAGCTGAAATAATATGTTTTGCAAACACAAAATTAACCTTCTTTATGCATGGCATAATTCGAAAGATATTTTTCAATATATTAATTTAATAGTGTGCAATGCAGTAAGATAGTCTTTATTCGATGTAGTTTGCAAATAGGACGGCATACTTCTCTGCCCATGTATGCGTTGGTATCATAACAGCTTCTCTAAGCCGTCATACCCTCTTAACTTTCAGTAACTCAAAATTGTACTTGCTTCGAGGTTAACCACATGTCCCAAAACATACGCAACGATGGATAAAACCACAGAGGTTTGGGGTCAAACAATCATTACCAATGTTTGAATGTATTGTGCCTCACGATGAAGCAGAATTCTATGCTTGGCAACCATTAAGTATAAGGCAAAATTAAGTATAAGGGCAGCAATCGTTTCCCGTGTGTATTGTCGTTTGGTCGACAGAATAATGTTCTTTCGTTTGACTATAAGTGTAGCTTGCCAACGAGCTACATATGTTTGTTTTACTTCTTTTTAGGCTTATCAAAAACGAAACGGGTCGTGCCATTTTGCGTGTGATTTCTGGACCAAGGGCCTTCAAAATCGTACTGTTTGCTCGCCTAACGCCAATACCTTTCGGTCTGCAAAATACCATATTTGGAGTAAGTTGAATTCTTAGTGCTTCACACAGACATGTCCGTAAAACGTGCTACAGTTAGATTTTATTTCACGTGGTGTTGATTAAATGTTCAACCTACAATGGTCACGTGATGTGGCACTAAATTAGTAGCAGAGAAATAACAAAGTATATGCTGTATGGACACATATGCATGTGGAAACCTCAAATTTGGTTTATTCTGAAGTTACGCGCCTTTTCAATGTTCGTATAATGTTTCGTTATGTAATTTGGAGCTGCCCCTTTGACAGGCTATTTTTATTTAAAATTTCCATCTTATTATCAGATATATTGAAAAGGCGCCTAAATATTAGAGTATCAAATATCTTATCCTAGTTCGTTTAGCATTTCATACAAACGAAAAGATAATGTTTACGGATTTAAATAGTCTTAGTATTGTTCGACTGCTAATTATTGCTCCAAGAACGGATTTTTTTGTTTGATTATTATTGAACTTTGCTTTTTCCCCTTTCAATACTCTCAATCATTTCATTTCTATTTAGTTTCGCGTGTCATTTAGTCATTGGCGTAGAAAACTATGTTTAAGTGCTTATTTACTTAACGTCAATCTTGTAACCAACAGATAAGTTCTGTAAACACACGGAGTTACCATACAGGGACGGTAATTGGGCTGCTCCCAGCCCAAACTATCAACGTTTATCTTGGCTCAAAATTGCGTTCAATTCATGAAGTGCTAAATGATCACAATGCTGCTCTGGGCCTCGCTGGATACGGTGTATTTGTAGTAGAGGTAAGAGCAAAAGCACTTAAATATTTCCTATTCATAGAGAATACCTTTTAAATATTTCCTATTCTAATATGCTCATATTTCGGTTGGTAGGTGATTGTTGGTGCGGCTCTTATGATATGGGTGATACAGAAGGCCCGTTTGGAACTTTCAGCAGCCCTGCTTTCATCGGCCGATGTTAATTCTGATGAAAAAATTTTAATTGAAATTGAGGCATAGTTATGGCATAACTGCAAGTAACGGCTCGACTGTGTGCGAGTCTTCCTCGCTAGGCTAGTGAAAAAAGTCAATCAGTTGTTATTATTTTGTATTGTCCTTAAGGATATCAATATTTATTGCCCCTTCCAAGACTCGACGTGAAGGATTAAAAGTGTGTGAATAATGTGTAAGCGGAATACTTGGAGCAACAGGAAAACAATGGTATCTGCTTATATACATTAAACATATGGATAAGGTAAACAAAAACTAACACGTTAATAAGTATCTCAATCTCCCAGTCCACGTCAAACCATGATCAGACTGTGCACATTCTTGACTGTCCATAAGCCGTCCACAAACAAATAAGTCTTTGTGAAATTGTTTTTATGCATTTTACTATTCATTTTCAATATGCTGATAAGCAAATGTTTCTTAGAATATCAAAATTTTGAAAAAGAAGATCACAAAGAATGTAAGATGAACCTGGTAAGGGTTGTGCATTAAACTCGAAGATATTGTCATCTTTTCGCCATGTATTTGTCCCAGACTATTAGTAAGAACCGCATCACAATCACGCGTTATTTACTTCTGTCCTGAAGCCTGTTTTGGCGCAAATGAATCTTTTTAAAATATGTTTGCAGGGTACGTATGTACATATGTACGTATTTTATTATTTTAACCAAATGAAGTATTGAAGTGTAGTTGTACACAATCCACCATCCACCGCCATCACAAGTATTCGGAACGTTTGAGAACTGGTCTGTCCTCTCAAATCACAATTCCCGATTCATTCCAATGCTCTAAATAACGAGCAAATTGCTTTATTTTGTTTAGCCATTTTTACAAGCATGTTTGTCATATTTCAGTCTCTTCTGGTGTACTACTTAAACATTAACGGTCCCTTTAGCCTATGCTAGGCTGTTTGGTCCCTTCAGGACCGCTTACCTGTACTCAGGACTAAATGTCCTACTACGGGTAAAATAAGTCAAGCAAAGTCAAAAATGGCAGGTAAAGGCCGCTCAAGGTACAGTTTTAAATAAATTCTGGAACACGAGCATATAAAGAGCTATGAATGTAGAGTAATTTCAGATTTGCGAGTGAAACGTAAACAGACACTAAATATTGTTTGTCAATTGAATTTGTAATATTTTGAATGTATAATTTATTGTTTTCCTTTACGTCTGATGTTCTTTGCATACATCACAGATAAAATCAGGAATGTTATGTTTCGTAAGAGTTGATTATATAAAATAACTTAACGCAAAAATACTTGCACTATCGACGCTTAGCGTAGGTGTTCTAAATTCGAGGGTTGTTTTGAAAATGTCACAGCAGAATACAGTTGGAAAGCAGTCAGCACGTTTGTCTAGCGCTTCGATCCGCGTTTTTGTTTCTTCATGTACTGATCGCAGCAGTAATCGATGACTGCTAGTGCATAGTCGGCATCCGTTCGACTAACACACATTGGTGGCTTGATACGTAGCACCTGTAGCAGGGGTAATTAAATTCAACATGAAAAAGTATGTCATTGAAACCATCATGAAATATTAGCCCGAATTGTAAGAATCTCGGGAAATCCGTGTTATGAAGAAAAAAAAGCGTTCTAGCTCAAGTGAATTAATTGAAGTGCAAATGAATTTTTGGTGGCAAAGCTTTAGCTGGTGCAAGTTACTTCGTATCTTAAGTTTGTTAGATGTACACAGAATGAATATGTTAAGTTAAACACAAACATACACAAAAACATTTACAATGTTGAAAAAAACCTTTCGATCGTAATGGTAAGAAATACAATCCATCAATACCGTGCGGATGCTGTTGATATTCGCTCACCCGTGACCAGCAGATACCGGTTCTTCATCAAACAATTTTGTAAAGTAGTTAAAATTAGCCATTTACTAATCAAATCGATTTTCGTAAATTGATGTATATTATCGTTAAATGATGAGGAGCAAACGAAATTGATAAATTTGAACGTTTTTGGCGGTATTTATTAAATTATGTTATAATTTATTCATTTTCTCATGTGTTAATCAGCTCATTGATGCACAATTCTTCTATTCCATTGATGTATTGCAAAAAAAACATCGAATTGTAACGATTTTACGAATTTTGTCGCACTTTTTCCGAGTGCTTGCTCAAGGCAGTGTCAAGAATATGCAAGGAAAAATCGACGTCCGCTTTTGTTATGCACATCGGAGGCTTAATTCTAAGGACCTGTTGGAAGTGAAAAGGAATAGCGTAAGATTCTTTTCGTTAGTTTCTAAGTCGTGTTAAATGATTGTTCATTTGCTGTTAAAAAATGAAATCAGTTCCGTTTGGAGGGTGAACTGACCTAACGAAAGAGGTGTGTAGTTTAGATAGAGGGAATAAAAAGGATGTTAAATTATGTTAAAAGTACTTACATTTGCATTTAGTCCGCCCCTTCCGAACAAGACGCCCATGTCTTTGCACATTTCCCAGATATCGACGAAATGCGGAGCGCTCAAATGCTGTCGCGTCTCCTTATCAGCAACTAGCTCCACGCCAATCATCAGTCCCTGCAAGAGAGCCAAATAACAACAGATGCTCTTCAGTGACTTACATTTTGTGCATGTTTGAGGCTTTCGATTGCGACGCCCCCATTGTGGATACTATAAAACTCTAATACACAGTTTACTCCAAGCTCTCAATATGAAAACAGCTCGACAAATTGGTGTTGCCGTGATTTTGCAAGTGTTTGCTACTCAAGTGATTCAGAGTAGCAAAGTGTGGCTGCCACGTGTAGATTTTATGGACACTGCGAACTGGATACCAATGATGTTGCCTTCTTCGGAACAAACGATCGTTTTTCCTAGTAGACTAAATGCCCTTGTTGGCTTACCGGAGGGAATTTTGACAGTATCTGGGCTCATCCTTCCACAGCAAGGTGGATTGCTCTTCCCTGGCCATTCGTTTTCGCTTAACGTTGTGTCCCAAGAACCGTCATCGATATCTGTGGCGATCTTCAAAGCCCCCGGCCGTACGCCATACTATTCTGGTGCCAACTGGGCATCTTATGACGAGCAACGATCTTCACGCCAAGCACCGAACGCAGCAGTGCCACATTCTGAGCGTGTACCGTGTCAATATGAAACAGTTATTTTTGAGACGGGAAATAGCTTGCCCAAACCAATTGATCTGCAGTACCACGAATCAATCGAAGTCAGTAACGTGCGTCTTGGGGAAACGATCGAAGGATTGGAAAATTTCCGAAATTTCATATTGTCCGAGCTGGGGCAATATTTATTCTACAATGCTGAAGACACACTCATTCGACAAGGTAAATGTATCAGTGCTGAAAAGTGTCCTTGCCAGGAACCTCGTCAAATGGATGCAATTTGCTCGAACGAGCGTTGCACTGCACCGCACTGCCTTTCGCCGATACAGCCACCAGGACACTGTTGCCCCATTTGTGGTAGTTTATTTCGTATGAACATGGCTTCGTTCCAAGGGGTGTTTAACCTGCAATCGTTCACGGACAAACTTCATCGTAAGTTTGATTCCGCGGATGTTAATGAAGCGGATGTGGTGTATCACATTGGCATTGATCGGCTGCAGGGAGCGAACGTATTGCAGCTAATTATCATCGATAAGGGCGAGTATGGCGAAAAGAGTATCCGGATGATGAACAGTCTGCGACCGTTTTTCGAGAAACAATTTGCATCCGGTAAGTTGATTGTTGTTCACATTTGTCCCGTGTAATCGAGTATTAGATTTCATTTCTTCCCCAGGTTTTTATATAACGCATGCCGGTCAACCGTATACACCGCTGGAGGGAGATCAAGTGTTGGCATTTGTGCTGTTGACCTTAATCATCAACTCCGCTTTTTTCACAGTCCTTTACGTATACTACTACGACAATACTTTTCTACCACGGCTTAGAGCAGCGGTTCGCAATCGTCAGTTCTTCACAACGCCTTTTGTATTTGCACGTTTTCAACCCAATAGTGATGCAGACCGTCTTTCGGTGGACGTTAATTTTCCCATCGAAAGGCAGCTGCCAGCCGAAGAATGTGATCAAACAGTATCTTTGGAAAGTGTGGACAATCATCTTGTCTCTTCGTTTAACAATCCTATGTATGAAAAGTCGCCACAAACGTCGAAACCCGCTCCGGAGTTATTCAACGATGTGGAGCTACATGCCAAATAGCAGGAAATTCTTACCTTCCCTCGAACATCTCCAATAACATCGTGCTTCTCGCGGAGTTGTTGCAGTCCTTTCAACAAGTAGGTACCCACATTTAGTGAGTTCTTTTGCAATTCTTCTTCATCGATTACCTGTGTGAAAAACATCATATGATACTGTTTTGTTCGTTCCTGCTAACAATAAATAAAGTGTATCATATGCTTACATCGAGAACCGCTATCCCCACAGCACATGCTAGCGGGTTGCCTCCGAAAGTATTGAAGTGCAAGGCCTGGGAAAGCACCTCCGCGATTTTCCGCGATGTAATAACTGCACCCATAGGAAATCCGTTCCCAATGCCTTTCGCCATTGTCACTATATCCGGGACGAAATCATGTCCTTCAAAACCCCAATAGTGTTCGCCAGTACGCCCAAATCCGGACTGTACCTCATCCGAAATGAACAGTCCACCGTTAGCGCGCACAAGCTCCGCGGCACGCTTTATGTATCCCTTCGTGTACTGTACAGTGCCTCCAACGCCCTGAATGGACTCGGCGAACATTGCGGCCACCTTGCCACGTGGAAGTGAATATTTGAATATTTGTTCCAGCTGCTCGTAGTACTTGTCCGATGCCTTACATTCACCTTCCTGGCAGTCGCAGTTCCGTGTAGTTTGAACAGGCGAATCTCGGCACTGCTTACCACCCCATATTCCCGTGTATGGGTCGGGATTCATTGCGTGGAGTATACCACTATTAAGCCCGGGCAGTGGGTATCGCCAGGTGGAGTGTGCCGTAAGTCCCATCGTATATGGAGACGCACCATGATACGCATTTCGAAAACTAATGATGTCATGGTTGCCTGTATACAAACGAGCCATAACCATGGCTAAATCGTTCGCCTCGGAGCCTGAATTAACAAAGTATACGTTTTTCAGATCGCCGGGCATTTTGGCCACTAATTTTTCCGCATATTCGTGCAGCTTGGGATGCATGTAAATATTTGTCGTGTGCCACAGTGTGCGTAGTTGTTCCTCCAAGGCAGCATTCACTTTCCTGAAAAACGATACACGTTTCAATGGTTTAAAAAAAAAAACACTATCGTTACTGTATCCAAAAAACTAACGGATGGCAGTGGCCGACGGAGACAGTAACTATTCCACCAAACATGTCCAAATAACTTTTTTCTTGGTCAAAAAGCTGTGCACCGCTGCCTTTATGAATCAACAACGGCTTCTTGTAGTACGAGGTCACATTTGGCGTTAGATACTTTTTGCGAAGTTTCACGACGTCTTCGTAAGATTGTCCTTTGTATGCCGGGAAATCATGCGGATGCTGCCTAGGTTGCTTTAGCGACTCTGGATGTTGAGTTTTTGGTTGTGTTGTGAGCATCCGGTGCAGTTTTTGGTCGCGAAGTGTACCAGCTGGAAAAAAAAACAAAATGAATGGAATATATATATATATATATATATATATATATATATATATATATATATATATATATATATATATATATATATATATATATATATATATATATATATATATATATATATATATATATATATAATTTTAATTTAAGTATGACGGCTCTACGCCATATCGCCAACGAATGAATTTAGATAAATCGATTATTCCGCTTTTCAAACGAATGCTTGTGTGTCCTTCTAATCTGGAAGGTGAAACGTGTTCGAGTTGCTTTTATTTACATAATTTTGTAGTTGTCTTTTCTATTTCCTTTCAGACGGTTTTTGTGAATCGTAACTAGTTACTTGTGTTGCCAAACTTCTCTTTAAATTTTTTACTATGTTACTTTCTTATTGTTGTTTGTGTTTAAAGTTGTATGACAGAAGAAATGTTAAATTAGCTTTAACAGGCTCTCAATTTTTTAACAAAAAGCGTTGACGAATTGGTTTAATAAATGTTCATCTCTTTCTGTTCGTCTTAGCATCGTCAAAGTTTGGGGTCTTAAAAGAAGACTCATCGACAAAACCTCGGCTTGAGGTGATCGTGAAGGTCAAGTTTATTTACAATTTTATTTGCGCAGCAAAAGACCCGTTCAATCTTCTATTTCTAGAGCCGGTATTTGCTGCAATACACGAGATGGAGCGTAAACCGGTTGAGCGCAAAATGAATGAGCAAATTCAAAACTTGTGTTTTGTTGCACAAGCATTAACTTGCCTGGAAACTTGCCTGTGTGAGCCTGTTTAGGGTGCTGGATCAAAAAACGGATCCATACAAAGACGATTTATTTATTTTATCGCGCCTTTCTCAAAACTTGCTTAAGAATGTCGACCAGTTTGTGATGCTTTATCAACAGGCAGAACCTGCTAAGACCGCGACTAAAAATAGCCCAAGATCAACGGTAATCATAATCTATGCCGCATTTCATTCTTTGTTAACCAACGAAACATAACGATCGCGCGCGCGGCTATTTGTAGTTGACAGAGCTTTGGTTAATCAGCTGAACTATATCCGCAACCAAACCTTAGTCAGGTTTGCTGTAGACATTTTGTATTACGATCGTCACTACTAGGTATGTACCTACTTAATTCATGATGGTCTGTCTTAAGGAACTATGACCCCAAACCACAATGTCAATTTAAAGGAGATAAAACGCACACATTGCCGTGTAAACCATTGTATGTATTTTATGTGCGTGCGTACATGGGGATCTTCATGTACGTGCTCCCGGCACAGTTTACGACACGGCAAAGAAACATGTGTAGATATGTGAAAATACGCATAAACCCGTTAGCTAATTTCATTCAAAGACAAGCTAGTGAACAACATCGAAATTATTTCCTTGTGCATTAGTTGTTCGGTTGTAATTGATTCTACAGTGTTATAATCTTATGATCATCGCCGCGAACTAACCTGATAAGGTCCGACGGTTCATCAGGAGGAGCATCTCAAAATACTTGTGCTTTAAAGCTTATGAAATAACACAGATGTACTAGAGCAAACCTCACATGAAATGAAAATTAATTGTCACTAAAGATCAGGGAACGGATGCGCACTGACGAAGCTATGGACTTTGTTCTCAATCGCCGTTAATGCACACAACGTTGCGTGTCTGATTAAAATTATTCCTGTCCCTGTTTGAGTGTTCCGCAACGACGAACTTTAACACTTGACGTTCTATGGAAGACTGGTAGGATCCGATTAAATGAATGAATGTTTCCGACCCACAACCAACCAGCAAACCTCAACTCTACAAGCGTGCTCAACTAGAATGTGTTGTTGCGTGCGACGTTTCTACTTGTTTGAAACTTAACGTACGCAATTTGTGCACTATGACATGTATTTTACTTGCAAATTAAATGAAATAAAAAGCAAAAGGTGCACTTCAAGAAAGCACAATATAATTACATTTTGTGCTGCTAGTCTGCTGATGAAGCATCCTTTCGTACTAATATCTATTTTTGGTGATTTTGGAATAATGTGCTCGTACGTTTTACATTTGTAAATTTCCAAACTTGGTAGATCGTAGATATAAATCTCTCTCCAATATGAACCTTATCTCCATGAGCAAGGCATATTTGCATGCATACAACTAGACAATACTATTCATGCTTGTTATTAGATTGTTGATTGAACTTTTCTTCACTTTATGTATTTTAATTTGGAAAATTGAAAAAAGTTTTTATGCAGCTTTCATATATGTATGCATATAAATCTATTGGTACAAATCAGACAAGCATTATCTTGTATGTTGAATGACCAACATAGATCGAAAATATTCTTGAGTTTCAGTATGCAATTTAAATACATAAAGGTTTGCAGAGTTAAGCCGTACAAAACGTAGTAAAGAGCAAATGGTTAAAATGTAGATGAATACATTTTAATAATTTGTAGATAGGTTTGAAAATTACACTATCGATGAATAGAAATTCTTTCGTCAGTTTGTAATCTTTATTTGCCAACTTCTGTAAGATCGCTTGACAATACGGCGGTAACCCTAAATAATATAATATAAATTAACCTATGGGATCGGTTTAAACAAACCCATAAACTTTAAAATTGAGACAGCCGAACTGATCTAAAATATTTTGACTAAAATAATATTGCATACAGCATTGCGATGTATTACACGTGTAAACAGTGCTCATTAAGCAGGCGATAGTGTTGCTGTGTAGTCAGTGCAATATCTTTGATTCCATTGTATCGAATGTTTGGCAACGCTGATATCAATTGCAAGAAGCATGAAACGTCATAATTATGTTTATAAACCAGAGCGACATCGGAAAAGATTTTTTTCCATTTCCATCTCACAATTTCTTGTGTTCCTGATCGAAAAAAACACGCAGTTGCAGCTTCTGTAGCTCGTCTAATGTCCTTTGAACTTGCTACAATCGTGAATCGGAAACATCTCTCCGCCCATGTGTAATAGTGGAACGGTAGCTTGCTCTGGTTGACCTGCTTCGCATTTTCAGTGACAAACGTTTTCCAGCAGGTTTCCAGTGAAAAGTAAACAAAATGAAAGTGAAAAAAAGACCTGAAAAAAGTGTATGTGAGGTTTGGTCATTTTACGTATCGTCTGTGTGAAATACAGAAATATGTTTTTTGTGCGCTACTAGCTTGTGAACAATAATTGGAGGTAAGTTAGTGTTCCCTACCCAGCAGCGTGCCAAACCCTTCACGTAAATCGCATGGATTATGGTGCAGAACGTTCGATGCCATTGCAGCCATACAGTGTTGATTCAGAGAGATTTTGTCAACGATTTGAACGAGTTTAATCGTGCGGTGTGAAGCATACATTATGCATAAGCTCCCTTCGATTCTAGCTCTTCTAGCAGTAGGTATATAGACCGATACAAAACAACTTTTGTTGTGAAGCTTCATCTAAAGAAGAATGTGGCTTAATCAACCCCTTTTCTTCAGTAAAATTGGAAAAAGATACGATATCGATTATACAATAGTGGAGCCGCAAATAACAGCATAGCTCAAGTGTCAAGCTCCGCAATGTAAACATGCGGTTCAGGCATGCTGCAGATTTTCCACGAGAGAACTGTCAGTTGTGAATTGTCAAATTCACATGAGAGCGATAGGGAGAGACGACCAGCAGAGGCAAGGGAAAGAAGATACAGAGAGCACACGGAAACGAGTGGTGTGAGCGAAATCGAGAAAAACTGAAAAGTCTACCCAAAAGCAGGGACAAAAGGCAATCGAATCAACCAAAAGAAAACGCTAGCAAAAATGAATATTTTGTGAAAACAGAACCGCCGTAAGACTGTGCTGCGTTGCGTGTTGAAGTGTGAATCAAACATTGTCGCGAATGTTTGCCAAACGCTACACTGCATAATGGATAAAGTAATGCTCTGCGAATAGTGGCAACAAGGATTCTGTCTGTTGTTGTTGCTGCTGTTGTTCTCATGCACCTCGACTGCAGTCGTCGGATCCTTCGGAAAATTGGTGGTATTAGCTTATCGTCCACCTTGGATATCACTGCTCAGGCAGCCGGATTATAAGAACATATCTGCTTTTTAGTTTTGCGGTTACCAAAACTACGGCGAAACATCTCCGTCGTGTGACAACAACATCATTACGGTAGGGGTTAGAGAAGCGCCAGCACTAGATAGAATCATCTCTCACGGTTGAAGCTTATACAGTTGCCAGCAGAAGCCTCCTAAATGGATTAAAAGTGAAAAAATAATGTAAGGATTTCGGCTAAACGTTGGATTGTGTTGCAATCGTATTATAGTCGATTATTTGTTTAAGTGGAAAGTGAAAATTGGTTTCGGGTTCGTTCTTTCGAGACACTCAAGGACGACCCGACCTAAATGTTTCAGGGGTGTAGACTGTCTCGTATTTGTAATGAATTGCTCATACTGGTCCTCAAACTAATCTACTATCTATCTTAGAAGAATCTTACTTTCTAATAGAAGATCCTTAACACGACTTTTCGTGGGAAAATGTGAAAGGGAATATTTGTGTTTGTATCGAAAGTTTATTTCGCAGCACATGGTTGGCATTTTGCATTGGCTGCCAAATCGGCACTCGGGCTTTTGTAGAGTAGATATAGGTTCTCTGCAGACGAAACGAAGCGAATTGGAGTGGCTCTAACACTGCTCGACCAGAAATTTTACCATTTAAAAATCAAAATCTAACCTAATGTTGTTTCCTTTGCAGATTTCTTATATAAGTTGTTCGATGTAGAAAACAAACAAGTTTGCTCTGTACAGTTGTGTCTAAAGAGGGCAATTCCTTGATTCGCTGTCTGGGTGAATGTATCAACAAGCGATAACGGTCAGTGGTGGCAATAAGCACAATGCAAAAGCTAGAAACAACAGCATGCCAAGAAGCCGACGTAAGTATATCGGAACATGTCATGTATCCATCAGCCAGCGTGGTAAAACCAACGAAAGAGAAATAACCATTATTATTACAATCTGTATTTGTTGTAGTTCATGCTGAATGATGCTTACTGCAAGCTGAGAAAGTCTCCTACGCGGCAATCGTCGTTGCTCATAGATCCTCCGCCGCAGTATCCGAATCTTCCCAGTCCATTACTTAACGACAGTACGCCACTGTTTAACACATCGTCTGAAGGCAATAGTCCTAGTCCCGCATCACCATCAACTACCTTCACTTCACTTAGCGCTGGCCATCACACCACGTCACCACCGTCTACATTGCTGGCCTCGCCTTCACCATCTTCCTCGCCTACAAGCAGGACGACGTCGACGACAATAACAGCCGTACCGACTACTCTTTCGGAGAACACTTTAAAATCCTTGTCCAATTCATCGCTGGGTGCGCTTAATCATCATCCCGTAGAAAAGCGGCTAGCAAGCGATTCGGCTGGCTATGGGAGTCCATCCAAGAAGACGAAACTCTCTCCCTCATCTTCATCAGCATCATTATCGTCGACATTGTTTTCCTCAACATCTTCAGCTTCGTTTCAAGTGTTAGTTCCGTCACCGTCTTCGTCTTCCGTCCTATATCGTCACAATCATCATCACCACAACAGTGGAGCAGATGTTGGAAGTGGGGGAAGCAATATTAGTGGCAATGGCAGTACGCTTCTCAACACGGTACTGCAACAAACTCAGAGACTTGGCGATGGTCATCTGTGCTTCTCGCCAACTGCAAGCAGCAACACTGGGCACGCAGGTGTGAACGAATGTTTGAACATACATGACAAGCTCAGGGAATTATTTCTGGAGTTGCTTTTGGAGGGTTCGAACGAAAGTGACAGACTTAGTTTAAGGAATACATCTTTTCTGTTGGAAAAACTAATCCTGCGCGAACAGCTGAATACCTTGATAGTGAACTTATACCCTGGCAACAAAGGATATTCGCTAGCATTTCGATTAGGATCGCAAGACGACGGAGGAAAAAATGTATGTATAATCGTATTATTATTATTATAATTAATTTATTATTCCTCACATTATCTGAGACTCTGTTAAATCATCTCCTCTATGATTTTTATATTTTGTTTTCCGTTAAAGGTTTCGAAAACTGGAACATCTGCAAACTTGACAGTCTTTTCGACGATGGGTACAGGTATTGGCCCACCATCCATTTCCGGCAATGATTCACTGACGGTAAATGCTAGTGATCTCAATAGTGAAAATCTGCAAGAAACCATACGATGGCCATACGAGGAAGAAGATTTGTTAGACTCTATTGATCGAGAAGAGCTACCATTGGTGTTAGTGGACCTACTTGAAAATAAGTGTCCTGCGCTGTTCTATTGCGGTTGCGTAGTTGCGGAAATACGCGATTATCGGCAATCGTTTCCTATTTTTACCTGTGATACTTTCCACGTGTTACTGAAACCCACCAATCAGGTAAGCGATCTTTCGGTACTTATACACACAGGTGCAGGTTTGCTAATGAATTTTGCAATTTTAGACCTTGTTGGCCGACGTGAATATTCTTACAGCAGAGGGTGAGTGGACCGCAGAGGACAAGCTGGCGCTTGAGAGTCAGCTAGTGCTCGCAACTGCGGAACCGCTGTGTCTCGATCCGAATCCGGCGGTCGGAACGATGTCTATCAACCACCATCACCGAAGGCAACTGCTAAACACGGCTCCTATTCGACGTCAGGCAAAGAAATTCTCTCAGATAGCGGTCAATCGCAAGAGGAAAACCGACCAATTCACACACAACTTCGGGCTGGAACTAAGCGACTTTATCAATAAGTACCGGGCACGTCCGCCTCGCCAACAAAGCGTTCGGCGTGGTGTGGTCAGTTTCACCTTACCTAAGAAACCGTCCGAAGTGGTGCCAACGGTAAACTTACCCAATTTGGAACTACCGGAACTGTCGATACCATCTGAAGTTAACGTGGAAAAGTATGCCCGCAAATATGAAGCTCCTAAGGAGAGCCGTGACTGCATACCGCAACTGATAGAGGAGTACATACTCGAAACGGACCGCGTCATAAATCGAGGCGATACTCGAGTGTACCATATTAAGCTTTCTATTTTTCAACGACCATCAAATTCAGAGTATCTTGGCGAATTGTACGTTGATCGAGATTACCATGAGAATAAACGGAACGGCGAGGCTTGTCAATTTTCATTAGGGACACGAGCGCACGCTCACCGTTACATTCAACAGTTTACGGAAATTTTCACCGAGGAAGGTAGAAAATCGGTCAAAATTACCCATCTGGTACCGGGACAGGTTCCCAAAGTATTGCACACAGCTGGCATGCGAGAGCAGAACGTGCAGCAACAGCAATTGCAACAATTGCAGCAACAACAACAACAACAAATACAGCAACAGCAACAACAGCAAACGTTGGTACAACAACAAATATCTCAGATTCAGCAAAGGTTACAATCTCATCCAACACAGGCGCTGCTGACGCGGTTGCAAGCAACAAATCCTGCTTTAGCATCACAAATTGCGACGGCCACGGGTGTTAATGGTAACATCACACTGAATGCAACAAATCCAAACACACTTCCTGGCAATCAATCACAACAGGCACAACCAACATTGACCACATCGCAACCTGCCGTTCATCATAGTTTGCCCCATCAGCAGCTTACATCGAACACAACTGCCGGTCCGAATATTATAAGCATTGGACCGGCCGTGTCAACTACACAACCACATCAGTCTCCCGTCCAGCAACCAACGCAATCGCAGATCCATATACAGCCGCAACATCTGATAGCATGTTCCAGC
Organism: Anopheles maculipalpis; assembly: GCF_943734695.1. Taxonomy (NCBI): domain Eukaryota; kingdom Metazoa; phylum Arthropoda; class Insecta; order Diptera; family Culicidae; genus Anopheles; species Anopheles maculipalpis. Next base: position 98,444,164 of record NC_064871.1, on the reverse strand, counting down.
CACCAGCAGCAACTGTTTAATGCAAATTCTTGTGATACAAGCAACGCTACGACTAGCGTTGTAGGTGCAGGCACAGGCACTACAGCAAGCAACGTAACAACTTCCCAAGGAACGACTATAACGATACAAACACAGTCATCGGCACAGCAGCAGCAGATCCAACAAAGTCAACCAACGCAACAAACACTGAACCTGGGCAACGGATCATTGCTGCTCGTGCAACCTTCTGGACAAATATCGAACCTAACGATGACCACTAACGCTTCAGGACAGCAGCAACTATTGGCAACGGCCGCTGGTGCGGGAACAATTAGTAACACTGTCGGCAGTGCTGTTAGTGGTGCACAAAGTTTTACGTTTGCCTCAGGAGGCCAGACGGCAACAATAATAAATCAGACAGGAGCCCGCACCTTGGGAAGTACCGTTCCGCTGCTCGTACGTCTGGACAATACCAAGGTGTCGCGTGATACAGCGGGAAATTTGATATCAACTATTTCACATCAGTCAACTTCCTCGGGACAAGTACAACTGAAAACGCAACAACAAAATTTGGTACAAATCCAACAGCAGCAGCAGCCGCAACAGTCGCCGCAGCTGCAGCAACAACAGCAACATCAACAGCAACATCAACAGCAAAAACAGCATCAGCAACAACAGCAATCGCAACAAACACAACAATCAGCATCGATTCACACGACAAATCCGGAGATAAAGGCAATTGCTATAAGCATTATGAACTCAGCAAATCAGTTTACGAACCGACAGCAACAGCAACAGCAACAACAATCCGGCGCGAAGTCGAGTAGCAATGCCGCTATTCTTAGTCTTCTTAACAGTGCCCCAGCAGCAATGACCAATTCACCGGTATTGAGTGGTAGTCTTACACTACCAATTGGGAAAACATTGACTGAACTGCAGCAACAACAACAACAACAACAGAGCCAACAACAACAGCAGCAACAGCAGCACACAATACATCATCTTCAAACAACAGGGGGAGGTACGGCGACGACGATCAGTGGAAACGCGGCAGCGGCCCTTTTCAATAGTGTTGGTGGGCGAAAGATAAACATTCAACAGGCACAGACAAACCAAAACCGTATTCTCAACCATACCAATCTAATCACCGTTACTGGTGGCACTAGCGCCAGCAATCATCAAACACAAATCCTCAATATACAAGCAGGTGATTTGCAACAACAACAACAACAACAACCGTTACAAACATCGACACAAACAGCATCCCAGCAACAGCAATCACAGCAACCAGGAGGAAATATACGCGTTACTATGTCAGCTCTCGCTACACAGCTGGCATCACCGCCCGCCATCCTGACCACCTCCAATCTGCCACAGAGCTTTAATGTTGCTGCAGCAGTCGGTGCTACTTCGAGTGTCAACGTTTCTGGTCCCACCGTTTCGACGACAAACGCTGCCTCGTTTAGCGGAGGCACAGCATTAACATCAGCGGGAAGCAAGCTTATTATTAATAACGCAAATCAGCGTGTGCTGAATATCAATTCAAACCCTGGTACGTCAACATCCACGGCTGCCGTCGTTGCTGCTGCTTTCGGTGGAGCGATACGGCGCGTTAGTGCAACGGGAAATTCTGGCACTGCTGAAGGCATACAGATGCAAATTCAGGGTCTCGCTGCTTCGCAAAGTTCGGCAAACATTGCAACAGGTGTTAACGTTAGCAATATTGCAGGCATCACGTCGGACAACGGATTGCGCCGCACAGTGGTACCGGAACAACTACAGATACAGAGCATCGCTTCACCTGGCAGTGATCACTCCAACACGTCCTCAGTTTCTCTGGCCAGCAATGGAGTGAGCGGTGGTGGGAGCGGCGGCACCACAGGCACATTAAATGGTGCTAACTCAAACAACATCATCTTCAACAACATGTCCGGCTTAACCGCTTTACTTTCAAACACGACCACTTCTGCGGTAGTACAACCCCAACTAGCTACCAGCAGCAGTGGGAATGGAGATGGATCGTTACAGAACTCGGTGTCTGTAGTCGGTACGTCGACCCTCGTTGGCTTAGGTGGGGTATCGAACAATGCAAATTGTAGCAGCAACATCCCAAGTACCAACAGCAACTCTACCGCGTGTGGTAGTAACAACACAAACTCAGCATTAATAGAAAGACTGACTTCCTCTAGTAGCTTAAATCTAACTAATAATAACTTGCCGGCAGCGAGTCCCGGTTTGCAGTTTACCATACCTTCACCAAAAACGCCTCAGCAGCAATCTCAAGCGCATATACAGATACAATCACCTGCTGGATCGATATCGCCTCTCTCTAGTCCTCCGCCCCAGGTCACCATCCATCCACAGCACCATCAAACCCAGCAATCGCAGCACAGTCAGACGCAGGCGCTACCCGCCCATCAAACGCAACAACCTACCACGGTCAATTTGCAAGGATTAAACTTTGCCAGCCTTCACGGTGCAATGACGTCCATCCCCGGATTGCAAAATGTGCAGGTAAGCTTAGACCATTGTTTTTTTTGTCAGCACCTTGTTGTAAATTGATCAATCTATCATCATTATAAATGTGAAAAATATTTGTTTAGTTATTGTTATACTCAAGAGCCAAATAGATTGTTTCAGTTAATCATGTTTATGTTCTATGAATTACAGGTACAAATACCAGGACTTGCGCAGCCCATTTCTTTATCCCTTTCCTCTACGCCATCCGGGGGAGGTACGGGCGCGCTAAATAACACGTCGGCGGGAAATGCAAACCAAACAACTAGCTTACTAGTTTCAGTCCCAGTAACCAACACAACGCAAGTTGTGAATACCATTAATGCTGGTGGTACAGGTAACCTACTGCCCGGTAACTCTCAGACGACACAAACAGTTGTTCTTACAAATCCACAAACGAGTGGATCTAGTTTACTTTCTCTTCCAATTGGTAATTTGAATTCACAAAAATTTTGTAAGTACTTTTCACGCACATACTTATCGGTAAAAATTATTTCAGCTCAAATTGTAACATCTGGAATGAAAGGGCTCGGCCAGCAGAACATACGAACCGGTACCCCGTTAGCTGTTAATACCGGTCAACCTGGACAACAGATTCAACTACTCAATATTAGTCAACGTCCTCGCGCGGGACAGTTGCCCGTAGTGAGCTGCTCGGGAACAACACCGATAACTGCCAAGCAGCTGGCAGCGCGTGTGGTTCAGCATCGGCAGCATATTGCCTCAGCAGGCGGATCCGCTTTAAAAATCGCTACCCCGATTACAGGTGAGTGAATAATATACATATGTTTGTTATTCATTAGGGACGGCTGCTTGCCGTACCGCTAAACGAAACATATTCAGTAATATGTATAAATGGGTTTAGTGGTTTAACATAATGAAAATGCGTTAACGCTTTTTTTAGGATCGCATAATACAGGGCAGCTGGGTAATAACTTAAACGTGACCTCTAATACAACGGCAAATCAGCTTATAATGAGTTCGAAACAGCTGCAGCTAAAGCTTCAACAGCAACACGTTCAGCAACATCAACAGCAGCAGCAACAACAATCACAGCAGCAACAGCAACATACCCAACAAATAATTGCAGTAACTACTAACCAGCCACAACCAGGTACGACTCAAATCCATATTCAACAACAATCACAACAAGCGTCACAATTGTTGCAGCATCAACAGCAACAGCAAGCACAACCGCAAGCTACTCAGCAAATCAATATTATTAACAATACGGCGATGACCCCATTGTCTCTGCCTAGCCCTGTTTCAGTGACAAATGCGGTGGTTTCCCAATCCACTGGCCATCAAAATGTGAGTGCTATAACGGTACCAACTGCATCCGGAAAGCACAGAGGCAGATCGGCCGCTGACATGAACAAGTAGTGGAAGAATACGTTAATAGATCTGAATTTGTAGGACTGACACAGACGTCGTTGGCAATAGCACTTGGGGGTAAGTGCTATAACTACAATTAATATTATCTTTATGACTACTAAGAGTGCGTAGCTGTGCCGTAAAAATGTATGATATGGTTTTAGCTGATGTAGTTGTAAGCTTATGATTAATTGTCCGGTGAGTTCGATTATGTGACGCAAAACAATGGAAATTGCGTGCTATGCGCGTGTTGTAATAGTATACAACGCACTGCTCTGCTTGTTGTAAAAGAACTTGCACATGGCTAACCGTAACGATACTGTACTTTGTTACGGTACGGAGTTACGGATGTATAACGTGTCGCGGTGTTCCACTGCACAAGAATGCAAAATGGACAGCACGCTTTCCACAGCGAGATACGGCAAAGGAATGGAGTGTACACTATGGTACCTTTTTATTTTTCAATAAGATGTGAAAGCTCTTGCTATATCTGAATGCTGTCAACTTTTTCGTAGAGTGTACTTTGATTTCCGAAGCGTCATTCTTATAACTTTTCCATTTGTACCTGTAGAGCCATGAATTATTTATGCCAAAATCGTTGAACGCTTTTTGAGCATGTGTTACTGTGTTGTGTATTTTGCCCACCTTCGAAAACCATCTCCCGTATCCCATGCTACTCATTTGTGAATTTTTTTGTACAAATTTAATTGAAACAACTGATGCACTTTATTGAAATCTTCATTCGTCAAACACCGCAAAGTTTTACCGCTGTATGTTTTTCATTCTACGATGTTCAGTCGGCTCAACAGCTTGATGGGAAAAAGCAAATGAATGGATAAAAATGATTTTGTTTTTAACGCATCCCGTTCAGTTACACTGAATTGAAAACTTTGGGATGAATCAACGATAAGGAGTCGGTATTGTTTGATAAGCAGTACGGTGTTAACCAGCCAACCTTACTGTTATAATGCACTCGCTGTCCGAGACATCATCATACAATCGCATAACCTTATTCAAATAGGTAGTCAGACAAGTGCTATCTTGCAGCAATGGCATTTGATGGTCAGAACCAAGATATTCTATAAGATGAATAGAAAAGTGTTTGACATACGCGTATCTCGCAGAAACAATAGCAACAATGCAACTAAATGATAGGGCCAATAAATGGAGATGGGGAGAGTACGGTTTGCAAGGTGGATAATAATTTGTTGATATTACTTGTACCGAAAGCTACGGGTGAATGAAGAAGAGTCATGATAGATTACAAAAACAAACTGAAAGTTCTTCGTGACCCCGATTTATAATATTGCAATGATATGAAAAATTGGCGAAGAAATTAGATAGACCACGGATAAAGAATGTTACAAGAGCACTGTTTAAAATTTTAGCTGCTAAATGTTGCAGTAAACGGAAATTACAATGTCAACAAAAGCCAACACTACTCATTTTCTGATATTCGACGCTTGGTGGCTGGTGTAAACGGAACATTGACCGACCAGGCAATTCAAAAGCAGTATGAATCCAGTCATTGCAAACGAAATCAAATGTTTGTTTTTTATTTGTTTTTAAAATTCGATTGTGTCAACAAACCAACAGATAACAGTGTATTGTGTTCAACATATCTCAGTGTAGGCAAGCGAGAACAATACCACAAAAGGGATGATATGTTTTAATTTGAGTTAGTTTTACATGCGCAGGAGAATGATTGTGCGCGATCCTGAAAATCTTTTCGATTAGTCATGACTGAAAAACGAAAAGCAGCTGATATACTTTCGGTGTAAATAAATTTTGTATTATTTAATAAAATAAGTTAGCTTTTGGTTAGGTGCAATCATATTTTTTGCTGCCTCCAGTCGATTAAGGAAGGTACGGTAAGTTATAATGGACAGTTCATGGTGGAAAGCTAGTTCAGTCAGCTAATCTAGACGAAATGCATGTTAGAGAGTCCGTAGGGTTGCAAATATAGATACTTTCCTGGTGTAAAACTCCGTGTCACCGGGTTGCAGATAGTTTCGTTCCTAATCGGTTCCGATAATGAAATTTGTCTTAACGATTATCGAACTAACCGGCGCAGTAATATAGGATAGCATTTATTGGAAGAAACACAGGAGTGAGATCGATTAAAGGTGAGAGGCTACATGGACAGATGCGTGTTATTTGAGGACATGAGTAGTAGGTGATGAAGTAAATGGTGGAATTCTCAACTTCATGTAAGCACTTATTCTACCCATATGTCGGCCGGAATATGAACGGCTGATGTGTACGTATATTTCTGTTACAAAATGGAATAATGAACTGAAACCCAATTGAAATTGAGTTATATTTATGACCAAAGCCGAACGATTTTGTTTAATTTATCTGTTTCAATTTATTCATCATGATTTAATTTCTTCACGTTTTACAGGCCGTTTGCGTTTCAAATACGTTTTAGTTTGGAGTGTGGATTGTAGTTTTTTACATCCTGCTGGTAATCAGTGAGTAAACAGCCGTGAAAACCCCCAATGCCATTCATTCCTGTATGTGTTGAAACATCGAAATGTCTACTCTGCACTTAAAACTTGAATAAAATGTGTTTCATATTTGCTAGTGTTGTGGGCCTGGGCCTGGGTTTCCTTTGCAAGAACCAAATAGGGACAGGAAAAATCTTCTACCGCTGATACTGCGATCATTCAAAATGAAATCTCAATCTTTACTCGCTTTATTTTCTTTTCAGTTTCGAATATAATAATATTCTTCTCTGTCAAGTACGTTCAAGGCAAAGTTGCCCTAATTTCTTTCTCCTTCCTGGTCGGTTCAATAAAAACCGGTAAGAAACAACCAGTTACCGATACCAGAAGCATACTTCACAAGAGGTATCAGCGATCGGTACTCAGCGTGAATAGGTGAGTTGAAGATATATCCCTCCTCAGTCCCCATCGATTGTCTCCTTTTCACAAACCCTGGAGACTGATCGTTTGATTCGGAACGAGAAAGAAGATACCTAAACAAAATGCGAGAGGGGATTGGGTGATAGCCCTGCTGCCAATTTTGTATCCCTGCCTTTCTTGAATCTGTATCGACTTTGTAAAATGTGCGTGTGTCATCAACGCCAAATCATGAAAACCAAAGATAGTGTTTGCTTGCAAAGTAGAAAGCACGTGCAAAGTGCTTCTGCGAGAAAATACGTAAAAATATCGATAGAAAGTGCAGTTTCCTGGTGCGTACACTGTTGAAGAATGTAAACATTGCTGGGGAATATATTTTTCTTTGTTTTTTAGTCTCTACCTTCTAGTTTCATGCCGTGGTTTGTTGTAGCGCCTGTGCTTACTACAACCCAAGCTTTGTTCGGCTGCCGCAGTAAAAATTGCAGGTGATGCTTGTAACATTATTTTTCCCCAACCAACCAATTGGCATGACTGCTACAAGTGATAAATCCGAACAATTTTGCCCGAAGAAGTATGGAACTACCGGATCCGATACGACAGTCGGTGAAACATATGTTTAAAAAATGTCCAATGTGCTGGTGTTCACATGATCGCAAATATTTACCAGCATCAAGAAAGTGATCTCGACCTGAGAGCTGGACGCCTGGTATCCTCATAATCAAAATGATACGCAACCAACGCACGCTAGTTATTTTCCCTCTCTCTCTCTCCCTGATCGGACGAGTGCGTGTGCCATGAACGTCATCTCTTGGAAAACGAAGATGGCGTCCATTAAACCCAAGCCGCAAAGCACGGAGAAGGTACACCGCTAGCTGTGAGAAAAATCGTGAAAATATCGATGGAAAGTACAATTGCCTGGTGCGCATAGTTTTGTGGAAGGTAAACATTACCGAGGAATATGTTTTTCATCTTCTCCCTTCTAGTTTCATACCGTTGTATTTTGTAGCGCCTGTGCTTGCCACAACCGGAGCTTTGTTTGGCTGCCGCAGTAACTATTGCAGGTTATGCTTCTATCAGTACTTTCTGCCCAAACAATCATTCAATCAACCTGCTTGGCATGACTGCTCCAAGTGAAAAATCCGAGCATCCAAACTATTTTGCCCAAAGAATCATGAAGCTACCGGATCCGCTACGACAGCTTCTGAAGCATGTGTGTAAAATTCCCCCTTTTGATAGTATTTTCATGATCGCAAACATTTACCAGCATCAAGAAAGTGATCTCGACCTGGGAGCTGGGCGTCTGTCATCCTCATAATCAGAATGACACGCAACCAACGCACGCTAGCTATTTCCCCTCATTTATCGAAAACCGGTTTAATTGCCCACTTTGATCTACATGATAATTCCCCGCTCTCTCTCCCTGATCGGACGTGTGTGTGCCATCAACGTTATCTCTTGAGAAACGAAGATGGCGTCATTTCAAGCCAAGCCACGGAGCAAGCAGAAGGTACGCCGCTAGCTGTGAGAAAAATCGTGAAAATATCGATGAAAAGTGCAGTTTCCTGGTGCGGACTGTTTTGTGGAAGGTAAACATTGCTAAGGAATATGTTTTTCTTTGTTTTTTAGCCTCTACCTTCTAGTTTCATGCCCTTGTTCAGTGGTTCAAGAGTATGTATGAGTGTGCTTGCCGCAGCCGCAATTCGTGGTAGTACTGTATCTATCACGACAGCCGCAGAAACATTACAGTGAAAAATAACTCCTGTGCCATGTGTATAACTGAAAGCGGCTGCTATCCGATAAATCGAACGACTTTTTCAGCTTGGTGTGATGCAACCAGAACCAGTGGGACAGGTACTCCAACTCTTGAACGTGCGCAGTAGGCGATATCGAAACAAATATTTTATACATATCACATACCTTAAGCTGGGAATATCACATACCTTAAACGCTGTATTTTATTAGCTGTGAATCCTGTTATAGATGACACCCACACCAACGTATGCTTCCAAGTGATCTACTGTGATCGGTTGATACAAGGCTTGTGTTACCTCCTGGTTTAGACGCGATCCTGGTACTTTAATTTAAAAAAATAGACCGGTTTTATGATAGGTTTGTTAAAATTACGATTGAATTCGTCAGTGTAAATAAATATTTCTCATTACCTTTAAAAAATAAACGGGAATTAAATCTAAGCAAAATTGATAAAACAATTATTAATAAAAAAATTAATCCGAAAAACATTCTGAAGCCCCTGCAATGATTGTCACACGCATACCAATGTGACAAATTCGACAAATGCTGCCTCCTAAAATTCCTGCTCTCCTGTTACTTCGACTGGTAAATTTGACTGATTTTGAGAAACATTTTGCGGTTTTGCCGGCTCAATTTTGCCAGCTGATGTAACAGGAGAGGAGGAAATTCTGGAGGTAGCATTTGCCGGATTTTCGACTGGTGCTGGGCTAATTTTGTTCCCAAAAACCGTCAATTTACCAGTTGAAGTAACAGGAGAGGAGGAAATTTTGGAGGTAGCATTTGGCGAATTTTAAGTATGTTCCAATTGGTAGTTTCAGAGAGGGAAAATCGACCAATCACGTCGATCGAATGGAGCGATTTGATTGGTTGTCGGTAAAAGAGGGGAAATTGATCATTTACATTGGTGTGCGTGTGATATTCATTGCAGGGGCTTCAGAATATTAAGATGATGTTTTTCGGATTAATTTTCTTATTAAAAATAATTGTTTTATCAATTTTGCTTAGATTTAATTCCCGTTTATTTTTTAAAGGCAATGAGAAATATTTATTTACACTGACGAATTCAATCGTAATTTTAACAAACCTATCATAAAACCGGTCTATTTTTTTAAATTAAAGTACCAGGATCGCGTCTAAACCAGGAGGTAACACAAGCCTTGTATCAACCGATCACAGTAGATCACTTGGGAGCATACGTTGGTGTGGGTGTCATCTATAACAGGATTCACAGCTAATAAAATACAACGTTTAAGGTATGTGATATTCCCAGCTTAAGGTATGTGATATGTATAAAATATTTGTTTCGATATCGCCTACTGCGCACGTTCAAGAGTTGGAGTACCTGTCCCACTGGTTCTGGTTGCATCACACCAAGCTGAAAAAGTCGTTCGATTTATCGGATAGCAGCCGCTTTCAGTTATACACATGGCACAGGAGTTATTTTTCACTGTAATGTTTCTGCGGCTGTCGTGATAGATACAGTACTACCACGAATTGCGGCTGCGGCAAGCACACTCATACATACTCTTGAACCACTGAACAAGGGCATGAAACTAGAAGGTAGAGGCTAAAAAACAAAGAAAAACATATTCCTTAGCAATGTTTACCTTCCACAAAACAGTCCGCACCAGGAAACTGCACTTTTCATCGATATTTTCACGATTTTTCTCACAGCTAGCGGCGTACCTTCTGCTTGCTCCGTGGCTTGGCTTGGAATGACGCCATCTTCGTTTCTCAAGAGATAACGTTGATGGCACACACACGTCCGATCAGGGAGAGAGAGAGCGGGGGATTATCATGTAGATCAAACTGGGCAGTTAAACCAGTTTTTGATAAATGAGGGGAAATAGCTAGCGTGCGTGTGTGCGAAATAGCTAGGCGAACAATAATTATCCAGATGATGATCCGTGTGTAACCTTATCGTTTGGATGCTTTTTGGTGTAGAAAAACTGAGCGCTGATTATTTCCAGGACGGAACGACGGACAGCTGGTTTTCTGCTCATCATTGCTCATTTTGCTCATCAATTTATTTTATGCATTATGTTCTGAATTATCCGCTTCACAGACCGTTCGCGTTTCATTGCACTCTCGGTACATTTTTTCACCGTTACGCTGTCAAAAGGATCGCCTCCAGATTGGTTGAAAAAGCTCATCTTGCCATCGCTCACCGTTACGGTAAATGTTGTGCTGGCAAGTTTTTCTTCTTCGGCAGTCGGATCGGTCAGTAACCGGCTGAAAGATAAACAAACTTATTAGCAATGCATTCGGGTCCAAAATCTATGGAGAACACAGCAGCGGTCTTCATTTACTCATTAACCATCACAAACGATGTCGTGACAGGCACACCGTGAACCGGCAACGGGGAGAGCCTTGATGTATCCGTGCCTGTTTCCCCTGTATCATCGTTATATTGAATGGCGGGAAGTTTCACTGCACAAACACAAAAAGGGTATGAAACCAATATTGATTGTTCTGTCCAAACCAGCTATATACACTCTCCTTACCTGTGTGCAAAGCGGCTACCAGTGCTACGATGGCGGCATCAAAAACGCACCCATCATGGTCTAGACACACCAGATCACAAAACAGAACCCATACGAGCTTTCCAGGGGAAATGCACAGGTCCTGCAGATCGATACAGTGAGCATTACTTATCGCATCGGCTAACGATCGACTGTAAACTTGCGCTTCGTCCGGCGGTGGACCCGGCCGGTACGACGGTGAGCATACAGGGGAAAAATCAACATTCGGAACGAGAAAACCCTTTAGAGGTTCTAGCGCCTTGGGTGCAGCCAATTCTGCCTTGATTCCGCAGACGACTGTTGTGTTGCCTATCTTCACAATTGCTGATCCATCTGCACTTTTGATTACACCGAAGCTGATAGCCAAGGGACGTATATCTTCCAACTCCCGCCCATCGGGACGAATGTTGTTTTCCAGATAATCCTTGTAATATTTCACCGGATGTAGCAATCTGTAGGGAGACAATGCACTAAAGTTACAAAGAAATGTGTATTAGAAAGATAAATCATACTTAAATGTTTTGAGATCCATTGTTTGCTGGTCAGCATCCACACCGGCTGGTCAGAATGCTTGTTTACAATTTTACTGTGCTGTTGCGAGCGTGAAACGAGGTTATACACAAATGTCAGATTGTACGTTAACGTCAAATCCTGTTCTAAAAGCAGTCGGCCGTAAATTCAACATTTCAAAAGCCAACTCCCAATGTGCCCGTTCATGGTGTGCAATATGATATTTAAATTTCGTATTTTTATTACTTGTTCCTTCACTAGAATGAGCTGAATCAAAGGTGGGACGTCGAGAAACATTTATTATTGATTATTGAATGATGATTATTATTGATGACGAAAAATGTGTGAATATTTTTTATTCCCTTTTTTTTCAAAATCATTTCGTGCGCTAGATTTACAGATTTGTTGAAATTAAATTCCATTCGCAACGTTTCCCTCCACAACAATTGCTGCATCGGCGGGCAGAACGATTTCATCTCTTCCCACGACCGTTCTGAAATGAAAAAAAGATACCAAATTTCAATAATGAACAGAACAGGTGGGCCCCACAGATCCAACGAAACACATACCCATCGATGTAGTTGGTTTGCATGGACGAGGTAATCACCTCGAACGCAGAAGGCAACCCTTCGAAGACGGACGATAGCTTGATGGTTTCTGTCGTTTTGTTAAAGTTAAGCACGGCCACAATGGTGCTTACTCCTTCCAAGTGTCGCTTAATTACAATTATGTTATCTCCTACTAACTGCATTTCCATCGTACCCTCGCGCAGTGTTCGCTGCTTACGCAGACGCACGAGCGATTTAAATATCTTAACGTGAGATCGCGGAGCAGCTTTTTGTGCCTTATAGTTAAGTGTTTTGTAGTTGGGTGCAACGGGCAGCCAGGTTGTGTGATTAGTGGAAAATCCTGCACTAGTCGAATCATCCCACTGGAATGGGGTTCTCACCGGATCGCGACTGTACATTAAATAGTCCTTAGGATTAGTGTTACATGCAGCCGGGTCGATAGTATCCTTCCACGAAATAAACACATCCTCCATCGCTAGCTCATCGCCGTTGTAGGTAACGGCAATGCCTGGTAGCACATTTAGGGCAATTTGGTATAGATCGGCACGTGCCACACCTAGACGAGACGAGACCCGCTTGTTGTCGTGATTGCCAAGCTGAAAATGATTAAAGCATGTGAGTAAGCATACATGCACGTCGAACAATATTCGCGGGCGTTACCAACCCAGCTTTTTCCTACATACCACCCAGTTTGAGAACCTATTTGATGGCACCACATCAAGCCAACGTTTGATGTTGTCGTGAAATTCTTTTCCTGTCGTTTCCTTGAACGTATTGCTAAGCACCTCAAAATTGAACGGAACATGCGCTCCTTCCGAGTTTTCATCTCCAAATAAACGAATAATGTTCATCAGGGGAGTGTACGCTTCTGCCATCAGCACTATATCTTCGGATTGTGTCTCTTGCTTGTAGTCATCGACAACCTTCCTCCATTGGTACACCATATCGAATGTTTCGTCCAGATTTTGCGTAAGCGTATGCACTAAATACGAAGGATTATCCGGATCATCGGTTTCTCCACTCAGTTCTTCGTCCGGATACACCCCATTAACTGGCGTGGACTCAAAGAGGTACGGTACAGCATCGATGCGGAATCCGTGCACACCTTTTTCTAGCCAGAATCTGATCACATCCTTCATTTCTTGTACCAGTGCCGAATTGCGGTAGTTAAGGTCGGGCTGCTTAACAAGAAACTGATGGAGATAGTACTCCTGGCGGACGTCATTCCATTCCCAGGCAGATCCACGGAAAACGCTCACCCAGTTTGAAGGGGGCACACGTGTCCCATTTGCCAGTGTCTTTCCCGGGTGCCAAACGTAATAATCACTGTACGTTGGATCTTTGTTGGCGGACTTTGTGAACCACTCGCTCTCGTCACTGCTATGGTTAGGAACAAAATCCAAGATCAGCTTCAAACCTTCGGCATTGCAGGTGGCAGCTAATGCTTCCAGATCGGCAACTGTTCCAAACTCGGAATGTATATCACGGAAGTCGGATATGTCGTAGCCAAAGTCTGCCATCGGCGATTTAAAGATCGGAGACAACCATATCGCATCGATGCCTAGCTCGCGACGCAGATAGGGCACCTTTTCCATTATGCCCCGCAAATCGCCCACACCATCGCCATCACTGTCTTTGAACGATCGTGGATAGATTTGATAAAAGTTGGCATGCTGCCACCAGTGTTCTTCTGCGAGAAGCGTCGGCGCGAGCCAAAGTACGCAGGAAATTAATGACAACCACATTTCGACGAACACTGCAACCCGTTGCTTACACTCACTATGATCTATGCCACTTGGCAGTAAGCATTTTTATAGGCTTTTTGGCCGTAAGGGTAGTGCCGAGCTACCGGTAGTTGATCTTGTTGATGATGATGAGTATTTGCTGATGATGAGTTCATTTGATGCGCAAACTAAACAATGCCTTTTACAGACGCGAACCAAGCTAACGGAAAAAAACATTCCTAAAGCAATGACTTGAAAGATGTTTGCCGATCGATATCAGGGTTCTATCAATGGTGTTTTTCCTGACACTCACGAGGCGACAAATTGTTCATTTGTATGGCCTTCCAACAGCGCCCGGGGAGGTTTATTATCTTTTGTAGTTTCTATATGCATTTGCAGTGTGTCCAGGTCTAACTGTAGCACAATATACAACAACCAATCAGTTCACAGTTTGTTTTCACGCCTCTAATCACAATCGGGATAAGGTATAGAAATCAAGCTGTAATGTAGCACACTTCTATCTAAAGTGCATGTAAAAGGCAAGCACAACTCTGCTGTATGAAGTTTGTTGTTTCAAAATGATTGTTTGTAAATATTTTGCGAAAGAAATAAGGTTACAGTGTAAAAGGGAATAGGATGGAGTCAATACAAATGTGGTTCGTACCATTTGTGGTTCTTGCAAATGAAAGGAAAGCTTGTTAAGAAGATTGGTGCATGTGTTAAATTTTCCAAAAGATCAGCTCCTTTTTGTTGCTACCAACAAGCTACCCATCAATCTGCTGCTGCTTTATGTATTGATATATGCTTGAAAGCTTAGCATAGTGCCGCAGCATTTCAGCAAGCAAACACACTTTTCGCCCTTTTTCCCCGCACGCAAATATTATGTACACATATCATTCAGGTCAGTTACAATATTCTGTTTATTTTCTTTATATGAGCTAAATACATCATTGTGCTGCAATGTTTGTATTAATTAATATTTAAACAACTTAAAAACCACCAACATCAAACTGACGAGCAATGTAAAGCTTGGCACAACCGCAAGCGTACCATGGTTGCTTAATAATACTGCTTCATAAGGTTGTAAACGGATGTTATTGGTCGCAACAGTTTCCCTGAAATTGGAAAAATAGAAAAATTTTGTTTTTTATTCGGTAGTTCAGTATATCTACAAGCACTGTGTGTGTGTGTGTGTGTGTGTGTGTGTGTGTGTGTGTGTGTGTGTGTGTGTGTGTGTGTGTGTGTGTGTGTGTGTGTGTGTTTTTCCACGTACCCCGTGGCATGTTTTGATGATACGCTCACCACTCGAAACACCAGATCGTTGGGCAGACTACTCTCCAGCTTTGTAGCATCTATCGTTTCGACCGTGCTGCCAATATTAGTTAATACAACGAACGTCCGCTTATCGTTTGGAAAAGAGCGAACTAAAGCGTAAACGTTAGTTCCGAGTACCAGTGATTTGAACGAGCCCCAGACAATTGTGTTTGTGGCACGTAAATTCATCAGCTCTTTAAACACCTTTAAATGGCTGTTTTCGATAGTTTCTTGCTGTACTTTTACATTTACCAACGGATAATCGGTGGCTAATGGAAGCCACGGCTTTACAGAAGCATTTGTAAAGCCGGCGTTCGCGGTTGAATCCCACTGAAATGGTGTCCTAGCTGGATCCCGCGTTCCCTCCTGATATGTTTCTTCGGTCAGTTGACACGCGGCAGGATCTTGCGTATCGGCCCATGATATGTCTACGTCATGCATTCCAATTTCTTCCCCTTGATAAGTAACTGTTATTCCAGGAAGGGTCAGTTCAATCATAGCCATAATGTCAACCATGTGATCACCACCCATCCGCGATGAAACCCGTCGTTTGTCATGATTGCCGAGCTATAAAAAAAAAAAAAAACAAATTAATGTACCAGCCATTGGCTATGATTACGAATAGGGTTTGCACCTACCACCCAGTTGGGCGTATGTCCGGAAGGAATTATATCCAGCCACGAATCGATCACCGTTTTGAAATCGGATGCCTTGGAATTGCTATCCAGGCGCATGATCAGTTGAAAGTTGAAAGGCATGTGGGATCCTTGTCGATTGTTACTGTCATTAAAGTACGTCTTCACAACATCCAACGACGACCATGCCTCCGTCATGAGTATCTTGGTCGTGGTATTATACTCCCGCTTATACTCGTCCAGCAGCTCGCGCCATTGATACACCATGTCAACGGTTTCCGGTTGATCGAGTGTGTAAATATGATTGAGATAGTTTTGACTCAGAGGATCATTCGATTGACCGCTCACGGGTTCATCTGGAAAACCGATCGTCTCGAAAAGCCATGGTACTGCATCTACTCGAAATCCATCCACTCCCTGCTCTAACCAAAATCGCAGCACATTTTTCATTGTTTCAACTACGTACGGATTGCGATAGTTGAGATCCGGTTGCTTTTTGTGGAACTGGTGAAGGTAGAATTGCTGTCGGTCATCGTTCCACTCCCAAGCCGAACCATACCATGCAGCCACCTTTTGTAGGGAAGCAAATCAATTAGTAACACCATAGCCCAATGTTTACTATATTCAAAGGTCTACATTTTCATACCCAGTTATTTGGTGGATCACGATCCGAGCCCGGTTTAGCGTCCTGCCACACGTAAAAATCTTCATACCCGGCTTCGCGTTTGACGCTTTTCTTGAACCACTCGTGTTCGTCACTTGAATGATTTGGCACAAAATCGAGTATGATGCGCAGTTGAAGTTTTTTCGCTTCCTCTACGAGTCGCTTGAAATCGGCCATGGTGCCAAAGCTGGGATGAATGTCGGTAAAGTTCGAAATGTCGTATCCAAAGTCGGCCATCGGTGAGGGATAAATTGGCGAAAGCCAGAAGCCGGTCACGCCCAGCGATTTCAGATACTGTAGCCGACTTGTTATACCGTTAAGATCGCCAATTCCATCGCCATCGCTGTCTTGAAACGATCGTGGATAGATCTGATAGAAACTGGCCGTTTCCCACCAATCTTTCTGGGCTGAGACTAACGATCCAAAGGTCAGCAGAGCCGCCCAACAGTAAAACCCCATTCTGAACGCAGACAACAGAGAAACAATGATACTCGCACAGCACACCACACTGTCGTTGGCGTTTGGCAGTAGAAGAGCATTTATACCTGCAACGTAACAACCAACACGTTATCAAGCGGATCTAATAATCTCGCAAAGTGTCTACGGCGGTTTCTTATTTGCAAAACCCTCGACAACACCCTCGAAGGACAGTATCGGGTAGTTCGATCAATATCTTACTTCACATGTAGGGGGTTAGCGTACGTTGTAGTTGTGCGTTCGAGCTGTATAGATATGCTCCGTAACGATTCATGTTTTCAAACCTACTGGTTTGAATAACATACATATACTCTTCAAATTTAAACGAAACGCACATAACGCAATCACACTTTGTGATTTCTGTATGCCTGCGATGTTGAATCAGAATAGAACGTCCAGGAGTCAAATGGGCGCGTTATGCGACTCCGTAAACAGCAAACAAGATGCTGCAAGTGATAATGTAATCTTCTTTTGTACAACAAGGGATGAAAGCTAACGTACGATCGCTTTTCTCCTCAGCCAGTCAGTCGGTCAATCGTCGTTCTTTGCGACGGTGAAATGTTGAACAATAGCTCTCTGATGGTGACCTCACTGGTAGTGCTACTGTTTGGCCTAGTGCCATCCACAGTGCGAAGTGTGCACATTGCACCAAATAGCGATAGTGAGTGGTGGAAATCGGGAATATTCTATCAAATCTATCCACGTTCGTTTATGGACAGTGATGCAGATGGCATTGGTGACTTGCGTGGTATCACGCAACGGTTGGAGTATTTAAGTCAGAACAAAATTACCGGATTCTGGTTGTCGCCAATTTTTAAATCCCCAATGGTAGATTTCGGGTACGACATTTCTGATTATTACTCTATACAGCCCGAGTATGGTAGTTTGGCCGACTTTGATAAAATGGTAAGGGAAGCCAACGCACTTGGGATGGAAGTTATTCTAGATTTCGTCCCTAACCATACAAGTGATGAGCATGAGTGGTTTAAAAAGTCCGAACTGCGAGTGCCTGGCTTCGAAGATTTCTACATATGGCACCCGGGGCGGCCGAATCCAAACGACAGCACGGCCCGTCCGATTGTACCATGCAATTGGATTAGTTTCTTCCGGGGTAGTGCTTGGCAATGGAGCGACGTGCGCAAGGAATACTATCTGCATCAATTCTCGGTAAAACAACCCGACTTAAACTACCGAAATCCTGCCGTAGTCGAGGCAATGAAAGAGGTCATGCGATATTGGCTTGGGCGAGGGGTAGCGGGATACCGCATCGATGCAGTGCCGACCTTGTTTGAAGTGGCTCCAGACGGAAACGGGAACTATCCGGATGAGCCGCTTAGTGGCAATACAGATGACCCGGAAGATCCGGGTTACCTTGTACACATCTACACCCAGGATCAAAATGAAACCCTCGATATGGTGTACCAGTGGCGTGCAGTTATGGATGAATTCGTACAGCAATATGGCGTTAGAGAGCGCATTATAATGGCCGAGACGTACTCTCCGATCGACACCGTCATGAAGTATTATGGAAATGAGACCGTGCATGGTGCACAAATTCCTTTCAATTTTCATTTCATAACCGATTTAAATCAAAATTCCTCGGCTAAGGATTTTCAGCGCACAATCAATTACTGGATTGATCATATGCCAGCACTGGAGACCATCGTTCCGAATTGGGTGGTAAATATTGTCTGTGCGATGGTGCAAGATTTGGTAATTAGTCTGTGTCACCTTCCAGCTAGGCAATCACGACCAGCACCGTGTGGCAAGCAGATTCGGTGAGGACATGATAGATGCGATGAATATGATCATGCTTATGTTGCCAGGTGTTAGTGTCACCTACAACGTACGTATATGCATATTTGGTTATGTGATGGATTTGATTGATCGTTACTCTTCTTTGGTCAGGGCGAGGAAATTGGAATGGAAGACGTTTGGATATCTTATAATGATACTGTAGATCCAGCAGCTTGTAATGCCGGTCCAAACCGATATCAATACACTACACGGGATCCAGAACGAACGCCTTTCCAGTGGGATTCGAGCAAAAATGCAGGTTTTTCGACCGCCAATCATACTTGGCTGCCCGTTTCATCCAACTACACGCTGGTAAATGTTAAACTACAGCAGGGGATAGCAAGAAGCCACCTTAACGTGTATCGTAGTTTGGTTGAAATGAAGCAAACTGTAGCATTTGTTCCACATAGCTTAGGAATATTTGTGCAAGGAGATGTGCTAATCGTTCTCCGACATGCTAACATCGACGGGATTTTAAGCTCTATATATACAGTTGCAAATATTGGCAATCAGCAGACAACGATCAATCTCACCACATACGAGCCGTCGCTTGAAACGGGCATATTAATCCTTACGAGTGTTACATCAAACCATAACAAAAACGACTTAGTCTTGATGAAGCACATTGTAGTGGAATCAAAAGAATCTTTCGTTCTGGTAGCTTACCACAATGTTCCGGAAGTTATACAGATTTAACTTTAAAATTTCCATTAATTAAAATTGTGGTATAATTGCAATATCTAAAAAATCAATCATTTTCGGAATAACATTCAATGCGATTCGTATTCAATGGGAAAAAAGTACCGGCGATGTTTTATTCGTATTTTGCATCACAATTCTTACTTCTGATCATCAAACAAGAAACGACACAATGTGTGTGGGCTTTCTTGAAAACGCCAGTTTAAAATAAAGGAAACATAACATAAGAGGAACGAAACTAATGATTTAACATCCCAACATTGCCCTTCGGATGGCGGTCTGTGGCGCCTGTGTCTTCTTGGTAGTAATAGGCCAATCATTTCGATACTGACTTGCCTGGACCTTCCGAATGAGAAAGGAAGTAGATGCATGAAAAACAAAATAGAATAAAAATAATAAAAGAAAAACGACGAATGAAGATAGTCACCAAAAGTAACATAAATAAAAAAACTAAATCCACGTATAACGAAATTGCAACAAAGGGTTTCTATAGCAGGTCTTGAGTATACAATCATTGTTGTAATACGAAAGAATATAAAAGAAAACTGACCGCTGATTAGCTTCTGCGTTTGATTTAAGTAAAATTTTTAAACCACGACTTACCCGAACCTTTCAGGCTCTTGGATTTGGTTGTCTTTTTCCGTAGATCCAACCCACCAGCAATATCCCGGCAGCCGTCTGTAGCCATTGCCTCGTCCGATTCCACAGATTGAGTCTTTATCGTTTTCTTAAGGTTGGAAATCTTAAAAATAAAAAAGAATATTCTAGCATTTACATCCTTTTTTTTCGCCATTTAATTCCTTCTGCCGCAGATGTACCTCTTGCTCAATCGCTTCCTTATGCTTTATACGCTTTTGCTTCTCGGTATTGGCTCGGTTGATCTGTGTCTCAAGACATACCAGAATCGTTTCGCACGAATCGCTCCATTCTTGGAGAGTGGATGCAATTTCTTTTATATCGCCCATGCGAATATCGCGACCGATGGCATAATCTACTTCCAGCTGCTTGTTCTTTTGGTCAAGCTTACCGTGAATGACGTCGGCGTATATTGCTTCGATGATTAAGTCTTCCAGCACTCGCACATTCTTAATGTCCAACTCATCAAGCAGTTCATTGTACGGAATGCATTTGCTCTTGATCGCCAAAGACACCACTGTGAGGTGCTGCAGCTTCTTCTGCATTGCCGGAGTAAGCTGTATCAGTTTTGCTTGATTTTCAAGGTATTGACGATAAGTGCCATAAGCAAACAGATTCAGTGTATTGTAGTAGTTTGCGTGTGGACCATTTTGTAGCTAAAAGGCGCGGAAAGGATGATAAATCATCTAGATTTGGTTTTTCACAATCGTTAGCTATGCATACCTCTTCTATGTTTGGCATTGCCAGTAGCTCTCCAAATACGTGCACTCCCGGCGCTTCCAGCACTTGTTTGATCAACTCAATGCAAGCCGCTCCTTTGGCTCCCTTGGCAAGCAAAACATACTGCTCGATTGGATTATGCGCCGAATATTGCTGGCGTGCTGATGAGTCGTTTTCAAAGTTCGATAATTCCGGTGCCATTTTCCTAGCAAAATTGCTCTGAATACAAACTTCCTATTTATTTGTCTTTGCTTGTGAAAGTGGTTTGGAAACAAAGCATGACATCTATTCACTGATGCGGCTGTGTTTATGCCTAGTAGTTTACATCTGCAAACAAAACAATCGATTTCAGCTTCTACACCATTTTTTAGTAAAGTTAGGATAAGGAAAATAGTGTGAAAAATAATTATCTAATTTATTAATCATAAGCAAATAACTGCACTTGAAGCGATAGGGATAGAAATTCGACACATTTCTAAAACAAAAGTGTGTCATCCACGCTACACGGAGACCCACAATGGAATTGTTCATCAATGGCCAAAATGTCAAACTGTCAGATTGGCATCAAATAAACAAACCAGAACCTAAATCGAAGCAGCAAGGAACCGGGAACACGTTTAAAAAGGATATTTGAAAGTAAGTAAATGTGTACCCCCGACAGTCGAGTGTTTCTAGCATTCAATTTCAATCACCTTTTTTTGAAAATAAGCAAGTTTCATGTAGATAGGTTTCTATTTTACAGGAGCAACAACAACAAGCAAACCGTCATAACCTCAAGATTGATAGGGACGCGCACACTTCGGCAAGCACAAAATGTCTGGAATACTTTTCGAAGACATATTCAATGTGAAAGACATGGATCCGGAAGGTAAAAAGTTCGACCGAGTTAGTCGGCTTCACTGTGAATCAGAGTCGTTCAAAATGGACCTTATACTGGACATAAACTCTTGGCTGTATCCTTTAGAATTGGGCGACAAATTTCGTCTAGTTTTAGCGACTACACTGCACGAAGACGGCACGGCAGGCAAGTCTGGCTGCGAAACATCAACAGGCTTTCAAAATGATCAACTTTTATCCATGAGTTTTTTTTTCTATTACAGCTAGCATGGAGTACAACGCAGCAGAAATAGAAGGATCGCGCGCTGACAGCTTCGAATACGTAATGTTCGGAAAAGTGTACAGGATCGAGGGGGATGACTCTCAGACAGAATCCTCCAATAGGTTGTCTGCCTACGTTTCATTTGGTGGCCTATTGATGCGGTTACAAGGCGATGCAAACAATCTGCACGGTTTTGAGATCGACCAACACATGTACCTGCTAATGAAGAAGTTGGCGTTTTAGGGAAAATTCTTCCTTATGTATGACGATCCTGCCCATGCCTGTGTTGAATAAACCGTGCATTCTTTTGTCTCCCATGTTTGTTGCTTATTATTATTGACGCAACACAGACGATAGACGAATCCACAAATATATGTTAAGAAACATGCTTATAAACATAAGCAGCACAACTAGCAATGATGATATTGCACTGAAAGACATAAACGAAAAAAAATTACTTTGGTTAACCAAAACGAACCTAAGCGGTTCTTAACCTACCACAACCAAGAAACACTTCGAATTTCGGAAGCTTGTGTAGAATCCATCTCAAACTATTGTGGTGAAGCGTTGTCTCGCTAACCAAGGTATACTAAGATTTTTTCGTGTGCGATCTGTTACACAACCACAGACGTGCCTCTATCTGGAGCCTGTGTGCAGTTATGCCATCCGTAAGAGTTTTAAAAGTAACTCGTCTTTTAAATATTTCAAATGAACTGACGCTTTATTTTTAACATCATAGATAAAAATTGTTACAAAAAGCGAATGAATAAATTAGCGCACTGCAAAGAGATTAATTTCAGATCCATATACACAGTGTAGAACTACCACACGAGGTAGAGGTATGTGACACGCTCACTGAATAGATTCATCTGTTGTTTGTATAAATTGGAGCAAATACTTCTTCCATTCTCAATAGCTGGCACATATTTGGTTATGGGTAGCATAGCATTTCAGGTGGTATCAGGCATGCGGTCAGCGTTTAACGGCCCAGACAGCAGTGCCATATTCAATCGTCGCTTAGCTTTTTCAAGCCATCTTTAATGGAATGCTTTATTTTTGATCCTGTTTCCTTGATTGTATCGGAAGCGTTCTCGTCGACGTGAATAACTCCATAGTAAATAGCAATCGCAATGGCGATCGCAAATAAAATGCAACTGTGAAAAAAATGTAAAAAATGGAAATAATTATACGAAATTCAACAATTATACAAAAGCAGTAGCTTCCAACTGTATCGTGACTCATACTTCACTGTGTAAAACTTTAATAGATCATTTCCGCATGTTGTTAGTTGTGTTTATGTGTGCGTGCGTGTTTGTAAACGTGCGAAATAATACGAATAGCTCTTGCCTCCGTCTATTGCTATTCTAATTTATGCACTTTTCCTGTGTGTTACAGCTCCAAAACATAAGAATCTATTTGAATACAGTTTCCAATGTTTCAATCGTTCCATCAATATTTAGCAACACTACTTTCATATTTCATGAAAAAAGTAAGTGCATACTTGCGAACCACAAAAAATATTGTAACCTTGGAACGGAGGCTTGGATGTTACGGTAAGCAAAATGTCTATGCCTTCATATTTAATACTGTGGACACGTTTCATCCCCATAGCAAGAAGTTTAAATTTTAACAAAAAAAAAAAAAAACACACACGCACACACAACAATAACATGCAACAAACAGAAACTTCCACTTTCCACTTGTTTCGTCGGGCAGTATTGCTAATGATCGGTACGTATTATTGTCTTACAAGTCTTCCATAATATCGACCATTCCACCAATGGTTCATTAAAAGAATGGTAAATATATATATATATAATTACCAAACAATGATTGTTCCGCAGTGACACATAGTTAAGGGTACTTTTCCAACAATTTATACACTTTTGATGTGAACGTTTCAAACCACGTCTGTCGATCTAGTAAAACAACTTGCAATTAAATTCAATGTTTATACGACCATACGATCGCACATACATCCCTCTCTACGGGCGCACTAATACATAGGCATGAATTCCACAGCTATGTATGTATGTATGTGGCAGCATACCTGTTTAATCCAATAAAACGACAGAGAGGGTGAGTAAATTCACCCCTTGTTGGAAACACACTTTTCTTTGTTGCTCATTGCGAGAGATTTTACCCTTGAGCAGTGGTCAACACATCCATTTGTCTGTTTTCCTATGTACGAATAAGGTACTTAAATGATGAAATATGTTTTTACCAAAATGCTAAAGTCTTTCGTATTTTTGCATAATTAAATATCCTGAGGGAGTTTAAACTCTTCATTGATTTTAAACAGTAAACAGTAAATTTCAATTACTGAACGTGTCCTGCTGACCACTGACGGCGCATAGCACTAATAGAACAATAAAATTCTTCTCCTCTCTGCGTATGCACAGGCCGACCAATATTCCTACGCTACAACAGTACTAGCTAAGCAAATCCTTGAGCTTCGCTCCTGTGTAAGGACATTGCTGATTGAACTATAGATGAACTATTTTTTTCATCATACGGTTAAGCCCTACCAAGGGTAAGATATAAACGTAGGCAAATCAATTAGAGCAGCATTACAACAGAACATAGACATTTCCCAATTAGTAAAATCAAATGAAGATATAATGAGGGGAAGAATCGTAATACTCAGTCATATGTAACGAAATGATAAAATCGAATTATTGCTTAAGCTATATGTTACAATCCAACAAAAACAAGCCTTTTATTGATACAGTTGTTTTAAAATGAAATTTTGAGTCACTTAATTTCTCGTCCGTTACTCATGGTAATGATAATGTTTTGTGCGAAAATTAATACGGTTTGATTATTGGAAAAACTTACCATGTATAAGCTGCGATGAAATCCATCCAGAGTATGAATGTTTCCTGAGCATGTTTATAATGTGATTACATCTGCATTTTGTTGGAATGGCTGACAGTTCGATGTATATAGACGAATAAAGCACTTTTTTTTGTACGAATGACTTTTTGCCTACATGTTTAAGCAATATTTATCCACATAAAATCTGAATGTGGCACATTAAATATATTATTTGAAGATTCGTTATTGTGATGTGAAAGTTTCAAAAAAAGAACATGCGATAGGGGAAAAGTCATTAATTGAACGTATTCTTAATGCCATCCTTAATTGAATCGCCAGTTTTGTGGACAAAGTTGGACACATCCGGAGCTGTATCATGGACGTTCAGCAAACCAAAGTATATTCCCAAAGCGACCGCTACAGCCACCAATATGAAGACGGTCAGAAGAGATATGAATACGCTCATAGCGCATTGGCAGCAGCTGTAAAACACGAGAGATAAAAAATCACGGTCATTATTTTGATTAAAGATTGATTTGTTTTAGCGGTTAATGGAGGAAACATGCAAACCACAATTCTACTGAATACAATCAAGAGATTCAGACGAGCATATTGTATAAAGCGAGAGTATAAGGCGATCAACTGGACAGCTTGTTGCAAGTTCAAGATTTATACTCAGCAAGTACAAAGCGAGACGAAAAGTTTAACCGATATGCTGGCGTTCATTTGGATTGGATTATCATCACTAAGTATAGGATACTGCACAGCACATTAATTAAGAAGCAACAAATTGCTGCAAATTTTTCTTACCAGCAAACACATGTTCCAGCAATACACTTGCACATTTTGAAAGGAAAAGAGGTTGGGCACTGTTTTCTGGGATGAATTGGTCAAGTATTCAATATACTATGTGTTAAAGTGCAGCAACTAGTGCATGTATCTGCTGCAGGGAAAATTCGACAAAAAGTAAACAAAGGTGCAATACAGATTGGTAAGCTGACAGTATCTAGTGTCAAATATAATCTGTGCTAGCGAGCAGGCTGGATTGAAACTGTCATTTATAGCTAATACAACAACCGTGTATGGCGCACGCGTGCTTCCCAGACGATAGAAAATACGACGTTAGACGATGCTGGCGTGCGTCTCGATGTAGAGCAAGTCGTGTATTGGTGGTAGTGAACATCGATTATTACTACATACAGATTCCCGCGCCTGTTGTATGTGTACGATCGGTTGAGCGTGAGGAATTCCGGACACCGGCTAATTTATGCTTAGCTCTGTCACATGTTCGTGAAGGTGTACGCATCAACATTAATGCACAATCTTTTCATTAAACTGCATTTTATTGGTCTCTTTTTGTGACTTACGATCGAAAGATTTCCCCGCGGTGAAAAGAATTTAGCGATCAGTTGTTTCTGTCTCGCAATATTATGCGTTTAAGATTCATACATTGGAAGACGCATGCTCTGCATAAGCAAGATACAGGGTTATTGACCTTACGTTGTAACCTTCAAACAAACAAATCATCATGCTGGCTTTCAAACGAACTTTAGTTCCTCTCTTACGGTTATAACTATTTTTATTCTTAAATTAAAGCTACACTTCCAAATTCAATATATACGAGCCATACAAGGTCCAAATTAATGTCTCTTGAAAAGTGCATCACAATATAGATCTCGTCTCAGGCTTTCCAAAAAGCCCACTTTCACTTAAGTCCGCCCGCTGGAAAGGGGTGAAATTGAGGATGGAAATATAATTTGAATGAAATTCACCTCTAAGCTCTACTCGCGTGTCCGTTATCATCATCACGAGCAAGGTATTGCCCCGATGCGACGGGAAGTCTTGAATCATCGCCAAACCAAACGTTGCGTGGAAAGCGGAGTAAGCGTAGCAAGAGAGCGAGCGACGCGAGACAAAGCTGAACCATGCCGGTTATTGCTCATGCGCACGAGCGACTGTTTGCGCTAAGCTATGCAATGATCTTGAATGGCCACCCGATTATTCGCAAGCATTTTCAACGGCTCCTAATGTAAGCGTGTCATCTTGCCTTACGGAAGCCGGTACGACATTGTACTTTCAATAAGTAAGCCATGAAGGATTATGCCACATGTTCTGTGGGAACACGAAGGGACAGAGTGTTTTGTCCGACAACGCAATAAGGGCAACTTTTCAGTGAATTACTGAACATTTTATTTTGTCAATTTTGATTGTCTTTGATTATCTAAAGAATGGACCCATCCATTCATGCACCACTGGATCTCCCAGCTAACTTCCACTCCCTACCAAACCACCATGTGCTAATTGAAAACGAGCAGCTTCGTCGCTAAAAAAAGTCGCTTGATTGATGTCGCACACGATTCTTTTCGCACACTCTTACCATCGACCCAACACTAATGTAGCCTACGTGCACATCTAGGGACGGTCCAACAGACACAAAAGCGCACAGTTGGCACCACCCGAGATAACCTTGCCGTCACTTATCGGTCGACAATTTTGCAAATCATCCTATTTTTCCATCTCAGTTTTGTGACGTTAAATGGTGTAATGGAGTCATGCGATCACTCATTATCCAAAAGGATTCATTAATCAGCATCATTCTTTACAAATTCCGAAATGAATAATTAAACTAAATTAAACTGTTAGTTTTTAGTCAGAGGAAAATCATTGTTAGTAGAAATTATCTCGATTTCAAGCAATGTAACGCATCCAACTACTATATGTGGGTGCTACTATTAAGAATCAAGGCTCAAAATGTGCTTGTATTTAAAGTTTACAAACCGTACAGCTTTTTTAAGGTTATCATACTACAAGATTAAACGAATGCCGGCCTTCACGCCATAGATGATATTTACACACGCACACACCAAAGAAATTGTGGAAACTTTGGGATTAAAATATAACAGAATATTTCTTCTGCTTCCACTATGGACTAATCGACTATGGAACATTTAGCAGCAATACGAAATTGTGTTTTCTCTCAAATAATATCACCTCAAGCACATTACTTCAGTATTTTGTTTCTGTTTTATTTTATTATCTAATAGCTAAAAATATTTGACATCTTAAAAATATTTGACACTTACTATCTTATTATTACCGGCTGGATCAGAATGTAACAGCCACAAACACGTCTTACTTATTATCAGCACAACTAAAACTAACATCACGTATAATTTGCCTCGCTTCGATCGATGCATCTACTCTCTCTGCGTTCCAATTTTTAAACGCAAGAATGACAACGCTTTATGAAACCGTTATCAGCCATCCTCAATCAGAAACGAAATCAGCATGATCTTTCCCCTGGCCGAGAATGCCTACTATACATTGTTTCATCACAGCTGGTTCGAAATGCTTTAGCAGAAAATGCCACCACCTTCGTTCTCTATGACGTATTGTCGAACGTACTGTACCTGATCCTTGCTCAATCCCAGCAGATCGGCCTCTTCTTCGAATTGTTTCAGTCCGGAAACACCGATGAGATATCCGTTCAAACGAGCTGCTACATGCGATGTGTGCAGTAATTCCGGTGTCAATCCGATGCCCTTGGCCAGATCGCTGTGACCCTGAAGGCGATACTTTTGATGGTAGCTGAATGAAGAATGTAAAAGAAAGGTATCAAACATAAATAAGTATCTTTAGATTATACTGAATACCAAATTATTGAACATTGAACAGTACGGTCAGAAGACCAAACGGGTGTGTTACATTTCGTGTCTAATGGAACATGGTCAATGTTGGTACGCCGTTCTTATAGGATCTGAGCTGACAATGAACTTGCAAGCCTCATGTATGTGACCGTGAAAGTGTATCGGTCTTTCGTGACCCACATAAAATACTCACTTTTCGGCAGGATAAAAGGGGCCTGCTGGGGCAAGTTCGGTGATGATTTGCTCCGGTGCTCGCTTAATCTGTTCGTGTGCAAGGCTTGCAGTCGCGATCTGGCGTTGTTCCTCGTTGTGATACAGTATCAGGGACATGTACTGGCGCTTCATGCGAGTTGTCAAACCGTACTCGTGATTGTTCCAAAACAAATCCAGCAGATCACTGTAGCTGATCTTTACCGGATCGTAATCGATCTCAATGACTTCCGTGTGATCTCCCCTGTTTCAGAACACACATAGCATAGTCTTAGAACCATCTATCGAGACAACAGTATTCCACGAATTGTACCTACATTTTCTTGTAGACAGGAGCCTCGGTAGTGCCCCCCGCATATCCTACACGTGTACGCAGAACGCCTTTAGTGGCTCCGAAGAGCGAATCACAACCCCAAAAGCAACCCATTCCGAAGGTAGCCTTTTCAAAAGGAGTATCGATATGATGCAAGGGTTGTTGCGGAATATTTTGCAGGCGCTGAGCTGGATCGATAACGTGTTCCTGTAGGAGAATAGCGATCGGTTTAATAGAGACAGTGCTATTGTATTTGCGGAACATGGTACAAGGTTCAGTTTGATTCAACTTACCGTAGCTACCATGTTGAGCAGATTAGGCAAGAAGTTGACCTAGTAGAAGAAAAAGTGTGCAAGGACTGTACGAGCGCTTTTTACAAGCAGTGAAATGTTTATGATGCTACCGTCTCTCGCGCGCGAGATTTATATACGTCCGCGGCTGGGTCTAGCGCAAAAACAAACCGGTACGCTTGCAATACTCACACAACATACTGTTTAGCGTCGCGATAATACCAACGATGTGATATCATTTGTGATAGAGTATATTTGATTTTTATATTTACAAAACTGGGTGATGTTACCGGGTAGATGTGGGTGAGAACGTGGTGCATTGTAGTAACAGCAGTTAGTAAAGTGCATGCCACAGGCGGACTGAACAGCTGAATTTTTGAAAAGCACGAAACTAAATCCACCTAACTGAAGCTTATTTTCAATATTGGGAAAAACGCTAAATTCAAACTGGAATGGCCATAACTAGCTGGGTTAAACAAACGTATATATCATAAGCTGATAAATTATTTAGTTCACTACACATTGTATGTAAATAGGATTAATGACCTTTTTTACCAGCAATAGTCATTGTAAACAATTAAATAATACGCTTGCAATTAAGTTTTTTTTTTGTTAAACTTAACTACACTCGTTTATGCTACATACAACAGCATAGAAGTAACACGCACACATTTGTAAAATTATATTCATGTTGCTACAATAAGGCAACATCGTGTAACGACAGTGCGACCTTATCGCGACGCTAAACAGTATGTTGTGTGAGTATTGCAAGCGTACCGGTTTGTTTTTGCGCTAGACCCAGCCGCGGACGTATATAAATCTCGCGCGCGAGAGACGGTAGCATCATAAACATTTCACTGCTTGTAAAAAGCGCTCGTACAGTCCTTGCACACTTTTTCTTCTACTAGGTCAACTTCTTGCCTAATCTGCTCAACATGGTAGCTACGGTAAGTTGAATCAAACTGAACCTTGTACCATGTTCCGCAAATACAATAGCACTGTCTCTATTAAACCGATCGCTATTCTCCTACAGGAACACGTTATCGATCCAGCTCAGCGCCTGCAAAATATTCCGCAACAACCCTTGCATCATATCGATACTCCTTTTGAAAAGGCTACCTTCGGAATGGGTTGCTTTTGGGGTTGTGATTCGCTCTTCGGAGCCACTAAAGGCGTTCTGCGTACACGTGTAGGATATGCGGGGGGCACTACCGAGGCTCCTGTCTACAAGAAAATGTAGGTACAATTCGTGGAATACTGTTGTCTCGATAGATGGTTCTAAGACTATGCTATGTGTGTTCTGAAACAGGGGAGATCACACGGAAGTCATTGAGATCGATTACGATCCGGTAAAGATCAGCTACAGTGATCTGCTGGATTTGTTTTGGAACAATCACGAGTACGGTTTGACAACTCGCATGAAGCGCCAGTACATGTCCCTGATACTGTATCACAACGAGGAACAACGCCAGATCGCGACTGCAAGCCTTGCACACGAACTGATTAAGCGAGCACCGGAGCAAATCATTACCGAACTTGCCCCAGCAGGCCCCTTTTATCCTGCCGAAAAGTGAGTATTTTATGTGGGTCACGAAAGACCGATACACTTTCACGGTCACATACATGAGGCTTGCAAGTTCATTGTCAGCTCAGATCCTATAAGAACGGCGTACCAACATTGACCATGTTCCATTAGACACGAAATGTAACACACCCGTTTGGTCTTCTGACCGTACTGTTCAATGTTCAATAATTTGGTATTCAGTATAATCTAAAGATACTTATTTATGTTTGATACCTTTCTTTTACATTCTTCATTCAGCTACCATCAAAAGTATCGCCTTCAGGGTCACAGCGATCTGGCCAAGGGCATCGGATTGACACCGGAATTACTGCACACATCGCATGTAGCAGCTCGTTTGAACGGATATCTCATCGGTGTTTCCGGACTGAAACAATTCGAAGAAGAGGCCGATCTGCTGGGATTGAGCAAGGATCAGGTACAGTACGTTCGACAATACGTCATAGAGAACGAAGGTGGTGGCATTTTCTGCTAAAGCATTTCGGACCAGCTGTGATGAAACAATGTATAGTAGGCATTCTCGGCCAGGGGAAAAGATCATGCTGATTTCGTTTCTGATTGAGGATGGCTGATAACGGTTTCATAAAGCGTTGTCATTATTGCGTTTAAAAATTGGAACGCAGAGAGAGTAGATGCATCGATCGAAGCGAGGCAAATTGATACGTGATGTTAGTTTTAGTTGTGCTGATAATAAGTAAGACGTGTTTGTGGCTGTTACATTCTGATCCAGCCGGTAATAATAAGATAGTAAGTGTCAAATATTTTTAAGATGTCAAATATTTTTAGCTATTAGATAATAAAATAAAACAGAAACAAAATACTGAAGTAATGTGCTTGAGGTGATATTATTTGAGAGAAAACACAATTTCGTATTGCTGCTAAATGTTCCATAGTCGATTAGTCCATAGTGGAAGCAGAAGAAATATTCTGTTATATTTTAATCCCAAAGTTTCCACAATTTCTTTGGTGTGTGCGTGTGTAAATATCATCTATGGCGTGAAGGCCGGCATTCGTTTAATCTTGTAGTATGATAACCTTAAAAAAGCTGTACGGTTTGTAAACTTTAAATACAAGCACATTTTGAGCCTTGATTCTTAATAGTAGCACCCACATATAGTAGTTGGATGCGTTACATTGTTTGAAATTGAGATAATTTCTACTAACAATGATTTTCCTCTGACTCCCAAACTAACAGTTTAATTTAGTTTAATTATCTATTTCGGAATTTATACAGAATGATTGCAGATTAATGAATCCTTTTGGATACTGAGTGATAGCATGGCTCCATTACACCATTTAACGTCACAAAACTGAGATGGAAAAATAGGATGATTTGCAAAATTGTCGACCGATAAGTGACGGCAAGGTTATCTCGGGTGGTGCCAACTGTGCGCTTTTGTGTCTGTTGGACCGTCCCTAGATGTGCACGTAGGCTACATTAGTGTTGGGTCGATGGTAAGAGTGTGCGAAAAGAATCGTGTGCGACATCAATCAAGCGACTTTTTTTAGCGACGAAGCTGCTCGTTTTCAATTAGCACCTGGTGATTTGGTAGGGAGTGGAAGTTAGCTGGGAGATCCAGTGGTGCATGAATGGATGGGTTCATTCTTTAGATAATCAAAGACAATCAAAATTGACAAAATAAAACGTTCACCAGTTCACTGAAAAGTTGTCCTTATTGCGTTGTCGGACAAAACACTCTGTCCCTTCGTATTCCCACAGAACATGTGGCATAATCCTTCATGGCTTACTTATTGAAAGTACAATGTCGTACCGGCTTCTGTAAGGAACGATGACACGCTTACATTAGGAGCCGTTGAAAATGCTTGCGAATAATCGGGTGGCCATTCAAGATCATTGCATAGCTTAGCGCAAACAGTCGCTCGTGCGCATGAGCAATAACCGGCATGGTTCAGCTTTGTCTCGCGTCGCTCGCTCTCTTGCTACGCTTACTCCGCTTTCCACGCAACGTTTGGTTTGGCGATGATTCAAGACTTCCCGTCGCATCGGGGCAATACCTTGCTCGTGATGATGATAACGGACACGCGAGTAGAGCTTAGAGGCGAATTTCATTCAAATTATATTTCCATCCTCAATTTCACCCCTTTCCAGCGGGCGGACTTAAGTGAAAGTGGGCTTTTTGGAAAGCCTGAGACGAGATCTATATTGTGATGCACTTTTCAAGGGACATTAATTTGGACCTTGTATGGCTCGTATATATTGAATTTGGAAGTGTAGCTTTAAGTTAAGAATAAAAATAGTTATAACCGTAAGAGAGGAACTAAAGTTCGCTTGAAAGCCAGCATGATGATTTGTTTGTTTGAAGGTTACAACGTAAGGTCAATAACCCTGTATCTTGCTTATGCAGAGCATGCGTCTTTCAATGTATGAATCTTAAACGCATAATATTGCGAGACAGAATCAGCTGATCGCTAAATTCTTTTCAACGCGAGGAAATCTTTCGATTGTTAGCCAATGAGAAGATTGTGCATTAATGTTCATGCGTACACCTTCACGAACATGTGACAGAGCTAAGTATAAGTTAGCCGGTGTCCGGAATTCCTCACGCTCAGCTGATCGAGTACGCCCACCATCATAGTCGAAAGACTAGTAAGTATATAGTCATCGTACTTGGTGATTGGGATAGTTAAGCATAGCAGTGCTAATTTTACCTGTGATCTGGTTGATTTCAGCAACGGCCATCAATTATTCACGTTCCTCTGAATGCTATTTGTGCGACTCAAACTTGAGTCTGCTGAGTCGAAGAATGAAGTCTAATAAATACATCTGGATATTGATTTCCTTCGGGTTGTCTGTCACATAGAATCCGGGCACTCCTGCCTTCTCAAGAGTGGATTGCTGATCCTTCACTTTTTGGTCTAGATGCAGTACCAGTTTCATGTCAGTTTCTTTCAAATTTTTCCCATGTTTAATTTTCATTAGTGCAATGATGTGTTCCAGTTCTTCGGGATCCTGTATTTTTGACTCCCATTGTTTTACTTCCACTAAAATGAATACGATAAGATTGATGGGTTTAAAATCGGTACTCAAGTGGTACAGTTTCATCTTAACTTACATTGATGGTCATTCTCAACCTTCTCTCGAACTTGCATCAAATGAGCCTCGGTTACGTGCTGAATCTCCATTAACCCTTTCACGATTTCGAAGATCGTATCATTTAGCAAAGAGTTGGCAAGGCCAGCTAATAGGTCGTAAGATATTCTCATCTGATATTGCCTAGCAATGAAATGTTTATTTGGGTATCGCAACAGAGTCAACACTACAACGAAAGCTTCTACTCACTCTGGCAGATCGCTGTGCATTTTCTTCAGATGTTCCAGTAAAAAATAAAGCTTTCTTTGAAGATATTCTTGATTGCTGAACGGGTCTACAACAGCGGCGGTAGACATTTCAGAACTTGTTTCTAAATTCGTTTGCTTTTCCATATTTTATTTGTTTACCACTTCTAGCGGCATAAAATCCAGACAAACTGAATTGACATCTGTCAGGCACAGTGGCATAATCAGCTGAAATAGGTGGTCAAAATTGATTCCAATCAACTAGCCCATGTAGCAAAACGGTTTAATTATATTAAGCGTTTTTGTCAAACATTTGCAATCGACAGATACTTTTCTCAAGATTCAAATCCTTTTCTCAAGATTCATTGGTATAAGCTTTACCAGGTAACAGCTTTTGTACAAAATGCCAAGAGTATTTTGCATCTATTATTTTACAGGTAAAAAAGCCCAATTTAATATCATATATTAAAAATAAGACCTACCTGCGAAACCTTCAAAGCCTTTTTCAAAATAAAGCAAAGGCTGTAACGTACTTAATAATTCTCAGGTATAGTTTAAAAGATAATGCGGTACCCGATTACCTATAAATCAGAAACCCTCTTGAGGCCCTTAATGTCCTGTTGCTGTGAGTTTTGAGAATATGAAATGATTTAAATTCTACCCATAATCTGGCGTCACAAACATAACTTGAGACGCAGGTATGAATTGGAGTTTCGAGCCGTCTGGATTTGTTGTTGTTGAGGTTATTTGAAACGGAACGCCAAACATTTCTTCAGTACATAAAACAAAACAAGCTGGAACGCACGTATCGAACAAAGCATGGAGTTGGTAGAGTGGATAAGTGCAATCGTTGTAACTATAGTGATCAAAATAGCTTGGACTCTACGCCAAACTATGGAATCTTTGCATGAACACTACACAGAAAATGTTCACACTGCGCATCACATCGCACATGAAAATGGATATTCAGAACAAACTCAGGGAGGAGGAGCAAGTGAAAATGACCACAGCGCTGTGTTTGTAGCATCAACTCCAGTGATGTGTAGTACACCAAACAATATACATACGTATACGTTTGAGCCGAGCAATTGCTCTAGTATCGTCGAACTAGAAATTGACGAAATGGAGTTTCGTAGATTAATGAGCAAACCAAGAAAAGGCTACGGAATTACATACGGATCTACTACGGATTACAATTTGCTTAGTCAGTTTGATTATATAAACATTCCGAAAGTACAAGTACAGCTATCACCAGAAACTCAGAGTAAATATGAACGTATCTACAATAGACAACCAAGAAATCAGAGGAAAAGTTTACGCATTTAGACAACACGGCAATACGGCACGGTACTACAAAGAAGTATGGGAAAATATAAACAAGCGAATTGTTAAAAAACATATAAATTTAGTTTAGCAATGTTATTTATACTGAATAAATATATAATAAAATGTAAATAACAGATAGTATATTTTTATGCGAGTATTTTAACATTTCAAGAGACCAAGTGAAGATTCAAACTGAAAGGAAATTTTTATTTTCAATTTCAATTTGTTGAGAATCTTCTAAAACTGCTGATAAAGTGAAATCACAAAAACAATCACAAAAAAAAATCACAAACATGAGAAAAGGAATTATTGTGCTTCGAAGTTTTACACCTTTTGTCCGCCTACTGTGTTGTCAGAATCATTTTAGGTGCAGTGGTTGAATTGTTTTTGGGAGCAGCGTTGCTTTGGCACGGAGAGAATCTCTCAAATGTAACTGTCACTTGGGCAGAGTTGGTCGATGCGTTTAAAGGGAGTTGTTTTCGTGGAGAATTTTTTGTTTGAATTGAAATTGTTAGCAAAAGTTTATTCGTGATAAACGTGAGCGGAACAAAACATGTATACGGTATCAAAGGGACCTAGTAAATTGGTGGCAAAAACAAGACGAGGTAAGGTTTTAAAGCACTTGTGCGTGAGTTAAACAGCGGACAAACAGCTGAGGCAATGTTGTGCAATAGAGTTGGTGCCGAAAAGCAACGGAAACGTGATTTTAGTAATATATACAAATATTTTGTTGTGCCTTCTTATTTGTGACCACAGGAATACCACAAAACTACGAAAAGTATGAATTGTTTCGCGATCTTGGCCGAAAGGAATGTGATATTACGAGTGAATTCAGGTGAGTGAAAGATTCGCAAAAGTTTACATAACAACCCTCGAACCATGGTCAAAGCGTGTGGAACGCGTGATGGAGGGAAGAGCACGACAGTGGGACAAATGCATCGGAACCAAGAACTGTCTTCTGATATATGTTCTGACGGTGCTCTTTGTACAGGATTATGTAATGAACCAACACAAAGTATGTGCGACGTGCCGGTACATAGTTCGGGGTTCGGTTCTTTCTGGAATGGTTTCGAAGTGCTAATTTAATTCACATGTTCGGTGAACCAGCGTATCGCTTCGGTTATAAACCGTACAGGTGAAACTAACGCTACACGTGGTTTCCATGCTGGATCATGTTTTTTTTTTATTTATTCAAGCACGATTGTAGCTGCAACGGATGCTGGCAATCGGTTTCTCGAGGCTTGTAAAACCAAAAGCAAAAAGGTTTGCTTGGATTGAGAAATGTTCAAGATCCCCTGCCAAGTTGCAGTGACGGTAGCGCGCCGTCTGGTTGTCACGTGGTCCCGTAGCTAGGAAGACTCTAGTTTTTACATAACGTTTCTTCTGCAAAGCAGAGAAACAGTAGCATGGAAAATGATTGACAGGATTATTTTTACCACGCCAGTCCCAGGATGGATTCATTCGGGATTCGTATGTACAAATATATCTTCCTCTTTGGGTAGCCCCTAGCATGAATTGGAAATCAATCTACTGTTTCCGTTGCGGTTGCTAACGGCAACATCTTAAGAGGTTGTTTATGGTGTTGATAGCATAAGCAAGTGATAAGGCGTTTGTGGTAAAATGGAATAAAATCCGTGTAGTGATTTGTTTGACAGGGCTTACGGAGGCCGCCCGATGGACGATGTGTGCATGTAAAGACACAGTTATCACGTTCGACAATTTGCCTTGTTTTCTCGGTGAAGGAGCTGCACGATGATGAACAATAACAATTGCTTAAGTTTGTATAGTTCAATGTTGTATTGGATTGAATCCAATGTATTTTTACATCCTTAAACACAAAGTATATATAAACAAAATGTGACATTGTGCGGCTGTACCGTAGCAACATCGATTGTAGATGAAACAGACCCCATCTCTACATGGAAAAAAGCTGATATTTTTTTTGTTTAGAGAATCCTTTTTAACTTCATAAAAGTTTAATATTAAATTAAAAGCACCATTAGCCTAAGAAGTGTACACTATCCTACATATATTCTCGGCCTTTTGGTGGCGTTTTTTGGTTTATGAAAGTGTTGGGCAAATATAATGTGCAATTACATACGCCTTCCGCTTATCTTCCAGCCATGTTAACATTTCGTCTACATAGATTTTGGGATGAATGAATAGCATTGTGTTATCTTCCCAACATGGACTGATCCTTCAAGACCTCTATGTCAAAATCAGAGATACGCAAACAAGGAATAAAAATGCGTCCGCATAAAGGCTGGCATTTCGTATATCCAAATGTCGACACTCTTCCCTTCATCTGAAATATGTGCTTTAACCATCACCAACAATTTTTTTCATTTCCACCCTTTTCCATCGGCGTTTCAAGATGAATGTGATCTGCAAGAAGGAGGGTACAGGTCTTGCGAAATAAATATTTAATGTTACTTTGCACAAGTATTGGTCTGAGCAAATAGTGTATGCATGCTGTTTGTCTTATATGTCTGTTTTTTTCTTCTGTTGCAGTGTACCGCGACCTGTGTTCCAAGCGTCCACAAAATCTGCTGCAGTACAATATCTGAAGGCACAACAGCAGCAATCACATGAACAGAATGTCACGCCGCAGCACGAAGAGCTCATCAAATATATCAATGATTGTACGTATTTCTTAATATGCAGTCAACCAACCTGCGATCAATTAACAGTCCCCCTACCAATCAAGGCAATGCACAAATGAGCGGAAAGTGTTGATTCAGTGCACTTTTCAAATTTTATGAACAATATTCATTAGCAATACGGCCAGTCCGTCTTTTATGAGTAAAAACAAATAATTAATTATCTTCTGCTCAAACTGATTGGTCGGTAGGATGGAGCCTTGTGTTGGATCAACCAATATGTGATGAACATACTAAATGAAAATTATTCATATTTGCTAACAGCTTGGAATATGGTAGTTGCTGCTAATCCTTACGATGTACCTGGATCACCTGATAGTACGGGTAAAACTAACTCTCAGGATGTGTACTTTATCTTCCAATTTTAATGCTTTTGGAACTTTTTTAGGATCGCATTGTTCGCTGTCATCCAATAGCAGCACATCCTCTGTATCCTCTACAGCATCAACCGCATCTACACTGTATTACAATGAACCACCCAACCCGTTGCTAGTCGATTTCAAACCGTTCGACCTCGAGACCTGGTGGGGGAAAAGAATATTCAACAACATTACTAAAAGTCTGTGAATTACCTCCACCGCTTACCTAAGCCATTATATTTTAAGCGTTTAAACGAATACCAAACTCTAGCGATCAGTGACTGTGTCATGCCGCAAAGCCGTCATTTATTCGAGGCTTTGTAAGACGCTTGCGATAAGTTGCGGCGTTCACACAATGAGACATGCGATACATAAGGTTGGCTAGTAGTTGAGTAGCTCATATCGGAGCAAACCTGCTGGAATCATTGTTCATTTCCTGTGTTTTCGATCAATTTTTTGTTGTTGGTTTTTGTCGTTAGAAATTTTGGCATTATGTTTTGTTTCCAAAAACGTTCATTGAAAAAATGATCTAGAGCTTACTGTGTAGTTCCTATCAAAGAAGTGTATTCATACGTTTGTCATGCATCATGATCATTTATTAGTGTTTAGCGTAGGAAATGTGAAATTCGTTCAACTAATTGGCTTATTAGGGTTGTAACTATCAATCAATTAGTTAACAAAACTCGCCGGAGCATGTTGCGAACAGTTGCTTCACTCATTTGATGTTATTTGAAGTGTGGAAACGTCATCGTAATGTGCTCCTGAGAAAAGCACGTTACAAAATATCGTATTGAGAGGAAACACCAAATTATATATTCCTTCTCACAGCTCAAACTACTCTCAGTTATCTAAGTATGTTATTAAAACTTTAATTTAAATCATGTCTCTAATTGTTATCCAATTTAAGAGATATTTGAATTATTAACTGGTAGTCATACATATTTGAAAAGTGCTTTAAACAAAAATAACAACCCGAAAAACATTCAACCACGTTGGTTATAAAGGGTATGATAATCATTATGCCGGATAGTCTGATATGAATAATTGAGAGTAGTTTGTAAAGATAACAAACACATAAGCCGTAAAAAGTTGCTCGTCCTGAAGCCGTAGTACTGTTTTATGGACAAAAGGGGTAGTGGCAA
The DNA here is from genome assembly GCF_943734695.1 of Anopheles maculipalpis. Classification (NCBI taxonomy): domain Eukaryota; kingdom Metazoa; phylum Arthropoda; class Insecta; order Diptera; family Culicidae; genus Anopheles; species Anopheles maculipalpis. Next base: position 98,404,669 of record NC_064871.1, on the reverse strand, counting down.
TAGATAGAACAAATGTGGTGTAACGCATATACAGCGCAGCAATTGCAATTGTTTTGGTTAACCCAACTACGGCAACTATGAAAATATAGCGTCACATTGTTTGATATAATTGATCAGGATAATTTATGATATGAAAGAAATGGAATAGTAACTCTCAATTGGTTCACCTCGGATAGGTTTAGATAGTTTAACAAACAGCTTTAGTCACAAAACGTTCACGGATGGTATAGGTTATAGGACGATTTTTGTCATTTCTGCGATTGTAAAGTTTTTTATTGTTGATGTAAGTAAATCAGGTATAGTTTAGAAATCGTACAATGGAGTCAATTACACCTCCTCCAATAACTGGCCCATTCGTTCGATCTCTTCGATAGTTCCCAATAGAATGCTATGAGCTGCGTCCTCTGTGCGAATAACCGCACGGTCAGCTAGTATTCCAAGTTGAAGTTTGCCACCGTACGAAAGAAGCGTAATCCCAACGGCGGTGGTGCCAAGGTTTGGAATGAAAAAACTGAGGTTTTTCAGTTCCCTGCCCTGAATACGAGGCAACTGCTGTGGTCCAGGTAGGTTCGAAATAGCGAGTGTGCTGTGTGCGCTTTTCAAAATTTTTCTCAGTATGGCCTCCGGAAAGAGACAAGTCATTTTTGACATGATCCAGTAATTGATCTGAGAATAAGATAAAATTAACATTGTATCCGTCTTGGCCTACTAACTTCGCGTACTTACCAAATAGTCGGATGAAGAGCGCAATCCGTCCGAATATCGTTTAACCGCTAGAATACGTTTAGCAAGCGCGTAATGTCTGTTTGTATCGTTCAACAGTATACCGGGGCTTATGGGAAGCGTCTGTAGCGCTACCGAAAACCGATTGTGTAGCCTTAAGTGAGGCGCTGCGAATGGTTATGACATGTAAAATGAACGTGCAAACATGTTTTACCAGCAAATACATACTTTCTTTTTCTATTCTTGCTGGTAGTACGACAGTGAGATTTTTCGGTGGTTTGCCAGTTTGCTTGCTGAAATAAACTTCCAAACTGGACGATAGTGCAGTGAGAAAAACGTCCGAGAACCTAGTCCCTGGAAGAAGTCGCTTCGTGCGTTTGATAATCTCAACCCAGCTTGTGCCACTATTGTGATCTTCGTGTATCCAGCTGACCACCTTGTCGTTGGCCATTTGTGATGCATGTATACAGTTGTTGTCCGCTTGACGTCGCGAGACATCATGAAAAAAGGCAGGAGCCGTGTAAATTGTCCAGAGCATTCTGACAAGCTTGTCCCTCTGTGTTGCTAGCTCTGCCGCAGACGGGAGACTTTTTCGCACGTGATGGAAGAATGTCTCGGCTACAGCTAAACGATGATGGTTGGCAGGTTTTTGCTGCTTCAAAATGTAGTTAATGTTCATGACCTTCAACTTAGACAGATGCTTCCACCGTGATGGTACCTCCTTGTCGACGATCGCTTCCAGTAGCAAACGCATCAAGGCTACCCCATCACCTAATGAGTGATGAACGCGAAATAAGATCTAGCGGAAAATGGACAAAGTTGTAGCGAAACGAAAAACGTTATGGAAGCGTCAACATTATCGCTTCTATTACTCATAAGTAGATTTGCAGAGTTGCCATACGTACAGGGTATTTAAGTATATTCCGTTTCTCATCAAACATAGGTTGCTTGCCAACAAGAACTTCCCACGAGGCGGTATGATCTGCCGGAAGATGACGATTGTTAATTTTACTCAGCAAGCTTCGTAACTGGTTTTCCTCGATGAAACGCACTCCCGTTGCGAGGGGAATAGTGTCCATGTAGCGAATGTAGTCCTCCACCGTCAGCTCGGATTGGTCGGACCAAAAGTAGTACCCAAGTTCTACATTACGTTTCCAGAACATTTTTGGATGTGGCTGATGGTTGCGCATCAGACGCGATGATATACGTTTGCGCAATGTCAACAAAATACCGGCGCTCATAGAACCGTCAACTGAACTCCAGTCTGTGAAGGGTTCCTCCACGTTTGCCATAATGTTAATCATGCCACGAGAGTTTTGATCCTCAATTGCCCAAACGACATCTGCACCATCCAGCAATCCTTTGAAATGGTTCCCGTAGCGGTACTGCAATACTGTCTGTATTACAATGCGATAAACTTGGAAGACCAGTACAATCGTGAGCAAAAGTGGAGAAATCACTAGAAACTCAAGAAACGCAAGGAATGTGTAAACGGCACGGCGTATGTCGTCATTGCTGGTCACTTTCAGGTGGCTATGTTCTTCTCTCCATCGCGCTATTTTGTGCCTCAGGAATAGAAATAACACCAACCCAGAGAGTAGTCCGAACTGTGTGGGCGAAAGGAGTATATCTAGCCGGTTTTCTTCTGCAGTTAACTGTACACAGCTCGATGTTTGCAGCGGACCGTGGTGAGTAAAGTTGCGAGCCATGACTTCCCAAAAAGAAACACCCTGGCTCGAAGCCCAACCGAAGAAAGTGGTCCCTTCGTGTGCCATTTCACAAGTGCACTAGGCGGATAGAATTCTCACTTCAATAAAATAACGACGGAACCGAACTGAACGCCACTCCGAATCTTGAAACGTGGGAGAATCACTAAGTAAAAACTTTCTAGTATTCAGCTGTTGATTTTTATTATTCGGAATTGGCAGGGTAGGATGTTTCCGCCTTGGCACAGCACGGCAATGCGTCGTTGTTATCAGGGATCCGCCACAGACCAAGTAATTTGAATGAAATGTTGCTGGTGGGTTTTTATAGCTTTCTACCGGACCGAAGGTTCGAACGGTAGCTGTCAACGGAACGTAGTCTTTAAGGGCTACGAACGAAGCTTGCAAAGATGTATATTAAATTATTGTGGTTCCGGTTGCATGTTGTGCTAGTTGTTATTGCCAAAGCATTAGGTCGCTTTGTGCATACTTTTTCATGCGGCGCATAACAGAGTACTTGTGTGTGTGTGTGTGTGTGTGTGTGTGTGTGTGTGTGTGTGTGTGTGTGTGTGTGTGTGTGTGTGTGTTTGTGTGTGTGTAGGGACTAGACGAGATGGGAGGAGTGGTGAGGTCCATAGCAGGAATCCTTATCAATTCTACGAGTATGGAGGCAACAAAGTCAACCATGAAACCATTACAGGGCATGATCCGTTAGTAAAAGTGGTTATGTGCGAAAAAGAAAGAGTCAACAAACTTGGAAACAAGAAGCGATGGGCAGAGAATTAGGCAAAACTACGTATTGCCTTGAAAATATTAAATGCTAGACAGTACTGTAAACATAAACATACCTTTTGCACACCGATAAGCTTCAAAAAATCAATTATCTCATTGAGCTCCGTTGCTGACATTAAGGTTAAATTGCCGATAGCAAGCGTGTGTTTACCTTTTAGTGTCAAAACAATGTTAAGAAACATCCCGCAGAAGCAACAGTATTGCGCCAAATGGGTAAGATAACAACCCGGTTAAGATTTGTTTAATTATGTACGTAACGAAACTTAAATTTGAATTTTTGCCATTTTCTGCATGTCGTTTAAGAAAATAAATCAAATAACTAAATCCTATGTTTTAATAATAATTAACATGTGCGATGCTTTGTTACGAGCACACCACCGCTTTATATGCAATTTGCGCGCTAAAAATGACCAGGCGGCCGCTTTACTCGCAGCGCAATGGTATTATGCATCGTACGTTTGTTACGATGCCATTTTTCTCTGCACCTATTCATTGTAGCAGCACTGCCATGTTCCGCTTGTTGGATGGGCTCGGATGATCGGCCTAAGGAACAGACCGATAAATCGGAAGAAACGTGGACATATACTGAACACGTGCTGCAGTGTGTGCCTACTGTGAAGCACGAGTATTTTAGTATTTTGTTGTTGTTTATTTTCAGTTAGCCGAACTGTAACCTTAACCTAACACGTGTAAGGAGCTTACGTGGTCAATTTTTATCGTACATGTTAACGGAATACGGTCCCAAACTCCGTCATCAACCGTCATCAAGCCTTGCTTAGAACAGAAGGCGTAAAAAAGCAAATATACGTACATATTCTCTCCTTGGGTTACTCACTACGATTACGTTGTTTAGCCAAACAATTTTCAATGGATTGTAGCACGTTTTGTGCTGCGGAGCTGCGGTTTACGGGAATGCCTTGCAGGTAGGGATGGGAATTTATTTTCGCCCACAATTACGCTACCATTGGTCAGCGGAAAATGCGTGCGGTCGGTTTTTGGGGAAACACTGCGCCATGCGGTGCGCGGTTTACGACAAACTACCTCTCCCTGTACATAAACCACGCGTGTACGCGTATCGAGATGGGTACGCAACGGTACGCGGGGTTGAGGCGCTAAATACGTGCATCCATCGTCCGCTAGATCGTTAAATAAATCGTACATCCCTCTGACTTTACGCAGTACTCACTGCTGAGCCTGTGCATACATATAGTTTCATCTCATTCGTACGCCTTTCAGAGGCTTTATTTCCTTCTAGTGGAGCGATCGAGCTAGACGATCTTATTTGTTGGTGTAGTGAGGTTTTCGAAACGATCGACCTGGACTGGAAGCTGCGTTGTTTTTGTTATTTCTATTTTTTTTATTATACACAATAGATGTCTGGACAGGAGGCGGAAACAAGCATGGCGGGTGTGGAAGTGATACGCACTGACGTGAGACGTTGAGCGAGTTCACCCGTGTACGCGCAAAACGTGGCCGAACGAGTGGCGAAAAGAATTGTATCTCTATTGCTTATTTATTTCTACTGCAACGATTGACTTCAATTCATTCTTTTTTAATACAACAATCAGTGGTATTTGATACCCGTGTAAAGTTGTGAAATTTGAAAACAATTCACAAGGATAATTTAATGGATAAAATTTATATGTACCAGAGAGTACGCTGGTCTTCTGCCAATGAGGATAGAGTTTCAAGTGTACATTTTACACGTCCATATCATCTCGCCACCGTGCTCTCGGCGAGTAAGCTGATGAGAGCGAAATACGATCGAGTAAAAGCATTTGTTTATAATCAATTTTTCAGTTTTGTATACAACAGCGAAATGCGTTGTCGAAGTCTAGCCCAGCCCCGCTGCATTACCGTAAGCTTCGTTGCTTCTCACGTGTACACCTCAGGACAGCCGTATGGCATTAAGATTGCCCAGTATAAATCGTTCCACCGCGCACTATGGTCTGTGCTGGAATCATATTAATGTAGTGAGAAAGGTGGGAAAACGGCCAAGGTATCATGAGCGGGGAAAAATGGTGTGAAATATTTTTATAAATCGTGGCTAATATTAGGGTATCTTTCCCACCTACGTGGTCAGATCACTGGGGATGGGTGGCTTCCAGAGCACAGGCTGGTGGGAACGATGAAAAACGATGGGAAACAGGAGCAACACAGCTGAGCAAATGGACAGAACTGGGTTGTACGGCGGATTCATTATTTACAATATGATAGTTGATTTAGAACGAACGTACCAATGACTCAAGAATTCGAAGCGTTTAAAGTAGTATGAATAATTTTCCATCCCTGACAGCTTGGAACCAGGCTTGGACTATTTTGGCTGTTAGGATTGTAATTCATTCGATCGGTTGATGATGACTTTATTGTACTTAATGGAAATAAAACAAACTTTCATATCATACAGTATCATCATTTAAGCGGTAGCTTATGCCTCGATTTTGGTAGCATAAACGCGAACATTCTAATCCTTTGCGTAGCCCTTAGCAATGAATTAATAATCATAGTAAAGAAATAAGCGTGTAAGAAAAGATCGCATTGTAAACCGGTTAATTAGAATTAATCATCTTCTGGCGCTTAACCCAGCACAAAATATTCACCCAAGCGAAGGCACAGGATCCGACGTAGACAACGCGAAATTTTGGTGGCACGAGCACAAAGTTGAGTGTTTGGGCAGGAATCCAAAACAGGCAAGATCGTGCGAAAGTGGGCACAAATTTTTGGCGGCACTCTTCGGTGATTGATGTTTGTCGTTCCATCAGGGACATTCCTGCAAGGCAAAACAGGGGAACTACAATTTCCAGATGCTATGCATAGGCACAAAAGATGTTGCACAAACCGGTAAAGAATATAACTAATAGTGGAGGTGTTAGCACAAACTGATCCAGCAGCAGTTTCTTCACGATTATTCGTTTGGTAGTGCCGGGGAAGGTTTTATCCAACCACTTGTACCTAGAAATAAATGGCAACTAATGAAAGCGGCACATTCACTCGTGGCATAAACCCGTGGCACAAATATTGAGCCTTGTTCTCTTTGTCTTCTCAATGTCCTGAACATTCGTGACAGCACTCACGGTTTTTATAGGAAAAGTTGACATTTTCTTCAGGGTAAATTACCTTCGACGATAAAAGTTCAGCAAATTTCCTTGATCCTCGTTTGTGCAGAAATGATTGGCAAGCGATGGCTTAACGAAAACGAGATGTGTGTGTCCATGGTGAAAATAGGAATTCTATTTTTTATTTCGTACCACTTGATTAGTTCAGTGGAAGCATGTTATGATCGATGGACATGCATGCAGATTGAATGGTGTTGAAATGGAAGAAGAAAAAAAAACAGTATGTGTAAACAAAAAAGAAACCAAAATTGTGTTTTTTTTTAATTGGAGCAGTGAATGGAAAAGAAAAGCTTGATTAAGAAGTGCGTTTGTTTTGTCGTTTTCCGTACAGTTTAAAAATTATGAAGGAAATCGTGCGGTGCAGCATACTCACCAGTTGTACAGTATTGGTGAGTAAATGAATGTGCCCATTACGGCGTATCGCGCAAGCGTGGGCTGATCGAGGGCCTGGGGAGGGTCATTCTAGAAAAAAAGTTTATACCAGAAAGATAATTACGTTACGGTTCTTATTGGTGATAAAAAAAATTAAACCATTTACAAACACCTACCAAGAATTTTCGCGTAATTGTTTGTTGCGAAAATTCTGCCCCGACATACAGTGTACCATACACGAGCCCATTTCCCGCCAAAGGATGCTTCGTAAAGAAGCGACCAAAAGCTTTCAGCAGCGTTGCCATGGCAGCTAGCTATTATGTAGCGTGTCGAACCGATCCCGGCGGGATACGCACTGTTGAACAGCTGCGCTTATGCTAAAGTGGAGAAAATCAATGAAGTAAATGCTTGGGGCGAGACATTTCGCTATTCGGACAGTATTGTATCTTACGTGCAGATATTCCACACCACGCACAAACGGGTTGGATCGGTGGCAACGACACCACGATGGAAGCGTAACCTTGGCAGGAAATGTCTAAAACCTTGGTAGGCGAAACTCGTGTGTATACAAGTATCACAAATTCAGCATTTCGGATGAAAGCGGACCAGCTAGTTCCGCACTATGTACGGTTGCTCTGCAGAACCCTAACGGTAGTTGGCAAGAAATGTTGGCATTAGGTGCAAGAAGCGTAGCAACAAACGTACCACTTTGCACTGTGATCTGTTTAACGTGACCGCACCAATTTACTGAATTGTCAAACGTTGGTAAATCAATGCTCGGGGTTGCGAGCAACTTCACACAAGCACCAGTGAGTGGGATACCGTTCATGCGCAATACGCAGCGAGCATGTTTCGGATGGTTCTATCACACGTCAAACGTTGGCGTTTGACGTTTTCCCGTTGTTATGCTATTGCCATGCGTTTCGTAAAACCGCGTGCTTAACCGAAGGGGAACTGCTTACCTACGATGTGATCGTTGCTGGCGATACTCGATTTGGATGTGACCAGCTGACATCAGATAGCTGTGATGTCGGGTAAAAGACTGAACAGAGTTCCGACGGAATGCTCCTAACGCGTGCAATTCCCGTGCTGAAGCATAAAAAAGCGTGCGCTGAAGTAATCACCGTCAATTGATACTAATAAACTCGCCACGATCGTTTTAAATTGAAATCGACCAAATGTTATCGGGCGGTAGACGAGGCAGATGGTCCCAAGATGCCATGTTTTGATTCGACACCCTGCCATGGTTCCGACGACGCACAATGCAAGTTGGTTTATGGAATCGGAATATTTAAAACTGTTGGGCGGGTACGAAAAGGATTGAGAAAAAGCTACCTCGCTCATCTTTTTTTCCTGTTCGTGAAAACTGGAAAAAAGCTTTCTATGTTCTCTTGCTCTTTCTTGTCTTAACGATTTTCCAGGTCACACCGACCATCCAAAGGCTTACACACTAGACTCATTGTACCACATAGCTGGATAGTTAGTAACTGCTCGCTACAAGAGAACGCTTCGAAAGGGATTTGAACCTAGGTCCGGCCGTGTGAAGACCGGCCCTGTTGTCGCCTAACCTCCGGATCGCTCTGCACAGCATAACTGATACTATGAATATGCAAACATGAAGCTCGTTTCGAAGCTCGAAGAATTTTTTTTTTTCATAAAGGACGGCCAGGCCGTATTGCTAGCTCGAAGCATCTTTTAATGGTAGAAATATTAGAAACGCAGTATGTGTATGTGTGTACGGGTTCACTTTCGACTTATTGTCGCAATGTTCAGTAGAACATTGCGCGAATCGATTGCTCAACCGTTCGTTTTTCATCTCGTTCGTGTATCACCGCTGATTGTACTGGTTCGCTACTGTACGCTCTACTACGTTGCAGTTGCTCCATGTGTTGCATTTGACATAGTGTAATGGAGCTAACGACATTAACATGCGCCTCGGCCTACGCATCGACGAATGGAGACTGCTATTCTTGTTTTGGCGCGGAGTCATGACGGCAAACTGGAGTATTGCAGCTAGAAGACCGCATAACGATTACTGTAGTAGCAGTACACCCGCCCTACAGCGATGGCGCCAGTTCGCCAGATGATCGTTCGATGACATGATCGATGAAAATATTCGCCTGTATGCTGTATATGGCTAATAGCATACAAGTAGATTCGTACTATTTGTGGCTTCAAAAATCCTACTCTATTGTGCAGAACAATTATGCAAGAGATACAATTTATACATTATACATTGTTTTTGCAACTTTCTTTCGCAATTTGAACTCCATGCGAACATATTAAGAGCGGAATAACTACGTTCGAATGGGTAAGTTAGCTGTTTCTGCAGGATTGGAGACGATATACAAATGTCGCTCCATTCTCTATAAAGGCAGACGCCGGAATGACATCACTGAGTGTGGCAGTAGTTGCTGCACTACACCCTGTATGGCAGACGGTGCGCGGCAGTCTCTTTGAACCTTATGTCACGTACACGTCGCCGTGAACAAAACTCCGGAATCGGGTGGCATTGGTTGGCCGAACCGCTAGGCGCTTCTGGCCACCCCGAAAAGGCACCTGAACTCAAATGATCGTAATGAAATGAGCATTCCGTATCTTGCGTATAGTGTGGGTAAATAAAACTATTGGAAGATTGATATGTTTTCATTTCCAACAGCGAACGCGGACCGTACGAAAACAAACAGATATAGATGACTAAATACCGCAAGAAACCGTAGCCCCTGGTCAAGTCCATTTGGCATTGAAGGTGAAGAGCTTTCGAACAAAGTGGTAAGAAAACGCTTTGCAATCGTCTTCTGCACACGGATGGGCGTACTTTACAATCGCGTTGCACAGGAATGATTAGCGATATTCTTCAACCAGCAGCACAAACATAGCGTAGATGCCTAAAAACGAGAGCGTTTTTATGTGGTTATATGACGAGGCAGTTGGTGGAAGCAAACAGGCACCAAACGGTCGTTACGGGTACGTCCGTTGAGGCGAAACCTCAGAAGGTCCATAATTTCCCATATCCGATCTACGGCAGCCGAGAAAGGTGAACGATTGTTGTTCGATCGTACAGTGTGTGCTCCGTCCAAATCGCGGATGCAAAGACTCGCCAGGGGAACGAGCCGTTAAAGCAGTCCGATTGAACGACAGGCAGCAGATTATGGGAGTGGAGGCGAACTATTAGATTGAACAGTAGAGCGCAGCATTACCATACTAATCAACTATCTCAGCGTCGGGGCACGTCGATCGATGTGGTTATGGATAGAACGATCTGTGCCGAGATCGGAAAATCCATACTAATGCGGTCGAGGAGGCAATCTGGAGAGAAAAGTATTTCCGGTCGCCATCCCACCACCCCTCACCGTAGTGAATGCATGATTAAAACCGAAATCCTGACTCATCAACCCGTTGCTCGATAGTAGATGCTGGCGGGCTGGCTGGGCCAAGAAAACGGCGAAAGATAGAAAGGAAGGAAAGGAAAACCATACACCCGTCGCCGTGTTCGAAGATAGTTTCCCTCGTGCTTGTGTGCCATTGAAAACAATTTAAGCGTAATTGAAATTCTCACACAATGGATGTAAGTGCATAATTATAATTTATTCACGAAACGAGAAGACGACAGACGCAACACGCCCTCCAAGCGGAGGCGCAAATGCATTGGTGGATGTTGGCCCCACGGCTTGAAGCAGGGCAGCCGCGTCGATTGCAAACTATGTATTTCTTTCTTTGCTTCGACTTTACCAGCTAAATGCGAGCTACTTTTGTCTGGTGTGTTTTGGCGAAACGAATGATCGCGAAAAAAGGACATAATATGTTGCAGGGTTAGTGGTGAAACGCGCTGCGTCATCGGCTCTCGACGGTACGATGCAACAATCAGCAGCAAAAAAAAAACAAAAAAACCAGGCCTCCGATGCGAACTGCATGTCATTTTCATTGTAGTCCTTTTTGTCCTTGAACGCGCGTGTACAATGGTGAACTGTGCTCTGGTGCTCGTTACTGAGGAAACTAGTGTCCAGAACGCAGCAAACGACGATCGTTCGATTTTGCGCGCTCCGCGCTCCATAGTGATGCGATTTGCGCGATGCCTTCCGCCCAGGAAGCAGTACGAGCCATACGTTTTCCGGTATTGCTTCCTTTGATTTTATGCTCGGGTCCGCGCCATTTCGGGCACCGTCACAATGGCAGCAGGATGGCCGGTACTGGGGTGGTACAAACACCGACACACCGTGCAATTGTACTGCACAGATGAGCTCGCCATCGCTCGTGTGAGGTTGATAATTGGCATGCATAACGATTGGCTTCAATGCCACGGCGGTCGCTAGTCGTGTCGGGCGTTCGATGCATTCGAGGCGGCGAACCGGGTGCGTCAATTGTCACTCTCACCGGTTTTGTGCATGCAGCGCTGATCCGCGCCGTGTACACAAAAATTTGCACAAAAAGGAAATCAATTATTGATTATGTCCGCTTCTAGTGCACCATTCGACATATGATGCAAGGGGTTAGTCAAACGCACCGATCATTAGAATGCGATTCTGTAGAACGGAACCAACGCCGAAGTACTGCAGTAAATGGCGCCATAACCGATCAAAGATAAAAAGCGATGATGGGCGTATGAGCTCATTGAACTTATCAGTCTGGTACTTTTTTGATGTTGTTGTTGTTAAAAACCGTTTGTGGTTAAACAGAAAGCTCCGTGAAAACTCCTTTATGCAGACACAATTCGCTCGTCAAAGTATACACGGCATAGATAATTGCCTCAAATTGAACCGATAACGGGGCCGATCCGTGGCGAGTAGGAAAAGTGGTAGCAAAATGCGTTTCCACACACACACACACACACACACACACACACACACACACACACACACACACACACACACACACACACACAAACGAGCGCTCGAGCACACCTATTCGCTGTTCCTATTGGCCAGAGAGAGAATCTGTCATCGTCTTGAGCCACCGTGGAAATGAGCAAATGCGCAAAGTGAGTGCGAGGAAACGTGTTAAGTAACAGACATACCCCGCGCTGAGGGTCGATGGTAGGTAAGAACGCCGCAAGAAAATTATCTTAACAGCGATGGCGAAAGGGTAACATACAGGGCTTTGCAATGCAGTTCAGCACTTTAGTATTTGGGTTTCAATGTCTCGCTGTATACGCTCCTGGAAGCATCCACAACACATCGGTTTAATAAACTTCAAATAAGTTTAGCATAGATCGGGAAAACGTTTAACATTGTGTTGCAAAAACCCTGCAAAAGGTAGAAATGGTCAGCAGCAAACGCAAAGTGCTGACGTTCTCTGCGTGTCCTGTCTGTGCATGATGATGAGCCGATTCTTTCCTGGGTCGGGTCATGTTGCACACGCATCGCACCAGTGCAAAATTTACTCGCCCCGTCTGCATCATCGAGACGGGGCGAGAAAGAGAAAACGAGAGAGCATAAAAATTATTACGCTCGATTAGACATCATTCACTTAATTATCCAGCCGGAGTGCTGGGTCCCGGGTGCCGAGAGTCCGGGTACGCTAACCATGGACCAAGGAGGGAAAAGCTTACACAGATGATCGTTCTCCAACTTGGTCGGATCGGGATCGACGTTCGAGATCACGCAGAGCGAGGCGTGTGAGAGCGACAAAGACTGTGGCCACGTAAAGCGGGGCCGTAAACAAGGTCCATTCTGTGCGTTCATCTCATGCTCTCAGCGCCACGGAAAAGTGGAGGTCTGCAAAGTGTTGGCGAAGAATAATGTTGTTGTTGTTGTTAGTTTTTTCTTTTACTTTGCTCTTGCTCTAGCACATACGCGGGCACACACTATTGCAGCTGTGTATATGCCCACGACACGATCGTTCGAGGCTCTTCGTGGCCAACGCCTCGGCTCATCCATCAGCGTAGAGCTGTTTTCACCATGTGCTAATTGACCCAACTCAACTCTTCTAACGAGCCCTACAACCGGATTGCTGGCGCGACGGAGCAGAAAGAGCGGCAGCAGTGTGTGCTGGCCGCTCACTCGTTAACGGACCGCCCTTCCTATGCCCCGTTTACAGCCATTGTCGGCTGTCCACCATCATTCCGTATTCCTCCTCATCGTGGCCGTATTCGTCGCCGTCGTCGACGGATCAAGTTTCGCTATCGCCGGAGGTGTTTTTATTCACCTCACTTTGGATGATTCGCTTTCGCCCGATCTCGAAAAACCCGCCACCCCCTCCCAAACGAGTCCATTTTGCAGGGACGGGAGAAAGGGGATGGGAATCAAGTTCTGGGCCTCGTTCTTCCTTCGAGCACTCGTATAACCTTTTTGTCCGTATCTGCGTGTATTTTCGTTCATCGTCTCTTTCTACAAAGGATAATTTACGATCACGCAACGCAAAAGGTGTTTTGAAAAATTTGGGAACTTCATTCTTCCGCCTGCTCCGTTATTTGCTTTCGATACTGCAATAGTGCACCCGCCGCACATGCTTTTCGCGTGCAATGATGCAGATACGATACGATCTCCGTAGCTGAGCGTACGAATTTTAGATCAAAACGCCAAATGACTTGGTTGTTGCGTACTCATATACATATATAAGCATATATACATATATGTATATATATATATATATATATACATATATATATATATATATATATATATATATATATATATATATATATATATATATATATATATATATATATATATATGTGTGTATACATATATTTATATATATAACATAATATACTAGTGTAAACACACAAACACACTTTTGTTGTACTTGCTGTTGCGTCGTTCTCTATCTTCAAGAGCCTTCAACACCGGCCACCTATGCGCAGCATGTTCCGAGTGTTGGAAAGATTGTTTTACATTGCGTCGGCTTCTGCCTCTGGACCTGTAGGAACCCTTTCCAGCTTTACCGTGCCCGTGTGCCAATGTGTAACGGGGTAAATATTTGTTTTGTTTTCCTTGTTCTTTTCTCTTTCCCCGCCCAACACTCAGGTGTGTGCTTGATCTGACTTTTAGGAGTATCCTTGGCAGTGCCCTGGAGTGGCTCTAGCCACTTGAGCCTGACTCTAGCTGAATTGGGCTGCAAGCAGTGCGGCCATACGCGAGTGCGCACGTTGGCATACACACGGCTATGGTCGCCTGCTCGTGTGCTCGTGTGATTAGGCAAATGGGTCGAGATGGATTATGACGAGTGTGCCAGAGCTGTGTGTGTGTTTTAAGACGTGAACCTCTTAAGTTGCCTTCATGACTTCACGACGGTTCGGTTCGGTCTTTGCATCGCGACAAATGCAGCAGTTACAGCAGCTCCTAAAATGCGGCACGCATGGAACCATAATCGAGCAAAACGCCTATAAGCTACGCACCACTCACACAGATCGGCTCGGCTTAAAATGTAATGTATGTAAAATGCTAAGTATCGATCCGTACCCGTGCACCGAGTCGCAGCACATGTTCGGCATTGGCAAAGGCGGCCCACTGCGTCCTCTCGAGTGCGTTCTGTTTTCCCCCCGCTAATAGCTCCTTTCAGAGTACGGCTTGGTTCAACCTTTTGTGGGCGAGAAAACCCGGGGGAAGTGGGATCCGTTCGCTGTCGCTGGCAAAACTGGCGCAAAACCCAATCGCTGCCTCCAATCCACGAACGGATAGGGACGTGCATTTGAGCTGCGGCGACCCAAGTTTTAGCGCGATGGCGGCACCGAGAGTTGATTTAAGAGAGCGCACCCATAATGTATCAATAAAATGAAGTGAACCATTTGTAAGCGATTATTTATGCATCGAGCACATACCGAGTGCAAGGAGGAGGGCAGATATGGGAATGGCCGGTGCGGAGGGGGAAACTAACCTTGTCTTCGATACAGTTGCACATCGGTGGGGTGTATGTGTTTGTTTTGCATTTTCTTCGCGAGACCGCAACACGATGCAATACTTTGCTGCACCAGAGCCTGACTTATCACTAAATACCGCGCAGCTACTATGACACGAGAAGCGATCTTAACCCGCGCTCGTACCTTTCTTGCTCCATATGAACGGAATGCACCCAAGTGCCACCGGATTGACCAAAAATAGGCAACTCAAATTGCGACGACAAGCTGAGCTCGGTGTTGAGGGTGTGTACAAAGGATTGCGTTTTATTCGGCCTGTCCACTTCATGCAAGGCAATTGTTTATATTCGTGTCATAATGGTTTTATTTAGTAATTTTTCTTTGTTTTGTTGCGACAACGGCGCCGGTTTTCACACGGCAGAACCGGGGTTCAAATCCTATTCGGACCTTTCCCTGGTAGTTAGGATTGACTACACAACTACGTGGTACCAATGAGTCTAGTAAAAAGCTTTCGATGGCTGGCGTGATCTAGTACGTTGTTAAGCCAAGAAAGAACAAAACGATACATGCGGTTGCTTACGAATCCTTGTGTTTCCGCGTTGTGCAGCATCCATTTTTTTTGTCCAATCAACAGACTATCTCAAGACGGATATGCGCAAAAGGGTGAGCTGCTGTGACTATTTGGTTAGCAGGGAAAAAAGCGGTACAACAGCGGTACAACCTTCGATCGCGTTCCATCGATCACCTTCCCTCGACCAATACTATGATTTTTTCTGCCTCGCCGAATAATGGTCGTTTGATTTGGAGGATGCAAAGAGAGTGGTACGGGCAGGGATTCATCTCTTCGTGAGCATGCTTCGAACATAACAAATCATATGATTACTATTATCAGCCTGCGAGGAAAATCATGGGGAGAAGCATTTTGAGGAAGCACAGGAATGAGGGTGTGAAAAAAGAGATTGAGAAAATCGAATGGAAATAAACTCCTTGCGTTCTGTGTTCTGCCTTCTTCGGAGGAGGAAATGCTAACCACAGCGAGTGATCGGAACGACGGAACAGACAGGCAAAACAAACGATAACACGTCAAAACGATAATCGCACGTCGAACCGAGCGAAGGAAATGGAGGCTATAATGTAAAAGCAACATCGTGTGCATGGTCGAACAACTCGGCATCTCACAACGGGTGGCTGGCAGGAATGAAGAAGGATCATCATAATGTTGTACTATAGGTGCTATAGTTTGCGAGCGCGCGCAAAATGAGGCGCTAAAACTGTTCCGTCCCTCGTGCTTCCTGCAGATGCCTTTGGTGTAAATGAATCATCGCGTTAGCAGGAAGCGTGCGGGAGGACAAAGTTTAGTGGGACATAATTGTGTTTTTACTAATCACGGCAGATGAACTAATTGATAAACTGCGAATGACTTACCTTGAATCGTATAATGAACCTCGAACGTCTTGCAGCGTACGGGAATGGGCATGCTAACCGGAAACACTATCCGTCTTCTATTTCTTCTTATTTCACACCGGCAAAACCACATTTTCACACTGGCACAGCACTATGGGCGCGATTTTGGCACCTCGGCACATCTGCACTGCACATCACAATATGCACAGAACTGATCACGAATACGCTACGCGTGCACAGCCTCACGGACCCTGACGCACTACCACACGGTAACGATTCTTTGACTCATAACTTTAGCTTCACAGCACGGAAACATTGGCACATTTGCGTCCGCATATGCACCGCAGAACTAGCACAGGACACACTTTACACATAATTTGTAAACGCGGGTCACTATTCCACGAGGTAAAACGGCCTTTTTTTAGTACATCCTTTATAAAAGCGTATAGCACTGATTTGGAGGAGGAGGAGGAGGAGGAGGAGGAGGAGGAGGAGGAGGAGGAGGAGGAGGAGGAGGAGGAGGAGGAGGAGGAGGAGAACCCTTTAGCCATGCAGGTAAGTAAATAAACGATCTGCAGACACAAAGCAATAGTTTTTTTTTTTTTTTAGCGCGCCTACGAGTATTCGCCGTGAATAAATTTTTGATTACTAAACACTAATAGCGAGACTCCGAAAGGAAAAGAGCGAAACTGTGAGGTGTCTTCTAGCAGAAAAGGAAAAAAAATGATGGACTATCACTTCAAGCCGCAAGTCGACTTGCAACGTAAAATGGATGAGCTCGAGAAACGGCGTTTATCCGATCGAAGCGGTCAAGAAAGTGCCTCTGGAAGCAGTGTGTCAGTTGTTGGCAGTACATTGAAAATTGCTTAGTGGGTTAAATAAAAGCAACAACCGTTTTTCCCCATAAACTTCTAACAATCGGGAGCGATAGGTAATTGTCGAATAGCATCCTACATCCTCGGCATGCAGCAATGAACTACATAGTGAAAGGACAGTGAACGTCCTCAGACCAACTGCAGAACAAATAGCAAGGAGACAGGCATGGCCACGAAAACTGGCTTCTTTTTGCGAAACGCCGAAAGACAAACCTAGGTTCTACAACAACTTGTCAACAGGAAGAGCTTGTGTGAAAACTATCTCATCTGCTCGTGGAGGAACTAGTTGAAAAGGCAAGGAAAGTTACTCAATATATTCCTCCCAAATCTACCTTTCGCGACCAGCAAGGACGTTTATGTACATGCTCCAGCATGTCAGTACAACAACATCGACCCAGATGGATGTACGAACCCTTCAAGGTTCATCCATACATTTAACACACCATAAGACTTACTTTACTGGATAGCTGATCGTCTATAGTGTGACGATCCTTTCGCATCGCGTTGAACACTGCGAAAGTGTCAAATATATGAACCTTGAGGGACGCCAGGCCACCGTGAGGAGCTTTAAACTGTATCCTATTCCCTTGGGGATTCATGCTTCCAAACCATGCCGTTCTGGATAAGCCTGCCAAATTTCGGGTTGCTAAGAACGACATCTAAATCTGCTGCACGAGAGGCCGACCGATTGCGAGAGATCATGCAATTGGATGAGTCACATATCATAAGGAAGCAAAGGTGTTATCTACATTGTCCGGCTGGCCTCAACCTCACGTACAACGCAACAGCCCGTTCTATGGCGTAATCCTCGGATGGCTGCATAATCGATACTTATTAAATTACCTTTAATCACCCCGGGATAAGGTGCCCTCACACGATAAGACCATCGCTATGAACACTACTTTGGATTTGGATGACCGAATATACGCAACGGAACAACCGAGCACACCGGGGATATGGTGTGCTCGGTTGTTCCTCGGTTCACGGCTCGGAGAAGGAAATGTCGCTCAGCAAAGATGAAAGGAGTATATTACTTTTAAGTTTATTGTAAGCAATACGGCCTGGCCGTCCTTCATGAATAATAAAATAAAAATACCTTCAATGCAAGATTCCCTAACAATCCTGCCTAAAATGAAAGCGGTACATTTAGAAGCTTATATAGCGAAGTCTGCATTATGACGATAACCGAATCCTTTACCAACAACGCTCGTACAAGTTGGGTGTCCAATCTACTGGATGATGGAAGAAAGCTGAACGACGAGATACTCCTAAAATCACTAACCGATTCAGAAAGCCTAATCAATTCCTCCAACTTTTCTACATGCTAGAAAGTATGTCGATTGTGGAAGCTTTAACTATCAACCACTTCCTCGCTGGGTAAGCTCATGCGTTAAGAAGAAACAGCCGCTTCCCAACACAGGTTTGACGGATGCACTTCGAAGCAGCTACAAAATAGCTTCTGTTTTAACCGATTCGTTGCGGGATCGTTGATTAAAACAACATCTGCCAGCCATAAACACGAGATACAAATGGCGTTAGGATACATACTGTTTGAATGTTGGCTGTCTTGTATTTATTGCTGCATGTCCGTGGAAGAGTTGGTTGCCGGGGTGATGCCCCGATGTTGCGACGCGATTGGAACGGTACCACCGCGAACCTAGCACAGGAAACACTTAACACAGAATGTCGCGCGATTACACAGAAACGGGGTCCACTATTTCACGAGTTAAAACGCGCTTTTATGTTAACAAATCCTTTATAAAAGCGTAAAGCACTGACGGAGCGGGATGATGACGCGTTTGCCATGCGGTTTAGGTGACAACTGATTGTTGATAACGATCGATCATTCGCGATTATCCGGGCAGGTTCCCTTCCCTGGCACCAGGTGGCACTGAAGTGCCAGGATTGTTGGTGGTACAACGTGACATAGAGTGGAACCGATAAATCCTGGCGAACCTGGGCCACGACCTAGGATAGGGTGCAGAAAGAATCGGTGAACAAACAATTAGATGACGCCAAGGAATATTATTAAATCACGCCTACGATTGTGCGAGAATAAATTATTGAATACTAAACACTAGTTCACAGGCAGCAATCTGTCTAATAGCTTCCTGCGCCAATGCCTAAGAGATAAGGGAAGCCGCTGAAATGTACAGAAGGGCGGATGACTGAGCCGATCTTGTCAAAAACGCGCCATTACATTCACTAAAGTATCGAAGCTGTATACGTTGGCTGTTACATCCGTAAGCGATGTAACGAGGCAACAGTATTGAAACGCCACGGGCATGTGCACATTTTTGACGTGCAAGGGCGATGAACGGAACCGGACGATCTGCAGGGATGATGACAACCCAACCCTAGCCAAAAATGTAGCTGATTAGAATAAATCAGCCATTCGGTTGAGACTTTTTCTCACCATAATCGCGACACGTCGTTTCCCTGCAGCGTGAGATTGAGTGTGGCGATCCTTTAGACGGTGTCTCGATGTCATTCGCCAACTTGCCATGTCTGGCTGGGGAAAGAGTGGAACACTGCGCAAAGGAACCACACAGGAGTAGATTGGGGTCGAAAATGGGCAAATGTTTATTCACATTGGCGTTGCAATACGATATCATATTGCAAACTGCTTACGGAAATCAGCCCACGAATCATAAGTCTAAATGGACTGGAGCTGTGAATTTGATCAAAACGTTTTAAAACGAAAAGATGAAATTTAAAAAAATCAAACGGGTCCATTCTACATGCGTTGAACCGTCTACATCCTTGGAACGTATTGTTGCAGCATCAATATAGGAAGGATACCACCACGATCGACAGCAATGATGCGAGTGATGGTGGTCTGTTTTGGGATGCAAAAGACAAATCCGTTTCTGCTAAACGTTTGGAGCTCTTTTCCGTTTGGTCGTTTGGTCGCTCCGGGACCTTGAGTCCCTTCCAAATGAGTTTACCACAGCGACGTATTCGTGGGGAGTTTTTTCTTGCCCATTCCCGGGTGGTTTTGGCCTGCGAGACCTGTTTTAAATTTTTTGATGCTGTGAACATACAATGGATACCGTAGATAGGAGGCGGAAAGCAGGGAGGCCACAAAATACGACACCCAAACGCGCGACAAGACACAGATCCAAGCAAAGGAGATTGAATCATGAGTCTGCACGGGTGCCAGGTGGAGGTAGGCCTCGTTTTTACGATCGTTGTGCGCGAGACATCGGAGAAGGTGAAGATGTGCGAGAGAGGAAGACGGTTGCGGTTGAGTTTGGGGCTGGTTCTGGCCAGCAACCAGGCAGCGCGATAAGAACAAGAACGCGTTCGCGCAAGAAACAGTAATAAATTTATATCTCGTTTATGCTGAGGTTCGTTCGCCCTTGTCGTTTCCTCTTTCTCACTGTACCATCATTCTTCTTTCAGTGGCTTTCTTTCCATTCCGCTCGCTTCCTCTATATTCGATCCGACCGTAGCGTGTTTTCCAACTCATTCCACCCTCTAACAACTCTTTTCCTTTCCGAGTTGGAGGTGTTTTTGCCTTACAAATGGTACAACGGCGAGGCGTGAAAAGTGAAATAATCTGAACGGATTTTTGTTTTATATTCTGAGCACTAGAAACGATTTTGCAATTCAATCATCTTGATCATAGACGTCCTCTCACTTCTGGCATTTTGTTGAAAAGCTACCGTGTTAAAATTATGCTGCTGGACATCGTCAGCGCTCTAGGTGGATTGAAAACGGATGCAAATCATTGCTGCTCATCGTAGAGATGTGCGGTTTTTAAACATCATTTCGTTTCTGGTCCCCGTCACCTTCCGATTGATTTTTGTTTTTGCTTTTTTTTTGTTCAGAAATATTTGGTATTGTGTATACAAAAACATGCCAAGAAAAGTACGATTTCATATCGGGATGTTCGATAGATGGGTGTCTTATTAGGTGCCTCTGGTTCTCGATGTTGGTCGGTTCCCTCTTCTTCTGGCGTATTCAACTGTTGTCTAAGAGCGATGGCGAATTGTGTTAAAGTGAGGTACGGAAGAAAAAGAGTAACAGTGAAGATTGATGGAGCAAGATGGGAAAAAGAAAAGACGACTTCAAATATCCAAGGTCAATTGCTCCCCTTATAATGGTTTTTGATTTTGATGGCGACCAGCAAGATCGCGTCATTCGAGAGTCTTGCTTTGGCAGCGGACCCCAGAACCGCCTCGCAACACCGACCCAACAATCTTTAGAATCCTATCGCTTACTTAGAGGGTGTTGAACCAATGGCACAGCGTGACGTATGGAGAAAGTTAGGCAAAAGTACCAGCGATACATGCAACACTTTGGATTTGAATGGATGCCTTCCTTCACCACTGTTTCTTCGATGCACAAGTACACCAATGCATATTTTCCCGGATGCACCAGCACTTTTTCCCCACTGAATTCTGAACTGAAATCCTGAAATCCCAACTGAATAAGGGATTAAGTTAAGGAATAAAACTGGCTAAGGAACAGTAACAAGGTGTTGTGTACTACTGACTGGCGGGATTCAAAATGCTCGTAATCATTTCGTCCATAGGCTCTGGTTAAGCATGGAGGTGTGTTATCCATCGAAAACAAAGATGAGCACCAGCATGGCAAGATCAATTTTCGTCTCTGATCTTTTTAACATAATTTCAATTCATAAATGGTCTAAATTACTGCCACCAAATACTAGGGCCGATAGGAAACTAACATAAATTTCAGAGTCCGATAGTGAGTTTTTCTTCTTCTTCTTGGCTTAACGACCTAATATATCACACCAGCTATCTTGGCTGTTCATTGGCTTACAAGATTTATCGATACAAAGGAACGGTTGAAATGGGATTTGAACCCCAATCCTGCCGTGTGTGGTGACTGACGCCGTTGTCAGTTCCTTTGACTGACAATTACTATGCGTTCACTTCTTGCTGTCAAACCTCAAATCACCGTTGCCTCGTTTGGATGAGACGGATCTCGACCTCAAGACGCCAAGTGAAATGATGCGGTTACGGAGCGTACGGGACGATCGCTACGATATCTGTACTCCCAATATACTCGACCTCCCATCAACAGGGACCAAAGTCAAATAATGTTTGATTGTTAATGACTACAACGTCTGTGCAAGCGAGTGTCTGTTTTTTTAAATCACATTTTGTTTTCTCTGTGTGGCTTTTTGTTCGATCACTGTTCCACAGACAAGGTCCATTGGTCTCGTAGGCTGACTGGCTGGCTGGATCAGAACGTCCAAATTCAACGTAGTTCAGCTATTTCCCGCAACGTGCTGGTCGATGATGGTCGTGTAAACAGTCTTATGAATCTGAGTGTTTTATTTCTTCCCCCGCCAACAGCCCCCCCTCCCTCTCTCTCTCTCTCTCTCTCTCTCTCTCTCTCTCGCGCACCTTACCTCTCTTACCTATTCGTCGTAGATCAGCGTGGTTGGGGTTGCCCGTGAACAGGGCAGCCGAGACAGAACCTATCCAAAACCATTCCTATCTATGTATGATCTTCGGGATCTCGCGTCTCCCATTCCCACTGAAGAACGTCCGGGTACAGCCTCCTGTGCCCAGAATCTCTTGAGCTTGTTGTACCATGATGAGCCTCTTGTGGTTAGGCTAAACATAATTTTTAAGAATGAGGTTTCAACTTTTCTCTGCCTCATTTTCCTGCATGGTCACGGGCTACGCTGTGCGCTAGGTAGTTTGTACCACTCGAGGTGGATCCTCTCGTCCAGGCGAACGACTGCAAACGTTTGTTTAATGATCAATTTTGGTCGAAGATTTGTCTACGTCTGCTCCTCACTGGTTACCTTTTTTAATAGATTTCGTTCGTTCTCTGCCACATTAATTTGACCCGTTTTTAGGATAAATTATGTTTCCTTCAGGTCACTAGAATGAGAATAGTTTTGTGTCTGCGTTCGTGTGTTTATTTTCTCGTAACTTAACTAGCTTCAGCATAAAGATAGAGTAGAAACTGCCCATTAGGAATTCATGAAAGTGCCAAAGAACAAAGTTTACGAGCTGGTTTGGGACATTGGTATAGTCTGGTTTTGAGTATATCAACAGTGTGTGTAAAACTTTTGACAATTGGCCGATGCACGTACATCAGAAACAGGAACAATTTCACACACCACATATCTTCCTGCAGTGTTTTGTCCACTTTTACATTAGCACATCGTCCAGGGATGAAAGATGACATATGACAATAGAAGAACATTGGCGGTAAAGGCACTGGCTGTAAGTAGGAGCCGTAAACCGGAAGCCAGACGAATTCCCAAGTCATGGTGAAAGCGCCACGTACAGAAAATGGTCTATCCATTCGGTGGGTTGGACAGTCTTTAAACTTCTGCCCAACGCAGCGAAACTTCTTGTTCTTGTGACACCAGCAGCCAAAATGCTTCCTTGTTTAGTTGCTGTACTTTTCCCGAAAGGCCTTGATGCAGCAAACTGTTGGGTGCAATGAATTGTTTCTCAACCACTGCACTTTGTCGAGAGTCTTGTCCTGCTGGGTGCTTTGGTGCTTGCTCCCAGGAATCGTATCAGGGTCGTAGGACTCGAAGCTATTTCTTACTTCCGGCAGCATGTTAATGGACAAGTTTACTACCATCAGTGAAACATACTTTGTCGCTTGTGGGCGTTACATTTTGACAGTCAGGGGGTTTTTGGGAAGTATTTAGTTTGAAATTAAACCATGGATTAAAATTTTGGTCGGACAAGGGTACGCAGTATTTAATTGGAAGCAAGTATTGAAGGATTGCAGTCAGCAAAGGTATTTGCCCATCCGTATCCTGTTCTAACCACAACGTAAAACTTTAATTATGTGTCGCTTCAGGATCTAAATGTTTCTTTAGTGGTATTTTTAAACTATATTGTTTATCCCAAAAGTAGACTGACAGTTGCCGAAACGGCAGTATGTTGAACTATCGTGCGAATGTATCCAAAATGGGATTCGCTCAACTTCTCTCAGGAGGGCCTTATTGGGTATCTACTGTACCCGCTTATGGTCGCTTTTCCCATTCTCCAAAACGAAAAACGCGAGCTCATTAGATGTTGCCAAACGAAGAACAAAACAGGATCACTGACACTTACGTGAATATCTGAGCAGGGCAATGAAGCGCGCATCTGGTTAAAATTCCAGTGTACAGTAGAGTCACGGGCAGGGCAGAGCTGTGCGTGATGCCATTTCCGTTCGGATTGCGGAATTGATGATTTCGGTTCGGCCGATGCGCGTCCGTTCGCTCGATCCATCTTTGGGTGGTCGTTCTTCCTTTGGCGGGAATCCTCGTACCTCACGAGTGTTGTGGTAAAAGGGAAATGCTAACGTGGGGCAGCTTCGGTCCTCAATCTGACGAAGTCTGACACTGATTGACAGATTTTTATTTAGTATTGCCTAAACAATGCGATGCTCAGAGCGCAGTTAAATTTAGTTGAAACTGTGTTGCCTCTATTTTGTTCACAATCAGGCGAACGGCACTGATCACGATTTGAATCTGTAGCACAATTATCTGAGTATCCGCTATCAACCAAGATATTCCCATACATTAATGGATGAAGAGAATCTCCTTTACCTCATTAAACTAGCGCAGTAGTTTAGTGCATCTTTTTGCAGCAGGAAAAGACAGATCATTAATTACCTTCATGTGTGGAAATGACTAGAGACAGCCACATTGTGGCACGCAAGAAGCAAACGAGACGTCGCGAGAAAACGAAGCCAGTTGCAAAGAAAACTGTGTGCCCTATGTTGCTGTCAGTTCCCGTTTTAATTCTGTATATTTGCACCTCAGCGCAAGTGCTACTTATTAAGAGCTGGAATCGACCTGTTGCAGCTTCCATAGGGCAGCGGACAAATCTAGAGGATAGTAAGGCGATCATATTGACGATCGCTGGCCGGTTAGCTCAGTGTAACCCATGGATGGTGTTAAACCATCGGTCACGGTTTGCCGCGAAGACAGCAGGGATTGATGAGATCGACCAAGTGGCAGGACTCAGCATTATACTATCCAGCGAAGTTGTAGTAAGGGTTTGACGGGAGCACAAATGATCTCATTTCACTAGACGGTGTCTGCAGGAAAGGGGTAGTTGAGTGGTGGAGCTTTCGCTTCAATTTCAATTTCCTGCCCATCGGTTCCGGATATGGGTAGTGTTCTCTGGCAAAAGGGAACGAATGTTTCCGATGTCGTTGCGCTGAAGGTGATTCATCGTGACTTTCCACCGTACGGATTCGGTGCGCGATCTTTCCAGACCAGTTCAGGAAAACCGGAATGGCGAACGGCAAGCTAATCACTTTCTTGTCTACTCCCCGTCCACCCACAGCAGAAACTGCGCGAAGACGCGAACAGTGGGCATGGTTGGAGAACGCATTAAGAAGCTTCCAAATGCACGGAAACCGTGACGAACGAGCCGTGTAGCCATCGCACCACGGCGACGTACCTTTACATTGAGAGCATGATCCGGTACTGTGGGACGCCTATTGAATGCGTCGGACTGCAGCGGAGCTTCCGAACCACCTTCCAGCCAGCACCGTTGCCGGTCATCACTTAGCAAGGTGACGAAAAGGTAGTTTTAATTGATTGGTATTTTAGTGCTCTGCCTGTGCGGTGTAAAATGATTGGGCATTTGTGGATACTTGCCTGTCGCGGTTGGGCTTTACACCGTGCAGATACAGCTGTCTACAATAATGATGACGATCGATGCGAGAGATGCACGGTTGGAAATTAGAATTTACCGTGACGCAAGTGTAAAGCTTTACAATGCACTGGCATGCAGTTTTGAGTGGAAACAGACGCAGTCATACGACTGAGACAGTTGTCACAAGCTTTTAGATTTTCTGATAATTTCGTTACAACGAATGCTTCAGTGTATTTGCTCAGATTAGCCTCTGGTAGGGTGAAACTTTGCTGTTGGCTTAATTAACATGAATGTAATTAGCCACATCACCCGACAAGAGAGCAACAATCTACTGAAGAATCGACTATTTTTGTCACCAGCTTCATTCCCAACTCAACCTGTTGACATTTCAATCAAAACATTTCTGCAATCCGGCACAGAACGTGGTTGTAAAATCCAGATAATGTTTTAATAGCGCGTGAAAACTGTGGCAGACACACGGCAAACACCATTAGCACGAGATTCGAAGCTTGAGGGGTAGTTTCAATCTTTGCTTTGGACACCGTTTTAATAATAGAGATGTCACTCAATTTTAACCAGACCCATGCCATGGGAGATTGAATGGCTTCTTGCGTTGATGTGTTGTAAATCGGAAAGAAGAAGCATAATTGATGTTGCAATTTCATTCCAGGTCAATTTTTCGTTCCAGGACATTTTAGTGTGATAACCGTCGCAGACTATCGACATACGTTGTTAGTCCGTAGGAGTTTCCGTGACATTAGGTGAGGCTAAATTATGTTGGCTGTGGTTTAACTGAGATTGTTATCGATTCTTGAAATCGCGATCATTTCTTATTTCGTTCGCTATCGCACTGGGCTTACAATGGTGAAGGTTCTTTGTGGATAACACAGAGTCGTTATTTGTCTCCTGCATCAATGTGTATCGTATATTTTGCGCTACCGGCTTGTACATCCATGGGCTGTAGCACTTTTTGCTAATCCCACTGTAATCGAGGGTACCATCTCAACAATTGATCCCGTGCAAGTTGTCTTGCAGCACATCCCTTAGGCTGTAATGTGTACAACTTATGCTTGCAGATATCGGACTACTGTTTCTGAGCAGGCAGAGCAGAAAAAAAGATCAACTTTTGTCGAAAATACACGCTTTTAGGCGAATTGTATTTTTGTGAGTGCATCTCGCAAAGCCTTGTGTGTTCGTGCAGCGAAATCTTTCCACCGATGGACAATTTTCGGTTACTATGCTGCTGCGAATTCTTCATTGTGAGGCTCCAAGGCATGTAAGCCGTGCCAGTATGTCGTCGGTTCACATTCACATCGCATCACAGCAAACAGGTTCGATTTGGTCGTCGTCGATCGTTCGCCGGACTTATTGCGCTCTCTGCATTGCGTTGCCTTTCCTGCACTCTCGCCCGTGATAATAACGATTGTATGTTTTTGTGCCATGTTGCCTCTACCCATCCGTTTGCGAGTGTATTCTCCTGTGCAGTTTATTTTGGTGTTATTATTTTTTTCCAGCCATCGTTGTCATCATTAAATTACTTAACGGCGACAGAGTTGTATTTCGTGTTGCCCTATTTATACACGCCCATAGACTGGTCATGGTGGTTACAGTATCTTTCACCGTTTTTCGTCTCCCAAATTTGGCACCAGCCCCCGGAACTTTGGTATGAAAGAAAACGAAAGAGAGAAAAAAATGCATCCCACATTAAAGAAAGAAAACCCTATTTTGTATCCCATTCGCGAAAGAAAACGGACAAGATACAGGAAGTGATGTTCCAAGAATTTGGGGCGACTGTATGTCGTGTAAGATTATGCACTATTGTTTGTGGCCACAATTAATGTATCATTTGGTCGAAATTTCTTGATTATTTATTAGCTATAAGCTTTTTATAAAAATTTAAGAAAATAAAAATTCAAATATGAAATCGAAGATGCAATTTGTTTATTAAAACAAAATGATCCCAGGAGGAACCACTAAATTAAGATGATGTAGCTGCAATCGCCAATTCTACAAGATGGTAGTCTCCTAATGTTGATGTGGCTCAATGACTAGCCATTTCCTTTGACGAGCAGACTGCAGAGTGGTGTATAAATATACAATATTTCCGATGGATCTTCTTCTGCAAACTCTGAGCGTGAAAAGTGACCCGGTGATAATATTCGCAAATTCTTAAGATAACTAAATGGAATGAGCTGAAATCGAATCAGCAACAATGCAATCATATCCACAGTAAAAGAACGATTCACTGCATCAAAGAATCGTTGTGGCATGTAAACGTATGTTCCACAGAGCTCAAAAGCGACACACTGGTGCGCTGATGGGTGAACCAGACAAGAGGAAAACAAATTGATTTCCATCGCTATTAGAGTAATTATTTCATGATTTTCATATTCTTCCCTCTTTAGCCGCAGAGTGTAACAATGTTTGGATGTGCAAGAGTGTGAAACGCTATATGTGAGTAACGAAAGGTTTGGAGGTGCGCGCACACACATTGAAACTGAAAGATTTAATTTCCCGCGCTGAAGGTGGGAAGGTCGTTGACTCACCTGTAATTTATCCACCAGCAGGGATAAGCATTTGTATAAATGAATCTTCTGGTAACGAAATGTTCTTAAGCATGGATGGTGTGTATTGATTGTTTCGGGGTTTTTGGAGAAGCTGTGCGTACAGCAACGGTGTCAATGGCAATAGTTTTTAATGCCATCGTTCGCTGCAGGAAGCATCGGGAACCATGTGTTGGTATTTATGGTTGCGTACACATTTTGTATTTTTCTATTTCTCGGAGCATGTGAGCAGCATGTAAAGTAACCATCATTAAGGCTTCAAAAACCATGTCTGTCACGGGCGTTGTGATTGTGGTGACAACGAACGCAGGACGAAGCATATATGTTCATGGCTTTAGCCTTTATGCGGTGTGTATAAATAGGTGCACATTATGCATCAATTGCTTGTATGCAAAGAAGAGAGGTGTGCTGCACTCGCTGGCAGCGATTGCAACAATAGTGGCATAGAGGCGACGACACATAATCGAAATTCCTCCGACACGTTTTGTTTTGCCGGAGCGGTTCACAATTCTCGCCCAAATCGCACCGAGAGTGGCTTTTGGTGGGCAGCAGGTTCTGGTTTTGTTCGCTTGATGTTTTGTCCCGTTTGCTCTGCGATAATCGCTGCTAGTAGTGGTAAGGATAACTATGACCGTGATTGTTTGATGTGTGCGCATGAATATAAACGACAACCGGCCGGTACCTACGGTGCGACTGCAAGTGGGAGATGTGTTTCACCATTTTATTTTGTCCGCTCTACCGCCCTTCATCACCAGCTGCACGGGCCCCAAACCGTGGCCCCGTTTATCAGCCATCACTCCCGCGACTTGTGTAAGTCTCATCTGTCATTCGATCGTTCAATCTCCGCCTTCGGTATAGAGGCAGCTCCGGTTCACTTCATCCGCCCAACGATGCTCCTTTATCTGGGAGGTTTCATCTTTCGCCTTTTCCTCGATTACTTCCATCAATTTAAATTTTATGAATAATTTCTTTTCTTTTTGTTCTCGCGTCGTGCAAAAGACGTTTCTTCGTTTCCACGATCTCTTCACGACCTCTTCACAGCGGTGCTTCTCCTGCTTATTTCCACCACGTAAAAACTATCAGCGTCGCACGCCTCGTCTACACTCGTGCCTTGCGTTTCTTGCGATGAAGGATGCAAAATGAGTTGGATCGTGAACTATTTTCTTGGACGATCATGATCAAGTTGGAAGCATTTTGTTCGTGTTTCGTTTGTGCTTCCTTGCAGTGCTTATTTTGATCGCTATCGGTCGTCTCTAAGCATGGATGTGAAGCTGAAAATTGAAAAGCGGACTTTGTTCTCGGGACACATCGAAATGTAAACCCGTAAAACATATAGATCATTGGTTTGTTTTATTGCATGCGCTAAATGCATCCATACAACTTTTGTTTATGGTCGATGGTAGAATCACCCGTACGTAACTAGCACAATTTGCCGTTTGAGTGGGCTCTATTATTGGCTAATGCAGATTATCGAAAAATCTATTACAGATGCAGCAGGTCGCACAGCTTAAATAAAAATTAAAGGTATTTTGGGCTGCCAGAACCATGACAAAAAGGTCATATCAGGCTGCAAGGTTGTTTGAGGCAACATAATAAAACGATCGTAGAGAAAAACCTTGCTCGAAACACAGTACCGTCGTCAATAATGCAACATCCACCGACGAGTCCCTTTTTCAGGAGAAACTATGTGTGATTTTCGTCGAAATAAATGGTCTCCCACAAAGGATGAAACCCAATTGTGGGACGACATACACCCTCTGACACATCGAGCACAAAGTGGAAAAAGCAAATGTAAAAACAAAGCAGTAGTGCAAAAGCTGGTGTTAAAATATTAAGGAATGTTTTCTTACGTTCATTTTTAGACGACCCAGGATTGGCAATGCTATTGACGCTTGACAATTGAGCCTGGTGGGAAAACGATCAGGACAATAAGGTGCATGGCGTAGGAAGAATTACGTGTCAATATTTCTCGTTCGTAATCTACTTCCTTACTGCCACAAGGGCTTCCCAGAGTAAAACACATTAACACTGCACTATGCTAGGAACAAAAGCTTGTTTCTCACTATGGTGAACAGCTAATTCTCACTACAGTGAGAAGAGAAGTGGGTTGCTCTTGGGGTATATCCTGATGGAATACGTCGGTACCATTTTTATTTGTAACATAACTTTACGTGACTTTTTAGTTGTTTATCAAAACTATATGCCTACACATTACCAGACTTACTAGTATTACTAAATTCGTTTGGGCAATGGCATCGATAATGGCATTCATATTATCATTATCGCCTACGATTACCTGATCACTGTGCCTTGTTGAGTTACTAATACATAAAAACGTTGGCTACCAATTGCGCATAGCAGATAAAGGGTACCAATCGCAAAATCTTAACAAAACCCATACATCTACATAATCGTTATCGAGTCTAGAACTTTCGTCGCCACTTTCTCTCTGTACACACACACCACTGGCCCTGGCGTGTGAGCTGATCGCTTCGATATGTGATCACTGAGGATCATATGAGATAGTATTGAGCCGCCTAATCACGTATTTGATAAATTAATTAGGTCGTAGTTGTGAGGCCGGCGGAAGATTTATTCGATCGCGCTTTAGTGTGTCATTCAGTACTTGATCGTCAATGCGGCTCCTTGCATAAAGGTGACGCTTCCTCCGTGAAGCTGTTAAATATTAGATTACTTGTAAAGTAAGCATAGTTTTCCGGTTATAAAGTTACGCGAACTACACATAATGTTGTATTCTCGATATTCGGGTTATTCGCGATGGGATCAGGATAGTGGTGACTGGCAGATTTTTGGCTTGGTTGAGCGGGTAATAGCGTCGATGTGTGTGCCATTTTGTATGGTTCGTTTTGAAATAATGTGATTTGTGCATTGGCGTGGGCTTATTTTTTGAAGATCGATGCTAAATTCAATGCCGGAAAGCAAGCCGCTTCGCCATTGCGATTATTGTGTGTGTGTGTGTGTGTGTGCATGCGTGCGTGCATCGAAGGAAAAATTTGTCTTTTTAACGTGGGTTCAATTATTAAACATCTTTAGTAAAATCGATATCAAAAAGTGTTCTTTGTGTAGAACCTTTTTCTATTGTGATAAGTGTGCAAAATGGGTTGTATTGGCGTGGGCGCATGTTTGAAAATCGATCGTAAAATTAGTATCAGAAAATGTGCTTTGTGCGGAAGCCATTTTGCCATAGCGAATAGTGTGTGTGTGTGTGTGTGTGTGTGTGTGTGTGTGTGTGTGTGTGTGTGTGTGTGTGTGTGTGTGTGTGTGTGTGTGTGTGTGTGTGTGTGTGTGTGTGTGTGTGTGTGTGAGTGTGTGCGGGCGTGCATCGAAGGCAAAATTTGCCTTTTTGGCGTGGGGTGCCTTTATTTAAAATCGATAGTAAATTCGATATCAAAAAGTGTGGTGTCTGCAGATATATTTTTCTGCTGTGCTTAGTGTGCCAAAATTGTCTTTTGTCCTTGGGTGCAAGTATGAGAAGCGATTATAAAATCGATGTCAAAAAAGGTGCTATGTTGTCTTTATGGCGAGGGCACATTTTTTGAAAATCGAAATTATAATCGATACCAGAAGATGTGCCGTGTGCCAGAGCGATTGTGTGTGCGCGTGGTGCGTGGATCGCAAGGAAAATTTGATCGTATTGGCGTGTGTTCCTTAATTGAAAATCGATAGTAAATTCGATATCAAAAAGTGTTTTTTGTGGAGAGCCTTTTTTCTATTGTGATAAGTGTGCAAAATGGGCTGTATTGGCGTGCGCGCATGTTTGAAAATCGATATCAGAAAATGTGCTTTGTGCGGAAGCCATTTTGCCATTGCGATTAGTGTGTGGCGTGCATCGAAGCCGAAGTTGTCTTAATGGCGTGGGCATATTTTTTTAAAAATCGATGCTATAATCGATACCAGAAAATGTGCCGTGTGCAAGAGCTATTGTGTGAGTGAATGTTCGGTCATATTGGCGTAGGTTCCTTTATATAAAATCGATAGTAAATTCAATAGCAGAAAGCGTCCTTTGTGATCGGTGCGCAAAGTTTATCGTATAAGTGTGGGTGCATGTTTGAAGATCGAAAGTGCATCGAAAGTCTAATTTGTTATGTGTTATAAGGTGCATTATTTGAAGAGCGATCGTTGTTGTATCCGATAGCAGAGAGTGTGCTTTGTGTGGCTAGTGAGTGCATCAACCATCATTATCAACCATCATCATCAACCACCACCATCAACCATCAACCAATATCATCAACATCACCATCAACCACCACCATCAACCATCACCATCAACCATCATCATCATTCAAATGCGGGGTCGATACTAAAATCGGCAGCAGCAGATCATGGCTTGGTGCTAATGATAAGGAGAAAGATCACACAGTTGCCGGGGCGACATCGGATCACGGGTAACTAAAGGTAAGTGCATAGACCATTTTTATTGTTGTTTCATAAGCTTTAAAAATCTTTTTAAAAAACACTAAAATTGCGTATTTTTTATTATTATGAAAGTTTTAAAATAATTTGTATAATATTACATTTGGTGTACATCTTTCGTGTACGGCACCTAATTTCCACACGACATATCCGGTGGAAAACAGATTTTTTTTTTCACATTCAATGCTCATTGCACCCTATTGACCTACTGCATAGCGTGCCAGGGTAGGGGTCTTTGGTTTCCCTTGTTGGCCGTATCCTTTATCAAGGACTCCGGATTCGTCAGTGTGGTCCGGTCGACTCAGGTAAGTGGGCCGTAGAGAGAATGCTGGGTTAAATTTTAAAGGCAAATATTTACAGCCGCTTTCCTTTCGTCCACTTCGTTCTCGTTGGCTGCTCTGAAAGGATATTGTCCTGCATACCTGTCTCGAGCCTCGAGACGGGATCAGATAATTGCAACATCATTATCGATTTTCGGGAAGATCGCCGCCAGCTTATCCGGCAGGACGCCATGTACATGGAGCGTTTGCGACAATGGAGAGTTAAGTTAGCATCCTGGTCCGTGGTTAGGACGAACACATTTTTCAATTCAATTCCGACCGGTGCGGAAACAGCATGCAGCCATTGCTGCAATGAAGCAATGTATCAGAACAGCACTTTGGGTGCGATTCTGGTCGATCTGGTCGCAGCATGATTCGGGCAAGTGCTGTCCTGTTTTCGGACAGCTATCTGTTGTGGTGTTTGTTTGCTCTTCGACTCGTCCCACTCAATCTGGGTGCAGGCTGTCGTTTTGAACGCGTACATTGCGTGATAGTAAAATATGTTTTCACGCTTACTGTACTGCAGCAGAGGTAACAAGCGCCAAAGTCTCACATAGAACCACCATAGCACAAGGGACACCCGCATTCGCAACCGTGGGCTACGGTAAGTCCACCGGTAGACAGGCATCGTGCGTGTTACCGGATTCGGGGAACGACCAAATTTGGATGACGACGGTTCCGGAGTTGCGATCGGGATGTGGGTTTACGTTTTTCGTTTTCGACGATTGCTGGCAAAGGTGCAGAAGGAGCACGATTTCGCCGGAACAAACGCATGGTGGTGATGGATGCCCAGTTGCGGTTATGGTGGTAGCGGCAGTGGAGTATAAAATAACATTTAATGGAAAACGGCCGAAATGGTCGAGCAACGGCAGCAGTAACAGTAACAGAGTTAAATTTGACTTTTCTTGTTCCCCGGCTTCCTGCGTCCCTGAAAACAACGGAAAGAGCGAGATATAAAATTATGGAGGGAAAATCATAAAGAAAAGGATTGTGCATGTTTTATTATACATGGAAGCAAAATATGTAAACAAATCACAGCGGCATGGTATAGGCCTGAAGAAGAAGAACGAGATTGGAACAGGATTGTCAGAGAATGTGTGAACCGAACAGGCAAGTGTGCAGCAGAGGCGTGGTGGAGACGGCTCTACACTTCCTCTATCCATGCCATCACGCTTTCGTGATGGCGGGTTGCGGATATAGCGGCGGGACAGCTCCTCACACGCGTATAGAATGTCGGCCAGCAGAATATGCGTGCCATCCCGAAAACAGGAAAGGGTAGAATGAAGAAGAGGATTTCAATAAAAGAGCAGTACAAGAAGGGATCCATTGCTGTGGCATTTTGACGAAGAGAGCACGGATTGAAAAACATACGTGCGTCAAATTTCAAGATTTACTGTTAAAAGCCGAAGAGATCCAGCCCAATTCTGCAGGTCAATCGTCATTGCTGCAGGTTACTGTGGGTGGTAGGATTTTTGATGTTTTTTTAAAATGAATTATGCTGTGCTGCATCTTTTTAATCGATTGCTTAGCTTCCTTCTCGAATGAATGTTGATTTGTTATGATGAATTGTGTGAGACAAAACTCAGTAAGAACCACCAAATCAAACTGCGTCATAGTATTTCGCTAGCAAGCGCATCTTTAAGGTAAACGTTATTAGATAATGAAATGGAATATACCACACAGCTCATCGATCAGTTTTTGCTGGTTGTGATATCACATCGAACGGAGTATCTACTCCGTTTAGACAGTAAAGGGATAAAATTGAATATTTTTTACGCAAAACGCTGATAAAAAAAAACCAGTGTGATTGCAGAAGGAAGGGAAAAAATAATAAACCAACCCAGTCCAAATTATATTCATATTTAACGATCTGTTTTTGCGATGATGGTTCTCATCTTTCGGCTGGGCCGTAAATCAAGGCGCAACATGGGGATATTTTGAGTTTTGCGATTCTATGGAAAAACGATTTATGCAAACCTCAACCCGCCGAAACGTTGATTGAACAATAAAGTTTTCCATTGTGTTATTTGTTTCTTGCTGCTAGTGTTGTTAGTGTCCGTCCTCTACGGTCAAGGCTGTTTGAGTGGCAGTTAATTGATTCGAAAATACAATTAAAATCTTCTTTTCAAAAATACTGTCGTGATCTGATCGTTTCCTAAGAGGGCACTGGGGAAGAGAACGCCAAAATTGAGGGTTTTGAACGATCGTAACAAAACACGGAGCGAAGGAATCCAGTCGTGGGTTCGTTGTTTTTTTTTCTTCTTCTCTCTGGTTCCGCGCAGGAGCCACCAGCGCTGCCAGAATTGCTGTCGTTTCAAATGGTCGAAGTCGAAGTTGCGGCCGTGTTGGTTTTTCGATCGTAGTGGTTGTATTCCGACGCCAGACAGGATCTCCGACCGGGTCCATCACGCGCTGGAGCCACTGCGATCGTCTTATGTTAACGAGGGAATGAATATTTGTTTAGATTATTGCATTTTCACCCTCTCGCATTCGTTTGCGCCTTCGCACCAGGAGTGCCTCGAGCTCTCGTTATGTGCAAGTGTTGAGCATACATTTTTTTATTGATACCTCTTTCACTCTCTCTCTCTTTCTCTCTCTCTCTCTCTCTCTCTCTCTCTCTCTCTCTCTCTCTTTCCATCCTGATTCTCGGCACACTACTGCTTGGATAATTCCGTGACGTTGGCAACGTGTCATGTTTTGGTGATGGGTGTTTTTTGTGGGATTTCGTTTTCGTTTATCCAACAGCCCTCGGATTTCTTTCCGTTGTCCTTCGCCATACATTTGAGTCTTTTTCCCAGTATTTGGTGAGCTGGCACGGGAGCTGAGGCGCCTGCTCGGTGATCACCAAGCCTTGGAAGAATGTCCTGGGGTGGGGTCTATGCGTCGTGTGGTTTAACAGTCGCATTTTTGGCACGCCAACCCAGATTCGACACGATCCATCTGCGCGACGGCGATCAAGTGCGATAATCATGTGCTCGTTGTGAGCGGTCCGGTCCGATGTTGTGGTGGTGGTGCAATAAAATTCTTCCGTATCGTTCGAGTGCATCGCGTTCCGAACCTGCATATTATGTGTTATTTAACAATTTATGACCCGCAATTATAGAAAACATATACCTCGTAACGAGCTAGAGAGAGCAAGGCAAAGGAATAAATGTTTTGTTTTCCCTCGTTTCCTTATTGAGTGGGGCTTATTTTTGGTATGGACGGTCTCCTTTTGGGAGACCATTCAAGGAACGCACATAGAACATTGTTGAACGGTGTTAAACGACACATATTCTTACATTTCAACACGATCGTACGCCTATATGATGCAAAGGTGACAAATTATGATACATATTGTAAGTTCAACCGTACCTTAAAGATCAGCTGATCAACGATGGGTTCTATTTAGAGACAGAAACAGGTGTTGTAATGATCTCCAATTCGGTTTAATGCCAAAGAAGTGTGAGGCAGTAGCCGGTACGATTGGTTCGGGAAATACATTACAAACCCGTGAGTATCGAATGGATAATCGTGTGAAATGTCCAAGAGCGATTGTCGCCTCTTTAAGGTCTTGGTAGAGCGGGATGTTAATTTTGCCAAGTTTGTTCGTAAATGGTTTATGTATAAAATTGTGCATTTTTTCAGATATTGTGTCCAGCTGCTGAATTTCAGAACTGGAAAAGACAAAATCCTACCGGTTCGGTCCACCGATCGCAAAACCATATCTAAAGAGCCATAAAGAATGGAGTACCACCCCAACGCGCTGAAACGCAAACAGCATTCTCGCATGGCAAGCATTCCGCGCGTCTTTGGATCGAAGATCGTGTCAATACCTGATTGTGCGTTCGAATAAATACACACCAACACCAATAGACCAGTCCGCGATCATACGCGGCTGTACACATCATCGTCATTCTCCCGAATAGCAGTGCAGGGTTGGCTTGGATATTTTTTCGTTTTCCGCGCGAATTTGGTTGCTGGTGCTGCGGTGAGAGGCTGCAGCCTCGCATACCGTGCCATGGTTGTAGCATCGTGAAACTGCCTCTGCCCGCTCACACACACACACACACACACACACACACACACACACACACACACACACAAATGACCGTGCGATCGTTCGGCCTGGCAGCTTCTTCGGTTTGCCTGATCGTTAAAATCTCATCCTCATCGACCCTTATCGACTCTTCTCACCTTCCCGGGTTAACTTTAACGGCAGCGGTGGGAAAGGGGACCAAGCAGAGGGACGGATGCTGATCGTTTTTCCTTACCTTGTTGCGTTTTTTTGTGCCTTGTCTTTTTTCCCTTCCGTTAGCGTTGAGGCTCCTTCGAGTTGCTCTTATATTCTTGTTGCTAATTCGATGGTTAGTTTTCGGGGTTTCAACGTACGTTCGCTCATTTCGTCGAGTACAGTGGGTCGTGTTGTTGTTGGGCCTCTTACGCCTCCTTCCTGTGGGTTTGGTAATACGGTGAGTGTATTCACGTCCCGAATCTTACTCCTGTCCGATTTCTCCGCTGAAAATGCTACACGAAAACAAAAGAAAAACGAACGATCATGGATGATGAGGATCAATCGTCTCGCATAGCTCCTGCTGATGTTGCTGATGGCAACAAACAAGCGGTCAAATTATGCTCCGTTGCGCTTCTGGTAGTAGTATTCTCATTGCAAACAAACGCGTCCGGGAAACGAGCATTAGAACCTTATATAACATGCAAATATGGGTGTGGAATAGGAAAAATGAATAACGTACATTATGATTCTAATTTTGCTCCTAGAGTGAATGATGAATCTTTGCACGGCAATGCCTGATAACTGTACATAAAATTTTGCATAACCCAAAACAGACTTGTAGGAGGATTTGTTCCATGTGAACACGTAACTCCGATTATTCTATTTTCGCCTCAGCCTCAACCGAGTTGGCTCCTTCATTTCCTTCTGCTCATATTCTATTTCCCTTTCAAAGCTCATCGGGCGTCGTGGTTCTCCGTCCTCCTCCGAGCTCACCATATCCCTTGATCTTTCGTTCCTTTTCCAGCTCTCGCTGACTTCAACCCTTTACTGAATCCGCGTAAAATCTACCATCGCGTTCGCTTTTGGCATTCAATTCGACGTATGCTTTACGTTGCGACGTGTACCCCACTTGGCCTCCTGCCCGGTGCTTGGCCAGATAGTTGGCCCAGGCTTGCCGGGAGTTGCAAGATGAACTTAACAAGAAACGAATTAGTGGGGATAAAGAGGAGCGAGAAAATAAAAATAACATCAGCAGCAGCATGCGAGCGACTCGGTCAGAGACGAATGGGATGAAAAGAAAAGCACTAAATGTGTAAAGAAAAACAGAACCGATCGCGAACGAGCACAAAGCACGGGGCAAAGAGTGTGTCGAACAACCGATGCATATACACACACACACACACACACACACACACACACACACACACACACACACACACACCGCAAACGAAAACCTCTGGCTGTCTAATAAGAATATGATTACAGCCAGCTCGCTGTAGCCCAAGAACGCATAAGAATCCCGATCCCCAATATTGAAAGAAGAACCCTTTCCCGCTGTTAGAAGCGAGCGGGGGGAGGAAAAAGACAAGGCCCAAGAGCGATGGGGCGCCTGGCAAGACGCGATCCTCGCGATCGTAGAGTGCGCGAGAACGAGTCGAGTGGTCGAGCTAAGGTTCGAACGGTATGGGTGGAAGAGAGAGAGAGAGGCGGACGAGTGGGTGGGTGGGTGAGTCAGGTAAGAAAAGCTCCCAGGGGAAAGGTGATGTTGTGTGCTTTTTTGTTTTGCTTCTGTGCTCTCGATTACGATTGCTGCTGTATTGGTGGCCAGTTTTCCATTTTTTTCCTTCCCTCGTACTATGCTCCGTAAGGTTGTCAGGCTCGTTAGCTGGTTACAAGAACAAGCAGCAGCCGCATCAGCCCTTTCTGGCTGGCTGTGGCCTGTTCACCTTAGCCAAAATCAACCTGATACTTGGCACTCGCACGGCCGGCTCGGGAATGAGTCTTTGCGTAAAAGGGCCATCACGGCCACGGCCCAGCCACACAGAAGACACTGGAATCTCCCCGTTAGTTCCGAGATCGAGAAGAAAAGTTTCCTTGTTTTCACCCTTTTCCCGAACGAATTCCTTCGCCATGCTGTTGCTCTCTCGGTGGGCTATTCCCGCCGACAGCCGGTTCTCTCGGTGCCGAAGGTGTGTGCATGCATCGATGTGCATTGTTATTCTCATGTTTCTTCGCTGCGTGTTCGCTGGGCTGCGTAAAGGGTGTCAAAGGGAAAAAGCTTTTGTTTCTATTCTCCTTTCCGTTTGGGGCCATAATGCTGGAGTCATTCAAAGTTCTCATGCATGTAAAGGTGTGTGCCCTTGTGTGCGTACATGCGGGCACATGTATTTACCGAGATGTGTAGGATTTAAAAAGAAGCCAAAAAATCGAACAAACAAGGCGTCGAACGATTGCTAAGCGTTTCGTTAGGGAAACGACCCATTAAGGCGAGAAAGAACGGGAAGGTAACGTGGTTGCGAAAAGAGGAAAGGAAAAAACAAACCGGTACCGTGAAAAATCATATACATGCACGACGTTTTCGCAAAAACAAGCGAAATGAAAAGAATAGGCAAAGGATCGCCCATTCGCAAAAACGTAGACGGACGGGATAGGGGCTCTAAATCCGACAACCTTTTGAAGAATTAACTACGTGTTGATATCCTTATTATAGGGGGTGTGTGAGTGTTTCCATGTTGCCCATTATACTGCAATGGCCAAAGGCATGTGCGAAACCGAACGCGTTTTTTTAGATAGAGGATTAACCATCGATCGACACCGGAAGAAATGGAATGAAGGCGCGAGAGTAAGGCGCGCTGAGGGAGAATGTTTTTATTTCTAACCAATGTGTTTTGGGTTTCTGCTAATCGCAATATCAGGCATCTTTCAATAATACACTGAGGACTCTCGATATTGATGGGTCTCGTACTGTTGGAAACCACTAAAATGAAATTTTGTTGTTCTTGGGTTTGTGAGGCAATTTTGCAGATCCATTTGTGCACGATTTAGGGTTGTGTTGCTACATTTCATTTGTTTCGAGGGTATTTTTATGTGCAAAATTTCATGTCGCATATGGCTATCGTGCAAATCCACCTCCTGAAACGGAAGGTCTGTTTAGGTGCACATGTAGGCAAAATTTCATATCTCATAAAGCTCACATAAGTCTAAACCCTGAGTAAAGGCTACCTGATGCCAGCCCAGGCTACGTGGCCAAACCAAACAGAAGTGGCTTCGGCAAGCAATTTTGCACAAATTAAGAGCATAAAAATTGATCACCTATTTAGCAGTGCAGAGAATTACCGCTGCAGAAGAATGTTAACGCGTCTCCCGGGAACGGAATCTAATCGTCCGCACTTCTCGTTGGTACCTTTTTCCAGCGCTTTGGCGCCTTCGGATCGAAATAAGTGATAAACAGTTTTATGAAATTTCGTTTCATTAGGACCCGAACGTCGAGATTCAATCGTTCGTGACGGGCGTTTTGGAAGGAAAAAGTGAATAGATACAATCATAGCCCAGGCAACAGGGCTTGGGCCCGTCAGTGGAAACTTGAAGACTTGCGAAACGCTCGAAGAACCCGAAAACAAAACAAAAAATGGAGAGAATTTGTCGAAACGAAATGCTGATTCAACTGGTCTTCCCATGGCCGGGAGCATGGATTCGCTGCTGGGAATTGATTATAAATCTTGGCCTCTAGATGTGAAAGAGGGCCTCGGCACCAACGTCCCAATATCAGCATTGACCATCAGTAAGCATACCTTTGGAACTTGAGAGTTTGGACTCCGGGGCTGATCTAGATTCTAGCAGGTTTCGTATCGTATATGACAGCCTCGAGCTTCATAGTTCCCGCTATGAACTGATAGAGGCCGCCCCAACTGTGGGGATGGAGAGGGATGGGAAAAAATTTTACGATCCCTGGCCAATTTGGGATAAAACCAAACTACTGTTTTTCACTCTCCCCGGTGGCAACCGAAGGTACGAGGATCGTGCGTGCCTCCGTGTGTACGTGTGCCGCTGCATGGAGGAGGGACACACATACACAATACACCGGGACGCTCCCGGACGTGCTCGAATCAAAGGTCGGTTTCGGTGTCATCAGGACACGAGTCATTAGAGAAAGGGCACACACCCACATACAAACGCACATGCACAACAGGTCCAAGGGTGGTGCAATAAGGAGAAAGGCATGCAGGAGATGAAAAAAGGGAAATGGAGATGGCTTCTCCCGGGTGGGACTCGAGCTCTATCGGAGCTACGGAACGCTCAGCGAACAGACCGTGCATGTGTGTATAATTTAATTAATGCTGATGGACACAATTAAATTTTACGGCCACCGAGCTCCACTATCTCCTTTTCGTTCACCCTTCGCATACAGCTCGTCCGCTCTGTCGCACTACTTGTATTGCAGTATTGCTGCTCCTTCGCAACTGGCTGCTGGCCGGTGCTGGTGGTGCTGCTGGCTGTAGTTCTCGTCGTTATTTCGATAAGATTTTTGGTACGCTTTTTACGATGGGCCTGCGTTGTTATTCGTAACCTTCGGTACAATTTCGTTAGTGACTCACTAAATTTTTGCTCTCGAGTGTTTTTCATCATACTCCAGCCGGGAATAAGCGACCCTAGTTTGTGCGCCGCTTGGCAGGTTAATTTCATGCGTTCTTCGTTCGTTTGGAGCATAATTTATGTGCCCTTGGTCCAGCGTTAGTTGTCTCCCGTGCCACCTCAACTGATGCATTAATAAAAAAAACGTAACACACACACACACACACACACACACACACACACACACACTCTTTCATACCAAAACCAACGGCTTGTGCCACGGAGTTCATCTTCCGATTCGAATTAGCTTTCACGAGTAGATGGTCCGCGTGTCTTTAGGCGCCTATTTCCAGCTGGAAAACACGCATCATGTATTATCTTTGGCACATGGCACAAGAATCCATCCACAAAGTCGGTTGGCGTAGGGCGAAGGGTGACGGGTTTCCGGTTCGAATGCCGTGTGTCCCGTGTGTGCGCAACGAGATTCTTTCCTAATCGCTTCCTTTTAGCGAACGGAACGGAATGAGAGCAGCATGTCCCCATTCGATCGGACGAACTGTCGGATTAAGATGGTCGTAAAGTGCTTGGCTCGAACCGTTGGAAACGTGTCCGATGAACCGACCGTACCCGCCGAGAAGAGCAAAATCTTGTTCGATGCGAATCGTGATCGGTTGCACTTCCAGCATGGCTGGCGCGGCGCGGGGTCGGCGGCACTCATCATCGTCATTCCTCAGCCGGGGAATCCGGGTTTACCGAGCGACGCAGAGCAAGTATGCTCCATTACGCTCGGGAACGGGAACGGGGTGCCTGCTGCCCACGATGGATGGCGCTACGTGACGCAATGCAGTGCGCAATGCTTGCGCTCCAGGTGGCAATGACTGGGCTTTTGCGGAACGATTGCCCATCTCACGTGCAGCATTTAGAGATGGTTTGCATAAAATGGTTCGACCTCCGCTAAGGAGCTTGCAGTGGCCTTTTGCCTGGGTGTTGCGTGCCTCCCGGACACCAAAACAATGCCACATCTAGTTCTCTAGTTGGAAGTTACGCCTGCTTAAAGCATCTTGGCTACCGGTTGCAACGGGGCCCGTTGCGGTTCTTGTAAGTAATGAGCTAAACGATACCATTTCCTCTGCTTCCATTACATTCCACTGGTAGGGCTGGTCCGGGAAAGGAAGTGGCCGTTGTGTTCACATGTTTCCACGCAATGTAAAGAACCGGGATCACGGCGCAGTTGAACCCTTGATGTATCTCGACTTATTGAAATTTAGTCAACTTATTTCAATCATAATAGGAACAATTTATTATTGAACAACTTTCGTACAGCCCAAAGGCATACCGAATCGTTACGATCGAAGAACTATTTCGAATTACCATTTGTAAAGATAGCATTCAAGGGTTCGTTCACGCGTTACTCTCCAGAGTTGCATCAATGCGCTTCCTCCTAACTGTCAAGCGACCTCCGATCTGCAACCGGATGCAAGGAAATGAGTGCTTCACAACGTGCACGAGTTGACCATCGTGCCAGTAGCTGCCCTTGCAACCATCAGTTACTCATCGATATAATTCTTATACTGACACAAAGTGAACACCTTGTCTACCGTTTTCTTCTTCCCCGGGATAATTATTTTGCTGATGAACTCTGGCAGGAGCAGACCGCTCCTCGCGTGGACTACATGGTCGCAATAGACC
This sequence comes from Anopheles maculipalpis, assembly GCF_943734695.1. NCBI lineage: Eukaryota > Metazoa > Arthropoda > Insecta > Diptera > Culicidae > Anopheles > Anopheles maculipalpis. The sequence goes on along the minus strand of NC_064871.1, from coordinate 98,361,710 downwards.
GGGCCAATCCAGTTCAGTCGCTGCAAAATTATGACGGAACTAAAAGACATGTGCACATTTTTCACGCCTTTACTCGTTTTATTGTTTCCTGTTGTGGGACGATGATTATTATTTTTAGTTTCCACATGCCCGTGGTTGATCAAATTGCAGTTTTGTTTCGCTAGATCGCTGGTGACACTGCACGTTCCTTAACGCATCGACGACGGAAAAATTCTAACGAGAACCAAATGTGCGCCAGTGGTACGCGTACGACGGTCGCGGATAATGCTACTTTTTCGCGTTGCACTGCCGTGCGGTTGTCCAGTCGTAAATTTTGTTGTCTTGAAGATCTTGTTTTGCCGTAAGCCTTCCGTTCGGCGCTCGCCCAGTGGTTGAGGGTGCCTTGGGTGAATAATTTCACGCCAATTGCCAGGTTGTCTTCCTCACACGCTTCCATGCGCTTCTTGAGCGATAAATCGAGCACTCCAATCGTGAAGATGGCGTGGGATAAACACGGCACGCAGAAGAACTAGAACGCTAAGTGTGCGAAATTAGCATGCGCTGTGTCGGTCTCGGATGCATCGTGGGATTTTTCCATTTTTCGCACTGCATTTGCTGCGACTGGCTGGCTGGTCCGCGGGAGGATTCTGTGCGCGGGGATGGAAAATAGTTGACCAGTGTGTCACGTTTTTCGCAACCGATAGACGAACGTAATGGTTGAGCGAAATCGATTCACAAATGTTGTGTGAACATTGTGTGTACACATAATCAAGCTTATTTTGTTTTAGTAAGCAAAGGTAAGCAGGTGCATATAATAGCTGCAATACCTTTGGTCACATCATTTTGCACCGCTGTGTACGGGAAACAATGTGATTAGTTTTAGTTGATGCAATTAAAATTGGAAAAGCACATTAGTGTTAACGGTGTTTGTTGGTTAAAAGAAATAAATACACTAGGACTAGGTGTCGTATGCGTATGTGAGTCAATTTTTCGAATTTCAATTGTGCCACAAGATGCCCAAGTTGCAACGAGTGCAATTTTGTTTTCTTTTCTTCAAACAAACTCTCTTCCAGATGGTAACATTGGGCGGCAGACTCATTTCTTCGCATGACCGAAAGCGTGAGCAGTGATTTTGCATTTCATTCGCGTCGTCTCAAAAGCAAGGTGGTACGAATCGATGTGTAACGTGCTCGACGGTCACTGCTTGAATATTCTCACACATTTCATGGCCAGTAGCGCGCAAGTTTGGCGGTATCTTGCGAGGAATAAGGGTGGAAACCGTGTGGTTGGAGGCTTTTTTTTTAACAGCAAAGCATTGAATCATTAAACAGTTGTCTTCGTGCGATATTTACTTATTTTGCCGTGCTCTCAGACGGGGGCAGGGGTGTTTTAGATGCTGTCTGCAAGCATTTGCGACTGAGTTTATTATGTTGTTTTCGGTCGGTCACCACACGGACGAATCCTTATGTTTCCGCAAATTAGCAAAAACAAATGCCAAACGAGGGACGGAACGTTCTTCTTTTCTGCTGTGGACGCTCCGCTACCGAAGAAAAGCATTCAAAAATGAGCGCGTTTTGATTCACAACTCTAGAATGGAATGAACACGATCCGAAGGATAGAGAGACAAAGACAATCACTAAAACTAACACTGCTCGCGAGCCCAAACAAAAACCTGCGCGCGTGGTAATAAAATCCCATCAAACGATGAACTAAAACACACGAAAAACGGACGAAACGGATTTGGCGGAAAGCTAAAGCGTGCGGATAGATTGACCCAACCCATACGGGGGGCGTCCAGCAGTAGCAGCACCAGCAGCAACCATTAAAGCAGCTATGTTGGAGGCAGAAGACTCTACAGAGTGGGAAATGTTCTCGTTCTCTAATCACGTCCCGCAAGTTGGAGCGAACGGGACCAGAAATTGAGCTTCCTTCGCACGTGAACTGTGCATGCGGGACGATGGTAAGCTGAAGGTAGAGGAGGGATTCAATGGTCGGTTTCTCGTAGGAATCGATCTTATTGCTGGTCGTAATCCGAAATGAGCGATCGAATGGGGCGAGCGTCTTGCTTTTTAAACTTTTATGCTGCACGATTCGCTAACAGGAGGCGTGAGCTTGATCGTGGTAGGCGAAACACGTCGTCACAGTAATGAACCGGCTCGGTGGGATCATCGGACTTGCTCTCACCATCCACCTACCTACCGGGCTATCTATTGGTTTGTGCGATTATCAAATGGTAATTATGGGTAGTAATGCAACGATCGGTAAAAAAGTGTATGCCAAGCATTAATCCGGAAACAACTCTATCCTTGCTGTGAAACATAAGTTGTAATATGATGGGTGTGCAGCATTTGTAAAGGTGCGAAATAACTGCCACTTTGTCATTAGGGACATTTTAAGTGTGATTGAATTGAAATGCCTAAATCGTTTCATTGATTCCTCAATGATTGATCGTAAAAAAAAACATCTGAAACATTTATTGTAGAATGCTTTACATGTTTTTCCTCGCTTTGTAAGACTTTAAGAGGATAGCTGTTTCCGTTCTTCAATCCAACATTCATTATGGAATCTGCTGCTTATCAGGGTCAGTGACTGGCAGGGCTTAGTAAATAGAGTTTGGTACTGCCCCAAAACATTTCTGTCCTGGAAAGTGAGTAATCATAAGCTGTGGAAGGAAGGAAACGTGATGAATCTACTCACTAGGGAAAAAGGAATGTGCAGTGTACGAGTGCCGAATGGAGCCGTTGTTCTGTTTCGTGCCACGCACGAAGGCACTGCTGTGGATTGAGACTAACAATGCGAAAAATAATATTCAACAAAGGGAACGACCCTGCCCTTACCCGTGCCAGGGACCTGCCGGAACGCTCTAATGAGGGGATAAAACGGAAGATATTCTCGTTTGCCATAACCATTTTGTGATCGAGTCGAAATGTGCTGCAAAAAGGGTATCCCCGTTCCCAGTTGCGATGAGGAATGAAACGTACGTATGAAATAAACGGCTGAAATGAAAGTGGATCCACCATAAAATGGTTTTACAGCGGACAATAATATTAAAATTCCATTAAATTTCAAACAATTTTTACGACTCATTCAGGATGTGCTCTCCGCATCGCTTTTTGGACTATTGGGCTGCTGCTATCGGAGACGGGTGACGCTTTTGGTGTGTGTTGTTTTGGCTCACGTTCCTTCGTTGTTCCACCAGGTCATGGGCGAGCATAGTAGTGCGTTGCGTTAGGAAATCAGAAACTGGAATCATCTCACCCATCCCCGGCGATCCGGCGTTCCGGGCTATGCTGCTTCATACCGTAAATGTTGCAGAAATTATAATTTTGACGTCACTCTTCCTGTGAGACCATCACCACTACCAGCACCTATGTGAGCCTATGATAGCTCTCAACTACTTACCACTTTCGGTCCTGGCAGACAGACTGGACAACCTGTCGGGACTTTACCTTACACATGAAACCGCATGATCATGACCCGTAGCTCGGTATGAAAATTCAATTGAAATAAATGAGATTGTTTAATTACATCCTCCCAAATGGACCCCAAACTAGTATACGACCCTTTGCAACAAAGCGACCATGTTCGACAATAAACCAACAATAATGCCGGCTTGGCCGTACCTGCCAAATACACCGACGAGCAGCGTGCACATCACGCATGAAATATGGGCCATAAAATAATCATCAAAATTATTTAAATGTCCACCGTGTGCTGGTGAAAGAGAGTACGATTTCGGGCTTTTCCAGACATGCAACCATGGAGAGGGAGGAAACTTCGGGTTAAGGGAACGTAAAGTTAAATTGTAATATAGAAGAGCTCCAGCTCCTTTCATGTCGTGGCGCTCTAAGGATAGTGTGTGTGTGTGCGGCGTGCAGGTCTGTAAATAAACTCCAAATACAATAAACTACGGCCCGTTTCTCGTTACGCTTTCGGACACGGCAAGGGAAATCAAATGGAAAAGAAATTAAAGCATGTAGGAAGTTAAGTGTTTTCAAAATGTATCTTTTAAATTCTTTATTTACAATGTTGGTTTTTCTCTGAAGCGCGTTTCGTGCAGAAACACGCTATTCTCACGGTTGTAAGTTACACTATTTCGTCTACCTATCGTGTGGAAGATGCATGCTGCTTCCCTATATTTGGCCTTCTTCGCCGTGAAGAAGAACCCTTTACTGTGGGAGGGATATGCTACATTGTCATCCCACTAGTTGTTTTGATTGCTTGCTTCTTTTGCCATTTTTCTGTTTTATGGTCATCACAACAAAACGTACTTCCTTACACTACGCGGGTTTGTTGCACTAACTTTTACGGCTTGTTACGATTAAATTAGCTTACAGTAGTACACACGCATTCTCTCGCGCATCTATAGTTCGTATGTGTATGTGTATGCTTTTGTTCGATTTTCTTAGCACTAGGAAAACAATAAAATATATTCAAATGTTTAGAGTCCTTCAGTTGCTTGTTCAGCAATACCTTACGTACTAAGCGGGATTTACTACGTACTTATGTATATGCAATTGCGATAGAGCAAACCAGGAGCACGGATTCGCCCGACCAAAGGTGTAGCGGTTTGTATTGCTAGGCTTGTGTGACTAACCGCAACATCTGCGCTCTGGTGAGGATCTTGCGAATAACAGGATAGGAAATTAGGAGCCATTCTCTCCGCTTTTGCACTCGAGTCTAATTGGTTTGTCCTTGCCACACGTGTGGCTATAGGAAGGTGGAAGAACCGTTGTCAACAACTGTTGATAAGACAATCGTTTTGTTGTGTTTGCTTTTTGAAAGCTTGCAACTGCCTTCGATTGGCGTTAGTGTTTCTTCGTTTTGTTTCTATTCGTTTTACATTTCATGAGCCCATTCACAAGCGATAAGCAAGGTGCGGATCGATCACTGTTTAGTGTTTGATTCTTATGTACATGTTTAGGCACTTGTGTAGTCGTGGGTTTCTAGTGTAAGGAGCCCAACCACAATTGTGTTTTCATGGGCCAAAATTTTATCTCTACAATTCGCATGTCTTCAACTGTGATGTTCTTGCAGCGCTTTGGATCAGATCATAATAATGTGGCTCATCCTTGTTCCTCGCTGGGCACTTGCAAAGAGAAGCTAGGAGGCGAGTAGGAAAGAGCATAGAACCTAGAAGAAAAAAACACATATGAGACCGGAGAGGGTGTCCGATATTTGCGCCACATGTTTGCATTATCTATTGGCGCGTTCCATGGATGGTGAAAAAGATCGCGGTGCGGCTTTCCGGAAGGGTTTTTTTTGGAAATTTTAACCCATTTCTTCGCTTGGTTTGGTTTCGTCTTGTGCGTTCTCGTGGAAGCTGATGTTCAAATATTTGATCATCTTGCCGCCATTCGTACTTTGATATGCGTGCATGCCCTGTGTGGTGTGTGTTTGGTGTGTATCTTAAGCAATCCTGTTCCTTTAGTATGATGCTTGCCTTTCCGCTTTTTTAAGTAGCTGCCTCTGGTGGGGTATGGGTGGATTTTTTCACCGATGTTTCATAACAATACACGTCTTTTCCATTTTCTCACTCTCCTTTTCACCGTGTACCCTTGACTTCTTCACTGTACAAGCTTACACACCAGCAATCGTTAAGCGTGGCTGGTTGATGAGGCTGATGTACACTGGTTTGTTTCATCTCATCGTTACCTGATTTCGTTTTGTTTAAATATGTTGTATTTGTTAACAAGTAGATAAAATAAAACTGAATCAGTACTTCGCCTTTTTGGCCTAGACACACCCGCTACAGTGCGTCACGTTTGTCTTCCAGCCAAACTCGGTTCGGTTGGCTTTTTATCTATCAGATTGGATTGTTTGCATTTTCTAAATAATATAGTTTGAGTACGTGCGTCTTGTGTATGCGTCACAGCAAGCGGAACAGAAACATGGAAGATGGAAGAAAATGAAAACGAGAGAAAAGGAAACTCCCCAAAAAGTTTCCCAAAACATCCAAAAGCTCTGATACGCACCAGAAACAAACAGCGGGCGAAACGGGATAAAAAAGGGTGGATTTTCCTTATCTATCGTAAATGCGATGTTACGACTAGAAAAGTAAGAGACACAAGAAGCAAACAGTTTGTTCCTGCTAGTGTGTGTGTTTTTTCTTATTTTGTCTTGTTGGATGTTAGAATTGCTCAACTTGTGTGTTAAATTTGAGCTTCTCATTGTTTTTTTTTACCTTTTTTTTCTCCCTCTTTCTCCATGTTCTATAATCTCCCGTGTTTGACTAATCAAATTCGTTGGCATCGTTTTCCTCTTTACTTAATGCTTCGTTATTAGCCTTTCGGTAGTGTGATAAAGGCGATCAAAGCTCCCCTGCCCACCACGTTTTTCGCGTCTGAGCGCACAACTAATGAGACCAGTAATCATTATAACATTAATAAATAATCCTCGTAACAGAGTTTGGCACTTCGTTAACTGATTTTCTTCACCTTGCCCGGACTGCTTTTGCATGCGGTACAATGGTGGAATGCAACGCTGAACTTCACACGCTCGCTGGGGCTTTATCTTAGTTTATGTGTGCATCGTTGGGAGTGTGTTTCAGTTCTCTTCCGCCGATCTGCGAGCGTTTGCTGTGATGTTAGAGTTACTTAAAAAAATTTGTTGAATGCTGCTATTCGTTAGCTGATTAAGGAACGTGCACATTAAAGCATAAATGCATAAATGGGAATGAATGTAGGATGAGCAGGAACATCAATCGATCGAGAATGACACGCCACAGAATCGGAACTAGGTGTACATTTGGGTCGACATAGAAGCAGGAGTCAAAGCGATGCATTTCACATCGGACTTTTCGAAACGTTAAGCGTTCCTTCACATGATAGGTTTCTTCACATCGGAGAAGTATGTAACGCGTACGAGGTCAAGAAGCAGTAGAAGCTTAGCCAACGGTGGTGTCCCTGTTGAAGCCCTGCTTTTGTGGAGGTGAGCTAGTGCTGGTAAGGGTTTAAGTATTACAGTTTTCGATTTCTTCCTAGTACACGTTGTAAGGGAAAACTTCGGCGTAAGTTGATACGATCCCTGATGTTTGTGTTTTTGTTTTAAAAAATTCGAAGGCATTATCCGTGAAAAAGCTGACGTTTCTTGAGCATACATGTGGTTACATTTAATATGATTTGTTTTGAAATCATGGGATAAGGCTGGCTTGAACGAAATTGTAGAGAGACAGATCAGTCCAACAAACCATTGAGCCAGTTCATGTTTCAACACATCCAAAAACGCTTTTCGATGGCATTACGAGTGGAAAGCTTGTATTTAGCGGTGTTTAGATAAATAAGTATTTCGTGGAAAATATTACTAGCTTAGTAATGCACGCAGGAGCTACTAGACATGTACGGCATGTTAGGCTTTATGTCCACTAGACGTCACGAAATGCACCCAATGTCAACGCCAGAAACGCATCTTTGTACGTGGCGTAACACAGCCGAAAAAACAAAGCTGCTTTCGCTCGACTCTGAAACGGTACGAAATACCAGCGAAAGAAAAGCGCTGACAAACGTGAACGTGAACACTTCTGCACTTGTTTCCATCACCTTGCCTGCTCGGGACACGCGATTCCATTTGGTTTGTTCAATTGATTGGCACTTTTTGGTCACTTCTTCCACATGCGCTTAGCAACGTTGTCTTCCACTTGCGTTGCCTTGCGAGCAAGATCTATATGCATTTCGTTCGCACCGAGAGGGACGAAAGAGGAGCGTGTCGCGTGTGGCAAGGCCATCACGCTTTGAGTGGAAGGAGGAACATTGGTGGGCGCAAGTTAGAGCTTTATGTAATGTTGACCGTTTCAATTCGCACATTAAACGCTCGCGCCATGAAACAACGTGTCCACGCCCGCCCGGCCATCGGAGCGATAATTCGCGGATGACTTTTGGATGATATTAACGGAGGTACCCTGATTTGAAAGGGCAACAATGGTATATCGAACAGAATACGATAAAAGCGCCAACTTGAGGCAAGAGGACCTGGCTGATGAAATCAAGCGACTGTTCGAAAAATGCGCACCATGAAGCGGAAGCAACGGAATAGGAACGTAGGAATAGTGTGTGCTGGTCCGTGGTGGTCACTGTGTGAGGTGTGGTGCTAGGGGTTTGTGGTTTTGGAGGAAGTAAAAAAAAAAAAAATAGAAAAATTCCAAACCTTGCTGTTACACACGCATTCAGCAGTTTGTCCCGTGTAAGTTTGGCTGCGATCGATTAACTTGTGATCGACAGCAAACAAGTGTAGACCGTCTTCTCTCTCTCTCTCTCTCTCTCTCTCTCTCTCTCTCTCTCTTTCTCGATCTGTCCAGCTTTGTTTTATGAATGTTTGTTCGTTTTTTATTATTTTTATGTTTCGTCTGTAAAGGCTGTTGTGTTTTCGTCGTCCAACACTGCCCATGCAATGGTGAACGGAGGAGTTAGGCGTCCGGATCTTCACACCGGTGTCATTCATTATTCAACTCGTGTACCGCGGGCAATGGTTTAGTGTAAAGATAATGGACACCCTCTTCATTCGCGTTTGACGCGGTTTTTGAAGCGGCCATGTTGGTTTAGGAAATGGCCAAGCGATGAAATTCCAGCAGGTCGAAACGCTCGCACCTTGTTCATTAGTAAAGTTCTCGTCCGCTTCGACTCACTGCTCAACCCACGGCTGTGTGTGGCACAGCGCACGATGCATACAAGTGGCGGTGTGTGCTGTGTTTACTTTTTGATTGATTAGAAATAATTACGATCACGTCACCCTGTGGCCAACCCGTTACCCTCCCAGTCATTCTCTCTCTCTCTCTCTCTCTGTCTCTCCCTGCAAACCCTCCAATCACCTTGAGCCTACTCACAGGCAGTGCTCTTGCTGTTGATATTGTCGCCAGCCCAGAACACGGGGCCCACAGCGACGGTTATCGCCATTATCGCTACCTAACCGACCACCTAAACACATCGTCGCCTATCGCTCCCGGGCATCGAAAACGACGGTTTCGCTGTTTTGCTGCACTATGTACCCGTGCACATTTTCCGACCTCGGCCATCGCAACCCCAAACAGCACGGCGTTTGATCGCCGGTTCTGGTCCTAAGCAGACAAACACGTTGATTCAATGACGGTTATTGATTGAGTTTAGTAGTTTTTTCAGCTCTCGCACGATTCGATTTGATAAAAAATACAAGCAAGCAGTATGTGACAGTTTGTAGTGTCGATACCAGAAGGGCCCCGTTCAATGTACTGACTGCTTGCATTCCATACCACACTGGACAGATATTACCCTGCGTTGGTTGATGAAAGATGAATTTTAATACAGAAAAGGGAAGGGTGCACGTTACGACGATTTAGACTATTTGTTTAAAGTACAATCTTTATCTGCTTCTTGTAAGCAACATTTTAAGGTTTACCATGCTTGTAGCCTATTTTTCACAGCTGTTAGTATGGGCAACAGTACTGGCTCTTATCGCCCGTTTAGCCATGGTGGAAAAGCATGCAAGCATATCGAAAAACATACGAAATATTGTTCCACAACCGTTCGATGCCTTTACTCTTAAAAACAATATATGTTACGACAGCATTAACAACGCATTATTGGCGTCCCAGTGCTGTGCTGTGGTCGCCCGTCGCACGAGGCTAAAAGTGCAAGAAATTGAAATGTAAAATATTGATTTTTGAACAAGTTATGTTTGCTCTACACTTTTTTCCCCGTTTTTCCCTGCAGTTGCAGTTGCAGCCGAGTAGGACGAAACAAATGGTATATTGCCATGCAAAGGAAGCCAAAGCAAACGAGTGTAGGGAAACGTATGTGTGTGTATGTGTGCGTGTGTTCAGTTTGTGGTTAAAGTATTTTAGGCCCGGTTACGGTACTAAATATGTTTTCACTTTTTCTTCTCCCCATGTGTGATGGGGGGCCATCATCAGATTCGTCTCACCAAAAAGGTCTGACACACATTTGTGTGCACATATATATACGTGTATGCTAACGAATAGTACACATTACAGGGGAGATGGGGAGGGGGGGGGGGCAAATCGGAAAAAACAAACTTGACGAAAAGTACACATCCCCCCAAAACCGCTGCCTCCATCAAGCATTCCAGTACGGTGCGCAACTATTCATTAAATGCTGAAAAAACAATACTCCAGCGAGTGTTCGTGCGTGTGTGTGTATGCAATGGGCAATAGGGGAGATGGGTATGTGGAGCTTGCGGCTCTTGTTTACTTAGATTGTCTTGAAAGGTATTTGGTTCCATTATCTTTTCCTTCACACCTGTCCTTATTACGCTGGCAGCTTCCTTCGGCCGCCAACACCATCCGGCAAAACTGAGGCTGATGAGAGGAGCTGGGTTTGTGTGTGCGATCGCGGAATGGCAATTCTATGTCAAGTTATTTATTCCCGATATATTACTGTCAATAAAACAGGATCATTAATATGCATGGCCATTTCGGGTGCGCGTATCCGCTAAATATCGCTTTTTTAATGGAAGTTGCGTGCGTGATGGATTTGCTTTGTGCGTCTTTAAGAACACAAAGCTGTGCTGTACAGTATAATAAGCTTTTTGGGGCAAGCAGAGTGCTTTAAACCAAATTTATCTACGCGTTTGTCACTTCTTCGAATAGTTGATCTACGTTTATTTGCAGCAATATTTCTCCTGCTCTCGAAACTGTCACTAGCAGCAAATAAATGGATTGCGGCAGAGAAGATCTTCTATTTCCACTGGCTGGTTCCACCATACTTCCACCGTGCCAGGAAGTAAAGAAAAGTTTTCACGCCTCATTTGGCGCAAATTTCTCTCGTGATCCGTGCGGCAAAATAAAGACGGATTGCTCGAAGAAAACTAGGTCTGGAGCCGCTGCTACGGTGGCCTCCGAGGTGAAAAATCGGCAAATTTACCACGGCAACAGTATTACGCGAGCGTAACGGTCAATTGGAGCCGTTGCCGGTTGCCGGAATGCGCAGTTTTAATTGGCTACATATTCCGCACACACGAACACTGCTTTGAAACGAGCGCGATCGTTGGCTGGCGTGGGTGCTAGCGTAGTGTCAATAGAGCACGGCCTTCTTCTTTGTTGTCTTGCTCTTCATGTTCATTTATGTTTGCTGCGGTGTAGATCATTCAACCAAACCCATCATGCTGCTCCTATGGGGTAACGGCACATGCTCACGGCCAGGATAATGCGCTCGTGTGGTGATCTTTCGACGTTCCGGCTATCTGATCGTGCTTGGGAAGGGACTTGCGTGGTTGGATGTCAATTGCATTTTTAAATCTCAATCAATCTCCCAGCGTTCGCCTTAGCGCCCAGCGTAATTAATTGTAATGGCCATGGTTTAATAGTGAGCGACTGTTTTTCCTCCGGAAAGCGTGTAAATTTTTTTTAACATGCGCGCCTCTGTACCGTTGCGAAAAGCGTGATAGTTGTGTTCGAAGTTTTCATCAGCTTCACGGTGAGTTAGGCTTTTTGGTGCGTGAATCTGCAATATGAACCACCACCATTCGGTGGCTACCCGACCTGACCACCATTCCTCCTCGAAAACACACACATACACGTTCCATGCGGAGGTCAAGGGTGCTCATTTCGCAACTCTTTCACGCTCGCTTATCACATCGCAGAAAAGCGCTGCTGCTAACTGTGTTCACCTGTTCGACAGATGGATGGTACAAGTGCAGAAAGCAAAGTAAAAAAAAAAAAAAACAGACACACAACATACACACTGGCAAAAACTGCCAACAAAGTTCAACATATGAAGCGGGATAGGAACCCTATCCGGAGTTATGGCATACCTATTTCACTCTCAATGCGGTCGGGTCGGGATGGGCGGTAAGTTCTTCCCGTATGCTTGTTGTATCGCGCGCGCGCGTGTGTGTGTGTGGGCATTTAATTAATATATTTTCCACCAGACGGATCCCAAGAGGTGCCAGCTTACCCCAGTGTGAGGTAAGAGGTAGGGAAAGATGGCGCACACACGGTGTTGGCAAGCCGTAGGAGGGCATTTAGATGCCGAGCCGCTACGCAACGAAGGATGGCAAACCAGCTACTTTGCAGCCCATTTGTGGGCCTAGCTGAGCCTTAAAAGAAGTAATTAGCTACCGGAGTTACCCATCGGAGTGTTTACAGGCGCGCAAAAATATGAATTGTGAAGGAACGGCATGTTCACCATCGTACTTTCGTACATTTCTTTGCCACAGTGCACGTGTGTGTGTGTGTGTGTGTGTGTTTGGTCCACTATGTGTGGGACTGTGTAGAAGGGTATCGAAAATTCAAAAAATGTAATAATTGCGCACATAGTAATTATGATAATAAATGAATGTTATTATTATTCCTTTCCCTTCACAGCGCCGGCCCTGCGCGCGCTGTACACGGTTGGTTCCGTTTCCTTCGCGCAACCTCGTTTACACCCGGGCCGAGGATATTTTGCTACTGTTGCTCGGTAGGGCGGTTGGTTGGGCTAGCATTTTTTCCCGACCCCAACTCTAAACGCATCTCTCTTCACACACAGGCTGCAGCTCTTAACGGTGCATGCGCCCGTTGAAGCTTGCACCACGCAACCTTTTCCCGCATCCATTCAGCATCGTTTCAAGGCCGGAACAGTTGCCGGCAGTGGCGTATCAGGACGGAAAAAGGCAACACCACAGCAACATAAAAAAGTAAAACGGAAAAACATCACTACCCATCAGGCAAAACAAAACTCCCCGTATCGGTTTTATAGTTGAGCAATTAATTATGCTATAATTAGTACTTACTAACAGAGCTTGTGTCGTACAATGTGTTTCCTCCCATAACGCTTTGCCATCTCTTTTGCACGGACGTGCGTTGAGCAGAACGAATTCCTTTTCTAGCGGGTTGTCTGCGGTTGGTGTACTACTTGAAGAATTAGGAAAACTGAGCAAAAATAAGCACCAACAACAGAAACTTCTTTACGAGTGACGAGCTCAAAACGATCACGTTAAAGTTTGAAACAATTTCCGGTTTTCAGACATCGATTGAGCGATCGAATGCGAAGACCATCAGCATGCGCTCTTGACCAGCTCGGTCAACGTTTGTGTCTTGAGCAAATCTTTGCCGTAAGGGTTTGGCTTAATACGAGCCTGCACATCATGCTGTGGGTGCTGTCTTTAGTCATCGTTAGCGCTCGTTGGATGGCTGATGAAGCTGGAAAACGATACCGTGCGCTGCGTTGGACCACGATCTATCAACCCGTCGATGAGGGATAGAGTTCGATTTGTTTGCGACGGCTTGATGGACAGCTCATCACTCACCCACCAGTGTCTCGTGCTGAAACAATCGTACTAGCGTACCGAATGCGGTGGGTGCTCGGAAAAGCGTAAATTTTGCCTAGTATCAAACACATTGGCACAAATACAGCTAAAGTCATCACTTTGAGCAAGTGTTGGCGGTAACGCTTTTTGCACGCATATGCTCTCGTGAAAGGAAGGCAAAATGTCTGGCACACACATGGTTAACAGGAGGTGGAAATCGAGGAACAGATCGAGTGAAACGGCAACCAAAACGCACATTTCCATGTGGTGCGAGGGCGTTTTGTGTGGCTCCTTGGCCGTACGTAGCGCATGTCTGGGAGATTTGCAAACTTTGTCCATTCATGCTAGTGTCGATCTGGCGCCAGAAGAAAGCAAAGAAAATAAGAAACGAAAGAAAAAGGGACCGCTGCCGGCTGTCTTTTGGATTGTGTCTAGGTCTGTCAGTCTGAGAGCATGGTGAGCTGCTGTGTCTGTGGACCACCAACGATCCCGCACGGAAGGAAACGTCTATCTACTAGCAAGGATTGGCTTACTGTAATGCTAGCTGCTGCGCGTGAGTGAATTGAGTCAGCCTTATTTAGAAAATATGTGGTCAATTTTTAGCTGAGTATTCCTTATCACTTTACGCTCCTATCAGTCTTTCAACTTTGAGCGTTATGCAAGCAACGCTTTATAAACACTGGATGCACCTTTGCGTTTTTTTGTTAGCCCTTACAATTAGAACTATTCTGACCTTTCGCTAATGGTGTTTGTGTATGCACAATAAATCAATGCCAGGAGGCGATAAGAACACAAAGCGCAATCGCTTTGACATTACTCAGCGCAAGGGCGCACACCGGGATGATCTGTATTTTTGCGAAACGAAAGGCTAGTTTTCTGATAACTGTACCGGTCAACATTTCGATGCCATGCTGCCTATTTGTCCAGCACATCGCCCGCCCTGTAATAAAGCGGTGGGGATGTTTCGCTGTTTCGCGAGCTAATTGTTCTTTCATCCGCTCGCGATGGCCCAATTTGCTCGATCAATTGGCAGTAAATGGCTTGCGTGCTGTTTATGCCAGCCAATCATCAGAAGAAGTATAAACCACCCCGGCCTTACCTTGACGGTAAAGATTACACTCCCTCGCGCATTAGATTAGCGCTGGCCGACGACGACACGTACGACAGATAATCGACACGTTTATCGGCTCTTCGAATTTCTCGTCGGTTCCGTCCTTTATGGTGGCCACAAACTCGAGGAGGAAAGTGAAATGGCCCCAAGACGCTCGCTTTTCGATAAAGCTCGCTTTTTGGAATGCGTCTTGGTGGTAAGCCGATAAAACGGTGCTGTAATTGATTAGGTGGGCGTGTGATCATCCCAAGAGGACAGACGAATATAGAATTCATTGCTCAAACAGTGAACTAATAATATATACAAATAGCTACTCATTCTGGGTTTTTCAGCGTGCAGCTAAATGCGACTGATCACAGTTCGCACCGCTATCGCTCTATTCGCGCTCTATCCATTTTCTTGCGCAATTCAATTAAGCCCGAGGCATATTCACATTGCAACGTGTAAACAAATCGTCTTGCGGAAATGCGGCCAGAAGGGCCAGAAGGAGTGGCCCGACACTGGGAGGGTGGGAGGCGAATATGGATTGAAGACACTTTTCAACACAATCGCTGATTGGTTACAAATAGTAGTACATAGCACAAATCGTTCTGACCCAAACATCGCTACTGCCTGCGATCGGGAAGAGAAATTGCAGCGACGGCATTAGGAGCAGAAACGATCGATCAGACTATGGTGGGATGAGAAATTTCCCTAAATTAATTTATTTCGTTTTCGTTTCACTACTGTTTCCCGGAACATGGACGCACACGGTGTGATGAGATCGGCGGAGGTGAACGAAAAGGGATACACAAATCCTCGTGTAAACAGATCGGTACCAGGCGTCTCTTGCGGATCGACCCCCTCAACGGTGGTCCATGATGAAAAGTTATGCTTAAGTGGTCTGCTCCCCTTTGCAGGTTTTACTTTTCGATCCATTTATTGAATCTGGAAGGGTTGTGCACGGTGGGATGTTGGGTGTTGGGCTGGAGAACGCAAAACGAGTGTTTGTGGTGCCCAATAATGATAGGGTAGCAGCAGCAGCAGCAGCAGAAGCAGCAATTGCCATCACTGTTTATCAATCGCTCTGTGTGTATGCGTCAGTCAGTCAGAGAAGGTTTAAAGCCAAGTACAAACAAGGAATTGGAATAGGGCTCGTTCATTGGTTAGATGGCAAGGGGCACCGAGAGGCTGACAGAGAGAGTGGAAGGGAGTGGGAGTGGAGAGGCGGACAGGAAGGAAGAGACCGAGAACCGACCGAGTGATGAGCAACAAAATTATCTGATGCGCTCCAATCATCACTGTCGCAACTCACGCAAGCCGTGTGGTGGTTCAGCGCCGCCAGCTAATGGGTGCGAGTTACGCGCGACAGGATCGCCAAGGGGACCGGGACTGAACGAAGAACATGATTTTTTTTCTATCTGTCCGTTAAACTAAACGCATGAGATAACGAACTGCATGGGTGGTGGTAGCAAAACACTCAAACTGGACAAAAAAATGAACCGAACCAAAGAATCCGAAAATTCCAATTCCATTCAGACCAATTGGAAAATTAAGAAATATCAGCGCTATACTTCACGCCCATAACAGGAGGTGTCATATCGGATGGGAAACGACAGTCAAGTGTCGGTACAACGATAACGAAAACGTCACATCACTCGATTTGGCCGGTTGAGCATTTGACAGCCTGCGATGATGATGTCCACTAAGGATCCTTCCGAGGGGG
The DNA here is from genome assembly GCF_943734695.1 of Anopheles maculipalpis. Taxonomy (NCBI): domain Eukaryota; kingdom Metazoa; phylum Arthropoda; class Insecta; order Diptera; family Culicidae; genus Anopheles; species Anopheles maculipalpis. The sequence continues at coordinate 98,345,700 of NC_064871.1, read as the reverse complement.
AGTGTTCACCGAAGATCTGCTAGAAGCATGAGATTTTCGCTGGTTGGGGCGTACTTCGTCCATTCTTTTCTCCTTCCCAATTAATTTAAGATCGTCCTCGGGTTCTTTCACGCGAGAGAACGTTTTACCGCGGTGGAGCTCATTTAACAAACACTCTTTTGCTCACACGCGCTATTTTGCTACCCCATTCATATGGTGCAAAGCAACGACAAAAATGATGGAAGAGGAGAACGTTTGGTTAGCGTTCGTGTAGCCCCGTGAGTTCACTGATAAGAGTACAACGCGCGGTGTGTGTTGTTTCAGTGCCTCCCTTGCTCATACACCCTGTTCTCCCTGTTGTTTGTGACGATTCAACAGCCCTTATTTAACACAGCTCCCCGTCTCTTTTTAGTGCGCTTGAAGCGGGTTTTTTATCTGTTCTACTCTCTGGGGCCACAGCAAAGGCGTCGAAGCCGGTGATGATTAGACAACGACATCGCGACCGAGCGCAACCGACTCGCAAACACTACATCCTATACGACCCCGTAACACCTTCCACACGGCCGGTCACCCCTCGCACCCTTGCCACCGGAACACCGAGGCCTTACACGACGCCGTGTGGCCAGAGATAGCGTCAATTTAATTTGTTCGTTTTGCTGCTACTTGCGCCGTCTTGTGTTTTTTTTTCGTGAGTGTAACCTCAGACTGTGCCTATTCCCTTAACCCCTCGGCGTAGCCAACATTCTATGCAACGGTATTCGACGGCTAGGTCTCCTTCGACAGCTTCGAAAAGGAATTTCACTGCTCATTGGAAAAGAGCGCTGTCACCTCGTTACGTCCCGGGCAGACGGCTAACAAGCGGCCGTGCAAAACACGGAAGAAAGTGCACTGGATGACTCCTGTCGAAGGAGACGGGCAACGTTCTCGTTGCTTTTGATCACCCTTATAGAGTCATAATTGTTGACTACCATCCCACGGGAGTGAGTGATTTAACAATTTACAGAGTTTTTCTTTGATTTCCTCCACTTGCTTAAGATGGGATATTCCTTTGTACCAGCACAACCAAAGGTGGTATTTAAGGAAAGTTTGCTTGAACCAGCAGAGTCTTCGCGCGATGTGTTAATCGGTTTATTTTTAATGAGACTTCCGCTGGGAGTTCGGTTGCTGGGAACACGTCAAGGGAGCGAGACATGTTTATTGGGCATTTTTCTTCGTTGGTTAACGCTTCTAATCGCACTCTAATAGATAATGGTATAGATAGAGCAAAAAATCAGCCAACAGAAATCAATTTCAGATCCAAATCCAAATCATGTGTTGTGTTGCTGGCATCTTCAATTGGCGTTGCTCATCAAATACATTTTAACACCTTCTTTATGCCTCTTATCATCGGATAAGGAAGACGTTGTGATTTGAAGCGCCCTAAAGCCTCCCTTCGTGCGGTCTGGAAGTGTTGCGAACGGTTTCCTCGTGGCCCATCCACTCGAGCTCGCCTTGTTGACATATGCCACACTTTGACAGTAAAAAGATTAGCTGCATTAGGTTCGATTTCACGATTGTGACAATGATAAACACCGAACATTGCTGTCGACGAAGTTTCGATTGAGAAGTTGGGATTGGGAAGAAGCAAAGATAAAGATCACACCTTTCGAACACAACAGCGCTCATCCTTGATGGAGATCGGGTGCCCCGCGATCATGGATGGTCCGAGCTACTCACGCCTTCAAACCACCAGCCCCACTTCCATTCCGAGACGATCGACAATTAATGTGCGAGAACAGGTCGGACAGAAGAAGGCATGGCGAGACGGTGGTATGCCGGTGGCCTCACCACTCGTTTTCAGTCAGTGTTCAGAAAACCCAATATTTGTTTGTTTACTCAACATGCCATAAATTATGTTATTTAAAAAGGTTCTCGTTTCCGAAACACATCGGTCCGGTTCGTTCGACACGGGGTTTTTTTTCGTGTATTGCTGCTTGGACTTGAATCAGTATTTGTGTGCGCGTCTTTCTGCTGCCAGCTCCCAGTCTGGTGTTTTGCTGGCTTTCTTCCTACTACTCGCTACCATCTTCCACCCTATGGAACGAGAACTGGATTCCCGCAGAACCACAGAGAATGTGACTCGTATCGTAGTATTATTACACCACGCTGGCGAGACGCGCTCCCTGCGACATGATCGCATGACTTTTCCCATGACCGGGTGGACAAAATAATGGCCATAGAGAGAGGATACCACAACGGTGACGTGAGCCCACGAAGGCAAAGAGAACAGCGGTAACAGAAAGACAGCGTTGAAGATTCTGCGATCGCGCTCGGTAGCCCGGCAGTAGCAGCTAGGCCAGCAAACCCAGAATATACCGACCAGAAACGGGCCTCCATCTCTGACACTACGCTACGACCAAAATCGTGGTATTGGTAGGTCCACGTTCTTGCGGCTGTGTGTCGGTTGGTGTGCGTATGTCATAGCGACGCTCAACTCAGCGAGGTGAACAACGCGGACCGCAAGATAATCAGCCACAACTGATCACCACCAGCAACAACAACAACGACAACAACAGCAGCAGCAGTCGATTGCGGGCTGTGGCAGCAGGGCGAGGTTCGCAAGCGCGCGAACGCGCGATCAACAATAACGAGAATTTCAAAAAACCGGCTTGGCGCGATCGGAGGCCCTGCGCAAATAACGCAAACGAATGGAGGATCGTTCGTTCACAAGTGGTGCAGAACACACACTGCACAAAATCCACACGGAAGGGCGCGAAGAAGGTCAAGAGGGAAGTAACGAAGGCACAGGGGGTTTCTAAAGGATTGTACTCTTACCCCCAGCGCGCTAGAACGGTTTGGTAGGACAAACAAATGTCACTTCGACGCGAAAACACTCTTATTTCATGGAATGGGTCGTCGGCACGCAAGAGCGGTAAGTAGGTCCAACAACTCAAGGCTGGTTGCTGGTGGCAGGCGAGTAGCCCGCTAATCTTCAATTTTCCATGATAACATAAAAAAGCGTAAGGTTGTGGGACGCCCGCATGCGCAGCCAGCGGTCCCGACGAATGTGCCAGCTTCTTGGAACAAAGACATTGGGATGTGCGGAATCCGAATACGTTGTCCCATATTTTCTGCGGCAGAATTCCGGCCAGAGAAACCATAAAAATGGAAGAAAGGGTGACGTTGAGTGTTGAAGCGCTGTTTGTTCATATTTCTACGCGCCATCATGGTGTAAGGCGCCTAGAACGTAGGCAAACAAGTGGCCATATGAAGAGCTTATATTGTCAATCACTGCGCGTGATGTGGCTTGTTTGTGGCGTTAGCTGCACGATTGATTCTTCAGGAGGAGAAGCTGCATTTCTTTTGCCCAAGAAACGCACGGAAAAGCAGTCTTATTCGTTCCGTGTGCAGCGAAGCCATAAAATTCGAAGAATCCTTAATGGCTTCCATGCCACAACTCTCACACGCGTCGACAAACCGTTTGGCCTAAAACAGAACGAATCCACACTTACACACAGCAATCTAAATGTCATTGCGGGACGGTAGCAACACACTTAAAAAATGCAGAAAAAAAGAACGCGCCACGAACGCCACAATTTCAATAATTTGGGGAGCAGAACGGAATATTATTTTGCGCCAGGCGATACTTGTCACATACTTGTCGTTTCAGGATTTATTGGATATGAAATTCAAAACTTTTACAAATTTGCTTTAAGCGCGATCACAACTATAACAATAGAGAACATCTGGAACATCTTGCAGGATTAAGAAATGAATGAAAATGCATCGAAAATAGTCAACATGTGAACAGTTTTGCTAATTAATTTCGTAAGAGACAACAACGAGAGGTGCTTTAAATTTTATAAACAAATTTTATTGTTTATTGTTAGACTGAAATAAACTCTAGCTTTTTACAGGAGATTTTACAGGACGCAAAATCATAGATCCTCTGAGCAACTTGTCATAAATATTCTATTGATCTAAGGCAAAAATGTCGATGACCAATCGACAACAAAAGCAACGAAAGTCGTACACGTACAGTACCGTTGTGCGTGCTGTATCTAAATCGTCTATGGAGTTTCAACTCAATGAATCGTCAAGGGTTTCATCCACGTGTTTCCGTGGGTTGTCTTCTTCCTTAGGTGGTATGTCCACAAACCGTCCTAATTTGCAGAAAGCACTGCAACGAGAAGATTTTTGTGACAATCTCTCAAAAACTGTTTAACCATCGTCGTCGTTAGTGGGTTTAGTGGTCATGCTGATACAATGGCTATCGTTGCTGATCACGTATTCCACAGCAGCTCTGTTGAAAAACGCTCGTCACACAAATCACTATCACATCTACCTTTCGCAACCATTTTCGGTGCGAAAAATGTCGTTCTAAAGCTTGTCCTTATATGTGCGGTTGGTCGAGGCGTTTTTTTTTTGTGGAAGGAAAACTCGCTTCCATCAGTCAAATCTCGCCCACTGTACCACAATTTTAAACTTCACCGACTGCTTGTCTGTCGTCTGGAGTTCGTTGCTTTTGCTGCCGTTGGTGTCTCTTGGTCTGCAGTCCCTTTCGATCGGGCGTTTGGGCCTGCGTGGAAATGATCGTCGCTCGAGTTCATTGGATAAACATTTCTGTCCTACTTGTGTGACCATGATAAAAAGGGTGCATCCACCCACCCGATCGCGTGTTTGCCGATTCTATACAATATTCGCCTGAATGGTGATCGTCGTTCGCTTTCAATTTAAAGTACTGCAGATGTTTGTTCGGTTTTACCTTCTCTAGCTACGTTCCCTTTTGGAGGGCAATATTTTTAATCGTTTCGCTTATGTCAATTATTGCCGATATTTGTTCCAATTTTAATATTTCTAGCTTTCACCCTTTGTTGCTTCAAAATGTTTATCAACGTCTTTTCCGTACGAAGTAAGGCGACAAATACACTATTCGTAATCTGTGTCCAGCACCTAGCTGCTTACATCCTTCGTGGATTCATCGATTAACAATTGGGTTTGGTTTTGTTTGGCTTGGCGCCAGTATAGAACCTGCACTGGAAAATTGATTGATTTGATCGTTGTGTCCAAGCTGTTCTTGGAATGAGAGCGTTTGGAGGACAGCTGCCTGTGGGATGATTCGGAACTGCAAAACATCCATCATGTCTGTCCCTGTTAGGTCCCTACATAAGCTAACTTACGCTGTGAGGATGTGATTTGCAAAGCGGAAGAGTTGCCGGTTGAATTCATTCTGTTGCAACGCAGTGCTTGTATTCTCAACCTTTTAAAGACTCGTGCATTGTACAAGACCACCGGTGCGTTCACAAACGCACTGCCCAGTTGGGTCACCAACAGCGTAGATATGGAAAACTAAATGGAAGAGAAAATCCACATTATAAAACAATATATTTGAATGTGGTGAGGATAAGGAAAAGTTTTATGGGCTGATTGTAATTGATTTCAAATAAGGATAAGGTTTGCTTCCAACATGTACATATACATTGCAGTGAGCAGAACTGGACGAAAGTTGAAACATACAGCACATACAGACAGTATACACGCGTAACTAATCTACCACAAGAACATGGACATGGTTACATTGCTACTAAAATAATTAACATAGAATGAATGTTCAACAGGAATATTGCGTCTATTGGCACCAACAATAGTCGTTCTGAATGGCAGCCAAACATGCTTTCGTTTGATAAGTTTTTGTCGACAAAAACCCGGCTTTATTGGTTTTGACCGAGAAAACTTTCAAAACAATAGCAGCTGGCCAAAATTTCTATCATAAAAAAATGTTAAGACTTTTTGTGCCACAGATGCAGCATATAGTATGAAAAGTTAATGCTGCAATTTGAACCAATGTCTTGGCAGTGAGTACACTACGTAGTCGACGTATTTGCGCGTTTACTATGCTTGCCATATCACACCTTTCACGCAGCCACCGCAGTACGTTGACATGAGGAAGGTCTATGGCCGCCTGACCGGGAGAGTATATGGGGCTTTAGCAGTACATCACCCTCATATTGACCGCAGAGCTACGATGTCAATGAGGAAAGAGGGTCATATTTCTCTAATGACTTCTCATTCGTCACCATAAATCGATCCTCTTTTGGTATTTCCGCTCTTGTGAAACAGTGGGTACCGTTCGGGGTAAACATCGGTGCACCAAGAGAAATAAAGATCGTTTCGCTATGGCAGACGAAGATTAACCATCAGCAAAATCATTCGTCTGCGACGTCAGTGCGGAGACCGCAAGGAGGGAGGGCTTTGCATGTTTTCTTTGTTTTCCAGCAAAGCTTGAGCGATCCTGCGCCCAATAAAAGTTACTGCCGGATCAAAGCCTTTACAGCCAGTCGTATCACTGTCTATATACATATATACCGCTGGGGCAGGAAGACACCAACCAATCAACAGGGTTTGTCTGCGATCGGTTTAACTCGTACTTTAGTTATTGGCCCGGGCTGAACCCGGTCCGTTGCGCCATTTCATCTAAAATATACAACCATGAACCATAAAATGTGAAATTGGTTTTACAAATTGCAACAAAATGACCCTTTTTATGGCAACACGCCGCCAGCGTTTTGTCGGTTGCCGTCAATGCTGCAGAGTAAAGCATTTGAGAGGTTTAAACATTTATCCTGGAACTATAACAAACAGGATGGATGGGGATCGCTTCCACACACAAAAAAAAAAAGACGGAAAGTTCTTACTGGAGAGTATTACTTGTGTTCTTAGAAAAACGGTTCATCTCATGTAAGGTATGGAAGAGACGAGTGTATCGATCAATCCCGGAATGATCATCGATCGATGATCTTTGGATGTTCTCATGATTATCGGCAAGCGGTCCTCCCCAGACACATACGCACTCGTACTCTGATCGGTACCCGCACACACACACACAGAAAGGCAAACGCGCACACTAACAGGTCACTGTACAATCGTCAAATTCACACATTTCAATATCACTCGTCGATCGTTAACCACCTTCAACCAACAATAACCGATAATTAACGAGATTTCACGGTTCTTCCCTGCTAGCAAAAGGGAGCACAAAAAAGAGAGAGAGAAAAAAATCTCCGGCCCAAAATACGAACGCCAGAACGCCATCTCGATTGTCCAGTAATCGACCGGTAAGTCGACGGGAGGAAAGGAAGCCACACGGGAACCTGGGACTCACTGATCGACATTGCCCCTGTCCCGGTTATGAGGAAGCGACTGGCGACGCGCCAGTGGAAGAAGCCGGTGGCAGTGCCCAAACTACTTGAAAGGCGCAATTATCCATCCATCTCGGTGCAAGAAGAGAAGCCCTCGTACCCAGCAGAACGCACAGCATTCGTGAATTGGGGACGCTCAAAATTGCGCAAAAAAGAGAGAAAAGAATAGAAAAAAAAGATCAGAAAAGAGTACTGGGAGGGTTTTTTTGCTTCCAAACTTTTCAAAGAAAATAAAGGTGGAAGACAAATCACAAATGAACCCGGTTACACCCTTTCCGTCGCTGGACCTTCTTCACAGCACGGCTGGGGAACCGTCTACAGTCGACGATCGCGTACCAACTTCCCGTTTCGCGCGAGACATGAAATATTCGCTGTCGTTCCGTAGGAGCCTTAGCCTTCGTCCCGCCAGCACTTCCTGCTTCTCTGCTGCTGGGGCTGAGCTGCTGTAGCCATTGAAAATTCACCACAGCGTGCGCACTCTCGGCTGGAGATCGGCCGGAGTTTGGAGCCGGGTGTGTTTGTGTGTATGTACGCGCGCGCGCGCCTTTCCGCTGCTTGGATGCTGATCCACCACACCACAACACCAACATCCAGCATCCTCGTGACTCTCTCTCTCTCTCTTTCTTTTCCACCGTTCAAGAGTCGCCTTCGTTCCACAACCAAACGAGGGAGGCTGTGTGTACTGACACTTCATAAATTCTTCGTTATTCCACGACTCACCACCCCCCCCCCCCCAAACAACCCATCACAACGCACATACACACACGTACACATAGCTCTTGTTGTTCCTCCCAATCAACCCGCTGTGTCTGGCGCAGCGTACTATACACCGGGGTTTCGGCCCGGGGACAAGCCAGCCTGGGCCGGGGCTGGTTTTCGTTTTTTCGTGTAGCCTTTTTAACGAATGACGAAAAAAGTATTATTGCTTCCTTTCCTGTATTCTTGTACTCGCGCTGCGATCTTGCTCCTCGGTTCTGCCCGGCGCGATCATCTCGTTTCTTTACGACCTTTGGCTGGTTATGGTCCTCCTGAACCATGTTCTATGTTCCGTTCTTCAGCTTTCCATCCATTATTTCTTCTCTTTCTGTTCATCCCTTGCACCAACCCACCCACCTGCCACGGTCGCTGCCGTTCCTCCTACCCACTTATTGCTTCTTACTTCTCCTGCCAAAAACTCCCCGCGACACCGTTGTCTCCTGCTGATTTGGACTTGGCTCTTGGGCAGGGATTTTTTGTTGCTCATTTTCTTTCTCTCTCTCTCTCTCTCTCTCTCTCTCTCTCTCTCTCTCTCATGTTGCTCCTTTATCGTCCTCATCCTGCTCATCTCATTATACTTCACAACATATTTCAGGTCCTTTCCTATTTACAAGTTGTGTGTTGTGTTTCTACTATCACACACTTGATTGATTTTGCTCTTTCCCTACCACTCGTTTCTTCATTTTGGCTCGCTTCCTACAACACAGCATCCACAGCACAGCAGAACATTTCTCGATCTCTCATTCTTACGATCAGATTGTTTCTGAGCTTTCTCAAAATCAAACCAAACGAAAATCGAGGAAACAAAAAAAAAAAAACAACTCATCCAATCATTTCATCGTTCTTTGCCCCGTTCTGGTGCTTTCCCTGCTTCAACCAACCGCTTAGAGTCCTCTAACCCACTGCTCCCAGTCCTCACTCCGGGGCAGTGGAAGCTGGTGAGAAAGAAATGCAAACATTCTGGAGAACCATCTAGAACGAGGGAGATGGAAAAACTTGTTTTGGAAATTCGTTCCCCGCCCTTATCCTTTCAGACACCTTTGCCCTGCGACAGGATCTTGCTTGCATGCCGTGCCTCCCACGACACCAGAAAGGGAAAAGGCAATGAGCCTAAGAAACGGTCCTCAACCCAACCAACAAGCCTGCTCATTCGGTTTCCTGCGTAGCTCTGGCTCTTCCACCAACCGTTTGCTTACCAACATTCGTTTCATATCTCCGTTTTCCTGCATCGTTTCCTCACCCGAATTTTCTAACCATTTTGGTCGTTTTCTCGGAAGACAGATTGATCGTTTCCACGCATCAGATGCACATTACAAGAGCGACACACGCATGCAGACAAGCATGCGTATACTTTATTCTGCCGTTTTTACATGTTTTGATTCTCTATTTCACATGGAATTTGTTGTCGTCGATCGATTCGTGATTGTACAATTAAAACTCTCCATTATCGAGCGAAATCGTTTGGTGGTTAGTTTTCAGTCTTTTTTTTTATACCATCGATCCGATCTTTCTGTAACTTATGATGATGCTTTCATTGTGCTAAACTTCTCTGACGTACCAATTACCTTGGAAAATGCAACAGGCGACGCACCAGCAGGAACTCGATACCTGACTTTTCGGTTGATGCTGCGATTATCTAAGCACAAGGACAGAACTACAATATACACATAGCGACTTACTAACTTAACACAGGGGAGAGCTTTACAACAATTAACAGCTTACGGCACGCATACACAGCATACATACACACACACATAATACATTACATACATACATACATCCATTAGACGAATATTATCACGAACACGATACTCTTAACGCACAGACGAAAAAAAAACAAACTTGGTCGACACACACGTGCTACGGCGACCGCACAAATAGCTGTGATCCGCTACTACCGCGGCCACGAAACGGTTAAGCTAAACATTTACAAATCTTTTCCCGCGCTAAACATAACAAAAACAATGGTAGAACCGTGCTGCAGAAAGCCCGAACGCATTGGAGAACGCAATGGGAAAGGATATTCGGACGTCGGGGACGGGAAGGGTTATTTCGGGTATAGTATTTTGTAGTGTTTTTGTTTGTTTGTTTATCGGTGTACACTACCTATCACTAGCGATTTGACTACTGCTGCTGTTGCTGCTGCTCCGGCTACTACTGCCGTTGGTGACTGCTACGCCTGCGTTGTCATTGCTACTGGTTGCTCCAGTCGTCGTAGCTGCCGTCGTCGTTGTTGGGGAGAGATCACCGTTGGTTTTGCTGGTCGCGTGTAGCTGTGTATGGCCGAGCTGCAGGGGATTGCTGCTGTTGTGGAGGGAGGCGAGTTGATGATGGTGATGGGCGGGATGTAGCAGAAATCCCCCCGGTCCTACCGGTGGACTGGAGGACGATACGGGATGAAGCGCCCCGGACGAAGGTGAGCCCATGGGCCCATTTCCGGTACTACTGTCGGGAAGTTCCTCCTTGATGGTGAGCGCAGTCGTGGACGAAACGGACGAACCACCGGACGAGGGCGGTGTGTTGGGCAACAGAGGCGGGGACGTCTTTAGATTTAGCTGCTGCAGATGGGGCGGTATCTGGAGCGAGGGCGTGGAAGACGACGAGGACGACAGCGAGGATGAGGAAGAGGACGAAGATGACGAAGACGAAGAGGATGAGGAGGATGGCGTTGGAGGAGCCAGTGTCGGTGTGGAAGGTGTCGGTGGCAGCAGCATGGCAGTAGGGCTCTTCCCCAGCCCGCCCCCCGTTCCGTTGGTCGCACTAGAGGAGCTGTTGTTGAGGTTTGTGCCTCCGCCACCGTTGCCATTGCTTGCCGAGGAGGACGACGAATTAGTGCGCATCGTATGGTGGTTGTTGTACGGGCTGAAGTTGTTGCTGTAGCTGTTGTTGAGCTGCGATCCACCGATGCCGGAATCGTTGCTGATGTTGTTCAGTTTGTCGCTGACGTTCTGTAGGGCTGCGGCCGCCACCGCCGCCGCAGCCGCCGCCTGCTGGTGGTGATGGTGATGGTGGTGATGATGCTGGTGGAGGTAATGTTGTTGCTGTTGTTGCTGCTGGTGCTGCTGCAATTGCTGCTGGAGCTGCTGCTGGTGCTGATGTTGCTGTTGGGCGGATGCGATCATTGACGCTAGGCCGAGATGATCGTGATGATGGTAGAAGTTTGTTGGAGTGGCCGGACTTGCAAGTAAATTCAGCGGCGAGGCGATACTCGTCGAAGGGGATTGTAGACTCGAGAGCACACTGAGGCACCGTGGACTGGAGAGTGACTGGTTGATCGATTCGCGATCTTCGTCCTCCTCGCCGGGTGATTTGCTGCTATCGTCCTCCAAACTGCCACAGCTACCGATCGCGTCATCCGAACCATCTCCCCGATCTCGACCACCCTCCCGATCGCTGCTACCGTCACCTCGATCACCGCCTCCTGTTTCCTTGTAGCGGATACACTTCTTCTTGCGCCGACACGGCTTGCACCACTGGTTCTGTTGGTCGAGTCCGTAGCGTGCTCGACACTTTTTCATACTATTCCCTCCAGGATCAGCCGGACTGCGATCCTTTTTCCGCTTCTTTTTCTTCGCACCGTACCCGTAGTTATCCCGTGCCGTCCAGCCAGGATAGAGTTCCATGTGCAGTTGACGTTCCTGTCGTGCTTTGTCGTAGTAGACGCTCTGCTCTTCGCGCGACAGTGAATGCCACTTTCGACCCAGGATTTGGTTAATGGCGGCCGATTCCTTCAGCGTGCACTCGGCTACCACCTTTGCCCGCATCTCCTTCATGTACAGCATGAACGCATTCAGCGGCTTCTTCACGTGGCTGCGCTTCTTCTCCAGTGCAGCTTCACGCTCCGCCAACGACTGGTGCTTGTGGCCACCTCCACCACCGCCGCCACTGCCGTTGTTGTTGTGATGATTTTGGTGATGATTGTGATGGTTGTGGTTCGTGTGATGGTTACTGTTGTTATTGTTGTTGTTGTTGCTATGCTGATCACCGAGCGATCCTCCCGATCGATGGTGGTGGTAGGAGGAGGAAGAGCGATGGTGATGGTGATGTCCCGACGAAGGTTCATGATCAGTCCCTGACGATGAGGATTCCAGCTTGATCGATGCTCCCTGCCGATCACCTCCCCGGTGTGATGCACCACCACTGCCGGGAATGTCCTGCTTCGGACCGGGCGTGATAATCGCCGGATGGCCCGGATTTAGCACTGGATGTGATGGATGGATGCTGGGTGGAAGTAAGGTCGGCGAGTAGCGATAGAAATCACTCGACAGCGACGTGTAGATTTGTAACGACGAAGGATAGGGCGTTCGGAAACCGGCGGCCGGGCTGTAGAGTGACGGCGAGTGCCAGGATGATGGCACCGGCAACATGTCCGGACTGATCATCGGATAGGGATACTGGCTAGTAGGAAAGCTGTACAGAGGCGGCCTCGTCAGGCTCATGGTCTTCGGGTCCAGCTGGTACGGTAAGATGCCACAGTGAGCTGGCGGGGGCGAAGAGAGATGGTCTCCATTATGGCAGAAGAACGGTGGCAAGCTCATCTTGTTTGCCATCGATACCGGAAGCCCGGCTGCTGCGCCATTAGGGTAGGAGTAGGGAGGTACGATGTAACCCATGTTAAATCCGGGATGCGGTGCTCCGTGTGGCAACTTCCCACCTGATCCACCTCCACCACTGCCTCCGCCACTTCCGCCATACAGGGAGTTAGAGCTTTCATGGCGGGATGTTCCATTTTTGACCGTCTTCTCCTCGCTTTCAGTCAAATCGATCAGGCTAGACTTTTCTTCTAGCAGATTCTCAGACAGTTTCTCGTCGTCCCGGTCGCCTTCGTCCTTAAACACTTTCACCTCGTCCGTGCTGCCCAGCTCATCGCCGGTTGAACTGTTGTGTGGCATTTTGCACACCGATTGCTACTCCCGAATTCACTAATAAAATACAACTCTTTGAAGGGCCTCAGTCACCCTTGATCGTACACACTGTGCAACTATACTAAATCGATTTTTTCCTTGAGGATCATTCACGCACTTGCATAAAATAAGGCACTTGGAATTCGTCGCTGAATATTATTATTAACCTTACGGCAAAAACATTAAACATTCGAATTTGTTGACCACTTCGTCTACCCACACGAGGTAACAAGGCACTCGATTGCTCACGGGTGGCACTACCTTTGACCAGGCTTTGCACTTGCTCCCTTGGTTGCTTCTTTTCTCTTACACACACCGCCACTGAACCAGACGCAGATGGGGCCAAACTTTTTCTTTTTCGATTGCAATTGCACTTTGCCTACGACTCTCACTCTGCTATTCTAGATTCCGCACATTCATACGCACACACACGCACACTCGCACACAAGCTCAGAAGTGAGCCAGCATTCTCGCCCTGCTGGGTGGCGCTATCGTAGTGCAATTGCACCTTTTCGCACTCAACTACACTCACTGTCGCACTGTCCGCCAGCACCGGACGCCGGAGTGCGTCAAATTTCGCGGTGTCTGTTTTTGACAATCCGTTGGCGATCGAAGGCCTATCGGCGCCATCGAATACGGCCCCTACCGTCGTCCTCCGATGATGTTGTTCTCCTGCTCCGTGGCTGAGACCGAGCGCATGAACGCAATAATCCGATCATGTTCCGGTGCGTCCCGGTAGCAGGTTGGCAAGCGCAACAGCTCGCGCTGACGCTAATGTGTTCCGCATGTGAGCGTTGTTTCACGGCTCGCGATGCTGTCGTACCGGTCGCGATGCCGTCATCTTGCAGGAAAGGATAGAGAACGCGTTACACTTGTGTTTCTTCCACTCCAGCTACAACGACCACCAACAACCGGGGGTGGGCGTTGGATGGACAGGAAAGCTAGAATACGCGCCCGAAACACACAACACACACTCGCGCACACGCTGTTGATGAGTAATTGGCCTACTGCGTGTGTTTTACTATTATTATGACATTTGTTGCGATAGAAAATGGCCTTCACAGGGTAGTAGCACGCGCAGAAAGCTTTTTGTTTTTTTTTTCTCTTCGTTTGGCACTGGACGGAATCTGCGGTTCACACAAATGACCCAACAAATGGGGCAAATCTCCGGGCGTGTGGAATTGACTTCTTTCTATCTCCTCTCTACAGCTTCCATTACTGTAACACAACCACTATTGCTATTATTGACATAGCTACATAGAGCCCCTAGACTGGCAAGGGAGGCTGATTCTTAACGGCTTGTTAGCGACTTGGATGTTCGCCGTTGTTTTGCACTGCTCACAACATCACATTCCCGACCGAGCACGCACCCGCACCCTGATCTTCACCATACATCTCGCGAAACGCGAGCAACGCGATAAGACACACCTTGTTTTCTTTGCTCAGCACAGCCAGCCAGCCACACAGTGGCTATAATTTCGTGTGAAGGATTGCTTTAAGCTTACACCACCGAGCTACACTACACTTGGGGACACTTGGCCGATACTCTGCGTACCGTGAAAATAATCGGATCGATCGGATCGAACCCTCGCTGCATTCGCCACGATTCCCGACGGCACTTGCACACTACACTTGCGCTGATTCCTGGGTAGAGATGCACTTGCCGCTCCTGACCTGCGTGCGTGTAGAGGATGTTGTGCACTTCGATTGTTTCTTTCCGAACGTTTTCCCCAATTTTAGAAGCGATTGTTTTCCCAATTTTCCGTACGGTTTGTGAATGTTTTTCGTCTTGTTTTTGTTCTTGCGCGCGCCGATCGCGAGCGAACTTACTTCGATGGTGGTGAGAAAATGAATGAGAGAGAGCCGCCAACGTTCCTCTCTCGTCATGTCACATTTTGCTGCTAGTGTTTCTTGCTTCCTCCTCCCTTCTTGGCCCTATCAAACGCACGTCAAACTTCAGAGCGAAAAGGGCGAGAGCCGAAGATAGCCGAAGTCTTTCCAATATGGCGGTGACGTTTTGGATCGAAAAAATCGGCCGCACATTGGGAACATGGGTAGAGCTCGTAAAAAATATGTTGCCTTTGTTTTACAAGTTGATAAATGTTAAAGAAAAGGAGGAAAATAGTTGAAGGCATACAATTACAAACATTACAATTTACTAAGATCAAGGGAAAGACGGACAAGTACGATTTTTGATGGTGAATGCATTTTTTAACTGTTATCGAATGAATTACACATTCAGATGCATACAGATAATAAATATAATCGACTGTTGCATTTTGTTGAAATTTTTAATAAGAAAGTAAGTTTTCATAATATTTATCTTCTGTTTTAATCGTAGGGAAACAGCTACGCTGATGGGGGCATAATCCGAACAATTATAATTTTATTACAACAGAGTTCCGTGATGAATGAAACATAGGTCAACCAAGCAGACATCCTTACGCCATACGCAACAAGGTGATAGTTTGTAACGAAGATATGACACAAATAGACCAGGGTAGTAAACATACAACCATCAAACAATGGGTCCTGTAGGTGCCGTAGTCTTCCAAGTCTAGTGATTGCAATCGATCTTATAGGCGTATCCTTTTAGCAACGGATGTAATCAGAGACACCCTTGCCATTTCCTTTTTTTTTGTAACGGAAGGCGTTGTCTTGCTGGAAGGAAATTCAATTAAACAGGAAATTGTTTACCGCCGATTGTATTTTTCGATGCAAGAAGCAACGCACCAGTGAAATGGTAACGCAATAAAAGAATTAAAATTGAAACGAAATTGACCTCTAACGAACGAGCGAGTTTTGAAAGTTGACGGTGTAATAAATGTCACGTGTTCTAGAGCCCAGCGCACCATTTCTCCTTCGACGGAAATGACATTCCTTCTTTATGCATTTGCCGTGCAGTGTCTAGAGGAAGCGTGTGGAGAGGTTTAAAATGGCCATGTAAGGGTATATGCTCATACAAAACAAACTGATCCCACTGTTTGCATTCCTGGTAAACCTCATCTTACCTTGTGGCGATGAGCCGGTCGCCATGCACAACGTCTCGTCCAACGTCTTGGAAATGCACTTTTCAAATGTCACTGTAGAAGGGATGCTTGTTTTTCTGCTGGCCGCGCCATGATGTCGCGGCAGACCACCACCCAAGCACGCACCCTTTTGCACCATCCAACGCTCCGTTCGGTGTTCTGCCAATCGACAGGTTAGAGTGAGGGATGGAAAGAATAACATGGAAGAAATTAGTCCCCCGACGCGACAAAAATCAGTCTCTGCTGGAGAAAGAACGCTGGAGGGAAAAGGTACAAATAAATAGTAAAACCTTTTGTTATCATGCTGTGCAAATATGGTTCAATATCCATTATTGGTACGCACTTGTTTATCTTTGTCCCTTCCTTAGTCGTACCTTCCGCTCGGTGGAAAGGGACGAAACACGTTGCGCTGTTGGTGCACAACTGACCCACACGCGGTTCACAGGCCTTTCCCAACGGCTTCGAAATGCGTGAAAGCGATAGCGAAGTCCTACGTAAGCTAGGCGATAGGTGGTGCGTCACAGGGGAAGGTACCACGAAGGATATTATTTACACCTCGATTCTGGCTCGAAGGGCTCGATCGTTCACAATCGTGTATGGCGTCCAGGGGAGCGAGTCCTTTTTTTTGGTATGACGTCTTTCAAATGTTTACTTTTTAATCTACCAGAACGAATACATTTCTCGGTATTGGGTACGGTTCTTTTGGGTCCCAAATATTCGGGACGGTCATTCTACGGGATTGCGTTCCATTGCTGTCCTTCGTACTCATCCTCCCGCATTTTCAATGGTTTCACTTCCTTATTTTTTTTACTCAGATTCGTATGTTTTCGTGGCTCAGCTAAGCGTCCGAAGCGTTTGGGTTGGACGCACAACAAGCTTTTTTCTTCAAATAAGCATTTTTGGTGTTATTTATTGTCCATCGAAACGGCGTGATGGGCGATGTGTGATAATCGAATTGCCTGGCAACTTCTCACAGGCACCGAAATCTCACGCATCGAGGCAGGTTGGCAGGAACGCTGTCCTTTCACTGTGATCGCTGTCCAGAATGGTGCGTGGTAGTGATGAGATTGCTGCTAGGCATGAGAAGGACACATTAGAAATTCTTAGCACATTCGATCCGGCGTTTGCCTGCAGGTTAAAGTTCTATTCTCTGCTCGCAGTTTTGCTGCAGTCTGTTTGATGGCCCTATTCCCTCTGGGCCCTTCCTGATTAAGCGACCGAAGCTAAATGTTCCCTTCTCGGAAAAATATCGAACTATCGAACGATTTTTAAGGAAGCAAGTAGAAATAAAACATAAAACACCGAATATTGCACCGAATTTACGCATCATCACGCGTCGTCACTCGATCGTTTCTCGTGCAGACAGGATCAGGTTCGGCTGTATCGTGTTACGCACCTGAAAGCGAACCCCTGGCAGGAGCACAATTGGGCGAATGATTAATGTTTTCCTTCGAGAAAATTTCACCAAACAGCCCACCCGTCGAGTTTTGATCAGTCCCATCAAAATTGGCAATTGTGTACACGTTCGGAGCGTATTGCTGGAAGGATCGGGCAGAACGGACAGAACGGGAACGGGAACGGGAAGGAGCGGCGATCAAGCAGGAACGATCTGCGGAACGAAGGGGCAAATTTCACGTCTCTTTAACTAGGAACAATCTGTGCAATGTGGTTGTCCCTTCAGTTGTTGAGCAAAGTTTTCGTACGCTTGCTGCTGCTGGTATTCTTTCATGGCAGGTTGTTTCGGCCCTTGCTGCGTGTATATGTTTGCCAGGCGAGATCCTTCCTGGGATCCCGGAATCATTAGCAAACGCAACGAGGGGTCTTGGGTTGTGTTAGTTTCAGCACCACTCCCCCCGTTACTCCTATTCCTCCAGCGACCAGTCTTACTGATAGTCAGCAACGGGATCAATGGGATTCCGGATCAGGTAGTCGATGTGAGCCAGTGCCAGGATTTCTTATGTCTTCTCGCTGGTTCTCGCTTGGCTGGCACTGTGGCAGGGTTGGTCCGTAAATCGTCCCCTGCTTCTTTTCTTCTTCTGCTGCTGCTGTTGCTCCTCTTACACACTCTTCAAAACGGTTCTGTACAATGCATTCTTGTTTCCCATCACGTCCATCCGTTTGTCCGGTCGTTTTTAATACAGCGAGCAAGAGCATCGTAAAGAAAGAGCTGGAATGGAATAAAACATAACAGCAACAACAACAGTACAAAAAAAGCAACCCCGAATCCCTGAAATTCTATGGGTAATTTATGGCAATCGGTCCAGCCCAACAAGGCTTCGAAGAATGAGGAAAAACAATCGTTATGGCAAGCTTTGCGTTTCGTTTTGCTCTGCATTAGAATGGGCCAAAAACACAAACGCCAACAAACCCTCGGTCCATGGTCCAACCGAACCTCGTAGCATCAACAAACGCAAACATGCTTTGTGTGATGCGATTCGAGCTGCTGCGGCCATCCGGTTGACGATCGAGAAGAGGGCTTACTTGGTTAGAGCCTTCCTGCTTATCTGCAAACCGTGATTGAACCTGCGGAAATCGGCTTCCAAGGATTAACCGCACCGAGGTTGAATGCTGTCGCACCAGCGGGTGTTTGGTTTGGTAGCTTTTCGGCAACTCCTCCCCCGAGCAAGTTGGTGGATTAGGATTAACCATTCACATCCACCATCGTTCGTCTTCAACACGAGCGAACAATGACCAATTTGTGGATGAGTGTGAAGATGCGGCATTCATGTGAGGTGGCATCGTATTGTACCGTCTACCACAGCAGCTTTGATGTGGTACCGTGAGGTGCCAAAAGTGATAGAAGTCTAACTGTCAAGTGGTCAATCCTGCGGTTCACTGCACCCGTCGCGGATCATTCTTGATCTCAGAGCCTTGACCCAGTTCCGCTTCTTCGGCTGGCTGGCACCTTGTTATGGCAAATGAATGAGGACAGTGGACAAGAAAAAACCTCGAGCATGGGGTGCGATCGTTTATCGATCGTTAGATGTTGCCGAGGGCGCAGTGGACGATTTGTTCTTTCCCGTAAGTAGTGACGCAAGCGTGCACGCGCCCTGATTCTCCTTCAGATCAAAGAGCGAATGCCGCTGTAAAGAAGGATATGTGCGCAGGATCGAAACGACAGGCAACGACACGCTAGCGGTGATGAAGCTGGTGTTTGATGAAAACCGAAAATGATGCTGATGAAGATGATGATGAGGTTGATGTTACGGAACCATGTCAATATTATAAACATGTCAAAACACTTGCGGTTGGTGGTCGGTAGACGATCAGTTGTGTGTTTTTTGGGTCTCACTTCAGCGAGAGAGAATAAATTTCGTGGCCATCAATGGAGGAGGGTTCGGTAGACGATACGCTTGTTCAACTGATCGTATGTCAATTTTTGGCCTAACGTGGTAATTACTAGAGGCGTTCCCTCAGCGCTCCGTGGCGGCAGATTCGTGGGCAAAGACGAAATTATACGGTTGCTTTGATCGGTTAGATGGATCGTTTTCACTAAACTATCAGCAGAGGTAGCCGTGCCCGTTTGTGATCGCCCAGGCCGGTATGTATTTTGTATGCGGCGCATTAGAAAATTATGATTTCATAATTGGAGTTGGAGTATACATAGGCGACCCGAAGGATAAAAGCTGAAGCGGTGATGAAATAACGATTTCATTTGCTTTACCGATCGGGCTTGTTAAGGAGGTCCTGGGACGATCGTCGATGTGTGTGGTGAAGCTTGAGAAACTGATTTTGGCAGCTAATTGGCGGAATACCATTCTATGGCGCCGACAGCTTAATGAAATCGTTTATGACACGCAGTGGGAAATACCCACCGTGTTTGGTGTTTCAAATAATCATATCCGGCGCAAACTCGGCATTGGTTTGCGGTACAAAAGATGAATCCAGAAAGATTAACTCATAGCAAATATTGGAGGTTTTTTTACTTTTTTGTTCCAAACATTATTTATTTAAAATCGCGTCGTTTTTATTCACTAGTTTTTCATTTCTTTCAATCAATCACGTCTTGTGTACGAAGTACCTGGCTTAGCACATTACAAGCTAGAACGATTGATTATTTTCATTGCTGCTTCGTCCTTCAATTGCTAGCTCATAAACTTCATTTTATATACCAATTGAATTGTATACTGTATACTGCTATTGTATACTGCTGATATAGTACATTAAAGACGTACTCATTTGCAAACGAATGGTGCAAGGATTAACATGGATTGATGCATGGAGTATGTGAAGTAATACAGTTTCAAAAGTACTATTAATTGTGCAAAGAAGCTAATTATAAATGTTTACGAATTGTTCGATTCGAAATGAATTCATATAAGCTATATTCGAGCGTTCTTATGAACCGCGAAGTTCCTCTAAAAAGCACAATAAAAATTGCATACCTTTAGGCGCATACAGTTATCGATTTTCCTGTACTGCAAATTGCATACTTTTAGGAGTAAATATTGTGCTACAGGAAAAACTTATGTTTAGACTAGAATTTTGTAATTTAAAATGTTGTAAACTATTATTATTATAATTTGTTGTACCAAAGTGTGAGTCTCGCTTTGTGCATGATATTTGTGATGAGCTTATTTTTATTCATCACGATAATCACATCATGGTATCATGGTTAAAAGAAACATGTAAGGCATAGACTAACATAATTTACAAAACTCCTGTCACATATTCTTGTGCCTTTTTTTGCGATTTGTTTGTTGCGTACGTCGAGTGGTCTAATGAGTTTGAGACAGTAAATAAAGTAATCAACGGACAATACAAACCTTCAGCTCTCCTTAACATTCCAGCTTACATGAAAGTCCCTTGTTGCTTACGTTCCGTGGCAATCACAATTAACAATCGCAATAAAAATCCTGCAAAACTTTCCCAATAACGAAACGTTGAAAGAAGGCCTATGACAGAGAACGAAAGAGAGTGGAAAGAGAGAAAGAGAGAGAGAGAGGGAGAGAGTTCGCGTCTCCATCATGCTAACAGGGAAACGATGGTGGATAAAAGATTCGAAACGGCCATCAGGTCGTAAAATGGGCTGAAGGAAATGGTGGTCCTTTCCGGGTGACCTTTTAATCCTTCGGCCGTGGCGACTTTCCTTTTCTTTTGTGTGAGCCATAAATCAGTTAAACAAATTCATTTGCCTTTCAGTCAAAAATTTTCTTCGTCACGATCAACCCCCTCACACTGGCAATTTTTTCTTCACTTTCCACACGCTTGTCAGTCCGCACCAGGCGTCTAAGGTCTGGGGGAGAGGTTACAATATTTGTTGCGTTTTATTTCGTTTTTTACGATTTTCCAGCAGTTCGTGAAGTGAAATTTGTTCATTTTTCTTCCATTTTCGACACGTTTTTAAACGCGAACGGTGCAAATGGACGGTTGGTGTTAGCTGTGCTCAACGGGAGCAAACGCTGTCCCCGGGCTCATGCAAGGAACGGCAGTAAACGGAAGACCCCGTGTGCGTGTCACTTTATGAGGAGGGAAATTCGTTGCCACCTTCTCGCCGCGGGTCCCATGTGCGGGACTGTTTGTGGTTTTGCCGGGTGACGACGATGGAGCGAACGGTGATAAAAATGAACATTCTGTTGACAAAAGTTTATCGATGGCCATCTCGCGCCACCCCCGATGAACGTCTATGAACACCAGTTCCCTGCCAGGCCAAACAAATTATCCCGTCCATTCCGTTCAAACGTCTTCCGGCTGGGCGAATGACCAGCACGACCATCATCACGAGTGGAATGTGAATAAAAGTGGCCACAGCCAGCAATACAGCATTCCCTCACCATTCGATGTGCGTGCGCTGGTCCGTTAGTTATTTTTTATGTTTTCAGATGAATTATGCGCTCGAGCGAAGGAGCGAGTGGCCTGCTCACCTGCCCAACACCAACAACAACATCCCGAATCAGATGGCTTCTTGAATGTGGAGCGTTTTATAGACTTATGGTTTTATGACTCTCTAGCGGAATGCTTCTTACGCTCGTGTGGTTGTGATGATGGCCAAGACGACAGGCTAGACAAAACCGTTCTCAACCAACCAACTAATCGACCGACCGGGTAAGGAGAGTGAGAAAACACAGGCTCGCGCGCGCAACAGGGTGATTTATCGAACGAATGGGGCCAGACGTGAAGAAAACTGAACGCAACTGAAGCCGCTAATCCGACAGGTACTTGCCACCAAAAAGCCTGTTGGTTTGGTGTTCTGCAGAAAGGGGGACGGGTGGAATGGCACCAGAAGGAACCGAGCACGGTGACCGTTTCTAAAACGTGTTCCGAGCGCTAATCCTTACCCGGTTCCGGTGGTATTTACCGTGGGTTTCTAATTTGAATCCCAGCAACCTGCACTTGATCACGTCCTCATCAGCTAGTTCGAGTCGGGCGTTTGAATGGGGCTTGGTCAGTCAGTCGCTCGATTTCCTCATGACACTGTTTAGCTCCGGCTGCTTGTCACCTTGTCGCTGATGAAGATGTTGAAACGCTGGATCTAAAGACCGTTTGCTTGTCTCACCTTGTTCGTCTCGTTGTCGATCTTGATCGGATTTATGACAAACAAGTCGTAAAATAATAACATGACAATTTATTAGCTGAGCGTCGGAGGATTTTCGTTTGGCCGGATTTGCGGTGAGTTTGTTTGGATGTGTACTATGTAGGGTAGATACTATAAATAAAACAGTATACTGTTTATACGCACAAACCAACCAATCTTTCTGCCTTCTACCATCGAACGAGTTCAATTAAACGGAGGTAATTTTTGTGATGCTGTCACTGATTTTGTAAAATTTGACCAGCACATCAGCATTATTAAAAATTGCTGGAAACAGGAAAGTAGAGTAAGAAGTAACAAAACCCTATTTCCTAACGTCATCAATTTGTGTGTGCATATGTAAAGCTTCTGTTGCGATTGGTATTTTTACAAAAATTGGTCCACCGGTATCTCGAGTAAAAAGTGCTATTTAGTAACAAAGGCAAAAAAAAAATTAACGGCAATTTCAACCTGATCTCTTGTCATATTTTTGCACGGCTGTGAGTTTTTGCGCCTGGTTCCAATGGTGGAACCATATAGAAAGAGATCAGAGTTTGATTGGATGGGAATCGATTCCTGGAGAAAGCCATTTTTATTTTCACTCCGATACACTCGGTACCTCGGTGGACGACTCAGTGGAGCAATGCAATCCCATCGATGCAATATTCAAAACTCATCCAGATCCCGGAGCATCGACAGCAGTTACGTGTAATGGTGACCGTCGCGAGCTCCCTACCTGAGGGATTAGTGACACTTGTCATTCGATGTAGTCGATCCACGGATCGACCGTGCTGGACCTTCCTACCCCTCCGAATCAACTAAGAGCAATGGACGGAGAGTCCCCATTCGTCAAAGGCCGTTGGAGCGTTAATTAAACGCCAAAGTGCTTAGGGACTTCTATGCTTCTCGTCTGCTCGTGTCTGCTCGCGTGGTTTTTTTGTTTGTTACATCGTTGCCAGGAAGAATTTCCACGGTGGGTAACCGTAACATAGTGCTGTGAACAGTGTGTGCGAGCCTGACTCGGAGGGTGTCAATTTGCTTGTCAATTTAAGCTTCGTTACGTTTGATTACAACCATCGGTCGATCGTACGCAGCGCAACTAGAGCATCGGCATGTAATGCATCATTGGTGTGCGGGCTCCAGTGGACACACCACACTCCTGCATGCACACTGAGAGCGGTTACGTATACATTCTATGCGCACACACCATTTTGCAATGCATCTGCGGTCCCTGGGGCAAAACCACACTTCCGTTGTAGTTGCGTTGCTTTGCGAAGGAGTTTTTCGGATATAAGTAGTGGTAGACTTGTAGGATCCCCTGTTCGATCCAAAAATCCTGACCGGAAAGTTCGTTAACTTTTTCTGCCACGTGACCGGCTGGTCGAATCCGTTGCTGCTGCTGTCTGTGCTGATGGTCGAAAGGATCACTTAATCAATATTTCAAAAAGAACCAAGATTCAATCCCCTCCGGATAGCCGTTTTCTGGGCGAGATCTGGGTGTGAGACTTTTCGGGCTGCTGGGGTGAGAGGTTGGTTGAGGTTGAAGAAAAGAACTTTTACCGGATGTAGGAATCTATGGGAGGCCTACGGAAATCGGGAAAGATGGGAAGGCAAAGTGAGAGCTAAAATAAATAAAATAAAGTTCTATAATCTTATTTTAAGTAAGAATCCCGAACGCAGCGGTACGCTGTAGGGCATAACAATCATTGAACAATTGTGTAACTTTCAACCAAATTCTATCGAGTTCCATTTTAGCATGTTCAACAACCACTTCTGCTAAGCAACTCAACAACAACAATAACAGAAACACTTATTCGTAAAAATTGGACCACAATCGAATGGCGCACCGAAGAATTGATATTTTGCATTTCCGGTAACAGCAGCAGGCGGAAAGTTGCTGTTTAGTATATATTGCCGAATTCCTTTGCACAATACGTGTGTGACTCGTCGGTTGGAGTAGAATTTGTGTGCACTCTTGCGATCCAAGGCGACTTCGCGTTGCGTGTACCATTGCAAATGCAATGTCTCTTGCGCTAGCGGCAGAGTTTTGGACAAACTTAGGAGAACGGGTAAGGACGTGAGGGCACTAACTTTTAAGCAAACCGGGGAAGCAGGAAGCAGTTAAGAATACAGCAGTTGATTGAATTGATTGGGCCAGAAGTGGAAAAGTTCACCTGCATAAGCTGACACTCGTTACGTCTCCTGCTGAGGTGGATGATGTTTTTTTTGCTGCTCTACTTGGCCGTTGCGACTTCCCATTCACATTGAACCAGTTTGGTACGGAGAAAACGTGGAACCGAGTTTCCAGTGGTTTGGAAGTAGTAGTGCGCGGGAAGGAAAAGTTTCCTTTTCTCAATTTTTTCCTTCAATCGCACGATGGTTCCAAGTTTGGTTGCCTGGGCCCGGAAGCCTTTGGGTGAATTTTTACTTCCTCCAGCGTAACGCGGCGTTGACAATAAACCGGAAACAGGTTTAGAAGTTTTTGCGTCGCTGTTATTGTTGTTGTCGATGTTGCAGTCTCCCACTAGCGATCCTCCCGGGAAGGAGCTGTAGCTCTACTGCGCTGGGAATGATATTGAAAGTTGCCCATTCTTGCCGTAGCTTAATGCGGTGGCATTGTGAAACTGTGACCACATTGCAAATGCCAGTCGCCACATCAGGTTTGCAAAAGTAGCTTACGATGTAGCTGGAGAAGAGGGCAAGTGCTTCCCGGGTCTTTGCCAAAATCCTTGAGCTTCAGGCGACCAACGTGCACTTTTGGTCTCAGAAAACAGGCAAAGAAATGTTTGCTCGGTACGATTGCTGTTGTACCGAAAAGTTGCTCATTGTTGGTGCATTACTATTAACTTCAGCCTATAAATATCCATAAACACGTAATATTGCCCTTCCGGCGCAATACTTTCCCAGATCGTATGGTGGAGATGCACTTTATTACAACGCACACTGCCGATTGCTGAAGCTTTTCAATAAAAACAAAAAATTACCACCCGAAACACTACCGAAGGCTCTTGCGGGGGATCTTTACTTGTTGGCCGGTGGCGTCAGTGTGGTGTGACCAGAGAGAGAGAGAGAGAGAGAGAGGGAGAGAGGGGGGGGGGGTAGTCGAAAAATAGGACTTAATAATTTAAATTGAAATTAATGTCCAGTTGTTTACAGGCTATGTAAAATGTATTGCAGCTCACACACACACGCGTACAAACATTCTGACGCTTCTCTCTTGGGCATGTGCAACGGGTCCACATCGTTTACGATGCGAATTAAGGCGAGCCCATTCGTTTGGGAGCGTCCTGTTCCTTACGGTGCTATTTGAACACGGATAAGTGTAGGCAACACTTTTGTGCAGTGGATCGGTTTGCATAATGTCGACAAACAAACCCCGTAGTACCAACATAAACACACACACACACACACACACACACACACACACACACACACACACACATACCGATATCAAAACAACCAGAACGGTCCCAAGGATTGAGCCTGGAATGGGGGGGGAGTGAAAGTTTAGCAGGAAAACTTTAAGCTTCTTGTTTGCTTTAGTTGCTACTAGTTGTGATGATGCTGCAGCAGTGTTGTTATGCACGGCCATATGCCGGTGGTACCGTGGCTGCCGGCGTCTTTTGTGGGATGGTTTCGGTTCCAGTACAGTGCAGCGTCCGTGCCAAGCACATCCTCGGCACTACGTTGCAGTGAGAGTAATTTTCATTTTTAATGTCCTATTTCGCTCCCTGCGCTGGTAATTTTGCATAAATATAAATATATTTCTTATGAAGCGCCGGCTTTGGTTCCGCTCCCGCGAACTGACGACGACGACGACGACGACGACGCCGGTGATGCCTGCGGTGGTTCAGTATTAGTGGCACATCTTTCACCGATCCGACACGACAGAAAGTTGTGCGGTTCGCGTTTGTAAATAATAGATGCGATGGATGAAACCATTAACAGCCGGGCCGGGCCAGCAGATTTTTCGGCTGCATTGTGTAGCATCGGAGGCAGCAGCATCGCCCGAGCGCCACCGGATGTGGGAATTATATCTGCGATAAGAAGAAATCATCACCGGGCAGCACGGCAGACAGGGACTTCTGGCCGATGCAATCAGTGACAAGGGGCACACTCTGTTGCGGCTCATACGCTGTTCCGGCTTGAGGTTGATTTTCGGCGAGCGTAATCGCGATGGGATGAAATAACCGCGAACACATAGTACCCATAGTGTAGCCCGGTTGGCCGGCGATTCCCGTGGGAGTTGGATATGAATAATTTAAGCTCACCGCGCAAAGTTTCCCCGAGATCGGAACTCTCTCGGTCGCCTTTTTTTGTATTTCATATGGAGCGTTTTTCTCTCTATCTCTCCTGTTCAAGTTTACTCTAGCCTGCCAACACCGGCAATACCGGATGAGTAGCAGGAAAATCCATTTCCTGTGCGACGACGTACTACAACCATCAGTGCATCGCTCTACGGTGGGAATGTCAATGCACCATCTTCACTGGGGTGGAGGGAAAAGATAAGAAAAATATCATCTTAAACGCATGAGGACTACGTCCTGATGTTTTTCTTTTTATCCCCTCGGTACCACGGCACGGTCGGCTTGGGGTGAACGAGCAATCAACGAGACGTACGCATGAAGCGAGAAGCATCAAATGTTTAAAAATGTATTTTCCATTGCTAAAAGGTCCCATGTTTTCCGTGACACACCGGGCAAGAGGGTCATGGTTCGCAGAGAGATCAAAAGAATGTTTGTAATTTTCTTCGATGAAGTTAAGGTATTTTTATCGAAAGTTGCTCATCGGAAGACGATTCACTTGCGACCTGCATGATAAAGAACACTGCGCGTTGCTGCGAAGGGTGTGAATTGTATGTTGGACCGATTTGGTCGTCTTTTGATAGTGGTCCCCCATCCCCTGCCTCCCTCTGCAAGAAGTCTCAGCTGAAGAAGTTGGTCCCGAAAATAACGAACCTTGGCCGGAGGTTTTATTTTGAAGGGTGCTGTGGCAAAAATGAAAAGCGAACTTTTTCCATTAGCTCTAGTTCCCGCGTCTTTCATTACCTTTCATCATCGAGTGGCCACATTTTTACTGTCAAGAGCAAATTACGAAATTTGTTGAGCTAAATTGTTGGCAATAATTCGCTGAACTATATGCTGTGGGCTGAACGGTGAGGTTGTCGAGAGTTTTGAGTGCTTCCCTTTTGGGTGGTGAGTAAATCGACTCGTTGCAACGAACTTGATGCAGTACACTTTTCGTACAATTTGCAGTACTTGTGCTTCATGTTTGTCATCGTTTCATTAGGACGAAGAGCATGTAGCGAAGGAAAAATGTAGCTTCATTTCCTTCAACTTATTACCGCTTTCGGAAGCCAGCAAGGGCAGCCTGCTACAGTTTGAACGGTTATCTTTTGGTCAGGTGAAGAAGACACTTTAGCTACTTCGGACGCGACAGTAGCAGCTTCAGTTCCGTTTTCTTTTTACGATTGTTGCCACAAGAATGGCTTCCGGAAAGTATCACAGTACCTGAAATTGGTTCAATGGAAAGTGTGGAAGTCGTTCTAATTGCGTAATAGGACAGAACTTTTCTGCGTCATTTTGCCTTACCGGGATCCTTACTAAGCTGTCTCGGTTTCGGGAGTATTAACTGCATTGTGTGCCACAAACGGGTTGCCACACCGTCGACGTTGACGGTTGGGGAGTTAGTTTGTGCAGAACTTTTATCATACGTCGTGGGTAAAGTTTGTGATTATTTTTATCTGCTCCCTGTATTATCCCGTTGACGTTTTGGTCGGTAGAGGTCCGCCGCTAAAACGAGTGCTTCAGCGTTAGATATTAATAGTGGCAGTTTCTTCACGTGCTTCTACCACCACTAGCTTAGTGGTATGATAGGACAGAAAGTTACCGTTGCTAAGTTTGTATGGTTTTTTTTTTCTTTGGCTTTTACCCGCCACATTAACGGTTCGTTTGGGCTTAAAGTTGTCGGCAAGAGTCATTAGTCGATAAGAAAGTCGAAATATTCTTGCTAGCGAATACGGTGGCGAAACCATATCGAATAATGCTCTCGTCCGTCGTCCGAGGACGGTGGTGCGGTACGAAAACCACACGTACATGAACACATCTGCACTGATCACAGGTCTCAGACACAAACGTCGGAAATGGGTACAATTCCTTGGGGATTTGAAAACCATTTGATGTTAAGAAGGATTTTCAATCCAAGGATTCGGTACAAAGAACACAAATAGCATAACATAAACACAGGCAAAGAATCCCAATGAAGGGGAGCCGTTTCTTTTGGAGCCTAATAAACTTTCATGATGTTGTCATCTTCAGAGAAAGAAAAAGAGAGAGTGACTGTGTGGGTTCTTTCTATTTTTTTTGTTGCAACAACATAACTGCACCACAGGGAAGTTCGAGGGCAATGGGACAGATGGATGAAAGGCATGTATAAAAAAAGTTTCTTAAAGTAAGCGAGTTTTACCATCGCTGTTGAAATGGGAATGATGATACGCGCAAGAAACGCCGAACCGCAGCCAGCCACTGCAAGGAAATTAAAATTCAACATCAAGAAATTGAAATGCCGATGGCAAGGATTAAATGGTAAGGCAGGACAGTGTGGATTAGGAAAAAAGGTAAATAAAACAAAATGCAAAAACAGTGCAAGCACAACGCGGTGCCAGCTACTTGGGGAAGTTTTTAAAATGTTTTGAAATATTTTGCTTATTACCGAGACGAGACAAGTAGAAAGAAATTGCAAATATGCTGCGTTTGCTTGGGGATCCCGAACGGTTTTGTAACCGCAGCCGTTCATAAACTCGCTACGACAGGGTAGACCTTTGGTAGGCTGAAGTTAATTTAAACTTTAGTCATGTTTTCGAACTTTGCGCTCCCGTTTGCGGTCCCCTTTTGGCACTCGGGAAATCTACAGAGCGGCGCGTCGAACGGACCGCGTGGTCGTGCAAGAAGAAGGTCCTTCGTTTAGAGAGTTATGGCGTCGTGAAACCACTGCACGAAAGCCCACATTTTTGACGCTGAAAATCACCACATAAACCTGACGTGTGCTCACCTTCCATTCTAGGTGGTCGCTTACCATGTAGAGACTGCTGCTTGATTCTTGACGTCAAACGTCACAATTTTGTCTCATTAGCAGCATGGTTTCGATGGTAAACTTGATTAGATTTCTAATTACGGGTACATACACACGCACGCCCTCCACGTACGTGCCGAAGAGATGGAGTTTATTGGAGGATAATGCTTAAGCAGCATCAGAACGGAACATTGGCACAGCATCGACCCCTCTGGCTGTGGGCTGCTTAATTCATACCCTCGAATCAACTGTCACTCGTGCGCTGTCACAGATGTGACTGAGAGCTTCAGTGAACCGGTGTCGTATACGAGACTATAGTTTCCCCGTCCTTTTCCGGCCCGTGTTGATATATTGCAAAAGCCAGAGAGCGGCAAAATTTATGCTCATTTGGTACATTTTGTCCTTCCAGCACCTGTCCATAAAGCCAGGCGGCTAATTGTTTCTTTTCATCCAAACCTCAGCCCACACGGCACGGCATGACACACATGACTTCCGGTTTTTGTTTTTGGCCCAAAAATTAATTACATTTTTGATCCCATTGGGAGACTATTCCTGTGTTTCTCGCTCCCTTGGCCGCAATCTTAACCATCGAACCGAAGGGAAAGGATCGCGACCATTTTCTTTGCTCTGTCCGCAACGATGCAGGAAGCAGGGAGTAATCGTTTCCAAGCGGGAAATATATTTAGTTATTTCCATGGAAAAGAAAGCGGAATCGCCCAAGAAAATCTCGATACCAATTATGCGACCCTGCATTTGTCGTTGGCTGGCTGGCTGGCGCCGTATGTGTGTGTATGTGTGCACGTTACTACGAGGGCCCGACGGCCATTTTTCTCCCCCTTTTCGGGGTGGCTTTTCGCTTTCTGACTTTGTCTCGCCGTATCGTACAGACACATTCTAATATGGCAATGGTGGCAAGAATTCGCTGCCGAGCTCAAATGGCATTCCGATGGCAAAAGGAAGCACAAAGAAGAAGTCTTTTGCAAAGAACCCATTCGTCATGGTGTCTTAACGATGCAATCGTCTGCAGCCGTCACCAGCCTTCCGTGCGCTGTCCGTACTATTTTATTCCATTTTCTCCATTTTTGCTCTGATGGGGTTCATTTTCGCCGCTGCTGGTAGGCTATTGTCATTATTGTCGATGGTAGAACGTTTAAACGGTTGAACGGATGTACGGCATGCGTGGATGGGAAATGGTGTCTGAGCTTTAAACGCGAGATGGAAATGGATAATAGAAAATTGCATGCAATCGTAATGTCAAATGAACTTTAAATAAAGGCGGCTGGCGGCATACATTATATGTCTTTTTGATAAAATGGTATAACCATATAAGGTTAAATTTATATTCCCTAACTGTACACATCTAGTATCAAAAAGTGTAAAATATGTTTTCCTCTATTATACAAAAACTCACTTGCCAAAATGAGCAAAAACTAACACGAAGGGTGGTTGAACGATGTTCACATGGTGTGCCACCCGTCACGTACTGGAAATGTATTTTTAAATGAATTCAAACGGAATGTTCCGAATCATCAAACGAACTAAGGGACATCCCCTATCCTGAGTGAAGGACGTAGGCAAAACAAAAATCAAAAAAAGAACATGAAGCAAATTGTACCATTTCATTGGAATTTATTTTCATCGGGAAATGGTTCACTTGTAAAAAGGGGAACGCATAAAGAAATCTCAAATACACTGCTTCGGGACACAATATTTGAATGGTCATTACCGTGATCAGGATGAGGTTATGTTGTGTTGCATTGATGTATTTTGCAGGTACATTAAAGCATCGCTAGTATGACTGCATTGGTTTTCCCAACCGGTCCCAGTCCATTCCTGGTCTGGCGTGTGTAACAACAATGAGCGTAGCTAATTTTGCAAACCAATTTCCCATAAGCCATAAGCCGAGCGGTCATGCTGCGTGAGATCAATTACACACGATAATACGGCGTGGTAATATGATTTGGTTTCAAAAGCAAATTGCGACTCGCCAAATTCATCTAAATTAGCGTAATTAACCACACTTGATGTGCGAATTCGTTTCAATTAAAATTACAGTATGGAAATCGGAAAAGATCTGGCGGCTAGTGTGGGCACGGCGTGTGACACCGAAGGGAGCGAGTTGGGTGAAAATATCAAAATATAAGACTGCTGGAGGGTTTTGGGAGGGGATCGAACTACATTGCAAGTGCAACCAGATGTTAAATTCGAATGGTTCATCGAATTGAAACTCTGTGCTGCTGGTTCATCTTTGAATTTCCACTCCCTGGCTGTGGTTTGATGGGAAAGTTGGTCGGCAAGGGGCGTGCTATTCGCTTTTCGGCTTTAGAGTCGTGTATTGCATACGGCCAGGACGGGACCGGAACGTGGTTGCAAAACGGGGTTGAGTTAGTCGGGGAAGGATTTTTAATTTAATATTTTAAAAATCATTGTTGAATTGCGTTTTTTACTGGCCTTTCGTTGTGGTGCTCTTTTCTCTTCCATTGGTTGATGGGATTTTTTTTTGCTCATGTCTAGCTATATTGGACGGGTTTCACAAGTGTTTTCTCCGTACATGGAAAAAGGCTCGCTAGCACAAAAGCGACCGCATATATACATGCATCGGGTGGACGCTGCTGGTAAGCTAGAGCTTCGAGTGCACACATGAGACGGGAAAGCGATTGGAGTTGGAAATCGCCAAAGTGGAATTGTAAAATCAGATTATCAGACTGCGGGCTGTTTCTGTAATTGGCAAAAGGGGAACAAAGTCAGTGAAGGTACACTGAAATGGAAAGGGCGAGATCGGCAGAGGTACAGTGAGGTGGATAATATATTTTATATTTAAATTGAATCTGTATGATTGTTATTAAAATACTGTCAAATTGAATCTAAATGAAGTAGCAGATCAATCGAGGACACAGCCTTTTTTTATTCCAAAATGGATTTTCCATATCTGGTTAGCTGAGGGTAGTATTGAGTACTCGCCATGGGATGGTTCGGAGTAGTGTGTGTCCCGGTATTATGATATATTAATTAGATTACCGTTTTGATTTGTTGGCTAGTTTGCTCGTTGGCGCATTTGTCTTGCAGACTGATCTGCTCCTGGGGAATATATCAAGCGTGATTGATGGGCGTGAAGTGGTATGAATATGTATGCCGAGAAATGTAGCGTCCAGGTGGAAATTCATCGTAGCCCAATATCAGTACTGGAACGAGTTGATTTATACGCCATACCAAATATTGTCCGCCGATTAATTGTTCGGTGGATAGGGATGTGTTCGGGAGCAGCAACTGGGCAGGATAATGGTGTCAAGAAGCATGGGCGAAAGTCAGCGACGCGTGGCCATTTGCTTCGCGTTGTCGTAGGCGTCTGTGCACTTCAATCAAATTAATTAAATTGCATTAACAAGTTAAACATAAAGTTCCGTCAGCGGCAGCCAGCAAAGGGCAGAAGTGCAAGAAACTGGTAAAATTCTGGATCCTAGGCAAATAATCATCAGCCAGTCGGCAGTCATCACTCCCGTTACTCGCCAAGATGATACACATCGCACGTGAGATGAGTGAGCGAGCCGAGGGAACGTCACTCGTCACGCGAGCGGATCGGATCGGCAAAGTTTCCGGCCAGCCGGAAGTTGCTGTTTTCGCAGAACCATCCGCTCCTGTGCTCTGTTCTAAAACACCCTCCGTCGGTGTCGCATCAGTTAGCGACACCCCATCAATTTTCGCATCATAATTTAAATTAACATATTTCCATCCTAAAGAAGTTAGCACGAGCAGACTTTCACGGAGCAGAATCGCCTCCGAAAAAAAAGAACGTAAAATAAAACTGCGTGCTGCACGCGGGGGACAAACAAATTCGTAACGAAGTAACGGTAAGAGGCCGAAAGGACGTTGTTTAGGGCGCGTCATCTAGCAGGGTGAACGAGGCCACTAAACGACGCACAGGGCCAACGTGTTTTGTGTCATTAGAAATTGATTTAAATGGGAATGCAAGCAGGTTTGAATGTGGCCATAGTAAAGCGTTGCGCAATATTACGAGCTTGCCACAATCGCACACCCCTAGTAGATGTGACATTTCCTCTCAGCCGATTTACCAAAGGGGGACAAAATAGGTGAGCATGATTGTTGCTAGCTGAAGAGGGAAAATTGTTGCTTACAACCGGAACCGGAATCGAAGCGTGGCCCACGTAAAGACGGCCGTCGGGCGAAGTTCTTAGCGAGGGAGTGTTTGATTCTTTATTTCAGTAAGTAAGGTGTATTTTTTTCTGCATCTGTTTTCTTTATACAAATATACATTGTACGCAACACAGGTTTGGTAAGTGTGGCGTAAATTGATGCTGCTGGTAGCTAAAGCAATCCCTCGGAAAGGTTCCTATACAGCAGAGAGCAAATTCATGGTTCATATTCTATAGCCTAAAGCGAAGGCTCTTTTGGAATGCGGTTGAAACGGCCAGCAGGAGGCGTATTCTGATGACATACACATACGTCACTGGCGACAGGGAAAGGGGTTTGCTTTCAAGGGTCTGCTTCCGGCTTGGGCCACCCCGAGGGTATGTTTGTGAAGTCTCACCAGAGGTGGTTTCGCAATCGAGCAATTGCAAGCATGGCAAGTACATGGGCATCCCAGGGTCACATCAATTTGTATGCTAACTGTTAACACAAATATTTAATTATCCGTTCGAGAACGAGGATGATACATTCCGGGTAAGCTTCCGGGTTCGATCAGCACCAGACCAGAGCTGTTTGTCCTGGTTTTGAGCTGGAAATCTATCAAACTAGTGCGGTGAGGTGTATTGATTTGTGAACACCAGGCTCATCAACTGTGCGGAAGATAGGACATCACTCGCCGCTGTGCTGAAGCTAAGGAATGCTAGGCATGAGAAGCGGTGGCCGTAGCCCCCAAACATTGGCATGCAACATTTATCAAAACGCCGACCGTTCTCGATCTATCGTTCGTGGCGAAAAAGAAACCGTACGGGACAGTAGCGAACGATAAGCAGTGCCGCAATATCCGAGCGCAATGGCAACTTCTAAAACTAACGATCGCAACAGCTGCTGCAGCTTGCCGGCTGCCCTGGACAACACTATGTGACTGAAGAAGCAGCTAGGCAGGCACGCTGTCAAATAAACGTCTGGCTGTGCCGTTGTCCCGTTGCAAACGATTCTATTGCACGTTTGTCCGTCCCAAACTCGTCCCGGTTTGGGTGTGCACGGTGGACAACACTTCAAATCACATGGAGCAATCAAAACAGGATGTCCTGCACTCTAGTACTGGCGTTAGGACGGGGTTAGTGTGCGGGATTTGAGGGCTCATTTTATGTGGTCGGTTGTTTGGATGTTTTGGTCTATCGGGAAGAAAATGGCATATGTGATGTATGTCGGACGACCGCGGACGAAATCAATTCATCAAAATTCATTTTTCCAGTACAGACGAGAGGCTGTGGTGCTCTTGGAGGGGAGAGGGATGGAAAGATCACATAGAGACGACGTTCAGCTTTGACAGAGCACTTGTTGTTTGGTTTAGTTGTTGTGTGATGCTGTGTATTTCGCGCTCAGCTAGAGATTGGAGGTCTGGATAGTGCGTTGATTTAGTTCGGCAACTGTGCCAGCTGTGGCTGGTACAAATCAGAAGCATAATTGGAACGATACGCTTTGAAGTCTGGATGGCCGAGTTTAGCAGCGGCGGATTGAAGGTTTCGAAGTTTACTTTATACTTAAAGAGCTGCCTCTCTCGTTAGCTGAACGAGCTGCGTGTTTGTGTGCGGCTAATTGAAATGGTTCACATCTCATTGAAGCGAGCGTATTAAAAAGGCATGCTAAATGAAGCAAAAGGCTACTGCCCTGTAAATGGGAGTCCCTGCACTTTAACCTATCGATAAAGCCGGACGGACAAATGTGCGGTACTGTTCCACGAGGGTGCCGTTCGATGCTAGGTGAGCATTCGATTCGTCGGAGTGCCGTATGACCATGAAAAAGTAATGCCGATTGTAAACGGAAATAATATAAAAGGGTAAAAGCATTAAATGTTTGATGCCTTCAAACGATGCTTTTGCGAGCACGATGCGTTAGCAAGTGAATATAACAACATCACCATCGCACCACCGTCCGTCATCCTGATCCGTCTCGCTGCTGCTGCTGCTGATGCTGCTGCTCGGGTGCTTTTTAGATGATGGATTATTTGATAGATGCACAACATATCGCATGATGAATGGCGTACCGGTCTGGGAACACGACTACGATGCCGGGTGCAGGTGCATCAAAGGGCCACACTCTGCACAGCTACGTCCGTTGTCCGAACCGTTCTTGGTCTCGTTATGTACGAAGTTGGAAGTCGTTCGCTTTCGACCTGCACGATGGACATGGGATCTCACGGTAGGGATGAATAATTGATATCGGTTTTATGTCGAAGGTAGAACGGTTCTTTGCACCACCCTGCACCACACGAGAGGCCAGCCGGGTTTGTTTGAGTCCTCCCCGGTTTCTCTAGTTCATTACCCGTTCGGGTGAGCATCATTTAAGCTAATTGCTACATAGTTACCATTTCAATCATGTCTCTTTTCGGATTCCCCCGGGGATGCATTGGGAGAAAAATATTGTCCACACTGGCTGCGGCTGACCTTAGTGAGAGTTGTCCTCGTCATAAACGTTACAGAAGGTCCGGAAGTGTCTCGGTGTGTATGTGTGTTGGATACATAGACTAGATTTGGGGGTTAGGACTCTCACCCCGAACAAGTAGAACCGTTTGACGCAATGCTAGGATTCTAATTAACGAAAAAAGGGACAGCACCGATTTTGTCAGATTGCAAACAACGTGCGCAGCATTTCGACTCATGTTCGCGTTTTATCGTCCCTCGGTAAAAGGGAAAGTCTTTGTGTGCAAGAAACCGGGTCGGGGCACAGTTGGGATCATTAATTTTGCAGAAACTTTTTGCTTCAGTTTTTCCTTTTTTTTTTGTTATATTGTTTTACTCTACACTCCCCGATACAAAACTGTCCTCGAATTGCTCGTAATTGTTGGAGAGTTTTTGTTGCATTTTGCGAGTCTATATTCTTCTTTTTTTGTGTTGTTTTTAATAAACGAACGTATGGTGCGGCGACCGTGTCTGCCCGATAAATAGCGTAATTGATCCGAAATGAAGTAGCAGCTGGTGTTAATTGGGAGTTATTTGCATCATACCGTGACCCAGACCGTGAAGATGAGGCAATCGGTATGCTCGATGGTGCGTTTCCTGGTGCTTGCTCGTTCACCGGTGTTAGCAGCGATGTATGATTGTCACACAAGCGCACGCTGGGCGCCAGCAATTTGCATACGTCGGAAGATCCGTCTGCAGAAATAATTGCTAACAAATATGATAAAGGTTTTTGTGTTTGGTTTTTCCTTAACTTACTTTACGTGCAATAGGGAACCAATCATTTGTTCGACCAGATGGTGGACGACTTTTTTTTTACTACTGTTTTTATGGTTCAGTACCACGGAAGAATGTACCATAACTGGTCGGATTGGAGGTACTATGTAGTGCGCTGGTTTTTTAATGTTCAGCTTTATTGTCCATGTTTTAATATTTGAATTCCAACTCGTACTCGGAGCTATGAAGCCCGGGATAACATGATGCGCGCTGCGTTAAAGATGTGCCTTTAGCGAAAAGGTGCACAATACTGTCCTGTCAAGATTCTGTGGCAAGTAATTTGATTTTACAGCACCGTAATCTACACAACAGTGTGCAAATAACCGTTTGCTCGGCATTATCTGCGACAACGGTGAATGGCTTCCGGTGTAGGGATCGTTTCCGCTTTCATCCATAAACATATCCGCGCAACCTAACGATAATGGTTGCGCATTTCCAGCTAATGTTCACGATGGAGGCGCATTCTAGCAGGTGGAATAAGATGTGAGATGACCAGGGAAGGTAGCGTTGTTTAAATTATTCATTACTAAGTTTAGTGTGCATGATGCCCTCTGGATGTTCCGGTACGTTAAAGGGCGAAGAACAGTGGGTTTGGGCTCGTATCGGTGCCGGACCGGCTGGTGCATTTGAGTTCCGTGTTTCGTACAAGATTTCCCGCTTGCAGGAACCAGCATCGAAAAAGTTTACTGATGAATCACTTCGAATTGCTGATGTGAATTTTTAATCAAGTTTAGTGCTTTAGCTAGCACCGAAACAGGACTTGCTAACCTCTTTCATCTTTCCCGGATCGAATCTTTCGATTCACCTCCGATGTCGATGTGTGGTGCAACACAATCAAAGGAAACACGAGGGCTGAAACAACAAGGAAAAACCATTTTTGGTAGAAAATAAACCTAATCTTTCTGCTTTTACTTCCCAATTGGCGAACGGTTTCGCTTTTATTGTATTTTTTTTATCGTAGCCGTTTTTGCGTTATTTATTTATGCAGATCGACAGATAACATGTATCTCTAGCCGAGCCTATTGCGTGTGCAGCAGCAGGGAAAGTACGTCGGAAGAGTGTCCCGGTAGGCAAAAACGACACATCTTTGAATATATGCGCAAAATCGAAAAACAAGCACTCAACCCCACCGATGATGATAGCGCTTGAAGCGCTCACAATGATAGACCATCGAGATACGGTCATTAGATGCGGATGTTGTGGATGCTGTTGAAGGGCACAAAGAGTCTCGGGACGGGTAGGCGGTGGGCAGAAGTTTGGTCCGTTGGGTATAGAAAATGAGTTACGTTCTGGGGAACCCCCGACCACGCACAGGCCAGCCTAAACCGAAACCAGCACCGGGATAAATATTCATTTATGCATTGAAATGTGGCCCTCGCTCTTCAGTGAGCACGTGTTTTGATGGGCAAAACATGTGTTTTGCTTTACATTCTCCTCCAAATGTCAGGTGGATACGATTCAGACGCAAAGAGTTTTCGCCTCTGGAAAATGGCCGTTTGTTTCGTGACCGAGCTCTGGAGGTCAGATTAGGCAGATTCGAGCAGGACAGACAACAGGCAGTGGAATTGGGATAGGGAAATTCTAACCATATCTGCTGCTAACTGTACACGCCTGACGGTAGCCAAGGACTCGATTAATTCATCAATTTTGCGCTTGCTGCGATGGGTAAGGCTGCTACTACGATCAGCAGAAGGAGTAGCAGGAGCATACCAGCCGGTTGCGCTGTGGTTACGGTTGTTGGTTTTTTCGTTACGCACTTGAAAAGTGAGGAAAATATTTTCCTTAAATTAGCAATTCTGAACATTGCATAACATTTTCGCCCCATTAGCATAGGTAGGGGAATGGAAGTTGGGTGGTTTTTATGTATGTGCGTGAGCTTGTTTGTAATCGAAACGCTTCGTAGTGCTGCACCGGTGAGCCATTGAGAGGCGGGTCGATATAAAATGGGTATGATTTTATTTAAATCTTACGTGTGCATGTTAAAAAACCGAATGCAGATATGTGTTGGTTCCGGTTGCAAAATAAAACACGAAGCGAAACTGAAAGGACACAACGTAGCGACATTACAACGTGCATACTTTACGGTGTGAATAAATTAAGTTAAATAATTGAAGCATTGTAGCAGCTTCAATCGATGCCTCGACGGAGCGCACACGAACAGTTTGCGAAACATATTTTCCTTCGGCAAGCATGAATGCTTTCACGCAGCGAAAGTTTGCGGTCTCATTGGGCCCGTGTTTGTGTGTTATGCTAATCGCATTTTCTACTCAAACAAATCAAAGGCTTTTTGGTGGCTGGGGACCGGGCCCGGGTGGCAGGATATCATCGACAATGTTTGTGGCAGTGGTTTTAATTTTATATTCAAATTGAATGTATTTCTAATCACCACCGTCTGCAGGGAAATCGAGAGCGGCCGATTTAGTCGTCGGGCAGGAGGAGGATATTCATGACAGTAAGTTGAGCCATTGTTTGATCCACTATTTGTCGTCGGGTGATGAAATGAAATTAATTAGGACCACCTCTAGGTGCTACCCTAATTAAGAATAAGATTTGAATGTTAATGAAGGATGGATCCAACCTAACGATGCGTTTCGGCTGGCGTCGGATGGCCGCATCCCGACAGACGCTGGTAATCGGGTGGGGAGGACTTTGCCGTGGAAGTTATATTCAAGATCAAATAGTGTCTGAACGAGGCGTGCAGGAGTGCATTGAAACTGTTGCTTGCAATAGTGGCAACGCTTTGCATGGAAACAATTTTAATCTCATCCGGATGGTCCGCACTGAACGGTGGAGCGCCAAGCGCTTAAAGTCCTGAGCTGGAATGTTCACCGTTTTTGCTGTGCAGCGTCACCCCCGTGCAGCGTCTCATGGGGGAAATGGGTGTTGAAGGTGGGTGTATTGGAGCTTTTGATTTCATGAATATCCAGCGTCGTCGGGGTGGCGTTTGATTCGAGGATTTACCAACGTTTGCCTTCCACAAGATCGGAGGTGGCCTCGGGCAAAACAAACGAAATATATTTCCACCTCTCAACTGCAACTGCGCCACGGTGGTGGTATCGTTCCTCCGAAAGGTCTTGGTGGGGGTAGTTGGAAAACTATTGCAACCCGAACGAAACACTGCCCTTTCCGATTTCTTGTCCTAGTTTGCGATGAAAAATTTTCCTTGCTTTGGGGCATTGGGCCCCAGCATAGAAAGAAGCAAATTGTGATGAGCAGAAAATGTGTTTGGCCATGGGGCTCCGGGGACGGGGAAATGGGACGGTAGCAAGGGTGGTACAGAAGTTGCTTTTCTTGCAAGGGCAGAGGACATAGATACTGCCGCTCACTCCTACCGTCCTTTCGCTAGCTGGCTCCTCTGATCTACTTAGTGTGCAAACGGTCAAGAAACAGAAGGTGCAATCATAAAAAATCCGACTTTTCCAGCAACGCGCATACTAGCTGAAACGAGGCGAAAACTCTTATGAAAAATCCTCGGAAACTTGGTAAAATATTTCCTTCCGCATGTCGCCACCGACAAGCGGGGAGCCCGTGTTCGGTCCACTTTCCAACGCTGGTTCCGTTATCGCTGGACCTACCGGTAGATGGCGCTGATATGGATCCTGTTCTGTACATGTGTTCTACGGGTGGATTGCACAGGGAACTCCCCCCCCCCCCCCCCCCAAGTCCATATAGGGCATCCGGCAGACGGCAAACGATGACTGCCTCCTGTTGTTGCTGGCTGAATGTTCGTTCTCCCTTTTTGATTGGTGATAAAACAAGTTGACAGCACTGAAATACCGTAAAAGCGATTCGTTTGGTGTACAAAGGAACTTTTCTGCCGTCTTCACACATGTCTATCCCGGGTTTTGTGCTCCAGAGATACTTCCGGCGCTGGCATTGACGGACGGCGAGGCATATCACTTTGCTGAATGATGATATTTCGTTCCTTTTTGTTTTGCAGTTATTTTTGCTTCCGGTTTTCCGTGATTACTTTCGCAATATAAATCGCTATTGCGTACGGTATCGTGCCACACTTCCTGGGACGACCCGGTCTCAGCTTCTGAAGCCAGAAGACGATACACGTTTTCGGTAAGATTCCAGGCCCGGTATGGGAAGGAAACAAGGCGTGGGAGTCTCGAGCGTGTGTGTAAAGAGGGCAATGGAAAGGATATTACATTTTGATTTTGTGCCGAGAAACTGTAGTTGCTGCTGAGCGCAAAAGGCGGAAACGAACCGAAACACAACCGGAACGGATAACCGATCTGACCGGATCGATTGAAGTGCGAGAATTTGATTGCCAGCCTTTTCGAAGCCGTCATATTAATCCCTAGCAAACTCCTTGTCTCTCCTTCTCTCTTTCTCTCTCTCTCGTTCTCGCTCTTGCTTTTGTTTTATTTATCACCCTTTTTTCGGCATCTCTG
Organism: Anopheles maculipalpis; assembly: GCF_943734695.1. Lineage (NCBI taxonomy): Eukaryota > Metazoa > Arthropoda > Insecta > Diptera > Culicidae > Anopheles > Anopheles maculipalpis. The sequence goes on along the minus strand of NC_064871.1, from coordinate 98,304,490 downwards.
GCGTCTCGCTGGAAACAGTAGAAACGTGTTTAGTGCTGAATGATGGCTATTTGGCAGCAGCTGTTGAAGTTTTTCGAAAGCTAACGTCAAACACTTCATATTTACGTCCACCGGCACTGGGACTCTATGGTTGGTGGGGCACCTCATGCAACGCACCGTAAACCCGTTTGCCACCCCCATTCACCCCTTTCCGGACGATGGTATGGTAAGGGCTCGGTCAGGTGAAACTAATCGACCGAAATCGTGACATTTATAAATGAGAGAAAAATTTACTTTCCGAAAAGTGCTTAAAAGCGTAATCGTTGTTGCGCTGCCCTCGGCCGGATGGAAACCACGCAAAAAAAAGGTGTAGAAAATGCCATTCTCAGTGGCCAAACACACACAGCGCTGGAACAGGAAGACAAAAACAAAACGAAAAAGAGCCAGGGAAAGCACAATACTAACCGGCGCACCGTGCATGTTTTGATGTCGTAGAACCTGATGTTTCCACGTCAGAACATTCTGCCACGCTGTTCGCACAGCATCCGGAAAACGCGCACCGACACCGGGACCACCAGGACAGGCGGTGATGTGTCGGGGCCCATTTGTAACCATGTCAACCAAATATTTACCTTCCAACGTAAAACGTACCGAACGGTTGGACCGGTACCGGTAACGGACCAGGACCACGAATAGCGAGCGCGCAGTGGTGGCTAGATGGAAATTAAATGCCCAACCATTCGGTAAGCATTTGTCAGCGAGCAGTAGCTGAACGTCAGCGACTAAGGATCTGCTTCCCAGGACCGACTAGTAGCGCGACTGTGCAAAGTAAGTGAGTGTGAGAGGTTCACGCGGATGCGACGTAGATTGCCAGTGCCTGTTTAGATGCAGAATGATCGGGAAAGGTAAAAGGTAGAATAGAGGGGAGGATGTTGGGCCATTATCTCGGGATTGGTCAAGCGTTCGATGGGCAAACGGATCGGGTACAGGACAAAACAGCATTCGTTCTCGAGTCGCGTTCGCTAAACTCGCACCAGACTGCAATTAATAAGCAGGATCTAGACGAAGGTGACAAGGATCGTGGAGTACGCGCCCTGGAAACGAAGGATCACAAGCGGTGGGAGTTTAACGAAATATTTGCTTACATTTACCACACATCGTATCCCAGCTCTCCACCGCAATACGCTGACGCTGCTGACGAATGGCGAACGAACACGGTGTGTATGCGTGTTTAATCTGCCCGCTTGAAAGCCACCCATCAGCCCTTGTCACGATGACATCTCGATGTTTAGTCGTTCGTTTTACGCCCGTTCCGTTTCGTGCGCTTTTCACGGGTTCTGGTTTCCGCTGCGTTGCGATCGTGACGTATCAGGTGGCCAGATGCTGGTGCAGCGCATGGGGCAGCACACTGGGATTGGGAGGTTAGCGCCAGTATAATTTAAACTCGACGCCCGGTGGGTGGTGAGAATAAACAGCAAAACAACAACAAAAAAAGCAAGCGTGAGTGTAAATTGGAAATCGCGTGTAGAGTAGTTTAGCTGTGCAAGCTAATGCGGCGGATAATTTGAATGTGCGATAAGGGTATTTGGGTTTGGGTATGGGTGTGTGTGGGTTGTTCGCGCACTTAAGTAATTATCCCCGGTGTGTCTGTCCAGGGATTGCAACATTTAAATAAATCTCTGTTCCGGTGAAATTATTGGCAGCTATGCAGGTGTGCATGTGTCTCTTATTTGCCCAGTGATAAGGTGACGATTATGATGTAGATTATTTGTGAATGGTAATAGGTTTGTGTAACAATGTTTTATTCTTGCTTGTTCTCTTTGGAGTTGGAGCTGGCTTAAAGAAGTATAATGAATATATTTTAATAAAGCATTTGTTAGAACACACTTGAATTAAATCATTTGTAATTTATTAGCTAAGCAAAACGTCGTACATTCACTACTCTAACAAAAAAAATTTCTCTCTCTTTGCAGCTTTGCAGAAAGGCCCGTATTAGGTGAGTTCTACAACAGATTTTTTTTCATTAAACCGTTATTAAACGACTTTATTTCTTCGTGAGTTCTCTGACTCGAATTTCTATGAACACACTTTGAAAGCAGACTCTCTTTCCTTCCCACAATCTAACAACACAAATCATTGAACGTTATAAACCTGGTGTGTGTGTTATAGTAAAACAAAAACGCGGTGAATTTGAGCCTGGCAGTAAATGCCACGCGCCACATTAACCCGCGAGGCCAATCGCCCCTATTCTCCGTATTCGCGCGCTTCATTTTTACCAATCGGTGACAAACAAAGCTACGATGACACGTGTATTTGGCTGATTTAAAAAATGGGAAAAAAGGAAAGCGGTGAAAAACACGCGCATTCCACTTTGCAATCATCATGTTTTTATCTTGCGTCACCAACATCCCCTGGACACCTTCTTCCAGAGAAGGAGGATGTCTTGTGGTGCATTATTTGTAGGACGATTGAGCGAGCGAAAAGAAAGCAATATGGAGGGAGTAGCAATAGTAAGCTCGAGAAAAAAAATAAAATAGAAAAATATCGTTTATGCGAAACGAATCGACTGCAATGGTGCAGGATTGGGTTTTAGTAGTTTCCAGCTCCACGGGAGGGTTTATTTTGCTTGCTTCCGCCGATAGGAGATTTATACGGTATTACGACCCTGGTGCTATGTATATGGGGGTGTTCGAACTCATGTCGTGGCTGGCGTATGGTTGGTTGGCCCATTTGTGCCCTTCAGCATTCACGTAATATTATGCTGCATGGTGTCAGTTTTATTCGACTTTTCTTAGAACCGCGGCCCGCATTTCGTACCCTTCCCGGTGCGACACACACGGGGTTAAAGATTTATGTTATTCGTTTTTGGTATTTGAATGTACCGCGGTATGGAAGTTAATAAATTTAGTTTCTAATGTTATTGGTTATGCAAGCCAGATCTAAGTAAAGACACAAAAAGGAACAACAACAAAAAACTGGTCACAAGAACCAACACGAGCAAATACTACCGTTTCAAATAAGTAAAAGAAACACACCTCGCAGTACTTGCAGCAACCGGAAGGAACGCCAAACGGAACATTTCTCCCATACCCCCCATGAATGGTTGGTGGTTTGAGAGGTGTTTTTTTTCGTCTGTGCTTTGGCAAAAAACATGCGAATCCATTTTATTTTATTCGCCGTCGCCATTCGCGTTCCCTTGCCTTTATTTTGGTGTGTATCCCGTGAGCTATTTTATTGAAATAAAGGGATTTTCTTTATGTTGCAATTGGGCCACACCACCTGAAGGGTGGTGATGCAATGTGCTACGGACTTCCGAGCGGTAACGTGTACAAGGAAAGAACACGTGTTTAGTTTTTTGACGCTCACCCGCTCCGACAGCCGAGCGTGCACTACACCCGTGGGGGATGGGTTGCGAATTCATTTTGCGACGGAAGAGATCCTGGTCAGCCGCTTTTTATTTCCGTTTTAATCCAACGAGGTATCCGTCGCATCGCAATGTCATTTCCACTGTGTGCTCGTTTTCATCCTGACATGGTCGCCACCCAAGAGGAACGAACGATGGAAGGAGTGGCGTTTGTGCTCACTAGGTATTGCCACCATTTGAAATTGCGTCCTTGCAGTGCCGTGTGTCGTTGCACGACGGACGGCCCGACTCGGCCCGGGCCGGTTGGCGCACACCGGTGGAAGACAATTTCCTCCCCGGGAAGAGGCTGGTACCACGTGCAAGGTGGTAACTAAAACAAGAAGCTTTTCGCAGGAAGGCCGAATCTGCGGATAGTGCAGCTGCCCGTTCTTGCGAGTGTATGTTTTGGGAAGCACTTTTTTCCCGGAACGACATTTTCCGTTTTTCAGATGAAAGTTTTTCGTACCACCAGTTTTTCGTGGCTACTGTCGCTGCTGCTGCTGGTGGTACTGCTGCTGCTGTATGGCTAGGAAGCAGAGGGTAAATCAGTGGCAGTCGCAAACGTCCTCGCCGGTAAGCAGTCCTGGCACAGTCCTGGCTAGCAGCTTGCTAGGGGTAGGATAGGGCGGCATAGGTTAGTCTTGGTCGTAGTAGTTTGCCACTATTTGTTGAGGTTAGCGCAAACGAATGAATTCGTTCGTTTCTTCCTGGTAGACTTTCCACTGGCGACTAGGAACGACGAAGCCCGGAGAGTGCTGCCGGTAGACCGGAAGACGCCGGGTGGAATGTTGTACTGTGGGTTGCGGTTGTCAAGAACTGCACGGTTCATGTCATCTCAGTGTAAAGGAACTCGTACCATCCACCCAGATTCTGGTGGAAAAACCATGTCCTCCGTGTGCCGTGAGCTTCTGTTTTCACAGTATACTTTCCTGCTAGACTTTCTCCTGTGGCACGTTCGGTTGGCGGCCTCCGACAGACGCAAAAGCATCGGAAAAGATTATCCAATTTTTCGGGTGCCAAGAGCGAAGGTGTACGCGGGAATTGAGGTTTTTGTGCGGTTTTACTTAGTGTGGAGACTAAGTTTTTCCTGATTTTTCCTCAAGCCAACGTTGAGCCTGAAGTCTTACCGATGGTAAGACATTCGGAGTGAGAAACGGGGCAGACACATACATAAGTTTTTCGCGCACGAAACGTTGGCATCCTCACGCTGCTGGTGCATCGAGGGCAGAAGAGGGTTGGTAGAATGAGTAGAGATTCGGCTAATTTAGGTGGCTGTTCGACTATTCGGCTGTGCTGGAACTGTCATGGACTGAGGTTTATTGAATTGGATAGTTTTATTCGGTCGTTTTTCGTTACATTCTCGTGAGCACTCCGTCTACATCAGATAAATTACAGTAGATCAACCGAAACGTCGTGATGACTAGACTTTTCATTGAGTTAGGCAGGGATTTGTTCGGGAATTCGATGATTTTCTACGGAAAAACGGTTGATTGGTACAATGCAATTGTGAAGCAAACTTAATGAGATATGAAAGTTGCATAGGGAGGGTAGTAATGTATCAACAGTTTACAATAACTAAGGTCTGCTGCTAAGGTCAAAATTATCGTTACAAAATTAAAAGTACGCACTGTTATAGTTTTCTTCTAAGCATTTCTTTCTGTCTTTCTGTGTCTGTCAAGTGTTTATGATTTTTTTGTGAGCGATTGCGTGTGAGTAAAATTAAATTGTTATGAATGATTTTTTTTTAAAGTAACAGCTGTACAAAGCAAGAATAGTTGAATCTTCTGTGTAAATAATATGTGGTTTTCTGTCCTACAAAACTGCACCGTATCAAAACAAAACATTTTGCTCAATGTCGCAACATATCGCTCTCAGCCCGAGTAGATACGCGGTAGTGATATTACATGCGGCAGAAACGGTAAAGAGAGAAAAAATAGATTATCGTGGAACGTTCTTAGTGTACAGCACATTGTGGTTCGTTATTGTTCGACGCGTATTGCTTGTCATTTTAGGTATCTCGACACTCTTGACATGTGACCGAGTCCTTCCGGACACAGGCACTGCGATAGAGCAACCGCGGCAAAAGAATCTGTAGCATTTCACTGTGCGAGAAGCTCGGCGGACGTAAGTATGTCGCTCAAGACGGCCCCAAACAAGCTCCAAGAAGCAGATCGGATACCATTCACATATGTCAGCTTATATTGCGTTGTTTGGAGTCGGAGGGAAAGGCGCATTCTGTGTGCTTGAAGGATGACAATCAACGTATCTTCTTGCGATATGACATTCGAATCATTGTGGCTTGCTTTTACGCGCTGCGTGTGTTTGGTGGTTGGTGGTGGTAGGTTGAGCTCAAAGATGCCAACGGACAGCGTGGCAGGGAGAAGAGCAAGCCGAAGCTCCGCTGGCATGACTGTTTGAATTGTTTGAATGGAAAAAGCTTCATCATACTTTTCCATGACACAATTTAGCGCCAATAGCAGAACAAAAGAGCTTGGATAAACATTCTGCTTCCCTGGCATCCCCCTTTCCCGCTCACCCTTTGCCGGGTCGGTTTGCCAGTAGATCGTCCTTTTTTTTGGGTGTGTGAAAGTGAGATGCGGTGCAAAATGTTACCGCAAAATAAATATCATCATTCCAGTTGCGTTGGAATTGAGATTGAAAAACTATTTCCCACCGAGCGAGAAAACAAGCGAAGCAAAAAGCTTCAAACTGGTGGATCCAGCAGTACGAGTGGCGTCCTGCAACGGATCGGAATAATGTATAAGTGGAACTGGAAAGTTGGCAGATTTTTCGTGAAATGATATCAGTGCCATAACGAGCAGCTTGGCGGGTGTGCCGCTCGCTGGCAGGGAAATTGGTAAGTTTTTCTTCTACTTTCTGGCGCGTCAAGGCAGCCAAGCGAGCGCGAACTGAGTGGCACGATTTTCCGCACTTGCTCATTGCGTTTGCGGACCCGGCTTTTCTCGCCCCGGCGAACCATCTCGTGGGCGCGTTCTTCATCTTGCAATAAGAACCGGCTTGAAAGAAGTGTCTATAGAAAGAACAACAATTGCATTCAGTGGTAATCGGGTGGTGGCGTCGCTGCTGGCACACAAAGAAGGCTGTAGAATGAAAACCGCGTAAAACCTGGTTAAAATGAAACAATAGATGAATTGGACGGTGCTGCGTCGATGGGTTGGAAGGAAACTTCCTGCTGTGAGCCATTGTTGGAAGAATTATTCCACACAGGATCGAGAAAAATAAGGGCTGAAAATTGGAAAAGGTACAAGTTTGCTAGAAGTTTGGTTTCGCTCAATTATTTTCTATTAAAATTTATATCACCTCTTGCTTCTTTGCATTCTCAAGCACGTTCGAAACGTGTTGTAGGAGCACAAACTAACTGGCCATATGGTTTCAGCATAAATAATTCCGAGAGGAGTTTAAATGCTGGAGAATATTTCTCAGAAATTGTGACTATTGTTTGAATGTATTTTTTTTTTATTTGAAAATTCTAAGCAGAAAGCTTTTTGTGTATTTCCGCTCAATCAGCAAAGACGATTGATCGATTATGCAACTACGACCTTGAGGCGAAATTTCCGGAAGATAATCAATAGCTTCTAGCAGCTGTACTCGACGGCAAAGCTCAGCTGCTTTCTTCTGATGATGATGAAGAAGAACAAGATGAATTATCGACCTAATTGAACAGACGTTCAATTAAACCAAAAACCTTATTATTACCGGTTTGGTGGCTAGGTGTGGATTGAAAAAGCTGGAGATAGCAAATAGTTTCAACGGCTACAACGGTTGTAGGACAAACTATGGGATGTGGTTGGTTAGAAGCGATGAAGGTCAACGCAATCATGGCGAATGATTAGAGCTTCGGGGACGTGACCAAGTTGCGGGTGTAGCATCTGCTCTCCTAATCAACGCGTCGATTGTACAGCAAGGATGCTTTCCGTGCGCAGTATGTGGCGTTCGGCAACTCTTTCACAACCCGGCTCAGTCCAGGCTAGCCTTGGCGACAACTGCGATGTGAGCATCGCAGAGATATAATTGAGAAAAAGTCAAATGGAAAATCATCACGGCAACCACTATCGATCGATCGTCCGATAGAAGGTACAGAGGTAGTTCAGACCATTATTAGAGGCACTTGGCAACTTGTAGCTTTAAAACGGACTGTTAAGAAGATCGGTTTTGTCGCAAAGTAACGCATCATGTACTGGCTGCTGTGCACTTCCATAGGCAGCTTACTTTCTTCATCGTTGATGGCCACAAACGATGTGCTATCCTTGAGGGAAAAGAAAGACTCACCGGTCCAGCTAACAGGTTCGGAACGGAAGTTTTGCTTTTGAGCTTGGCATGCTTTCACAGGCGAACTATACAATGCTCCTACCGTATGGATGGCTGGGCATCTTTGAGCGCTCTTAGCAGCTTCGTTAGGCACATCTTGCCCATCACACTAAGGGTAGAAAGTTATGTAAATGGTTGTAATTTCGATTCGCCCTAAGGAAAGTTGCATTTAAATAATTCGTTTTACTTCGACCTCTTTGTAGTGTTTGTGGCCTGACTGATGGTGTACAGAATATCGATTCTTCGGCTTCTTTTGTTGTCGTATTTGCTTCTTTCGCAGAAGGGACGGTGTTGTTAGTTTAGCAGCGTCATGGGTTTTTTTCTGATGCCAAAAATTCTCTTTCTGCGTTGTGTTGCAGTTCAGAATACAAAAATAGGAGCAGTCTCCGTGGGGTGATGAGTAAGTGTGGCTGCTGGGTGTATTCAGATAGAATTAGAAGTCAAATTATAATCCACTGACTGAAGAACTTTACCATTTTGCCAAGGGGACCGTAAGATACGAAGGAGACGATAAAACCAGCTCAAACTGAAAATCCCTTCGCAATGAACGCATGCAGCAATGTCGTCATTTTATGGCTTTAAATGTTTATGTAGCGTTCTTTGGCCGAAATTCCGTCGAAGTTGCTAGTGGTAGTGGTAAGGATCAGTATAATATAACACGTAATCGTAGCAGCATCCCTTCGCAAATGCAGACTCACAATCAATTCTCTGCACACATCCATCGGGGAAGATTTCCCATTACTGGCTAGTTTGGGCTGGGGGAATGTTTTCAGTTGAGGCCAATCCCTTCGGAGGGCTAGTGGAAAAAATAACATAACAAATCGAAAAGCAGAATGAATGGTACATTACTCTGAACCTCACCACCACACGCTGGTTTAGAGAAAGGAGCAAAACGATCCCACTAACTTCCTGCCCTTGGTGGTGTAAGGAAACGAGATAAAGTTCGACCAGAAAAATTAGCCCGCGGCAGTAGGGAATCAACTGCCGGGCCAATAATTGCACCGTTTGTCGAATGAGGGTCGGGGAGTAGTATGACGGGAGGACAATGGCAAAGTGGAATGCTTGGTTGGTCTGGTAGTTTATCAACCCCAGCGACTATTTGCTTTATTGGCCACAAGGATCGGAAACGGGGCGGACGAAGTTGGCTGCAATATCCAACGCCCTCTTGCCCGGCTCGACACACGTACGCACACCGACCAGGACCGTGGGTGCATTCGGCGAAGGGTGTAATTTTATAGTTTTATCATTTGCGTGGCATCGGGCGAGAAAATTAAAGTCCTTCTCAACGCCTGCGAAGTACGGCAGGCGGCTAATCGGAAGAACGGCTCTGGACGGGTGTTGCTGGACAGACGTAAGAAAAATCTGAACAAATCGAACGAGGGAATTTCAAAGTTATCCTGCCACCAGATAAGAAAAGATCTGCAGCAGGCACCGAGTGTCCTGTTTCGTGTCTATCGTGTGCATTTTCCTAGTGATGTTGCTAGGAGGAGCGGGTGTGTTGCTGCAGATGGGAGACATTTTTTATTAGTTGGCAAATTTATTGCCATCAGATCGTTTAAGGGTAAGGACACTCTCGGGAACACTTTTCGCTCGTTTCGCTCCCGTCTTGGCAAGGTTTGCTTTACTTTGCTTTTGTAGGACGAAATTTATGAATTTATTTTTCTACCGGGAAGGGAGTGAGACAATCGGCTCTTTGAGGGAGCAAGCACGAACGTGCGTGAGCAGAAGTAGAGTGCGTTTGTTTTAATCTTTATTCGATTTTTAAGTTTAAGTCCAGCTTGAAGGTTGCCGAAAGAGAGGGAGAGAGAGGCAAGGTTATTCAACAGGGACGGAGTGGTATTGAATTTCTTTTCAGCACAACAACCGACACGCCTTCAGTGGGGTGGTCGTAAAAGTTGTAAGTACCATTTGTGTGGGACGATTAAATCGTCTTTGCAGCTGCAATCGCGGTTTTACGACGGCTATTAATTCTAAACTAAAATTGCTCCGCGATAGTGAAGAATGGAAACACGCTCTTCTGTTTGATCGGATATGTTGTCCTGCTATGGGCGAATATGTACAACACGTGTGTGTGTGTGTGTGTGTGTGTGTGTGTGTGTGTGTGTGTGTGTGTGTGTGTGTGTGTGTGTGTGTGTGTGTGTGTGTGTGTGTGTGTGTGTGTGTGTGTGTGTGTGTGTGTGTGTGTGTGTGTGTGTGTGTGTGTGTGTGTGTGTGTGTGTGTGTGTGTGTGTGTGTGTGTGTGTGTGTGTGTGTGTGTGTGTGTGTGTGTGTGTGTGTGTGTGTGTGTGTGTGTGTGTGTGTGTGTGTGTGTGTGTGTGTGTGTGTGTGTGTGTGTGTGTGTGTGTGTGTGTGTGTGTGTGTGTGTGTGTGTGTGTGTGTGTGTGTGTGTGTGTGTGTGTGTGTGTGTGTGTGTGTGTGTGTGTGTGTGTGTGTGTGTGTGTGTGTGTGTGTGTGTGTGTGTGTGTGTGTGTGTGTGTGTGTGTGTGTGTGTGTGTGTGTGTGTGTGTGTGTGTGTGTGTGTGTGTGTGTGTGTGTGTGTGTGTGTGTGTGTGTGTGTGTGTGTGTGTGTGTGTGTGTGTGTGTGTGTGTGTGTGTGTGTGTGTGTGTGTGTGTGTGTGTGTGTGTGTGTGTGTGTGTGTGTGTGTGTGTGTGTGTGTGTGTGTGTGTGTGTGTGTGTGTGTGTGTGTGTGTGTGTGTGTGTGTGTGTGTGTGTGTGTGTGTGTGTGTGTGTGTGTGTGTGTGTGTGTGTGTGTGTGTGTGTGTGTGTGTGTGTGTGTGTGTGTGTGTTTGTATGTTAGTGTGCCGGTAAGTGGAAACCCCGTCCATATCTATGTTGACGGCCACAGTCTCGAGCCTCGTTTGTGGTAGTTGCATGATCCGCACAGTGCTGGAAAATTGTATCGTTAAAAAGTGCAAAGTGAAGCTTAGGTGGACGGAAGCCTTCGCTGGTAGACGAGGAAGACGAGAACCGCAAACTATGATTTGCCATTAGGCTTTTCATGTCAACGCAATGGCCGCTGCGATAGTGGCACGCGAATTCGTTTTCCACGAAATGGACAGGGACATGCTTTTATACTATCGGTTATTTGAATTCTCTAACTAGCGCTTTTTGAGAGTGGATACATTACTGGCTACAGGCAAATATTGCCATTTGCTCAGCTTCGTGCAAAAGACGCTCTGTTATATGCCTCTTCCTAACAGGCAACCCTGTTCGACGGCACAAATTAGTAGGGAATGAAATTTTGATGCAGCTTGTGGGTATTTTACTACAACACAACAGTGCACGAATACAATCGTCAGGAAAAGGGTAGTAATTCAGCAAGGCCATTTTTACATTTGCTTTTGCGGCCCTTAAGCCCCGCGAGATGAGGACGTTGAGGATGGCGGAGTGGCGCAATTTTGTTGACCGGGAACCCGATGCAGGTGTTTTCGTTCTGGGAATGGTGTGTAGCGTAACGTAAAGCTTCAGCATACCATCAACTTTATGATGACCGCAACAAGAATTTGTGTGCGAGCATTTTATGTGGAGAATTGCATGATTGGGACGAGACTGTCGGAGAAAACCGAAAGCGTTACAGAAACATTGAGAGGAAAATGGAGGGAAAATTGGGTGACCAATTTTGCAAAAAGTCCGCACATTTCGCAAATCCAAGTGTGTTTTTATTTAATTTGTATTGATTACGGACAGTGCCATTTAAAACAGACACGAGTCCTTTGGCTCACCATCAACCGCTGTTGCCCGGCAAACGAAACACATGGAAGGCAAGCACCTATCGTTAGGGTCCGAAATGTGAACCGTAGTTAAACAAAGTATACGTTTTATTTACTCAATTAAATGAATTTCCCTCGCTTTACATTATGTTACGCTGTGTAAGGTGGAAAGGGCTAATAGTGCAAATGCTAAATTTCCCCATGGCATTGTAATGGGAAATCCTGCAGCACAGTGTACCGTTCACATTGGATGTGTCCCCATTTCTGGTTATGCGTACACCCCGACCCGAAGAAGCGGTCACACATACACACACTCGCACATACTTCCGGGCTACCAGCACTGTTCATCTGCAACAATACCCACCATGTTTCCGCTGTGTGCAAATGTAAAACAATTAAAGTAATTAAGAGTAGTTTTTTCCGCTAGTTTTTAAATTAGTTTGCTAAATTACAAAGTACCAACCGGACGGTATAAAACATGTGCGGGACATCAGGAGAAGAGACTAGCATATCCTGACCAGCTCGAGTGTCCTGGTTGAGCGATATGGAGCGAAATGTTAACGAAAGTGTGTGCGTGAACGGGCTAGGGTTTATTTTCCTAACCTAACATTGCAGAATGCTAACCGCGTTTGTCGTACATGAGTGTCTGTGTGTGTTTCGCGAGGGTTGGAGAATGTTGACCGCAAAACCAGGAAGTCGAAGCAGAAAGGCCACAACGGTGGGGTCAGGCTCGGTTCCAACGGTATGTGAACATTTGCATTTTTACGGACTGTTAATTGCGCAAGTATGGCAATCGCGTGTACGACTGCGAAAGCTCGCGCGTAAGCCTCTTGCACTAGACGGTTGGACGGTCTCTTCAAAGTCCTTTAGAGAGGTCCCGACCAATCTGACAGCTACCTCGCACCGCTTCCTGCGTACATTACCTGTTTCGTTTCGTCATACTGTTGTCGTCGTCAACAGTCGTTAGGCTGCGTCCGGCGCCGGTCCCGGCATCTTTGCCGTTTAATTGAGGTTTCAGTGGTAGTGCTTCCTGGGGCTGGCAGTGGAAAAACAGCCCAGCTCGTGTTTCGGAAAGTGGGGATTATTTTTAATTAAAATTTCTGTTTGTATATGTGAAAATTATGGCTCTAATAATGAGCCGGAAAGTTTGGCCTTTGGTATGTGTACGGTTGGATTTCTTTGTGTGTCCCATAGCTGCGTATGTGTTAGTGTACGGTTTTTTTAAATTATTATTATACGTTAAGGATCTTTAGCTCTTAAACGGGGGATGTTATTGATACCACAATAGACTGAGGTTTGAGGTGGTCTTGAGAGGCATAACAAAAAAAAAAAAAGCGAGAAGAAACTCTCGCCACCACTGTTGCCTAAAAGAGAAAATTAAATTACACGCTGAACCATTGAAAAATGTCCCCAATTTTCATAATTTTAGCCCCTCGTGAATCCTTCGCAGAAACCTTCCCACGGAATCATTACATTCTCAGTGTACGGCCTGGTGCCTGGCGAGAGTTTTCATTTTATGGGCAAGTTAGAATCGAAAGATACTCCGTAGGGATTTTTATCTAAAGCAACCTAAGGGAAGGATGGTAACGTCCAAGTTCCAAACTAAGGTTAGCTTAAATTCCCTAAATCTCAGCGTTTATTATCTTTTATCCGGGAGCAGGGAAAGTACCTTTTTCGGGGAAACCGGAACACTGGTGGGATAAAGTGAACCGACCAACCCAACGTTGATGATGATGATGACATGTGCAAAAACGGAAGAGTTGCGCCCGGGTTCCCGGCGGCGGGCACGGATTCCCGGTGGCGGAAATGGTCTTTCTCTCGATCGGCTTCTCTCGGTGGAGTTATGAGAGATGTAGCACCGGCCTTTGTAGCGACCCATACCTTTCTTCAGCAACGATAAATTATTAATGCCTAGATTAGTGAAAGCTTTTCAGCACTGCATTGGCATAGCTGCAGGATTGCCAAGTGGGCTATAGCACGTGAGGGTTTGTTGTTCTTTCGCGAGCACGCCGAAAATGTCAGGATGTTAATTCGATTTGGGACAAAGCTAATGAATTGATTAAAAGGGAACACATGATGTGACTTTCGAATAGTATGTGGATGGATCCGACTTGGATGCAAGCATGCTGGTTTAATCTAGTTTGCATTTCTGTCTCCGAAATTCTCTGGAGAGGGTGCATTGTTGTGTCTATTTATGGCTGTTTGGAGATTGTTGATTAAGTGTATTGTTTCCTCCGGGAAACTGTAACGATTTGGCAAGCTTTGGTGTGAAGTTTTGATTGACTCATCGCTTCCAATGGCGAATGGTGTGCTGATGGAACTTGCCAGCACTGAAGCGAGAAATTTCTCCCATTTGGGGAAATGGCAGAAACCGTAAGCAGCTTTCGCGATTAAGCATGCAAGAACGAAGGCCACTTTGCTCAAAGTCACCCGAACTGAAATCAGAGGACCAACCAAAACGGCGTTTAGCCACGCAAATTACAGTGCTGCTTGCTGGAAGTTGTTGGTGATCAATTATACTTTCGATAACGTAATTACAAACTAGTTTAAATGGATAATGTTGCCCTCAAAAGTCTCACAAGTACGTACACACTCTTCACAACATCCATACTCACGTACCGATTGCAGTTGCCAATCGTCCTTGAACTTTATGAGACAAAAATGGTAATGGACATTTTCGTTTTGCTTAGTGCTCAGAGTCATTAAAATTTGTAACAGCAAGGACGAGAGCTAGACGATGAACATTATCCCTTTTATCGGAGGTGAAAATTTTACCAATCAACGAAATGGCAAAATTGAACGCAAGGTGCACTCCTCTGTGTTGCCGGTATTGGAATTTAGAGCACTTTGGTGTTTGAAATTGTCGGCCAAGAAAGTACGGCAGATAAGATCGAAGCGTTATTCGAGAGTAACAATTATTTTCGCCATAAATAATCGGAAAAGAAAGCGCCGAGCTGTTTCTAGCTGAAACTGTGGTGCGGTTCTAGTGAGCGCAATGAGTGGGTCGGTACTTTTTGTCCCAGCACCAGGAATTATTCCAGCAGCAACGACCAGGCTTGGCGTGAGGAGGATAAGGGTGAAAGAGAGCATCTTGTGAAAGTTAATTTAGATAAAATCGCAATAACATAAATTCATACATAAAACCTCATCGCCCACCGCCGGTGATGGGGTCTGGCCAGCTGGAAAGCTATAGCACATTCTGCTTCGCTCAGCTGAGCACTAGCATGAGCTTTCACAGAATGAGCAGGTTTTCCATAATCATAAACCACAATAAGCGTTTGTCTGGCGATGGCATGTCGGCGACCGAAAGGCCTGTTTTGCCTCGGTAAACCAACCTGCCACGAGTTCACTGATGAGCTTCTTTGCGTTCAGGTTTGGGAAAAATTGGAAAATAATAGATGATCAAAAGACATAAGACAGCAGTTTCGGCAGCAACAGCAGCAGCATGAAGCATGAAACGCAAGCGGCAAAGCAAAAGATAGCGATGGCAAAGATGATAAAAATCTGCCGTCTTCGATTTATTTCTTCTGTGGCTAAAGGGGCAGAGTTTCGGCTGCCGCTGGTGCGACAAATCGTCCCAGTGGAACCACGTTTTTCTGGTTCCCTCGGGAAAAAAGGAGATAGAGTATATTGTTCTGGGGAGAAATTATCAAATCGTCGCTTCGTTGCACAGGAAATTGTCCCTGAAAAGCGAATCCCGGTAGTGTTCGATGTCTGTTTGCACCTTCATTCATTCGCATCGTGTTTCAGCCCAGAAAATCGATTGCCTAAAAAGAATTTCTGGTGCGAACGCCGGAATGGTATGGAGCGCAAAAGAACAAGGGAAGAACAATATGCCCGACGGGAGATCCACCAATCCCTGATTTTGGCTTAGGACGACAACGATGCACCGGGTCAGCCTGCCAAAGGCAATTTTTTCCGATTCGTACCAGGCTCGGACACGGGGGCCGAAACTCCCAAAACTTATCAGATTTCACATCATCATCTTCATCTTCATCATACCCTCCAGAGTTTTTGCGTTTCCCCAGAAAAGTGGTGACAGAAAGTGCGGTGCATGCCACGACGATAAAATTCCTATTACCCGCACAGAACAGGAGCGATGCTGCAGCGAAAGCAGGAAAAACTTTGCTCGTTGTCTAGAAAAATCGATAGCGAGGCAATTTTCCACTTCAGCCTTTTGGTGTGGCCAACAAAAACCATGGTTCGGAACCGGGTGGGGTATATACGGCTCTCCAGCCGAAGGCTTACTGAATTATTTATTAAAAGTGCGTGTCCAATCAGTGGTTCGGTGGTCGCGATGGCACCGGTATGGCAGGTGTTCGGAGGATCGTCGAGCATCGGGTACTGCTGGACGAAAGTGATGACGGAAAATTGGAATTAACACGATTTTTCCAGGCGGGGTGTCGTCGTTGTAGTCGTTTGAACGCGTGACGATGGTGTTGTTTGCGTGCAGTTGACGGGAACGGCACACGAAGAGTGGATTGATTGGTTAGCTCCCAGTTTTAATAAAGCATTCAGCAATGAGGTTCGAAGCGTGCGGGAAAGGAGATTTTTTTCCATTCGTTTCCCGTCAATCAGCGAGAATCGGAGAATAAATCACGCACCAGATCAGTCCAGCCGGTCCGCTGATGAAGGCTCATTTTCCGCTCAGGTCAGAACACCACGGGAGAGTGATTAGCTAGCTGGCGTTCGTTGCCGTTGTGATAGCAAATGGCGGAGGCTGTTACAAAGAAGCGTGGAAAATAACAACACCTCTTTTGTATTACACGTTCCGGCTACCGGCAGGCATCGATGGTCATTTTGATCGAATCCTTGGCCAGTGTGAAAGGTTTGCGACCTTTTGCTGGGAAAATTCAGCATGAAAAACGCAATCGCTGTGCTTAGTGGCGTCTGGTGGCCGTGTTCATAATCGGTTGATTTTATATACCGAGCACAAAACCTGGCGAGTGCTTGTTTCGGGATGGTGGATGTTGCTTTTTGGTACGATCAATTTGTTGATGAATCATCAAAACGAAACCATAACCACAAACCACTTGCAAAACGTCAACAACGCGCTTGTGAGACGGTGGAGTCGCGCTGATGTCAGTTTGTGAAATGACATAAAATAACATTTATTCCCGGCTGCAAGACGAATGGGCGGTTATTCATCTTCATTTTGCCCTTTTATCATCACGATTATGAAGTCTTCCAAGCCGACCGCCATTGGAAGTTTTTGCTACTTTACCAAATGGAACTGCCACGGGTCGTACGTACTGCGAAAGAATCTAGTTGGAATGATGAGTGTCCAAGCAGAAAAAAGGAGACGGGAGGGACGAAAAAACTTATGAGAAATGAGAAGGAGCTGGAATAAATAAAATCAAAAACGAGCCGAACGAGACGGAAGCATTCTAACAAACTGCTTCGAACTGCAACTGTCGAAAAATCAATCGGAAAATCACCAATAGGAAAAACAAACTGACTATCAACGAGAAAGCAAGAATCGAAAGCGGCAACATCCCTTTCTTCGGTGCAGAGCAGCATGCAGCACCGACACCGGTGGTAAGGAAAGGTGGCGCAAACGGCGAAAGAAAAGAAATCTGCTGAAATTCAATTCCGATAATGAGGAAGTTTGATATCGGTGAATCGGTGAAAAAGAAAATCGGATCAACCAATCGGTTGTCGAAACTGGTTCCTTTGTGTGCGAAATGGAACGGGTAAATCGGAACAGGTGGTACTTGTTGGTGGAGGTGTTTCTCTTGGAGCCTTGTAGGCGTGCTTGTGTGTGTTTGTGTGTGCAACAGGAAATGAAATTAATGCTCAGCGCTTTTCCGGAGGCTTTCTCGGGAGAGGTGAGTATGAGCAAAACGATGGGTGCCTTCCGCATCCGGCTTTTGGAAGTCGGACAAATCAACTTCACCAGCCAGATTCGGAAAATGGATAAACACTGTTTTTTTCCTGTCGTTCTGTTCCATGCCCTGCCCGCTCACGATGCTTCACCCCACCATACGTAGGGTTTTGCGCCCAGTGTTGTGGATTTCCTGTTGAGTGTCTTAACTGTACTTTCTTGTTTGATTGAATCCGATCCGTTTCCGACGTAGACGAGCAGAAACAATCGTTTCCGGTTGGCGAGAGGCGAAGGCCACGGAAATTGGCGCGGTGGTAAATACAAACAAAAAGCATCCAGCGAGCTGCTGGTTCCAGTTCAATGAGTGACGAGCGGCTGCCGCTCGGTGAACGAATTTCACCGTATCGATTTAAAAGTTTCGCCGGATTCGGAATACATCCAGTCGGGCGTTTAAGGGAAGTAGTATTGAAATTGATTGTAAAAGTTCTTTTGAACTTTGTATGTAATCGAGAAGGGCAAGGTGGTTGTCTCATATAGGATGGCTGCGTATTGCCTTCACCGTCGGTTCCGCCTATGGGTCGTATTTTTTACGATGCTCATAGTAAATCTCCTTCGGTGCCTTCGGGGCAATCACGGATAGGCTTTACTGAGCAGCATGCAGATCGCGCTTGGGTGGATGTTGATCCACTGCCGTTCCGTTCGTCTCTCTTGAAGCCGGTGGTGCGGAAACGGAACAGTAGATCCCCAACGTCGAGTCACGTTCGCAAATCAATAAACATTCGAACATTAATCCCGTTTAAATCGAACGGCCACAAATCGAGAATCTAACCGGGCATGATTTCTGCCGATTGCAGTGTCGATTCCTTCCGGAGGGATGTATACGATGTCACCGCATTGGTAAGCGATGCCGGTTCGTCTCATAGACGAACGTAGGAAGTATGTACGTCCTTTGTTTTATCTTGTAGCGTAATAGTTGAACGCGTTTAGGGAGAGAAGAATCCTTGATTTGCATACAAAATGGCAATAAATAAGCGAAAACTGCAAGGCTCGTCTTCTTGGGAATGTGCGAGCTTTTTTTTTTTTGGCTATCTTTGGTCCGTTGTAGGATGGTTATTGTGAATGCTTTCGTTGGCCCGTTAGCCAAGGCGGAATGAGAAGCAGAAATGCCGTAAAAAAGGAAGAATCTTTCGTTGGTCCACTGCTCGACTGGTCGGATGGCTTAACACTCGGAAAAGTCTAAAAAATGAGGCTCGTGTTGGGTACGGCAAACAGCTAAATCGCTCCATACTATGCACCAACGAACAAACCTAGGAGAGGAAAAAGCTACACCAGAGGCATAAAAAACTCGAACCGATTGAGCTCAAAGCCTCCCAGGAGTTTCCTTTTGGAAGATATGTTTGAGCGGGCCGTACAAGAACAGTAAAAGTGATAAAGAGAAAGAGTCTGACAGGGGGTAAACTACCGAAAAAATAACAGTTTCAATAAATTCTCGTTAAATCTTGTGTAAAATGAAAAGGGGGAGCAGAAATGAACCGGTGACAAATGAGTCAAGCGATCACCAACGACGGAGCTTTTTAGTTGGGTATTTTCACGGAGCTGCATCGGAGTTCCATCGTTCATACGGCCTAGCTTAGGCTGGTGGAGAGAATGGAATGGGAAAAAAGTAGGTTAGAGATGTGTAATGAGTATGGTAAAGGTAAAATTATAAATTGATTCCCAAATTTGAATAGCAGTAATATAACTTATAAATTATGAGTCAATATTGAGTCCCGCATATTGATTGTAGGGCAACTATTTGCAATCAGAAAGATTTCGTGAATACGCTGCCGAGCTAGCTGCTGAAATTTGTTTGGCTGTACTGCAGCCAATCGTACAATAGGTACGTTTTCGTGGGTTGATTAGCCGATTGAATGGAGAATGTAAAATTTACAACTGCAGAGCACATTCACAACATAGCACTTATTGAGCTCGATTAGCGTCACCGGCGTTGCTGTGCAATAGTGAAACGACGCATTGCAAGAACGAAGTGGACACCGTTCTACACGAATCGAGCATCATTATTTTTCTTGTCGCCCTCCGGTTTTTTTGTGAGAGGTTGTAGCCCATGGTCATCGAAAAGGTAGAGTGCAAACATTAAATATTGAGCTGAACCCGAATGCTGTGTGGTCGTGCGGCTCCGGGGGTGTTCGATCTGATCTATTTTTTCGTGAACGGATTGAAAGGAGGTACATGGGAAAAGTGTATAGTACGGCAAGGAAACAAATGGTCCTTTTTACGAACGGAAAGAACACTTGGAAAATCCGATGCTGTGTCACCGTTTTGTAGCAGTCGATTTTCGTAGAGTCGTTCTTCATGTTGGTCCATTTTAGAAGGGGAATCAAGCAAAGTATGGAAAGTCTTCTCGGGAGCAGAAGATCATCGAGAAGTGCATTGTGCATCGGTCGTCACCGGTAAGCATGTTGCCAGTGTTATCCGATTCAGCTTGTTGAACGGAATCGACATTCCGGAACCGATGGGACACAACCTGCCTTTGGTACCTCCGTTGTCGCCGGCAAAGGAAACAGGTCCTGTTGCCTGAAGGATATATTTTATTCAAATCTAAACACTAGGAAAACATCTTTTGCAGCTAAAATCATCTACATTCATCCGTTGCCCAGTCGGTTGCATTCATGTTTGGCAAGTGGCATAGGTTTGCTCCCGGTGCAAACTGTCCAGAACGTGTGTTGGCCATGGCCATCAGAAAGAGCGTGTGTTTGTGTGTGGGGGTGTTTTTTTTGCAGTGTTGTGCAAGTGTTTGTTTGGTTCGACCGGAGAGCACTTTTGGATTCCTTTTTGCCTGCTTGCTAGCTTAGTTGGTTAGTTTGTTGGCTGGCTGGCTGGCTGGCTGGCCGGATAGCTGGGTGGCTAGCTAGTTGGTAGCTGCTGTTGTCATCGTTTTGGCCGCCGCCTTTGCATGTGCAGTGTGCTGCTGCAATGCATTTGGCGCTGTCTGGCCATTGCGGAATTTATCGTACCGACATTCCCGACCATACCGTCGTTCGCAAAGACGTGGAACGAAGGTTGCTTTCATATCTTCTCATCTGGAACGGAATTTACCGCCAGAAGCAGGTACCCATTTACTGCACTTCTGTCAACTGCAACCATTTGATGCGCACATTGAACGCCAGGGTGACAAGTAGAGCGAGTCGGGACGGTTGGCGGTTCGGATTTGAGTTTACCTCCTTTTGCCTCCAGGAGCGGGTGACCTGACGCTGCCAGATTTGCAACCGGAAACAGATCGAAGAGATTCGCTCACGATACCGCATGTCGCATTCGAGGTTTTTGGTTGTCCCCTTGGAGGCAGAATGCTTTTTGCAACAACGTTGCATTCCGTGACTGAAGACGTCTCCCGATAGATGTGACAGTGTTTGGAACGCGACGTCGGTTTGGGGGAAAGATTTGGTAGAAACGGACCGTGATTGGATGGTGAACTATTTCCATATCGTGATGGCATCTTGGCGCAGAGCTTTGGTGAGCTTTGAGAGTAATGAAAAATTTACAGCCCAGTCTAATCACGACACGAGTTGTGTTTCAATCAGGGACTCGATGAACTCGAAATCTTTCAATCAAGCAGAAATTAGGAATGAAGTATAATACCGAACATTGTTATACACTTCTGCTATTAATCAGTTACAGGATGAAGATTTAAGGCTGAAAACTAAAAACAACCTGTCACGCATGTCTGCACGTGCTAGATGACCCCAAACTTGCCGGTTTCCAGTGGTTTGTTACACAGATACAGGCGAGGCCATAAATCGTGAGGAGCGAATTAATAAATTTATAGCATTTGTCAAAGAAGAACTGTTGTCGGTTTCCATTTTACGATCGCGCTCACTGACGAATCTGTCCAGGTGGCCAGAACATGGTGATGGTTTTTTTAAGCCCAAACTGCCTGTGCCGCGCGGTACAAGCTGATGAATTTTTACGAGAATAGATTTAATGCGACGCTCGTGGAATGTGAATCGATGCGACTTTTGATGGTTGACCTCCGCTGGGACTCTTATCCGAGGTGTATTGATTTTCTTGGACAGCTAGCGCTTTGCATGCCCACATCGGTATGTTCGTTATCGTCCGTAAAGACGGCATGGAATGTGAATTGTTCCACGATCTAACTTTGTTGATTGCGCTTTACGAGCGCAACGGTTGGAGATTTTCGGGCCGGGGAGGCAATGGCGGTAACGCACTGAATCGCTGCTGACAATCAACTCATTAATGGGGGAGTGAAAATCTTTTTTATCATTCACTTAATATGTTCGATATTTTTAAAATGTTAGTCGAGCGCCTGGAAGATTTTATCGATAAAAATATTTCATCGTACAGCTCTTCATCGATATTAAATGAACGACTTTGATTGCATTTGGTGGCGTGAAACATAGAACATATTGAAAGCAGTCCGAATCTTTACACTCTGCATGGATCATGCACGCTGAACAGTAAAGCACCCCCAAAGGGAATGGAAAGCGTGCAATATTTAGAGTCTCTAGAAGGAAATTATGTAAAAAAGCAGGGAAATTTCGCCTCATTTCCCATTGCCAGAACCATAATGCTGAACCAGTGCTGCACGCGATAGCAGTCCCCGCGAGTGATTTTTTCTTCTTTCTTCTTATGCGCTTGGAGAAATTGAATTGTAGAAGGGAAAAAGAAATTGTAAATATTTCTGTATGCACGTTGAATGGTTATGATGGTGCTCGGGAATAAAGTACCGCCTCGGTTGAGCACTGGGACTGCAGCAAAGGGCGGTCATACGATTTGAAAAAAGAAAAATATTATCTTCGCGAGTACGCTGCACCTGAGTGGTAGTAGAGAATATCCTCTGGAGGTAGCTTTAACGCTACAGTTTGTAAATCGGCGTTCAGGTCGCGAATTCAATTCTTGCCACAGCTATAGCGTAAAGTTGTAGCTGCAAGCAATGCAGTAGATAGCAGGAACAAAAAAGATGCGAAGGGATGCTTCCAAATACACTTTGCATACAAGCCGTTACAAGAGAAGCTTGTTAAAGCTGTATAAGTTTCCTTGCATGGTACAGTGCTGGAAGGGAAAAACATAATGTGTGGAGCTTTTACTAAATGGTTTTATCATTTATATAGAATTAGAAATGCTGTTGCATAACTAAAATACTTTCAAATTATTAAGTTTACAAAATATCAATTCGTTTTTCATTTGGTGCGTGGTTTTTGGTGTCCTGAACTGTAATTTGAATAAAGTTTACTATTCACATCACTACGCTATGCGACGCTACTAAACGGGAAGGATTTCCCGAACGCTCAGTTTGTTTTTCCACGGACAAAATCTGTGTCTCTGGATCCGGCAATCCTTTCGCGTCGCGTAGCAGTCCCATCGCATCGCGGATCAGGTCAAATGATGGTGAAGAAAAATGAAATACAATATTAATAGTGCTTTCAGTGACACTTTTCCAACTGCACATTGTTGTATTCGTTTCATTCAATTTGAATGAAAGGTAATCAAATGTAAGAGCATCAAGAAGCACACTGGGGCCCGGATGACGGTCGGTCGGCCTCCTTCGCTTCAACGAGCATCCTGGTTCACTGGATGGTATCGGTTCCGGGTAGTGTTGCAGTTTGTTAGAATCTCGTTCGAGCCGTCTACCACGATGATGCTGCTGATGGAGCACTTTTGTTTCAAATCTTACCCTCCAAGACAGCGCGCGTCTGTGGAAATGGATTTCTTCGGAACACGCTGAAGGCTCGCCCGTGTCTTGTTGCTGCCCGTGAAGGAACCGGCAAAAAAGGATGATAGAAATATGAATTTTTCCAACGACGGTGCAGCATTCGTACGTTCGTTAGCGCGGTCGTTGCATTTGGACAAGTTCGAGAAGGGGTGACGTTTAATTTAAGTCAACCGATGCGGAAACATTAAGCCAGTGTGACAGCCAGTGTCAGTGCAAAGTGTGTGTGTGTGTGGTGAAAGGAGACGGCACAGATATGACAAGTGCACTGTTCTAGCTGCTAGTTGAACGATGAAGCTTTAATGTAACTTGCTCCACTTCCAATCAGACTCTTGTCATCGGTTTCACGGCCATCGTGTGCGCTTTTTAATAGTGCTTTTTCCCATCTTTCACTGCTCTCTATTGGTTAACATGGTACAGCAAGCTAATCAGCATTGCATGCATCCATCATCTGCAGGCTGCAATTGATCGTCTAACAAGAGGCTGTGCGAGAAGAAGCCGCCTAGTTGTAGTAGTAACGCGTCTCCGGCAGTCGTACGATGGCGCAGTTGTCGATTTTGAGGTTTTCCCTTTATGATAATCTCATCGTCCGATGTGTGACAGATGAAGAGCCAGGTTGAATTTGCATTCGAATGGTTCAAACATCGAGACAATGAAGGATACACCATGTCATCGTTGTCCCTTTGATTCGGAAAAGGGACGCGGTCATGCATACACTCACACACCCTCATGCTCAACGAACAGCATGCTATCAATCGGAAAGGGTGGTTCCTGTATCGTTCGGCCAGTGTGAGCCGGTATGATTAGAAAGACGCGGCTAAGGGCAGATTGAAAACGGGTGCTCATCGATTCAGGAATGGTCTGGGCCTTTCGTGGAACTTTGATTCCATTTGCATGCGCGTGGTATCGATGACGGTAGCTAATGCTGAGACCACACGGTGCCCGGATAAGCTTTATTGCAGTGGATTATTTCTAATTGCACTGACGAGCACCGTACGATGTGCACATTTTCGGGAAAAGGAATCGAATTGTGAAAGATCAATCGATACTAGTTTGCACGAATCAGCAATTTGCCGTATCGTTAAAAACGTTGTATTTCCATCAATCGAAAGGAATCGTAGGGATGGAGGGAAGGGTGTAGTTTTTTCCAAGTTTAACTCTATTAAGCTATAAGCGATTTTTATGTCTATTAACTATTGCCAATAATATGTAACATTTGTTTCGGGTGGAAATAGAACAAGATTTACAATAGCTTAAGGTCCTTAATTTCATAAACTGCTCAACTTTGTAACCACAAGGCAAGCAGCAACAAAAGCGCCTTCGTACAGTGCTATCACATTACTATTTAACATCCTAAAAGCTTGGCGCATACTCCCACACGACCGAAAATTTCGAGTTTAGCCGTCGAATACAGCGATTACGTTCGAAGAAGCTTCTAGAGAATATTATCATAAAGTTGTCTCGTTTGTGGGACGTTTGTGTTGATACGGACAAAAGGGCGCACCGGTTCCAGCCATGTTTTGTTTTCGTACGAGAGTAGATTGAAATGATCAGTTTTCGGCGTGGTGGAAAAATATTCAAACAATAACAGAGCTATGAAATTACAATCTCATTTTGCTAGGTTTGATCTTTTTCAGCGAATGGAACATGAAACATACAAACACACAGACACCTCTGCTTGTTGATATTATGAAGGTTGGATGGGAAATTTTCGCAAGGAAGGATAGCGCGTAAACGTTTAACCATGGTAGACGATTGATATTTATTCGAAAGCCGCTTTTTACATTCATTGCCGTCGGAGTTTGCCTGCAGTGAATAAAGGAGAAAACCCATAACCTTGCGAGAAACTCCGTCGCTCATACGCGGAGACAAATGTGTATGATGAATCGCTTTGATGTTATCTACCACCGACGCACTCTTATCATTAACATAGGCTATGGATGTAAAACGAGCCATCGGTGTTGGAGGGTGGAAAGTGGGTTCCCACAAGAAGGGTGGGTGGAAAAACGAAAAATAATTTGATAAGACAAACGAGAAGCTCATTTCCTGCTTGAAGCGATCACATTGCAAGTCATTTGGCCGGAATAAACATTGCGTGCGTAATTTGCACAGTTTTTCCAGGCAAAACCGTTTCTTTCCTCCTTAGGCATATCGTAACGGAACACATAAACACACTCGAAAACTCGTGCGAATATACACACTTGACTCGATGGCACATGTACGCGAGTGCGAGGGAGACTCGCGTCCCTTACAATGAAATTGAAGCTGCCTTCAAATGGGGTAGATTGAAATATTGTTTTGCGCGTTGGAAAAAAGTGTGCAAATTTTTTCGTTCGAAAGGAGTGTGCGATACATCGGAACAGCAAACAGCATGTGCCATGGAAAGAGCCAAGGAAAAGATAAGGCGTCATGCTAAGCAGTCAGCAAGAAGTGGATGAGTTTTGAAGCAGCTAGAGTATTATTGTTTATGTTACGGAATAATAATGTAGGATACTGTAGAATAGGAGGTTTCTAGAATCTGTACGCCAATATGTGTCGTAGGAAAAGGGGATAGAGCAAGAGCGGAAGACGAATAGCAGTCGAAGAGAAGCGTGAAGCTGTAGCGCTCAGTATGTATCAAATTATGCGATTTTATTGTTTTCAATTTTGGGGATTTTTGCGTGCATGTCGCTTGTCAACGTGCATTAGCGTACGCTTATGGGCGTGTCGCTTGTTTTCTGCCAGCAGTGCGAGAGATAAGAAATTGACGGAGGAGAAAACTTTCGATCGTGCGCTCCGAAGTTCTTGTTCCAGCCTGTATACATCCCGGCGAACGTCCTGGCAAAGATTGATGCTCTTGTCAAAGTGACACTTTTAGCGCCAATCGCTCGAGTCAGTCTCGCTGGAATGTACCCAACGTTGGCAACAGCGAAAGGGTTGGCTCCTGGCACGGATATGTGGTGTGCAAGTATGAGCTCTAATATCGGCGAGAGGGGGAAGGATAGTCGGGACCGGATTGTGTCACCCCCTGAACCGTACTTGAATCGATGCTGGATTCTATGTGAAGCATATAAAGACCGTGTGAAGGTGAGCTTCGGGATAACCTTGGATCTGGTGAATGCAGTGCTTGGAATCATTCCAAACTCCATCCTGCTACTATGCTGCGAGGGACGTTCGTTGTCAACCAAAAATCTGTCGTACAGAAGTGCTTCTTTGCTTGAGTTTTGACACGGGTTCTTTGGTGAGACGTATCAGAGGGGGGGGGGGGGGGGGGAGAGTGTGCAATGCATCTTGATGGTAGAAAATCGTAGACGATGTAATAAAATAAGCACGAAATTTTAGCACGACGCTCGTGGGTTGAATCGGAGCATAAATAATAAATCTTCAGCACAGGGATCGGTGTCCGAGTGCAGTGCGGGTGTGTTTCGTTATGGTTAATGTTACACCCAATGTCTCTTCATTACTCTTTCTTGCTCTGATCCATTTCGGGGTGGACGAGGTAGACAAGGTTCGTGTCGAAGCGGCTCCAAACACTGCAGATACATACACCAACTGAGGGTCTGTGCCAAGGTTTGCCAATTGTGTCTCGTACGAGCACACGGTTAGGCAGTACAACAAAGCCTGCCACCTCTGACACAGTAGGTTGGCTGTTTGGCTAACGATGGCAAACAAAGAAGCAGAATACGACCCGCGTAATACGTTTCGTCCACAGCTCATTCTGCCTCTGGATCCACACGCCACTTACCCCGAGGGTGGCAAGATGGCGACGGTGTGAATATGCGACGACGGCCTTTATTCCACAGCTTATGCTCCGGCGTCATCTTTCAACATCTTTCTAAAGCGCGCTTTTATTAGTTTCAGTGCCCATCCCACGGTCTTTAAGAGACAGGGAAGGGGCTTTTCCGTTTAGTGGAAAATAACTTTTTCCTGTTTCGTACCGTTCATCGCCAGTGCCAGTGTCTCACCTGCTGCTTTCACTGGGAAAATAAAAACTGTGGCAACCACAGGAGCACAACACACACATAGGATGGCAATCCTGCGTTGGGAACCGTCTCGACCGTAGCGTGAGGGGGGAATGGCTCGCGGACATGAGGCTAAAATGTTGCAGGTCGGGGCAGGTTTTCCAAGCATCGTATCGCTTTGCATTCTTTTGCAGGAACTCCAACATTATGATTGGCGACAATGGCCACAGTGAAAACGATGCTTCCTGGCGATACGGGATGGTACGGTATGGAACGGGATACTACGGATATAAAAGTTTGCTCTTTGCGCTGTGTGCGCCGAGAGCCCTAATGTGAGACACAGTGGACACGGTGGCTAAATCCGTAGAGAAACACCGTGATCCTTAGGTGAGGATGATTTCTTCGCCGTTTCTTTGTTGGGCGGTAATTCGAATAATAAATAACCTGCAACGTACTAAAATCTGTTACAGTCACGATCGTAAAAAAGCTGTTTATTCGAGAAACAAATTATATAGTTTTTTGCCTTGAGGTGCATATGGCGTTTGTAGGTTTTAGAGTGAATTTTGCGCAATAACACAATGCG
The DNA here is from genome assembly GCF_943734695.1 of Anopheles maculipalpis. Lineage (NCBI taxonomy): Eukaryota > Metazoa > Arthropoda > Insecta > Diptera > Culicidae > Anopheles > Anopheles maculipalpis. The sequence continues at coordinate 98,276,995 of NC_064871.1, read as the reverse complement.
ACGGAAAGAGTAACGAATGTTTCGCTCTTATCAGCCGAGCATTGATCTGGAGGCTGTCATGTTTTGGCTTGGCATGATGATAAAATAGAAGGTTTCGCCCTGATTTCATCCTTTCGTAGAAGACGACGATTGACGCTGTGTAAGAGGTGCGGCAGTGGCGTGAAATAGCGAGAAGGATTAACTTGTCTTGAAATGAATACTTCTTCGTTATATTTATGAATTGCCGTCAGGACGTCGTTTGATAATAGCTGGATGATTAAGTGGTATTAATTGGATTTCAGGATGTAAGATGCTCCAAAATCAACTTAACAACTTTTAACCGAGCTGGACGTACTTGTGCAGAAAGTCAAGCGTTTGGGAGCAGTTCGCAAGATCAAGAGGCCATGAAGAGTGGTGACGAAAATCCATCAACTTCCCATTAAGACTTTGTTCTGCCGTTTTCGGAGAAAGTGGGCGAAAAAGTAAGTTGTAGCAAGCTAGCGACAACCCAGTGTTCCCTAGGTTGACGGGTGGGAGCGCAAGGCAAACCGATTATGTCACAATACCTTCGCGGGCAGGTGCTTCAAAGGTTGATCATCCCGCACATCCTCACCGACCCAGCCCAGTTGGGATCTCGGATATAGGTATTGAAAATGAAAAGTTTTCGGTCGCGATTTACGACTGTTGGCCTCTCCCTCGCTCGTGGGACAGGTGGTTTCCATGGGAAGTCCTTGTAATTCTGCCAGTTTTTGATCGGATGAGAGAGGATGAGAGGATGGCGAAAGCAAAAAGTTAGTGGTTGTGGAAAACTTGGGAGTGCCAGTGGTAAAACTCGTGGAAATAATTCAATTACGGCGAATCAAAGTGACTTTTGCTCCATGACTACCTTAAATCGGGAAGGCCTCGACCGTACAGCACAGGGATGGTGGAAATCCATCATTTCCAAATATTTGTACTCGCAAAGTCGTTTGCCATTTGCGAGTGCTTATGTTGCTTCTCTTAGAGCTTCATTTTTTATGAGTTTTTCATTTGAACGATGTTTTTTTTCGTTCCTTTTCGGACAAGCTTTTATTTGTACTTCTTTACGTTAGCCTATAGTGTGTGTGTGCGTGTTTGTATGTGCCAAATGTGTGAAAGCTTGCGTGTACGTCGAATACTTTTTTCAGTCGTTAATCGTATTAAATCATTTAAACTGTGTGTTGAGAAAGTTCAAAAGAAGTTAATTCCTTTGCGAAAGTAAACTCACAAGGCAGGTGCTTTTGGATGTTGGAGCAAGACAGCTGTCGCGTCGCTTTAGACAGCGTTGATGAAAGTATGGAATAAAAACCGTTTGTTCTTAGAGTAGCACGGGTATGCGTAAATCAGCAAAAGCGTTTTTTTTTTGTTGTTGTTATTACTTCGGAAATCGGTTACACGCGCGAATGCAAATCGAGTGACAAGCTGTAAAAATATTACTTAGTCGCTTTTTAAACAATATTCTTTTCCCCTGTTTTTCGATAAATTTGCGTGGAAACATTAAGTTGTTTCGGTGAAAAAAAATTGGCGCTTTTGTGTATGTGTGTGTGTTGTGGGTATGTGTGGATAGATTGGCAGAAAAGCTTAAATTTATCAGTCGTACAAGCGCACAGTCTCCTCAATCACACTTAAGCTTGTTTATTTTACAATGATTGCCATTGATCAAATCAAAGTCAAGCGAGCTTTCCACAAGATGACAGTTTTTTTCGCACTTTACAGCGTCCCTTGACAGTGGCGTTGCTATTTCTCGTCTCGTGGGTGATTGAATGAGTACGTAGCTGCAAATGCTTTGAATATGTTTCGTGGAGCGAAACCCATGGGCATGGTTTCAGCAGTAATGGCACGCTCGATGGCATACAATTTACTCTGAATTTGTTAACATTTCAATTCGTTCCCATACGTTTCCGAACGTCAGATCCGTTTGATTGATCAGTTGATTGATGGAACGTGACAAGCCCGCTCTAGGGATCTCGGTGACATGCACTCTCGAACGTGTACGGGATCGGGCTGAAGTGATTCCGACCACGGGTAGGAGCCGAAAAAGCGAGAATGGAATTATAGATTAGCTCGGAAAAACATTGCTTATGGATGAAGAATGAAAAATGCAACGAGCAACGACATGCTTAAGGCGCTGATGCAGAGATGCATGGAAAAGCGCATTCTAATGAAGGTATCGTATAAGGTGGGTGCATATAGTTTTTGAATTTGCTGATTTCAGCTACAATCATCACCATTCTTAATGACAAATAAACGTTCAAGGCGAGACAATCTGGTGCATGGTTCGCAAATGTTGCTACCGTGTGTATCTTTGTGTCCATCGAGTGTTGAACAGATGGATCTGTAAATGTTTGGAATATCTTAAAGCTTTCAAGAAAGAAACAGCTTACCCAGTTTACAACCCCGTCCTTTGAGAGTGCTTTGGGGGATTGGGGATTTGCTGGGCGAACGGATGGACATCGATCGGATGGATGTTATCTCGCTTGTACAACATAAACCTGCTGTCGGAAGAGCGTTTGGGAGATGGCCATGGTAGGGAAGGAAGGCCATACCATGGGTAACTTTATCCTTTGAACTGCATCACCCGGCTCGACCTCTAGCCGAGGCTGCCTGCCCTGCCCGGTCGGCACTTTTGCCGACAGGGTCCTGATTACCCTAAACGGGTGGACGGTGATTGACTGAGAACTTCCGGTTGCTGACGGTGTCTGGTGCGTTCTGTCGAGATGGATGGATAAGACGGATAAGACACGCTCTGGATGTCAGATCAAATGGATCCACTGGTGGAAGGGATTGTCGGAGGGGGGGGGGGGGAGGTCATGTACGAAACGAAAGACAAACTTTACCGTCGATGAAACTTTCGATGATGGGCTGAAATGAAGGTAAAGTGCATTTACTGTTTACCATCTTGTGTGTGCCATTACAAGAATCGAAGAAAGAACGTGTAGCGTTTGAAGGAAACGCTGGAGGTGATACTAGCGATGATGGAGATGATGACTGAGATGATGATGACCGTGATGATGGTAGTGGTAAAGAAGAAGTTAGGTTTGGTAATCTACTTTGATTTTATGCACGGCTGGTTCGGGTGCCGTCGGAAGGGATATCCGGGTGAATATAAGAGCAAATAATGAGAGTATGTGTGTTGTGTGTACGCCCACTCTGTGGGTATCCAAGTTAGTCGGTATAGTTTAATCCAGATCCAGGTAGGTGTGTCAATTCCGGGTGGAATATTTTGGGAGAATGTTGCAATTTGCGGTGTTGTCAGCTCGTTCCAAGTCGTACGTAATATTAATGACATTAGCATCTGCAGGATCATACATATTAGATGCGGCTATTAGATGCTCAATGTTGAAGGTTTAATTGAATAAAACAGAATACCCGTCGGGTCGGGATACTCTAGGATACCGGTAAGAGATGTGTGTATAGAGGCCTTTTCTCAACAACGAGTTCTAAATGGGTTCTGAAAAAAGGATACGAAAGCACCTTGCTCAATAAATTTTCCCCTTGGAATGTTTTGCTCTGATGAAGGACGATTAATTTCCTCAATGATAAAACAACCGCATCCGTATCTTTTTGTCACTTTTTGTTCCACTCCAGCGGTGTGACCATGCATTTCGGGCTGTAAACGGATTTGGGGCGAGCGTTTTACGGGATTTCATAATTATCCCGTATCGTGTGGTGTTTCGTGCCTGCGGTGTTCGAATAGCGGCTGCTTTATGGGCTTACATCGTGCAGCTTCGTTCGTGTGCTCTTTCATCACGAATAGCCGTTTTACGGCAGGGAAATTCGAAACGTGAGCAGAAAAAAAGGGAAACTGAAAAACTTGAGGAAAGTGGCAAAAACATTCATTTCGAGTGTCCCTCACCTTGAAAGCTAACCACGGGCACGTGGAGTATCCGTCCTGTTAGTGTGTACATTCTTCTATCTTGCTGGCGCCGCCGCAACGCTTAAAGGATATCGCGAAGGGTTTGGCTGTGTTGCCGTGCTGTTTGTCTCAAAAACAGGCAGACTTGGGAGAAGAAAGCCATCAAAGACAGAGACACAAAGAAAGGGATAAAGAGCGAAAGTGTGTTAGAGAGAGAGAGAGAGAGAGAGAGAGAGAGAAAATCGAGAAGGATGAAGTCAAGTTCGCAGGAATTGTTTATGGTTGTGTAACTCGTTAAGTGGCCGTAAAGAGAGCATCATTTCGTTTCGTTTTTCGGTGTCGTGGCAAAAGTGGCCACTTGAAAAATGTGATAATTATTCATATAATTTTACACCGGGCGACGATAAAGCCTGGGCTGGGTTGGCTTGCCGACACTGAGTAAACTCTCGCACCCGAACGATGGCGTCGGCGTTACGGGCGAATGTCGCTTAATGTAACGACCACCGAGGGACAGCGGCGTGCAGATCTATTCGTTGGCGTAGAACAACCGTTTTCAATCAGACTTCAAGTGGCCCGACAGCCGCTATTTGATCGTGGGCTGATGTTTCTGGCATTGTGAAGTGCGCGTGTTGGTGCGTTTGATCCGGTTTCGAAGTTGACGAACGACAAACCGGCGTCAATTGAAGATAGATTGAATTTTAAATGATTTCGGATGTGTTACTTGGAATTGATTTGAGTTGGAAATGTCGTTGATTTGTTTGACCAGTGAATAATAGATGTCTTAATTTAAATTCCGTTTGCAAACGAACGACTCAGTACACTGCTTGCGCAAACTAACATATGCGCACCCCGAATTACTTTATTTTCCCCGAGTGGAGCAAAGCGCTAGCAAACTGATGAGTTGTTAGCTGAGATGCTTCCCTGCTTAATTGTGCCTGCTGATGTGCTACTAATGATGAAGAAAATGGGCTCAAGCCAAACGGTAGTCGAAACAACTTTCTTGATTTTCCGAATCATTTCATTAGGCGACGGTGGTGTTTGGGACTGATTGGTTCACTAATTAATAAAAATTACCACCGTCATTAATTTCTTCGGCACGGTGATAGGAAAATGAAATCGAAAAGCAAAAAAAAAAAAAAAATGTTCCATTTGTATCTTACAAAGAAGCGAAGAGGGTCGCGATGAGGGACTGTTAGTGTAACACGTATTTAATCTTCACTCCTTCTCGTCAATGAACAATCTGTCAATTAAATCTGTTTTTAAAAGTGTCCTTTTTTTGGCATTATGCTTTTCTAAAATAAATAACTAAATTTTAAATAACATAATCATCTCAATAAGAAAACATTTAAGCTGGTTTTGCTTGAGATATTATTAATTATGAAAGGTTACCAACTGCTGCATGTGATTCAGTCAATCGTAGCGTTAACGGTAGCCTAGAGAGCGAAGAGCATTCCAGGAAGTGTGCAGGACAAGAGATATGGTAATTGAAATCCTTGGATACTATATTTCCATCCGTTCCGTAATTTGCAGTGTTATTATTTTCAATCCATTGTTGGTGGTCCAAAAAGCTTGACCATGGTGCGGCAAACTGGTCTATCGAAACGAGAAGGATATCGCAGTTAAAAAAAGGAACAAGCAGCAAAATGGAAATTTCGCAGTAAAATGTTTCTCTTGTGTGTTTTTTTTTACTAGCACCGTTGTTCGCTCGCCCTTCTTTCGCAGTTTGGCAATCTTCGGATAGCCCGATGTCTTATGGTAAGATCAAACAGCAAAATTACTTTTGCAATATTGGCCTCCACCACCGGCCAACTGACCAGCGCGAGATGATACTCGCAGAGGCAGATGCGTCATGAACGAGCCCAAAGTCCGTGAGTAAGACCCGTGCCCAGTATTGCACAGACTTTCATCCTTTTCATAAATTAAATATTAATTCAATTTTTGTGCTCACAGTGCTCACTTTATGCACAGACAGTAAGCGAAAGCAGCGGCAAGGACAACAATTCTTAATTGTTTCTAGAAAAGCTGTCTACATCTGTGTTTTGATTTGCCACAGAGTATAAAATAAATGCAAAAAAAAAAAAAAAAAACCGCGACGCTTCAAGCCGTGTCTAATTTGATGATATTAATTTTTGTCGTCTTTTTATGACGGTTGTTTATTGCTTTTTCGGCTGCGTTCGGTTCGGAGGTGGGTGACGGATGCGAGACGGACGAGTGTGAAAAAAAGTTTGTTCCTTGATTAATGAACGATTAATTTATGGCATAAATACAAAGTGGTGCAGCCAAGTGTGAGAATTGGTCCGCAACATTCGGCTAGATGACTAAAGTACATTCCTTTCTGTCTTTGTGGCATTTGCTTGGACAGTTTTGTTGTGGTAAATTTTTAAACAATAAAATAATTCAGTTTAGTTCAGTACTGTTTAAATTGTTCAGGAAACGAGATTGGAGGATATATTTTCGAAAGACTTTTCTTACCTTTACTAGATCACTGTACATATTAGAAAGCATGAGTTTTGTCCTGGGCTGCGTAAGCGTTACGTCCATAGTGCGCATTGTTCAGCATCTGCTGCAAGGGAAGAAGCATTGTCTTCAGCCTTATGGTTTGTTTTTACATCAATTTATATGCGCAAACTTGGGGACCATGAGGAAATTTGTCATATAAATGTATAATTTATGATGTTTTTCTGGACACCAGTTCTACAAACGTGCACTCGGCCTGATAACCGTCCATGCGTCACTAAAGTGAACGGACGTTGCGGGATCTTTATTTGCTGCCCTTTCTGTGACGAATGTGCTCATTGTCACTCTGTCGTTCTTGTACAGAGACATGTTATACACATGCCATTTCGAGGGAAAAACGCAGTGGAAAAACGAAGTAGTGTCCAGCTGGTTTGTGGTTCGAAGTTTTGTTCGTTTCGTTTGAGACAGCAAAAATCTAATTTGGGTACACACTGTTTAAGCATTCTGGGGGAGAGGTATGCACATTTTAGTGGCAACATGCAGCAGCTAGTGTTGCTGCCGGACAGGGACTCACAAACACACACGAGAAAAAATCGATCCAACATAAAAGAAAGCTATCTGGCTGTAATTGAATGCAGTGCGTGTACATTTTTTGCATTTGCTTGGCGTCCGAACGCTTCTGTGGTCACTGTACCGACTTTTTTGTGTCAGATTTGGCACAGGATATATTTTTAAATATCTCATTAGTTTTGTCATTTTATGGACGCCGGAACGCCGAAAGCCTGCATCGTGGCGTTGCCTGAAGGATTGTATTTCTATATCAAAGAACCCATTAAATATGGATTGCGTGCGGACTTTATGTGCGACTATAAATTTTGAACAAAGCTACGCACAGTTACGCGCTTTTCATTCGTGATGTGAGCCACAGGGCGGATACGGGAGTGTGTAAGATTTTTGTTGTCGTTTTCGTACCTTTTTCCTGCCCATTGGGAACGCACGATAAAGGAGGATCTGCTCTGTGGCTCTGATGGGAACGCATGGACACAGCTTACGAGGAAAAAGCTTGGATTGCAAGCTTATTTCGTACAAAAAAAGCCTATCGACATTGTCTTAGGATGAGGTTTGTAGGTGTTCGTAGGCATAGCCAGTTTTAAGCGCAAGAATCTTAGAACGACTTTTTTTTTTTTTGCTGAGTTGGAAAATTTTGCTCAATCCTTGCGAAGCCGTCGAAGCTGCCTAAACCGACCAATCGTAAACCATGTGGAGTAATAAACTAAAAATGAAAGCATTTCCTTCTCACTGACTTCTCGACCCGACAAAAGTCCCTTCGCTCACTGGCGTGTTGGCAGCGACTGAAAGGTTTTTTGGTGTCCCATGATTACTTTTACAGCAGGGTTATGGCAAGTCGGTAGAATGTTTTAATTTGAGCTCGTTTTTTTCTTCTTCGTCTTCTCGTCAGGCACTTGCACAGCAGCTCGTTGCTCTTGGATGCACGCCTGGAGAAAATGGACTCAAACACAGCATTGCGGAAATATTTTATTTATTCATGCATGACTGCTTTGAGCACGGTCATGTGCGGTACGGTAAAGCGCTGGAAGTCATTTTTATTAGTTTCCCTGCAAATAAAGCATGTGCAGAACGGGATGCGGGAAACCAAATTTACCAACGACTCTGAGTACCTGTTTTGCCTTGCCTAGGTGACAAATTAAACGGTCCAGCCTTGTGACTGTTATGACTGAGTAATGTTGAGCGAATGTGCAAAATATTTACTGATTTTTTCAAAAGGTATTACGTCATGATCTTCATTTATTCGTCGTTTTTTTCAAGTAGATTTATCTTCAAATGTGCTTATCAACCCTTGCATGGAATGTCAGTTTTTTTTTGTATGATAAGTGCTAAAAAAGCTATCACAATCGCATTTTAAAATTCCTCCCACCAGACCAGAGGTGCAGTTCAGTCATCCCTGAAATAACTTACTTCCCGTGAGCCATAAATCGCGCACCCTTCGTATTTACACACCGGGACGTTTGCCGCCCAGTGTGATGCTTAATTCTTCTGCATTGGGAAAGCAGAAGAATTTAAATCGAAAATGTTCACTTATTTTATCCCGGCTTGCAAAATTGGCGCACCCTTTTCATGTAGCGACGAAACAGGTTTGTAACTGATTAGTTACAGTGCGTGTTTTTTCATCTACTGTTAAGCGAATCGGATGAACATAATCTTTACAAGTTAATATTATTTCACAACACGACGTGTGGGGACAATTGTTCTTTTAGAAACACGTTTACCGGATGGTTGATGGTTGGATCATATTAAAGAAACTATTAATCACATAGCAGGGGGTAAAATACGTTCGAAGGACGAAAATGCAAAGCTGGGATAAAGGGCGTACAGAGAGCCAGAATGCAATTTTAAAGGTTTTTGCTTCAGGAAAGGGAAATCATTTGAAAGAGAAGAAATCTCAATTTGTCAAACAGTACCCGTGTTGACATTTTCGGTCAATTGAATAAAGTGTTAGAAGGAAGCAATCTATCTACAAAGAGAAAAGAGAAATTGGGAAGAAAATGGTAGTGGGTCGGAAACTATCAGCTTTGATGCTGCTAAGGTGGTCCGGTGGTCTGTTCGGACTGTAGCCAGTCACCTTTACGACATAAGGTGTAAAACTGTCACATCATGACCATCACAGCCAACATCACCATCATCATCAGCAGCAGCAGAGCAGCATCGTTGGAGTGATCGTAGGAGAAAACCGCTATTGAACAGTGTCGGACAATGGTTGTTGTGGTTCCGGTGAAATGAAATGTCATTCGATCCCGGAAGAGTCGTACGGTTTTGTTCATGCATCCCATCTCCTGACATTGCCGGAATTCTTTCTTTTGCCGGGGCCTGAAGTGCAGAAATTATTGTTCCGGACAGATGTCGCCAGGCAAACAATTGAAAATTGTTCTTACCGCTCGCTGGCTATCTGTCCCTATTTTCAGACTCCGGCAGCCTCTCGGAATCGGTATTGAAGTGCCATTTTGTCTGGCTTGACAACGCCATCTCATCTCGAGGTAAAAGCTGCTTGAGAAGGCGCTGGGTTGGATTGCCACGGGCTTCACATTTGGACGATTGAGTGAAAACACATAGCGATGGATGAAATATTACTTATGTTTACTTTGCTTTTACACAAATCAATATGAGCTGTTGTTCATCACTCATACACTCGATGAGGAAGAGAGTGCACAGGGCAGATAGGATTATTGACACAACCACACGTACTGGTGGGGTATTTTCGCTAGCGAACGTTCTTATGAAGAAACTGACAAGGACATTTGAACCTATTTTGGACATTAACAAAGGGATGGGAAAGATGAGACTGGAAGAAAAATCTGGTCAACACGCTCGTTTGTTGTGCAATTTTGATGCACCTTTGCCTGTGTGAAGCTCATGTGGATCCGAAGTTAGAATGTTTGAGATGTTTGTTGTCATTCTTTCCTTTTTTTTGCAAACACTGTTTACATTCGTTTGGCTGCGAGAGTGACAAAGAGAAGCGACAGAGAGGGATCCAGTGTGCTTGCATAAACATGCTTCTGCCGTTGCCGTGGACCTTGGAGCTGAACATGAAATGAAAAGGAACAATGGTCGTGAGATACGTTGTGTAGAACAACAGCTTACAGACGTGAAAGTGCTTGTAAACATAAATGTTGGAAGTAGAAGTAAGTAACTGGGAGGTCTGACGTATCGTTCATCCGAAGGAAGGTATGGGTCCGGCAGGAACGAGTGCAAACGGAAATCATATTGTCCATCAATCGGGGTAAGGTTGACCTCCGGTGCCTTTGGTATATCCGTTTTCTTGTGAGCACAATCTAAACATCGCTTTCTTGCTGATCGGATGAAGCTCAATCTTCGAAGCTCTAATTGAATGGATTGTTATATTTCCCGAGAGGTTTTGGATTGATTTGAGTCGGACGAGGACCTTGGTTTTCTTAGCGGCCGTCACCTATCAACCGAGGCTGTAGGAAGCTTGCGAACGAAGGTAAACAAATAAGATTGTCTTTTTCCGGTCGATCCATCTTTGCCGCTTTCTTTCCGAAATAGAATTGTCATTTGAGGATCTTTTGCAAGAACCAGTTCGATGCAGTGAGCTGGTGAAATAGAAGGTCAGAGGGCAAAGGTAAGGATAATAAATGTACTTACGTATAGTTTATAGCGTGAAGATTGTATGAATTCCGTAACTCGGATTGACGTATCGAGTAATATCTTGCGTTGTTCAAATGATAGGAATGGAATTAATAATTTAATATTACATCCTAATATTCGGATCAAATGCCAATGAGAGGTAAAATAGAAATCTGTATGATTCACTGTTATTTGTCACATATGGTTATATAGATAAGAGATCAAATAGGAAAGAAGTGGCACAATTTTGAGAACTCGCTAGAGCTAGGACACTTGCCGAGCGTATTCCTCGCATTTTCCTTTACTTCATTGAGTACAACCGTTTAGCTAACTGAGTAGCTCATCACAATACAATGGAAAATTTGAAACCATTTGTGCTGTTTGTTCAGCAATATATTTTTTTCAATGTTTTCGCTACAACAGAAAGACCACACCTTGTCAGTTAAGTTGATCACTTAGGGCCGTACCCAATGTACCAAAACAAAATTAACGAAGAACTGAAATGGGAAATCGATTGACAAAAGCTGCTTCTGTCGCTCGTTTATGGGTAACTTCCGTTTTGGTATAGTTACTGTAACCTTTTTGTTCCGGAAAAGAATGGGAATGAGAAGCAGAGCAAACCTTGTAGAATGAAAAGGGAACTGCAACTAAATCTTAATTTAATAAATAAAAGACGTGAGAAACGTCAGTGGAAACCATGCAGGTTTCGTGAATGGCGAAGATAGTGTTAAAGGTAATGCACAACAGAGCATTCGATTTTCTGTGGCGTTGCCTTTCATTATCCTTTTAAATCGTTTTCTTCCTACCTTCCTTCGGCCCGTAACCGGATCAAATTTCGGAAGGTGACAGAATCGTTCTTATTTTTTAACAAACGGCATTCAATCCGAATAGGTAAACGTGATGTGGATTGATTCCTTTCATGAAATGATAAAAAAGGTTCATAAATCCGGAAGTGTCAACCTGAAAGGCTATATTGGTTCTTAGTTCCAAATTTATGATTGACAATTGTTTCGTATCACATCTGGCAAAAACTGCCATGGTGGATATAGTTGCAGTAGCTGGGAATAATTAATGTACTATTTTGGTTTGTATTTTTGCAACGTCCATTTATTTTACACAGATAACAAGATATGACTAATTGTCATTATCATCAGTCACATCGCAGAAACGTTTCTTACAAGTCCGCAAAAAGAAAACAAATAAAATGTGTATAATATCGGGTGCTTAACTTGATTTTCACGCACAAGTATTTTTCTATTTTTCCTGGAATCGAAACCCCAACCTAAAATCACTGCGCAAAGTACCTTGCCCGGGAGGGTGGGTCTAAAAAATAATATATTTTCCCGAATATGACCCGTGTAATGATGGTTTCGAGAGCAATGAAAAAGGAGTAAATCCAACCCAGGACAAATGTCACTCAGTTTTGTGCCGCATTAGAAGAACACATAGAAATTCCATTTTCGATCCCATTTTGCGTCGAGAGCGAATTTCATTACGTGTTCGTACTGCTTCGCACAATATCACTTCGCTGTGCACAACAATTTCACCAAGAGCTCTTCGGGGTTGGCATGGAAAATAATGGTTCACGGGGAGATGGCATCGTCCTTGCATTTGCGTGATACCCGGACTGCTACATTTTGTGTGTACGTGTTCGCAATGTCCGGCGTTCGTGGCAAACATGAAATTGGGAATAACCATTGTCGAATTGACTTCGATTTCAATGGCCTGGGTAGCCTGTCATTGGAACAGTGTTTGCTGGTTGCCGCTTCCTCCAACCGATTTCTGCCGTCTGCTCGAGCTGTTGCCTCCTTGACAGGTGGAGGAGGGTTCGATTCTGATGCTTTGTAACACCTTGCCACCTTGGTCGTTCAGGCGTGGCTTTCTATCGCCTGATTGGAAGTAAATCCTCGACAAATTTGTCTTTAACGTCGCTTCCCGATCGATGCGTCGGTGGACACGTTTTGGGCTTCGATGGGTTCCGTTTCGGAGCGATTCATTTTCATCTATCGACCGAAATGGTGTGGCAAGCACCGTCCTGAAAGATATCAATTAAGATAAACCAGAAACGTGTCTAATCGATTGCGGTCTGCGTGTTTTGTTATAAGAATGTAAGCGTAACTTGTCAAACGAGAGCGAGAGAGAGGGAGAGAGAGAGAGTAAAAAAAAAGCTTTAAGTCAGACTTGCTTCGCATATCATTGAATAAGCGTAGAATCCAGCGTTGGGGATCTACGGCCGAGTCAAACGAATAGCAGAGAAAAACGAATTGAATGAAAGTGGAACTGCATGGAATGGAGGAGCAAGTAACAGATTAGAACGAAAGAAACGAAGTCATTGGATGTGGGGTTTCGCTGGTTTGATGGATTGATCGGCGAAGATATTCAAGGGATTAATTGAATTCTTATGTGTGATTGTGTCTCTGGCTTCAACACAACGCATCACGGCCATGCTCACCGCCTCACACCAATAGTGTTCATGCTGGCAATGTGCCAACGTGCGAAAGACTTGCCCTTGCGTCGTCTTAAATGTACATTGGTCGGGCGAAAATCTTCTCGTGTAATCAAGGATTTGTGCGAGCCTTTCAGCCTGTCATGGGAGAAACAGCAAGAAGTACCTCTCAGGTGGACAGGACATGAATAGGTTGAAGCTCACGAGCAGCATAATCAATGCCTTGGAGGAGATTTCGAGGCACTCAATTCCAGTAAAGAACGAAGAATCGAGCTAGAACCTTATTCGGCATTCGAACGCCAACCACTAAAAGCAACGGGGCTTATAATTATAATCCATCTTCGTCATCATCACACCTTGCGAATGATCTGGAAAGAAAGGGATCATGTCAGATTTGAATCCGTTGGGAGAGCTTCCTGACTCCGAGGGATTCCATGTATCGGTCTCTTTAATTTCGTTCGTTCACCTTTTGATTAGACTTTCAATCAATTAGAGGCATACCAGGGAGCTCTGGAGTACACGCGAAAGCATCTCCACCGACAGATCGTACGCTTCGTCTAGCAAGGCTTTTACATCTTGGCCGTATGTTCGTTTTGCTCGTTTGCTTTGCCCTCCCCGTGGAGTATAGTGGGCCAGCATGTGGTACAACAGCGACCGAAAGCTGAGGGCGGACAATGTCCAGCAGATTGAGTGGCAGGTAGCTCGAGAGGATGATTATGAGAATAGTTTCCTATGGCAACTGGACTGATCATTGCAGCGAGCCATTAAATTGAATATTTCAGCATAGATTTTGGGGTGGCCACGGGCGGGAGCCCTGAAGAAGCAAACCTCTCGCCAGGGTGTCGATATGCAAAGTGGGGTTCTAGATCAACCGGCGGGTGGGATCAACTAATTGACAGTAATTGCTCCATGCGCTGGTCCGGACCGAACCAGGTAGAGAATCGACACCATGCCTTGCCTTTTAATTCCCTTTATAATTAAATTCTATCGGTGGGATGCAAGAAGAAACGACGGCATTTTTGGTGAATTCCGGAGCTGAAAAATCTCTGCTTTTTCAAGGCAAGGATACAAGAATCTAGAGAACACCCTCCCTGCCCAAAGGGATAGGAGCTGGGAACGGTTGTTGATACGCGAAAGCAATAAGTTAACCTCGCACTCGAAAGGTGAACTCGCCTTTCAAACAAATGGGTATGATGGTACGAGGTCGTATGACGGTCGGGCAGCGTGAAATAGAGCTTCCGGTATGGGAAAAATGATGCTACAGGATGGCTAAATTAATACCTCAAATTTGTTTAGAATAATAGCAAACACAGTGATGAAATTTCTTTTCGCACTGCACTCAGTACCGGCCCTAAATGAGTGTTACCGTCCTTTGCTCCTCGCTTCGTTTGCAAACATGCTCCGGTACTGGCAAATATTTGTTCAAGCCCTTGCCGTAGGTTCGAGCTGCGCGTGGAAACGGGCGGATTCGCAATGGTTTGATGAATGTTCCAGCAAGGATAGTTGTTGCTTCAGGTCGAAATCGCAGGAACATATTGATTATCCTTCCATTTACCTCCGCCCTTGCGAGGGCGAATAGTGGGAAAGAATTGGTGAGACAACTCGACGTCTTGGTAGATAATAACCCGTGACCATCCGACGTACTTCCGACTGCTGTTGTACTGGCGCAGGCTCGATGTGCAAACAGTTGCTTTCGAATTTAATTTCACGACAAATATCGCATCCACTGGAGCGTCTCAAGCAGCCGAGTCTCGAAAGGAAATGGGCTTTGGTTGAGCTAGTTCCGAGATTGCTTGTAACACAGGAAGCGTTCGTCGGATGCGCAAGGTCGGTGTTTAGCTGTTTACTTAGGAACGGAAAAGAGGTGTGTATTAATAAGCTACGAAGAGGTTCGCTTGACGGTGCGCGACCGGAACGTGTGCAAGACAGGGCAGGGAAGCAAGGGTAGACCGTCTGAAAGCTCTCCAGGCGACTGATATATGTTTACTTTGTCCGTTCAGCTGGTTGCCTCTACATCTCCACTGATGTTGCTGCTGTTGGTGGCATTGTCTGCTGAGTTCTTACTTTTAGTCTTGATGTTGTTCTTGATATGTTTCTCAAGCTCCACCCAAAGTACTGGGTTGGGTTTGGTTGGTTCTTGAACTAGGAAAGAATTCGTACCGGGTTGTTTGTTTGCAGGGCTGGTCTTCCGGCAGTGCTTGCTTTGAGAAGGGATTTTGTTTGAGTTCTAAGAGTTTCAATCCCCCGAACGGTGGACCGACCCATTCGGGTCGCTGTAGTGTCCAGGTGCACGGTGAATCTCCGTTCCGGTGGCAGGTATTCGGATGCAGGAATGGTGAATAATTTGTTAAAGTAATAAGATCCTTGAAAATGCAACTGGTCGGTGCTTGGATGAAAAGAACAATTTGGAATTCCATTTCCACTCTGCTGCTTCGTCCACATTGTTGTGCTGCGAGAACAATGTTCTTGGGCTCGATGGGCAACCATCGTAAGAGGTGATAAGTGGATTGAGAACTGTTTCAACAGTTTATTAAATTTCTCCTTCAAGGGTGACATTCAAGGAGCTGGCAATTGCTTGGTTGTGGCAGCGGAAACGACTGGCCATTCGCAGTCATTGAGCGTTATAGAAGCTGACCAAGTTGTGGACAGTTCATAAAAGAACGTCGAGATGTTTACTGTTTAGACAGGTTTTGGAAAACGGATGATGGGTCACTTGAGATGACAATTATCATGTCCAACAAGCTGAACATGGGCAGTTTTGGAGATGTATTTTCGAGCAAATAATAAAGGTATTAGTTTGGAAAAAAATGTTTTCATGAACGTATCGATTTCCAGCAGAAGTCTTGTTCCGAAGTTATATACATTAATCAAGCGTTATTCAGGTTATTACCAGGATTTCAAGTTCATCCTTTAAACACTTCCTGTCAACAGCACGGCTTGCTGGATTAGCCGATGTGCATCAAATATCGGGATTTCAGTACTGAAAGGTTGAATTATATTTCTCGACATTCTTCCATGTGCGAAAGGTTAAGGGCTACGAGCGTTTCCTATTATGGCTTCTGGCTGATTCGACCAACTTACTAGTGGCTACTTTATTTGTCTCATTTTCTTATGACTTCACCAATTCTCTGTACTTTTTCCGATGCGTGTTGTCGATAAATCGGATTAATTACCCACCCTAGAGTGATCGTTTGGGCATGACCGAACAGTGCCGTTCAACCGGAACTAATGGAATTTCTATTGTCGTCCGGAAGATGTCAATCGAACCTTCTTCTCGGTCTCGTGTGGCTTTGTGTGGACAACAAATAATCCTTCTTTCCTGTTTTAAAATTGAAACGTTACGACAGCAAGGACAGGAAATTCTATGACCGTCTTTAAACTGGCTGACATGTCGGTCCGTGAATTGACGGAGCGAACCGTACCAAGAAGGGCATAACACCAGCTTTAGTAGGCAGCTTGCTTTTGAAGAACAAATTTCATTAAAACAGAGTTAACTTGCCCATTAGCAGTTCGCAGCAGCGGGCACACACAAAAAGAGTACACCGACGGTCATTCAGGGGAATTGATGCTTGATGATGTTTCTGTTGGAAATGGAATGACTCGATTTACAAACAAATTACGCGCTGACGGCTTGGATAATTTACTGTATCGAGTCACAACCGAAAGATCGATCATACAATCTAAAACAGAAGAGCAATTCGTTCCAGCGGAGAATTTTCGTTTTGTTTCGAATTTCACGGTACAAGTGAGTTCGCGCAGTATTATGGAGTGCAGTGAGTGTGATTGTATGTGAATAGAACGATCGGTAATGATGACGAAGCGATCTAGAATGTCGATCGATCGAGCAGCTTTTGTTACGGTTACGATTCGTTTCATTTTGAATGGACGCATTTTGAATTTGCTTCAAAGTGACACATCACATTATTATATGTAAAACCTAGGATCCCGCTTGGAATTTCACACGTTTGTTGATGTTATATTATCATTTTATCACTTAATTAAATCATTCGACACCTAACAAGAGCGAAGCAAGGGTCTAGCATAAGTGTGTGCAGGCCCGTGGAATAGTCTTTGAAACGCAGCAAAAAAAAAAAATCCACTCAACGGTCAATGCGAAGCAGAAGATTTCACTGGTTAGTGGTTATAAGGTTTGGGGTCCACTCCCATTTGTAATAATAGCATCAGCAGCATAGCCGCGAGACCATTACAATTATACTCTCGATCCTGCGAGGGATCGTCGGTTGCGCCAATGAAAAGCTGCAGCGTTTCCTATACTTGAGCAGGTGTGATATCGGGTTCGTGGTTTGTGGCCCGGGCAAGTCTTTTGTTTCGGTGGCGCGACGGCTGTGTTGCCAACGATCCACAATTTTGTATCGTCATTCGGGCTCCTCTGTGCCATCATTCGGTGGTAATTTAGATGCCACAAATTTGATTATCTTTCGTGCAAAGGTTTCATATATTGCTGTGTTTCGTTGGCGTTCTCTCACTCTGCCCAGGTTTGTGGGATGTATAAAAATAAGAAGAAAAAAATCCACACTCCTTCGTGATCGTTAAGAAACAGTGTGGTCAGAATGGCGCCCTTGTTTTCCCTATCGTGCACGTTAGGTGATGATGGGTGTAAATTATACCTTGTTTTCGTATGCGTTTGGGCATATTTTGCTGTCTTCGTTTGCCATGAAAAATGTGTTATTTTGCTTTGTTCTCTTGCATATGTTGCATGGTCAGTATCCTAATGCCGCTCTGTTTTTTTCGTGAATCCCATTACGCTGTGATCTCATTAATCAAGCTGAACCCAAACGATCCTTTTCAGGTTAAAAATGCATCAACTATAGCAGTAGCTGCTTCTGGCATGCCTATTACGGTAATTTTTCACCCGTCCTGTACATTTTTAACACCTTTTCGATAATGAGCACTGTAAGATTGCGGTCAAAGCGGGATCCAGATTTGGCAGCTGGAAGTAAGGCGCTCCCAAAGCCTAGTAGTTCAGCTGTCTTACTGAGAGGCGGGTATGGAGGTCAAACCAGCCTCATCTTGCATAAACTCATCGCCGTTTTCTTATTTCGGCATAGTGGCAAGTAGGGATATGTTTTGAAATGCTTGTCGGATGGAGTGCAGTAAACAACGCTGATTTACATGCAAGTGAGCGCTTTTACCATCACCGTGCCACATCGAAGCGCAGTCAATTGAAAGATGAAAACAACGGTCGGTAACAAGGGTTTAATTTATTCATTAACTGGAACCGTATGCGTAGCTTTCTTTAGGAGTTGTTTGACAACAAAATAGAAAAAAAATGTTCCTCCATGAGACACTCGTTCGAGGAAGAAAAAAAAAACTCACATCCAATTACGAATGCATCTGAATGCTAACTTTCCCGCTGGAGAAGTGTCTTCTAATTTTCAATGTTTCCATTTCGAGCAATCCGAGCCCGGGGAGAAGGATCGTGAAGAAGAGTTTGTTTTTTTTTTATGTCGCACACGTTTTCCCTAGCCGGGCATGGAAAGGCAGAGTTGCAAACCGTTGCCACTGAACGAACTTTTCATTATCTCTCAATTAACAACGTTTGACACATTCCTTCTTTCGTATTCATGAGTTTCTGTACGTGTGTGTGTATGTGTGTGCAATGACACTTCGACATTCTCGGTGGTAAGATGCTGTGGCAAGATGCAGTGTCGGAATTGAGCGCAGGGCGAGAAAAGTCTTGTAGGAGTGTAATTGTTAACATATGTTCCTGTTCTTCTTCGCAGCCATGTCGTTACCGTCGTCCGTCGGTGGAAAAGATGAATCGGCATCGGAATTCACTTGGAGAACGAGTTTCAGGTTACACACCTTCATGAATAATTTGCCTCTGAGACGGTTCGGAGAAGGATGGAATTCCTTTGCACTTTTCCCGTGTGTAGCGAAAAAAGGATTAGCCCAACTGCACAAGACACGAATGAGTCACAGATAAAGCACTAGTGGAGGAAGGAAAATTTGTTGCAGGCAAGTCCTAGATAAACACGGACTAAAATTTACGGTACGGTACGGTACGAACCTCCGGACGACTGTGCGGTGGACAGCGTTCAGTGTAGAATGGCGCGGGATCTCATTCAAATTCATGTAAACACGACGCCGAAACCATCGACATTAGATTTTAATTGGATGCCCACCCTGTACACTGTACGGATAGCGCCATCACACGGCTTAATTTATTTTTCCTCGTCCTTTGAATTATTTATGAAGTACAACAGGGCGGATGGTTAAGTGGTATGGGTGAGGTGTCCCCGAAAAAATAAAACTTAGGTTACCGAAAAAACTGGAAAAAATCGTACGTCCATACAAAAAGCGTCCGTAAATATGCTACGTGTTTTCCCGAGAAGGTTCCGAGGAGGCAAGAAATACGGAAGATCTAACACAAACGGGAAAGCTGAAAAAAAAAACCCGGCAGAATCAACTCTCCATTGGACATAGAGACAGGTCCACCTTTGCTTTGCTCATCGAATCCTTTTTTCGTTGGATCGTCGCGGATCGCCGTTCTGGAGGTGGGGAAAAAAGCGGAGAAGAACACCAAAGGCCGACATTGCCCAGTGTGTCGTCCTCTTTTTGTGTAGTGGGGATCATTTTCAGAGTAAATTTAATCCCTCCGTTTCGGTATCAAATTTCCACTTGGCATCCCAATCCGGCAAGGGCTAAACCTGAGCCGTGGGTCGCGGTGGCTCCGTATATGGTAGGTGTAGGTATAAATTTTTAAATTTCCAAAACCTTCGTGTCAGCCCTTGGTGTGTACGGTGGTTCGACAGGTACCTGTTTCACCGGGAACAGAGAGAGAGCGAGACAGAATGCCGTCAAGGATGAGCCTTTCGTTATCCGTCCGGGAAGACAGCTTATCCACACGAAGATCCTTCAAACACTTGTTGTTGAGCCGGAATTTCAATCGAAACTCGGTGCAATCGAGCGCACATCCCCGGGCCGCTTACAGATTCGCTCGACAAAGAGTTCCAATCGACGACGACACCGAAATGCCTGATCGGCTTTAGAAGATAGTGGTTTCGAACAGCGCTACTGCTGTCGCCCACCTCCGGCATAATTTGATACTTTTTCCCTGTCCGTTTTGTCGGTCGCGTTCCGAGGACACTTAGGTCCTTGGACTACCAGACCTCACCGTGTGGTGGAAGTTTTGCTGCACCTTTTATTATGTTGTCACTCGGTCTTCTGTGTGAGGTTTTTGTTGCCTAGTGGTGCGAGTATTGAAGTGACCTGTTAGGAAAACGGTTTCCCATTTTGCTTACGATGTACGGAAGCTGCAAAGGATGCAGAACAGCGCAAAGCATCCCAAATCATGTTCATCACCGTTTTTGTTCGGGGAAACATATTGGAAGCAACAACACAGCGCTCAACAGTGCAACATACTGACTGACCAGATGCTTTGGATGTGTTGAAATGTTATCTGGCTGATTGTGTTCTTTGTCCAATATACAAATGACTACCACACGAAGTAGGTTTTCAATTTGAGATTTTGCCTTAAATTTGCTAATTTTTTAACAAAACCTACAGGAAGGTCGTTCCTCAGCAAAGTTAGTGTAATTTATTAAAATGCGAAGATAAAATTATTCAACGAGAACTGGATTTATTCAACGAGAGTCGAAACGTTCACTGCTGCATATTTGTAATTGTTTTATCTTTCCGATTCGAAAAAAACAACAACAAAAACGTGACCCAACATTGCTCGTCATGCCGTCGCCAGTGTCGATGACGCAGTTTGTGCCTCTTCTCCAAAAAACTCGGTAGTGTGCACCGACACCCGTAGTGGCTTCTAATTAAAACGGCAAATTGTTGTTTACGGTGTTAAATTATCAACGCAATTTGAATGCTAATTTAGCTCAACAACCGAAAAGCACAATCCCGCAGTCAGTTCTGTCGACACCGTTCCCTGTCAGGGGTCTTCGCAATGCCGTTGGCCTTTCAACCGAACGGCGGATGCTGCGCTGGAAGGCTACTGCTGGCAGGTCGAGTTGTGTTAATGTAGTGCCGAAGGAGGTGGCAGTTCTTTTTTTTTGTCTAACAGTAATGTGTTCTGCGTAGCGAACACCTTGCTAGGAGCATGTTATTTTGCATATATTTATGTGCGCATTTTGAGGTCATGCTGTACCACCTCCTCGCCAGACATGATGTGGCCAGTGCTTCAGACGATATGAAAGAGATTCCTGTTCTTGCGTCTTGTTCGTGCAGTTAGAACACGAGTTTTGAAAAAAAGGGAGAGAGAGGCTACCCAAGCAATACGTTCATAAATTAAGAGCGGACCATGTGAGGCATCATTAAGTTCACCTCTAGCCACAAGCAACAAACCCAGTTATGAAATGTGTCCTTTGCAGTAAAGATCTAGATGAGAAAATGCAACCTTTCTATCCTCGGTGCCGCATCTCAGTGTTTTTCTCATGTACATTTTGAGCATGGTGTAATAAATTGTCGTGAAATGATTAAAAGAATAAGCTCAGCTAAGAGACATGCTACCCATTACCGGGTAGTTTGAAGGACGTCACAGTGCATCACGCTGTCGGGGTAAGACTGTTTCGAATGTCAGCTGTGATCATCACGGTTATGGTGCGATGGTGTCAAGTTTGCCATAGAAACGACCGGTATGCAGCACCCGCGCCGGTCCCCGTGTGATGCAAGCTACTCGGATAGATGGAATACATGGTGGTAATCAGATACTTATCAGACTTTGCTTCAGACAGCAAAGGCTGGAAAAGGATGCAAGTGTAAGGTAGTACCGTAGCGGCATATGGTGTGCGCCTGGGAACTATCCTTGGTGGCGATGGTGGGAATCATTTACGTGAAGCATGTTCCGCAGCACGTTGACATGATCTGAAGACCATGCTTCGGAGCATAAAGAAACCAGCGAAGTGGAATGTGTGGTGAAAAGGATTTAGTAGTCCAACGTACTTTACCGAGCGTCATGGAGCTTGAAATTTCAATTTTTTGTATGAAGTTTGACAAAAATGCATCGGAATGCAACTGTTAGACGCTGTGTGTTGCTCATAATCCCGTCGCAGTGGATTATAAAGTCGATAAACAGGCAAGGAATCTCAATGCTTTGGTTGATATTTCGGACAGCAAAAGGAAAGGTCATCAAGCTCGGTCTGAAAGCTCTCGGAGAAGCCGATTATGATTCCTAAGCGCTCTTGTGCACGCAGCTCAAGCAGCTTTCCCGATTTTTTAAACCCATCGTTGTAAGCGAACAAGCGAACGGGAAACAGCTGATTCGAACAACGAACCTAATTTAGCGTAAAGTTGTATAGCTCACCCCAATCCCGGGGCACAGGGTTTGAAGGTATGCAACGATTTTAGCTCGTAATCTTTCAATTTCATACGATCGGTCTGTGGCCCGACCATTTTCTGACCTATCTCAAGTCGACGAACGAAGCGAGTAAGTGCAACCGGGGCGGTCGAAAGGTTCCTTTCGATTTTCTTCGCTCTATGTTTCCACCTTTTGTGCAGACAAAATCCCTCTCTGTTCACCGTGGTCGGTGGCAGGCACACCGGTAGGGCAAATGCCATTATTCTTCGTTCAATTTCCCGACCGCTTTGCATATTGTTACAAATTTCACGCTCAAATTGGACTCCTTTCTGTCTGGAGCAGCACCATTCGGTGGTCACCATCGGCAAAGGTACGACTGCAGCGAAGCGGCATTCTTCTTTTTATGTTGCATCAGCCGCGTGCAGACGGGGCCGGAACCGCACAGTGGGTGTGCAATGAATGCAAGTGGCGAGTGCAGCAAAGGAAAAGTAATTTGCTTTTTGTTCGAGCGTATTGAAGCGTAGAGTGACCTACGGTGGCTTCGAAGTGTGGAATGTGGTCTCGGGCTCAGTCGATCGATCACGATTCGTTCTCGTCCAGCAGCTGAGCCGCAATGGGACAAGTTTTGTTGGAAAAAAGTAAGTCGGAAAAAAGCTGTGGTCAAATACACCTACACCCGCAATCACTGGGCGAACTCACCTCCCTTGCCAAGTAGCGATATCCGAATGATACCGGATAAGAGCGAAACATGGCCAAGTGGATGGTGAAACTAGTGACATACACTAAACGAAGCAAACTAGCTCTTGATGAAGAAGTATCGGATTGAAAGTATGGAGAAAAAAAGCAAAACAGGCGACGAAGAGCATTAAGAAAACGAATTCCTCGGCAAGCTCGTGACACTGTAGCATAATGGATAAGATTACTTGTTTCGCCACCACGATGATCGGAGGGTGATGTAAGAGACCGAGGCCAAAGTTGCATCATCATCTTCTTCTTGGCCTGTTGGTGTCTTACCCGGAAACCCCGGAAACAGTTGGTAAACCCGACACAGATGTGATATGCTGTTGCAATCTGTTTCTAATTGTATTAAAACTTGTACTCGAACTTGTCATCGCTGACGTTGGCCGTGATGTTGTTGTTGTTTGGGCGAATTGGTGGGTGTGATATGTTTCCATTTCCACGCCAAGACTTCCGATATTGAATAAATCCGTCGGCAGAAGGTCGGTTACACGCAGGCACTTGATGAGCTCGTCTTCTGTTAGTATCATCAGTTTCAGAAGCTGGGCGATTGTAGCAGGAAACGTATCACCGGCCCCGCGGATATGTATGATACGGAAGATGGTGTAACATGCTGATACATATATCCACAGCAGCAGGCGCAAGATTGCAGTGGCAAAAGTGCAGTTTTCAATTAAAACTACCCCGGTCCGCTTCCGTACACTCTACACGAGCGCTGAGGAAACAAGAAAATGGGAACAAGAACATGCTGGCTGCTGTGGGTTCGATCCTGTCCTGTCCAGTAAGATGGTATCGCTTTTCCCTGTGCGATGGTGATGATAACATGTGGGTTAGGTTGGTTGTGACAAGCTGAAAGTATGCCATTTTCGTGTCTTGTGAAACGATGTCTCAAGATTATCTCAAACATAACAGCTGAGATACGTGGAAAAAGTGATCGCTCACATTTACCCACAGCTTTGGCTCGACATTCGACAGTTTGTATAATAACGAAACCAAGCGCTGTTTAAGAACGTAGTTTTAATGCACAGCCATTGAACTTTACCACTGCTCATGATATATGCATTATCCTGTTCGAAGCTTGGTACTCCGGCACGAACACACTAAACGGACCAGGAGACCTTGTGACAGGAAGCAAACATATCACAATAATTACATTTTCAGTCGATATCCTTACTTGAGGAGTAAGGAAGCAAATGCTTCGTTAGGAGTCGAAGAAGAAGAATAAGTTGAAGGAAAAGAAAAAGGGGGCACGGCTAAAGAGGACATAGAATACTCTTCACGTCCAGGCAATGACTGGATTTGATGAAGAGGATTAGTGCTTTGCTCTTGTGTCTTGTGTCCCTGATTTAGCTCTTGTGTGTTCGGTATCCTCTTTCTTGGCTGGGCCGGGTTTAGTTTTTCGTGTAACATCGTTACCGAACCGCATCTTGTATCCCCCATCCCCACTGCCAGATTCCGTAGGGTAACAACACGGTCGAAAGGGAATAAAACTTCGTTCCCCCAAGCACCGTGTAGGGCGATGCGAAAGAGGTGGGGTTAGTTGCAAAATATTGCAGGTCGTAAGACTGGTGTGCCGGGAAAGTGAAAGACTATGAGAAAATTAATGGACAAATTCCACCACAGGCTAAGGAACAGTTAACCTAGCTTTGAGGAGATTAATGCACGTGCGTTCCAAGGAAACTTTGGACTACTGTTGGAGTCGATAGTGTCCTAGTGTGCACTGGCTGCTGGAAAGCCGTATTTTGTTGCAGACACCAAATTAAAGTACTCTCTTTATGTACGGCTGCAAATGGCATTACCACTATCACCCATGATAGATGTTTGGGCAGCTCAGTTTTCCCATGGGGGTTCGTTACGGTGGTCGGTGGTAAACACAAAAATTTACTATTGCCACGTGCCATCGATTCGGCGCAAGGCCTTATTTATCCAGCAACATGAAGCTGGTAATCTGGCCAGACTGCATCGCTTGTAAGGCGGTAACAAAATTGAGCTCCACATTCAGTAAATTACAAACATGAAAGGCGTTTGATCTGGGGATCTGAGCAAAGCGGCAGGTTTGGAAAGTATTGCACAAAAGCGAATTACGGGACATTTGTATGTACACTGTTACAAAAATTGAACGAAAAGAACAAAGATAAGATTATCTTTTACGTGCGGTTGTCTTCTTTCGCATTCTCTGCAAGACGGGCTTGTGGTAATGTTTTGCTCAACGCGCGCGCTCTGAATCGAGCATGGAATGCGATAAATTCTCCAAATGGATACGGCCAGCCCTGCCAGCAATTGCCTAATTGAAGATTTATTTGTTGGTTTTTCAGATTGTATCTGCACAGAACCGCCACCACCGTCACCGACTCAGGGTGGCTCGGTCACAGGCTGATGGGTTGCAGTAAATTATGCAACATTCGGTTCGACTGTCAGTCAGAGCCGGCAGCATACTAGTAGTCGAATGTCCGCACACCGATTTTGCTCGTCCCGATGCGTCCCAACGAACAGTGGAGCATACTGGAGTTTCGCCGGAAAATGCAATCATGCGTAGAGCTTAATCGAATTTAAATTTACCTACATTTGTTTATCTTTGAGCCGCTTTCGGAGTGTTTGGAGTGGCGGTCGTAAGTCAGATTTTAGGGGAAGCTCTAGTTTTCGTTTGCCGCATCCGTTATGTTGGTCTGTGTTTGTCGAAACAATCGGTCTTGCGGTAAGTTGCGGTGAGTGGGGCGAAAGCTTGAAAGCGGAAAGATGTGTTGAGTTTGGAACATCCTCTTGGGG
Organism: Anopheles maculipalpis; assembly: GCF_943734695.1. Classification (NCBI taxonomy): domain Eukaryota; kingdom Metazoa; phylum Arthropoda; class Insecta; order Diptera; family Culicidae; genus Anopheles; species Anopheles maculipalpis. The sequence goes on along the minus strand of NC_064871.1, from coordinate 98,251,300 downwards.
TTTCAGTTTCTCTTCCGGAATGCCTGGTTCGGGTGCCCGTTAGCACCATTTTATGCGTGGAAGTGGAAGGGCAAAAAGGACGATGGTTAGGTGGGACGTCAGATTGGGTTTGGAAAATAGCAAACGCTACATCACTCTTCCTAATGCAAGGGTATGTGTTGTTGTTTTGCTGATTACTGAACTACTAGGGGTTGGTACAGACTTTTCCACCAGTGGAAGGCTTTGCCAAGAGAGGGACGAGTAAGCAAGGTGTTTGGCACTTATTTTAGAATGCAGCTTCCGTTCCGGTGGACGGTTAAGGGGGTCTGGTGTAGGTGAAAGGCACCTTTGGTCTCACGAATGGGCTCGCTGAAATTCAACAAAAAATATGCCAACACACAAGCAAAGATTTTCCAAAGCAATTGGTGTTTGTGTGTGTGTGAGTGTTTGGCGCATCCTACACGAGAAAATCTGCAAACACTTTGAAACTGTGAAATTAAATAAGGACACCACCACTCATCCGCCCAAGGGTTTTTCGTTCGGTCATTTGTGCCATGCAGGCTAAGGGTTACCCCGTAACTGCATCGTACCAGCGAACTGAGATATCAGGAAATTGGCCTCAGCCGCAGGCCTGTCCCGGTCGTTGGTTGGAAAATGAAAGTTTTTCTTTCTAGCCCGCCTGTCTGGGGACGCTGGCTGTTTTCGCCTCCCTTCGAGGAAGCAGAACGTTTCCCCACTGTTGTTTCCAGCGCAAACGGACGCCATCCGTGTATGTTGTGTACTTACGTGCAGAAGACCATGAGTGTCCGTGCCTGTTCGACCACTGAATCTGTCCCAAGAAGAAACGGTTGGTGTGGTAGTGCTGTGGAGTGTGTGTGTTTGTGTGTGTACATATGGCGTACGTGCCTCTTTGAGTGTTCATAAACTGTGAAATTATCTTCCTTTTCTCTATTTTGTCGGCGTTAGGGCAGGATTTCGGTATGTTGGTAATGTTGGTGGTGAAAGAAAAGAAATCTCTTCACAAATCACCCCCAGTGGGCGTAGAAGAGGGGCAACCGGAACCGAAGTGCATCAATGGTTTGAGGTCAAAGGTAGTTTGAGACTGAGATTTTTGCCTTGCATGGTTTGGTCAGGATTTCCGTTCGCACCGGGAATCAAATTAGCTGGTCCCAGGAATTTCTCCGTCAAGCGTTTTGCACGAGTGACCCGGGGCGCAAGGTCGCTGCTCGGACCCACTCGGGAACGGGAACGGGAACAGGCCGGATATCCTAAGGATCAGTTCACCGACTGCTTACAAAACTCATATTGCTGCATACCCTGGAGGTATTTAGAAAAGCTCAGTTTGAGCTGAGCTTAACTTTGAACCGGTAAGGTTGTTGGTCCGTTTTCGAGTAGAATTTTGGAGCGGCATGTTTTGGGGCTAGTTCGGCGGAAAGAATCCAGTTACGATAATACCAGTGCTATAGGAATCGTTGCAAAGCAGCAGGAACGTGGTTTCCGTGGTGCATGGATCGAAACAAGAGGGTTGGCGTGTGTGTGTGTGTATGTGTTTTTTTCAAGCTCCTCTCTTTTTTTCCTGCCACACAAGCTTCGGAATATTACTGTGCATACCGAAGCAGCCTATCATGCTCCAACTTCTGCACCGCAACACTAAACCACGGTCAGAGTAAGCAGACATCGGAGCGTTAGCTTTCACACTTTCATTAGTTTACACTGGCCAATATCTGACGGGAGTTACGCCGGGAGCGACTTTTGACTGGCTCCTGCGTTCACAATTGTGTCCAGCAATAACACCGTGGTTGTCGTTAGTTTCAAAGCCAAAGCCCAATGAAGTAACTAGTGCTGATTGTGGCTGGATGCATTATACTTGTAAGGGAAGCGAACAGTAGATAAAAAAGCATGTTCGAAAGGAACGTCGTAGTGCTTCAAGGTAAAACACTGTGACCGGAACGGTGTAGGGGTTCAGATCGTGGAAGTTTTCGGTCAGCAAACATTGAACCATTTTCCCGAAGGGAACCATTTTTTTGCATGGTTCCGCTGATGCTGTTATTGTACCGAAACGTGAGATAAATGCAGCAAACAATTTGTAATACAAGATTTTTGAAAAAAATGTGTTGTTTGTATATTTCGCTTTTAGACGTAAAAATTGGATGAATGTTGTCAAACATGCTAAATATTAAGCAAGCAAGATCCATGCAGGATATGGTAATCGATCATGTATATGTCTGTTGATTTGATTGGAAGCTTTGCTCGGTGGGTGCTGAAGAATTTCCGTGTTGGTTTGTGGTTGTATGAAACACAATAAGTTGAAACAGATCAGGCAAAAGTAATTAACACTATCACTTCTGATGTGAAGAGCTCTCGGTCCTCAGCGCTGTGCTCGGAAGGAACGGGCAAAGAAACATCACCCAATAAATCATCCACATTCCAACGGCACACGAGAATCCTGTGCAAGCGATCCACTTCTTTCGGTACAGCTTTATGACTCTTATCTATTTTTATTAAACTCACATTCCATGGCACGGACCCTAACTAGGTACCGTATGAGCCACTTGGGGAAGACCTTTACAGGTACAGGCGAATGGTCGAGAAGAAAAGGCCTCACCAAAATCTCCATCAGCAGCAGACGCAGCGTGTGTCCGGCACTGGTAGTGATAGGCTCGAAGGTTGGGCGTTCCGTGTTGCGTAGGCTTTCCGGCAACGAAGATAAGTCTCGGTAGACGAAGAGCTTTTGCGCACTTGAGAGTTTTACATATTTTTGCTTGAGTGGTATCGCTCGATTTTTGGGCCTGTACCCACAGTGTAAACACACGCGTACATGAGCATACACCCATACACAGTAGTAAAGGTAGTGGTTATTGTTTGCTGGATCTAAACAAGCTTCCACGCTGGTGATACTGTCCCAGGTCAGTTATTATGCTCCCCTTTTTTTGGGAGAGTGGGCTGCAGTGCAGCACCTAACACAGATCTCTATGCGATGAGCTGGTCGAGCCGGAGTTTGCTGGACGCAATCCGGTAGCCAAACGAAGGGATTCGTTTAATCTGGTTTTATTATATTTTTATTTTTCCTCCTTCACGCTCGATTAGCTTTCCTTTCATAGCACTTATTGCTTTTCGGATGGAGCGTACACTCTGCCAGTCTCTATGAATGTGTGTGTTTGTAAGGGTAATATTTGGAAGAAGAAAAGAATCTTTCAGACCGAAGGGAGGCGCGTGATTCTTATCTGACTTGAAACTCATACCATACACTGGTTCACTTCAGGGTGAAGTGGACAATAGCGATAAGCGAATGGTACATTGAGCGGATAAAATTGTTAATTTCTCTTTTAAATCTAGATTTTTTAAAGTTTATTTTTAATGCAAAAATCTTTGTTTTGAAAAATTACATAATTTTTAAGAATCTGGCCTTCGCCGTACTGTTTTCGAGCTACAGGATGACAGTTAAAAATATTTCGATTGAAATTACATTTGAAATCCTGGGAACGCTTTTTTCAACAACACATTTTTTTGTTCGTGTAACAAAAAAGAATAGCATTATACTACATTGTATTATATTATGAAAGCCACAACATCATTCCGGCACAATGTGCATCTTGTTCTTGGTAGCAAACATTTGCCATATGCCAAAAAGCTATGCTATATTTGTCAGAAGTTTTGTGCCGGCACAATAGAATGTTTCCCTTTGCCTTACCTTCCTGGAAATAATCAGCATGATTTGGCAAAAATTATTGAAATGTGCTATGTAAAGGATGGAACACAACGGCTTTGGAATTCACTTTTATTCAGTGACAAATTTTAAGTACAAAAGCAAAACACAAAAGATGTTCATCTTTCGCAACGTCATTGAAGGCATTGGATGTCGAACGTATTTGATGTTTTCATTAGCCTCGAACTCACAATGGAATCGGGTTCTTTTTGTAGAACATTTAACCGGCACACTAGCGTGCAAACAGCTTATCACGGCGGTTTGTTGTCGAAGCGTGGCGTGCGTCGAACTATATTCGTGGCAGTTACACTTGTACTAACACAAAATCGTTTGGTTAATGCACAGTCAGACTTGAGATTCTAAGTGTCGTGTTATCGGTCTAAAGTCTGTTCAATGTACATTTCTTGCGTTCAGTTTGAGAAACGCGATAAGAAGTTAAACGTAGCTTATTTGCTGTCTGTTGATAACAGAGTACAGTGCCGGCTTGATTCGCTAGGTTTATGTTTGAATCAGTAGTTTGGATGCACAGTTCGAGTGCTGGTGATTATTAGTATTTGCTTTAGAAGAGTGGATTCGCGTTTGTAATGAAATATAAAAATACCGTGCCACTAGCGCCGTTGGTAAATACGGTGCTGCTGGTAGCGATCGTACTAGCTTTACCCGTGCTTGTACTAATCCTGGCGTTGTTTCAAGTGCACCGGCAAATCGTAGCACAATTACTTGCTGCTAAATATGGCTCATCGTTTCGAGGATTGATGGAAGGATCGGACGTCGTTTGGGCGGCGCAAAAACGCTCGTCGAAGGCTATGGCAAACGTGTTGCTTTTGTTTGAAAAGCCGGCACATGCGTCTCACGGCAGCGATGATTTGCTAGAAATATTTCGCAATCGGTTGAAACGTCATCAATTGGACGAAGTTTATCAGAAGATGTTCTGGGAAAGACGTTTTCAATGGGGATACTATTTTTGGCTAGAACAAGGGCTTCCGCTGTGGGCTGATCGTTATGTCAAGGAACTCGACGCACTTCCCGACCATGATGGCGGCCTGTCTCGCAAGCAGCTCAGCACACTAATTGGCTCAATCAGCAGTCGCGATTGTAATGGTACCAGTTGGGAGCTGCTCGTTGGAAGCCAGCCGTTACGTTCCCAGAGAGATAGCAGCGTGTTGCTGTACCCGGTGAGAGCACAACAGATGTCAAAATTGCTAGAACGGTACGAAACAGAACTTGTACTAATGTTTGCTCAAAGGTCCTTTTCAGGTACCACCATTCAATCGCTGATGGAATTGCAATATTCCGATTGTTCTGCCAGGATTTTCTGGACAGTACAGGCACATCGGAAGAGCACGTGTGGAATCCAGAAGCGGCCAATCACTCGCCCTCCGAGAAGAGCTTCATCACTTGGCAAAATATCCTTCAGATGGCTTTTAGAGGTCCGAGATTTTTGATAAATGAGATATTTCTCAAACGAGAGCACAACCCATTCTTTGGCGAGGAACCGAGTGACGATAAAATCGTCTGTTGGGCTGGAGCAGACAGTGAGCAAGTAAATTGCACGACGCCTGTAATAAACGTAATCAAGAACGTGAAATGTTCGCTAGACGGTTGTAGCTTTACAGACGTCTTTCTGACAGCCTTTGCAATGAGTCTACGAACGTACTGCATACAGAAAGCCGTATCCGTTCCATCATCTGTTACGATCGGTCTGATGCAAAGGTTCCACCGAGAATCGAAAGTAATTCAGCTGCGTAATCTTTCGACGGCTGTATTTAAAACGTTGCCGGTAGCTGACCTGCCTTTCGATGCATCATCCGTTACAACAATCGCAGAGCTGAAATCGCAGATAAATGCTGTAAAAGGATCTAAAGACCCAATGCAGACCCTTGCTGATGCTTTAGTAAGCGCGACTGTTACGTGCTGAGGATGAAAACCTTGATTTGAGTTTTTTTGTTGTTGTAGCTGATGTTTTATTTTTCCTTTACAGTCAACTCACCTGAGCGTGTCGTACCTTCCAGAGCTGCTGCCCGTTTCGATTGTACGTGCATTATTTGCCAGAAGTAAGTTTACCATAGCATTGTCCAACATTCCTGCTTTTGGGGACAGTGTTTCGGTGGGAGCTTGCATCTTGAAGGAGGCCACATTTTGGGTTCCAAACATCGAGAAGAATATGTTTGGATTGACCATATTTACAATGGGCAATCGATTGCAGTTGGGTGCAATTGCTGATCGACGAATAATATCGAGTGAGACCGAACTGGAATGCTTGTTGTGTGATACGTTGCAGAAGCTTAGACATTTCGGTGAAATATTTGACACAAATCAGCCCTTATTGTAGGTCGGATTTCGTGGAGGAAGCTTAATGAGATATATGTAAGACTTTTATAGAATATACAAATCATGAATTGAAATCAGTATAATGATACAAACAATATATATGATCGACAATAGACAAACAGCGAGCAAATTGATAAACACAAAAGCAGTGCTGTGTCCTGGATTGCTTTAGACATCGGAACGTGACAGTTTGTATTATCGGCTAATTTGTTCACTCAGCGATAGACTCCATTTTGTTGTAAGTTATCCCACATGCTGTTGAATGCTGGAAGCAGCAACTCATGCACACATCACATCATTTTAACTTTAATGGTTCTGTAGCGTTTGAAGCTCGTACGTTTTTCTGGTGTGTATCAAAAAGAAGATGTGTTCTAAATTAGTCGTATTCGTTTATTTGTAGTTGATTTTTTCTCGTTCAGCAGATTTGCTCGGTACTCGCATGAATTGGAGTACTTTCTCGGTTGTTATTGATCCAAAGGCAAGCTTTCGGTACAAAATGAAGACGAAGAAACGATACGTCTCAGCCAACAGAACCATGGCAGAAGGTTATAAGCATCATCATAAAAAGCTTCTCTAAGTGGTCTAATGTGGAGGAGTGCACGATGATCGAACCTCCGACAGGGCAGCATATGTAAAACTGTTTCATGATTTCTTGCGCATTCGGTTCGGTTCGGCGGATCAGGTTCTACCGGGTAGGGTGACGGCTTTTTTCCGTAGAACCGACTCCCTCACGCACATACTTACGCATTGTTAATGATGTCTTCGTCGGAAAACCTTTCAACCACTTTGCAAAGCGGAAAACAAAACGTGGGCAGAGAGCGGGGATTGGCGGTATGGTGATGTTTTTAGAATGATGGAAGAATTTCTTCTGTAAACGCACTACGTTTCGCCGAGCTCTCCCTACCCTGAACGGAAAGGAATCGCAATAAATTGTATATCATTTCGGAAATTTGCTCATCGTCACCCGTTGCGTCGTTCCCGAGCTCGCGGGCAGGCTGATTCGGCTGAACACAGGGGGGGGATGGGGCTTCTTTTTGTTTGGGCTTGGCTGAAAGAACCCGAGGCTTTCCATCATTAACGGCCGAATGTGCGGGCGGTATGGGTGTATGCTTATTTTGGGGTTATCTTTTTTTTTTGGTTGCTTCCTTCTGTTGTTGCTCGTGTGCTACGCCATCATTCCGATTTTGGCCGATTTCCTGTGTGATTCCCGTGGAAATGGAAACGGGCGGGTGGGTAGGATAAGCACTTTCTGTTTCCGAGCACGCATTTTTCGTTGGACAGTGAGCAGAGCGAGCGAGTGAAGTGAAATCTTTGAAAAGCGACTAAAGAAGATCTCTCAATTTAAGCACGGAATCGGAAAATAAACATTCCGCGCGCAAGAACGAGATTAAAGATAAACAGCAGCTGTGCTGGAAGCGGTAGCAGAAATGAAATCGTATCGAGCAGGATGAAGGAGGGAGAAGGGGAAGGTGGGAGCGGTTAGGACTGATGATGCCGAGACGCAAGGACGCCATTTTCCATTCCGACGAGTGCTGGAAGCTCGTCAGCTTTTCCCTATCACGGTTCGTTGGGAGCCACTTTGGGAAGACAGTCGGATGTCCTACGCTTTCCGGATAAGATACTTGTGAACTTGTGGACATTTCTCGCTTTTCATTTAGTACGTATTTAGCTATTACAATCTACGCTTAGCCATACGTTCGTGTGATGGTACAATTGTGCGCGTTTCTTAAGCTGCTGTCCAGAACAGCTTCCATTATTTGCGGACCGGGGCTGTCACCGAGCGGACGAAATTAAACAGATCAGATCATGCTGCTAGCTGTTCTAAATGGTGTGGCGGCTTGAAAATCTGGATTCAAAATAGCTTTGGGGGATTTTTTTTTTGCTGTCGTTAAGAGAAGAACACCTTCCCAAGAGTTAAAAGAGTACGAAGCGAACGGATTACGCTTATTGGTAAATGCTTCGAATATGCACAGCAGCATGGAAAAGATTGTCTGCTCGATAAGCTTGTCATTTCTTGTTGGTGAATTACGCCTAAAAATGTTCAATTTCATAAGCTCAAACGTCAGGGCGGGAAAAGTTTAAGGAAAACTGGGCTTTTCTACCACATGTTTGGTTGCGATGAAAGCAGGTAAAACGGAGCGATGAAACCGCATCGGTTTTGTTCGTTTTTGAAGCTTAGTATTTTCCAAGAGGTTTTGTGGTGGTACGCAACGGTAGCCACAACGATGAATGTATCCGGATTGAGCAGCACAAAGGGCATTCTCATACGAAATGGAAAGTAAGCTTGGTTTAGTTGAGTTGCGGATGTATGTATATAACAAAAAACATTTTTTCATCTCGTGGGTTGTGTGAAAGTGAAAACTGTATTTTTCCAGTGCTTGCTGGAACTGAGCCGGAAATATGCATTTTTTTCGTTCTGAGTCCGACATGTTGTTTCTTGAGTTTTGCTTTTCACATTTAAGGCGAAAAATGTGCTCTCAACAAGCCAGAAAAAGGAAGACGATTAAGGGAATTATTTTACAATTTTTCATCCCAAACCTACCAAGGCTGCAAACAGCAAAAACTTTCCCAAGCAACGTCAATGGGTATTAATTAAGAAAACGGCCTCTTAATCGGCGAATGTTTCGAGTGTCCGGTGCGAGCTTAAAAATCACCCACATTAGAGAGCAGCCGGTTTTTCGTAGAAGTTTTGCGAAGGAAAGGTGTGAAGGAAATTGTTCAATTAAATGAGAAAGTTCAAATTGCCACGCCGGCAGTGCGCACCGGTGAAGCTGGCGATGGCTATCAGACCGCCACGAACAACCACCGACCGTCCAACCGACCGACCGACCGACCGACCGGGTGCGCTGTTAGCTAGCACCCGGGAACATCAATTAAATTGATGACCCACCAACATTCGGATCCTTGACCCGAAACTTTCGCTTTTTTCATTTACCATCCCTTCCGCCTCGCTGACCAGTGAAGAGCTGTATCCTCGGTAGCAGTCCAGATTCCTGCTGCATGATCAAACGTAGAACTACGCGAAAGTTTTCCTCCATGGGCGTGCAAGCGGCAGAGGGATCGCGTGAGCCAATGGAAGGCAGAACAAACGGAGAAAGGATGCAAAACAAGATGAATTTCGACGAATTAATTCACGGATCAATGGTTGCAATAAATTAGACAAACGGATGCAAGAAAATGAGCGCTTTCCAGTCGGATAGGTTTTCCTTCTTTTGCATTATTATTTTCAGGGTCTAAGCGAAGGACTTTTTTCTCCAATGCTGCCCAGCAATGTGCACATTTTTCCCTTTTCTGTGTTTGATTCGATTGCTCGGAACAAATGCTGGCAGGCGCCTGGATATGTAGGCCGATAGAGAAGTGCGAGCCTGTTGTTTGGTTTCCCAAGTTCACCCTGTTTAAGGCGCTTTTTTTGTATGCTCATCTACTGGTTGGGACGATTTGTGTGCGTTTGTAGTCATGGGTCGATGAGGAGGAGCCTGTTCCGAAACGTTTCCGCTGGAATAAAATTCATAACGGTCAGCAGATATGTTAAAGGAATTAATTGATCAGTAGAAGAAAACAACGCGTCACGTGCAGAGTGTGACAGATTTCAATTCAGCATCGTTGGCGAAGCGCAATGATGCTCGCTCAACCGTCACTGGACGGAATCTGGGCAGTTCGATGAGGTTCATATTTTGTTTTGGGAAGTAAAAGTAGATTGGTCGGAAGACCGATTCTGAGATGGGAGAAATTTGTAGGAAGCATCAATCGGTTTGAAATTGAAGGGTCAATGAGTTGGAATGAACTGGAAGCATTTGGAATATCAATGGTGGAAGTATGATTAGCGATGCATGAGATTTGTGTGGTTCGTGGTAGGTAGAGTTAAAACGAGTAGATCAAGGAACATAATGATTGAACTCATGGAAAGAGCTTCATTAATGTTTTGCCTTTGTAAAATAATTTTATTTGTTTAAAATGTTTTTGAACATAACTTGGAACAAAGCTTATTCATGGTGTTAGATTTCTTACGATTTGAGCATTCAAGCTCATTGAAAACTGATGGCAAGCAGTGTAATAAAGAAAAGAACAGAGACTGGTGGCAATTTCAATCAATCGTTTATCATATCTTGTGGCATTAAAGGAATGCATACCGTGGCACCCCTTCCGAACGGCGTGATACATCTGTTGAGTCAACCCGTTATTCCATGTACAATCCCTTGGCTCTTGGCTGACCATTCTCGGCATCATGATGTGCGTGTTTTCCATCGTTCGAGATCGGTTCTCAGTTCGCTCTTGTGGCAGGTTTCATGTATCCAGTTTACCGTATCAGCATATTTTCGCACGTCATTCATGTGTTTCTTTGGAGAAAGAAATAAAGTGAAAATGAAATTCTTAACGTATCTCCGCCCTCACGCAAAGCCAAGACGGATGGACAATAAATGCAAATTCTTTCGATACATCCACATTAGAGAATCGTCGTACCATCGACAGTGAAGGCAGAGGTTCGTTTTTATGCCATAAATAAGACACCATGCCACACGGTGGCCTTGCCATTTTGCATTGGTTTGTGTGCGCCTTTGGTTGGTGAAAGAATTGTGTCACATACGTACATGTGGATACATGTGTTTGTGTGTGTATGTGTGTGTGCGTGAATGCTGGTGTGCGTTTTTTTGGCGTGTCCGTTACGAGCCAGCGAACGGAGGACCGAACGAACGTTGTCATAATTGAATCACTGTTGGAAAATTGAAACTCAACATCAAAGACGCTTTTTGTATGTGTGTGCATCCATGTGTACGTATGTGGCGTCGAAAGACAACGGCGAGAAGCAAAATAGGGAGGATCCCACGTGTGGGGGAGAGTGTAGACGAAACGAAGTATATCGGCCAGATGATTTTGCTTGGGTCGATGTCGACTTATGTCGCCGCATTTTCCGCACAGAGAGGCAAACAGTCGATACAAAACGTACGTTGTGTTAGTGACACGAGTTTGCCGATTTTCGCCCGTGTTTGCTGTGCGGATTTCGCTTTCTTTTGTCGGCTGTAAATCGGCACCGGTAGATACGCGCACGATGGCAAACGGCAAGAATTCATCCGGCCGAAAACCGCCACTATCGGAGGCTCATGCTGCTTTCGCTGGAAAATGAACCACTTCGTCGGGTGTTTTTTCGCACTTGCGCATTGCCGACACACTCACTAATGAACGTTGTTCGATTGATCCGCCCGTAGTTATAGGAGACACGAAGCTTGGCTGCAGTTGTTTGGGGCGAATGGAGGCCATTCGGTGGAATGTATCACGGTTCTTAAACCAGAGAGTGCTTCTTGCCAGTCGTCAGTCGTTCACTGATGCCCGCTAGACAACTAGAACTGGTACGATAGCTTATAGAATTCGCTTAAGAATGGCAGGCAGGACGAATGTAGATGAGGCGAAGAGAAGGAGCAGAGTCATCGCGTTGAATTGAAACGGGCAGCAAAGTGCCAGTCACATGTCGTTGCATCTTTCAACCGTAGTGAAGTCTGTGCTCGTGAGGCGGCGTGTGTACGTTGATAACGGTGATGCTGTGTTCCGTGTTGAGATAAAAGTCAAAACGACAAGAAGAATGTGTTTCCCGGTCAGCTGCAGAGGAGGCTTCTCTCGAGAGAGCGAGAGTTGGCTCGTGGAATGTTTGCTGAAAAGTGTAGGGCGTAAGATCCAGCCTTTGTAGATGAAACGGTTCCAAAAGCTCGCTAGCAGCTTCCAATGAAGACTCGCGTGCAAACAGAACAGTGTTGTGGCGTTTGTTTTATCTTGTATCTGTCCATTGAATTTGTTATTTAACTGCACTACGCAAAGCGCGACGTACGTGCCCGTGTATACGTGATACGTGTTTTCCATCCCGTGCCATGCCGTGTTATCTGTTCCGTTCGTAAAGGGAACGCGGTTTCGTTTCACGCCTGGAAGCAAAGGCTGCAATTGTGTGATTAATCTCATAGCATTGCTGTCAAGTGCAGACAGGAAAGAAAACGGTTCGAAAACATTACCTCGATCACTGAAGAAAAAGAAAGTTGCCTACGCGCAATGTGATGGTGAAGCAAACGCGTGGTGTGTTTGTCTGCGTAAACGGCAGTATTGTGCTAAAGGATTCGTTACATCGTACACATCGCGAAGGGTTTACTTACTTGCGCCTTATCGCAATAGACCCATGCGGTGGAAAATGACGTGTTCCATCAATTGAACAGATTGTTTACCAATCGGCGTGAAGAAGCGCCATGAAGTTCATAAAAGACCAGGCGCCTCCATGCTGGGGGGATCGATAAAGAGTGTTGTTATTGTAAATGTAGAAGCGTTTTGAAGTTCGTGAAAGACCATGCGCCTCCATCAGCTAGACGGAGCGTGTTGATTGTTATTGGAATTGGCTGCAAATGTATAAGCATCGTGCCATGGTTTTATGGTGTTTTTATTCGTTGTCGTTGTGTTTGGTATTCAATTTGAAAAATATTCATTTTTTAAGTTTATCATTCGGTTGTATGTGTGTCTAATTATCGTGATAGTGCATGTAATTTGCGAACAGGGTGATTGTTTGGATGATTACAGCACAGGAACGCATCAGGAATAAATGAGAATATACCATTCATTAGCTACGTTACAGCCGAAAGTGGAAATACACTGTTCAGTGTGGAAAATCGAAAGCGAAAAATGTGAATAACCCATGTCTGTGGCGTAGTGGAAAATATTTAGCTAATAAGCCGCCCCTACCGGTAGGCGGAGATATTGAAAAGGTATTTCATTCATTTAAACTCCTCCGCGGAGCACTTTGATTATATCTCTTTTATAGCGCACTTTTCCCTTTTATACATTTCGGTGAAAATGGTTGCTAAAGAGTAGGACCAAAACGAGGCGGTCGTTATCGTTTGAGAGCCTCTCGATGTTTAGATGGAATATCGAACGATTATCGGACGGTCCATGCAGCACTGGAAAAATGTTTATGTACAGTGGCTGTTTTGATGTTGTTGCTTGATGCAGTAAAATTCGTCGTGAAATGTGCGTTCACTTCAGTTGAGAACAAACGCTATTAAACGAGTAACTGGCGCTCGTTTTCATGTACAGTCTAAAGAGCTTTAAAGTAGCCACATTGTTGGCCGTCATCTGGTTAGCTAGAAAATGGATAGCAAAGAAAGAGAAACGCAAAAAAGCCGTCGGTTGTCGCTGCTGCAGCAAATGCTGTGAACCACAGAACAGCACGTTGGTGTGCTTTTTGGTAGTAGTGTGAGACCTTAAGCCGAGGCCATATTTTGCGAAGCTGTTTTTCCGCTCCGGTTTATTCCAATCCACCGGCTGAAGCATCTTTTTACAAAACCCGTGCGTCACGGTGACAGCTTTCGTCTATTCTTTTGGGGTGCTGGACGTTGAGGCCCCGTTTCTTTTTTTTTTCCTTATTTGAGCTAAAGTTCGTACCACGTACACGCGACAAAAGCGAATCAGCACAGCAGAGGTGCGCCGTTGTGCAGTAGCGAAAGCTCTTAATCCCTTTTTTTGGAATCTGTTTTGCGGAACGTCGTAGCTTATCGAGAGCGGTCACGATTTTGCAGCCCCATTTTCTAAGCGTGGGCTTTGAGTGGGCTCGGAACAGGTCCGTGCACTGCTTTTGACAGTTTGGTACGTAGAAGATGTCTGGGTGTATGTACCTGGGTGAAGCATGTGTGTGGGTGTGTGCGTAAGAGAGTGTAAAAACAACTCTGAACAAGAATGCTTCACTAGTGTCAGGTTCTTCGGGTCGTATTTGTATGTGACTGCAAGCGCTGTGCGTGGCAAGAATTTTGGGATAAGGCCGGAAATTGGGATCCAACGAACAGAAAGATTTCCGGACGCAGATCTAGTGTGCAGAGCGGCAAAATAGCCTTCTAAGGAAGATTGGCTCGAAATGGGACGATCTTGGTTATCTTTCCATTTCTCGGCCGGCCCGCTGCCTACGATTTTAATGATTATTCTACTACTCCAAACGTGGCCAAGTAGACAGTTTGTTTGTAGATAGCGAGTGATACTGAGACGGAAGTGGATAAGAAATATGAAAGTATCTGGAGTTGTCGAGACATGGGTTGCATGGGTCTGAGATGGCAACTGGAATCTGGAATCCGAAACCTCTGCAATGATGGCCGTACATAGCGGAGCGGAGGATGGGTAAATGTAGCTGTTGGGTGCTGGTTTATTGTAGATCCTTTCTTGTGAAATCCACAGCACCAAGAACGAAATGCCTGTTTGCCAATTCCATTCACCATAGCAGCAAAGTGTACGCACCACGTGTCTGAAGGGATTAAAGTTATTTCTTTGTTTCGTTCGGCAGAGAAAAACTTTAACCACTCAACTCACTGGAGTACGGTCAAAGGTGGTGTTTTTTTTTCTTCTGCGTGTGCCACGTTCCGAAGTGCCCAACTAAATAATGGGGACCACAATTTCCAAGCATCCGTGGAAGCGGATGTTTTGCTGGTTGGGTTAATTAACCCGATTGCGAAATGTGACCGTTGAGAAAATGGGAAGTGTTTGTTCTGTGGTGTAGTCTTGGCCAGGTCCATGGGATTCGCCTTTTTTCGCCTGACTTGATGCGTAATGATCGAAAAAGAAATACGGCTGAGGCGGACCGTACAGTTTGGGTTCAGCACGAATGTGTGTGAGCGCTTTGTGATCAGGACCATGAATCGACCTACACAACCGCAAAACAAATGCCACCGATGTGTTTCCGTCGATTCTTTGGTTGCGGTTTCAAGCTGGGGTTCTACAAGTGGCAAAGATTGCTACAGCAGGTCCCGTCAGGAATGGTAAAATCTTGCTGTCGAGGCCCCCTCCCCCCCAACCGTAGTAGGCGAGAGGTTTCTTTGATGTTTGTCGATTACGAAGCTTTGGCAGCACACTGCTTACACTTGTCCAGCTTCATCCTTACCGCACATTTTCCCGCTAGGAAAATGGTGCTTTAGTTGTATGTGTGTGTATGTTTCTGTACATTTTTTGCTTGCGATTTCTGGTTCACTAAATGGATTGTTTTGTCGGATCGAAAAGGATAACGAAGGTAGCGACAAAATAGCGCTAGAAAATTATCCTTTCTTAGACAATACGGGAGTAAGGATGTGGCTGTGTAGCAACTGTGTGTGTGTCTTTATTGGATTAACGGACTAACCTTTGTCAAGGGCGGTAGCATCAACCCCCAGCAGAGAATTTCGAGAAATGACTCTTCAAAGGATTTCTCATGAGCTTTCCCAGCGAATCGTGAGCTTGGAAGCCGTCAGTTTTGGAAGATTTGGTATGTTTTTGCCTACCACCATAATCAACAGTGTTTTTGTCACAGACAGGTCTCTGCCCCAAAAAAGCTCGCATGCTTTAGAGAGTCTATCACCCATAAGAAGCAGGAAAGCCAGGAAAGCCAGGATATCGTGAGTGCAGCGCACACTGGCATCTAACGAGACTATAAAGCAGTCACGTTCCAATCACATTTTTGGCCAATAGGTTTTACGGGCTTCATTTGACAGACACAGTGCGGACAACGCCCCACAAAATGGTGGCGATTTTCGAATGCAAGTGAGCACGTAAACGAATGCATCGACAACAGATGATATAGTACGTGTCCTGTTTGAGATCGGAGAATGTGCACTCCGTGAGAGGTGATTGTCAGAGTCTCTGACCAACGAGCCTTCCCGAATGACACACTTTGGATCAGCATGGACACCATTCTCGGGGTCTCATCAGTGAACTCTATGGCTATGGAAAAAATGAAATAGCTCCCACGCAACCTAAAATGAAAGCACAATATGATGCCGCTTTGAACGAAACCCTCGTCGTACCGTTGACCATGGGCGATAGTCTGTCGTTTGTCAATGGCCTAGTTTTAAGCGAAAGCGATTGTACAAAGCTTAAGTGTGCTCCATATACGGTAGGCAAGAGCCTGCACTGTACATTTTCTTTTCATAGCGACCGTATCCAGCAACCCGTGTTTCGCTCGGTGATGGTTTTCCCTTAAAGCCGACGGTACGGTACCGCTGGACTAACGCAGGGTAGAACTTTGGCTGCTGCCGGAATCGAAGTGAGCGACCACAACACGCTTCGCTACTTCAAACTCATGTTGCCGCCGCTAATAGCGTTGACAGTTTTATGTTAAAGTGGATTTAGCAAAGGAGATTAGAGTCCGGACGGGCGTGTGTGGGCATTGTGTGAAGAGTTCAAGGTGACGTCCGCGTACAGTGTGTTCGGCAAGTGGCTCCTGTTATGCCAGACGGCCGAATGTCTCTGCACGTAGTGACACATTCCACTGCATTGTGGATATGTGGTAAGATGAGCGGTGTAGTCCGTTTTGTGTTGTGTATGTGTTCTTCAGATTCCTAATTTGGGAAATCAGTTGACCATGTCCGGCAGGATCGTCTGACATGACGAGGACATGGCTGGACACTTACGGTAGACTTCTCCCTCGATGACAATTCCATTGAAGATCGAGATTCATTATCATTCACTCGGGCCGGTTGTTGGCCGTGTCCATACCGATCCGACGCAATAACAATTGCAAACATGGGTGAGTTTAATTTGAACACGAACGCTAATTAAACTTAATTACCGCTTGAATTTTTAGCACCGGTGCCATCACCTTTGGGGATGAAATTGGCATCAGGTTCTCTGCAAACTGTCGTTTATTCGTTCGTTCGTTCGCTCGTGCTCATGATGCTACGCGTTACCGTGGCACGGGTGAGGGAACTAAATGAGCACCATAAAACGTCATAACACGCCATTTGCCAAGGCGGTTTGTTGCCACCTAGTCGTGACGGATGTTACGATTTGGATTCGGTTAATTTTCTGCTACCTCGTAATACCGCATCAAATCGTACATCTCAAGAAAATGGCGCTCCACGGAAAGGCTGGCGCTACGGATTCTCTTTTCATTTCAAGCATTAGCGAGCACCAGGAGCACCACTTTCTGCGCCACCGCGTTGTAGGATATCCGCGTTGCTTTCGTGATGGTCAGCCATAAAACATCGTTACGCGACGGTGAAACCGCGCTGAATGTTTAGCAATAATCCGGTGCTGAAATTGTGCAGGCTCGGTTGGAGTGGCTGTTTAAGTTGCCTCCAGGGAGACCGAGCGTAGCTTTAAGTTGACGTGTTGTCGCTCTTTGATGGCACGTTTATCGATTCGCACAGTGAGTGTGAAAATTCGCATCGTTACTGTGGCGGTCGCACTCTCGCGCTTGGGAAACTGCCTCAGACACTTTCATAATTCAATCATTTGCATAACAACTAGAAGGCAAAAGTTAGCGAGTGTTTACACATTTTTACGCACACATTTTCGTCTCATCTTATCGTACAGAGTTTTGGTACTGATCCTTTCGAGGGATTAAAGCGTCCCTTTTGTCCTCCAAAACAGTTACTAGCTTTGAAAGAGTGAGAGTGAGAGAGAGAGAGAGAGAGAGAGAGAGAGAGAGAGATAGATAGATAGAGATCGCGTATAGATATATTTTTATATTAAAAAAATGTGTAATATAAGCATTTCAGCGACGTTCGAGGATGGTATTCATAAATGGATGTAAACAAAACAGCCAGCATAGGCTGAAAACTGTTCAAAATTTACGCTTGGGTTGTCATAAACAATCGTCCTTTTCCGGTGGCGATCTACTTTAATCTTTAAATCGCCAAAAACTGGCCCGGTACATCGCAAAACTGGCGGATGTCCGGTCGTAAATTATTCCAATTAAAGTTATTCCATCAGAAAGGCCATACAGGCTGCCTGTATGGCCTAAACGAATTTCCTTCTTCCGAATGCACGGCAATGTGATTACATGCAACCTAACGATGAATGGTGTTTGATCAGCACACCCGAAGGGAGGGTGAACGTGTTGGGAAACTATCATAACCATAGCCTAATCACTTTGAGGGGGTCGTCATATTTGTGTAGGTGTGGAGGAGAAGGTTAACGCGGGCGAAAGTTTAGATTCGGCAGATTTGTTTATTTATTGCCGTTGGTCAGTTGAAAACCGGAAATTTATCGATGTATCCTAATGTCACCTTCCGGATGTGTTGTAGCTGCTACAATACGGGTGGCGAGAAGCGGCTGGCCAGATACGGCAAACGGGGAAGGGAAATTGGCCGATGAGCTGGTGGTCAAAAGTTTATGGCTTTAGTTTTGTGGGGTTTATGAACCGGCAAACGGGTCACTCTCACCGATGCCAGAGCTTGGAGTTTTAATGGACTGGAAGTTAAGACACATTAGGGAATACATTGTGGCCATTTGAAAAGTGGGCTATGATCCCTGGCCACTTTTTGGGGCTCAGCATTCGTTACATAACTCGTAATTTGTAAGCACTGGCGATTCATTTTTTGGTCGGCATGTTTGAAAGATATTCCGACGTAAGGAAACCATTCAAAGTACTGATCCGATGCTACAATGTTAGGTTCCTTTATAGGCTTAACCATTGGATGTAACTGGGTTAGAATGGCTTAATCCAATTTCTGTCAAGCGTAGGAACGCCATTTATAGTATGCAAACATTCAAAATGGCGTGCCTGAAGCGTTTTGAAAAAATGGGAAACTCTGGGGTGAAAAATAATATTTGCTGCTTGAAAGGTTTTTTTTCTTGTTTTATCACAAACCGAAAATCGAAATCGCAATCGAATAGACAAATAGAGAGTAAAACTCGTTTTCAACATGCCTCGCTTGGAGTGCATACGGTTTAAGCGCTTGAAAAGGTGAAGCGATGGAAAATGTTGTCCACGGTTTGAACCCATGTCTCCAGTACACGTGGCTCACGTTCACGTGGATCATTCGAATGGGAAACTATAATCAACTTTTCCGTCCAATGATCGACCACGCATTATGGGTTTGTTGGATTTGGTTGTGCAATGGTTGTCGTTTCCCGTTCCGGAGATGAATTGGGTCACATTTCCCTATCGCTAGACCATCCACAGGATACTGTAGCGTGCGATAGAAGTGGGAGGGAAAAGAAATGAAATTCGATCGCTGGCCTGTTTGGCTAGCGGTCGGTCGATAATTCAATATTAATTTTTGCTCTTCATCCAATTCGGACCAAGACTAGTAGAAATGGATGCGCATATTTCTGGTGACCCATCGTGGTTCTACTTGCGTTTTGAGCGTGGGTAGGTGGACGGATTCTGACCGGAGCCATTGACTGCATCGATGGATAGCCACGTAATCACACTCACGTTCCATCATCCGTCGGTCGCAGTTTGATGAGAGCCATCCTCGACTCGGTGCCGATTTTCCCCGCAACCCAAAACCAGAAGAACGGTAAGAGAACGTGACTGAAAAGCTCCAGTTTCACTCGCAGAACTCAACCATAATCAGCTGTACGCGATGCGCTCGTCATGATGATTGTTTAATTTTCGCTCGATCGTGCTGTGGCCGAATGACCACCATTGGTCGATTCGGCTCACATGCAGGAGCACAGTGGGTCGAGGGGCAGAGTGGATGAGTGGGAAAATATCAGACAAGATAACCGATTTTCCACGGCACTTGTCACGTTCGTGGTCTCCTGCGTTTCGTCGGAAGCGGGTGACGATGATGATAACGATGATGGAGAGATCGTTTGTGGTTTTGGTGGCCCCGGTCCAAACTGGTGGCCCTAGCACTGTAACATTGTAGTGGTGCGTGTACGGTGTAGTATGTCAGAAACGTGTAAGAAGCCTCCCTCAATAAATGCCATTAGCAAGATGGTATTTAAGCGGTCATGTTTTTTGCCCCCCGAATCATGGCTTCAGAAGCGGTCGATTAGAGTGAAATCAGACAATCGACAGCAAATTGAAAGGCCTCGGGAGAAATCGAATAGAAGCCGCGGTAAGAGCGAGGTTCCGAGTGCCGGAACAACAAGCTTCGTCTAATTTGTATATTCAATACGGCCCTGCAAAAAGGCACAACAACAAAGCGTCGGGATAACGAATGCGTAAAAACTTGCACGTGAAATGTTAAGCACGAATGGCGTCCGACTGAAGAAGAATGTAACAAGCAACCCCAAAGGATGGTGGTAGGTTGGCGAAAGATACCAGAAATCTATGCACCATCAGTCGAAAGCGGAAGCACGAAACCGAAAGATGAAGAAATAATTGAATTTCACCGGGAGCATCTTGGGATATAAATTATTTATTCGGTTCATTTTTCGGCTGGTTTTCGGCGGGCGAAAGTTAGAATACTTCAACGCCACAAAGCGCCCTTCCTGTTCACCGTGCGGGCACTCACCTACGGTACGCAGAAGCAAGTGTTGGCAAAAGTTTACCGAAGGCCGCCAAAATTTCGCCGACCTTACTATCGGGTGAGGATTTTTAAAGCTTTCGAAAGCGAGTCCTGCGGGTTTAACAGGCAGTAAAATCTCTAGCACACACACACACACACACATAGCAGCGACGGGGTTGAGCTCAAGAATCCGGTTGCTGGATGAGCTCCGAGCGAGACTCTTGAATTATGAGTTTCAGTGCGAGCTTTTCCAATCTTTTGGGGCCATGTTGAAGGCAGAGCGTGTTGTGGAATGGCTGATTGTTTCTTCACAATTCTCCAGAGAACTACGCAGCGCTACGATGCATCCGGAAACGTGGCGGACGAGTGGCCAAGCAGTGGGGGTTTTTGGCAGCTTGAGTTAAACATTAACAGAGGGGATCATCGTGAGTTACTTTAATCTTTCTGCCTTCGGCTGAAAAATGACGCTAATAAACGTGGGGTCGATGTGAATAAATCTGTTCGACGGATGCGCGAGATGAAAGGGCGGAACGAACGTGGCCATCGGAAAGGAGGGCGCTCTTTTTGGGGAGAGAAGAATTTGTGAATGATCCTATCTGCAGTGAATCAGAAGTTTTAGCATGCTTCGCTCAATTTTGTAGCGTTTTTATGCGTCTATGGAAATAAGGGTTTTGTTTCGGAAGGTCCTTTCGTTTTCAATATCGATGCTTACTTTACGTTTCTTTCGCAGTTTTATGCGTCCTTTTTTAAAGCATCGCTGCAGGAGGAGCTCGATTTCCTGCAGGAGGAAAATGTAAAAACGTAACCATTCTACTGATTAGGGCGGTAATTGGGCCGATTTTTTGTTGTTTTTTGAGCGATAAAGCTATTCTAAGCAAAGGCCTTAACGAGCATCGCTATAAATTAAAAGCCTGAAAACAATCGTATAAAAAGCACACTATCCTATTGCTTAGTCATGGTGTTCGTTTAGCAGAGAAGCATAATTGTAATAATACGCGTGGTTTCTTGCAACCAAGGCCGTTTTGAAGTGTGGTATATTTGGATGAGGCCCACCATCGCCCATCAATTATCTTCGAGTATTTGTTGAAGCTCGAAATTAACGTTTTTTTATCAATTTTCCCTTCACATCCTATTTCTGTTCGTAGGCTTTACCTTGAAGCCACAAGAAACCTTGTTAGCTAGATTTGGAGGCTTTTGTTTAATGAGTGCAGTGAAGCACGGTAGATGGAGTTTTTATATTATTCGAGGAGTGGCTGGTAATTATCGATAATTTTGTTGTTTATTTATTGTAGGCGGCATGATCATGCCGCTAGATATCACTGCGCTCAACTTTACACTACAGCCACGAAATAGAGCTATGTTTGCTTATGTTAAACAACACTTTGCTTTAATAATATTAAACAAAACTCGACAGAAAAGAAACAGTTTTTGAACAGTTAGTTATAATAGCGAACTTAACACCGGCAGTTGTTTAGTCAGTCTTGCTTCAGCAGGTTAAGTGGGTAAAATTTAATTTGTGTCCCATCGGACACATTCCATCCAGCGAGCAAAGTTTTATATTTTACCATTGTCAATGCTTGTGTCTACTCGTGGTGCAAAATCATTTGACCCATTTATTTATTTTTTCCCCGTTTCTCGCACTTTCGCACTTGCTCCCAACGGCAGCATCAGTTCAGGGAATGGTGCATTTTGCTGTACAGGCGCACATTCATTCGCCCCAGAAAGTATTCCAATTTTTATGCTCTTGAAGTGACAATAAAGTTCATTGCTCAGTCGGCGTTGCTAGGGACTCCTCCCAGAGTGCCATTCGGTCTGTGAAAGTGCCGTCAATCCATTTGATGTTTCGTGACCCTTTTTTTCCCTTGGCCCCCGACGATGGAGGTGGTAAATTTATGCACTGCCGATGATAAATGGTGTTCATTTTCATCGTTTTCCTCACCATTGAAACTGGGATTGGGGGTCATTTTTTGTGTAAGTGTGTCTATGTGTGTGTGTGTGTGTGAGTGTTTGTAATGCCATTGGGTATTTTACTCGGTAACGCTTGTCTTCGCTGCCGTCAACGGTAGCTTCCATATCGTTATCGGGCGCGACGATGAGAGGATCCTTTGCCATGCACGACAACAAATTTTCCGTCCAGTGAGCACAATTTTCGTATCGAGTTTGCAACTGGCACGTACCCGTGACAGTACCCGTGAGAAAATGTGTTACGCTAGGTGTATGACACATCACCCCGACGCTCATGAATGGTGTCAGTTGATGTTTAGGCTTACGGAGTAGCGGCGACTGCCAAACGGGGCGCATCCTGGAGTGGCCTTGCTAGTAGCCTTCGGGTGAATGTAACCGCATTCGAATGATCAACTTTTAACAAAGGGCCGCAAATGACAATTGTACATGCTTTAGATACGCTTCCATCTGATTTTCCTTGATAATTGTGCTAGTACAAGTCGGTGGGATTGTGTTTTGTCGAGTGGAAAGTTTCTCTCATCAGTGAGTGGGTGAATGTGAGTGGGTAAGATAGGGTATGGATAGCCACTTTCAAACATTTTCATTTCCAACCACAACTCTTTTCTTTCTTATTGAAAACAGTGTCCGGTGGAGGGTTGAACAACGTTATGAAAAAATGTAATAATTGTGTGAACGATTGTGCTAGTAATGGATTTCGTGTCGTATCATTCATGCTAAGTTATGCTCAATGGAATTTCTACTGCATGATCGATTTTTCTCTGAAGCGAGCGTGCTCAACAACCGTGATACTATGCCATGTGGCATGAATGTCACACAGTTCGGCATTGCCCGACCGCAAACGAACATGGCAAAGCGACAAAAACAATGGGAGAATCGAAAAGTTTATCGTGCTATCTTCCCATTTTTCACAGCCCAGACCATCGGGTTACAGGCCCGTCTCGAGTCGAGCTCCATAAAGTGTCCCTTTCTGATATGTGTTGCCCATCCCGACGGCTACGGCGTTTGCTAGCTAAAACCTGTCCAATGCAGATCCTTGTTCGCACTTTTCACTTTGATTAACACCCATGGACATAAGGTCATCTCCTTGGTGGCCGTCCACCGGGAGCTCGTGGTGAGCGTGCGATGGTGTAAACGAGGGAAGGAAAGTGTTTTCCACATCCTTTTTTCTTTCCATGTTTTTAGAAGGAAAATTTCACTCGCCAAAAGGTCCGATGTGACCGGTGTGCTTGAGTGTCGAAACCTTCATGCCTCTTGATTTTTGCAGCAATTTTCTTCCTTTTATTCCCCCTTTTATGGCATTTATGAATGGTGGTGGAAAGATTGAGGGTGTATTTGTGATGTCCTGTTTTGAAATAAAAAATGTAGCCTTAGGGGAGCAAAATGACGACCATTCGTTGGGGCTTCAAAAAGATTCAAGATTGAAATGCTATACCTTACACGCGGGATGGATATGTTGTGAACCAGATTTGTTTTATTTTCAGTTTAAGTATGACGGCTTGCGTCGTATTGTCCGTGAACCAGATTCAGCTATATCATTTTATTCACTTTCATCATTGCATATCGGTACAATCGCATGGGCATGCATCTTATGTTTCTGTTCTGATGAATTGTCTGTCTTTGTACTCTTTTGGCTGAATGACTGTTTTAATGAGAAATGAATTCTTGCAGATGGTGCAATATTCATGCTCATAATTAAGTCAACAATTGAAGCAGAGAATAAATTTTCCAAAATACCCATAACACATCGCACTGCAGCACATCTCCCACGGCGAAAGAGCCATCGATTATTAAAGCGCACAGCAGCAAAAACTTGGCCGGCTAAAATATTTGTTATCCCATTTTCTGTTCCGTACTTGAATAAATTAGGGTGATGATAGAATCATCACTCTCGTAGAATATTTACGATAAAGTGAACTTCCCCGTCGTTATGTTTGCACCAGCTCCCGTTTGATGATGGAGCAAGCGATGAAACTGGTTGAGATTTAATTCAGCCCGCCGAATCATGGCTTCTCATCTGGAAACACACACCCTGCAGAAAAAGCGAGCAGAGCGAGAATGGTGAAAATCGAAATGATTTCCTTGCACTTGTTTTCAAAACTTCTATCTGTTGGATTTTTTGTTTTGTTCGCTTTGAAAAGGGCATCGTGGGATGGTTCAGAACAAATGGTTCCCCAAGATTTTTTCCCTATTTTGTTATGTTTTTCGCTCCATTTTTTTGTGCATCACGAGCTGTGATCTAACATAAGCAACTCTGTTTCACTACTACCTCATCGCAGAAAAGCTAAAGTTCTTTTGGCGTAAAGAGTTAGCGAAAACTATGCACTACAAAGCAGGATTGACCCAGCTGGTGTATGGAAAGTGTAGTAACAAAACGGTACTTTAGTAGTGTAACAATAATGAACGTAACTTTTAAATGTCTTTCAGTTAGCTTCGGCAACGAGCTTGGTCGATGTTGTGCTTCTAGTTTGGAATGAAGTGCATATTGAGTGTCGTGTCGTGACTGTCGTGGAGAGTGGTCTGTAGTGAATAAATAAATTGCGAAAAGAAATGTGGCAATAACCAATGTAATTAGGAATTCGAGTGTACAAAAAATAACCAAAGAATGTAAAAAGATGAGTAATAAAAACAAAAATGACGTTAAAAATTCTTGCAAGCAATAATGTACGGTAGGACAAAATGAGCAGATGTTTTCGAAATCGTTCCAGACCGCACAGAGAGGCATTTTAAGGGGGGAAAAAAGATACGAAAATGTCAAATTCATTAAAGTCAGGATCGCGTGAATAATCGCGGATACAGCTCAATAGAAGTCATTCCTTTCAGTAGTGCCTGTGTCTTTCTTCACGCCGAATGTAAAGCGAACGGAATGTCCTTAGAAGGATCTGGACTCATCTGCCACCCAAGTCAGTGGTGATGGGTCTATTCATCGCGGATATAAGGGCAGATTCGTTCCCGTTAGTGAAATCAATTCGTTCCGAATTATCCCCGTATCGGACCGAAAGGCTCGCTTCGCTTGCACTTGGCCACCTTGGGCGAGAGCAAAAGTTCTCTTAAAAAACTATCATGCTATTTTCTCTACCTGATCCAAGGAATCGGTTTCTTCTACAGTTTCCGGCTAGTGGAAGTCCATATGGACAAGAATATGGTAGGATTGGATGATATGTTTTTTTTTTCCTTTTATGTTTTCAACACTCTTTCTCGTTCTCGTTGTGGGATGAAGTAAAAGGTATCAGTCAGTCGTCGTCGATCGTTGGCAGCGTGTTGAAAAACGATATTCATGCCCGGAGTCCCGAGGTAATGTTAGATTTGGGTTCAGAAAAAGGACTTCCAATGGTTTTAGTCCTGCTGGGCAAAAAGTATGTTGCCAGCTATGAAGCGAGATCTTAGGAGCTGTGAAAAATGTTGGTTTCTTTCTGAGAAGGAAAAGCAAAAGGAAGAGGAGTGCCTCATTTGGAAACGACGTGTCAAGCGACACCATCAAATGGTTTGTGAGGAAGAAGCGTGCGACGGCTGGCTGGCTGTCGACACAGAAGGCGACATCCGATGAACTCCCTTGAAGGCGTCCCGTGGAGTCTCTTTATAGTTTATTTTCTATCCCTCCATTGCTTCTTGAGGGCGCTATAATCGAACAACTTAGCAGAACACGACCGAATGAGGTTGTAAAAAATGTGTTTGGGTTGGAGTGAAAATTTCGTTCGTACGCTGTCGTTGTTACAGATGCGTCTATGTTTTAGTTTGATTCACTGAAGCTAAAAAACCACCGAACGACTGGAGGTGCAGTGAGGATTCGTTAAAGTTGTTGCAGACGATTGGACTCATAAAAAAGGATCTCCTGCTAGATCTAGCATGGTGCTGTCTGGCATGGAGCGTAAGCAGCCCGATAGATGCATCAGCTAGTGCGTCGGGTATTAGACCCCGGGGACGACTTTAGAGGACAAAGGCTATATAGTAGCTTCTCTTTACCATTCTCCACCGAGACTCTAAGCGGAGGTTAACAAACGCATTTGGTTGGATTTTTGCAACGGATTTCGACAACCAACCGTTAGTCGGCACGCAGCCACCATCGGTATCGTCGTCCATCGGCCGTCCCCGAAAGGCGCAAAATTAATGAAGTGTGAATCGAAGACGGTACATGGTGGTATTGCTTTGTGCTAGAGCTGGTTGCTCAAGTTGTCGCACTCCTGCCGGGCATTTGGGAGATTGACTTCTCATGTAATTTACCTCTATTTTGCTTCCCTTCCATTCGCTCTCGCTACTGCTCCGTCACGGGGTGATGTTGGGTTGTTCAATGCGACTCGTGTTACTGCTGGCAAGCTGGCAACCGTCACTGCGCCATTGGTTTGCTTCCGGGCAAAATCTTAGCCTTTGTAGGCATTCCAAGCAAGCCCCGGTTGTTGTACCTCCCGTTGAGTAAAGGGAAGTGACACTCATCTGAAATCGATCGACAATAGCTTCATGAATCATGTACGCCGTCAGTTTCGGACAAAAATGCAAGTGTCCCGGGGGGGTTTTGTTACTGTTGGAAACACATATTTAAGTATGACTTACGTTTAAAGTGTAGCAACAGTAGAGATTACTGTACACATATGGCTTAGTGCTACGTCCAGATGGATCTATTGGTACCAAGTGCTGTGGCAAGCACTGTGGAAAGAAAGAATTTGAAGACATCCAATGTTGTTGGGAAAAAAGTGCGTAAGTTTTTATCCGTATTATCCTGATCATCTGCAAGAATGGTCGTTCGCTCTGATTCACTTGATTTGCATTGTTAAACAGCGCCTAGATAAAGATGTGTCATGATTCTGACTGTATTATCGATTACGTTTGATGGATAGTTTGATTTAGTTTGATGCGTAGATGGAACAAAACTCTTTTGAATGAGCTTGATTTGTTCATTTTCTCACTCGTTGACCAGCAAGATATCAATCATGCTGAATATTTCCGCTAATCAGTCGTCATCCCACAAACGGATATCGACGGTGATGAAGAGCATTATGCCAAAGATGATTGCTTCTACCATTTTATCCTTATGCCAAAGCTGAATTGCACCTTTGACTATTGTTCAGAGTAACGCGTTTCTACCACATCCTGTGGGTTCTATCGCATATTTCTTATAAGTAAAGCGATTCAATAGTACAAAGATAGCCGATAGTCAACCACATGAGAGTAAGGCGAAAATTGCTGAAGTCATGCCGAACCGATCAGCAAACATGGACGGTTGAAGATACCCTCGTGTAATGAAGCAGAACAGAGAGGACGCTGTTTGGGCTGGGTTTAGGTTCGTTTCGAACGAAAAATCAATCCACTAGAGCCTACCCGCTTAAGCACCAACCGACAGACAGACTCATAAGAACCAATTCAGAGGCTTTCGCAGTTCAAGCCTATTTGAATGGTGGATTACTTTTGATTCGCTTCTGGTCGTGATCCGTTTTGCGAACCCACTACGCGCTCTTTTTTCCCCTCGTCGTATTCCCTCGGTTTGTTACCCTGGGCCACCTAGATGGTCTGCCGTAAAAATGATGTTCAGCATCATTTAAATCGTAAACATTATGCAGCATGTTAATAAATCATATTTTCAACCCCTGGTTCACCCCACAGACCGAGTCGTTTGCTACAATTGGATTATATGTAAATCGAGCCTGTTACGGTAAAGATTCGCCATCACATCTTCTGCTAGCCGCCGAGAATGGCAAGGGCTTGACGCGCAATTTAGACACTTCGAGCGAGAGAGAATCCTACTAAATCACTGTAATGCCTGTCTGTCTAGTTACTGTGTGCGCCCTCTGTAGGAATGAGCACTTGTGTGCGTGCATGTGTTATCGTTTACTGGGCCACAAAATGGACCTATTAAATGGAACGACCCTAGCAGCAACCCCTTTCCTCTGGTCGAAACCGTATCGTCCTCGGGAGTGCTGAAGCATTCCAATCTCAACATGTTCTATCCAATTGACGGAAAGCGGAGCACGAGCAGGCAATATAAAGCGCGAAAATAAAAATCATACCGAAAACCCTTTACGGTGCGAACCTACCAACAACTGGAAGCTCCTCTAGTGTATGTGGATGGATTTGAATGTTGTTGAAAGCGCGGATTCGCGATGCCTAGCCGTAAAAGAAGGGAAAAACACACTCGTCACGGCTGCACACGACCGCATGACTCGGATTGTGATTTGCACAACACGCCCAACACGCTTTAAGCGAGGTAGATGGGTCATAAAAATAATAAAAGTGACAATCAAATGAATTTTTATAGTTAATAAATCAATCAATTTTATAAATAATTCAGCTCTGCCGCCCGGTTCAGAGAGTGACTCTTGAACTGTTGTTTCAGTTACTCTCCAGCCTCTTTTTGGCCTCTTCTTTAATTTTTTATCATGAGATTCAGTTGATATACGAGTGTTGCGAGTGAATGAATTCTGTGCTGTACTAGCACGCTGTAGCTGATAAGCAGGCAACAACAAATTCTCCTCACTTTCTTCTGCAAATTGCGCCGAATGAGGGCGATGCGTGGCGGTGGTGTGGCATATGATGTGGAAAGTCAGGCTTTTTCTTCTGCCGTCAGATCAGATAACAGGTACGTGACGTGCCAACAGACCGACGCCTCCAGAACCGTGGACTTTGCGCAGAGAAATGTAATTTAATTTGTTAGAATACTTCATCGGAGCTCGGAACGCCCGCCACTGAATCCGCTGGAAAGGGTTGACCAATGAGTTTCACTTCGTTTCAGTTTTTTGCACACTGCGTTTTTTTTTTTTTGGAGCCCCGCGGGACAGCATATTTTATGAAAGTGTGGTGCGGTAACACTCCGGTGAGTGTGCCTTTTTTCCGCTGCGAAGGTTTTTTGTTGTGTCCGCTTCTTCCTGACTATCCGTCCATCCGAGCGACAGCGTTCTTTTTAGCCGGTGTACTTCGGCGTCTTTTCTTTTCGCAGCATTTTCGCACGGCAAGGGCCGATTTGCCACCGGAACTGTCGCACGTACCCGTGACAGGCACTGGTGGCCGTCTTTTTTGTACTGGCTAATGGTCAGCAGTACGAAGAGCAGTGAAGATTAAACTGTAAGGCTTTCGGGATGCAGACTGTGACTGTGTGTGTATGTGACGTTAGAAGGCTCCCCGTGAAGGTCATGGGAAGAGGATGCTGCTTGGGTGGATGAGTCGGTTTTAGCGGCCGCTCGAGGGACAACAGTGCGCGTTAATGCTACCGTGGCTACATGCTGAGAAGGACTTGACTAATAAAACGTCATGTCGTAAAACAGCTAGCAGCCAACATCCGACGCTGGACAGTTTCATCAACACGACTAAACATGACTTTTGGAGCAGTCGGTGACAGTTTTCGCTGGCAGCAGACAAAGAATGGCGAATAAAATTTATGGATTTTTCCCGACTATTTGTCGGTCACTAGGTTCTGTGATGCTGGAGCTAGAGGTAGGATAACTGCATGATTCGGTTAGACAAAGTGGAAGTAAATGCTCATCTGCATTAGTGGAACCATTTCTTGTAGCGTTTCGGCAAACGCCACGAACGCAATCGGGTTTAAGATTAATTGTCCAGCATTAACTGAAAGCGTGTGTTTAAATAGATGAGCGTATTTTTCGCCTACAAATATTTCGTTTACAACTCTTAATCATCAAAAGTGCCTGTACATCATTAATCAAAGAGGAACTACTGTATCTGGGTGGGTCAGTTTGGAGAGCAAATGAAATGGGGCAGGACTCGTTCACAGAGCGCCATGTCCCTAAAAATGTAGCTACCGACAGCTGACTTTTCAATTATCGAATATTCTGCCCCGCGGTCAGTAAAATACCAGTGAAATGAGAACAGAAATATTTTTATTGCATTTTTTCGTCCCGAGCATCCTTTTCAAACATCCTCCTAGTTCTCCCCGTCCTGCTCCCGTGCATTCATTCCCAGAGCATTCGACCCAGTGAAAGCAGCCGATGAAAGCTTCGTTCATGCTTTACTGATTTAGCTGTCGACGATGTTTGACTTAGCGCTGCACATTCTCATCCCTTTCGCTGGAAGTGGCATTTCAATCCATCATCCGGTTTAGTGACCAGCGAGCCTTGTTACGCCAATGGAAGCAAAGTGAGCTCGTGTTTATTTTGGCAGTTGCTCAAATCACTCGTTAAAATCAATAGGTTTATTCCCTTCATTCCTTTAGTTTAGTTTAGTGAAATGCAATCGAATGGCGTACGGCCAGAAAAGTGGATCGAGAGAGCAAAACTATAACATGACACGACAACTGCACGTAGCAGCGAATGCCGCTGGCGGGAAACACTATTTGATGTTGCTCAGATGCATGCATGTATGGTCGTGCAGTTTGCACTCTTCCCCCAGGCATCCGTGCTACCGTGCCTGCAGCATCCTTGCTTCGCGCTATTTTTATAGAGCAGTTGAAAGAGCTTTTTTGGTTGCTTTTTGTATACACAACTAACGTTGCTAAATAAAACCCTTTCACCCCTTATGCTGCATGTTATCAATCGATCGAGATCGAAACTGGGTTCGAGATAAAGGGATACGTTTAGAGCCGTATTTAACGGAACTTTTAACGACGAGCTTTTACCGGGTTTTTTAGTAATGTGTTGGGGAAATTAGTGTAAAGTGTTATTTGCATTTAAGTGTTACTCTAAATGCAACTCTGTTTTAGTTCGTGCAGATAGAGAGGAATTGGAACAGTGAATAGTCGCGGAAAGGTCATAAATCTTACGAAGAAAATATATTAGCCATTGCAAAATGATCCTGGTCAAAAACACACAAAAAAGAATCGTGCAGTTGAAGAGCCTTTAGCAAGCGAAATTTTTGGTACACATTCGAGGGCTCCGAAATGGAACCAAATGTTGTTGAAGCGGAAAGGCTGTCGGGTCGATGTTAGCCGACGAATATAGTCGCTTCGAAACTGACCAAACAACGGCGTTGTTTGTCGTTTGGCACATCGGACACATCGACCATTCAATGGTTCTGAGGCTGAGTGAGGCTGTGTGTAAGGATGGTATGTGTGCGTGTATGTATCTGGCGCAGAGGGGTTTTCCTCGCATACAGAGCTTTACGAGGACAAATACATGTCAACGAACAGTTGAAAGCACAACAGAAGCGATTTTCCACGGGGTCGAGATTGGCCCCACCCTTTGGCTTGACTTCTATCAACCGTCGCTATTTCCGTATCATAAGCAAGGGATTGTTTTGCAATATTATTAGTTTTTGCTTCCGCTCGAATGAAGATGTTGAGCTGGCAACACGAAACACTGGGCTTCGCAGTTAAAGTGTGTCGCTCGACGTGAATTTATCGACTGTCGATGCCAACCGAACGCAACACGGGAAGCGAATAAAAACACCACGGACTTTACCAAATAGCTGCATCGTCCACCACGGCGTTCGACTCTGCTTGGCCGTGCGGAATAGTTTCGAATTAAATTTGCACAACTCACGATCATTTGACGAATCACCCGACTGTGTACGTGTGTGTGAGTTTGAATAGTTTTCGCCATGATTGCTACGAACTAGGACTAGGAATGTCTGCACCGGGAAAAGGGACCTAGTTTCCAGGAAGCTTGCTATGTTGCAGTTTGCTATCGGCCGCTCTGACCGGGTTTGTGACGCTTGCTGCAACATTCGAACCAACTTTATTGGCGGTTTATTTGCTAACCAGTTTGGGTGGTGTTTTTCATGTAACGGTATGAGCTGGGTTGTTAAATTGAATCAAAGTGGTTGATTAATTATTACTAGCAAAATGAACTTTACCTCACACACGCGCACAATTACCACCGCTTTCGATAAAGGTTTGGTTGGCGAGAGTTTGCGAAGGACAAAAGTTTTGACACAAATTATATGTTGAGTTCAAGGTAGAAATCATAACAGTGACTTGTATGTTGATTGGTAGGAAAGCAATAGGTTTGAAGCTACTTAAATAAAAGTATAACTAACCCCAATGGCGGTACACTTGTAGCGTAAACTGAATCAAACGTATCTTCAAAGACCGCTCATAGATTATCACAGCAAAAGAAAAACCCTTGATTCATTCAGCCGTAAATTGTTCACTGTAGATGATTGCTAGCTCACTAGCTTAAGTGCTGATAAAAAATTAACCCCGAATGCACCTTACTTAAAGTGGATGTGAAGAGTGAAGCGACTGAGGCTCGCAGGACCTTCTTGCACTAAATAGTGATAATAAGTTATTCTCTTTTACCTTCCCACTTTTCCCGGGCTGAAAAGGTTTCAGTATAATCCACTTCATTTATTGCAGTTGAATGCTGAGGAACTGAACTGAAAGGAGGCCTCTCATCATTAACGGATTTAATATTCCCTGTCAGGCTCGGCCACTCGGTGAAGCGTTCTCGTTTTGCAGCATTTTTCCTTCGCCATCCCACGACGCTGTGCAGTGCCGGCAATCAGTGGAATTAAATCCTTGTCCTCGTAGCTCCTGCTTTTCATTTTTCTACCAGCGCACATCAGCCCACCGGCTTGTGGCACCGGATCCGTGGTGACTTATTTTCTCCTTGCTGCGACGCTGCGAGCGGACCAGATCTCATCCCCAACATTAATGGTGTCGTGTTTTTTTTTTGCTTGCTTCCTGCTTGCTTGCATCCTGTGACACAAAATGACCGGACGAACGTATCATCATGCCTGATCCATGCTAGCGTTCGCTCAGGGTGGTTGGGTCATTTGCGGCCAACTATTGCATCCATCGCTATCCGGTCGCTAGCGCCATGCAGAAGCGCAGCGCAGAAAGTTGGATCGTTTTATTTATTAGGTCGACCGGCGCAATTTATAGGACAGGCAGATTAACGGAAAATCATGTCAACAGAGAACGCGGCCAACGACTCCACTCGGTTCTACACTATTCTGAAGCCGCCACCCCAGAGCAAACCCTGCGAGTGGAACTTGTGCATAAAGTATATCAAATATTTGCACTATCACTTTTTTCTCGCACTCCCGGTCTTCAGCTTAAAGCGAGCGTTTTGCTGTCTTGAGCTATGTCTGTGGATGGATGCTGCATTCTCGTATGAGGACGATATGGACTGGTCCGTTATTTATCTTTCTTTCAAGTCAGCCGTCGCACGTAGTAGGAAGCTGTCCTGCAGTAGCATTTTACGCTCGATCTCACCGAATGCGGTTTTTTTCGTATTAAGGAAGAACTAGGTGGACTGATTTCAGTTTATCACATAAAAGCGGGTCAACTAGCTTCACATGTATTAGATTTTACTATAATTGTCGTAGTTTGTAAGGCTGCATTAGGCGAATGAAATGTGACATTGATCTGAATGTTGTGTTTTTAAAATCGACTAACGCTCTAGAATATCGAAATCGCTATTGATTTCCTGTTTGGTGCATTGTATTTGTGTTCTCAATTTAAATGCATTTTACTGCTTTCAATCGTGCTCGAATCTTTTCTTAATCTTTTCCAAATATTTTGTTCCAATTTCATCTGATTGATAACTGGCTGGATTGTCTGATTGTGCGAAGAATGTTTTCTTTCCGTTGACAATGCAAGACACTAGACGGATGGTCTCTTGAGGAAGACGGTATGCCAAAGTTCAAGGAGCTACTTACTTACACCTCAGTCTCTCGATAGTACCGTTCAATAAGCTTACTTTGACGACCGCGAAAAGCGACACATTCCGTGGCTCAAGGATCGAGAGTTTTGTACCGTGCGAGCGGAGGCGCGTGGAGCGAAAATCGATTTATCGTCAAAGTCAACAAAAACAACCGCACCGTTGGTTAGCGATGTTCCATAACGCGCCAACGTTGTGCCATGGCTGCCGAGCGACAGGGGAGAGGGATGGAAAAAGGTAACGCAAAATTTCCCCCGAGAGCATTGTATTTTCGTGTGGGTTTGGTGGATAAATCGTCTATCGCTCATCGACCGCAAAGCGTTAGTGATGCCTCATTTTTCGGGTTTTCGTTGTGCGAGTGGTGGCATTCAATTTTTCACACAGAACCACGCCAACCGCGAATCTCGCCGGTTGCAGCAAATGGCGACATCTTTGCGCGCCAAGTCGCACGTCAGGAAAACGTATATCAAGGACGAAATCAATGAATCGGATCGAGCCCGACAGTCGCACCGGGGACGCTGATGGTGGTTAGCGTGATGGGTGAAAATTGAATCTGAATTGACAGAGTTTCGCTCTGGTGGCATAGCGTTTGGTTTTTTTTTTTTCTACAATCTTGTCCAAGTTTGGTTTTTTTTTCTAGATTAATTCTAGATTGTTTCATTTTTCGGCTACTTCCTACATTACTGCTGCAGGAAGTTAACAAAATATATCTGCCATGAGTCTGACGCGCATTTGACGCGCCATTTTTAGGTTTGTTTTGAACCTTCTCCATTGACTCGCCCTCGCCAAAATGCTATGATGAGAATGTACTGTATAGTTTCTGTTCGAACCGGTAGCCTAAACAGCATGATGCCCCCTCGGATTTGTGCAGGGATTCGCGATCCAATTTATTGGATGCTGTTAAGAGATTGAAATTTATGTTGATGTTTATTAAATTCAGACCCGTCTTTCCTTCGTTAGTCGCGAGGTGCAAAGCGATAGATCGTTCCATCGATCGGTCTGCTTGAGTGTGTATGTTTTCCCGGGCGCTGGTGTTGCTTGTTTCTTCTCAATAAACAAATTTAAACTGGTGAATTCTACCCAAGCAAACGGTGTGAAGAAATCGATTGGATTAGAGTGTGCTATAATTGTGTTTGCAGTATGCGGCAGGATAAAAATGGAACAGTTATTAGTCTCTACTAGACACAAGCGAATAGTACCATCTCGCGACCTGGTAAACCAGGACTGCCGGTTAGAAAAACCTTAACTCCGCCACTCCACGAGCAAATTACGAAATCGTTCTAACCTTCGGTGCAGGCACAAATCAGCATAAATCAAATATTAATTTTTATCGATAAATCGCAATCAAATAATAACAGTCGTTCAGTTGGTGTTTGCGGCATATTGGATTTGCGCTGAGTTTAGCGTGGGGTCAGGAGTAAGGAGAGAAGACTGTCGGGATAACATAGGGTGCCGAAGGAAGTGTCGGTGCAGTTTCGAATGTGTCCTCCTATTATGACACCCCTCGGTGCGATTGGTATGTATGTTTGTATGTGTGTTTGAATGTGTGTGTGTCTGCGGAATGACGATCGCATTGATTGGCACTAATTATGTGTCCGGTATGGGCTAGCAGGGATAGCTTGCATCTGGGAGTGCAGTCCACGTGTGCAGAACTGGTAATGACAGTTGTTCAAACAAGAGCGGTTGTCAAGCGGTCTCCGGTGGGATGGTAAGGGCGCAAGTGATTGAGAGCTTGTAAATTGTTTGTGCAACGGTGCACAAAAACTGTTCTAGCACCATGTGAGCGGTCATTATGTGACTCAAAAAGGAGGAAAAAGGGAGACGCTGTGTCGCTCGTGGGTTGATGCTTTTGCATGATTGGAGTAGAGATTTTTTTTGTTGCACTATTGCTCGACTTACCATTGAAAACTCATCATCGGAGTAATGTTTATGCATCATGCTGCTTGACAAAGGGTGTGACATTATTCTGACCATCGTTAATCAATATGTTGACTGCACTTGTGCACGGTGCAGTGCAGATTCGTGGTCCTGGGAAGCGATATTTAATAAAACTTTTTTTGTTTTTATCCATTCGCTTTAAGACGGTCCAGCTAATTAGTCATTTTACAGCGCATTGCGTGACCTTCCCCCGAACCCCGCACTAATGACGCTCGGTACTGAAGGAAAGATCGCATGCCACGTGGTGCCCATTGTGCCGAGCCGCTGTCCTGTATTTCGTTGCTTGTGCCGTGCTCAGGCCTTTTTTTCCTGATGTCCTGATTTGCTGACCATCTGGTGCGTTGACCCTCGGTGCTATCTCGTTGCCATTATTCGCCCCCTGTTCCAGCACACACTGTCCTGTCCCTTCGTCCCTCGGTGGTACATATTTATCTTACCGCTGACGCCGAAAAGAGCCACAGTTGAGAGGAAATTTTTATCTCATACGGCAACTGGAGTGCCATTAAGTTGTCATCCCGCTGCAAAGCATAAATTCCGTACCAGCACACCAGCATCGGCAATAGCGCTGGACGCAGTTTTCCAGTACGCCATTGCAACAGCGGTCTGCAATGAGGGAGGGAAAACCCAGGCGTGATGGTGTGGAGCAAAAATTTATCGCAAGTTTGGGAAATCCGAGAGTCATCCACAACCAGTACCTCCAGCCGGCCGGTCAGCCGATTGTTCCGCTCTCCGCACGATACGGATCCGATCATTTTGCTGCTGGCTTGAGCTCGGTGAAAGTTTTATCGCCACAATGAATTTTCATTTGGTTTGAATATTGATTTTGCCTTGAATTTGGGGCGACACCAGGGCGGAGCGCGTCATGACGGAAGGATGGAAAATAATGTAGAAACAGCGTACACAGAGGCAAGACCAAAAAAGAAAAAACTCGTAAGCTTCTTCTTAATTCGCTTGGAAAATTATCCTCCACGGTTTTTTTCCCCTTGGAGCAAAGGGAACGCAGGAGTTGTTGCAAAAGTTCGCAATTTTCTCAGCATGAGGAGCAGCATTTTTCTTGATTTTCCTTTTTATCGCTTGTGCTTTGTGGTATGTGGTGGAGGCAAAGTTTCGAATCGTATCATTTCGAGTTGAAAAGAGATGAAACGGTCTCATGATGACGATGATTCGCCGGGAAGTGGCGTCTAGATCGCCCTGATCGTTTCGTCCTCTTGCGCACTGAGCGAATGATACAAATAGGGATGACTTCAATAAAGAGCCCATGATAATAATAATAACAATAATAATTTTTGGCATCTTTATAATTTTATCAAACTTTTGCTCGCTGCTCGGTTGCTACTCTCGCCGATGTCTCACACACGGTAAAAAGGTAAAAGTTTTACCTCGTTCTATCCATCTTCTCTGCCGAGCGCGACACTCAGTTCACATACGCAAAGGCGTGATGTGCAAAGTGCAAAGAAGGAAGTTTTACGCTAAAGGGAGAAGCTGTGCAAAAAGTAGGGAAGACTTTTGACTTTTTGACGGCAACCGAGTCGTAGCCAGTCTTAGTACAGCAGGCACAAAGTGTCAGCATTGGGAAGCTGGGTGTGTGTGCAAAACGAGGATCGGCAAGGTACGGCAAGAGGGCGAAGGGATTCTTATCAGCGGCACGTTGTCAAAGATACGAATTTTCCAGACATTGCCACTGGGTAGTTTCGTGCAGAGTATCTAAAATGTGCATGGGTGTTTGTGTGAGTGAGAGAGAAAGCGATGGGTGTGTAGGAAAAGTGAGATAACTTTTTCAACATCCACCATGCAGAATATGCTGTCGGGGAGGGCGACGGCGGCAAAGGATAGCATCCGAGTGGTGGCGTCGGCACTGATCGTTGTTAGAAAACATGCTGACTAACAATAATAACACTCGAGTGGAGATGAAATGTTTGGCCTGGTCGCTAGTATTTTGCCAACCACTGCCGACATACCTTCAAACACAGGCGCAAAGCACAAACACGCAAAAATGGTTCGTTTCATGTGACATCGAAGGGCGTTTCGGGTGGCACAATGCACACACAGTGGAGTGGAGGCTGGCGAGGGCTTTGCTCGGGCAAGATCGTACATGAAACTCTGGCAATTTGTTCGGAAGTTTACTAACAAACTGCCAGTACACATATTTTCAGTGGAACAAACCGTCGCTGGTCAGGACTGTTGGTGAAGCCCGAGCCAGAAAGAAATGAACATTCTGCAGCAGTTCATTTCCTTCGGCGCGTGTGGGATGGCAAAAGCGTATCGTAGGTGGGTGCACCAGTGTGTTTGCAGCATGTTTTTAGGGACATCGCTTTCTGTGACGATTGTAAGAAGGAAAATCGAAAAAATAGCTGCTATGAAATGACAGCGAAATATGAGGAATTTCCTTCATCGGGTTTTCCAAGATAACTATGCCAGAAAACAAAAGCGACGCGAGTTCAATTTTTTGGAGACACATTAACACTCATGAATATGAACGTGTGAAACTTGTGCAATAATTTCTAAGCATATTAAACCTTCTAATTGTTCAACGGTGCTTGTCGATGATGCTCGCCCACAAAAACTTTCCGTTCAGCAAAGCATAGGCCAGCATATACTCTCGCATGTCGTGGTTTTGCATAACATGCTGCATGTATGGTAGCGCATTGGCACACTGTCTAGGTGAATTCTTTTCCACGGCTTGTCGCCCCGATTTCCGTCGTCCTTCCGCAGTTTGTTTGTTGTGCTGAGGAGCAAATTTTATGACATCCTAAGGTGTCGTTGAGTGTACTAAGTTTGTTGGTTTGGATACCTACCGGCTTCCGTACCACTGCTGCACCTTCTACCCTCACTACCGAACGCTTCCTGGCTCTCTAATTCGGTTAGGCTATTAGTCCACGCCCTCGGTGCGCCGACTGGGAGGCATACAGCAACCAAGGAAGACACCAAGAATCGTGCAGCACTGCAAGCAAACGGTGGAATCGTGAAGTAGTGTATGTGTGTGTGTGTGTATGTGTGTGTGTGTGTATGTGTGTGCCTCTTAATTGGAACACTTTTGACTCAACATCAATGACGTGTCTGAAATTCTAATATCTCTGCTGGGAGACGGAAAACTTTCGACATTAAAATATTCAGCAACTGCCACTGCGAGCCCTCGAGAAATGCCTAGGACGCTGGGGCAGTATGCGAAAGTGTGTGTCTGTGTGTCATGAAAAAGGGAAGCGCCTTCCGTTTGACGAAGGTTCCCCGGGATGGTTGGTATGTTGGTATGGCGAGTCAGTATATTTGCGAAGAATTTCTCGTACAGTCGGCCTCTGTCGGCTTGGCCGCTATGGGCCGCCCTGTCAGGCTCACGTTTTCCAGCTTTTTCTGTTGATTCTGCGGTGAAGAAGTCGAGCATGACACAATTTCTGTCGCGCGCGCCATGCTCCTTGCCCAAACACTGGCAGCGCATCAATGCCAGCATTATGCTAAACACGCTAAGCTGGTTATGCAATAGTCTTGTACACCGACCGGTAACTGGCGTTCGCTCGGAAAGATGTTGCGAACGCACGTAAACAACGGCCACCATACGGCAGGCCCATTTATGCTACCACACCACACTGTTGCTGAGGGTGTGTGTGTGTCAGCGTCCAGATCAGCAATCAAATGTCATGTTTTCACCACCACATAGACACACTGTGGTGAGCATGTGAGCTGTGAGCGATGAGCATAAAATTCACCACGAGTGAGATGAGCAGCCAGCGATGGTTTTCACGCGATGCAGGGAACGTCAAGTTGATAGTTGTTGGGGTAAGCATATTGCCAACATGTTTGCTGTGTAATTTAAAGAAACGAGCTTAACGTGCAGACATATCTGCATTCCCAACAGCTCTTAAGCAAATGAACGGTTTAAACCGATGGATCGCAAATGAATGTAATGCAATAAGCGCCCTTCATTGAGCTTACCTCGTCACATTAAATGTGGTGTTAAACTTAAAGGAATACAAAGAACTAACCCTATCAAATTCTAATTTAAATTGCATGGTCTGAACTGAAGCTCCCTGTAAAAACGGCACGAAAGCCAAGAAGTAAGCCAAAAAGCCGGGTGGCGTTGGTTTTTCTCCGTTGTTTGCTCGTTCGTTCTTGGTCGTTCGTTCGCTCGGCCGTTTGGTCGTTCGTTTTATGAGCGCTCGGTGAAGAGGGTTCGGTTAGACTAAATGTAGGACAAACAAGTATACCACCTCTCGGCTGCTGGAATTGGTTTTCGTGCCACACGGTACCGGTTGCTGTTGCTTCCAGTGTTGTCTTCTTTCGGCTTCACTTCTTGCCGCCTGCCTGCCTAACCGTGTACTCCACCCCACGCAAGGCAAGCATGCTAGCATACTGACGCCTGCGTGACTTCCCTGGCAAATGCTTACGGCTCCCCGCTTCTCTTCCCCCTTTTTGATTACTTGCTTTCCGTTGTCTTTTCTATCTCCACCGCTCCAGGACGAGCTGTGCTCTGTACGGCCTTCGGTATACTCATATAAGCCCATAAGCGAGCGGGGAGCCAAATGAATAGGTCGGTTGGAAAACAATAAACATAATGAAATATTCGGTCAACTTTCCTTTTTCGGAAGCACGAGACCTTGGTCAGTCGAGATGGGAGGGTAGGGGGAAGGAAAAGCGCAAAGCAATATTGGGGGAGCACGTTCCGTAAGGAAAGTTCCGTTTTTCCATTCACTCTGTTCAACTGTGAGCCCGAAGAACCATCAAGGACAGCAAGGACACGCAACGGACACGCGAGATCCCGCCAGGAAAACAGAACTGGTAGAATTACTAAAGGGATGTCACCCATAACTGTACTAGATGGAGTTCAAGCGCATAACTCGCTTGGTGGCGTATTTGGGAGAAATTATTTTTCACTGGCCATAAATTCCTGCACTTCCGGTACAGGAACAAACGCTCGTGTGTGTCAGTGTGTGTGTGTGTGTGTATGTCTGTATGGACGTGGGTGAATCTGAGCGGTTTGTTTCTCTTGTCCTCCATGGCGAAACCCGAGCGATGGTAGACTTCGATGTGAATTCGCCAAGTTTTTGGAGTGGTTAGTAGTAAATCATGCCACATTGCAACTTTTGGCAGTGAGCGTTAGTGGCGAGAGAGCGAGTGCATAAGGACGCACAGAAGAGTGTATGGATAAACTTTTATGCCCCACAAAGAGCTCCAGAACTGTGTGCTGTGGCTACAAATTCCATTCCATCGATTCTTCTCATTGCAAGGCTCTTTTCTTCCCATTTTCACCCGGGCAATGGTAGTGCCAGCCAGCGTTGTTGGCTGCTAACTAT
The DNA here is from genome assembly GCF_943734695.1 of Anopheles maculipalpis. NCBI lineage: Eukaryota > Metazoa > Arthropoda > Insecta > Diptera > Culicidae > Anopheles > Anopheles maculipalpis. The sequence continues at coordinate 98,210,388 of NC_064871.1, read as the reverse complement.
GCTAGATCCGGTAAAGTGGTTCACAAATAAGCATATGCAATTTAGGTGCATTACTGGTGCAGCTGCTTACACCGAGACATCGATGGAGAGGGGTCGGTAAAGCGGCTTACAAAATTCTACAGCACACACCCTGCAGGCACACTCCCTGGTTGCGGTTTGTCTTTTGGTTGGTGAGTGTAGGGTTGAGCATCATGAACATTGGGCGAATTTGTAAGTTAAATTTACTGAAGCACGAGCTCAGATGCTCCGACGGGCGCTTTTTTAGCACGCCATGTGATAACCCTCCATCCCTGTCTGTCGATGCTGAAAATAAAGCGTTATCATATTTCGGGCGGTACCCGCTGGCATCATGATAATGCTTTTGGGAAATCTTTAACGAAGCGTCGAATTATTTTACCCCGTTTGCCATTCCTTGGAACTTTAATTAAAGACCCAATTAACACGCATCGTAGTTGGTGTAATCAGTAGTTTTTAACCGTACGTCCTTCGACCCGAATTTCCCATAAGTTAGTAAAAGTGCTCGCATAGGCCGTTACCGGCGTGGCCCCCTGCTTAATTACAGCCGGGTATTAATATTTTAAAGTGTCTATGATTGCTTTAACACCTGTACAACCGGCGCAAGCAGTTGACATCGTTGTAGTAGAACTCTGCTGCCTTTCACTACCTAACCGGCTGTTTAAGGTTGATTTCACTACTGCGAACCCTCGAGGGCGTCGTCCGTGTTTCCCGGTTTGTTTGACAAGTCCTACCGAGACCTGTCGGTTGCGGTCTGCATAGTATTGCAATTCTTAACCGTTCCACACCGATTACAAACCATGTCGTTCATGCCTTACGGGACATTTGGCGGCGAGTGACAAGCCGGAGGTCGTTCCGGGGAAACTGTTGATGGGAATTCCATGAAGCCTTCTTCGTTTCGCAAAATATTACCGATGTCAACAATCGACAAACTTTAATCGATGCCATTCGCTCTCGCATTCGTTCGCTATCATGTTTCCATCTGGTTGGGAATGGTAGTCGCAGACCAGAACGCGGGAAAGGAGCAGAAACTTTTCCACATCGTGAGCTCGTGTATAAAAGGGCTTCGCGGTAGAGGTTCGTTTGTCAAGTTTGGTTTACTCGCAGCGAGTAAACCACAGAACAGGGAAATCGATTGTAGGTTGTCGGTTGATTTGCAACGTTCGCTTAGCTCCCGTTTGTGTCATTTTGCTCCCGCACTAGTCTTGGATAATTAACTCAATTACAGGTAGGAAAATTAATTACATGGCAAGTGTAGTTTTCACATCAATGGCGAATCGATAACGATATAAAGACGTTCAACCTAAACCATGGCTTGAGTAAGACATGATGAGATGATGATAATCGAAGAAATAATCTTCAAGGCCGGGCTACATTGATCGTACTCCTGAGTGTAATTTTTGTGAACGCATACGCCATCTAGCGGCGGCGGGTCGAAGCTAGAGGCTGGTATAATTTATCTGTCAAAAAGCGTTTTGGGTCGAGGAGCCTATAATTTTGATCACAAACCAGTAAACAAACAGCTCGGTGAGTATGTTCGATATTTTGTCGTGTATGTTTTTTTGAAAATATGTGGTAATTTAACATACATATTGTATTTCTAGCCATGGAACAAGCAGGAAGCAGTGGACGCAATGAAAAAATAGTAAGTACAACTGTTTTTAACGAAAATTGTGTGTGTGTGTGTGTGAACTGTTGTCTGTGAATCGCCGGCTCGGCTCGGGGCCGCAATTGAGCTGAACATTTTATTGAAAAATGTAGTGTTTGTAGGTTTCACAAGTGCTTAAATAATTTGTTGTAGGGTTTGTCCATCTATTTCATCATTTAAACTACATTGCAGAGTGTGTGAAACTGGTTGTTCGTTTTGGTATTGTAGCGGTTTTTAGTATAGAGCGAGTTTTTTTATTCATGAGGAACGGCTTTGTCATATTGCTTGGTAGAACTTTTTTTTTTATAAAATTGTAAGCAAAATTTACCGGCCTATTTGTATACATTTAATATAAAAATAGCACGTGTTATTATTATCACTGTGGTTCCGGTGTGACGGCTAGCATGACCGAATTATCACGCGATTGTCGACCTTTCTGTTGTTTTAATTTAAATTAAAAAAGGGAAGTATTTAACTGAATTTTCTTTTTCATTCCAGGATCATGAAATGACGATTTGCCCCGCAGTACTCGGCGTCCTGACCTGTAGCAATTTATTGATTTTGATCAACATGTCAAACGGCATACAGACAGCCTGGTCGAAAATTGATGAGACACCAAGCATGAATAATTTTGGCACTTAAATTATACCCACATCTAGCTTGCGCTGGTCGCCGCCAGATGCGCTAGTGAATATAAAAATTACGCTTGCGAGTACGATCAATGTAGCCCGGCCTTCAGATTCGAATCTGTCGATTGTTGAATTGAATTCTCAAGAATTCTGTTCATAGGACGGCACTAACTTATGCTTTCAATTTATATGCACGCTCGAGTGATTTGTAATCAGCTGAATCGTCTGTTAGATTTGCTTTGCTCCTCAATTGTTTTTGAATTGTTATGCCAATCTGGTGTAAAAGACTAAATCTATAGAACTTTGTTCTTTCGCCCTAAAACGAGTACTAGGGACGAGTACTACTAGGAACAATTCAAAAAAGCATCTTTGAATGTTCTGCTTTATGCAAAGCAACCAAGCATCAAGGAAATGCTGTAACTAAATACAAATAAATTTGACTTATCGTTCTTTGATTATAAGTTATTGTCATTACCACAGAAGAAAGCAGAAACGATCGGAACAATAACAAGACTGGGTGGAAAGGCCGGATGGGCTTGACGGCGTTTTAAAAAATGGGCGAAATGATTCGCCTGTCCTGAAGATTCCTTCGATGCCGGTGGTACAAATTTCACATCGAAAAGCTCCAATTTCGTCAAGCGATGGGGCGGTTTCGGATTTCAGTTCCTTTTCGTAGCGAAGGATTTTTTGTTTTCATCCAAAGCCTCCCAATGGGAAAGTCCCGTAGCAGACACAATTTTTGGTCGGATTTAACCTAACAGTGTAGCAGTGTTTTCGTTTCGCTCACTCTCTCTCTCTCGTTCTGATCATCGCTGCATTGTCGCTGTTGTCGTTGGGAATCAAAAATTTATCGTTTAATTGCTTTAACATTGATTGAATGTACGGAGGCTGTGTTACGTAGTGGAGGGAAAATAAATTGATTTTCCCACCGCTACCACCATCGCCATCAAGCACCGCACCCGAATGTTTTATTGCGCTTTCCGGACGACAAACGAGGCTGTGGTCATTAATTTTTAAAACGGAACATTTCCCAACAACCCGGGCCTGATCCTCTCCGAACGTAGCGTAATTGCAATCGCCGTAGTGGTGGCAAGAGATATAAACGGTACATGACAGTGTGATTTCGAGAAATTTTACAAAATATTTTACATGCAAAATTAATACGCACCGTTTTGACAGTTGGCTGCCGGGCGGTTGAAGCTGGACCGGGCAACTGCGCTGGGCGTGGGACGCGCGTTTTCGGACACAGTTGCAACATGCTGCGCGCTACAAAAAGCACACAAAAGATAGGAAGCATAGAACCGTTGGAGCTTTACAGTAGATGGACGAGGAAAGGGTGACCACGTTAGGTTCGTGATTGTTACCACGCTTTGTGTTTGGCCGGCAGAAGTGCATTTAAGCTTCTATGTATTGTTTTTGCCAAGCAGCGCTCCATTTGTGTGTTGGGGCACTATCTAGCGCCTGTTCGTGGAAAAAGGGCGTCATATAGATTGGCCCGAAGGTCCAGGCATTGGTTTTTTTTCTTTGGCACAACTACAGCCTTGTTTTTTTGTTGTTGCTGTAGCTGGCGCTGTGCTCTCGTTTCGTTTGCACTGTTTTATCAGTGAATTTTTATTTCATTTTCCGCGGTCATTATCCAATAGACGGAGTGTGAGGCGGGGGAGAGGGACGGGGAAGGGGTAAAGGGAATCCTTGTACATGAAGGAAGAGACGAACATTGGCCAACATGCGCCAGTTTGTTGCGTTCGGTGTGTTTGCAGCGTTTCATTTAACACTGGGTTTCAATTTTATTCACATTCTATACAGCTTCCCCGATTGCAGCCACGGGATTGCACCAGGAATCCTTCTCCGGCGGTCCTCCTTTGCACATTTAAAATTGAACGTAATGCAAATGAATTTGGCGTTTGGTGGTGTTGGCAACATGCGACTCGATATGGGAATGGAAGAGGACAAAAAAAAAAAAAGCGATTCGTGTAGCACAATGGAGTTAAACATAAATTAAATAAAATTCCCGAACAGCCACTAGCGAAAGATAGTGGTGAATAATGGAACATGGCGCCGATGGTGCGAGTGTGCAGCCAGTGGACACAATCCCACCATCGCGCTCAGCGTTAGTTACTGCGGTGAGTCTAAAATTGTGAAACATTTGCTGATGTGAAAGCAAACACCGACGGCAAAGGCAATCTCATAAGTAACCTTATCTCGCGTTCTTTGTGCGTTATGGGTCAAAAATGTGCAATCGACGATTAATGCATTCGAAAGGATCCCCAAACACAACAATGTGTGGAGGTTGGCATCAATCAGATATGTCGGTCTATTCGTTCCTTTTGGTTAAAGCTTCCGACTCAACGTTTATGGAGTGAGAATGACCTATGAATTTAACGAACGAAAGAGCATGCACGATTTTCCTCGAACTGTATCGCTATCAAAGATATTCGAACAAGGTGGATCCTCTTTATTCAAGCAGCATCTTCTACCTTCATCGTATTGGAATTAAGTGCTCTCGATTATGATTCCTCGTGAGCCTCGGTAAGAAAGCGAAGATCGAGCAATAAACGATTGATAGTAATGTCTTCATTAAATCACCTACTCATCGTTTATGGTCCTCGGTTATCTGGCAATGACATTAGCGATACATTCAAGAGGTGGATCGACTGGAGGAAGAACATGTCAGCCTCTCTTCCTAAAGGTGAAGGTTTCCGAAAATAAATTCAACACGTAAGCAAAGGGAAGATAGCTTCTTTGAAGGTGTGAAATGTATGCAAATAGCAGATAAATATGATGCTTTCGAAAACATTCCAAAAAAGTGTACAATTTAAAAAAAATGTAGCTGCTATCCTCAATATTGTAACGATCTGTACGCACGCGTGTTTCACGTTGGAAAGAAGCGTGAATCGAAGCCGGACAAAATGAAAACAGTAAAAAATGGCCCAAATTATGATTATGGAAGGGAATCACAGTCGTCTGGGTGACACGCCGCTACACATTCAGACACACGCCCGCTAGTGACACGATTTTCGTCATCAACAAATGATGCATGAGCCTGGAGGAGGTTCCCGGCCATATCAATGGCCACCGCCTTACATGGCTCGGAAAAGCTGGGGGTGGGGGTAGAAAAGCATTCCAGGGTGATAAATGGTAGCAAATAACGATAAAACACCAACAAGCGTTGCTACGTACGACGGGTTATCGTCGCCGTCCGGCAGGGACGCCAAAGGTCTCACCAAGGAGAGAAATCATGCGTGCTCATTACAGTTAATGGCAGCGACAAACGTCCGTGCAAACTTTCAGCCATGTGTGCGAGGTTCTGTTTTTAATGATGGCACTGCAATGAACTGGAAAAATACAACTGTACCTTTTTATGACGCAATCTTCGGCTAGCTTGTCTCGCTTCGTTTCCGTTTTCGATAAAGTGATAATCCGACTCTGCTCTGATTAATTACCATAACCTTCCACAGCTTCAACGGGTTGCCAGGCACGAGCTGGACAGCAAATTTACATTTCGATACGAGTTGCGGGTCAGTTACCATAATGGTTTGTTTTCCCCCTTCGCTGTCGGATGCTCATGGGAAAGCCGGCCTCGATGCAATGCTTTACAGTTGATTGAGCTTAACAAGGTTAGAATGAAGCAATGCGGGTAGCTGTCGGTTATTAAATTAGTTACTGGCACGGTGATCCCCAGGACGTCAGCAAAGTGTGCGTTCTGGTTTAGTGCTGGCCAGAGCTAGGGTGTCAAAATCTCATATTTAAGAGTGCAAATTTCCTCCAATCATGGTCACATACTTGGCCGTAGTGGTGCGGTTAGAAAATCGCCTGAATGATGTATGATTCTGAAGGGAAAAAGGTCCCACCATTCCACCGCAGCGTTCGCCTCGAAAGCCGGAACGAAAACAAAACTAAATCCCAAGTGATTGACACTTTACGTGATCGTCGTTTGGGTTTGGAGAATGCTTCGAAGCAACTTTCGGACAGTTCCCTGTTCCTTGTTCACTTGTGTGGTTCGATGCGGCTCATAAATGGATGATTTAACGTCCACAGAGAGGCAATACAGCCAACTAAAACCTTTCTGTGTGAGCATTACGTTCTCTGGCACTGACGCAAAAAACAAAATCCCACAGAAAAAAAAGAACAGAACAAATGCTGTTCTCTTAAGCTTTTCCAATCTGTTAGATGAAGTTTTTTCCCTCCTTAATGTGCTTCGAGACACAGGCACACATATACACACACACACACACACACACACACACACACACACACACACACACACACACACACACACACACACACACACACACACACACACACACACACACACACACACACACACACACACACTGCAAGGTGGACAGAGACGAAGGTTATCACAGAGAGCTGCTGGCTGATTGATTTGGGGTATTTGAATGTCAATCACCCGACCGAGGGACCCTTTTTCCTCGAGAATCTGTTTCACGCAGCAAGTGTGGTAGAGAAAGTTTTTCACAATTCAACTTAATGTTGCGTACCTTGACCCGGTTTTCGTGCCTTAGCAGTGTAACTGTACGTGAAGTTTACTCGTGTTTCTGCTCGTTATACAAATTAAACGACAGGCGTTTTAAGCAATACGAAACAATTCTAGTCTCTCTCGGGGGGGCAAAGCTGGAATATTTGTTTTTTGAACAAGTTTTCAATTTTAAATATTCATGACACTAGAAACTGGTTGATGAGTTCCTTAGAACATACCAATAACTAATGCAAAAAGTGATTGATTCTAGGGCAACTTAGGGCTGAGCATGCAATGTATAATAGATCGATCAAATTCAAAAGGCTCTTCAATAATTCTACATGAACAGAAGCTACTACTGCGCTTTGTATCACAGGCCAGATTGGCTTGTTATCGTGGGTTTACCCAAAAAAGGACATTCATGCAATGTCTCCCAAACCAGCGCACAACAGCACTTCGAAGGGAATATGATTCTATTGAACCGTTTTCGGCGCCCAATTGAATAGGGAGGCCGGCCAAGGGCTCTTTTGGGAGCAGATACCCGTGTTTTCCAACAATCGTGTCACGCAACATTCTCCGCACATCGTGCAGGACTCGGTCCCGGACGCAGATGAGGTTTTCTGGTGCTATGACGAGCCTCCCTTTATGATTATGATGATGTTTATTATGACCGGGGGGCAAATTGTTTGTGATGCGTAAAATTTGAGCGTCATCGGAGCGTGGGTCAACGCGTTTCTGAACACGTTTTTGTTTTGCTTCCGATCGCATTCGCACTGCCCGCACCGCTGGAGGAGCCGCTTAGCTTTGCGTGGCGAGTTTGTCGTATTTATTTTACTCATCAAACATTACGACCGCCAGCACTCCGGAGAGGACAATCATGCCAATGTCAAATGTTGCCGAATGAAAATCAATTGATTGCGATCGTTCCACGGCCTACGGTTTGCTTACCGGACACGCAGGCCAGAACACGAGCGGGCCGAGCAACGTCATCTCGGCCTCTTGCGAATTACATCGATTTGAGGTTATGTTTTCCGCATCGGATCACTGCACTGGGCAGATGAGGGGCTTGGGGAATCGGGTACAGAATACTGGGCTCGCTGTGCAGCTGGTCAGTTTGCGAATGCGATTGGACAATTAATGTAATTTTAATGAGATTTTGATTTAAGTGCACTTTATCGGTGGAAAATGGGTACACACCAGCCGCCGCTTATTTCGTTTCGATCTGATCCGGATTCGCGCAAACAGCAGCAAGTGGTACAGTATTGCGGATTACGGCACCAGACCGGGTACACTTGGGTGATGAATTGTCCGTCGATATGCCGTGACAATCGGTGAGCTGATTAAGAATTTTAAATTACACTCGCTTCGCGACTGCCCTATGCGGTGGTGCAGTCGGTGAATACATCGAACACGCAAATGTCCGCCAGTATGGTTGGCCGACTGGCTAGTGTGTGAACCAAGGGACAGGATAAGCCGTGCCCCACCGTGCAGCTTTCCATTCTGTTGATCCGGTATGTTCCAGTGGTCGGCGTGGATGCAGGTGGATTAATTCGAGATGCTCACGTGTGTAACGTTCACTTTACAAATGATTGCGGACTGGAAACACCATCGAATGTGGTCTCTTTATGCGGATAGTGTCACAATCCTCATGGTGCAGATGCAAATTTGCATTCCGAGGTGGGGATACCTCTTTTTCTCCTGGTTCCGTTTTCACCCACAAACTCGATCGCAACGCAAGAACACCCTTTTTTGCGAAATAGGAAAGTGAAAAGAAGCAACAGAAAAGGAGACTCTCAAACGGAAATCATTTGACTGCAAAAGCATGCTCGATTTAAGATGCAGTTGCAACCACAATAGCACCGTACCTTTCGTTCAAGTGCCCTCGGGGTACGGAAAGCAGTATCAATCGGCAGCCACCGGATAATTTAAAAAGCGTTTCTCTTTCGTTTGGTGTAATGAGTATGATGCATTTTAATTTTTTTTTTTGCATTGTATTGCACAGATATTTGTGAGAGGGAGAAGAAAAAAAAGGTTCATAATAGTCACCGCCAGTTTTCGTCTCGCTAGAATGGAAACTATATTTAAGCCCTTCCCGGGCAGCAACCGTTCCTCGGCATCAACAAAATATTCTTTTCCATTTTTCTCCAAGCAATGGATTTACCTTTCCCTCTCGTCTATCCTACCTCCTGCAGGACTTCTTCCGTTGCAGTAATTAAAATTAGAACGCAAGGAGCGTGCCCTAGATGAGGATTATTGTGAGGAATGGAAAGAAAGGACCTTGAAAAAAAAATCAACCGTCCAGCAATTGCTGCTGCAGAGAAGTGGTGGGATTCCTGTGACCAAAACACTCCCATAGGATATCATTAGAAGCGGCATAAACGGTGGCGTAACTATTGCCATCCGTTCACTCCTCAGCACTAATCCTAACTAAGGAAGGAAAGAGACACATTACAGTGACGGTGAATTTGTGAGCAAGTGGTGGTGAATATGCTGCCACAAAGTGAGCATAAAAGCAAAAGCATAAGCATCCGTGGTGAGTTTGCCGTGCTCGGGTAAGTTCGGGAACTGTTCGGCTATGCAGACGCGTCCACGCAATTGCCGAACGGTTTGGCGTATACACGGCGTGGCCAGCATATCGATGAGAACGGCGAGCATAACCGCATGAGCATGGCCAGCACATCGTGTTAGTACAAACTGAGCAAGCATCGCGTGCGGACGTTCGTGTAGTACGGCCGCTTCGAACATACGTGCCCCAAACACGGAATAAAAGAATCAAGATCGAAACATCAGGCACAGCGAGCAGTGAGTGTGTGGCGTGAATTGAAACGAATTGTCCGCAGATTGACGTGTACACAGTGAAGTTTAAAGGCATTACCAAGTTCTACCGCAAGTGAGTGCAATCGTAAGGATGTAAATAGAGTTTGGAACAAGAAGTGCTTGTTGTGTGAGTGTGTGTGTTTTGTGCTCGACGTAAACGAAAGAGCGCGTTGTTATGAATTTTAAGTTTTCACGTCGAGTGCTCGTTGACGATGGTTAGCGTTTCAGTGTGCGTTTATGTTACCACGATTTAATAGAGCCGTGTGAAATAGTTGTTGATTCGTGCTAGCTTAGCCCATCACCCCAAAACGAATCCCTTGCGAAAACCTCCACAGTGCAAAAGTGAGCTAAATTCAGCGGCCGAATGTTGTGCCCAGACGTGAGTGTTGGAAAAAGTCCTTACACGGATTCGTAGTTACAAAGCAAGGCAAACGGTTGGTGTGTGGTGTGGATAAGAAAATTGCGTTTTTATGTGTAAGGAAGTAAGTGGCAGTTTGTGCGAGCGTTGTATTGCGTGACGACTGGCAGCAACGAACGCCACACGATGAGTCGTTGCGAGCTACTGTTGCCGGCCCTGCTGCTGCTGGTGTCGGTGCAGGTGAACTACAGCTTGCAGTACGATTCGGCTGAATCTTCCCGGTACTATCATCCGTCGGGGGCCGGGAGTGAATCCGGCACCAATCTGCGATACGATGCGCCCGACGATTGCAAGTACCGCATACTTCCCGGCAACGAGGTAGATCTGGCCTGCAATCTACGCACAGTGAACAGTGAATTTGACAACACGAACTTCAGTGTAATTCCGGCCGAACATACGGCCGCACTCACCATCCTCTGCAATGAAGCGATCATGGCGCGCAGCAAGCTTCTGCCCAACTCGTTTGTCCATCTGGTCCGGCTAAAGGCGCTGTCGCTGGAGTTCTGCAAGATTGCCAAGTTTTCCAGCACGGTTTTGGCTGGCTTGGGTGATCTGCGCAACTTTACCCTTCGTACGCACAACATTGCATGGCCCGAACTGAATCTAGAGATCGAACCGGACGCGCTTGGGTTCACGCGCAATCTAGAGGTGCTCGATCTGAGCACGAACAACATTTGGTCGCTTCCGGATCACTTGTTTTGCTCGCTTACCGGTCTGCGGTCACTCAACATTAGCTCGAATCGACTGCAAGACGTTAACGACCTAGGGTTCCGTGAAAAGGGTGTGAAAGACGAGCTGGAACCTTCGGAAGGTCATAAATCGAACAGTACCGGCTCGGTTGCTCCGCCGGTGAGCTGTGCGCTGGATCTAGAAGACCTGGATGTGTCGAAAAATCATTTTGTGCTGCTACCGGCCGCGGGTTTCGGTATGCTGAAGCGGTTAAAGATGCTCAAAATCCATGACAACGAGATCTCGATGGTGGGGGATAAGGCTCTGAGTGGGCTGAAGGAGTTGCAGATTCTTGATTTGAGTTCGAACAAGCTGGTAGCGTTGCCAACGGATCTGTTCCGTGATCCAGCCCAATCCATCCAGGAAATTTACCTGCAGAACAATTCGATCAGTGTGCTTTCGCCAGGCTTGTTCTCCAAGCTGGAACAGTTGCAAGCGCTGGATCTGTCGCAGAATCAGCTGACGTCGGCGTGGGTCAACCGGGAAACGTTCGGGGGTCTCATTCGTCTGGTTCTGCTGAATCTGGCTAGTAACAAGATAACGAAGCTGGAGTCGGAAATCTTTTCCGATCTGTACACATTGCAGATATTGAACTTGCGCCACAATCAGTTGGAAATTATAGCAGCGGATACCTTCTCTCCGATGAATAATCTTCACACGCTGCTTCTATCGCACAATAAGTTAAAGTATTTAGATGCATATTCGTTGAACGGGCTGTACGCACTGTCACTGCTGTCTCTAGACAACAATGCCCTTACCGGCGTACATCCAGAAGCATTCCGTAACTGCAGCTCACTGCAAGACCTCAATCTGAACGGTAACGAGCTTACGCAGGTCCCGCTTGCCCTGAAAGACATGCGCCTGTTGAGAACTGTCGATCTGGGTGAAAATTCTATCAGTATCATCGAAGAGCCGGGTTTCCGAGGTATGAATAATCTGTACGGGCTGAGATTAATAAGCAACAACATCGAAAACATTACCCGAAAAGCGTTTAAAGATTTGCCCAGCCTGCAGATCCTAAACGTAGCTCGTAACAAAATCACGTACATTGAGAAGGGTGCGTTCGAACCAGCGGTCAGTGTGCAAGCTATCAGACTCGACGGTAACATGTTGACCGATATTGATGGTCTCTTCACCAGCATGCCAAATCTGGTGTGGTTAAATATTTCCGACAACAAGTTGGAGCACTTTGATTACTCCCATATTCCTCCGCACCTGCAATGGTTGGATCTGCATCGCAACGAGCTTACCGAGTTGACAAATCGCTACGGCTTGGACAACCAGTTGCATTTGCAGACGCTCGATGCAAGCTTCAATCGACTGACACGCGTAACGCCGGCTACCATTCCGAATAGCATTGAGTTCCTGTTTCTCAATGACAACCTGATCGTGCATGTCGAGCCGCACTGTTTCATGCACAAGACGAACCTTACGCGGGTCGATCTGTACGCGAATCAGCTGACCAGCCTAGACATTAAGGCACTTCGATTGCAGCCCGTACCGGAGGATAAGCAGATTCCGGAGTTTTACATTGGTGGAAACCCGTTCGTGTGTGATTGTAATATTGACTGGCTACAGAAGATCAATCACGTGACGTCACGCCAGTACCCTACGATCAACGACATTGAAACGGTGTACTGTAAGCTGATGTACAACAGGGAACGCTCGTACATTCCACTGATCGAAGCCGAACCGAAGCATTTCCTGTGCAGCTACAACACCCACTGCTTTGCCCTGTGCCATTGTTGTGAGTTTGACGCGTGCGACTGTGAGATGACGTGCCCGAATAATTGCGCCTGCTATCACGATAACAGCTGGTCGACAAACATCGTCGAATGCTCGGCCGCAGGATACACCGATATACCGAACAACATCCCGATGGATACCACCGAGGTGTACATCGATGGCAACAACCTGGTCGAATTGTCCGGGCACAGTTTCATCGGGCGTAAAAATCTGCGTGTACTTTATGCTAATCATTCGAACATTGAAGCCATTTACAACACGACTTTCATCGGGCTGCGTAGACTAACGATTCTTCACTTGGAAAATAATGCCATCCGCAAGCTGTATGGACACGAGTTTTCCGCACTGGAAAGCCTACGCGAGCTTTATCTGCAGGGAAACCGTATTGCCTATATCGAGGATCACACGTTTGCCGAGTTGCGTAAGCTGGAAGTGCTTCGGCTGGATGGAAATCGTATCACCAGCTTCGAAGTGTGGCAACTTTCGGCCAATCCGTATCTGGTTGAGATCGCCATGGCCAACAATCTGTGGACGTGCGATTGTGGGTTTGTGAACAAGCTGCGTAACTATTTGCAATCGAACGCGGATAAGATAGTGGATGCGAATGACATCTCGTGCAGCTACAACAACGCCACCAGCATTCTGCGCGACAATGGTACCAAATGTACATTCCGCGAGGGAATGTCTTCGATCGTGCATCGGCAGGAGATAGAAGATATGTTGCCGCTGCTGTTGGTGGCCACGTGTGCGTTTGTGGGGTTTTTCGGGTTGATCTTTGGTATTTTCTGCTATCGTAAGGAGCTGAAAGTATGGGTACATTCCGGTCTGTGCTACAAGTCGGGAACGTTTGTGAACGAATACGATAAGGATCGGCTGTATGACGCATACATCACGTACTCGCTGCAAGACGAACACTTTGTGAGTCAAATTTTGACCTCCACCCTCGAAAACGACATAGGTTTCCGGCTGTGTTTGCACTACCGGGATCTGAACGCAAACGCTTACCTCGCGGACACGATCGTCGAAGCGGTGGAAAGCTCGAAGCGAGCGATTCTCGTGCTGTCCAAGAGCTTCCTGTACAACGAATGGACGCGCTTCGAGTTCAAAGGTGCCATCCACGAGGTGCTCAAGCGTCGCCGGAAGCTCATAATCATCCTTTACGGTGATCTCCCGCAGCGCGATCTCGACGCCGACATGCGACTGTACCTACGCACTAACACATGCATCGAGTGGGACGACAAAAAGTTCTGGCAGAAGCTGCGCATTGCCCTGCCGCACGTGAAGAAGAGCAACTGTCTCAACAAACGGTCCGCCATTAACATCTACGCCACGGCCGGCAACGACTACAACACGCCGGGCCGCCCATCAACGCTGGGTCCAGCGGTGGCCAGCACGCGCTTGGATGGGCCCCAGCACCACAGTTACGCCACGATCGGTCCTAACTGTCCCAGAAACTGTGATAATTACGATACGGTTAGCAATTGTAAATACAACACCACCCAGCACCAGACCCACCACGAGCGGCGGATGAATGCGGACTTCGGACGGAAGGCCACGGATGGCCGCCAGCACGAGTATGCCGTGCCGTCCAACTGTCTGCTGGACACGACGCACGAAACGTACAACACGACGGCAAGCTGCGAGCGCATTGCCGGCGAAACCTTCGAGTGTACCTCCACGAGCTCGAAGTTTTCCACATCCTCGCGAGGATCGGGCAGCGACTCGGGCAGCCACTCGATCTCTTCCGCACACCACGACTTCCAGGGCCAGAACCGGTCACCGAACGGCTGTCCGCCGAATCTGCTGTCCACTACCAACTTTTCCTACAACCACCATCCGCACCATCACCATAACGGCAGCAGTCGGAGTAAGCCTCCGACCGGGCCGGAGAGCGTTGGCGGTGGAAAAGGTCCTAGCGACAAGAACGTTCCGGGCACACTCTCTGGGACGGAAAGCAGGAGTGGCAACAATTTTAATGATAGAAGACTGCCACAGGCTATGTGGGCATAACGATTACTTAAGAGCATCAGGTTAGTTAATTACTTTTATCGTTAGATGTAAGGACGATTCCAGTGGGGGTAGTTCGATCGATATCGATCAAACGAGCACGTGTCGATCGAGTGTGAGTGAGAATGTATGTGAGATGGAAGAAAGAAAGCGAGTGAGAGAGGAAAGCTGGGGAAAGACTGCCAGTGTTCGCGGCAAAGTTGTTAGAAGGACAAATCAACTGACTTGTCTCTTTAGGTTGTTAACATTTACTTTGGAACAAATCATTTCTTCTTCGTTCCCTCTCGTTCCCAAGCCTGGAGCCTTCCGGGGCGGATAATGCACGCACGAAACATAGTTACTAATTAGCGATTATAGGGCATCCCGCAGATAATATTCCAATGTAGACGATACTCCTTAAAGTAATGAACCAGGGATTAACAAACCAAAATTCCCAACACGGGAAACACGTTTCTATAGGGACGGACAACAGAAACGCGAAAGAGGGTACAGAAAGCGATGGATTGGGCCACATGTTTGAAGGCGATGGGGAAAAGAAACCAAAAGTAAGGATGCCTGCGAGACGCTCACACGCAACTCCTGCAATTTCGAACGTTGTGTGCGTTTGTTGAGTCCACGCAGTGCCTTCGGGGAGATAGGAAAACAAGCGGAGAGGAAAAAAAAAACTAAAGAAGGAACACATAAATGCAATGCAACGAGCAAGCGAGCGGTTGTTGAGAGAAATAAACCCAGTGAAATATGGCGGTTTTCCTAAAAGCGACAGGAGGTGCCAGGACGGACGGGACCCAGGAAGATTGTCATAAAAGGAAGAGGTGCAGCAGGACAAGGCAGAAGTATTCTAGTCAAAGCAAGCAAGAGCGGGTTCTAATCGCTTAGAAAATCAATCGCGTCTTGAAAATGAAGCTGCGCAGGGGTTGATCGTGGCCTAGAAAAAGGTGCACAGCAGCAGGGCGAGCAGCAGAAGGGCATTAAAGGGTCCCTAGATAAACGAGTTCTAATCTAATTTTTCACGCTTCACCAGCATCGAAATGAAAGGCTTCATACAAAGTTGAGCAGCCGTGAAGAAGAAAAAATTAAAGAAGAGGAAAAAGCAAAAGGATTTCAAAATACCCCCCATGGAACGGAAAATTGAATGTAAAATTATTCTCCGCTTCGGTGCTGCGTGAATCGCAGGAAGACGACGCACAGCCAGATTAATTACAACACTGCAAGACAATGTTCTACATTGCACGTGTTTTGGAGCATAGACCGAGCAGCAAGAGAGCGCTGAGTAAGCGCTTTTTGGGGGTTCTACAACGCTCACGATCATCCTATCCGTTCCGACCGACTTCAATCGATCGAGCTGAATGGAATGTTAATCCTTGTATTTAATTTGCTTTTTCCTTCAGCAACAAATTGATTATATGCTCGTGTTTACTGGGGAGTTTGGTAGGAGAAGGCAGAGACAAAGGCAAGATTTTCCAGGTTTCCAGATTTTGGTGGACTTTCGTGTGCGTGCGTGTATGTGAATGAGTGAATGAATGAATGAATCACCGCATCAGCGCATTCGATGCCGTGCCGTCGATGCAAAGTTTGTTGTGTTTATGTTTTTTCTTTCGATACCTCACACGCGGATAGAATGAATGGATGGCAAGTGTGTGTTCGCAAAAGAAAGAAGCAAAGAGATTGTACATACGGAATGGCCAGACGATTAAGAGCGTAGAGCAAGACTAGTAGGAAGACAGTAAGCAAAAAACCAACGATCTAACGAACCACGCTTTGAAGGACATAAATATTGGATATTTAATAAGCAATGTACATATTTTTGAGGACGGATCAATCGCATCTTTCCTTCTTATTTAGGCAGATAACATAAGAGAGGAGCATTTGCAACTCGCGGAGAGTTTTTTTAGAGACGTGATGCAGACGTGAAACAGTTGCAAGTACTAAACACACAAAACTAACACTAACTAAGTCAGCTCGGAGTGGTAGGAATATTCAAAAATTTATAGACAAAATCATCATTAATACTCGCTGCAACAAATTATCTCCATCACACAACCAGCTTAAATAGACGAAACAGATCCGATGTACATAAGAAAGTGGACTCACACACACAAACAAACACACACTCACATTCGCAGCCACACGATTGCAAAAAGAGAAAACCAAATTGACACTGGAATATACCCGAAGGGGTCAGCCCGAAGGCGTTTGTTCACTAAAGCCGCCACAGAAAAAAAAAATGCAAAAATACATTATAGTTCGATTCCCTCTAGCAAGCACCGGAGTGATGTGAAAACACTGGCCCTAGAATTAACAAATCACAATGGTTTTATTTTTGGTGATTTTATCCTAGACCAAACAACAAACAAAAACACAAAGCTAAAGCATTCCAGAACCAGAGACATATTTTATCACACCCGAAGATGGACTCCTCGTTTATCTCCTCAACATACAAGACCCATCACTCCGAAGTAAAAGAAAGTGCATGCCGTTTACAGCTACAGGAAGTAAGAATGAGATCAAATGCACCGCATCATTACCATTGAACATAGAACACAAACAAATGCAAAGCCACTGAGAAGAGGCAGAGAGAAAGAGAATTATTAAAAATAAACTTAAACAACGCATAGTTTCACAACAAAAGTAAGGAAATAAAAACAAAACTATAATTTATTTATGAAAATTGAAATCAATCAAACAGGTGTTTTCATCACACTAGACAATGCTATCGAAAGAAACATTTAATGCAGTTATAATAAAATGTTAGAAATATCATTTAAGTGGTAAGTACAAACATTATATTTAACAAGTACAATATCGCATGCAGACGTGGCTTTTTTTTGGTTGAAGATGTAAATAAAGTCATCTTTGATGTCTCGCCATACAGCAACAGTGACTTTAGTGAGCAAAACTCCATTTTAAACAGGTGATAAGCTCCACTTTCTTTTCCATTACGCAGCGTTGATAGAAAGTCCAGACATTTACACCTCCTGGACCATTTTTTGACCCAGACGTAAACATACACACAAGCACACAAACAATAGTACGCACTATCGCGCTGAAGTAAACGCCCAAGAAAGAGGTCCAATCAAGGGTGAAAAAATATCATCATCTCAGATCGAAAAATAGTCAGGGAAAAATGTGTTTTTGTTCGTTCTGGCTGAACTTTGTGAACTTTCGCCCGGGATGTATTTCTCGTGGTGAAGTTTTAAGGGACTGACTCCGTTGCGACGCTTTCGAGCGTGTCCACAATGTGCGTCTATGTGGGTTGTGCAGAGTACAGCAGCCTAATCCGCGGAATCAATCAACTGGAGCCACTCCTACACGCATTGAGCCCAATTGTTCGCGATGTCATGGACGGTTGAATGATTTCGAGTTCAATCGCGACCAGCGCCCGGACACTGGGGCATGATTGCGCAGTTTTCCGCGCTCAGCTTCCGCCCTCTGAACGGATCCCGAGTCACGCGTCTACAATGTCTTCGCGGAGTATTTGTGTGTTTGTGTATGTTAGTAGTGGCCACGTGGAGGCGAACGAATCCATTCGGACGCTGCGTCATCTAACGTCAGCGAACGATCGCAATCAGCATGAATGAAAACACCTTCATTTTAATTGTCTCACCGCCGAGTCGGATTTCTGCTTTTTCCCGACCCTTGATTGACAAGGCCCATGCCAAACGGCGGGCGGGGACAGAGGGCAGCAATGAATAGGATTAAAAGTAGCGGGCCACCCCGCCGTCCGATGGATACGCGCAATTAGTCACTATCTTGAGAACGACTCCAACAAAGCCACCGATGGTGCTTCTGATGTTGCTGCCACGGAAGTTCTCTGCCGGTGGATTATCTGCCCGAAAGAACAGTGCGTGGCTGTGTGTGTGTGTGTGTGTGTGTGTGTGTGTGTGTACTTTTTCTTTTCCTTTGCCCTCGAAGAAGAAGCGCATGACTATGAAGGAGAGTGACTGATGAAGCTTATTTGGAACGGATGATTTATGAGTATTTCTGATCGGAGATTTTGTTGTTGTTATTTTGGCTACGGCTTCACCCCGTTGGCTCATAGCATTCGGGGTTCGGTTTGGCTCATTTGCTGCCGTTTTGTTGTCTGATCTGATTTGACGTTGACCTGGTTGGGGGCCTCATATTTGCCTTATCGTAAATGATAGGCCCGGACGATCCGTGGAGCCGTGTTGCTTCTTCGACATGTTTTTTTTTGTTATGGTAATCGATAGAACATTTAATAACATTCGAAGAGGGGATGGTAAATTGGGGTAAGTGAGGATGAAAAGACGACGTTGGAAAAAGTTTTCGCTGCTGCGTGTCCATCGGAAAGTGTACTTGAAAAGTTTTGTGGAAACAGCACAGAACGGACGCCTTTATGTGAGGTTTATTATGTTTTCTATGCCAAATAAAATCAGGCAACCCTTAAAATGGTAATGTTAAATCGAATGTAAATATCTGCTGGGTGCTGTAAAAATGCACCTTTTCGAGCAGGATTTTCCGTAGCAGAAGCACAGTGTAAAGTTGAAATCACTGTTCTAACTCAATGAACCAAAAACTGGCGGTGCGTTTTAAACGGATTCAACCTTTACTCTTTGGCACTCTTCTCACGAACTTCATTTACATACATACGTTGATCACAATAGTGCAGCAACGATTGCCAAACTGCGGAACGTGAACAGTTTGAGCGAACTGAACCGAATTCCTCTGGCACCTACGAACACAAATTGGCGGATCTTTGCGATCATGTTGGTTGGCTTACAACGATCAAAGCGCTCGATGGCTCAATGGCTGGTAACAACCTGTGAAGCAATTTTCGTAAAATAGACCCTGCCCGTCCGTGCCCTGCCTTCCTCGACATGGGGATAATCGTGCCCCTCTCTGCATCCCCTCTTTCTTTTGTTTTGGAAGATGCGATTTTGGAACCACTTCCGCAGTGCGGTGTATCGGCATTTTGTTGTGTTTCGTGTTTTTGCTTTTGTAGGGGTCTTCCCGCGTGGAGCCATTAGATGGGTCCATAATCTGGCCAAATTATGAGCGCCCACTCGGTCGCTCTCACGGGCGCGCGCGGGCTACAGTATCGACCATCGAGAGATCTCCCACGGCTCGGGTTAGTTGCCAACGAGGAAGCGTGTGACGTGCAGACGTGCAAGGTCCAATGGGGTGCGACAAGATGGTGTGCGAGATGGGGAGTAGAAATAAAACAAATCAGCGGGATACTCTTCGCTTCCCGTCTGTATCTGAGTTCACACTGGCGAGGCACAACGAGACTCGTGACTACTGCCAGTGCTTTGGAAGCCCCAAATGGGTGAAAAACATACACACAGCCACAGCGAGACCGAACCGATGGTGGTCGTACAATGGCAAAAGCAAAGCAAAATCCAATCCAAAGTGGAAAACAGAGACGAGAAAAGCAAAACAGGGCAATAAAAATCGATTCCGAGTTCTTTCGCTCCGACACCCTTGGGACACCTTTGCATTGTACACACTTTCACCCTTAGCGCGGCGTTGAAGATTGATCGAAGCGGTGGTAGCCGGAGTGGAGAGGACGTCCTCGCAGCCCGGTATCGATATCGAGGGGATGAATCACACACACACATACACTGCCACGGAAGGAAAGTGAAGCTGGCAAGATGATAGAGACTTACGTGCTCTGGCGTGTACATACGCTGGCCGATAAGCCCTGGAGATGGTGGCGATAGCGACGAGATGGATCTCCCTATCCTGCAGCCTGGGTGGGTGGGTGGCTGGATAGTCAGAAGAGAGAAGGTAGGGTGTTGCGATTGGATTTTGTTTCCCTCGCGTCCCGTGGCGGGCGAGATTCTAACGGGGCCGTAGGCAGGAAAGCAGGTTGTTTGGATGTTGTGAAACAAATAAGGCATTCCGGTCGAGAGGGATGATTGCTGCACGCTGAGACAGACGCTGAGGCCGTCCAGTGGCGGCCCATTTTTGGGGAGACCGTCGGCGTATAACAAGCTGAGAAGCTGTTAACGATTAGCTCAAGCGGTAAGTTTATGTGCTGTGGGTACATCGCAGTTCCTGACGACCTGGTGGTTGTCGCGTCACCAAGGATTGGCAAAATGGAGGGTTCGCCCCAAGAACAATAAAAACCGTACGGACGCAAACGAGACGGTGGTAGCGACACGCTCCTCTACCGTTCAAGCGCTTGAAGTGGTTTAATTATCAAACCAGCGCTAACAAAACGACTCCGACGTAGACGATGATGACTCAAAAGAATCCATCTTCCCGCAGTTTCGTCCTTGGCGATGGTGTGGTGTAGAGCGCGACCGTTTTTCCCTATCGTTGTCCTACCATCTTCAAACGAGGATTTCCATCGCGGTCGTGGGAGAATTTTCGCGCAAAAGAATTCTTCCCCACCTTCCTTCCCCCCTTCTCCAGTTCCACCTTCTCATCTCACACACATAAACACCTTTCGTTTGTAGGGCTTGGTTGTCGTGACGGGTACAAAAACGGGACCGCACAATTGGCTTCTTCTAGTGCTTTTTCCTGCTCCTCCTCCCAGCTCTGGAGTGTCTTCAAAGAGTGCTCGCTGTGCGTGGCATAAAATAAGCGAGCAACACCGTTTCCATTCTTCTCCATTTTGATGGCTTTTCTGTTCAGTCATTCAAATTTACAAATGATCAACTTATTAGCATAATTTTTCACCAATTTGATGAAGGAGCTGAACTGAGAGCGAGCGACACAGAGATCGCGAGGGCTCACGCTGGGAGAGTTTATCCTTTTGTTTTGGGGCAGCGTGTTATGACATCCCGGAATGGTCTTTGATGGCACACTGCTTAAGAGACAGAAGTGGTGAAGTGGTTAGAAAAAGAGGCATTATTTTTTTTTTACAGAGAAAACACATAAATGAGGGAGAACTGACAAACGATGGAGTGAATGTGCATTCTTTCTCAGCTATTTATGACGCACTTGGGCCCATGACGCGCTCGTTGGGAGTGGTATGAAAAGCAATTCTGATCTATTTGTTTTAAAACATCCTCCTGTTGTTGGGAGGGGTGTAAAGCGTTATTAATGCCGGCTTCATAAACTCACTTTCTTCTTTGGCTTTGATGGAGGAGTCTTTTTACATGTATGAGTGTGGTCGTTAGAATGCATACAGTAGGTGTATCCAGTTTTTAGTGAATTTTACCGCACCATGCTTCTTATCGTATGAATCGATGTTGCTTAGCAGATGACTTTCAAGGAAGGATAAGAGTAAACTAGTTCTTACCACCTAATGTTCTACACGAGGTCTAAAAAACTGAACCGTTGTGTGTGTGTGCATTGTAGACGTTTGCTCTTTTAAATTGTTCTAAATGTTTGTGAAACATTGATTAAATTGTTAACACTGGAAGGATTCGCGAGAGCTTATGGAAATGCCGCTATAACCCGGAGCTAAACTACAGCGTGTTAAATAAAATTGTCTCACCAGAAAGTATCAGAAAAAACAGCCTTACCATCAAAGATATTGGTTACATTCCCAACAGTCCTGCAAATTAAAAAGTGTTTTAAAAATTTTCCGTTCGTATCGTAGCTGATATGGACGAACGCAGCGAAACGTTTTACTGTCCGGACGTTGAGATGAAATAAATCGCAACATAAGCACTTGCGCCATTTTCTCTGTTCCACACTCGGCACTGTGAAATTCTACCGCCCACAAGCTTAAGCATAATGCTTGTAAACCGATAACATAAACAAGCGACCAGTACCAGCTCGCCCTCTGCGTGAGGTGATAGCTTTCGGTGGCCGACATTCTCGCCCTTGGTGTGTGCTGCATGTCGTCGCCAACATGCCGGTCTGCCGCCGCCGCCGCTCCGTACATTCTCATTAACGCGCCCCGAAGTGGTTTTCCCGTGGTCGGAATGAAATCTAACGCCACGCGCTCTCTTCTGTACATCGATTACTACAAGTGTTTTCTCTTAGCTCATGTTTCCGCGTGGTGGTGGTCGGACGAGTTCTTCGAGCAGTTGTTGTTGGGTCGCAACATAATGGACACCTATCTGGCCAATTCGTCGATGGGTCGATTGGTTGCGCCCGCCCGGCCAGAGTGTGGGGACCAAATGAGGAGCAGCATATCGATTCGGGCGCGCTGGTGAATGCTGGGTCCGCTTAACATCACGGGGGCCCTCGGGCTTGAACCTTGCTGTCGTCAATCTTGGCAGAAGTAGTTTTGCTTGCAAAGCACGATTCCTTCATTTAGCCAACGAGCTCCGCGCTTCGGGGTGTTGTGGTTGCTGTTGTTGTCGAATGGTTCAGCACTTTGCCACAAATCGCCGTTAAGCCATCGCGGAAGCTACAGTGCATGGGAGTTGTTTTGGGTCTGTGATTGTGCAGCCATCAAATCCCAACTTATGAAAAAAAGCACAAGTGAATGCGGATAATCGTAAAATCGTGCAAATTCTTTTTCAACTCCAAACCGCCGGGCTAATGCTTACCACAACGCCACACACTGTAACACGAAGCCTGTGGCCGCTGGGTCGGTCTGGTACTTTATCATCTCTTAAAGGTGAGAACGAGCAAATGTGGCAAGAAAAATGGGAGAACGGCCCGCTAAAAGGGAACGACGAAAATACGTGAAAAAGCAACCCTTACGCCGTGTTTCTTTTCGCGGCTTTCGAACTAATCTTTAATTGTCTCGAAAAGCCGCGAAGTAACGCCAGAACCCATGATTTTCTTGGGGGGATTTTTTTTCTCTCCCTCTCTGTTGCTGTTGTAGATATGTGGCTGCTCCAAGAGCTCACGGACGCCCTTCGGTTTTGGGAAGTTTCGGGGTCTGGAGCAATGGTTGGTGAGCCCGCCAGCAAAAGTGTGGATGGTGATTTGTTTTCTCCTCGTTTGCACTGTCGCTCGCAGGACAACGCGAATGCAACGCCAGTGTACCGTCAGGGCCACTCACGCGCGGCATAACAATAAATGGGCGCGATATATTGCCTCCAGCCTTGTTTGACTCGAGCGGTGCCTCGTTGTTGTTGTGGCTCGATCGATTGGAAGTTGCTGAAGGTGGCCAGCAAAATGCGGGGCAACGAAGCGCCGTAACGCCCGGGTAGGATAATAAGCAGGCGGTAATGATACGATAGCGGATCGAGAGTGGAACCGCATGAACGAGGTTAGCCTGTTGTGCTGTTCCCTCGGGAAACGGTCCAGAATCGGAAGCGTTGAAGAAGTCTGGAAAGTTGGCTTGCATTGGCCCTTTGGAAACGAATCGATGAATCGACAGCGAGGCGGCTCGTTACGGGCCACCTCCTTACCGAGAACGCCGGTGTTGGCACATGCGGATATTGAGGAAAGGTCCTGATGCTCCCGGGGCATCATAAATTCTAATTACATCTGCTCGAGAGTTATTGCAATATTTATGCGTCATGACTTTGTGCCAGTTTGTGTGTCTGTGTATATGTACGTACGGTGTACGGGTCTCCCTCGGTAGATAAAGCACGCGCAATGTTCGCAAGCCGCTTTTTGCGCCTAGCGCACCAACCCACCCACCGGGAAGAATCCGTGAGGAAACCGTTTAGATCCCTTGGGTGTTAAAAGTACGGTACCGGCAGGGAGGAAAGGTGCGCAACGAAAGGCGAGCAAGGCAGAGGGTGACGAGTTCCATTTTGTTTCCGGGTCGTGGCATCGGATTGTTTCGAGCGGGGAAGAGGTTAAGCAGTTATCACAGGTTGACGCAAGGTATTCAAGCACGCAGGAATTTGTTTGATGCCGGCAGGTCGGCATTCGAAGATTTAGGTGAATTTTGCATTCGTGAAATATTCAAACGAAGCCTCTGTCGAACGTACGTACCGATGGAGCGAAGGATACCTCCCGGGGATTCAGTCAGGGAGAGGCAGTGTAAGGCAGGGTAAGGCAGGTTCTGTGCGTGTGTACGTGTGTAAGGATAAAATATCTCTTCAGAATGCTATTTGATGTGCCATGTACCGGGGATTCGGTTGT
This sequence comes from Anopheles maculipalpis, assembly GCF_943734695.1. NCBI lineage: Eukaryota > Metazoa > Arthropoda > Insecta > Diptera > Culicidae > Anopheles > Anopheles maculipalpis. The sequence goes on along the minus strand of NC_064871.1, from coordinate 98,185,990 downwards.
TTGGAGCCGTCATTGCTGCTCGGTGATTTCGATTAGGGACTTTAGGACAACCTTGGGTAGGACAAGATTTCACTAAACCGGTCAAATGTATGCAATGAGAAACATATGGTTTGGTCCCCCTTAAAAGAGACGGGGATCTTTACTGGCCCGTTTCTGTCCGTGACGAGCGAATCCAACGCATGTGAGAATAAGGGCGACAGGGACAGTGACATGGCGATATCGAGCAGTTAGCCCCGCGATATGCCCCGTCGATTCGGGACGATACTAATTTGTTTAAAAGCAAACGATCACCGAACCGCTCTGCATATTTTGGTGTCGTATCTTCTCGCTTTGAATGGATTCCTTTTCGGAACCAGATTACTTCCCATTTTCCACTGTTCTGCGGTGTCGTATCATGAAACAGTTTTCAGATTCCCTCCCCCATTTCAATGGGGCCCTCCTATGGTGGAGCTCACCAAATAAAAAAAAAAAACCAGTTCATTTCGACGGCAACTATGGGTCTATGGGCTTTGCTTGGGTGACGTATTTTATTTCCAAAACTGGGCACACATGTTGCTCATGAATGTGGATGACATGACTGAAAATTGTGTTTGGGTTAAGCGACTGAAGTGGTGCCATTTGAATCGTATATTAAAACACTTCTTCTTTTTTTGGTAGATCGTTCCGCTTGCTCCACATTCCATTCGACAGTCATAAGGTTTCGTTCTTCACGCTGTATGACATTTATGATTTTGGAAGATTTAACGAATATAAAATTGAAGATAAATGCTCGCATCTTGAACTGCTTGAACAATGCTTAATGTGCAAAGGACGCATCTCAAAGCTGCCATTTGAACATTGAAGCATTCCGAATTAATAAAAACTTGTAATATATGCTATTTGAAAGTATAAAAGTAATTCCTTGAATTGAACAAAATATTGTTAAACGATACTACTTTGACTGTTCCAATTCTATCACATTTATGACAGATGCAGACAGAGATATAAAAGGAAACCAATGATAGCGTTCGAACCTACCTTTTCAAATCTTTAGAAAAAAAAAAAAACAATTTCTTTCACTTCTTTTGGTCAACTTCAAAAAGAATGAAGGCTCATCAGATAGTGTCGAGCGGAGAAGATTGAAGCTGTGTGTTTGTTCATGAACAGTTTGGCGTTATTCCACACCGAAAGCTATTACAATCTTGATGCAATCTAATCGTCGAGAAAATTACGATCTCACCTTTTCGTAGCGAAACGAAATCGTTTCTCCCGTTCCGCGGCCGAAGAACACTTTGTTTTGGAAAGTACGTGGGCCGGTTGGATGAGATTCCAGCATCAACCCAGGGCCGTGGTGGCATTGTCTCTGGCGAAGAATGGTCATCAACAGGCATAATAGTTACACGCGTGGAGTCATCGGTTGTTGTCGCGATCGCGAAGCTGGGAAGATTAATGGATGCCGCACGCACGGTGAGTGTTATCGGCAGAATTAGATCTATCGCCCGATCGTATTATCTCGACGAAGCTGTCATTTGACAAAATCACGTCAATCTTGTGCCTTTTCGGGTCAGTTCAGGGACAAATCGAGATCGGAGAGCTTGAAAGAAGGGAGAGACAGAGAGGAAAAACAAAAGAAAGAAGCACGGAAACGGCCATCGTCCGTTCGATTTGTCGATGAAAGTTGCTGGTCGGTGGCCATTGATGCTGATGAAAAATGAAGCCCCGATTGTGCGCCTGTGACAAATGGCTGCCCATCATTCTGCGGATGGGGAGGAAAATTATCATAGCGCATTGTGACGGTGAGTGACGGTGTTGATCTTTCGATAGGCCGATGACTTTCGCTAGACACAGGGGGCAGGTCCGTTGTCGATCGTCCGCCACAACGGCGAACGAACGACTTCAAGTGGATGCCAGCCGAGATCGAAAGAGATTCTCGTTTGGCTAGGTGAACTGCTGAAGGTGTCCGATTTCAACGCTGTCAGCTCGTTTGGTACGCAGCAAGCGGTCGGTAGTCGCTACAACGTCGTAACATGAGTCCACCAACACCTGGAACTACCGGGAAGCTTGCCCGAAGCGAAAGATGCTTTTGTTTTTATTAATTTAAATTTCTGTTAATTTTCGACCATAGCGAGCTGACGAGGAGCCGGTGCGCGCTGGACTCCGGTGGGAGTCCAACTGTTTCTCGGGCTCGTGTAGAAGAAGCCTTTGCAGAAGTTTTGGGATAGATCCGTTGTGAATTAGCATATCGAGCAAAGGAGAGGAAAAGAAAATGTTGTCGGCCATAATACCTTCTGTAATAATCTTCTATCCCAAAGGAATGTTTTATGCTGGAAGCACCATCGACAAAAGGCTACACTGGTTTCGTTTCTTTAAGGAAACGATATCACAGCCCCGGAATAGATACCATCCAAAAGTGGATTGCATAAAAATTAATTGCCTTCTAAAATATGAATCCGAAGCAGACAATCGGAAGTCAGGTTTCGAGTGTACACAATGGCGCACAGGCGGGGAACCGTGATCCGGGATGGAATTCTTTGATGCTGGAAGTGGCGTAAGGAAACGGATTCACAAGCTTCGATCGTAAATAGCTCATCTTAAATAATAGTGACATTTAGTGTAAATCTATACACTGGGGCATGGTTATATATGCGTTATCCATAAATAAGGCTTATCTTGATTCTAATTAAGTACATCTTGGAAGCAAAATATGAACTGTTTCTCACGCGTAAGCTAAAGTATTATCTTTCAAATGCCACACAATGTTCTGTTCTATGGGTCGTGCTTTAGAAAACCGCTCATAGAAAACCGGCAGCCACTTGGCAGAAGGCTTAAAGCTATACAATGTGAAACTATCTCTTCGATTTCATTGATGCTTCTCAGTTCCGTTGATGCTACGTACCCACTTTAAAATTGTGTCATTCGGTGAAGCCAAAAGGTAACTCCTTTCCTTAGCCAAACCCTCCCCACGTCCACGATTGACGGACGGACGGAGTGTGCAATCAAAGTAAGAGGCTAATTATTTCGCTAATTTGGTTCTTCTTTATCCAGCAAATCGACACTAACGCCTGCTCGTTTAAGGTTTTATGGCTCGCCATCAAAAGCTAACGAGTACCGAGTCCGTGGCACTGTGTGAAATGAAGCTTTCTGTGTTGCAAACTTGACATTGTGAGTGAAACAAGACCGATGTTTGGAAGTGAAAATAAAGCACTTTGAACAGACAGGCGAGGGCAGTTTGGAAAATGAATACGTATTTCAATCATTGCGAAGCAAAATTAGTGTCTAATGACTCGAGGCACGTAAAATTCTACGTCACATACCCAATAGCTGTAGGCTTCGAGAGTACGAAAAACCAACCAACCAGTCGAATGTGAAATAATCTGTTTGTCTTAGATTTGTCTGCGTCCTTACGGCATTCAGCGTGGTCAGTGTGGCAACGAAACTGGTTACGTTTCTCGCCAACTCTCTGACTCTGCGCAAAGCCGCAAATTATATAGGGAGCGAACATTTTACGACCCAATTAAAAATAATAAATTCTAATGCCCATTCCTTGTCCATCATAACACGAACTATGCTTGCGGTATCATATGCTTGTAACATCGAGAAAGCGCAGGAAATTGATGGCGGGGGATCTTTGGGAGCGATTAGCCGTTCGCCTTTAGCAAAATACACATGAAGAACAGTTTAATCTCACAGCTCGGCAAGCGTACGAACCTTTCACCAATTCAAAGTGTGTGCAATTGAAATGCTTCGGAGCCAGAGACTCCTCCAAACCAACGCTTAGAAGAAGGGCAGCAACGTGCTAGAATGTGTGGAAACGAAAGAGCCACAAACCTGCGCGCCCAAGAGCGCTGGTTAGCTTTCCGAAACGAAATCGAAACTTTGCGAGCGCCAACAACCGCCCATACACCGAACAATGCGTAATAAAAATAAAAATTCATAACGATAATTTCATGAATCATTAATTCTTTTGTATATACAGATTTGGCTTCTGAGCGAAGCTTCTTCAGGGCTTTTTCTGCACTTTTTTGTACTCTCGGGCAAGCATCTACTTGAACCGTACCCGTAGCCGTCTCTCTTCACTGATGCGGCCAGCAAGCTTTAGCAATCTCAAAACATGTCGATGGTGATCTGGGGAGGGAGCCGGCAATGGGGGCCGTTCCGTTCTTCAGAATCAATTTTCCTTTTAGTACACGCAGAAGCAATCGGGCGCAGCTGAATGGTCGAGGCCGGGGATCGTAATGGAATACGAGCCGGTATAGGCCTCTTCGATCTTCACGCGCAAACAAACGCACTGCCACGGTTCTAGGACACACTTCAAACGAAAAATTGGAAGCAAAAGAAACAAAAGTGTTTCCCTCCGGTCGGATCCCTTCACTATCGGTTCCTCGCTCGACCGCTAGGTTATATGGTTCGGGTCAAGTGGAAAAACAACAAATTGGAAACTCTGGAAGCTTACAGGGATATGGGTTATAAAAGTTTATAGTCATGGTTTTGTTTCTCCGGCGAAACGACTATTTCCTGTTCATAAACATGTTTGCTCGCTTGTTTCGTCAGCTGCGTTATGATTGCTATTAATTGTTTAAAAGCTTCGTGCAAGAATGGTCTTCGAGAGTGTGGCTAGACAATGCCTCGGACTGATCCATCGATAGGTATAGCAAGTAAAAAAAAACAATTACCCAAAAATAATGTTCTAAATACTGGTTTATGTTCGCTAAACTGAAGCGAAACTTCGTAAAAATCTAAAAAGAAAATTGTTCCTGGCATCTTCACCGTTGCCAGAAGACGTTGTTCTTATCGTTTAAGATGTCGTACGGGGAATCAAACCTGTTCTCAGACGGTGCAAGTATGTGTGTCCGACTGATGTATCGTTACAACATTGTGTAGAGCGATCTTTGGCCGGACCTCTAGCATGGAGTGGGCAGATATGACTTGTTTCGACGCATCAACACTGGAGAGCATAAGAAAAGAAAGTCGTAAAAGATAAAGGCCCATAAATAAGCTGACAATTTTGTGTTGTTGTTTGTTATTGAACCTACAGCTTTGGATGACCAGAAATAAAGAGCCCAAAACCCAATGGTTCTTACATGAGACAGAATGGTTTGAACGAAGGCAAGAAAAAATTATCTCTATTACAGCGGACAGGCTGGTATGCGGTCCCAGACGCCGACACAGCACCGCGATAATTTTACGTGGAAGGAAAAGCATTACAAGTTACTTTCCTGCTTCGGCTTTCCCGTAAAATCTACATGGCGTACGGGGATGTCTTTTACAGGGAAGCATTCGCCGGAAAGACGCCTCTCAGCACCGTGTCTTAATTTATATCAACTGATGCGCTTATGTTCCCCGCTGGTCTTATGGTGAAAGTGGTCACATAGAAGTAGAATGACAGAGCGTTGACTAGAATGTAGAAAAAGGGTCACCATAGGGAGTGTGGAAGGGTTTCAGGCGCGACCAGTCAGTGTTTGTTTTTTCTTGTACCTTCACGCCAAGAACATTTTTCTACGTACCCCACGTTAATGTTTATTGTCGGCGTCGCATTTGGAAAAGTGTTGTACTGCTGTAAACGATCATGCGGGATGCTTGAGGACACGCACACAACGGTCGTTTCCTTCCAGGCTGTGATAAATGAAAGGAGAATAGAGAGATTAATTAAAACCTTATGAATTCCGAAGATGTTCCTTTCAGGGGGAAGCGATTAAAACCCTTGTCCCATCGGGGAAGCAGGACAATTTCAAAGCGGTTTCTATCAAGACTCCGTACTAGGTGACAATGTAATCGGTGGGTGGTTGATTAGAAAATATGGGAAACAGTTGGTTAGATGTTGGTTCGAACGTGGAACGATAACAATGTGTGAAGCCTTTAGCACCTTGCCAAGCCGAGCGGCGACACGGTGTGCGTTTGTAGAGCGAGCGGATCGTAGAAATAAGTGATCTGTGGGCAAGGGAGTGACGCCATGGGTTTTAAAATAAGCCCACCCTCGCTCAAGAGCCATTAAAAATAGACAGAGAAAAAAGAGCTCTCAGTGACGACGAAAGTGTTGCCCTTTGGGGTTCTCATTGCTGGAACACAGTAGAATGATGTGTCACCATCGCGTCAGCTGTCATCAGATCGCTGGACGGTTCAATTAAAGTGACACTGAAACTAAACGATCAAAATGCCGGAAGGGGAACACATGTTATAAGAAAAAGACAAAGCAACGAGAGAGCTTTATCTGTATTCTGCCCAGCGGACCAGTTGGTAAACGTATTCCATTAGTGGAGGAGTAATAAAATGGTACCATGGTTCTTAATTAAATTTTCTTACATAAAATATGATTTCCGATTCATGTTTGAACGAATGGAATATAAGTAGTATGCTACAATGTTCTAAAAAATACTAAGACACCCCTGAGCTCGCTTAGCCCACCCAAGAGAATGGCTCCATGGCAAAAGCCCAAGTTGGTCGTATTATCAGCAATGAAAACTGATGAAAAATCGATTGATATCCTCCTCGATATCTTTTCGGTGCTACTGTTCGGTACATTCTCCATACCATTTTCCGATCGGAAAACAGATCGTTTCTGACGGTTCGGTGCAAGAAGTTTGTGGGTCTGGCAGTGCCGAAAGACCACATTATGTTTGCCAGCTTAAAACTTGCTAATTGTTCGCCGCACTAAAACCCATCTTCGGAACGTCCCGAGAGGATGCTCTAGGGTTAACTTCGTCTGAGAACTTTCGATGGAAGCGAATCAAAGAACAAGTATGCAGCCAGGCATCAGCCCACCACCACCACCACCCGAGAAGACGGACAATTCCAGCTCGGTTTCGGGAACAACCCAGCAACACCCACCCACCATCACCAGGTTCCCCTTTGGGGCTCCCTTGGGTGATTGGGTGAAAGTGCTTATTGACACATGATTTATGCTTTCAAGAAAACCACTAAACTTTTCCACTTTTTCATTCCGGCATCCATCGACCGATAGCCTGCCACTGAACTGAATTATGTTGGGGTGCTTTTTTGCTGCCACCCTACTGCCATTTTGAAGGACTTCAATCGAATGTTGTCTTGCGGCCTTGGTGCGAGTTTCCCCATTCCAGAAAGGCGGTATTCCACGTGGCGGTGGAACTCGACAAGTAAATTCCATCGTACCCATGTTACGCGCTCACCGGAACCGGAACAAGTATGCCACACGGGGGCGCATTATTCTGCTTCCGGTGTGGATCTCTTGAAGAGGGGGTGAGGCATATAATTTTCGCAGTCAAAATTGGCCAAATAAAATATTGGAATTCGATAAAAGTTTGATAGATAATATTTCTGAACCGCTTTTTAAACATGACCAAACGAGCTTCGGAAGTCCCTCCCTTGGTGTGTTGGAACAGTGCCGTCGGAAGTGGTTGAATGTTTCTTTCTCTGCAAACTTGCTCGTGTGTTCATTATTGGGATCGTAAACATTATACAGTATTACATGTGGCCTTTAAAAGCGCCCTCGGTGGACCGAGAGGATGCTGACAACCGCCCAACAAAACACGCCAACCAGAAGCAGCTGCCGAACGAAACTCGCTAAAGACGCACCGAGCATTATCCTGCTTACATACGGTGTTACAAATCAGTTAATGAACATCTGCTAACTAATCCCGGAGCCTAAGGATGTTGCTGTTACGGTCGGATGGAAGTTTTGGCTCCACATGCGAATTTAGCGAAATTTGATGCAGCATCTTTAATTTATGATACACACATAATCGGAGACACCGGATGTTCCGGTGGGAGTGGGTTATTATTTCATTAGCGGTTAACCATACCCTTCCTCATGCTCGGTGGTGCGAGGTCAGACATGGCACACCTTGCACTTTTATTCTCGTTTAATGAAAACTAGCATCTTAGACCTGTGGCGTGTTAACGAAGACGAGCTTACTTTTTGCAACTGGCCAGTTCACTGCGCTGAACAGTTATTGAAAAAAGTTTCCCCACTGACACACGTCCATGGACGGGCAGCGACGAAAGGCAAAGTTGTGCACGCACGATTCCACGGTCGCACGTGTCGCACACTAATCTGTTGACGAAATCCATGCCGTGCTGAAGAAAAGTTTTCACACACAAACGCACGCACACGCGTGCAGAAACCGTGGTTTCTGGCGTATATTTTTCCCAATTTCATACAAGCACAAGCATGAACGTTATACGGCGCATGATGCTTTTCATTATTCAGCGCGTGAAATCCTTCGTACGTGGGATCCTTACGTACCACCGGTTGTTTGTTATGCTTTCGTGGCAGATATGAGCCAAAGTTGGTGGGAAAGTTTTCTGCCGCATGTCATTAACTGAGAAAGGAATATAATCAAATTAAATCTTTGGTTTAAGAAACTATCGCACAGGCTGGGCGTGTTCCTCCTATTTGTGCTCTCTGATAAATTGGAGCTCCTTAACGGCGTGCTCAAGCTTACCGAAAAGAAGGAACAGGTTCGATCAGTGTGCAGCGGCTAATGGGATGTCATTTAACATAACATTATACTGAAATGACGGGATAGATGTTGGAACATTATTTTCTATGATAGAGTCTGTTAAGTTTAAAGACGAGCTAAATTAAATTTACGCACGGTATAGGTCAGTATCGATTGGAAGTGTTCATTGTTTTGCGTGTGGTGATACGTTACGATTTTACTGTTATAATTGCTAATATTCTGTCAGCTCGTTGACAACAAGGCAACAAGTTTGAATAGAGGAAAAGGCCAAAAACAAGTCGTAACTGCCCTTCAGCAGAGATGCTGTTTGCAGTACATTTCATCGCGCACCACAGCATCAGCATCGAATCACAATTCTCGTCGTTGTCATCTGTTTTGAGCTCGGCGGACCAGAATTCTTACTGTGAAGCAAGGCTGGTTGCCAGAACAGAGAAAGAGCGTACGAATGACAGAGTGAAGGACAGCGAGGGAGGAAATGTATTTGGCGACCAAAGAAGCAGTAGATATAAGTGCTTCCATTTTGCTTCCTCTTTTCATCTGTTGTCCCTTATGGCATATCTGCTGGGGCGCGCGCGTTTTATTGCTCCAGAAAGTTTTTAATTAAAAACCGCAACAGAATTAATTGAGTGACACTTAACGCGACGGCACAGAGCCCGATCTTCAATTCAGTGCTGCAAAAAGACTTGGCGTTTGTTCGTTCGCGTCAGAACTGCAGTCCCTTCGTATGAACGGTACCGGCATTAAGACGAGAGCCGGTGACAGCGCAGTGAAGTGTGGAAAATTCATCAGTGCAGCATAACCTACAGCAAAAAGTGGAAGCGGGTGGAAGGGACATGGCCACAACCTTGCCATGACAATTGGAAAGTGGCGAGCATGAATGATCTTGCCTCTTGATGTTTTGGTGTGTCTATCCGGTTGTGGATGTCGTCCTGTGCACCATTTTGCTACCCGCCAGAAACCGAATGCTCGTTCGCTGTTGACGCTACTTGCAGCCGTGTGGAAAGGAGTCACAATGCCATTAGAGCGCCATCACTACTGTGAGGTGGCAGAGTGAGAAATTGAAATTGATCAGCAACAGTGATCAGCCAAACGGCAATTGAAGCGAAAATTTACATTGCTGATTAAAAGGCGTTGCTGTGGCACTAGTCGTCGCACTCATCGCGAGGGAGTTGAAGTGATAAGTGATGTATGGATGTGTTTAATTACAGGCTAGACACATTCCCCGCGGTGTACGCTTGTTTGGGCGTGGTTGAGTTGCGCATCAAATTCGCATGGTTCGTGTACAGACGGGAAGAAGCATCAAGAAATGGCACCGGGTTGCATGGTTGGTGGTTGGTGGTTTTATATAATCAATTTGATTGCCAGCCAGTACGCTCGGGCCTACGTCTACACGCTCACTCCGTTCCGTTACTCCAACCAAACGCATTCAACGTTGATTGCGATAAAGAGTGCGGTTGTGCTCACATGAAAGGTGAGTCGGAAAGTCAAGTGATTGTCGTGCGAGCAATTTTGTTGGGAGTACAAGTCAGACGACCTTCTTGGAGTGGAGAAAAAATGCGCGTTCGTGTGGGGTATGGTTCGTCCTTGCTACTACTTCATTTGATTCACCATTTGTGTATGGCTAGTTCTAATATGAAGAAGAGCAATAAAATGATTTTAAAAAATCTGCTCATAGTCTTCCGTTTGACAGTTTAACGCAAGCAAAGTCCTGATGAAGCAATTTAAACAGCCGCACTTATTGGCAGTACAGCAAATGAGATCAATCTGGTGGGCAATGTAAATGTAATTTAAAAAATGAAAGTTTTTTTTCCCACTAACATGAGGAATAGAATTGGAGTGTTATCACACAATCCTTAATTTCACTCTGACAATTATTCATAACACAAAAGCTCAGCTAAATGAATGAATATACGTAGAAAGCTCCTTGGTTTTCTTTTTGCGTGCTTTTTCAACTCCATTACTAGCGTCAGAAAAAAAACATTCACATACTCAATAATCTTCAACGAGGTCGGCAAACTGTTTCAAGCCCTCGTTCCTCCATTCGGCAGCAACAGTAGTTAAATGGCGTTGATTTAGTGTCAGCAAATCAAAATATGTCATTTTGATTTCTCTCCTAAATAGAACCCCTAGGAGGGAGGTTGAATGGCGCATATTTTTCTACTTTCATTATAATGGCAGCTGGCCAAGCATCGAACTGCTCACGGCCATTCGCACCTTCTTAACTGTCAGCTTCGTCGTCCGTAAAGGCGTTAGTCGTTTCAATTATAAATGGCACGCAGCACGACCACTGCGTATATTGAGTGGCCAAAATGAGCTGTTGCGAACGTGGAAGTAACGGGAGCACACAGCTACTAACGTTAGTCCTGCTCCGAGCTTTTTTTTCCTGTACGTCTAGGACTCAGATCGCGGGGACTCCAAGTGCCACCGGAAAATGTGTGCCCCCCCCATCCGACGGGAGAGGTGGGCCGTAGTTTGATGAAATTGATTAAGCTCTGGTAACGAGTATGACGCAGATGGCGAGACCCGATCGTGCCGATGAATAATGAATTCTGATTTTTGCTTCGATAAGCCGCCGCCGGACCGTTCTCCTTCGGCAAACGGTCAGCGCGAACGGTCGACGATTGATGACCAAACGCTTCTTGGAAGATTTAACCGATTCGGGCGGAAATGGATAATTATTTAATCTTTTTTATGAATTTCGTTTCCCTTCAGCGCGGCCCCAGTATGTAGTGGCAGCTGTTAGCACCGCTGTAACCGGTGGCAGGATGTAGTCCTGTAAATTGTCTACAGCCTGGTGTGAAGTCAAATTAATAAATTATTCTCACCGGATGGCACACCCAAGCCCAAGCCCAAACCCAAAGCCCAAGCCCTACCGTCGATATTATCTGTCTGCAGTGTAGTGTGATATCACCTTATCTTGGGTGCAATGTGTTTGTGTACTATCATGTCCTTTTCCGTTTTGACTCGGCGGCGGGTGTTGAAAAAGGTCAAAATAAAACCTTGGCGGGTTCATGGCGTTTGGGATTTTTTAGCTTCTTAAGAACATCCTTTCAACATTAATCGTAAACGAAATTCGGAGCGACAAAAATAAAAAAAAAGTAATGGAAAATTCCTTCTCCAACACAACGGAAGCTGTGTTGGTTCTGTTATTTACGGTTCGGCAAGAGAGTCTTAAGTAGAATAAGTTTATCGAAATCATTTGACAGCATTCACTGGCCACCGAATGCCCGGTTTGTTGTCGTCAAAGATGGGTTCACAGATTACCGAAAGGTCTACGAGCTCGGGCAATGAGGAGTGTTTAGTTAGGACAAGAAAATCTGTATCTGATCCCGGGTGTATCCAAAACCAAGAAAGGATCCTCGTGTGGTAGCTTGCGGTGTTTGGACATCCTCGAAACACTTTACACAACGTTTAATAGGGAAAGAGGGAGAGGGAGGGAGACTGTGAAGAGAAAAGGTGCGACCTGGTTGGAGTGGGTAGTTGGGGATTCTTGGGACAGTTTTTGCTGGTGAGATTTGCTGATCCGTTCGAGCTGAAATCATGTCGTTTGCAATGATGCCTATGTAACTATCAGTGCTCGCTTAACCTTCGAGGAGCACTGCATACCTACCCTGCCGTTTGTGGACATATCATTTTCAAATTCAACCTCTCATTATGCTTCATTCTTTCGGGATCACACCGAATTCAGGCACATGAGCTCAATCGGCGTCCTGGAGAGCTTGTAATGGAGCTACTTCTACTACGTGATGTGATGGGAAGGACGGACATGTTTGTTAAAAAGTTCTAACCTTCATCATCGTACGAGTGGATTGATTTTTCAGTCAGAGTCAATGTCTTTTTGATTTCACTTTTTCCAAATCGTAACGAATATGTATGTTTTACACAAATTAGCTATGAAAGCTTTAGAAGTAAAATCTACTAAGAAATGCTGGCGCAACAAACACATTTTGCGATAAGAAGCTTCATGTGATATCACTGTGAAGTAGCAAACGCTTTCACTGTGAATTTCTGCAGCATTCTGGAAATATTTAACATGACATTTATGTAACAACTGAATGACTAGAGCTAGCTTAGCTATGGTTTTCACTTTTTACTGGATTCAACATTTTGTTTTACACACTTCAGCAAGATGTTTAGTTAAAAAAATGCTTCCGTTGAGGATGTCAATTTTCTGCTCCCATGTCCCGAAAACCACATGGGTGGCTAAAATGTCTAATTAAAACTGAAAACAATACAATAAAAAATGTATGCAATGTTAACAGAGAATTTCGTGTGTTTTCAAGCAAGACATACATAAAAGAAACTATTTCAATTACACGCATATTTACGATCTTTTGTCTGGCAGTACCAGTGCAAGTCGCTCGGAAGGTAGTAAAATAGATTGTGCTTGTTTTCTCGTTGTTTCGGGCCCACGTTCTTACCACAAACCATTCATTCGCGAATGCATTCGCGAACGCGGCACGAGGGTCACATTCTTTTTCGTTCGCGACGGAGTAGTAGTTCTATAGTAAGCGGTACTTCATTTTCAGTCACGTTACTTGCTCTCTGCGCTATCCTATCGACCGTGTTGCTACTTACGTGTGATGCTGACGATGAGGAATTTTACACAGGGTGATACCGAAACTCTGGAGTGGAAATTTTCTTTGATGGAATAATAAGGACCGCTAACGAGCTGAAGCGAACCGGGCGAACCCTGGTAGTGGATGGGATCCGTTACGCTGCGGTGCGGAAAAGGCGTCTTGTGCGCTGAAAAGTGCTGAGATGGTTTGAAAAGGATCTTAAAAACTTCACAACACGCGCCCGGAGTGACGGTACATGGTTGGTGCCCAGTAGTAGTTTCCAGTGGATCAAATCAAGAGAGCTAGGGTGTGTGTGTGTGTGTGTGTGTGAGAGAGAGAGAGAGAGAGAGAGAAAGTGCCGCGAAGCTTGAAGCCAATACTGTCGGGTGAAAAAGTTTGTTAATTAATTTTACGCTCAGATGAAACCATCATTTGCGATCGTTCGAATGAGTTCTGGCGGCATCAAGATGTGGTAAAAGAGCCACAGAAGAGTATCCTTCGTTAAATCGACTGCGAAGAAAAACGGTTTCACACTTTCTTCTTCGGCAATGAGTTTGTCTTATGGGGAAGAAATACAAAAAGTAGATTGGGGGAAAGAAAAAAGAAAATATTCAAAACAATCTTGCAAGTATTCGAAATCTAAGCACTACAAGAAACCATTTGCTTTGATTGAACGATAGCCTTAAACAAATTAAAAACGGGAAAAAGTTGTACCGAGGGAATGAAAATGGTTTCCCTTTCAGCAGAGAAGTCAGCTGGCGGGCAACATGCATGCAAGAAATTATCGCACAACCTAAGCGATTGTATGATCGATGTAGAGGACTTATCTTCAGAAGAATGTTGTTCTTTTCTTCGGGAAAGCTCTCATGAACAGTAGTACCTCTGGCAGGTGTGTTTAGATGAATATTTCAAGCGAAATAACTGTCATATTTCCTAACCGCATTTTTTTTTTGGGCAGTTTTGTTTGTCTGGCCAATCTGTCTCCGACACTGGTTTAAGCATTTTTGGAGCCACTTTTCATGCACGGCCGGCCAAATCACGCTTTCCATCAGCAGGGATGAATAATTGAAGTATCATCAAATAAGCCTCTAAATAGAGTAAGTCATTAGAGATAATTTGTTTGCTTCGCCTTCGACTGATGCCATGCTACTGTTGCTTGCTACCCAGTTGTGCCAATGAATTCGTACTGCCGTTGTTTTGTTCACGCTCGAGGAGGAAGTTCTCGATTAGAGTTGCTGAACCACGAGAATGCTGAGCTTGCTGTGGGCTGTAGGAGTGAGAGAGCTTTTGAAAGGAACATGCCTTTCCTGCGAAAGCTGTTGCTTCGCATTTAAAAGAAGGAACAAAAGCGCAAGACGTGAATACAAACACCAACAAAACAACTACACTACGCACGGAAAACATTGAAATGATGCTCAAGCACCTGAATTTGGAAAGAATGTGAAAGTTTTATCATGCTTCAAGACCGACCGGATCGGCATATATTTTTCCAAACCAATTTACTAAATAGGGGTTGTGAATTTGTATCCAAATTTGACTTTCCCTCCAGGTGGAACGCATGAAGCGTGTTATTCTTTCAACTACATAGTTTAATAATACACCATAAGCTTGGGTAAAAGTGTTTTCAATTATTTGTACCACTCCCGAGGACTCGAGGCTCACCGTGACTAAACAAAATGGCAGGTTTCCATCATTCGCATTCGTTAAATCGCTCGTAAGGAGGCATACATCCGCCTTCATGCTCAGTTTGACGTTACAGTATAACATAATTCCGGAACGCTAACAACTTCTTGGACGCCTGGCACGGTGCAAGGAGTTTCTTATTATTTCTTAACAAATCAATCTGCAAAACGTTTTAGCTGTCGGAAATGCGTCAGTTAGTGTGAGTGATTGCTGCTAAGGTGTACTTCGTTAAAGCGCTATTATATGCTACCAACCGAACTTGTTTTCAAGTAAGTAGACAGAAGAAAAAGTTCTTCTATGTATCAATGAATTATAATCCGACACACCCTTCTACCATTGAAAAGGTAAATAAAAAAAAAAAACGAACGGTCGGTAGATATCGATCGATTCTTCTTCTTGGCACAATATATCGATTAAGATACTGGCGTGATTTCAGCTGGAATCGTTCATGGGCAGAATTAAGGCGAATTTTCCAAGAGAGTTGGAACCACTCCAGTCTGCCACCGGTAGCAAGATGGTACACTGGAGCATTGCTTACAATCGGGAATGCATCACTTCGTTCCCGATGTTTACATATAGTTATGACTATCAAACACTACTTTTCCCAGTGCCTTTGTGCAACTTCACAGCCCATCGGCACCGTTTCCATCAACTTGCGAGAATGAGCGCAGACCCATACATCGTGGTTTTGAGCTGGAAAGGGTATTTGTGTTCCATCACAAGTATACACACATACACACAAACACACTCGTAAGTTGGCAATGCGTAAGTTGGTACGATTTGGTCCTGCACAGCTCACAGGCGAGCTTCCGATCCATGCAGTTGGTCGGAAGTTTATTGAATAAACTTTTCGCCTTATTTACAACGCATGATGCAATGCATTTAGCATGCTACGACTCTCATGCTCTAATCCATGGTTATGGTGTGGATTGCGGAAACGGAAATTCAACCGCTTTATGCTAACCCTCGAACGAGAACGGATCGAAGGTCCTGTGGGAAAGCAGGACAGAACCGCTCAGCCCCCTCAGCACCGTGCAATTTATGCTTGTTGGTTGGCAACGAGGCGAAGCGTAAGTTGTTTTCAGTTCGGCTCGATATGAGACCGTTTCTTAATGTTTCGAGTGGATTTGAGTTTGGTTATCTCTCTGCAAGACTGTAAACGATGAACCTCTATCTATATTTACCGCACACTGGCCGATGTGACGGTGAACTTGATTTCGTACCCTACTCGTTTGCATCCTTTAGGCGTGCATTGCGAAAGGAGTACACGTGAACGAAACACATGATGAAATGGATGCCATATATAAGGTAAATCTATTAGTAAACATTTTGTATCGTTTTGTGTTTTTTGCACAGTCGAGTAGAATATTTAGCACTATTAAACTACGGAATTTATTAAAACAAAACAATTTTAAACAAACAATCAGTGAACCGTGAATCTGAGAACCTCTAAAAACCTTAAAACTGGTCATGTATTCCACCCAATCTCAACACAAAAAAAAAGTTCAATGATAAACGATACAAAGCGCGAGTATGAAATGACCAACGTTTGCAAAGCTAGCACAGCTACGGTAAAACACAATTTGATCTACAAAGCCCCACATCGCTAGCCACGATATTGTTTGAAGTTCGGGAGCGTTTCAACAAGGATTTCATAATTAACCACTTGTGAAATATATTCACGAAAAGGGGCTGGCTGTGATATTTGGAGGAAATTTGAATAGGAAAGTGTACACCTTTATCGCTGGTCGGTTTGCAACTGTATATTCGTTTGTCCTTTTTTGTATATAATATTTCATGCAGTTCATAATTCGTGTAGATCGAGCAGTTTCTAACGTCGAGTAGTTTATAACCTAATCTTAGTTTCCTAACGCTTTGTTTTATGCAATTCAAATTTATGTTCGAAAATAATTATTCTAATTCCAACATTCCCGGCCACCAAAGAAGAACTTCTTTAAATTTCATGCAAAATATAAATCCAAAAATGAGTTCAAAAAAGAATTCAAAAACAGTTCGACTCTGGAACCTGACGCTTATCTCCTATCATACTGCTCGTGTGTGTAGGTGTGTGAATGTGTGTTGCGTGTATCTTGTTCTGCCATGAGTGCGAAATGTAAACAATGTCGCGTGGCTTGCAGCTGCGCGTTACTCAGTGCCAATGGTTTCCTTCAGTTCTAAGTTGCCAATTACGTCCGGATTAGGCAAAACTGCCAGACGATTAGCTGCGCGGACGATTTGCTTCCCTGAAGCAGTGCGCAGTGTAACGACGCGAACAACATCGTCCTTTCCAGGGTGTACTGCAACGATGCGCCCCATCGGCCACGAGGTAGGATGTACATTGTCTTCCTTAATAATCACCAGTGTATTTTCTTTCAGAACCGCTGATTTCCCGTTGCAATATTTGGCTCGAGCTTGTAACTGCTGCAGGTACTCCGGATACCATCGAGCCCAAATGGTTTGCAGATGTTTTTGTACCAACTGGTATTCCCTCAAATAGTTGCTCGGTGTCTCGGTGTAATCGATGATTGGTACCGCTTGCAGATTGCCACCGACGAGGAAGTGTCCCGGTGTCAATGGTTCCAAGTCCGACGGCTCATCGGATAGAGGTGTAATTGGTCGCGAATTCAAACATTGCTCTACCTGGGCAAGTAGGGTAAGCATGCTCTCCTGTGTGATGCTTGTTGTTCCTATTGTTCTGACTATATGCTTTTTAGCTGCCTTCACCGCCGCCTCCCATAAACCTCCAAAATGTGGTGCTCTTGGTGGGATAAACTTCCACTTCATATGATTCATCGCGCACCAATCAAATATAGCAGCTCGATCGTGTTCGTCGCTCTTTAGCATCTTGTAGACGCGATTCAGCTCATGTGCCGCTCCCTTAAAGGTGGTTGCATTGTCGGAATGCAGTTCACTGATTTGACCACGACGTGCAATCAAACGACGAAGTGCATTGATAAATGCTGTTGATGTTAAATCGCCAACCAGTTCGATATGTACCGCTCTTGTTGAAAAACATACAAATATGGCGATGTATGCTTTAATCGGACTTCTGTTGCGTATGGTTTGTTTTATATAGATTGGTCCGCAATAGTCTACTCCGCATACTGAGAATGGTCTTGTTGGTGTGACTCGTGATGTTGGCAAATCGGCGATACCTTGCTTAATAAGTGTGGGTTTGGCCTTAAAACATGCGTGGCAACTGTGGTACACAGACTTGCATAAATTGCGACCGCCAATTATCCAAAAGCTTTGGCGTAGTGTTGTTAAAAGCAGTTGTGGTGCAGCATGCAGCTTACTCAAGTGTATCGAAACAGCTAGTAGTGCGGACAGTGGATGTTTCGATGATAATATTACCGGGTGTTTTTCTGATTCCGACAGATGTGCGTTACTGAGCCGGCCACCAATGCGCAGAATACCTTGCGTATCTATGAAAGGGGAAATCCATTTCAGTTTGGAGTTCTTCGGAATCTCTTTGCCCTTCTGCAGGTGTTGTATCTCCTCGGAAAAGGTGTCTTGTTGCGAAAGATAACACAACTTGAGTTCTGCCGCCTTGAGTTCGTCTACAGTGAGCGGTGGGATATCCTTAGCATGGACCTTGTTTCCTACGCGGCGCTTTGCGTTTTGTATAAAGCGCAAACAATGTGCAACAACTCTTTGCAGTTTGTGGTAGATCGAAAATCGTGAGAACAAACTGTTTCGAAATTCGCAGATTAATGCTGTGCTTGCAACCCGTGACGATAGTTTTTCTTCTTCTGCGCTCTCATCTTCGCTTGGTGATGGTGTGTTCTGTGGCCATTCTTCCGAGTTGCGTGCTAACCAATGTGGCCCGTGCCACCAGCGCTCACACACTAGCAACTTTTCCGGCGTTAAACCTCGCGAAATGTCGTCTGCTGGATTGTCCGAGCCTGGAACATGCTTCCAGCATTGTATTCCAGCCGTGTGCTGAATTTTTGCAACCCTGTTTACAACGAAGGGCTTCCATCGATTTGGTGCTGAATTCAGCCAGTGAAGGACAGTCATGGAATCGGTCCAACAGATGGTGGTAGCAGAAATTTTCAGTGATTGCTGGACTTTCTCGTAAAGAAGTGTGGCTAGTCGTGCTGCACATAATTCCAATCGAGCTATGGAATGTGAATTGGATAACGCAACGACCTTTGACTTGGCTGTTAGCAGCTGCACGGTGACTCCTTCCATGCTTTCAGCCCGAATGTAGCAACAAGCACCATATGCTAGTTGTGATGCGTCAGCAAAGATATGAATTTGCAGACTTGTTGCCGTGCATCGCGATATGTACCGTGGGACTGTCAAATTGCGTAGTGAAGATAATGTAGAGTGAAATTTCGACCATTCATGCTGTAAGTGCGATGGTAGCTCGCTGTCCCAGTCATATGCCTTTCCATGAATCTTGAGAGCCCATAGTTGCTGCATGAACATCTTTGCGATGATGATCGTTGGGCCCAGTAGCCCGAGGGGATCAAATATCTTGGCGATATATGACAAAATTAACCTTTTCGTCATGCTGGGTGTTGTAGGTGGTATCTCAATACGAAACCGTAGTGTATCAGTTGCCGGTTCCCAAACGATGCCTAGTGTGGATACTTGTTTCGAGCTCTTCCACTCGTGCGAGAGTTGTACCGCCACATCTTCTGAAGGAACGTTCTTCAATGCTTCGGAGCGGTTCGATGCCCATTTCTTCAGCGTGAAACCAGCTGAATTTAGCATGTCTGAGATTTGCCTTTGTATAACGATTGCTTCGGACAAATCATCGGTACCCGTTAGCAAATCATCTACGTAAAAATCGTTCATGACCGCGTTCATTGCCAAAGGATACTCTTCCTTGTGGTCAAGAGCAATCTGTTTGAGGGTCCTGGTTGCCAAAAATGGAGCAGAGGCTGTGCCGTACGTAACCGTCTGTAGCTCAAAGGTCGATATAGGATCTGCAGGATGTTCTCTGTACCGGATGCGTAGATAGTTACGATCATGAGGGCTATGTAAAATTTGCCGATACATCTTCTCTACGTCTGCAGTGAGAGCAATGGCACGAGAACGAAACCGAAGGATAAGCGATAAAAGATCTTCTTGAACGACTGGTCCCACTAAGAGTTTATCGTTCAATGAGTAACCACTCGAAGTCTTACAGGATGCATCGAACACGACACGCACCTTCGTGGTTGTGCTTGACTCTTTAACGACAGCGTGATGTGGGAGGTAGTAATGCTCTACCGAATCGTTTGCAGGACTGGTAAGCCGCTTCATATGCCCCAAATGCTCATATTCTTTCATAAATTTCACATACTCTTCTTTCATTTTCGCATTGGTGTTCAACCGCCGTTCGATAGAACGCAGTCTGCGATCGGCTATTTCCTTCGACTCTCCTAAAACGATATTAGGGTTGGAGTTAAATGGCAAACTAACGACATACCTTCCACTTGAGTTGCGAACAGTTGTTGCTGCGAAATGCTTCTCGCAAGCATTCTCCTCAACCGATAGCACAGGATCCTCGGCTATGGTTTCACTCTCCCAGAACCGCTGCATGGTCTCCTCCAGTGGGGTGTCGTATGCAGATAGATGGCACAGCCGCGGACCGACTGACGAATGATGAGTGTTGCCGGTGACAACCCAACCAAAGTGGGTTTCGACCAGCCACGGTTTGCCTCTACCGATAGAGCACTTGCGACCGGTGTGGAGCTCCCAGAACGTATCGCCTCCGATGACGATGTCGATTTGCCCCGGACTGTTAAAGGTGCTGTCCGCCAATGCCACGTCCGGCATTTTCCATGAAGAGACGTCCGTTGGTGATGTAGGGATGTTTGCGGATGGCGTGTCCAGAACCAAGAAAGTCATCTCCGTTGCGAAGGGTTGTGTCTTGGACTGAACGGTAGCGACGATGGAACCCTTGATCTGCTGTACTGCATTGCCGATGCCCGATACAGCGACGTTGACCCTTTTGCGACTCGTCAGCAGTTTCCGTGCGAACTCCTCAGCGATGAAATTCGACATGGATCCCGAATCCAACAACGCCCTTGCTTCATGGGTGTTCCCGTAGTCATCCTTGATCTGGATGTTTGCCGTCGCCAGAAACACATTGTCTTCATTCGACTGAGCTGACAATGTTACCGTTGCGGGTGGAGCATAGGGTGGTGAATGATGTAGAAGTGTGTGATGACGCTCACGACACGTGCGACACGAATAATCCGACTTGCACGCTCTAACCTGATGATTGCTGCTCAAACAGTTCCAGCACAGCCGCTTCGATGCGACGACGTCCCGTCGCTGTTGGACCTCCTTGGCGATGAACACTGGACAGTTGCGCAGTGTGTGGTCTTCGGAACACTCCAATGGACACTTTGGCTGTTGGGTGTGCGCAGTCGATGCAGCAGGAGCCGAGCGAGATGTAGCTGCATTCGCGATGAATCTCCGTTGCCCTGGTTGACGAATGAGACCGGCCACCTTGATACCACTAGCTGCTTGATCCTTCACGAAGTTGTTGGTCGATTTCAAGATTTGGATACGATCTTGCACGAAGTCGATCACATCCTTATATTTGTCCGTCGTGAAGTGCACGGAATGTTTCTCCCAAGCCAACAATGTCTCTCGATCCAACTTCATCAGCAGCATGTTTGAGAGGGGTGTGTCCCACGAGTCAACCGGTTCGTTCAGCTTTTTCAACCCGTTGACGAAGCGGGTGAATTCATCCACCAGGTGCGTGAGCTTGTCAACGCACACCAATTGCACTCCCGGAAGGTAGTGCAATTTGCGATAGTATTCGCGAATCAAAAGACGAGAATTGTCGTACCGTTTAAGAAGCGCCGCCCAGGTAACCGAATAGTTGTCCGCCGTTAAAGGTGTATGCTCGAAGGGTACCGCCGCGTCCCCCTTCAACGATGACAGTAAGTATTGTAGCTTCGCGATAGATGGAAGCTCGGCTGAAGCGTCGATCATTGCGATGAAGCGATCTCGGAAAGAAAGCCATTTTGTGTGATCTCCGTCAAATGTTGGAAGTTCGATTTTGGGCAAACGTAAATTTGGCGCGTGGGGTCGACCGAATGCAAGCGTTGAGGAAGCCAAGCCCGTTGTATCGTTGAGCGAACCTTCTTCCTTTGGCTGTCTTTCCCGTAGAAATGATTTTAGCTTGCGACAGCGTTCTTCAATGTCGATCCGTTCCATTATGCTGGCTTCGACCGCTTCGTCTTTATCTTCAAGCTCTTCCAGTTTCGAAACTGCGGTGAAAAACTCTTCCTTATGTTTCGCCAGATCTTCTAACACCTCCGGAATCTGCTTGGCATCATCACTCGAATATTTCGCCTGGAACCGTTCCAGCGATTTTATGTTCTCCAGGGCGATCCTCTTTTTCAGTTGCACTGCTTTAATTTTCTTATCCATTGCACAAAGAAAATACTGCGATATCACACGAAAATAACGAACAAAGCGATGGCGCGAAATTCAAAATGATGGCGTGTAACCGACCGTTGCCCTTGATGCGGGGCGATATGCGATGGCGGGAATTGTCACGGAATGACTTGCACACTTGACGACGAATACCGAATTCCACTCTTGATGCAGAATGAAACTTATTTCTTCTCCGTATATCACGATCCGGTTCGAAGGACCAAAATGTGAAATATATTCACGAAAAGGGGCTGGCTGTGATATTTGGAGGAAATTTGAATAGGAAAGTGTACACCTTTATCGCTGGTCGGTTTGCAACTGTATATTCGTTTGTCCTTTTTTGTATATAATATTTCATGCAGTTCATAATTCGTGTAGATCGAGCAGTTTCTAACGTCGAGTAGTTTATAACCTAATCTTAGTTTCCTAACGCTTTGTTTTATGCAATTCAAATTTATGTTCGAAAATAATTATTCTAATTCCAACACCACTCCTTCGCCGCAACAGTGTATGTAGGGCTTTCGGTTTCGGACGAGGAAAGACTACTTATGTTACGGAATGGTCAGAGCCTGACCATTCCGTAGACCAACGAGTGAAACATAGACCGGGAGAAACCTCGGAACATTTGGCTAACGGCAGTTAGTCGCAGTACCGCATGCTTCAGCCCGGAACCTTGGGATGAAGCAAGTAGAAATTTAATCATTGCGCACATGAAGACCATCTAAGGTTATCATCACACGTCGTACTACAACCGCCACAGTCTTATCCATTCGCGTGAACCAGCGGCCTTCCCAAATAAGCATCCCCCAAAATGCAAACACACGTTCCGGTGATTTGGTTTTGAAGTGCGAGTTTTATAAAATTTGCTTCCTCTTCCCAAAAGCACGAGTTTTGTGCGGTCCTTCCTTTTGTGGAGATATGCTCGGGATTAGCATTCGCAAAATTTTGTAGAACCAGTTAAAAGGATATAGTTTAACAGGTTCTTCGGTTAGGGAACGGCCAGGCGGATTTCGCATCATTTTCGTCCCGCCTAAAATACCTTTTGAAAGCTAAGCTAAGTGATGTGATTGAATGGGAAGGAATGCAGATATCCCTTCGCACTGTTCAACGATGGAAACGATGTGTTTGCGTGTTCTTCTCAACGACGGAAGCGGCTGAACACTTTCATTTTCTGGAAGCATTGTGATTCTAAGCGTTCTGGAGGGTAGGCGATTCTTGCCATCACTGGACACTGAACCAAGCGGAAATTCAATGCAAACAGACCGACCAGAGTTCGGTTCGGTGGAAATGATCGGTAGGAAATCACGTTTAGCTTCCACTCGAACCACTCTCCAGTTCATTATGATTGGAGGGTTGGTCTGATTGTGGATTTAGTGTAGGACAAACACAACCGAAGATAACTGGTATGAGTTTGAAACAAATGAGCGAGTGCTCGTCTACTTTTCCGCTCTAAATGACAAGTTTGGTGAACGTGAATGATGACGAGTAGAACGTGAGTTAAAGTAATCGTATAAATGTTGATGCTTAAACATTTATAGGTAAAGTTTTTCTTTTTGCTGTACTGGTTATCGCATAAACTTCACGCTGCGCTTCCTTAAAGTAGCGAAAATGTGATGAGAACTCTCACAATTTAGAGCTGTTGACGAAGGGCGGTTAAAGCGACAAAGCCCGAGCAAACAGCTCAAATTTATTCCGTTCACGTTTTCGCTGATGGAAAACTACCGAAGCGTGGACGGAAAAGGGGTTCGGGCAACAGAGAAGAAGCAGGAGTAGGTGGTAGCATTACGGAATTACATTGCACGGTGTCGCATTTTGGAGGCAAAATATAACGAGTAACATTAAAATTATTGAATTTGGTTTCAGCAATAAAACTAATGTTGGATTTCTCTTCTTCCCCGGTGGAACTTAAAAATTTAAAATAGTTCTTCGGGGGTTTTTTCTCCTGTCAGTATCGTGAGTGCAATACCGAGTGAATGAAAACAGGATTACTATTATTGTTTTCCTTTAAACTGATTCCAAAAACGATCTATTTCAAACAAATATCGCACATCCCTAAGATATGCGAGATGCTTTGCAGTACATGATATAGCACACGGAAAAACATTTTCCAACCAAGAAGCGTCTCTAGCAGGATATTTCAGCAGAAAAACGGAAGGTGATTTAAACCCGTTAGCATGAAAGCGTAGTGCACGATCTCGAATTCCAACAGCAAGTTCATTTCCCGACCCACAACCCTCACTACGCCACAGCCACCGGAACCACAGCTTGTAAAGTCAGGAATAAATAGTTTCAGTTCAGTACTGGCCGTAGTTGGTAATGTTTTTTCCCCGCTCGTCCGCCATTCGTATGTTGGTCAAGTTAGTTTAGCCACGTCGAGTCGCTGTTTTATAAGGATAGTAACGCTCAGCGGGTACCAACGCACCATTTGATTGGATCCAGAAGCGAATTATGAAGCTAGAAAAAGAAAGGAAAAGCGATTCGAAAGAATGTGGAAAGCCAAAGGGAAAGAAACAGGACCAGACGTTTGAAGTGGGGTGTGTGTGTATGTGGAATTGTTGGAAAGCAAAAAAAAAGGCTTTAATTTCTGGTAAGGTAAGCAATAAAACTTTTCTAATTTGTTACAACTATTTTTCCGTCTGGGTGGGTTGTATCGGGAAGAAAATAAATTTTATTAGAACATTCCCAGTGTATGGGTGTTTTTGAATGTGTGTGTGAAATTAATAGCTTTTACTCTTCAAGAGAATTTTATTGCCAATGGTAATAGGGTGGAAATAACGAAGAAGGAATAATATAGCAAATCTTTTATTGGACAATTGGGTTTGGGTTTTTTGCAAACAGTGTTTAAGCCTAGCTCTAAAGTATATTGCAAAGGCCTTCAATGAAACACACCTTCAAGAAGCGAATAAAACTAAACACTTCTTTGTTCAAAGGTTTAATATGAAGCAAAATAAAGCTCTATGCTTTATGCTGCATTCTGTGATCTGTTAAGTAGCATCACCACATCATGTGGGAAACAGGGAAAAGTTCATCATCTCTACAAGTAAAACACCCACATACACACCCGCACACATGCTTAATCGATAACTCTTTGCACTTACAGGATCCGTTTGCTCGGTGAGAAAGTGTTAACATTCGAAGAAAGTTCTTGTATTCCAGCAGAGAGCTATGGTGAACGGAGAGGGTTTCGTTTCAGTTGGTCCTGTTTGTTCTTCAAACAAACTGTTCCGAGTGTCTTCCTTAACTTTTACACGTTTTCCATGTACGGTCGTGTGTACAAGTGTATTAAAATGCTGACAAGGCAGTAGAGGTAAATTTGGACCGTCTGTTTTGTACGGAAACATATTTCACAATCACAAAGTGCTGCGAGGAAATTTTGTAATTGTTTTCTTTCATTCAGAAACTGCGTAGAGATTGGCACGAGACTCTCAGATGTCTTTTTCCTATGGTACTGATTTCTTTATTTTACATCTGCCATTCTATATTTACAACTCAAATCCTCCCTGACACAATCCATGGGAGCCCTGTTTTCTTGTCATGCAGGCTCATGTTAATCTGATATCCGCAGGATCACAGCTTAAATCGAATCTGTGTTCGATAAACAAAGAAAATGTAATCCTGCCTTCTGGTGGCACTTGCCAATAAGACCGAATCGCATCGCTATCGCCTTCGGCACTGTCGAGAATGTGGGATGTAAATTAGATACGCTGGTAGTGCAGAACGTGTTAGTAAATAACATCCGCCTGCAGCCGCCAGCACGGCACGGCGCGCTATGTAGTGCGCTGCTGAGCCTGAGAGCAGTATCACGTCGAGCACGGATTTGCATAGGATGGCAACAGTATTCACTGCTATGGCTACCGTTCGCAAGGGTTCGGTTAATATGTTTTTTCCTGCAAGTACGGAAACGGCAATCCTTACAAACTTTACTGATTTGATGGCGTCATCTGGAACACAATTGAATTTAGAAGTAGTATAGTACGCAGCGACACAACGCATAAGATGATCTGCATCACAAACTTACTTTCTCTGATACAAGAAGATAGTTGTGCGTAGAAATAAACCAACTCTTTTGTGTGTTCAATTTCATCTTTATCTTTCGATTTTGAAAAAAAAAAATAAACTGTAAAATATTCGCCCTAACAGTCTCATCAAACAAATACATCATGTTTCATGTTCATAATGCTCGATGATTCCTCTGGAGGAATCGTTGTTGATAAAAGAAAATATAGCACAATCTAAGAAAGGTCTGCAAAATATAATTATACTGAGAAAATGTGAGCTGACCAGCCTTAAGCATATTTTATGATGAGAAAGTCTCCGGAGAGAATTCATAGAAGAGAGAAAAGTAAATTCTGTTGAAACGATCGAATTTACTAAATGCTTAAAGATCACAGCGAAAGCAAAGCTCAAGCTCACCAAACACCTTCTCCGGTGTCACACAGTAAACTCTTTAAAATTCTGCAATACGAAAACAAACAGCACAACGATTATTCTACTGTTGGTTTCAACTGCACATTGCATATCGTAGATTGTTCCGGATTTTGGTTCAGCAATTAGATTTGGAAACAACGTTCACCCAAAACAGTAGCAGAAAACCCCGGAACTGTTCCTTTGTCGAAGTGTTGCGCGACTTGGTGCATAATCACAATCAAATTAGTGCCACCGGAAAACCACCCGAAAGATCGAACATTTCGGGCAGCGCCAAAAAGTACTATTGAAAATGCTTGATTAAATTACTTGAAACACGCAAAACACACCAAACGAAGAATCCGAACAGTACTGTCCGGAGGGAGGGAAAAAAAACTATGGTGGCCTTGGCATTCAGCTGGCTCTGTACAGCTCGACCAAATGGTGCTGCTTGGAGAAGAAAAGTTTTATTCAATTTTCGGGCTGATCGATTTTCACCGAAACGCTGCCATTTCGTCCCAAATTGCACAAATTTCATTCCGACTGATCTAATAAAGTTAGTAAGGAGCGGATAAAGTGAAACAGTTTCGCATGCACATCCGACAAAAGTACGCCCGATAACGTGTGTCCTGGGGATGAATATTTTTGAACAATGTCTTGAAGAAACGCTGCATGTCAATGATTGAGAATGCTCGTACTGGCAGTAGAGAAGGCTACCCCAAAAAATTCACCTACATTGTTCGATGTTAACACACATACACACCCTTTCTTTCCTATCAATCTGGTAGCTCGAATACTTTCCACTTAAAATCACGTACGAATCAATAGGTCGTAAAAATAGAATCGTTTCCTACATTCATTTTTACTACTTAGCTCCCAATCACGACACCCATCTATCGTCGTTAGAGTGAACCATCTTCATCGGGGCTTTCAGCAACAAAGGAAACCGGTCCTTCAAAATCCTCTTGCACCAGTGTCACGCCGCTGACCAATTTGTCTGTCCAACCTCGGTGCCTTTTCTCGCGACACTTGGATTGGAAACTGAAATGAGCGGCCGACTCGTAGCGTCGTGGAATATTTCTATGCTAATTCCGTTAATACCATATTAACCCAAATCGTCACAAACAGCACTTCTGGAAGCGTTTTGATAATAGTAACGCGTGGAGCTCGGAATTTCACAGCAAGGGTATCTTGCTGCCGGTGTGATTATAGGCAGGGAACTCAGAAATTGACGGCATCTTTAAAGGAAGACTTATCTGCTTAGCGCTGGATTTCGGTTTGTGAACGTCTCAATCATGTGTATTGATTGAGAAACCTGCCGTGATACTGGGATTATTGAGCAGTGATCCTGATCTGCAATATCTGCGCTCT
This sequence comes from Anopheles maculipalpis, assembly GCF_943734695.1. Classification (NCBI taxonomy): domain Eukaryota; kingdom Metazoa; phylum Arthropoda; class Insecta; order Diptera; family Culicidae; genus Anopheles; species Anopheles maculipalpis. Next base: position 98,158,170 of record NC_064871.1, on the reverse strand, counting down.
TCCCCCGCCTGCAGACACACCGCACCGAAAGAATATCTATTCGGAATGCAACCGTATCTCTATGATTTGATTATAGTTTCCTCGATTAGTGCGCGATGCCTTGTGACTCAGGATGAATATTTTCGAAACTCGGAGAGTACCCCGAATTGTTGTCCTAGGCTTTACTGTACATACAGGAAAAGCTAACCGTTCATTTGTACGAGCTCAATTCCATCCAACACTCCAATACGCCTCCCTTCAGTCGGTTGCGCTTTTCGAACTGGTTCGATACTGCATACATGCTGACGCTCACACATTTTCCTTTATTTGTCGTAAATTGATGAAAGAATGGCGATTGAAGCACAAAAGGAAATCGAATTTCTTGGTGCGACTCACCTCCGAACCTCGGACCCGGTGGCCCCACTTTTCCGGTTGCTGGCTGGCAGGCTTGCAAATTGAGCTCGTTTCTATTTTCATCCATTGCAAGGAAAAGCTTTTCTGTCTTTTACACAGCGTGACGGGCGTTCCTGTGAGGCACCGAGGGTCAGAACCGAGGGAAAACGAATAAATTTCTTTTAACGAAGGGGTTTTCTCGGGCTCGTGGCTGGTCGTATCGGTGGTATCGGAAATCCTCGGGTCGAAAGTTTGTGTCAAGTTCATGGCTCAGCTTTTCTTTATTTTATTCATGAATTTTTTCATCTTTCCCGTTTCATTCGGGGTGAGGTTGTGCGCGTTCCGGCGTTCTGGCGTTGTCGCTGTTGTTAGGTTTCGCTGCAGATCGAACCTTTGCCACTCATTTCCACTATACGACCTTCCGGTTTGATGTGCATGTGTACCGTAACCGTTGAGCTGAAACGGGATGCCTAGCTTTGCCGGAGAACATTCTCAAAGGTAAAGGTTTATATTTGTTGGATTAAATTTGACATTATGGCTGAAATTGATAGTGAAGGAGCTATTTCCTGGCGCTCGAATCTTTGTACGACCCGACCGGTGTGGCTTGATGCTGGGTGCTGTATTGTGTGGCAAGCACATTGCTTGGAGCGTTCGATCAGCAGAGCTTGCTCGTGTTTGTCGTTTCGATTTTGCTCATTTGGTAATTCCAATTCGTGTGGGATTCTATTTCCGCTTGCATTTTATTCACAGCAATCGTCACCTATTGAAAATTTCGCGCAATTACGCTACGCTTGCATCAATTCCAAGAAAAATAAACGATTTAGCAGAGAATGTTTTATGATTTGTAACCTGGAGATTGAGCTAAGCTGTGAATGATTAAATTACATTACCTTTTTTATATGTCCTAAAAGAGTTTACTCACAGTAAGTAAAAAAAGAAGTAAAGGAAACTTTTTACCAATTCTTCCCTCGGATAGCTTCCATCCCAGTCATCACGAAACTTCAAACGAACGTTGTGCATTTAGTATAATTATTATTGCCCTGGTGATATTCCGGAAGGCAGTCACCAGTAGTGATATCATCTTCATTTCAAAGAGTAAATGCATGACTGCAACTAATTACATCATGCATCCTCAGCTGACATCAAACATCTCTGTCGAGGCAAAAAGTATGTACGCAAATTTTGCAATGAAGATAGTGTAAGGCCCAACGTAAATTTGACACCATAATAACCTAGTTTCGTGCCGTAAGCGTGAGCACTTGCACCAGCATACCCTTGATTGTGAATTGTGGTGGAAAATCAAAGGTGAAAACTTCTCACTTTACGTTAATAATATTTACAAGAAATGTTGTGTCTAGTTTATTCTACATTTCGGATGGTAGTGGCGCACTAAAGTCTTTTTTGAAATGAAACGTGTTACATGTGATACAATTTTACCATCAAGATATTTACCAGATGTATCATCGTTTCTTTTCTCTTTTTACACAATTTGTAGTCAAAGTTTGTGTGCAGAAGTAATGGCTTTAGCAATTAATATCTAATTACACAAGGCCTTGCAATCGTAAAGATCCCAAATGTCTGTATCGTAAGCGTTGCTTTTCCAAAGACTGGCCAAAGTTGAATTTCAAGCATGGGTGAGCAGGTTGGGACTACAATAACTATTAACACATCCAACCCACACAATGTACGATGGGAATAAAAATCAAATTTTCGTATGTCTGCGGCGAGACTCGTTCCAATCATCGTAGCTTTCTGTTTAGACGCTCCAGCGGTCTGAAAGGAATCCAAAGTGGAGTGAACTGTACAGGATCATGCCCGAAAAACACTCACACACAAAACACAACCCAATATTACTCAATAGCATGTTCACCTTAACATTCCTGTCACGTGTCTTAATTTCACTTAGCGACCAAAGGGTATCCCCAGCTGAAGACCTGTAGACGGTGACCGTCACGTGCGAAAAGAAAAATTAGTAAGGTTGGCCATATTTTACACCGAATGTGCACACCGTCGTTTGAGCTGCACAGTCGATCGGGGTGTGGGAAAACCGCTTTCTTATAAGTGGTCGTCCTAGCAGGTAACCCGAAATATTGACTGCTAGTCACAGAAGGATAAAAGCTTACCCGTGTGTGAAAACGACTTTCGAACGACCGTTTCAAACCGAGCGTAGCGTTTCGAACGAGTGAGACCTCTCGAAAGCAAACTGGATGGAAAATTAAGTCTCAATTTTATTTCAATAAATATTTGGTATAAAAAGCATACGCAAGCGGTTTTTATTTATTTTTGTCGTGCACGATCGTACGTCTAGCGCTTCAGCATGTTGGATGATCGAAGGTGTACTCGGGAGCGATATATCTCATACGTTTGCTCGTGCGCAACGACTCTTGAACAGCCTATCAATGAGACGTTCTCGGCAAGTACGAGAATAACGGTATCATAGTCTATGAGCACGTGTTGATATTAGCACTGTGAATAATTTATGTTTTGGATCAATTCACAGTAATATACGAGCTGTACGAAATTCTAAGGAAATGTTGAAACATATTATAACAAAACTACAACCAAAACTAAGCACAGGCCAAATATTTACTAACAGAACTTTTTTGCAGAAGGATTTTAAGCCCCGCAACTGTGTCACACCATGGACATCTTCCTTCTTTCTCACACACGCACACCGATTGGGTTGACGTCTGTTTAATGCATGCACAAACAATGACATAAGAAACGATGGCATTGCTGCTTCATCTTTTGCTTTTACTCCCAAAATGCGATTCAGGCAGCCGACAGGCGTCCATGGTCAGAGGAAAAACGTTGCAGAAAAGAACCGAAAATGTGCTATTTCATCTCACAAAGCATTCCCTCCTCTAGCCCTAGTGTCCTGCCCCCGATGTCTTCTTGAGGGATCAATAGGGGCTACAATGGCGTCGCAAATGTGCTTTCGTTATCCCACAGCCACTCTCTAAGCGCTTATTTTGACTTGGCTTTTCTTTACGTTTTCCTGCTCATCCTCCCTTCTCCCAGTGCTTATTTCCCTTGGCCACATTCACGGAGCACGTTTTTCACCAACCAACGCGCAAAGCCTAGTGTTTCCAGGGCGTCTTTACGGCGTTCACAGCTCAATACCAGTAGCTCTGTTTTGATTCGACGCTTTTTATCTTTTAATATATTTATTGCTATCCTCGACTGGCACTCATTTTAGGAGATTCAAAAGAAGCCCCAAAAAGTTGGCTGCTTTTGGTGGTAGCGCCCGGTTTGGATAGTTGACTGCCTCTGGACTGCTTGTTTGCGGCCGATGGTGTTTTGTTTTTGCTTCGATTGTATGTTTTTTCTTCCTTGCCGGAGAGGATGGAGGGATGGAAGTTGTTGGCCAACTTCGGGTCGGTGAGTTTCCCATGAAACTTTTACATCGAACAATAGCGTGGAGGAAAATCGATCGGAAGAAACAACGCTGGAAAAAGGCTTCTCGACTCCTTGGCTTACACTGAGTCGACCGTAAAGCGGAAAGGAACGGAAACGGAGTAACGAACAGAAAAGAAAAAAACGGTCCTGTCCCTGCTTCTGGACGCTTGGCGCGCTCAATGACGAGGCTGTTTGATTTTATGCTTTCGGGAAAAACAAATGAACGTGACAGTTTTTGCCGGTTTTCCTTGTGTTCCAACTCCTTCGGGAAAATGAACGTGGCGGGTTCCAACCATCCGTTGACACCACCCCGCCCGAAGGGCGAGTCCATTCTCCCGAGAGGGTGGTCAATTAATGGGCTTTTAATATCGATTGGGAAGGAGAAAGTTTGCGCCGTAATGAGGTTTCCTGGGATTTTCCCGCTCTGCCCGCTTGCTTTTCATTACAATTTGGGCGACGGATCGTATCTGCTCGTGGTGCTGCTGCTGCTGCTGGTGCAGTGAATTGTTCAAGAACATTGATAGGAAATGAAGTGTGGTTCGTTGTGGCAACCGAGGCCGGATGGTGTGGTATCCGCCTTGCCTGAGCCTAATGAAGCCTAACTGCGAGAGATTAATTTTTGCACCAACAAAGATGTCTCTTGTTGATCGCAAGGCAACAGAACACAAAACAACGCAGACAACATCATTAACTTTCGCGATAAGTCTACTGTTCTTCACGCAAACAAACGTACCATTCGAGCACTTTTTCTTCGATATTATCCCAATAAAGAAGAAATGGGGAAGTTTTAATATGCTCTTGTTCATGCCATAAGCTCTTTGCTAATTTGAAGGGACCATTTCCATATGGCTTTCGTGGAACAAAGCCGTTTATTCAATAAGATAAACTTTATAATCTTCACGCCGAACCTACCGGGAAAAGTGATGCTGGGGAGCTTGATTTATTAATAATTTGATGAATGTTAAATAATCTGTTACGTGGCCTTGCTTGACACATTCTGTTCGTCCGCAGTGTGCACGTCAACGCACGAACGATTTCTTTGCGTTTTCAGTACACAGAACGTTTGTTTTCCCGTTTGTGTCCATTTCGATAGCACACACACGCACCCACACCCTGTAAGCCCCGAATCAACACACACAATTGGCAACCATCCAGGCTACATTTGTCCTCGAAAACGGCTAGTGTTGCGAATGATGATGAATTTATTGCATATTAATTAATTTGCCATTTAACATGCGCGAAATATATCAACTCGGTCGGATTTCGTTGATTGTATCGCAGATAATCAGCACTGAAGATGGAACTAGTGCAGCGATATAGATAAAGCAGCACTCGGTCAGGAAAAAAAGGTGAAAAGCGTTGGAAAATGCGAGTATATTCAACAACTGGATTTTCATTTTTGAGTACATTCAATTTCGGTGCAGCAAAATGGTGTTGCCCAGCTATCCGGGTTCAACTCACATCCCCGGTGTATGGTAAAGCCTCTTTTCGTATAAATCCATCGATTTAGCAGGAACTGAACCGTGTGAGCCATTGGAAGGATATCGATTATTCAGTGTGGCACCCAATAAGAGCTGCCAGCTGGAAAATGTAGGTTCAGCAAGGCACAAACGCCGAAATGGCCAACTGCTCCCAAGCATACTGCTGATGGGGCTGGTGTTTCATTAATTACGCGATTTCGTTGTTTGGAGAGTGCTTAAAACTTAGCAGTGGAGTGCTTAAAAGTTGTTGGTGCTAATAGTGAAATATGCAAACGGCACCGTTGTAAACCGTATCATATGGATTCGTGCAGTTGCCGGATTTAATTAAGGTGAACAATGCATGCTCACGAGCCAAAGTAATAAATATCTTAATAATAAACATCACGAGATGCGTTCCTTTCCTTCAACTAACTTTGGATATTATGAAGGACTTGCTTATAAATGCTGAAGTTTTCCTATTTCTAATTAAGATTCCCGCGGCAAAAGGGTCACTGCCTCTATATTGCAGTATCAACCATTTGCATCGAAACGGCCTGACTGTCAGATATTCAAATCGTTCTGACCGTGTGTATGAATGCATTCTGCTCCAAATGCTGGTCGTACACGGCGTGCACTCAAGCCAACTCAGTGACAAATGAAGGGTTGGTTATTGGAACATAATGTTCACTTTACAACAAATTGTACTTCAACCCATCAACTTGAGCCCTTGCAAACTGCCGGCATGAACGCAAACGTGCTACCGGTTTCCCTCCCATGCAGGTTGGAGTGATGGCGAGTGGCCACATGCGATGCGTTTACAATGAGATTTCTTCCATTCGTTTGGTTTAGCTCCAACGCAACGCCCGTCCGACCTCGGCCCGTATCAGTAAACAGGCAAGAGGTACGTGAATAGAGTGTTTAATTTGTGCGTTTGCATACGCATTGCATCGATGGAAATTAATACTATGTCCACAGGAACTCCGAGTCCGTGTGCCAGCTGGCAGGGCGATCGGGACCTACATGATGAAGGTATCGATGCCCCGAACCCCGATGCGTGTGTGTGCAGGAGCGTGCACAGAAGGGGTTATAAAACAAATGAAGGCATCGGCAAACACAGCCATAAGATTCTCAGAGAGTCAAATTGCCTCCACACGCATGGGACCGGGGGAAAACTCTGGTACAACCACTTTTTTGACTATTTGCTGAGACAATACTTAAGACAAAATATGTATGCCTATGCTCCGAGTCACCAACCGTAGACGCAAAAGATTGTTAGAAAATGTTTGTTTCTTTTTTTCAATTCGAGGCCTACAATATTGATCCATCTTTTTCAGCCTGTCCGCTTTGTTATATGGAACAGTTCGAATACAAGAAGGTTCCGTCCTCTCTAGAAACAAGTCAATCGCTGTACGCTCGAGGGCAGGAAGGTGAGAAACCGGCACGACTTCCACATAACCTTGCCCCGTATAACTTTCTAACTCTCATTTCTTTCCTTCAACCCACGCATCTGACGCTTGCTATCCTGCGGGCATTCGATGTTTCCCCTTTCTGAGCACCCTACAGACCACTCTTGCTGCGAAAAGCTTGACTGTGCACCTTTACAAGGATCTCTTGAGCCGAAGCTCGGTTCACGGTTTCATCCTTTGGCCCACTTCTGCTCTTCAGGGCGCAGGCTATCGATCGGTGAGAGAATATGTAATTGAAAACATCTGTATGATAGATAGGTTGGGCGTGTTTGGCTCTGCCACAAATCGACTCAAGGCTTCCTTCCCCCGGGCACAGCAGCGCTCGACAGCACAGGTTGTGCGATTTTGTGCCAGCTCGAACCGGAAGATGATTAAAGGGGAAGCTGTAATTTGATTCGGAGAGCAGTCGGGAAAAATGTGTGACCACAACACCACATCGAATCAGTTGAGTGGAGGAAAAACAGCTCCGGACAACCGGATTGTGAGAGCCAAGCGGCTCGATTCCATTTGTGAAAGATGTGAAAGTGTTTAATGTGATTAGACCCAAGCACACACACCACTTCGATGTGCAACTGTTTGGGGGGTATTCCCGCACAGCCTTTTGTATGCAGCTGGTCGAAGCTCACATGCACGCGTCCCAGAGAAAAGGGACGCACCGTGCTCTACTTTCCTCTGATTTCAGGACTAATGATTTGGAACTGTGGAACCATATGACAACATGATCATCACACAACCGGGCGCCTGAAGAAAAGGGTCAACTCGAATGACATCGAGTTTGGGGTGGAAAAGTGTGTGTCTGTGTGAGTTTGTATGTGAGTGTGTAATGCAATAGAAAGGAAAAACTTGTTTGTTTTGCGGATGAAGACAGATAATCGTCTCCGTTGGAGAGCTGAGCCTACCAAACAACGAACACGTCGACATCATCGTTGTTGTCATTGATGAAGTCCGGCATTGAACCGATACACTATTGGAAAATCAATGCGAATTCGGTGCTCCTAATCGAGACAAATGATGACAAATGCGATGGTAAGCCTCTTTTATTTTCGAGCACGGTCAAATTGATGCATCGTGCCGTAGGAGAGACATGATTGAATTTTGTAGCCATTGTCAGCTGGTGGGTAGCTACCAACAGCTGAACCGTTTGGCAATCACGAATATCCTTTATTTAGAAGCTTTACATCGCTTGCCACGACGAATAAGCATTATTAACAGTGCCGTCTACGCCAGTTGCAGGATCGCTTGCTCTTGCCGTTTGTTCGTTTCCAATCATGCTTGCTGGCTAAAATGACCAAGCCGCAATGCTTCTAGTACGATAAGACCCGGTGATGCCGAATGGTGGATCGGAATATCTGAACAGGTAATATTAATTTTGCCCCAATTCTCATTCTACACACATCATCCGACCATCGATTTGGAGATAGATGATTTTTTCTGTATGAACCTCCACCGACTGGTTTGGTGGGAGGCACGGTTCCATATTAGTTCGCCCAATGTGTGCTCAACCAGGTGCAGAATTACGCTGGAAAATGCTACATCAGCTTATAAATAATATCCTAACCACTTTTCTCGCTCCGATACCCGTCTGCAGGAGCTCTCGCTGCAGGGTTGAGGTTTGGCTTCGATGCGGCGTGTGCACCGGAGTGCTCAATGATCCTCGTGCAATGATATGAAATTGCACCACGTGGGAGAAGATTAATTTCGATACCTGGCTGTAACCGATTTTTCCTTCCTGCGCTGCCATCGCTGCCGGTTGCGTTTTCTCCTCCCGATCTCAACTGTACGAAACACATGCGACATGCACTCAGTCATGCCATCACACAATAAGCATGGGCTGCAATATCTATTCCATTATTGGTTGGAATCAATAAATTGTTCGCTCGGAGGACATAAAACACAAAGCTTTTGCCACTTCTTTTTGCTGGTGTTGGGGAAATCCCTGCACATCCGGGGCTGCAATGACAGGTGCATTTGAATTTGATACGGGCACGATAGAGACAGTCTGCATTGTGCGAAGTTTATTTTTTGTTGTTGCGTCGGGTGATAATGGAACGATAAAATTAAAAGCGGTATTATATGCACAAATGCCTGCCCTTGCCAAGGAAAGTTAATGAGCTAACGCCATTTACCTGGTACGAGTATTTGTGTAATTAACTTTTACAGCGTAATTAACTGCATCCATCGATAGAACAATGTTGTATTATTAGATAATTGGCTTGTGGCTTGTGACGTACGGCACATATTGACACCTGTTCCGACCTGTTTTGTAGAGAATTGTAGTACTATTTTATACGAAACTGAAGCAACTAAACCCATCATTGTTTGTTGTTCTCGAATGGCAAACACTTCAACCTATTCAAACACGTTTTGTTTGTGCTTTTCTGGCTGCTGCTGCTTCTTCGTGTAAAACTCGCCTGTAGTTTTCTTTCATTCCACTCAAAGGCTTGCCATACTTTAAATTCCAGATGCGTTGGGGATTGACGTGGTGTGGTGCGGTTGATCCAAACAACGGCGGATCGAACGAAACTCTCCCCCGAAAAGGGAAACATGCTGCCAAAAGTGACAAAAAAGGAGAATAGAAGGCGGCTTAGAATGATTGATTGGTAAACATACTAATTTTCAAAGAAGCATCCATGCACAAAACAGTGCTCAACCACCGAAAATCGTCCGCAAGCTCAATAACATCCAATCAATCTTTTTCCCGCTTGGCATCGTCTTGGTCTGACACTTTCAAACTCGGTGTGCTTCAAAACTGTCCGCTGGGAATCTAGGCATCTTTGCCTGGTGTCGTCATTTCTTGTGGTTTTCGGTTTTTCAAAAAAGGAGGAAGCAAAACACGGCCACACGGAGCAAACCCGAAAAGAGTGTTTGGCTTGGCGCACGGAAGACTACGGCTCGTGTGGCAGCACCTCGACAGCAGCAACAAACGAGTATGCAAGCCTTGGTCAATTCGATGAAGAAGCGCTGGGATATCCACAATCCCAACCGAATGGCGCGAATCACTTTCAATGAGCTACGCTGATGAAGAGTAATGATTAAAAATCACCAAAAACTCCTCGTTCCACGTTGCGATGGATTGACAAACGATCAGGAAGGGTGGTGGATAGGAATGCAATAGGGGTGACGAAAGGGAACAAAATCCAAGATCACCCGACACGCCCGACCACAATACGGCGGAGACATTCGGTGTCCGTTTCGGCGGTTCATATATCACCCATAAAACACCGATCACGCACCCGAAAACCCATTTATAACCAGTACCCCGGATGGGTAGTGATTCCCGCGGGTGGGCTGAGTGAAAGGGCAAAAGGAAACGGAAGGGCGGGAATTGGGGATAAAATGAAAACCTACAGGATAACACTGGCTGAAATTGGACAGTTGCAAGACCAGAACGAACATCCGATAACAACTCACACTGAGATAATCTTCCAGCCCAACGGAGAGCATCAGTCCCGCGGTCGAGGTACGGGAGGGAAGGGGTCGGACGCCAAATGGGCTGAACTGAGCCTCAATCGTGGCTTTGTCCGATACTCCATAGCGAACCATCAGCGGTCATTCGGGAAATGAACCAGCGGCCAAACCGGCTTGATGTCTCGATGGTCATAAATAATAAATCGATTTATGGCTTTCGACATTTCTATCTCCGCGTGACGACAATGGCGTTCGACGAATATCCGATGGTTCGTTGGTGCCAATGTGCGTTGTACGGTCGTGGGTTGTACGACCGAACCGGAAAAAAAGCTAGCTTCAATGGCTTACCTCCAAATGCTGGCCAATTATGTGAGCGCAAAGCTGTATTGTGTCGGCATCAGCTGTTGGGCGATATGTTGAACGCTGTTTCATTGTGAGTAGGTCGATTTTGGTTGTTGCTCCGTTTCTTCAATGTCCGTTAGACCTAGGGATGATAGGCAAAATGGGTAATTTGAAACTTAAACGAAACATTTCTTGAAAATTGTACCGAGAGCACTAATTTAATGTTTTCAATTGAAAAAGCTCATCCTGACGCAGCTACTAATGTGAGCTCCATTTGTCATATGTTAAATGAACTCAACGAATCATGTGACCCAATTCGAACCTATGGAACCTGTGAAACTGTGTCAATTCGCATTGACATGGAAAAGCGGATTCTAGAAATTCTCCAGTCCTTCGAGTCGGCCTTCCAATAAATTGCGCCAGTTACTTGAAGGACTTGTCGTTGGACTCCCCGTACGCCAAGCAATACGATCCATGCGAATGTTACGGTGTGTGATTTGCCACCGACAGTGCCTTCCCGACATTTCCAGACGTGACGATGAATTGGGGGAAAATGGTAGAACCTTCCGAGCACGGTTCTACGGTTCGGTTCGCTGAGTTTGCATGGCTTGCTGCTGCGGCTGTGTGGTATTAGGTTACAGACTAAATTGAGTGGAAAAGAAACGACCGTGTTTATGGTATTTAATGTGTTTCTCTCCCGCTTTCCGACATTTTGATTTCGTGCTACCAATCGCCGAAACAACAACATACCTGACAGCGGAACACGAAAACTTTGCGCTCGCTCCGAAATTTCCGAGCTGGATTTTTCCGGAAGATTGTCTTACGCGCGGCTTGCTGTCTGTGGTGTACTGTTTGTGTTTTGTTTTCCGGTTCCGGTTCAAGCCTCGATTGGTTGGCTGGTTCGTTGGTTGGTTGTTTGGTCGGTCGGTTGGCTGGTTGGTTGGTTTGGCATCGTTTGCACCACTGCCAGAGACAACAGATTATGCAATATCACCTTAACAAACGACTGATTTCCTCATTGCCAGCTCTGAGGCGGAGCGTAACGGTACAGGATCAACAAACCCGGTAACGAAAAGAAACCACACTGTTTGTCCTTTTTGATTGTCTGCTCGACTGTCTTCTCGCTGAAGGCGACCAAAGCAAACCTTTGCAGATGAGTTTTTTTTTGCAAGCAGAACCATCAATCGGTGATTTTTTGCGATACCGCTAAATGTATTTCAATACAAAAACAATTATTGGCAACATGGGAAGCCATCGCGGGCAGACAGCAAGACTGGTCGAACTCAAATTAGGGACGCTTGTTTGTGACCGAATGTTCAAAACTTCCATGTTGTCGATGCCAAACACAGCAGAACGGCAATTGGTTTCCAGGCTTAAATGCCAAAAAACTTTGCTCAAAAACATATCCGCTAACTATAACTGCATGGCGTTATCGTTTCGCTGAACTTATGCTAGCGGCACAGGATGAGGAAATTATGCTCGACGATCCCATTTGTATGAAAATGCATCTATTACCGCAGTATTTATTGCCGACATTAGCCAGAGATCAAATAAATTGAACGGATGCACTCGTCCAAAGGAATAAAAACCACAGAACATTTCAGACGGAGTGCAAAGTTCTGCAAAATGATGGCGATTCGTTCTGCGATGTAAAAATGCTAGGAGTTTACCAATTGTGCGACATTTGGATTATCACATTCAAGCAGCTACGATTACGACCTTTTCAATCGCACTAGTACTCGAAATGAACAATTCCTATCATTCCGTATTGCAACCACTTTTTGATTAGGATGAAGAAATAACCATTTATCGGGCTATACCTTTAAGAACACATCGTTATCGATTACTCTTATCCTTTTGCTAATAGGTAAGGTGTAAGAAAAACAGGCTTGGATTGAGTATAAGCAACCAGCTGCAAATGAAATAGAATCCTTGTTCGATTGAAATTGAATCCTCCTCATGCAAAGCACCTCATCATGCCAAGCAAGCACTTCTAGTCATCAGTAATCGGCAGAAACATCTTGTTCAACAAAGAGAGCAGTTCTTTCGTTTGAACTCTTATTCCCACCCTCACACACACACACAAACACACACGTTCAGTTCTCTGTAGTTGCTTCAGGTTTTCTAACTGCCTGAGGCATATGTAGGTAACCCATGCTAGCACAACACAAATCCATCGAACGTGTCCTTTGTACAAGGTTTTCCCCAGAAAAAGTACATCCAGAATCCAATTTTTATGGAATGAAAATTCCATTTGGAGACTCGTTTAATAAAAAAGGTCTCAACATGAATTGAGCAATCGATGAAGACTTAAAATAACGTGTTTTAACCTACTGAATGATAGTTGAGCTACTGAATTTTCCTAAATAATACTTCCTCCAAAGCATGCGTAATGTCTCGCCAATCCACAACAATGATATCTTAATTGGAGAACATTACTGCAGCATAAGCAGAGCCATCATGGGATTAACCTCAAACAGACCAGTTCTATCAACCGGACAGAGGAGGAAAGGCTTTGAATCGATTATCAAATGACAATCGTCTGCCATGAGAAACGGAAGGTTTCCGAATTATGGGACAGGAAGCTAGAATCGTCGTAGAATTTGAATTATGATCAATTGATACCACTGTTGTTCGGTAAGACTTTAAACTTAATTGTTAACGCCCAAATCCTACCGCCTTCTACAACTTCTATGACAGCATTTCCCGAAAGACTCAGGGCTCATTGTTAAAGGGTACAAAATTAATCTATCTTTAATGCATCAACAGTAGAGAACATTTTCTTAAGTTAAAGCTCCAGCGATGTGGTGCTTTTGATGATGGTGGTAGTTCTGAGCAAAAGAAAAAATGGAGTTTTAATCAAGGGTTTCTTAAACTACGAACACTTTCTACCGAATGCAGCTTGAAGCTCGTGCAGCAACGACATGTTTGTAGTTCGTAATGAATTGTAAACACATTTATTACAATCCCCCGTACCAATTGAGTACTGTCCCACAGTCCCGTTCGGTGTGGCCGAAGTCGAGAAACTATGAACTAGCGACAAACTGCCGTGGTGTGAAATAATATCATTTTAATTTTGGGTTATTAATTCGTTGCAAAGGGTTAAGAAGATATTAAGCAAACGCTTCGGTTCGGCGGTGGTTAATGACAGAGAATTAGACAGACTTCACGCCTTGGTTGAACGGCATTCGGTCACGAGAGGAAGGCGCAATGATAGAGCACTAGAACGACATTAATGTATAGTTCTCAGGACGTCGAGTCGCGGCGACGAGGGCGACAAGATTCCGACACAGGTTAAGGAAGTGGATCGTCATCAATCATGCTTACGGAAGGATTACACATGTTGGTATTGTTCGTCCCTCGTTGGGCTTCCCCATTCGTGCGGCGCACGGGGCTCGGTTTAGAAGGCTCTGTAGGTCGCACCAGACACTGTCTGGACGCAGGCCTTTTACACTGGCTTTTAGTCGATTAAGGCTTACATCGACTTCGGAATTCCAACACATTAACTTCTTTTAAAGAAACACAACATACGCAGCTACGGCAACGTTTACTGTTGACGAAAAGGTATTTTGGTTGTGCTGCCTTGTGTACTGCCGGAAACTATCAAATAACTATCCGAACCCGTGCTCCTCGTACACTAGACTGGACCGAGTTGTTGGTGGTCCTTTGGGTCTAGGGGTGGAAAATACCGAAGAGTCATGACTCCCAACGGTTTTCCGTTAGCCAATCGAATGATGACCCTTGCTTCCGATGCGAGAGAGATGGTTTCAGCGGAAGTCACTCTGATCCTTGCCGTGCGGCTCCATCTAACAATGCCGCTAATGTTAAGCATCCCCTCATTCTAGGGTTTGGGCAGCTTTCCGAGTCGATGTTGCCGAGGGTTTTTTTTCTTCTTCGGGTTCTTCCGGTGCTGAGCTGGACCGATTGGATGGTTATCGTGCTATTGCGTAGGAAAAAATAAATTCTTGCAGGAAATCGATAGAAACTAACAAGTGAGTCTGAAGCAATGTTCGTACATGGTTTCTTCACACATAAAAGATTCATTTTTCGCACATTCTTCGTACGCGAACCCCTAGTTTCTCTGTTCGTTTGACTCAATTTCGAAAGTTTTCTTGTCTGTGTGCATGTGTGGTTCTATATTGGATGGATCAGACAAGCCCAACATCGGCCAGGCCAAACGCCGGCAGAAACCGCCCGGAATAGTCTTCATTCACATCCGTTTCGGTACAATTTCATAATGCTTCTTTATTTATGGTGCGACCAATTCGATGGGTGTGGAAAATCATGGCCACAGATTTCCGTTTGCAGGACGTTTTCCCACACTTTGGTGTTTCCTTTTGCCGGAAGTTTTGCTCTGTTTTCTTTCTTCCATTGCTTTGTACTTGCGTCTGGTACAAATCCATAATTCGAATGCTCGAGCCAGCCATGTGTGGCATGACCCTGGTATTTTCGATAACTGTTTGATGTTTGTAACTGCGGTCAGGCAAAGCGGTGGTCCATTGCAAACTATTAGTGGGGTGAATATTTTCAGAATCCAGCAATTGCACATTCAATCGGAACGGATACGATTTGGGATTGTCTTAACAGCAGATGATTCTATGTTGATTGTATGTTTTCTTCTTTCTGCGAAATACATCGTAGAAACATAGAAAAAAGAGAAAGGGTTGGAATGTTTCAAACTTCGTTTTCACATAGACCGAAGCCTTTACCCTTTGTTTTATAATTCTTTTCAAATTTTGATTGAAATATGTTCAATTGTGGAAGGTAGCTAAACTTAGACAGCTTTCTATTTCTATGTATGACAAAAGCGTTATCTTAGAATGAAGCAGGACAAAATTGGATTAACCCTGTAGAATAACAAGAAAAAAACATCATTCAAGAAATTCCGGTTAGTCCTTGGAAGGATGGGAAAATGTTTTTTTTTTTCTGCTACCAAATATTTCGGCGAATAGGCGCTTGGGATCGGCTTGAGGTTGAAGAAAATGTCACCGAAATAATTGTCCCTTTTTCCGCATGAAAAATTACACAACAGCACAGCTCCTGAAAGGATGATACGAATCATGCTTAACATTTTTCGTGTGCGTCTGTCCGCCTCGTGTGCTGCCACTGGAGGCGACGGCACTAAATAGAATTACCTGCAATCTTCTGAACGTCAGATGCACATGTATTGGCAAACAAAAGCCCAACACAAAGCAATCATTTGGAGGGGTTTGAACAGCTTCTTCGCACCCCTTGTCGGAGCACCCTTGAAAGGTCCTTGCTTGTATTCATGTCTCCCACTGTGAGTGACATGACGGCACAGCGGACGCAATAGTCCCAGCCAGCATGTCGATGGCCAAAATTCCTAGAGGTCATAAATCACCACACGCATGCGCATTGTTGCAAAAGTGGGCATCGATTTCTAATGATGATACAATGAACTGAAGCCTGCGTATGATATCTTCTTTTAGGTGGCTTTAGGGAGTTTTGTGCCCTCCAAATAATCGGTCAGTTACTAGGAAACCAGAAGAAATCAAGACTGCCAGCCATTAACACACCCGTACCAATTGATTGCAAGGTTTGTACAATTTGATTAACACATGGAGCCCTTGGTTGATTTGAGGTACATCGTTTTGTGACCAGCATATGCAAGTCTACTGCTGTTCGTGCAATCATAGATAATAAACCGTTCTTTTGAAAAGGATGTTGATATAGAAAGGAGAAAGAGGTTTGAGATTTGTACAATTAAAAATCATCGGCCCGAACTATTGTTGGAAATGCACGCAACACCGTTGTTCTTTAAATAAAAGCAGAATAGAACCCAAAAGGGATCGACACCTATCAGCAACGAATGATCTGTTCCCACTTATGTTGGTGGGCAGGCATGGCTTAGCGAGCCCTGTTGGAACACATTGATGCTCGCGAGGTTTGCTTTGACAGTGTATTGAAACAGCCTAGTTCTTGAAAAGGGATCAAGGATCATCGAAAACGTTCGACAATTCGCTCGGAACGATCTAAAAATAATCACAATAATTGTTCCCTCTAGTTAGAAAGGGGTTGGATGCATCCCGAGGTCGGGAATCAGTGTAACAGATGACGAGCAGGGGCAGGAAATGCAGTCTCGGTTGAACGATTACTTTTGATGTGCCGCTTGCTGCTTAAACTGTCAACTGAAATTATAGGGTTCGGGACGGCTTTCTACGCACCCCCCGCACCCAATGGCCGGCGGCAAAGTTGGTACATATTGAGGTGGGAGTAAGAGTTGAAGGGATGAAGGTTTTGAAAAGTTCTTTTCAACCCTTAGGTGAATTCAAACGATCTATGCACGCCTTATGCAACCCATAAGCTTTAAATTAAATCTTTTCTGCAGTTCGATTCAACAATACAAGTTTTGAAGGAATTAGTATGATGATTACACCAACAAAGCGTCTATGAATTTGGCAATGATGGTGTATGATTTAAATTATTCTCTATCAATAGCACAAGCACCAGATACGAGTTAATGCAAGGCGTTGAGTTATTGCAACCAACCATGAGCAATCACTAATCGTTTCGCAATGAGTCACTGCCCGAGGCTGACTGAAGCATTTGATGTATTTCCGCCAAATATTTTAATCATCAGACGAATATAAATCACCTTCTCCAGCGCTCCAGCTTCGGTGGTATTAGATTTATCACCTTCTCGAGAGACGCCAGCTTTGGAACCTTGCAGCTCATTAACAAGCAAGGGGAGTGATCGGAACCGGTTGATGGTCCTAATAAGTCATACAGCAAACGACCACCGTAGCGATTCGGCTAGAATTATATAAATCAACTTGCTATCTTAGGAGCGGTTTCTTCACTGTGGTTCTGTTGGTTGTTCTTCCCACCTTGGCATCTTTCGTTAGGAAACCCGCTCAAAACAAATCACAGAAAGCACGGCGAAATAGAATGGCCATGAAATAGTAAAGTTCATGCAATAAAAATCCTGCACAAGTCTTCACGGCTACAAGCATACTAGCATAC
Source organism: Anopheles maculipalpis (assembly GCF_943734695.1). Lineage (NCBI taxonomy): Eukaryota > Metazoa > Arthropoda > Insecta > Diptera > Culicidae > Anopheles > Anopheles maculipalpis. The sequence continues at coordinate 98,140,739 of NC_064871.1, read as the reverse complement.
TGCATCAACTTGCATGCTGCATTTTGGCTTTACAAAGCAATCGATTTTACATTCCTTTCTCCTTTCGAACTGCTTCCATTTTTGTGATCGGATTTGATGTATGATGTATGTGAAATTCTACGAAAAACTGAAAATAATACCGATTCGAATTATGCGCTAGATTTATTCACGATCTACTGTGGCCGTGTGCGTGGATCTCGAAAGAACGATTGGATCAGGTAACCAGCAAAACGCAAGTCTAGAAGGTGATGGTTATCGTGTCGTATAAATCAATTTCAGACTTTTTTTTCGGTCTTGTTTTTCGTTCTCGCAGCGAGGCTGGCCACCTTGCTCGTAGCGCCTTAAGCAACAGGATCGTGATCCTGGATTGCCCCTTCACGTTCACGCGCGCGTAAAACATTTGGAAGCCCATCTCGGATGACACTTGCTCCGTTCTACAGGCAGAAGTTTTGGGCCACCCGATTACGATCAAATCTGCACCTAGCGCTTGGACTCGAAGCATTTTTCCATGCCTTTTCACGATCGCATCGGTATCGAGCGAAACGTACAAAAACGCACGCTGTAGCACAGCGAATCAGGGAATCCGGCAAATGAATAAAAAAAAAAAAAAACAGTACCGCCTGAACCATTGTGGGTCGTTGCGTTGATTTATGATTCAATTTAGCATGAAACATACGACTATTTTGGTTTACGGAAAACGAACCCAGCGATTCATTCTGCTCTGTTCACTGGGCGCGAGTCCGCTAATAGTTGACTGGTGATTTATTGGATGCTCCAACATGTGACACGTTCTGCAACAATAATGTCCGGTCGATTAAAGTTAACTGCGTGCTATTCTAGGAACTAGTTTTTTAGGTCTATTCGTTTTAAATTTTTAACTGTTGTGTCCTTATTGGTTGATAGGTGACGCCCATTTCTACACACATCCCAATCTTTACAAAAACTTTCAATATATTGGGACGTACAACTGAAGACCAGTCAACATAGTACATGGTACAATCATATTCGATTGTCATAGAAGGGACAATTTGTCAACAAAAGAAGTTTTGGACACAATGACGCCTCTATGAAAACATCATCTCTGTGCCTTTTGTCATTGCCTTACCGCTATTCTGCTTAGCAACAGATAGGATAAAACAATTTCCTGAGCAGTTATTTATAATTCTACGAGACGAGCTTCTTGGCGTGCGTTAATAGAGAGAAAATAATTTTCAATGCAGGACATAAATCGATTTCCGCTTGTAAAGGATCTCAAATGTGTCCTCGGCCATCGAAGAAGAGAGAAGGTTTATTGTCGAAAGGTGAAGTATTTTTATTCTTTTCACACAAGCGATGGAAAGTGAGGTTAGGGCACACTGGCAACAAAAGGTTCACAGCTTGAAAGGACCAGAAGGAACGCAGAACGGACCCGATAGGCTTCGTTCACGACCGTTGCGCCAACGTGACCGTTTTCCGGAATCACACAACACACAACCCATTCCCAGCGTTTGGCAGCTTCTGGCTCGTCCCTCAATTCTACTGATTTCTAGGTGAGTTTAACCGTTCCCGCGACATCGATTCGGGTTCCAGTGGGAAACAAACATGAAAGTAATTTATTTCATTGGTATATCGGGTAGGTGCTGGGAAAATCATCTAACCCAGAGTCCAAAAAATGACACAACAACCCAACAACCGACGGATTGACGACACACTGACAAAAAGTATTGATCGCTACAGAGAACAGGTGGTTTCGAATGCTTGAGATTTGGAATGGCCCTCGCTGGAAAAAAGGGCTATGTACAGGTAGCACGTAGCACCGCTTTGGACATTGTTGTACCAAAAAGTGGAACCTCAAAATGCACGTTACCATGGTGCCCGCTTCAAAAGATCAATGTGATATAATTCAAACCTTATTTTATGAGTCCCATGGGTCGTTTATTTACAAACGTGGCTTGACAAATTTTCCATTCCTTGTCGTCAAAAAGGCTTGCTTCGGTCGGAGATAGTGGAAACGGCGCGACCAACCTGAAATACAGTGTGGGTTTGTTGAATTTATTGATTTTATTATGGAAATTAGTTTATTGTTCAACCATTTTCTTCGTTTTACTGAGCACAGCCAAACCTGGTAGTGCCTATCCAGCGATGCGTTTTATCGTTGACCACGTGAGGAAGCCGGAATGGCACTCCTTACAATTTATTAGTTCAAAGTGGAATATATGACGAAATGGAATGCCCATTCAACCGTTGAATGGTAGCTTAGAATTTATGTTTAATTTATCATACTGAATCTATTTTCTGGTAGACAAAAGTAGAGGCCGAAATAGAGTCAGAAGATGGAAAATGCTCAAAAAAAAAAAAAAACTAATCATTGTATGCATCGGACGGGCTTACTCACTCTTTAGTCTAATATATGAATCGTACTGTTGGCTGACTTCCCTGCACAACACTTCATTGCTAGGCACAACCGACCCGTGCTTTCTGATGTGTTTAAACAAAAGATGAGCTTTACGCTCGATGTACATTGTGAAACAAATAGGAAGACGCTGTTATTGCACAGCAGACTTTTTATCAATGTTTACGACAGTCAATAGACATGCTTCGGTTCTGTCGTAGCCTCACACAACTAGAAAAGAAATTAGAATACCGCGTAGCTGGGGAAGAGTTTATTTAAATTTGCTGGATGGCATTAAACATTCATGAGCCGTTGTAATATGTGACAACAGAGTGCCCATTTAAAATGTGTCGATGCCATTGCTACATTCCAAGTTTCTAGAATATTTGGCTTCAACTCTTTTACATAATGTTAGATCTTAGGTATTGAACTGCACAGAGAAGGAAGTATTGAGGGCAGCTTGGGCATAAATTCATGCTACCGAAAGTTTATTTTTCGATGGCTGGAATATTGAGACGCGATTGCAACAAAGAACAGAAACAAATTATAATCGTATTTGCTTTACAGAGAATAAAAACCATACTTAGCCCTTTCACTACGACAGTTCTGCTAATCAGCATAGAACTTCAAGTAATAACTATGAGCATCACGGTACGAAGCTTTTCAATGCATGTGGTCATGCTTGATCAAGCGTGCTAAAATTGCCGATGAAAGGCGAACATGATGAAGAAGCGCACTCGGGAAAACAAAAGTAAGCTAGACCTAACAGACCATCAGTAGTCCAGCTGTCAGATTAGACATACGGATATAAGTTTGACTCTTGCGCCGACTTTTGATGGCGTCATAAATATCCCAGCCAGCAGCCGTTCAGCAAATCCGGCCATTAACTGCGCAACCGAGAAGATCAGGATGTAGTTTCCTCGATTTTCCTCGAGCCATGCTGAGAGGTGATGGCTTGTGGAACGATTGTTTGGCCAATGATGAATTAATGGACAACTTTGAATGGCGCACTAACGTCCAACCACATGGAAGAATGGCTAAAGAATACCAGCACAATGGGTCGTTTTGTACACTTTTGCGAAGAATGTAATGCGTTAGACTGATGCCAATATTGAATAGTAACACACGTGCGGTCTCAGTACGTGCTGACAAGAAGCTGGCATGAATTTCCTTGACAAACTGATTGACGAGACAGGATTTATTCATTTGGTTTGAGCAGTATAATAATTCCCACAAAACTAATACATTTTTTATCTGCCAAACTAAGATTCTAATCGTTCGATGTGTTTGGAACGACAGAGACATCATGCGTCTTTCTTGCGTCGCATTCATTGCTTTAAAAATAGGACTACGTTGCAGTTGAACGATCTTGGCTGGCCTATAGTAAGACGGCATACGCTCCATTCTCCACACAGACCGGGAGAGTGTTTTAACTAATGACTGTTTTGTTTCTATCGACGCGGATTCAACAATGTAAAGTTTTTGTGATGTATTCGGAGTGTATATTAAACAGGAGATGATTAATTGTTTCATAGTAATTACCATAAGAACAGAAACCTCTGTCCTCTTGTTAAGCTGCGTCTCAACTCCCCCGTGCTAACTGTTCCGATGTTAACGTTTTTTGACGTTTCTCTATGTTATCTCAAAGCATCATTTTTCGTTCTCTAGAAATGAATAATGAATCTTGAAAAAAACTTAATACACAAGATAATCCGCCAGATTTGTGTGTTTAAAATATTTTAAAACTTTTGTAGAAATTTGTTTTGCTGAGATAAAACAATCCCCAACGTGGAAGGGATCTGCCTAGAGGAGGTTTAAATTTTTAATAGTAAAACACACGCGCTGCGTAACTAAAGCGTCTTACGAGTCACCATCGGCGTAACTAATGGTAGCCTTCGGTCTTAAGCAGCACGTTTTCGCTTGGTATCACTTAAAATCCCTTCATTCTCGGTAGGCTTAAAACTAATTTTCAATTTGAAACCATCAAGGGGAAAGACACAAACTTTATTCCTCGTGGTAATCGTAGCACAGAATCGTAGCCTAGTGGTTTTGCAGTCGCGCGTTTTTGGCAGTTGGGAGCCAATTTGGAGAATTAGAGATTCTTAAGAATTATGGAAGAATTATTTGGCAAGCAAATGCCACAGAGTAAAGCCATCGCCGGAATGAAACGAGACGGGCATAAGGCATAAGGCGTACGTATGAATATTCCCCAGGCAAATCAAATCGCCTTAAAGTCATCAGAGTAGAATTATGTTTCTTGTCTGTCTCGTTGCAGTTGACTTGACCATTCTACGCGCGATTGAACCTTCGCTCCGTGTTTGACGTCGATATTGAAGTTAATATATTATCATTGACAACGCCATCGAGACCGAGGGGAGATTCTTGCTTGAGATGACGGTTGACAGGTCACGAAAAGTCAAGCAAATATAGAACAGACAGCAATTGCAATACTCGTGCAGGAGGTTTTTGAGAATCATTCGATAAACATACGATGCTAGTGATTGTGCTACCCTACCCTACTGGGTTTCAAAATTAAAGCTAGACAAGGGAAGAGTAAGGAAGTGAGAATAACCTGAACGTTACTTCTGTCAGCAGTACTGACTGCGCAATATCATTTTTCATCCTTAACTTCGTCGTAAGGAGGATAGGAAGAAGGGATTCTAGAGAAAAAGGGATATTAGCGGTGAACGTAAAAATTATTGTAAAATTACTCACAAACGTCATTGAATTAGAACTGGGCCATAAATTTATACTTTTACTATTTAGCGATCACATGGCTTTTAAGACAAGTGCGTTGAGTACGGACATACATCGTTTGCGAGGATTTATCTGGAATTTACATTTGAATACATTGCAAATTCAAAATAAAAAAAGTAATTTACAAAACACAAAAGCAAGTTTTGTAGAGCCGTCTTACTAAATTAAATAAATAAAACACATAAGCGGCCCGGTGGTATAGGCGACAGCTGCACCGGTCTTCAAACGACAGGACGGGGATTCAAATCCCATCCAGACCGTCCCCCCGTAGTGAGAACTGACCGACCAACTACGTGGTACCGGCAAGTCTAGAAAGCCATTTCGATGGCTGGCATGACCTTAGAGGTTGTTAACCCAAGGAGATGAAAACACATAAGCAAATGCTAGTTTCTGGTTTAGGAAAACATTTTCTGCGCTTTAAAACTTTCAGAAGGGATAGCAAATGTATTATTGCTTACTGGCAATAAATATTGGACACACCTTTTTCAGGTTTACAGACCCTTTATGAAAGACTTCGAGTGTAGGAGGAGTCGATGTTTTTGGAAGCCGCACCAAGAATAGCATAGCACGCACCGTTTTCACTTGGAGGGCACATTTCCCTGACTACCACGAGTCTGTGGCAGTAAAGATAAAGTCTGTGATGTTTAATCTGGGAAGAATGCAGTGTAATGATTTTAGTGCTTAAAAGGGGAATCTGAATTTGAGGTGCTGCCTCTGTCTGATAACTTTATTAAATAATGCAAAGTACATTTAATAGTTAATGTGTGAAAACAATTCTCCGTGAAAGTACGAGTTATGTGATTGTTGGCTTAACGACCTGTTAGCTCATGCCTACCAACTAATGGCTTATAAGGCTTATTGATACCACATAATTATGTAGTAACTCGTCGCTACGGGAGGACTTTAACAATGATTGTCCGACTACATGTACAAAGAAGAGGTTGTATAAATTGTTACGAAAACTTAATTGATGTGTTTTCATTATTGGTGCTTATCTAATATCTGTCTCATTTACTGCAAGCGTTTAGATTTATGGTAATAATAACCGAGCAGAAGAGTTTTCGTCCCCCTAAAGATGGATGAGTCTCGGGCCACTAACCTATTTCAGCACGGACAGCGAAACCGTATGTCTCTTTTTCAAAATAAACACTATAAATAAGAGCAAATCAGCTTGAAATATTGTCCAATGTAAATTGTGTTCAACATGTTACCGTTGTGTGACAAAAACGCTAAAAAAAAAAAAACTAGTCAACTAACCCTCGGCAAACCGCCATTCAAATGGCGATTTCAGCACAATGCTCCAGCAAACAAAAGACAGCTCCAAAATGGCCGATTATCAACGGGTTTACCGGGTGAAGAATGGACAGCAGACATCCAACATCGTATGCCAATAAACATAAAATGTGCATAACATTTGTTTGCATGCCTGATTCGAGCACGGACCAGATTCGGTGCACGTGTGTGTGTGTTGTACACTATTTGGTCGATTTTTAATGTTCGTGGGTCATCGAAACATGGTTTTTACACGTATAATCGTCAGCTGAGAGCAAAATGCATAAGTTGCCATTTAATCTAATTGAACGCAAACAGCCGAAACAATGTTTTGACAGCGAATAGTGTGTTAATTGGCAGCGCACTACAGATGATGGGTTTGCGGTTGCAATCCGTGAGCTGGAAAACCTCAATTACCTGCCTATGAGGGTTCAATTAAACATTTTGCAAATGCTGCTGTGCTTAGATGTGTATTACGGTGTGAGCGTACAATTCGCGAAAGATTAGATTTGTAGCATCGTACCGTAAAATAAAGATTCGTTTTTCTCTAACAACACAACAGTTTTTGAGAAACTCTTTTGATTACTTTAAGTTCTACCGATATGTTAAGGACCTGCCTGCGGGAATCGGCCAACCAATAAGCCAACACGCCGTAAAGGCCTCCGTGCGCTGGCAGAGACCGTAAAGCGATGAACGCGACGACATAATGACAAATTTGATTTTTATGAAAATATTTTCACAACCTGCAGCGCAAAACCATAAAGTTGCGGTTCATGAAAGCACACCATCGATTGGGATGAAATCCTATCATTTCAAGCGTGCGACAGTACGATAAACACTAGTCACGACGCGTGTGTGCGAGCGCGTGTTTTTATATGCACGAAAGTAGAAGCAATTTATTCCACATGCCCGTGGACAATAGCAAACATGATGCTGCCTTTTTTTCCCCTTCATGCTGCTTTCATTTACATGCCACTGTATTTCTGCGGTTTATATGTGGATTCTACACCTCAGTGCATTTTGTTGTTCTTGCGATTGTGGGCCACGTACATGCATGTTTGGTTATGTTTGTTTCTGCGCACGGGATAACGTTTTTATGAGATCGTTTATTATGAACTTTTGCATATGGTTCGGCGGTGCAAACATTTTCAGCTAGTTGAATTTATGATGTACCCGTTCGAAATCTCTTTCAGCTTTCGCAAGCATAATTAATTAATTTTATCTCTTTTTTTGTCTCTACCACTATTCAAGTTGCTCTATCTTTTTGTAAAGCTAAATTTATGTAAAAGTTTTTTTTTTAAATCTCAAATGGTTCATGCTTCAAAGAACGAGCATGCTTTACCCTAGAGATTTTTGTTGAAAATACGCTACTATCATTATTTTTCAACAACGACCAGCATGGTGAACCCTGGCAAGATATAAACAAACACTGCAATACAATCACACTCATGATAACAATCACTCTAATCCTGGTATCGTCTAACCAAACTTATCAGCGTTATTTCATCTAACCCATGCTTCCATTCACATGTTCATGTTATGGGCATCCGTGTGTGTGCTTGTGTTAGACTTCTACAAAAGATTGTTTTTAATCAGCATCTCACCTCGAACAATTTTTGAACTGCAAGAGGGGGTTGCAGAAATTCTGTATACAATGCCAGCATCTTTACTGTTATCCTTAATCTATCACACGGGAAAAAAAAAGAATTTTTCCTGCGACAACATCCAGCATGGTGGAAACGATTTGTGAATCATATTATTTTTCTCCTACAGCAACACAAAAGTTTAGCTCTATTTTAATGAAGTAATAGTAAAATATTTCTCTAAACCCTAAATTCCTCACGTGGTTTTGGCAGTTTTCCAAAAAACAAACACACTCACAGATTTCCGCTTTCGGTGAGTCATGCAAAACCAAATTAGTTTAAAATTGCATTACAAAAAAGTCTCGCTTTTTTCTTTCAAAACGTTACCTTGCTACACGCGTGCTCTGGCGATAGTGGTGCAACATTACTACTGAGTTTAGCATACAAATGCACCACACGATTTGGGAAGTAAAGGAACGCCATTTTCGCAACTTGGCTTGTTTTGTTTTCCCAAAGACTGTTTTTCATCCTGGCAAGAATGCTGCACTGCAAGCGTAGGTCCGTACTGGCGTAGAATGTAAATTGGTCGAAATCAACATGGTTAAGTAGTTTTGTGTCGGTTTAATGCTTCAAGCGTCATGCAGCGAGTGGAGTGGCTTATGAGCGGGCTGCGAAGAATGTACAAAATTTAGCACTCCTAGGATAGCGTTATAGCTTTGTAGCGGTTGGTGTTGATGATGGTGGCGGCATATTCATAGTTTGGCTCCAATCCTACCAGACATCCTTCCACGGTCCTGTTGCTGCTTCCCACCGATGACCGAGCAGAGCCGGAGCCTGAGAAATTGTGCGCACGGTCGGCATGGACGGTTGTTTCGGCACAGGTATGTAGTTGCTGTGTTGTGACTCATAACAAACCCATTGCAAACAAAATCTCTCGAGCTGGCTGGGACTCAACATTTTGCAGCATCTGTTCTGGCGGCAGCGACTGTAAAGCACTCGACCCTCGAGCCATCGACCTGCAACCCTAGCGTTATACATTTTCCTTCTAGGAACACTGGCAAGACTGTGCCATTTGTTGCGACCCGCAGCAGGAATATGAGGCACAACAACGTTTAATTTTTAAGCGGTTGGTTGGCTAGAAAAATAAATACCGTCTCGGTTGTTTCAGTTTTGAAGCATGCGCTTCAAATAGTTGGAAACCACTTATGGGCCTTTGTTGTGCGAAAACGATTTGTTTCTGATCGGAGAGTTTAGATGTCTGTTCATTAAAGCTGTACACTAAACTAAACATTCACAAACTGCGTTACAACTTTTAAAATTTACTCCCTTTTTCGGTTGGGCAACAGAATCGATCGAAAAATGTCCATGTCATGTCGTTTAATAAGGTTATTTAAAAATGCAAAACAGTTATCATCACGCATTATGCCCTCGTTCCCTGTTGTCGTAGTTCTCCTTACCCAACCTCATTAAAAATGGACTATGGTAGGAAAAATAAATCTACCCGTAGCTCTCAATCTCGAAAAGTGCGATTAAAAAAAAAACGATCAGAACAGCGACACATGCGCCAACCACGACCTGGTGAAACTGGGGTGAAGCGATGTTATGCAGCTACAGTCAATGTGCGCTTTCCCGCCGATGATAGTAATCCGTCCCCTGCATTAACAGCGCATAGATTCATTTCGGCGCATCAACAGCTTAAACCAGGGGACAGTTATTATTGCGATCCTTTGTGCCCGTAAATTGAGTCCTGCCTTAACACTTCCGAATCTCTTTGCATTTCCCTTCGTGATAGAGGCAATTATGCGTCGCCCGAGGATGTCGTTCAAAAACAAGGGGAAGGATAAAATAGAACGCTTAAACCGATAGTGGTTTGAAGTTTAAATAGAGTGAGAAAGAAAAAAGAAAACTAACCGCAATAGGGTCTACTTGGCTGTGGTTCATATCGCTTAATTTATAAACCTATCCTCCGATGCACGTTAACTATCGACAATGCACCCTTTTTGTGTGACTTCAATGATGGTGAGGATGAAATAAATAACGGTTGAACCATGTCAACGTCTTTGAAACTGGTTTTTCCAGCGTATTTATGAGCGTGAATTATGGGATGATAATAATGCGAAAAAACTTCTTGGGAACCACTAAAGGAACTTGGTGGTTTTATCTTTTATTTTTGAGGTTTGTGTAGAGGAAGCATCGCAAAAGTTTGGTGTCGTTGTTTTCGCTTTCTCAGAGATTGAGTAGTTGTTGATTTCCCCAGGAGCAAAAACTCCTCAAGTGCATGAAGTAATTTTGTTCATCCACTGTTGAAAACCAACTACCGCTTATCAACGCTTTTGAACCGACGAGTTTGACCGCATCTTTCGGTACGGTTCTGTTTTTACAAGTTTGATGTTTCCACTTGCACCACTGAACATCAATCATCACTTAGGCTTTACGAAACATTTGTCAAAATTGCTGGCTCAACACATAAATGTTTCTTGTGCTGTTGAGCCGTTGAAACGATTTCTGGGGGCCCTTAACGCGAGCACCCCATCAGCTTAGACCCGTTTAATGACAGATTTTCGCTTTCAGCTCGATCGACTCTATTTTAAGCGCAATCCGGAATAAAGTGCCATTTTACGGTGCTTTATTGGAAGAGTGATCGGAGGTTTTTTTTCCTTCTTGCTTCTTACTGAATGTCACGGGTGGACGTTATGATTGCGGGAAGAATGCTTGCAGCAACGAGACCAGCGTCAACGCGTTGACGATGTATGATTTTTCACGCACCAATCTTACCACACGGCTTTTCTTTTTGAAACTCCGGGCCACCAAATCCTATTCCGAGCAGCAATAAATAGGTGCCGAAATTGAAAATCGTAAAATAAAATCCCGTCGTTTACTGTTTTAAAACTTAAATTCGGTAAGATTTACGATGCAGTTCTCCCACTTACACTGGCATCTCGTTCTCCCATTGACATCTCGGTCTCGACAATCTAGTCTCATTGCCAAGCAGCCGCAACGGTTAGCTTCTCGTGCTATAGAAGGCGCATTCTTCTCATCCAGCATCCAGACTCAGATCAATCTCCTACTGTCCGCACTGTTCATCCGTATTTTCCAGCACACCACACTCATGCACTTATGTGCCCCGATATGCTACTTTTCCACATCTTTGGGCCCAGTAATGCTGATGGATATTTTATGTGATTTTGGACCGTTTAAAAATGATACCCACCGCGCTTCAATGCCACGAAAGCGTTTCGTAAAAATATGCCCCAATAGCATCCACTTGCAGATCGCTTGCTCGGTGGCCGCGTGCTTTGACGAAAATGTTACCAATAAAACTCTTTGCAGCAGCAGCAGCAGCAGCAGCAGCAGCACTGTGGAAGCAAATTTCACTTCCAGTGTGCTGGTAGAGCGCACACAGAAGACCAAGACCCGTTTGTTTATCCTCCTCCAGTACATAAAATAATAGCGAAGAAACTGTCGACAGCGCCCCAGTCGACAGATGTCGTCAAAAATTTGACTCGCATGTCACCAACGTGTCGGTACACGTGTGTCATGCTCGTTGTCATCAATCGTCTGCGGCGTCAGTGTCTCCACCGGGAACTCCCCGCCGAAAGGATCAATATGCTTTCAAAGTTGCAGCCAAACGAGGAGATAAAGAAATTTTACGATGTTATTAAATTTCGTACCAACCGTTACACGGCAGCGGCTTGTTTGTAGAAGTAACTGATTGAATACATGGTGATTGATAGGTCATAACATGGGGGTCGATGTGTGTCATTACCTTCAATCTGTGCGTCGCGGGAACCCACACATTCAGATCGTTCTCCGTGCGCCCAACACCACAAGCAATATTCTCGTAATTACAGTTCCGCTGGATCCAAATCTCTTCCCTTTAATAGGATTAGATGCCTTTCAAACCCTAATCCGCCCCCCATCCGGGCGAACCTGTGAACTTGTGCGCTGTCGCAAAAAGAGAAACAACAAAATGTAGTAGCTCCAAGCAAAATGAGGTTTCCACCAAGTTGAGTGAATCTGTTAGCCAAAATCCGCGACCATGGCTGACACGGCAATACGCACCAGTACGGTAAAATGGAAATCTTTTTCCGTAATCCTCCATTTTCACGTGACCAGCGAATGGTCACTGGTTGCAAAACAGTAACTTCCAGTTGCTCTGTGCAGCAGTAGGGTGCTTGCGAAGAAGACAGGTTCGGAAATTGTGCGCAGATATTTCTATTTAACGATTATCGGTCAATTATGCAAACAACAAGCAACCGAAAGCTTTCGTGAATTGTTTTTGTGTTTGCGTTAATGTCCTTAGGTTTTTGCGCCGTCCCTGCTTATTTGCTTACTGATTAGCTTTCCGTCGCTTCCAACCCAGAACCTGTGGGGAGATTAGTGAGACCGGCTCTCTTCTGTGATCGAACCCGGATCAGACCGAGAAAGAGTCGGATACACACACAAACACACAGTTAATGGTGCAGCACCAGAATACCTGCTGTCAATTATTTTAATCCTACGGTTTCGTCCATCTGAATAAACAATAAACGCACAAATCCAAGGTATTCCTGAGAAAGCAGGGCAAAGTTCGGCTTTAGCAGTTGGGAGGATTCGCCCGGGAATGCGCACCGTGCTTCAGCAACGGTAAGCTTTTGCCAGCAGACATTCGAGAAGCTCACTCGAATGGAATTGTCCTTTCTCCGGAGGGCTTTGCTGATCCTAGTATGGGTCACGCATATGCCAAACAGCATTACGCCTACACTTGGCAAAACCATCAAGGCACAGACACTGAGACATGTAGAGAAACAAATATATCCCCAAGTCCACATCGCTTGACCCGAAGAATTACAACGTTCTTGAAACTAATTTCTCAGTCAGTCAGAGTTCTCAGCCACAAGCGCATCCGTGCACTTGTGATGCGGTCATCTCCGGCCACCCGGGCAATCCCAGCATGTGTATGTGTGATGTTAATTAAAGTTTCGTTCGGTAATGGTGATTCACAAACGCTGCAAGTGTTATGTTTTCTTAACACAAAGCAACAACCCGTACGATCAAGAGTAGTAGGTAATGGGAGCGAAATGAAATGAAAACGATTCGTAGAAAACTTCAATTAAATGCTAACCGCACCGATGTTTCTAGTCAATGCGATTGGTTGCGGTGTTCTAGAGCTTACCGTTGCACTATTTGAGTGTGGTAATTCATTGACAGAGAACCCACAACGGGGTAGGTTAATCGTTGGTCGCCCGGAGAGATGTCAAATAGAATGAAATAAACTCGCTAAAATCAACTGTAAAATTAGTTTTACTTACATTTTTAAATATAATTCAAAACAGTACCAGTACACGTCTTTCTTTGTTGAACTCTCGGTACTCAATCGTCTCTGTTAAATTCTGACATCATCCCACATAGATTAGGTTGAAGGCGACCGAAGCGAGCTTAGTTGAATTTAACTAGCATTTAAAACTATTCCACTAATGTATTTAATTACATTTATACAGAATACAATTATCATTCCTTAGTAAATGGTTCAAAAAGTCAACAAGTTGGACATGTAATGATCGGACAACATTTAATATTAAGTGAAGAAGTTGGCGCAGCATGATAACATGAGCGACGATGATGCTACAATAGAAGGAGTGTAATAACAGATAAAAGACGAAATGCAACAAGAAATGTGCTTTGTTTCAACGCACGGCTTCACCGGGTCCAGATCTAACGATCCCAGCGAAGGAAGTTAAATAAAAACAGGGAAAATATTACACAGTTTTATCACAAGCTAATCTTCACACCCCCGTGGTGCAATACGTAGTATTTCAACTGTAGCCCTTTCTCCACACATAGAAGTTCATTAATCATTTTTTTCTAACTGCTCAGCCACTCACGACCCCACCCAACCATGAGAACTATCGATGCCACCAGTAGCCTCCGTTTGCGTAGAGAATTTAAAATATTTCAAACCCTAAACCCACATTAATAACGATTCCTACGGCACAACAATTCCTTAATCAGGCTAAGCTGATCGATCCGCATGATTAATGACTGTGCTGCGAAATATTACAATACATGGAATGTTTCTCCCTTTCGACTGTCGTTTTTTTTGGGCGACAAGAGATGCAACCGAATTACTTACTGGCTGCTGCAATTTTCGTTTGATTGGATGGCGTTTTAGGAAAATTTTCCTTGCGCACTTAGCACACGGTTATGACGGTACATCCAATTTTAATTAATCTTTCTTGGACCTCTTCCCAAGCTCGAGCTGTTTTCGCCATTCGCTTCACCGACAATCGCAGATGTACGAACGTTGCTTTCTCCAGCGAAAGCCTGACGTATTTTTCCACATCGTTTTTTTCTAATCCTTTCACGGTTCTCATCTTTTTCTCTTTCAACCTGAGAGCTTGGTGCGATCCGTAGGCAGCACAGCATGCACAACTAGCACTCCGTCATGGTTGGACAATTTTCTGTTTTTAACAATAGCAAATGGAGCAAAGAATTCACAACTGCTTTGCGATCATTAGGCGAAGCTCTTCAGGGTTCCAGGTAAGCAGATAATCTCCACTTTGGTACACATCATGTATGTCTGTCTGCTTGCTGTTTTTTCCTCCTATTACTGCGCTCGGCTCCTCAATCATGAGCTTCATCGGCATTCATTGGAAGTGGATGGATTTCCAAATCAACATTAATCCCTGCTAACAGCCACCTGCAATTAAAGAATACCTTCGTCAGACGGTTCCGTTCCCAGCCCAGTTCGCCAACATGCGTGCGACGAAGCTTAGACCGGAGCTTTGAAACGGGCTGTAACTCGTTAAGCTGCAGGAGGCTGTCAGGCGGCCTCCCGGCCGTAAGGCTCTTACGTTATTCCAGGACATTTGTTTACACGAGAGCATGTGAAAAGTGTTGCCGTTACCTAATCGTGGAACAGGTCGGATTGAAAAATGGGTTGCAGAAGATTAGAAAATAGGATTGTTATTTGCAGACTCATTGATTCCACAAATTTTGGCACAGTCCCGACTATCCCGAACAGCTGGGAACATCATACAACGCGCTCAATTGGGCATGGATCGCTTAGCACTTATTTAAAATCTTTCCGCATCAATCATCAAAGATTACTACTGGTTTGATGTTCAGTTGTTGGAACTCAGAGAACTCTGGGGAAATTATGAAAACTTGAAGTTAGCTGTATGTGAAATTGTTGTGAATGTGGGCACCCAATATGTGGATCTTGCTTATATGTATAATCAATTTGTCCGTTCATATAATCCATTTCCACTATTTCAAACAATGTAATAACAATCAAGATAACAACGATGCGTTATCAACGAGCTGCTGATACACAGTGTTACATCGGAACAATCCGAATCCAATAGTAAGCTGTTCTTGGTTTCACCTAATTTACGACATCATTACATGGTAACAGCGCTAATAAAGTCATGCTTTTATACGATTATAAATCGCTTTTCTGCCAACGTTGACAAAAGCAATCCGCCTAGCAACTGTCGGCAAACTTTGGCTGTCCCTTCTGCTTCTCCCCCTTATTTGGCCTTTGCCAATGGGCGTGAGCTGGGTCAGGTTTCAATCGTTCATTTATGATCACAGCTCATGCTATCCGTCTCAGAAGCTGCTGCTTTTGCGGCTGCTGGTGGTGCTGCTGCTGCTTCTGGATACACTTGGAACCGTGTTCAAGTGCCCTTCTGCGACGCGATGTGTTTCGTAGGAAGAAAAATGTAGTAACATTCGTTTGGATTACGCTGTCATCACGTCCGGCTGTACGCAGCGCCGTGAAACTCTACCGGAACGCCATAGCTGTACTGTCCTGCATTTTGAAACACCTTTATCTGCCCACACCGTTCCTTGGGAGGGAAATCGTCATCTGATCACGATGGTGATGATAGGGATGGTACGCTTTTCAAGGTGCGAAAAGAGTTAACTGGCGGAGAAGTGGTAATGTGCTCACCAGACACATCCGTGATGTTCCGCTGAAATGACATCGTAAAGCGATAGTGGGGAACACGCTATCCGCTCCTTTACAAATACGACGACAAGCGAACGGAGCATCCATCAACCTCCACCATTAACTTCCACATAATCATAAGGTATCCGCAAGTGATTAAATGATGAAGTGATAATTCTACACGACTGGCTTTATCAAGATAAACGAAACCAAAAAGGCACAAAAATATACGAACAAACTTACGCACAGCTCAACAAAAGCCGATAATGCAGTGAGGAAATGAAATCTACCGTTTTTTAGACGTGCTACGTATCTTCAAAATATGTGAATAAAACATATTGCTTAGATATTTTTGTTTACAGTTTTTGCTATGCAGATAAGTTTAAATTTATGTTTATAAAATGCTACAATTTGGCACTGATTTTTCTGTTCAAAATCATCAAGTACTTGGCATACCATCATTCACAAAGGTTTTTGAACGACTTGGAGACTATGCATTCGTTGAATTTTTGTTTTCAATTTAAGGTTCGTTCGTTACACAAATATATCAACTCATTTTCTCAACAGAATAAACATAATAAATATTACACTAAAAATGGCAACCAACAAATGCTGCTCAAAGAAAAAGACATTCCCAAAATAGATTTGTAGGTTTTTAATTGTCATAAATGAAACGTTTCGTCCCAGATTGGATACTCATTCCGGAGAAAAATGTCTCGAACTCGACTATTCACGTATCGGTACATCCGCTCCGTCTGTTCCGGTTACAAACGTAAACCAAAAGCCCATAGATAACGGTTCCAGTTTTCCCCCAATAGTTTTCTTTCTAAATAGGGTCGATTGGTATAGAATTTGAGCGGTGCTTCCTTTTGCTGACACATAAATTGCGTAAATACTGTCATTAAAACCCCTTTTTCCAGCATCCTTTACCTTCATCGATTCCATAGGGTTGCCGAAAGTGACAGGTCTCTGGGGTCTGGTAATTACCGATGGTCAAAAGTGATTAACGTGGCTAACAACCATCTGTTGTTTGTTGAATCGAACCGCGTTTTGCCATGCTTTTTCTATTCTACCAAGGCTTGATATAACTGTTTGATAGAGGTAATGTATTAGATCGATTTTTAAAACTATTGCTCAAACATTCCTTTTGGCATTTTTGATGATTCAATCTCATTTTCTTTAAACTAACCGGGAACTACATCTGATTCATATTGCTTTATCGGGGACCTACATTTATTCCTCTGCATTATCATCATTGAATGCATGTGTGTTTGGCGTGTTGTTGCCTGACTGCAACATATTTTCTGTAAACATGCAAGCCTAATTCTCAATACGGAATAGACCATACCCACACATGGAGAGAGGGTATGATGCGAAAGAAGTTTCAAGCCTTGCATCATCTCAAAGTCATTCTGATAAAATGTTAAAAATAATAACATCTCGACCATCGCCAGCATCAGCTTCGGTTGTTCCGGCTGGTATGCACAGTCTAGTTTTGATAAGGCACCCGACTGGTTGAGATCGCAATTCTTGCGATGGAGTTTAAACTGTTAGTGTGGAAAGTTGGCTTATTGTGCATTTTTTCTCAGCATCCTGTTGTTCAAGCACAGATTGCCCCGTCCTGCAGCGAGTATGTGAAGTAAGTATTTTTTCTATGTTAAGGTGGAAAATTGTGTTCGAAACCGTACAGCTGACGGTCGCACGTTCAAATTATTAGGCAGTACTATGCAAACCCTTCTACGTACTATACGACTGGTACGGTGTACTGTGGAGGATGGCAAAGGAGAGAAGTTTCGTACCAATGCCCCAAAACGACTTGTTCCGTAAGTAACACTCTGGAGTAGGTATATTTTCTGCATGCAGGGCTGATGATTGATGATCGATTTTATTTCATACTTCAAAGCTGGAGTATACAGGATCATACAAAACAGTATGCTGCAGCGGTTACTACACCAGTTCCGATGGCCTGTGTTATCCGGTTTGCACATTACGTTGCGAAAATGGTTACTGTGCGGAGCCGGAAAAGTGCGCTTGCTCATCCGGATATACGATGATCAGTGGCATTTGCAAGCCCGTATGCAGCCAATGCCAGAACGGGACCTGCGTCGCTCCGAATCAGTGCATCTGCAACAAAGGGTTCGAGCGCAGTAATGCCGGCACATGCATTCCAAAGTGCACCGACGTCTGTCTGAACGGGATCTGTAACGCGAAGGGCGAATGTGTTTGTGCGGAGGGTTACTTCAAAAGTACGGCGATCGCTAGCTTTGATGGGCTCGTCAACGCAACACTGTGCGTACCGAACTGTGATAAGCCCTGTCAAAATGGTCAGTGTGTAGGGCGCAATCGATGTCAGTGTCGCGTTGGGTATCAGCCTTCAAACGATCCATTTCAATGTGAACCGATCTGTACGAATGATTGTGCTAATGGTAAATGCATTGCCCCTGACATCTGCGAATGCAACGAAGGCTATCGCTACGACGTGAATCGTTGTGTTCCAGTGTGTGATCCACCGTGTCTCAATGGAGCCTGCATTCAGCCCAACGTGTGTATCTGCACGGAAGGATACACGAAGAGGAAGGAATCAGCGGATCACGGCGGATCATGTTATCCAGTATGTGATCCTCCTTGTGAAAACGGACTCTGTTATCTTCCTAACCGCTGTGTATGTCATGATGGCTACGAGGAATCGCCGTTCTTGAACCACAAATGTGATCCGATCTGTGATGAAAAATATGTTAACAAAGAAAATGGCATCTGTGTAGCACCAAATGTTGTGCAGTGTAACAAACATTACCATCTGACACGACTCCATCAAAGTGACAAACTCGGATGTGAACGGATCTGTAGCCCCGAGTGTGTTAATGGTCGATGTGTTGGAAATGATCGATGCGAGTGTCACGAAGGATATGAGGCACGGGAGGATCTTCCTAATATTTGTATGCCGATTTGTAATCCGCCCTGTGAGATGGCACAATGTATTGCTCCGAATGTGTGTGAGTGTCATGAAGGACACGAAAAGAACGAAACGCATCTTTGTATTCCAGCCTGCAACTCTACCGTGGTGGACTGTACCATGGGCAGTTGTATTGCGGTGAATGTTTGTGAATGTGATGAAGACTACGCGCTAGAGATGGGTGCGGATGGGGTGAAGAGATGTGTTCCTGTATGTGATCCGCCGTGCAGTTTTGGCACGTGCGACAGTCCCAATGTGTGTCTGTGTTGGGAGGGATACAACAAATCCCTAACTGCGTCTTCGGTTTGTGAACCATTCTGTGTGGATGGTTGCGAAAATGGTACTTGTGTGGAGCCCGCGACATGCAAATGTCTCGAGGGATATACAGCTGTTAGTGAGACTGCTTGCTCTCCGCACTGTGATCCTCAGATAGTCGATTGCGAAGTGGGTGGTTATTGTGTAGGGCCCAACGCATGTGAATGCTACGAAGGATATAAACTTCAATTGGGTGTTCTACCCGATCGATGCTTGCCACAGTGCTCCACTCTGCCCCACAACGCCGAATGTATTGCCCCGGATGAATATCGTTGTATGGACGGTTATCAATCTCTTTACGATCAGGAAGGGCTCCAGGATCAGTGTGTACCAATCTGCGAGCAAGAGTGTGAAAATGGTACCTGTACAGCTCCCAATCAGTGCACTTGCTTCGAAGGATACGATGCAGGATATAACGAAACTTGCAGATCCATCTGTGAGAGAGACTGTGAAGGACAGAGTGGTGTTTGCATCGAGAACCTTTGCCAGTGTTTCGATGGTTACAACAACCTGGTAAACGCATATCTTTGCTCACCAGTCTGCGCTGGATGCGAGCATGGCGAATGCTTAATGCCAGACGAGTGTTCTTGCTTCGACGGATATGAGATGAACAATATTACCGCTACGTGCGAGCCTGTGTGTGATAATTGTACCGGAGAAACATACTGCAAATCACCCGGCCAATGTGCTTGCTACGGAGCCTTTATTATGATCACGGACGAACAGAATACCGTGCATTGTATTTTACCGCCGGAATCGATCCAGGAGGCTCAGGATAACGTGGTTTGGCTGGCCATCATTGGGACGATAAGCGGTCTTACAGTACTGTTTGGAGTAGCATATGTTATGTACAAGAGATCTTCTGGTAGCTTCAACACAGCAGGTATGTGGAGCTGCCCTTGCAGATGATTGTTCATTCATGTTATTCTTCTCTATTTTCACAGTACGAATGAGCGATATTAAAAGCATAGATTGATCGGTCTGGAGTGTTTCCCGAGGAAGCATTCTTATTTTTATGGTTTTCTGTTTTACGCTATAGATAGCACATTGGCATGCTCAGTTTTCCTCGAACTTTGTCACATCATACTTTAAATTGTTAGATGTTTTCAACCCAGGATCCTTTAATGGCCTTTTGGTCGCATGTGGGCGGCTAGACAAAAAATCAAATCGCTTGAAAGTTCACACACACACACACACACAGTTCTGAGTAGTTTGCTCCCTGTGATCGCAAAGCAATTCTAACGCCGCATAATTTCGCGTCGAGACGGCAGCAGTAGCAGCAAAAAGTCAATGAATAAATGTTATTTATGACCTGTCACGATATATGACTTTGGTAGCGGAACCTCCCAACGATACACCCCGTTCCAGCAGAGTCGAGAGACGAATGTTATGCCGCGACACCATGAGTTATATGATAACACCATTTCGGTCCTGTTGCCCAAACCAGACGAGACGGCAATGCCGAATGGGTTCCAAGACCACCGATTGGACCAGTTTCCACCCAGCAGCAGTAGTTGTGCTCCACCCCTTTTTGCGAAATGGAGAAAAACCCACCAACTCTCTGTAAATTATTGCTCAATAATAAATATTTTTCTACGAATATATTTCGTTTTCTTTATGCTTACTCCCGAGCAACGTCAGTGCTTGCGGTTGTCATCTATGCAGGCGAATGTAGGGCCACTTCAATAAGGTAGGTGTATGCAAAACACACTGCTGCAACAGGATATCCGCGGTCGCCCATGGATGGCTATCCTATCGGTTCTATTGTATCGATGGACAGAAGAACGCAAGTCGAATCGAACAAAAAACGAGTATGAATTGTGCATTCAAATTATTCAAATTGCCATTAAATGATATACTTCCGTTCCCCACTATAACGGACACATTCATTTACGATGCGGTAATCAAAAGCTTCCATCATTCATCGCGAACCCATCAGCAGCAGCTTTATCGTTTAAATTGGTCGGATGGATGGACTTAAACTTTCAGTGCTATGCAAAAGCTCACTCCCCCCCCCCCCCTCTCTCTCTCTCTCTCTCCTTATGGTGCCAGTGCTTCCCCTGGTCTTCCACAAAAGCCTAATAAATAAATCAACTGCAAGGCAAAGCATCAACGAGCTAGAAAATCATCATCACGCAAGCTGTGAAACACGGCTATTTAACACATTGATTAATCATTTCTAGGAACTAACTATTAATCATCTTCTGATAGGTGAATCCGAAATGGAATCCGATCGAGAGGCGCCTAATTCGAAAGCTGCAATGTGTTCGGGTTTTCGAAACAATTTCAGCTCGTAAGCTTCTCTCGTTGGTATTTTTAACTCTCGTTGGTCTTGCGGTTGGCCAGCGAGTGATGCGTTGGAGGTGAAAGGACAATATCAAAACCCACTTCCATTCGGTCCAATCACCGGTTGCCGTACAACTGACGGGTTATAAATGTGTCGATGCGATCAATTGACAGGCAAATTTGGAATGATATATTTCCCGCACGCAGAAGATGATGATGAGCAGGAAAGTTCGTGCGGATTGATGTAATAATCAGTCAAAGCACCTAGTTCGATCGAATTTTGCCATTTATTCCAAATAAGCACTGGTTATCGATACTTCCGTCCGATGGTGCTGCTGTGTTTATAATCTAACGACACTTTTATTCATTCCTTACCCAAACATGCGCAATCGTGCAGGGAAATTTGTTTGACCAAAGTGTAATCAACAATAGCTTAAATCTTCACACACACACACACACACACACACACACACACACACACACACACACACACACACACACACACACACACACACACACACACACACACACCGTGGCAAATCTCTCCTAATGAAGCTATTTTATGAGCCGCTACTGCAGAACACACAACAGCCAACCATGTCGGTGCTCATAAATTAGCATTAATATTGCTAAGCTCAGAGTGTCGTATTTTTGCCATTTCCGCAAACTGCCATTTGCTTCCCGTCAACATCGCGCGCCAGCGTTTCATTTTTATTTCGCGTGGAAAATGTTTTTCCGCCACTAATACACAATCCGTTGGTCACGGCGGTTTACAAGCGGATACTAGGCGAAGGAAGTACGCGAAAGAACACGGCCATAGTAAGTGTTTTTTTTTCTCTTCCACATATAACGAGAGTGAATGGCATTAGCTTTTCTTAACTACATTCTTATTCTTGGCACCTTATCGCATCGCGCGGTCGCTTGGGTGATTGTGTAGGTGTGCCGCGGTGAAGGACCCTGCAAACACCCAAGACGACAACAGTTGACGTCATGTCGCTGCTTAACACTAAATCCCAACCTCGGTAAGGTTACCGGCCCGGAGACGCCTGGAGACGCCTGGAGACGCCATCGTCGACATGTCCGTGAGGCACAGAGCTTTTGACAGCGGAAAGCGATACGGTATTGCATGTATGCATGAAATGAAGTGATTATTACATTTTGCTTTCAACTAAAACCACCACCCCATCGCCAACCCAAGCATACCGTTCACGCTGGCAGGGTTTTGCCAATTTTGTTTGGCAGTTTTTGTCGAGCAATTTGTGTGCTCTAATAACTCACCTTAATGCGAACCGTCATACAAATGGCTTTATTTTCTGGCAGCATGCTAACACGCGGCCTATGCCTTGGTATGGGCGTGTGTGAGTGGAAACATTGTAGAAAACTTTGGCCTGGCGCCTTGATAGGCATCGGACTCCAACTAAAGGTAACTACGATAAGAAGCCGATGCTGAGCTGAACGGCACATGACAAATGATGCCTGATTATGACACCAGTACAATCTTCTAACGATGCCATTTTCGCCTTATTTCTGACAGGGTTGATTATTTCGTCACAAGCAGCCATATTGTGTGGTTATGTTTTAACTGTGTTTACTCATTATCCTGCGACAATTTGCATCCTCGAAACATGTTGATTTTGGAGATTAAAGAGATAAGAATAATTTCTTTCAATTGAACCACCTTGTTTTGCTTTCGTAGCTTTCGATTTCTTGACAGAAGTAGCCATACCGTTTTTTGTTAGACAAGGTTCCTTGGATCAATTATTTCTTCAATCAAGGATCTCTTCAAAGATCAAGTCTTATACTCCTCCCACTGTTAAGGCCGACACTGCATTGAATCTATTCTTGCACATATTTGAAAGTGCAAACGTAATATCTATGTTCGATTCAAATAACTTATCGTCCAGTGGACAGATGATATCATTTATCATTATGTCAACAAGCACCATGTTTTACTGTATACCTGTCTAAACCGGCTGCTACCTTCGGAGAACATTTAGGGCAAGCTAATAAAAATGCAACAAGCCAAATGTTGCGGTAGGTTCAATTTACGCAGCAAACATAGCCAATGTGTGTCCATTTTGGATTTTTTTTCGTTTTCTACATTTAGATGCGACGCAGAAATAACAAAAGTCAGCGAGCTTTTTGTTTCCCCCGGGGGTACAATTATGACATTTTCATGTTTTATTTCCTCGGGTGCTAAATTTATGCAGCGTTAGGATTTCGTTTTGGGAAATTCTAGCAGCAGACGGCATTTCAGGCATTTATCCTTATTCCCCGCGCTGTCACACTTAAAACTCGGAGGCTCGCTGACATTGACGAAGGTTTGCGCCGTTTTGTGGATCGATTACGGTACCCGCAAGGTGACGCCATAAGACGCACGTGCCATCCAGAGACGTGTGAAGTGTTTCCGGGGATTAGGATAAGTGGTCCAAAATCTAAATAATTGAAATTTTCAAAACTTTGGTGTCAGTAACATTGTTATAAAACTTGTATTTCATCAAATTTGTCAAAAGTTTTTGAGCACTCTTTAACCTGCACACTATCAGCAACAGTGAAAGCAGTCTGCTTCTACTGTCTGCCAAGGATTTCATCGTTGAAACATGACATCCCAACGTGAGTGCTACCTGAGCAATCACTTTATCATTATTTTTGGTATCCACTGGCAAAACCATATCTTCTGCCAGCGAGAGAACCCTGGCCCAACCGATCCATTACGTTCTTCGTACGTA
Source organism: Anopheles maculipalpis (assembly GCF_943734695.1). Taxonomy (NCBI): domain Eukaryota; kingdom Metazoa; phylum Arthropoda; class Insecta; order Diptera; family Culicidae; genus Anopheles; species Anopheles maculipalpis. The sequence goes on along the minus strand of NC_064871.1, from coordinate 98,116,543 downwards.
ATCAAAATTTCCTGAGGACAGGCCGAATTTAACACATCATCACATAATTCATCCAGCAGCATCCTCCCTTTACATCCTTACGAAAATAACGAATGTCCGAAATCCGGATACGGTTAAGTCGAGCCGGCGCTCGGACCTCGATACCTGCAGCACATTCGGCAAACATTCGGCGGCACTTGAATCTTCCATGCCCGTGTTGCGCCCGCCTTTCGTCGGGATCGCCTACTCTGTAATTAATAATATATTTCCTGTCGCTTTCAGGAAGGGTCGAACAGAAACTCCGAGCGCCTTCTATTCACGGATCACTACGCCGCCAGTAGAATGTGCAAATTATAGGCTTTTTTCACTTGTCCAGCAGACGAAAAGCGTGGTACTGGACACATAAAAAATCGAAAAATGCCTCATCTTGATCATGACCGAATCCGAAGACGCCGCCGACTCAGCTACAGCAGCGTGTACGACTAACAATATGCTTACGAGTTTTTTTTTGTGCCTTCCTTTTGTTATTTCCCATTTATTCGGGCTTTGCTTCAAGTGGACGCTTGTTAAAGTGCGTTTGCACTGCACAAGCGCTAGTGCGTTCGCGACCAGGAACTGGAAGATGTGTTATTTCGGGAACGGCAAAACAAAAGCAATCGCAAACAGGAAGGAAAGAGAAAAATTCTGGGCAGATTTGGGGATGGGTATAGGGAATTTGTCTTCCTGCTTTCTGGTCTCGGGCAGTCCTTTTATTTGATCATTCCGAAAACGACCTAGGCTCGCGAAACCAAAGTCCGGATAAAAGTGAAAACGATGCCTGAACTTGCCAAGCATCTTCTTCGTCCGCTTTTCACACCACGGTTTGTTCACACACGACGCAAGAAATCGATACCCAGTTTTTAGCATAACAAGGCAAGATCATGTACGGCACCACCTTTTCCACGCATATTATTATACAACGAATGGAAACGCAACGGAACGAATTTATATCTGACTCTGAGACTGACTGACTGAGATCAACAGATGCTTGAAAACATTATTTTTAAATGTATTAACTGTATTGTTTGGGATGACTAGAACAACTATATTATTACAAGAAAATGATCCAGAGTGTGTAACAATTAGCATAAATCTTTACTATACATCAAATCCATCCCTACATGTTTATGTTTTATTCAGAAAGTGGTTATGATTAAGGTTGTTATTATCAAGAAATCCAGCGTTTTCCAATTAAATTACTCTCCCATCGTGTAAAAGCCTTTGATTGCGCTGCACAAAATGTCTGCAAGCTAATAGAATACTAAGCCTACTCTGGTACAGTTTTCTTTGTGCTCTAATGCCTGTCAGAACACGATCCTTCTGGACGCTCCGATGACCTAGCAGCAAAAGTCACACATTAACACAAGACCGCTAATCAGGATCTGTAAATCCTGCGAGATTGTTTGTCACCACGAGAAATGTGATAAAAAGATAATGGTCTTGATGGATGACCCGCCATAAAGAAGGCATTGCGACTCGTGCCATACGCTCACCCGGCGACGGTGGCACACCCAATCCTAAACTATCCTCTTAGTGCTAACGCATCAGATTACTGTTACGATATGTGGAAAAACAGTGTGGACGCCGATCGTTAATTGTTGGTAAATATATCAACAAATCATTCACCTTAACAGCGGTGTAGTTTATTGTGGTCAATAGTGCACCAAACCTCTCCAAACAACCTCGTGACATAAACGGTAGCCAGCCAGGGTACGAGTCGTAATGAGCCGTAGCTCCTGACTCGAAGCACCACCAGCACAAACCGATGATAATATAAATAATCCTCCGGAAAAAGAATGATTCGGAGGGAAGCTAGACGCGCTGCGTTTCACCCGAATGCGTACACACCATTATGCCCATTAACGTCGAACCACTCCCAACAGTCATAACGCAGGGAGGACCGTCCAGAGGCATGCCACCTATTGCGGATGGAACGCAATACACAGCCGGAAGAATAGTTATCCTATTACAACACATCCCGGAACTACACCTTCAGGAAGCGCCAACCGGCACCGGCAGTTGGTTGGACGCAACCAAATGCTTCACGTGACCGTGCAAAAGCGATAATTTATATGAGCACAGAACTCGTTCTCGATGAGTCTTTCTCTCTATGGGACCGGCAGCCGGTTCAGTGCAGTTCTAGACTCTTTCTGCAGTAACTACTGTCAAGTGAGTGAAAGTAGCGAAGAAAAAATTAATTTATAACTGAAATAAAGTGGTTTTTCATTACCATCTTATGGTTGCAAGCACTTGCGCTAGCAGCGATCCTTGCGCGCTTCAACTACAACTGACGGGCGTGTGCAACAAAGTCCAGAAGCAGATTCAAACGAAGGAGTTATGAGCTCGTCTATAAATTATTCGTTCCTTCGTTCGCGGTCCAAGACTTCTGGACTGGAGGTTGTGTGTTTGCGTATACGTCTACCAACAGGCAGGACGAACATGTTTTTCCTATCGAGGAAGATATAGTCTAGCTTCCTTTTTTTTCTATTCTCTCTACGCAAGTTTACACTCCCGTTGAAAAGTCTTCAGCAAAGAATGGTCCCAGTGCGTCCCTACACTTTCTACTCGATGAATTGCACTTAAAGACGCGTTCCGAACGCAATCCGACGCTCGAAGAAAACAATGCACATCAGATAAGCGTATGTAAATGAAGGTTCACCGGAAAGTTTGATTACTTTATGACAGTACAGGCGCAACTTTGCTAACCCGACGAAACGAGACGACCGGGAGGTAAATTAGGTAGAGTAAATATTTACGATACCCAACAGTGCGCGCGACCGAATGATCGTAGCTTTATGATGCTCTTCTCACATTCACACGAGGTGCTAATTTCCCCCGATGCATTCGAGAGTTGTCGATGTTGTGGTTCCGTCATTTATTGCTCCCACCTTGCTCCGCTTGTACATATTAACTCATACCGATGGCATTAGCGAGACTGTCAGGAAGTCAATTTCGGTCGGTTGGTTTTTATGTGAGCATATTTTTGTTCACCAAGTCAAACTCGATTCTTGGGGGATGTAACTTTATTTACATTGCTCTATAAAAAAAAAAAAACTAAATTAGGTACAGGTGCACGATCAATACGAACACAAAGTATGTAACATTCAGCCACCACACCTTCTGGTGTGCTTACTCGAATCCTTTTACCAGCAGAAATAAATATTATTGTCAAGATATCCACGCGCATGCAGGCAGGGCACGATTCGATGGCCATAAACTAACTAAATGTACTGGGTTTGCCGAGCTCAACTGGTTGCCAGTTTATGGTACTTTAAATTACTTCACTGGCTTAACTGAAGGTCCCTTCAGGAGCAACGAGATTTCGGTTTTCCGTTCTAAGTACTCCCTCTCTTGCTCGCTAAGCCGGAGTGGCCGGAAAACGACGTAAAGCTCAAACATAAGAATGCAATTTTATGTTAGACTTGCAGCCGGAACGAATTTTCCGATTCGACTTGTTGTTAAGAAAAAAAGCTTGACTACAAGGTGAAAAGTGAGTGCCATGGGAAAGGCGCAGCTCACGCATTCCACCTGCTGGCACGTATTGTCGTAAATCGATGCATATACACCGGAACACCCCCGTTCAACGGGTTACGTACCTTGGCACGTGGATCGGAATGTGAAGCGCAACATTGGGAACCTGTGTTTTCACATAAATTCAATAAACTACAAGCGCGTTACCATTCTGAAGTTGGAGTATACGGGTCCCTCGCTCTCATCTCCTCTCCTCTCCGGGTACGTTCCCAGCATTGCACGTGGTCAGAAATCGCGAGCAAAACGTAGACATCGTCGTCGTAAACGTGAACCTGAACGTGAACATGAATGCATCGACAGCACCGCTGTGTGTGCGGGCAGGACTTGCTCTTAGCTCCTCTCGCCCAGTTCCACGTACGCGCATCCACTAAACACGTTATTATAACACCCTCAGAATCCAGTAATTTATGGTCCTGGGGTTCATCTGCAAACCGCCGAAACGGCAGCCGATTCTGGCAGAGACTATAGGTGGTCTTCGCATCGCAGGCAAACGCCACCCAGATACACACACACACACACGGCCGCAAACCACGTAACGTTTGGAAAGCTTTGGAAAAGCCATTGCGCGTTGGGAAGACTCTTCCGCCACGAATAACGGTTGCATGCAATCAGCTCTCGATTCTGGTGGAACACACAGTCGCACATAGTATATCCCACACGTAGACCCTTTCTCCGCGTTTGGCAAGGAAATGGAACACCCACACGCCGACCCGTGACAGACTCAGCCCTATCTGTTTCCGTTTCTTTCACATGCAAATAGTTCGATTAACGGAACAATAGCCGGGGCCAATCGTTGTCGCTCGCTTCTCCTTTTCGGTAGTTCATTTCGGAGGGATATATCGCAATCATTCTTTGCCTTTTGGTGCGGTTCTGTTCAATCCTTCCCCTATCATTTCAATAGTGACACTGTGATACACACCGTGAGGTAAGAACGCGGGAATATATTTAGACTTTTATAAGCTCGAATTGCGGTAAGAAATTTATGAGACTGTTAGGGAAGAAACATTGAGGTTTGATTTAAAAATTGCCCCATAAAAGTTTAGTAAATACATTTTTTACAATTTATTACTGTACATACATGCTTTTGATATGAAATTTGAAACTAAACTTCCAATGAAAGTTGCATGGAAAACCCTAAAATGTGATAATTCATGAAACCTCCACTGTCACAATCATAAAACACTTGCTGGAACGACATTCATGTAAGCGCCTGCAGAGTATGCAATCTGCATGGCACCTTCGTTTATTCGTTTAGACGCGCCTGGAGAGCGGATGCCTATCTTTCGTTCCCCTTAGCTTATGCAAGTGTGCGGAGTCGTTTGTCGGGAGTTATGCAATGCGCGATACATTCACTTCGTTCACATAATTAATTTCTATTTACTTCTTTGTTAAGCTGTGAAATTGTAGATTTGTTTGTGAATATGTATCGTTTTTGACGATAGACACATTGCAGGATTTGATAGCTTTGCAATAAATAATACACAAGGAATGCCAATCAGATATTAGCAGGATTTTCAATCGATCCAAACGCATTCAATATAAATTTAGTCAATAGACCATTGCTCAACACCCAGTTACCTTCATGTGCATGTGCATGTGCATCTATGTATGGTTATCCGCACTCCAACGTGCCAACATTCACAGTTTCCGAGCTAATTTACATCACGTACCGGATGTACACTCGTGGATTAGCAGGTCATGCAAAATAGAATGACTTCCAATGCATTGCGCAAACAATAACCAGGTCCCCGATTTATAGTTATCTGATGCTGATAAACATGATGATGTTGATGATGATGGTGGTGGCGGTGCGAGTGCAATTACTAGAAAATTGAATCGATTCCACATTGAGCAACCTCCAATGCTGTTTCCTCCAATTTTCCAATACAAAGCCCAATTTCTGATTTTATGACAGGATCTTGCTGCTCAATCCTGGCTGAAACTGTAATTCATGGTCTGATTGCAGATTACCTCCAATCGTGTGGAATTTGATAAATATCCGAAATGTGTCAACTTGAGCTGAAATTAAATCGAAAAGTGTCTAGAACAGCACAGCCCAACCAATAGCTTCAAATAAAACTAAATTGGATACGTTTTTCGTATTTTCTCATACGAAACCCCTTGCGATGATGTATCCACAAACCAACATGGGGCTTAACCAACCAAACGCTGATAATTTTACCTTTGTATTAATAATGAGCACGAGAATAAGGGTATATGGTGAACAAATTAGGTGCCCCATTCAGGCACGACAACAAAATAGAAGAAACTACGAATCAAGCACGCAAGTTAGCAGCAAGAGCCTGCGAGTAATTGCCAAATAATTAAAAGCAATTAAATTATGATAAACTCCTCACCATTCGGTCCTAACCTAAGCAAATCAGCTTTCCTCAGCATCGAAACACTCGTCACGGTGGCACCCTTTGTTTACTGTACGCGCTGCTTATCACTCAGAATACTTTAGCATTTCCTTCTATTTTGCCCGTTCATTAGTATTCAATGTTGCGCCTTCAAAAGACATGTCTTCCAGTACTGCCACTACTAGGGTAAGAGGATGCGATTATTCCCTGCATGGACAGAAGCAGCAGCGAAACGAAGAAAGTGTCTATAAACAAACGAGATTACGTTGGATTCGTCCTTCTTTCTCCAAATCATCGCATTCTCCGCCGTAGACACGTGCTTAATCAACAGCCATCTTTATCTTTGAATGGGAGAAAGTGGTAGCTGCAAACCAGCAGCAAGGAGAGGTGATAATAATCTCCGTAAATGAGTATATGTAAACAGGCAGTAGCGAGGGAAGCAATCGTTGGCGGAAGAAGGATTGCGAATGAATTGGAGATTTATGTTTAGCTTTAGGTAAATAGAAACAACATTGAAATTTCGGTGACAAACATGGTGCCGTTTTGTGAACGGATGTCCAATGAGCTGAAATTTACCACAAGTACAAGTACAAATTTACCAAACATCAACTGTGATGGTGAAGTTATGATGTGTGATGTTCTAAATGGGCATATCCTCTTCGTCGTCAACCTTCCATGAATAGTGAGAATAGCCAAAAAATTTCATAATTCGTCTACCATCTTGTTCACGCAACTTTTTGAAGAAAACTTTGTCCAAAAACAGTAAAAGTAAATCTGTTCCGTACCATATTCTATTCCATTAGTTACATTCCGCTCCTAAGGCTAGTCACCAGGCCTGTTTGTCGAGCCTTTAAATTATGTTTATGTGAGGCATGTTTTGCACGACGGCTGTCGGCAGGACATTGTTCCCAGAACGTGTCCATTCCGTCAGATTGCTCCGAGCGACCGGGACAACTTTTGTTTCCGTAACCCAAGCTGCCAAGTCGATCCATAAATACCAGCCTTGCCGTACTGTCCCGAGATCCGTTTTGCAATCCGGGACGTCAGAAATGACCTTACAATGGAGCCTAAACTTTATGGTGTAATCATTCAGCAGCCTCCAACCCTGGCTGTACGTTGCACGCGTTGTACACGAAACCTTTTTTGAGTTTCGGTTTGTGGCAGTTTACAGTTTTGTAAAGATGATGAATAATAAAGCTCGTGGTAGGGAACGTTTACTTTCGCTACAAAAGCCGCAGCGCAACTAACCGAAATGAAATACTGCATAATTGATAACGTTCGTCTTCCGTAATAAGTTGGTTGGCTCACAAATGTTTTTTTTGTGGAAATTGGTCGTGTGGTTTTTATGTCTGGGACAGTAAATATCTTGCAAATGTAAGAACCACAGGACATTGGGCATTCAATTGTTGGTTGTAGTCAAAAACTCAAACAAGGCTTGCTCAGAGCGATCGAACTCTTTAACTGCACGTTGTCTGATAGACAAGACCGTGACCGTTACTCGATAGATACAAGTTTATCCTGTACAGAACGTTTTCCTTAAACACTCATTGCTGCGATGCTCCTTCCGCGTGACACATGCGTCGTATGCTCATCGTGTGATAGCACGGTGGCAACGGTTCGCAACAATCACTGAACAATTCGAACTCGGGAAGATGACTTCTCTAAGCGAGTGAATCGACCTGGGGCGGCTCGGCGGGAACTGTCCGTTGGACGACAAAAAGTGCCGCCAAGTTGTCAACGTAGCAGAAAAGTCGATCAGCCGATTGCCGAAGACTTCTCTACCATAAATCGACTTCCGCTGTTTCATACTGCAGTCCAGCCACCAGACTTTCCGATCCCGACCCTATTCCCGTGTCTTCCATCGCTGGCTTTGGACTGATGTACGTGCGGGCTACATTTTTGTGCCCGGTAGGGTACATACATGGCGATTTTTTCGCTTCTGTCCCATAAAAGATACCATTACTCGCCAATGCCGTCGGTCACTCGGATTCATATTGTCGGGAGAGTCACCGACGGCGGCTCACCGTTGCTCTGTTTCCCCTGCCTCTCCACCGGAATGACTGTAATCAATCTGTCATTTCGCGAATTACCTTCATAAGTTTTGCTGCTCCCTGCCGGGGGGTATCCGTAGCGAGGGGATGACAAAAGTGTCACTGTGTGCTCTCAAAGGCCTCCACCGAACACCTGCTGCCAATGTTGCAGCGACGAGGACGCTACGCACTGCTCCGAGGAATCAAGAGGAACAGTTAAACATAGCACCATACAGATAAGTTCAAGAGCAAACTCAGAGGGATGTTTCACAACGGCGTGGAAATATTTTTTAAGATCTGTGGCTACATCGGCAGCACCAAGTCAACTGCTGCACTTGAACGTCGGAATGTTAGTTCGGAAATGTTTCCTGCTAGAAGCTAAATGCGCGAAACGGCCGTAGTTGCGCTCAGACTGACGCTTCTTAGCTAACAGCAAATAATAGTAATGTGCTGCTGTTATGTTTACAGCTGTCGCCGGAACCATAAGCTTTTTGTTCGTTTGTCTTGCATCGTCTAGGATCTGATAAGTTTTAATACGCTAGCGATGCTTCACTGCAAAGAATGAGCAAGGTGAAAAAACGTACCCGCAGAACAAGTAATTGCTCTCGTATTACAAACATATTTTATAAAATACTCGTTTCTTTCGTCTGTCACAATGCCCGTAGTTCGTAGACAACTATCCTGCTCAAGAAAAAAGACAAAACATATCCAACTGAAAGAACTAGAACGGAGAATTTTATGTTTACTTATTGCAAGCAGCAAAGGTACCGATTTTTTGTGCTTGTCACTTTGTTTATTTGTTAACGTATCAGCGAAGATTTTTTCGTTGTAAATTCGCTCTATCCAAACACTTGGAAATCGTCATCAAAGAAACATACAAATAAGGAAATGTACTATTTTGATTACAAGATAGACGCCAAGTTTCTGCTACTGCTTTTTCTTATTATTTTGACTTGCGGTAAGTTTTGCTTGTTTATGAAAAACACCGTAAACATAAATAGTAAAACCGAACGAAAATATTGATCAATAAATAAAGTCAGCACAGCAACTGCACAGTAGGTAGCTCTAGAATTTTATCGATCATTCGACCCTACCGTAGATGGAGCCGTGTATGATATAGACGACGGCCTACCTACATCTTGGCTTAGCTGCTCAACTCATCCAGGTCTCCTCTTACGTGACGCACCGGATTTCCATCATCGGTTTATGTGTTTATTCGTCTGATTTTATCTTTCCCATTCCCATATCGCCCGTTCCGTCGAATACTTTTACTCGAACGATGCGAGGTGTAGGATGCATTGCCAGGTCTCGGTCACTACTTGGTCAATCACCATCATCATCATCCTCATCGTTTCTATCGGCCATCACAGCCATCATAAAGCGCAACAGTGCAAACTTGCTGCTGCTGCTGCTTCTACTCCAACATCTGGCGGCATTGCTCTGGGCAAACAAAACATCAACAATGTCATGGAATGGTACAATATCGACCGAACAGAAGCCAGTAAAAATCTGTTCGATAAAATATTACTTCCAGAACTTTGTCCTACAGCTAAAAGGATGAGGGTAAAGGGAACGGGGGCAAAAGGGGTTTCGCTAACTCAGTGAGACACACGTCCGCTAATACTTTCCGTACCAAAACAACCGATTCGTGGGGCAATCACTTAGAATCTTTGGACAAAGTCTGCTTCTTATCTTTGTGCGAATATGGTGTTGATAATGAGGAAAGTTTTCTAGCCGATCCATGTTGCACAACACGGATAGGGTAACACATGTACGAGCCAATCCAATAGCTTGTGAAAGATAAAACTCTGTCTCAACCGTTGAGCAAAACATAGCCAAGCTAAGCGGACGTTGGAAACCGATCCTTCAACGGGTTTTTCGTCACGCTTAGCTCGCGAAGAAAATTGATACTTTAAAAAGTTTGTATAAGCTTTAAAACTTAAGAAAGCTAGTAACCATTAGCTACATGAAAAATCGTTTTCCTCATGCATAAAAGACAAAAGAAAACCCTCCAAAATGTTTGTACAAATGCGCCCTTGGCTCTGCACCTCACGATTGCCTTTGTTTCTCAACGACAACGTTTCTCGTAAACGACAGAAGTAAAAACAAAAAAAAAAAACCACACATACACACATCCAAGAGAATATGGTCCAAACGCACCAAAGCAATCAGAAACAATTACCGTTTCGGTCGAAATTTTCGAATAATCGTTCGCTACTCGCACTGACGAAACGCTTTCCTTCGTGCGTGCGTGTGTGCTGCAACTTTGCCCGCGAACCGTAAGGTTACCGAAGAGATTTTTGGTATTTGGAGGATTTTGCCCATTTTCAGGCGCACAGCCATTTTGAATGTCAAACCGTGCCGGAAAGGCGCACAACTTTAGTTGCGTATCGTTTTCTTGCTCTTGTTGCGAGAAATCCACCGAAAGCTGCGTCGCGAGAGGTGGACGTCGTTGCATCTTGGCATGCTCGTAAGAATATGTAATTGTTTTTGACATCTACAAATTATTTTAATTGCTGAATCAACAGTGCCAAAGTTCGCCCCGCAAGCGTTTATGTAAAGTGGAGATAAATCGAACGCATCGCATTTCAACAGCTGATCAACGACGGTTCGCTGCAACCAGTTAATCAGCCAGCAATGTGTTTTACGGCGAATGGGAATGTGTGTGCCATGCTATAGCTGTTGTTAACCTACACGTTTTTCATTCGCGTCCAATTGCATAGGAAATAAAAATCGAAAAAAGCTCGGACAAATGAGAGGAATATTAGTAAATCGTCAAATGGAGCGGATTGGTTAAGGAGCAATCGGAATTTAGCATGATTTATTCGCCCTTTTTTGTAAACAATCTCCTCGGTGGAATATAATAAGAAAAAATCCATTCTAGAGCGCAATCAACTTTGTCTCCGGCATGGCCTTTATCCCTTGGAAAAGGCTCAGCGTTGACGAGATTGCAATTGTGACACAAATTAGCGTACTTCTGCTTCAAGGGCTTGGCGGATAATTGGATGGTTCATGCAAAACTCGAATCCAGTACTTCATGCCCTAATCCCCACAATCGTGATTCACCACCAACCGTCAACGAACAGCATTGGACAGTTTCAATCAAGAATGCTCAGACAGGCGTAAACCCGAAATTGCCAAAACTGTGACGCCAGCCTAAGATGAGGATGACGATGCGACGACCATCAGCGTACTTCACGACCTTACACGAAGCAAAACTAAAGGGACAATTCCGTCTACCCACGTGCATCTTTATTCGATGTGACTTTAGCTTTTTTTTTTTTTTTGTTCTCTCGCTCGCTGTACTTTCTTTGCAGCACTCATCGTCGTCGAGCTTGTGGCCGCGCTAAAGCTTCTCGGCGTAACGCAACATGATACGTTAAGTGACCGGATGGTAACGGCGAGCCTGCGACTGCATGCAAGGAGCAAAGTTCTGTCTTGGGCTGACCATATTGGCAAAGGCGTTGCGCTTGCACGGCGGTATCTGTGAGGTATGCGAACGATAGCGCAATGAAAACGGATTGCTCACTTCTGTTTACGTCTTGTCGATTTAGATAAAAGTAGGTCACTGTGAAATTCTATACACGAGATTTCTCCCGAGGTCTTTTGGGGGAGACTTTTTTTGACGGCCCTCAGTGCCTGTCCGCTGTTACTCTTTACGCAACGCAACCTTGCACTCGCAACCGTCGCGACCTGGGCGCGATCCGAGCGAGAGTAGCTAGAGCGAACGGACATGCTTCGCTTTAACTGGGTGTACAAGACGAGTGCATAAAATATTCGTCCGGACATGGCCGCTACCGGCAGTTTTTGAAGCTATTCACCTCCATTCAGCCACATACACAAACAGACGAGCACGCTGTGGGCTTCTTCCATTGCATCTTCTTTTGACTGCAGTTGAGGTTTCTCTTCCTTCAGCTTCGCTTGATCTCTTGTCCACGGATCCACGGACTCCTGCCCCAAGTCTGCCTTGGGAGAGAAATTTGAACGAGCTCCAAAACGATCCGATCGGCTTTGTTATGTCAAGACCCCGAGGTACATGTACCACGCCGGGCACGTTTCAGCGTAAACACACAGGAGAAACTTCCGCCACCGCGAACTTCTTGCAGCAATGGGCCCTCACACACCCTTCGAACGGTACCAGTGTCTGGCCAAGTAAGGCGATCAACCCAGGAGCACACAGTGTGCCATCGGTGAAAGGCGGGGCCATTGGTGGGTTGAAGTACGGAAATGCGAAACACGCTTCTGACAGAGTCATTTGTCATCCCTTCCCCTGCCAGCGGGGGCGAGGGCCGATCTTCTTCTGGTAGTCAGTCACTCGGCAACTCTCGCCCGGGCACTGGCACTGGCAGGCACAAGATGAACCGTCACGGTATCTCGTGACTTAAATTCCTTGCCTCAATCATAACTGTCAGCCGCTGAGAAATTCGAATACATTCATGTCAAATGGCTCCGGATCGACGGTTGCACGCACTTTGTCCATCGATCCATCCGATCCATCCAAAGGGTGCTATCTGCAAGTCCGAATGTATTGGGAATTACTAACGAATTAATTCTCTTCATCATCATCCGACGCTCTGACAATCTCGTTCGCCGTAGCGCCATTTTAAGTGTGCAGATATCATGATTCATCGTGCATCTGTTGCCGGGCTACCGGGTCGTTCCGTAGGCTTGCCCCCCTCCGACTGGATGGATTCATTATTTTCAGGTTGATGTTAATGTGAGCAATTCGCTTGCCTATCGGCGTCGTCGGCAGGAGCGTTACGGTGGAATTAATTTTATCGCTAATTACCGCATAAATGATGAAAGATAGCGTACATAATCGTCGATCGTTGACTTATCTATTTCCGTCCGATAACCCTCCGTTCGATCATGGTTCGCGTGAAGTGAGTACTTTAACACCTTCATTTAAACAAAATGTATCATACTACTGCCCGCTTGCCGTTGATTGAGGATTATCGTCCAGAGACACAAAGGGATTAACCGAGGAAACAAGATAAGAATAGTTTAAGTCAGCGCATTAAATAATATTTATCTACCTTGTCCATAATCCAATACTTGGTAGGAAAACATGGAGACACAATGAGTATTACAAATCAAGCAGGAAAGGTTTTTGTGTCCACCGATTTCGTCCGGACAATTTAACAAGCGAAAGACAAAAAACCCAGCATGCAACTACCTGCATTTGAATAAAACTGTCATTTGTTTAATTAAACTTTCAACATTATGCAAATGCACCTGTGTGCTGATAAAGCCCAGCTGAGAAAAGACGAAATTATTGATTGAAATGCGAGACGGTTCACACATGCGGCCGTATACTTGGCGCGGTCAATCAGTCTTTCGAATGAGGTTCTAATTATTCGAAATGATCCAGCCACAGAGCGAGTGCCCGGGTTGGTTGGTCACATCCGAGGCGTAATAACACCATAGAAGGCGTCAGACAAGAAACTGATCGCTCACATTATATTGCCAATTAACTGCGGCCGTTTTGCAGCAAAACCAACCCCATTCGCTCACCATGGACGGAAGCGTAGAAGACACGAATCCATGAGCGGGAACGAAGCACATACAAAAAAAAAAAGCAAATCAAACAGAGCCCGCATTCCCGCAAGATGTCGCAGCAGCAAGAGCAGCAGCACCGCCGGCATTACTACGATCCGTTGTGATTGTATTTATGGTACTCGGGTAATATAGAACCGCTCGGGCACGGTATGCAACAGCAACCGAACCGTTGATGTCCCGGGTTTTGATGCAACATTTTACGGCAGCTGCAGCTTATTTTGCGAAAAGAGAAAATAAACTTACGAAATTTACGCGAAAATCATTCACTCAGACTCAATTCGCTGGCCGCTGTTGCCTGGCTGCAAGATTGCTGGTTGGTTGGTTTGCCCGGATGGTTTCGAGTGCCTCTCGACTTGTTTGCCATGTCAAAAGATCGATTGTAATATTTCAAATGAATTGCTGCAATCCACACTCGGTCGCAAGATGTCTGCCGATGTGATGGGGATTTAAAGAACTTATTTTATTGTTACGATCAGATTTAATTAAATTTTATATCGAATATCAAGCGTTTAGAATAATTTATGTTTTTTTTTTGTTTTCCGAAACTGCCCGATAGCTTCTCCAATAAAATGAAGTACAGAGCAGTTTTGAAAGACTTGTAGACAACTTTAACAATGTTACCCTGCGAACTGACGAACGAAGGAACGTGGGTTTTCTATAGTTGTTTACAAGGCAATGTTCTAGAAGCAACTCTTTTGCTTAATATCTTTGTTACTTACCGTGTCCACTTGATTACATGTACTCACACCTTAAGAATACCTTCAAGCAAGCTTCAGGCAGCTAGGAAAAAAACATCTAGAAATTGAGCTTTTGTGCATTGCAATCACGACAGATAAAAAGTCGTCTGCCAAAGTCTTCTAGTGGAGAAAAGAAAACTTTGCCCTGATTTTGTTCGCTAGTAGTTTTGTGTTGCTTTTAAGCACACATTTTGATTCCATTAGCGATAATTGATGTTCTGTTTCAAAAGGAAAATATTTATTGAAATTGTTAGCCCTTTACACACCAGGCACGTATATACGTACAATGGATGGCCACTATGCATCCCGCAAAATCGAGCGAAAACCGAAAGCAAAGAATCGATACGGTACCAAGCGTAATAATAGTACCTAATGACATAGACCAATACGAAACTAATGAGCAACTCATGTTTTTCATTTTTTATATCAAATTCTCACACGATTTACTCCGGTTGGCATAATTTTACAGTCGTGCCGAGAGCACCAATTCTGTCGCCTGTTAGCCGAACCCGTAGGTCACGCTTTTTGGAGGTAGGGAAAATAGGGCTGCACTGTGAGAAGCATGCAGTCTTTGGCATGCATTCTTTAATGGGTGAGCTTGCATTCAATGAAATGAGAGCGCGTCCCTCAGTGCAAAAATGGAGCTTATTGACTCGACGACAGTGCATAGCGTGGCTCGATCGCTTAAAGCTATGTAATGAGATAGAATGTCATCCACTTAAACCCGGGCACACTAGCACACATCAAAATGGTGCAGAACTGTGTGGCTGTGTGGCTAAGTGGAAATTGATATCGCTGTAACATAGGAAAAGAATGCCACCAGAAGGTAAATAACGAAAGCCACCCAAACACAGCTTCACCGGCGATGCGGTTGTGTGAAAAGAGCGTTCCTTAACTAAACGAAATTTGTAACAAATAGCTGGCAACACAGCTGCTGCATGCATTGTTTCGCGCTTTCAATAAAACTTATCTTCATCTTACACCCGATCGCGATCTGTTTGCTGAACAAATAGTGAGGAAAAACGGGTGAATAATTTACTGAAATCGGCAACACTTTAATTATGTCGAAAAACACACACCGCACCGAGGACAGGTTCGCGTACGCATTGCGAATTTTTCCTTTATCGCATCAATTACACTCACACACACACACACACACACACACACACACACACACACACACACACACACACACACACACACACACACACACACACACACACACACACACACACACACACACACACACACACACACACACACACACACACACACACACACACACACACACACACACACACACACACACACACACACACACACACACACACACACACACATGCATTCTCGTCTGGCCAGGAAAGTAAAACTTTGTTTTCGTTAATTGTATTAATGATGTGCCGAAATTTGATTAGCGGCACGTTTGAACGAAACCAAACAAATTCTTTCTCGAGCCCGAGCGCGACCAGACCGCGGTTGTTCGTGTTAGGCCAGCCACATTTGCATGCAGCTGGTGCTTGTGTGTGCAGCGCAAAGTGGTTGGGAAGATTCTTTTTAATGGGTTGCAGTTAATTATGAAATAAAGAATGCTTCCACAGTCCGCATCCGACTTTCGCACACACACACGCACGTACGCATGCGGACTTGTTTGAATATCCCGGGCCGGGCTTTCGCTACTCGCGTTTAATTGCTACCATTAATCCTGAGATGCAACCAATCGCTGAAGGAGCGGAGTTCGATGTCGGTAGCACTGCGAAAGGTGCGAATCGCGTCTGGTCTCCACATCGATTACGAAGGAATTTTCTGTTCAATTTGAAGAAAACCTTTTTCCCCGACGATCTTTCTGGTGATGGGTTCTGGTTGTACATAATCGTTAGGTATATTTATCATTGTTGTTATCAAGCGTAACACTAGATTTTAATGACAGGGTTTAGACATATTAAATAATTGATTTTTTTTTGTTGCACTGTCGGAATTGAAACCGTTAAATTAGAGCCTGTACAGCAATTGGGTTGATGTCCAAGATCGCATTTTCCGCACAAAGCTTGGCATATGTACAATTGCTGGATTTGCTAAGCTGTAATCTTGTGGCACATTACAATTATCAGCTCAGCACACTATAACAAGACTTACAAACCCATCCTGAATCAACTCTAATTTTCATGTCAAATTTTTCGCCGCGCACTATGTAGGGCGATCGGAGCGGCGTGGATTCGCCGAGAAGCCAAGTGTCTGTAATGCGAAATTGATCGTTAGATCTTGATCAAGCGAACCGGAACCGCGCTGTAAACATTTTTCCTGTGTGAAAAAAGAATAACCACATCGCATCGCGTACGGTTGCCACACCGAGCAGCCACTCACCAGGTTGCTCTTCCGTCCTACAGGCCACCAGAAGCTTCATTAACAATTCTTTCCACCAATTTTCGAGCAACATCTTTGTACGATCATTATCTGTGGCTATTTTCAAATAGTTTCAGTCTCTTTCTCTTTTCGTCTGCTGGTTGTGGTTGCTTTTTTTCCACGCGCCCCTTTCATCAACACTGTTGCCTAGTAGCGCTAGAGCTGAGGAGCTGCATTGATGCTATAGATAATCTTTCCCATAACTAATTTAAAATTGTTTCGCTAGAAAGGAGGTTAGAAATTGGGAATGCTTCTGTTCTTTTATTGCTGTAAAAAACAACAAGACTAATCCTGCAGCAGCATGTGTGTTAACCTAATTACACATGCAGTGTTGAAACCATCCATCAAGCTGCGACTGACAGAACCCAAAATGGTGAAACCGCATTGCTCCTGCGCGTCCATCTTGAAAGCTGTTTCTCCATTCTTATTACATGCGTGTTACATTAGATGTAAGGGTTACTTACAATCAATTTAACATATTTTGGAGCTCTGGTGTACAAAATTGGGAATTTTCTTCTTCGACGTTTCGGTTGTTTTTTGACAACTTTAGAGCATAACCAAAGAATCACGCTAATTAACCAACGCATTTAGCACACTTTCGTTCAGGATGCTATCCTTGCATGCGGTGTTTGATAATAATTTTAATTCGAGCAAATTTACCTTTCTTCATGTACATCTGGCATGGGTAGAGAGTGAGCTCTGTTAGGCCAAAACGACCACGAAAAAAAAACACGATGTGCTCTCCTTTTCAGGCGCATTTTCTCAGCGAATACCAGATCGCAGGGATTCGTGCGAAAACAATCCGTTCAAATGTATTTTTCTTGTAATATGTTAAACACCTTTCAGCTTGGAATTGCAAATCATTAAAAGGTATATTCCTTTTTTTTATTTCACTGGTGTTGTTGTGCCACAAGGCTCCCTAAATACCAACTGTCAGGACACGCAGAATGGTACAGTTTCTATAAAAGAGACGGTGTGTTGCAATAAACGCAATAAAGGAAACGCACACACAACACTTCATGAATAATGTAATTAACGATTAAGACTGGCTAAATAGTGGATATTTGTGGCATCGAGAAACGCTGGCTGGCTGCTGGATGGATGCATCGCTTTGCACACACCTTCGTCCTATTTGGGCGTATTGGGCGTGTTGATGATGTGCAGCAACGTTTTACTTCTGATGCCTTTTACAGGCGATTTTCACTCTCTTTCGAAACTGACCGTAGAGTTGACAGAACGCAATAGGTTGGAAATAATTTGCATTTACTTCACACGCACATTTTGTCAACTGTCTTTTTAGCTCGTTGAAGCAAACTTTACAATCAGTAGTCTAACTTAAAGGATTTCTATGATATTCTTTGCAAAATCTCCATGAGTTCAAATTATCTGCATTGGCACGTAAGGCGTACTTCACACTCATTCACCAGCAGCTCCAAAACGTTGTTCACAAACTACATGACCTAACTGTTTCTTTCATTAACATGATTTAGCAGCTGAAGCTCGAAACTGATATTTCAACTGTTGGTAATTTTCAACACATCTCAATTCATAGTTCCTAGCATAACTAGGCGAGCTTTAATGACATGGCACAACAGCATATGCCCTCCCCTGAGTGCCTCTTGTGTATCATGTGTAAAAATTATTCTTTGAAAGCAGCACAAGTTCGCACACACACACACACCCACACACACATCAGTCGTACCTCCTCCTATGTTCTCTCTCACCGTACAAACCTATCTATTCCACGTTTCAACGTCATAGTATTTCACGGCGGATCCCTCCGATCTTGGTACTGCTCGCGGCATCTCGCCTTCTTACTGGCTGTGTCTTTCACCTTGTCAGGATGTGTAATTTGGCCATTCTTGGCGGCGGTTTTGATTTAAATCCTTGTGCGTTTCGTTCTTTCAGCCCGAGCCTTCCGCACAAATAATTGAATGATAATGATACGCTGTCAGGTTGTTGATTTTACCTTCGCTAACGATTGCTTTGCCGACCGTTTCGTTGTTCTAATCATTCTTCTTCTTCAGCGATTCTGGTTTCGGTCTTTTACGCAGCATAGCGGTGAATGAGAGTTCGTGAGTCAGAACTAGAAAGAGGGAGAGAGAGAGAGAGAGAGGGAGAGAGATAGAGAGAGAGAGAGAGAGAGAAAGACAAAGAGAACACGAGACATAATTGCAGAAGGCGTAAGTGGCCGGCTCAGTGCCAATTCAAACATCACGATCCGGCCAAGGGCTGAATACGCGGTTAATTATCCACAACTACAGCTGAGTGAGATTCAATGTTAAATTTTAATTGTACGTACGAGAAACTTTACATACATTTAGCTACGGTTTTTATAACTATAAAAACCGTCCAGCACATTTGTATCAGTAACAAAGCATACGACAGCTTAGAATGATAGTAATTGTTTCAAGAATCCGCGATACACGGCTGAAGACAAAGCTTTCCACAACGTTCTTGAATGTCAACCTGTACCAACGATCTCAGCATGTCGTAACCTTTTTTACCATAAAATGCTTAGCAAACATTCCGTTCCCTTCGATCAGTACTTCTCATTACTTTCGGGCAAAGAAGCATTTTTGTGACGTCTGGTGTCACGTGATGTTTCTTTGATCGCGTTCCAACTACTACTGCTAATACTGCTACTACTGCTACGGCTGCCATATCTGCTGCTGCTGCTAGCACCAAGCTCGTCCGAATCGGTTCGTTTGTTGCATTTCTATCATGTTATCAACTTCTGATCAAAATGCCTCCGTATAATTATGCTGCTGAAAGAATCAGGGAAACCGGCCGGCCAGGATCATATTCAACCGGTAGTGGTGGGCTGACCAGAACCAGACCATACCGAGATGAATAACAACAGCAAGTAAATGCGCGTAAGCATTCCATTGAAATATTATTTGTTTTATGATTCCATTCTCGATCGTTAACAGACCCGCCGAGCGAACGATACGTGGCCTGACTGTTACATCGCCTTCTTAACTGGCTTGCCCTTACCACTTGTCTGTACGCGCGCGCGTGTGTGTATGTGTATGCTCGGGGTTTTTTTTTCCTTTACGCCGATGGCACACCAAGGGCTCTGCTCAATTATTCAATTCCTTTTGCGATCACGGCAGCACCCGGCCCGGCTTACCAGAGCCTGCCAGTGCGTGGATTCTGATCATACTGCCATTATCACAAGTTATATTTTTTGCAGGTTTATGGATGCATCGTAAAACTTGTTAACGGCTCGTATTTACATTCATCGTGTCTTCGGTACATGATACGTACAGATAGTTTTAAATTATTTCACCATTATTTTGCGAAAGTTTTCATACACACAACTGTATATCAATCATGCTTTTCCATAAGATTGCCATGTATTTTGTTAACTATTGCTTGCTTTACTTTTACCCGAACGTCGATAAACTGGTCGCGAAAGCCATATGCGTCATCTCCATCATCTTAATCATGATGGTGTGCCAATTCTGACAGGCTGCTCGTAATCTGTGTCAAAATTCCTGATAGGATCATGATTTGGCATGATTGGTTATGTGTAGTGAGAGATAATCAGTTTTTCCAACTCGACCACCGCCGCCACCATCGGCGAACGCATTGTCAAGAGCATAGTTCACCTCACTGGTGTTATACCTGCCGTGGGTCCGTGCACTCACAATCATAGAGCTGGACGCGCAGACTCCATTTTCAATAATCACGTTCGGTGTCTTCGAACAACGATCAACTGTCTACCGTTAAATGCTCTTCTCAAATCGCTACAAGAAACGAACGACCACGGCGCACTTCTGGAAGTGGAAGATATGGAAACACTCGTACGGAGGCTAGACAAGCTCACAGAAGTATAGAGAGAATTCTAAGTCATGCATGTCAATCTTCTGATCCATATCGGAGACATCGGAGATTTGGATGATTGAACACCCTAGCTATACAGTTGATACAGTGGTATGTATCATATTCTGATCCCGGTCTAATCGCGTTGACAGTTGAATGCTTTTGCAAAACTATACGATTGGCTCTTGGAAACCGAACTACCGACTACAATAAAATATGTAGATTTGAACACCACCAGCAATTCTTGATGCGAACCAAACAAAAAAAAACGTCTAGAGTTGTAATTGGTCGTTGCTCCAAAAAGTACGCACTGTTTACTCTATGCTAACACCTGAATCCAATCAACCAATCCAATATTCCTCCTCAGGCGTAACATCAAGCAACTGTCAAACGATGAAGCTGCTAATGGTAAAATTGTAGCTTCTTAATTGGCACATAAATTGCTATCGGTTGCGATTGATCAATTTCACAGTATAATTTACAAGTATGAATCATGTTGCCTGACTTTATTTCTGGCGTGTAGACGCGGCTAGTAGTTGGTAGTAGTAGTAGCTTACCTGCACACCCCTCATGTGCTAATCGTCCAGCTCACCGGCCAACAGGCTGCTGACAAAGGGTACATGTTGGGAGATATAATAAATAAATTATGTTCTACCGATACCGCCTTTCACGCGATAAACCGGTTCGGGTCAACTGACGCGACGTGATCACCTTACGATCATCAGCTCGGAGACCAACAAGTTCCGATCGAGCTCCGCCTCCGTCATTTTTCGTCGTTGTCGCAGTGGCATGCGTCGAAACAAGCTCAAGTTAATCATATTTTCGATTGGAAAAGCTGCCGAACGGACATCTAACTGTTCGTGTCTGATCCGCTGAACCTATACGCTCACAATTCCAACCGTAACGAATCCGATGATCCATAACGATGCGCGATCGAACCCCGTACAAGGCTGGACGCACTGCAGACTTTCGAGATGGCAATGTGTTTGTAGTTTAACAATTGGAAATAAAGCCATCTTTTAATATGGTCGATATCTCAATAACCATGCGCATGTCGCCACCGATACGGGTTTATGGCGTAGTAAATCAATCGCTAGTAATAAAATTCATTCGTCACTGCCAGTAAATCAATCAAATCCAGAGCATTGTAAAAACAAATATATTCGATCTTCTAAGCTTTTATTGCAATATTAAGTTAGACTTGTTTTCAATAAAAGCAAACAAAAATTAACAGGAGCCCTCTGCCAACAAGCAAACAACGTTTTGTGCTCGGTTCCGATAAGCTTCATCCGGTGCTGTTTCCAGTCGCGGCAAACATATCATTGTGACCCTTCTGTCGGCTTTAAATTCACCTTTTCCGCAAGTTTAATTTACCTGTACAAATTAAAGACACGAACAGAAACCGCATCGACCATTTCGCATACCATCTATGGACAACGTCGTCAGCAAACCGTCGGCAGCTCCGGGAGCCACCTAATGATTGTGACTTAAGAAAAAGCCCCGTCAAGAATCCACTTGTATCTGTCAACAGAAACAAAATTACACCTCTTTACTTGAAAGATGAGCAAAATAAACAACAGACCTGCAACAAACCATTGGGAGGCCCTTCTTCATGCTTTTTTGTTGCGCCTTTCTGTCGTTCTTGTTTCTTTTCCCTACGAAGTACAACTTATGGGGCAATCCTTTCGTCTGGCGTCTAGCATCCGCTCGTACCGCTCAAGTATTTATCTACACTTTTATCAATTTTCACCTTTGAACAAGACTACTACACCTTCAACGCATAGCACCCCGTCGTCGAGATCAATTTTCTCTGCTGCATGCCGTAATGGCGACGATATTTTGCAAATTGTCTCCCGTTTGGGAAGAGCTTTGTCGATACACCAAATGTACTGTGTATTGTGAGAAAATATATCTATTACTAGGCTTAGGCGTAGGAATTCTCTAGAACGTTTTATGCTGTCGCTGACTGAATCTATATAAAACGCCCGCCCGTTCAGCATTTGCAGTATTGACGGGATCATATTTCAAGAAAAGAGGACAATCAGGAAATCTCTGCTTTACCTCGAAGGCTAGCAACCGTGGTTTCAATGCGTACAGCGAGCACTCATTGAGCTGCGGCAGCCTCGGCCGTATTGGATCGTATCGATGCCGGCTTGCTTTGGCCCGCGCCGTGCAAAACCTACTAAATCGTTGACCCATGTTCACACTTGATACCTCGTTTGCTACTATTGCTTCCTCAAGGTTACCGTTCAAATCGAACAAGCAAGCATAATGCGTATCGGAATCTACACCACGGCAGACGATCTCGCAAAGCAAAAGAGCACGACGATCGCTTCTCCTTGTCACTTTGGCTAGAGGTCTAGACATGGTCGGGGATTGAAATCAAATCTTTTCGCAAATGGCCAGATAAAATTTCCTTTTGAATTAATTTTATTGATACTCGTGGTACAACTTCTCACTTACAATCATTGCTTAAACCCACGGCAGTGGAGCGGCAAGCTTAAATGCACAATAAAAGGCAAACATTTTGTGTTTTAGTTTCGCAACTAACGTCTTTGCTAGACAATCGGTCTTGTTGCTGATCGTTAAATACAGTTTGCATCTTTTTGTTTTGATTTGGAACATATTTCATTTGGAATCCTCTCATGCATGCCTTACAGGAATGGGTAATGGCTTATCCCAAACACCATTACCCTTGACTTTCACTTTGTCATACAATGCATTGCTACCAGGGTAAGTATCCGATCATAAACGAGAAACAACCCAGCACCTAGACAAAATAAAGCCTCCCGGTAAGGGAGGTGAAACATTTCTTGGAGCTGTCAATTCTTGGCACGTCATCGGTACAAGCTCCCGCAAAAGAGAGCGAGAGAATAGGGGACGACTACCAGCGACCATGTGACGATAATGACAATCGATAGTCACTTCTCTAGTTAATAATCAATTATGCGAAGCTTGTTACTGAGATACATCAGCTGTCAGTTTGCGGTACATGTTTCACGCGGTCAATCAGCGAATACCCGGCTGCCTAAGTAGTGCCGTACCACGGCAACCCCATAGGACTAGGCTTGCTCGACCATTGGGTAGAAATGATCCTTCGGAACCATCTGTCAATATAACCAAACACATGACTGCATTGTTAGATACACTTTTGATATTAATGCTCGGCTTTCTCGCGGTCTCAAACCCACGGCCACCAATTCTTGTCCGTTCGTACGATCGCACAATTTCTCAAACCATTGTTGTTCTGGGGGAGTTTTGCAGACGAAAAGATGAAATGGTTTCGCTCAGATGTGCATATACCAGACTCTACATGTTCTCGGTGTATGCACCGTTAGAAGCGAGCATAGATTTCTTTTTAGCATATTGGAATTGCATTACCATAGCTAATGCGATACAGTGAAGTGAACGATTCCCGGGGCTATGATGCTGTTGCATGTTGCTGGCATCACGTATACGACCGACCGGCTTTCAGTTGCACTTCTCGGCGAGACCCAGCCAGCCAGCACCCACAGCGTCGGTGTATCGTCGGTGGAAAATCAATAAATGAAAATGTGTGCTACTGGGACGCGCGCATTCGTGGTTGAAAAGAAATTAAAGCAGCAAAAAGCCAGAAGGATGCAGAAATCACCAAAAAGTGGGAGCAGTAATCCCGATAATGTTAAGCTTAAACCTCCACTTCATTCACGTATAGAAATCAATATGTTGCGATTTTCTTCACGATCATTATAGTTTTCTCACATAACGCTACCAGATGTACAAAAAAAAAAAATGTAGAAACGTTACGAATAAAGCTTTCAGTGGATCCAATAGTTATGCGCTAAGCTTCGAACGTATCATCAACATCAATCTGCTTAAGAAAAGAAATTGTTTACTGAGCAGCTTCTGTTTTGCACTGGGAGATTTTGGTTTTTTTTTCGCCTTATTGTTTACTCTGGCTACAGCACCGTCTATCACCGGCTAACGAATTGTGCGGCAGAGCCATCCACCGAACCATGGCGACCGTTGAACGAAAATTTACTGACGGAGACGCGATATGAAACGTCCCGAAAAGAAAACTGCCGCTAATTTTGCCTGTTAATGCGACATTTGGAATAGTAATTAAAAGAATTTACTATTTCATTCAAATTATTTAAATTCAAATCGCCTGTCGCGAAGAACCACGCTGGTTCTTTTTGGACCTCGTAAACTTTAGAATGCGCCCGTGAAGGAAGAAAGGAAAGATATGCCATTTATTTTATTCGGTCCCCTACCATCATTAACAGACAGGGCGGCTATTTATTACGCTCGACCATACAGTTAGAGCTCTACAATCTCTTGATTAGACCGTTCAACAGCATCGAAACTGGCCACCATTATAAACACGCTTACGGAGCAGGAATAAAAACTGTCTCACGGTGTTTGTGCTAGCGCGCCGGGCACTACGGAAAGGTTAACCAAAATCAAAATTCAAAGCGAAAGTCTCTTTCACGGAAGTGTGTAAGCGTGTGCATTGGTGAGCGCTGGTAGAGAAAAGTTTGGCAATAACTCTGCGGGGCAGTGGATGTTCTGTGCAACACTTTGTCATCGTTTTTCGTTTCGTGTCTCCCTTTACTATCTTAAGAGTGTAAAGATTATTACGCTATTCGTTAAACACTAAACGGCATTTGGTGGTCTCATATTCGGTTCCAATCAAGTGACCACAAGACACTCAACCTGCGCGTACTTTTACTTCGTACTTTGCATAACTATTCCGTTTAATATTCTTTTAATTTTGTGATCGTTCTTGGGCTTGGGTGATTATTTTTACTATCAATTTTTCGTTGCTCTTAGCGCACTGGGAGTGATCTAGCGCCGATAAGCGGTAATTTATAGCTAGGATCACCTAATTTTACGAGGGTTTGATCCTTCACAAACCATAACATTTCCAACCAGTACGGTCAGCGCAAACGCTACAAATCTTCCCATTTATGACCTGCCAAAGGAACTAGAACCGATCCAAAGCAAGAAGTACGCTGTACGAACGTGTGACCGAGCTAGACCCTTTACCACACCCGAAAACGAAAAAGAAACGATTCACCATAGCGTAAGGAAAGGAAGAAAAAGGTCAAGGATGAGAAACAATTCTTCCAAACCACTTTTAAAAATGACTATCTAATGAAATTCGGAACGAAAAAACCTTTTTTCCAACCTTCATCGAGGTTCTATGTTTGTGTTTTGGGTGGGTTTTCGGTACGTCAGGTGTCAATTGTCGGTGGAGATAAAAGATAAACAAAATTTCAAAATAATGACTCCGGCCCGTAGCGTTCTCAAGATAACAAAAGGTAGAAGCACATGACGAAAGGAAATGGAGGGATTTTCTGGTTGGTAGCGCTTCCTGGTAGCTGAGAACTCATGACGGTTGCCCACAAGTACCTCACACAAGTTTTACAAACCCATTCCAGCTGTTACCTTCGCAGCAGCAGAATGGGAAACTCTTATGAAAATGACCTACAGCGCATACGCTGAGCCGTAGAGTGAACAGTGCAGTTTACACAAATCCATAAAAAGATACCTAATTCATCACCATCACATAATGTTGTTGTGGTGCTATCGGCTTTGTGTGTGATTTTTATTTTAAGAGGCGATGAATTTTGGAACATTTCTTTCCCTGCCTGCATCCTTTGTTGGCCGCGTTTGTAGTCCGTGGCCGCTACAACGAAGGCCAATTAAAACATGAAGGAAATGGCCAACCAATAACTCTCAAAGCAAATGTTGCAATCGCCGTTTGCGGACCCAACCCTTCCTTCTCGTAAGAAGCGATGATTACGCTTTTATCACATTGCACGAGTGAGAAAACCTTCACATCTGATTGCAATGGCTCGTCATCACCGTAGCGAGATGAAGGGCGTTCGAAGCGAAGGAATCGCATGAAAGTTAAATTTACAAACTACGTCCTTCGGATCAACGGACGGTTCGGGCTGCAATCATTTTGCGAAACCGGTAGAAAACCTTCGATACGTTGAAAGCTCCAGAAGTTCTCGCCTTGTATTCCAAACATTCTTATCCCATCGCTGCCGCTATGTCCCGTGGGCAAGGAGGTGGAGATTCCTTGTTAACACAAAATATTCCTTCTTTCCTTTAGCCGCAAAACAAGTTTTTCGTTACTTAATTATAAAGGAAGCGAACAAGACGAAGAGGATCGAAAAGCGGCGGCACACTTCTTGAAGCGATACATCCGTACCACGTTACCCCGGTGGCTGCATGGCCATGGAGGGAACGATGATGGTAGTGGTGGTGGTAGTGGCCGTCTTCACCAACGCTGCGTGGTTACCGTCCAACATCTCCTGGTTAGCTTGTTTTAGCAATTGAAACGTGGTAAACGCTGCGCATAGCCAGCAGACAAACGCGTGATTGCCGAATAGATGTCGAAACGGACAGACGAGAGGCATATCTTGTTATAATATACGGAAAGTCCATTTCCCAGCCAGCGACTGCAGAATGGTCCGAGGCAGAAACAAACAATCTATAAATATGACGGCTTGATATTTACGGTTTTATTACACATTATTCAATCACTAATAAACCTGAAACATTTCTCAACGCATATCCTTTTCAGCACCTCTTATTTTATAATTCCACTCATGATTGGTTATCGACGATCGCTGGGCAGACATCGTAACGAAATCATTTAGTACGCCGTGCTTCCTTTATCGACTGTGGCCAACTGTAAACGGCCCATCGCTAATGATATTTATGGAGCGAGGCAAAAGCGATCGATTTTAGGCACACATGGCCAGGATAAACATTGGCTTCCTTGTGGAAAACCAATTTCAAACTTGACTAATTGTATGCTCTTTGAAGAGCCTATTCTTCGCCTATCTATCATTGAAACGGGATGTGAAGTAGAGCTTCTCAAAAATATGTCTCTCCATGGATGTTTGAGATGCATCCGCGAACGCAGCGCAATTGCATCCCCGACAAACCACAACTTTCCCGTAAGTCATAGCAGGAGGTCGATAGAACGAATGCATCTAACGTCTTTCTCGCTGCAGTTTCTGGCTCTACCGCAAAACATAACGAGCCAGAGTTGATACGAATATGAAACCATCGCACAAACAACGAGCCTACGCTGCCACTGCTGCTGCTGTCGTTGCCGTTGCTGCTGCTGCTGCTGCTGCTGCTCCGGAAACCACACTCGATCCTCTCCAGTTCGCCCATACTGACGGTCGGAGCAATTCCGACAGACCAACACGGTCCGGCGAACATCGAAAGGAGATAATTGATCCGGTTTCTTGCTGGTGAAGCAACACAAAAGCAGCAACCTGAACGTAACTCCGTGAACAGGAATTCATCGAGAGGCGTTTTTTTTCTGTTGATGTTGTTCCTTCTTTACGAATTGAGTGGAACACAGCAGAGAGAGAGAATGAAAAAAGCCTCTGTGTATGCATAAATATTAAAACGCACAACATATGTTCAGCGTATGCTGCCCTTACTGCTTACCTGTACCACCGGTACCTTTGTGTGAGTGGATCATGTTCAGAGAAAAAGTAAGTTTACCTTTACTGGCAAGATCGCTTCGCTTTTCCTAACCTACACTAGCGCGAACGAACGCTACAATTTTGAACCGTAGACAAGAAAGAGATCAAAATAGTCGTTTGACTTAACTGGTATGTAGTTACAAGCAAAGCGATCCTCTCTTCTTAACCTAGCTTAGTATGACCGGATTATGAAGGGCTTCGCGGGAGAGCTGAAAGTGCAATTGCATTTGCCATTTTAACCCTCACCCCGTGAACGTTGCTAGGGATATGGTGCAAACGAGAAACAGATTTCTTAATATTCATCTGTTTGTGGAACGGGCTTCGTCTTGCTAAAATTAAAAGTATTTATCACACCATGTCATACGATATGCTGCTATTTATATGCAGCAAATATGTTCCAAACAATTGAAGTACCATAATTTCTAGTAAAAGATGAAGCAGCTTGACAATAAACTGTCAACAACTTCAACCTGTCATCAGAGTTGGCCCATTTCATTGTGTACAAAAAAAAAAAAAACACGCAACGCCTTGCTTCATGTCATGCGGGTTCGTCGCCTAACGGAGAGTTGATGTCTTCTGTTACATTGAGCCCTCCTTGTGCACTTGTCGAGCAATCCTTTGTCAGCCTGTTTTTGGCGTCATTTTATAGAGGTTTGGACTAGGTTTATTATAAGTTTAAGCGTATTATCACTTTATTGATTAGACTGAATTGTTCTACCTTGTATTTGTGACTGTAATTACCACGGACTTCGGGCAATTTTTTTTATTCAATCTTTTATATTTGGCAAGGTTTAAATTTTGTTCAATAAGATCGAGCAAATGAGAGCACATTCATTCGCGCTAAAATTATTCTCCCCCAGATGGCCATAACTTCTGTTTGGCACGGGAGGTTTTAGCCTTCTGCCGTGAGGTGGAAAATCGATTAAAATTTCTCCTCGCCAAATTAGCTGCGTCTGATTCACGCGATCGATTGTGAGTGACCTGAAGCCCTCACACTTGCGGACCTTTGCCACCTAAAGTCACAACGGTACGTGTAAAAGATCGCACAACAATAAGCAGCATGAGGTAAACAAGAGCACACTTTTCTATCACCTTGAGGGCCATCCTGTGTGCGCGTGTGTGAATGTGTGGTGTAGCTTGTTCATTGCATTTGTTGGTTTCCGAAACTGCGGTCTATAGATACTGAGAGACTGCCCTGCGTACGTCTGGCAAGCTCTCTTCACACGATCGTGTCCAAGATCGAGCGAGTGGAGGGCAAAAAACTCGCGATATAAATTCCAACTTAAAAAGAGCTGCTCGCGGACTCTTGATCACGTTCCTACCGAATAAACGGCAGCCATGATTGCATCCGTCCCACGCGTCTGTGTAGTGGTGTGATCGGTCTAACCGTAGCGATCCTCCGATGCGTGCTTTCAGGTGAGCGAACGAGCTCAGCGAGAGTTCCTAAAGCCCCTCTCCACGGAAAGACACACGGAGAGACCCACTTTGGATGCAAGACGGCTCGGCAAAGTCGGATACGTGGAATTTCTCAGAACTGAATGGCTGGCTCAGTCTCTGAGTGGAATGCAAAGGGCGCATACACACCTTCGGTGGAGGGTTTTTCCTGTAGAAAACGCGAAACGTGGCGGAATTTGAGGTCACGAATCACTAATCATAAACGAATTAGAATCACATCACTCCAACGATTAAGTGCACTCTTCCTGTTTAGCAGCAGTGTGTGAGAAAAAGTTACCGTGATTGTGAAACTCCACAGTGTGCGGTGTTCTTTACTAAATTAAGATCCCACTCAAAATTACCGTCGGGAGGCAGTGTGGTTGTGATCATGTGAATGATATGAAAAAAAGTATTCTTACTGTGTCTTTTTTTTTCAATTGCAAAAATAAAATGACATCGCAATATGTGTAGAAGTGTTCGTGCATAGAGAGATGAATTGATGTTTTTGTGGCTGCTTTCTGGGCAATGGCGTGTGCGAGTGTAAAATGCCGTCGGTAAAAGCATGAACCTACGGCAAGTTTTTTTTCTATTCAATGTAGTGCAAGCGATACTACGCCTTGTGCACTCTTGCGATGTATGTTAAAATAAAAAGACCGTGTGATGTGAAGTGTTTTTTGTGATAAAACGATCGTTTTTGTGTGCAAAATATGTCAGCGCAAATATATAAATTTCAAGTTAAACCGGAGTAAAAAAAGATGGATTAAGTGAAGTGAAAAGTCGTTGATGCTTCCTAGATCCACAATGCAATATGCAATGTGAAAGCAAAAGCTTGTGTAAGGATCGATGTTGTGAACAACGCACTAAACCGTTTGTTAATCCTATTGAATGCGAAGTGCGAAAACGTGAATCGTAACCGATAAAGGGAAGATTAAAACAGTGCTTTAATTAAAAACATGGTTATCAAGAGTCAATCTTCATCTTATCGCGTCTAATGTGTTCCTGAAGAGTGGTGGCAAACGAATATCACACAATTTTATTGTCTGTGGTATCTCTGCACCTAACGGTGTGCCGTGAGGTGTGTGCGTGTGTGCTTGTATGTGATATTGTTTTTGGTGTGAACAGGCCGAAACCAAACAATACATCAAAATGCGCCCCTCACCGGCATTGTTGACGATGATGTTTGGCACCATTTTCGGTGTCTTTGGCGCCTCGCTTAGTAAATCGTTGGTAAACCAAGCGCCCGACGAGTGCCGGTGGGACGGGTACTCCGAGGACGATCTAACACTTCTGTGCCGGTTACGGACTATCAATAGTGAGCTCGAAAATACGAACTTTAGTGTGTTGCATCCTGAGAATACCGTCCGGCTGCGGTTGCAGTGCAATGATGGATTGTTCTTTCAAAGCAGCCTGAGCCCGGGTAGCTTCAAACAACTCACCAAACTACATTCCCTGTCGATTGAGTATTGCAAAATCGCGAACCTTAGTGAAGGATCCTTCCAAGGGTTGAAGCAGCTCACCAACCTGACGCTACGAACACACAACACAGATTGGTCCTCGATAAGTTTGGACATTGCGCCCCAAGTGTTCAACAGTGAGCTGTCTAAGCTGCAAAGGCTCGATCTTAGCGAGAACAACATGTGGAGTGTGCCGGATGGATTTATCTGTCCGCTGTCGCGACTTACCTATCTGAACCTCACTCACAATCGATTGCGTGACCTGTCCGTGTTCCATTTCAGCGCGTCATTGAGTACGCGACTGTCGAAGAAATGTGGCAGCTCCATCGTTACCCTCGATTTGTCACACAACACCATCGACAACCTGCCGCCTGCCATATTTTCCGGTCTCGGCAAGCTAACCGATTTGCGACTACATAGCAATGGGCTCAACTATATTGCCGACCGTGCATTCGAAGGGCTGGTATCTTTGTCACGGTTAGAAATTTCACTCAACCGTCTCACCAACCTTCCGCCTGAGCTATTTTCCGAGGCTAAACACATCAAAGAGATTTACTTGCAAAACAACAGTCTGAACGTGCTAGCGCCAGGGATTTTTAGCGACCTAAAGCAGCTTCTAATGTTGGATTTGTCAAACAACGAGCTTACATCGGAATGGATAAATCCTGCCACATTTCGAGGATTGACGAAGCTTATTTTGCTCGATCTTTCAAACAACAAAATTTCGAAGCTCGAGCCCACAATCTTTCGCGATCTGGCCAGCCTGCAGGTATTACGAATGCAGGAAAACTTCATCGAAAGCATAGCTGAAAACACGTTCCTTGAGCTCACCGCGTTACATACGGTGATTCTGTCTAATAATCGTCTGTCCACTGTCGATCATTTTACGTTCAGCGGATTGAAAAGCCTAACTCTACTCTCGCTCGACTACAATCGCATTTCACGCGTCGATCGTCAAGCGTTGCGGAATCACTCGACACTTCAGGAGCTGCATTTGAACGGCAATAAGCTGCTACAGGTTCCGGATGCACTGTACGACGTGCCATTGCTGCGGACTCTCGATCTCGGCGAGAACCACATCTCGAGCATCGATAACGCCAGTTTTCGTCACATGGCACATCTATACGGTTTGCGGCTTACCGAAAACAATATAGAAATCATCCGACGAGGCACGTTCGAGGCGATGAAGTCATTGCACATCCTCAATCTGTCCCAAAACCGGCTCAAAACGGTCGAACAATCATCGTTCGACAACAATACGAAGCTGCAAGCGATCCGGCTGGACGGAAACTATCTGACAGACATAGCCGGCCTGTTCACCAAGCTGCCGAATTTGCTGTGGCTGAACATCAGTGACAACCATCTGGAGGTGTTTGATTACGCGCTCATACCCACCGGGCTGCAGTGGCTAGATATTCACGCGAACAAAATCACCGAACTGGGCAACTATTTCGAGATTGAGTCACAACTCGCACTGAGCACGATCGACGCCAGCTCCAACCAGCTCACCGAGATCACCGGAAGTGCGATTCCCAACAGTGTGGAGCTGCTGTACCTCAACGACAACCTTATCTCGAAGGTGCAATCGTACACGTTCTTCAAGAAGCCCAACCTGACCCGGGTGGACCTATTCGGCAACAAGATCACCACACTCGATCCGAACGCGCTGCGGATATCGGCCGTGCCCGACGACCGGCCGCTGCCCGAGTTCTACATCGGCGGTAACCCCTACCAGTGCGATTGCAATCTGAACTGGTTGCAAAAAAGTAACATCGATTCACGAACGCAGCCCCGGTTAATGGATCTCGATAGCATCTACTGCAAACTGCTGTACAACCGTGGCCGTACATACGTGCCACTCGTCGAGGCAATGCCAAATCAATTTCTCTGCAAGTACGACACACACTGCTTCGCCCTTTGTCACTGTTGTGACTTTTACGCCTGCGATTGCAAGATGGAATGTCCAAAGCAGTGCACCTGCTACCACGACCAGAGCTGGAGTTCGAATGTGGTCGACTGCTCGCGGGCAGGCTACGATGATCGACTGCCCGATCAGATCCCAATGGATTCGACGCAGATTTATCTCGATGGCAACAATTTCCGGTCGCTGGGCAGCCACGCGTTCCTCGGCCGTAAACGGCTCAAAATCCTCTTCCTGAACGGGTCCAGCGTGGAAACGGTGAGCAATCGTACGTTTTACGGCCTGAAAGAGCTCGAAATTTTGCAGCTCGATCACAATCTGCTGACCGCGCTGAACGGGTTCGAGTTTGAGGGGCTCGACAGTCTGAAGGAGCTGTTTCTGCAGTACAATCGCATAACGCAGATCGCAAATCACACGTTCGATCATTTGCACGGGTTGAAGATCCTGCGACTAGATCACAATCGCATCGCTGAGTTTAACGTTTGGCATTTGCCGAAGCAGCTGAACGATATCAGGCTCGCGTTTAATCCCTGGTCCTGCGAATGTGATTACGTGACGCGATTCCAGGAGTATCTGAAGACGTACGATTTTGTTCGCGATCGGCACAAGATAAGATGCGCAGCGTACGTATCGAGCAATGCGACTGCCGGTATGCACAGCAACGGCACAGCATCCAACACGATCGCTAGCTTCGGTGAAGATGTGCTTCCCGATGGCAGTGGCACGACCACCGCCACCAGCACCGGTGACTTCCTGGTCTACTACGACAACAGTTCAACGCTGTGTACCGGGGCCATCCCACTCGAAAATGTGATCAACGGAAATTTGACCTCGCGAAAAACCATTCTCTCACCGCAGCCAATCGAGGGCTACATTCCGTTACTGGTAACCGGTCTTTTCGGGTTTTCTTTGGTGATTATTCTGACGCTGGTGCTGTTCGTGTTCCGTCAGGAAATGCGCGTCTGGTTTCACTCCAAGTTCGGTGTGCGCCTGTTCTACCGAAATGCCGATATCGACAAAAACGAACGCGACAAGCTGTTCGACGCGTTCATATCGTACAGCTCGAAGGATGAAGCGTTCGTGGCCGAGGAGCTGGCACCCATGCTCGAGAATGAAGACCCGTCCTATAAATTGTGCCTGCACTATCGGGACTTTCCCGTCGGTGCGTACATTGCTGATAACATCCTGCAGGCGGTGGAATCATCCCGACGTACTATTATGGTACTTTCGGAGAACTTTATCAAATCCGAATGGTGTCGCTTCGAGTTCAAGTCGGCACACCATCAGGTGTTGCGCGATAGACGTCGTCGTTTGATCGTTATTTTGCTGGGAGAAGTGCCTCAGAAGGATCTCGATCCCGACATTCGACTGTATCTGAAAACGAACACAT
Source organism: Anopheles maculipalpis (assembly GCF_943734695.1). Taxonomy (NCBI): domain Eukaryota; kingdom Metazoa; phylum Arthropoda; class Insecta; order Diptera; family Culicidae; genus Anopheles; species Anopheles maculipalpis. The sequence goes on along the minus strand of NC_064871.1, from coordinate 98,082,382 downwards.
ACCTCCAGTGGGGTGATAAATTATTCTGGGAAAAGCTGCGGTTCGCCCTGCCCGATGTCCCCAACAACCAACGAAGACAGCATCAGCAGAACATCTCACTGACACACTCAAATGTTCGCAACAGCTATCAACTTACCCGTTTTGCGCCAAACAACCGCACAAATAATCAACTAGCTGCACAGCATCAAGATCCTCGATCGCAGCCACGCTCTCCCGAGTACCATTCGAGCACTGCGCAACCACTGCCGGGTCTTGCAAGCACCGAGATGCAGGCACAACAACTGCACAGTAGCCAGCAACAGCAACAACAGCCACAGCAGCATCAACCGCAGCCAACACAAGCGCAATTAAGAGCTTCTGCTCCGTTGAACACATCGCCCAGAACAGTTGGCATTCACATCTAAAAGCGGGATGCTTACTGTTTCTACAAATGTAAATAATATAAATAATACAATGATATTCGAAGTCGTCTTAGACGTGTCCGTTGAAATCCAGAGTTTATGCACGCAAATGAAATTGTGATATTAACACATGTAAGTTATTTGTAAACACACAATTGATTGAAATTGCAAAATATTGAATGTAGCTGTAAAAATCATGGTGCCTTCCGTTATGATGCTCAGTTTAAGAACCTTCTTATACCCATACAATAATGCAATAGAGCACGAAAGTCGTGCCATTCTTCTAAATACGTTAAACACCGAACGAAAGTACCAGTGCCATTGTTGAAAGATGGTATTGCTCTTTTCTAAGTATCTAACTAGCAAACATTGGTCATTTACTCACTATGGTTACAACTTTTATCCTTTATTTTCCTTCAAATTCAACGACAATCTTTTAAAAGCTACCGGAAAAATTTTTGACAACTTTACACGACACAAGTGTTTGATCATAGATATTATCCTGTGAGCAATAAGTGCACGACAGCAAACAGAGAAAATGTTAATATTTTGGATTATATTAACAAACTACACAAGAGAATATAATTTGTTTCGTTGACCGAAAACATTTTGTCAATGAAAAGATCGTAAGAAGTAGCGCGAAAACACAATAGGCTGTTATTTGCTCATAGATTTTATACTGTATCTAGTCAAAAGCACACAAGAAAAAAATGCACATAGCAAATGATACTAATCGATGATCGGGCCAATGTGCTTATTTAGACAACTTTGAGCAAATGCTCGAGCAAAAAAGATTCGACATCGATTTGTTTTAGAATAGATGCTATTAAAGCAAACCCTTTTCTTACTAGTAAACGTATGCAGATAAAGACTGATGAACAACTTAAACATTGAAGCAATAAAACAGTTGAAATATTTTAACTCCATCACTAGTATGCGTAGGACAAAATTCGAACCCTTGGTTATATTTCGTGAATTGGCTTTTAAAGCTGACTGCAAACATAAGCTTCATATTTTCCTACTTCTGTATTACTAATAGCAGCTGTATTCATCAAGTTATATAACATCAATATCTATCTTAAAGATCGGTTGGATTTGTTCTACGCTTCCTCATAGTATTAGCGATAAATGCAATAAAATTAGTACGAGTGATAGCTAATAAATTCTTTCCGTCCTAACTAAAAACGACAGTAGCAAGGCGTGGTTGATTCAAACCAAGTACTAGCGAATAACGTGTTTCAACTAATATTTGTCAATAGATCGTTTTGTCTATTCATAAAAGTATTTTGTTGGTAAAATTAATTAACATTTCACTTCCAGTTTTCAAAGGATTTCATAATCAAATGTTTCCTCCTCTGCTCGTAAATAAATTATTTTTTGGCGAAACGTTTCGCGCAGAACTGAGTAGGTGAAGTAATTGGAATTGAATCAATAAGATACCCTCCACTATGCTAAGCAAAACAGAACTGTCCCGAGATTGATGTATTGTTAGCAAAATGTAGTATATTCAATTGAAATAAACCACACACCCAGATGGTGTCTGTTTTTTAAAATGAAACACTATTCTTCGTTTGACTGCGCTCTGCTGCTTTATCTTACGTTGAGAAATAAAAAGTGTTGGTAAGTAATTATGATTACCCGAATTAATTCAAAGCGCCTGTAAAAATGACTTCGTATCAAAAGACTACAACGCCGCGCCAAGCAACGAACCCTTTCTTTGCGTGTGCGGATACGCGCGTGCTCTTTTATTTGAACTGTTGAAAATTCATATTTTCTTTATCACCCAAGAGCTATGTTCAGCAGGCCGAACTACAAATATAAAGGCATTATTTTATCTCTACGGAACGCGATTGAAATTTTCACATCGTTACATTTTTGTTCATTGATCGTCGAAGGAGATAGTGATCGTGTTTTCTCCACGCAGTGTAAAGAATCTTAATATGCGATTAATTTGATTTTATGCTCAACCTTGCTACCTTCAGCCGCTATTGTTAACAGTTTTATGTGTGCATCCAAAAGCATAAACGCATCCGTAAACATTACAAGCCACAATCACAAGCCTACTGCTTGTGCTGAGTCGATTGAAAGCAAAACATGTTGAAACTTTTGAGCTTTTTCGAATGCTCTTACTTCTTGCCATGTTTTCTTACCCTTCGCTACAAAGTAGCTCAAACATACAATTGAAACTGGAGATGAACGGAAATACAAAAAAAAAAAACAGCATCAACAAAAGCGTCTTCCCGTCATCGTTATCTGATCCACTGACGCGCGAGCGCTTAGCAATTTGATTCAGATTTGTATCGGAAATCATAGATTCAAACGAACCGAATCCTCCTTCGCTTTTTCTTCATTTATCGTGCTACCACATTGTGTAATTTTGTAAGATTGCCTTTCCAGTACGTTCAGTCAGCTTCGGCTGCTTCCACACAGAAGAACTATAGCAATGATTACATCGAATTAAAGGGTAGAATCATAATAGCCAAACGGATGACTGGGCCAGGCAAGATAGAAGAAACGGCACAGAAAGAAAAAAAAACTGTTCCGGATGTGCCACTTCCAACGCTAGAACTAATGAATCTAGCAAAGCATATAACAAATCATATTGCCTTAATAATAACCTTTTGCCAACCAGCACAACCATGCTCGAAAGTAGACACTGGCAACGAAAATAATGCTAGTTACTTGTCCTCGCTTGTGTTTCGAAATTTTCATAAGTGTAAATTACTTCAACAAGCTTTCTTTGCCTTAAATTTACTTTCGAAACATATGCACAACACTCAAAATAATACCTTCCCTTGATATATCTACCGACACATTCAAGTCCGGCCCCGCAGAGGAGACAAAACCCACATCCTATCGAATTTGAATTTGTACTAAACCAAACACCACCAGCAAGCGAAGATCGAAAGGTCCAGCCTCGCCGGCACGCTCATAATTTATTCTAATTAAATAGTACTGTCCACATAAATTTCAACTTCATTTCGGGGCCGGACCGCTGCGGTCAGCTGTGTGTGTGTGTTGTGATCGATCCTAGCTCAATCTCGTTCAACAAGGTGTGGATCTTATTCGTCAGACGTGTAGCGTTCCATTTCACCAATTCTCCTGCCGGTCATTCTAAAAACCAAATAAATTGTTTCAAACCGTGAAAAATACGTAGGTTTCACCTTTTATGCGAGTCTAACGATGCGTGGCCTCGGCGTGGACTCGTTATTCCCAGCGAGGGAGCACTCCTCATCCAAGGGAGTCTGTATTTTAACTTGAGGCCGTTGTTTTGCTTTATTTTGTTGGTTATTCCGATTCTGTAGCACCTTCCCCGGCCCGAGACATAAATTGCTACATTAGCAAGCGGCATAAAAACGGGGTGAAAGATCTTAGAGGGTACCGTTTTTATTGTTATATTATTTTAATTTGGTTCACAAACTACAGAACTTCTACCTCGGCTGGCGAGATCGGCACACGTTTACGCCCGGTGTGTCCGGGTGGGGGGACCAGCATCTAATTCCTTCATCTGCGACGGGAATGATAATTTTAGCTCTTTGGCGGAAATGGCATGCGGGAATGGCACGTGGAATTCATTTGATTTAATTCATCACTATTATGAAAATGTTACTCTCAAGTGGTCAACCGTCTCGGAAAAAAACCATCAAACGATTCTCTTGCCGAGTGACCTCGTACTTCCGGTCTACCGGCCCGGATCATGCATGGTTCCGATTCGGTAAATGCTTTGATCTTGCCGTAGATGCTTGCGTTAGTCGTCGCTAGCACGCATCTTCCGTATTTATCCTTCGGAATTGACAGTGCGTTCTAAAGTGGAGAACACCACACCTGCCAGATAAATATTCGTTTTCTATTTTAAATATATAACATTTCCTTTTTATAATCTTTCATCCTGCTGGTTCACCTCTCTTTCTTTCTTTCTCCCTACGTTCGATTCAGGTAGCACTCGTTTCATGATAATTAATTCACTGTTAATAGTGTTATGCTTTTCTTTGTTCGCGTCCCACACATTAGGGTTATATCTACACGCATAGTTTGAAATTTCTTTAGCGCCATTTCTACGCCGCTTGAGCGTGGACTTGCGCCTCGAGCACACATAAAATGGAAAACATACCACGGCGTTAACGGAAGTGTTCGCACCTTTCAAAAGCACTCATCCCGAACGGGGTATGTTTAATTGATGTTTGTTAAATTAATTTTTGACTCGCTGCCTATGCGATTGTTCGGTAGTTGCAATTGTTTACATTAAACGACGATAGAAACGAGTTTGTGGCTTTTCCGTTGATTGGTAAAAGTTATGTAAATATAAAAAGTAAACTATTGAAAAAGAAAATGGTGATTTGACCAACCACCTGCTGTAAGCTGTAGTCGGGAGTAGGACAGGACATTCTCTCGCGGCGTTCACTGTCTATGGCACTAAATTAAAGATTATTGTGATATCACTTCCCACAGTGGTGACTTCCCAAACAAAAGAGAAAGACATTACGAAGCTTAACATGCTTATGGCACACAACAAATTAGGTAACTGTAATCCTTCACGTCTTCGCTTACCCCTTCCCACCGTTCCGCAGACCACCGCCCAAATCTGGCCCATGAACACGAACAACACAGAACTTGATCGTCATTGGTTTTTAATTGATTTTCCTCCAAAAGCTTGTTTAGCACGAGGTTGCTGTACAGCTCTTGATTCATCGGTTTTATCAAATTCACCACCACATTACTAGTTATCCAAAACGGGCAACTCATCGATCTACACACAATCTCAGACACACATAGAGCGACAGAGAAAGATCTCGTTTGATCAACAATGTTCATTGAGCTGAGTCTTCTTTTCCATTTTAACGTACAAGAATTATGCTTAAATCAATCTAGATAGGAATAAATTCGAACAAGCGCGCGATGCCCAAATATGCATAGAGCCATGAAACCCCGGGCGAAATGGTCCTGGTTCGGTCGAGCAGATAAAAAAGAACAAATCATTTGTCGATAATAAATTATTTTCCATCGTTAGGATGGAAGCCTCGAAGAACGCTTTTCAAATATGTTCGATCGCTTTTTGTTGTTGTTGTGCCTCGCTCGCTCCGCTTCACTAATTCCTTGGCTCTTCCCCCATTTTCTTTCTTATCGTTTTCGTGCCTCTGCTACTTCATTATACCGATTTCCTCTGTCGAACAGCGCCGCTGTCTGCTAAATTGTTTTCTATATTAACCCAATTCAGTCATCTTGACATACCGATGACTAGATCTGCCTCCGAGATTCCTTCACCCGGGTAGATGACTACCCGCCCAACGACTAAGCTTCATTCCTTACCGTTCAGAAGTTGACGGCATATTTGAGCCGAGTTTTAGGCGACAAAACGCTTTTCAATCACCGCGAACACGAGACGCTGTTGCTCCACTCTGACTCGGCCTTCTTACTTCATTTTTTTGTACCTGTCATGCCCTTTTCAAACGACTCAAAGCCTTCCCTCCCCCCCCACACATACACACGCACACACATATATATCTACGTAATTGATTAGCTGATTGAATGCTCAGCATAGCATCTTTATCGTTTAATTGATTCTCTCAACCCCCGTTAAGGAAGTGGCGATGTACGCGCATTTGGGTGGATGATAAATGAAAATTACCCGCTACCCGCTAACGATCGGTTCAACTTTGAACTTCTGCTTCGAAAGGTTAAACGGGTTTCGGGGAGCAATAATGCTAAAAATTGCATGAAAATTGTACACGGTTGCGGTGTCAAATAGAACCTGAATCCCTGGCGGGGCAGAAAGAGCTGGAGGGTACGGTTGTGTGGGCCCGTGAAAACCATAGATAAATAAATAAAATTCCACAAACTCTCCAAAGCTACGCTTATAATAAATCTTGTGCTCTGTTAATTTGAAAATGATAGCCTTACATGCCGTCATTTATCGAAAGGGTCTTCTGCTATCATGCAAGTCACGAGATATTCGTTTTTTTTCGGGCGCTGCTCGTACGCTACGCAGAGGAAACCCAGAGACCCAAGGACCCAGCGGACCCGTCTCGTACACCGTTCGCACACTATGTTGCAGGTGAAGCTGGAAAGCGATTTATAAGCGCCTGGGCTTGGGGCAGCCGCTATGGACCAATTTAAAATGATGCCAAGATGTAAGAGGAAGCGGGATCACGATACGACGCAATGACGGTCTTCGTCGCGATCGCCGAGGATCGATTTCACGGGAAACAGTACAGCAACACGGCAAACGCGATGAAGAAAAGCGGAACCGGTTTCTTGTCATCAGCGGGCAGGATTTGATGAAAGATAGTTGATCGTTTCTTTACCGTCTGCACGATGGTTTCATCATTTCGAAGCGCGATGTAAAATATAAATATTTATAATCATCTCCAGTAACATGCAAAAGGTTCGGAACACCGTCCGTTCGGACGGTTGATTTTCCGGCTCATCAGATTGGTTAGAATTTCACGGAATGACAGCCAAATTTATCTAACCAGAAAAGTGTGCCTTCGAATGCTTTCGTCTGTCTTATTAGTTTGTAATTAACAGTCATATGTTGTTGTTTTATTCGTATCCTACCGATACTACCCATACTGCCAATGCATTTCACAAACGATCCCACAATCGATCGGTCCGGTAGCGGGGACTCGATCGATCTACCGATCGTGGACACAAACTTCAGCAAGAATCACGCCTCTGCAATTCAAGACCAATAACTAGCTGGCTGCATAAAACATTAATTCGCAAGCGATCTTTCCTTCTTGTTTTTTTATGAATAACGCTGCGAATGGAACCTCAAAACCATTCAAACAGAGCCCGACGCCGGCTGACATAAACACCGAAGTTGGTGGAAGCTGTAACACCAACAAAGACAACGACTCCGCTCACACAGCGCGTCTGGGCTCGGCGAAAAACGGGCGAAAGCAAGTATGCTGATGCTTGATGCAAATCCCTGATCATACCAACGAGATTACGACTACCTCCCGACCTAGAGGGATCGATAGCTTCTTCTTATCGCACAGGGAGCTAGTACGTACGTACATGAATGTGTTTTTTCTGTGTTGTATTTATTGTTTGAGGCTTTGATTTGTAGCTGGTTGTTTCTTCGCATTACTCACCCACCGCTGCCCGTCGCGTCCTCACCCGTGTGCCGGGTGTACCACCGCTGTCGGAACAAATAACATTGTCCCCTAACTTCTACTGTCCACCCACTGGCAGCGGACGAAGTGTGCATGTCGGCAGCTTCAACGGCAACAGCTGAGGGGACAGAAGTCAGAAGTTGGTTTTGCTGGCTGTCGTTTCGATCAAAGACTCGCTGCTGCTTCCCTCTGGTCCACGTGATCGCTCCAAATGCCCACCAGAATTCGTCGTCGTCGTCGTCGTCGTCGTCGTTGCCCTTTGTCAGGCGACAACGACAACGAGCGCGATTTTATCTGCGAGTGAAGACATCTTACAGTGTCGCCTGCAACAACTACACCATAAGTTGTCGCTTTCGGTGAGACAATGGTTCAAGAAGCTTTGGGGGTTTCCGGTACGATCGCCGCAATTGCCCGACCACTTCGCATTACTTATATTTGGCTTACGCTTCGATATAGGTTGCGCGTGCTTTTCGCGCGACTTTTGCACCCTGACCAACGGTCAGAGCAGTTGAACCAGCATGGTAATAACAATATTGTTTTCCTTCCAACCAACGACTATAACTTCCATTTTACTTGTTGTCTTTGCTAAGTGTTTTCCGTTGCTTTATGGGATTAGCCTAACCTTACCAACGCTCATTCGGGAATGGGAAACAAAGACTGCCCATTCGCTTGGTCTACGATTCTTTGATAGGATTTATTTATTGCTCGATCTTGTATAGTTAGCTCAGCTAATGAGGGCTTGCTGCTGCAGATGTTTTAAACCCACGAAGAATACTGTATTAAGCTGTACGTCGTTATGACGTTACTAGTCCGTTAGCTGTGCTGTCTGCTTTTCCGCTTTGAACAATTTCTTCTTTTTTGCATAAAAAAAGTCAACCATCGTTTGTAAAACATAAATCTTCACAAATGAATGGTTCGGAGAAAAGGTTTGCACCAATCATTTATATTACCAACACCATCTTGATCCTTGGAAGGTGTTACTGGGGGAAACAGCACACAGCAATTCATGACAATGGATTCGAACGACAAAAAATAAACATACACAATTTAACGTTTAAGGGCTGTTGGAAAACATTTGAATAATACAAATTCCTTCCTTGCCGGGTATTTATTTTCGAATAATATCGCTGCCGCACGATGGATCGCTGCTAAACAAACGACTGCCGGAATGTTGCCAACATTTACATCATGTTTTCGTCTTCTTTTCCTGATTCCTTGTGTCGTAGCTCTTTTCTTATTTCAGTCAAGTTTCCCGTTGATTTGAAATATTTGCCAATGTTTCTCTGTCACCGGACAAACGGGTGCCCTCAATTCGCGTACGCATTGATTATTTTCCCTGCATACACGTCCTACCAAAATTTCGATAATTTTATCCTTTCTGCATTCTGATGATTGGTTGCAGTCGACTAGTGGCCCTCGCCTCGCCAGTAGCTCGCATTAATGCATTACATGCACTTTTGTTTCCATAAAATAGCCCACTTCGATTTGCACCACCATGCACCGTGCTGGCCGGTATAGGCTTAACCGGGGTCCGAAAGAAATAATTCGGCAAAAATTTAAATAATTCGTCGTCAAACCCTCGCTCGCCTAACTTCGGTTCCTTCGAGAGTCATCTGTTGCTGCAAGTCGTTATTCTGTTGTCCAAAAAACAATGTTCCGTTTTTCTTCCCATGATTGGATTTATGGTAACGAGGTCAGGAATTTGCTTGCGGTAACAGATTACAATATTCGTTTGCAATAAAAGAGAAATGCAAATTGTGACTGTTTGTACATATCGTTTTTTGTTTTTTTTTTTTTGTACGCTCTGTTTTCTCGTTTAAGGGAATGGTGGCCCAAACTGCTATAAACCATCCGGACGGCAACATCCGGAAGATAGTGGGGGGCTTCACCTTACCATTTTCTTCGCGTAACAAGTTCATAAATTTTGAAACTCGCTACTCTGGGGATGGTGTAAAGCATTGTAACCAAACACACGTGCAATCGAACCTTTTTTTTCCAAACACTAAGGAATACATTTTATTTTCTGAAATTAACTAAACATTTAACTCCACCTGGTAGAACCGTGATCAACCGATCGATTTACCATGCTTAATACCAATCACACGTGAAAACTCCGGAAGCAAAACCAATTTGAAGCTGTATTGAATAGCCATTATTTGGAAACACTTAAAGGTAGGCTGAGATATGACACCTGCTTCCTAATGCACCTGTCAACGAACTACTGACACAATTCGTCGATCATTTACAGCCCAGCCGATGCAATTGGCCACACATAATCCGAAACAAACTACGTACTCATGTCTGGCATTTTGTTGGGCAAAGTGATAAATAATTAAAACGTATTTTTGACTCACAACCGTAAAAGTGGTGCTTTTACGATTGGGTTGCACTGCAGTTCTTTGTTCGTAGACTCATTTTCATTTCCATATCCACAAATGTTTCGTCTATCGCTACGGATTGGAACATTACATGGTAAATCGTGAAGCAAAACTGGTGGCCGCGCACGCGCTGTGTATTCCATACATTAGTGAAAAGAGGATCATTAAAAAATCATTTCTAAACAATTACGAATAATGAAAAATACCATCGTTTACTTTGCTAGGTGGGTAGAAAACTTATCTAGTTTCAGTGAAATCATTTGCCAAGCTGATACTATAAAACAACCAACACCGCTAACAGTTTATTACATCGCTTGAAATGGAAGCGTTAAAACCATTTTGCAAGGTGTCGAGTTGCTTAATGGTTGGCGTTGTTTTAGCATCACTATTCAAAAATCTTCCTACTAGCTGCACCGCTGATTCGTCGTATTCTTTAAAAATTAAAAAGTATGATTGCATAGACACGCCATACAAAGAATCAACGCTTTACTCCTGCAAAAGTATACCACGGCGAAACGCACCGACGATGGTCAAAGTGTCGATAAACATTCCCAAAATTTACGATAACGTTGTGGTGAAAGTTTTTCTGTTCTACAAATTTAGTACCTATCAACCGTTCCTGATCTCCATAGAAGGTAACGGCTGTGAGTTTATTCGGCATCCACCGCAGATGAGTGTCGAAAAGTACGTTTACGATATAATCAATGAAACACTACCAGAGCTGCTGGTGCCTTGTCCTACTGGTGTGAGTAATCTAAGAATCGCTTGTGTTTCCAATTTAATTCTGAACTCGTTTTTGATTGATCTAGAATCGCACCTACAATCTGTGCTGGTACCTTCAAGAACGACACGCACCGAAAAACATACCACCGGGAGAGTACAAGCTGCAATTTAAGCTAGTGGCACAGCCCGATATTACCTTGTTTGGGATGGATGTGTACATCTCAGTGCGCAATACAGGTCTGGTGCCGTCCTTTGTAACTCAGTGATTAGTGTAAAAGGTAGGCGGAGTTGAAAACAAATAATACACAGTTAATTGTTCTAAAGTACTTACTACAATAAATGTTAGATAAGGGAGATTCTTAAAATATAACTGAGGTGATGGAAAAAAAACGCAAACTAGCGAAAAAAGGAGATTAATTTTATTTTATTAACTTCTGTTTTTTTAGAAGGATAAAAGTTACAATATGTTCTACAATTCACCATATTAGCATTCCGTGTACGGACCTAAGACTGGAACCGTGGAGCGTCTTTTCATATGAGCCAACTCTTCGCAATTCAGCGGATTGTTGATTAAGTTCAAGTAGTCAAGATCCTCCGGCAAGCTGCTCATATTCAATTCCTTCACATAATTGTCACACAGATAGATTGCTTTCATCGAGACGAAAGGTCTCAAGTAGACGTCTGTTATGTTATTATTTGAAACGAACAGCTCAGTCAACCTGATCGGTGCCTCATCATCGGAAGCCATCAAATTAATCAATCGGTTTTTCGATAGATCTAGTGAATTAAGATTGTTCATCAAACGGAAGGTGCTGAAATTTAAATTCACAATGTTGTTTCTTGGAAAATGGAGCGAAAGCAGCGTTGCAAAATAGTCCGTACAGTTGGGCGTGCTGAGCTCTTCCTCCGTTTTCTCTTGCTTAATGTAGTACTCACGCCACGAACAGAATCCAGAATCTTCACCCTCGTCTTGCTTTGGTGCATGCAAAATACTCGGAACATGCATGTACAAATCGGTCAGTTTGTTGTTTTCCAGATTCATAGTCTTCAGCTTGCTCATCAGTGCCACGATGCCAAGGTCTAGTTTGGTGAGCAGATTATCGGAAAGAAATATTTCTTCCAAATGTTGGCAACACAACACCCCCGGTGAGATCGTTACCGATTCAATTTTGTTGCTCACCAGATATAGCAGGGAAACGGAGGAGTTTTCGAGCACGTCGAAGCTAAAGTTGGTCAGCTGGGAGTGAGTTACCCAGAGTATATCTAGCGCGGACAGTTTCGATACCGTGGGCGAAACCACTTGCAGCGACGTGTAGTCTGCTCGGAAATCTTGCAAGCTAAGGTTTTCTTCAAAAGTCACATCCCTAACTTCCATTTCTATCAGATGCACTACGCTGGGACTCATCTTGGCAGGAAAAATTATCTGCGTAACATTCGAGTGGTTTATCAGAATCTTCCAGGGTGTAATGATGGAGAGTGGTTTGGTTAGATCGAGCACTAGTATAGTGGCCTTACTGAATATCAGCTCTTCTGTGCTGTTTGTCAGAAAAGCATAGTCCTGTGTGTCACTTTGATCGGTGAGATTAATGATCGTGCATGACACATTCCCGTCAACGTATGCAAAATTCGATGCGCTCGTTTCATGCGGCACAAACGATTGTATTACACTCAGTAGTAGAACAACACTAAAGCAAAAATTCTCGTTTAATTTAGAAGCAGCCACACAAAGCTTGACTCATATTTACCTTCTTAATTCAAGCATCTTTTAGGAAATAATCTCCACTAGAGAAGATCACACACGAAACACACTCTTTAGGCAAGTGGACGGACATTTTATATCCATCGACATTTTTATAACCGATTCCAACCTTCTAGCGATAGCGTTAACCCATTACTTACTGTACGCCGACCAAACGGCAATTCACACATTATATTCAAATTTACATTCTAATTGAATGATATTCCAGGAATATTAAACATCTATTTAATACGCTTTTAAGTGAACCTTTCCATTAAATCGAAAGGTGGCATGGAGCTATAAACTGAAAAAATATATTTGCCCAAATTAATTCGTTGGATGATTAATCAAAAACTGTACCACTTGTCGTTTGGCACATTTTTTTTCTGTGTAGGTCAGGATGGACCGCACATGACCATTTGCCAGATGTAATGCGAACCTATTTTGTCGCACATTATACATTGCAAAAACGTCGAAAATGGTTTATCCAATTACTATCTTCGTTTCGCTGTGGTTCAGTCAAAATCATCACTGAACTGCGATCAGTATAAGATATTTGCTCTGGTGCAGTTCATTGCATTAAAAGTGCATAATTTACGCCAGATGGTGTGTATGCCTACTCGCGCAACTTAAGTGTCATCAAGCGCGTAACAACGCTTCTCACAAATTCTCGCCTCACCATGTCGGTGGGATATACATACGGAAGATGTGTATGTATGCTTCATAAAACAGTGCGCTAAAAATAAAAACCCACTGCAGGAACATAAGCAGGGCCCGTTGTGTGGAAATTTGACTTCCCTTTTTTCTGCTGAGCATAACGCACACACAGAGTGCGCCTGCCGATACGCATTATGCGTGTTGGTGAACATTTCATCTCACCACGTCCATAATCAGCGATAAAACGAATGACAAAAGAAGAGCGATTGCTCCGAAACAGCGATGCTTCCTCGTTGGCAGTGGAGTAGAACAGTCTGAGATTAGATTTCGTAGCGGCATCACACGGTTTCTGTAGTGCAACAAAATGACACAACTAGCGCTAGACGATGTGCTCATCGAGATTGGCACGTTTGGTAGATTCCAGCTTCGGCAGTTTCTGCTCATGATATTGCCACTCGTGTTTAACGCATTCTCCAACTTGTCTTACGTGTTTACTGCAGCCGATCTTAAGTACAGGTGAGTCCGTTCATCACATACATTGGCTAGATCACTAATCACTCAAATGAGTTGTTTCTAGATGCTACATTCCCGAGTGCGAGAACCAAAACGATACAGTGTACCTCACCGAGTGGCTACATGCAGCAGTTCCGTTCGTGCGCAACCAACCGGCCGGGTGTGAACGGTACGAACCGTTTGTAAACATCACCGGCGACTATTTACAATGCCAAGCGTCCGATTTCAACGAGTCCGCTATCACGCGATGTTTCGACTTTGTGTATGAAGATAAAGCCGCTACCACGATTGTGAATGAAGTGAGTGATCCACGGCTTTACGGCCAATGCGGAACAGCTGATAGAACGTATGATGTGAGATGAGCAGCTTTCATTGGCTGAAAACATATCTCGTCGACAGCGGTTATAATGTTTATTGCGAAACGACACTAAAACGCCTCTTTTTCGTAATTTTTTTTTTGTAGTTCAACCTGACCTGCGATGAAAACACGTGGAAGATAACTTTTGTCGGAACATTGCACAGCATCGCACAGGGACTAGCACTTTTGCTCGGAGGGTTATTTTCGGATCGATACGGGCGTAAGCGGGCCCTGCTGCTCTGCATTGGGCTGGGCTCGACCCTAGGGATCATTCGATCGTTCTCAGTGAACTATGAGATGTTTTTAGTGTTCGAATTCTTGGAACCGTTGCTCGGTTCCACGATGTACACGACGGCGTTCATCCTAGGTCAGGAGCTCGTTGGTCCCAAGCATCGCGTCTTTGCCAAAAGCTTGTGCCTGGTAGTGTTCGCACTGGGAGAAGCCGCCATGGGTGTTATTGCAATGTTCATACACAACTGGCGCTACTATCTGTTGGCCTTGTTTGTGCCGGGACTAGTGTCGCTTTCGTTCCTATGGATAACGGCCGAAAGTGTTCGCTGGTTGCTGTCGAAGGGTCGCAACAAGGAAGCGATCGACATACTGCTGAAAGCAGCTACAACAAATCGGAAAACACTGTCGGAGAATACGCTCAAGTACTTTGCCACCAATGACTATCAATGCGAATCACCGCAGGTGCCAGTGAATCCAACCTTCTTTGCACAGCTGGCCGAAGTTTTCAAATTTAAACGACTGACCATACGGCTAGCTATCTGCTCGTTCTGTTGGTTCACTAACGTGATGGTGTACTATGGTCTCACTTTGAATTCGGTCACATTAGCGGGAGACAAGAACGTTAACTTTATCTTGATAACGCTGGTCGAAATACCGAGCGCAGTCAGCATGAACTTCATCTTGAATCGATTTCCACGACGGATGGCACAGTTTGTGTCGTTAGCGTTGTGTGGCGTTCTGTGCTTAGTAACACTAGCTATTCCAGAAGGTAAAGCCCAATTCTTTACACGAAATGATCTTCTCTCGATCAATTGAAGATTCCTTCTCTTTTTTTACAAAATTGCAGATGAAAGCTGGATCCACACGGCAATGTTCCTCTTCAGCAAAATGGCCATTTCCTTCTCTTTCGGGGTACTGTACATCTACACCGCGGAGATCTTTCCCACCAATCTACGGCAAAGCCTTCTGTCCATGTGTTCCATGATTGGTCGGTTAGGATCAATCGTTGCACCACAAATGCCCTTGCTGACAAAAGTTTGGAAACCACTACCGATGACGCTGTTTGGTTCTATTGCGTTACTTTCAGCGTTTACGATTCTAGAATTTCCTGAGACTGGCAATGTCCGGCTGCCAAACACAGCCAGTGAGGCAGAAAATCTTAAGCAAAACAGTTTTGATAGTGATCGTTCTGAAAACGAATAAAATATTCTGCATTCGGTTAGGATAAGTGTATTCCGTTTTACCACATTACTTCACCCGAAAGAATGGACAAGAAGAGCAGACTACTTCCTCTGATAGACAATCAATCAGCGTTCCTCGCAATGTAATAAGATAACATGCCGGTGATGTGGAACCACTGCCAAATCATCAGCCACTGGTAGATCTCTGCCCTTTCCAGTTCGAGGCGGACAAATGAAAGACACGACCCCTACTCCTTACTTGATATACCGGTTGGTTTACTTAAGTGACCATGGACCCTCACCTCTACAACACCTATGCGAAAATGACAACCAGTGCAGTAACACACACGCACGGTTAAACAAACGTTTAAAGTCCACCGAGGGGTTCACCTCATATTTGTAAAGATTAAACATTATCAAACGCAACGAGTGGGATTGGCGGGAGAGTGGCAGCTGATAATCATTCAAATGATTTGCTCTCTTCGCTTTTATCTCTAACTGATTTGCAATCACATACTATTTGCTTTAGTTACAGGAACATCATCGCCGCTTGAAAAACATTGCCACACCTCACACGAATACTCGGTCCCGGGTTGCTCAGACGCTGGTGGCCACTTTCGGTCGTCTCCTTAAGAGTGGCGTAAAGTGAAATCAATCAAATTCAATTAACGTATTTCCGATAATAAAACAATATTAACTTATTCCAATCGGCGTGTTTTGGCGACGCTTCTCGCGTTCTCAGCGCCACGGAGCACGCGCAGTAGTAGCGACAGAGTAGCGTACGGAGCCAGGCCGTCAGTTGTCAGATACCAGTCGAAAATAACTTTCATTCATGTGAGGAAATATTCACTGGCCGTCGTAGTACTCCGGTCATAATACGCCGCCTCCCGTAATCCGCGTGTTGCTTTTCTTGCGTAGTAGCGTACAATCTACAGCGTAACGCGTGGAAATTGTTTTATAACGTGACGGCAGTGCCGGGTGAAACAAAAAACAGTGTAATCGGTCGTGTTTAATCGTTCGTAATGCCACAATCCGAAGACGACGTAGACTTGGACGAAGTGCTGCAAGAGATCGGTCAGTTTGGACTGTTTCAAATGAAACAGTATGGGCTGATGGTACTGCCGATCATATTCAATGCTCTGTTCACACTGAGTTACATCTTCACGGCCGGCAATCTTGAGTACAGGTTAGCCGAGGCCCATGAAATATAACTCCCCTCCGGAAAGCTAAACCGTGTTTTTTTTATCGCTTGCAGATGTTTAGTGCCAGAGTGTGAACTTCCCACAACTGCTGTTTATAATCCCGACTGGTTGAATGGGTCGATGCCATTCCATGTTGATGCACGATGTCAACGGTTACAATACCACACGAACGACACCGATCCTTTTCAGATCGAGGAGTGTAGTAGCGAGGACTTCAATCCTTCCGACATCGTTGCGTGTGATAGATTCGTGTTCAAAAGCGATGAAACTACGATAGTGCGAGACTTTAACGTAACATGTGCGCAAAATGATTGGAAGCTAACGTTGGTAGGCACCGTAAACAACGTGGGCCAGTTTGTAGCCCTACCAATTGCCGGCTATCTGTCTGATCGATTCGGTCGAAAGTGGATCCTTCTAGTGAGCGTTGCCGGGAGTGCAGTCTTCGGACTGCTTCGATCTTTCGCTATCAATTACGAAATGTTCATAGCGATGGAATTCCTCGATCCGGTCATTGGTTCCACCATGTACACAACCGCATTTATACTGGCGCTTGAACTCGTTGGTCCGAAAATGCGCGTCACCGGTAATAACATTATTTCCTGTGCCTTTTCATTCGGCGAAGCGCTGCTTGGTTTGCTGGCCATGTACTTCCGCGACTGGCGCACACTGTTGCGCATTTTGTACATTCCTGGCCTGCTAGTGCTTCCGCTGCTGTACACAACCGCGGAAAGTGTGAGGTGGTTGTTGTCAAAAAATAGAAAAGATGAAGCGTTTCAAATTTTAAAACAAGCAGCCACCGTAAATGGGAAAACGTTGTCCCAAGTGGCGCTGGCTAAGTTCAACTCTACCGACATTAAGAATAATTCAAGCAGCTCGTTAGAAAGTAAAACTTACACGCATCTGCTTCGCGAGGCCCTGCAAAATCCAGGCCTAGTGTTGCGTGTCATCAACTGTTCGTTTTGTTGGCTCACAAACACAATGGTCTACTTTGGCCTAAGTCTCAATTCTGTATCGCTCTCGGGGAACAAATATCTGAACTTCATTCTCGTCTCCCTGATCGAGCTGCCCGGATTCTTTTTGATGCAACTGATCCTGGATCGTGTAGGACGCAAGAAAACACTTTTTACAACACTCGTGTTAAGCGGTTTATTCTGCATCATATCCGCATTTATTGAGGGTATTGGTAAGTGAAGGATTTAACCTCAATTCGCCACTTTGAATCTTTTTTATAATTTATATTCGACTTTCCAGATGCACCTGCCCTCAACCTAACGCTCTTTCTGCTCAGCAAACTTACAATTACGATGTCATTCGGTACGCTGTACATATATACGGTGGAGATCTTTCCCACCAACCTTCGCCAAAGCCTACTCTCGACATGCTCCATGTTTGGACGGATCGGTTCGATGATTGCACCGCAGACACCGCTGTTGGCTAAATTTTGGACACCGCTTCCGATGGTTTTGTTTGGCGCTCTCGGTATTACCTCGGGCATAGCGGCGCTTAAGTTTCCCGAAACGCTGAACAACGAACTGCCCAACACGCTCGAGGAAGCCATGAACATGCAAGGACCCGACATTCCCGCAACTGACCGGTGATACTGATACTGAGTTTCTTTTTTTTATAATAAATATAGCTAATTTTGTAAATGTAACTTGTACCAATCATTCCAGAGCTGTCATTTGTTGCATTTCTGATGTTTGGTTTGATTTTTTCGTTGTTCTTAAATGACTTTTGTAACACCACATCCACACGAGTATCAGGCCCGAAATGGAAGCGCCCAGTCCAAACAACCAGTACGTTCCAAAACGAACGTACACCACGACCGATGCCGGTCCTAGAATGCGTGTTAGACCACCGATGCTTGTGTACAGCGCCATCCAGTTACCCTGGGGACGCGTGCCGAGCAGTTTGGAAAGAATTGTTTGACTAATAGCTATTCCTACCGAAAACGAAATACACAGCATTGTGTATGAAACGGTTAATTGATATTGATTGATCGGAGGAATAAAATTGCACCACTCCTGTTCGATGGGGCAACCACCTGCGGTGCTTCTGTTGTTGCTGGACGAATCAAACATAGGAATGGTTTTGCTTCCAACCGGTATCATTACCACTTGACTGATAAAAAGCGGCAGTATGGCAAAGAATAGAAACACATTGTGTTCTTGAAATCGTTTGCATAGTTGGGGCAACAGCAAAAACACTGCACAAGAGCATAATGTGCCGCCTGTGAGTAAGATGCCTAGGTAGTAAAGAGATTCCTCGTGACTCCACCCAAACTGATCTAGCGATATCGGTGAAAGGGCCCTAAAATGAAAGAAGATAACAAATTGAATGAGTACTTATTACACAACGATGTTTAACGATGCCCATATACACATACGTTTGAACAGATACGTAGAAAAACATCAACACACTGTAACCGATCATAACTGTCCAGATGGAGAACATCTTTAAAGGCTCGTACGTATCCGTTGCCTTGCTGTAGCCGGTCGTTTTCATCGCTTCTTGTGCGGCAATAGTACGATGAACGAAGCAGGATGGATTTAGCAGTACGATGTAAACTACTCCACCGATTGCGCAAATCCAGCCGGCCATGGTGTACATGTTAATCCGCAAACCGTACCACATAAATCCATCCTTTCCGAGTGTTGATAGTGCTGCCTGGATGATGGGACCGACTGCAAGCCCAAACGTCTGAGCCAGCGAGCTCATCGAGATGGCTCCCGTGCGTTCGGACAGCTTAGTGGCCGTCGAAATGTACGCTCGACTAAGCGTATTAATTGACGTTGATACGCCAAAGACAAATCTCGAGAGAAGTATAACGTACTTTCGATAGGGTACGGGGAAAAGCTCTACCACGCTGTACAGTGCATTACCGAACACAAACAGAGCCGTTAGTAGGACAAATGGCACTCGAATCGATGATAATCGGTTGGAGCACCAGCCGATCAGTGGACTAAAAATTAGCTGGCCAGTCGGAGGAGCGGCAAACACGACACTCAAGAAAGCCTTCCCCACCGTCGGATCCATCTGGACGAAGGGAACGAAAAATGATATAATTACCCAAGGGCAAGCACCAGAAGCAGCATGTTTACTGTTTTCTTACATCCTGTAGGTAAGGCCAGAGTCCCGTCGTCACCACACCGAACGATAAAAACATCAGAAACCCGCTCACATACACTAATCTTATCGTGATCCATCGTTGTCGATATTCAATATCACTTTCCAGCTCGGTTAAACGGTCTTTTTCGCTTTGCTCTACGCGCAACCACTGCCCGATCGATGCCATGGTCGTGAGCCACCAAAATGGAATGAGCACTCGGTCAACTATCTATCTAACCTTTTGGCTGGGCGATCCAAAAAACGTAGAAAGCGTGCACCTACACGATTCCGTTGCGGTTTACACAAACTTGTTCTTCCGGCCTTAGAACTAGCGGTCATATTTTGCAATCAATTGCACAAGAGAAAGCACTCACTATTATGATTTAAGGGCAGGATAAACATTAATTGACAGCAGCACTCCCCACGCCACAACGCTGATAAATCAAATATTGCATTCCCACTATCGAGCACCCGCGGAGCAATGGCGCACATGCGTTCGCGCGATAGGTTTAATCGACACTAAGTCAAGAACCAGTTTTGCTTAGAAGCGTCAGAAGTCTCATCGGTATGGCAAATGCAACAGTGCCCGCTAAGCGCTAGTACTTGTTTTGGTCATTATTTGTCCTTCAGTTTGCCACCTTCCTGCTGTGTTACTTATCAGCGGACCGGGATTATTGCGCGCGCGCACACACACGTTGCCAGCACTGATAATCGCAGCAAATCAATACACCAGAGGCATTAGACGAAGAATAGCAAAATATTTCGGAATGACAGGCCACAAAGTGATTGATAAGAGAGCTTGATGAGATCGGGGTTTTTTATGCAAATTCGTTTCATTCACTACTGCTTCGGTCACAATTTGCTTCCTCCTGATTACACTTTTTGCTTATCGATGAGGGAAAATATCACAACAAAAACACACCACCGCCTGTAAAACCGCTGAAATATAGTATATGTAAAGTGAGCAAACAGTTTGGTTATGCCAATTATGCAACATGCTAAGCGAGAAGGATCAGCTGTCTCCGACAACGTGGCCGGCTTTAGAATTGCCGTTCAACTGATCTGTTACTTCATCGGCTGTCTTTTTTGGTTCTGCTGCTTGGTCCTGCTTTGCCACCACCGCAATCAATTCTTCCCCCCTACAATTAACATCGTACGGGATAGGAACTAATCTTTGTCTGGATAGGAAGAGATGAAATAATGCTTACTTATACTTTATATGAACTCTGAGACGGAATGTTGACTAATGAAACGTACCTCATCTGCCACAACCACAGCATTGTAGCGGCCATCATTACAGCCGTGCTGCCAAAAGTCCAGTAGAGTCCATATTTAGTGTAGATGGTGGATAAAAACACTGGACCTAATGCTCTCGATAAACAGCCTGAGCCAGTCATTATGCCCATCCATGTGCCTTGAGGACGTGGTCCAAGAACTTTGGAAAATATAGTTGTAATAAGCGTAACTCCAATCGGATATCCGATCGCCGTGAAAGCGTATCCTACAAGGAATTGAGTAATAGTCATGCCCCGCGTAGTTTTACACCATTCCTGCGTTGGGGGACATCCAAGCAAATCCTTAGCGTCACCAATAGCGATTGGTTCGAGTGTGGTAATAGGTCCGCCATAGTCAAAGTCCACTCTGGTCAAATTCGACCGCACGTCTGTAAAGTTGGACCCATATACGTACGGCGACGTATCCTCCATTCGCATTGCCGCTAGCGTTTCATTTTCTGGAAGGGCCATCTTTGGTGGTGTGTCGCTCATCGGGATGTAAACGGCGCGTCCCAGTACCATGAGGAAAAATCCACCCCATATGAGCACTTGCCGCTCCGGTATCCTCTTGCATAATGGATCAATCATGAGAAACACGGCACTAGCCAATATGGCTCCCACGGCCATAATCCACGCCATGTAGTACAGTGCTTCACCCTTCGTCCATGCGAACATATCCATCGTCAACGGCGTAGCCAGTCTGTTGCAACAGTTAAAAGAGTAAACATTAGCCAAGGTGCTTCACTTACAACCTCATTCGAATTACATACGTTTCGAGAAATACAAAGTTGAATACCAGTATGAAAAATGCACATATTAACGTCCAGGCAGATAAATAATCGGGCTTCATCGATTTCCAAGTTTCTTTCTCTGACTGCATTCCTTGCTGCATCATGGCTTCGCGGGCAGCGATTCGCTTTTCTTTGAACACGAAGGGTAAGAACAGGCAAAAGTTCAAGATGCCCATAAGCACGTTAATCCATCCGGTCGCTGTGTACATATTGAGGTGCAATTTGTTCTTCATCAGTGGCAATCCATCTTCACCGAACATGGTAACGGCTCCTTGCAGCACAGGGCCAACGATGAATCCGAGCGTTTGTGCGAGCGATACCATCGATACGGCACCAGTGCGCTCTTTCACCTTGGTGGCCGCCGACAGATATGAACGGCACACGGCCACGCTCGACGAGCTGACACCGATAAGGAATCTGGAGTAAAGCATCCAATACTTTTGATGAGTTGGAAACAGTTCGAGACAGGCGTAGATTCCGCTGGCAATGGAGAAAAGTGCCAGCGAGCAGAGCAGAGGCAAACGGATCGATCCTAACCGATTGCCCCACCAACCCACGAGAGGGCTAAAGATCATTTGCCCGACCGGATTCGCACCTACTATCCATCCCAAGAACTCCTTTCCGGCGTGAGGATCTAGCTAGTTTGTTAAAATTGGATCAGTATGGGTAATGTCGCTTAACTCAGCCCTGTTCCCATCCTCCCGATACCTTACCTTGTCCAAATATGGCCACACACCTGTTAGAATAATACTAAATCCTAACGACATTAGAAACATTGTGTAGTAAATAATGCGCACCGACGTCCAGCGTTCGGTGTACTCAGTCTCCGTTTCGAGTCCATCGTCCAGATCATTCTTGGTAGGTTTTTTGAGCAAACAGTTCTTTAATCGCTCCATTGCTGATAATATCCCTCACTGCACTGTTCTATCACGGACGAGAAGAATACTTTGGTTATTTAAACGTTTAAACATTGCACGATCTCGATCATTCATTCTCAATTAAACTACTGTTGGGCTTTAAGTTACATCCAACACACTACGTGTATCATCTGCTGCCACATGCAATCCATATCATGTAGACAGGAAGCGAAGCCCTTTGTTTAACGGGATCTTGAGCAGGGCATGGTACACACTACAAATAGATATCAACTATAAATAGTTGCTTCTTCTATCAACGGAGTGTTGTGCATGTATGGGCAACAAGTTACAAGTTTGAAGATTTTTTGAAGGATATTCAGTTATCGTTAGACGTAAATTACTTTAAACAAACCACAAGGATGAATTGGCATTAAAGCCTACAGCACAGGAGCCCTTATTCTACACAAATTTAATATAGGGTTGAACACATAATGGATAGAAACCAATGGCTTAAGCACAAGCCACTTACCTTAAGTCGCGCGTTCCAGTCGAGAAGCTACAAGCCGTCAGGTCGTGCGTATTCCGTTTTGCTCACCGCAACTTCCACTGCTGCTCAATCGAAAGCATAAGCCAGCAGCAACACACTGGCAGACCCAAAATTACATAAAACGGAAGATGGCTTCTATTCACAACATTAAATCAGACACTTTGAGCCGTTATCTAATCGCGACGGAGATAACCCTGCATGTTGCCGGAGTCAACGGACGGCGAGTCTTACAACATTCCACACAAGTTCAGCGCATTGTTTACGCCTTTAGGTCAATGTTATTAAAATTACAAATTAAACAGCAAATTGTGGATTGTTTGTTTTTTGTTAGCTGCGATCGTTTTGACAACAGTGTCAATTTCGAGCACAATTCGATCAGCTTTCTCATCTCAACAATTTATCGAGCAAAGGTGCTTCTCACTCTTTCTAGTAGATCTTTCTCACTATGTGACTTTGCTGAGCTAAACTGAAAGAGCTTTTATAATTTATAATTTTATTTAATTTAAATTGCTTCCTGAAATTTATGTTCTTAATTTTTAAAGGATAATATCTGTTTTACGTTCCGAAAAGCTCGATTTATTTGAGACTCGACTGTTGTGAACTTTTTCCCAGATTTCAACCCGAGGTTGAAGAGCGACACAGCCTGTCAATCGTTCAACAGCGGCTCATAAACACGAACACATGAGCAGCTGTCAAATTGTTTGCCGCTCTACGCGCAGAACATCAACAAGCTTTGCAAAGTGAACATTTCAGCGTGAAATACTACTATTTTTGCATTAAAAGCATGTCTATTGGAGTACCGATTAAAGTGCTGCACGAAGCGGAAGGCCATGTGGTAACTTGCGAGACCATCACGGGCGAGGTGTACCGCGGTAAGCTGATCGAAGCCGAGGACAACATGAACTGCCAAATGACGCAGATCACCGTCACCTACCGGGATGGACGCGTCGGAAATTTGGAGAATGTGTACATTCGTGGCTCGAAAATCCGGTTCCTCATCCTGCCGGACATGCTGAAAAATGCGCCCATGTTCAAGAAACAGGGCGCCAAAACGGGAACGGCCGGGCGAGGCAAATCGGCCATACTGCGAGCACAAGCCGCTCGGGGCAGAGGTCGTGGTGCCGGCGGCGGTGGAGGAGGTGGAAGAGGTGGCAACAAAGGAGGATGGCAAGGACAAGGACAGCAATCTTCCGGCCGTGGACGCGGAGGATTGTAGGAAAGTTCGTCTACAAGTGCTACTATTTAGTTTGTAAGAATTCATTTTAGGGCGCCGAGCGAAAAAAATGCTCTAAACAATAATTACTTACGTTCGGAATAAGAACAGTTTGCGAATTACACGACAGCATGAGAGATCTCTGCGGATGGTTCGAACTTGCTATACACGAAAACGAAAAAGAAACGTGTAGAACTACAGCCCCTATAAGATAACTCAGTAGAATTGTAAAATGTCATGAAATGGAATGAATATAATCGAAGCCAAGTGAAGCGTAATAGAGGTTTTAAATTCTGTTAATATTCTATTGAAAGATGTCTTCATGAACTCTATAATCTCGAGCAATAGTCCGTACAGTAACCGGCTTCAGGTGAAAATCTATACCGGTGTTTTAATGCTAGCAATCACAGGGCCAGTTCGAAAAAAACAGTGTTTGCAAATCCACTCTCCAAAACGAATTGGGAATCTTGTGGTAACAAATATTCATAATTGTTTTGGAGATATTTCATAAAAGTTATTACAAAAGTTATGTATAAAATTGCAACAATCAATTTGATTATACTTGGCGTCAGAATCACCAACGAAAATCGGAAAAGACACATGCGCCGTAGAACAGAACAACCGTCAAAATTCGTATAACATTCATAACGTAAACAATCGTCACGACAACAAGACCAACTGATAAGCGGAACACGTAAATTATCATACTGAAATAATCCTCTTTCGCGTAATCTTTGTTGGCATTCGAGACAAATTATATGTATTCTTTGCTGGGCAAACGAACCGCCCAAGTACTGGGGCAATCATTAAGATACAGAAATATTCGTACGATGGCCACCAGAACTCCAGCCCGTATAGCGGTTGCGCAAATGCGCTCCACAAACGACAAGCAACACAACTTCGCACAGATCCAAACCATCACGGAAAGGGCCAAGACAAAAGATGTTCAGGTTGGTATATTCACCCACATCTTCTTCGCCTCTTCACCTCGACGCGTGCCGTTTAGTTCATCTTCTTCCCAGAGTGTTGCGATTTCGTTGGGACACATCGGGAAGAAACGTTGAAACTGTCCGAACCACTGACTGGCCCAACCGTGGAACAGTACCGGAAGCTGGCTAGAGAGCAAAATGTTTGGCTTTCGTTCGGAGGAATTCACGAGAGCATTGTCGAGGAGACGACTTCCGGTCAGCAGGTGAACAAAATCTACAACACACACATACTGATCAATAATTTCGGAGAGCTGGTGGCAAGCTATCGGAAATTGCACATGTTTAATGTGGTGACGCACGAATTTAAATTTCGGGAATCGGAAACAGTTCGTTCTGGACCGGCATTGGTCCCACCGGTCGACACTCCAATCGGACGGATCGGACTACAGATCGTAAGTGATTCGGACGAGTGTTTCTCCTGTCACAATTATCTTATCTTCAGTCATTCTTCTCAGTGCTACGATATGCGGTTTGCAGAGGCCAGTACTATCTTAAGGAAACAAGGGGCAGAAATTCTCACCTATCCGTCCGCGTTTGCTGTGTCGACGGGTCGTGCTCACTGGGAAGTTTTGCTTCGAGCTAGAGCAATCGAAAATCAATGCTTTGTAATTGCCGCTGCACAAATTGGGTTCCACAATAAGAAGCGCGAGAGCTATGGCCATGCGCTAGTCGTCAACCCCTGGGGAACCATCCTGGGTGAAGCTAGCAATCAGGACCTGGACGTCGTTGTCGCTGAGTTAGACTTTGGCAAGCTGGAAAGCGTACGAGCCAACATGCCTTGCTTCGAACACCGGAGGGACGATGTTTACAGCTTGTCTACACGTGCCGGCCTGCCTTACACTAGCAGTACAATTAGCGCCGAGAAGTACACGTTTGGAGGCATACCCATTCAGCCGGAAACTATTTTCTACGTTTCTGAGCATTGCTTCGCTTTCACCAACATCCGCTGCGTTGTACCAGGGCGTAAGATCGATATAAATTCGCACATTTTCTGAACATATGTTAATTGCTTGAGTTATCTCTTCTTATTAGATGTTCTCGTGTCAACCAAACGTCCTGCGGCTCGTCTACCGGATCTAAACCCGGCGGAAATATCCGACTTCTTCCAGACTGTGTGCAAGGTACAGAAGGTAGCAGAACGGCTGTACGACGCCACTTCATCCACCGTGACGGTGCAGGATGGGCCAGATGCAGGCCAGACTGTTTTCCATGTACATTTTCATGTAATGCCACGCCATGTGGGTGATTTCCCAGAGAATGATCAAATCTATGGTGAGTTGAACCGTCACGACAAGGAACCGGAACGGCCTCGGCGGTCGATAGCAGAAATGGCTGCAGAAGCAGCACGGTTTCGTGAAGCAATGTCCAGGATGGGATTATGAGTGTGATTAGATATATGTAGAGGAATATTGAATATATTCAAAATAAATATTATTATCTATTATCGATAAACCATTCCATCCATTTATCCAAAAGGATATCCATTTTATTCTAAAGCGGGTTATGATCATTGTAATTAACATAAATATTCACCGAAACAATCAACTTTTCTTAAGCTCTTAAGAAAAAAGGCCCCCGCCCTGAAAGCGTTCTCGGTGTGGTGTAAAATTAGTCCAATCAAGACAAACGCCCAAATTACGGCAATTATGGACAAATTATTCATATTGAAAGAGGTATTCTTCTTTCGATCATGACGAATCAGTTATCTCTAAATTGAAGGATAACAAAAGAGTAGATTAATTTATGTTTTCAAGTCCGAACCTGCAAACCGAAGCTTTGCGTACGTTTGAGGGTTCGCATTAATCATTGTTTACCCAAAAGTTTTATGCTTCAGCACCGTGCGGCCAAATCTTTTGCCGCCGGTTATTGATATCGATTGGGAAAGGATCGAAACAAAGAAGTTTCTGGAGCGCTGCAATTACGTCCGATTTTTCCCTAAGCACAAGTCAGCTTATTTCCTATTCCGATGGTGTTCGAACGGCTAACGAGAACTTTTCCTTGACCCACTATACCTAACGTGCCACGTGAGCGTGGGCGCGTGTGTGTTCCTAGTATGGTAAAAAATATTTTTATATGACTGGAAGATTAACGCACCGCATGAAGTGAGCGTTTTATCTTCGGGAAGGTCTCCATCGAAAGCCACGAGTTGAATAATGAATGATTTTCGAGATTTGGCATTGCTGGTTTGTTGTCCGTATCTGCCATCTTGGGAAAAACCGTCGAAGGTTTGAAAGAATCCTTCCCGGTATCGAATTGATTTGAATGGTTGGAAGTCTGATGTTCGTTCAGTAAGCAAACAAGTTTGATAAAGCATGAGAGGTTTATGCGGTTAATTTGAGCAAATCTTAATTTACGAATGATAGTCCATACCACCTTTCTCACTCATGGTTCATTTACATTAACAAAGGATTGATGAGAGGAAACGCTGCTCATATGTACACCATGTTTGTTATCCCAACAAACAGGATGTGCTTTCCCTCGATGGAGCATGTGGACATGTCTTATCTTATCAACGAAAGGTACCGTGGGTTAGGTTAGTTTGGCATTGCGTCATGCATGCGCCAGGAATGACAACAACTGTGCACTGGTGGAAGATTGAAGTCAAGTGAGCGTACCAAAATAAACAATTACGAAAAGTTTACCTCTTCCCGGCGATAGATGATCTAACCAGCGGTTTGGGAACAACACAAAATGGACCGGAAGCGAACATAAACGAACGGATGAATGTATCCGAAGCTTACATGTGCTATGAAACGGAAATTCAGTCGCCAGACTTGAGATCCTAAAGTATCCCGGAACGGTAAAGTGTGGACGTAAACATACTTCGACGATATCTTACGACAGATAACAACCACGACGGATCCACCCCGTCTTTACCAGTTTGGGTGGGTATGTTTACGGTCAATGTTGGTCTTAAATTTAATAAAATTACACCAGACACAGCTCTGCAGACTGTCCCGCACTCTGTACCTCACTTTTTCCGCAATGTGCCGGAAGATGAACTATTGAAGATTCGTCGCTACACATCAGCTGTCTTTCAGGCGGTTTGCTCGTTTCTTTGACGCAATGTCCGTACGGTAACGGGTGATATGTTGGCCTCTCACAAGGAATTATAATCCGCAGAGACCTTTTCAGGGATTCTGCGGTTATTGGGTGAAATCATTATCACTCTAAAAGGCTGCGCTGGACCGGAACGAGCATTAAAAAATGGGCTTTTGTGTCGGTAAAATTCGTCTTTCATTTAGCAGAACAAAGACAACGATGATTAGGTTACGCATACTCGTAATTAAAACGTCATCTAGATGATATTTACGGGCGTCTGGCCGTCGGTAGGTTCGGTCCAGCATTACTGCACTTTCCGGTAGGTTCCGGTGGATTTCATAAACAACTTAATAACAGTCGCCGTACGGGCCATACCGCAACCTCGTGATGATGAAAGCTCGTTGCCCAGCCACTTAGCACTGCCGTCGAACCGTTTCGCCCTTGGGTTAGTTTAATAACCATAAATTTACCTCCCAAAATCCACCAGCAACTCCGATAACAAATCTTTGGCCAACAGCAGCAGCAGCAGCGTCATTGCTGGGCCTGATGCCGAGTGTGGATAGCGTCGAAAAATCTCACTGGAGGACTTCCAGGCAACAGTGCGTTCCTTGAACCCAGCGTACCGGTGCCTAATCTGATTCGGGCAATATGAAACCCGAATGCGGAAGAATTATGACCCGGGTCAGGTGAGAGCTTTCACTCGCCACCGGTATTGCCACACCGAGGAGACAGGAGATAAACAATGGCTATCGCTTTACAATCGAGGGATAATGTGATAAACGACGGGGCTGGCTTTCGGACCGGAGGTCAATACGCAAAAGCCACATGTGCTCGTTCGGCCGGCCGAGCGTGAGTTGGAATTGCTGGCCTGCTGAAAGGCTGATACATTGGACGGATCCCATCGGATACATAATGGCTTGCGTCATCCTGGTACTACCAGGATGGTGGTGTTTTGGTGGTCTAATATTTCATCGCAAAAAACACACTTTTGTGGCAAAACGAGGATGCCTGGACTGAGAGCTTGAAGAAGTTTTTTTTTCCAAGTACATTTCACATTTGCCAACAGTATACTTCGAACACGTCCTGGAAAAGCTTTCACCGAGATTAAGAAAAACGCACTCCTTCATTTTCAACCGACTCTTGACATCCATTGTTATCGGTGAGAACAGTCGGTTCTCTAGTGTTGATGACACGGTTCGCTACTGAGCAACAAAACACCACTTCCGTTGATACACCAGGACTTGAAACGGTTCTTAGTTAAACTTTACTTAATATGTGCCATTGTTTGTTTTTGCTTCTCGCTGAAAATCAGCTTTTATGTCGCTCAACGTGTCCCAGGCGTGAAAGTTAAAAGTTGAGAGAGGAGTAAAGAGTCCCACGCATAATCGCCACCTTTTCTTGGCCTTGGCTGTTTGTCGGAGTTAATTTAATATCGTTCAGTAAGTGTGTTGTCTCGGTTAATATTACACTTTCAAATAATTTACTACTATAATCGGATTGTAAACATGATGCAAGTAAATTCGCTTAGAGAGGGCCTCGGGCGTATGTGGCCCCTATTGATGAGTTTTTATATGTTTACGACAAAACTTTTTCCTGCTAGAATGTATCCCAAAGTATGCCTATAGAACTTTAAACATTCGGTTAATTCAACCCATTTTCAATGGATGAGATTGAAGTTTAGATAAACCACTTTCGAACCTTTTCTCTAGCTGAGAAGATTTGGTACCATATGAAAAGAATTATTCCCATTAAAATAACAATTATGTCCACATGTATTTATTCTTCCTCGCTTACCTTTAATCGCTCCATGATAGATGCATTTACCAAGCCCTGTTGATGATGGCAAGCACATTTGTCTTACGCTCAGGTCCTTAGCTGAGCTGAGTAGGAGTAATTGAATTTAATTGTGGATTTTACAGGATGATAGACGATCCTTACGATCCTTGATGGGTACGGGACCACTGAAGAAAATGTCACTGAAAATAATGATACAGGCACACAAACGAAGCGAAGAAAAGAGTTACGGATAATTGTAAACATTTTATGCACTTCGTAAGCCTCCTGCACCACTAAGACACAGCGTGTGCCTTGCAAGACTGTGTGGTGTAATTGAATGTAATGAAATAATTAATTCACCGTACTTGCCTTTCTGCAATCAATTAGTGTGTGGGAAGGAGATCGAATTGATCGCAAAATGGGATCAATTGTGTTCGATTATGCAGGCAATCAGGAATTAATATTAAAAAATGGGGAAATGAGATAGTTTAATTTGAGTTGCTTTCAAGGTTTTTTGCATGAACATTCAATTTCAATGAAAAGAAGTTCTAATAATGCGTGTCCCATGACAGTTATTCAATTTGATAAACGTACATAAAATTAACAAAACATAAATAACAGAATGAAAATGAATGGAGAAAGTATTTTACGTACAAAGTTTAGGCCCGTATTTCAACAGCAAAGCAGCTCCGGTTGAATGTATAATTAGATTATCAAACAAATAATTCATCCAACCGATGGCATAACGATTCACCTTGGTTAGGTTAAGTTGGGTCCACGAACCATCAATTAAATACAGTTGAACTTGAGGCTTTGATAGCCACCATTACTTTATGAAAAATAGACCAAAATAGATTTGCTTTGAACAAGACTACACACAAAAGTTTCCACTGAACAACGACCGAATGGATTGAACCGGAGGTTTACTGTTGGCAGTCGGCAACAACAGGGCGGCGTATAATGAGTTCACAGTAATTTCCAACGAGTGGCAAATAATTTCTCCGTCCATTTTAATTGAATCGAACAATTACATGTGATAGCAGTTAAACGTGGATAATGGAGCACTGGGGAAGGTTTAAAAGCTGGAAGCAAATAGAGACAAGCGGATGCTCTAACGCACTGCAAGCAAACGGATGGAAAACTACTGGCTATCCGTTAAGCATGGCTGATACTGGGGGATGGGGATACTTTCTTGAAGATACCATGAGAATGTGTCGAATCATGCAGTCGAAGAAATAGTCTTGTTGTAAATAATGTTTGAAACTGATTCGGAAAATTCGGTGTTTGGATATTCGTTCATTTAAAGTAATTCGTAGCACAAAAACGAACAGAGAAGTGCAATAAACTTTCCTTCAGAATAGACATTGCGTCCAGAACATAGGCACTTGTTGAATAAACCAAACCAAGATAGGAAACATTTGATTTCGTTAATCGATTTGTGTTCCTCGACATGAGATATTGCATTCTGTTTGCTGTGCGATTATTTGTTTCCCGTTCGGTCCAATCGTTGAATAATCAGATGCTGAATATTTATTACAGCAAATGCTAATTTGGCAAGCTAACCTACTTTCGGTTGGTTATTTCCACCGTAATCTATAAAACTTTTTGCTTTATAATTCATCGAACGTGCAATTGCTCACGGCTATCAGCAACGTTTTGCATTTATTTATTTTTATTTGATTTGTTTGTTAATGCTAATAACAATAGCTTTAAGCTTCATTGTCGTTATGGTTGCAAGGAGTCATGTTGTAAAAGCTCTCCACCATCGAGCCCAGAATTTGAGCTTTACATTTGCTAAAACGTTGAAACGGAAAATAGTAGTAGCTAGCAAAGTTCGGCAAACATCTGACTGGGAAAAATAAACCCACCCTCTCCAGGATATCCCATCCACACAAAAATACCATCAATCACCAATCGACCCAATGACCAACGGCTCTTTTGCTCGCTGGAGCAGTATTTGTTTGAAGAATGTTTCACTTTCAATCGCATCCGTCGATCCTAATGGTTTTTGGGATGCTTTTTTCACATCCCCATTGAAGAATATACTCTTCCACTTCTGGCACTTCCGTCAACGTTCGGTTCCTTGCTGAAGTTGGTCTGGATTGTGAAAATAGCATCAGCACCACTACCCTTAGTGAGCAAATATTTGTCCAGGATCTATCCAGAATCCCATGCCATGCGGACATTTGAATGCTGTAAATTCATACAAATTTGCAAATACCTACAACATAAATTGCCTGCGATAAATATTTGCGTGACTATTGAGCAGTTTCACATTTTCGATCACTTATCGAATTCAATTTTAGGTGTGTAATTTATTCAATGATTGTAGAAATTTCCATACACGTTTCCAGCTGAATTGAGTGGAATTTAAACAAGTTATTTGCAATCGTTTTAAAGGTGCTATAAATGGAAGCTTAATAGTGGAATTAAAATAGTTGGAAACAAATTTACATTCACTTCAGCAAAAAGCATTATTTTTTAAGGTCACAACCTCAGTTATAATTAACACAATACAAAAAGCGCTAGAAATGTCATTAGAAGCAATTTCTGCTTTCCACAATGTGAAAGTTATTGGTCGCATGAACAAATATCGTTCCAGTTTCTCGCTGCTAGTAAACTACGTACTACGGGTACGAGTGACCAATAATTCGTAAAAACTAAAGTTGGGGAAATCGTTGAAATGCATAACATCCACCAGTTCAACGAAGGATTTTATAACGCGTCGATGGTATGGACGCTAGCTGCACGGATCGAGAGTCATTCACAACTGAAAACCATCCTCAGACCAGTTACAACACACATACACCACAGAAATGCAATCGACCGGAAGTCGGTGGCTAATCGTGGGAGTGAAAATCGACCATGTTCCTGGTGAAATGCATAACGAACGATATTCTATACGGCTGCAACCCTTTGAAACGCTCATGTACTTTCGCTGACCTCCATCGGATTCAAGTGTATTGTTAGCGTAACGGTTCACTTTGGTAGGCATTTTAACTTTCATGGGAAATTGTTTTCAACTATGATTGTATTTCAATTATGCACTTTTGAAGCATCCGACTGGCATTTGATATGAAATGTGCACCTTTTGGATAGATATCATGCGTGCTGGAGAACATATAATAAATGAGTGGTCAATGTTTCAATTTTTATACAAAACAAAGCTTTATAAATGCTATCCATCTGATGGGTTTTAGGTGAAACTGTAAAAGCACTACTGTTGATCATAAATTGATCAAAAAGTTCTTGAAACTGAGTGAATTGTTTTTGCAAATAAAACATTGCATTCCTCAGAGAATGCCAAGCCGTTGCGTTAACTCTTTTTCATTTAAATAGTATTAAATTTTGTCGACCTTTATACGCTACAATATTACAGCAACTTACAGCTGTAGTGTAAAAGATTGTACCTGTAATATAAATAATTTTAGCTTTGTTTTTAACATCATCTATTTCTAACTGGGTATGAATGGGTCTTGTCGAACATAAATCACAACAAATCTACTTCTCGATGAATAAGTGTAGTAAACGTATCATTTGCAACAGATGGTAAAGCATTCAACTCCAACTTCCAGCAATTGAATCATTGCATCGTTTCAACCAAACTTTCGTCCGTCGTAAATCCGTGCCAAACTTTTCATTGCCATTCCAAAAAAACTTGATCAATTGTTCGCTGTCATCTTTTTTGGTGGGGTTCGGGTTTTGGGGCTTGCTTATACCACTTTCAAGCTAACATATTTTGTACCCCAAAAATTGCCAATATGTTTGCCCAAGTTACTTCACCGTGCGCGTTTATGAAGAAAGTTGTTTAATTCCGCGACAGCGAATGGAGGCGCATGGTTGTTTGTACTTTGACGATGATGTTCGGAAAAACTTTCCCAGCGCAAAAAGACGAGATATATTGGCAGTTTATTTCCGCATCGCTGACAAGAGCCACTTCTGTTATGATATTATGACACTCGGCACAGGAACAACATTGCACAGGGCATTGTGGGCAACAGCATACCTTTCATCGTGTTACATTTTAGCTTCACTTTAATCTTCATCACTCTTTACTCACAGCCCTGTCCTTGACTGATTCGCAGTACACACATGCAGTATGTGTGTGTGTGCGCTTCCCACACGCATCTACCTACGCCGGTTTGCATGTAAATAAAAACATGCGCCCGTTATCTGTAAGCTAGCTGTAAATGTATTGCTTTGTACCATATGCATGTAAAGACTATCAGTGTACCGATTGCCTTTCGCCAGGCGTGCAGATTCTACCGAGTCAACCGGTACGCACGGGGTGAAGGGTCGTTGTCAATGATGCTGGGATGATGTAGCCGCCGACACGCTGGCGTCTTGGCGTAAAGCATTTTGGAGAGATTGCCTCTTCTTCACGCGCATAGCTTATACGAACCATTAGTGGAAGCCACAGGAGCGAGCGAACAGTGTAGAGGGAAAACGGGATAAAAACGAATATTTTTTTAACTGTTGTCAGGATTGTCTGTGCTATCTTCGGCGACGGGAGCACGTGTCGGGTAGATGTTCATAGCATACTAGGAAGCTTTTCTTATTTACACGGTCACGGTTTGCTGTTATTTGCTGCTCGCTTCTTTCGTTGGACTCATCATAGTCGCAGTGCAATGCAACAACGTTGTGGAGCTACAACAACGGCAACATCATCTTGTGGCGCCCTTTTGAATACATCCACCCGCTTACCCTCGTTTCAGTTTTCGTCGCTGTGCAGAAGGAGAACACTTGTTGAATGTTTTTATCCGCACCATCAACAGCTGGCCTTAATGCCTTCTGTTTACTAAACGAACAAGAGCAGCCTTCTCATGGAAGAGACCCTTTTTCGAACTAAACTCTCTCTCTCCTGCTCTGTTGTAGAAGCAACAATTTTGGTTTGCAACGATCTCTGACGGCTCTCTTTAACAGGGATGACACAGTTTTCAGTACTATCTGTTCATTGCAAAAAAGTATTTTTACTATAACAATTTTTTATTTTACTTTTATCTAATGCAAAACCTTGTGTTTTCTTTTTTTTTTCTAGGAAATTGAGTATTACTGAGGAAGGATGCATAGACACAAATTGCACAGTGAGACGTAAACCCTGCATCTTCTCTCATGCTCACAGTTTTGATACGGGAGACCAAACACTGAGAGACCTGGTAGTCCCTATCAGCTCATATCAGCGACGAAGATGTCAGTTACGTTTCGGTGTGGACTGCGTAAGGTCGTGCTGCAGTTCCTACAGATCGTACGGTACGTTACGGAATCCATCGTAGCTCACGTTGTTCGTGTTCGTGTTCTACGTTTGAATGTTAACGGAAAGTGGCAAGCAATTTCAATGTGAATGTGAATAATGGTGTTTATTAAATGAAATTAAATATATTAAAGTGAACTGGTTCAGTGTTTGTTCAGTGGAAAATTCACATATTTACGAGTGGCTGATAATACGTAGTGAGTTTTAAAACCGTGATATTGGCAAACAAAATAGTGTCCAAATAGTCCAATCAGACTGCATCAGCAAAGTTGTTGTCGGTCAGCAAATTGTTCTTGAATAGAAGTGCGACATAAACTCCAAAACAGGCAAATAATATCAACCACTTTTTGCCAACAAAAATACCCACAAACATCGCGATTCGCTGTTGCTGTCCCTTTGGCACTGGTTCGTTGGGAAAGGTAAGTAAATAAGTCGTGGTGGGTTTATTCTGTGGGATTTAAGGGTTTAGCATCCGTCCGCCGTGCCAGCATCCAAACAAGTAGTCCCTAGTGTTTACCCCGTAGGCACTTTCTGCTGAGAGAAGCTGAGCAGTCCCAACCGACATTGTGCCCAACTTTGTCGCCTTGTGTCCATCTGCTTAGAATTTTTTACAACCAGTGCAAGCAGTGCAACGACAAACTCCCGGTCTCATATCATGCTGCACTGAGAACCTCCCAACCTATGGCAAAAGAAAAGACATAACTGACACACTCTGGAATTTATTTGATAGGGTAAAAAAAGCTTTGTTATTTACCTCTTGCCTTCGTCACTGCTGCGGTCAAACGCAAGGCAACACATTTCGCACCGGCCAAGACCAAGTTATTGTATTCAAAATCAGTTCATTTTAGGGGTGAGATCTTCCCAAAGGACGAGAAGTTGCGGAATGATGTGAGTTTAAAACTGACTCACTCGTGCTAGTTTGCGTCACAATGTTTACCCTGCTGAGTGGGTCCTGTGAAAACATTTTAATGAACTTTGAAATAAATAATTCGATTAGGTATACGGCTAACGTGTTCTGCAGAAACAAATACATCTGGCACATTTGTAGCGTCTGGATTAAGTCATTAGCAAATGGTGGTTGGGTTGAGTTTCACCTAGTATGGGAAATAAAGTACCTCTTGTCCCACCATTTCGTTTATTGTTTCGGTTGATTAGGGTGCAAAATTACTTTGCGTTTTGTGTTTGCTTTCACCGTAATAAAGTAAAACCGTTTCTTTTAATGCTCAACGAAAAAACAAAACCATCTCGTACAGACGACTCGCTGCACTTTAGTGCAGATGAGGCACAAGACCTAATACAAAAGCATAACTGTGCCCCTCAATCATTTCAACACGATAAACATGTGAAACGGTGCGTCTCCAGCAACGTCTGGGCGTATATCCGTTTGACAACAAAAGACGACAGAAATTGCAAAAACAAACGCAAAACGGTGCACGGTTGAAACCGGAAAAATTTTTTCCCAACAATCCGTTCCTTAAGAGAGTGCCGTTCCGGTTGTGCAGGTGCACGTGTATTGTTAGCAACAAACCAAGGCAGCGCTTTTGCTTTTCTTTCACAACCACGTCCACCGGATTGGGGCCCTCGGGTAGTCCCGGGTGAAGGAAAAGTCAAACTACAACATGATGATGTATTGTTCCGCTTCTATTTCCGCTTAACAACAGCGGTATCGGCCGGCGAAAGCGTGAGTTCAATTAAAGTACATCATCATCATCAAGCACAGAATCTGAAACAGAGCCACCAGTTCGGAGAGTTGGCGTCCCAAGACTTGTGATGCGTGGTTTAGCCCAGCTAAAGTTTCCCTTCCCCTTCCCACCATCACCCTTATTTACACAGGGCGTGGAGGTAGAGGGCGGTAGAGCGGGAGAAGATGCCACAGAAAAGGATGCGAAAAAAATTGTGGAAGTTGAGGCATCCTCTAGTTTCCTCTATGTTCTTCGTCCGGAGCACTTGCCAGCAAGTCAACTC
This sequence comes from Anopheles maculipalpis, assembly GCF_943734695.1. Lineage (NCBI taxonomy): Eukaryota > Metazoa > Arthropoda > Insecta > Diptera > Culicidae > Anopheles > Anopheles maculipalpis. Next base: position 98,045,072 of record NC_064871.1, on the reverse strand, counting down.
ATGACCACCCGTTGAGAGTGGCATATGTTGACGACGTGCGCTTAATTGAAATTGATTTTTCTTCGCCGCTCCAGTAAAATACGATCGCTTAATGCCCTCACACATCGCTGGCGTGTGAGTTTGTGGTTGTGTGCCGTTATGTACGCACTTTTAATGATGATAAAGTCATCATGGTGATGGTGGCTGTTGGTTGATGTTTGCGTACCAATACTATTGGCCAATAATAGCGAAAATTGTATAGATTAGATCCCGTTGCAGAAGGACACGACCACCCTACAAACGCACAATATGGCAGACAAACAGAAGGTGGTGTAAATTTGTTTTTCTTATTGCCTCCTTTCCCGATTAGTAGTACTTCGGTAAAAATGGACGACATTCGTTTGAACTTTCAATGGTTTCACTTTTTTACTGATAGGGGGATTTCCGGTTTTCCAACGAGTTTTTCCGATCCGGCGGCTGAGTCAGCGCGTCAAGGTTAATGGATTTCAAAGTATGTTTGAAGAGTAATCATCACCAACACCGATGCAACCGTATCGAATCAAGCACGGAACTTTTTTTCTTTTTGCTATCTCTCCTATGTGTCTGTATGGGTTGAGATTGGCGCAAACGACCTTGGTGTAATGGGTTTTCCGATATGTTTGTGGGTAAAAGTAAGAGTGAGGAGTTGAGAAAAAAATTAATGGATAAACATGTTGATTGAGTCATTTGAAAACAAACTCACATTATTTTTATGAAGTTTAGATCAACAACACATTATTGCGATTTGTTCAACATCATTACCAACATATGGTTTAGTCAAAATTGTCAGCAAAATGCATCGCCAACAAATGGTTAAAAAATGGTAGCAATTCGCTCGATATTTTGCAGTTGATGTCTCAAATTAATCTACTACTTACTTAGAACTACATTAATCGAATGCTTTACGACGGGCATAAAGCTACGCGATTTATTTTTTCCGTTAATATCATTTGATCTTTTAAAAACACACTGCAAACACGAATTACGTGCCCTGCTTTTCGAACCCTCAGCTCGAAATCTCAATTATTTCTGCTACACTCAGCAAATTGGCTTTCGATACAATTCTTATTTGCTGCTGCGCTCCTAGAGCAAGGCCCATTCAGCGTCATTTTTACGAGTGCAATATTGATCTGTCGATGCGAACCTCCTGGTCCAACCGCAGAATCACGAGAATAAACATTTCTATATACAATCCTTCCATGGTAGGGGGAGGGGGGGGAGCGCAGTTTTGACAAAGTGACTGAGGTGAGGTGCAGTACAAAACGAGAAAGTAAAGTGTACAAAAACATGTACTAGCAGCCGAACCGCTTTCGTAACTTCAACCGCGATAAGTCCTAGTCCAAAGCACCGGTTGGGGTAGCAGGACCAGCAGCACAACACGTCCCGGATCGAGCGAAACTTGATTTGATAGAGTGTTGCAATCAATTTAATTTTCCCTAATTGAGTACATGTGTCACCGTTTGCCGGCACCCAGCCCAATAATTGATAGAAGAAGATTCCGTTCAATTCCACGTCACCATTATACGCTCAGCTCGTATCTGATGGCCCTTGTTATATGCCGGGCGGTGCACTTGGGGTGGTCCATATCTCGTGTCTAGCGTGCACTGTCATTGCATTGCACAAAGAAATGGGTGCATCGAGCAACTAAGCGGTACCGAAATCGCAACGTGCATCCGTGCAATCGAGAGCTCTTCAAACGGTCCGGTCCGGTTAGTATGGCTAGTCTAGCATTCTCTGGGCTAGCTCGCTACATCCGTTCGGTGTAACAAATTCAATTGTAGCAAACAATAAACTGAAGATGGGCACCGCATTGTGAAGATAAATTATACGCTACGCTCTTTGCTTTAGCACACGCTTGTGTGTGTGTGTGTGCTGTGTGGTTCTTCGGCGCGCATCAAATGCGGCGGGCGGATTCTTTCTGCTTCACCAAATTGAGCTGCATTGATTCGAGGAAAACCCACACCGGCATATGATCGGAATCTGCGAGGGCATGTGCAGGCGGACAGGAAAGAGTAAGGGGCAATGATAAAAAAATCAATAGAAAGTTGTCAATAAAGGCAAACAAACCGCTTCAACTTTCGGCTTATCTCAGGCTTTCGCTGAGAGATGCAAGCCTGTTGGAAGGAAAAAGTCTGCCGATGCAAAACAGTCTTCGTGGAAAACTGCTTCAGTAAACAGTAATGCCGAGTATATTACACGGTTTTGTTATGAAAAAGTTATGAACTCAGCATGTAAAGTTGTGTACCAAAACTGTACTTCATGGAGAGAAAACGACCAAGCCTCGACTCTCGAACCGATGAAATCAAAGGTGCTTTCTTCTTTACCGAAAATTAATTATTGAAAATTAATAAACAATATTTATCTTCCTTTTTGGTGTGCTGGTGGACAATAAGGTAGAGAGCATTTGATAGCATCCTCGTAACATGCTCGATTATCCAACCTTTGGCTAAATTGATTTACATCATATAAACAACCCGTTCGGGGTCAGTGTGTTTGCTAAGAGCCACACACGAATGGGCGGAAATGTACAAGAAATTGAGGCACACTTACATAAACACCGTGCTAGCTCTAGCATAGAGGCAGATGTATGTGGCACAAGCAATGCCCTTTTCCGAACGTCGTCTAGCATTACGCAGATGAACCGACGCGCTATCTAGGGCGACGGTAGGATCACACTCCCAAGAAACCACAGGAACGGAGGAAATGAGATTTCATATGAAGCGTATCTGCTACGGTGAACGTCTGTCTTCGACAGCGCCGAGAGCCGGTTGCATGGAGTCTCGAAGAAAAACGGGAATGACTCGACTGCATTGTGTGTTGATCGCTAAACTCTCTATTGCTCAAGTTCCTTTTCTTTCAATGCTATCAATGGCAAAACGGGAACTGCTGTAGTAGTGTCGTGTGTTTCTAACGGAAGTAATATGATCTTGCTTGCATCTGAAAGTCAAAGTAATGGTATCATAAGTGAAGATTTCCTTCCAAAGTTACCGGTTTCTAGACATGTCTTGTATATGTTTTAACCGAGGCTTCAAAGTGGTAATTGAAAGTGAAAAATGTTTGACGGTTAAATATGAAAAGCGATGTCTTTTTATGTAACGAGATTTTTGTCTAATTATGGATAACCAGCAAAACACCGCAAGACGACTGTGTGTGAGTGTGTGTGCGTTATGAAGCATGACTGCATCCGTTGGCAGTCTCTTTCACAGTCGATCGGGCATATATCTGAACTGGAAATATTTACCTTTGATGAGATATTCGCTCCATGCATTTCTTGGAACGGAATTTATGAAGTCAGCAAAAACCCTATTTCCGAGTCTGCAATAAGAACAGCCCATCGATGCATCTGGATTCGTTTCCCACTACCATGCATTGTATAACCGGCATCCAGGGGAGGGTGTAGGAATGGTAATTCTGCACACAACTGTACCCGCATCATGGAGAAGCATGCTGCCGCATGGAAAATGGAAACCGATGATTGTTTGCCGATCTGGTTCATTCGTTTCTACTAATGCTATTGGTGCTATGATTTTAGCATACAATGTGTGTTTAAGTCGAAGCCCAACCACCGCACACACATGATGTAGGGAAAATATGTGGCAAAATTAAAGAGAAAACTGTGGGGCAGTAGGAAAAACATGCCATTGTTGGTTTATAGCTCGGGAATGCTAGACATTCAGGGATAAAATTCCAAATTTGCGATGGGCATGTTCTGTGGTTGAGTGATGGTTTTCACGATAATATTATTTTTTATTAAACAATGGTTTAAAACCACCACGCAGAAAACAAAGTTTTTATAGGAAAGCATAAATACTAAGGTAAATAAGGAAGCTGATCGATTAAATTCCATTCATTAACTTAATTCATCAAACGTCTAATGAAATTATCTTCCTTAAAATGCTAACCAAGCATGCACCCGGCACAATGCTTAATCCCGAGCTCCGAAACTGCCCGGAAAATTTTTACCACCACTCCTTTATCGATAATCATAACCATGCTTTTGGATCGGGAACTTTGTGACCTCTTGCTGCCCCGAGGGCAGATATCAAAGCTTATTATCATGTCGATCGAGCAAGGCAAAATTTTTTTCTCAGGACCTTCCTATGCCTTTTCGCCAAAACGCAAACGTCGGAAGTGCTTGAACAAACTTTACCACGGTGGGGCGGAAAGAAAAGTCAAGTCGGGCCGGGGCAAAACATCCCCTTCTTCAAGAGGCAGATTCCGACGAAGAGTGATTTGGGTCACGCACAGTCAGCTCAGTGAATGGATGTCATCATCATTGGCAAGTGGACATTTACGGTACGGCACGGTATTAGCCGAAGAAATCTGCCATTTTACGCCTCGTTTCATATTTTATAAGTTGTTTTAGGACACATTGTTTGTGAACGGCGTGATCCTGCGGCTTGTACTGCAATTGTAGTGAGCCCTTGAGCGTCCTAAAGGGAGAGAATGTGATGTCCAAAAGAGTAGCATAATAATGGTAAAAGTTTATGTTCGCTCGGACAAAATCGGGGAGGTGCATTGCATTAGGAAAGTAGACTTTTTAGCATGCTGTGAATAAAAAATAAAGATCATTTGTGGCAGATGGGACGTTTTGACAAAAGTTTAACCGCCACATGCCAAGTAACATTTGGGCAAGTTATGCTCTGAAGCCATTTCTTAATAATAGCCGAGGATTAACCAATGCCAGTTATGGTTGATTGTAATTTTAATGGCGTAGAGTTTTGTTGATTCCGTCATATCAAGCGATTTCAAGATTCTCTTACGATAGTTAAAACTGAAGCAATTCTAAAAATAGTTGTATCAAAATCCTATAAGTTGGAAAACATTTTCACACCAAGATAAAGCTATCGTCATTCCCGTCATTCTGGCCGCACTTTGGAAAGTGCATATGACGAAGTGATGGGTGATTTATGACGTGGAAAATGTCTGCGTCAGCTAGCACTCATACATTTGCGGTTCCATGTGCTGCAAGTGGTCAGCAGGATAATGCGGAGCGAGTGGTACTATTTGTAGAACACTTCCACCATCTCGTACCCAGAGGCATGTTGCTCGGAAAATGTTGACGGTGGAAAGTGTAAACTGGTTTGTTTTTTAAAGTAAAACAACTTTCATTGCCACGAGCAGGTTATTTTGATCAGAAGAGAAAATTGGACTTTTATGAAATAGATCGTCTCACTGCTCCTACAGATACCTTTATCCACTCGCCCGTCAGACATTGGGTTGTACAGCCAACTTTGAACTTCATGACGATTTCTCTCGATGCTCTTCGCCTTCTGCTATTGTTTTGCAATTCTTCGTAAACTGGAATTTAAGCAAAATAAACGAACGAGACTGCTTCATTCATACGTCTTGTTTGTCTTCCATTCATTCAGCTCCCACGGCCACGGGAAGAACTTTCACTGGAGATGAATTAGTATGTCAGCTCTGGTCGACTTTTGTGATGATTTATTTTTGCTATTTACGTGTAAAAGCTCCCTCTAAATGAAGGAAAAATATTTTCCCAACGTCCAATCATCTGTGACTGGGCTGTTGTGTCTATCTTTGCTCGCCTTTTTTCTCCATTCCGAAAAATGCTACTGTTGCGGCCTTGCGGCTTCGTAAGAAAAGGCAACCCCTCAAAAGATGCTATCTGTTTTGGCCAAAGAACGGTACATAAGAAAGCATTTTGAAAGTGGCCGACGGTTGGTTTGTTGAGCAGATGATGAAATGTAAAACGACGATAAAAAATAACTCCCCACGACATGTCCGGGGTGATGCGTGGCCTGGAATATTATTTTGTTGAAATTTTGTACCTTCGGGGGACTCAAGTTGCCCGAGCACTATGGCTGTAGTCGCGGGTTTTCACTGTGCCTATTAGGTTTCCTTTAGATGCTAGACGGATTCGTTCGTTTTGTTCCGTTTCGGCGGAATTAAACTTCGCTTGAATTGTTTTTCGGACCATTTTTCCCACAGTGTGTGCGCTTGTCGCGCCAGTGATAAATATTGTCGCGATCTGACAGGAATAGCGTGCCTGGCGAGAGATATAATGTGAAAGCTAAAGATCAGCATCAGCACAATTTCAGTCTCAGAAGCCAGACTGAGCCAAAACCCGGGCCGGCAGGATCTATCACGTCGTGCATGTCGCTTCTGGCAGTCGTCCGAAATATATCCCATGCTGACAGGTGGCGTTTTGTGGTTTAGGGGTACTGAGTGCTTGCGATAAGCCCGTGATCCGTTGCGGTGTGGGCCTGCGTGTGGTGTCTGCGAAGAGCTACGGTACCAGTGACTCAAATTGTATTATTCAAATATTCATTTCATCCCCAAGTGAAACCCAAGCTTCACGAAAACTGAGTGGAAAGTGAACGAAAATGATCGAAATCCGCACATTTGAAAGCAGCGAATTCGAAGAATTGATCAATAACAATGTTCATGAGATTCGCGCACATTGTAAGGTTTCTATCGCGTTTTTTGTGTGTTGATTAGAACATCCGATGATACGGTCTTTTTATTCAGCCTAAGGAGAACTGCACCCCTAGCAACGAAAATCACGATAACATTTTATGAAAGAAGAAGAAAAAAATCCTGAAACCTTGTTTTTTCCGTTTACACATCTTTTATAAGTGCAATGCTAACGATCTTGTTGTGAGACATCGGAGTCATGAAACAATGTTTGATAAATTCAGTTCTATGGTGCATAAATCTAGCCCAAAACCGTACGATACCATCAACTGATGCCAAAATTTCCGAGTGCCGTTTGCAAATTATTGTTATTGACAAGAACGCTTAGCCAAACATATTTAGCATTGTTGCTCATTAGATGAGCGTCATGCTCATTTTGCCTGGAGCAATAATTTTTGCTGTCTAATGTTTTTGGCAGTTATCAGTTCTCATAATTGTATTTGGCCGCATTGGAACTGTTCTGACAGTCTGAAAGCTTCTTGCAACCCATCACGGCCACGGCCGAAATTGATGAGCTACTGGGCGTCTCCATCGACTCCCACTCCTTTGCTGCTAAGCAGTAATCAGCAGAGGTAAACAACACCAATTGTGACGCTGTTTGGAAATGAGCTCCAGTGGAAGTGGTTGTTTGTAAAACTATTTAACCATTCTACTGTCAGCGAATTTCAAGGCTCGAAAGGAGCCTCCAAATTTGAAAGATTTTTCCAGAAAAGCTATTTTCAGCAACGTACACCCATTAGACAGATAACAATGGCGTTATCGAACAGCAATCGTGGTTCGATTTAGGCTCTATGCTATGCTATGCGGAAAGTGTGATGATTTTGGGTAAACTTTTGTGTCCATCGGATCCAACTCCTTACTCGTCCAGGGAAGTCGTTTTACCGATGGCCGAACGGTCGAAATCAATAATGATTCAGCAGGACAGAAGTTGTTTACCTACCCAAGGGCTTCTTTTTCGGGCATCCTTCAGACAGGGTGTTCGATTGTTGCGCCAAGCTGCTGTGACGTACGGTAGGGCTATCCTGAAAATTTGGCAACTAATATGAATCTTCCATTCTGTACCCTGGTATTCTTGTTATATTTCTCTCTCTCTCTCTCTCTCTCTCTCTCTCTCTCTCTCTCTCTCTCTCTCTCTCTTTCTCTCTATAGCTCGCTCGTACGGTCAGCATACCGATTGAAACAAGCCTGTAGTGTAGGTTGGTACCGCATTCGTCGAGGAAAAGTTTCCGTTTAATCCGTCAGTTTGTTTAGGAAGTAATTTAGTCAACGAGCTGGAAAACAATTCAACAGCCCTGAGCTGCACGAGCGTAATGCTTTGTGGGGCTAAATGAAGGTGTTGGATTGCGTCTTCTAGCCGGCTCTTTCTGCAGCTGTAGGTGCGCAAATCGGTTCGTATCCGAACATGATGGAGGTTTCCGTTAGTATTTTCAGTCTACGTTTTTTCCTCCTTCAATTCATGCCGGGTTAAGAGAAAAGTTTTTCGACCGGAACGGTAGAATACATAACAACAACAGGTATTGTCTTTTTTGGTGGAGTTAAAGCACGCTAAACGACGCTTCCGCTCAAGTGCGTTTTAAATTCGAGCCGTATACTAATGCCGGATGAAGTGCAGGGTGGCAAAAGTTAAATTGATTTTTTTGCCGATCCTCGTACAAACCATTCTGCATTCCCGCCCCCGCGCATCACCGAATGACTGTAGTGCTCGATTAGAGCTGAAAATGGGTGTTTTGATAGAATAAAATAAACTTGTTAAGGCAGCAAACGGTAAAGAAAAAATGAAAACAACTCCTATACCAAACCTGACTTGATTACATCCTAGGAAATGTCTTACGTGCAGTATTACCATATTTTTTGTTTGTTCAGAAACTTTAAAGCATCTTTATGAAGCAACGAAAAAAAACGAACTATTGTGCTCGAAAATTGCGTTGCGTTTGTTTTTAAAATGGTTGGTTTCCTGTGGCAGATCTGACCAGATTAGCTCGTGCGAAAAATAGGATGAAACTGTTGTGTAGCAGGATTTTGAGTAAATAATTTATGAGGTGGAATTGAAAAATAATCCCACAGCCGAGCAAACATTGCGCCATATGCAAGTCGTTGTGCTTCCGTTCTCGGCGAAAACCTCAATAACGTATTGGCGTGTTGTAAACACATAGTCAGGCTCTCGACCAAGCAGGATGGGAGCATCGAAATTACTCCAACTCAATTCCCTAATCAACTCAAGTCTCGGTGGCAGCTGTGCTCACCCGAAATGTAATTCCCTTTTGGCGGAAGGGTCCACCAAACCGACATGCCAGGTGCTTTGCCCGGGAACGTGTATCCCTGGGATGAGGACAATGTGGATTCTCACATCAAAATGCGATTTTTGTTGTCAAATTGATCATCAAAGTGTAGATGGAAATCTTAAGCCCATGTATTTGGATCAGGTTTCAAAGAATCGGCCTCATCATCAGCTTCCATTCCATTCCCTAGCCCTTAGTAAACCGTAACAAATCCAATGATGGCGGTTGAGCCTACATCCTATCTTTGCGATCATTCAATTGATGGCTTCGTATTGTGTGTTGTTGACTAACATTCCACGAGATGGTCCGGTTTGGGCATGAGACAAGGATACAAAAAACTCTTTCCACTGTTAAACCTGCGTGTTCTAGTCGATGATGACCCGGAAAATAATGTTATTAAGTAAGAAACGTATCCTCCAACATAGCGCAACGTGTACTTCGCAACAGATGGTTCGGGAAATGTCTAAGGCTGAGCACATATACAGGTGTAGGTCTATAAAAGCCCACCACAGCAATAAGTAAGCTTTTACAGGTAAAAAAGGAAAGGAATAAATCAATTTTTTATTTATTCTTCTTCGTGAAGCCATAAAATCCATACACGGGACGTAAAAGACGACCATTCTCTGAAAGGACCAACATAATTTTATTCTCTAGCCCGTGCTGGTGAATATCGACAAAAAACGGCTGGTATTGTTGTTCAACGCTTCCCAGAGCAAATAAGGAGACCACCACATACAAAATAACCCCAATGTGTCATGCATGATAGTCTAGTCCTTCACAGGGCCTTTCGGTAGATATTTCTCGAGAAAAACGATGCTTGTAGCAATAAACTCAGTATGATGAATTGGACAAAAGCGGAAAACTGAGAATAATACCCTTAAATCCATTTGGCAACACAAAGGGCTATTTAACCACAATTCTGGTCAGCGGCAGAGCTGCTGGTGGGCAAATGTGGCACCAACCACCTGTAACGCAATATTATACCGACGCAGGGGCTATGTATTCAACAATTTGGTTGAATAATGTGGAAATAATGAAGCATTTGTTCTCTTTCTGTCTTTCGGTGCTTAAAATTCGAATGATTACAATTCCCTCGGAAAATTGAGCCAATTCATCTCTCATGAGAGCGAAAGAACGCATGTAGCCTTATAGCCGTTAATAAGAGAACGAACAAACGCCATAAGACCGTTGTTGAGTATGTTAAATATCCACAAGATAAAACGTTAGATAGAGCTTTTAACGAGACGCATCAATCGAAACAAAGCTGTCAGTAAAACAGAAAAAAAACTTTGTTGTCTTTTATCGGAGTGCCAAAAAGAAACAGTCGAACAGAACAGCGAAACATGACGGTGTGGGATAAATGGTTTGTTTGTTTATTTGCACCCCAGGCCTGAGCAATAACAACAAGCTTTAGAGGAAATCTAACGACTGCTCTCAGGCATGGTAACGTGTTTTGCTGTGACTTCCATTTTCTTTCTTCACGCCCGAAAAGGCACTTCCAACTGAGCAGTTGTCTTCGCTGCGCATTTTTCGGGTTTCTCAAGGCTTAAAAAAATATGCTGAACCTGGCAATGTGAATCCGAGCGGAAGGCACGCGAATTGTAAACAATTTGCCATCGCTTCCAACGCACAGCGAGTTTCCTTTTCTAACTCCCGGTAGTTGTCCAGGGGATTGGATTTATACGCTGATTGATCTATCAAATCTAGCGACAGAACTCGCAAAAGATGCCTTTGAACGCACTAACGCTTCGCTGTCTATCAGCTGTCATTCTTCGTTCGTCGATGTCGTCTTCGTCTGCATACTCTCGCGTCGGGCAGGTTTGACTGGTGCGAGACATTCTGTCTCGCATCCTTGTTCGTATGTCGGTGCTGTTGACGAAAATTGACAGTGATTTATTTGCCGTTCGATTCGAGCCCGCATGATTGCTTCATTATGCTCCGGTGGGAACGCTGGTGTAGTCTGTTTCAAAATGGCGATGCGCATGATACCATATATCAAACATTCTCCGCGCTCGACTCTTGCTGCATGTTTACGCGATTCCGCTGATAAGAGATACACATTTTTGAATAATGTTAAGTGCACTGTGTCCGAGACGTCAAAACCATTAAACATTTACGAGGGGTATCCAAAATGATTATTGAGGTCAGGATAATGCGATTAAGTTGTTTCGCTTATATTTTCCATTCTGTTCCATTGTGTAGAGCTTATAATACTGCCCTGCATGTGTTACAATCGTTCAGGCTGGCAATCCAATCTAATTAACAATTAATATTATCACACAAGGATGGATTTACGAGCATGTTGCTGGGAATGTTGATTTTAATTCAATTACTCTGTGATTATTTGTTGATAAATGAATGGAAAAAATCGTTCGAAAAAATACGTCGATTGCTGTTACTTTAAATTTGATTTTTTACAGAGCTATTTCTTGAAAAATATTTCGTACATTTTAAGATTTGTTATTCGTGCACTAATTTTTTTGCTGATGGATCGACAATCTGTAGACCTGTGGCAATAATAGGACAGGAACCATGTCCAACATTCACATTTCCATTATCCAAAGACAGTTTCTCGAACACTGTCATTAGGATATTTCCATGGATTTCTTTCACTCTTTTGTTTCGATACCACACAAACACACAAATCCATGCACGAAATAGGGATTGTTTCCCGTTGCCACTTAAATTCCAGCATTTGGAAACAGAATATCATGTAAAAGTTGGAAGGCCTCGCACTGCTCTGCACCTGAAGCAGAACTTTTATCCCACAGATGTTCCGACAAACTACGGAAACACAATACATTGCCTAAAAATAGCCCAAAACGAACAGCCCACCTGTACGTAGCCGTGAATTCAATGTCTCCGTTACAGGGAACTACATTTTCTATGCCGTCCTAAAACACTACCAATGATCCGAATCCGTGGAAACAATGAAAAGCTCATCCATTTTTCTAATGGATCGAAGTCACTATTGGGGTTTTTGGTGTTGGTTTTCTCTCCTGCTGGTTGCCGGTGGTTGCCTTTCAGCGGAAGACGAGCAGTTTTTGCTCATCATTCCGAATGAAAGCAGACGATGGACGAATACGGCGACCGAAATGGCGATGGAGCAAATCGAATTCGAAACCCGAAACATGTGGTGGATGGTTTCTCGTTTCACATTGTTGACTGTTACCATAGAAAGGAAAGTTTTTTTCCTTCTGTGTTATCAACTCTTCTTTATTGATTGTCTGAAATGGAATCGATAGCAAAAATTAACAGTACGGAAAGGTATTGAATGTTTTTAAGTTTGTTTTTTGTTTTGGGAAATCTAAAGGAAGTTTAATATGAAATTGTTCATTTTAATTCTAATTCAAGACATGTACGATTGAAAATAATCATAAACATCATATACTTAATATAGATGCAAACGTTTGTAATTGAAAACCATAAACATCAGAGATCAGATTGTGTTGCAAGTCAAACATCTTCAATCTCTAATAGCACTTAGCACCGAAAACCGAATTAATCTTCCATTCCTCTACATCGACAACCGGTAAGCAGAAGACATCGTGCGTGTTTATTTGCGTCTCCAGGGAAAAGCATACCATCATCCTTCTTTCAGTGAATGCTGTCCAATTTTGCATGTCTATGCATGTGTGTGTTTGACGATCCGTGAGCTATCCTGGGTGCCGTGTAAAGTAGTGGAAAAATCACGCTTCCAACAATGCATGGCAGCCCCGGTTCTGAGAAATGAAAACAAAAAAAAAACAACAGATGGAAGATGCTTGGTATTTGCCCAGGAATGCCGTGATCAAAAGCAGTCCCATTCGAAGAAATTACGTTGCCAACCCTTCGTATGTTGCTTAGGACTTTTTTTTTTGTTCGCAGCTAGGTCAGGTGCGACAGGTCGCTTACAGGATGACGAAACTGATTGTTGATGTACACGCTTGTGTAGTTTTCCGATCGACTGGCATGCAACTCGGGCGGTGAACGAAAAGCAGTACGCGTACGATTGACAAACCCATCAAAGACTTGACGGAAGATGGATGGAAAAACGACTTCCTTCCATTCCGCTTTTTCCAACTTAACGCTGCTTGGAGATAACGTGGCTGTTTATGCTCCACAAAAAAAGAGCTTTTCGTTCTTTTCCCCAACAGGACAAAAAAGCCGAACAACAAAGACTTTTCTAAGTAGGTTGATTCTCAACCTTTCAGCATCGACATTTGTAAAGAAAGGGCTTTAAATTGAGTGAAAATGTCAACAGTGAATAAGGATAATTTCATTACGAACAATAGGAAGCCACCCGGAAGCTGAGAAAGGAGGACACGCCTTTCAAAACAGTTTGTACAACAGTTGTTTAGATAGGACAATCGAGTATTTTTGCGATTTTGTGATTTGAGGGACATTAGAGTCACATCGTGTTGGGTAAATGTTTTTTCTTTTCTAAAGCTATATATTGGTTCAAGGAATTCGTGATTCCGTGGTGTGAATGATGCATTTTTAATAAAAACCCATCAAATGGTAATTGTTCACAAAGTAAACGAAGCACAGAGCGCAGATAGATAAGGTGTAAAAGTACTCCCATAAGCTGCATTATAACCTGTAAAATATTCAAGGAACCTTTTAGACCACCTGCACTAAACGATTATTGCGCTCTATTTTTAGTTCCGTTTGGTACTGTTCGACCTAACTATCTGCGGGAACCGTTCACTTTGGTCTTTGGTTCTTTTTCCAAAGCTTCACACTTAGTTACGAGATGAAATAAAAACTTTTTCCTTCACTCGTTAAAGTCCTACCACCATAATGCATACGGTTTCGGGCAAACTGCTATGCGAAATAAAAAATAAAAAAAAAAACAAGTCCCACTCAGCGAGCCTGGGAAAAAACTTTCATTCAAAGCACACGGTTCCGCTATTTTCCCGCCAAAGTGATGGCGTTCGGTGATAAATGGTTCACTTCTCACCGGCACACTGTGATAGGTTTTCTCGAGCGGGTCCAAACCCCGGAAGGGAAAACAGAAGCGAACTACGAGTGGCTATGCCTTCGTGGTAAACTGCGAACGTGTGCCGTTTGTTGTTGGGCGAGAGGACACGTGAAGTTTGGTCGCAACGGCTCACCACCAAATGGTAGCCGGGGTCGTAAATTATGAGCATCGTTTATCATCACACCTCGCCAAGTTGTGTGTGAGTGTGTCTCGCGCCAAGCAACCGATTTGACACTAACTTCTTGAGCCATTTTTAAGCAGGGTGCTTAGAGCGTGCAAGTAGCGTTAACACTCGAGCTTACGAGAAAGCACACAACGTTGCTTTTCGTAGAGAAGCTTGGCCCCGAATCGTCAGACATGCAAAAAAGAATATGAGCAATCGATCGTTGAAAGGTCTGACAGGCTGACAACATCCAAACACACGGCTCGTGGGTTACATACGTCGTAGAGGAAATGCTCAATTCATTTAAGCGTTTCACACCACCACTCTGGTGAGAACGAATATTTCCCAAAGAATTTGGGTAAAAGTTTGAGATTGATATTTTTCTAACTTCTTGAGCGTGTTCTCCGGCTGAGTCTCGAAAGCATGCATGAAACGCCCGCTAATGATAATGGAAAGCAGAAAATCAGGACATTATGACTCCTTTCCTTGCAGCACATAACATACCGTTGTTTGTATCCTTAAACAGTGGATTTAACATGATTTGCAGATGGTAAACAGTTCCGTCGGTTGATTTTCTTCGTTCTAACATCGTTGACAGGGAGAGAATATTTCAAGATAAAGTTATGTGAAAAATTCAGTGAAACAGGCAAGCTTCTGGTTCTGGTGATGATAAGCAGGTACAGTTGCTTACGGATCGTCGCAACACGCATGTTGAGATTTTAATGAGCATCAGTACATCGCATGTTGGAGGAAAGTTTTTTTTTTCACAGGAAGTCATGGAAAGAATAGAGTGGCAGACCGTAGAACGGCAAGTCCTGCGACGGTTAATCTGTAATGATCCATGAAAGAGTGAGTTTCAGCATCACCGTGAACAGAATGACTGAGCACATAATCCTTCAGCTCGGTCGATTTGGTCACGCTATTCACTCTTAATGCTAGTCGTAGAAAGGGTGGACTCTCTGTGTCTCTCTTCTTCTTTCTTAAAGCTTGACCAGCTCATCTTCCTATTGCACAGATTGATGATCTGGTTGAGATGGAAGAGGAATGTACTTTTTATTACACAAGCTTTACTCCCTTACAATCGAAATCACGAAACCTCGAACAGACCACAACGCACAGTGCTGACAGAACGTTCGGTTAAAACGGAAAGTGACCACGTTGCAGGGAGATCGAAATAAGATTATGCTCACCCATGCAACCAACCTCACTTTTGTGTAAATGTTTAATAGTTGAAGATCTCAACGATGCCGCATCCGTACGTGACACCGACGGATAATACGATAATGGTGCAGAAGCATTATGCTGCGATTGTCCTTGCTTTCTTGAGCGAGCGGAATACTCTCGCTCGTTCGCGCCTTCGTTATCAATTCTGCCGACGAACGCTAGGAAAAGTACAAACTACACTTATCCTTTACGCCACCGGGTTTGGGTGGTGTAACAAAACCATGCCCAAATGGTGTACTTGATAGGTGCCTGGTTTGTGCAGTCGGCACTGGGAAAGATGAGACTTTTTATGATATCTTCCTTAGCTTTCCCTGTTTTCCCCTACCTGGCTCATTAATTCCAACCCCTAATGAAAGCTTAGAGGGTTATGCAGTTTAACGGCGTAGCATTCAAGTGTAGAAAGAATACCGCAACCGGTGACTTAACGTTTATTTGGAAAACATTTTGAAAGTAAAATGCCTTACTTATGCCACGCAATTAGAGCAATCCTTTCATGTATACTGTTCTTTGGTGGAGGACATTAAGGCATAGTGATGAATAAAAGTGATCAATTATTAATTAAGTGTAGCCTTTATTTCGGGAGGAATGTTCATTAAGGCTACCGCAAACGAAAAGGATTCGGAGGAGCTGTAGCCGAGAGCCTTTTGGAAATTGAATGTAATTTTACATCAAAGAGTAAATATTTAATAAGACAGAATATAACCGCTCTTGGATTACCGTTTTCTGAGCATGCTGCTTTCATTGTATCTGAAGACTCTTTCATAAGAATTCTTAGAGCAAGATGAAAAAAAAACACACTACACACGAGACCCTTTTTGCTTATAGGGTGTGATAATTCTTGGTCAAAATTAGCCAAAGTTTCGCTGTGAGCTGACCACTGGAGATGGGATACCGTAAAATAGCACGTAATCTGGGATGGCTCGGCTAGAGCTTCTGTGGTTTATTGTTTTCTGGTCCTTTAGACAACCCTTCAAATTAATGTTAACCTTTCAATTGCTCTTTCATTTCCCAGCATCGTACCATCGGGTCTTCCACGCACAAAACACATCGTAAAAAAAGGCTTTAAAAGCGAACAAAAACATCAAAAAACCTGATGACCGCTGTGGGTACGCTTGTCCGTTTTCTAAACCAACTCTTGCGTCATCCTTACGAACACTAACCATACAGCCACGGCAAGTGTGCGCATTGGCAAGTGTAAAACAGTCGTGTCCCGTACCGGGGACGATAACTTTACTAGTACGAAAGAATTTATATTTGGCAGCTGGCTAGCGACCGGAATTGAAATTTATTGACTCAAACCGATCGTACGGAACGATATCGTGCGGTGTCGCACAGGCTCTTGAACCATACCAAGACTTATGGCTTGAATCGATAGGATCGAAAAAAAAAGTAATGAAAAAAGGAATAAGGAAATCTTAGAAGGAATAAAAAAAAAGCACGCCATCAATTTCCGGCCACCGGACGGTGATGGTTCAGTTTGATCGACCTTCTCTGTGCGCTCGTAAGCTCTCGGCTAGCGGGAATTAGGGGTTGAGGTTTTTTACGACTAGAAATGACTTCTACCGTAGACCGGGCAAGCGTCCTGTAACGGCTAGGGACGTTTTTTGACCACTCTAAAATAGAAAATAGGTAACATGTTTGAGGTTTGCTTCTTCCTGAAGATGGAAGGGCAAATGTCGAAGGAAACCCTTCATTCTACTGAGGGGAAATGTTTGCCAACTTCATCAAACCGAATAACTTCCGATAGATTGCTTGAGTCAAAGGAGGAGCAGTCAAACAGGCATTCGATTCGATAAGCAAATTGATGCTTTATCACTTGACTTGTTGGCTCTAATCGTAAAGATGTGGTAAAATACTGACAATGTTAACGAACGTTACGTTCGATTTATTTCATTTCATTTCTGAAAAAGGATTGCGAAAATGTGTCTAACTCCTTTTATAGATCGATAAGTCGCTGAATGGACTTTACTGTCAGTCTAGTACGGTGCTCATATTTAAAGCTTTTGATTCAGTGAAGGAGAACTTCGATGCTTCAAACGTTTAAAGCATCGTGTAATACGCTTCTACCTTTTAAGGCATCATAGCACTACTAAATAGATCATTGAGCTTGTAGTCTACTGTCCCTTTGCGTTAACAACGCCACAAAAACGATGGTTGCGGGTAAACACATTTTTTTCTCCCTCAAGACATGAACCAGGTGCTCCAGCAGCACAACACAAACTCGAGCATGTTTGTGACAATCGTCTTCGATCAAGTCGATGAAGCAGAAGATACAAAATGTATTTAATTAATTAATTTCTTGCTCATTTCGAGTTGCTGGACCTAAAGCGCCACTGCTGCTGCTGCTACTACTACTGTGACTGGGAAACGGGAAACCTTTTGCATGCTTCACCGATAGTGAAGATGGTGGAAAAATTATCTCGTTCACTAGTAGTCAACGGTGTGTTGGCCCTATGTTACCGAGCGGTTGAGCCCTTGTTGTTTTTGTCTATCAATATTACGGGCGTGCATCGGTTTCACATTTTGCTGTGATTGATTTATTTTGCCTATTGCCTATTTCCGACCCAATAGAAGAACGCAATTTATGATCGTCAAACCGTACATTCCAGCGCGACGGGGAGTCTATCTTACGGAATCCCGAATAAACAGCACCTTTGGGAGCATTTTCCGGCTGCTTTATTTTGAATACATTTTTCTTATGCCATACCAAAAATCGGTTCAAATCGCATGCTGCAAACGAATAAATTAAAAAAGCGCCCTTTAAAAGGCCTAGCGAATCTGCTTCTTTACCAATGAAGAGCCCATTACTCATTTCCACATCATCCGACAAACGACTCTTGGGTCGACTTTCATTGTTTGGAGTTGATCGTATCCTATGGTGAAAGTCAATGAGCAAAAGTAGGAAAAAAGCGAGGTCCCCCGAACCGAGGGACCTATAAAAAATCACATTAAACGGCTCCTAATACGACTGATGATGTGGAAGGTAGGCATTTGGCATGCTTCACCTGTTTTCTGATGAATGATGACCGTATCGAGCAAAGGGGGGACAAGCCTCTAGAGAATCCTGCCGTGCAGGAAAACGCCCATAGACGAATAAATAAATTTCCCCAGTTCCGTGACAAGCGAGCAGGTATTTTCCCCCGACAGGCTCGTTTTTTGTTGACTTTTTCTTCCACTTATTGTACTCACGGCTCCCGAAGGAGTTTCAATCGCATAGTAAAGCAAAAAGGCATACCTAGTTACTAAGGAGCGGAACTGTGCCCTGGTGCAGATTTGAATGAACATCGATGGGTGAGTATTTATTTACCCATGACGAAGTATCCGCACGCCATACGCCCAGCCCAATATCGTTGAAGGCATAATAGAGAATTCTAACAGAAAAAAACACTTCAATCTATTGGTGGAAAAAATAACGCCATCGAGGATTTTTTGTTTCTCTTCGCGGACTGTTCCATTCTCGCCGTCTCGCTGCCGACTTTTCTTCAACTCGAAGGTACACTTTGGAGGGCTATTTTGGTGTGGTTATATCGCTACAGATTGTTATGCAATAAAAAGGGAAACGTGATGGGAACGCAATGTAAGAAGCCATTTTAAGAAGATTTCGAGTCTAGGTAAGCGTAACACGCGGGAAAAGCTCGTTCTAAAAAAAAAACCTGAAAGAAAAATAACTCCCCGTTAGCGATACACAGTGCAGTTGATTGGAAGACGGACGGACGTGGAGCTTTTCCATTTTTTTTCGTCATCGATGATTGGAAAATGAATTGTAGCAAGGTAACAACGTGTGCGACTGTGAGCACGAGTGGACACGAGCCGATCCGTAGCTTTTCGGGAGCCGAGTGTATAATGGAGAAGTTGAGAAAATCGCAAGGGAAAGCAATTTTCGTCCCGTTGATTGAAAAGAGTGCAGCCGCTAGAGGATTGTTTTTTGTTTCGAGTAAGATACGGAAATTCTCTCGATGGGTAGGCACGTTTCCCTTTGGATGGTTGGTTGGCAGACAGGTTGGTGGAAGCTCGGAAGATGATAATTTATTTTCCACTTTAGAAATACTGCCGGTTTCTTTCTAAGCCTGACGGGTAGGCTTCCTTCGGGTCCGAGTTCCACGACTGGTTGGAGACTTGTTGGATAAATATCGGGGAAAATGAATATCGTGTTTGCTCTCCGGAAAGCTCCGCTTTGCCAGGTGTTGGTGAATAATATACGAGCCCTCCCAGCCACCAGCAATTGAAAAGAGAGAGCAAGGTAAAAATACAAAAAAAAAGATCAAATGTTGCCACACGGATCCC
The DNA here is from genome assembly GCF_943734695.1 of Anopheles maculipalpis. Taxonomy (NCBI): domain Eukaryota; kingdom Metazoa; phylum Arthropoda; class Insecta; order Diptera; family Culicidae; genus Anopheles; species Anopheles maculipalpis. The sequence goes on along the minus strand of NC_064871.1, from coordinate 98,025,703 downwards.
TAACGCCCGTTTCCGGCGTCACTGGTATTATACAAACGAACATGTAGAACGGCTACGGTGACTATAGTTTCCAAGAATTTCTTCGAGCGCTACCAGATGCGAAGCCAGCTTTTGGAAAGCTTTCAGGAATTTGTCAAGCTTCGTATAATTAAAATATCTAATCCAGTGTGTCCACAGTTTTGTCCCGTTTTGTTAAATCCCTCCGAGCACGGGGCAACAGTCCCCAAAACGTCGTTTGCATTGTATAATGAGATGCGAAATGATGGCTTGATTTCGTAGCAATAATCTTAATTAAATAATTGTTTGATCAAACGTACTCTGTTTGTAAGTTTAATTACATGACGAGAAGGCACAGGCGCTTAGTTGATGTAGAGACATGCAAATTAAATACATTAATAATCATATCCGTGTTTTCTGTATCGTTAATCTTGCCGGCACGGAGTCATTCCTTCAGTAGAATGGCAGAGGATTATTTAATTGACATGACTCAATACAGAACATGGACAAAACAAGTTGCACACAAAATTAGCCTTCTCAAGCGACCACTAAACCATCGGTTATTGAAAGTCAACTCGTTGCAAACGTGACCCAGCAGCGTTTCTTGACCATCGCAATTTTTCATCATACATCGCGAAACACATCGAGAGAAAAAGCAGCGAAAAGGCGTCGCGGCAAGTGCTTTCATGGCAGTTGACAGGTCGCTCCTTGCCTTGAGGGCCAGAAGCGATCAGCAAATGATTAATGTAGCCAATGAAGGGCAGGAAGATTCATTACGCAGAATGGTATCGATTTCTGGGAACGATGATGGTGACCGCCCCCGAGAAAAAACACCGTCCTAACGCAATCGTGTCGATTCAAAGCGGGCTTAATGGATTAACGGGCAAAGGTCGTCGATAACCGAACTCCGTTCCGTTTGCCGACCTGAGGGCGAAAACTTTTCTGAATTCGTGTCTCGTGCATGGTTGAACGTTCATTTCCTGTTTGGGGCTGGACGGAAAGAGCCACACAATTCTGCCCAGTCGTGGTTAGAAAAGTTTCCCTGAGCTTACACACACACTCATAGCTATCGTGGACGAGTTTTGGGGCGCGTCGAAATGTGCGTGACGTGATAAATGGCGCTGGTGAAAATTAGCCCATGAGAATTGTGATTCTTGCCGGTTGAACCTTTCCGGAGAGCAAGGAACTGCTCGTTATGAAAGCGTAAGTGTTTCTGACCGCAAGGGCATTTTTTATGCGAATTCCACCAGTCACGATGATTATGGTGATAATTTTGAACCTTTGCTTCATTCTGGGTTCAATGCAATACTGGGTTCACAATGAAGAGAAACGATTGAAACGTTTAAAAGAAATCAGGCTCGGATCGTGATAGACTTCCAGCAATTCACATGATTTTCAAATTCTTTCTCTACATCTAGACGAGGGAACCATGCTAAACCCAAAAAGACAGATTACAAATTGATTACAGGCACCCGCCCTTGGTGCGATCATGCTTCTTCGCATTACGCGATGGTCAGTCGGATAATGTTACTATCATTACTTTTTCGGTTTTCATCCAGCTGTTTCAAAGAAAACCCTTTCCAAAAGTTTTTGTTGGTTGTCGTTCTGCTCGTGTGCTTTAAAACAATTTGTTGCAATTTTTGCGAATAAATTTCTACCATTTTCCTCCCACGGAAAATGACCTCGGCTGCCGTATTTGTTTTACTTTTATTTATTTGTTCTAGCATTCTTTCATTAAATACGCCGTTTAAATTAATGGCATAAAAACGTACCGCACACCGCCATTAAAGCTACGCATTTGTCACACCCATGCGCCTTCTGGCCGTCCGACCGTGGCTGGGGTTTTTCGATGGAAACGAAATTTAATTGATGCCCCGCTGCGATGGGATGCGCGATGGTTGATTGATTTATGAACCTTAACGACGGGTTTGCGTTCGAGCGCGGGAACGGAAAAAAAGGAGCAACGAGACAGTACGGTAGGGTGTACGTGTGAAGTACTGTGAGGAAAATTGAATATTTTACTGCCGAGTTTGGCTTATCCCCAGCGGCCGTAAACTTTGACCTTCGTAGGGGAGAGACTAGCGTAGCGTAGTTTCTCATTTCCGTTTGGCTGGCATTTGTGGCGTCTTATGATTTGGTTATGCTCGTCAAGTGTGGCATGTTCAAACATTTTCGATTTGAATCTCTTCAGTCTTTAGCTGACGGCAAGATTAACGGACAAATGAAGTGAAATCAGTATCTGGGTTGCTTGAACGAAAACTGATTCGATCCCCTTTCTCCAGCAGCAGTGTAGCAGTGTACAACAATGTACTGTCTTTTGGCAAATGGGGCTTCAACCAGAAAGTAATTAAAGCAATTCATTACCAGCTTATCTTCCCATTTGAACCGAAAACTAAACAGATCGATACAGTCGTGTATTGGAAGCGTTAGATAGTTCCTTCAATACTTCCAATTAATTTAATGTGTTTTAGAGTTTATCTCAAGCAAGAACTTTTCCGAAACGCTTAAAAACAACTCAGGCAGGATTACTCAGTTTCTTAATGGTTATTGTTAAGAGCTAGTGGTCGCTTACCGTAGACTGAGTATCCATAGCAATGGCTATTTCGGAACAGATAAGCGCTCAAATTTTACGCCTGGTTTTCGAAATTTGCCAGACACGATTCAGCACTTTATTCGACACTAGCTTTCATATCTTAGAGCGATTCATCCTTTCCCTTCCAATGTAGGTTGTATCGATGAAACGTGAATCTTCAAGTGTCAGAGTGTCAGGCTGGGTGAGGTTTATCGTTTGCATGTAATTTCATCGTAGCTAGAATCCGTGAAAACCGCAAAACGAAAGGGCGTCGTACGTACTGTTGGCCAGCGCATCGTCACTCAGCACTCTGTCGAAACGGCTCATTAGTATTCGAAACATTAACATAATCCCGGGCGCGATGAGCAAGCGATCCGACAAAAACCAATCTAAAAGTCAATCGGAAGGGGATGCTTCTTGAAGTATGGCTAATGAAGGAAAGATTATGAGAGTGATTCTTTCATCCATTCCACTGCAATGTACACCCGTTAACCTATGCTGCATCTAGTGTACCTGTGGATCAAAATTGTCGTTATTCACTCGTGATGCCATACATCGATATAAACGCAGACTCTGAACTGACTTCTGACTTGTCACAGAGTCCTAAGGAACGCTGGCTGAATATTCGATTGAGAAGAAAAAAGCCAATCTTTATGTCGCAACGAAATCAATCGCTAAAGAACCAAAGGTGAAAAGCGACCAAGTTTCCCGTTTAACCTGAATCAATGCTCTCATGCTAGACTGCAAGATAGATAACACACACACAGAAGAGATGGTTTATCACGCTCCATAAATATTCTAACATATAGCTGGATGGCGCTAGAGAAGGTGTCATTCGTTCTTTTTCGCAGCATTGCAAATGCCACGAGGATACAACGAATGTAATCTACACGGAATGTTTCTTTGGAGTATGGAACATGTATGTTATCTTTTTTTTTAATCAGCATCAAAATTCAAATGTCTTTGTAACATGCTAAATGAACTCCAATGATTGTATTTGTACTGTTCTCATCATAATGCATGCACTTCCGGAAACTCTCCGTTGCTCTATTTTTATGTAGAAAAACGTCACTTTGTACGAAACAAACTCTGTAACCGGTCTGCAAGATTTATGTGTTAAAAGGGACAAAAAAACAACTCCCGATAAAAACAATTCCACCACGGAAAGGTTTCAGTTATCTCATCGAGTTGTTTAACCTTTTCCAAAACTAATTAAGTCGACTCGCTCGTTCAGCTTCGCAGCATGGAGACGCCTGGTTGTTCATCGGTGCAAACTTTGTCGCCATGGTAACGTGACGCGATACTTTGCTGGTGGGGCGTGTAGGAAAATTGTTTTCCAACGCAACAAACAGCGATCGCAACGAACGGATAAGCGAGCCAATGGAAAAGTGGAAAAGAAACTTTTCCTTAATGAGCCTGCTCCCAAAGACAATGCGCGTTCTGGGAAAATACATAACAAAACGCCACCCTGCGACTGGTTGGTTTGTTTCCTGTGGGGTTTCAGTTTTCTAAGCGCCAGCAGCTCAGGAAAGGGTAGACCAAACGTTGGAGGTGCCAGTGTTCTGGTGCACGTGTTGATGGTGTTTGATGACTGGTCTCTTCGGGATAGCGGCAGCGACCCTTTTCGCTACTTGGCTGCAAACTCGACGTGGCAGAAATTATTTACGATCCCCTCGGGTCTTCGGGAAGATTTCGCTCTTCTCCAAGGGAGTCATTAATTGTACTCAAGCTTCGACGGCGAGATCGTGAAAACTTTCTACTAAACAGAAAAGATAGAGGTCGCGGGAGAGTAACAGAAATCCTATCAGCTTCTCATGGGGATGTTTTAAAAACCACATCACGCGATAGCTTGTGAAGTGAAACAAAAACAAAAAAACAAGTGAACTGGCAAAGAGTTGGTGACATTTTGGTGAGCTAAATGGGTTTAGTTGCAATAACAAAGCGAAATAGTTACCGGCACTGTACGGCTGGTGTTAGAGATGACGCCTTGCAGCAAAAAGTAGACAACCAATCGGTGTTGCGAGACTTCGTTCTAGTAATCAATAAGTTTAAATTATATTTCCTAGTTCTTGTCGATAGCACAGCTCACTAAGCTGGAAAGCGAAATAATTGATCTCCATGAAAGACAATGGATGAGAATTGACAGTGAAATAAGCTCCAAATCCGGGATTTGTGGTACTGGTGGTGGTTTTAAATATTTGAGCAGCTTATTTGTAAAGGAAATTAGCAGGATTTTCGCAAAGCTCTTCATAATCCACCCTTTGGCACAAATTGCCTCACAAAACCGATGCGGCGTCCAATTTGTGTTACCATTTGGTGGGCTTTTTCGGTACATTGTTATAATCTTGCTCCCGACCCTTGCCTATGCTGGTATACAGTTGGTATCGTTTCATTCTCATTTCAGGAAAAGGTTCGCTTTCAGCGTACATAAAATCATTCTATATTACAAATTTTAGAAACAAATAGCTCTGCGGCTACTGGACTATCCTTCCAAAGGGCCTTTGTAAAGGACATTTGATTTGGTACTCTTTCATAATGCTTTTCGAAATTGAGCAACAATATGGTATTCATCATATCGAATACGAGCTGTGCACGGTGGACTATTGTACGTAAAATATGCCAACTAATTTGCCCAAAACCTTCTCGCTTCTGATTTTATACCTGACGAATTATTATGTTGCCAAGTGCGTAACATACAAGTGGCAACACACCACTAGCTTCGACATAAATCAATGGATAAATAGGGAATGTTGGAGACTTGTGATTCAGCGGTTCAGTGCGCGTGAACCTCAAAAATATATGTTATTGTATTCGACTACACGATCGACTATGCATTGAGGAATGGCAGCATGGAACATGAGACGTGTCAGGTTGATTTCCGGTTCGGAACGCGAGACGTGCCTGGTGTATGAAATATTCATCGGACAGTCTGACAAGTTTTCGAGCCGTCCGACGACGCAAAAGGTTCACTGCCAGATGTTTGCCATTGTTTTAATGTGAGCCATTCTGCCAGGATAATGTGTCGTCTTTTGTGTTTGTGCTGACTGTAGAACAAGGGAAGTTTTTGCAGAATTATTATGGTGTATAAATTAAACGCACCAATTCACAAAGAAGGTTAGGAAAAACGGTTCAATGGTTTATATAACCGTACACGATCTTTGTCTTTGTTTTTCAAGCCTTTTACCTTAAAACTTTTACTTTAAAATACATACGTTATGATCGGTAATGACCTTTTGGAACAAAATTATCCTTCACTTAAAATAATGCATCTCTTACAAGCTCTGCTCACAGGGGAATTATGATTATGACGATTGTAAAGTGCACCATTTCATCAGTTAGTTCCAATATCCGGTCACAGGACCTGTTAGGAAATGTCACAACCATCCAGTAATCCCATTACCAATAGCAAATGCAATGTACCTTTGTCAAATTCAATCAGCATTATACTGAACGACGATTGATTGTCCACAAAGGAACAGAACTTTCCACCTTATTCTAAAGCCCTTTGTTTCCTGACGAGGAAAACATACGTGCTGTTGTAGGTAGCAAAGAGATGTTACGTCAACCTTTTGCCACCAGACAAAATCCTCAACTAGCTAGGCGGACTTGAATGACGTGTTCGTTTTACGGTACAATGAGCGACAGTGCTCGCTCGTCCTAAACAGAACGTCTACGCCTCCTTCCGCACCTTGTGAATAGCCAAGGCTCCACCATTCACGAAGAAATTCAATTAAAATCCATCCCATCTCCGATCCGTCAATGCATCGCCACAAGCGACGATGTAATGCCAATTTCCTAGACACTTCTTTTTCTACGTCACCTCCAAATGCTAATGGATCTATACGTCTGAAGCCGAATAATGGTTTTGCGTCTCAATTAAGGCTTTGCGCTGCTTGAAGCTATCTGTTCGGGCGCCATCTATTTGCCTACCGCACGGCCAAAGAAGTTGCGTGCACGTTTGCGAAAGCCGTCCGCTGATGTTTGTAAAGCAAATTTCATTCGATACTGTTTTGGTGACAAACCGCATCGATCCGTCACCGATAGCAATCTGGTGCGGGAAGTGAATTTCTTGTGTCTGGTGCTGGAAAAAGATTATGCTAAGAAAAGTTTCCGTGACCACTAGCAAAGCTGATCGTTCGGTGAGAACTTCAATAGACAATCAAATGAAGATATTCCATGCTCCGGAACGAGCCGTGGCGAATTTTATAAAATTGTGACAGAATTCCTTCCATATTTGATTGCTAAAAGTAGACTCCCTTGACTGTTGTTATTAACGGTAGTGAGATGGAAAATATCGTGTCCTGTGCCTGATGGCGTTCACCTTAATGAATGATGAAGCTCGAGTTCAATGGTGTTCAAGTCAACATTCCTTCCGCTGTAAGGGTTGAAAATAAGCAGTCGAAAAGCGAACGGTACTGCCAGGAAACTCAATTACTAAATAACGAATTCGCTACCAAAACCGAATGCTGACTTGTGTCAGTTTGTTACGGGAGTAGTTACAAAAAATAAAACTATAACGTAAACTAGAATGTGCCGTAGGTACCGTGTAACATGCGGAAAGGACCAGTCAATGTAATCAATCGGATTAGTGAACCGGAATGGCAAAACAGCATAAAACGAATGAATCCCGAACGTACACGTGACGGTTCGTTTGAAGGATAAACCAAAGCGCACACACACACACACACAATATTGCACATGGATCCTCGAATCCTTGATCAATGATGAATGTTTGATTGGAAAATGTATCACACGTAGGGAAGAATACAAGGATGATTAGCCATAAGCAACGCTAATTAACACTGATCCACCGTGGACTGAATGATGGTACAATATGGAATACTCTTTGGATGTAGGATGTCATAAAAACTCAACCAACAACACGTGCAACAGGATATCTTTTGTCAGTTTTGAAACCCAAATCCTGCAGACTAACGAACATTCGCGCTATAAAATAAGTAATGAATATTTGTTTTACGGCTAGTTCTGTAGTGTGGAAATGCTATTCCAAGTGCAAACATCGATATCCTCCTTAAAGTCTCACATCCAGTAAGGATGATCAGTGAAGCATAATAAACGCCCTGTACCAGAGCTTCGAAAACCTTCGATTACATCACATCACTTTGTATACACTGACGCTCTAGGCGACAAGTTCCTAACATCCATTTTGACTTGCACACCCGCACCAAACACACCATGATTGACAGCGTAGATATTATCGTAGATTAAGTAGCACCACTGCCATGTTGTTCGACATCGTGTCGCCATCAGGCACACGCATTTCCTCCAAAGTGCTGCTAATCAATTCGGCATCAAAATTCAATAATCCGCTCTCCGCGTATCATGGGTGGCATCCAACACCAACCCATTACCGTTTCATAATGGCGTCCGGAAACCCTTGCATGATCGTCGGTGCTGCTTTTACCGTACGGGTTACACTCTGGGAAATGTGATTTGTCCCGGACCGGCATACACACACGGATAGCAAGCGATTTTTTCCTGCATAAATCGAAATACTAATTCAAACTCTGTTCAATTCCTCTCTTCCTTCTTCAATCAGGATCCTGACACATCAATGGCAGCGAAAAACGCAACCACCAGCTACATTCGACGAGAACCGAACGTGAAAGAGAACGATAAAACTACGCAAGTGTGCATTTGAAGGATTGGCATCACCGGCACAGCCAATCCAACGGACATAAAGGGGCAGAAGGGCAAGAAGGAGAAAGAAAAAATAACACGACTCCCACATAAGTTGTGCGGATTTGGGATGCTGTAACATCCTCGGGACATTCGTCATCGTGGTAATCGTTTCAAGTGTGTGTATGTGTGTGCTTTTTGTGTGAACTACGGCGGAGAGGCTAGTGTGAAAGATGTGCGGAGATAAACACGCAATGCAAAACTACCAGGACCAGCATCAGCACGTGCAATAGTAGCACCCAGCGTGGGACGGAAGCGTGGTCTGCGAGTGACACTCATCCCGGTGAGACGCAAATCGAACAAAGACAGCTTGACAGTGTACTCACCCGACAAGCGCAAGGGACGTGGACGTGTGTGATCGTAAATTTTTTACTATCGGGTAAGGCTGCCGTCCTGCACCACGACACCAGTGCCAGAATGCTGACGCCAGTGTCCGGACTCGTCAGCTTGGTGGGCGCTGTAACGGTGGCTACTGCAGCCTCGACGGCCCCAGCCGCAATGGCGTCGCTCGCACACGATCACACCGAGCTTCCGCTGATGGGGACCGACCATCCACCAAACTCTCTGACGCCAGGCCGAGGCCTTTTCGCATCGAACGCAACGAATCTCACACTGACGCTCGAAGAGCTGCTGTTGTTTGGACGCCCGAACAGCTCGACGGTGGCTCCACCGAGTGCGGACAACGATATTATCTTCTCGAACAAGCTTGTGCAGATCGTGTTCTGTGTGCTTTACTCGAGTATCTTTGTGCTCGGAGTGTTCGGTAATGTGCTGGTGTGCTACGTCGTGTTTCGCAACAAAGCCATGCAAACGGTTACGAACCTGTTCATTACGAATCTTGCCCTTTCGGATATACTGTTATGTGTGTTGGCCGTACCATTCACTCCGTCCTATACGTTCATGAGACGATGGGTGTTTGGGAAGTTATTGTGTCATACTGTGCCCTTGGCGCAAGGTTGTAGTGTGTACATATCGACCTTAACACTAACGTCGATCGCGATCGATCGGTTCTTCGTGATCATCTACCCGTTCCATCCACGCATGAAGCTATCCACCTGCATTACCATCATCGTGCTGATATGGTCGTTCGCGATAATGGTGACGATGCCGTACGGTCTCTACATGAAGCTGCACGGCGTGGCGTCCAACGGGACCGATGGCGCATCGCCAGCACTTTCCAGCGCAATGTACTGTGAGGAGTTGTGGCCATCCGAGGAAATGCGTAAAACATTCTCGATCGTCACGTCGATACTACAGTTTGTGCTACCGTTCATCATAATGGCATTTTGCTATATTTGCGTGTCCATAAGGCTGAATGATCGGGCACGCACCAAACCTGGCAGTAAGACTTCCCGCCGCGAAGAGGCCGACCGCGATCGCAAGAAGCGCACGAACCGAATGCTTATTTCGATGGTGGCCATCTTCGGCATTTCCTGGCTACCGTTGAATGTAGTCAACATGTGTAACGACTTCAATTCGGACATAAACAGTTGGCGGTTCTACAATCTGATCTTCTTCATCGCGCATCTAACGGCCATGTCCTCTACGTGCTACAATCCGTTTCTATACGCCTGGCTGAATGATAATTTCCGCAAGGAGTTTAAACAGGTGCTACCCTGTTTCGATCCGTCCCGTGGTCGAGCGGGGACTGTCGGAGGCAATCGGGGAGCTGGCGGAGGCTGGCGTTCCGAGCGAACATGCAACGGCAACAACGACACCGTACAGGAAACGCTAATACCTAGCTCGCAAATACTGCCCTGCAGCCGCAGCTCACAGCCACAGCAACAGGCGCAACATTTGAGTTCATCCTCGAGCCAGGGCCAAAGCAATCAACCGACCGTTGATTCGATTCTTCTGTCGGAGGTTGTACCGCCTCTTTCGCTTCCACCACCGCTCTCAAACAACATGCTGCCGAGTGTACAGAGCGCGGAAACCGTTATCCTTCCATCGGGCGTACTGGAAACTCCGTTCGATGTACAGCTTATACCCACCGTAGGTACGCCGGTCAGTAACGGAACGTCGGAAGGTACGAATCTCGCCACAGCTGCGGGTGTCCGCAATGGATTAAACCATGCGTGTACGAACCCGAAGCTATCGTCACTGATCCTCATCAATGATGGAACAACGGCAGACTCAAAAGTGCCCGCTATACTTTAAGAAGTTGTGCCAATGATGCTGTTTGATAGGTAAGTGTAATATTCAACTGTACATATTTTTCTTCATTTTGGTTCCTTGTTTCGCTGAAAGCTTAAAGAAACGACGTTTCTTTGCAATTTTTTTTAAATTATTCAACCATAGTAAGACAACGCTATGTTCTGACGCAACACCAACAGCGATAGCAAAGAATAATAATTAGATAATTGAAAAATTCCTTCGTATTTCCCTTGCGTTGGCAAATTTTATGAATCGGACTTATCTCGCATTATGGAAATAGCTAGAACAGAATGCCAGTAGTGCTGGTGATGCCATAATCGTTGCACTTTGCTCTGCTTTTCCTGGTGCTACTAGGGATGATATGGAAATGTATTCAAATGGTTTTTGTGCCGCCCAGTAGTTTCGCGTTTTTCTTGCGAAATCTCTGTGTGCTGTTTGTTGTGTTAATGCAGGACTAACGTTGCTAAACGAGTACGAAATAGTCTTGTGCACGACACAAGCTACCCTCGAACCGTTTGAGTTTATCTTAAGGGGATAAGCGAATTATTTGCTTTATGTAGCTGTGATTTTGAAACACTTTGAATACGAAATATCACTTCCGAGAAATAAACTTCAGTGCACGCGATGTCTACGTTTTACTGGCGCGATTATTTAAGGACAGTCTTTTGTAACTTACAGAGCCATTGTGTGGGAACAGGATCAGCTAGTGAATGGAAGATTGAGTTTATTCTATACGTATAAAGTTGGTTAATTTTTACATTAAACAGCTTATCATACAGCACGTGCTTTCATCTACCGATGCGCCACAGTTGCTCTAAATCAACAAAAGTATCATTGCTTCAGTAGTAATCGGTAATGTAAATTTCCGAAATTGAGATACCTCACTCAAATGTATCTCATCAGGACATTTTACATTTTTCGGCATTTTCCCTGCGGTGAACTCACTCGTGTGTCTCTGTGTAATTAAAGTAAATTGGTTTCCATTTACCGCTAGACTAAAGTTTGCGCGTGCGGAAGGAAGTCCGGTTTGTGCGGAAGGAAGTCCGGTTTGTTTGTGATTTTCGGCAAAGGACGGTGTCTATAAAATGGAACCATTTTTTTTCGCTCTCTCTATCTTTCTCTCTCACCAAAATGCTCAACGAAAATTCTGCCGGCCACAGGATTATGGAGACGCAAAGACTCATAATGCACGGTATTAAAAGTCGATAAGAACCAAAATGTTTGCCCGGTGTGGAGGGAAATTATTTTGCGATGGAGGATGGTTTTATCCCGGGCAACACGTTTCGGCCCCGGACAATAAAAAGGTTGTGCGCTTAAACACGAAATGAGACGAAAGGAACCCAAAATCGGCAGAGTATGAAACCGAACTGTTAATTCTAGCGCGGGATGCTGTTTGCCTCCTGCCAAAGTGGACGTTGGTGAAGTTGTTTGGCCGGCTGACAAAATGTTTAACAATCGGGTGGCAATTGGAAAAAATATTAATCCTACTAACGCACCCGTATAAGGTAGCCGCCCGAGATGACCGAAGCATTCGTTCCATTGCATTCTTCTTTCGAGCGGGACAGCTCAAACTGGGCACTGAATTGAGTTTATTGTCAATTACGAAAATAATCTAACATACAACCGTTCCGGTGCGGCAAGCAATGGCCAAGCGACCAATTTTAATCGCTTTCCAAACAACCGAAGCGAACGATGAATCGACCCGGAATCGGCAAGAGATTCTGTTTCCGTTAAATAGAAAAGGATTAGAAGGGCCGACGGTACGTGGTGTGAAAAGTGGCGAAGGGTTAAGCTGCGTGCGTAAAATAAGATTATCCGATATTCAATTTCAATTGGAGCCATTATGTTGATGGTGATTCATTGAGAGGATGGTACAAGCATAACACCAAAAACTCCAGCGAATGGTGGCTGCGCGTACAGATTAGTGAAGCGTACGTGCTCAGTCGCTCTCAGTATGATCCATTGGTCGGGTTGAGTTTTGCACCAAGAGAATATAAACAATGTTAAGCATGACTCATTGTAGTTTCCAGGTGGAAAACGCGTTCGAACACGACACCACCGAAGGTATTCTAAATCAGTGTTAATGGTGTGGTTTTAATGGAGTTTTCGTACAGAGTACGAACCGAAGGTACTGTTCTGATTGTGATAACGAACACTACGGTCCAAACAAAGAGGTCGTAAGGCGGTGACGAAACTTACGTTCAATAAATTAATTCATTTCTCGCTACTACCAACATTGTCCTGTCGGATGCCTTCATTTCTAGCCCCGACAATGCGTTTATGCGAGTTATGGTATTCACTTTCGCCAGTGGCACAACAACAATAAGCATGCCGAGCTGTTTTTTTTTTCCTCATTGCATATCTCTGCTCAGTGTAGACAAGACTCTATTATATTGTGCCGAAATGTGGCCCATCTACAATGGACAAGACAGGCCGAACAAATAATAGAATGTCTTTTGGATGTGTTGTGCGTTTGGTTTTGTTGCTTCGCTAAAACATTCCACCTAGACAATATGAGACAAGAAAATGTTTTCCCGTCTTCGGAAAATCAATACGCTTACAGTTCGGTCTTGAACACAGTGTGAATATAAAATGCAAAAAAAAAAAAATGGTGAAAAAGTCCTCGTTGTGGTCGAGATTTCGTCGATTCACCTCTCAACAGTTGTTATAAAGTGTGCCATTTTTCCATAACCTCGCAATAAAAAAAAGCAATCAGAAACGATGGGAATGAGTCAGCATGGGACAAAATGTAGTCCTATTTTTCATCCCAATTCGTACCCCGTACTTCCGTGGGTCAGATCGATAAAAAGCTGTCCCCCGGGATACATTATGAGCGTTATCACCAGCGTGCTGGGTTATGTTTATTTATTCAGATACACACACTCACACACCTACCCCATCATCCGCATATTTGGGTTCTCACTTTTAAAGGTACCTCCAAAAGTTGGAGTGCAAACTGCTGCCTCCCAGGCTCGGAAGTTCGTCCAATAATCGTTCAATAAATGGTGTTTACTACTGAAGTACTAGGCAGCAGAAGTAAAAAAAAACTCAGCCATGGAAGTAAAGCAATATCGAACCCGCTTTCAGCGTTATTTGGTTGCATGCCAACACACCATCCCCTTAATAATTCGCGTGAGTCGTTCATGGACTCACACGGAATAGCTCACGAAAGAGTTATATTTCACTGGCCGGAAAAGTGCTACCATAAATACCGTTTACTGTCAATTTATACGGTTTGATTCGGGGCTGCATATAATTCCTGTTTCTGGCGCATGGAACCCGGTCGTGGAAGATATAGAAGCTCCTATACCAAACACTAAGATCATCATAAATGAAGTAGCAGGGAGACACCGAATATAAGTCCATTGGATTCACCATGGTCGGGTGGATAATAAATGCGAATGGTTCCGAAAATAATGCCCAAACTGCAATTGTGACCCGAATGAAGTGGTTGGAAATGCAAACCGTTTCGAATAAGGATTTCACTGTTTTGCAGGTGGGTGGATTAGTTTTTTTGGCCTCGATTTTGATTGTAATATATGTTGCTTCATTGCCCTTTTATAACCCTTGCACCATAGCAATCGATTCTTTTTGTTCACCAAACCAAAATCTGAATTTATTGTAGCCATTAATGCACCGTACAGCTCCTTCACGGATACACGAATCCAATTTCGCCAAACGCTCTCAATTGCATTTTGATGTTTTTGGATGATGGTTTGATGTGCATGAGATGCTATTTCCTGCATTCTTGAGCGGATTAAACATCCCATCGAAACCAACGAAAAGACAATTCAACAGGCAATTCTCCGTGTAGCGATGCTCTTATGACAGTTGCTCCATAGCTAGTGCCGGGCTAGAGTACGACGACGAGAGAAATTGAACGAATGTTCAATCCTTCTGTGGAATGTGCAATCGTACAGTCGTTGAAGCAGCATTTCTTTTCCCATGAACTGTCTCAACCACTTCCCATTGGCATCTAGTTTCTTCGAGAAACAAAGTACCCTTCTCACGAAACTGTTACCCCCCGTGTTTACTTGTCCCCGTAGCGAAAGAGCTATTGACATTGGCAGACGGCCTTTATCTCGGTTTTTGGGGTGTAGATATCGGAAGTGACTTTCTGTTCGCTTATTCGCTACATTTCCGTCACTTTTCTGCACAAGCATGCCGATCTACCATCGTCACCGGGGTGAAATCGAGAACAATGTCAAAGTTTGCACCGAACTTGTTCCGGTTGACTATTTGACTTTTCACAACTCAGCGAACCAACCGGGTGCTGTTTTACGAACGAGCATGCATTTTGGGATTGTTTTCCGTACTACCGAACGGTGCTGTTACGACGCATATCGTATAGGTTGCATTCAATTTGGATTTGATTGCACTTTACTGGCAGTTGGGTTCTTGGAATCTGATCAAACTGTTGAAACGAAGGTTTCCGTTTCTGCAAAACGGTAAACCATATTGATATTATCACTTAAAGACGAATTGAATATCGTTTTCTAAACTCCGGGTACGTCCATTACGCTAAACCACCACCGTCTTCGGGTGTCGGAAACTTAATCCATTCCAGCGAGACAGCTTCGCGAACCGTAACCCATTAGCAAGTCAATTGATTAGAAGCATGAAGCTTTACTGACGGCGATAATAATCATGATAATGATAAAGGGTTTTGGGGCATTCTACCGGAAGCGTGCATTAGAATGAGGGTTAGGATGGTGGGTAGAGTGCGCGTCTCATTAAGCAGGTATCATTAATCTTACCGCCAAGATGCCTTGAACCGCGAGAGATGACCGCGAGAATGCCTACCGAACAGTGAACACCGTAAAGGATCAAAGCAATTAGCAGGATACGGATGTGATCAATAGCACGGAAGCGCACACTGGTGCAAAGTAATTCCTGCAGATGATTGTATTTCACGATGATTTTCTTCCCACAATCATATTCACTTTGCTCGGGTGAGTGCAAAATCAACACTATGAACAACAAAGTACAAGCGAAATTACTACTAAGGGCTATAAATATCGCGTGACGTAGATATGCTTTGAGCAGATATTCAAACATTCGATTTATGGCTATTTAATACTGCTAAGGCAATTGATAACGCTCAAAGATGCATATGGTTTATGATCAGTAATGAATATTCATTCGATTAAATTGCTGTGAGTTGTGAATGCTATACGAAAATCATTTAATATTATCAATCTATTACTAGAACCTTCAATTATCATAATTTGAATGTCCCGACAAGCAAGTACTACTCCAGCTAGAAAAAAGGACCTAAATTTGGCCCCCATCTATTCTTGATCCAGCTACACTCAAAGAACGCCGTCAATGTTGAGTTGAAAACTAACGGTAATAGAGCCATATGGCTGTACAGAACACTACTTCCGAACAGCTGTTCCGTCACGGCGTTCTACAGCTCTCATGCACTTCTCATAACCGTTGTGGCGCAACTAGTGGCCATAATTATTATGCGAACAACTTCATCTACAGCATACACTGACGGAATGCTGAGCAACCGCTGCTTCACGCTTCCCAAAAGGTCGGATAGCTTATGAGCAGAAGAATGATTTCTGCTGCACCGTTCCTACACGAATGTCCGGTTGGGTGGTTGCATCACCAGACACAATCCTAAAAGTATGCTCATGGTTCAGTGAATCTGCCAGCAGAAAAGGGGTTTAATATTCGATGAGCAAAGTGCACCATGTCGACCAGGATGGTAGCAAATGTGAGCTAGCGGACTCCTCTGCTGCATTCAGCGTTGCATATTTAAGCAACTAGAACTGACGCTCTAAATCAGAGCACCATTACACCTGGCGGTGGGATCCACGGGCAAAAGCTTACCGACACCTGAGTCTCTTCAAGCTTCTAGGTTGCGAAAAGTGGCCACGAGGGATGCGATTAAGTCATTAGCTGGCAGACGAATGCGAACAGACTCGGCAATGAGTTTACGTTAGACATATTCAGGCTAGGCGTCCGGCTGACAACTTCAACGAAATCTGAAACTGACACGGTAGAATGCACTGGCACTGACTTCCAAAGAACGCGCTCCAAAGTCATGTAAAAAATCACATCTCAAGCATCCTGTTTTCCGGCGTTCCGTTGGGGCGAGCAAAAAATGCCTAACCCAAGTTACCGTCGATGCGTCGCACAGCACACAACGTTGGCATGGATTTACGTGTGGCCTTTGAGAAGGACATTGTCGGGCGAAGCTGCCTTTAAGCTATGGTTAGATTATCTGGATACTGTTGTCCGATTGGACATGATGGGTGATGGCTGTTTTCTCTGTCAAGCGTGAAAAGTCATGTGGCTGGTAAAAAAAAAAACGCTCAACCTGATACGAGAATGTTTCCATGGCCTGGAGATGCTACCGATGAGGGGATGTGGAATGCTGAGACGGATTTTTTGTCCTTCTATCAAATCTCACTTTATGCTGATGAGTTTCCGGCAGGTTCCGGGGATGAAAAACTGTCAAAGGTGGAGAGGTGGTTTTTCCTTCTGCTTTTACAGTCTTCCGTTCGCTTCCCTTAATCGAGAGTTGGGTGGAAGTTGCCATGTTACCAGTTTCCATAGACATCCACAGTTATCGGGCAACGAACATTCGACGGCAAGCCAAGAATACGTTTCTTTTTCCACCCATTCTAGCTTCCAATGGTTGGATTGACGCTTTGCTTCAAAAATCGGCCCACCTTAAAGTCGGGAAAAGCAATAAATTTTCCCACCGTCTAATTGCTTTAACCTTCGAAAGGAGATTACGATTGGATGTAGGGCAGCCAATGGCGGTAAGCAATCAAAAACGTATTTTGATTCACGGTCGTGCTTCATTAGGTGTTTGAGGATTTAAGTAATTTACTTGGCAGCGATCGTTCACTTAAAGCCGATACCATACAAATCTCTCAATTTTCTAAGCATTCCTGAGCTGGAGCTGATTTAGGTACTATTTATTAAATTCATTATCATCACGCTGTTAAGATTGGTTAACGATGCACGATGGGAAGGCTGGGATTGCGATAATCACTGCGGCGGGAAGGTGGCGCAAAATTTCTAACGAAAGCTTCCGAAGCAGTAGCTTTTTATCGAACGTATCGATTACACCAGTAGCGATTCGCTAGTTTAGAATGTGGGTGTTATAATACGGTGCAGAAGGACATCATCGCCAAAGTATGGTGAAGCCAAGGGCCGCCAGAGTAGTGCGGCGAAAACAGTCGCGAGAAAAGAAAATCCAATCCTAACGAGCACCTTCGTACTTCAACGCGATACGGCCCGCTGATGGTGAAACTGATCCAGTCTCCAAGCACAACTCGAGTACCACCCACCATCCTGCCCCATTTACTTCCTCTCGCATCTCCCCCTCTCCATATGATTCCGCTTATTTCCACTCTCTTATGGACTGCCGAGGACTACCGATCATCGCAGACACATCGTTATAGAGATTTTCAACCAATTTAAAATTAATTCACTCGACCGTAAAAGTTTTCCTACAGGAAACTCGATTATATTGCTTGCGTTGTTCCCAGTGCTCCTCCCAGTCGTCCTGCCCGCCCTGTTTGCTGCCGTTCGATCGAATACAGTAACCTTTCCCTGCAGTGTCGAACGTCCCAGTGTGTTCGTGTGGGAGGATATTGTACGCGTGACACGATCGGTGGAATGGGCACGCTCGACAGTGGCACACTCGTGGTCCGGTCGTGCATTAATTATCCTTTGTGTGTCACTTTTCCTCCGGCTTGTGTCGCTTCACCGCTTCCGAACTTCTGCTCCGGCCTATGTTTGTGACCGTGAGCAGATTGTTTAAATGAGTGAAATTATTTTCACCTATTACTAACCAAGTTATGATGCCACCTAGCAGCGATTAAGGAGCGGAAGCAAATTAAAGTCCCACACTGAGAGAGCGGGCTTTAATATCGCATCCTAATCATGACTTTTTAGTGCAGATGGTGCTGTTGGAGAGAACCCAGCCCATAACCAGCATTGAAGTACATTAATTTTGATTCATCGATTGCGCTGTTTGATGTTGCAACAAGTCGCTTATGATGGGTTGTTGGTACCGAACGAGGAAGCATGTGCGTACGTAAAATTTATCTAGCCACATTTTAAACAACATGACAAAACCACACTATCAATTATAGCACACACACATACAAGCACACATAATAGCTGCCTTAATTATGCAACTTCCAAAAGCTCTTGCAATAGATTAACGACGATCAAATGTTTGCCTGGCTGAACAAGGGCACCAAACTAATGCAATAATGTTGCTTTATGCAATTACTACTTATAATTTAACGGGCAACCATAGTGCACGAGACACACTAATTAAACACAAAATTGTTTGAAGTTTCATTCTACAGGCGAAAGGCAGTTAATACAACACACAAATCATGTCAAATAATAGGCCCTAGGTTTACAACGATGATTACTATTTTGTCCGTTAGCCACTCAAAACTCACTTTCGAGCGCACTGCAGATGAAGCGTCTTTACAAAAACCGCGCTACAAACCGCGGCACAATAATGCATACTAACGGAGCGGCAATAATTAGGGTAGAATTGAGCAACAGGACCATCCTCACCAGTGCACTAGTGGCGTACGTCCACAAGCAACTACGACCATGCTGCATTCATAAAGGCCGCCGTACAAAAGACGGACGCTTCGTTCCATGGCACGCTGTCTCGGAAGAAATAAAGTCTTTCCAGGGAGTTTGAGGAAATAAATTGCATCCCTCTGAAAGCAACGGACTCGTTATGTAATTTGTCGCCATTCCATCAGCACTGTCGTCATTCAGCTTGTCATAGCCACCGTCGTTGCCGCACCAGGATGCATTTGTTTGTGTAGATCGTGCAGCCGCAACCACGCTGCAACTGTGACGAAGAGTTAATTTTGCAGCAAAAGCACACGCACACCCGGACGTGAACGCTGTCGTACTCGAGGTTCTGGAGGTCTCTGTGCCTTTTCGAGCGTTCTTCTTAGTGGTAGAATTTCCGGATGCAGTCTGAAGCAACGTTCAAAAATCTCCTAGAAACCCCAAGTGTACAAGCGTCCTTTTCCGAAGCTCTTTCTGCTGCAACCGATACTGCCCTAAAAGAGCCCTTCACCCTAATACCTGCATTCAAGACTGTTTGTTTGGCAGTTTTCGTTGGTTACAAAATGGAATTTACACTCTGGTAAATTATATCATAGCAGCGAGCATTTGCATAAGGCTCCGGTTTGTACGATACAGCTTCTTGAAACCGATACATTACCCGGTTTGCAGTTCACGGTAAGCAATGGGAGAAATTTTACAAATGGCAAAGAATACATCACCTCAGCATTTTGTTTTCAACCTGTTGAAGATGACGGATCCGTTGGCTATTTGTTTGCACTCCGAAATTGCTTTGCTATTAGACAGTTCCCAGGAACTCTCATTATGTTGAGCGTTGACCGATTTGGCAGTTAAAAAAGTGGCTCAGTTTCATGCACCTGCTGCTCCGCTTTTGTTCTTTTCCTATGCTAGGCAAACAAATTAAGAAAGTTTTAAATGATTGATCATCATGTCAAGCCAACACTACGTCGTCTTTATATAACACAACATGAAATTACAAATCATAAGAGTGTAAACGAACGGGATGAAAAAGTAAGGTCATTGTGATACAACATTTTCAAAAACTCTGAGAAATCATTAGCATCGGATATCAATAAAAGATATGTTCGTTCTTAAGAAATCCTTTTACCTGCCTTTTGACCTATTTATGCTAATGTCATCAGTTTTCCTAATGAAGTTCCTTTCAAATTAAATTTTTAGCGGAAATGCGGAATAATCAATCCTTTCGCTGGAAGGATTTTCTTGCTTACTTTTTCCTACAGCAACCTCTCTCTCTCTCTTTCTCTCTCTCTCTCTCTCTCTCTCTCTCTCTCTCCCTCTTTCCGATAGTCTTAATCGAACTGCCGAACTGACTGTCATTCCGTGCACGAACAAACGTACGAACGACTAGACCGACGGAATCTCATTTAACATCATTTGGTCATCCTGCCCCTTAAATGGGCAGCAAAAATCACCTTCCATTTCGCTCGCTTAGTCCAGTCGGGGGGATTTTTTGGCTATCCTGCAGGCAGTTGACCAGGCAGCTAGAAACCATCGACAAACGTGAGCGTCAAACAGACGGAAATACTGGATGGATGGTTGCCATTTCGGCAGTTCATGAATATAAAATACTGTTTTGTAGCAAACGCGCTCAGACTCGGCACCACGATTCGGCAGTAGGAACTGGGAGTGGTTTTTTGTTTGCCAAGGAGAAGAAGCATCCTGTGGCACATCCGCTTCGTAAATGGAAATTCATGGTATCTAGCAGATGGTCGAGGTTGAAAGCGATAATCACGTTTGTCAACATTGTTCTCACTCTGTGTGTCGTCGATGATCATCGCAAACGCTAGTGCGACGTGCAACCGACCACCGAAAGTAATGACATTTAAATAGAGCTCGCTGATGGCGCCCTTCTTAAAGAAGACAATTCACTCCGAGGTGCGTTGATTGAAGCTTTTTTCAGTTACATCCATCGCTTCTTACAGCTGCAAGATAAGATGGAAACCAATCCAACCGCTCGAAGGATCTTTCCATTCCAGGAAAATATGTTCCACGCAGCCTTTTGCAACACAAAGCAAAGTACAAAAAAAAGGGTAATCTACAATGGACATCCTTCGACGGACCTTGCCGGACGGGTAGCTGGCGGAACCGATCGGAGACGCAGCTCATCAAATATTCAACGAGCTAAAGCATTAATTATTAATGCATGCGCACCGTTGACGTCGTCCTTTCGGTTGGTCGATGCAAATGATGATCTTGTTTGGTTAAAACGTACCGGAGCCAGTCTTCGGTGCGCATCAGCTTACATTGCATTTAAGCTTGCTGCTGCTTTGATACAAAGCAAAGGGCCCTTCCCTTGCTATCCATGACGTTTCCGAAACGACTCCACGATAAATGACATGGTATTTCAGTTTTATTTTCACTCTTCCAATGAAACACCCTCTGGCGGCTCTCTCGCACAGCCCGTAGCAAGTTCCATGCAAATTTTGACAATGTAATTTGCATCTCACTGCCCTGTGACATCTTGGAGCGTTCGTTCGTAGAAAGCCTATAATAGTCAAGCAATACGCTTATTTTTGGCACGAGCATGTAGTTGAGGGAGGTTTTCTGCGCAAATTGGTATGGGCACTGAATATTCTAGTTGTAAGCTAACTATAATAAGATGCCTTATCCGATAAGCTAAAAATATCGCACCAGCTCATGAAAGGCATGCAGGTGGAGTAAGAGCCAATGTAAATTAGCTATAGTTTCCCTGGATACATTAAGCCCAGCTCAAAAGTTGTCGGGTGATAGAGAAAAAAAACCTTAATTGAGGAACTTTTTTAAATTAATCTTCAAACCCAAACCAAAATCCCAACCACTCATGAGAATGTTTCAAACTATTTAGACACCGGAAACCGTAGAGAAACATTTAATATTTTCTATTGTGCTTTTACTGCATGGTCTCTCACGAAATACGTCCCAATCTATCTACAGCAAGGAGAAACTTTCTGCAGGAAAACTCCCGCACAACAATCGAGCAAGGCTGCAACATTTCCTCTACTGTTGAAACCATCGAATGCTGTCAAACCGACTGACAGCGTGTCTGATAATTTCAACAAACTGTAAACTCTAATAAGTCTTCGCACGCATTAGTGGATGAGAGAAGTCGTAATCAATTTTCTCACCCGCAACCAACCAGCTAGACGGCCAGACAGCCCAGAGACGGCTTGAAATTGTATGAAAGTTCTCTTCCGTTGCTTGGGCTTGGGTGTTGCCTCTAAAAAGTGGTTATTTTGTTGGTAAGAAATTTCAAGGGTGCAGTTTTGTGAAACTTTTGACTTTTACCCGTTCTGTCCATGTTTGTCATCGCAGCTGATTGGCTACTATTTGAGTTCCATGCTATCTAAGAGAGTCCGTAATACATGTCACAAGTAATAAGTGCGTTTTGGGAATTATATTGAGTCTAGAGTTGAGGACTGAAACTGTTCTTTTCTATGTGACAAAGTCCAAAAGTGTTCTTTTGGTCATTCGCTAACACCTACATGTCTTGCTTTGATTGAAGGGCATAGTGTAAATGTTTTCTAATCTCAACTCATTAATCTAATAAATTGAATTTTTGCCTTAACCATGATGATTATGCTTCGTACTTATCGCTTCTATTTCCTTTCTCTCATTTCAGACCCGGAACATCAAAATCAATTCTTCTGAGCAGTAAAAATTAAATTCTTCGTTCCTCGAGGCCAACGATGTAACAGACTCCCCGACAAGATGAACAAATTCAACGCTACATCGCCGATCCTCGTCAGATCATCATTGGCAGCAAGCATCAACCATCACCACGGTGCGTAAAATGCGTGTGCGAAGTGTGTCCTGTATCCGACGCAGCCTCGGGGTGTGAAATGAGATGGATTTTCAGCGGTTTCAGTGAAAATACGAAGCAACACATCTAACCAAAAAAAGGAGAAAAAAAACAAACAAAGTGCAATGGTGTGGTGGTGTGGATTAAATGACGTGACATAAACGAGACGACATGTGCGCGTCCTATGGCTTGCCGTAGGGCACGTTGTGATGTGTCTCATAATTCCTCGTGCAAAAAAAGCAGGCAACCAAGACGTCTGGCGGCGTGGAAAACTGTTTCTCTATTCCTTCGCACTGGGTCGTTGTGTGGATGAGTGTTTCGTTATCAGGATAGGACGGAAAGAGGGATTGTGTGTGTGTGTTTGTGATGTAAAGTTTCACAGAAACGGTGTGCTTAACGAGATTGCCTAGGTGCATCGGACGCTGCTTGCTCAGGCGAGTGCACGTGGAGCTGCATCGCGCTCCCGTAACGTAAGCGCACGTGAGAACGAACGAATAAACGAAGTAAACAACCGAGCAACGAGTCGTCAGAATGATCGACTTTACCTACGGGAAGATGCAGAAAAGTCAAAGGTGATAGAAAACTTTATTTGATCGTTTTACTGAGACACGTTTGTGCGGGTGTTTGTCACCAACCAACCCGTCGATGAACGGATTAACAACTGGGGAAGTAAACATCGACACCCCTTCTCCTTTCGTGCTGTGTGCGATGTAGTGCAGCGGTAGTGTAGGGAAAAAGAAAACGAATAAACGACGAAGCAAACGACAAGGAAGCCGGTAATCAGTTTCTCGACCGAGACAGCTCAGCGAGGCAGTATAAAAGTAGTGAAATTATTAAGCCACAGACAGCGCCAGACAGAGCCGACACTTACGGTACAGAGTGTTGGGTGGGAGTAGGGTACTTGGCGGCGATGATTCCCAGCATCGTGCTATGCTTAGAACCTTTCGCTAGAAGTTGTAGTGTGTACGAGAAGCAGTGCCATAATGTAAAAGTACCGCCAGTTGTAGTAAAAACCAAATGAATGTGAAAGGATGTAAGGAAGGAAAATGCAGCGCGAGAGACAGACGATTTTCCCATACGTTTTTCGGTGCTTCCGTTCGTCGATGTTTGGAATTTGTATCTGGCGTTTGAATCAGCAAATATCGGCAACTGTCTGACCGAGTGATTCCGGTGTCTGGGGCCTGGTGTCTAGTTGCTGGGTTCTCTGACCGTCAGCTCTCTACGTCAATCTTAAGAGCGCAAACATTTCGCGTTCACGTGGACTGTGGCCACTCTTGTGTGTCAGTAACTCATGCTCCCATACCGCCGTACCCCAATCAGTTTCCTTAGCTCCCTTGAGGGACTTGAGAGATTGAGCTCAACGCTTGGATGCAGTCTCGCAATTCTCGAGTCAATATAATTTTGGTTTATTTTCACTTTTCTTGCTGTGATTGCATGATCAAGATCTTTTTGTGCATTATGCTGTAAATGGATTAAATTATTTAGTTTGTCCCTTTGCTCAAAAAATAATTTCAATGAACGGACAACAATTCAAAACGCTTATCCTCTCACGTTCAAGTTATTCCCATTCTCATTACATGCTGGTATGGTAGTGAACACTGCTTTATTTTAAATCGATCCAATTTCTAACCTTCAATCTGTTAGAATACGTTTCTTTCTCACGAAGCGACCGGGAGATCCTTAAGGACGCTTTTATTATCCTCTTTGTACGCGATTTGATTGTCCTTCCGGTTAAAGAAATGCGTATCTTCCTGGAACCGGTTCGGTTCTAAGTGATTTTGGATGACAAAGAAGAAGCAGATCAACAGAGCTACAAGATCCATCTTCTAGCTCCTCTTGTGGCCATGGGAATGAAATTCTACCAAAGGAGAGAAAAACGTGTCATTTGGATTCAGCAAAATGGATCCGATGACAAACGTTTGATAAATGCTTCACATTTAGCACGAGAGCCGACCATCCGACGGATCGAAATGTAAATTAAATTTAACAGACCACTTGTTATGTTGGTTTTTGTGCATTCGGTTCTTGTCTTTTTTGCTGTTTATTTCGTTGTGTGGCCTGAATCGAGCATTTGGCGGATTTCTCGATCCTTTTCCATATTATTATCTACCATCAACGACCACTTCACAGTCCGATCCATTCTATTCGTGTTCTCGAATCCTCCAGGGAAATCAACACTGTGATCCATCATGATGCAGTGGCATCGGCGAAAACCGTCCTCTCGAACTATGAAGAAAAACAACCTTAAATGGAAGGAATTGGAGCATGGCCTCGGGTCCTGTAATCTGTCAGATTACAAACTCACCGATCAACTACCCCTGTCCGCGTTGGGAAGGTCCCACTAGAATCCGACCTACATCCCGCCCCAGTCAACCGCATGATCCGAGTTTGTACGCCGTAAGCAGCTTCACACTTGCATACAGGCGCTCGGTGAGTTTATTTTCCTTTTCTTTCATTTGAAATGGTTTTCAATTTACTTTTTGATTGAAACCAGCCACGGTTGTATGGGAGAGCTGAAAATTCCGCACGATTGGTCAAATCTACCAGTTACTGACCCGACCGCCAAAACTGACCGCTGGATCACCCCTTGTCAGAGGAGTTTCTACTGGAGAAACAGCACGGCGACAGTATCGACACACCATATTCGACAGACTGTTAAACTCGACTCGACTTTCCTCAAGCAGTGCGTGTGATTGAGCCCCAACATTCTTGGAAGTCTACAAATGTGCCCAGTTGGTCTTCATACTCACCGTGTTTGACCGTGGTTGTTATATTTGGAGTGTTTGTGAGTTCCTTTTGTCCTGCTTTTTTTTTCTATTGGTATCGAATACCGACATTCTGTTCGGGGAAAATTTCCATCACCCACTCAGGGCTGTTTCTTTTCGATGCTTTTTCTACACACATACACACACAAGCAGCAGTTCGACTGGTTTGGCGTTCGTATCTTTTGTGCCGTGATTGTTTGTACGTGTGGTTCGAGTGGGCCAACTGATCCGCAATGGGTGGAAGAAATAACATTTTTGTACAATTTCAACAGACATTTTTCACCAGTCACCGGGTTTTACGAGCCGAAGATTCTTTGTTGTGTGCTTAGACTTTTTTTTCATCATTCTTCATTTTACCGTTTTACTTTGGCAAAGAGCGTAGAGATTTAATTTGAACAAAACAGTTGAAAAATCCGTCATTCAGGACAGTAAAAGAGTTGAAAAAGTAACCGTTTCGGAGAATCAAAAGATTACTTTGCTTGTGAAAGAATTGTGCAATAGTGGCATTTTATAGACCAGCAAAAAAAAAAACAACAAAATTGCCTAATAATAGATTCTTACTAGCATTTTACATTTCTTAAAGAAAGTTTTTCACTGCTACCCAGTGGCTACCAGCCACCATGAGTTTGTCGTTTGAGTTGGATTTGAAGAGATCAAACCTTTATTTAGTAACAAATTAACCCACTTTAGCGAAAGGCCAATATGATTCATAATTTTTCCCTCTCTTTCTTAAGCACATGCTGTTCTTTGGAGGTTTTAAGCA
The DNA here is from genome assembly GCF_943734695.1 of Anopheles maculipalpis. Taxonomy (NCBI): domain Eukaryota; kingdom Metazoa; phylum Arthropoda; class Insecta; order Diptera; family Culicidae; genus Anopheles; species Anopheles maculipalpis. Next base: position 97,999,358 of record NC_064871.1, on the reverse strand, counting down.
TTAGCATCATCGACAGCAGACATTATAAACCTTCTTTTTGTTGCGGCTTTTTGAAAACCTTTTCAAACGTCGCTACTGATATGGCAACAAAAGAACCTCTCACATTACATCCAACCTTTTTTGAACGGTCAATGTCTGCGGCAGCAACAACAACAACAACAACAACATTTGACCAGTGCCATTAAACTCTGGCGACCAAAAGAGCATGTCCAAACAATGTCACCATCGAATAAAAGAAAAAAAAGACACCCGTCTCCCCGAGGGACCTATAAATATCAACATAAAGCCTCTGACACATATACCTAGTCTCAAAAAGGCAAAAACATTAATATGAGCCTTTTTACCAACACGTTACCATGGTAATAGCGTGAAAAACGACGCTTCCTTGACCTAGCCCAGCCCAGTTACTTCGAATCAATCAATCGGCCGAAAAATTAAATCTTCGCTCCTCACGCTCATAAATCAGTGTCCCACAATAAGCGATTCGGGTGTTTTGTTTCCTGACTTCGTTGGTTGAAATAACAATGAGTCCCTCAAAAAAAAAAAGAACAAAAAAGAAGCCAAATTGTGACGCTCTCTGTGACGGCGAGCTGATTTTCCTCGTGCCTTAACGAAAGCTCACCTCCTCAGGGAGTTGGCCTGGAATTGTAAATGGCAAGGAAACACAATCACTAACCATGATATTATCGGTTCCCTTGGGACACAAAAAAGAAGGCTGCCTGCCAGCGACCAAAGCCGGTACTCATCCGCGTGCTGATTCGTATCGCTCGCTGTCTGCCGTCTTCCGGGCAACATAATGGAGGCGCCTGGTCTTTGTTGCCGTTTCTCTTACAAATCGTCTACATTATCGTTTCTTTTTGTGTTGCTTTTGACGACCAATTTTTCTTTTTCTTCTTCTGCTTATCTGACTATCTTTCAGCTGACTTCACTCACTTTTGTGATAATTATTTCAAAGTTTCCACTCACACACAAAAAAATGTCTTCATCGAACGCCAAACCTACGACGACTGTATTTTAAAACACACACCACACACACACACACACATAACAATATTCTTAAACACACAACCACGGTAAGGAAAATGAAAACCGGAAACAAACGCTAACGAATTCCCGAGGTGGGTGGGTGGAAATGTTTTCCTTTCCAAATGCGTTAAAAAATGTACAAAGAACAGAATCCAAACGAAGAAAAGAAAACAACGGGCCCCGATACTTCCAATTCTGATACGCATCGTCTCGAGGAAAGTGGACTCAAGTGGTGCTGTCCAATGTACTGTTGTGCTGCTGTGCTGTATACGTTGTATTGTTATTGTTGTAGTTCCGCTTGACGGCAAATAAAATTTGACCGAACGGCACGAAGACAGTTGTGGACCGGGAAGGAAAAGTAAATGGCATTAGTGGAGCTACTTGAATGCAATTAGAAAATAGGTGACTGCTAGAGCTAGGTGGGCATGACGCAGGGTCAGTGTAAACAAGCGAGCGAGAGAGAAAGATAAAAGAGTAACACGCGTTCCACTATGCCCCATTTCGTATGTTAAAGCATCCGTGTACAGTTAAGGTATAAGCAAGCGACGCACAACAAAGAAGAGGTAACAAGAAGCTGCAATTCTTTTTTTCACAGCATTTCTTTCACTTGTTATTTATAATTGCCTCGAGTGCTGCGCAGCAACTTTACTCTTCTTGGAATGCTGCTCCACTACCGCCACCAAAGGAAGGACTTGACTTCCGTTTTTTTCTCCCGCTGGCCCGGTATCGGTATCGTTTCGTGCATCGCATAACGTCCATTATCAGCAGTGATGCAGGAGAAAAGTTGTTGCACGAGTGAGTTTTAATGTGAAACACGAAACACATCTCTTGTGCAGCACGAGGCGAGTGAGAAAAAGTGGCTGAATTTATCATCTCCACAGCTGGCAAACGGTTTACAGCATACCACAGCAGCGAAAAAAGCTTCCAGCAAAGATATGCTGCATCTGTAAAGCGATGTAACAGGAAACTTTCGATACTGGGCCACGAGATGTTCCGGACTCGTGCTGGACCAACGTACATTGTGCAGTGATTTTTATTTAAGACCCAAGTAAAAGCTAACAAACGAACGAACGGAGTGGATGAGTAGTGGTATCACCGATAAGCGTTGAATTGCGTTAGGAAAATAGGGAAAAGGAAAACTATCTCGTCCATTGGACATCAACTTCTCGTGTTGGCCAAACCAAACGTTGCAATGTAAAATGTGAGCCAGAAAATGGGGTGATTTGTTTTACAGTCGGTAGTAAATTTCGTTGTCTGTTGTTCCTACCAAAAGCTTCTATTATTTCAACATATTATACAAACTGGACCGCCGACACTCCTAAGTTTCGTTCGTTGTTACCAAAACGGAATATTCATTCTGGTTCATTTCTTTTTCCGCACGCAAGTTGTGTTGTCGGCTGTGAATAGTGCCAACGTAGCCCTCAAAAAACCTTGGTAAATTTAATCAACATGTTCCTAGGAAAACCAAAAACCTTCCCGCAGGTGGAGCAAATAAACCGAGCGGTATAGGAGAATTGCAACACCGTACACTTTGATGTCTATTTTTGCCGTTTCTAGGGCTGTTGGGCGAGTTAGCTTTTTTATCGCCCAGTGTTCGATGCCAACGCAGCAACATGCATTGGGGTACGTTTGATGGCAATACACAGGTATCCTTTTCATCCTGTCCTGTACTTCGTTTCCTTTTTGGGTAGAATATTAACTTTTATACCACAGCCACGACGGCCAATTGTGTTAAGGTACAGTGGTCGGATGGGAGGAAAATAAAGCCGTGTCCTTACTTGCTGGTAGGCGTTGATCATGGTGACAAAAATCGATACTCAATAGCGCGCCAAACTCTCAGCTTTGCGCAGGGTTGTCGGATCGTATAAAAAAGGAGAATTTTTTAAAAATGTTTTCCAAATTTTGAATTCAAACTTGCTACAAAAACATATGGGTAGAAAAAATTTAACCTAGAATAGCATAAAGCTTTTTACATAAACCAAAGGTGATTCGACATCTCTGTACGCTCCTTTAGAGGATCGTTCTTGAAAGCTCGCGACAAAGGCTTTCTCGGGTTTGTAGTGTTCAATCCACAAAATACGCCGTTGAGGCTTGTCTCTCTACATGCTGAGCTGAGCGAACCTGCAAAGCGACTAATGCGGGAAAATAGCAACAGCACAGCAAAACAGCAGATATTTCCTTCAATACACACGTGGTTGCTTTGTGAAGAGGGTGAACTGATGCGATATATAAAACGCACGACCTCGGCATTGGCCTTGGTTTATGACTTGGTCTTCCTCCCTTACCTACACACAACTGTCCCCTGCAACGGTTGTAAAAAGGGACATTTTATGCAGAACAACGTCGCCCACGTTTGTTTATGTCGTCCTCTGCGTCCTTATCCCAGATGTCTATTTCGCTGGTGGAAAATGATATACGAAAGGTGTTTTATTCATAAGCAGCACCTTCGTGTACCGGCCTCACATATTCTTTTCACTTTCCGCATACATTTTGTCAGCAAACAAAAAAAAATGGCGAAAGGATGTGAGATTGATTTTACACTCCCCCATTTACATACGCCGCATGTTAAACGATGCGCACGATTGGCGATACCATGCCGTGGGAAAATTCCGTTCCACACCATGCAAATGAAAAACCCAACATTTCCATCACCACATGTCTAATAAAAATATAAATAATATGCTTATTTTCGGGAACCGGGAGAGGTGACATTGACATTAGTGTGGCGATTTGTGATGTTCCAGTCGACCATAAAGTTCGCGATTTCCTGATGGTGACGATGCTGATTGTGCGGAAACCGAGCGAACAACTGCTGCTAAACAATTCGCATGAATTTTATGTCAAAACAGCATTGCTGTTTTTCGGCACCACCGCTCCGTGAGCTACAAGCATTATTATTTGTCTTTTATTGCCATAGATACACGATGTACGTTAGGGAGAGTGGCGGCTTATGTCGCACTGCAAACATGTCCCACGTGCCACGGCAAATGTTTGTACATTATTATCTTGTCCCAGTAAATACACCCAAAATAGTCAGCTGCAAGTGGACGATTCGGTTGGTGGATTTGCGAGTTTCCTGCCGCTCTCTGCTGCCTGCATATTATTACCATACCGGAGGCATTATTTCAAGCACCATTTCGACACAACTGCCACGCGGCTCAGGTCTTATGCTTTGGCCTACTCAATCAGCTCCTGTTGATAGAAGCGTTTGTCGGTAATACTATCGGTCCCAAAATGACAGAACTCAACCGATGCAATGATCATTATCTAAACGAGAAAACAATTCAGCAAGCGTGGGAGCTCGACACCAACAGGAGCTCAACTTGCCTACAGTAATTGCTGCAAATGATCCACCGTGTGGTACGTTTGTTTACCCGTGATTGATTGTTGTGTTAACGATATGATTAAGTTAGTGAGTCGTTTTGTAGTGGTCTCTTGTTTGTTTTTAAAAGACTTAAGCCAATGAATTGTTCATTAGTGACTGAGCGTGGTTGCTGGAAGCGTCAGAAAGGATTGATGAAGAGCAGTTGAGCAAGATGTAACAATTTATAGTAGAAATAATTAAATAATAAATCTAAACATAGTATTTAATTCGTTGTAATAAAAAGCAAAAAACACAAAACAACAAGGTAATGTGATGTAAAGATATACAACGGACATTAGTAGATATATGTGTAGTATTAATTACAAACTGAACGAAAAAGGCACTGACTGTTTGAGGAATGCTGTGCTACCACTACTGCACTAGGAATCAGTATTCCTGATTGGAAAAATGCATCTGTGACGAAACGAGCTAGTATTTACATTAGATTACAAGAGTACTCAATCGTTTGCTTTGGCCGTTGGAGTTTACTACTAAACTTGAAGCTGACAGGTGTGCCAACAGCTTCTAATACGAATGCGTACTCCACAAAGTAAAAGTAATGATAGTATGTTTGAAATGAGCCGTTTTAAACTGTAAGTTAGTCAACGGTCGTTGAGAAAAGAAGATATTAAATGGATTACTAGTAGATCTAGTGAACTCCAGTATTGTACAGGTAATTTAGTGAGGTAATTAGAAGTAACGAGTGACATGGAAGGCCATATAAATTGATACACAAAGAAAACGAAAGCTAAAGTGAGAGCTTAGACGGTAAGGGAAGGGCGCTAGCGATATTAGTTGAACTAATTCAAATACAACTTTACTAGAACGATCGTGTTAGGTTTATAAACGAACTATTATAAAACCATCTCGAAACTACATTCAATGACATACAAACCAAATTGTCTAACCTTAGAAGGCGACTGAAAGTTGATAATGGGTATGACGTTAGTAGAGCCTACTACAAAAACTGACCCATTTTTAATAGGTAAATACACACACGCACACACACTGTTTGAGATTCACGATACGATACTTTTAATGCTACCGGGGAGAATATAGTGCGACATTCTTTGACCGCTAAAGACCTCTTTGCTTTCTACGTTAATTGGAGGCAATGGAAAAAATGACGCAACATAAATACGGAAGAGTGTATCGACAAAATGTTAAGACAAATGCCGGTGTAAAGTGTGCAATCGTTTGGGAAAGCCCCTCGCAAATGGATTGCCAGCCCAACTACACGTGACGGCCAATAAAAAGAGAAAATAAACATTACTATAATACAAACAGAACAACAACAAAATGATTTTTTTTTTTGCTGTTTTTAGTACGATCCTCTGACTGGGGATTGTTTTTTTTTTCTTTGTTTTCATTTTACACCGTATTTATGTTCCTACACACACATGAGTCGATGGGACAATTACGTCCAGCAATCCATCCAGCAAACGGGTAAGTGTTTCCACGAACAACATTTTATTCCACTGTCTCGGGAGAGTTAATTGATATTAATCCACTGTTTCTCGTTGTAAACGCCTCCGGTAATGGAAACACACGGCACATTAGCATAAATTATTCGATTATCGCCCAGCGTACGATCTGAAGCATTGGAGGTCGTCATGTGCAGCGATTGTGGATTTCGTACCGAGCTGACGCGTAATGCTGGAGAACTGGAGGTCACCATAATGGTCGGTGATTGCTCGTGTCCTCGAGTGTGGCGATCGTTAAGGGCAATTGGTGTTGGCTTTTCTCTTGCTGAGAGCTCATTAACTGTCCAACGCTAGGAGCACTTGCAGCAGAGGTTCCCTTTCCCAAATGTCCAGCTGCGTTCGGTCGCGTGCTTTAATTAATGGTAATGATTGCCTATCCTCGGTCCATACTTCCCCTGCTTGTGAGACCCCCTTCGTTGGTCCTCTTTAACCTGTTGGCCTGCCGTAATTACGAGTGTGACCGTTAGCCGTGGGATCAACATAGTTCAAGCGCCCTCGTATGGGTTGGCGCAATGGTTTTCGAATTCGGGGAGCAGTACATTCTTCCAATGTAGCTAGTTGGCGTTAGCTGTTAATTGTTCTCGCACCTAACGGAAGGATTTTCCTTTCTACTAGGCTATAGCACTTGAATGTTATCATGCGAGAATATTTTGCCATACGTTTAACAGAATTTCACGAATAAACAGAAGTTAAAGCAATAATTTATAATAATGCGCCTACATGTATGCAATTCAAGTCCAGAGCGCTCTCTAGCGGAAAGTTTATTCAGTGCTTTTTCTGCAGAATGCTTTTCGTTGAACATAACTTATTAATAAATCTCTATCTTGAGTTACATGAATAACTCAATGAATACATGAGCTAATTCCCATGAATAAATAATAAACAATTTCTATTTATCATCAACCATTTCAATTAATTCATATGATGAAATATTCAACTGCTACATCAATAATACACACAGTGATATCAACGATTCGACTCCTGCAATTTAACCACAGAAGCAAAAGCATTTCAAAAACCAATAATCTTGGCACAAAACGTTAACAGCACAAACAAAACTTACCAAAACATGGTCATCGTAATGAAAGCTTCTACACTTTATCTCGTCTCACAGAAACCATCCTCTTATTTGGTTGACAGCATAGGAAGCTTGTTTGCAGTCAACCTGCAAACCCTGAACTCCTCTTTACTCCATCAGCTACCAATTTGGAAAGATTTTTCTTACAAAGACCATTGCTCGAGGGAATAGGACAAATATGCTATGGTGGAAATGCGATGAAAATTGATAAAGCTGTGGTGAGGGGTAAATGGGGTAGAAATGGAAAGTTATCCTTCGGAACGAACAAGAAAAAAGGGACATTGTTTTTCACGATGACGTAGGTGGAAAAGGAAGGTGATGCACAAAAAAGAACATCAGATAGGATACCGTGCGCTGGAGAAGGGATACACTCAAGGGTGAAAGATTCAATTTCGAGGGTACGCGGTTTCATTTTTAGTGCTTATCTGGCACATATGATTTGGCCGTTGCTACTACTCTGAATATACTGCCTGTGAAGGTAAGAAGGACAAAAAGGAAACCATTATTATAGCCTTAAATAATGCGAATGATTATTAAACTTTTGCAAGCCTTTTTATTGTGCTTCTGAAGCTATGATTCATATGATACAATCCCTTAGATCGTCGATGATTGCGTTCTATGCATAAATTTCTAAATAAATTACATCCAACTCTTAAGCCAGCTCTTCAAAGTATGCTGCTTCAAAAGAGCGACATCTTTGCGCACAGCATGTTTATTGATTTTCTATATTTCTATCTATTCCGTGAAAAGCACTCAGTGGCTGGCACAGCACAAACCGTGCGAAGTGTAAAATATTGGCCAATTTGTCAGACGCTTGACACGCTCGGTGTCGCAGGATGACAATCGATACATGCGTACCCTGGCACCGAACATACTTCACACTGAATGGATGTCAATAAGTGGACCCAACGCTCTGCTCGACCCGAGGCAAGACACCTCTACAGACCAAACGAGTGCAATGCGTTGTGTCGTAGAGTTGTATGCGAAACAGATGTTCCACACGGATGATGGGGAGCGTGACGAGGGCCAGATTGTTGGCAAGGTACTCTCTCGATGCGATTGGTGTTAAAATCGTATCTCTTTTTTGCGAAAATTTGCATTCCTATCGATCGTTGCAACGGCCGTGAATGAAAACTCAAACGACTGCAATGTGACATTCATTCATTGCGGTTTTATAAATTGAAACTATCGAATCTAGAGCACCCGGAAAGTATTAGAGCTGAAGTTATTACCTCTACAACACACTAACACTCAAGGCACATTGACTCTGTAAATTGCAGAACTGTATTCCATAAACAATTACCCATTTCAGGGAGGTCTGTTTTACTATCTTCCATGTGGCATTAAAACGACAATGAAAGAAAAGCTATCTACGCAAATCTTACGTGTTGCATCGAAAAACGTAAATAAGACACTTGCCAATGGACACACAGAGACTCGGACTTACACCAGAATAGCTGCATTTTTAAAATTCCAATTTATTTAAGAATACTAAGCCACTGAGGTTGTGCTGAAAAGTTGTGCGGTCTAAAGACGCATCCAACGATACGCAGATCATTACGATCGGACCAGGAATGGCCGAGTTATCACCGATTTTCCACGGGAATGTTTTAGATTTTCCGCTATGACTCAGCAGGGGGTGGTGGGATCGGGTTGGAATGTTCTACAAAAAGTTGTGCGGTCTAAAGATGCATCCAACGGTACGCGGATCATTACGATCGGTCAAAGAATGGCCGAGCTATCACCGATTTTCCACGGGAATGCTGCTGGCGGAATTCCCCGGGAGTGTTTGGAAAATCTCCTTTCAGTTCCCTGAAATATCAAAAAACACGTTACGGAGGTCTTTTTAACGGATATTTAAGGAAAGAAATAAAAATTAGAGGAAATTACTTAAAGTTGAAGAAAAAGTTAAAATTGTGCCGGAAAAAATTTGTCTTGTCGGAAAGAAAATATTTTCCAATCCGTTTTTAAAATTTCCATTTGCTACCTCCTCGGAATCATGCTCTCCTGTTACTCCTGGTCGAATTTTGCCGCATCGAAATTGGCCAGATTTCGGCCGAAAATCTGCCACCGGGAGCAACTTGAAGTAACAGGAGAGCATGAATTCGTGGAGGTAGCTCGGGCCGATCGAAAAATCGAAAATCCAACCTAAAAACCCAAAGTCAATTTTAAAAGTTGATTTCCAAATTAAAAGTTCCACCGCAACTTTAAAATTTACTTTGGATTTTAAGATTGGATTTCCGATTTTTCGATCGGCCCGAGCTACCTCCACGAATTCATGCTCTCCTGTTACTTCAAGTCGCTCCCGGTGGCAGATTTTCGGCCGAAATCTGGCCAATTTCGATGCGGCAAAATTCGACCAGGAGTAACAGGAGAGCATGAATTCGTGGAGGTAGCAAATGGAAATTTTAAAAACGGATTGGAAAATATTTTCTTTCCGACGAGACAAATTTTTTCCGGCACAATTTTAACTTTTTCTTCAACTTTAAGTAATTTCCTCTGATTTTTATTTCTTTCCTTAAATATTCGTAAAAAGACCTCCACCAGCAGCATTGCCGTGGAAAATCGGTGATAACTCGGCCATTCTTTGACCGATCGTAATGATCTGCGCTCCGTTGGATGCGTCTTTAGACCGCACAACTTTTTGTAGAACATTCCAACCCGATCCCACCACCCCCTGCTGAGTCATAGCGGAAAATCTAAAACATTCCCGTGGAAAATCGGTGATAACTCGGCCACTCCTGGTCCGATCGTGATGATCCGCGCTCCGTTGGATGCGTCTTTGGACCGCACAACTTTTTGTAGAACATCCCAACCCGATCCCACCACCCCCTGCTGAGTCATAGCGGAAAATCTAAAACATTCCCGTGGAAAATCGGTGATAACTCGGCCATTCCTGGTCTGATCATAATGATCCGCAAACCGTTGGACGCGTCTTTAGACCGCATAACTTTTTTTAGAACACTCCAATCAGATTCCACCACCTCCGCCCAGTTATTGCGGAAAACAACTACATTCCCGTGGAAAATCGGTGATAACTCGACCATTCCTGGTCAGATAGTGATGTTCCGAATATCGTTGGATGCGTCGTGGGGCCGCGTACCTTTTTGTTGGACATTCCATTCCGATTCCACCATCCCTCGCCCAGTCATTGGGGAAATCCTAAAACATTCCCGTGGAAAACCAGCGATGACTCGCTCAGTTTCGGTCGGATCCAGGACTCAGGGATACCGTTGGATGCGTCTGGGGACCACGCATATTTTAGTTGAACATTCCACCCCGATCCCACCTCCCCCCGATCAGTTATTCTTGAGAAACTAAAGCATTCCCGTGGAGAGCTTGGCAATTACTCGCTCATGTTGGGTCTAAAACCTTGCATGCATTCGATGCAGGAGAGCATGCATTCGAGGAGATAAATGGTAGCATGTTTCAAAAGTTAAACTTTAAATTAGATTTTAAATTTTCATGAACTATTGAAAAAGCTTTTTGAAAGAGCTTTTATGACGATGCTTAATGTGCCTGCCAATATGCAATTTGCTTTACAGGGTTAGAAAGCTTTAGAGAGCTTTAACATTTACTCTTTTCTGCGCCGCAATCTATGCAATGCGCAGTACAACCAGCTGAGCGAAATTCGATGATTTTGCGGCCAAAATGATACCACCTGAATCGTATGTACTTATGTTACTCCAAATCAAAATTTTGGGGCAAAACTTCGTTACGTTTACCGGACAAAAAGGAAATCGAAATCCCAGCCAGTTGTACCACAAAATAAAGTTGTCCTGCAATAACATGAAAGTGAAAAACACACTTTAATTGAGCAAGAAAAATAATTGTCATGACCGAAAGAAATTATTTTCTGCTACCTTTTTAAACTTCCATTCGCTACCTCATTGCCAAGTATGCTCTCCTGTCCTGAAGGTGGAGGAAGCGGATTGAGGTGTTGAAGAAAGAGATGCGTGGACCAAAGATGCATCCAACGGTACGCGGATCATTACGATCGGACCAGGAGTGGCCGAGTTATCACCGATTTTCCACGGGAATGTTTTAGATTTTCCGCTATGACTCAGCAGGGGGTGGTGGGATCGGGTTGAGGTATTCTACAAAAAGTTGTGCGGTCCAAAGACGCATCCAACGGAGCGCGGATCATTACGATCGGTCAAAGAATGGCCGAGTTATCACCGATTTTCCACGGGAATGCTGCTGGTGGAATTTCCCGGGAGTGTTTGGAAAATCTCCTTTCAGTTCCCTGAAATATCAAAAAACACGTTACGGAGGTCTTTTTAACGGATATTTAAGGAAAGAAATAAAAATTAGAGGAAATTACTTAAAGTTGAAGAAAAAGTTAAAATTGTGCCGGAAAAAATTTGTCTTGTCGGAAAGAAAATATTTTCCAATCCGTTTTTAAAATTTCCATTTGCTACCTCCTCGGAATCATGCTCTCCTGTTACTCCTGGTCGAATTTTGCCGCATCGAAATTGGCCAGATTTCGGCCGAAAATCTGCCACCGGGAGCGACTTGAAGTAACAGGAGAGCATGAATTCGTGGAGGTAGCTCGGGCCGATCGAAAAATCGAAAATCCAACCTAAAAACCCAAAGTCAATTTTAAAAGTTGATTTCCAAATTAAAAGTTCCACCGCAACTTTAAAATTTACTTTGGATTTTAAGATTGGATTTCCGATTTTTCGATCGGCCCGAGCTACCTCCACGAATTCATGCTCTCCTGTTACTTCAAGTCGCTCCCGGTGGCAGATTTTCGGCCGAAATCTGGCCAATTTCGATGCGGCAAAATTCGACCAGGAGTAACAGGAGAGCATGATTTCGAGGAGGTAGCAAATGGAAATTTTAAAAACGGATTGGAAAATATTTTCTTTCCGACGAGACAAATTTTTTCCGGCACAATTTTAACTTTTTCTTCAACTTTAAGTAATTTCCTCTGATTTTTATTTCTTTCCTTAAATATTCGTAAAAAGACCTCCACCAGCAGCATTGCCGTGGAAAATCGGTGATAACTCGGCCATTCTTTGACCGATCGTAATGATCTGCGCTCCGTTGGATGCGTCTTTAGACCGCACAACTTTTTGTAGAACATTCCAACCCGATCCCACCACCCCCTGCTGAGTCATAGCGGAAAATCTAAAACATTCCCGTGGAAAATCGGTGATAACTCGGCCACTCCTGGTCCGATCGTGATGATCCGCGCTCCGTTGGATGCGTCTTTGGACCGCACAACTTTTTGTAGAACATCCCAACCCGATCCCACCACCCCCTGCTGAGTCATAGCGGAAAATCTAAAACATTCCCGTGGAAAATCGGTGATAACTCGGCCATTCCTGGTCTGATCATAATGATCCGCAAACCGTTGGACGCGTCTTTAGACCGCATAACTTTTTTTAGAACACTCCAATCAGATTCCACCACCTCCGCCCAGTTATTGCGGAAAACAACTACATTCCCGTGGAAAATCGGTGATAACTCGACCATTCCTGGTCAGATAGTGATGTTCCGAATATCGTTGGATGCGTCGTGGGGCCGCGTACCTTTTTGTTGGACATTCCATTCCGATTCCACCATCCCTCGCCCAGTCATTGGGGAAATCCTAAAACATTCCCGTGGAAAACCAGCGATGACTCGCTCAGTTTCGGTCGGATCCAGGACTCAGGGATACCGTTGGATGCGTCTGGGGACCACGCATATTTTAGTTGAACATTCCACCCCGATCCCACCTCCCCCCGATCAGTTATTCTTGAGAAACTAAAGCATTCCCGTGGAGAGCTTGGCAATTACTCGCTCATGTTGGGTCTAAAACCTTGCATGCATTCGATGCAGGAGAGCATGCATTCGAGGAGATAAATGGTAGCATGTTTCAAAAGTTAAACTTTAAATTAGATTTTAAATTTTCATGAACTATTGAAAAAGCTTTTTGAAAGAGCTTTTATGACGATGCTTAATGTGCCTGCCAATATGCAATTTGCTTTACAGGGTTAGAAAGCTTTAGAGAGCTTTAACATTTACTCTTTTCTGCACCGCAATCTATGCAATGCGCAGTACAACCAGCTGAGCGAAATTCGATGATTTTGCGGCCAAAATGATACCACCTGAATCGTATGTACTTATGTTACTCCAAATCAAAATTTTGGGGCAAAACTTCGTTACGTTTACCGGACAAAAAGGAAATCGAAATCCCAGCCAGTTGTACCACAAAATAAAGTTGTCCTGCAATAACATGAAAGTGAAAAACACACTTTAATTGAGCAAGAAAAATAATTGTCATGACCGAAAGAAATTATTTTCTGCTACCTTTTTAAACTTCCATTCGCTACCTCATTGCCAAGTATGCTCTCCTGTCCTGAAGGTGGAGGAAGCGGATTGAGGTGTTGAAGAAAGAGATGCGTGGACCAAAGATGCATCCAACGGTACGCGGATCATTACGATCGGACCAGGAGTGGCCGAGTTATCACCGATTTTCCACGGGAATGTTTTAGATTTTCCGCTATGACTCAGCAGGGGGTGGTGGGATCGGGTTGAGGTATTCTACAAAAAGTTGTGCGGTCCAAAGACGCATCCAACGGAGCGCGGATCATTACGATCGGTCAAAGAATGGCCGAGTTATCACCGATTTTCCACGGGAATGCTGCTGGTGGAATTTCCCGGGAGTGTTTGGAAAATCTCCTTTCAGTTCCCTGAAATATCAAAAAACACGTTACGGAGGTCTTTTTAACGGATATTTAAGGAAAGAAATAAAAATTAGAGGAAATTACTTAAAGTTGAAGAAAAAGTTAAAATTGTGCCGGAAAAAATTTGTCTTGTCGGAAAGAAAATATTTTCCAATCCGTTTTTAAAATTTCCATTTGCTACCTCCTCGGAATCATGCTCTCCTGTTACTCCTGGTCGAATTTTGCCGCATCGAAATTGGCCAGATTTCGGCCGAAAATCTGCCACCGGGAGCGACTTGAAGTAACAGGAGAGCATGAATTCGTGGAGGTAGCTCGGGCCGATCGAAAAATCGAAAATCCAACCTAAAAACCCAAAGTCAATTTTAAAAGTTGATTTCCAAATTAAAAGTTCCACCGCAACTTTAAAATTTACTTTGGATTTTAAGATTGGATTTCCGATTTTTCGATCGGCCCGAGCTACCTCCACGAATTCATGCTCTCCTGTTACTTCAAGTCGCTCCCGGTGGCAGATTTTCGGCCGAAATCTGGCCAATTTCGATGCGGCAAAATTCGACCAGGAGTAACAGGAGAGCATGATTTCGAGGAGGTAGCAAATGGAAATTTTAAAAACGGATTGGAAAATATTTTCTTTCCGACAAGACAATTTTTTTCCGGCACAATTTTAACTTTTTCTTCAACTTTAAGTAATTTCCTCTGATTTTTATTTCTTTCCTTAAATATTCGTAAAAAGACCTCCACCAGCAGCATTGCCGTGGAAAATCGGTGATAACTCGGCCATTCTTTGACCGATCGTAATGATCCGCGCTCCGTTGGATGCGTCTTTCGACCGCACAACTTTTTGTAGAATACCTCAACCCGATCCCACCACCCCCTGCTGAGTCATAGCGGAAAATCTAAAACATTCCCGTGGAAAATCGGTGATAACTCGGCCATTCCTGGTCCGATCGTGATGATCCGCGTACCGTTGGATGCGTCTTTGGACCACACAACTTTTTGTAGAACATCCCAACCCGATCCCACCACCCCCTGCTGAGTCATAGCGGAAAATCTAAAACATTCTCGTGGAAAATCGGTGATAACTCGGCCATTCCTGGTCCGATCGTGATGATTCGTGCGATGCGTATTTGGACCGCACAACTTTTTGTAGAACATTCCAACCCGATCCCACCACCCCCTGCTGAGTCATAGCGGAAAATCTAAAACATTCCCATGGAAAATTGGTGGTAACTCGGCCATTCCTGGTCCGATCGTAATGATCCGCGTACCGTTGGATGCATCTTTAGACCGCACAACTTTTTGTAGAACATTCCAACCCGATCCCACCACCCCCTGCTGAGTCATAGCGGAAAATCTAAAACATTCCCGTGGAAAATCGGTGATAACTCGGCCATTCCTGGTCCGATCGTGATGATTCGTGCGATGCGTATTTGGACCGCACAACTTTTTGTAGAACATTCCAACCCGATCCCACCACCCCCTGCTGAGTCATAGCGGAAAATCTAAAACATTCCCATGGAAAATCGGTGATAACTCGGCCATTCTTTGACCGATCGTAATGATCCGCGCTCCGTTGAATGCGTCTTTGGACCGCACAATTTTTTGTAGAATACCTCAACCCGATCCCACCACCCCCTGCTGAGTCATAGCGGAAAATCTAAAACATTCCCGTGGAAAATCGGTGATAACTCGGCCATTCCTGGTCCGATCGTGATGATCCGCGTACCGTTGGATGCGTCTTTGGACCGCACAACTTTTTGTAGAACATCTCAACCCGATTTCACCACCCCCTGCTGAGTCATAGCGGAAAATCTAAAACATTCCCGTGGAAAATCTGTGATAACTCGGCCATTCCTGGTCCGATCGTGATGATTCGCGCTCCGCTGGATGCGTCTTTGGACCGCACATTTTTTTGTAGAATACCTCAACCCGATCCCACCACCCCCTGCTGAGTCATAGCGGAAAATCTAAAACATTCCCATGGAAAATCGGTGATAACTCGGCCATTCCTGGTCCGATCGTGATGATCCGCGCTCCGTTGGATGCGTCTTTGGACCGCACATTTTTTTGTAGAACATTCCAACCCGATCCCACCACCCCCTGCTGAGTCATAGCGGAAAATCTAAAACATTCCCGTGGAAAATCTGTGATAATTCGGCCACTCCTGGTCCGATCGTGATGATCCGCGCTCCGTTGGATGCATCTTTAGACCGCACATTTTTTTGTAGAACATTCCAATCTGATCCCACCACCCCCTGCTGAGTCATAGCGGAAAATCTAAAACATTCCCGTGGAAAATCGGTGATAACTCGGCCATTCCTGGTCCGATCGTGATGATTCGCGCTCCGCTGGATGCGTATTTGGACCACACAACTTTTTGTAGAACATCCCAACCCGATCCCACCACCCCCTGCTGAGTCATAGCGGAAAATCTAAAACATTCCCATGGAAAATCGGTGATAACTCGGCCATTCCTGGTCCGATCGTGATGATTCGTGCTCCGCTGGATGCGTCTTTGGACCGCACAACTTTTTGTAGAACATTCCAACCCGATCCCACCACCCCCTGCTGAGACATAGCGGAAAATCTAAAACATTCCCATGGAAAATCGGTGGTAACTCGGTCATTCCTGGTCCGATCGTGATGATCCGCGTACCGTTGGATGCATCTTTGGTCCACGCATCTCTTTCTTCAACACCTCAATCCGCTTCCTCCACCTTCAGGACAGGAGAGCATACTTGGCGATGAGGTAGCGAATGGAAGTTTAAAAAGGTAGCAGAAAATAATTTCTTTCGGTCATGACAATTATTTTTCTTGCTCAATTAAAGTGTGTTTTTCACTTTCATGTTATTGCAGGACAACTTTATTTCGTGGTACAACTGGCTGGGATTTCGATTTCCTTTTTGTCCGGTAAACGTAACGAAGTTTTGCCCCAAAATTTTGATTTGGAGTAACATAAGTACATACGATTCAGGTGGTATCATTTTGGCCGCAAAATCATCGAATTTCGCTCAGCTGGTTGTACTGCGCATTGCATAGATTGCGGCGCAGAAAAGAGTAAATGTTAAAGCTCTCTAAAGCTTTCTAACCCTGTAAAGCAAATTGCATATTGGCAGGCACATTAAGCATCGTCATAAAAGCTCTTTCAAAAAGCTTTTTCAATAGTTCATGAAAATTTAAAATCTAATTTAAAGTTTAACTTTTGAAACATGCTACCATTTATCTCCTCGAATGCATGCTCTCCTGCATCGAATGCATGCAAGGTTTTAGACCCAACATGAGCGAGTAATTGCCAAGCTCTCCACGGGAATGCTTTAGTTTCTCAAGAATAACTGATCGGGGGGAGGTGGGATCGGGGTGGAATGTTCAACTAAAATATGCGTGGTCCCCAGACGCATCCAACGGTATCCCTGAGTCCTGGATCCGACCGAAACTGAGCGAGTCATCGCTGGTTTTCCACGGGAATGTTTTAGGATTTCCCCAATGACTGGGCGAGGGATGGTGGAATCGGAATGGAATGTCCAACAAAAAGGTACGCGGCCCCACGACGCATCCAACGATATTCGGAACATCACTATCTGACCAGGAATGGTCGAGTTATCACCGATTTTCCACGGGAATGTAGTTGTTTTCCGCAATAACTGGGCGGAGGTGGTGGAATCTGATTGGAGTGTTCTAAAAAAAGTTATGCGGTCTAAAGACGCGTCCAACGGTTTGCGGATCATTATGATCAGACCAGGAATGGCCGAGTTATCACCGATTTTCCACGGGAATGTTTTAGATTTTCCGCTATGACTCAGCAGGGGGTGGTGGGATCGGGTTGGGATGTTCTACAAAAAGTTGTGCGGTCCAAAGACGCATCCAACGGAGCGCGGATCATAACGATCGGACCAGGAGTGGCCGAGTTATCACCGATTTTCCACGGGAATGTTTTAGATTTTCCGCTATGACTCAGCAGGGGGTGGTGGGATCGGGTTGGAATATTCTACAAAAAAATGTGCGGTCCAAAGACGCATCCAGCGGAGCGCGGATCATCACGATCGGACCAGGAGTGGCCGAGTTATCACCGATTTTCCACGGGAATGTTTTAGATTTTCCGCTATGACTCAGCAGGGGGTGGTGGGATCGGGTTGAGGTATTCTACAAAAAGTTGTGCGGTCCAAAGACGCATCCAACGGAGCGCGGATCATTACGATCGGTCAAAGAATGGCCGAGTTATCACCGATTTTCCACGGGAATGCTGCTGGTGGAATTTCCCGGGAGTGTTTGGAAAATCTCCTTTCAGTTCCCTGAAATATCAAAAAACACGTTACGGAGGTCTTTTTAACGGATATTTAAGGAAAGAAATAAAAATTAGAGGAAATTACTTAAAGTTGAAGAAAAAGTTAAAATTGTGCCGGAAAAAATTTGTCTTGTCGGAAAGAAAATATTTTCCAATCCGTTTTTAAAATTTCCATTTGCTACCTCCTCGAAATCATGCTCTCCTGTTACTCCTGGTCGAATTTTGCCGCATCGAAATTGGCCAGATTTCGGCCGAAAATCTGCCACCGGGAGCGACTTGAAGTAACAGGAGAGCATGAATTCGTGGAGGTAGCTCGGGCCGATCGGAAAATCGGAAATCCAATCTTAAAATCCAAAGTAAATTTTAAAGTTGCGGTGGAACTTTTAATTTGGAAATCAACTTTTAAAATTGACTTTGGGTTTTTAGGTTGGATTTTCGATTTTTCGATCGGCCCGAGCTACCTCCACGAATTCATGCTCTCCTGTTACTTCAAGTCGCTCCCGGTGGCAGATTTTCGGCCGAAATCTGGCCAATTTCGATGCGGCAAAATTCGACCAGGAGTAACAGGAGAGCATGATTCCGAGGAGGTAGCAAATGGAAATTTTAAAAACGGATTGGAAAATATTTTCTTTCCGACAAGACAAATTTTTTTCCGGCACAATTTTAACTTTTTCTTCAACTTTAAGTAATTTCCTCTAATTTTTATTTCTTTCCTTAAATATCCGTTAAAAAGACCTCCGTAACGTGTTTTTTGATATTTCAGGGAACTGAAAGGAGATTTTCCAAACACTCCCGGGAAATTCCACCAGCAGCATTCCCGTGGAAAATCGGTGATAACTCGGCCATTCTTTGACCGATCGTAATGATCCGCGCTCCGTTGGATGCGTCTTTGGACCGCACAACTTTTTGTAGAATACCTCAACCCGATCCCACCACCCCCTGCTGAGTCATAGCGGAAAATCTAAAACATTCCCGTGGAAAATCGGTGATAACTCGGCCACTCCTGGTCCGATCGTAATGATCCGCGTACCGTTGGATGCATCTTTGGTCCACGAATCTCTTTCTTCAACACCTCAATCCGCTTCCTCCACCTTCAGGACAGGAGAGCATACTTGGCAATGAGGTAGCGAATGGAAGTTTAAAAAGGTAGCAGAAAATAATTTCTTTCGGTCATGACAATTATTTTTCTTGCTCAATTAAAGTGTGTTTTTCACTTTCATGTTATTGCAGGACAACTTTATTTTGTGGTACAACTGGCTGGGATTTCGATTTCCTTTTTGTCCGGTAAACGTAACGAAGTTTTGCCCCAAAATTTTGATTTGGAGTAACATAAGTACATACGATTCAGGTGGTATCATTTTGGCCGCAAAATCATCGAATTTCGCTCAGCTGGTTGTACTGCGCATTGCATAGATTGCGGCGCAGAAAAGAGTAAATGTTAAAGCTCTCTAAAGCTTTCTAACCCTGTAAAGCAAATTGCATATTGGCAGGCACATTAAGCATCGTCATAAAAGCTCTTTCAAAAAGCTTTTTCAATAGTTCATGAAAATTTAAAATCTAATTTAAAGTTTAACTTTTGAAACATGCTACCATTTATCTCCTCGAATGCATGCTCTCCTGCATCGAATGCATGCAAGGTTTTAGACCCAACATGAGCGAGTAATTGCCAAGCTCTCCACGGGAATGCTTTAGTTTCTCAAGAATAACTGATCGGGGGGAGGTGGGATCGGGGTGGAATGTTCAACTAAAATATGCGTGGTCCCCAGACGCATCCAACGGTATCCCTGAGTCCTGGATCCGACCGAAACTGAGCGAGTCATCGCTGGTTTTCCACGGGAATGTTTTAGGATTTCCCCAATGACTGGGCGAGGGATGGTGGAATCGGAATGGAATGTCCAACAAAAAGGTACGCGGCCCCACGACGCATCCAACGATATTCGGAACATCACTATCTGACCAGGAATGGTCGAGTTATCACCGATTTTCCACGGGAATGTAGTTGTTTTCCGCAATAACTGGGCGGAGGTGGTGGAATCTGATTGGAGTGTTCTAAAAAAAGTTATGCGGTCTAAAGACGCGTCCAACGGTTTGCGGATCATTATGATCAGACCAGGAATGGCCGAGTTATCACCGATTTTCCACGGGAATGTTTTAGATTTTCCGCTATGACTCAGCAGGGGGTGGTGGGATCGGGTTGGGATGTTCTACAAAAAGTTGTGCGGTCCAAAGACGCATCCAACGGAGCGCGGATCATCACGATCGGACCAGGAGTGGCCGAGTTATCACCGATTTTCCACGGGAATGTTTTAGATTTTCCGCTATGACTCAGCAGGGGGTGGTGGGATCGGGTTGGGATGTTCTACAAAAAGTTGTGCGGTCTAAAGACGCATCCAACGGAGCGCGGATCATCACGATCGGACCAGGAATGGCCGAGTTATCACCGATTTTCCATGGGAATGTTTTAGATTTTCCGCTATGACTCAGCAGGGGGTGGTGGGATCGGGTTGAGGTACTCTACAAAAAAATGTGCGGTCCAAAGACGCATCCAGCGGAGCGCGGATCATCACGATCGAACCAGGAGTGGCCGAGTTATCACCGATTTTCCACGGGAATGTTTTAGATTTTCCGCTATGACTCAGCAGGGGGTGGTGGGATCGGGTTGAGGTATTCTACAAAAAGTTGTGCGGTCCAAAGACGCATCCAACGGTACGCGGATCATTACGATCGGTCAAAGAATGGCCGAGTTATCACCGATTTTCCACGGGAATGCTGCTGGTGGAATTTCCCGGGAGTGTTTGGAAAATCTCCTTTCAGTTCCCTGAAATATCAAAAAACACGTTACGGAGGTCTTTTTAACGGATATTTAAGGAAAGAAATAAAAATTAGAGGAAATTACTTAAAGTTGAAGAAAAAGTTAAAATTGTGCCGGAAAAAAATTGTCTTGTCGGAAAGAAAATATTTTCCAATCCGTTTTTAAAATTTCCATTTGCTACCTCCTCGAAATCATGCTCTCCTGTTACTCCTGGTCGAATTTTGCCGCATCGAAATTGGCCAGATTTCGGCCGAAAATCTGCCACCGGGAGCGACTTGAAGTAACAGGAGAGCATGAATTCGTGGAGGTAGCTCGGGCCGATCGAAAAATCGAAAATCCAACCTAAAAACCCAAAGTCAATTTTAAAAGTTGATTTCCAAATTAAAAGTTCCACCGCAACTTTAAAATTTACTTTGGATTTTAAGATTGGATTTCCGATTTTTCGATCGGCCCGAGCTACCTCCACGAATTCATGCTCTCCTGTTACTTCAAGTCGCTCCCGGTGGCAGATTTTCGGCCGAAATCTGGCCAATTTCGATGCGGCAAAATTCGACCAGGAGTAACAGGAGAGCATGATTTCGAGGAGGTAGCAAATGGAAATTTTAAAAACGGATTGGAAAATATTTTCTTTCCGACAAGACAATTTTTTTCCGGCACAATTTTAACTTTTTCTTCAACTTTAAGTAATTTCCTCTGATTTTTATTTCTTTCCTTAAATATTCGTAAAAAGACCTCCACCAGCAGCATTGCCGTGGAAAATCGGTGATAACTCGGCCATTCTTTGACCGATCGTAATGATCCGCGCTCCGTTGGATGCGTCTTTCGACCGCACAACTTTTTGTAGAATACCTCAACCCGATCCCACCACCCCCTGCTGAGTCATAGCGGAAAATCTAAAACATTCCCGTGGAAAATCGGTGATAACTCGGCCATTCCTGGTCCGATCGTGATGATCCGCGTACCGTTGGATGCGTCTTTGGACCACACAACTTTTTGTAGAACATCCCAACCCGATCCCACCACCCCCTGCTGAGTCATAGCGGAAAATCTAAAACATTCTCGTGGAAAATCGGTGATAACTCGGCCATTCCTGGTCCGATCGTGATGATTCGTGCTCCGCTGGATGCGTATTTGGACCGCACAACTTTTTGTAGAACATTCCAACCCGATCCCACCACCCCCTGCTGAGTCATAGCGGAAAATCTAAAACATTCCCATGGAAAATTGGTGGTAACTCGGCCATTCCTGGTCCGATCGTAATGATCCGCGTACCGTTGGATGCGTCTTTGGACCGCACAACTTTTTGTAGAACATTCCAACCCGATTTCACCACCCCCTGCTGAGTCATAGCGGAAAATCTAAAACATTCCCGTGGAAAATCGGTGATAACTCGGCCATTCCTGGTCCGATCGTGATGATCCGCGTACCGTTGGATGCGTCTTTGGACCGCACAACTTTTTGTAGAACATCTCAACCCGATTTCACCACCCCCTGCTGAGTCATAGCGGAAAATCTAAAACATTCTCGTGGAAAATCGGTGATAACTCGGCCATTCCTGGTCCGATCGTGATGATTCGTGCTCCGCTGGATGCGTATTTGGACCGCACAACTTTTTGTAGAACATCCCAACCCGATCCCACCACCCCCTGCTGAGTCATAGCGGAAAATCTAAAACATTCCCGTGGAAAATCGGTGATAACTCGGCCATTCCTGGTCCGATCGTGATGATCCGCGTACCGTTGGATGCGTCTTTGGACCGCACAACTTTTTGTAGAACATCTCAACCCGATCCCACCACCCCCTGCTGAGTCATAGCGGAAAATCTAAAACATTCCCGTGGAAAATCTGTGATAACTCGGCCATTCCTGGTCCGATCGTGATGATTCGCGCTCCGCTGGATGCGTCTTTGGACCGCACATTTTTTTGTAGAATACCTCAACCCGATCCCACCACCCCCTGCTGAGTCATAGCGGAAAATCTAAAACATTCCCATGGAAAATCGGTGATAACTCGGCCATTCCTGGTCCGATCGTGATGATCCGCGCTCCGTTGGATGCGTCTTTGGACCGCACATTTTTTTGTAGAACATTCCAACCCGATCCCACCACCCCCTGCTGAGTCATAGCGGAAAATCTAAAACATTCCCGTGGAAAATCTGTGATAATTCGGCCACTCCTGGTCCGATCGTGATGATCCGCGCTCCGTTGGATGCATCTTTAGACCGCACATTTTTTTGTAGAACATTCCAATCTGATCCCACCACCCCCTGCTGAGTCATAGCGGAAAATCTAAAACATTCCCGTGGAAAATCGGTGATAACTCGGCCATTCCTGGTCCGATCGTGATGATTCGCGCTCCGCTGGATGCGTATTTGGACCACACAACTTTTTGTAGAACATCCCAACCCGATCCCACCACCCCCTGCTGAGTCATAGCGGAAAATCTAAAACATTCCCATGGAAAATCGGTGATAACTCGGCCATTCCTGGTCCGATCGTGATGATTCGTGCTCCGCTGGATGCGTCTTTGGACCGCACAACTTTTTGTAGAACATTCCAACCCGATCCCACCACCCCCTGCTGAGACATAGCGGAAAATCTAAAACATTCCCGTGGAAAATCGGTGGTAACTCGGTCATTCCTGGTCCGATCGTGATGATCCGCGTACCGTTGGATGCATCTTTGGTCCACGCATCTCTTTCTTCAACACCTCAATCCGCTTCCTCCACCTTCAGGACAGGAGAGCATACTTGGCGATGAGGTAGCGAATGGAAGTTTAAAAAGGTAGCAGAAAATAATTTCTTTCGGTCATGACAATTATTTTTCTTGCTCAATTAAAGTGTGTTTTTCACTTTCATGTTATTGCAGGACAACTTTATTTCGTGGTACAACTGGCTGGGATTTCGATTTCCTTTTTGTCCGGTAAACGTAACGAAGTTTTGCCCCAAAATTTTGATTTGGAGTAACATAAGTACATACGATTCAGGTGGTATCATTTTGGCCACAAAATCATCGAATTTCGCTCAGCTGGTTGTACTGCGCATTGCATAGATTGCGGCGCAGAAAAGAGTAAATGTTAAAGCTCTCTAAAGCTTTCTAACCCTGTAAAGCAAATTGCATATTGGCAGGCACATTAAGCATCGTCATAAAAGCTCTTTCAAAAAGCTTTTTCAATAGTTCATGAAAATTTAAAATCTAATTTAAAGTTTAACTTTTGAAACATGCTACCATTTATCTCCTCGAATGCATGCTCTCCTGCATCGAATGCATGCAAGGTTTTAGACCCAACATGAGCGAGTAATTGCCAAGCTCTCCACGGGAATGCTTTAGTTTCTCAAGAATAACTGATCGGGGGGAGGTGGGATCGGGGTGGAATGTTCAACTAAAATATGCGTGGTCCCCAGACGCATCCAACGGTATCCCTGAGTCCTGGATCCGACCGAAACTGAGCGAGTCATCGCTGGTTTTCCACGGGAATGTTTTAGGATTTCCCCAATGACTGGGCGAGGGATGGTGGAATCGGAATGGAATGTCCAACAAAAAGGTACGCGGCCCCACGACGCATCCAACGATATTCGGAACATCACTATCTGACCAGGAATGGTCGAGTTATCACCGATTTTCCACGGGAATGTAGTTGTTTTCCGCAATAACTGGGCGGAGGTGGTGGAATCTGATTGGAGTGTTCTAAAAAAAGTTATGCGGTCTAAAGACGCGTCCAACGGTTTGCGGATCATTATGATCAGACCAGGAATGGCCGAGTTATCACCGATTTTCCACGGGAATGTTTTAGATTTTCCGCTATGACTCAGCAGGGGGTGGTGGGATCGGGTTGGGATGTTCTACAAAAAAATGTGCGGTCCAAAGACGCATCCAACGGAGCGCGGATCATCACGATCGGACCAGGAGTGGCCGAGTTATCACCGATTTTCCACGGGAATGTTTTAGATTTTCCGCTATGACTCAGCAGGGGGTGGTGGGATCGGGTTGGAATATTCTACAAAAAAATGTGCGGTCCAAAGACGCATCCAGCGGAGCGCGGATCATCACGATCGGACCAGGAGTGGCCGAGTTATCACCGATTTTCCACGGGAATGTTTTAGATTTTCCGCTATGACTCAGCAGGGGGTGGTGGGATCGGGTTGAGGTATTCTACAAAAAGTTGTGCGGTCCAAAGACGCATCCAACGGAGCGCGGATCATTACGATCGGTCAAAGAATGGCCGAGTTATCACCGATTTTCCACGGGAATGCTGCTGGTGGAATTTCCCGGGAGTGTTTGGAAAATCTCCTTTCAGTTCCCTGAAATATCAAAAAACACGTTACGGTGGTCTTTTTAACGGATATTTAAGGAAAGAAATAAAAATTAGAGGAAATTACTTAAAGTTGAAGAAAAAGTTAAAATTGTGCCGGAAAAAATTTGTCTTGTCGGAAAGAAAATATTTTCCAATCCGTTTTTAAAATTTCCATTTGCTACCTCCTCGGAATCATGCTCTCCTGTTACTCCTGGTCGAATTTTGCTGCAGCGAAATTGGCCAGATTTCGGCCGAAAATCTGCCACCGGGAGCGACTTGAAGTAACAGGAGAGCATGAATTCGTGGAGGTAGCTCGGGCCGATCGAAAAATCGAAAATCCAACCTAAAAACCCAAAGTCAATTTTAAAAGTTGATTTCCAAATTAAAAGTTCCACCGCAACTTTAAAATTTACTTTGGATTTTAAGATTGGATTTCCGATTTTCCGATCGGCCCGAGCTACCTCCACGAATTCATGCTCTCCTGTTACTTCAAGTCGCTCCCGGTGGCAGATTTTCGGCCGAAATCTGGCCAATTTCGATGCGGCAAAATTCGACCAGGAGTAACAGGAGAGCATGATTCCGAGGAGGTAGCAAATGGAAATTTTAAAAACGGATTGGAAAATATTTTCTTTCCGACAAGACAAATTTTTTCCGGCACAATTTTAACTTTTTCTTCAACTTTAAGTAATTTCCTCTAATTTTTATTTCTTTCCTTAAATATCCGTTAAAAAGACCTCCGTAACGTGTTTTTTGATATTTCAGGGAACTGAAAGGAGATTTTCCAAACACTCCCGGGAAATTCCACCAGCAGCATTCCCGTGGAAAATCGGTGATAACTCGGCCATTCTTTGACCGATCGTAATGATCCGCGCTCCGTTGGATGCGTCTTTGGACCGCACAACTTTTTGTAGAATACCTCAACCCGATCCCACCACCCCCTGCTGAGTCATAGCGGAAAATCTAAAACATTCCCGTGGAAAATCGGTGATAACTCGGCCACTCCTGGTCCGATCGTGATGATCCGCGCTCCGCTGGATGCGTCTTTGGACCGCACATTTTTTTGTAGAATATTCCAACCCGATCCCACCACCCCCTGCTGAGTCATAGCGGAAAATCTAAAACATTCCCGTGGAAAATCGGTGATAACTCGGCCACTCCTGGTCCGATCGTGATGATCCGCGCTCCGCTGGATGTGTCTTTAGACCGCACAACTTATTGTAGAACATCCCAACCCGATCCCACCACCCCCTGCTGAGACATAGCGGAAAATCTAAAACATTGCCGTGGAAAATCGGTGATAACTCGGTTATTCCTGGTCCGATCGTGATGATCCGCGCTTTGCTGGATGCGTCTTTGGATCGCACAACTTTTTGTAGAACATTCCACCCCGATCCCACCACCCCCTGCTGAGACATAGCGGAAAATCTAAAACATTCCCATGGAAAATCGGTGGTAACTCGGTCATTCCTGGTCCGATCGTGATGATCCGCGTACCGTTGGATGCATCTTTGGTCCACGCATCTCTTTCTTCAACACCTCAATCCGCTTCCTCCACCTTCAGGACAGGAGAGCATACTTGGCGATGAGGTAGCGAATGGAAGTTTAAAAAGGTAGCAGAAAATAATTTCTTTCGGTCATGACAATTATTTTTCTTGCTCAATTAAAGTGTGTTTTTCACTTTCATGTTATTGCAGGACAACTTTATTTCGTGGTACAACTGGCTGGGATTTCGATTTCCTTTTTGTCCGGTAAACGTAACGAAGTTTTGCCCCAAAATTTTGATTTGGAGTAACATAAGTACATACGATTCAGGTGGTATCATTTTGGCCGCAAAATCATCGAATTTCGCTCAGCTGGTTGTACTGCGCATTGCATAGATTGCGGCGCAGAAAAGAGTAAATGTTAAAGCTCTCTAAAGCTTTCTAACCCTGTAAAGCAAATTGCATATTGGCAGGCACATTAAGCATCGTCATAAAAGCTCTTTCAAAAAGCTTTTTCAATAGTTCATGAAAATTTAAAATCTAATTTAAAGTTTAACTTTTGAAACATGCTACCATTTATCTCCTCGAATGCATGCTCTCCTGCATCGAATGCATGCAAGGTTTTAGACCCAACATGAGCGAGTAATTGCCAAGCTCTCCACGGGAATGCTTTAGTTTCTCAAGAATAACTGATCGGGGGGAGGTGGGATCGGGGTGGAATGTTCAACTAAAATATGCGTGGTCCCCAGACGCATCCAACGGTATCCCTGAGTCCTGGATCCGACCGAAACTGAGCGAGTCATCGCTGGTTTTCCACGGGAATGTTTTAGGATTTCCCCAATGACTGGGCGAGGGATGGTGGAATCGGAATGGAATGTCCAACAAAAAGGTACGCGGCCCCACGACGCATCCAACGATATTCGGAACATCACTATCTGACCAGGAATGGTCGAGTTATCACCGATTTTCCACGGGAATGTAGTTGTTTTCCGCAATAACTGGGCGGAGGTGGTGGAATCTGATTGGAGTGTTCTAAAAAAAGTTATGCGGTCTAAAGACGCGTCCAACGGTTTGCGGATCATTATGATCAGACCAGGAATGGCCGAGTTATCACCGATTTTCCACGGGAATGTTTTAGATTTTCCGCTATGACTCAGCAGGGGGTGGTGGGATCGGGTTGGGATGTTCTACAAAAAGTTGTGCGGTCCAAAGACGCATCCAACGGAGCGCGGATCATCACGATCGGACCAGGAGTGGCCGAGTTATCACCGATTTTCCACGGGAATGTTTTAGATTTTCCGCTATGACTCAGCAGGGGGTGGTGGGATCGGGTTGGAATATTCTACAAAAAAATGTGCGGTCCAAAGACGCATCCAGCGGAGCGCGGATCATCACGATCGGACCAGGAGTGGCCGAGTTATCACCGATTTTCCACGGGAATGTTTTAGATTTTCCGCTATGACTCAGCAGGGGGTGGTGGGATCGGGTTGAGGTATTCTACAAAAAGTTGTGCGGTCCAAAGACGCATCCAACGAAGCGCGGATCATTACGATCGGTCAAAGAATGGCCGAGTTATCACCGATTTTCCACGGGAATGCTGCTGGTGGAATTTCCCGGGAGTGTTTGGAAAATCTCCTTTCAGTTCCCTGAAATATCAAAAAACACGTTACGGAGGTCTTTTTAACGGATATTTAAGGAAAGAAATAAAAATTAGAGGAAATTACTTAAAGTTGAAGAAAAAGTTAAAATTGTGCCGGAAAAAATTTGTCTTGTCGGAAAGAAAATATTTTCCAATCCGTTTTTAAAATTTCCATTTGCTACCTCCTCGGAATCATGCTCTCCTGTTACTCCTGGTCGAATTTTGCTGCAGCGAAATTGGCCAGATTTCGGCCGAAAATCTGCCACCGGGAGCGACTTGAAGTAACAGGAGAGCATGAATTCGTGGAGGTAGCTCGGGCCGATCGAAAAATCGAAAATCCAACCTAAAAACCCAAAGTCAATTTTAAAAGTTGATTTCCAAATTAAAAGTTCCACCGCAACTTTAAAATTTACTTTGGATTTTAAGATTGGATTTCCGATTTTCCGATCGGCCCGAGCTACCTCCACGAATTCATGCTCTCCTGTTACTTCAAGTCGCTCCCGGTGGCAGATTTTCGGCCGAAATCTGGACAATTTCGATGCGGCAAAATTCGACCAGGAGTAACAGGAGAGCATGATTCCGAGGAGGTAGCAAATGGAAATTTTAAAAACGGATTGGAAAATATTTTCTTTCCGACAAGACAAATTTTTTCCGGCACAATTTTAACTTTTTCTTCAACTTTAAGTAATTTCCTCTAATTTTTATTTCTTTCCTTAAATATCCGTTAAAAAGACCTCCGTAACGTGTTTTTTGATATTTCAGGGAACTGAAAGGAGATTTTCCAAACACTCCCGGGAAATTCCACCAGCAGCATTCCCGTGGAAAATCGGTGATAACTCGGCCATTCTTTGACCGATCGTAATGATCCGCGCTCCGCTGGATGCGTCTTTGGACCGCACAACTTTTTGTATAATACCTCAACCCGATCCCACCACCCCCTGCTGAGTCATAGCGGAAAATCTAAAACATTCCCGTGGAAAATCGGTGATAACTCGGCCACTCCTGGTCCGATCGTGATGATCCGCGCTCCGCTGGATGCGTCTTTGGACCGCACAACTTTTTGTAGAACATTCCAACCCGATCCCACCACCGCCTGCTGAGTCATAGCGGAAAATCTAAAACATTCCCGTGGAAAATCGGTGATAACATGGCAACTCCTGGTTCGATCGTGATGATCCGCGCTCCGTTGGATGCGTCTTTGGACCGCACAACTTTTTGTAGAACATCCCAATCTGATCCCACCACCTCCTGCTGAGTCATAGCGGAAAATCTAAAACATTCCCGTGGAAAATCGGTGATAACTCGGCCATTCCTGGTCCGATCGTGATGATCCGCGCTCCACTGGATGCGTCTTTGAACCGCACAACTTTTTGTAGAATACAACCACCACAGAACAATGTAGAAGAATAGAACCACACAACAATGTAGAAAGTTGTGTGGTCCAAAGACGCATCCAGCGGAGCGCGAATCATCACGATCGGACCAGGAATGGCCGAGTTATCACCGATTTTGCATGGGAATGTTTTAGATTTTCCACTATGACTCAGCAGGGGGTGGTGGGATCGGGTTGGGATGTTCTACAAAAAGTTGTGCGGTCCAAAGACGCATCCAACGGAGCGCGGATCATTACGATCGGTCAAAGAATGGCCGAGTTATCACCGATTTTCCACGGGAATGTTTTAGATTTTCCGCTATGACTCAGCAGGGGGTGGTGGGATCGGGTTGGAATATTCTACAAAAAAATGTGCGGTCCAAAGACGCATCCAGCGGAGCGCGGATCATCACGATCGAACCAGGAGTGGCCGAGTTATCACCGATTTTCCACGGGAATGTTTTAGATTTTCCGCTATGACTCAGCAGGGGGTGGTGGGATCGGGTTGAGGTATTCTACAAAAAGTTGTGCGGTCCAAAGACGCATCCAACGGAGCGCGGATCATTACGATCGGTCAAAGAATGGCCGAGCTATCACCGATTTTCCACGGGAATGCTGCTGGTGGAATTTCCCGGGAGTGTTTGGAAAATCTCCTTTCAGTTCCCTGAAATATCAAAAAACACGTTACGGAGGTCTTTTTAACGGATATTTAAGGAAAGAAATAAAAATTAGAGGAAATTACTTAAAGTTGAAGAAAAAGTTAAAATTGTGCCGGAAAAAATTTGTCTTGTCGGAAAGAAAATATTTTCCAATCCGTTTTTAAAATTTCCATTTGCTACCTCCTCGGAATCATGCTCTCCTGTTACTCCTGGTCGAATTTTGCCGCATCGAAATTGGCCAGATTTCGGCCGAAAATCTGCCACCGGGAGCGACTTGAAGTAACAGGAGAGCATGAATTCGTGGAGGTAGCTCGGGCCAATCGAAAAATCGAAAATCCAACCTAAAAACCCAAAGTCAATTTTAAAAGTTGATTTCCAAATTAAAAGTTCCACCGCAACTTTAAAATTTACTTTGGATTTTAAGATTGGATTTCCGATTTTTCGATCGGCCCGAGCTACCTCCACGAATTCATGCTCTCCTGTTACTTCAAGTCGCTCCCGGTGGCAGATTTTCGGCCGAAATCTGGCCAATTTCGATGCGGCAAAATTCGACCAGGAGTAACAGGAGAGCATGATTTCGAGGAGGTAGCAAATGGAAATTTTAAAAACGGATTGGAAAATATTTTCTTTCCGACAAGACAAATTTTTTCCGGCACAATTTTAACTTTTTCTTCAACTTTAAGTAATTTCCTCTGATTTTTATTTCTTTCCTTAAATATTCGTAAAAAGACCTCCACCAGCAGCATTGCCGTGGAAAATCGGTGATAACTCGGCCATTCTTTGACCGATCGTAATGATCCGCGCTCCGCTGGATGCGTCTTTGGACCGCACAACTTTTTGTAGAACATTCCAACCCGATCCCACCACCCCCTGCTGAGTCATAGCGGAAAATCTAAAACATTCCCGTGGAAAATCGGTGATAACTCGGCCATTCCTGGTCCGATCGTGATGATTCGTGCTCTGCTGGATGCGTCTTTGGACCACACAACTTTTTGTAGAACATTCCAACCCGATCCCACCACCCCCTGCTGAGTCATAGCGGAAAATCTAAAACATTCTCGTGGAAAATCGGTGATAACTCGGCCATTCCTAGTCCGATCGTGATGATTCGCGCTCCGCTGGATGCGTCTTTGGACCGCACAACTTTTTGTAGAACATTCCAACCCGATCCCACCACCCCCTGCTGAGTCATAGCGGAAAATCTAAAACATTCCCATGGAAAATTGGTGGTAACTCGGCCATTCCTGGTCCGATCGTAATGATTCGCGCTCCGTTGGATGCGTCTTTGAACCGCACAACTTTTTGTAGAACATCTCAATCCGATTCCACCACCCCCTGCTGAGTCATAGCGGAAAATCTAAAACATTCCCGTGGAAAATCTGTGATAACTCGGCCATTCCTGGTCCGATCGTGATGATTCGCGCTCCGCTGGATGCGTATTTGGACCGCACATTTTTTTGTAGAACATTCCAACCCGATCCTACCACCCCCTGCTGAGTCATAGCGGAAAATCTAAAACATTCCCGTGGAAAATCTGTGATAACTCGGCCATTCCTGGTCCGATCGTGATGATTCGCGCTCCGCTGGATGCGTCTTTGGACCGCACAACTTTTTGTAGAACATTCCAACCCGATCCCACCACCCCCTGCTGAGTCATAGCGGAAAATCTAAAACATTCCCATGGAAAATTGGTGGTAACTCGGCCATTCCTGGTCCGATCGTAATGATCCGCGCTCCGTTGGATGCGTCTTTGGACCACACAACTTTTTGTAGAACATTCCAACCCGATCCCACCACCCCCTGCTGAGTCATAGCGGAAAATCTAAAACATTCCCGTGGAAAATCGGTGATAACTCGGCCATTCCTGGTCCGATCGTGATGATCCGCGTACCGTTGGATGCATCTTTGGTCCACGCATCTCTTTCTTCAACACCTCAATCCGCTTCCTCCACCTTCAGGACAGGAGAGCATACTTGGCGATGAGGTAGCGAATGGAAGTTTAAAAAGGTAGCAGAAAATAATTTCTTTCGGTCATGACAATTATTTTTCTTGCTCAATTAAAGTGTGTTTTTCACTTTCATGTTATTGCAGGACAACTTTATTTCGTGGTACAACTGGCTGGGATTTCGATTTCCTTTTTGTCCGGTAAACGTAACGAAGTTTTGCCCCAAAATTTTGATTTGGAGTAACATAAGTACATACGATTCAGGTGGTATCATTTTGGCCGCAAAATCATCGAATTTCGCTCAGCTGGTTGTACTGCGCATTGCATAGATTGCGGCGCAGAAAAGAGTAAATGTTAAAGCTCTCTAAAGCTTTCTAACCCTGTAAAGCAAATTGCATATTGGCAGGCACATTAAGCATCGTCATAAAAGCTCTTTCAAAAAGCTTTTTCAATAGTTCATGAAAATTTAAAATCTAATTTAAAGTTTAACTTTTGAAACATGCTACCATTTATCTCCTCGAATGCATGCTCTCCTGCATCGAATGCATGCAAGGTTTTAGACCCAACATGAGCGAGTAATTGCCAAGCTCTCCACGGGAATGCTTTAGTTTCTCAAGAATAACTGATCGGGGGGAGGTGGGATCGGGGTGGAATGTTCAACTAAAATATGCGTGGTCCCCAGACGCATCCAACGGTATCCCTGAGTCCTGGATCCGACCGAAACTGAGCGAGTCATCGCTGGTTTTCCACGGGAATGTTTTAGGATTTCCCCAATGACTGGGCGAGGGATGGTGGAATCGGAATGGAATGTCCAACAAAAAGGTACGCGGCCCCACGACGCATCCAACGATATTCGGAACATCACTATCTGACCAGGAATGGTCGAGTTATCACCGATTTTCCACGGGAATGTAGTTGTTTTCCGCAATAACTGGGCGGAGGTGGTGGAATCTGATTGGAGTGTTCTAAAAAAAGTTATGCGGTCTAAAGACGCGTCCAACGGTTTGCGGATCATTATGATCAGACCAGGAATGGCCGAGTTATCACCGATTTTCCACGGGAATGTTTTAGATTTTCCGCTATGACTCAGCAGGGGGTGGTGGAATCGGGTTGGGATGTTCTACAAAAAGTTGTGCGATCCAAAGACGCATCCAGCAAAGCGCGGATCATCACGATCGGACCAGGAATGGCCGAGTTATCACCGATTTTCCACGGCAATGTTTTAGATTTTCCGCTATGTCTCAGCAGGGGGTGGTGGGATCGGGTTGGGATGTTCTACAATAAGTTGTGCGGTCTAAAGACACATCCAGCGGAGCGCGGATCATCACGATCGGACCAGGAGTGGCCGAGTTATCACCGATTTTCCACGGCAATGTTTTAGATTTTCCGCTATGACTCAGCAGGGGGTGGTGGGATCGGGTTGAGGTATTCTACAAAAAGTTGTGCGGTCCAAAGACGCATCCAACGGAGCGCGGATCATTACGATCGGTCAAAGAATGGCCGAGCTATCACCGATTTTCCACGGGAATGCTGCTGGTGGAATTTCCCGGGAGTGTTTGGAAAATCTCCTTTCAGTTCCCTGAAATATCAAAAAACACGTTACGGAGGTCTTTTTAACGGATATTTAAGGAAAGAAATAAAAATTAGAGGAAATTACTTAAAGTTGAAGAAAAAGTTAAAATTGTGCCGGAAAAAATTTGTCTTGTCGGAAAGAAAATATTTTCCAATCCGTTTTTAAAATTTCCATTTGCTACCTCCTCGGAATCATGCTCTCCTGTTACTCCTGGTCGAATTTTGCTGCAGCGAAATTGGCCAGATTTCGGCCGAAAATCTGCCACCGGGAGCGACTTGAAGTAACAGGAGAGCATGAATTCGTGGAGGTAGCTCGGGCCGATCGAAAAAAAGAAAAACCAACCAAAAAACCCAAAGTCAAATTTAAAAGTTGATTTCCAAATTAAAAGTTCCACCGCAACTTTAAAATTTACTTTGGATTTTAAGATTGGATTTCCGATTTTCCGATCGGCCCGAGCTACCTCCACGAATTCATGCTCTCCTGTTACTTCAAGTCGCTCCCGGTGGCAGATTTTCGGCCGAAATCTGGCCAATTTCGCTGCAGCAAAATTCGACCAGGAGTAACAGGAGAGCATGATTCCGAGGAGGTAGCAAATGGAAATTTTAAAAACGGATTGGAAAATATTTTCTTTCCGACAAGACAAATTTTTTCCGGCACAATTTTAACTTTTTCTTCAACTTTAAGTAATTTCCTCTAATTTTTATTTCTTTCCTTAAATATCCGTTAAAAAGACCTCCGTAACGTGTTTTTTGATATTTCAGGGAACTGAAAGGAGATTTTCCAAACACTCCCGGGAAATTCCACCAGCAGCATTCCCGTGGAAAATCGGTGATAACTCGGCCATTCCTGGTCCGATCGTGATGATCCGCGCTCCGTTGGATGCGTCTTTGGACCGCACAACTTTTTGTAGAATACCTCAACCCGATCCCACCACCCCCTGCTGAGTCATAGCGGAAAATCTAAAACATTCCCGTGGAAAATCGGTGATAACTCGACCACTCCTGGTCCGATCGTGATGATCCGCGCTCCGCTGGATGCGTCTTTGGACCGCACAACTTTTTGTAGAACATTCCAACCCGATCCCACCACCCCCTGCTGAGTCATAGCGGAAAATCTAAAACATTCCCGTGGAAAATCGGTGATAACTCGGCCATTCCTGGTCCGATCGTGATGATCCGCGCTCCACTGGATGCGTCTTTGAACCGCACAACTTTTTGTAGAATACAACCACCACAGAACAATGTAGAAGAATAGAACCACACAACAATGTAGAAAGTTGTGTGGTCCAAAGACGCATCCAGCGGAGCGCGAATCATCACGATCGGACCAGGAATGGCCGAGTTATCACCGATTTTCCACGGGAATGTTTTAGATTTTCCGCTATGACTCAGCAGGGGGTGGTGGGATCGGATTGGGATGTTCTACAAAAAGTTGTGCGGTCCAAAGACGCATCCAACGGAGCGCGGATCATCACGATCGAACCAGGAGTGGCCATGTTATCACCGATTTTCCACGGGAATGTTTTAGATTTTCCGCTATGACTCAGCAGGGGGTGGTGGGATCGGGTTGGAATGTTCTACAAAAAGTTGTGCGGTCCAAAGACGCATCCAGCGGAGCGCGGATCATCACGATCGGACCAGGAGTGGCCGAGTTATCACCGATTTTCCACGGGAATGTTTTAGATTTTCCGCTATGACTCAGCAGGGGGTGGTGGGATCGGATTGGGATGTTCTACAAAAAGTTGTGCGGTCCAAAGAAGCATCCAACGGAGCGCGGATCATCACGATCGAACCAGGAGTGGCCATGTTATCACCGATTTTCCACGGGAATGTTTTAGATTTTCCGCTATGACTCAGCAGGGGGTGGTGGGATCGGGTTGGAATGTTCTACAAAAAGTTGTGCGGTCCAAAGACGCATCCAGCGGAGCGCGAATCATCACGATCGGACCAGGAATGGCCGAGTTATCACCGATTTTCCACGGGAATGCTGCTGGTGGAATTTCCCGGGAGTGTTTGGAAAATCTCCTTTCAGTTCCCTGAAATATCAAAAAACACGTTACGGAGGTCTTTTTAACGGATATTTAAGGAAAGAAATAAAAATTAGAGGAAATTACTTAAAGTTGAAGAAAAAGTTAAAATTGTGCCGGAAAAAATTTGTCTTGTCGGAAAGAAAATATTTTCCAATCCGTTTTTAAAATTTCCATTTGCTACCTCCTCGGAATCATGCTCTCCTGTTACTCCTGGTCGAATTTTGCTGCAGCGAAATTGGCCAGATTTCGGCCGAAAATCTGCCACCGGGAGCGACTTGAAGTAACAGGAGAGCATGAATTCGTGGAGGTAGCTCGGGCCGATCGAAAAATCGAAAATCCAACCTAAAAACCCAAAGTCAATTTTAAAAGTTGATTTCCAAATTAAAAGTTCCACCGCAACTTTAAAATTTACTTTGGATTTTAAGATTGGATTTCCGATTTTCCGATCGGCCCGAGCTACCTCCACGAATTCATGCTCTCCTGTTACTTCAAGTCGCTCCCGGTGGCAGATTTTCGGCCGAAATCTGGCCAATTTCGATGCGGCAAAATTCAACCAGGAGTATTAGGAGAGCATGATTCCGAGGAGGTAGCAAATGGAAATTTTAAAAACGGATTGGAAAATATTTTCTTTCCGACAAGACAAATTTTTTCCGGCACAATTTTAACTTTTTCTTCAACTTTAAGTAATTTCCTCTAATTTTTATTTCTTTCCTTAAATATCCGTTAAAAAGACCTCCGTAACGTGTTTTTTGATATTTCAGGGAACTGAAAGGAGATTTTCCAAACACTCCCGGGAAATTCCACCAGCAGCATTCCCGTGGAAAATCGGTGATAACTCGGCCATTCTTTGACCGATCGTAATGATCCGCGCTTCGTTGGATGCGTCTTTGGACCGCACAACTTTTTGTAGAATACCTCAACCCGATCCCACCACCCCCTGCTGAGTCATAGCGGAAAATCTAAAACATTCCCGTGGAAAATCGGTGATAACTCGGCCACTCCTGGTCCGATCGTGATGATCCGCGCTCCGCTGGATGTGTCTTTAGACCGCACAACTTATTGTAGAACATCCCAACCCGATCCCACCACCCCCTGCTGAGACATAGCGGAAAATCTAAAACATTGCCGTGGAAAATCGGTGATAACTCGGCCATTCCTGGTCCGATCGTGATGATCCGCGCTTTGCTGGATGCGTCTTTGGATCGCACAACTTTTTGTAGAACATCCCAACCCGATCCCACCACCCCCTGCTGAGACATAGCGGAAAATCTAAAACATTCCCATGGAAAATTGGTGGTAACTCGGCCATTCCTGGTCCGATCGTAATGATCCGCGCTCCGTTGGATGCGTCTTTGGACCGCACAACTTTTTGTAGAACATTTCAACCCGATCCCACCACCCCTTGCTGAGTCATAGCGGAAAATCTAAAACATTGCCGTGGAAAATCGGTGATAACTCGGCCATTCCTGGTCCGATCGTGATGATCCGCGCTCCGTTGGATGCGTCTTTAGACCGCACAACTTTTTGTAGAACATCCCAACCCGATCCCACCACCCCTTGCTGAGTCATAGCGGAAAATCTTAAACATTGCCGTGGAAAATTGGTGATAACTCGGCCATTCCTGGTCCGATCGTGATGATCCGCGCTTTGCTGGATGCGTCTTTGGATCGCACAACTTTTTGTAGAACATTCCAACCCGATCCCACCACCCCCTGCTGAGACATAGCGGAAAATCTAAAACATTCCCATGGAAAATCGGTGATAACTCGGCCATTCCTGGTCCGATCGTGATGATCCGCGCTCCGTTGGATGCGTCTTTGGACCGCACAACTTTTTGTAGAATACCTCAACCCGATCCCACCACCCTCTGCTGAGTCATAGCGGAAAATCTAAAACATTCCCATGGAAAATCGGTGATAACTCGGCCATTCCTGGTCCGATCGTGATGATTTGCGCTCCGCTGGATGTGTCTTTAGACCGCACAACTTATTGTAGAACATCCCAACCCGATCCCACCACCCCCTGCTGAGACATAGCGGAAAATCTAAAACATTGCCGTGGAAAATTGGTGATAACTCGGCCATTCCTGGTCCGATCGTGATGATCCGCGCTTTGCTGGATGCGTCTTTGGATCGCACAACTTTTTGTAGAACATTCCAACCCGATCCCACCACCCCCTGCTGAGTCATAGCGGAAAATCTAAAACATTCCCGTGGAAAATCGGTGATAACTCGGCCATTCCTGGTCCGATCGTGATGATTCGCGCTCCGTTGGATGCGTCTTTAGACCGCACAACTTTTTGTAGAACATCCCAACCCGATCCCACCACCCCCTGCTGAGACATAGCGGAAAATCTAAAACATTACCATGGAAAATTGGTGATAACTCGGCCATTCCTGGTCCGATCGTAATGATCCGCGCTCCGCTGGATGCGTCTTTGGACCGCACAACTTTTTGTAGAACATTCCAACCCGATCCCACCACCCCCTGCTGAGGCATAGCGGAAAATCTAAAACATTCCCATGGAAAATCGGTGATAACTCGGCCATTCCTGGTCCGATCGTGATGATTCGCGCTCCGCAGGATGTGTCTTTAGACCGCACAACTTTTTGTAGAACATTCCAACCCGATCCCACCACCCCCTGCTGAGACATAGCGGAAAATCTAAAACATTCCCATGGAAAATCGGTGATAACTCGGCCATTCCTGGTCCGATCGTGATGATCCGCGCTCCGTTGGATGCGTCTTTAGACCGCACAACTTTTTGTAGAACATCCCAACCCGATTCCACCACCCCCTGCTGAGTCATAGCGGAAAATCTAAAACATTCCCGTGGAAAATCGGTGATAACATGGCCACTCCTGGTTCGATCGTGATGATCCGCGCTCCGTTGGATGCGTCTTTGGACCGCACAACTTTTTGTAGAACATCCCAATCCGATCCCACCACCCCCTGCTGAGTCATAGCGGAAAATCTAAAACATTCCCATGGAAAATCGGTGATAACTCGGCCATTCCTGGTCCGATCGTGATGATCCGCGCTCCGCTGGATGTGTCTTTAGACCGCACAACTTATTGTAGAACATCCCAACCCGATCCCACCACCCCCTGCTGAGACATAGCGGAAAATCTAAAACATTCCCGTGGAAAATTGGTGATAACTCGGCCATTCCTGGTCCGATCGTAATGATCCGCGCTTTGCTGGATGCGTCTTTGGACCGCACAACTTTTTGTAGAACATCCCAACCCGATCCCACCACCCCTTGCTGAGTCATAGCGGAAAATCTAAAACATTGCCGTGGAAAATCGGTGATAACTCGGCCATTCCTGGTCCGATCGTGATGATCCGCGCTCCGTTGGATGCGTCTTTGGACCGCACAACTTTTTGTAGAATACCTCAACCCGATCCCACCACCCCCTGCTGAGTCATAGCGGAAAATCTAAAACATTCCCGTGGAAAATCGGTGATAACTCGGCCACTCCTGGTCCGATCGTGATGATCCGCGCTCCGCTGGATGTGTCTTTAGACCGCACAACTTATTGTAGAACATCCCAACCCGATCCCACCACCCCCTGCTGAGACATAGCGGAAAATCTAAAACATTGCCGTGGAAAATTGGTGATAACTCGGCCATTCCTGGTCCGATCGTGATGATCCGCGCTTTGCTGGATGCGTCTTTGGATCGCACAACTTTTTGTAGAACATCCCAACCCGATCCCACCACCCCCTGCTGAGTCATAGCGGAAAATCTAAAACATTCCCGTGGAAAATCGGTGATAACTCGGCCATTCCTGGTCTGATCATAATGATCCGCAAACCGTTGGACGCGTCTTTAGACCGCATAACTTTTTTTAGAACACTCCAATCAGATTCCACCACCTCCGCCCAGTTATTGCGGAAAACAACTACATTCCCGTGGAAAATCGGTGATAACTCGACCATTCCTGGTCAGATAGTGATGTTCCGAATATCGTTGGATGCGTCGTGGGGCCGCGTACCTTTTTGTTGGACATTCCATTCCGATTCCACCATCCCTCGCCCAGTCATTGGGGAAATCCTAAAACATTCCCGTGGAAAACCAGCGATGACTCGCTCAGTTTCGGTCGGATCCAGGACTCAGGGATACCGTTGGATGCGTCTGGGGACCACGCATATTTTAGTTGAACATTCCACCCCGATCCCACCTCCCCCCGATCAGTTATTCTTGAGAAACTAAAGCATTCCCGTGGAGAGCTTGGCAATTACTCGCTCATGTTGGGTCTAAAACCTTGCATGCATTCGATGCAGGAGAGCATGCATTCGAGGAGATAAATGGTAGCATGTTTCAAAAGTTAAACTTTAAATTAGATTTTAAATTTTCATGAACTATTGAAAAAGCTTTTTGAAAGAGCTTTTATGACGATGCTTAATGTGCCTGCCAATATGCAATTTGCTTTACAGGGTTAGAAAGCTTTAGAGAGCTTTAACATTTACTCTTTTCTGCGCCGCAAACTATGCAATGCGCAGTACAACCAGCTGAGCGAAATTCGATGATTTTGCGGCCAAAATGATACCACCTGAATCGTATGTACTTATGTTACTCCAAATCAAAATTTTGGGGTAAAACTTCGTTACGTTTACCGGACAAAAACGAAATCGAAATCCCAGCCAGTTGTTCCACAAAATAAAGTTGTCCTGCAATAACATGAAAGTAAAAAACACACTTTAATTGAGCAAGAAAAATAATTGTCATGAAAGAAAGAAATTATTTTCTGCTACCTTTTTAAACTTCCATTCGCTACCTCATCGCCAAGTATGCTCTCCTGTCCTGAAGGTGGAGGAAACGGGTTGAGGTGTTGAAGAAAGAGATGTGTGGCTCCAAGACGCATCCAATGGTATACCACACGCCCTGATCGGACCAAAACTGTGGGAGTTATTATCGATTGATGGCAATGCTGTAGTTTTTCACAATTACTGGGCGGGCTGTGGTGGGTTCGGGGTGGGATGTTCTACAAAACGATGCGCGGTCTAAAGATGCATCCAACGGTATGCCGGACGTCAGGATGGGTGATGAGATTGGATTGGAGTGTTGGACAAAATGATTCGTGATCCACAAACACATCCAACAGTATCACGAATGCCTCTATCGGAACAAGAATGAGCTAGTTATCGCTGGTTTGCCACGGGAATGCTGTTGGTTGTCCCCAATAACTCCTATAAAAAAAATAATAAAATATGATAAAATTTGATTCCGAGTAACAGAAAAGCATACCATTCAGAAGGAACCATTATTCCGAAAAAATATCAAATTTTGCTCAGCTGGTAGAAGCTTTTTAAAAATTTCCGAAATTAAATTTTTAAATTTGAATTTTAAAATTTGAAGCCTGACACCAGCTACCTCCCCGAATGGATGCTTTCCTATTACTACCAGTTGGTCTAGTAGGAAATTAGCGCAAAATGAGGAAATTTCGATGCAGCGAAATTTGATTTCGTGTAACAGGAGAACATACAAGTGGTAGCAAATGGAAGATCTTTCCGTTAAGAAAATATTTTCAAATTTCAATTACATGTGTTTGCTTTTGTTTATTTTATTTGCATTGTACTCAATTATTGTAATTTATTTATTTATTTATTTATTTATTTATTTATTTATTTATTTATTTATTTATTTATTTATAATAAATTATGACGGTCCAGTGCCGTATTGTTAACACCGCTTGTGTTGAATAAATTTGTTAATCATATTAATAAGGCATTTCCTTCTTATTCTTTGCCTTATCCCGGGCATACTCGGTTAATTTTTGTAATTTCTTCAAATATATTCTACAAACTTCTCGTGGTTGTATATATTCTACAAACGTGTGTTTTTTTAACATCAAAGTCGGATTTCTTACTATAACGTTTATGATTATTCGATCCGTTTTCTCAATCGATCTCAATCGTACTACACAAATCTGAAGCCGATTGAAAACATAACAAAGCATAATTATACGAATGCTTGTTTTAATACCGTTAGACAAAAACTAGAAAAGAAAGCTTAAAGTTATATTGCAGAATACGGTAAAGAATAATAAAACATATGTTTTGAATATTTATTCATTTTTTTACACATACTTTTAAACATTTTGTTGGAACATGTATATTCCTTCCATGTAATTTTTAATTACATGGAACATGTAATATTCCATGTAAACTCCATTTTCCGGTGCAAAGGCCCGCGGAAAATATTCTTCCCAGCAAATGTAGTGATTTCAAAAATCGTTCAAAAGTACAGGTAGCTTAAGACGTCCTTAGTTAGAGTAAATATATTTGTGAATCTTTTTATTCAGCCACTTGGCTCCTCGTCATTTTTTTTACTATCAAGATACGATTTTTTGCTTGTTTAGAACAATGATCATTAATCGATGAGCATAAGGAAAAAGTAGTTAAAATCGATTTAAGCCGCTTTACATCGGCAGCAAAACTAGGACACTTATCGAACTCCGCTAATGCTAAATCCACCGCTGCCGCTTAATGATTTAGTGTTTTCGGTTCCAACGTACTCTTGCTGCACCCAGTAATGGCCCCTATGCTCTCCACTTTCAAAACTAACCACCCCCCCCCCCCCCCTCCCACTTGTCCCACTCACCATCCCCGAAACAATGTTTATCGTTGGGGAATATTTTCTATTTCTGAAACGATAAAAAATTTCTGAAGACGAAGATTATTTATTTATTTTCTTCTCCATAGCTCATAGGAGAGTGGGCAGCGGGACACAACAGGAAGGAACCAATATATCCGAAATTGAAGGAAGGAAATGGCGTTCAGTAAAGGAACACGATATTTGATTCCCTGCAGTCTGTCCCTGTGCAGTCACATTATCCAAGGGAGGTAAAATGCAACCAAACATTATTAAAATGGTTGGTGAGGATGTACATCCAAGGCATGATCTCGATTAACACTTCTAATCGAAGACAGGTTTGCCCAATCCCCACAAAGCTTTCCACCAGACGAAGTACGCCGTGTAGCAGCATAATGTTTGCATATTTACAGTGAGAGAGAAATATTTATATTTACCTAAGTGAGTGTTATTTCAGGCAAAACACTCCTCGCTGTACCACGTACTAACATACAAAAAAAAAACACACCTCGATTGCATGTCTGGCCCGGGTGTGATCTAGTAAGAAAGCGTTTGCATTTTGTTCCGTACTGACTGGAGCGTGTGTACATACTTGGAGCAATTTGTTCCACACAAACCACACGTTGCTGCTCGTGCGAATACTTCAGCCTCTGTATTGTGTGCGCGCGTGTCTCAAAACCCTCGCAGTGGCTGTCGGGAAGCAATTGGAAAGAGTAACAAAAATGTACATCATAACGCTTCAAGCAGTTGCTCCACTGCTCCCAAACTACAACTACAAACTGCCGAGGAAAAAAGCGACAGCATCAAACATTTAAGCGCTCAATACGAGTAAATACAGAAAGCAAAAAATATAAATAAAAACTCCGCCTGTACACGATTTACCGTGGACCAACTGATACGAGCTAGTTAAAAGTTAATTTATCCATTTTTCCCCTATCATAACCGCATCCGCTGGAGTCACCCGCGGGAGAATAAACACCAACTGTGAGATTTGTTGTGGTAGCGCAGCAAATACTTGCAATCATCTCGCATCCGTGGCACTTTGCACTTGTTTGGACTAACTTTGCTCACGGTTACGAAACTGTTCCCTGTCGGGTTGGATAAATCCTGCCACCTACCCTAGAGCGGCACAACCTTAGCACGATTTTTGCTTCGTTCATATTGATACAAAAATATGACAGCAAAACCCGGTCTGTTTGCTCTTAACTCAATGAACTATGTTTGAGTTTTGATCCAACGAATTTACTCTTTTACCATCTCTTTTTGTGTCTGAACTGCGTAGCAATTTCGTTTAGTTTGATGCTAGTTTTAGCTCTGATAACTTATGAGTTAAATATCGATGGCATGAATGGAAGTTTATCGGTTATGTTGTCCATAACTGTTCTAAATTCAATGAAAACACTGTACCACTTTTCAAAATCAGGAAACGAACTGCAATGCATGGTTGAGTGGGCCACTAGAACGTAGGATATTCCCATGAAGAATGTTTAAAATCCGTCTTTATTTTACCCATTCGCTAAGGTTCTGATAATATCGTAGCAAATCTTTGCATCTATCGACATTGTAAAAACTGCATGGACAACATCTGATAAATGTGTATGCAATGCTCTATCGAACCCTCGCATTCAACTTCACTACAATTCGAACGCTCCCTCACGTTCAGTTTTGTTTCCATATTTATCTGCAAGTCTGCAAAATCGCAAACGATACACACTCATCTAGCAAATGATTTAAATTCAAACCCGCGGCCGATCTTCGCCACAAACGCAAACCAGCAAAGCGGCAAACCGTGAGAGTGTGTACGAAGCTGCACACACATAGCAACGGACGGTTTAAAATTCGTTTTATTAAATCGCTTTCTTAAAATAGAACCTTATATTTATATTATGACGTATCCGCCATCGGGACCGCTTGCTAGTCGGACGTGCCCGGAGAAACTTACCCTGCCAGGGGGATCAACAGCACGATCGCGCTTCCATGCGACGATCTCCCTTACATTTGCTCGCTCGCACTCACTCTGTTTCACTTGATCGGATGCGTTCATTTTTCCTTCGATGGGGTGAGAGAACCCGTACACCCGCGAGGGGGGAGAAGAAGGAAGAGGCCACCGGTGTTATTCGCTTGATCGCTTTCCCTCTCGTCCGAGAAGTGCGTCCGGGGCCACGTCGGTTTATGGATTTATGAAAAACGGCCATCAACCTGCTCTTCCGTTCGTATCCACCTTTCCAACCACCATAACTTTCGTTCCGACCACAGAATCACTCTATGTTCATTGCGCAATACAAGATTTCGCTTACGATACTGCTTCTCACGAGTTTGTTGTTTTGCTTGAGGAAAGTTGCGACGGATGGATGGTTCCGCTTTGGTAGGAGGAAGGAAAAAAGTGTCAGTGTCCGCTTTGTATGCATAGTGCATTTGTATGCACCATCCGTCGAGTCCTCTCGGTTTCTCGTACTCGACCTACCGATTGTCTCATGAAAAGTGTTAAAAATGTTCCTTTTCTCTCTTATTTCCCTATTTTTGCTGATATAATTTTC
Organism: Anopheles maculipalpis; assembly: GCF_943734695.1. NCBI lineage: Eukaryota > Metazoa > Arthropoda > Insecta > Diptera > Culicidae > Anopheles > Anopheles maculipalpis. The sequence continues at coordinate 97,954,515 of NC_064871.1, read as the reverse complement.
GCCTAACGCTGTCATCAACCAGAGTCATTGAGATAAAAACGACAGACGGTAGGACAAACGGTTAGAACTTTCAACAGGTGGATCAGGACATTCAATAGCAGCTGGAAATAAAAATTGTATGGCAAGCTGTCAATGGAACAGTATAGCTTCCACAAACTGGTTCTTATGCAATTATAACTTTCCTTTAATTCTCGTAAAGAAATTTTTATTAAAACTACATTTGAAGACAACTGTCCTTCTAGCAGCACCTCCGGCATACAGCACACATTTTGTTGCCAACCGAAAACGAAATCGAATCGAATCGATCCAACCCATTCGTTTCCAATCTTTCAACAAACTGGTGTACCTATTCGGTATTTTGATGGGTGTTGAAATGTACAATAAGCGGTAGCGGTTGATCTGAGAACGTACAAAAAATAATAACACCACATGCCCCAATGACCAGACCGGAGCTCCCGATCCAGACCGAACCAAACCCGGCAACCCAAGGAAAACTCATCCAGCTCGCCAGCCATCCGCCCTGGCTGCGATTTGAGATGGAATGGTTTTGTAAACAAATAAACACCGCCATCCAACAGCCGTGCCATCAGCAGCGGGCTCACACGCACGCGGCAGGATAAGGTGAGAATCATAACGGGTCCGGGTTGTCCGAAAACCCGTTGTCTGTAATCCAAAACCAACCCAGGCAACCAGGCCTGCAGCAATACAACACTACAACCAGAAGAAAAGACGGTGGAAAACTCGACGGCTACGGCTGCCAGCAACGATGTAAACATATCGTTCCGAATAATACAATTCACATAAATAATCGACCAAAATTACAATCGCAACATTCTTCTGCACCGTGTTGTGGAGGGATACTTCGGTCGGCGGCCAAAATTGCTGCCTTTTACCGGCAGGCAATTAGCAGCGTGGTCGAACGAAGATCGATCAACCGCTTCCAGCCAGCAAAAGCGTCCAGAAGAAACATCATCATCCGCCAAGATTTCACTCAATTGTTGTATAAACAATCGACCGCTCGCAATATTGCAATCGAACGATCGGCCGTTCGCAGAGCACATGATGTAAGCGTGCAGGAAACGTTTGACTGCAAGCCAAATGCTACGATCTGCTACGTTATGGAGTTGTGAATTTGTTACTCATTCGCCATTAAATACTATACGAGCTCTTGGACATCAGAAGCTCTAAAGAACGCACCGAGAAATATACAAACACGAGTTCGTATTACCAGTCTCACGTCGATCGGGGTGCTATTAATCAATAGCTCTGCTTAAGACAGTCTTTCAAAGTGAAACCATTCGAAGTTTTAATGCGCCTAGAATGAAACTTTAAAGAATGTCCAAAGTTTAGCTAATTAAACGCCAGCCATCCTAAAGTGCTGATCTGGCGATATTCTTTGTTTAACCCGAAGAATTCTTCCTTGCTGCTTATCGACCGGATTTTGTCCGGCATAATAAGCCAGGTTAGAAGAAATTTGTAATAATATTTGCCAGAGTTTTTTCTTCATGTTCTCGACCCTGTTTTATCCCAAGCGTAGTTTTCAGAGTTTTACGACCGACTGGATAGGTGCGCCACAGTCCCGATACACATTTTCCGGTTGGTGATTTCTCCAACCTCCAATGGAGCCACTTTTTTCTTTGTCAGGCTGCCAAACACGCTTCCGAAAACCCCGTTCGGAGGCAATGAAATTGTTGGTTTTATTGACCATCGAGTGCTCTGAAAATCGATAAGAAAAACAAACCTCAACAGCCTCCTTCCGAAAACTATTCTGCTGGAAGGGAGTTGGCGCGCTCCTCTACACCGCTCGTACGCTCGTTTAAGTGGAATCGTATTTCCAGAAACACGTCCTGGGCTGGACCACAAACGCATCACGGACACACACTTCGGCACGCATGCATTTACAGGCCGATCGGTTAGTTAGTGAAAATGGTAATGAAGTGTTTATTGGATGACCCAAGCGTAAAGATCAGCCAAAAACGCCTGTAATAATTGCGAAAATAATTTTAAACCCCAATTTTACGACGCCCGGGATGGCCCGGGCGAGTGGGTGTATGGATTCAATGTTCGTAAATCTACTGGAGTTTGCTGTATGTATCGTCCACAGCAGCAAACATCAACATGCCTGCCTGGTGCACGATGGTCAATAAAATATTTATGAATAAACGAACGATTTCACGCACACAATTTGTCAGGTTTTACTGTCGTAAATTGTTTTTCGATCGCTGAGTTTTTGACATTGCTGGGTTTCGATTTTCTCGTCCTTGTGTCAATATCGCATGAAAATCGTAAGGTTGGTGCGTTGTTTCTTCGATTTGACGCTTGCTACTCAGCGCATTCCTTCGCGATGAAGCAATCGGACCCGATTGTGTTGTCTATTCAGCCGCTAGGAATGTGATCCAACAAAAACGGTTGCAATTGTTGCCAATTGCTATCCTCACCCTGACACAGGCAGGAAATACGTCAGCACGGTGTGATTTGCTTCGTGTGAGGTGCGTATGAGTCACAAATACCTCAAACTAACAACGTGCTTAGTGCATCGAGTCGAGCACTGGTGTATGACAAACACTTAGGATCGAGGAAAAAGGACAGAGGAGAAAGGGGGGGAATGGGCAGATTTTTGGCCAAACCCATTTCCTGATCGTTTTTTCTTTGACGTCAGCATATCTGCCAGATCTGTTGCCTGATACCTTGTTTTCATCGGACCGCAGGACACCCCATAAACCCGGGTTTGAACCGGCCGGAAGGGGTCGATAGAGTTGAGTGTGTTTAAATTTAAACATGCCTAAACTCAAATTAGACGATAAATTATTCACTTTTATATCGTATTCAGAACATTGCAGGCAAGCGGATCCCACACAGGATGGATGCGTCAGTGGGTGTTTAAGACGATCGAATGTGAGGTCGAGCTGAAAGATTATGTAGCACTCCTTACAAGGGCACTGGTTGTACCATCTCCATTTTTCAATCCATCACTTCCGTTTTAGTTTTTTCCACCTTCAGAAACCTATTCCCGGTGAAAAATCTGCATAGAGAGAACAGTTTCAAAAATCATCCTTTTACCAACAACAAGTGGCACCAACGCAAACGTTCACGAACGTGACATGAATCAGCAAACACAGCATTCCAGCGCTAAAGGTCCACGCACCCAGGTGTGGCCCTCCCAATGGGAGTGGTTGTCTTGTATTGGTCGATTTTTTTGCGTTTAATTCTCCATTTGCAAACCACTTTCTTTGTTGGGAAGTATGAGCAGTGAGGCTTTCGTTTCGATTTTCCGCTTTTTTGCCACTTGAAACTGTCACCAAGGGTGAAACCGTTCGAGAATCATCTGTCAACAGAACGCCACACAGGCAGCAGCGCTTCGTTCGCATACGCCCACATCGAGAAAAGGAAGATTATTTAGCTTTATTTTGTGTCCTACGTTCCATACACCTGGGGATGAGTGAAGCGTCGCGGGCTAGGGAGAAAATGGTGGACAATTTATTGAACTGCCTGACACAATTCGGCAAACCATGTTGATGATGAACCGTGGTGATGCTGGGATAACACGCCAGTCTACCGGGTGGCCCGAAACCTTTGCCTCATCGAAGAGGTGGAAATGTACGACTATTACATGTCTTTTGCCATGTCATAAATGCCCCTAGGCAGCGCCGATAGTAACACGAACCGGTGCCAGGGTGCCAGAAGCATAATACAAATTATGATCCGCGCAGGAAATGGACACAAAAAACGAGGGATTAAAACTACAACCGTCTGTTGGAAATGGTCGGTGTGTTGACAGATTGTGGACACGATCAAGTACACCTTCGTTTAGGAGGGTAGAATAATATACACGAAGGCGTGTAGAAGCAACAACAAATGTTAGTTTTCTTCCAATTAATATTGTATCTACTTGTATGAAGTTGATCGTTCGTAGAAAAATTCTAACCTCACCACGATGCCAGGATGGAACCGCTTTGATGTGTGTTTTTTTTTAAGTTTTTGCTACGACACAAACAGGAAAAGGGCACTGACAAAATAAAGGATGTCGTGTAAACTCCAAAAAGGCATCAATTCAGCTGGATGTTTATCAGAGCAGCATTATCGTAAAAAAACGAACTTCAAAGAAAAATCGTTTGCTGATGAAATAACGCTTCTACAGGAAGCGAAGGTAATAAAACGTACAGCAACAACCGTTTGTACTGCACCGACAAACAATGGCTTACGGCAGGGCCATCAACTTCACAGATGCTTTAAGCGACAGAGAGCGACTGCGCCAAAGAGCGTTTTCGTCGATTCGCATTTCCATTTCGAGCATTCGATACAAAAAGTGCATCTAATCAAGGGAAAAGCAACTTCATAAAGCAACAATTCTCCACCAGCCACTTGATTGTCTTCCAATAATGATTCCCTGTGCCCTATTGCCAGATCTTTCGCTCTATCTCTCTCCATTTCCAATTTCAATTTTCTTCGCCCAAGCATATTTCGCTTGCGGACCATCTGTCTATCTTACTCCGCGGAAGTGATCTGCTGCCGCGTGGCAGTCACATGTAGGGCGTCGCACTCGCTCCAAGCAAAACCCGGTCGGAATCGTCGGGCAGATGCTCCCGTGCGCGCTTGGAAATAGTGGGTGAAGACAAGTGTTAGTGTGTCGATGGTTTATAATTAATACGCCGAATGTATGCGCGCGCGCGCACGCGACTCGCGATGCTGTTAAACATTGTGGCCATCCGTCCCTGCGCGCACATTCATCGCGCACGTACACACACACTCACACACACTAGTACTCGTGCTCCGAAGATCCTCCCCTATCCTCCTTCCTAGGAAAAACACCTGCATCTTGACCCCAGCGCTTCCTCCGGCTGCATTGGAGTCACCCTGACGCTGGTAGCTTCTTGTTGGAGAAAAGACGATCGATCGGAAAAATCGGAAGAAACATTTTCCTTGCCTTTCCGTCGGTAACGGGTACGTTCAGTTCGTTACACAGCGTCGCCGGGAGCTGTAGTTGCTCGAGTGATCCGAGTTTCCGGGAATGCTCCGGGTGTTCGCGATCTCTTACCGACCGGGATCTGCGTGTGTTCAGTTCGTGTGTATGGCATTTGATTAAATATTCAACAGCGAGGTTGCTTAGCAAGTCTCGTGCAGAGTGCCAGTTCATGTGACACTTCCCAAGAAAGAGTTCAAACTTGCTCTAATTTCGGTTCAGAATACTCCCATACTTCCGTTACAAAGCATCCACGTTCGGCGCGTTCCATTGACCGGTTCGAACAAATAAAAGTAGCGTGTAGTGCAAAGTTTTCTCCAAGGAATATGCTACATTCAATAAGCGTGACACATGTTAGGACATCACGGGCATTCAACAGAGAAACCACAAAGTGTCAAAACTTTGCCGGTGGAACAATTTATCTGCGGGGGTAAACATTACGAGTGGCCGAAAAAAATAATCCCCACCAACGATAGCGAGACAGACGATGAAGTTGTGATGGTGAATGAGTGGAACAAGTGAAAAATTAAAACTTTTTGCTCACTGTCAAAGTTTACCGGAATGCTGGTGAACTAGCGGGTAAAAGAGAACCATAAAAAAACGGAAAAAGTCCAACGACGAGTAGATGCATCATGGAAAATTATTCTTTTATCTTCAAGAAGTATTAACAATAGAAGCTGAAATTTAAAGTGGTAAGTGTGAACATGAAAATCGGACAACGAAACATATATGAATTCCCAATCAGCTCTCCTCCCCATTCACCAGCCATTGATTCGTTCGATCGATTACCTACAATCGAATCGAAATTGCCAGAAAAGTAGTTGAGATCATCATCTCAAAAATAGATGATCATCGGATAAAATCGAACCGCCAGTTATTTCGGGAATCGAGGCATCTTTTACTTTTGTTTGATAATCCAGAAAACCAGACACGTACGCCACAAATCCCGAGAAAGTTTACATTTGCTTACAAAAAGTGCTCGAAAGTGAGTGAGTGAGTGGCTGGCGATTGAATCTCGCTTCACGCCAGGCCCGCTTCCAATGTAAACACACTGCACACTTGTGGTAAAGTCCGGTCAGCCATCGAATCGATTTAGAATCTCTTTTTAATACGATCGACGGTGGGGGAACGGTGATGGTGCTGGTGCTGGTACTGGTACGGTGGCATGGATTCAAACACTGGCCCCATGGTTTCGTGTTTGGTGGATTGGAAAATATCATTTAACTATTTACAAAACCATAAAAGCAGCCGAATACACATGGTAACCATCCTCGCATGTACCGCCAACAATTTTCTTCAGAGAAAGCATCAATCGATTAGGTCCAAGTAAAGAAGCTGGAAATTTTCCACGAACGATGCGATCATTTCAACCCTTTCTTTGTACCTTATAATGATCAACATTTTTTTACCTTTTAATACTCAATATAATAAACACGTCTCGTCACACAATCGCAATATTGCGAAATGAAGCCTTTTTTTCTAGAACTCCAACGCTTCCCAGAAATGGCAAACAATCAAGCTGGAAAATGGCAAAGCTCTCTGCTCTACCCCAGCAGCTTGCAGTTTTGGCCGCAGGATTTTCGGGACTCATCGTTAGCTTAATTAAAAACAAAAACCAGTCCATTAACCGCCGCCATAATACGAAGACAGGCCGACCCGTCCTGTTCGGCCATCCGGTTGATAGAGGTTTATTTGTGTTTAAGGACGGAATCTCCATCAACAGCAACACCGCTTACGAAAGCCCTGCGGCCCGTGGGCAGCTCGAATGACACCTTCGCCGAACGCAACAAGAAAGTGGCTACATTGATGCTGCGGCTTGTTCGGAGTGCGTGCTCGAACGCGTGCACCTCGTGTACTTGTTGAAGTAATTCATTAGCGCTTAACGGAAGATTTAGCATTCGCAAGAAATCTTACACCCCGCATTAGCAGAATCTGCCCTTGTCTCTGCCGTTCAGCTGAACGATTGGTCTCCGCGAAACGGTTGCCAGAAATTGAATCGCTTCAAGAAAAAGGCCTAAGGATCTCGCTTATTGGTGCATTTTGCTAGCGTTCCTACAAAGCAGTGTGCTGTACGGGAATTGGAAATTGTTTGCACATTCTGGCACATTTCGAGCACGCTCAACCACAGCACACTCTGCATTCCAGTGCATTTACTGCCCTAATGGTTGAAGCATTTATTTCTCGGCATGGAAATTGGCTACCAGCCCGCTTTAACAAATTGCGTTCAATTTTAAACAATACCAAGAAAACAATCGTTCAAGCGAAGTCAGCCACACTAAAGTTTTCCCTTCCTAGATTCTTTAAATTCAGCAATTCTAACCTCTTCTAGCGTTCCTGCAACGTTGCTTAGAAGTTATTTCCTATATTTTTGCTTGAGTTATAATTTGAAGATGCCACAACTTTTGCAACAATTTCGTTTATTATCAAAAGGAGAAATATTAGAGCAATATGCCGGCATTAAGCATTTGCTTCTCAATTAGTTAGCAACTTCAGCAACATTTTCGACTTTGCTGATACAGCCAAACACTGCTGACGTTGATGAAATGTTAATTAGACTCGTTTCGTTCTATGCGGATGTTGCTTTCGTTGATATTTTGCTCACATCCTTCCTGTTTTTTTTTTCTGTTTTGCTTCACTCTCAACGCAACCAGCACTATTTGCCATTGATTTTACCGGAGTGTTTATCCTGTTTTCGTCGTTTCGGTTTGAACCTTTCTTTTTGGGTTTCAAACGTGCCCCAGTACTGTGGAATGCTAATTACATTTGCTGAAATGAATTTAATTTCGGGGTGGCAATAGCAATAAGCTCAACAAAGGCTTGAATTTGGTTACTTTAACATAATAGTGCAGCTCAACTTTTGACACTCGAACATTGCGGAAAGTAATCAACAAGTGAACTTTTTACTTCTCCTTTATCGCTTCTGCTGCTGTCTACGGAAAAACTCCGTACTTTAAGTAGACTTTGTTGACTGATGGTGCTGTAGAAGTTTTACTTTAGAAATGGATAAATATTTAGCTTTTGACGCTCATCTTACATCCGTTACTACAGGAAGTAGCTATATCTGTCACACATAGGAAAGGATCTCTGTCTGAACTGCAACCCAATAGCAGTAGAAAATTCTCGGTAGTGTTGCTGGCATTGGAACCGACTAATCTACCTCGTTTCGGTTGCTATGAACAGTTGAAGAATGTTTTCAGCCTTATGGACAGACATCACATGGTGCAGGAATGTTGACTGTGCATAATACCTGAACCCCCAAGAAACAGGAACCACCACTACCAATCCGTTTGCCTCAATGGCGTGTTGCATTGTAACACGGACCAGCTTCCAGGCTGCACGGTTGTTTTGGGTCACCGAATATTTGTCGCTGCTTATTCATAAAGGTTGGCGCGAGATTAACGCCTGCCATGCCTACGCACTTTTCTGATGCACCATTCTCGGAACGCAAATACGTGTTTTTGTACCGGCGCCAGCCGGTACGATCACTGTGATCTTGGCCCGTCCACCCGTGAGGCGGGTTTAAATCAAATTAAATTGTCAGCTGCTTCGAGGCGACGATGAATGTTTGGCGCAGTTGCCGACGCTGCACATTGCACTTTCCGTTTGGAAACTTTGTGACTCGGGTGGTGGAGAACGTGTTCATTCTTTTCCACCACCTCTACCAACAGCACGTTTCAATTTCACCCCTGCGAGGTCAAAATGCAACACCCCAGCACATGGTCTTGTACGTTAAACACACTTCGTGGCACTAAGGAAAATGAAATTCGCTTCCAAGAATGACACATGCTACGCGTGCATGCTCGAAATTTGTCGTGCCAAGATGACAATTCTTCTTGTGGTTACTTTAATCAGAGTACCATTCCCGGCCTTCTCGTTTTCCCCCTTCGCAACATAAGCCCCATCGAGCATCAACCGTCAACGACCAGGCGTCTCCATCGCTAGCAGGCGCCTGCATCAAGCACGTTACATCTGCACAACGACGAAGTAGCGAATGAGAGCGAACTATTCGTATGAATGAATTACGAATGATTTGCTGCTAGTGGTGCTGGATGTTGCCATTCTTCTCGTTCTCTTCACGTTTTTTGCACCGGTCTCCAACAGTGGGGAATCGGTTTGGGGTTGGAAGGGAAAGGCTGGCACTGTGCCCGAAATACGAACAGCGAGAGGAAAGAACACCGCATGACACGAATGTAGGTTGTGGCTTTCGCGCAATGAATGACAACGTTTTGTGTTTTCCAATAATTTTATGGCAAACTTCATTCTTGTGCTGCAAATCTGCATTACATCTTTCACTTCCAACGAGCAGTCAACCATGTTTCAACCACTGTGCTATGTGGTAATGAAACCGTCTGACAAGATCTACACTTATGACAGCAATTGTGTAAGCATCTGACTAATGGTTTGTTGACTACATGGAATAGCATCTATGTCGGAGGAAATTCCGCTCATCCTCCAAGTAGAGAGAATTATAATTTACTTCCAACCAAAGATAAATATTACACTTCATTTTATGTATCGTCTAATCGATTCAAACTAACCAACAAAGCAATAACCGTATCATTTGCAAATCATCGAACGGTCACATCCGCACTAAATATTTACACCAATCTTAATATTCCAACCCCATATAATCGTACCACAAAACCAGATATGGGACATCGATAGGTTTCCATTAGATGTCTAGAGAATTGGCTCAACTTCCTCCTGATAATATCAAATTCTGTCACTATTTTCATTCGCTCCAATCGTGCGCCATTTCCACTGAGCAATGTCGGAAGTTTTTATGACAGCTGTCACACTGTACAGGACCGTTATGTATCCCGCAGACAATTCACCCTTCGGGGACGCATGTCTCGTAAGGTGATGAAAATTCCCTAATCTTTACACAATTACCGCACGTCCGGATGGGTCAATGGAGCTATACTACACGCCCTGTTCTGCACAGCTTCCTACAGACGAACATGTTACAGTCCCGAAATCTCCAACACACGTACCAGTACCGAGGAACAGTTCTTAGGAAGCAGTGCTATTATCATGGGGACCCTTGTATGAAGGAAGGAAACCACAGCTTATCGCCCCGCAACGACATCATAAAGCGACGTCAAATAATAAACATGAATTATGATGATTCATATTGAATTTTCTCACGTGGTTCGTTGGGGCTGTAGCAATTTCGAAATCTCTTGTGTGATCCGTTGGAAGTAGAACGGTTTGCAATAGCGCTGGTTACTGTTCCGTTTCAGCTTCATAGTATCACGATGTTTAATAGTTGCTTCGTGGAATTGGACGTGCTCTAATGTGGTGCCTATTTATTGTCATAGGTTAGGGTACTCTGCGTTTAGCGTTTATTTTTATGCTACTAAATATTTTATGTCTAAAGAATGCCTTTCCAAAAAAATCAAGCAATTTTTATTGCAAATCTGAGTTTTACTTTTCAAAAGTTATTCCATTTGAATCGTTCTTACCTTTGCCGTGTAACATACCTCTAAAGTCTTTCTATTTTATTGAGCAAATTTAACAGCGGAGGATTTTAAACAAAAATAAATTTTATCTTGTTCCTTGTTTATGGTTGACAAAATTTTACCCCGAGCAAGAAAGCGATACGGGAAAGGAAAACACTCGTCTTTCCGGAAGGCAACTAAGATAACTAGGCTGTACATTTGGTCAAGCACTCCGCATTTACGTTTGTCTACTCTCGGGAACAAAAAACATCTCACAGCAGTTTCACGGGGCAAGGTAACACTGGACAGTAAGAACTGCAAGCGCTCATTCCTGTGAAGCTTGACTATAAATTTTCGCTTAATGGAAGAACATTTCTTTCTCTAGATGCCACTTTGCGAAATGGAAAAACGAAATAAAACAAACAACCTCCTACAAAGCAAAAAGCGTATAATCAACGGTATGACACCGTACCTGCCGCCTTAACGCTTCGGTAGACTGCAGACGAAAATAATACACATGAAATGTGTGCCACGCGATAAACCATCAACATTCCAACCAACCAACTCAAACCAACTGTGTCTGTGGTGCAATTTTTTCATCACAAAACCAAATAAACGCGACGGTGGCCGTTGAAAAAATAAAATAAACGAGCTTTAAAATTGGATGGTTGTTAAATGCGGTAAAATAAAATGTGGCAAACTCTTTTGCCGACCGACCGGGGAACGGATTAATCCAATTTGATTGCACTTCACTCGTCGCTGATGCTGCATTGATGCACCGGACTGCAGTCCGGTGTGCGGGTGGAGGAGTGAGAAAATGAAGAAAACAAGAGGACACAAAAGGACTGCTACAGCTCGAATGCCGAGCGTTTGTTGCCCAAGCCCTAGAAAATGGGGTATTAAGACAAGCTTAAGTGTATGCTGATTGGCTGACTGCAGTGGCACAACAAGCTCCATTTTCCTTCCTACTCATTTCCAACTCAGGAGCCGGTCAGGATATCAAGTGGCATTAACGCGAAACCGAGACTGGAAGGCAGCCGGCAAAAGGAAAAACAAAAGGCAACACAAAAATCCTTTCCATAGATGGTAAACAGGCGAATCAATCTGAAATGTAAATGGAACGGAAAATGTTCGCAATCCTATCATGCCTGATGCACTCCACGATGCAATCGGTATCGGTTGCATTTCGATGCATCAAGTGCATCCACAAAGCAGAGCCACGTGACACTGCTAGGAAGCGTCGAGGGCATAGACATGATTTTATGCGTTTCGATCGCTGTACCTCAATCGCTCCGGATGCTTTCAAGCTCTCTGCTCCGGACGAAGAAGATTGAAAGATTGAGAAGCGATTGTTTGCCCATAAGTCAATCAGAGATCCTCGGTGGCATTGAGAGCTGGTGTTTAATAATTTACAGGACTGCCGACAACTACGAGTCTCAATTTCAAAGATTCATTTGAGTTCCAATCAAAACCCGTCAGTCAATCGTCCACTGTAAGCTACCATGGATTTTTCCTCACTACCAAGATAAAACTGCTTCAAGAACTGCGTGACCATGCACGGTACCATTCGCTAGCGCTAGGGAAAAAATCCCATCCAAACAGGTCAACAATCAACTGGTTAGTTGTTGGTTTTTGTCTGCCGATCCATCCGAATGCACAACAATCACGCTTCAATAAATTTTGCTTCGCCCTCTTCAATCGATTTGACGCGCGAACTACGGACGAAAGCTTGCTTCGGCTGTCTTTCATCGCTCCTCACACGGTATCCGGCGAGCTTCGTTTCCGTTGCCTGCCCGCCGGTTCCATGGTTTCGAAGGAAGCGAGATCGCGTTTCAAAACTTATGACAGCCAAGCCATTTCAGCACCAATCGTTTCCAGCGCTACCATACGAGCGAGTAAATGGATCGAGAAAAGGTGGGAAATTGCCAATAACGTGCGGTTCCAAACCTTAGCCAAAGGAGTGGGACAAGGAGAGTTGGAAGGAGGTGTCGGTCTATTACCTTACCAATCGACGAACGACGCCGACCGGTCGGACACACGATACCGACTTCCCTGTTGGCACCGCTTAATGGACCGGTGATGACCTAGTGCCGGGAGTGCCGATGGGGACGTATGTGTGAATCACACCAAATAACCACAACCGCACGACAGTAGCTTACCAAAGGAGGAGCTTAGTTTGTGTCGTGTTGGTTTGGCCAGTCGGTTTCCTTTGATGCACTTTGGCTTTGTGTCGAATGGAGGACGATTCAACAACCACACGACGACAACAACGACGGCATTGGAAACGGTGACGATGGGGATTTTCTCACCGAAGCCAGATCAAACATTTGCCGAGCAATGAAAGCAAACAAAATATTATTGTTCCAAATGGTGTGCCAACGATCCGGGTAAGGAAGAGAATAATTTGTGGATAATTTATTTGATTAGAAATGGCAAGATCTATCATTCTCCTACGTTCCCTCGATATCATGGCGAAAAGACTGTGCAAATTGATTTTTTATATCTACCACCAATTAGTCGCAAAGGAAAGCATACTCACCACTTACTTCAGCATAGCCGGGCTTATCCCGCAGACATTTGTTGCACAAAAAAATTAATATGGGAAACAGAACGAATGCTATAATCGCCGTCCATCAGCTGACACCAATCGGACACGATTCCGATTGCTATTAAGTGCAATGTAATCGATTTATCTTCTGCAGCTTATTCCTTTTAATGGATTAACGATCGAACCCAATCAAGCCTGACCGAGTCGCGGGCCCATAAACGGGCGCGTGGAGCTATCGTTCGTTCGCATCAACTAGAACATCATATTTCGCATCCACCATGGCCAGACTGCTGCACACAAAAAGAACGCTACAGAAAATAGCTTCGAAGCGTAATAAATAAGACAAACGATTACGGACGAGCGAAAGCGGGAGCGCTGACCGATTTGGTGGAATGGTGCACCTACACTCGTTAAGTGGCTCATCGCGATAAAAAGCATTCCTTCAGATTTTCCGAGCTCTCGCACGATTAAAAGTGAGATTCGTCGTATTCCCGCTGCGACTACCGGGAAGATGCCTGCTAATCCAGTTCCGTAACTAGGTCACATACGCAGTGTAGTAAAACAGCCACTTCGTTCCGATCAATAAATCTCGATCGGTTCGCTTCCTGATGGAATTTCTTCCTGGACGCACTTCCGCCATGTCGTTTACTTGCACAAAGTCTTCTATACGATGGAGACGTTTTGCATGTATTTATCGCGAGATAATATTAAATTGCTTTTAGACTTATCGGAACGTTCAAGAGGTAGGAATTGAATTACTCCTGCAAACTCGCAAATTACTTTATGGCCTCGCGAGGTGATGACATGAGATTAATCGATATTCATTCCAGGGTTCAATAAAAGCGAGTTTACTTTTTTGACACACTGCGAAGCTTTTAAGGAATTATTTGCGATTTAATCTCTTTTGTTGAACTCGAATACAAATAAACATTTAACATTTCCTTTCCAAACACTTCTACCCATTCGGTTTTTTTTTCAACAATAAAATATCAATTCGTTTTAGTGGCACCATACTGACGCTTTTGCAAACTAAGATATTAAAACTGAGGATGAATTCTACCTTGTGCTCTTCCATTTCCCGAAAGATGTATTTGTAACAAACGATGGGGACGTCGATGGGTTGGAAAATGAAGGATTGCCTTTTTATAAACAGCTTCCAAACGAGCGTACGGGTGGGTTTTTTTCTCTTTGTTCTGCCAAATCCACCGTCATTTCCATATGTGGCAAGGTTCTGCCAAATAAAAAAATTCTCCTCCGAAACCTTTCTTTACAAACACAATCTCACCAAACGGACACCAGAATCAGAATGTGGAAACCTATTCATCACGACAGACCTCACAGCAATTGACACAAATTTCAACCCGAAACACGGCCGATTCTCTCTCGCTTTGGTGCCCTGTTCTAACGAGAAAACATTGCTCGCTTCCACCATAAATATACTATAATCGCACTGGAGCCTGACCGCCCGTAGTTAGAAAAGCTAGAAACCCTTTCGGTTGTTACGAAAACCTACCCATGCCATGAATCATTAGACACGGAATCCTTTCACTCATCCTAATTGACTCATTAATTTAAGGAGAACTTTTCACCACCTTTAGCGGCGTGGTTCTCGACACCGGTGGACAACTCGTACGACAACTCGTTGACCACAAGACCACGCAGCATTGATGCCCGCTTTATGCCGTAGTAGGCAAGCTGAGCAAGCCGAGTCGAAGAAATCTGCACACACTCGGCAGCAAGCAATGCTGCAACAACGGATTTGCGTCCATTTCGATTTGACAGCTGATGGTATAAATCCCGATCTGCCACTTCGAAAACGCGAAACCAACTTTAAAACTCAAAGACCAAGTCTTTGAGTACCCAGCAGAGAAGAAGCGAAGATAGTGATGTGGCATCATATTTCTTTACCGCTAGCATGACCTGGCTTTCCTCATCCACCGTTTCATAAAATACCCTAGTTTTCTTCCCTTCCACCCATCCGCCTCTTCCATGCAACCCAAGCTCCTTGTTGATTTGAGAGCTATTTTTATTCGCCACTGCCAGTGCTGATTCTTCAAAAATTTTCTCCTTTTGCCTGTCGCATTTCATAAGCCGTCTTTCATAGTCAGGCAACGCCGCACACAATCGCAACTTGTGTATCTTTCTTGCTTTCTCGCTTTCTCCCTCTCTTTCTCTCTCTCTCTCTCTCTCTTTATCTCAACCCACACGCACACACATACACATATCATTTTCCACCGGTTGTTTCAAGTACATGACAGAACAAATTTTTATTTGCCAAAACGATCGTTTTGACTGTTGTTACGCTTTTCGCCAGAAACCGTGGCCCACTAGGCCGGCTCGATCGCTTTTCCTCATCGTCATTCAATCTTCTCCTGCCACATCCCTCCTTGTGCGTTGCTCCACCGTCTACCGTGCGATCTGCCCAACCGTTGCACAGACACACCGGCATGTTTTCCGTCCACCAGTGTGTTTGCATTGATGTTTTGCTTGGCTGTCAAAGTTTTTGTACATTTTGCGTTGCCCAGCCACGATTAATGGTGACGACCGTACAAGCCAGAAAAGTATTGGGCAGTTCAGGTCTATGGTCTCTTTCTCTCCCTCTCTCTCTCTCTCCCTCTTTCTTTCTGGATGGAGGAATTTTGTTGTGTGACGCTATTTGGAAACATTTCACCATATCCCTGTCGTCCCTTGCGATGTAATTTTCATTCACCGGCAGTTTTTTTGAATACAGGTCCAAGAATTTGCATTTTTCGTTTTTCAGGCGAACAAAATTGTATTTCTTCTTGATTTAGTTTCAATTTTATGCAGCCGTTTTTACCTGGTTACACAAAAACATCCTAAACACTTTTTGAAGGGAAAGAAACGCAAGAGCTTCTGCCTAGCTGGCACTCATTCGGGACTAATACTACGTAATCGGCTTACAGAAAGCATCGAGTGTTTTGCGTTTTTACAACAATCAGCAGAAATTACCGTCACACTGCGCTTAACAAGCAGCTATAAACACAAAAGCTGTGTAATAGAAGTTTTCAATTGATTTACAAATTTTTTGCTAAGATTTTAGTTTTTGTTTGCAGCAAATTAAGAGCTCGAGCTTTCTAATGCCTTTTTTGATCTGTTCTTTCTTTTTAGGAACTCTCATTGTAATCAGGTTATGTCAGGTAAGGAATCAAGCAATTTAATGAAAATAAATGAGTATTTTGAAACTCGCTAACATCTACAATTTATCCAAGAGCAAAACCTTTTCTTCGCGAGCGTCTAACAAACGGTGATGTGATTTTTGTCAAAAGCACACAATAGCTTACCGTGAATGCTTTTATCCGACCGGTTACGACTCTAATTATCTATGCATGTACAAGCCATTAAACGCACCGGCCAGAATCACGAACATGACCGCAAAGAATGGTTCGGGTGAAACATCGTATCATTAAAAGTGACACCATCGGATACTTCCGAACAAGCATTGCTGTGACAAGAAAAGGAAGATCACTCTCTAATGAGCCGTCAGATTTACGTACGCCCGGTGGTGGCTGCGATACGTGATACAGTTGTCACTATTGTGTACACCACAGTGCCACAGCATCACAAGACAGTGTAACAAGAAGCCTAGCATTAATTACGATTATTAAAAATCATTTGAGCATGGCAATCAAAATTAAAACCAGCCGCCATAAATTTCCACCCCAACCACTGGCCCACAGTCTGCGCTGATGAATTCCGACAAGACCGATTGAGCAACGCACCGTGCCTTGTCTTCGGACGACTGCAGTAATTCTATTTGTCTTTTATATCACCCGAGGCAGGTTGAGCATCGCTTCCGCCGGGTTTGTCTTTTCGGACCGTTTTTCGGGGATGTTGTGGGGGGGGGGGGGGGGATGGAGACTTCATCACGCGCAACACCCATAAAACCTGCCGAGCGATGTGCCACACCCGCAGTCCGTAGTTGTCGTGGGTGATGTTTTAATTTCCGAGATTCCCGAGCTCATACGCGTGCCTGCGGGTGACGACGACTCGTTTGAAATTGAATACACCAAAACGGTGGCCACAAACACGTCCACCCCGAAGATAAAAAGCGCCTGTTAAACGCGGTTGAAAACAATTGATGTAGAAATGATGACGGCTGGTATTCTACACCGTATCATCATAAATTATCCGCTTTGGCTCTATACCGCGTTGATGAGACGGTGGAAAAGAAAACGACTTCCTGTTCTTCGTATTCTGCCGGTAAGAAACGCCCTTGTAGAGAGTATGCGACAATACAGCAAAAGCATGAGCGCTACCTCGTCGATCATGGCGCAAAGCTGTTCAATAAATTTAAATTAAAACATCCCCACATGACGTCTTGAAGCCGTGCGAGATCGATAGTGTTTTACTTTCCCCTAGGCGAGAAACTGTGTGGCAGCGTACAAGACGGAACCTCCCATATTTTCCTGTGGCTCACTGTGATGTGACGTGGAATTAAATAAATTCTTATTTACACTAATAGTCTTCGGATCGAATGCGGTTTTGGGTAAGGGATTCTGCCACGGACTTGCAGGAAATCCAGTGCATTCAGTTTCTAGTAGAGATTCTTCAATTATGGGTCATTTTATCTATCCACAATTTATGTGGTTTGGACAGTCCATCAGGAACTCATGAGCATGAGTTGGAATGACAATCGGCTATGCAGAGCCTAAGATAATACCTATTGAAAACAACTAGTGTCTTCCTATTCAAATGCAATGTGCAGAAGAATATCATGTGTTTTCTTCTGAATAAATCTTGGTTGCTGAAAATCAATACACCATTGGCCGTCCGTGTGCTAATCTTCATCCCAATACACCAGACACTTAGCAGGAGAAGCTCTTAGAATCACTTAGCATCACAAAGGGTCACCTGAATGACTTCGTAGACCGCTTTAAATCGACATCATCACGAAGAGTACGCAACGAACGTTGCTCAATTTAGCTCATCCAAACAAATCAACCACCAGCTGAGCTGCAAAAGCGTATTCCATTACCCGAAAATAGGGGTTCAATCCCATCCCCAAAATTTAAAGGGGTTAAGCCAAATTACCCTCTCGAGCATGATTTCACGCTGAGTTCTTCTCCAACTCATTCTGCCAGTCTCTGCTGTGCTCGGTGTTGTAATGATTCCGAGCACGGTTTTACGGACAAGTGCAGATGTAAGCCTACCGCGTGACTTCACCCCTTCAACTTCATCCCCAACATCCATCGAAAACACCTTCCACATGACGTTCGACGGACATTGAGCACATTTTTATTACCGCACAATGTTCTACGCCTTGCCAATGCCTGGGTGATGTTGGAAGTGCTGAAAATTTTACCTCCAAACAGCTGCAACATTGTACGGCAGGAGCAGCAACACGGCGGGATACGTTCTAGATTGCCTCCAGAGGAAGTAACGGGGCGACGCCTCAAGGCGTTCATGGTGGGTGAACAAAAATATGAAGCATCGTGGTACATGGACAACACAAAAAAACACACGGACAAGGAGGAAAACAAAATATTGCGTACCATGGCGTGGTCGCGGCTCTACCCAACAAACGCGTTGGTGAAACACAGGACGCGACAGAGAAGCAACAGAAAACAGTTAAAGCAACAACAAGGAGCATAAGAAGAAAAAAACACATATCAGCAGCTGCTGCTGAACAACACTTAAAATTTATTGTTATATGCCTTGCTTTGCTCCTCGAGTGCTCAATGGTACGGGTACGGGGTACTGCAAGAGACGCTAGCGGCAGCCATACCGACGACAACCCGATCCGGAAGCACGTCATCACACGCAAGTGCCCAACCCCGATGGGGGGTCTATTGCTCATCCTTTTCGTCGACGGGTGAGACGGAGATAGAAGACCGAAGAGGCATGGAGGGAAAACAGGGTTAAGTTGTGATGCGAGGGCGAGGAGAGTACTTTATTTTTACTGTCCCCACTGAACTATCTTGCGCCCGACGTTTGTCTTATCTGGCCTGGCTCAATATCCGACCACCGATGGGTGAGCTGAAAACGTCCCTTAAAGGTGGCTGAAGCTTGTAAATTTGTATGCCGAAGATTTCCCACCAAGCTTCTCGTCCTTCGCTCCCGAAATGAGTATCAAGGGCCAACGCTTCAACTTGAGACAATGACCTTTGCTCAGGGTAGTTGTAGCGACAAAACAAAACAAAAATATAGGTGGAATCTACTCTGAAACTACACCCTTAGGCCTCTCCCGATTCGAACAATGAATGAAAGCAAGATATCCTTTCACCAGTTCTCGTTGTAACCCTAGACGGTGGTCGTCTTCCTTTTGGATTCGGGAAAAAAGGCCTTACTTTTGTTCCAGCTTCGATGGCAGAGATTTCTGGTTTCGAAAAACAAGGCTAGACCAGTTTTACGCACTTCATATAAAACCACCAACACAATCGACTCCCAGAGTGTACTTCTGCTGAATGTTTACATAAAAAAATGTTCTTAAATAAAAAAACACACTCACATACACACACAAAATACGGAAAACTCAACTGATAGCTGTACCAGGTTTGGGCTGAAATGGGCAACACTTTTCCCAAGCCTTCACATTAGTTTCAGCAGAGCCGCTAGGACTTTATGTCTTCACCTTCAATCAGTGTCGGCGGAGGGTTGCTAGAATTGATGTACTTGAATCAGTTTTTTGTGTTATTTCCTCTTTTTTGTCATGAATTATTTTCATTTACGGCATCTGCCCAGAGTTTGATAGGCTGGGGGTTCAGCATATCACAAGGGATGAACGAAATTATGAACGTCTAATGGAACCATATTCATCAGAAGTAAAAACTTTGGGGTCACGGATAAAGTTATGGCTTTCGCCTAATCAAACCGTCGCTTTACGACGCATCGGGCAGTGAAGAACTATCAACGAAATCTCTGGCTAGTTTGGAAAGCTGTTGGCTTTAATAATAATAAAGGGTGATGAGATCAGCACACAGGAGTGAGATTTAACAATGGATGTAAAATTTCATCACAAAACGGAAAGCACAAATATTATCTTGAAAGTTGTAAAAATTGCCATACTTTTTTGCACCAACTTTTATGGTTCTTTTTTGTCTCCAGTATACATGGTGTTTGCTTCTTGCCCCATTGAACACGCCCATGTGTTATCAAAAATATTCCAACTTATATTCACCATCGGACGATGAACCATTTTTCTCTGTCACGCTTCTCCGGGGACAGCTTAGACTGGGCACGGTCATGCCTTTTCCTTTTTCATGAACGGGTTTTTTTTTCGTGCCCAAATTATTCCATCTAATTTATTACCCTCTTGAGCTCCGCAACGCAAAAACAATACTTCCAAACGCTTCTTCACATACGGCAACACGCATCCATGTTCTCGTACAAAGAAAAACTAAAGTCTTTCCTTCTTTTTTGCCTTCCCATAAACGCAAACTGCTTGCAAATTTGGTTAAATTTAATCTTCTCTATGCACGATCGTCTGTGTATTGGCCTCAGCAGTCGAACATTAGGATGATATATTAAAACGTTTGGTAGAAAATCTATTTTAGCCTCTGTATGCTATGGTCGCTAGGCAATAGAATAGTCCGTGCTTCCGCAAAGATGATATCACCAAATTAAAGTCAAGCTGGCAACACTCTGCCGATATAGACAAAAACTAAGCCAATCTCACCGAACGTGGATGCACAACAACAAAGGGTACAGCACACCCCAAATTGATGGTCTCCAGCGACACATATGACAAAACTTGTTCTTCCTCATTTTAGTGTTTCATCACAAACGGATGAAGATTCTTTTCTGCACGACTATCTGCAAATATAAGCACATGTGCAATGATATTTGGCACTCAGTTGAATTTTCATCATCTGAGCCGGAGAGTGCACGTGTTTCGAGCTGGAAGCTTCTTTGTTTCCGAAACCATGTGTGCGGAAGATGGAAAATATTGCCGTGTCTCATAAAAAGCGAGTGATGTTCTACATGCACATAAGTCAAACATGTCGATGTCGAAATGCCTGGCAGACGTCGCAAATTTTTATCATCGTACAATAAACACATACGGGGGAGTGTGTGAGTGCGATCACAGCAAATAATGGGTGTGATACGGGTGCATAATGTTCACATGTTTTCGTTGTTTTTCTTAATTTTGAAAAGATTATGTAGAACACTTCATTTTCTGAAAAAGAGACTTGACAATAGTGATTTATTCTCGAAACGATTGTTGGTGGAAAAAAACGTTCATGTTAACCGCTAGACATTATCCACCGAAGGAAACCTCCATCACATTATACTTTAATTCAATTGCCTTCAATCGCTTAGCTTAGCGCTAGGCAACGAATTTATCATCATCTACGTGGACACGATTTGCGCTCACATCGCTAAAAAGTACCCTCGGGAAATGACTTGTTTACCGTTCGTAGCTAATTCCCTTGCTTTTCGGTGCTCTAACACAACCTCTCGCTGGCTTATCTGGCCGGAGTTCCATTCCCGATTCGCCCGTACCGACGAGCCACCCTCCTGCTCGATGTCCCGATGAGAAATAGATCATTAAATTTATCTTGCTATTTGTGTATATTTTATTTTCCTTCAATTCACTCTCCTCTTTCTCGATAGCGCTGTGATTGCATTGCACGTGCTCTGGAGCTGTCTGGAGCATTCCGGAAGGACGATATTGAAAGTCCATTAAACACCGTTTGCCGGTGCTGATCAAAACACCGGAAAAACAAACGCACCGTGCTGTTTGTCACGAGTAATGGAGTGAAAATGTTAGTTGCGATGCTTTCTACCAACTCTTGCAGTTTGCATCGTACCAGCAAAGAAAATTTACGACAATCCATCGCGTTCATCACCGTCCGAAGGCCGTAAATTGAGCTCGTATCGAGCGAACATCGGGCACGAAATCGTGTCTCATGACACGGTTCACCGAAGCCGTTGGCCGGGGTTGATGTCCTTCTTCGCTCGATCGGTTTACTGACCTTATTTCTATAGAAAGGTTTGACTTTGTACCCCGCTCACCGGTGTTCTGATTACCCAACAAGGTACTCCATCATGCCGCAAGCCCGAAGAATGCGTCGTCGTTGTGCGTCGAAAGCATCCTCCACGACGGCTTTCTTTATAACGTCATTAACATCGTTTCACGACCCACTTTCGCAGGACATAATCATCCTTCCGCAAAGTAGGGAGTTGTCAGAAGAAAAAAAAACCGAAAACAATCTAATTTGTACACCGATTTGGCAATTTTCCACCATATCCCGGTCGCTGGAAGAGCTACCGCGTGCGTCCGGTAATTGCGTCTATTCGTTTCAATTTCGATGACATCCTTAAACCGGAAGACAAACACAGTTTCTGCACGTTGCAAGCAAAGAAAAAGGCAAGACAATTTTTGGGAAATCAGGCCAACAAACAACCGGCTTCACTGTGGGCGTAACTGCAACTACCGCCCACCACGTGGATGGACAGGCCGGTAATGGAGTCATCTTCACATGCATACATCATTTAGCATCGGAATCCACCGGAAGCCTACTCGTAGCTATAAGTTCATTAATTTCAATTGATAATGCGCTTCGGTTCTTCCCTTAAGGGAATGCGGCCACGCTTGGACGGCTTGTCTGACAAATTTACGATTCTCATCATCATCATCGTCATCATCATCATCCTGATCATCGGTGTATCGTCGTATTCTTCAACCGCAACCACCGTAACCACGCGGGTGAATCCATCAAACGCTGATCCCTCGGAACACGCCCTCACTGGCGCAAATGAATGTGACAGCAGCAATTCGGATTCTTCGGCATCGTCTTTCGCTATGTTTAATGATCCACCGTGCGACTCCACCTCGAACCACAGGGTGGTCCATTTACATACGCAGCTCGTGGGACAAAAAGGGATAGGAACGGGAGGATTTACCGCGAGTCGTGTGACCAGTACACTGCGGTGCACTGTACCGTGGATTGAAATTCGAGAACTGAAATCATTTGTCTTGGTTACGTGCCATCCTGCGCTAGTTCACCCAGCTAGCCACGACATTAAATGCCCAAACATGACAGTACGGTATGGATGAAAAATACTTTGAATCCGTACCGCCTCGTGAGCCGACCGGGAGCATTTTTCGGATGGTTCCGAAGCAATTTAAATTCTTTACAAATAATTAAAATTTACTATCCGCCTGTACACGTACCGGGTACGGTGCGATAATAAATAGAGCTTGTGCGTGTAAGACAGCCACAGCTCGCAATACTTAGCAAGAGAAACGGGATGGGCATTGAACGAGCGCAATCACGATATGGCGACCACCCACAAATTGGGTCGTTCAAGAGAGAGTGACCTAGACAAGACCATCGAAAAGCTAAGAAACCTAAAAAAAATCGGTAAAAGAGTTGCTCGCAATTGAAAATGATTGAAGAAAACTATAGACAAAAACCTTCAAAACCAACCCTCACTCTAACCGCCACCGGGGAGATGAGGTTGCGCTGGGGATAGTAAACATTCGATTCTCCTGCACAAGAACATATGAAACGGTCACATACGCCACCGCACAGCATGCCCAGCATAAATACATGGTCCTTGCTCACGATCACCACCGATCGACGATGAAACAAAACGGTGAAAACCAGACGAAAGATGGGAAGAAAGAGATATAAATGTATGTTATTATTTTTAGCATTACACAAAATATTAATAGTACTCGACACCGACGGCTCCTACCCACCCACCAACATGACCGTGCGCGTGAAAGATCCGAGAGATCAATGGACGTTTGCGTTTGCAGTGCGTGTGGGGTGTTGCGAGAACACGAGCAACGCACCAACCGCTAGCTAGCTACCCTGTAGTGAAGATTTTCCTTTGTTTTCCTTACGATAATTTTACGCGTCTTAATGTTTTCAGTATGCGCGATCTCGAACAAAGCGGGCGCATCAGCACGATGCGTCCCAGACCGGCGTGTCGTCGGGGGTGTTTGTTTGCCGGCTATTTTTACTGAAGCACGATACATGCGTGTTCTTTCCCTCCCCGCTATACATCATCCCGTTCCCCGCTTTCCCGCACCTATACGTCCTCGTTACCATAAGCGTGGCGCTAACCAACGGAGAACGCCAGCTCGCCACCCGTTAATCCTGTCAAGAGGATTTTGTTCCGAAGCCTCAAAATGTGTACTGTGTAATGGTTAAGCGATAGGCGGTTTCAATGTGCGGTAGAAAAGATATTTGAATTGAATTCTCTATCTCCTACTACTGCAAGCAAAACGAACACCGGGTTGCCACTTTTAAGCCGGTCTCAAACGTGTACCAAAACGAACGATCATATCTACATTGATCGTGAGATCGCGTTTGCTAAGAATGGTTCAAAGCGAACGTTTTGCTTCTCTCTACCATTTTCTCCCACTCCTAATGCGCGTCCCGTAAGGCGTAGTTGAATTAGATTTATGCGAAAATCAACGAAATTTATGACAAAAAGGGTGTGCTGCCACGCAACAATTGAGATTAATTTTCCTCACTGAAAGATTATCCGCTCTCGCACGGTTTAAAGGTCTTCGGTGCGGTGCGACAACGACAAACGCATGAGGAATGAGAAATTTATGAACCTTACGAGTGGGTTGGTAACGTTTTTTCACCGTTTTGATGTTCAACCCCTCGCAGGCATGCATGCGAAGTAGTTAGAAACCCATATTTTACAAACATTATTACTGTAAATGTGTGACGTGCGGCATCGACCCGTAACAGGTAAAATGAAACCGAAAGCGAACGGAAAACAAGCTAAAACGAAACACAAAAAAGGATGTACAGGTTTTTATTTACTGAGTGCAATTAGAAGCATATTACTCTCATGGGAATGTCTTGTGAGCTTCGTTTTGGATTCGTTGCCGTTTGTTTCCAACTCACAAATTCGTCAATGGCAAAAAGTGACCGTCAAGTATCCGAATTTGTAGGCCATACAGTGGTAATATTGTTAGCAGATGTTGGTGGCATCACATTCCTTGATTTTTGGACTTTTCCTGTGGCCGTTAAATGATTAAAAGAATCTGAATGTTACCCTCCCAGTACATTTAAATATTTGGTCCAGGAGGAATACGCCCGAAAGCCTTCCATCAGTCGTCCATTCATAACTCATTAGCGCGACACCCTTGCTAATCTTATTTTTTTTGCATGCTCAGGCACCGTTTAAGCATTCAAAGCCTTGTAAATTATCTACAAATGTGTACAGCAATAACTGACAAACGCCGAGAAAAGGAAAATCGTTTTACGATCGTCTGAGCAGGTTGCATGTATAGCTGTAGGACCACTCCAGCGTCATGCTAAATTGCAGATTTTTTTATTGTTATCTCCTCGGTTCGCTGTTTTTACGACCATTTTTCCCAAGTCAGCCATCGTGTGAAAGTTGACCTACAGTGTAAAAGTTGACCAGAAATTGCATTGTTCTCGTTCATTTTATCATGCGCCACAAACGGTTCGCGAAAAGCGTATCGAAATCTGATGGTAAAGCGGCGTGCCTTGATGAGTAGTTAAACATTTCCATGTAAAATTATAACCAGTGGCAGTAGTAATAGCAATACTCCATATTCTAAACGATACTTCAGATGGATGGAACAGCTTTAGTGGGGCAATAAACTCTTCATCTTTACTATCGCAATCGCGATCTAAATTTTCTTTTCGGAATGCTTTTTCCTCTCTGTCTCGGCGCGCGATTTCACTAAACCACAGTTGACAGTTTCGTTGATGTTATTTTGAATGAGCTTAACCAAGCACATGCCAACCACCGACACCACGAGGGGAGCAAAAAAAAAATATATAAATGAAATCTCCGTAGGCCCTCATAAAACTCGTACCGTCCTAACTCTTTTACGGCACTTTTCTCGCCCGATGTCAACGGCACACATGCAACAAGCCCGTAGATCGGTACACATGATAGGCCCGCGCTACAAGCAACAAGAGGCACGATCCCCAAGGAGTGGGAGAGTGAACCGGGAGGAACTTTGATGTAAAGCACTCAAATATAAATAAAAAAAGTTTATCCCTTCATCTCATCACACGACTCGCAGTCAGCAGGGCGAGAGGGGAAAGATATCCAGAAAGATCCAGATTAGATTTATAGTGATTTGAATTTGACGAGCGGAAAGAATTAACACCATAACTCTTCAATTTTTACCCAAAATATACTGACTGTGAGAAAGCGACAGCAAAAATGTGTCGGCGCGGTTCGACAAGACAACAGAAACCGGGAACAACTGCCTTCCGGGAAGTGTCCGGGAGTGACGCTGGCACGCGCCCCGGTTGTGACATAGCTCTCGGTGGGCTCTGGAAAATGCAGCTGCCGAGTAGAGTGGAAAGTTGTGGCATGAGTGGGTGTCATTCGGCGTGATAAATTTTGTTTATGACATTACCGAACATACACGAATCTTCCGGACTGCAGACAGCATGGCCGGTGGCGATGTTTCGGGAGAGGTATGTAGCGCTAGAAAGGGTTTTCATGTCCTTCGAATTTCGATGAACCTCGCACTTTAAGGAGAAAGTGGTTGAGAAAATATCGTCGGTGATTACCATACACTTTACGCGGGAACATGAAAATCGAATGACTCTCGATGATCGGTGTGAAACGTGAAACGAAAATGTTTCATATAACAGGTGTGGAATCATCTCGGACCATAACAGCCATTCGTTCCGTTAGTTCGTTGTGTCTGCACGCGGTCCTCCTACCAGTAATCGCTTTATTTTTCAACTCAAACATTTTTACTGTCGTGCTACCGTTTTTCTCCACCAATAGAAGCAAACCAGATCGTTCAGAGCGGACACACTCGGAGGCAAGATATATGTGTGGTATCATAAATTATCTACAGCAGCAACACATCACCGCAAGAGCGGTGATTTTCCCGCACACAGGCTCGGCAGTGACGTGAGGGATTGCCGGCTATCGGATGGTTTATTTTTTCCCACTGCAATGCACCACTTTGTCACTCCTTCTTGGCATTGATGAGTGGGCCACAAACGGGAAGCACAACCTGCGGAAGTGCTACTTCCTACAAGACCAAGTGGTTATCATGACGATGAACCCGTAGGTCGCGCGCTCTCCCGATGTTTGATCCCAACCGTACCAGCGCAGTTCGCCAGACATCTCCACCATCAGCTATTTATACCACAAAACAATCAGTACTCAGAACGGTTGTGGCACATTTCCAAATCCGAAGGGAAAATGTATGACCCTGCTTTCCCCGGCTAGGTGTGATAATTAATAGCGTACCAGCGTATTCGTCCCTACTACGCAACCAGAAAATGTTTTCCCATAGAAGCATCAAAGTTGCCGACTATTGCGATTCAACCAAAAAAAAAAAAAAGAAGACGAGAGACGCCAAATGATTCACCGGGCCAAACTAAACGCCCACATCCCACAATCCGGTGGTAGTGGTGGTGATGAGGATGGCCAGTGGTTTCCTTTTGGGGTGAGGAAAATGTGGCTTTCCCTCCAACAACGATGAGTGGGACCGAAGCGTAAGAAACACAGCAGGGAAATCAGGCGTGGGTAAGCACTTCAGGGCAAAATTTGTCTGCTGTTGAGCGTTAATTAAGCTGGAAAATCCTCAAACACATACACACACACGTTTATGCATGCTCATTTTCACGTAACCGACCAACGTAACCGACGGGTTTTTGGTGGTTGAACGGAAAAAAGGTAACAATTTATCGACTGACCAGGGCATGACACTGAAAAATTAGCTGCCCTGTCGTGTGACCATGTGAGCATGGGCAGCATTATCACGTCATTTACACGTCGTCAACCATCAACCGGCCGGACCACACCACACCACATGCATGTATACACGCACACGTATATAGTGCCGAAGGCTCACATTTTTTTTCTATAAAAACTCAATCAATCGATATGCTTTCAATGGTGAAATTGACGTTCGTTTAAACTTCCAGTTAACACGCTCTACGTGGGTGTTATTCAATGTCAGCTTTTGAAGTGGTTTTCAGATTTTAACGGAAAAAATCCTTTAATTGAAGTGTTACATTTTGCTTGGAACAATGGATTAATATTGTGACACTTTTAATTGCATCTTGCAAGGATTGTGCTCCATTGCGCAGGATCTACCTTCGTTGGGTTTACGCCACAATTAAACTTTAAACCAAAAATATAAATTCTATTGGAAGTTTTCCTGTTTGACGACGAATTTCAATACACTTTTTTTTTGTCAAAAGTCAATTTTGAAACATGCCTTTGATGATGGCCCTTCCTTTAAACGACTTTCCAGTCGTTTAAAATATGCAATTGAAAACTTTCCAAATCAAGACTTCGAACTTCTTCAGGGTCGCTTTGATGTTTGCTGCCTTAGCAAAGTGTCTCTTCACACACTCAATGATAGGACCACCTGAAAAGTCATCATCTCTCACCTGTTGTAGTGTGTACAAGCGATATGATCAAACAATTTACCTCATTTGTATGCTAAACGTTTTCTAAAATGAAATCTAATTAGATCGATCGGGCTGACTAGCGTACGCTTTCGCGCCATAATTGTAAGGGAACGATTGGGAAGTGCTGTGGGATGCAGGAAAATATCGGGAAAGCATACAGGTTTGCTTATTTAAGGGACAAAGTGTCCCCCTGTGGTTGGTCGAATACTGCATTGCGGATGTTTTGCGTTTCTCCGTTCCCGTTCAATTTCCCGTTCAGTATTATGAGTCAGTCATTGTTGTAGGACGCCGTGTACTTTAATAATATACAATAAAAACACAGCAAGACCGAGCATTCCAACCATACTTTAGGATGTATATTTCAAGCATTTTCTTACGTGCACAATCAATGCACTTCATACTCTAACAGTTTAAACAACAACACGCATCAAGCCTGCACGTGCAAGAAAGCAGCTTAATGTTCCATCAAGAAGATACTCTTGCAACTGAGACTTTCCTTTCGTAAAGTACTAGGTGTTGACAACTTTTTTCCGACCTCGAGCTACACCATGTGGCAACACTTGCTCTACTATCATTGCAATTGCGACGCTCTGCTTGCCTGACCAGAATAATCAGTTTAGCACACGAACGATGCATTCGACTACTTCTTACAATGACTTAAGTCCTCAAGTGGCCCATCAGCACCTTCATCTTCGTCATCATACTCCGTCCGTTCGGATGTAGGTTTCGTTCGATGGCTATCGAGAAGTTGACCGTCGTCTCGTCGATTCTTGAACTGACTTTCACTATGCTCTTCAGTTGGTCACCCCTAAAGCGTACAAAGTAGTTCATTGAATGTGGTCATACAATTGATTTGCTACGAGCACGACGTGGCAAGGCAAAAGTTAAAGATACTCATACCATCAGTGAATTGCCGTCTTGTGAATGTAGGTGTCCTCTCCGTTTTCGGACCGCCGGGCAAAACGACAAGGACAACTGGCGGAAAGGATACATTAATTAGCTTCAGTATTCCAACCTCCACTAGCCGCGTCCCTTAATACGGAAAGTTCGGTACTCTCTCTCTCTCTCTCTCTCTCTCTCTCTCTCTCTCTCTCTCTACACAGCTTCATCCGCCGTACCAAACCACACACGATCGTTCTATCCTTCTTCACACATGCCACACGTGACCGTCATTGACCCTGCAAGGAATTCACTTGCGAGCCATCCTGTCGAGCCGCTTATGCGTGATGGGACTACCACACGTATATGTGTGTGTGTGTCGGCAAAGTAAATCGACCATATTGCGCCCACCGACCGCCTAATTTCTATCTGCTCCCATTTATCGCCCAGTCCAGGGTGTGGATAGTGTGCTAATTAATTGCCCCCCGGATCTGTTGGATTAATTAAAAAACAAACAACCATGCGCCTCCATCGTGTGTGTTTCACCCCGAACCCGCCACCCCGTGGTCCGGTTGGTCGATTTCGATGAAATTAAGTGCGAACAATAGGATTGTTTATTGTTTCAGTCAGAGTTGAACGATAGCAAGTGTCCGGGGCACTGCGGTATCCGAGTGCACCTGGTTTTGAAGAATCGGATGGTTTCCATCTTCGCGGAACCATGTTCGAATCGTCCGTGAGTTAACAAACGAGCACACACATACACAGTCGGCTCTCTGCTGGCACTATGATCCATCAAGTGAATCCAAGTGCGGACCGTCTTGTTGGGTGTTTCCCGTTAGCAGAATGTTTGGAGGAAATTTGACCGAAAACAATTATTTAAACAACACCCTCTCCCTCACTCTCCTTGTCTCTTCTTACCCCACGCACAGGGCGTTAGCCAACCGAAACCATCCGCTAAATCCGTTCCGTGAAAAGATTAATAATTATAAACGTTATTTTTGGTCCATTGTTGTGTTTTGGGAATGCTTTTCTTTGCTGCCTCCGTTTTGCTTCCCTTTTCTTACTGCTCCACAAGCTCTACCTTCAAATGATTTCCCATCCACTTGACTTGAAGCTTGCCCGGTGCATGAGAATACACAAATCTACAATAAAATCATTTCGAATGTGTTGTTGTGAGATGAAACGTTTCAACATACAATCAGGCCCACCCGTCCGTCCAAGCATGTAAATGCGCGCGGCAAAACCATCTGGAGTGCTAGCCTAAGCACTTCGAATACCGGCAGCAGGATTGCAGAAACAAAAAACGAAATTAAGCAAAAGCTGGTCGAAAGCAAACATCATCACACTAGCCTGCACACACATCCGGGGACCGGTACACAAGAAATGACATGTCCAAGATATTCATAACATGCTAATTTATTTTGATAAACATTAGTACGTACGAGCTGTTGGAGAACGTTTAGGAATTTTGGATGGACATTTTGGCTACATACACACTTGAACGCTTCAACGAACGCGCGTGGGTCGTATCCATTGGGCGACCAAGAAGGATTCCAAAATGTCTTCCCTTCCCGTTTGCCCGTTGACAAATGTTCAACAGGTGGACACGGTTGAGACGGTTTTCCGTTGCCGGTTGGGGCCAGTCCACATACACATACGCCGGACCGGACATTCGCATCCGCCGACTTGGGAAATGCTAAATTAGTTGCCCCGCAGCTAATTCCATGAATTAATAGACTCGAACGTTAAACGAAGTGCTGGAGATTAGTGTAAATTTGTGTCCTGAGATGCAGCTAAAGTGTCACTTGGCTGCGCCGCTTGGAGTGGCGGGCC
Organism: Anopheles maculipalpis; assembly: GCF_943734695.1. NCBI lineage: Eukaryota > Metazoa > Arthropoda > Insecta > Diptera > Culicidae > Anopheles > Anopheles maculipalpis. Next base: position 97,923,492 of record NC_064871.1, on the reverse strand, counting down.
CATTAAGCGTTATGTTTTTATTATATTTCATCTTTCGCAAACGATGCGTTATGACGGCGACTAATTTCGTTTTCACGCAAAACGAAACCGAAACAAATTGTACGGTGGATGGTGTTCCCTTGCGCTGTTCGCCAAAAAACTTTCCCCCTAAACACGTAACTCGATCGTTCTGTTCTAGGTTTTGGGTCTTTTTTTACATCGTTGCTTTAAGGATTCACTTGAAAGCTGCTACTGAGCTCGCGAGAAGTGATTAAGAAACTTTGCCAACGCCTCGTGATCATCATAAAGCCATGTAAGAGGAAAAATGTTGATAGTTTTCCTGCTCGTGGCATGGCACAAAACCCTACCGAACACCGTAACTGTCAAGAAGCACACAAGAAGCAAACCGTTCATTGTAAGCGCGTATTGCAACGCAGTTGTGCTAGTTTGACATACTTTTGATAGTTTTGCTTCTACTTGACTTTTAAGTTGGAAGTTCTCACGATCCGATTACGCGAGTACGCCACCAGGCGACGGTTAACAGCGTACAACTTTGGACCCTGTCTGCCAGCCTTTCTCGTGCGCCATGTAAAAAGAATAAAAAAGAACTCGATGTTAATTTTACAACTGATTTGTTTTCTCTGCTTTTGTCATTTTATTCTCCCCCAGGATACAATCGGCAAAGTTCGAGTAGCTCCAGCAGAGTGGCTCTTGGCAATTGCACTAACGATCAGTGCCTGATGTACTCGGCCTACAAAAAAGACGCTTGTACTTGGCCCCGAGTTCGACAAACATTCTTGTCACGGATACGACCAGCAGTCTACCATTTCTACACGCGTCCGTAGAAGTCAGGGAGCAGTAAAGCGATTCCGTCCCGTTTCCCACGGAACACACAGACACACGTAGACAACATGGAACGATGGAAAGTGTGTAAGTTTTATTAAACCTTCCATGCATACATTTCTACCATTCCATTCCATATTTTCCCTACTCACTGTAATTGTGGAACCAGCGTGGAACCAGGATCGACGGAACTTGCTCTATTTCTTTCGCCAGCGTATGAGCTAGCGTGGGGAAGGTTTCCTTCGTATGAACAAACTTTTACCATATAAACCAGAATAATCAGCATCATATGTTTGTGCGATGGAATGATAGACATACTCTGAGGAGAGCGACAGTTGCGACGTTGTAGGAAAGCGTACGAAATATGTTATGAAGGCATTACCAATTTATGTGCCGTGTAGTTTGGCAAATTCTTGTAATATTTAGCCCAACATTTACTGTACTCCAGATTGATGAAAATGATCCCGAGCGTAATGTGGGGCATCTCTCCCTCCCTCTCTCTTTCTCCCTCTCCTCTGAACTGCCATAATTATCACTGAGCATTCTGACATCCGTAAAACCGGTGATGAAGGTAATGTGATATTCCCATTATGACCCAAATATTCTGTATACTCCCGGTTTTCTGCCACTGACAGCGGGGGTTCGGTACATCTGTTTCATGAATAATATTCTTAATAAAAAGGTTCCAACCACTCACACCCCAAAGGCACACATACGCGGTCGACAACACCCTTGCCGGTTTTGACAAACATACACCGACCATACCTGCTGGTTGTCTGTGGTGACAAAGCAAGACACGCTTAGTGTACTTTTCCCCGGTTTTCCCTAAACATTGGCGTAGGACACTGGGGAGAGAATTAAAATTTTAACCGCACCATTTAACCACACCAAAATGGTATCAGTTTTATGCAAAGCAAGCAAGTCCTAGTACATTGTGACTGTCGTCAACGGAGACGGACACATGTATTCACGATGCTCATTTCCTGTCCATTTTTTGTGGCAAGTGGTACTGGAAATTGGAACCGAGAACACTCAAGTGTAAAAATAAAAGGGCAACGGTACATCGAAAGCAATGAATGCGACACTGATTTTGATGAAATTGCATTTTACCGAACTTCCCATGCGTGATGTTCCGGAGGTTTCGCGAGGTCTCCCGATGAGTGCTGTGCCGTCCATTCGCGCATAATTGCTACGCACTTGACCGTAAACCATCTGCAAATGCAAAACCATCTGCAAAATGAAATACCAAACAATAGTCGTTACTGACGACGCTGATGAAATCAATTCAACTTTCTTCTATTGTTCTGTTTGTTGTTCTCTTTTCCGAAATTCTTTTTCCCACGACCTTTCAGCAGTGCGTTTTTTTTTTTTATTTTTAGTATGTCTCGGCAGTCTCGAAGCACAATTACAATGTATTTCTCTCTTGTCCCTTCGAGCCACACGTGGCAATCATTTTCATATCCTTTTCCAAGGGAATCCGTGCGCCGTGCGGTACGCTATTTGTGTTTAATTAAAATCGAGCTTCAAAGCGCTCGATGAAATTGAGTTTTGACCCCATGGGACAACGATGGGGTGGAGCAATGCCGATAATCGACTGCATCTGATGAGCACTTGGGTGCACAACTGCAACACGCCGATGCCCATGCAGTGCCTGCAGTGCCACATAAGAAAGACAAAGATGCGCACTGGAGAACGATAACGTATCAAAAAACGCAGGTTGAACCTTTACCGTGGGCAGTTGACTGATAGATAGCACCTGTTTGGCAAGAGGATCGTTTCGTAGGATTCAAAAACCTTTTTTCCCCCTATTTGCTACTTGACATGTCAAACATTTCATCATCATCTCCTTCCGTGCTAGGATGCAAAGTACATACAATAAAGTGCTTGTCATTGGGAGTCATCCGGCGCTTAAACGAACCGATTGATCGCGGTTCACCGTATGCAGCGCGTCACCAACGCGTCACGTGGAATCCCACCGGCTTGATGAAGCGGATAAACCATCGTACATGATGTAATTAAAACGTCCAACACTGAAGAAACTGCCTTTACAGTCCCATGCGTCGGCATCCGGGTACATTGTAGTCCTTGCATCGGAACAAAAGCAACACACTGCATTGGGTGGAAAAGGTCACGGAAAATCGATGAATGAATTGATCCCACAAAGCCCTGGAAAGTAAATTGCCACCGGTCAGGATCAGCAGTCTCCCACTACGTTCTGTGGTTCGTTCCACACCGGCACAAAGAGTTGGGAGGCATTCTATCTCGCGTTTTTTTTATTTATTTCTTGTTTCCCGTTGCCACGTTTTCATCGCGCTCGTTCCACCAGTCAATGGCGGAAGGACTCATCGTTCAGTCGTCCCACTTTCTCGACTCCCGGAAATCGGCCAGTCGATCGTTAATACCAACGCCGCAAAGTTGGTGTGCGCTTCCGACAGGTGTCGACGTATGACACCGACTTACAGCCACTCGAGCACCCATCTCAACAGCACGGGTTTACCCGTTATATCGGCCGCTTGGTTCTAATTCTGGTGCTTCAATTAATCTGCTGCGCTCGAGCACACACACACCGCGACCTCGAACGGGTTGTACACTCTCGCACGCTCGGGACACGGTTCCATCGGTACAATCTTCATTCATAAAAATAAAAGCAACCCGGTACCTTCTCTGTAGCAGCTGAGTTTCATTCATTAGCGAGACTCGGCTGAAAAGCCTCGCCTTGTAGGACTCGAACAGCGTACCGCTCCACGATACGCTTGTTCTATCCCGCAAGATCCCCATTCGCCAAATCCTGCCCAAGGAAAAGCGTTTGCGTAACAGAAAGTCAAGGGAGCAGGGACTCAGTGGGAGTGGATTTAAATTCTGTACTCCCATTACACCAACACCTTCTGCTCTCTGGCATCTCGAGGCAGCCGAGGCGGGAAAGAGATCGAGCAATCGTCATAAGAGCGAAATTTAGAAGATCACTTTCTACATAACCAACGAGGGTGGATGATGAAAATAATTTTCCCCTTTAAGAACTGTACGCCCATGGACACACACATACATACCTAGAGCGCGACATGAGCCGCGTAAATCTTAGGGCGGTAAGAATGTCCTCAGTCCCCTATCGTACTCCGAACTCCTTAGAAAAGCAGTAGCGGTGTCCGCAAGGCGGCCGGATGTGTGGATTTATAATTAGATGCCATAATTTTTATACGTACGCAGTGTGTGTCTGTGTGCCGCCGGAGGACACATTTGTCGTTGGTTCATGCTGGCACTAACGGCCAAAGCGATTGCAATTGGCACTCGGCAGGAAGTGACACGTATCAGGAAGTGTTTCTCCCAGAACATAACACCGTTGGAATGATTATAGTTTTCCTTGCAGTTGGCGCTCGTAAGAAATTACAAGGCAAGCAAGATCATTAAAAGTTAACGCTTTGATAATTTGCTTTGTGTTAATTGAATTTTACAAACAAAGGCGACAACTTCAGTTACTTTGTGTAACTTTGTTGAAATGCTTTTGTGTCCAGAGCTATGTGTAAATTTTGTTTTTATGGTCTTAAAGGCTTGATGTGATGATATCTTAAGATTTCCCGGAATTAATATGAATATTTGTTTGGCAATCGATGAAGTTGGTTGTACTATAATGAATATACGCATAAAAAGCAAGCTCAAAACACATTTGCATATTTGCAAGCCATCTGTCGATTGTTATTTGATTCCGTGTGCCAAATCACAAAATTCCTTTCCTCATCACGTAATCCGCAAACACTGACTGGCGATGAATAATGATCTCACGCACCGAAGAAAAACAGCACAAAATGGCACGCTTTTCACACGCATTGCCATGTTAGGTTCCTTCAGCTTCGTAAGATACATGGTAAGAAGGAATAAAGCAATGGATTCGGTTCTATTTTTTTCTTCTTTCCTTTCTCCTACTCACCACCTTATCTCATCGAGGAAGCTGTTTTTCATTTTCCTCCACCCCGGAAGGCAAGATGAAACAGACGCGAATTTTTGCCAAATCATATGTAGAGACTCAAAACATTCACTCATTGCTGGCACAAATCTCCGACAAATAAATCTCGGCATAAATAAAGCACGAAGCTCGGAAAGGGCGCCCCTTTTCGCAAGATGTGGTTGATAAATTAAATGGAATAATTTTTCAAAACTCAACCATGCTGTTCCTATCACCACCGCAAACCAGCGAACCCCATGCGGTTTTCTCAGCTCCAGCCAAGCGCAAGAATCATTCCGAAGATGATCGACGATTTCGGTTACGTTTGTGCGTCAGGCAAGGGAACCAAACCTTCTTCCCACAATTTGAAGTTTTTCCCACAATTTGAGGCAAGCAAGGAGACAAAGGAGTGTTACGAATCCGAACCGAATCACCGAAAAGCTGTCTCGACTTTCTGGTTTGGGTCATTCATTCCGGTTCGCTTCCAGCGCCAATTGGCAGGGCGCAATGTAACACCATCAAACACAATTTCTTCTCGCATAACCGCACAAACCGCGCGAAAAGAGCTCACAATGTGTGAAAAATGATAAATTACTCGACTCCGTCTGACGGGAAGAAAAAAAAAGGCGCGCGCGAAGAAATTTTGGGAAGTCACTACCCGTTGAGTTTCGGCGAAATCGAAAGTGATGGCGAACCCGGTTATCCTTATCCGGGGACGGCGGCTTTTTGCGGCCAGAATCCTTTCTGCTCAATTGCTATCGGAATTGCTTTTTTATTTTCTTTTCGCTTGTGAGTTTTCTCCTCTTTCGATTGCAGAATACCTTCGAACATCTTGACAGTGACGGTTATGTTCGGTTTTTTATTAAACCAATCCAAATTCTTGTTATAAAAAATTTATTGTTTTGATATAAAAATTTCGAGACGTACATTTGGACTTTTGGAGTCTGATTTGGAGTTCCTCTGCATGGTTTCAAACCCTTGGTTCGATAACTGATGCAATAAAATCCGTTTATTCCCGCCAAAGCAGGACCGACAGGCCGGAAATACATTAAACCAATGTGAAACAGGGTACTGTGTCGCTTGATTGATCTTTCGGCGGAAATCAAAGACACACGCTCGAAATGAAGGTCTATTGGTCAAGGTATTTCATCGGTCAACTTGCTACCATACCCCAGCCAACCATCGATGGTTTGCAGGCCATGCAATATATCTGATATATTTTGCTAACCTTTACTGGGCGGGATTGACTATATTTGACAGCTTTTGAATTAGTTTGTGATTGATAGAAAGGAATGATGGGCCAAGGCGAGTGGATTCCAATGATCCCAACGATTGGCTTGATCGAAAATTTCAAACAAACTGCTTACCTTTGGCAGCTAAAAAAAAGTAGTAACATAAAATGGTGTAGGCTGTAGAGCGTAACGTAGATCTTAGTCCAAATGGATATAAATGGAACACAGCAATTCGATGGAAACATTTGGAAATGAAAGAAATCAAAGCGACCAATCGATGTGTTCAACCACGCTAGCCAGCTAAAATCGGACCTGTACTTGTTGATCCGTGGTCCGTGTGCTGGGTATTCAGGTTCACACTCAGGGCACCAGACAGTTTTCTCACTACGTTATCGAAACCGTTTGCCTAAAATTAAAACACTGTGTAAACATACTTTTTCATGGCAACACATAAAACAGAAACAGCCCCCGGTCGGACGGTGAGTGCATGTGTTGCTGTTGCGGCATCTTCCCTCACTCGTGCTCACTGCTCACGGGGACGTTCTCTAATCGTGCTCTTTCCGTCACTGTTTTTCACCTTTCATCGCTTTCAATTTCCCACCACCCGAAGAGGGTGGTGCGGCAACACCCGGCGAAATGGCTCAAAAGGAGCGAATCCCCAAATGGATGTGCCTCGCCGGGATGGTCGAATACCGAATGACTTCATTTATCTCACATAACACCACAGCAATCATCATCAAATTCAATAATCGCTTACACATTCTCATCATCCGGTCCGAAAACACACCGAACGGGACCGGTGTGCGGGAGATCTAGAGGAAGTAGATCAGCGCTCCTTTCCACAACCCGAGAAGTCCCTGTGAAACTAGAGATTAGACGGCACTTCTACGTAACATCGTTTTCCGAACCCAACCTTTATTTTTATTTTTTTTTTTTGGGTTGGCCATTTGGGTGTCATTCAACGAACCATTACGTATGCCGCTTTGGGGCCCGTCTGTAGGAGAGCCCCGAGTTCCAACTCCGAGCCACGTCAGGCTGAAGTACATTAAATATACATAAAACCATCAGCACAGGTCTTCAGATCTAGCTTTTACGGCTTTCCGACCACTCGTGTGTCTCATGCCTCGTGTGCAGATTTCCTAGCAGTCTGTCATTGTAAATCACTTTACATAAAATTATTACAAAAATTTTATACAACAGAATGCAACATTTTAATCAAGTGCCTAACATTTTCTACCACAACGAATGTGACCCAAACAAGTGTACATTCTTAATGGCTACAACATCTCGATTACCAAAAACCCATTCATCATTCCGGGAGCGAACAGCACCTCCCTCGAGAGTCCAATCTGTGCAGTAACTGTCCCGCCCGTACAGTAAAATGCGATCGTAAATAATCTAGAAACCGTTCTCAGAACTCGGCTTTAAGATGCATTTTTCTTTGCTTACATATTGGGGATTTCTCATGCACTCAACAAATCGTCTTTTCTGTTTGCTTTCTTTCCAGAGATCAGAGAGACCTATCCTTCGTTTATGGGCACCCGTTAGACATAACAATAACGTTTAAAGGAATCCTATGCTGCTGTGGGTGTGCACTCCCGATGCTCGTAAAAAGTAAAAGTAACAGCCCATCCCGTGAGACGAGCGCTGCCGTGCGCTACTACCAGAGTTCCCCAAGTCCCGGATTGGTGACGCATTCTATTGCCCACAAACCCCGAGTCCGGATGACTTGTAGAGAGAGGCTGACCACATTCTTTCAAGATGCCACAGAGTGACAGTTTTATAGGAATTTCTTACCTTCTTTCCCTTTCTATCTCTTTCTTTACAGCATCCCCTCATCGAACCATAAACGTGGAAATATCGAATGATTTCAAACATACACATTAAGCATGACCACATGCATGCAACAGGAGCAACGTATGCGTCGACGATTTGTGACCAGTTAACGCTCACTAGGAACGAAGGCGTGATCGATGGCACGTGGAAGGAGTTAATTAATGGCATACTCGTGCGACACTTCAATGATGCCCTGACACTGGTTCATGTTGGGCATCCAAAGGAATGCAAACACAGTTGGAAATATGCTCACAAATTACTGATTAGATTAGTGATCACCGAGTGTAGCGTTTTTTTGTTTTCACAGTTTTGTTGTAATTATGGGCTTTGTTTGAAGACATTCGAACAATCGTGCTTTTGGCCGATTTGTCTTTTCCTGCTTACTGCCGGTAGTTTTCGAAATCCTTCGACAGCAATCAGAAAAAGACGCCTCGGTCAGTAAGCTTCCGTCGAGAATCCGTGTCTGGATGGTAAATAAATATTTTTCGATGCAAATGTAACAATGTCTGCGATTTCTTCACAATATTTCGTTACAGAATATTTTTATTCGTTACTGCCAGAGAGCCTCATACGTTGATTTACCACAACTAATCCTAACCACTCGGAGATTCGTCAAACTCCGGGTACATCTCCGCTAGCAGAATATCAAATAGGCAATACATTAGATGCTTGTTCAGCACCGGTGACTGCAACACATCGGCTACATTGCCCAGTCCCCGGCGTAGGTCTTCCAGCCGCTTTCGAGCCTCTTGCTGTCGTTTCAATAGCATTGCCGGAGTGGGTTCCGGCTGCTTCCGGAGAAATACGTGCTCGCGTAGCAGATTAATGAGGAAAGCCAATCGACTCTCTTTTAGCCCTGCCCGTATCAGCTTCGCAGTGAGGGAATTGATTAGCGTGTCGACGGATTTGCGGGATACGCAGCAAAATGCCAGCGCCAAACGGACGATTATGAAAGGCGCGTTGAGTACTTTGACCACTGTGGTGAGAAACGAAAGAAATAAATGGAATTTTTACCATTTTTCACTATAGTAATAAGGCAGTTTTCGGTGCACATACGAATATAAACGAAGCATTGCGATGGGCCACGTACGCTGTGTGACAGTAGTGTTGTAGTGTGAGTATTTTTGGAAGCCTTTTTCAGCTCGAACAAATCTCCGAATACGATGCTTTGGCCGGGAATTTTGCTTCTCTTCTTAATCGGTTCCTTCTCCAACACAACGTCCTCTCCAATGTCAGGACTAGAGGGAAAGATCAAATGTCAAATGTTTTCATACCAATAGAACTCCGCCAATGAAGATTGTACCTTTGCTCGATGGAATGCATAAAAGTAGTCATAAAAACATCCAAACTTTGGCCCTTCTCTTTGCGAAGCTTTTGCGTCACAGAATTGTAAATATTGTTGCTCGGATGGACATCGTTCAACGCGTCCCAAACCGTAGGTGACTCGGTGGCTTCGATGGGTGCACCGTCAACGGCGCCTCGGATGACTTCCTTGAACTTGGAGCTAAATTTTGTACTGGTCCCACTGATTCCATCGCTTCCTCTACAATAATAAAAAGACAATATCTCATTCGAAAATTGAATAATTCTAAAAACGTGTTTCCTTTTTACCGTTTATCATATGGTTCGCGTATTTCCCGTCCTCCGTAAACCAAGGTAAAGTATTCGGACGTTTTGCTGAATTGTTTGAACCATTTCTCTTCCAGCTTCAACCGCACACGATCGTGTGCTTCCGTGAGTGTACTGACCGAGGTTGTATCTTCACTGCCAAGTAGACTGCCGGTCGATTTCACCATAGACTGATATTTGAGAAACAATTTTTCTGACTGCTGGTGCAATGAAGACAATTTCGTGGGGTCCGTAGTGATGTGGGGATCCTCTAGCTCTCTGTTTAAGTTATCTACAATCGAAATGTGACAGTAGAATAGCGCCAACCTTCGGTTTGGTCTTGTTCTTACCAACATCCAAATAAAACTGCAACAGCTCTACCGAACCTTCCTTGATCAGAAACTGCATAAAATAATACAGCTTGTCCTTATCTTCCCATAGAATCTCTTGCGCGACACTTATCTCCACGCCGCACTCAATCTTTCGTAAACTGCGACCAACAAAATCGCCCAAAATTTCTACCTTTTCGTGGCCTTGTTCTTTAGCCCCATCCGTCGCTTTACGGGACGCGTCCTTCACGCGCTTATCAGTGGCAATTATGATGAGTAAATTTATCAGATTCGGATCGGCGATAACATCCATTATTGGTAACAGCACCCAGAATGTCAGCAACTCTTTGATAAGGTTAAAGAAAATCTTGCAACTCGTATTCTCCGCCGTAAAAAGCCTAGGTATAAGCACTTTGGCTACACCGCGCAAATAGTTCAACTCTGCCCCGCGGTTCAAAACTGCCGGATGGATCGGGTACTCATCTATGACGAACGTTTTGGCCAATTTGTCCATTGGAACGTGATCCACGAGTAGCATTTTGGCAATGATTTCGTAGTGTATGAAGACGGTCGGAAGCAACCGATTCATTATCACTCCCGGTGCATCGATTTCCTTCGCTCTAAGCACTAGCCGACAAAGTGCATCCCGGAGGGTGGATTTCAGGTGATACAGGAACTCTTCGTCCGGTGTTACCTGGTTGTACCAGCTGCGAATAAAATTGTCCAGTATGTGCGTAAAAAACCTATCGATGGCCTCGTCTAGTGGACGATCGATCAAAAATCCTTGCGATGGTTTCGGAACCAGCACGTTGCGGTTATGCCGCGGACAACGGTCATTGCCACAGACGTCGCACTCGTGCTGATTGGATCCATCCTGCAAGAGGAGAAGAATCATTTTCGCTTATCAACGCTAAACCAATCTTCCTACAGGTAAGCGAAGGAAACCTACGTAATCCTTGAAGCCAAAGAAATCTTTTGCCTTCTGTATGTATCTCCCGAACGTGTCCTTATGGTTTAGTACAAATACTGCCGCGGCACAGCCATTGATGAAGAACAGCAGTATCGTCAGACCGATGATAGAACTGTGACGAAAATTAGCGAATTTATGATTTTATTACTGTGATGGTCACGAAATCAGACCCTTTCGCATACCTGAGATACAGTGTGCTGATCAGTGCAGCAACCAGCACGGCAGCAGCAACAACACGAGCGATATCATCTTGGTAAAATTTTAACAACACTTCCTTTACATGATAAAACAGCATGCTCCTCAGCTGAGAATGAAGTACTCGATGAATGTAGACGTTCTTATCACTGCGTGCAAGCGTGCACAAGATGAATTTTACCACAATACAAACAGATAACTAAATTCCACACAAACAATCTGCATTTGCCTTCGTTTGACGTTTCCAGTCAGCTGTTTGGCGTTGCTGCTCCAGATCGATGTTTGTAAACATTCTCTACGCAGCCACAAAGTACGCAGCCACATTTGATATTCGATAAAAAGAAATGCGCGTTTATTTTAGTATTTTTCCACCTTTCCTTTCACAATTTTCACCGGCTCTACCGGCCGATCATTTTTGTCAGTTTCGACCAATCCTATTCTTTTTACCACCTGCATTCCCGTGTGGATCCGGCCAAAAATGGTGTGCTTACCATCGAGCCACTGCGTTGGACCGAGTGTGATGAAAAACTGTGAACCATTCGTATCAGGACCCGAGTTGGCCATCGACACAATCCCAGCGCCGGTGTGCTTTAAATCGCCGTGAATTTCGTCCGCAAATGTGGCTCCATAAATTGATTGTCCACCGCGGCCGGTTCCGGTCGGATCGCCGCCCTGCACCATGAAGTCTCTTATAATTCGATGAAATTGCGTACCATTGTAATAGCCGCGGCGTGCTAGTTCAGCAAAGTTTCTGCAGGTATTAGGTGCATGCTTCCAGTACAATTCGATCGTAATTTCGCCCATCCTGGTGGAAGAGTAAGAGGAATGGTTGATGGGCTTGTTTGCTATTTGGTGCTTCTTCGACGGTACTAACGTGGTCTCAAATGCGACGAAGTGGGGCTGCCACAGCTTGTCTGGAATACCTCCGGAATTTGTTGATTGAACAGCAAGCATTTTGAATTGTGCTTCACGTTTAATTAATGGATGCAAAGTCGCGTCTGTTTTTTCTTTATTTTTTTTAATCCCAAAAATAAACAAGTTGACCGGCTGTCAGCAAATGTCACACGGATGCACACTGGTAGAGGTCATTCTATCAGAATTTTTATTTATTTTTTTATTCTCATACTGTTATCAGAACTATAAATATCGGTTTATTATATGCCTTTGATTCACCAATGTTTTCGAAACGAATACTTAGAACATTTCATAAAACCCGTTTTTAATTATTTAATTTAAAATAGACCGTTGTCACGACACTTTGACCTGCGCTCGAAGCACACTGTCCACGCACGGACTGTCATCATTCCCTTTTCAGAGGGAAAATCTGTTGACGGTTTTCCTTTTTCAAATCAAACGAACAAATCCGAGCCAGTGGCCGGGTCAGCGGCGGCAGTGTTTCAGTCTTTACAATCCCAACTGTGATAGCATTAACATACTCCACAAAATGTGTTAATAATCGTGTGTTTGTACCTTTCTTACTATGATTTATCTTCTACTAAACGCCCTTGCTAACATCCAGTGCTTTTTAACATTGTTTCGCTTGCTGACAACCCTTTAACCCGCGTCGTAGTACGGTCGGCATCCCCGGGAAATACGTGTGTTTAACTTGCTCTTAAAGCATGGAATCGGAAGGCTTTTTAACTCCGCGAAAGCTAATTCAAAGTGCTCTTGCCCGCACATCATCCCGTACATCGATGGCTTCTTCGCCATCGGTAATGGCAGTAAGGACGCCGACGTCACTGTCACGGAACAGCTCCAGCAGCTGTAACACCACCACCGGCAGTCGGTTCAATCTGCTACCTGTGCTCCAGACGCCTCCTTCGCGCATTTTTAAAGGTCGCATCGTCAATCCCTTCGAACCGCACCTGACCGAAAGGTTTCACCTGCCAATGATCGGAAGCCCTTCACTGTTCCAGCGTCCCAGCACCCCGAATAACAGCAGCATCACTCAGTTCGAGTGGACGATTGACGAAGTGTCCTCGCTAGGGCCGGCAAACGTAGAGCCGCACGAAACACAATTCATCGAAACGCCAGACCCGGTCGCGGAGGCTCGTGTACAAGCGGCAATCAGCACCTACTTTAAGGAGCACAGTATAGTGCCCAGTCCCATCGACTGTCCTTTAAGAAATCAGAAAATCCTTCTTTCAAAGGACTCCATCAACACCACGTCCTCAGCTAGTGGGACAGGACAGGCTAAACGAAAGCATCGCGATGGAATATGCCAAACCGTACTTTCTTTCCCACCCAAACTTCCCCAGGATGTTGAGGATATGCTGCAAAAATATCTAACATACAACGAGGTACGTAAACAAGGTAAAGGTGAAGGAAAGATTAAAGCAGCCATAAAAACAAAGCTTTTTTACAGGATCAACAACAGAAGCATGATGTCTCGCTGGACGTTTCGTCTGCCAGCAGCATTGATCACGACGCTCGAGATGCTTCTTTGCGTCGTAAGCTGTTCAACACATCCGCGGCCATCGACGACCGGGACAGTGACAGGAGTGGTACAAGTCGGTATGGAAATTCTATAGATGATTTCGATCTGCGAGCCCTAAGTCCAGCACCGCAATCACCGGAAGTGGTTGTAGTTCAGGAAAAAGCGAGCGAACAAGACCTGAAACGCTCACGATACTATGGATCGCAGGAAATGCTGAACCATGTTCTGGAGAGCGATGCCGATAGCTCATTCGGTGCGCTTTCACCCATTTCAAAGAGCTTAGCCAGCATATCTCCTATCGATGCACTTGAACAGCACAATTCAGACGCGGATGCAATTTACCGCAGCACGCCAGAGCCTTCCACCACATTCCACAGCGAAAATTTGTCGGTGGAGCTGAACGAAAGCCGGCAACATATGAGCGGTAAGCAATCACAGAGTTCACAGGTATGAGATCCAACAGGAATTAATGACCGATTTGCCTTTTTAAGGTTCCATAAAGCATACCGAACTGACCAACGTGCTGGCGGAAGCGAATCTATCGAACGATGGTGAAAGGAGTCATGCCCTTTCATCCCAATCTTTTGATTGCTCTCAGATGACGCATCACTCCACCACTCCGTTGCGTGGCTACCGAAGGAAGGAAAATCGCCGAACAAACCGTAAGAATTTGTCCCAATCATTTCTGCAATTTTCTGACAAGGATCCTATCGAAGAAAGTATTTCCACGACAGATACTGATTCCGACCTGCTTGTTAAGCGAAATATGGCAACGAAAGCTTTATCCCCAATTAAAGAAATAGCTGGTCTGTCGGATAGTGTTCTGCGTAGCGTAAATTTCTATCGCACCGATAGCGGATTCAATGAGGAAAGCCATTGTAACGATTTTGTTCACGAACTGTCCGACGTTTCAATGCTTTCTGAAGATTTCTCAAACACTCCGGGAAGGAAGAGGCAGGAAGCGATCCCTGACGCCTGTCCCGTTGACTGTAGGCAATGATAGTTCCTCGGATTTAAGACTGTAAAAAAGGCAACGCGATCGTAAGTCCTAATTATGTTGTAGATCGAAATCAAAAACTGTTTCGGCCAACTGACTCTAGCAAAATTCATACCTGATGATAGCTCAATTCTGTTCGCAATATTTAGATAACAATTTTACACAATTACAATCGATTTTAACGAAAAGTGCCGAACTGTGAGAGAGTGTTGAAAGAGTGCGATAAATCGTAGAGCATTGAAGAGAAATTTTTTTTAACATTTACGCAGGTAGAACACATTTTAATTGTATAGCACTTAATAAAATATTTTATCATACTGCGAGAAATATGATTACAAAACCCCGAAAATGATCCTGCATGTCCTTCCTTTTGCTTTTCGTCCTTCTTTCCAGCAGTGTGCAACATTTCATGAGCAGCTTGAATTGTTTCATCGTCTGTCAGTTGTGTGTGTGACAGGTTGTTTTGACAGCACTCCTCGGAGGAAAAATATACTGTCGGTCGCTTTGCAAAACTCGGCGCATCTACCTAAACTTTGACCAACCGATCGCTTCTCTGCCAATTCCTGCCCTTTCTGGTAAGTTAATTGTGCGCTCAACAATATTTTGCACAAGAAAAGCCTTCTTGCAACTGCCGGCTGATCAATGTTTGTCCCAATTTCTTTTCATCCAACCTTAATTATGTAATGTGTGTGTGGTTCGCACTGGAACGTCAAATCCCGTGCCCGAATGTGTATACAAATCGTACAGTGCCCGGAATAACGATGGGCCACGGTCACGGACACGGACCTCCGTACAAAGTACCGGACGCATCCATCTACAAGGTAGCCGATGCACCGGAACTGGTGGAAGTGGAACGCGCTCTCGCACGCCGCGGACTGAAGGACCCATGGCTACGGAACGAAGTGTGGCGCTATAATGTGAAGCAGTTTTCTACTCACCGTTCCCGTCTGGTTACCTTCCTGTTCAAGGGATTCCCGCTCGGATTCGCCGCCTTCGTTGCTACGATCGGTGTAGAATACGCGCTCGGCATTGATTATCACGGAGGCCATGGACATGGTGACGCTGGACACGGTCACGGAAACGAGAAGGGACATGGAAGCGGTCATCATTAGCCGATTGTGGGCACTGATGTTCTTTGTTGCTGTCGTGCATTAGATTTTATTTCCAAAATTCTGCATCAAGAATAAACGAGCTCGTGGTATTGTAGCAGAAACGAACAAACCAGCGTGGTTTAGTGAATGTACGAAGATATTCCACAGAGAGAACCTGTATGCTAGATACTTAGCTCGAAGCCCTCGGTTTTAGCTCATCGTAGCACGAGCGCAGGAAAATGTACGTTTTTTTCTGCGGATTGTAGTACTCGTGTCCCTTCGACCAATCGTACCCTACGGCATATGCAAAGATCTGACCGTTACTGTTGAAGCAGCACTTGGTAATCGATTGATCCAACGTCTCGGATGATTTCAATTTGGTACGAGCGTCTTTGTCCCAGAAGCTGAATGTTCCATCCGAACCCACCGTAGCCAGTGTACCGTGAATCGGATGAAAAGCGATATCGTTCACTGCATAGATGTCCTGATACCCGGTCGATCCGTTCGAACGATGGCACTTGAACGTAAAATTATCCTTCGGATTCAGCGGGCTAACGTACTGAATTGCTACACGTCCTTCAATACTGCCGAGCGCGTAACCGGTAGGTGCCTTCTTTTTATCGCGAAACACGGACACCGTCCGATGTTGGTACTTGAGCGGACTTTCCTGTTGCTTGAACTGCGTCGGCTTATTTTCCAACGAGTATATCAGCACGTGTCGTCCTGCAGTGCCCACGACAGCCATCGGATAATCCACATCCGCACAGTAGCAACGTTCCGGTAATTGAATTGACAGCATGGGCTGCGGCGTTCGTGTATCCCAAAATTTTAGCATTTTATCCCACGAACCAGTCATTAGGCACGTGTAGTTCGTACCCTTGATCCAGTGGCAGGTTTTGATTGCGGCATCGTGCTGCGCTACCTGGGCCACCTGATCTGACGCCAAATCCCAGCACTTGACCTGCTTGTCCGTCGAGGCGATAAACACTTTGCTGCCATCATCCGCCCAGCACACATCCAGCACCGGACCCCCCATCGTTTTGATGGATTTCGGTACAGTCTTACCGGACTGTTCCACTTCCCAACAGCGCACGCTACAGTCCCAGCTGCCAGCGATGAGAAAGTTCTGCTGCAACGTTGCCGGACTGAACTCCATCGCCGAGACCGTGTCTTCCGGCGGTGAGGTGACCTCAAAGTCCTTCATCGGATTGGTTGTGGTTGTGGCGGTCGGGCTTCCAAAGCCTGGATTGGCACCGAGTGTCTGTGTGCCAAACATTGCGCCGTTGAAATGCTACCTAAAACCCTAATAGATTACTGGCTTAACTTTGTGAACAGTCCGAAGTTTTACTATCAACAAAACAATCACGGACCTAATGACGCTCTAGCGCTGCTGTCAGATGTGCTTGTCGAAATTTGCCGGCAAAGTGCGATGACAGTTTGAGTCACCTTGGCAGACATCTTGGCTCACATGGCGGCACCCATGCGGCAAGTTATCCGTTGCACATGTTAAAAAAAATCAAATTTTATCTTATTCTTTCTATAATCTATAATATATTTTATCTTATTATATTCTACAATCACAAAATGTCTTGACGTAGCTGGAGGGATTGAATCGCCCAAGCTCAAACTTAGGCTTCAAATTGAGAAAAATCTGATGATGAATAACGAGTGGTTTTGAGAAAATGCACTATTTAAATCGTTTCATCACCACTGACTCGCCTATTATTTTTCTAAATCAATTAAATTTAAACAAATAGACACGTTCAAATAGCATAGACACGAAATCAAATAGAGAGCAACCACCCCCCATAGACCTTGTCACCGTCTGGATAGCAACATCGCATAGAAATGCTGTTCTACCGTATAGACAGGTCTTCAGGAGGGAATGCTTGCTTCGGCTACCTTCGGATGACACAACTACAGCTGCAGTGTTCAATTCATGCTTCACGCGGCATCGCTACATATTTCGAAACATAGCGAGCATATTCCGCTGATGTCCGCCGAACAGTGCTCACGCTGAAGCACCGCGTGAACGTTTCACCGCCGTACTAGAATTTTTTCTGCACCTTTCACAAAGTAACACTTCAAAAACGTTCAATAAATACAGTGATTTCGTGAATTTAAATAATTCTGAGAGTGAATGTGCTCGTATCGCGTGTAAAACGGGCAGGTGGGGTTTGTTGATACCTTTGTTTACCTTTCGTGCTTTGTGCAGTGCTTGCAGGGGTGAGAAAAAGAAGCATAACTCGTGTGTGCGTCTGTGTGTGTTAGCTAAAATAGTACAAATTATGCTCGTTCTGCATACCTGTTCCTTGGTTTACATATTTTCAAACGCTGGCCGATCGTTAAATGCTCGGATAAAACGAAAACCAACAGAAAAAAGGCCAACAAACGTGCCAGATGAGGATGACAGGGGGTGAAAACTAAGGGTAGAAAATCGCACATCTACCAACAACACCCACAAACCGGCTTAATGTTTGTTTGCTCTTTTTCCCTTTCACACGGCTGTGTGTGTTGTAGCGCGTTCTCATCGAGAGACAAACGAAAATTGGCATGCCGGGGAAAGGAAAACTCACCCCGCTTACCTGCCTAGCAGAAACATCACCTGCCCCCCGTCTGCCTGTTCTATAGAATTTGTGTTCGTGAATGGTTCAATTAAAAATTACCCGAATTACCCTCAGCGCAGCAACATAGCTAGCCAGCAACATAGCAACATCCATCATCAATCGATGTATGCTGGTGTTGGTTGTGTTAAGCCCCCGCCAGTGCGTTGCTGGTCATCCATGTAAAGCGATCGTTTCCTTAACAACCGCCGCGGTTGCTTGTATGTGTGCGTAAGGGTGTGAGTTTTCGGCCCCGACAGCATCACCGTCGCGCATCATCTCAGCAGCATCCGCACACGAGAGGGGTTAGCGCTGACCTGGGATGTGGACCAGGCAGCCGAAGCAGCGTACTGCGAAGAGTAGGAACACGCGAAGAAAAGCAAATCCGCTTTGGTTCTTTGCGCGATTTGCGTGTTTTCGATCGTTTCGATCTTTTGCGCCGAAGCTCACTTGCGTTGTGCTGTGTTAATTCGGCATTTTTCTTGCTTGTTGGTACATGAGAGCCGTGTTGGCAGTTGGTTGAATTTTTCATACTTGCGTAATTCCGTAATATTCGGTGTGCAGAACGCGGGCATGCAATTGGACATCCCCTAAAATGCAACTTGTTGTATATTTTGCAGTGTTGTTCCCGTGGGCCGTATCGTGTGTTTCAGCCTGTTGTGTAATGATTAGTGCCAGCTAGCCCGGTGCGAAATCTGTTGGTTTAGTGGGAAAAGGTTAAAAATTGCAAGCTGTGCAAACGTGCAGTGTGTGCGTATGTGTACGCATGTAAACGTGCGGTTTTCCTGTCGTTTACCGATATCGGTTCAGTGCTAGAAGGGAGCACCTTGTGCCAAGGGCGTTGGGAGGGAGAACGCCATAAAAAATTGCAAAAATATAAAAAAAGAAATAGCAAAAAAAGTGCCGTGTGAGCAGTGAAGGGGGTTGAAAGTGTGTGGGGCGGGGTGGTGCGTCCGGCGTCGGGACGCGCAACGTGACGAGCAAAAAGGCGCCAGCATGATGTACGCCAGCAGGAGAAGTGATCGTTCTCGTCCTGGCACTCGTTTTGCGCCGACGATCGACGACGGGTGGGAACGGGCTGAATACCATCAGCAGCAACCCCAGCCACAACAACAGCAACGACATCGTCAGCATCGACAAGGCCAGAGAGATGGTCGCGTCCGTCCATCGGCGATCAGTCGCGCGTACGCCAACGCTCGACTGCTGGTTTCACTTGGCACGTTGGCACTGTTGGTGACGTCGGTGATGGCGGTGGGGGGTGTGTCATTGACCGGATCCAACATTGCCAGTGTGCAAATTTCAGGTGCAAGTGCAGCACGATGGACGAAGGCCACCGAAACCGGTTCCGAACTACGGCGGAAGCCGCGATCGCCGATTGGATCGGGCAGGAAAGAAGCGCCCATAACATCGCCCGAAGAAACAGAAGGTATGCTTAACAGCAAGATGCTTGCTTTGATTAGCCCCCACGCTAATGGAGTTGAAATTTAAGAACGTATAAACAATACCTACACCTAGGCCACCAAAAAACACTCGTCACGAATGTTTGGTGCCTGCCTTAAATGCCGTTGAAAGAAAAAAAAGGAAAAAACGCCTCAAGACAAGCGCACAGAATCCAAACGAGCTGGAATTAGGAAACAGCTTGTTAACGTGCAAACAGATTTGCCTCTCAAGGAAAGCAATAAACCGCTCTGCAGAGCGCAATGAGATCACCTGGATGGGTTGGTAGCGCGTCTTGTGTGCGTGTAATTTTACTTCGCTGCTCTTAAGCGCAAAACAAATCTCAAAAAAAAAACCCCCCAAATGCTCCCTCTCAAATGGGGCCTCCCCACCGCCCAACTGTTAAGACAGTAAACGTAGCAGCTTTTTGCTGCGTGTTTACAATAAAAATGCTCCCCCGAGATACGACGGCATCGAGACAAGAAACACGCGATGAGAATTTCGCTCGATTTCGTGTTGCTGCTGCGCCACCTTCTTAATAAGGCTTGAAATTTGAGTTCAACTCCTGCTACACTCAAAACGTGCGTGTATACAACGTGTTTTTTCTTCATTTGTGTGTGTACTTTTTTTTTGTACTTGCTTCTATCTCAAAGTTTACGCAAAATGTGCGCAATGTTTATATTGCGGTTTGTTTTACTTGGTCCACGCTCGTCTCTGCATCTGGATGGGAAGATTTCCGTACAGACCATAACAAAATGACTGATCGTTGAAAAGTCTTTGGCGCTATGGTGTGAGAAACCCAGTCTGTCGAGCTCTGTATAACTAGATTAAGTTGTTTGTCACTGCCAATACCGATTTGGTCTATACGAGGTTGCCTCCTTCTCTATATTTATGGACTTATTTGTACTAAAAAATGAGACAAGGTTTAAATTTATGACCGCACGATATGAGCTGTACTGAGCTCGACAGCCAAAATACCATGCAGATGTCTCAGGCAAGTAGAAGGAACCGAAGAATAACTTGAAAAAGTACACATCCGCCATGGGCAACTGTTCGCTGCCCGCAACGCACATTTGAATGCTTCGATCCAGCGTTTCAGGTTTTATTTATTAGAATAACCCGCACAGGAGCAAACAGAACATGAGACCTTCGAGTCTTATCAGCATATTTCCCGCGAGAATAGTGTGCACGGCACGTTCGCCGTCATTCATTTCGCAACCTATCTTCCTTCTGTGTCGGGCACACATCCACGGCATGATAGGGCAGGCATGGAAATCAATCAATCGTCTAATCACAACCATCCGTCACATCACAATTCCCCCACGGACCGTACGGAAGCCCCGCGGGTACGATGGAAAAGAACACGCAACAAGAACTGATCTTCATCCGTTGGACCGGAAGATCCTCCGGTTTAGAATTGGGGGTAAGGTATGCTCGGCAAGATAAGACGTCCATCCCTGCGTTTTTCCCCATCAACCGACGGTGAACAGCAATTTTGCCAAACGACGAAAGTTTTCTATTTATACTGCCAGTGTGGTAAAGGAACTTTGACACCTCACCGCTGGGAATTGCAAAAAAAAAAACAGATCTCAAGGATGCGCAGGCAATCATGCTTAATGCATGCATGTATTCCAATTTTCGCCGGAATTCATTTACCCGGTGAGTTGGGTTTTCGACACAAATTTCGTTTTGTGTCGATTGGGTTCCAAAGGGGGTACATTTGGCGCAATTTTGCGTTCACCAGAATATGTTCCCAATTTTAATGCAAATTCTCTTTTTCCCGGGAACGGTGATGACAGTGCTAGGTGTAATAGGGATGTCTGTGTGACTGGTCTGGTTTTAGGATAGATATTCAACCAACAATTTAATTGACTTGTGATTTCTGGAACTCAAACCTCAAATGTCAATTTAGCTTTACATCACAAGGGGAAACTTGAAAGCTTTCAGCGAGTTGCTGGAAATGTTTCCAACAGCAAGCATTTATATTCTGTTGCTGGTCGTTGTCATGTGAAAATTTAGCAACAAATTTATCGTAGAGAAATCGGATTAACTAATGCACTTTTGGATGGATAACAAAATTAAATTCAAATACGAGCTACGGATGTGGGCCAAAACAAACATTACATGGTGTTTGTTTGTCGATCGGTGGAGTTATTTGCTGGCGGGTAAAATATTCTACCACTTCAATTCGATCACCCAATTGCCGATTTAATATCATTTTCCTTAGTCAAATAATTGCTATCCTGCATTATCGATGAGCCAGGAAACAGGTTACGATTATGTCGATTTTTCCTCCCCGAGAGGGCACCGATGATGGTTGGTTTGAAAAAGTGATTTGGACTGATTGCATCGATGTGTGTGCATGCATGCAGGTGAGTTTTGCATCAACGGACTTATTGAATTGGCGGTAAAACTGTGCTGCCCCAACTTCCCAATGCCTTTCCACATCCGATCCACCCGGTAGTAGCTTGAAGGCAATTTAACCTATCTCCCACCCATGACGAGCACAGTGACAGAAATTTGACTTCGTTCGATCAGGTCCGTATCCGGATGGGTTTTGTTGCAGCTGGATGCACTCATTTTATCGCGAGTTTTGGAGCGTATGGTGCGTCGTGCAAAATTAGAGAACGCGCTAGGATGCGATGCACTGACGGGCATTATAATCCTATTTAGCAGCGGTAATTGCGGATGGCGCTTGAAACTATGGGTTATAGAATTCTTGCTGATGCTGCTGGTAGCAGAAAATCGTTTCGTTTGCAGATTTGTGACGGGATGTCTACTTGAGTTGAGGGCTTTACTGTAAGCGACAATCCTGCTGCGATCGATGCTGGCCGAACTGTGCAGAAGTATGTGGCCGGCTGTCTGGAACGCCAGGGAGGGAACATTTATTTCAATATCTCTTTACGCGGAACAGCTGGTATATATGTTTTATGCGGCCGACAAAAGCTCGGCTGAACGTGGGCTCGTTGGTGGTATTATTTGTTTGTTCGTAGGACCACGGCATGGAAGGTTTTTGGGTGTTTGGACTGAGAGAGACAGAGAGACGCCCGGGCAACCGACAGTAGAGTATGATAAGAGGCTAACGCTGCTTCAGTACATCTGTTCCCGATTATATCGCGTTTCCCCTTCGAATGAGAAACGGCATCGTCCTCTGTGCAAATAATGGCGACGGTGACCTTAAAATACTCCGGCTCGTATTTGAACACCTGAGGGTAAACGAAATAATCTACGGTATGCAATCTGTCTGGCGTGTTTTTATTGTCCTGTCTGCGAGGGTAACGAAAGCATATGCTATATCCATTAGGGAGCGATCTTTGGAGTTGAAAGCACTTACCGTATTTTTAAAAACAACATGTTAATTTATTGTTGTTTGAGCAGTCATTTGGGATGTCTTCTTTCGCGGAGGGTGTGATATATCTTCAACGTTTTCGTTTAATGTATCCGATGCACTGTACACGATAGATGGATGTGTGTGTATGCGACAGCAGTCCATCGTTTAACATATCTCGTAGATAACTCCGTTGGGAACAGACAGGAAAAGCTTCCCAAGTAAATGATGCTCGTTTGTACGCGCAGCTCAATAATTTTGCTCGAATCCGATTTATCGCCCTGTCCCTCTGATCCGTTGCCCCATTGGAAAACGTGTCCCAAGCGAGACCCGGTATTTCGTCGCATAATAAGTGGGTCTCTTTCTCCAAGGCCACGGTACTAGCAGCAGGAGTGTCTCGACACGAAAAGATACGTATCTCATTATAGGCGAGGCGGCAATAAGGAAGCCGGGGCTGGTGATTGTTCCTCGCTCGAGCAAGCACCCTTCTTTCTGGACGTACGGAACGCGGCAAATCCGTGTTTTTCGTAATGCTCGCTCCCCACGGAAGCTACGCAACACATACGCATAGCTCATTCGCGCATCAGCAAGGCAAACGCCGGCGACGGGAGGGAAGACAAGAAAAAAGGGGCGGGAAGGTCGAAACGGGAGAACGGAAGCGAAATCAATTTTCGTAGATTGTTCGCCCGCAAATCATGGAGTCTTTTTCCACTTCCTTCCGCCCGTAATACGTCTTTCACGGTCGAGTAGGAGCTTGTTCAACGATGAAAATGTAGGAAATTTGGGCACAGCCAGCTCCCGTCCGGTCCGTGCCGAGGGGGCAAGCTCGTGGAGGGAGTAAAACATAGCAGAAGCAGGTGAAAGTGGATTCCGGAAAAAAAGAATAACAGAATGCGAAGCAAAAATGTTCGACTTAAGGATGTGTTCCGATGCCTGCGTGCAGCCAGCAGTGTGTGCCAGGCGACGACGACGACATCGACGATGGCGATGTGTTTGGTTTTCTTTATCGTTTTTTTTGCCGAATCCATTTATGAACTGGCGCCAGATTCGGCTTTCGTTTCCCTCCCCCCCGGGTTAATATTACATGAGCAGAGCAGATAAGGGAAGGAGACGCCTGGTGGCCAGGATAATATTGCTCTTCGATGACACGTGTAAACTGCGCTAGGTGATTACTTACTATCGGAGCAATGAGGTACATTATCTCCATTAAATAAAACGAATTCAGCGGAAGGGACGGATATCATCGAGTTTCCTGTAGGTGGATATTTTTGGTTTTTTTTCCATCGAACCCAACCTAACGCGCAATTCGTAAAGGTGTCAAACGCAATCAAAGCAAAATTTGACCTACAGTACAGTTTGGTTCGGGCGGTAGCGACTTTATTGCTGCAATTGAGGCAGATTTTCTCGCTCGATCGGAATGGCGCCATGATTGGGAACAATTGATTTTTTTATGTTCATAGCATAGACACGCTTTTACGTCTACGGCGGCACTACTATCAATTTTCACTCTTATCGTCACTTGTTTTACACGCTCCTTCTGGCGTTGGGTTTTTTTTTCGTTATGAGTAACCAATGGCGAGGAACTAGCCTAGCATGAAAACGATCGTTACGAAGACAAATTGTAACCGGAACATTTGAGTGAGTGTGTGTTGCCATTCCGCTTCCCTCTGCTTATCGTATGATTAATGCTTATTCAAGTACCATCATTCATCGTAATTAGCAGCAGCATGAAGGATAACAATTTGTCCCTGACTGTGGTGCTAGTGTCCTTTGGGCGCTCGTGCTCTACTTGCCAACTCTGTACTCTGCAGCGAGCTTTTGCAAAGACGAAATTAATTAATGAAATGAAATGCTTCAATCACCCCCGTCATGATCATCATAATAATTGAACATTGATTGCTTTTCACCAAGCAGCAAGCAGTTTGTTTGGAGCGAACGAGTTCGGTAGATGGGCGCGAAAAGTTGAACAGCAAATTCTGTTGAGGTCCTTTTCTATTGGACACTGTTGTGCGTTGCATGGGTTGTGTGCAAATACAATGCTAAGCTACGAACGATTTAGTACGAGCAAGAGAGGGACGCGCAAGACGCGTGACAGTTTGATGATTGATCAGCAATTTTATGCCAACATACCTGTCCTGTGTGTTGCTTCGAGTCCATGGAACTACTACAGATGTTGCAGCATGAAACGAATTCGTCATGCCAGCAACAACCAACACTTGGGCAACAACGATCAAGCAAACGGGAAGCACTCTCTCACACACACGCGCGCATATACACACAGAACCGGCAAACGGGTTGGGTTGTCCTGGGTGGTGAAAAGGTGCTAAAGCCACCAACCGTCGGAGGTGAAATTGCTTCCAGCAAATCAAGCTGGCATTTCTATTTCTTTACAATTTCACTGCCAATGGAAACGTCCTCTCACCGCACACTGCATCAAGCATTCCCTCTGTCTCGAGGGATTCCTTGATTACCTTGCGGGCTGCGCAACGGAGAACGAACCCGACCGAAATGGGAAGGACGATCCTTGTGTCAGAATATACCGGTCAGGGTTGCCAGCATCGACCGCTGCTTCACCGGCGCATGTGATGGATCTATTCAAATTCGGTTGCTTCCAACAAAAGCCCAATCAGTTGGAATATCTCTCCTTTCGCCCGCACGTCTTCCACGACCCGGCGGTCTACTCCGTCATCCCCGGTCGGGTGGCCATTGCTCTTTATTCGTCCTTACACACTCCAGTCAGATCCAGAAAACTATCACCCATCATTTGCACTACCTCCTGTGTGTCCTACCAGCTGTACGAATGAAGAGACCAGTCTTTTATTGTTCAACCAACCAACCGTCCAACCAAAGGATGGAAAGGAACGACTGGTGACTGGGTGAAGTCTGTGGCTGCATTTCGGTAGACAAAAAGCGGACATCAAATTTGTATCAATTTTCCACCACATCACATCACCATCATCATCACCATCACCACGTCCTCGTTCACCACCACCTTCACAAACCCGCTGTCACGGGTCGAGTTTATGTAGGTACGTGGTTTCGGTGGATTTCTCGTCACCCATAGTCTCGGTGCCTTTTTCCATCTCAACCAGGACAATGGGCAATCGGACAGGACATGTGTGTGCGGTCGATGGACCCATCCTTTTTCACAGCACCGTGCTGCGGCGCAGAGTGTTCTGTTGAATGTAGGTTACGCGTCGCGTAGCGAAGAAAAAGGGATTTCGCTACACAGCTCTACCACGAAAATATGCTCCGTCTGTACTCATCCACATCCGGTCCTGGTGACGTATGGGACGTAGACGTATGAAATGAGTTAGACGAGATGGTGACATCGGTCCTGCGCGCGATCCTTTGTGATAGCGAGCGACCGTCGAAGTAAATGTGGTCCGAAACATTACAAAAGAATTTCCCTCTGCCGTTCATCCCTTTCATTTGTCCGGATTTTGGTAGTGGGTTATTTTGCCAATGCTTCCAACTGGGGTTTTTTCCCCCTATCTTTTATTTTCTTCACCAAGCATCCGTGCACTTTCGGGGCATCATTTGATTAGCGAAGAGAACGTTTTGGTTTGTAAAGTGAATTGCACAAGTGCAGGATGGTAAGCAATGGAATGGATGGTAAGCAATGGAATGGAACTACATTGTTGAAACTCAACCCAATTTTACCCTTAGGATCGTAATTCCGCGAAACCAGCTTCATTAAGTCCCACGTTTAGTTCAGTAGCGATTTAAGTGGAATGAACAGAGCTGTATTCTATCACTCTTTTGATATAAAACACCTATTGCTCGGGTTGGGATGAAACTGTAACTGCATTTGTTTCATCTTAAGACCACTTGAGATATTGAACATGAAAAAAGCAAGTCTTTCCACTTGACTTTATAGCAGGCTCTTCAGAATGAAACGAAGGTTATGTTGCACATGACGGCAAAAATACACTGTTATGAAACCAAATCCCGAAACTATGGCCCTCTCTTCGTTCAATCCGATCCGATCGAACGGATGGACGAGTGCCATAACTTTCCAACAACAATGTCAATGTCTGTTCGGTTTATTTTATGCATAAAGTACGGTTGCGGTGTGAGATGCGTACTGGCGATGGTGGCGAGTCAATGCATCAGTTAATTAGTTGAATTGAACCACCACCCTCGTTGTGGTACGTTTAGAGCAACGTACATAAAGTCGACGATAATACGCAGCCGAGCACGGACGCTCCGGCAATACATCATGCATCCATAATTACAAGCGAATGCAATATAGTCCGGGTGATGAATGTGACACCAACGTCGTTTGATGGCTCGGTTGTGTCACGGACTTGCTCAGCTGAAACTTAATCTTCTGGCTGTCGCTCAGCGCTGACTGGATTTGTTTGGATGAAACTGGCTTCTGTTTTGCTGTGGTTCACTGGCTCTAAACGTGACACCAGTCGGTCGGCTACGTCCAGCTGTCCTACACTACTGTTCCTTGTATCTAGCAAGCAATGAGTTTATGGGTTTAGTGGTAACACACAAACTGGTTAAACTTAGCATTATTGTGCTTTACCTCCTAGTTACGTAGCACAATACGTGATGATTTATCAGATGTGATTCATAAAAAGCAGCTAAAACTCGTGACTGAACGGGCTGGATTTATCAGCTGCTAAAGTACGGGCGCTACGGGAAGCAAAAAACAATAAAATTGAATGTGTCATCACACATTCGGCGTGTCCATTCATTAGTCAGCTGCTGGACTATCGACCGTTTTCAGCAAAGAATTCCCGACCGAACGGCGACAAACGATATTCTGCGACGTGCTTTCCAACAATGGAAGCTGCCTTGTTTGGGCAGCGAGTAATTAAACCAAGAAGCATCAATGCAATCAAAAGGCCGATTGCGCAATGCTTGCGTACTTAATAAATAAATATGGGCATGAAATTGATTTTAATATTTACATGTACTGCGAATAGTTGTGTAACGGATCTATCCCCTTGCAATAGGTTACAGAACGAGCAGAACTTCTCTGTCCAAGAGTGTCGATTGATATGCACGGTGTGCAGACTATCTCATTCAAATATTTTACCTCAACACAATCCTTCACATTAATGACTGCGAAAGCCCGAAAAGTTTTTCCCAATTTTTGTCACCTATTGTGTGGTGCTAAAAAGGGCTGTTAACTGCAACCATCCTTTGGAGCACCAAACACTCGTCGAAAGCATATTTTCTCTCAATTGTGGCTCACATTTTTGTATGCCTCCCGTGCTATCACAAGGATGAAAAGGGATATGTTCGCAAGAGAATGTTGTAGGCTGTGGTGTTCGTGGTGGTTTCGTATTGTCGTAAGTTCTTCTATGATCATATAAATTCTGAACGAAATGCTTACACTCCTCGGACCCATGTAGCTAAGCCCGCACGACCGTCCGTCCTCCTGTTCTGCAAGCTTTCTACGGATGTGTTGGAAGCGTAGTTAGCTAAATAGGGCGGGCTGGTTGGTTGGCGGAACGTGAACGAAGCGCTGTAATTGGATGCGGAGAACTTCCATCCTTTTGTCCTTTTGTGGTCTGGACAAATACACATTTTTTCCCATTCGTTCACTCGTGATTGCGAGGTTTGAGAGATGCTTTTGTTGAGTGAAATTGGAATGGCCTTTGACGGAGCAAAATGGATCCATTTAAATATGCACAACCAAACCATTGTTGGTGCGTTCAAACCAGTGCCCTCGAAAAAAAATGGTAGGCCTCCAGATTCATCCCCTTTGTTGAGTGCGTTTTTTATCAACAACAAATGATAGTAAGTGTGGGTGACGTGTGTGTACAAATCCTTCAATTTTGGGCATGTAGTTTTACTGCTAAAAAGGGAATAGTTTTGTTGCTTGTAGAAATATCGTGATAAAAGTGTATTCAACCACTCGCTTAAATAACATCACATGCAGTTTTTTTTTGCTTAATTTGTACTCCAATGAGGAACTAATTTCTGTCCTTTGGCGTTTGATGAAACCGAATCCCTGCACCACTTGTGAATATGTGTCACAGAGTATTAGAAGTATTTGAGCCAGCCGTTGAGAAGTGAGATTCAAGTAGGCAATTATTCTATTAGCTGTAAGTATCAGTCCAAGTAACTCTTCCACTTGTTGGGCACATGCGATCCACCGTCACACGTGCTTTCGTTTGCTCGCGTTAGTGCGCAATGGCGTGTCTTTGTTCAAGATTCAATGGACCTCCGAGCTCTAGGTTCGTACCACACTTTCAATTGGATTCAATTGATTTAAGTCGCACATGTCGAGAGGAGGTCGTGAGAGCATTATTGTAAACGGAAAAGAGCACATATTAGAATGCTTACTCAGCAATGTAATGTAAATTATATTGCTACTTTGAGTGAGCAGTAAGTGACTGATATTTTCTAAACTTCCAAACGGTAATAATGAATTTACTACCTAAGAAGACATAACTAGGCCTACCGCTTCTTATCAGCAGACTCCCTGTCTTACGGTGATGATTGTGGCTGGACATTATTTTTGATAACGACCTCCCAGACACAGACAGGAAAGCATTGCTTAACGTACTCATCTCTGAGAATTAGGGCCGTTTTTACTTAACCCAAAGCGAGACTAAAAATTGCGCTTTTCCTTACAAAGTATCCATTAAAAGCAATATCTTAAGTAAAAGTTTTTACTTCACCCGGAGCGGTAACGTTCATCGCACGTTACGGAATGGGGCTATAATTTTAATGTACCATAAAGTTTGTAAGAATTTGTCTTCAGCCTTTTTTTTTCTTCTCTCGTCCTCTACGCAATGTGACCCGTCGAGCGCTTCTTTTCGGTCGAGAGGATTTGAAGAATTTTTAATTAATGTTCGCCTCTGCTTTGCGGTTGTGTCGGGAGGCCAAAATGTTGCCAAGCGAAGAGCTCGAAAGTCACCGTTCACTTCGACAAAGCTGCGCCCGAGACTCGTACGGACGTACGGTGGTGGCTAGAAATGAAATAGTATAGTTTGCTAAGCTCTTATCGCGCACCTCGTAGGTCATGAGCATCGTTACCGTAAGTCTGTGCCTTGGCTTCGTTTTAGAATCGACCTTGCTAAAATTCCGCTCAAAACTGCTGCCGCTATCGGTGTCTTACTCACTTCTAAGCAATGAACTCGGGTCAATCTAAACGCTGGACAAAATGTTGATGCCCCACTAAGCACCTTACATCGCTGAACTGCGATGAGGGGGATGGAAAATGTTTCTATCTCCGTGTTTATGCAACCAGGTCGTATTGACTGACATAGTACGGGTAAGGGTGGCTTCCGGGTGTGTAGGTTCTAGGTTGACCTCTCTTTTCGGTAAATAACTTCACGGGATCTTGTTGCGGTGCGACGGCGCTAATGCTTGTGCTGTAACTGATAGCTGTGATACGACACAGCTTTGCCACCATGCTGTCTGAACTTCATCCTTTGCTTGAGCGACAGTTTCTATCTGTCGCCTGTCAGGTGTTGGAAAAGTAGAGACGAGCACTACACCTTGTGAGTGGTGCCCACTTAATACTAATATTTACCCATCCAACGGGGTGGCTGTCTGGATGAGAAAGCTAATTTAGAACGAAACCCCAACACATATTTGATTTAGCTGCAAACAAAAAGTTGATAAGTGAAAGTCACCTGTAGAAGAACGACGAATTGCGAAAATGCTGATGCTTCATGTATAATCTGATTAAAACCCTCATAATTCAAAATAAACAAGGTAACAATTAGCTCTCGTTGGAAGCTGGCTTTCTTGTAAAATATTATAAATATTGATTTTAGTTTACTATACTCTCGTCAGCTTCTACAAAGCTTCGATAACGTGGCAGTAATTATTAAATTTCCATCGGACAAATCTTACCATGAAGCTGGTGAGAAATCTTGAGTAGGGGTTTATTAATACATTACCTGTATTGACGGTGAAGATGATATAGACATTGCGAAGTCTTTCACCCGGTACTACAATTAATCTTCGCCTTTACACCGGCTTCACGGATGGGTTATAGTTAAATCCTCGCGACACATCATAAATTGTCTCCGCACAACAGCCCCATCACCATCAACATCATGGGTCTTGGTCTACGCCGGCAGCATTACCAGCCATCGTTTGCCAACGACGACATCAACTGTTTCATCATTATTATCAGTCACTTTATCACCGCGATTATGCGGCCGCGATCTTTCCGAACGGTGCGCTGCACGCAGACCCCGGAACCAAGCCGGTGGGAAATAATGACGCTAATAACAATAACATTCAACGTCAGTGCGCATCGTTTGAGATGTCGATAGCATCTTTACACGTCTTATAGATTCTCCCGTGTGCGTGTGCGGGTTGATTCGTTTAGTGTACTTTTTTTCTTGGTCTTTTACCATCCCCTGGATCGCTGTGCTCGTTAGTTTGACGTTCGTCGCTACCGAAAGATGTCAGTAGAAAGTACAGAAGATGAAGTCAGGTGATGGGCTTGCGGGTGTTCTGTACCGATCTATAACACCTTTTTGTTCTTTTATCGTCCTGTCGCTCGACAGAGAGGAATTCGCTTTCTGATCCGATTTTTGTCCCCAAATTCATCGATGCACGGAAATCCATTGTTTATCGATTTCTTCGTTCGAGATTTTCTCGTTCCGAACAAAGATGGAAAGGAAAGATGATGAAGCTCGTTTGATGTGTCTCTTCTGTCTTTTGTTTTATACATCGTTTTATTTCTTTTAGTTTTTGAATACTAAAGCGATTGTTTAACCGTTAACCATGTCTGTTCTGTTAACTAAGCGATCCACTGATTGCATGCGACCTTTATCACTCAACATGATGGTAAGTGATAATTATGTAGCGCCCGTAGTAAATTTACGATTACCGTTAGTCGTCTGATGTTCACTCCCTTGAGAGTAAGAAGTACATAACATATAGACGTAAATCTGGTGAGGCATAAGACATTGATTCTTATCCACGAAAGATGCCAAGCCGTCTCGTGTAAAGTGAACGATAAAAGAGAGCGAAAGAGAATGAGTGATCCGTACCGGTTGATCTAGCAAGAATAGCTTTCAGTTACGATGCTATCATCGTTATTATCATGAACATCACCATCAACCAATCTTAAGGATCTAGCCGATGGGGCGTTTAACATTTTTTATCACTTGTTATTTCAACCACGCCACTACACCAACCATAAGCTGTTGGTAGTAAAGATCTATTAAATGAACCGTTGGGGTGGGTTTGGGAGAAATTTCGTTGGTGGTTGGTGGGATAAAATTCATTCATAGTGAGCAGCCACCTGTCCCACAAAAGGGGAACTCCGCGAAGAGTCTTTAATTAAGTAATTCATTTTATGCCGGTCACAGATTGTGTTATCGCTGACGTCGGTTTCTCCGGTTCAAAGTAAAAGGTGACTATATTGGGGGAGGCATTTTTTTAATTTCAATCAAGTACTACTCTAATCTCAAATTTATCTGTTATGTACAGCATGTTTACCTGCTAGAATACGCTTCTACTATTTATGGTTGTGGAATCGCCAGCGTGAAATGAAAAATCGTTTACGTAAATGCGCGAACTCGCTTCTTAAGGATGAGTGTCCCACGAAGGATGTAAACTTTGTCCATAAATCTCACTTCTCCGGCGTTTGGGATGTGCCAGCGCACATTCTCCCATCGCTCCAGTCAATATTCATTACGGCAGGGCTTGGCCTTCTGGATGCCGGCATGCCAGGGACAACATTGGTCCTTTGAAAGTTCGCCGACTTTGCACGGTACGGTTCACACCATGCTGTTTCTGTTCAACGAGCAAAGTGCCAAAGTATTGGTTCTCGAGAGCTTCGATGACCCAGTTCTGGTTTGCTGGCGAACTTTTGGCTTCCGTGGCATTTTCATGACCTAGTCGCGCGTTAACTTTGCCAAAGAGACATTCTTTACCTTTTAGTGTTTGTTGCATCAGTGAAAATGCGTTTGGCACGATCGCGGACATATATTTTTTGGTGACTATTTCTGCTCTAATACGCATAATGAGATTACAAGTTGTGGACTTCAAATGGTTAACAAAGATAAAATTTGAGATAAATTATGTTTGATATTCAAGGCATTCAAGCAAATGTACCTCTTTTTAAAATTTTTCTGGAAGTCCAAAACATACAGTGGTTTAAGCATTCATTTTTGAGTTTTATATAGAGTCATTCAAAAGGCATCAATGGACTTAAACAATCCTAGTGTTATCCGAAATTTGAAACCATCCATTAGTAGGTGCCTCGTACCACAAATCTCCTGGCACTGGCCTTGGTGTTCATTTTTCATCACATTGCTTGCTACTGAGCGTGTTATTTGGCTCACAATTTCCATAAACATCTACCCAAAACGTTCTTCTCAGCCGATTCAGCATAGACTAAAAGACGGCAACGAACGTGTTTTCTTGTGCATACAAGCAAATGCTGCAATGACGAGACCGACGTTATGCTGCACCTTACCACAAAATTACGGTGTTCCCTTGGATGATTAATAATAACAGTGCAACGGGCCCTGAATGCGAATAAGAAGAGGTCTAGTTGACGCCCTCATGTTGCGGTCAACACCGTACAATCACTGAATTGTCATGCAGTGAGCAGCGAAAATTGGGAATCAAGTACGAAAGCTTTCCAGCGTGCTTGACGTTGCGTTGTTCGATCTTCTTTTGGCCGGGTGTTAGGCACGTGTGCAAATGCATGTTTGTATCAGCAAAGTGACACCGGATTGTTTGCTGATGTTAGCCTACAGTTTCCGAATTTTGGCAACCACTCAACGAGAGTGGCAAGGAAACCGGCTAGATCAGTTGGCCTGATCTTTTGGGTTCCAGTGTCTATGCTTTTATTTCTGCTGCTGCTAGAAGAAGTGACAGGCGTTTAAAATAAGATTAAGGACGTCGTTTGGCATCGTTTATCTTATCGGTTGTTTTTGCCCGGAAAGCACACAGCTTGACATGAGCGAGCACACAATGCCTCTGTGTTGGGTTTTGGTGGTGTATGCAGACCAAGTTATGGTCATTTCAGTCAGCATTGGCAATCAAACCAACAAGATCAATCTAGTGAGGTGAGAAACGCAAGATAACTTGAAGCTACGATATTTTTTCAAACCATCCAGACAAAGAGTAATTGTTGATAGCAAAAATAGTTTCAGAATATCATGGCAGAATATCATTTTACAACTGAAAGCCTGAACGAAATTGCTCATTTTAAGCCTTACTAGAGTTTGCTATCTAATTGAAAAGCCAATGTCTAAGTCTACCGACAGACAGAATCCCTTCAACAAAACGCATTGCCACAGTGAAAAGCTCTTTACTAGAACGAACATTTCTTTTCCCTTCCTAATACAAAACAATTGTGCTTCATCGTGACCAAAATGGTGAATGTTCTAAAGACAGGTGGAAAATGCTCTACCGACGAGATTGCCAAGAAAATTGGTGGTAAATACAGCAGCACCACCACTCGTTTCATTTGTTGTGACTGCAAAGAGATGCTGGAAGGATGAGGCTAAATACAAAGCCTTTAACATCTTGGGTTGTGTGGCTTCTAGGTATGCACACGTCGGTAGACAGAAGTAGGCCATCTTCTGTTTTGTATTCGTTCAATGTGTTTTGCCTTCCAATAGCTGGAAATGAGTCTGTCAGGCATCATCTGGCCCTGCTCTTTTCCCTCGGCCCTGCCAGTGTGGCATAGGATTGGGAATAATAGAAAATATGAGCCTTGCTAGGGTCACCGTTTGTCTGCTTCCTTCACTCGACCGCAAAAACCGCAGAATGAATGATGAACTCCCTTTTGGTTCTGTAAACGAGTGGCTAAACGGAGCTGACCTCTTCCTTGGGTTGGAAAATCTGATCGGACTGATTGAATTTCGAGCTTGTTATAATCTCGTTAACCTGCCAAAGTAAGAGAGCACGAGAAGGAGTTTACTTTGCTGCCTGCCACCAGTCTTGGTGTGGTCGCCGGTCGCCGCACCAAGCGCCCGGAAGGAAACCCAATGAAAGTTGAAGCCTTTCGGTTAGTTGAAGCTCAAGCCTCGGGCGCGACAACCCCCCCCCCCCCCACCCACCGCTGGGCGCTATGATGTCGCTCCCCAGAAGGAGCGAAGTAGTAGTAAAAAGTGAACTGGTTAGGTGGCGAAATCTGTCAGAAGAAAACTTTTTCAATTTCCTCTGTGGGGTGTGAAGGGTGAAGTTTCGAATGGTTTTGTCCGACCGCACCAAGAGCATGAGTGCACTTCCTGGTTCTGGTGGCTTTCTGGTTTGCTTCCCCCCGACACTGCTTGACAGCAAAGACAAGGAACTCATCAGCAGAACGTTGAACGGTGGAGACAAAGGATATAAGCGGTGGAAGAATGAATGGGCTGGTAGAGAGCTGGGGCAGGGGCGGAAAATGCAGTGGATTACAGCAGGAACCTGCTACTGCCGGAGTAGCGGTAGATGTTGCTCATGTCTTTTTTTGGTCAAGGAGGAAAAAGGTCATCGGAAAAATGCAGAATAAAACCATCTGGGAGACCACGGTGCAGCACCCGAGAACGATGGCACGGGCACGCTAGACCCTTATTGTGGTTGGTCCCTGCTCTCCGCATTCGTTGCTTGCGGCGACATAGACTTTAATGAGAATGTAAATAGAAAACCATGTTTCTCCGGCACACGAACCACAGAGCAAGAGAAAGAATCCGTCTCCTACTCTAGTAAATAGCACGTATCGGGCAACCACCAACAGCCAACCACCCATGGGTAAAAAAGGATGAGTTAGTCTAACTGCAGCAAGGCTTAGCCAGCACAGCATACAGGCATGAGGTTAAGCAAATGAGCACAGCTTTCGGTCGGTTCGTTTTCGGCTTGACAGCATCCTTTTCTGCATCCCGGCATCATGATGGATCTAAATGTTGGGGAAGATACTGGTCGCCTGATCTGGATTCTGCCACTCTTCGGTATCCTCGAATGCAGCCTCGGCACCGTTCTCGTATGCACATCATGTACCGAGAAATATTCAATAGCACAGGTAACAGCTTGTGTTATGGGCGTATGACAACGACGACGTAGCAAGAATTCCAAGTGAAAAGCCTGCAACGATTCACATTTGGCAGGGCATTCAAAGCAGGGTGGAATCGGAAGAATGATTTTTGTTTGCATTAGATAGATGTTGCTTTATCCGTGATGCTAAACAAAGAAAAATATGAATAATCAGAACCTGCATCAATGCAACAAAACGATGCATAATTAATGACCATTGTTCCCATCCGTACAGAAGATGACATTATGAAACCCAAACAGGATACTGTTCCTTGTTTATAGCTTACTGACGCTATGCAGTGTTGCTGCGTTGCAGCGACTAATCGTAAATCTAATCAAAATATGCAAATCATCGGCCCTACAGTATCAACGTTATCACATTGTTTTCATGCGTACTTGTCAACATAATATTTCTTTCGACGTGTTCCTCTCCGCTAAGACAACATTATGGTACATTTTATAGCAGAGTACACAGTGCTAAAGCTCAACTGCAATAGGGAAAGCTAATTGTTAACATTAGTAGCTCCATAGTACGTACTGATAACCGCACGCTGAAATCGTAATCCATTGACAATAATTATAAAAGGCTGAAAAATCGACTCGATGATTGGTCGGGAAAATTATGACTCTCGATTACAGAATGAATAATAAAATTTCAATTGAATTCAATCCCGACCGTGCCGGTGGGTAATGGTGTGTTACTAAATGCCCTGCAAAAGTGAAATGTTGCAACGCCGATCATCAATGAGTTATTAATGTATTTGATGTCGGTAATGAATTTTACGGTTCCTTCCTAACCGAATGAAAAAATCCTCAATGATTTGCAATCATTTCTAGGTATTTCGTGTTATCAAATACACGTCCTTCTGTTCTCCTTTCCCTTCGTATGTCTAAACTCCGCTGTGCGATGTGCGTGTTGAGGTGAACGGTTTTTTTGGGGGCAGAGAATTTGTTCACTCAAAAAGCTTAACAAATATTAACGTCAACGCGATGCTAACGATGGTGTTACGATGGTGGTGACATGTTATGTAAAAAGAGGCGAACAAAGAACACGTCATGGGTTTCATAAATGTGAAGCCTTCTCTGTCCCATCCCACGAAATTGTTTTTAAAAAAAAAAACTTATGTGATTGAAACGAGAAATATTGACTGCTCATGTACTGTAATTAAATTAGTCAATATGACATCAATAACCTTTTCTTTTTGAGCATTAGTAACATGACAAGTTGATAATTAAATTGTCAAAAATTAAGCTCAATAGAGTTTCAAAGAATCGAACAACAAGCAAAGCTGTTTGAGACAATTCCATCGAAGGAAAACTGTGAGCAAATATGTGATATGAGAAGAACTGTTTGTTTGTCAATTAGGCTAGGAACTTTGAAACATTCCAACATTGTTTCGCTTTATGTTGCTCTGTTTTCCTTCGACAGAGTACAAAAAAGCTGCTTAGTAGATTGCGAGAGAGAGAGGGAGAAAGAATATATGGCTCTGTCGGTGATTTTAGTCGTGCTTGAAGCTGATAAGTTTGGTCGCTTGAGACTACGCTTCCCAGTGCAAATATCGCTTCCAGGAAATAATACATAATGACTTTACCTCATCGTTCATATCTTCATCATCATCCTGTGATTTGCTTCATCTTCATCAACTTTGTCGTTTGTCCTTTTTTTTGCTATCGCTTTTCTTATGCACTGTTGGAAATATTTCTTTACATTCCTCGAAACCGAGCTTGTGCGCTAGCATTTAATTTTATCACATTTTTGCTTCAGCCATTCGTCTCCATACTTTTTTGCTGCTGTTGTTGTTACTCGTCCTGGCTGCAGTGGCTTGCGTTCCATACAAATTGCGAGAAGCTTGCCGAAGGAAGAATTAATGAAAATTCTTGTACAACTTTGGCGCTCGCTATCGTTGCCGCTCTTCGAGCCTGCACTTGAGCCCGAGTAGCGAAGCTTATTGTGATTGCTGTGGTGCTAACTCCTTCATCAGCTTACGCACGTGGCGGAAGCAGCAGTACATGGTGGTTTTCTTGGTGAATCTTTACATTTCGATCGTACACCTTGGCGGTGAGAGTGTACAGAAAGGTGAAGGATTTTGCTTTGCGAGAAAATTTCGTCACAAGGCTGAGCCATTCTACAAGAAGTTTGTTGTTTCCTTTGCCATGGACTAACTAAGAAATATGATGTGCCAAATTGATAAAGTTATGCGGGTGAAATCAGCGCACACGCGAAACGTCGTTCAGTTCAGATTCGCTTTTACGTTTTCCGCAGAATAATGCCCCACCGTGGACCGAGGGTCGTGGGAATGATGGAGAAGTTTATGAGCCTTCGGAGGAATCTCAACACACATTGGCTTGTTGCTGTGACGACTAGGGTTGTCCGAATTCTTGCCGGGCCTTTGCATCAACGATTCAATTCTTTGGGTAGGGTGGCCAGATTTCGTCTTCCTGTTTTTGATCTCAATTTTTGTCTGCCTACGGATTTCTCTTCCCTTACTGTGTCTTCCTGTGTCGACAGCTGTAGCGCCCGGAAAGGAAAACTGTCTGACGCCTTGGTTCTTACCGTTGCCGACTTTTCAGCAATCGAACCTTGCATTCATTTCGCCAGTGGCCTGGTTTTTGCTCGCTTCTCCCACCGGAAGTGGAGCAAATATTGGCGAGCTGCTAGATACAGTTCAGTTGGCACGAATGTTCAATTTGTTTTTTGCTTCTTTTTTTTGGTGAATGTTGCTCGTAGGTTCACATACAGTTGAGCGGGCCTTTCGCCCTTCCGGTCTGCAACTGTTGGGTGTAGATATTGGAAACTACGGTGGTGTCGCTAGTTTCACGTTTCGATGGATACTTGCCGTGACTGGAACGCCAATACCCCACCGTTGTCCTTTAAGGCGCCTTCGCTGGCACACTCGTTTGACGCCAGCGGTTGCCACTACACAGGAACGAAGCAGCAATGCTGGTGACTGCTGCTGTTGCTGTTGCTATTGCTGCTGTTGCCCTGTTTGAAGTCATCAACGAGCGAGCATCCTTTCGGGATTGAAGTGTCCATTACATTCCATTTCCTGCCAAATGGCACCGTTCTCCGACGGCTTCAGAGCTGGAGAAAAACGAACAGAAAAGCGGAAACTAGTCCAAAGACCGGGTGCTTCAAGGGCGCAAGTTTCCACAGTTTCGATCAATAAACCACGTTGAATGCAAAAATGGTGTTAGTTTTTATCAAGCTTTAATGGCGCTGTCATTTATCGCTTTTTGATGGCGCAATGAACAGGACCGGTGTACGGTTATTACATAAAATTTGAATAATTAACAGACATGTCATAAACCTTTTTTTGGATGGTAGTGATTTAGTACTTCCTTGAAATCATAAGCTCAATTTCTTTTATTGGATACTTATATTCGGTTTACAAGTGAACGAGATAAGATAAATAGCTTTGGTAAATGAGATGTAATCGTGGGTGTAGATGACTAATTGTTCAAATTTTACAAGTTTCCTTTTTCCCGGTACAAAGCCAGCATTGAAGTCCGGGATGATAACTTTGTCCTAACAGCCAGTGCCAGGAAGTTCTACTGGGGATGGTTTATACACGGGCAAAGTTGCCTTAAGACATTTGTGAAGCAAAGTTGCCTCATTTCGATGATCAGCATGATGCAAGCGATGATGATGATGATGATGATGCTCATCTGAAGAGAAGAATTTCTTCCTAATATGCAACCAAACGGTGGTTGAAGCTGTCTGTCAACTGGACAGCTGGCTCGATACCTTCGAAGATAGGCAAAAAAGTTTTGTTTAGTTTTCCCAGCGTGCGATCTCACACACACCAACACACAGACAGAAACTTATACATACATTCGTAGTACGAGAAAAGGATGAACTTGTTCAATTCCATCAGTTTGCCAGCGAAAGGAGAGTGAAGTTTGAGAAATCACTTAAAACTTTCTGTTGGATTTTGGCGACTTGCTAAGCTCTTTACTATCTAGCACTGTTGGGATGAATTTATAAAACAGTACTTTGTTTTTTTTTTTGTTTTGCCGATGGACAAGAATCAAGATTTGGCTGCTTTCTCGAATTTCGTTCGCTTCATTTGTTGGTAAAGTGAGTTTCGCAACATGAAGCAAAGTTTCAATTGAGTTTTCGTTCATGGTGAGAAGATGTTATGGCTTACCTATTGATGCCATAAATGATGAATCATTACAACTTATTTTCACCATCGATTCCGTACATTAAATCTGCATTTTTGTAAAAATTACTTTGTTATGGAAAATTTAAAGAATAATTCAAAGAAATTTTTGATGCTCCACGCTCGTTTGGATGAGAAAAACCAACACGAGTTTCAGGATCGTTTCAGTGGAACGTAGCATATCATGCATCCGAAAGCTTTATTTACCATCACCTTTTCCACAGATGTGTCGTGCCCGTCGGAAAGATGATGTCGATGATGAAATTTACATTTCGATAGGAGTTGTCTACATCGAGCAAGGGAGAAGGTTATGTGTGCCAAGCGACGAAGTCAGCTTTTTCTGACGAGTGAAGCTGTAGCTGAAAAGAAGTGGTGTATCGACCAGCGATGAAGTATATTTCGCACGAAAATACGCATTCAGACTAGCAGACACCTGGTAAAAGCTTACAGTACAGGTAGCAGTTAGAAATTGAATAAAATTGGTATTAGATTCTTGACTGCGCATTGCGTAAAACAAATCTGAGGAAGTAATAAGATTACTATTCACTGCTTTATCTGGCAGATGGTCCCGTTTTTTGTCTACGCAACGTTTGCGCGTGACGCCGGCTCAGCCATTGCAAGATGCCTGTCATACAGTTGCTCCATCACCGCTTGACTAACGTTGGATGAAATAGTCGGATCTGTGGATGAAAAATGCGAAGAAAAGTTAATGGTGCTGGTGTTGGTGAATATGATGGATGCCGTCCAGCATACGGCTGCCTACACACACCACACAACATACAAACGGCGTGACGAGAAATCCTCTTGAACGATGATATTAACTTAAATTAAATTATGACGAAGGCAGGATTCCCAACTGGATTGAAATAATAGGAAGGAAGGATGGTCTCTACGTTTCCGGTTTCGACAAGGACGATTGCGAAAGTCATCCTCCCCTACTGTGACTCTACACAGCCGGGTTCGCACGGCTGGATCCGATCCGTTTCCCGGACGACTATAGGTTGGGGCACATTTCACTCATGTCATGTCTTTCTTCCATCGGCTAAAATTGAAAAGCAGCTATGGCCCCATCTTATGACGAAGGATGTGAGTGCATAACGAGCAGTCGAATAGTCGGTATGACATCGGCAAAATATGTCGCTCCATTCTGTGATGTATGGTGATAAGAGCTTCTGAACTTTGTCAGGTATTGCTTTACGAGCAAACAGAACACGGCAAATGAAACAGTCATGCTCCACATAAGAGCGAGAGTGCCATCGCTCGTGGGAAAGTCTTCACAAATTTCAATTAAGTCCATCAATCAAGGGTAGATGGTTGGATAGTCGGATTTTTTTTTGTGGACACAGAATGGTGGAATTTTATTTCATTTAAAAGGCGCAACTTGCCATTCGTTAAGTGAAACCAAGAGTCAATTAAATATGTTATCTTATCAATGCGATCGCAACACCATACATAAATTTGAAGTTCACCAGACTAAAAAGTAGTTTAAATCCCACAGGATCGAATAAAAATAATTACTTTTAACACAAGTTTTTTCCCCATCTTTGGTCAGATGTGTTGCTAAGGCATTTTTTTACCTCCATTACTCAATTGTACACCCTATTTCTTCCAGCCATGTTTCTTTCGCACGCCTTAGCCCCAACTTTGGCCTTCTAGTTTGACTAGATAAGGAAATGGAATTGAATTTTATTACGTCTGTATCGACGCAAAATTGCAATCAACCTAGCAAGTGAAGCGAAGGAAGCGAAAGAACGTACGATGGTCGGGTGTTCCGTTTCGGATGCGCACAGGACCGACAAGGCATGACAGTGTTCAGGCGTTGGTCTGGACGAGACGGTAGATTTAATGGAGACACACCGGCTTCGGAGATATCTTGGTGATAAAATTAAGATCACCTCGATTACGAATCCGAACAGGAACCGAGAAATATCCGTTTCCGTTTCGTGCACTTGGAGCTCGCTGACGAAGATGACACTGTCCCGGTTGGCGTCGTTGTGGTGTGAGATGCTTATGGTCATTGCACGGATAAGTCGTTGCGACAGTGCGCTCTCGTGGTGCTGATGGTGTTGGTTAGCCACCAAATAAACCGTCCCGCATTTCTACCTTCCGGTTTGTTTCCAGGTTTCGTTTCCTGCGAGTAGCGTTCCTTCAGTTGGCAATGGCATCTCCAAGGAGGTTGCGTTCATGTTGCTGCTGTGAACGTTGGTTTGTCGGGGCATGATAATCCTTAGGATAATCTGCGCACTCGCTCCACAGCACAGAATTAGAAACGAAGGCCAGCAAGACGCTGATGGTGGTGACAGTGTCGAGATGATACTCATTTGCAGACGATACTTCCGATGCTGGCACAATCATCGTGGTGACGGAATTAGAAAATTGAATCTTTCGCTTCATTACGTCCAGCTTTTTTTTCTGCTAAAAATGTCGGTCAATTTACTATCAATCACGAAATTGCAAAACGACGAAATGGGATAATGTTGGCTTGCTGTAAATTTTGCAGTGATTTTTGGAATACTATCTATTCGTTTGCTTCTAGACAATCAGCATTCGTTTTTTGTTTTTCTTTTTGTCGGTGCTTTTCAAGGGAAATTGAGAATTTTAAATGAGAATTCAGCGCAAGTATTTGCTGCTATTGAATTTCGTGACAAATGTTTGCCTCTGCTCAAGGACACGAATCGATTTAAATTTCACGAACCGTCGGCGTAATTGCTGCGAAACCACAATGAAACCCACAGAAAGCGACAGTAGTCATCCGTTGGTTGTGGGCGTCACAATATCAAAGATTGCTGTGCGGGAGATAGACGTTGACAATGGTGTACATTTTTCTCGACACCTTCGCCACATACCTTAAATATTTGTCCATCGAACTTGATTCACGTGGCACGCTGGCTCGCTTGCCTACGAGCTGAGCCGAAACCGTCTTCAGCACCTTGAT
Source organism: Anopheles maculipalpis (assembly GCF_943734695.1). Lineage (NCBI taxonomy): Eukaryota > Metazoa > Arthropoda > Insecta > Diptera > Culicidae > Anopheles > Anopheles maculipalpis. The sequence continues at coordinate 97,880,609 of NC_064871.1, read as the reverse complement.
CAAATTGCCGATCTAAATTGCGCTGTGTAAAAGTTGAGTTTGATTTTATGGGTGAATGAAAACGAGGCCGATCCCTATTACCACCGGTTGCTTTCGGCCGTAAAATTCGCATGATAACGCAGCAGTGCAAAGAGCACGCAGGCGGAGAACAAATATGCTAAGGGCCATTTTTGGTGAGCTTCTATCGCGTTAGCGTATCATCACTTTGTGGGAAAGAAAATATGCCTACAATTTGGGGTCATTCTGGGGGCTAAGGAGGTATTACGGAATGGGGATTGGGCACATAACAACGGTGTTGTTGTTGTTATGTGCCTTTATTCTTTGCCAACTGAAGAAGTTACTTTACTTTAGTACTACTTTACGTGCATTGCTTCGCTGGTAGCGGATAAGTCGACCATCAGGTTGAGATGACACGAATAGAAAAGTTCTTATCTGTTGGAGTTGGGAGAGTGTATGCGAAATAAACAGGCAAAATTATTGGAAAAGTTTTTTTTATCGATTCTCCCTCTGTTCAATTCGTTCCATAGAACTCTGAAATGTGTTATCATTTCTGTTTCGCATCAGCCAAACGAATGCTTGACAGCAACCATATTCTAACTTCCACTCAAGTAAATAACCAGTATTTATTCGTAAACATGATATCGTCAGCAACATAATGAACATTTGCAAACATTTTCTAAAAAAGTATTTGAGCAAAACATGTTCAAGTCTATTTCTTCTATAGAGCTGTTTCCTAACTTTTGTTGGTAATGATTTGAATCGTTCGTTGGACACACTCCATGAGACATGTTCGAGCCGTTTCCTAATCCTCTTAGTGATTATTGTCTCACCTGCACCTCAAACTTTCATAGCGACATGAAGCGAACGTACATCAAGGAATTGGGCACACACACAACACATAAATCGCTTCCAGAGTATCATTCTCCCCTTACGATTATAATGATACATTTTCTCGTGCCAAGTCTCCGAAGTGAATACCTTCTGTCGGTACGTTCTGGGACATCCATGGTCCGGAAGGAAGTTAGACAAGGTGTATCAAACATCGAAAGGCGAAAGAAAATTCGAAGATACTGGAGAGAATGTGGTGTGCCGTGAGAGAAGACGCGATGCTGCCACCGGTGAAGTTCATAAGTTCATAAATTGTTACATTTAACGGACACGAAAATGATGATGATGATGATGATGATGTTGGTGACGGGGGTGGTGCTAAGACCGACACAGGCATAGTCAGCGTTTGATGTCGCTGGCAATTGCTTGTAACCACCGGTGGGAATTTAGCCAGGTTTTAACGACCTGGGGATGAAAGAAGGCATGAAGAGAGTAGAAATTATGGCCAATACACTACATCTAACCGGTAAGAGAGCAAATCGTTTTTCGCGGCACCAATCCGGGGCAGGATAGCTTCGTCGGTATCATCATTATCTTCGTAGAAACCGAGCCACCGGGTACTTCAAAGGAAGCAGCAATGACTTCTACGTCCTGTGCAACCACCCGTAGTAAATGTGTGCCCTCAGTTTTATCTCGACTTGCTCTCTTTACATGCTTCGTAACATTCTTCGTTGGAAACATCCTTGGTGTGTGGTTGTGGTTTTCCGTTAAAAACTCCAACCACTATCGCTATGGTGGTATGGCGTATGCTTGTGTTGTGAGAGGAAGGGCATACACACGGAGTGACGGTATTTCGGGAACCATAATTAAGACACTAAATGTCTTAACAGGAAAGCTTTCGAGCGTCTCTGCTTATCTGCAAGAGATGCTAAAAGGTAAACGCCTCTACCCAAAAAAAAGCCCCTCTAGACTCTACACGGTGTTAACAGTTGTCTGGGAGGTGGTATGGATTCCGGTCCCGATCGGTGACAACGATGATACTGCTGATGCTGATGATGAGGCAAAGGATATCAGCCTCAGGCAAAGCTTTGAAGCGGGTCGCTTTTGCCGAGTCGTATCCGGTTATTGTCATGTAAACAAGTTATGCTGCCTTGCTCCATCACGGGGTTGTAGTTTAAGTAGAGCTTCCGATTACGTGACAGGTTAGTTGTCCAACCACTAACTCTCCGGTGGCTACCGCGCTTACAAACTCAAGCACACACACACAAACAGTGTTGGCTGAAAGTGCCGGCTCTGATTAACGGTTCGGTTCCGACACCTGAGGGCATTCTTATCTTGAGACCCGCCTGTCGAGCTGTCCCAGGTGTCAGAATCTTATATCGTGCTGCATCCTCTTCGCTTTCGCCGGTGCTTAAAATGGTGGCCTCAAAGTTTGTCCATTAGCATTAAGTGATGGTCTGCCTCTCTATCAGGTGATGGTTGAAATTAATCTTAATTACGTGAGCATATTTTGAGAGTCCACGCCACATCTGCACAGCAAAAAGGGGGGAACCATTTTGTTTTGTACACTGGGAGAACGTTAAATCTGAAACAAGATAAACTGGGCTTTATCTAAGTTACTTTGACGTGATCGGACAAGTGAAAAAAATGCTTTAATTCACTTAACCAATTGTGTGTTGTACTGAGCATAAAGATAGAAGAAAGATTTTTTTGTGTTGCTATTCATGTGGCCTGTTCAGTGCACTATGCTTGAGTCCTATTTAGTGTTCCATTCACGCTCAATTTACCACCTCACCAACCATCCTTCAGCGATAAACGCGAGCTTCCTCGGTTATAGGCAACAACACTAACCGTGTTGTAGCAGTTCCGTTCTAGCCAGAGATACAATTTCCCACATCCGGGACACCGGTGTAAACTGCCAATTAGAGCCTGTGGGTGCCAATTAATTTACAGACCACATTATCCACACCATCGTATTATCACTGTCCTACAAAACGGTGCCAAGAAATGACCAGTTTTCCTCGAAAGTCCTTGTCGCGAGTTGCGGTGTGCTTCACTTGCCGTTTCTCTTCTAGACCAATTTTTCAACGAAAGTGTGAAGTTATAGACGGCAATTACTCGTACTGGGATTGGTTAGTGCCACAACTATTAGGTTTGTTGCACCTAGTCGTGCGTATAGTTATCTGCATGCAGCGTTGACCGTACTTTTACGGTATAAACTTTGGGTCCATTGCGAGAAAGAAACCATTTTCTGAACACAGTTACAACACAGTTTGGTATAGCGATCTGATGAAACAGAAGCTTTTCATCCTGCATTGCGGTACATTGGCTGTTAAATTTATTCTTTCACACTCGTATCACTCGTTTCACTCTTCCTTTTCTCATATGAAAATCCCACGATATGCTGTTGTCATGCCGAAGAAACCATTTCATTTCGTGATGATGCGGATCCACTTCTAAACGAATTTTGCCAACTTACAGGAGACTGGCAAAACTTTACCCCACGAGAGGAGGGAGCGCGATGCAACGCCTCATTCTTGTACAACCGTAAAGTGTCCATGTCCAACTTTTCTGCGAGATCCATAAACCATCACGATGACGAATTGAGCTTCCTTTTGTGGTGGTCATTCGCTGTACAATTTTCCCGAGCATCAGACCGCACAGGGGGATTATAGGACATTGTGCATCGCCTGGCGCCGGAACAGAATAGTAGTCCACCTTGCCCGACCAGTCTGACGAGCGAAATTGGCACCAGACAAAACATCCCCCGAGGGACAGTAATCTATCAACGGTCGGAGATTGATGAAGAAATGCAACGAAGTGGCAACGAACGCTAAAAAAGCAATGAGAGAGTTAGTTTCATTGCACTGGCGAAATTGCATCGCTATGCAACGTCTTTCCCTAGACGCTTCACGTCCGGTGGTAGGTCTATCTGGCAGACGTCTGCGGTGATGAATTTGGTAGAATGGTGGAATTTTCTAGGAAAGGGATTTTTCATTTTATAGAATGCAATAAAACCGAGAGTATTACCAAGACTTGATAGCTTTTTTCAAACAGAAACGTTAGTACTGAAGTACAATTTACATCACTTGTCGGTGAGCTACCATTAAAACGTTCTACAAACCTTTTTGCTGTACCAAATACACAATGATTTACTATGTTGTTTTTATGTTATTTCAGTGGATTTTTTTGCTAGATTCTTAAGCATGTTTTTGACCCAAAGTATCGGGAGGAAATATGTTAAGCGAATAGTCTTCTCGTGCTTGCAAAACCCCTCACGTATGAAAAATATGCGACAAGTATAAATTAGGTTTTATTGAATTATTTTACCATCCTCTCCTTTCAACTTGTTCAGCACAATCTCTGCAATGGCGAGAGGAATTTATATTCGTCCTGCACACAATGTCCCGACAGAGCGCCTTAAACTATCTGCAAAGAAAGTTGGGTACCAAATCCTTGCTGACAACACCGAAGAACTTCCTTAGCTTCCACTGCTCGAAATTTCTGGTGCTGTGGTACACATAAATTTGTTCACGAATGTGGCGGAAATACATATACTATCCAAATAAAAAATGGCTCATTGTCGAACGGAAGCATGTTTTGGATTTTTTCAAGAGTTCTTTGGTCGTTCTTTGTTAGAATCAGTAAAGCAGCCTCGTTGGTTGTACCGAAACACGTATAGACGGGAGGAAGATAAATGTGGAAAATGTATTAGTTTTCTATTTTACGCTTCGAAAATAAGAAGATATCATCCTGCACTTTCAATTTCGCACAAGCAAGGGCCAAAATTGAAAGGAAATGCATCACCTATGTGAATCGGGCTACTTTTGAGAAGCTGTTTTCCAAACACTCTCTATAAAAATAGTTAAATTAGCTTTATGGATCATGGGCTTAAAGCCATTCGCCTTCACAATCTTAGTTATATTTTTCCTTGCTTTTTTAAATCACATCTTACCTCCTTGAGCTAGCTTTCTTCGTAATAAGTTCGAAATATGCTCTAACACGTTAAACTTTCATCTTTTGTTGCTATTGTGGTGTAAAAATAAAGTGGAAAATATGGCAAAACAAAGGCCATAGGATCTACTTTTTTTTCTCCCTCATCACGTCGTTCTACCCTGGCACCGATTTTTATCGGGCGCTGGATTATAGATTCCATCTTTTGCCAAACATCCCTTCCAGGGGTTCGGTTTTGTGATTTTAAGTCGGAAAATTTCGCACAGCTTTCGTAAGAAATTGTCCCTGCTTGCTTTACCGGTACGACGTTGCGAAAATGCACGCAAAAGAACACAAAAATTGGGAAAAGATTTTCGATGGAGGCTTTTTTCCTTGCCTCGAAAATAAATATACCTTCGCTTCTTCGAAGGATTCGCTTCCCACACATACACAGTGACGTGGAATCCCTTGGCAGGCGATTTTAAATAAGCTTAACGACTGTGCTTAGTTCCCTTTGCTGCTGTCTGGTACTGCCAGGATCGAGCTCGGGTACCGAAACGTCGTTATTTCTTCATGCAAAAAGGGATCGAACAGATTTTGCCAATGGGGTGTAATGGGTGATGTTGATTCTACCCCGTTGGAGGCATCTTAGCCCAGTGAGCTGTGTTCTACGCCCGAGTGAGCTTTACGCCGCTGCTGAACCGGGAACGAACCCGGTCCATCATCGCACCGAGCCTAAGTCGCAACCGACAGACTCCGCGTTACTGTTTTACCGCGAACACCAAACGATACACACGTCCCAAGCTTCTTAGAGAGCTCCCACGGAAGACGAGTTTGACGGGCGGTAAACAGGGATTACAGCTGAGGAACAATCCGGAACGTATATGGACAATCAAAATAATGATGAGCCTGGTTCGGTTCGTGCGGATGGGATCGTGTTTTCCCTTCCGGTTGGATGACTGATTTAGCGTTCGCTCTAGGTGGAGCGTAGGTTTGGAACGCCGAAACGTTTGGGGTCAGGTTCGGATGATTGAAGCATGGATTTGGCCGGCCTTGTTTCGAGGGTTGGTAGACGATGATGATGATGTGTCTTTAAAGTGTTTGTCAACGTAGGATTTTTGACAAGGTTCTGCTGATGAATGTTAACGACTCACAAGGCTTTCCCGGTGTCATCTTCTGCACCGCCGATCCGGTTCGTTCCAGGCTTAGCAGAAATCCTGATTGCGGATGTGGATTTGGAGGTGATTCTTGTTTCTTTTCGTTTTTTGGAAGCAACAAAATCAGTGTCTTCGTTTTGATGAATCAAATTGTCATAAACAGTTTTATGCTTTGAACATTGATGCTCAACGATTGATACAAGCATATCCTTTTCCCGATGTGTGTGTAGAATTCGGGGCTTGGATTCGGTCTCGCCTACAAATATTTTCCTCACTTACGACTCTCAGCAGGACTTGAGCTTGGTTTGATCGTCCTGTTCGTATGTGACATATTAGCATATAAACAGCTCTTTTGGCTTCTCGTGAAATGCATTATTCCTTGAAATAAATGTTATCTTTCGTTCGTTCGTCGTAGTCTGCCCTTCTTTTTCCCCATTTTGAACCTGCAATCTTGCCACTGCGCTATAACTTGCACGAAAAATGTCACCATTCGACGGGGCTCATCCAATATTTATGGCCATGCACATGCTCGCTCAAGCTGTGCTTATCTACACTCCATGCAGTAAAACGATGTTGCGGAAGGTTTGCTGTCTATTATCCGAGGCACCGTCATCTGCACACTCTCGCCCATCCAACACCGAACGCATCCCGCAAACGATCTTTTATTGTTATGCCCCGTGTGCACGAATGTCCCGGTAGAGTACATCCCACTTTGCATCGTGCCCTCTCCATCCAGGCTTCTTGATTTTACGTCCCACCACCGCTCGCTCCAAAGTGCAAGACAGATGGCAGAAATGGGACCGTATATTTTCCGCCGCTTAATGTCCTCGCTTGCAAGAACGTGCTCCATCTTTAGCACCTCGCCCTAGGCATCCAGGCACGGTTTAACTGAATGATTAATTTTCAAACTTTTTCGTTCCCTCTCCACCCCGCTTCCATGCTTTCTGCCGTGTGGCAACGTGAATACAGCGTCCTGCCTGACTTGCCGACATCAACACTGCGTACACACCTTCCAGTACATCACATGAGTGGATAAAGTGCCAAATTTACAACCTAACATCCTTTTTATCCCTTCTTAACCTTCCCTATTTCCGACGATCCTTTCAAACATTGGGTTTGAACGACATTCAATGTCGTTCTCTTTCCCTCCGCTACGGGGAGCGACCTTTTTATGTGGGACGAGACACACCAAAAACCGACCAAGCCAGAAAAAGGTTCTTTCTCCAGGATGGGCTTTCGAATGGAGGATGGCCTCAATGCAACCTTCGCTGTTAGATTACCTTCTCACCGGTAGCTGCGTAATAAAATAATCAAATTTAAAGATCATCCTCCCTTACCCGATGCTGCACTTAGCAGCATCCGATCGGAAAAGCAGTTTACCAACCACGAAGAAGAAGGAACCTTGCATGTTTCGGTTTGAGCTTTTACTGCTCTCTGTAGTCAAAGTTCCAGATCGGCCGGCCGAATAGAGTAGTTTATGCAGTTTGGCAGCTCGTTGTGTACCGTCTTGGAAACTGTTCTCCCTCCGTCACAATGGAAACACTAACAAAGAACGAATCAGAATCGGCTAGGTCGTCCTCGGCTTTCGTGATGGGCTAAATGTGGTGCTCATTGCCGGAAGGATGAGTAATGCGGTTTGGTTTGAAATGGCATTGCATTCCTCGGTGAATCGTCAAGGTTGTTGTTGTTCGGTTGCGTCCTAAAAGTCTGACACTTCCTTCGACCACTGTGGTTGTTAGGACCGGCGTGGGGTGGCTTGCTACTACAGCCAAATAAAACCTGTTCAAAACAGCACACACCCGAATGGGAAGTGCAAAAAGTTTTCTAATTATGCCACTCTTTTGCCGGGGCCGTGCTCTGAGCTTCGAAATGTTTTATTTTCTGTTCCTTCTGCCAGATCTGGCCAACAAAAAATGGAGTCTTTTCCGACTGTCCTCGTTTTGATCCAGCTTAAGACATCTTGAATTCATACGATCCCTATCACACGCGCTTTCCTGTGCTGTACGGGCATATTGTTTTTTGTCAAGTTTTCAGATATCCCAACATTCGCAAGCCCAAGCATTGTTTCTCACCCCTTCTCCAGCCGTCATTTCTGGCGGGTGTAATTTGCTTCAAACTTTTTTAGCTTGCTTCCTTCTGCAAAACGAAAAGAACTTTCTGGGTGAAAAATTGGGTGTAAAGGAAATGTGCCACCAGGCGTGTTTGGTAACAGTTGGATGTAAATAACAGTGCAAAAGAGGAGAAAGATTGCAAAACAGACATACCAGCCCAGTAAAGGCAGAACAGTAAAGAAAGTAAACAACACTTGACTAGGTTTCGGCACGGGTGGAATCGGCAAGCGGTGTAAGAGCATACTTTCTTTTGGCAATGGTGTATGATTCGTGGTAGGTAGGCGGCAGGTAGGTCATGTCGCGCGCCGGGAGCGCATACTTTTCAGCTTAACGAGTTGAAAAACGGGAAGATATGCAAATTTGGCCCGTTTTCTCGCCATTACAACGAAACAAACTTCTCCCAGCGGGAGGTGTAGAATAAAAAACTCCACTTTAGTGTTTATGGTGCCGTTGCTGTTGCCGTTTGGTTTGAGGCCTTTCCTGTGCGCCTCCCCAATCATCTGTGTTTCGAATTCATTCTTTTTTCGCACTTGAGCACAAAACAAAAACTGACTTGATTCATCTAATGGCTTTTTTGCTCGGATGTAGCTGACCTAAATATAAAACCATTGATGAATTCCAAATATGAAACCCATACCCTACGGTGCTACACTTCAAAGTTCATTGCTTATCGCCACGGTATAAGCTTTCGGGTGTTTCAGCGCCGCACAGGAAACAGTATGCTATTTACCCGCTTTTTTATGGTTGTAAACTGGGTGGTTTGTACTCCGAACAAGAAGCTGAGGTATAATTAACACTGATTACGATATGAAAATGGAAAAGTTTGGCTTATGAACTCGTGAACTTCATGCCTGCCATTCCCTTTTCCGGGAGAAACCTTCCGAGAAGGAGATGGCTGCTTGCAATTAGGCTAGTTCTCGGAGTCTGTGTGCTCCCGTCGACGATAATGAAGAAACAAAATGGGCAAATCACTCGTGAGTTGTGGCAAAAATGGCTCATAACGCTCACTACCTAGAGAAAGTAGCCCAATATCCTTGCAACTCGGTATATAAATAGCAACGCTGCATAAGGGCTGAAAACTCATTCGAAACGGCCTTATTGAAGTGGGTGTTGACTAGGGAACCTTTGGGTGCTGTTGCCACCGCTCCTGCCTCTCCTTCTTACGGTTCGGTTCATTTGATGCCACGGGTACAACAGCTTTGCCAAAACTTTGCCAACCGGGTGGCCGAGCTTCGAAGAGGAGGTACCTTTTACGCAATGAAGCCATCCGAAGCCGTGCGTAACAACCCTCAGGAACGTCATGGTGGGAAATGGGAGTAGCAAAGTTGATTAAATTAAGGTCCGATCAGGCGAAGCTGCGGTAGCTTCGCCGACCAACAACGAGATAATGGTTAAACGGACTGTTTTACAAGTTTTTATGACTTTCTAACAAAGTCTAAGTGCAAACACCAGCCGAACGCTGGTGTGGCTGGACTCTGCAAATGTTATTCGGGGCAGGGCAGCACGAGCAGCACGCTAAGTACCTTCAATAAGGCAAGGCTTAACTTTGTCAACCAGATTTCGCAACATTTCAATTGTACTTGCTTGTCTTGCGGGTTTACGGGAGCTTCAACCGGGGCAGAATCTTCCCCGGACTTGGCCAAGTGGGTATTAGCACAAAAACAACAATAATAGCAGTGTGCTAAGTTTTCCTTTCTTCCTTGTTTGCTGTGCGTTACTATGCGACGACCGATAGAAGGTGTGTGCGGGTAGTACTAACTTTGTTTTCGCTAGATCATTATCGGAAATGTTTCTCAAAACCGACCCCACAAACAGTAAAACACTAATAACTAATGGAACCTTGTCACGACAGTACGCTTTGTTGGGACCGCCCTGTTTGGAGCGTTTGTTTAGGAACATTAAATATTCCAACAAAGAATTGTTGACGGTTTGGAGCGATGGGAAGTTTTTTGTTGATTCTTTTCTCTGTTTTTACTTTTTATTTTTTGGAAAGGCCTTCGATTGGTTTCTAAACTGTGCGTAGCCTTGCAATTGTAGTTTAGGAAGAATATGATGAAGACTTGCTGTTTACGATTCAATCCCGTAAGGTAATAAAGCGTACGGTTCAATCCCATAATGTATCCCGTAAACCAAAGACTACACACTTTTCGGACGTGACTTCAAAGGGTTTTGTCGCGTTGTGCAGTATGCCGCTCGCGAACAGATAATAGTTTTATTTCACACCTCCACCAACGGTACATGGTTAAGCTCAAGGGTACGGTGAGCATAAAAACCAGCCCGAAATCGAAAACCCACCGTTTAGGCTTCCCACGCATGTACGTAGCATAAATTTAACCGAATGACACGCTTGTACGGTGCTTTCGGTTCGCTCTTTAAATTCTTCCCCTTTTGGCTGCACACGTATCTCATACCTTGTTTCCCGTCGTTTCCCGATTGTTCCAAAAGCGAATTCAATCCGCTGAAAACATGTTCGATCAACTCAGGGGCTTACTTTCAAATATCGGTTCCATTCAATTGCGGATGGTTTCGAAGCGCTTCGGAACGTTTCTAGAATTTAAACGTCACGCCATTCAAGCACTGGCGATAAAATAGAACAACCCGGCACGGGATGAAGAAGACAACATTATCGCGTTATTACGTTAGCGCCAACAAACGCACCTACACGTGCCGACGGGTTTCAAAGAGACGTTCGCTAATGCGTAGGGGATCGGCTTGCAGCGATGATGATGATGACATCACCCGAAAGGGTCAAACAAATCCTACAACCCGAGCGGCTTTTAAGCACCACCACCACTCGTCGGTCGTTTGCCTCCATGACCATCTGATCGGGTCGGGCCTTTCGCTCCAACATCCAATCACTATACGCAGATGGTTTGCGAACGTAAACAAACTGTTTGTCTCTGCACGTTTTCTGGTGCGTGCCTTCTTTCCGGCCGGACGGTATGGGACCATCGCGGTGTCATCATTTGTCTGCCCAAAAGGCGACACTCGACAACTCGTGGTCGAGTTTCATCGCCGTCGTCTCGCCTTTGATTGTGTACATACGCATGTGAGAAAAGCATAAAAATGCATATGTCTGTTTGTGTGTGTGAGTTTACGGTTGCATAAAGCGATCGTTTTTGAAAGCACATTATTGACAGTTGTGATGATGTACAGGCTCTGAACCGGATGTGAGTGATTTAGAGCACAAAAATAAATCAAATTTAACAAACCGTGCCTTCATACAAACTACTAAATCAGTTTAATACGTGGATTTAAATCACTTGACAAATAAATAGATTAGAAGTATTTGTATCCTGGGAAACCATTTAATCACACCACGCATATCTGTCTTCTCGATAAGTAGCCCTACCGTATCTTATTAACTACAGCTGTTTACGGTGCTCATTCATGAAATTCCGAAACGTTCGGCACCAACCACAAACCACCACTTCTCCATCATCCCATCCTCGAAACGGCCACAATCCGTTCGATGGGCAACAATTCATTAATTAGCTTATGCCTTCCAAAACTCGGTGTGCCCTTCTGTCGGTGTGCGTGTGTGTGGTCGGCACGGTTTGGGCAATGCTAGCAATAATAAACACACATGATGTCCATACGATTCCGAGCGGTAGCAACTGTTCAGGAAGCTGTATAACCTTTTTCCTGCTCATAGCGCCGGGGACGATGTTTCCGGCCCCACATGTTCCGAAGAGTAAGAAGCCAAGTTTTATTGGCGATTTAATTGACTTAGTGTGGCGGTGTTCTTGTGCCAGCTGGGAGCCGATGAAAAGATGAACTGATGATGCTGACTGTTTTGGCACTATATTTACTGGCAGTTCGGGAAGACAACGAACCATTCAGTTTCGTCATGCGTTGCGTGAGTTTGTGCTTGTTCTTTTTTTTTTTTTTACTGCAGACAGGGTAAAATAGTTGTACGGTAGATGAAGAGAATCGACCACATGTACGACACGGATTACATCATACTGACGCGTTGCCATCGCTCTGCAGCACGCCCGAAGCGAAACAGCTTAACACAACGCTCAAGAATGTGTCCGTCGGTCGGACGAGGTAGTGCGAGAGTAGACAGTAAACAGATTGACCAACTGCGTTGGTGGCTGTATTGCAAGAGCATCTTCCTCTTTATGATGTTTACTTTGTTTGCCATGTTCCCGTTTTGCGGCAAATCGCTCCAGACGGTCATAAATACATTGCAATACACGCTGGAGTGGCTTCGTGTGTAAGAATTTTCTCATCTTCGATCGTTGATAGCGATAGAGTGTGTCGGAATGAAGAAAATCCGCACGATGGGACGTGCAGCAGGAAGATCAATTAACTTCCTAGCTGAGGAAATCACCGGAACAGTGGATACCATCGAAGTATACATGACCGGAACGATTGGTTTAGAATTTATTGCTGTTTTGCAAAAGCTTTACGCAATTTTCTCGGCTTGATTGTTAAACTCTTTTATTTTTAGCTAATATGTACAGCTACTATCACTCCCTGCATGCTGACTGTAGGAATGCAGATTTACTCATTTGTTATTCATCTTAGAGTCATTATAAACAATCCGATTATCTTTTGTAGCTGATTGTTGTTTGTTTTAAAGTTGAAGAGCACAATTAACCTCGTGCTCTTTTGACGTGATGCTAATTAACTCATTAATCATATTATTTACATTTTCAAATCCCAAATAGCGAGCATAAGGATTAGACCCAATCAACTGGTTTTCTAGAATTATTTTTTCTTTATCTTTGCAGGTAATTTAACAGCATTCAATACAACCCGTCTGTGAAGTTCGGAGTATCAATCGAATAGTTATGGATCATCATCGCAAAACAATCACAACGATCAGGTTTGACACATAAACAGACAAATTGTATTTTCCTGATAGCATTTGTCGGGAATCTATCCTATTATACTGTTCAGAGAGACACACAGCTTCCAATGCTGGTTCACTTATGCAAAACAGTCCTATCAGCAATCATTTTGATTTTGATAAGATCACCAAATTGTAAGCAGCATATATTCGCATTTGGATTTGTATTCACAAAGTTAGCTTACAACCGTAACACGTGACACCGTAGCCGCGCTTTGCATGTCGCACAAACCCCCGACACAAAGGGTGTGCTGAAGGGTGTGATCTTTCGGCAAAGTAAACGTGTCTCGGCTCACTGCTTCATCGTTAGGTGAACCGTTCACCTACCGCCACCATTTAGCAGAAAGTTGGCGAACGAAAGGTATGGCGCACGAGCCCCATACGCCAACCCCACACCGTCTAATACGATTTGTGTTGGTACTGAACGCGCATACTAATGTCTTTTCACATGGTTGTAAATTAACGCGGCAATGAATTGATTAGACAGTGTCGAGATTAATGCCGTCGACGCTGCCAAGAAACCGTCGATCTGGCTCGAGATGGAAAAGGGCGTGAAAACTGGGAGAACCGTTCTGCATGTGCCATCAAGTCTGGGCGAAGTGGCTTTGTGCCTAATGCTGTTAGCAGACATTGGTGTGCATTGGTTAGACCTAACGAATAGGAAGGTACCAGCGTTTGATTATGATGTTTTGTAGCTAAGCACTTCACGGGATTTATTCAAATCCGTTTTACCCGTCATCAGGGCATCGTCAGGGGTTTTAGAGAGTTTTGTTATTTGAAAGGTTGGTATTGAAGCGTCATTCGACTAGAGTATCTCGAAACGGGATTATACACCGGATTAGGAAACATGTGTGTGTGTGTGTGCCTTCATGCCGACCGTACAATGTAATTGTCGTACTTAACTAACGTGATCCTTCCTTCCCCGACGGTCACTCTGAATCGTGATTTGTGCTACTCATTTACTGCTCGCCTTGCATTTAACCCGGTTCCGTACCGGTTCCGTAGCTTCATCAAGGTACGCTTAAGTACGCAGCTAATGCCACTTGATCGGTAACGATAAAAACACAATCGCCGCCGTACAGTGGAAGTGCTTCTGCCTGATATCGATGGCAATTAGTGTTTGAAGTGGAGTGTCGGGCGTCCTCTTGAACTCTTGGCTCGGCAAATGTTTCAATATGTTTATGCACCATCCCGTCGAGCGAATGACACCGGGTGCACTCAAGCAGGGACGGCTCTTATAGTCATATGTTTTCTTTCCTTTATAGCACTACACTCTGACTCCTCTCGATGTAAAGAGTTCTATTCTCTCGATTTGGTGCCTTAACATTCCTGTTACAGTTGGAGTATGGTCCTGACAATGCCGTTGTTTTGTGAATTCGTTTGCTCGATCACTGTAGTCTCCGTTCTGGTCCGACGCTGCTTTTGACTTCCCACTTTGCCCGACCCTTCCAGGGCTGCACGCCGTGCAGAAAGCGCTCTTGCCAACATAAAAGGTTTTCCATTTCCACCGAGTGTTGCTTCAAACGGTTTCTTGGGGAGGAACGACCGGCGGGAGAAGAAGGTTGTCAGCAACAATCAATGAGTCAGCAGAAGCACCAAACGGAAAGACGGAAGCCCTCAAAACCTCGAGAGCAGCTTGGCGCACACGCGTTTCACCACAAACCCCTTTTGCCCCTGGGTTTTGTTGCACCACCGCGTGACTCAGCTGACATTTGTCGTTGCCATTGTTGCTCTTCACCGTCCAGTGCGCGCTTCAGCCCTCTCTGCAGCCGGATCTTGACACTCGTTCCCATTCATTTCCTATTCTCATTTGGTACGTATTTGTTTTCCGTGCAGCAATGACACGAAAGCAAGTGCAAGGATGAGAAGAAAGTGGAAAAGGGGAGACAAAAGAACAGAAAGAGAAAACTTGCAGTCGAATAAAGCACGCCATGTTGCGGACAGGGTGTCCCAAGTTTGCAACATATTTATACACTCACACAAAATCTTATGTAGTGAAGCCGTTTTTTCTCTCTAGCTTGTCTGTAACACTCCCAAACACTTCTTGCTGTGCGGTAATTTTCGCGAGATTTCTTACCACTGGAAGCTTCCTCAAAAGCTTAAGCTTTTTATCGAGTTTTGTGTTTACTTCCCGGACCACTTCCCCGTACAACCACACGTTGACTATTCTTCCGAGATAAAGCCATTGAATGGTGGTACCACCCGGTTAGAAACGATATTACTGGAGTATATGCTAAGCAGCTACGGGAGAGTTGGGTCATCCTTTTCAAGAGACGATTTTTGTATTCCATTGAAGATTTACCGTACGTCTGTGCTTCTTTGCTTTGCCCCTTTAACTATTATGCACTTGTGCTCGTGCATACAAAAGGCATCCTTTTCCCACCGAGCGTTTGTCGGTGGGTGTGCATATGTTTTCCCGCCTTTACTTATCAACGATCAACGAACGGAGCCATACAAAGAGATGGCTGGCTGAATGAAAACCAACGAAATGAAAAATGGTACGCCTCGATTCTTGTTCTGTATGGTGGTTGTTCATACTTCTACTTTTGACATCATAAACTAGTAATGCACTTTTGTTGCTCAATCTTCCAGCAGAGGCTGGCGTATAATTTGTGTTTCTCTGTGAAAGCTTTCGAGACATAAGGGCAATAGCGCAAACTTCTCTATAATTTTTGCTTTTCCATTGTACTTTTTACACCCGCTTGATAAGTGTTTACTGCAATATAAATGCAATACCATGATGCTTTGAGAGTCACTCCTGAACAAACGTGATCAACCTACTCTGCTGCACAGCTTAAACAACAACAAAAAAGGGAAAACATTCAAGTGTTAAGAAAAGTGTACAAATACGATTGAAATCCTGCAATCACTCAAGTTCAGGGAACTCCAGATTATACTGGAAAACTAAAGCTTGAGAGTGCCAAGCCACTCTCCGGCAATTCGTTTCACCTGCCAGCAATAATCTAGATTTACGTTTAAATGAAAATATAGATGGTGGCGTAAATTTCCTTGCCGAAGAAATTTTACTAAGAACGATCCGCGCCTCCCCCGAAACAGGGTAATGAAAAACATGTAATGCATTGCATTACAGATATATGAACACGGAAAGGAATTGTCGTTGTTCTAGGCATGCAAACACTTATGATGGAATAGTTGATTGTAGATATGCAGATGGGAAACAGGTTGTATATGAGACAAGCTTGGCTGTTCGTTTTTTGTGGATATTTGGATAAAAAATTGTTATTTTTTGTTTTCATGTCAATCCTGTCAACGGGTATCATCTTACCCTATAGGAAGAACTATTTTCATTGCTAGCATTCTTTGAATGTTTCATTATGAATATTGAATTGATAGTATGCATTCGGCACACGATGCTTACGGGTATGGCAAATGACATACCATGTTTTTGCGTATTAATATTTTTCCCCTGTATAGCATGATCTATGTATGCCTCGCTGCCAAGGATATTTTCGTTAGTAATATATGTTTTATTTGAACATTCCACACACGTATCGGAGTGAACGGACGCTCGTCTCCTCGATGGCTTATCACATTCTTCAAGCAAAAAACATGAAACATCCATCGAGCCCAACCACGACTGTAGCAATGATGATGAGCGCCAGGATAAGATACTATCGTGCCACAGTACACATTCAATGGGAATAGCAGCCACTGCGATATTGTGATACATTTTCCATTTCATGATGATATCTGTTGACGTACGCCACTGAAATCGCAAAGCGTCATATCAAAATGGACACTTTGGACGTTTGTGAGTGTGTGTGTTGTGTGTGTTTGTCCGTGTGGGCGTACAAGTTGAATTGACTTATCTGGAGCAACAGCCGAGATAAACTTTTGCAGAGGTCACATGCTACTTGTTTGCTCGTGTGCTTCCAGCAAGGACATTATAAGCAAACAATGAATAGTGGAGAAGCATGCCAAATGCGTTGCTGTGCTGCTGCGAGCGAAGCAAGCAATTCTCGAGACTGACCTCGATCTCAAACCCACAAACCCACAGCGCATTAACATAGCAAGCACACTGCTGCCCGAGTGCAGAAATAAATAACATTTTCCTGATTCCATTTACGTAATGAAAATCATTGGAAGAATA
This sequence comes from Anopheles maculipalpis, assembly GCF_943734695.1. Classification (NCBI taxonomy): domain Eukaryota; kingdom Metazoa; phylum Arthropoda; class Insecta; order Diptera; family Culicidae; genus Anopheles; species Anopheles maculipalpis. The sequence goes on along the minus strand of NC_064871.1, from coordinate 97,863,611 downwards.
AATAACGGAAAGCACGTGAAAGAGAGGAAAAAACAGTACACCTTCTCTAAAAACTGCTTCGGGCACATCCTTCCAAATTGTAACGAATTCTTTAAACATAAGCTTCCTCCCATTTTTCTTACTCTTGATTGATTCTATCCGCTGGTAATTCCCTTTTAAAACTTGAATCCGAACCCACCTTTAGGGCATTGATGGGCACCATGGGAAGGTTGTTTTTTTTCAAAGCCATGTCCGTTTCTTCTTTGGTCTCGAATGTGATGCTACAGTTGGTGCGTCTTTCAATAACCTTTGGGGCATTAGAAGAAAACAGATTTTATTATTCATTGGAATAACCATCTGTATTTATGCGCTTTTTAACAATTCATCGTATTTTGTTGTTTTTATGTTTCAAAATAGCAAGGAGTTGTTAAGCAGAAATAAATAATTCCACGAATAATGTAGAGCATTCTGTAATGATGTATATATCATTTACAAGACGTCAACGAATATTTTTTTTTTTTTTTTTTTATTCATCAGGGACGGCCAGGCCGTATTGCTACGTCAACGAATATGTCAACGAATATGTTTAATTGTAAATTATATATAATTGTGTTGCTATTTATGCTTTTATCTTTGCTGGTTGAAATGCTAGTGCACATGTTGAATTAATCGCAGCCTGTTTACTATACACTGTTTTTGTTTGTTTTTTTTTTAGTAACTAGATAAAAAGTAAACACATTCGTACTTTCATTGAAAATAACCTTCTAATAATGCATGCTTTGATAGAAGTAGGCCTCCGTACCAGAGATTGCACTGTACAGTAATACACGCTGTACAGTAAAGAAAATCGTTTTTCTATGGAGAAATCTGCGTAAAAAGTAACTTCCTAATGAACTTCTTACGATCCTTTGGCTTAAAAATAAAGCTAAAAGAAAACGCCTTTTAAAATTTATTTTTCATACTCTTTCTATTTTAACAATCCTCTTTAGCATCAACAAAGTACGTCTTATCATGCTACGTTGGAGAACGCGTAGTAGTTGATGGAGGCGCCTGGTCGCTTCTAACAGTGTCTGATGAGTGTGATCCATTTTCCAGCTATCACAACCTCAAATGACGAGCGATGCTTGTTGTTTCATTATAATGATTTAAGTTCTACTAATAACTATGCCAAGACAATGATGATTCGTCATGGAAACGTGGCTGTAACCGCTACGCTGTGCATTATGGTTATCTCCCTTTTAATGGATTTAGAAAACAAATCACCACCATGCACAACTATCCCGATCCCCGTGCAAGTAGTACCCTTGTAGCTGTCTTCGTGTCTAATGAACAGGATCGCTGGCGTGTCATTTGTTACAGCGCGAGCATCCTTCGTTAAGCATCAGCCTCCACTCTGCATCGTGCTGCATTGTGGTGAATATTAGCAGAGCAGCGTTCCTACACAGACGCCGTGGAGCCAGCTATTATGCAGTATTTGCAGTGTAAGCTCCCAGCTGGCAGTTACGAGACGCTATGCCGCCACGCCGTGTGTTCGCTTCGGTGCAAATGCATTCGCCAGCCGCGCAAAACACCATATGACGCGTCGTTGTGTGCTTTGTACCCGTTTAGCTATCTATCTTTCTTTGCATGGGGAACTAGCAGTTTCGTATGCAAACAGACGCAGTGCACAGCGGTACTAGGGGAGGAATTCTACCTACCGGGTAGTGTAATACGGCGGTAGTGGTGGGGATTTGGAGCACTCACATTGTAGAATGAGTTGTTGAATTCATTTTTGACAGAACGACTGGAGGAAACGTAATTAAACTTGTTGTTTGCACTTAGCAGCGACCCCGAGGGATGATACGGCAGAGTTTTGCTGCAGATGCTAAGAAAATTTGTCGAGAACAACTTTTTTCCTGTATTAAAGAGAAAGGTGAGGTACCACACGATGCCTTGGACTTCAGTGCACAGCTGCAGTGTCATGTGCAGTCAAATTCAGTCAGAATGCGAATGACTTTTCGAGTTCACCGGTTCCATTTGTTAACGTTCCTGCACGCTTGAGCCATATACATTTATTTCATGTTCTTAATGTCCTGCCATGTACTGTGGAAGAGTGCTTGCCCACATAACGACAATGTCTCAGTTGATCCGTCCATCCGTTCTGGGTTGTTTGCTCAACCATTCACGGCAAACGGTTTGAAGCGAATGTCTTCTTTTGCGTTGTCTGATTCAAGATGCTGTTACTGATCGACGTGCAATCCTTCCGTTTCTTCGGTCCAGCTGCTTGCCTCCCTGTTGCCAAATGTATCCAGCACCAGCTGTACTCCCTATTGCAAAGTTTTCATTCCACATGCATATTTGATGGTCGCCTAGCCCGTCGCTAGCTGAAAATCCAGAAGAACTTCCGCTACATTCGGTCACCCACTTGACATGTCTCCCGTGGTCCAAAACGAAATCTGTTGATGCAAAAACTTTACCTTCCCTGCTCAGCGTGTATGTTCTGGTGCAATTTGTACTTCTTCAGCAGCAAGAAGTATGCCAGCAGCTCGTGGACTAAATTGTGTCGGTTTTCTAAGTTCCCTGGCTGCGGGAGGCATGGTGATTGACTAGATAGTTGCATGCGAATCATTGATTCCTAGTCGCTTTGCAACTTTGCCAGTACCACTTTGACTTCAGTTGCACAGCAACTGGAAGACCGTACCACGAAGGCAACTCTATTATTCATGGCACGGTTGGAAACTTTAAGGCACGTTTAACCCCACCTTAATGGTGGTCATTATTACTCTGCAACTATCTCTTTTTCACACGTTCTCGGGACTCGAACATTTCACCATTGGAACGAACAGCGCATAAAGTTTTTCCTGCTTTCGATTACAATTGCATGAGCTGGGCGTGTTGGCTAGGTTTGCAAATTATTTATGCTTTTTCTAGGAGAACTGAGCACAACTGCAGTGGTGAAGCATCGCATTTATATACGTAAAAATATTTCAAATCGATCCACGCTCGCCAATGACTCACTTGGCTGCAGCGACTATGCCAAGTCACATCGCCACTGTTCATCGCATTTAGCTTTTAATTCCTTTTCAAAGTCCGCTGCCGTCTGGCGTGTGTTCGTATGCGGAACCTTATTTTGGCAGTTTTCCTTCGGCTTCCGTGAAAGTTCTAATTGAATTTTGCTCCAATTATTCGCCCAGGAACATCGTCCCTGGGTTAGCCCACATGACGCTTCACGGTTGACGGGGGCCGGTTTGCTTCGTGTATTGACTTTCGCCTAATGGCATGCAAATCCGATTTTCTGCAACCGGGCTCGATCGTAAGCAGGCGTGTGCCTTCGCCGGTTAGTGGAGCAGCAAATAGATTGCTCATTAATTCGGGGAATATGAAGTCATTTACATCGGTGCTTGTATTCATGGGCCGCGTGGCAAACAACGCACTCCCGCGGCCGCGAGTTTTTCGCACCGCAGCCACAAAATAGGTTTCCTCCACGGCTTCAGTTGGTCGATGCGGTTTAATCGAATTTTTTGTTCTAGGCAGCCATTTAGCCGCCGGTTTGTATTTTATTAGTGCGCATTTATTAGATTACAAATCTCGGACCTTGTTATCGTAAGGTGGTAAATTCCATCCTCCGAAAAGCCCCTTCGGTTGCACAGGGTCGGTCTCTTTGCTGACGTTGGTCGGCGTGTCAAGCAATAAATATCGTTTTATTGCATCGTTCAACGATGTGACTGATTTTTGTATCACACGAGTTGTGGGCCGATGAGTTGTGCCGGCGTAGGACGAGGTCCAACGCACAACATCCATATAATAAGCACATTTCATTCAACGGCATACATTACACAGATTTTCTTTAGTGTTTGTGCTATTTTTGCCCCCCATTGGTACTGTCTGAAGCAGACCTCAACCATTTTCTATTGTTTTTGCTACCGCACCGCCGCACATGTACACTTCGTACCTACTGCCGAACTATTCTTGCCCAAAGTAAGATTTTTACGAACGAATCGAACAAGCCTTCATGGTGCCGTTGTCATCGTCCGCAACGCGTCCTGAATAAATATGATCTGGAAAAACTCCAGCTGTGTTTATCTTTGCGATCGGCATCACACTTTCACTCACAGGATCTTACGGAGCGTCGGATAAATTCTTTCTACTGCTGGTTGAGGGCATTCCAAATTTTATTCCACAAACGTTCGTGCATGAAACGGAAAACTCGGCAAAACGTGCCGGATTGAAGTGAGCACCGAAACCGATGCTCCTTTCTTTTATTTGTCTTTCTGAGCTGGAAGCTTCTAAACATTAGTAAACTTGGTGGAAATAGAAGCGTATGGACAATTTTTAAGAAACTCCCCGTATGGGTGCCTTCTGGTTTGCCGTGGCTCTGTTTCTTTCGCAAGATTTGCTTCGTAAATAACGTGTTCATTTTGCTGAAACGTGGAATCCTTCTAATTGTGGCAGTATGTCGAATTCCTGCAACCAGTGTTATTTTTCAACACAAATTTTCTTACGCACTGCGCGCTCTTATTAAGTTATCTTTCTAATCCAGTTTCTTCAAGCATCCACGCGAAAACATCACAGACAATAAATCGTACTCTTTACGCTCGTTGAGTGTGTGAGAATATGGTATCCTGTGTTCGGCGGGATTCAGACGATCATCGGTAAGGGAAACTTCGATAGCAACTACACCTGGAGAAGACCTACAAAACCATTCACTGGAATGCGTGAAGCATCGGGCAAACAGAAAAGAAACAAATCTGCACCCTAGGGAAAATACCTATTGAACGATTTTTTTTTCGCTCAAAGCAACACAGCGAAAACGGAACGGAACGAAACGGGCTTTCCGTTCATTCCGTTCGTTTATTTTGTTTTCAAACGGTTTGTTTGTTTGCCTTCCCTCACCCTTTTGCACCAGCTGCTGTCTCTTCACTGGTATTGATGTGTAAAAATATATTCCGCTCCTTTTTTCCGCAACCGTGTCTAACCCCACGACAGTGAATACCTTCCAGAGGAATTCCGGGAACGCGCGATGCCAAAGGGTTTCTGCGCTGTTGCCGTTGGTTGCTGCTGCTGCACATGACATTTATTGACGACTGGAACGTATTATTTTTTATCTCGATTCTTCATTCACTCCGACACCGGCGAGCCTTTATGCTTCGTGTACGTGTGTTTATACTGTCTGGTATGACTGCTATGTCTGCCGGAGATCAAAATCTGCGTACCGCTCGTTTTAGACCGGTTATCAAAAGGTTGAATAGATGGAGTTGAGCAGTGCATCTGTCCATGTGTCGCGATATTGCGAGAGATATCAAACAAACGAACGGATCTGTATGATAAGCATAAATGAACATGTGTGTGTGTCGATTACGCCGCTCCTAAGCAGGACAAACTAGAATTGTATGTTTGATTGTCGACGATCGGCAAGACTATCTTTCACCTGTGACGTTTTGCTTGCCAATGATGAGAAAAAGAGTGTGTAATCAATTTTAGACGTTTAATCTCCATAATTGGTACCAGGAAAAACTCCCGCCAACAGCTATAACGTTATTAGCGTACTTATTATAGCAGACCCTTTGTTGAATTGAATTTCCTCGAACGTCTGTAGGAAAAACGACCCGATTACATGATCTTGTTGAAACACTTTTGCAGTAATTACGCAACGTTGGCTACAAAGTCGCCAAGTTCATCCGTCGACACCTTGGAAGCCCGTGTTCATCGGAAGAATATCCTATTTGCTTTGTGACACAAAAAAAATCCTAAAAACGAGTCTCAATCTACTTCAAGGATGGCAACTTCAAGGGTAGCCAATTCGTACGGAGAACGCGAAAGTTTTCTAATCAAATTAAAACGTCACAGACAATCGTTCCAAAGTTTACGGCAAGTCAAAATGAATTTCTTCAGCACACGAATAAGCTTGTTCGAGGTTGGTGGATTTCAGAATCCACTCCGAGTTGTGCGCAGAGAAAAAACGCCGCTGCCACAGTGAAATACATGGTGGAAATCTCCTTCGATATTTCTTTACGTTTTACAGTGGAATACGAAATTCCTTCCTTTCCTTTTCCTACTTCTATTAGTCATACTCTTGACGTCACCCATATTAAAAACAAAAGCTGCTACAGGACGATATAAATAGATGGAAAACTTTTACTGAGTCTGTTTAACCTCTCTGTTGCTATTTTCGAATCGCGGGATGTTTACACCGAGAAACCTGAGTATCGTTTAAAATTCATTGCCCCCTGGCCTTCCCCACGCTGTTCGCAGTGTCACGGAATGCTGCTCTGTCGAAAAGAGTTTACGGAGCGGAGCAATCGGAAAATGAAATCATGAAGTGCAGTGTCCATACACCCTAGTAGGATGTTGTTGGCCTTGCATCCTTTGGGCGCGTGGAAATGTGATGGAGATGTGTTGCTACGCTTCAAATGATTTTTTCTTCTTCTTAGTGCAATTAGAAGACTTTTTGCCGCTGCTTTGTTTTGCTATCTTCGTCTATTTTTATGCTGTTCTGTTGAACAACAAGAAGAAACATTAAACATCTCCACTGCCTGGAAGATAGAGTGGCCGGATGAATGAAACATAATTTACGAACAATTCGCATCATAAAATGTCTTGAATGGTGGAATTCCAACCACCAAGCATTTCCTCATTTTGTTCGTTGAAGCGCGAAATTAATATCCTTAGGGAGCCAAGCAAATAAAGCGCAAAAACAAGAAACAACGCGAATTGCACGCACAAAAACTGGTTTCCTCTGAGGGTGTTTGAGCGCGGTCAGTTTTGTGGAGCCAGTTCCCAGCTCACTTCTTCCTGCTGCCAGGTTCCCCAGTACAATGGTTTCTTGGAGCCCCCCATCAGCCCCGCAACGCCATTAGTAACACGCTCCTCATAGAACACGTTCACTTATTGTGCTCGTTCGGTAGCTTAACGCTCGTTAGTGCAAGTTTTAATTAATCAAAACTAGCTTGAAATTTGTTTATGATAATGTGGCCAAGCAAAACCATACCGACGGCTGTATGGAAAGCAGTTTTTCGTAGTCGCTTGTAAACTTTTCGCCAACTTCGTTTGTTTGGCGAATATATTTCACCATTATCTCATCTCGCAAACGGTGCCAACTTCGTGGAACGCTCGCGATAGAATTGAAATGGAAATTTCTCGCCAACACTCGCCACCGAAAGACAGAACACAGACAGAAAGTCCTGCTGTTGCACTGAATGATCTAAACATTAAGAATTTAAAAAGTCAATACTTATTTTGTCACCTGCGCCCCACGCACCGAACGACGACAGTTTTGGCTGATTGTGTGACTAATTAGAGTCATTTATCATGCTGCCGTAGAAAGATGGGAAAGTGTTTTAATGGTGCAAAAGTTTTCATTTTAGGCATGGCACGATCGTCAAAGAATCTCGGAACGTACCGTGCGATAAATCAGCACATTTCATTTCTGTCCCGTAATCGATGACAATAAATCTCCAATCTCCGTGTTCGCTTTGTATGGAGTAGTTTTCCACTCCACTTCCGTCGGTCCTGTGGCTGTGGCCGTGGTTGAATTTTAAAATGTTTTTGATCATTGTTCGGCAAGATGTTTCTTTCGGTTTTCATTGTCTTGTGTACTGAAGAACTTCAAGACAAATGGTTCGTACGCCCAGTCAAAAGTAAACCGTCCCATCCTGTTCGGCGAATAAATTCCACTCAAAAAGCCAGCACCAGCTGCCTGACAACGAAACGGATGTCGTTCATTAAACATTCATTTACAACAAGTACCGGGGAAAATTATGTTCCTCGTCTGTCAATGAATACTCCTTCCCCATGCATCTTCCTCACACTTAGATCCAGCCGGAAGTATGGACGTGCTGCACGAGGGCACGATTAATGCGCGATACCTTGTATCCTAACAAACTCGTTGCGGACGCTTCACTTTACGCCATTCGTCCGTTTATGGCAAGGTTCCCGGACGCGGTATAACTCGATCCTTGTAAAGGAAAGCGGCAGAAGACTGTTTCACACTGCGATTCATTCAAATCACTACGTTTTTCTCCAACCAAGAAGGGGATGTTCCGTGAGCTTGCCATCAAGATAATGATAGGACAAACCTTCTCTCCTGTGTGTGTGTGTTTTTTTTCTCTCGCCGCCATACTTTGCCGCTATCTTAATCGATTCTGGGAATTCCTTAAACCTGAAGTACCACCCCCACACACCGCCCACCCACAATCCTCAGGTCCTACAAAAAAAGCAACTCAAGGATCGCAGGTCTTTGCGATAAAAAAAAATCGAAATGGAGAACGACTATGCGATAAAGTGAAGTGAACGAAAATTACGCACGTTAGTCATCATCAGCACCCAGTCGTGGGTTTTTTTTTCGCCCTACCAAAAACATTCCTACGCAGGACGTCACTGTTGGGACGAAAAAGAAACCGAGCGGTCGTATCGACTCTCTGGCGCTTTCCAGCTTTCGATGGCGAGGAGAAGCAGTCCCTTGCAGTTTGGTCGTTGCGGTCGATTTCAAGCCGTACAACCATAATCGTTATTAGTCCGTTGTAATCTGACCGGAGAGTTCGCATCCCTCAGAGATCCATGTGGAGTTTGCAAGGAGCACGCGCTCGCGCAAACGTTGGACAAGCTGTACTACGGTGCTACATGTGTTGGCAAAACGTTCCTTTGATGAAGTGGCGACTGTTAAGCGATGTCGGAAAGACACACAAACATCGGGCGCCCTGGCGGACGATAGCGATTTGCTAGTAAGCAGCTTTCGATTTCGCTTATAAGCTCAACTGGCTGCTATTTGGTTCCGGTTTTGGCATTCGCGTGCACTGGGCATGAAGAAATGGAAAGCCATCGGGAAAGTCCATCGTAATCCTACTCGTCATAAAATTGTTGCTTTGTCAGCGATTGCAAAAAAAAAAACCCGAAACGAGAAGACGAGATTCTAGAAGAAGAATTACATCTAGCTTGTAGCGATTTTGAGTACGGGAGTGAGCTGGATTAAGCTTAACGTTTCTTTTGTTTTACTTTATTGTGTGGTGTGTAATTGATCAATTCGTTACTTCAGGAAATAAAATGTTTGAAGCTGATCTGTTTAAATTTTGTAACAAAGTTTGTAATAAGCCAAAATTGCAACAACCGCCATCGCAATACACAGTTCCATGAAATGCTAACAAGCTTTGAAATGCTCCAAAACATTTCGGATTACAAAAAAAATATTTTTTGGATTTACTTCAACTGAGTGAATTCTTGAACACACTGCAGAAAGGGATAATCTAGACGAAACATCGGGCATTGGTTTCCCATTTGAGTGTGAACTCGGAAGTCCTACAGTATTGCGCATATCATATGTTTGTATCGTATGATGGATAACGGACGGTGTGGAGTTTGCTCGCTCCGTACGTAGCATCGTCGATTCGTCAGGATACAATTTATGTTGAAAGGTTCTTGAAGCATGGAACACGCGAACTACCGTACACACTGCCATGTTACGTTTCGGCTGCCAGTTTCCAGCTAGAACTCTCATGAACTCCGCCACGTAAAGCGTGTTGTGTCAGGTGTGTTTTTGGTGCTTGTGCAAAATACTACTTCTGTAATTAATTCCACTCACATCAATGCACTGCAGCTAAACACGCGCTGCTGTGTAATACAAGATGAGATGCAGCATGTACCTGTGGATAGAATATCTTATCACATGAAACCTGATTTTAGCTCGATTAAGCGTATTGTTGCTTGTGGATGCTCATGCTACGCAGCGCACGAGAATGACTGGGCGTCTCCATCGATCGATCGACTGTTGTGTGAAGCATTTTCCCGGTTTGACAGTTTCTCTTTTTAATCGTATTTTTGACGCGATAAGACTATTGATGTTTAAATTAGTAAGAAAAGGCACAACTTTATTTTACGCTGCGTTAAACAAAACCTTTTTTCGTTTCCCAAAACCCTCATTTTGCCTCGATTGCTGTACTAAAACGTGCCGGAATAGAAAACAAAAATAACTCAGCACTGTAAAAAGAAAAGGGTAAAGTGGAGTGCTGTTTGGCACAAAGACAGATTATACAGGATGGGACCGGGCACAGGCACGGACACGATCCACGAACCCCACGCCCATCATCAAACGTAATCAATCACATTGGGTCCGGTGGCTAATGAGCATTTCATCAGGCTGTGGCGACCGGTCCGGGAGCAGCGAAGCAGAAGAAATTGATCAACTTTTACCTTCTTTTAATTACTTTGTCACTTTTCTTCGGTTCTTCCGCATAACCCGAGCCCATAATGTGTTACGCCCGACTGCTTCGAGCGGGTTCGTTCTTTCCAATGAACTCTGGGCACTGCTACTGTGGCTGCGACTGAATAGAAAAAGCTGGGGCGGCGATGGTCAGTTGCACAAAGCACCAGACATGTCCATTTAATTATCCAGCTGTGCGAAAAAAAAAAGACGTACCCTACTCGCCACTTCCGAATGCCGAATGCCGTGCCTAGAGAATGTCCCTGTAGTTGTTGTTTCGTACGTTCGTTTCCTGATCTTGTCCTTCACTGGGTGTGCACTTTGTGCGAACAAAAACTATAGCTGTCATGCCTTTCGTGCGGCCGTCGTAAAAAGCTTTACGTGAAAAGGATGAAATAAAATTTGCTGTCCCCAGGAAGACACAATCAACTGGAAAAACCTCAAACCCATCCTGCAGGCAGCGGGTAAGGGGGAGCGGTGCAGGAAATCTCCTTCAACTCATGGAAAGGAAAAGCTGGTCGCAGATAAAAACTTTTGCTTCTCAAAAAGACACGGTAAAGCTTTGTTGGCCTTTGCCAAAGGTAGTAGCCACGCAGAAAACAAACCGCCCGTAGCGCCCATCAAAAGTACTTTAAAGGTTGAAGAGATCATTTGAATTTGGCTAACAGATTTTAATTATTCACCCAATCCTTCAGCTTCCTCTCCGGCTAGATGCACCTCAACACGGATGGGATGTGTATGAAACTTTTCGCGAAAGTACCACAAAAGAAAAATCCTTTTTCACTTTTTTTCGTGTGCTTAGTATTACCTACGCTTAAGGTTTGCTTTGTTACGGTCAACCGCCGTGTCACGGCTAGACGGCATTGTGTTCGGATCCGAACGGCGTACTGTTGACATGGTGGCATTGCCGTAATTAGATACCGCACTTTTCGGTGCAGAACCATGAATTTGTCCTTCTTTTTGTTCTGTTTGATTTTCCTAAACGTTTCGCTTCTGGCCATAAAACAAAAGGGAGCTCCACGGCAGGGATCAAAAACTTTTATTAAAACAAAAAAAGCAAAAAGTAAACGTGCTAGCTAAACAAAAAACAACTCATCCTTACGCCTCGTCAGTGTTTCCCGTTCCTTTTAGCTGTTGTTGGTTTTTTTTTTGTGGGTTTGTTCTGCCACTCACCAATGCTGACCGAATGTACCACCCGAAGCGAAGCACTATTTTGTGCTCCGTTTTCACTACTGCTTCCCCTATACTTCCCTTTAGGGAATCCCAACCACTAAGGAGAGAGTGCCATTTTGTATAATTATACGTAAATGGTAATGAGCGGAAGATGTCCACAGAAAAACGTTCGACCGGCGGGGTTTCGCCGACGTTATTTGGTGTGTGTATTTTACTTTGCCACACTCGCCCATTAGTGCACAGTGAAAATTGTGGCTCATTTTCGGTTGGCCAACGCTTCATGTGGAGTGGCTTTTGCGGCCGATCGTTTGTTTTGTCATGTAAATAATGGAATTTGCTCGCGCTTGGGTAAAAGTACACACTACGTGGCTTTATGCTGTACACTTGGAAACGACAAGCACATTCATAATCTGTTTTTTAACTCTGTTTTTGTTTGGTTGTTGCCTGCCCTGGACAGAATTTTCCTGTCAAATGTTGTTGATATGAAATGCATATTTTGGATCATAAATTGTCACATGTTTTGCTTTTTTTGTCGACCGGAAACCCTGTTTATCTTCCCTCCAACACGTGCACGAATAGTACAATGCCTTTGATGCAACCTGAAACCTGTTGCTTCCTGCAACGAACTACTGGAATTGCGCGTCAGTTCCATTTCAGTAACAATTTCGTCACCTTGTGCCTGAATGCCGGAAATACCCGCACGATCTCGTGCACTTTACTGTCCGCTGAAATTGATATTAGTTGCGCTTGCCTGGAGTACATCAAAAGCGATGGACGGTTTGCACACTTCGTCTCCAACGTGTTCTGGCGTGTTCGGCCGGCTGACCGCAACCGCTTTTAGTTTGCAATAATGATAGGCTCGGTAATTTAATGACTATTGATTACCAATTAATCATCCGAAGCGTGGTCGTGCGCGGCTGGAGCAACACGAGGATTCGAACCACCTTAAATTTCGCAGATGAGCCCCGCAAATTATGATACACGTTCCAGCGCACTTTGTCCAGTTTTTCGTCGCCATGATAGAAGAAACCATACCCAGCAGAAGGAGAATTGTCTGGCATGATCAATACGATCAATAACATGGGCTAGTAAATTATCCGCAAATATAGGCACAAACACACACACACACACATGTGCATATGCAAAGTGCAACTGCAGCGGTGCCTATCTTTAGCAACTGTTTACTTAATGCCTCACGTCTAGTGGACGGTGGCTACATTAACCTGAGCAAACAGAACCGTAACAAACATATGCAAACAGCAAAACTAGAACCGGCATTCATTATCGGTCGTGATTATGAACTTGACGGCCGTGTAGGATGCTGTACCGTGTCCGCCGCGGTGGTGCCGGGAGTGAAGATGATGAACGAATGCTCGCACATTATTCAAACAGCGTTTGCGATTTACCGTTAATAGCGACAGCACTAATTTATGCAAACTGGGGTTCGGTACAGGCTAGCTGTACTGTATATTGGTTTGATTAGTTTTTGTTTTCGCTCCAGTCTCGGCAGCACTCATTTATTAATGATAGCCATGTTGGTGGACTAGTCGCCGCGTTGCAACGTTTGCCTGATATACATATTTAAGCGATTTTAAGCTACAGGTCTTGAATTATTGCGTTCAGAGGGCGGAATGTATCGGTCGCGAAATGGAAATAAATTGTTATCCGCTTTGGGCCATATGGGACATGTGATTTAGTAAACGCGTGCACGCATCGGTATCGGCATGTGAAATGAATTATAGAGAGAGAGAGAGAGAGAGAGAGAGAGAGAGAGAGAGAGAGAGAAAATCAACACGCTACTACGCCTAACTGGCTATGCAAGCAATATCGATTACCTCCTGGCTGGCAGGATTTGTAATTAATTATTTTTCAAATTGAATTATTTTATTTCCACGCAAATATAGATTACATTTTGTTTGAGCTTTTATTTTTTGTCTTTTCCCTTATTCGAACAATCATAGGCCGTTTGTGCAGAGCAACTGAACATCGGAATCGGGATCGGATGCTGCTTTTTGTCTATTGTTGATAAAATATTTAATTCTCTTCTCGTTTCCGGCTAAATCCCATCTGCAGCGAACTATCACATTGCGTGCATGAGCGCTGAATAAATAACCCGATGCAGAATATGTGAAACACCATTAAAAAAATCAGACCCTTCAACAACCGATATGCGGATAGCCGCTTCATTGTGTGAAACTAGTATCAAAAGACCCGTCCTCCATCACGGCCCTTCGCTGGCCAAGCGTAACCATGTTGGACACTGGCCAATGCTTCAATTAATAATGGATTGCTTTCGTCCAAGGCTGCTCCCTCAGCTGGCCCTAGACTCGAAGCCTACATTTCGAACTATCACGACGCCGTTCCTAGTCAGACATCGGATGAGTTGTGTGGCAAGTTTTACACCTCGTTGACTAAAACGCTTATCTATCACTGCTTGCGCTGCAGTCCCTTTTGGAGAATGGGGAGGCTTTAGCTGTGGCAAACATAAATGAAATTGATGCTACTGCTAGGTATGCGGTCGTGTTGTGTATTGGTTTCGATTTGATTTAATCGATCCGTTGAATAATAAATGATGAGTAAAACTTTTTTCTGTATATTATCTATGCCAGCCGGTGACGAATGTGGTTGAGTGATAAACGTTTCGAGTGCGATCATTCGTTCGCTCCGGGTAACAGTCTAAGTGCATGTAATTCCAACGCCAGTAATGTAATGCTCTTACCCGGTCGATTCGTATACGATTTCCTGGTCACAAAAGAATCACTTCCGGAAAGCATCCCGCACTAAAGTTCCTCGCCGTTTACAACAATCCTGATTCGCACACACACACACACACTGCTGGGGATAATGTAGACGGGTGTCCCTTTTTTGCCTTCCGATGGTGATGTTGCAATCATCATATAATCCCGGTACGGTGTAAATGGCCCAGGGATTTGCTGCTACCTTTGCAAAATCCTCTGCCAAACCATTTGGCGCCCCAAAAAGGGACGAGATAAAAATTATTTCCTATCCCCTTTTGTGCGTGTACAGGTAGTGCAAAGGATCTTGCCAGAAGCAAAGTAGTGCGTAGCGCGTGTGTGACAGACAGATGAGCCAAAAGCCGAAAATCCCATCGACCCATCCCATAACGGTGTCCAACATTTACAACCTCTCAGTGAAACGAGAACATTAAATTTTAATTTGAAGCAATATTAAAAGTCGTTGTCTGTCACCCGGCGGGCAAAGCAAGAGTCCGTCGCGTGGTAAGAGAATTTTAAATTTTATACAAACCCGCAAGTGTACAAGCACTCCCGTGGAAACAATGGGACCAATCTTGTTTGAGTCAGCATATTTGGGACGCATTTTTTTTTTTTTTTTGCTTTTCATTGCCAACGCCATGCCAAGCTCTCGCAAAATGAACGATGGTGATTATAATGATTTCGTGTTCCAAAAAACTCTGCTCTGAAATTTAAGTACAAACTACTCCATCCTTGAATGTGTGGGTACCAAAAAAAAACCCCTCCACCCTGGTCAGCTGGTCTACTTTGTGCAAAGTAATTGGATGCAAATTTGCTCACCAGTTTGTATGACCCCAAAGGGTTTTTATTTTATGACGATGGTTAATTCGAACACGTTAATTGCAGCGGTGTAAGTTTGGGTGTGTTTGTACATTGAACTAAATTTTCGGGACGTTGTACTTCTCTTACAAGCGTGCGCCAATCCCTTTAAAGTAAAGTTTATCTATTACAAGTCGATGCAGGAAAAAAGGGAACGTCAAACGAACTTCTAAATCTCCTAAATGGGGTCAACATGTGTGTGCTCTTGTTTAAACAATTGTGGTTGCAGTAATGTGGTTAGGGACGAACCGGGAATTCTTTTCTCGGAAGAAACCTTACAGTAAAGGGCGCAGATTTTCCTATACCAGCCAAGAGGGCGTTTCTTTGTATGTCTGTTCCTGTAATAATCCAACAAAAAAAATGAACCGAACGAAGCATTGTCTGCAATGGCTGTTGCGCCATTGTATATTTTAAGCAAGGTTTCAAATTTCCTTTAACTCCCCCCGTCCCGGTCGTACATTCAATTTGAGCAAACGGAACATGCATTTTCGTAAACTGATTGTTGTTCCCTTTGCGGCACAAAAGATCGCACATGTTAATGCAATCACTGCAACGGACAAGCATTTGATTGGTTTCCCAACGGAAGACGGCGGCTCAACAGTTCAAATCAAAGAGGTCAACACCATTCTGCTTCCAGCGTGAACCGTGAATAGAGGCAAATTGTGGTAATAAAAATAAAGGAACGAAAACATGGATGAAAAAGGTCAATCGACAACTTTCATTTGGTATTGATTCGATCGTTTTAGAGAGTGTGGTCTAGCCGGCGGATTATGCTTAGGAGCGATCAGTTTTATAGCGGCACGTTCGAGGAGTTGTGTTCATGCTCCTTGAAAACCGTTCTTAATGGCGACGTGCTTGGACTGCCTAATGCAACCATCGAACCGTTTGAATGCCTTGGATGTCGTGCTCTTCTTCTCAAATATCATTTAGATGGCATCTCGGTAGCGTTTAAGAATTCACATTCCCCAATCAAACGAACCGTCTGTAGAATAGAGGCAAGAATAATACAATTTTTCCATCCATTTAAAGACAGTCCGTGTTTTGTGCGATACAATCAAGCATTTGAAAAGGCGTACAGACAACACCAATAATACTCGATGCTGCTTGGAGCGCAAATATCCGATCCGTTTCAACCATATGCTACGGACATCCGGCTTGCCTGCAAATGAAACTTTTAAATATTCAGATCAGACTCAAAATGATGAGGCAAATTAGTCCTCGTTTCTAATGGGCTGGTACAATCGCTTCATCGGCCGCGCTTGCTCGTCTTGACGGCTTGGTTTGATCGGTTTCGCAGAAGATGGTGAAAATACTTGACCCGTAAAATAATCCTCCCGGTTTACTCGGTCGGTTTTACTCGCGAGCTCGAGAACGTGTGAAAAAGGAAAAAGAAATGCCCATCATCGTTGAGACTCAGGAGGATAAATTGCGTTAAACTACTTTACGGTGCATCGGTCAGCATCATGGGTAGGGTGGGGGACATTACGGAGGAGGACAGTAATTTACTGTACAAACAATAGCTCTACTGTTGCTCCTACAGGGTACGCGCAGGTAAACGGTAGTTCAGCATGACGTGACCATAGCCAGCATTGCCGGTCATTTACTAATTGCTTTGTACACACACACACTCCCCCGCGGTCTCTTAGTCACAAAGCGGACAGACCATTATGTACTGCTAAATTGCTCGATACACGCATAACAACAAACCACTGTGCAAACATCCGAACGCCGGAGAGTATTGACCCGTGTCCCAGGCAGCGACACACTTAGCCAAACGACAACGCTAAGACGGGATGTGATCTTAAGAAAATTAAGGAACTCGTACACTTGTTCCCTTCCGAGCCGTTATCTCGTTCACTTAGTCTCGCCCGACTGCACCAATGATATCACAATCGAAGTCAGTATCATGTCCGACAGAGCTGTTCAAGTGCTGGTCGGCTATTAATTGCAGATAACCCAAAGCACACGGTATAACTGGAGAGGAATATTATTTAGAAAAGCACCACCACTTCACGCCTCAATCGAGGAACGGTTCTTCGATAATTACAATTTAAATTGCTGGGTAACATTCGACTAGATCGGATGAGCCAATCGAACATTTGTTTGTGCATTAGAATGCATACAAATGTGTGTGTGTGTGTGTGTGTGTGTGTGTGTGTGTGTGTGTGTGTGTGTGTGTGTGTGTGTGTGCCTTTTTTTTGTTATTATGTTTTGATGAATTTCTTTCTCCATCTTGTGGGAATGTGTTTGCATGTTTTGTTTCATTATTTCCATTCCAAATGTGCTTGATTTACAGCAAGTTTACGCCATTTGGTTATGCATTTGCCGTACCAGGATTGGAGGATAAAAATATGTACTACAGGACGACCCTGCTCAAATTCTTGCCTTACTCTTTGCCTGGTCGCGCATCATCAACCGCGTTGCTGAAGAATAAATCACTGTCAGCAACAGACACCACTAATGCACACTCACACACATACACACTTTACCAGGCAGAATATAGTGAAACAATGCAACCACCCAACAATGCACGGCGAATGGGAAAATAGATTGTACAAATAAAAAGTGATAATATGAAGGCACTCTCGCACGAAAATGAATTAAACGTGTACAAAATAACGAATAAAAAACGAAGCTCGAGCTAAACTAACAGATCCACACAGGCGTCACACGAGGACGATGGAAATGAGTTCAAAAATGCAAAACAATTAGTACTTCAAACACAGCCGACCGTCATCAATTTGGGTTTTACTCCGTTCCAACAACCGAATAAATTGTAGGGGAACCGCCGGTGGTAAGGAAAGCAGAAGGTGGCGCAGGAAAATGACCAGAGATCGTTAACGGATGGTTGAGTAGCAAAGAAATGGAATAAAAATAATGCTGGGACACGCAAAAAAAAAAAACGAACAGACCGACACACATACACAAACACATTGTAGTAGCGGTGTCCTGGATTGTGGAAAAGGACACACACGCGGATGGTAAGGAGAGACCTACGGATGGATAATGGAAGCTTTGGGCTCAAGTGTTGCGCGGTGGTCGTACGTCAATCAAAGTGAATCAAATATAAATTGCAAATAAAGCAGTGATATACAATTGGATTGATTCAATCAGTCGTTGGTGATTTTTATTAGTAAGCCCTCAGGCGTAATTCGGCCATGCTCTTCAGAACCAAGCGATGCATGACCGGTCGAACGTAATGCACATCTCCGCACGCAAGGATGCTTTTGCATCAGCGGGCTCAATGTTGTGTGGAGTAGCAAGGAGAAAAAAAAAGCGTACACAACGAGCATGCATTCAATGGATTCTCGGTGAATGGAGCGTTTATGTAATTGTTCCGCTAGGCAAGCGCACCCGGCACCCGGCGACCATATTGATTGATTGCTTTTTTGAATCAACGCCAAAAGTACTAAGCAACGTTTCAGCCTCAGTTGAATAGGATCGACTACTGCATTGTTTCGATCCTACTGACCAGCACACAATTGATGGCCGTTTGGCTTATCGAGAACAGATTAGAACAGATAGAGTTGTCTCGGTCCGTGATATCCGATTGATTGTTGTCTTCACACCCATCAGACATGCATATGCTTCATTGAACCACGTAAATTGGAACGCTTGCTCACTGGCTGAGAGTAACGAGCGATCACATTGTCGCTTTGTACAAGAAAAACTGTTGGTTTGCATGGTAAAGTTCGATAGATATCCAATTAATATTCGCGCTTTTGTCGCTGATTGTTCGTAAGCCAGCGTTAACATTTATAGCAATTGAATTGAGCCACACTAACAGTTGCCATATTCTTGTTTTCATCTTTCAGCAACCTGTTCACAAACACAGTTCACCTGTATGATGGATGGCAAGTGCATACCTGCCCTCTGGCGATGTGATACTTCCGCCGACTGCTCGGACGGCTCAGATGAAGTCGGTTGTGGTGAGTTTGCACCTTACCTGTCCCATCCTTCCTCGCGCTCAACTTTCACATGAACCCACCCGTTTCTGATCTTTACGCGTCGCAGATAAAGCACACGCATGCAACGAAGGTATGTTTCACTGTAAGGTGTCCAATCGATGCATCCCAAACGATTGGACGTGCGACGGTGACGTTGACTGCGGCTTGGTGGAGAAGTACCATATGGTGGACACCTCGGACGAAGATCCACAGCTGTGCCGGGCGCACAAAAAGTGTCTCCCAACGCAAGCCCTCTGTGGTGATGGCAAGTGTTTGGAGATTGATCGGTTTTGTGATGGAAGCTGGGATTGCAGTAATGACGAGCTGAACTGCTCCAGCAACAACACAGCAACGGCCAGCGCACCAACGAGCGCTTGCGACGCGCTCAAGTGTTCCTACGACTGTCGGTTAACAGCCGAAGGTCCCAAATGCTTCTGTGCCAAAGACAGTCAACCGAATGGGAATGTGTGTGAAGATTTCGACGAGTGTCAGATCGAGGGCCTCTGCGATCAGTTGTGCAAAAATCTACCGGGATCGTATCAATGCAGCTGCACCACAGGATACGTGAAGCAGGGTAACACGTGCACTGCTGTTAATTGTAAGTCATAATAGATCGTAGGTTCTACAGGTCGATCCGTAACTTCGTTTTGTTTACTCTCTCTTCTGCACTAGTGCCCAAGGACGAACCTGCTTCACTGCTGTTTACCACATTCAACAAAGTGCAGAAAGTTTCCATCAGCAACCGGACCGCAGTTCTGGAAGGATCTGTTACGTTAAATGACACCGGAGAAGGTGAATATCTTAAGCAGTCTTTCCCACGCATCCGCGCCCTGGAAATGGTACATCGTAATCGTACGTTTTGTCTTGCGCGTAACAAGGGCAAATCGTTGCTTGAGTGTTACAGTGTTGACAACACTTCCCACAGCTGGACCATGCCGCGTCCGGATCTCTTTCCCAATCTCGAAGACATTGTCGACATTCGGCTCGACTGGGTGTCGGGCAACTGGTACTATCTCGACCAGCAGCGGGAAATTATCTTCGTCTGCTCACCCCAGATGGTGCACTGTGCCATCGTCGTAGAGGCACTGGCCGAAGTGCTTCGGCCACGACGAATGGCTCTCGATCCGACGAAAGGATTTCTGTTTTTTTCTAAATGGGGTAGCGGTGATGTCAGCATCGAAAGGTCACTGCTCGATGGCACCAATAGGAGCTCAATCGTGCATAATAAAATCATTACCCCACTGGACATTGCGCTAGATTTAGTAATGCAGCATGTCTACTGGGTAGACACTCATCTAGATACGGTTCAGCGTGTAAACTACGACGGCAGTGGTCGCTGGTTTCCGAAGCGAAGCACAAACTTCATGTTCAACTTTCAAACGCTCTATGCTCTGGATGTGTTTGAGCGCACGATCTATATGGCGTCCTGGCAAAATGGTAGCATAGTGGCGCTAAACGGTACCACCGGTGAGGCGAGAATCGTTGTCCCGAACGCATACCATGCGGTGCATCTACACGTGTTTCATAGGCAAAAGCAGCCGGAAGTGGCGCATCCTTGTCGCATTCAAAACGGTGGCTGCGATCAACTATGCATACCAGTGTGGAAAAAAATCGGTGTCGCCATTGCACAATGCATGTGTTCTCCGGGCTACCGGTTAAAGACAAAATCGCAATGTGTACTCATCAAGAGACCTACATTTTTACTGTACGCCAAAACGAGCCCGGCCATGATACGAGGCTTCGCTGTTGGTATCAAATCTCAGGAAGCAATTGTGCCCGTTACCAATCTCGGTGGTCACATCACGTTTGACTACCACGTGGAGGACCAGTTAATCTTCTTCTCTCACAGCAATAAGTATGTCTGACCGTTCTTACCGCACGTATTGTAGGGTGTTTTCTGTAAGCTTTATTTTCCGTTTTTTCCCCCCCTAGAGACTCTCCTTCATTTCGAATAGAAGCACAAAAATTGGACGGTACAGGGCGAGAACTGATACTGGAAAGTCCTGGATCGTGTGATGGAATATCCTACGATTGGTTGGGTAACAACATCTTTTGGACAGATTCCGACAGAAACCAAATTTCTGTGGTAAAACTAGGACCCAAACGATCGCGTTACACAATTCTGCGACATCTTTACGCGCCCAAGTATGTGATTTTTTTCAAGCCTATGCTTCATTACAAGCATAACAAATAATTTTCCACTACTCTCACCCCACAGATCTATTGTGGTAGATCCAAAGCAAGGTTGGATGTACTGGTCATCGTGGTCAGTTCACGGTGGACGCATTGATCGTGCATGGATGAATGGATCTCAACCGGAACTGTTGGTAAGCAGCAAAGATCGTCCAATCGAGTGGCCAACGGGCCTTTCGATCGATACCATCCAGAAGCGGTTGTACTGGTGCGATGGACGCCTTAATGTGATCGAAAGCGTCAACCTTGATGGAAGCAATCATGTGCTGCTCTTCGATGGACGATCACAAAACCGTTTCCCCGTCGCACTAGCCGTCCATCGTCAGCTAGTTTATTTTGCAGATAATGTAAAGGGTCATATTGAGAAGCTTAATTTAAGCGATCCACTCGCGCTAGAAACTATAGCGATAGAAAAACCGCAAGTCTTGGGTCTGAAGATCTTCGATAATCTCACCCAGTACGGTGGAAATGGACGTAATGCGTGCGAAATAGACTGTCCGGGGATTTGTTTAAATACTCCTGTTGCAACTGCCAGCTGTAAGTGTGAAGATGGTCAGATATTGACGCTCTCAACCGACGGAAAGCCGGCGACTTGTGTCCCCTTCAATCTGCAACATTCGCCAGCAACTTGTAACAATAGCACACATTTCTTGTGTCGCAATAAAATCGACTGCATTGAGATCAAGTATACCTGTGATGGCGATCGTGACTGTGAGGATGGGAGCGATGAGGAAACCACGCCTGATGGACCATGTGACCCAAACTGTGATCTTGAGCATAATTTCAAGTGTGACGAGCAGAGATGTATCAGTCGAGTGCACGTGTGTGATGGATCGGTAGACTGCATCGACGAAAGTGATGAAGACTACATTAATTGCCCGAACAAAACGTGCACCGAACACTTTTTCCAGTGTGAAGTGAGCCATCGATGCATACCGAGTACTTGGGTATGCGATCGACATCTCGACTGCGGACCGAACGATAATTCGGACGAGCCAGAGCACTGCCACAAATGTCCAGAGTTTGAATGTAGAAACGCAGCTTGTGTGCCATTTGAATTTCTTTGCGATGGAGTCGACAACTGTGGGTAAGTTTCATGGCAAGGGAAATCGTTTTGATCCATAGCCTTATTTTATTTTATTTATTTATTTTTTTTTTTTTGTAATCCCTCAATACGATTTTAGTGACCGATCTGACGAAACGCAGTGCGACGTCGAGTGCGGTGCAAATGAATTCTTCTGCAGCCCGCATGGATGCATCGATCGTTCGCTAATGTGCGATCCTAAACTTAACTGCTTAAATGCATTCCACGAGTGTGACAAACTTTCTAAGGCTGGTGCCAATGCGACAACCTATCCCAGCGTCCACGTTCGTTCGGAATCGGAATTAAAAGACCTCTGTAGACAGGATCTGAAGATCATCTGTGGTGCTGATAAACAGTGCGAAGAAAACTACAACCGTGCGTGCCAACGAATGGAGTTCGGGCCGTTCAATGAAACTATGACGTGTCACCATCCGGATCGACTGTGTCGTATAACGAACGAGTGTATAAAAGTGACGCAGCTTTGTAACGGCCGTACCGACTGTCCCGATGGCACGGATGAAGGGTTTCTGTGCGAAGAGAAAAAATGTGATAAGTATAACGATTGTTCTCATTCGTGCCATAATGCTCCGGAGGGCTTGGTATGCTCTTGTCCACCTCATCTATTTCTGCAACCAAATGGCCGCGACTGTGGTCATGATCATGCTTGTGACGCATGGGGCACCTGTTCACAAGTTTGCACAAAAACTGGAACGCACTATCGATGTAGTTGCGTTGAAGGCTACACGCTTACGTACGATAAGTTTACCTGCCGCAGTAATAATGCGGATTCGCCCTACGTCATTTTTAGCAATCGACAGGAGATACTCGGCTTCGATCTGAACACACTTGGCGTAAGGAGTTTTTACACCTCGTTGCGAAACACGATCGCATTAGATTTCCTGTATCGCAACGATTCCATCCAGATCTTCTGGTCGGATGTGATGGACGACAAGATTTATCGAGGCACGCTAAAGAACGACACGTTAAGCAACGTCGAAGCAGTCGTACAATCTGGACTATCGACGGCCGAAGGCCTTGCAGTAGATTGGATTGGAATGAACATCTACTGGATCGATTCAAACCTCGATCAAATCGAGGTAGCTAAAACGAATGGAAGCTTCCGGAGAACGCTGGTAGCCGGTGACATGGTCAATCCACGTGCGATCGCGCTTGATCCGATGGAAGGCGTCCTATTTTGGACAGACTGGGAAGAAGGTTCGCCGAGGCTTGAGCGGTGCACAATGGCCGGGGAAAACCGTACGGTGATCAAATACGTAGGATCGGATGGTGGCTGGCCGAATGGAATCGCGCTCGATTACATTCCACGGCGTGTTTACTGGATCGATGCACGTTCCGATTCAATTCACACGATCACCTACGATGGGCAGGATCATCATCTTGTAATCAAAGATCAGGGTGTGCTGGCACATCCGTTCAGCATAACGGTGTTCGACAACTATGTGTATTGGACAGACTGGCGGACGTACTCCGTTATACGAGCCAACAAATGGAACGGCACGGATGTGGCTGTGATCCAGAAGACGCAAAGTCAACCGTTTGGAATACAAATTCTACACTCCAGTCGGCAACCAAACTCGCAGCCAAACCCGTGTGGCGTTAATAATGGAGGTTGTTCTCATCTGTGCCTATTGAGCGTTGGTTTGCGGCATGAGTGCGCTTGTCCACATGTAATGCGTTTACATGAGGACCGAATGCAGTGTGTGCCAAATGAGGAAATTCTGCTGTTTGTGGTACTGACCGAAATTCGAGGAGTTGATCTTCAGCAGCCAGCACATTACACGATCCCAACTATTAGTCACCAGACGCAAGTTGTACAACCTTCCGTGCTGGATTACGATATCAGCGCTGCGCGGCTGTACTGGAATGATATACAGCTGAATGAAATCAAATCATCCGGCTTGGCGACGGGACCAATAGAGACTATCCTCGATACGGACATTTCGCATTCGCTAGGATTCGCTGTGGACTGGATCTCGAAGCTACTTTACTTTTCAACTGGTAACGAAACACACAGCCGCATTATGGTTAGCAATCTGAACGGCGAATATGTGACGGAGATCGCTAATGATCTGACCCTGGTCAACAGTTTAGTTGTGTATCCGACAAGGTAAGTAATGGCCAGCTATAAATTTCATACGCAATTTTCTAACGCATGTTTTGTTTGCTTTACAGAGGTATGATGTACTTTGCAACGATGAGCGAAACGCCAAAATTGTATGAGCTGTATTCTAGTCGTATGGACGGTTCCGAGCGGCAGTTGATCAGTAATTCAACGTTCTATCCCGTCGACAGTTTGGCACTCGATTTTGAAACAAACCGTTTGTACTACATTTCTGCTCGAGCTCGCGAAATCTACTACTATGATATTGGTAGTGGCAAAGTATGTGTTTATATGTGAAACACGAAATCTCTTATTCAAAGACAATTGTGATGATTGGAAAAATGCTTCCTTTTCTCTTCCCGTTTCAGATCATTCAAGTGCTTTCATCTCACCAAGACAGTCACCCTATCAGCACGATCACCATCTATCGCGATTCGATCTACTACGATGACAATCATGATGGCCGCATAATGCGATGCAATAAAAACCTATGCCAAAATCCCATCTCCGTGAGGAATAATACGAGCGGTCTTAATGCGATCCGAATGTACCATCCCGGGGCACAAAGTGGCACCAACTCTTGCCAGAAGCGAACGGACGGAACCTCGGCCACGGGCTGTGAACATCTCTGTATCCCCGTATCAGCCCAAAGCCACGTGTGTCGCTGTGCGATTGGATATAAAAGCGATCCACGTAACGCATCACGCTGTATCGGATTGGACGACATTTTGGTGTATTCGATTGGTCATCAACTCAGAGGTATTGCATTGTCCCCAACCCAGGTAGGGACGAGCGATTCGCAATCACGAGGCAATCAGGATAGCCTTGGGCCGTTGCAGCAAATTTCGTTAGCTACAAGCATCGATTTCCATGTCGCAAATGATTATGTCTACATTGCCGACACTGATCGTGGATCAATCACACGCATTAAGCGTGACGGCAGTGCACGGGAAGTGATTATAAGCAACTTTGAGCAGGTCGTAGATGGCAGCACACTCGATTGGTTAGGCGGCATCGCAATCGATTGGGTGGCCCAGAACATCTACTGGACGGACCAGAAACGAAACTTGATTGAGGTGGCACGATTGAACGGAAGTCTTCGGTACGTGGTCGCTTCGGACGTGGAATCGCCACAGTTGCTGGCGATCGATCCAATTCAAGGCTACCTATTTTATGTCACGCGCGGAACTATTGGTCGGATGGGATTGGATGGATCTGGGAACTTTATCCTGGTCAATCGCACCACTGGCATCAGTGACCTTGCTCTGGATCTTGAAAATCAGGTAGTTTATTGGTGTGAAACAAGCTCCGACACAATCTGGAAGGTGGACTACGACGGTAACTTGAAGCGGCTGTTGTTGAACGGAACATCGCACAATCCAAAATCGTTGGATATCTTTGCGGACTCCATTTACTGGGCAGATTCGCGTGGTAACATCTATGAAGCAGGGCTGAGCAACGTTTTCAACTACAGAAGTGTGGTGGAAGCGTTGGAAGTATCTTCGCTGAAGGATATAAAAATTTTCTCGAGCCACAAGCAAAGCAAAACGAATGCCTGCGGTGTATCGAACGGAGGCTGCCAAGAACTTTGCCTATTTAATGGTACGCATCCCATATGTGCCTGTTCGCATGGTAAAATATCACTAGTGGATCTGAAGACCTGTGAGCCGTACGATAACTTTTTACTCTTCTCGCGCCAATCGGCGATCGAAAGCATACACATGACGGATGAGAGCAACATTAATGGTCCCATTCCGGAAATTAAGAATGCTACTTTTCTGAAAAACTCGATAGCGCTCAGCTACGATTACGACCAGCAGCTTATTTTCTACTCAGACGTTGAACATAGCACAATCAACTGTGTGCACTTTAATGGCACCAACCATAGACGTATCGTCACAAAGCAATTAACCGTAGAAGGACTTGCATTCAATGTGCTTACGCGTGTACTGTTTTGGACATCGAAAAATGAGGCCGCAATCCGATCGCTCGATCTGAGCAATGCTTCTCTCTCCGATCCGGTGGCAAATGCGGCGCTTGTACAGGACGTAATTAAGCTCCGCGCTACGGACAAACCTCGCGGAATCGCCGTAGAGCCGTGTCTCGCGATGGTGTACTGGACAAACTGGAATCAACAGGCCGCCTCCATACAGCGTGCGTATCCTTCGGGATATGGGTTGGAAAGCATCATCACCAGTGACATCCAAATGCCGAATGCGCTGACGCTCGACTACCAAGCGCGCAAACTGTACTGGGCCGATGCATTCCTGGACAAAATTGAGCGGACGGATTACGATGGAAAGCACCGCGTTGTGTTGGCACACTCAACCCCTAAGCATCCGTTTGCGCTGGCCGTGTTCGGTGATCTACTATTCTGGACGGATCTAACCGTGCACGCGGTCGTTCGTGCCAACAAATACTCCGGCAGTGACATCGTGCTGTTGCGCCGGGATATTGCACAACCGATGGGAATTGTAGCTGTGCAAAGGACTGACAAGGAATGTGCCGCTGATCCGTGCCAGATTATGAACGGATTCTGTGAAGACACGTGTCTGACCGATGCGTCTGGAAAGGTGGAATGTCATTGTACGCAAGGTGTGCTTGCTTCCGATGGCCAGCGCTGCATACCGAAGTCGGTCAGCAATTGTTCCTCGTCCGAGTTTAGCTGCACCAACGGTAACTGTATTCCGTTCCATCTGACCTGTGATTCTATCAAGCAATGCCTGGATGGCTCCGATGAGTTACCAACCTTCTGCGCTCACAGACCATGCCCGGCTGGATTTTTCCGATGCAACAATGCGCGTTGCATTCCACAGAATCAACAATGCAATCACATACAAAACTGTGGCGATGGAAGCGA
Source organism: Anopheles maculipalpis (assembly GCF_943734695.1). Lineage (NCBI taxonomy): Eukaryota > Metazoa > Arthropoda > Insecta > Diptera > Culicidae > Anopheles > Anopheles maculipalpis. The sequence continues at coordinate 97,836,489 of NC_064871.1, read as the reverse complement.
CGAAATTGGATGTAGCTGCAACAGTGCAACACACTTCCGATGCACAAACGGGCAATGCATCGTCAAATCAATGCGCTGTGATTATGAGCCCGACTGCAAGGACGTATCGGACGAGATCGGATGTCCGGTGATGCGAAGCTGCATGACTGGATTTATTAAATGTGCCAATACGACCGCTTGCTACATGCCGACGTGGCGCTGTGACGGCGAGAACGATTGTTGGGACAATTCAGACGAACTGGATTGTCCGACGGCCATCCCAACCTGCCCGGAGGATAAGTTCCTGTGCGCAAACGGGCGCTGTATACCGCAATCGTGGCGCTGTGACGATGAGGACGATTGTACGGACTCAAATGGCGGAGGCTTAAGTTCGGACGAGGTGGCTTGCGTGAAACACTGCAAACCAAACCAATTCAAATGCACAAACACTTCCGAGTGTATCTCAAACAGCTGGCAGTGTGATGGCCATCCGGACTGTGCCGATGGTTCGGATGAGGGTGAGCACTGTTCGAGACGGGACTGTCCCGAAACGGAATTCCAGTGTCCAACGACGAATCGTTGCATACCACAGAAGTGGGTGTGTGACGGTGACGTCGATTGTGGTGCTACGCAGGACGACGAGATGGGTTGCGACGATATGATGCTGCACGTGTGTGATAAGACTTCGTTTACGTGTACGAATGGTGAGTGCATCAGTCTGCTGGCCGTGTGCGATGGCGAGCAGGACTGTGTGGACGGTTCAGACGAGCCACTGTACTGCAAGGAAGACGACGATGGGTTCGATGAGGAGGAAGGATCCATTGACCTGCGGTGTGCTGATGAGGACCACTTCCGCTGCAACAATGGTAAGTGTATCGCGCGCAATCTCACCTGCAACGTGAACAACGATTGTGCGGATGGATCGGACGAAGATATACGATTATGCCGTAATACGACGCTGATCTGTGCCGGACCCGATCTGTTCCGGTGCGAAAGTGGAGCCTGCATAGTCAGCAGCATGCTTTGCGACGGTGCCAATGACTGTGGTGATTGGAGCGACGAGAAGTCGTGCCAGGTCAACGAGTGTAAGATGATTCCGGATCTTTGCGCACACGATTGTGAAGATCTGCCTGTGGGCTATGAGTGCGTGTGTCGGAAAGGATTCCGGGTGAATGTGAACGACAAGCATCTGTGTGTGGATGTGGACGAATGTACGGAACAGCAACCGAGACCATGCTCCCAGACCTGTGTCAATACGCACGGTTCCTATCACTGTTCGTGTCTGGAAGGATTCGTACTGCGTGATAACGATACTTGCCGTGCGGATGGAGATCAAATCATCGCACCAAAGCTCATCTTCTCCAACCGGTACTATCTGCGAGAGGTGGATTTGAGCGGCGGAATGACAATCCTGGCCCACAATCTAACAAACGCCATAACGCTGGACTTTGACTGGCAGGAAAAATGCTACTACTGGTCGGATGTTACACGGACGGTCACCACCGTCAAGCGAATGTGTGACAAAGGCGAAGCCGGAGAGGACAATCGTACCATTGAGGTGGTACATCGAACGAATTTGAAAAATCCCGAAGGTCTAGCAGTTGATTGGGTCGGCCGAAATTTGTACTGGTGCGATAAAGGTCTCGATACGATCGAAGTGTCGAAGCTCGACGGAAGATATCGCCGAGTCCTGATTAACAAGGACTTACAGAAACCTCGCGCCATTGCGCTCGATCCTTACCGGCGCAACATGTACTGGACCGATTGGGGAGACGAACCGCACATTGGCCGGGCCGGTATGGATGGAAGCAATCAAACGTTCCTAATCAAAGATCAGCTCGGTTGGCCAAATGCGCTTACGATTAGCTTTGAAACGAACCAGCTATTTTGGGGTGACGCTCGGGAAGATTACATCGCCGTCTGTGATCTGGATGGGAAAAATGTGCGAATACTGTTAACCCGAAATCGACAGCCGGCACTCAACTTGCATCACGTTTTTGCAATTGCCGTGTGGGAGGATCGCATCTACTGGTCGGATTTGGATTCGAAATCGATCGAATACTGTCACAAGTTTCGGGGCGATGGTTGCGGTACGCTCATCAATACCATACACCGTCCGATGGACATTCGAATCTATCATCCCTACCGACAGAAGCAACCCGCCGATAATCCATGCGAAACGGCCGGCTGTCAAACACTGTGCGTTCTTTCGCCAGAACCAGCCGGCTACCGGTGTCTTTGTCCGGACAACTTCAACCTGGCAGCGGACGGAAAGAGTTGTGTGGCGAATTGCTCGGCCGCACACTTCCAGTGCCGGGACACGTTCAAGTGCATTCCTTTCTATTGGCGCTGCGACAAGCAGGACGACTGTGGGGACGGAAGTGATGAGCCGGAAGACTGTCCCACGTTCAACTGCGAGGCGGGCCAATTTCAGTGCCTCAACAAACATTGCATTAATCCGAGCCAAATCTGTGATGGTATCGATCAGTGCGGCGATCTAACGGACGAGCGAGATTGCGATCAGTTCGAGTGCTTCAGTTCACACTTTAAGTGTGGTGCCTCGCCGGCAAAGAATACGAGCGCGTTCTGCATCGAGGGTGCCCGACGCTGCGACGAAGAAGTTAACTGCCCGAACGGGGAGGATGAGCAGGACTGCGAGCCAAAAAATTGTACCTCCACCCAGTTCCGGTGTGCAAACGGTGGCAAGTGCATCGATCGTACCTGGGTGTGCGATAACGTACCGGACTGTCACGATGGTTCGGATGAGCAGGTTTGTGGTCCGGCCACTACGTGCCCCGAGCACGAGTTTCGATGTAGTGAGGGTCGCTGCATTCCACAGTCATGGCTGTGCGACGATGAGAATGACTGTGCGAATGGGGAAGACGAGAAGGAGAACTGCAAGAAACCGGAAGCGATCACCTGCGAACCGACTAACTTCCGGTGTAACAACTCCAAGTGTATACCGGGAAGATGGCGCTGTGATTTCGAAAACGATTGCGGCGATAACTCGGACGAGCTGAACTGTGAACTGCGCAACTGTTCCGAGTCGGAGTTCCGTTGTCGCGATGGACATTGCATTCGTGGAATCCGACGTTGTGACAACGAGTTCAACTGTGCTGATCATAGCGATGAGGAAAACTGCAACGTTACTTGTGGCGCGGATCAGTTCAAGTGCAAAAATCATCCGGCCTGCATTAGCAAGTGAGTAGCTTTATCGTGAAGTTCTTTTTTCGCCATTCATTCACACACAGAAATTCTTGTTTTCAATTGCAGCAAATTTAAGTGCGACGGTGATAACGATTGCATCGACGAATCGGACGAAGAGGATTGCGAATGTCAGGAGGGCGAATACCGGTGCAACAATGGGAAGTGCATTCTCAGCAGCTGGGTGTGCGACGGCATTGACGATTGTCTGGACAACTCGGACGAAATGGGCGAGTACTGCAAGGAGCACGGTTGCAACAAGCGTGCCTTCCGCTGTGCTAATCGTAACTGCATACGAAAGAGCTTGATGTGCGACAACAAGGACGACTGTGGAGACAATAGCGACGAGAAGAGTGCCCTGTGCCAGAAATGTCCGCCGAACTCGTTCCGCTGTAACAGCGATTCGAAGTGTATAGATATAGCGCTGCGCTGTGATCAAACTCCCCACTGTTTGGACGAGTCGGACGAGATTGGATGCATCAAGACGGGCTGTGGGTTTGGTGCGTGCAGTCAGCTTTGTGTGGAGAAGAAGGGTCACTTTACCTGCCGATGTGCGGAAGGATACGCGAAGAGTGGCACGGGACGCAATGCAACGTGCGTAGCGGTGGACGAGCAAGGGATATTGCTGGTGGCATCGGAATCTGATTTCCGCAGCCTCTATGTGGACACACCGGTGATGGGATACTTGCAGACGTCTTCGCTGAAGATCGATCGGTTCGATTTCGCCATCACGCGTCACAACATTACCCTGTTCTGGATCGATAGCTATGACACGAGCATCAACAAGATACTGATGGACACGACGGTCAAGGATGGAGATTACTCGCAAACCCCTCCGAGCAAAAAGAAACACTCCCGTCGCGATCTGCCTGCACCGGCACCTCCATCATACGATCGAATCAAAACGCTGGACGGTAAACACTCTTCGGTGGTGCTGAAAGATGACGAAATTGTACCGATTGCTATCGCGTGCGATTGGCTAACGGAACGCTTGTACGTAATCAATAAGAAACGCAGCAATATCTTTGTGATGAGCTTCAACGGTACAAATCACACCACGCTAACGGCTACCGGCAAGCATCCGATCGATTTGGTGGTAGATCCGGTGAGCGGTATCATGGTGTGGTCCATCATGGAAACGATCATCAGTTCGGGAATGGATGGTCACGCCAAGCAAAAGCTTGTGCACACCAATGTGGAGTGGGCATCCGGTTTAGCTATCGATACGATAACGAAGCGGCTTTACTGGGCAGACTATCGAAAGTCTACCATTGAGACGTGCCTTCTGTTGACTGGTGGCGATCGTCACGTGATCGCCGAACTCCACGATTACTCCAAACCGAAGCTGCTGGATGTGTTCGAAGATAGTGTGTATGTCATACTTTACAATCAGAACATTCTGAAGCTGAACAAATACGGCCGAGACAATGGAACGTACATGAACGAGGAAGCACGCAGTGCAGGTAGTTCCGGTGGATATCGGTCATCTGATGTACACTTCATTCATCCCCTAAAACATGACAGAAGTGGTAAGTCTGTAGGGCTCTCTCTCTCTCTCTCGCTCATTGTGAGACTATTAATTCACTAATGTGTTAATGCTTATCCTACTTTCAGTTCCGAATCCATGCATAATGCATCCATGCCACAATTCGACCGTTTGTCTACTCTCAACCGAAAACCGCCTACGACGTACCTGTCTATGTACCGACGCACGCTCTGTTGCCATTTTTGATGATCGAGGCGAAGTGAAGGAATGTCTGGAAGCGCCTCCTCAAACTCCGGAATGTAAGCTCCACTGCAACTATGGCACCTGCTTCATCGATGCAGACGGTCAACAAAAGTGCAATTGTTCTGCCAGCTTTGATGGTAAATACTGCGATCATTACATATGTTCCGGTTACTGCAAAAACAAGGGCTTCTGCGAGATTGTAAACAACGAGCCAAAGTGTACCTGTCTCCCGCAATGGACCGGCAAACGGTGCGACATCTCAACCAATAAATGCCAACGGTACTGTCACAACGGTGGCAATTGTACGATCGTGCAGCGTGATGGTGGCACGCTTAGCTGCAGCTGTCCGGCTGGCTACACGGGCGACCAGTGTGAACATTGTGCGAATTTGCGGTGCGAAAATGGAGGCGTCTGTCGAAAGACAACCACCGACCGTAGCCAGTGTCTCTGTGCGGAGGGATACGTAGGACGCAACTGCGAGAAGAACGTATGCACAGCGTTCTGTGAGAATGGTGGCGAGTGTACGATCGAACGGGGAGCAGCGAAATGTAGCTGTCCGGAAAATACCTACGGCGAACGATGCCAGCTTAGGGACTGTCCGGACCTTTGCCGAAACGGTGGAGACTGTGTGCCGGGTGAGCGACCGTACTGCAAGTGCCGGCAGGGATACGAAGGCCGATACTGTGAGCACGATTTGTGCGAACTGCCGGAAGGAACGCGTCCAAGTTGTAAGTTGGTAGCTTTTTTTAATCCAAAATGAGGTTTTGAAACAAATCGCTTTTCTTTTTACAGATTGTTTACTAATAAGACCCACTACTGAGCCTTCTGCACATCCACCATCAAGCACGTGTGGCTCCTTTAGCTGCAACAATGGCGGACACTGTCTGGAGGTGCGTGGAATGCCAATCTGCAACTGCACGATGCAGTACGCCGGCGAGCATTGCGAAAGCTACGTCACGTATCGCAATCCGTGCAACAATTTTTGCTTCAACAATGGCATTTGCCGGCTGGATCTGTTTTCCTCTCCGAACGGCACGTACATACCTTCCTGTGTGTGCATCGGCGAATGGACGGGCAAGCAATGTGATCGACCGCCGCGTTGCGTTGGTGACTGTGGTACCTGCATCGAGGGAAGCTCCATCAACGAATGCACTTGTGATGATAACGAAATAAGCACCTGTCTGCAAGAGGTATCGCTCAGCGAACTAGAGCGTATGGATCCGAATGGATCCAGCTTTACGCTGTCGGTACTGGCGATCGTTTTATTTGCGATACTCATCATAGCGGCCGGTCTTGGTGGTACTTTCTACGGACTGAGGTACGTATCTGTCCCACATTTAAATTGTGGGTTATTCACAATTTTATATAGACACCGTACTAACGCCGATGTGTTTTGTCACAGAAGAAGACGCACAGGACAACCGTTCCTGCACGCCCGGTTGACAGACAATGTGGAAATAACGAACCCAATGTATCTGGGCGATGCTGACGAAGGTCCAGCATTTGTACACGAAGACGATAAGGTAGGATAGGACATTCGCGAAGATTTTGCTTGATCGTTTCTTGATAACAATTTCGAGGAAATTTATTTTAACAGGTACACTTCGGCAACCCGGTTTACGAGCAGATGTACGCCGGCAGTGTAAATGTGCACAGCGACTCGTCAACAATCGCTGGTAACAGTGCACACCCTTTGCTAACCACCGGTTCAACCGCACCGGAAGAGAAGAAAGGTCTGCTACAGCATCCCCAGGAGGATACGATTGCGGCCGATTTGTTATGATGTAAAACGAAATAGTAGCAGTTGCTAAAGCGTCGGTTTTAGGTGTATTCTCATTGCACGTAATAGCAAAACCGTCGCACGTTTTAGCATCGCTACTAACACAACATCACCAGCCTACAGCATTGAGGGAAAGGTACTATTTGGCTTTAGTTACCTTATGCTTTTCAAACTGTTTCAAACTAATAGCAAAATGGCTATAAAAAGCATGCGGTATACACGCGTGGCCTTCAAGTGAATTACGCGCAAAAAAAAGGCCACAAACAAAAATCGCATCACCCACGAGCTTTAATGAAAATAATTTTGTATTTAACGTTCCAATGTTTAAGTTTAATGCTAAGTCAACCCGATGTGAAGATTATGCGTTGGTTTTACAGAACGTGCGAGAGAGAGAGAGAGAGAGAGAGAGAGAGAGAGAGAGAGAGAGAGATAAGCACGTAAGCATGGACCGAGTTGTAGTAATTTATAAAAACAATCTGGGATGTTCTCTCTCTCGTGTTTCTATCCCATGTGCAGCTATGGTTTTAATTTTATTTACTACAAACTAACCAGTTCCAGTGCTAGCATATGGGAAGAAATTTCGTTTTAGGTTAAAAGCCCTATTTTTAAAGCTAGCAGTGCGAACCGGAACAAACGAACAACAAAACTCAGACATTAACAATAATAGAAATAATTAAGCTTGATAAGAAGCGCGAATTGGCAGCGTGTAGCAGGCAGGTTTACTGAGGTGGAAAACCCTTGCTTTAGCCGCAAGCATTGATCGACAAATAACAATACAACGATACCGATGGAGAGAAAAGCAGTGGAGAACACTCCACATAATAATTTGTACAGTAATTTTGTTTTACTCGTAATCGTATCGAATTATTTACGATGAAACGACTCGCGTAGTGATTGAGGGGCAGCGCTAGATGATATAGTTAAATAGGAACAAAAGAAAACAGGAACACTGGCAGAGGAAGAACAAGAAGTGTATGTAGACATGTAGATTTTTCTAAAAATGGCTGTTGTTGTATTGTGTTTTTCTTCCGATTATTTTTTTTGTAACCGTTTGTCCCAGTACATGTGGAGGGTTCGTTCGCTCTCTTCCTGTGGTAAAGTGAAGAATTTAAGCATTTTGATCCTAGCAAAATAAAACATTCGGTCGTCGATTAGGTGAACAATCATACGAAATATGAGCGACGACTCAAAACCAAACCTAGATAGTAGAGTATATAATTTCGTTTTTGCCATTTTTTTCCACACAAGTACACAAACGCAAGAGAACTCGAACAAGTGTGATGAGTTAGAAATTTCAAACGAAACGTAAGATTTCACACACTCACTCGCCCACATGTTAATTGCTATCCGTTCGCCGTATGTTTAGTTTGTTTTTTGAGGTGAAAAAGAAGGTAATATTGTTATGGATATCGCACTAGTATCAATATGCATGACTCCTGCACGAACCGCCCGTTACAAGTTCGACCGGAAGTGATGTCAGGTGTGGTCAAAGAACGATGTTAAGAGCAAAAATATAAAGACTGTAATTTTTAAAAAATCTTTCGGGTTCGATTGAGGTCGCATTTGTTTATTGTTACAGCACTGATGAGAACACAGGTTTGGGGAGACAAGTTCCGTTGTCCCGGGCGAGTATCAGGAAACGATAATCGTAGGTGCAGCTTCCGCGGGTGGTATTTTCTTCTTGGCACGATTTTGCAGCCGATGAACGTAGATTAGCTCTGCGCTCCACATAAGCAGCGTTACGATCGTGAATCCGTTGATGAGAATGATGCTTTTCGAGTAGCTGCCCGTCCAATCGCGCAACACTCCAACACACGGTCCGATCGTCATCAGCACGATCCCGTTCGTGGTCATCTGTATGCTCGATGCGGATGGTAACCGCTTGAGCGGTATGTAGCTCGGGATAACCAAACTCATGTACACCGAACGCACACCCTTGGCGACACCCAGTCCGAACGCGACGATCATCATTTCGTCGTACGATCGCGCCAGCAGGATGCTAAATCGTGTCACTATCAACATCGACAGCGCAATCATGTACATGATGCGCGGGCTGAGCTTCAGAAAATCTCCCACGAACGGGCTGATGAAGCGGAACAGCAGATCGGCCAACGCCAGCGTCGACATGATCGAAGCGATCTGCTCCGTGCTGTATCCGAGATCGCCCAGAATGAATGGTGTCAGTAGGGAGAAGTTAATTTCCGCAAACACGGCAATTGACATGCCCAACATCATGTTCAGGTACACTTTATCCTTCAACAGCGTCAGGTCAAACGTGTTGACCACTTTGGTAAAGAATCCGTCCGACTTTTCGCCTATGGGAGCATCATTTGGCACCGTGGGTACGGATGACGGGGAGGAGGTAGCTTTGGTATTTTCGAGCTGCCGTACGATTGACGGCAGATGGGACGTTTCATCGGTGAGACCCTGGTTTTCGCTGAGGGCTGGCAGTTTTGCACTCCCAAGCGAACCTCGACGAGGCCCTCCGCCGTACCGTTCGTCGAAGATCTTCATCGAGCTGCCGAGATTGACCGTATCGGCCGAACCTTCGAACCAACGCTTCTGTAGCGGCGAAAACCGTACATTAGTGAAGCTCGAGAAGCGCCTCTGAGATGGACGACGCTGTTGCTGGTCCGATTGGACAAAGTGATCGTCGGCCAGCGTAACGGATGAATTACGATCGTCCCACATTGTTAAGGAACTGCCGAGATGTACACTTTCGGCCGAGCCTGATTGAAACCAGCGCAAAGGACGAGCCGGGCCTGTGGTGCCGGTTGGTTCAGCTTTTAGTGATCGCGTTTCCGAAGGACATCGTCGAACTGGAGCAAGAACTGGGGTGAAGATGTGGGTTAAATGTGGTACAATGAGTGAGAAAATGGTCTTTCTTACCTTCGCTTTTTGTGCGTTGCATCGATGGTATGCCGGGAGTATTGCATAAAAAGCCTCCCGAGGGGGGTTGAGAAAACGATTCTCGTTGACGAATCTGTGAGGTAAGCTCAAAACCGTACACACTCTGCGCATCTACATCGTGATCGATAAAACTACACTTTTCCAGCAATTCATCGTCTTCCTGAGCTTCCTCGTTGCCTTTCTCGTTACAATCGTCCATCGCTGGCTTACTTTTCACTTCCATCGTTGGACCAGACAACGCAAGTGCAGTATTCAGCTGGCTTGTTGGTGCCGGTGGTACGATAACTGTATGCCACTTGACGGGCTGTAGTAACAAAGCTCCAGCAATGATGTGTGTGGCCAATGCTCCAATGATCAGCAGACAGTACCGAGCACCATACAGACCGAGCAGAAGGGACACCAGCTGGGGCAAGAGGATCGGTCCCAAACCGGTGATGGTCATCGCAATGCCGGCGGCCTTATTGCGACGCACCACAAAGTATGTGTTGAGCGCAAGCGAGAAGGACGAATTGCAGAATCCCATTCCTAGAGCTGCAAAGGCAACGAAACACTAATCAACTCGTGTCTTGCGTCTTGACTTATGCGATCATTCTGGGACGGACAACATACATGCTATAATACTGTAGGTAATGATGAAATGGGCGAAATGTACGGCCGACGATGTCAGCATCAAGCCAGCTGAGAACAGGAACCCACCGGCCACAGCTAGCTTCCGGAAGCCGTATCTTCGCAGCAACGGTCCATTAAACAGACCGAGCGCCATACCAACGGCCGACGCCAGGTTTATGATCACCGATGCTTTCGTGGCAGAAATGTCGATCTCCCGGAACGTGTCTCTGAAGATTAGGCCGAAACTTTGCAACACCGGTACAATCATGATCTGTGCGAAAGAGAACATTCACCATCATTGCGGCGATGGTATCAGTAGGCTCTTTTATCGGAGTATAATGTCATGTCCAAACACCGAAAAAAAATCATGGATTTTGAAGTTATCTTTCACCCGTATTTTAATGAACGTGCACACTCTTCTACTATCCAAGACAAGACACAAGCTAGGTTAAGGCCCACGCAAATACCGTCGCCTAACGATAAGCAAATCCCGCGGGGATTGAGAAACACACCCCGTGATGCTTTCGACGCACGTTGTGAGAGACAAACTTGCGGAAAAGCTTCCGCATCCGTTCGCGATAAGGGATCCTCCCGCATAGGGTATGTACTTACATTGGCCAGACCGTAGGCAACTACAATCATCCATCCCCAGCCTCCGTCCGGGGCTTTAGTTCGCGGCTGAAGTTGGGCTTGCGTCTGCTCCAGCTTGCAACCCTTCATGGTTTGGGTTCTCTCGCCCATTTCAGCCTTTGATTCTTTCACACAGGCCTTCTTCTATCGCAACAGTTCACACGGTGCACAAATTTGTTGCAATTCACGTGGCACCTGCATTACAACTGTGGCCTTTTTGCCGGTTCGTTTCGTAGCAGGAGATTATTCTCAAATGTACGTTTTCATCACTCGCAGTGTACAGTTGAAGTACTATTTTCACTAGCAACTAAAACTTCACATGCTCGTTTCCGTCGATGCCATCCGAATCTCAACCGCACTTTGGCCCCAATTGCATTATCACACACACGGTAAGCGCACACTGAACCGCTTCATGCTGTATTGGATGTAACGCGCGCGCTGCTCCCCAAAATCAAAAAGTGTCGTCCGTGTCACCACCGTTGTCGTCGGTGACCTCTTTTCGCTGCCCAGCCGGTAGCCCTTGAAAAAGAGTTAATCTGGGTGTGATTGTTTAAGCGTTCGCGTACTGACGCGACCATGTGTTGTGGAAGCGACTCGCAAACGATCCTCACGGCACGTTTTTACATAATCACAAGTGTGTCGTGCTGTTAGGGGAAAAGCCGCACACACGCACCTGGGCGCCGAAACTAAATCACTGCCGCCGTTGCCGCACTGGAGGAACTCGAACTCAAATGCTATTGGCTCGAACCGACAAACGTCTCTAGACCACGGTCCAAAACTGTACCGTCGGTCAGCTGATTTGAAATGCGGCGACGCGCTATCACTTATCTGGAATGATAAAAACAAACCCTTTGATACCGCACGCTGCAACACGCTGTTGGAAGAGCATTGCGAGGCAGCGTGCACGTGTCGACAGGGTGTTTGTGGACAGCCGTTCCCGCCATTTTCCAAACTAGCCACCAGTGTTTCGGTTGGGTGATTTTTGTACAAGCTTAATTCTTATTTTTACGTATGATTCATATTAAATGCATTTCACAAACAATCGAAACCTTCTGGCTGGGATGATTCGAAAACGTTGTAATACATTAAATGCGATCAAAGCAATCCACGCCTTTTTTGCTGGTAACGATCGATAAGGCAAAAATTGTTGAATGGGCAAATTACGGTTGTTTTTCACCAACACTTACTAAATACACTTCATAAAACACCCACTCATACAAGAACCGAGGTTCTTTGGCCCTTCTCAGAATGTATGATTTTCCCAGCATTTCCCAATATATGCTGCCTGGCTGCTGCTGGTCACCCTATTCGATTTGTTGACAAATATGCACCCCACACTACGCAGGGATAGGGAAAAGCATTCCCGTACAGTATGGAAACACTCCCAAAACGAATCACAACGTAACAAAAGGCATCCAGCAAAGGCAATTGAACATAATAAAACACCTTTAACTCACTAAACAGCATCACGAAACGTACCAATAACTCGTCCGATTTTCCAATTTTTGAGCACTTTTTTCCGCGACACCACTTTTCACCACTTCTGCTGACAGAACGCGACTAGCGGAAGATGGAGCAGAATATTGGAATGTTTTCGGTAGTAGGAAGATTGGGTGGGGGAGTGTGTGTTGAAATAGCAACATAGTAACCGTAATCATGCGCGGTTCAGCTAGAAGGGTAGGCAAGAGAGATGGTAAAACAACAACACGTTCCGTTCAGTTGGACGACGGAAAAGGAAGAAGGCTTACTACCCCTTTCGGTGGATAAAAGGGAGGTAGTTTTTTTTTCAACCCTGTGATGGTTTGTAAATTTTATTTTGTAAACCAAAGAGTCGTTGGACATGTTTATAAAAATTTGGAAAATGGGAAAAAAAAGCTCAAGAATTGTATTTTCCTTTCCAAATAGTTAATTTGCCGAACATTTACACATTGTGCTAAACATAAATTTATAATTTTATATCATTCTGGCAACACTGCCAACTGTCATTGGTTCTGCTCGGTGTTGTTTACTACCGGGTTTTCAGGCTCATCGGACGACGGAAAGACGCATTTTAAATCTTTTACAGCACAAAATTGCACAAAATATTGTTTCAAACTGGGTGTTTCTAAGCGTACGAGCATGCCGATCGCATCGGAAGTTAACCTTGCGGAAGTCTTTTTCGTAAGTACTAGTGCGGGCAAAAACGGTGTAGAATGTACAAGCTTTTCCTTGTCTCTCCTCCTGCAGAATGAAGAAGACCTCCCTTACGAAGAGGAAATCCTTCGCAATGCTTACTCCGTTAAACACTGGATGCGCTACGTTGAGCACAAGCGGAACGCACCAAGATTTGTCATCAATACCGTGTTTGAGCGTGCATTGAAGGAACTGCCCGGTTCCTACAAATTGTGGTACAACTATCTCAAAACGCTCCGGAAGCAGGTGAAAGGCAAATGCATCACGGACAGTGAGTACGAGGAAGTAAACAATGCGTTTGAACGTGCGCTCGTCTTCATGCACAAGATGCCTCGCATCTGGATGGACTACTGTTCATTCATGACCGGCCAGTGCAAGATAACTCGCACAAGGCAAGTGTTCGATCGAGCCCTGCGTGCACTCCCGATCACTCAGCACCATCGCATTTGGCCTTTGTATTTGGAGTTTTTGAAACGTTTCGATATTCCCGAAACGGCTGTCCGTGTGTGGCGCCGGTACTTGAAGCTCTGCCCGGAAGATGCGGAAGAGTATGTCGAGTTTCTGCAATCGATCGGTCATCTGGATGAGGCAGCCCAACAGCTGGCCAGCATTGTGGACAATGAAAACTTTGTTTCCAAGCACGGCAAATCGAACCATCAGCTGTGGAACGAGCTTTGTGAGTTAATTTCCAAAAATCCGGACAAAGTACACTCGCTCAACGTGGACGGCATTATCCGGGGTGGACTGCGCCGGTACACCGACCAGCTGGGCCATCTGTGGAACTCACTCGCTGGGTATTACGTGCGCAGTGGACTGTTTGATCGGGCACGGGATATCTACGAGGAAGCCATCCAGACGGTCACTACGGTGCGTGACTTTAGCCAGGTTTTTGATGCATACGCACAGTTTGAGGAATTGAGCCTTAGCAAGGTGATGGAGTTGCTCGAACGCAATCCCAATCCAACCGAGGATCACGAGATCGATGTGGAGCTGAGAATGGCACGGTTCGAGTATCTGATGGAACGTCGGCTATTGCTGCTGAACAGTGTGCTCTTACGCCAGAATCCACATAACGTGGCCGAATGGCACAAACGGGTGGAACTGTACGAAGGGAAACCGCACGAAATCATCAACACTTACACGGAAGCGGTCCACACCGTACAGCCGAAACTTGCCGTCGGAAAGCTCTACACCCTCTGGGTGGCTTTCGCAAAGTTTTACGAAACGAATAAACAACTGGCGGACGCTCGGATCGTGTTCGAAAAAGCGGTCCAAGTAGACTACCTCAAGGTTGACGAGCTGGCCAGCGTTTGGTGCGAGTGGGCCGAAATGGAAATTCGCCAGGAACAGTACGACGAAGCGCTACGCATCATGCAAAGGGCGACAGCAATGCCGAAGCGTAAGGTAGCTTATCACGACGACACGGAGACGGTCCAAATGCGCGTATACAAATCACTCAAGCTGTGGTCGATGTACGCAGATCTGGAGGAAAGTTTCGGTACGTTCAAGACGTGCAAGCAGGTGTACGATCGGATTATCGATTTGAAGATCTGCACGCCCCAAATCATCATCAACTATGGGATGTTCCTGGAGGAGCACAATTACTTCGAGGAAGCATTCAAAGCGTATGAGAAGGGTATTGCGCTGTTCAAATGGCCCAACGTGTACGACATCTGGAACACGTACCTTACAAAGTTCCTAAACCGTTATGGCGGTCAAAAGCTGGAGCGAGCTCGGGACCTATTCGAACAGTGCCTGGATGGTTGTCCACCGGAGCTGGCTAAGAATCTGTACCTGTTGTACGCGAAGCTAGAAGAGCAGCACGGTCTGGCACGGCATGCAATGGCGGTTTATGAGCGTGCTACAACCGCTGTCAAGGAGGAAGAAATGTACGCCATGTTTAATCTCTACATCAAAAAAGCCGCCGAAATCTACGGCATTCCCCGAACGCGCCAAATTTACGAGAAAGCCATCGAGGTACTGCCGGAAGCGGATTCGCGCCAGATGTGCGTACTGTTCGCCGAGATGGAAACGAAGCTGGGCGAAATCGATCGTGCTCGGGCCATCTACGCACACTGCAGTCAGATGTGCGATCCGCGCGTAACGGCCGACTTTTGGCAGACGTGGAAAGAGTTCGAAATTCGGCACGGCAATGAGGACACGATGAGGGAGATGTTGCGCATCAAGCGTTCGATCCAGGCGACCTACAACACGCAGATCAACATGATGTCGGCGGCACTGATCAATGCAGCCGTCACCGCCGGTGAACCGCCGAAGGATGCTATGCGAGCGCTAGAGGTAAAGGCGGCTGAGACGACGGCTCGTGCAATAGCGGCCGTTGGTGCATCCGGTGGCAACATTATGTTCGTACGTGGCGAAACGCAAGGTGGAGCAGCAAAGGACGATCGAGTGGTTAATCCGGATGAAATCGACATTGATGATGAGGAGGATGAGGATGAGGAGGACGACGACGAGAATGAAAACGGCACGGACGGTAATGGCGGAACCGGTGGAGATATCAGCAAAAAGATTCCCATCGAACGACAGAGCATTCCAGCGAAAGTGTTCGGTAGCCTTCATCGGGAAGTTGAGAAAGAAGGGAACGAAATGGACGAATAATAAGCGACCCGGTGCGTAGTTTTCTCCTCCAACAGCTGTAAGTAATACAGTACGTAACATAACAATAGGTCCTTTAGATTTCAAAGAATAAGAATCTGGAAAAGTTGAAGAGATACGTAAAAGTGATGTACTGCAAAGATGTAGAGAGTAAAACAATACATCTACTCGCATTTTTACATATTTTTACGCATACCCATATTTTTTTTACTGAGTTGGGAAAAGCTTCAAATACAGCAGTAATTCTCAGTGTCAATACGTACCATCATAATTGATTATAAAATAGAATATTTTATATTTTGAAAAAACCAGTGGCTCTATTGTTCTGTTACGCACTGTATAGTGAAGTAAAATAAAATTAAATAATTAATAAATAAACAAAAGTATGCTATAATCAGTTACTTGTTTCCACGATTCAGATCGAGAAAATACCTAAAACAATGATTCATATAAAATGCCACACGGGTGCGTGGCTAAAGCGTTCAGCTTCTCTCTCTCTCTCTCTCTCTCTCTCTCTCTCTCTCTCTCTCTCTCTCTCTCTCTCTCTCTCACAGAATCAATCGACAGAATGTGTCGACGACACTGTACAAACCGACGATAGGTGTCGTTCCCTTGCTTTGGGCAAACAGGTCAACAATCTCGTCGTAAATCTCCATCAGCTGCTTCTTGTACTTGGGATATCGTTCGCACAGGCCCTGCAGTTCTGCACGATCGGTAGCTGCTCCTTGCAGCAAATCGTCCTCCTCCTGCGATCCACACTCGAGTGGATCAATCAAACCAACCAACCCTCGCAGTGGTGCGCTTGGTACATCCACCATAATGATCGTAACCTTTTCCTTGCGATGAAACTTGGTCAGTACGGGAGTCAGCTTATGCTCGACTTGATGCTCGTAGCGGCGCTTTTTGCTCGTATTTATCTTTTCGCTGGTAAGAAACACGAGATTTAGTGCTGGAGCAGTGTGGATTGGTTGCTGTTGACTGGAAACAGCAGCTGATGCACCAGAACTGAGCTTCATCGAGGCAGAAGTTGAGGTGGCTGTGAAGGAGGATGAGTAAGAAAACGAGGCGGATGTGGACGATCCACTCAGGGAGGTGTTTTGTAGGGTTTGGGACATTTCACCCGCCGCGACATCCGATCGACGGAACGTGCGCAGAACGTATGCCATCAAATCGGGTCGAGTAACGTGGCGTTCTTGAAAGCGATCATGGTTCCAGGAACGTACGCGCAGTTCTCCGCCGTCTCCCAGAAGCACGACCACATTGGCACCGGCTTCCTTGCCCAGATCGTCCACCGCTCCAGCGCTTGTCTCAATGACGCATGTTTTAATACCGTGCGACCAGAGTGGGCGCAGGATTTGGGCGACCTCCTTAAGCTGCGGTCGAGATCCGGTAACACAAATCATTACCTCGATCGGTTCATATCCGACTGACGGAGCAACTGCATTGACGAGCTTATCTAGCATGAAGGAAAACCCGGCCCCGCTTAACTCCACCTTCGGCACCTGCAGACCATTGTGTATTCCGGATTTCCTACAAAAAATAGAAAGAGAATTTCGAGATACTCGTTCAGCAGGAATTTATTCAAATACTTACTGGAACTCTGCTAGCTTGCCATCGTACCGTCCACCCAGTGCGATTGTTGTGAGTGGATTTTTACGCTTTGATTTCAGCTCGCCCAGCATCTGCCAAACGATACCGCCTGTTTCTGCGCGCTCATAATTCACCGGCAAACCAGGACACACGTTCAGTGGGCACTGTACGCCCATATTTTGAGCTGCAGCGACCACCGTTTCCAGATCTCGGACAGCTACCTTCGCTAAGCTAGCTGCTTCCCCCTTGCCACGGATGATGCTCTTCAGCACACTACCTCCCAGCAAACCGACAGACGAAAGTTCCAACTGCAAGGCGTCACATAAATAGCTCACATTAACCTTCGCCGTGCTTCCGCCCATCAGAGCGCTCACAAGGGAAGAAAGTTGAAATTTCGAAATTTTTTCATCCAAAAACTCGGCCACAATCTCGAACAGCTCGCGATACTTGTCCTGCGGTACGTTGCAATGCATCAGGATCGCTCGCAACAATCCGATGTGATTCAGCCGGAAGAAAACATTTCGTCCTTGTAGCAAATCTAGCTCACGCATTACATCGGTAGCGATGGCGAGTAGTTCCGCATCAATGATGAGATGTCCTAAAAACGATTTCGCGTGTTAGTGAGAAGTGAAAAGGGCGAAAGAAATCCACCCAACTTACCCCTGCTAGGAGTGACAATATCGAACGCACACTCGTACAGCTGCTTAGGGTGAAAGTTGAACACCTTCTTTTCGCGGTACACACGCCCAATCGAATAGCGGCGAATGTTTTTGATGCCATTTAGCGCAATGTACCTCAGAAAGGACACGCGAAGATCATCCGGCAGCGTCACAACGCTTCCCGAGTGCGTCATTAGCTTCACCGTGCTCGACCGGGAAGAAGCGTGCTGTTTTGTGTATGGCGTCAGCAATGGCGTAACGATCTCGATTGCACCATGCTTCCGGAAGAGAGCGACCAGTTTCGCTTTAACGTAATCGAATCGTGGCAGTATCGGTACCATCGGTACCATGTCGAAGTGGTAGCTTAGCTCACACACGGGATCACTTTCCTGGGCGAAGCAGCGCGCAATAAGATGCTTATAATGGCGCGATTGTGGATTCGATAGTATGTGTCTCACGATGTCCTGTATTTCTTCCGCTTCTAGGCGTGTACGGGGAACAAGCTCCGAACAGAGCAATTCTTCCGCTGTGGGACGTTTCTGTGGGTCGTGATTTAACAGCCAACGGATCACCTGAACCAATCGGCTATAGCTTGTGTCGGAAACGAGCGTTTCGGGCAATCGAATGTCTTTCAAGCGTAGATCCATCAATGTCTTCACTCTCTCCATTCCAGTGCTCAATGGTGGCGAACTCATTTCAAACAATATAATACCGAGGGAATACAGATCCACTTTCTGGTTGTACGTAGAACGTGACGCATTGCCGGTAAGCTCTGGAGCAACGTACAAAGCGGTACCCACTTTCCCAGTCAACGAGTAACCGATGTCGGACGATTTTCCCGATGGCGCATTTCCAGCCACAGCAAGGTGTCCCATCTGTGTGGATGGTGCTGCTAAAAGAAAAGACAAGCAAATAGGACCAAAATCTCCATTAATTCCCTTTTTTCTGCCAAACCTCAAGCTACCAAGTCGCATCAGGCGTACCGTTTTGATGGGCTTGATTCTGTAGGGCCAGAATGCTCGTTGTCGCTAGACCAAAGTCGCCTATCTTTACCTGATCCCGCGAATCGAGGAAAATGTTGACCGGCTTCAAATCCCGGTGAATCATTCCCTGCTGATGGATGTGGCTTAGCCCTTCCACGATTTCGCGGAACAAGCGCCAGACGCGGTCAGTATCCTGATACAGACCCCCATCGATCGCAGTCCGCAACGTGCTCTTCTCGCAAAACTCCATCTGGATGTACATATAAAGCGCCTCGGGCAGGGAGGGTGTTGTAGTGACAAGTGGCAGCTGCCTGTTGCTTTCTCCTCCAGTACCATTTTCTATCGCATCCTCTCCATAGCTGTTGTACGATGGTGCTTCACCATTAGATCCGACGAATTCTATACCTCCCGAGCTATCGTCCCCGTATGCATCATTCACGGCGACTAGCTTATGGCGATCGTTGATGGAATCGGTACCATCATCGGAAGTGCTTTCCTCGCTTTCGAGATCATTTGCATCATCATCATCATCATCATCGTCGTCATCGCTGCTCGAGTCATTTGGCATAAAGTCTACGAAGCAATCGATGTTCTTATCGCTGATCGTTTTCTTTACCACGTCAGGACCACCAGCAGTAACAGTAGTGCTCCGTCGGCCCGTTTTTCTCTTCGTCCCACGGCTAGCTACCGACCAATCGCAACTGCTCAGCGTACCACCCATTTCTCCTTCCGTATCGGTTACTGTACTACTGTCCGTTGCTCTCGTAGCCTCCATCCAGCTGTTGTAATAGCGGACGACATTTTCGTGGTTTAACCGCGAAAGCAATTCTACTTCACGGATCATTTTCTTGTAGAATTGTTTGCTTCGAGCCGGCAGCCTTATACGCTTGATCGCATACTCCCGATTGTCAAGCTTGTTGCGCACCTTTAACACATCTCCGTACGCACCCTTGCCGAGATATGAAAGCAATTCAAACTCGGTCTGAATGCGTGACTTTTCGTGCCCGGAACCAGCTCCATTCATTACGAGTGGCATGTAAGGGACGAGATTCTGTTGACCATTTTCCGACCGTTGATCGTTAGCTGTTGCTGCAGGTTGGGTTTTCTGTACTGCCACCGTAAGTTGGTGATTCTGCTGTTGTTGGTGGTTCTGCTGATATTGCTGCTGCTGATGGCCCATAGCAGGATCCGTGTGCAACAACAGTGTAGGTCGGAGAAAGGGATGGTCAAGCAGTTCGGTCGCCGAGATGGTTCGTTCCGATTTACATCTTTCGATGAAATCTTTCATCTCCGAGTGAGGCGCCAGCAGCGCTTCGATCAGTCCTCCCAGGGCAGGCATATCTGGACTGCGAAGCGATTGATGCATTAAGTGATGTCCATCGCCCAATTCTTGAATGTACGGTATCAGGCGAAAGTCGGCCACACGTACCATGCACGCATTGTCCATAAACACGGTCGAATCAGATAGATTGTCGTGTGAAACGCCATTGTTGTGAAGATAGATCAATGCCTCGAGTGTTCCCTTTGCCACCATACTGGCTCCCTCGACGCTCCAACCCAGAGAGCCCGAAATACTGAACACACTCGTCCCAAGGATAAATTCCTGCACTACAATCAACGTCAACGCTTCCTTGCCTACTCGGCTCAGCAGCCCTCCGTAGGCAATCAGGTGCTTATGTTTCAGTGGGATTAGACTTTCTAGCAATCGCTCCATTTCTCCCACAACCGAATCCACCGGTCGGCCTCGAATGGTTCGGCTTTCAGCGGGCGATTCGACATCGTAGTATAGTGTCCACTCGGTAAGATAAACTAGCTCACCGGTTTGCTGATCGATCCCAGCGTACGCAATACAACCACGTTGGGAATGTCCTAAACAACAGCTTCGAAGCACTTTCCGCCCATCGGGGAAAAAAAGCATTTCGCTACGGCGATGCTCGATACAAAAGGCACCGTCACTGTTCTCGGTAGATGAGGTGGAGTGCAGCCGGTGCATGGGGCTGGATTCGTTCAAGCTTTGCCGTGATTCCCGTCTCGTACGTTCGAGTTCCTTTTTGCGCCGTTGAAGCTCGTCTTGTATCGCTTGGCGCTTCAGATTTTCTTCGGCCTGCAACGTGTTTTGGCGCGCGAGCGCTTGCTTCTGCTGGTTGGCCAACATTTCATCGTAGAAGCTACCCTTCGGTGGTACATTGTACTTATGCAGAAAGTCTTGTACTGTATTGGCAAGCTCGAAAATCATCACCTCACCCTTCAGTTTCTCCCCCAGCTGTTGCAGCTTCTCGGTAAGCTCACGCACCAGACTGTCCGAAAGTCCAACGGCATTCTTTAGCTCTAGCTTCGGTGGGCTGAATAAAAAAATAAGAAAAGGGACTCAAAAAACTCTACTCAGCTGTACCTCGTGATAGTGTGTATCGTTTTACACAAAGAGTTTTGCCTCTTTGTCGTATGGTCATCTTCCAAAAGTGTTGTTAAAAGAATTAAATCCCAGTAGGGAGTGAGTAAATGTGAATTAAATTCCTTGAAAGAGTTTTTATTCACAACCCTACTACGTACCTTTTGGGATACTTTGGCGAGCAGGTGACGTACATATCCGCCTTCACGTACGCCTCCTTAGCAGATCCTCTTTGCGGTGTGAGATGCAACCGAAGCTCCAATGGTTTCCACTTCCCTGTTTTTGGACGCAAATCTTCAACTTCATCGTGAAAAATGGACTGTATGGATAGAACGGAACCGGAAGTGCAAATCAAGTCAGGTTAGTTGACCATCATCCTTTGTCATCCATATGGCACCATATGGTACGTGGTACGGACACGACTACCGGTTACCGGCAGTTGGCACACGCATGTTCACCTTACTATTGCATGTCTTCCACTCCTGCTTACCTTTATCACTTCTAGCTCGTTTTCTTGTCGCTCGCGAAACGTTTCCTTCTTTGCCATGACCGTGGATCGATCCGTCGATCGACAAATTACGCTCTGGCAGGCATGTTGCTAACGTGGGGGAGAAGAACACACTTGCCAACAATGTTTTCGCCTAAATAAGCACTATTTAATTGATAAAACGCCTTGGACTCGTGAATGCGCAGCGCTTGCTACGGATTGCTGACGCGTTTGCTTGACGTTTCCCAATTCCGATCAAAACAAACACACATCGGCGAGCTGTGTTTATAATCACAGATTTCAGGGCACATTTTCGTTCATCGACCGGTTTTCTGCCCTGGCACAGGAACAAAGATACGCTAGCTTGTGAAAAACACTGCATTGGCTATCGTTTCATGATAAAATGTTTTATTTTTAAATCTGCTTATCTTTAGCCTTAACTATCGTCCTATTCTATCCAGTGGGCGTCTACAAATCGAGCTTCTCTTGCTGCAACAAGCTCATTCGGATTTTCTGCAGCAGTTCCCTTTTCACCACATCAGGTATCAGCGTCCGTGCCTCCGGTGTAACGACTTGCACGATGCCGTCCACATTCGTGTGACCATTTTCCACTATTGCCTTTCGGCAGAGATATCGCACCTGGTCGTTCCAGCCGCATTCGATCAGTCGCAAACGAAGCAAATCCTTTAACCTAGAGATGCAAAGAGACGACGAACAAAATAGATAAAGTTTAGAAGATATGACTGTTTTGTTCACAGAAAGGTTTCGCCTTACTTTGTTCGATCGCCTTGCAGAATAGTAATTTGATCAACACTTTTGCTGTACATTTTCTCAAACAATTGCTGGCTGTTGCGTCTGTTTCCGATGCTTTTTCTTATTGATATGGCGACAATTTAGCGCACATAGTGTCGTCCTATAGTCCATTGGTTCAGCGAAAATGGGATGCCAATTTTCACCACCATTCTCCGGCTATTTAAATTATTATTTCTTATGAGAGAATAAGTTCATTATTTAGCTATTATTTTACTGTTTATTTTTTTTTTATTTGAAGCAAATTCTCTAATTTTTGTTTTTTTTTTCCACTGAATTCATGCAGATTTTTCACCTGGACCAGATATCAGATGTTTACTGTCACTAGTGTCATTTGGATAAAGAGCAAAAAAAACTACACAACAAAGCAAAGCTAAAATTGTCTGCGGTGAAGAGAAAATGCTTATAAACTGCTAAAAAACACATATTTGTGGATGTATTATTGTTAAAAACAGTGAAGAGATTCATAAAACAACCCTTTCCTTAATCTTGCTTAAGCGTTACTCTTGAGATGACTGCCAACATCAACAATTTGCCGAACGAAATTCTCGAGTTCATCTTCAGTTTGCTTCCGCCGTACGAACCCTTGGAGCACTGTGCTGCTGTTTGCAAGCGATGGAACCTACTTGCTACAAGTGAGCTATAATTGGGTTCTGATTGGAACGCAGCCCTCTTACCACAACATCTTCTTCCCGTTGTCGTTTCTTACAGATGTGAAGGCACGAAAGAAATCCAACCTACAGAAAGGTTTGATTGATTCCAACCTGTGTTGGAAGGAAATTCTCCACGAATCAACTCCCCGGATTGCGGCACGATTCGCCCACGCCAGCTCGTTGCACCGGAACTCGATGTACGTGTTTGGTGGTGCGTCATCGTACGATACCACCTTCAACGATCTGTGGAAGTTTGATCTATCGCGGCGCGAATGGATCCGTCCAATTTCGATGGGCACCTATCCGTCCCCAAAAGCGGGTGCATCGCTGGTGTGTCACAATGATTTGTTGATACTTTATGGGGGTTGGCGTCATGCGTATACACCGTTCCATATGTGCACCCTGATCGATGAACTGCACGTGTACAATATAGCCGAAAATCGTTGGACTATTCATAACCAAGCCTTCAGTCCACCGCCAATGACGGGCCATTCGGCAACGGTGCATCACAACCAGATGATCCTGTTCGGAGGATACCAGAATAGTATGGAAAATCTGCGCGCTTCCAACGATATATGGGTGTTGGATTTACAGCGACTCGTGTGGAAGAAGCCTACAGTTTCCAGCCTAAAGCCGGCGCCGCGTTTCGGCCAATTTCAGATGGCGGTCGGAGATGACCACATTCTGGTACTGGGAGGAACCGGTGGCGTAAATCGTGTGTTCAACGATGCTTGGCTGTTGGACATGCAGCGGGACACTTGGTTGTGGAAAAGGGTTCAAATCAAGAACAAGAAAAGTACTATCAATCACAACTGGTGCTATCCGGCATGTAATGTCGGCTCGAAGGTGATTGTGCTGGGACCAACATCACCGAACGATTTTCAAATCATGCGTCCGAGTCGTGCTCCGCCGGTGGGTCGATCACGTCCCACCGCCGAAAATCATCGCCATCGAGTTGGCATCCCTCAGGGAGTGCATGGTGTTGAACCAAACATTCCTCGAAATAATCCGCCACAAAGACCAAACTTACCGCCACCTCCGCCAACTCCAAGTCAACCAAGAATAGTACCAGTCTTACTAGGACTACTATCGAACAATGAGAGCAATGCTTCGCCAGCAACATCTGCTGCTGCCACACCAAAACCTTCCCCGGTGCAAAATGTTTCTGGTGAAGCGAGACCCGGTCCATCGGGATTACGATCTCCAAGCACTAACGCTTCGGCACCGCCTGCACGCGCTATGCCCATCATAAGAAGTGCCTTTGGACGCCAATCTTCCGAAGATGATCACTTGCCGAAGCGCTTTAATCAGCAAAACTTGGAACAGAACCACATGGCAATGGTTGCGTTCAGTGTCGACTCAACGAATCATTCATTGATTGTCTCAAGTTCCCGAGAGCGACAATTGGAGCGCCTACGAAAAATGGAAGAGAAAATATCTGCCATGCGACGATCAAAGGAAGCAGAGCAGCAACAGCCACAACCACAACAGGTGCCTGCAGAACGACCTCAGATCGAAGAGCACCGCCAGGAGGAAGTAAACGAAGTTGCCCAAGGTAATAGAGATCCTGCAAACGTGTACGAGCCAGTCAGCGCTAGTACATCTGATCCAATCACACCGAAACGTGTCAAACGGAACGGACTGGCTATTTACGTGTGCGATGTCTCCAACATATTGCCAACGGGCAGTGCCGAACCATGCATTGAATGGCAGGAGTCGAAAAACAGTGGTCTGATAGCGGGCGCCCCAGATCACCACACTTTTTCCACGATGGTTAACGGCAATGGTGAGCTGATAGTGTTTGGTGGTTTGAACAAGAACCATAAATCGGAAAATCTGTCCGTTTCTAACTCCGTACATTTTCTCACCGTTCCAACGGCTGTCGTATGAAGGGGTTGCGAACATTTTTAATTTAAATGTTTAGTTATCGTACTGGTATTATCATAGTAAATACAGGCCAATAAATAAATTCAATGTTGAATTGGAAGCTGCAAGACGGCAATGCGGTTGCAAATTATTTGAAAATGTATGGCAGATTTAAGCAGCATTGCTCTATCAGGTGAGATTGCCTTGTACATTAGTTTTGGGAACAGCGAAACCCAATGAGGATTTGAATCTTCGAAATCCAATACAAGGATAGATGCTTACAAGGATTCATGCTTCTCGCTATAGTGAAATCCAGGGGTAGGGGATCCAGTCCGATTCGAATCTACCTGGGTATTGAATCGTCGAATCAGCCAACACTACTGTACATACAGTCTCAATCTTGCTCTTTACCAGGTCACGCAAGCCACCAGATTTTTAGGACACGCCGGCCATCGAATGGCTTACTAGACCTGCCGGAACAACGTAGTTGCTCAGTCCTCTTGACGATGAGAGGGTCCGAATGGCATTTGAACCCCAGTTCTGCCGTTAATGAATTTTTATATTTGAACTATTTTAATCAAATAAATTTGAAAAACAAAATTGCAGCAATACTTATTTGGAAATTGTTTTTTGTATTTTTGCCCGTATCTATCCTTCAAGCATCCCGTAGTGCACTGCTGTCAAATCGCTATCAAAGCAATTTCGGAGTTGACGGATCTCTACGTACCATCAGCTACAGTTTTCTATTCGAAAACGATAACAAGGACACATTAGGTCGTAAAATAGGTACCTTCCGACCACCGATTTGTTTATTTCCCCGATGCCAAACATAACAAGAGTTTTGGCAAAAAGTTAACACAGTGTTTTGGGCTGGTGCGCATAGAAGAAAGAACAGTTTCCGATCGGTTTGGTGCATCATCGTGAGCCGCTCGGTTCTGGTGCATGCAGTACATCAAGGGTTGTTGCGTTATTGTAGGTTCGCTGAACATCCTCCGAAAGACATTTTGTGCGGGTAGCTGAGAATACTGGAATCCGGTCAGTTCTATGAACTCGGCACAAGGACACAACCCATCGGACGACGATTCCAGGTAAGAGGAAAGGGGTCATCAAAATCAAAATAAATCCAGCATATTGCACCACCATCGCTCGCTTTAGTCTTTTGTTGCCGCTCTACAGACGTTGGTATAATTTATTAGCTTAAAGAGCGCAAAAATCGCCCACTCATTCCGTGACAGTCAGCAGGCTAAGGTAAAGAAAGGAATATGGTGTCGGTCGTCTTTTGTGCGAAGGTTGTTCTTTGTATTACAGTAATTATGATATCGTTGAAAGGGAATAAGATAAACTGGGCCCTTAACAGAGTAGGGAATGTGCTTACCAACTTCGTTGCAGAATCGATGAAGAACCGTCATCGTCATCCGGAAGTCAATCGTGCGGGAAGGATGAAGAAAGTTCGACTAAAAAATCCACCAAACAAAGCAACTATTCGGTGCCGCCCGCCTCCTCTTCCTCCTCAGTTCACCCGTCGGCTGCGGCTTCTTCCGTTGGTCCCCAGCCGGGCAGCCGAACTGGGTCCGGATTGACGACCAACGACCAAGCGGCGAAGCAAGAATCAGTGAAAAAGCTCATCGAACGATATTTCTACCAGCTGATGCAAGGCTGTGGCAATACAAAGTGTTGCAACAAAAACTGTGCCTCAAGTGGAAAGGTTGGCCGGTTAACACCGAATGCAGCCGCTGCCCGGGCGATTCAGCTGTATTCGCAGGAAGCGGATCTGTGCTACGAGATGCAAACTACAAACACAACCAAAAAGGATAATCAAAATAATGCGGCCTGCAGTAGCTCTTTCCCGCTTAATACGTCCAGTGCTCAAGGGACGAGCGAGTCCTTTCCCTCACCAGGACATCAGTCAAATGTGCACGCTGACCAAGAAATGGATGCTGCGTACGACAAGTAAGTTTGCCTTCTGGAACACTGCTTGTTGGCATTTAAAAGCTTCAGAATTTCACAAAATCTTTCCATAAAAAACGTCTTCAACTCCGTTGAAGAATTTGTTTTGAATTTGAAACTGAATTTGCTCGTATAAACTTATGTGATGTGATAGTGATGTGCATACTGAGTAAGAGTGAGTGAGTGAGTTTAATTCTGCCTGTAAAACAATGGATTCCCATACAGTTTTGTCACTCTTTTTATTACTCACTCACTTCAGCTATAATGACTCACTTTTTTCTGATTATTCTCCCTTCGGTCGACTCACTCACACATTATTTTCTCTTTCCCTACTACTCTTTTCTGATTCAAATAATTTAAAAGACAAATATTTCTCACCTCTATTCCCAACAGCTCTGCCTTTGATATAGACTCGATAGATGAGGAGGTCCCTTTAATCAAAATTATTACTGCCGTTGAAGGTAGTTGTAGCAGTAGTAAACTCAGTGGGAAAACAAATTCCGAGACTGAGGACGAAATTCCTTATTTGGATGAGCGCAAACTGCAAGAACTGACTGAACGCTGCATGGTGGAAGGTTCGAAAGCACCATTGATCGATACGCTGTTCACAGTGTTTTCCTCATATCGTAGCCTGGCTGCTAGTTTCCAGTTCTGTCCAGCCTCGTCTAGCATTGAAAAGATGCTGGCCCGGGCTCCGGCGGGAGATTTGCGTAACATCAAGAAGGAAGACTTGCGATCGCTCGAGGGCGATCTGGACAAGGACGAAGACAGTAAAGCTCCAATGAAATCGGTTTCGGATGTGCCCGATCCGGCACACACCACAGTGGACGTGGAATCGCTTCGACGGGCATTGAAGGCACTGCACGCTGCCTCTCCGGAAGTTTTCGGTCCGATCAACGAAGCGCTAGGGCATCTCGGGCTGGATATTGCGCTTGAGCTCAATTCGGGCTCTACCAGCCACGAAGTAATGGAATCACTTCTAACGGTGATTGTGATCGTGTTCGAGACTCTGCTCGTTGGATCTGCCGACTGTTTGGAAGGATCATTTCCACGCTTTTGCGCCGTTGTGTCTCGTATGCCCGTGTGGGCACAGTGCCGGTTGGTACGCATTTGGGCGGAACACTGCAAGGATAGTATCTATCCGTTGGTGATACTACTGCAGCAGCTGTTGACCGTCAATACGCTCATGATAACGTACAAATCGATGCGGATAAATGACTGCGAAACGATCTGCAATGCAACCATGGTGTTCAAGGTGAGTTTAGAGAGCAGATACCTGGGTCGATTTTCTGAGCTAACATTTTGATGTGGCGTACAACTTACAGCTAGTGTACTACGCAAACATTCTGGCAGGCGAACTAGAACCGAAGCACTATCGTGAGCGAGACGTACGAAACCAATCACTACAGGCCTACACGTACCTTTCGCTCATCCCCGAGGAAGATGACATGCCGGTGGTCGAAACGGACGCGCAATCACGGCAACGCCGGCCAGAAGATCCTTTGGCTGAGGAGCTGGATGTGAATCCACTGGACTGCCGGAAGCCACTGGTGCCATACGAGGAGTTTTACAACGAGAATCTCTGCGACGCCATGGAAGTGGAGTTTGATTATATGGCCTACAAGCATTTGCATCAGCACCGGCCATCGGCTGAGAATGGTGGAACGTCAGGAACGGATAGGCACGAGATTTTTAGCTTCATTCACTACCCATTTGTTATGACACCCACGACCAAGACGCTTGCCCTCTATTTCGATTCGCGCATCCGTATGTTTTCCGAGCGCAGGCTTAGCTATCTGCATAGGCAGCGGCAACTAGCATGCCAGCTTCACAGTACCAGTGATCTGCAGACGACGAATCCGTACCTTAATCTCAAGATTCGTCGCGATCATATCATTGAGGATGCGCTAGTTGAGCTGGAGATTATTGCCATGTCCAACCCGAAGGATCTCAAGAAGCAGCTAGTGGTGGAGTTTACGGGCGAGCAAGGGATCGATGAGGGTGGAGTGTCCAAGGAGTTTTTCCAGCTCATTATCGAAGAAATATTTAACCCGGACTTTGGAATGTTTATGACGAACGAAGACTCCAACACGGTATGGTTCAATCCGGTTTCGTTCGAAAACGAAGCTCAATTTACACTGATAGGCATCGTGCTCGGGTTAGCCATTTACAACAACATTATCCTCGCGGTGAACTTTCCCATGGTGGTGTACAGGAAGCTGATGGGCATGAAGGGATCTTTTCTCGATCTGAAAGATCAAAATCCGGTAGGTGTCATTGTCAAATTAGAAAGTGATTTAAATGTGTATATTGACCGTTCCGTTCTTTCTACCCTCTAGGTGCTATTCAACAGCCTGAAGTCTCTACTGGAGTACACGGAAAACGACATGGAGGAAGTGTTTATCCAAACGTTCAAGATTGCCTATAGGGATGTGTTTGGAACGATACTTGAGCACGAACTGAAACCGAACGGGGACCAAATCTTCGTCACGCAGGACAACAAGCAAGAGTTTGTGGAGCTGTACAGTGATTTCATGCTGAATAAAAGCGTCGAGAAGCAATTTAACGCATTCAGCAATGGGTTTCAAATGGTGACCAGTGAGAGCCTTTTGCATCTGTTGTTTCGCCCGGAAGAATTGGAGTTGATCGTGTGCGGGAGCAAGAATTTTGATTTTAACGAGCTTGAATTATCGACCGAATATCAGGGAGGATTTGAGCGCGATTCGGCAACGATCAAACATTTTTGGTCGATCGTGCACGGACTGTCAATGGAGATGAAACGAAAGTTGCTACAATTTACCACGGGTTCGGATCGTGTGCCCGTTGGTGGTCTTAGCCGGTTGAAGTTGGTAATAGCGCGCAACGGTCCGGATAGTGATCGATTGCCGACGAGTCACACCTGCTTCAATGTGCTTCTGCTTCCGGAGTACAGTTCGAAGGAGAAGCTGGAAGAACGATTGCTCAAAGCGATTAACTACTCGAAAGGATTCGGTATGCTGTAGAAAACCTCAACACAATTTGTCACGTCGCGTATCGATGCAATCATGCCAACTGCAGGAAAGTGCGCAAGACCAAACATTTCATATTTGGAGTATCTCAAAAGCTCTACAATGCACCAGAAGAGTTTTTTTTTGTGTTTGTGTGTGTGTTGCAATTCAGGAATGTTTTCCGTTTTGTTTCCGTGGCAAATATGATATTGAATTTATATCAACTATAAATAAATGTACTTCTTTGAGAAGATTAAGCGTTTAGTTATTTTATTGCAGCGCGTCCGAACATGGCGATAATGAAATGAAGAGGAGCCCAACAGTTTAACCTTCGTTTCAATGGCCAAAAATACACTGTTACTTCTATTACTAATATCTTTAAAACTCTATAAATAAAAAAGCTCATAACTTTTGACCTACTCTTCATGTTTGCATGATAATTTCAATAAAGGTGATGCTATTTGTTGTATGACTAATAAAAGTACACAAATTACAAATTACAGTACACCCATACAAAATTTATGACCTACACGAGTAGATGGTTATGGAAAATAGGGGTATTAGTTGAAAATTAAATTAAACGTATATTTAAAAAAATACAAAAAACCTGCCTTTTTTATGATAGAAAAAGTATTTTTCTAGGCATTCAAAAAGTTTCAAGTTGATAGCCATTATTTAAAATGTTATAGAAAAACAAAAATGCAAAACATACGCTTTGGGGTTAGGTGGCCATTGAAACGCCACCGGAAGTGATGAGTAAATTGGAGTGGTTATCTTGTAGTTCCTCTAACCCTCTAAACTTCAAAAGCGAAACGGAATTGTTTCGATCATTATCACACTGAACAAGCCCATATTACCGGTAGGTTGCTAGAGAGCTGTTGAAACTTGGTCGTGCGTTCATTTGTTCGTTCCTAGTACAAGTGGTGTTGAGAAGTTCCACGTTAACGCGGCCAAGTTTTGGTCTTTGCGTGTTGCGTCTGGCGGCAAAGTGGCAAACATAATTTATGCACCTGCTAAAGGCGCGCCATTTGGTGGGTTCTCAAAGTCCCCCAAACGAACGCGCCAAACCACACGAGTGGTAAGATACGCGGTGAAATTGTTTGTTTTATTGTTATTCTTATGTTAGAATTTTTATTATTTCCCAGCGACATAGAGTACGGTGAGTGTTCATCTATGCATGTACGTACACTTCAAGGATGGTTTGTGAAGGAATCAGTGTCACTAGACTTGGAACAAGTTGGCGACAATTTACCATCTGCTTTAAATTCAAATCGTTTTGTTTGTTTGGTGCAGAAAATGTAGGCCACATTCTTCCACCCGTACTTCATGTGCAAATGGACTCCGCCATGTAACAAGTTTGTTGGCCACGTGCATTTCTCTACGGTGGCGTTCGGGACCCGCCGAACAAGGAATGCGGAACCGAAGAATGTTTAACGATGTTCGCGTGTCGTTACTGACGCGGGGTCGCTTCGCTGGCGA
This sequence comes from Anopheles maculipalpis, assembly GCF_943734695.1. Lineage (NCBI taxonomy): Eukaryota > Metazoa > Arthropoda > Insecta > Diptera > Culicidae > Anopheles > Anopheles maculipalpis. Next base: position 97,805,010 of record NC_064871.1, on the reverse strand, counting down.
AAGGCAACCAACGTTTCCGAGTCCATGTTTCGCGTCAGTCATCAACCGTCGTCGGTAGGACACGCGTCGCGAACAGTCACCTCAACGATGGTATCCAATCACCTGTTCTACGTTAGTCGGGCCGATATATTTTCCGTGTATCCGGAGATATTGCGCGAAATACTCGTGCTCGAGGAGCTACTGTTTCGCACGAAAACAATCACAGCGTTCGGGCATACGATCACGGCAAGCGATCGAGTGCCGCTGCAGCTTCCAAGCGAATTCGAGTGGCAGCTAAAGCAGTACTTCCGGTTATTGGAGCAACAGAAGAAGATCAACGCTGCTACGGAGCAAGGAATGTAAGTTACCGGGTACGACATCTCGACAAAAATAGTGCGATAGTTCAAGGACAACCCGTTACAATACAACGTGTGCCAGCACAGAAATGCGGTAAAATTGTACCGAAGTAATGGACCAACAGACAAATTCTATATGCACGCGACACACTGCACAAAAAAGCGGGTTACTGGCATTCGGCGACCCGGTTCCTGCCTTTTTTGCGGTTCGTCAAATACAAGTAAGCGTCGTCGGTTTGCATGTGCCCTCCCCGCCGGGTGAGGTTTGATTGATTCTTTAGAAAACGTTTTCCCGCCAAGTGAAACTCCCGTGGGAACAGTCGCATTGCGGGTGGTGCGGAAACTGCTAGTTTATTCAGGTCAAACCGGGGGGACCGGGGTGAGCGTTCGCTCAACTGTCACGATTCACACTCACACCTTTCGCCTGGCACGCACGCACGGTAATTGCCTTTCAGAAACTAAGAGTACTTCATTTTTCAAACGTCCCCGTCCCACACTAGCCAGCTAAAGAGCTCACTGGAGAAGGTCGACCACACCTACTGGGAGGTGAAGGCCAAATCCATCGATGAGTTCGTATCGCCGATGACTTCTCCCGCTTCGGGCGACTCGTCCACACCTTCGTTCCGTCGGCGGCGGCGACTCTGCATCCTGGACAATCCCATCGACTTCTGCGACATCGCCGCCTACAACCAGTGGCGCTTGGAGGATATCGTAAGGGCTGGAAAGTTGCTGCACAAGCCACCACTTCCGGTGCAGTTTGACGATGAGTACGAGATGCGGAAGGTGTACTCCATGATTTACGACGTCTACCGCTGTACGTATCCTTTAGATATAGTGAACTACTCTGGTGCCGTAAGCCCCACACAAAATATTGATTCTGAGTTGAAACGGGACTCTTGAACTACCCCGTCCCTTTACATTCAAACTTGTTACTTGTTGCAACTTTGGCACAGCCGAATCGTCGGCAGATCCTGCGATAAGAAGGTGTGAAGCGAAATGGTACAAGAACCGCGAATTTCATGTGATTTTTCCATTCTTTTTGCGTACATAAACTTGGTGCTTGCTTAACACCCTTAGGGCACCGCTGGGTGGCGTTAGCTAGATACCGAAACTCATCAACAATTCTTTACCTCAGCACCTCGTAGCAGCGAGCATAAAGATGTCACGTTAATGGAGCTTAGGATGTTTCATCGGTTTGCATGTTAAAGTTTGTTTGGCAAAGTAATATCCATTGCCGCGGTGGCCACGCTTGTTGTGCTGCACGAGCCATATCTCGTGTCTGAGCCCAATTCCGTTATCATATTTGCGCCGTTTCGCGTTTATTTTTACGGCAGCGCTTCCTCTTTTTTAATGCTAGGTTCCGAGACCTGAGCATTACCTTACCATTCGTACTATCCGCATTACCATGACCTAAGCGAACGTAAAGAGCTGTTTAGAGAGGGAAATCAATCGAATGATGGAATGCATGACTGCAGACAGTTATTGAAAAGCAATAACGCAAATGTGGCATAAACTTTATTGCCGAATCGAACGGCTAGTTGGTTTAATTTAAATACGACAGAACTTCTATCCATTGTATTCGTCCCGCTATTCTAACGATCTCACCTTTCACAGTCAAGCTGGTACTTCAACAGGCACTGAAAAACATTGGCTTCTACGAAAGCTATCCGATGGTAAGTGACCATAAAATGCTAGTGACATAAATCGTAGCATTGATCTTTCGTGCCTACACGTGCCCAAGGTTGGAATTGTTTTTTTTTTTTTGTATACCTTACCCTCTTTATTCGCAGTTGGCCCACGAAACTACGCGCGTTTGGTTGCTGCTTTACGACATGTATTTGCGGAAGTTTGTGAAGCGCGAGCCGGACACAGCTCCCCAGAAGGATCAACTGTTCCACGAGGCACATTTGCTGGGTACTGTAGCCATCGTGACCCTGGGATGGCTTTTCGTTACATGACTGACATAATTTCCATTTTTTCCTTTCCTTTCCTCAATTGGAACAGAAATTGAGCGCTGTCTCGAGCTGAACAGTGTCAAGATTGCGGCCGCTCTCACACGTATTCGGATACAGAACAGTGCCTATAACATGCAGTGCTTGCTTCCCCTTCATCTGCAGGACAATAAGGTAGCAATCGTCGTGTCAAATCCCATCATAACCGGCTGGATCAACACGTTTCGTATCCGCACGAAGCAAGAAGCGAACGAAGTGCTGAAGCAGCTCGGCTTCCAAATTATCGAACCACCAGCACCGGCCAGCTTTCAAAGTTTGCTCAATCTGTTTAGCCCGCGCGATCACACCGCATACGTGCCAATCACGATGAATAGCTACAAGTGGGACCGGCTCTGTCCACAGGTCCTTTTCATCTATCCTGAGGATCGCTCCTCGTTCGTTCAATCTCCCATCTTCATCGATCATCAGTTCATCATACAGGATCGCTCGTTCACTATTGGTCCAACCATCTTCTCCAACTTGCTGGATTATTTCGAGGTGCAGGGCGATGTCCTGCAGACACATATCGCTTCACCGCGCTCCACCGCCTATCTGGCATCTTTGCTAGCGAACTGTAACCGGGTGCGCAACTTCGTTGCCTTCGGATGTGGCAGCAAGCTGGCCGAGTATCGTGAGTACATGGCTGACCTGGGAGTGACAAATGTGAAGCTGTTTGCGGAACCATTTTCTGAGCTTCCACACGGTTCACCGGTTGTCGATAAGGTGGTGGGAATCTTAGCAAACCCACCCAGCTCGTACAGTGCGGTCAGCGATCCTATCGATCTGATCTGCAGCCGTGGCGGTGATCTGTCAATGTTGGAAATGCTGTCCGAGTCGGAGATGACGGACGATAGTCGCCGGAGGGTGTCGCAGTTGCTCGAAAAGCAACGAGAAACCCTGAAGCTGGCCATGTCCCGCCCTCAGGTTCAGTTCATACTCTACCAAACGCATTCGATCGTGGAGACCGAGAACGACACGATGGTTCAGCGAGCGGTCGAATACACCAACCAGAAGGCGTTTGACGTGCATTACAAAGCGATGAAGGAACGTGAGATGGCCGCACTTGCCGAAGCAGCAGGTAATACGCTGGTGAATCGTTTGCTCGGACGGCAGGAAGCGGCCGCACGGGCAAAGAATGCCGAATCGTCCGATGGAGACCGGGATGGCGCGGATGGAGAAAGGGCAGATGGGGCAAGTACTCGCAAAAACTCCGAGGAGGAGGTAAACGTCCCACCGACGGATCAGTTCGAGGTGGTCGAGGTTCCCGATTTTTGTCCCCAAAAGGATAGCTGCTTAGATTTCAAAGAGTGTGGAGTGTTTCTGTCGCTAATCAAGCGCAAAGAAGTCATCCGGTTAGATTCGAAGTATCTCATCAAAATTGCGGAATTGAGGGGCATTTTCGGTGACGCTAATAATGAACCACGATTCAACGTAAAGGTGGGCAAGCGTTCGGACCGCAAATCGGAAGAGCAGGATGCGCACGATCTTCAAAATCGCAAAAAGCGGCTGAAACGGCGTGGTAGCAACATGGATTCTTTGATCACTCGCCTCAACACACCGACACAGGCCTCTCTGAAGCGAGCTCACCATCATCGGATGTCGTCGGTTGAGCATAAGTTTATGTTTTTCGACGCGTGCCGGGAATGGTGTCCCAAGTATGCGAACAGAAGCGAGAACAATCTCAGCGTGCTCTCCGACGATCGCTCGTCTACGAGCTCGATCGTTCGAGCACGTGTTTGGTGGAAGACAACCATCCATTACGTGATGCAAAGGCTGCGCTTAGCTCGAATGGAAGGCCGACCGGGAGGTGCCGAAGGGGCGGAATTTCCTCCGTTATTGTTGCGCCGTTATCCGAATGGATGTCGACATGGGGAGGAAGGAACGAAACGCTTTCGATGGAGTCATCAAAACCGTATACCCTACCCATTGCCTGTACGGATACTCGAATTCCGACAGTACAATTCCGAGAACAGGTACCGGAAGCCACCGTTGAAACAAATTTGCTTGGAAGACTAACATTTCCATATCTCTTTCTCTCTCTTTTTATTACAGTTTGCTGAACAAAACGACTGACTCGGAGAAGGAATGCCCAAATCGGCCGGTAAGATTAAGTCGTCAGAACGCACTCACCACAAACTATGCAGGTGGCACACGTGTTCGGTTGAGATCTTCCCAGTCATGCTAAGAACATGATCGTGAGCCACACAACACTCAAAGGACAATCAATGGAAAGAATCGCAATCTAGTAATACATTTTATCTACAAATAAATATAAAACGACTCAATCGAGCATCATTGATGATGGTGAATGTTTGATGTAATTATATAGCAAACGGTATGATGGTATTTTTGGAATGCATAAACATAACTATGTTTCGCCCCATTTTCGCCCTGGTCCAATGGGTATACGGACGTGTAAACGGTGCTTAAGCACAGACGATATTATTTGTTATGTTTTCTACGTGTACGTGTGGAAGAAACGCGGGGGGAAAGGCGCGAATAGGAGGAGTGACTGTTGAGCAGGAAGGCGCCTTGGTTATGTTTATCCGAGACTTTGACCGTTATCAGCCTTTAGTTGAAAATCATACACTAATCCCAAACCTATATCCATCCGTCCACGATCGAACAGTGCGTTTAGTTTGCGCTGAACTTACGCAACAAAGAGAAGCAAGTCGGGAAATTGGTGCATTTAGCAGTGCCTTTGCTTGGTTGGTTGGAATTCGTTGCAAAAACAGCTGTTTCTGTCATCGTTGTTGGTGTTGCTGTAGGGTTCAAAGTGTCAAGCCACATTGCTATCGCAGAGCATGATTGTACGTGGTGGTAGCATCATCATTATTCAACGGTACGGCCGATTACTAATCAACGCGCTTCGTATCACAAAAGAAGTGGTGATCGGACGCACCAATCCGACGTTCGCGAGACGACTGCTAACTGCTGACAGTAAACAAAAGGTATTCTTTCGCCCTTGTGGTGTTTTGTCTTGGAAAGCGTTTATATAGTGAAAGCAATCTGTTGTGCAGCATCACATACTACCGAGCAGCCCTAATCATTTATCGCTCCACAGTTCACAGTTCCGGTGCGCCCACTACTATTCGTGACGTCCTTTTCGTTGTTTTCGGCCAAGCAAAAGAAGAAAGAATCTCCCGAGACCATCAAAATGGCAGAGGAAGGTGTAAAATCGCTCAGCGAAACCATCCAGCACGCAGACCAACTGTTCGACGAGAACAACTTCCAGGAGGCGTACGATCTGCTGCAAAAGTACCCGGTAAGTGTGTGCTGCGGTTCAATTGGATAATTTAGTTCCATGCTAATACACTGCTTCGTTCCCCGTACCTCAGACGCAGGAAACGTACGAGATTAAGTGGCGACTTGCCCGGGTGACCTTTTCGCTTTCGAAGCCTCAACCCAGCCCCCGCAAGGAGGAACTGGTACGCGAAGCTTTCCGTTACGCGGAGGAAGCTCTCAAGCTGAATGATGCCGATTTTGCCTCCCACAAATGGTACTCCATACTCCTGGATGCCAAAAGCAGTCTGGATGGTATAAAGGAGCGCGTAACGCAGCTGGAAACGGTCAAAAAGCATATGCAGCGTGCGGTCGAGCTGAACCCGAACGATCCTACCAGCTGGTACATTTTGGGCCATTTCTACTACGGGCTAGCCGATCTACCTTGGTACCAGCGCAAGATTGTATCGACCATATTTGCGACCCCGCCAACTGGTACGTATGAGCAAGCGTTAGAATGTTTCGAAAAGGCTGAATCAACTCAGCCCAACTTTTACTCCATGAATCACTTGATGCTGGCCAAAACGTACCAGGCTTTGAAGCAGGCGGAAAAGGCGAAACAATTCATGACCCTGGCGGCTAACGTGGCTGTGCTGAACGAGGACGACAAGCAGTGCAAGGAAGAGGCAACGAAATTGCTAAAGAAAATGTAATCCAATTACCAATTGTAGTGCAACGTCCGTGCCGTTGAGGGGGCAAAGGGATTTTTTTTTACTTTTTTCTTATGTGCATCACGATTTTTCATTGCTTTCCGGAATATTTACATCGTGCAACAAGGTATACATACAATAAAAAGCTCATTCCAAAACAATGCCATTTTAATGTTATTTGTTCCAATTTAATGCATGAAAATTCTTATTTAGTTCCTTTCTAATGCAGAACCTTGTTCACAATTATCTATGGCGATAAAAGATGTAGGTTGTAATTGGTTCAATAGATTTGTGCACCTGTGCGTGTACACCAGAATGATATTCTCCAGGTGTTACGTTCAAGCTATAGAAATAATATGCACCGACAAATGTTTGTACGAAATCGTCCATATATCTGACCCGTGTTGACTATCCACAGAATCTACGAAAAAAAAACAGAATTTATACAAAAAAAACCGAATAAAAGGAATATTTTGCCTATCATTGGAGTACTAAATATTATTAAAAGAAATCATCACTGAACGTTCTATACTGGTACTGCTAGAGTACCATTCCAATCCAATGAAAACGCGCTCATTTTGAAATAAATGCAATTTTGACCATCTTTCCCACTGTGCGCTCCAAAATATCCCAACTGTCAAAAAAGGGGTGAAAACTAAAATATCCCCGCGATCCCAAATGTCCCGTTTCGTGCGCTGCGTAAGAGAGTGTGTGCGCGCGTGTGTGTGTGCGACCGTGTGCGAGAATTATGGCTTCGGGCTGGTGAGCATCTTTGGTGGAACTTTTCACCCCGAAAACCGATCAAAAACGGTGCGAAAACATTAACAACGTGTAGTGCAAGGTAAATGCGTCCGAGTGTGCATATTTTCCATCCGTTGTGCGTATGCTGTAGGCGGTGAAAAGTGTTCCAAAAAATTGGTATGTGATGTTGGCTGCTGAATGCCGCTATCGCTGCATCGAAAAGGGGTTTGACGCTATGATTCGACCACGAATAATGGCTCCCTATTGCTGCAAATGTCCTAACTTGGGCATCTAGCAAAATGTTGCTAGATGCTACTTTACCCGGCATCAGCTTGGCAAACGTATTCGTTTAAAAAGGGTGCTATGCGTACCGCCTGCCCTTTCCGTGCGTGCATGCGACGTGTGCCTGTGTGTTGGTGTGCGTGCGCGCCCGCGCTCATTTGTTTGTGTGTGTGTGTAAGTGTACGCGTGTAAAAGCATTTAGTGTGTGTCACGGTATATGTGTGTATGCGCACGCAAGAGGATCAAGTGTGTCCCATGCTAAATATGCTTTTCTTTACCTCTTTTTTTTATTTAAAAAAACTTTTAAATCGAAGGAATTTGTGGGAAGGAAAGCGTACCACAAGCTATTTGATTGTGACCAGCATCAGTATCGACCGGAAGTGATAACTTCGTTCGGTGTGGAGGCTGAAATGGCCGGAAACCGTATTGGCAAATCGGGCGATTTTAGGCGTTGTTACGTGTGTTCTATGTTCGATTTGGTTTAGATGCTGAATCGAGTATACCTAAATGGAAAATTAATATCGCAGCATAGAAAAAGAAGTAGTAAAAAGCGAATGGAAGAAAAACCTTCTCCCAACATGCCTGCTAAAAGGCGTCGTCACCAGCGCGACCGATCATGGTGTAGGAAGGAGTTGAAGGGGAAGTGCAACAGTGGGGTAGGTGGAAATGTGGCAAGAAGTAGGGCACCGTGCGAAAGAAGAAGTCACGAAAAAGGGGGGAACGAGAAACGGGCGGGAAAGCAAAGCAAAAGCGGAATGAAAATAAGCGGCGCTGGCGGTGAAGCGAAAGAGAGTGGGCAATTTATGAATAAGCGCTGAGGACAACGAAACCTCCGGCGAGATGGGTAAGGAGCGGGAAAGAACGAACGTGTGTGATCCAAGCAAGCAAGGAGCAACATTATGTAGGAAAAGAGAAGAAAAAAAGCGCGTAGATAAAAGCAAACCAAAAAAAATCCATCGCAGCAAGCCAATGGTAATCGAAATCGCGGTTCCTCCCCGCATATTCACGCACACACACCTGTGCATCGTAATGTGGGAGCACACTGTACGGCCAGGGAGAAAGGCGGCATAAGAAGAGTAGCGGGAAATAAAAGTAAAAGAAAACAGCGCGAGAGAAGCAACGCAAAAAGTCGCGGATAGCAGCCCACACACACACACACGGCTTGATGTTGGGGTTTCTTGAATCTTTGTTGTTTGTCAAATGAGCTGGAGTGTGTTGTTGTACGAACGCGTGTTTAGCATAAAAGAGTTATGTTACCAGCAACAATGCTAGTCGCCAACCTGAAGCACTATGGGGAATGCCGGAAAGAAAAATTTAAACCCCCCCCCCCCTCCCCCCCAAAGGGGCTATTACATGGGAGACAATTCTGTCGGTTGTTTTTTGTATTTTATCGCTCATTAAGGGACATTTGACAAAAAAATGCTTTCCACTCGTGTGATAACACAATTGTTAAACACAATTGATAAATATGACTTGCTGTGAGAATATTCATCCTATAAAGTGTTAAAGTCTATTTCCATTGGCGCACTATCGGAAGGTTGTTGTGAATAACGTATGCATTAAAAAATCGACGAAAATTTTCCGATTTTTCATGCGCTTCTGGTGTCACCTGGTGGTCGGTCCACCGTCCAGCGGTCAATGTATACTAATCGACTACAGACTGTCAAAATTCGATAGTTTTATCTCTCAACTTCTTCAAAAGTTCTTTGGGCAAATGTTTGTTCGTAGCGTCTGCTGAATCCGGGCTCTAGAAAAAGGCGGCCGTTATGTCACATTTCCTGTTGACCGGATTTATAGAAAGTTTATGGAGTCTATAGATCTTGGATCTGGCCATCCGACTATTTTAAGCATCTGGTAGATTCAACAGAAGCTGCGGTTCACAATCAATGAAAAGGATCTCATATCCTGTTTTTTTATTTCCCGATTTATTGTACATGAAGCCTCTCAATAGTTGTCAGGTTGCATTAAAAAGTACTACAAAGATGTCCAAGTGGTGTTGTTATCTACTCAAAGCGAGTGCTGGAAAAAGGAGCTTTTGGCGATTCACGGGGATCCCAAGTAGCCAACCTAAGTGTCCCCCAGTATCAGTAAGTCATGGAGCCATGGATCATTTTTTAACAGAAAAAGGTCAACAAATTGTTTTTTGGTCATAAGGTCGCAAGGTGTCGAAGCAAAGATTGGATTTTTTTCTTTATTTATAGAATTATAAAAAAAAACAATATAATTCAATTGGTTAGAAGTATCTTTTAACGTTTAATTTTACCATGCATCTGAAAAAAGTCGCTTTTTAATGCATTCAAGTACAACAGCAATCCTTATATTTATTTTCTACACTTTTTACTTACAGATCGTAAAGCATAAAGCAAGTTTGTGAACAAACGAAAAGTTTAATTAATATATAGGCAGTGAAAAATCGGTGTAGTGCCCAACAGTTGTTGTTGCGGAATCTTGTAAATCGTGCCGGTCGATATAAGGAAGAAGGAACGAAGCAGTTTTTTCGGTTGATGGTGGTTTATCTAGAACGTAAATAAGTGGTACACCACACAATACAGGTGCCGCGTCTCTGCAATGTAATATTGAACGGAATTTTTACTAAGCGAAATAATTCGGAGGAATCATCTTTCGGAAGGAAAATCCGCTGAGCAAAGAAGCGTTACGGTTTATCGTCATTTATCGGGCGTTTGAAGTAAATAATAGTGTTACTTTTGGTCTGCATTAGCCTAGCTCTAGTGCTTTTTAACGTATAGTGTAATTGGTTAGTGTGTTATAATTTTTTTCTGTAACCAGACAAATATTACTAACATCAAACAACGGAAACCATAAACTACAAGTGTTTGAGCAATGAGTGCCCCTGAAGACACCACTGCAACCGCACAACTTGCTTCCGATAACCATCACCAGCAGAATGTTGTGTCACCGTCAGCAGCTTCCACCTCCTCCACGTCCTCATCTATACCGGCAGCAGTAGTCGTAGCAGCAGGAGCAGCAGTAACCGCCGCATTATCCTCACCCCCAACACCAACAAATGCCGGGTCGCCCACAGTTACCACGCTGAGTGCAGCAATAACAGGGTCAGCACCAGACTCAGTTACCGGAAGCGGTAGTGGTGTTGTTGGTGCGTCTGCCATTCTTCCCGCCAATAACGGAAGCAATAACAGTCACAGCAAAGAAGGCGTCGGTGCTGCCAGCAGCAACAGTACTGCGCCGGACAGTAACAACGGGAGCGTACCGAGCGATGTACCTACCGATGCTACTACAGATGCGGCCAACAGCTGCGACTCTGATAAGGCAGCAGCAGCGGCGACGGGTTTGCAGCAGCCGGTGGCCACAACGTCCAGCCCGTCTCGACCTGATGAAGAAATTTCTTCTGGCGTTGGTGGCTCGTCCGCCGACATTCTGGCCTCAATAGACCCCGGCTCGTCCGGTGGCACTTCAACACCGATTGCGGGAGCATCCCCAGCATCGGCGACAGCAGGCGAAATCGGTCTAACGAACCCGTTGTGTGGTGATTCGTCGCTGTCTAGTGTCGTCCCAGCGGTTACAAATGGGGGTGGTGGTGGAGCAAGTAATTCAAGCGTACCTGTGTCAGCAGGTACCACGATCTCGGTTCGTGGGCGCGGCGATATCACAGACAAAAACTCACTGGAATACCACTGCCGGGTGCTGGAAGGTGAGAAATACTATATTAAACTTCTGTTTGATAAAAAAGAGTAGAATATTGTGCTAACGGGGCAGTCGAGTTGGTCGAGACAGTATTATTGCTGATTTTCACATGGAAGAACCAGATGTAGAATTTATTTGTATTTAAATTCGCAGCAACATGGATGTATTTCTGTCTTTCTGGCACAAGAAAGCTTACGCTGTATGCTGCCATAAAATATAACAAGTATCTTGCTCAAAAATGCGACTAAAAGGTTTCCGTCTGAATTGCACGAGGACTCTCCAAGTCCTGGAGGTGTATGTGAGTGTTGGAACTATAAATCATGATTGATTTCTAGCATAATCTTTTGAAGGAATCTATTTCTTTACCTGGGCATGTAATGGTGAGGATGGTGATGGTGCCTGCCTCAGCTGTGTCTAAATGCTGCTCTGTCATGTTTTCTTTCAATAGGTCCGGATCAAACTCACTGTTTCTCTATTGTGAGGACGGTCCATCCAACTAAGTGGTATCATAAAGTATAGTAGGCCATTCCATTATCCGCATGAACCCTTCTATGGACGTATATATGTCCTTAAATTAAGAAGTAGAAGGCGTAAAATAACTTAATAGCATACCACTAATCCTGAGGTCACTCAAAGTCTCAAGAACCAAGGAAACGTCGCTCCCAGAATAAGTTTCCTTCGATTAAACTATTAAACGCATTGGAAGGAGGATCTTCAATATGGAAAATCCATCGTTCTTTAAACAAAAACAGTAAATAAATCCAAGTTAAACCATTTCATTGTGCCGCGCGGTTTTCGCATAGGGCGCGGATCTCTGTTGGTGGCTGTGGTGGTATGCGGCGTCGCTCGGGAGGGAAGTAAAAACTCTCAACATGTGAGAAAAGAAGGTAAATTTGCGCTGGCGCACTAATATTTTGATGTCGCAAGTGAATGCCGTTGGACATGGTTGGTTGGTTGTTTGTATTTGTGTGTGTATGTGCTTATTCTACCGGTGATGCCACTATACACCTCCAATGTTGTAGATTGTTTGCTGGGCTGGTCCACGTTGGAAGCATACAAACACACACACACACAAAACCTCGCGAAGGGACGAACGTGTTGAGGGCAAAAGCAAATCAATTGGAACACAAAACAAATAACAAAATAATGATAAAAATAGTATCGTTTAATGCACTTTGTTGGGGTAGAATTTGAAACCAAATGTAAACCAATGGCGAGCGCGCCTGTTCGAAGAGTGATAAAGGTGTTGTGAAAAATAAAACTGACACAAGCATAAAGCTTTAATGGTGAACGGTTCAATGAACCTGTCCCGTCCAACCGTCCGTTCCTTTTTTACGTGGTCATAAATTACGTAATACAAACATGGAAGGAGCCTGTATACAATAGGGTCTTTTCATCAAGGAAAAGAATGGCCCAGTTACACACTTACGAGGTGATTTTTTGTCATAGAAAACATCATCCTACACGACTGCTCCTTAAATCAAACAATCTTCATAAACCGCGTCCTTCTAGCACACTAAACCTTTCCATACCTTACAGATGAACTACAGTCCATGAAGGATTCCGAAGCAAAGATCAAACAACAGTACAGCGAGTCTCAGCGTCGGGAACGCATCCTTGCACGCCGGGTTGCGGTTCAGGAGCAGGAAATGCAAGACTATGCGGTAATGTTTATGCTTAAATCAACCTGAATGCTAACAAAATATGTGCCTCGGCTTGTTTTCCTTCCACAGAAACAAATAGCGGAACTAAAATCGGCCCAAGCACCAGGTCCGGCGGCATTACGTTCGGCGCTGTTGGATCCTGCTGTTAATATACTATTTCAGAAGCTAAAGGCGGAGCTGCAGGCAACTAAGGCGAAGCTAGAGGAAACACAAAACGAACTATCGGCGTGGAAATTTACACCCGACTCGAACACTGGCAAGCGGCTGATGGCCAAATGTCGATTGCTCTATCAGGAGAACGAAGAGCTGGGTAAAATGACTTCAAACGGTCGATTGGCAAAGCTGGAGAGCGAACTAGCGTTGCAGAAGAGCTACAACGAGGAGGTAAAAAAATCACAGCTAGGTACGTAAAGGCCAGCCCGTCTGGGCTATGTTGATTTCTCTGCAATATACTGAGCGAAATAAGAATAGCACCACCATGTTTTTCCGATTCGGATTTTTTCTTCTGGCGATTCTGACGAGACATAAATTCAATCATCTGTACAGAACGTCGTAACCTCACCATCTCCTCAATGGTGGTATTAGTGTTATTTCGCTTAGTGTGTAGTACATAGAACCCCACACGGAATTTCACACGGTGTTTTTGCATTACAGAGTTGGACGATTTTCTCCAAGAACTGGATGAAGATGTCGAGGGCATGCAGGGTACGATCGTGTTTCTGCAACAGGAACTGAAACAGACGAAGGATTCGCGGGACGAAATGGAAAAGGAGCTCGTACAGCTACGCGCCTACGTTGCCGCTAATCTCGGTCCGTTCTCCGGCAGCGCAAATAATCCAACCAGTGGCAGCACGCCCACGGACGAGCGCAGTTCCTCGATGATGCTGATGATGGAAGGGCAGGACAGCAACAGTAACAATAGCCACGGTCACGATGCCTACCATCATCCGGACGGTGGCGGTCCGGATACTATCGGTGGTGGCGGCATCGGAGTTGGTGATATGGGCGGTGGTGTTACCCCGATCTATCTAGTGAACGGTGGTGGTGGTGGTGGTGGAAGTGGTGGTAGCGGCAACACCGACGCCGGAAGCAGACTGGTGAATAAAAGTTCAAGTAGTGGTGATGATCACGAGATGATGGTGTACAGCAATCGGACGCACTGTGGTGGCGTAGTTACGAATAGCAAAGAGTTACGAACTACACCGACAATCGCCGACAGCACCAACACTACCAGCAGTGTTGCTGCAGCAGTGAATGGTGGTGGTGGTGGTGGTAGTGGTTCGTCTGCAGGAATCGCAGGAGTCACCAGCAGCAGCGGTGGTGAACCGTTAGTTAATGAACTGAAAGATCCGCTGTTGCCTAGTGTTGCTAGCAGTAGTAGTGATGGCACCGGTCGATCTAGTAGCGGAAACAAGGATAGCAATAGTGGTGGTTGCGTTGCCGATGTCGACAACAGTGTGAATAGTACTAACAGCACCAACATCGGTGCTGCTCTGAAACAGCATCCGGCGCAACAAAGACCGAGCCACAGTGTTGGTCGAAATGGTGGACGAACAACAGTGGCCGCTAGGAAGCGCAATTACGATGAAACCGAGGTTGATTCGGCAGGGTTGCTGCAGGCCGAAGGTAGTAGTGATGTTGTCAATAGTGGTGTGTTAGTGATGGACGTTGGTGTTGTGGGGGGTGCGACCGAAAGTAGTGCTAGTAGTGCTGGTAGTTTGGCAAATGGCAAACTAACGATGAACGTTGCCGACGGTTCTCATCTGAGCATCGAGCAGCAACATCCGGATGTTGAACCGAACAGCAACAAACGTATGACACGATCGGGTAAGGGTAAAGCGATGACCATTGCACCAGCAACTGCGTCCGTTTTGTCCAGTTCCACCTCCTCCTCCTCCTCCTCTTCGTCATCCGTATCTGCGCCGAACGTGTTATTGACAAGTGCGGCAAAAAAGCTTCGAAGAGGTTCCATTGCTCCGGATGACGAAGTTGATCCGTTAAGCGATGAGCCGCCTGCGCCGCAGCAACAGCAGCAACCACAGCAACAAACGATATCGTCGGCTAATGGTTCGAACTAGGCTTGAAAGTGTGTATGTTTGCGTATGTGTTTTTTCGTGTTACACACGAGAAATTGCTGCCCGTTGCTCCTTGAGGAAGACCAGAAGAGGTATTGTATAAAATCGTTGCACTTTGGGCAAAGCGGTAGGAATGTGTGGTATCTGAGCCTAGATGCTCGTATACAATATATACATATAGGGTTTATCTGTTGGTAATGTGAAAGCATCAATGATTATGAATAACACTTCAGACGAAATCATAGATTTAGCTAGATGACATTAATAATGGCTTCAGATGACAACGGTAAACAATTTTCCATTTATTGCAAGGAAACCAGATAATATTGTCAGATCAGAGCGTTTATACTTTTAGGCTACGCACTTTCCGATGTGTTGCAAGGCAGTGTACAATATCATTTGATGTGATTACAATATCATCTGGTAGCTTACAATAAAAGGAAATTGTTTACAATTTCATTTGAAACCATGTCATTTAGTAATTTAGAACTAGCATTTCATCTGTGACGTGTTTACCATAATCATTGATACTTGTACATTATCAAATAAAAAAAACCCTGTATCAGCTGTTTTAAGGAAGTACAGGCAGAATAGACATCTTAACATCCATAAACCGTCTCGGAATCGGAATCGCGCCACTCATTACAAAGCCGCGAGTGAGTTATTCCTGCTGGAATATGTTAGGCACGAGCAATTGGCGATCAATTCGCACCAGGGAAGATATAAAGGTAGGACTGTGTAAGGAGCACACAAGTAGCAAGTAAAGTACATTTAAAACGTAAACAAACCGACAAAGTAAAACCCGGAAAATAGAAAGAGAGAAAAAGGCAGTGTGAGAAAGAGAGAGAGAGAGAATGGAAAAAAATACTACAACATTGTAGGGCAAACAAAACGAGAAAACAAGACAAAAATGCTGCTGAATAAAGAAATTAACTAAGTAATATAAGCTGTAATTACTTGACTCTCTCTCACACAGACACATATACACGTTCATGCTGCACGTGTGTTTGTTTAGAGCTATCATTTTTACGATGTGTGCTGAATTTGCGATCTTTGACGATCGATTGCTACCACATCCCAGGTTTTTATTTTGTTTTACCTGGACAAACCGATGCAGTCACGGCAAAAGGGTACAGCCAAAGGTTGAGAAAGGCAGATTGTTTTTTCACATGTAAGGATTTGATAATAATCTTTCGTGTGAGCGATCTTGTTCTTGCGAAGAAGGACTTCACTTTGAAACGTCGAACAACCTACACTGATCGGTAGGACAATTTGTGAAGCCATTGATTTGAGTACGATTTAGACTCGAGCCGTACCGTTCTCAGTTAATTAAGAGATGCTGAGTGCTGTTCCGTCCGTTTGACCTTGTCTCCATTTGGCATTTAGGGCGATTTTGTTTTATCGTGCCTATCTTGCATCGGCCTGTGGCTACAATGTAAAATGGGTAGATCTCGTTAAATTCATTTTTCTATCAAGAAAAGCAGTCTAATTAATTGATTGTAGTTCCGGATAGTAAAGAAACTCTCGACGGGAATTGTCATGTAGCTCGAAATATGTATGCACGCCAAGCATAAATGGAGAGAATGAAATCATATAGAGATTAAAGACTCGCGTTAAGGATGCTTAGTTACAGAGAAGTTTTCTATTTAATTTTAGTTCTATTAGTTAATGCAATGTTCTTGCAACAGCACCCAACGGCCATGGCATGCAATGTTTACAGTGACCGCCAATAAAATAAGACCACCTGCTATTGTACATGCAGATTGTGATGCAAATTTTCAACGAATCGACCTATTTTGTAAAGTCTAGTTGAACACTTTAGAAACATGTTGCTGACCATTGGATGAATCATGAAATCGATTATTAGTTCCCTTTTCCGGTTCTGATGAAAAATAAATGCAGAACCATTCATCAATTTAAAACTTTACAGTTTTGGTCAACTCTTCTTAACATTTTTCAACTCTAGGATTGGTTAGTTGCATGCTCAAAAAAAAGCTTGATAATTTTGGATTGGAAAATGTTCAAACATTTTTCACGTATTTACATTAATTTTGATTTGGATGAACATTGGGACAAAAACAAAGATGCAATAGATAGTTCAGATGCTGATAAACATTCGACTATAGTTTAGTAAAGTTATACTTAGTAGTGTTTTCAAAAGCAGTAGTTCAGAAAATCGGATACAAAGGTGGTCTTAGGCTGGTGTCATTGCTCGGTGTCATACGATTTTATCGTACGACCAGATTGGTAGGCGTGTCATTGCTCGGCAGGTTAGTCGTTTAAATGTAAACAAACGAAGAAGGAAGGTGTTCTTTATACAAGCATTTTGCTACCAGAGCAGTTCCAAGTTTATGATCGCAGCACGTTCAATCTCTTCTGTCAAATCCCATACATTTCGCTTACAACTAGTGGGATGCCACCGAGCAATGACACCAGCCTTAATCTATTGTCCGTCACTGTATATCATACCACTGAACCGATTTTTAATCCCAGATATTTGTAACGATTTCTTGCAATTCCTTGTGTACAGTTGTGCAAACTCACGAACGAAAAGGTAAAAAAGCATCCATGATTATTAATGTAAAGGGATTGATAATCGTACTGAAAATGGTTCGATTCATGTATCCGATGACTCAGGTGCACATTTTGTTTCAATTCTTGCCTACAAAATTAAGGACCTGCATCTTGTCGAGCCGAAGACAATACTTAAACTTCAGCCACAGCAAATAAAAGTACGCAACAAGCAGCACCAACAACATTGTAGTAAAAACAAAACCTGGTGTTTTGTACACGCAACACATTAACCTTTATTTCAATGACCAGCTCTACCCGGGTATGTTTTGCATTTTTATTTTTCAATAACATTGAAAAATAATATGAATTGATCGCTCTGATCATCTTGAAACTTTTGGAATGTCTAGAAAAACATTTTTTCTATCATGCAGCAAAAAAACATACTTTTATATTTAAAAAAAACTTTTAATTTAATTTAAAATTTATACCTCTACCCGGGTTATAGAAGTAAGGGCGTATTTTTGGTCATTGATGCAAAGGTTAACAAATAGGTGAAGAAATCATATGCTAGTAGAATGTAGCACCAGCAAATGAGAAATCAGCAGATGAACACAAAATGAGATTATGTACGATATAGGGCAGTTAGCTAACAAAATGTTAGAAGAACGAAAGCAGGGACGCTCATAACAAACAAAACTGTCATATGACCTGTAATTTAAATTATTTCAAAAAACTACAAAAAAAACGAGAAATTTGGAAAGCAAAAAAATAGATTTTAATTATTCATAAAAAAAACACACACACAGTCACTAGTTATGCGTACAATGCGCCAACATGTCCTGTTGAAGCATAAATGGAAAGAAACAATGAATCTATTTATTATTTGCCGGATCAGTATTTTCGATAATGAGTGCACGGGAAAGATTTCGTGCACACGCCAGGCGCAATATTTTAACCAAATCTTCCGTGCAGTTGTTTAGCAGATTGGAATAAAACTTCGGCAGTAATGCTGTTTGATCGTGATCTTTATCCGTTTCATGATCCATGCTGATATCCGTCGCTGGTTCGCTGCTGTTCGACTGCTTCTTACGACGCTGTTCGAGCATTGGCACAAGATCCATCTCTAGATGTTCCAGAATGGTGTACGTTTCCTTGGAGGGAATGATCGGTTCGCTAAACTCCAACAGGGGTACCGCGTCTGCCATTAGGCACGGCCAGAAGCTGCAAAAACAGTCAGAGTAGGATAAAGATTTAGTAAGCGCGAACCTAGGACACGGGACACAGGCATTTGGGGTCAACTTACTACGATGGCATGATCTTCGAATCCATCAGACGCACCAGCAGATCCGCCGCTTTGTCGTATGATCGCTCCCGGTAGAATCGACGGAAATCATAGTATGCCCCCAGGAACACCAGTCGGGATGAGATGAATACTTTCGAACCAAGATGGGAAACCTGCTGCTCGCACAGCAGCTCACCATGGTTGCAGTAGTGTTCGAGAAAGATGTTCGCCACATCACGCACGTACGAACTATCCCGCGAACGTGTCGCCCAGTCGAGGGCACTGCTGTAGTTCTTGTGCGCGAGACTTCGCTTCGTCATGACTTTGCAAATTTCCGTCACGACCTCGGGATATCCGGCCTGGCGTGCGACGGCAATGATTCGATCGGCTTGGCGCTCGGTATGGAAAGGAACGCGTGCCAAAAGGACCTCTCGAGCGCCCAAACCTTCGGTAGAGGAAAACTCCAAATAATCCATACCGATTTGCCAAAACGAGCTGCGCGACATCAGAAGGCTACCGTAGTCGAACAGTAACGATTCCCGGACCAGCTTCCCGTCAGATACTTCAACACCGCGTGAGGATTGCTGCTTCGACGGTGATGTGATCTCTTCTTCATCGGCAGCATTCATCTCGAGCAGACCGGCGTGATACAGCAGATCGACAATGTGTACCGCAAACCAACGATTGTCCGGGAACAGTTGTACCTGTTGCAGCACGTTCACCAGATTGTTCTCCATCACCGAGAGGACGAGCTTGTCCAGAAACTTAAACTGTCGCTCGCTGGACGCGTTGTTCGGAGCAGCTCGGCAGTTCGTCAGAAACTGGGCAATCCAATCGTTGGCGTACTGGCCCAGCTGATAGTACTTGCAGCTGGAATCAGTGTACAGCAGATAGCCGGGGAAATGTTCGTACCAGCACGTCGAAGATCGAAGCTGTTCGGACCACGCCTTCCGTTCGCCGCTCACCAGCCGAAACAGTTCCTCCAGTTTCGGTTCGGCGGCGAAATTTCCGGCCGCAACGAGCGTACGCACATTGTCACACCAGCACTGCCATTGCGTTTTGTACCGATGCACCGACAGTCCACTGTACACGCTGTAGATCGGTATGGATTGGAGCAACTGTTCGGCCATCTGGAAGCAGTGCGTTTCGGAGCTTGTGTGGACGCGCAACAACGCCCGAGCGATCGTGGTTTGTCCTTGAAGTATTAGCCCTTTTACCACTGGCCAATAATCTTCCTGCTTGTCCAGTTCCCGGCCATTCTGCAGCATCTCGGTTGCTGCACGCTCTGGTTCGGGGAAATGGAACCGAATCCACTCCAGCAGCGACGAAACGATCGCACCGGATGAGTTGCTGTCGATGATCAGAAACTCTAGCAAATGCCAGGTGCATTCGATCGAATAGAACAAGCTGATCAAGTTCCGGTACGCTTCCAGGGAAGGATCATCGTCCGCCAGCTCGCTAACCTGTTGATTCATCGTCTGCAAGCCTCGGCGCACGATGGAACGATATTTTTGCGATACTTTCACATAATCGATAGGTTTGGCGAGATGTTGTTCGGCAACGTCGTACCGTAATCGCTGCAGCCGGTAAAACACTCGACTGCCCTCCGTTACCATCGATCTTATCGTTGGCTCTTCGAATATGAAATCGGCACCAACCAGATTCACATCCACCGATGAAAGATTTTTAACCGGAGCGCTAGGAAGAATGAAATGGTTTCAACGAAAATGGTTTCAATTTTCCAGGCGAAACAGGACGCTCTTTTTTTGTTTCGTATACCGTTCGCGATTTCCTTGGCCACCGAAAGCATAGCACGCAAACTGCTGATCCGTAATCCATGCTATGTCCAGGCCCGACTGCTGCCCCAACGTATTCGGTATCTTCTGCAATTGCAAAGGAGCATTTGAATCGGCTCTTTCCGGTGTGTAATGCAAACATTTCTACTTACAATATCGGACGCACGCTCTTTCGATGCCATTGCTTGAAATCAACGCAGTGAAATGCACCCGGTAATCGCATGACACTTGACATCCACATAGACCAAGGTTTGTAGAACACAACAGGCCGAAAAGGCTTTTTAGTTGTGCCAAATAAACGCTAAAAATTAAATAAATTGCTAGAACCGGGGTAGAAACAGTGATAAAAATAGTTGAAATAGCAACAAAAAAAACTGTTACTTAATACAGGTGCTGATAATTCATTTATTTTTAGATTTGCCCGGTGGTGATACGACAGCGGCCACCGCTCTTTTTCTTGGTTCGATTCATGTATGTCAAAGTGGTATGCATTTGCTTCGCTGCTTTTGATCTGTCTCTTTCTGATGCCACCAAACGAGCATCATCCACCGTCAAGTGAAAAAGTAGTTTTTGGAACGCTGTAATTGTAAATATAATTTCTGCAATGACAACGGTGTTACGCGACAAACAAGAAATGGAACATTCCGAGTGGACACCGGAAGAGGAATCGCATCTGTTTCTTGCCATGGAAGGTGTCAAACCGGTCGGAGTAAACAAACATTTCTACATGGCTTGTATCGTGGAACGGCTGTCGAAATCGCTGCAGCGTGATATCGGTAGTGATGCCGTCTGGTCTCACCTTGGTACGCTTTATAATCTGAAAGCTTTGGACGAGCTGGAACCTTTACCGTTTCTGAACGAAGAGTGTGATTTCTGTCTACCGGAAGCGGAATTCAGTGCTGCTTTCGCGAAACGACGACTGGAAGATTCCGAGCGCGGTACCGCCTCTACCGTACCAGGCGAACACGATTCCAAGAAGGTAGAAACAAAGGCGGAGGCGGCAATTGCGAAAACGTGCCGTAAGTTAATCTACTCTTGGGTTAGTGGCTGATGCCGAGTAACGCTTTTCTTTAGCTTCCAGAACGCCTGTACCATCAGCTCGGCAAGAAGGCAAAGATGGAGATAAGGAAGATAAAGACACGAAGGACCGTGGTGGTGAAGTTGGGTCGAGTAAAATTAAACTTAAGAATTATGATAACTCCGGAGGGCACGATAGTGGACCGAAACGATCGCAAAAACGGACCCGTGGATCAATGTCCACCGAGGCGAGTCTTTCGAATGCTTCGAGCCCAGCCAATACACCGCCAAATGGTCCCAATACGAAACGTCGACGAATTTAGCTGATGTGTTTCTTGCTCCTACATTACGCCAATTGAAGCAGAGAGTGTGAATATCTTCTGATGGGAGCTGTTCATCTCCAACTTGTAAATAGCTTTAGTTTTATTTTATATTTAAATTATCCAATACCATTTAAAGTATATTGCGATACATTTGTTGAAACCCAAAAATCAACCGTAGGTAACGGTGGCAATTATTCATCTGACTTTTACTGTTTCCATACGGGATGATTTGATGCAAATCCAGTAAGATTTTCCGGTAAGATGAATTATGAAAATTCAAATAATTCGACCTGGGTGATCTTTTGGTTTTGTTGATCAAATGAACGTTTCGGCTGGTCTTATCTAGCATGGACTATATTTTTTACATAAAAACATCAAGGACAGAAGGTGTGATGTGAATGTTTGTTCAAGGATATGGTGTAACCCATGACTAATAGTCCCGGAGCAAATCTACGACGATCTTCCGCTTCATGATTCTGAATTCAATTCCAAGGTTTGGGAATAGAAATTAAAACGACAACCAACTGTGGAGCTCAAATCTTCTGTCAAAATCGTTCAAAAATAACAACCAATGTAACAAAGACCGAGGAGCTGCCTGCCGGAGGGTCTGACCGTGATTAATTCCGATCGGAAAACGTAGAACTCATCAAACAGGAGAAGTAACAACGTGTACTTCGATTAAAACACATGAACAACAAAAATTTTGATTAGCATTCGCAACAAGGATAACAACGCATCTAGCGACATTTGGAGGAGCATTATTCGGGAGAATAGTGCAGGACCGACAATCCAACTTCGTGGCATCAACAAGTCTAGTAAGCCGTTCGACGATCAGCGTGATCTAGGAGCCCGTTAAGCCAAGAAGAAGAAGAAGTACGTAATAAATGGCTGAATAAAATTCCTGTAGTCCAAAAGACTCAATCCCGTGCTGATAAACGATGGGGACGTACAAGGAGGAGCAAAATGATTCAGGAACTAACCGAACTGTATGGAGAATTGGGTCTAGTTCAACAGAAATACACGATGATGCACTCAACGGGAATATCGAACTTCTGCTTTTCCCATCTACAACAGGATTACACAGTTAAAATAACCTCTGTCTGATGTGTGAGATACAGTCAGATTAAGCTAAATGATAACGGATTGGTGACCTTGCCATGAAACTACGACATTCTCAACGGAAAGTGAGCAAAGAAAAGAAATAAGCGGTTATTAGATCAGAGAAATATCTGCCATCGGTATCAGCATTTTCTGTCTAAACGAGTTTGATACATAAATGCCGGCCAGAACATCTGAATTCGAAATGCACAATTCAGATTTACTTTGATTGGCAAAAATCTAGTGAACATCCAAAGGAACCATATTTATATCATTATTCGAAAGCTTTTAAGCAAACAGGTTATGGGAAATGATTAGGCCGCGGGACACGAGAGATTTCTAAATAAAAATTTCAGGTTCTCATGAGTGATAGCGAAATTTTGAAATCGCTTTGGGAGAACCTAAGGCATACACAAGCTACCTACACGGGGAACGTAGAAAAGGCTGAAATCGTTCAACTGTTCGTAATTTCCCGTAGCCCGCGTCCTATATGCTATACTCCAATTTTGGTTTATGAAGATCTCATCAGAGCATATGCATTTATGTATACATGTAGGGGACAGAAGGCATTTATGTGTCAAACGCCCAATCTGACAGAAATAGGCCAAAAGTGATTGGCAAAAATCCCTGGAAGTTATCAACTTCTGTAATATGTTTTTTATCATTAATTAGTCTAATGTTAATTAAAATATTATTTAAAAAAATCCAGGAATGTATGTATTAAGTTTTTCAAGCTTTTTATTGAAAATCATTTGTATTTTTAGCGAACAAACATTGAAATGTGGAAAAAATGCCCAACTGTCACTGAGCTGAACCAACCTCTTCGTTCGCGTGTACCAACCTCTTCATCAATGATCTGTCACATAACAGCCAAGCTCAACCGAGAAGAGTTCAATCAGAAAGAAGAACATAATAATCCATTTCCTATTTGTCTGGCTTGGAAAAGCAAGTTTTTGAGTAAAAAGATTGTTTCGTGTGTCCTGTGTAAGTATTAATCCACACTTCGTAGTGCGCTATTGATTTGGATAGTTAGGGAGAGTGTCTATCACAGCTGGCCTTGGTAAAAGTATGCGCTTTTATGTGCTACCAAAACTACATACTCTTCTGAACGTGTGAGATTATATTCAGTCTTTGTACTTCATACGCCTGTAGTTTGTCTCTGCTGCTATTCGCAGAAACACACAACCGGTAAGTTGGAAGTTTTTTTTCAATTTCGTATTGTTTTTTTGGTAATCAACGCATGGTATTGAGGCCAGCGCATCTACGGCGTTATCGCGTCGTCGTGCCTTTTGGTATCGAGCCCACGTAGAGAGGTACAATACTAGGATACGATTATAATGTTGAACATAATTGTAAGCATCCCAAAGCTTTCCTTTCAATGTAATCGTACTCATGCATGCCCAACACGATCTTCCGACTCAGTAGAATCGAAGGATTGTTTCTCACGGTAATATGCGCTTCGGCTGTCATTGCCTACTGCATATGTATTGGTGAGACAATTGGAAGCGTGCGTCTGACCATTTTAAAATGGCGGATGGTATAAATTTTCTGGGACAATGTCATTATTAGTGTGCGTGCGTCAATATAGGTGTGTGTAAACTGACGGTTGTGAAAACGGCTCTGCCTGTGTTCGTATATTGTCTATAGCGGAAGAACGATACGAAGAAAGGGAGTAAGAGGATACTAATGAATGAGCGCTGTAAAAATTGTTACTGAGTGGATGATGACTTGGTTTATCACGTTCAACGTCACATCATCTACCGAATATGGGTGATGTTGAGCAGAGAAGTCAATTTTTGAAGTTCTAATCATATACAACATATTATGAACGTCTGTCAAGAAAGTGAAGTGCAATAGTGCTATTGATCTTAAGATCTTATTAAACTATGTATTTTGATCGGAGAGTCCGATTTTCGCAAGGTTCGTACCTTGAGAACAGTGCTGAACACTCACCTAGAAGAATCTTGTATATGGTCTAGAGGGCAACGAGTGAAATAGAATGTGGTGAACTCGTGCTGTACACGGGGCTAAACGTTCAATAATCGTTAAATAATTCAAGACAGCCAAGATGGCCGATCTCCAGATACTGTAGATCCAAATAAGAAGTGCAAAAGGAAAAACTCGTTGCTTGAAGTGTTGGGTGGCGTTTAGATACGTCAAATCCGACCTAATAGATCCTTCGCTCGTGCAACCAACGAAACCAAATCGTCGACTATAATGGATCATAGTGTAAAATGCGGCAGTCCGATGGTGAGACGACTGCGACCACGGTTTTAACACGGTAGGACCGGACTTGAAATCCCAACTAGACCGTTCCCTTGTAGTGAGGACTAACTCTTCAACTACGTGGTCGATAAGTCTAGTAAGCCATTCGATGGCCGTTGAGACATAGAAGGTCGTTAAGCCAAGGAAAGAAAGTGAGAGCTTGAGTGTAATACGCTTCCGAATGGATTGTGTTTACGTTCAATTTCGCAATCTGCTTGAAGAAGATGCAGTCCTGGTTGCAATCATGGTTTGAGCCGTCAGTGATTTTGAGCCAGTGATTTGATCATCAGTTACGATAGTTATAAGGGGAAATGTATAGTGTACTAGTGTTGAGCATTTGGGAGGATGGAAAAGGATCAAAACGGATTTGGTCCGAATTTCAAAAGGAACGAAACGTGGCGTTCTTTCGTAACTTTAAAGTGAATTCGCAACCAATATAAACACAACAGAACGAACGCTCGTTAGAACGGTACGATTTTGAAACAAAAATCAGTAAAAACCTGGTTTGTTTGTCACAGTTCAACAGAGTGCCTCATCGAGAGTGCATCAAATTTTTAAACACCTTGTTTGGCAATGAGATTTGACAAACGAGAGACCCAGAATTTGCAATTTTAAATACTAGAACAACAAAAAATCACATTTTCTGCGCAAATTTGACGTTAAAGACATCTGTACTCCGTTTGCCGTCTGCAAGTATCAGAAAAGTTGGATATTTTCGCATCATCACAACCATCTGTCACTTTGAAATCTACAGGGTGTGCGGGCTATATTTGACACCTGGCCTTTGGGTTTATATCTCAGGGTTGAGTTGCCGTATCGAAATGATTGATATGTCATTCGATTGCTAAATGTTGTGCGAACAAGTGTGAAAAGTGTTTAGCTCCGTAAATATGTGGAACCCGTCCGAATTGTACAAGCGCGTAACGTGTGTTATGAGGGTTTGTGCCGGCCATACGAATGCCGAAATTCGGAAGGCGGCGATGTGTTCGCTGAACACCGTAAAAACAATACGAGTACAGCTCGAGGAGTGTGGTGAAGACGTGGATAGTGTTATTGTTCGCAAACAGCATAGCAGGCGGTCGGATTGTGTGCGGACCGACGCGTTCCTGGCCGGATTGCCGTAGCGGGCGACGGCCGATCCCGGCGTCGGCATCCGGGCCCTGGCGCGAGACGTTGGCGTGGCCCCGAGCACCGTCAAGGTGGCGTTAAATGAGGACCTGCGGTACGCGTCGAACAAGCGACGTAGGGGACAGCTCATAACAGCAAAAACGCGCGAAAAGCGGCTTGCCAACGCTAAGCGCTTGCTGAGTTGGCTGAAGCACCCGGCGCAGCCAGGCACGTTGTGGTTCTTCTCTGACGAGAAGAACTTTTATCAAGACCAGAAGCACAACGTGCAGAACAACCGCTGGCTCGCTTACTGTGCTGCTGATGTGCCCCGTGTGCCGCAGACGAAGTTTCCTCAGACGGTGATGGTGGTCGGGTGCGTTTCGTTGGAGGGAGACGTGATGCCGCCTCACATCTTCCCCCAGGGCCTGCGGCTGTATGCTGACGGGTACATTGACCTGCTGGCTACCGTGGTGAAGCTGTGGATTGAGACGGTGGCCAATGGGCGGCCGTACGTTTGGCAGCAGGATTCGGCACCATGCCATACGGCCGTAAAAAACTCCCCAATGGCTCACTGCCAATTTCGACCGATACACCAGCACCGACGTTTGGCCACCCAGTTCCCCTGACCTTAATCCTATGGATTACTTTGTGTGGGGCACAGTTGAGCGGGACACCAACAGGGCGTCTTGCAATACCAAAGCGGAGCTGGTGGCCAGAATAAAGGCCGTGTTTGCGGCCATCCCCAGAGACATGGTTGTACGGGCTTGCGCGCGGTTCCGAAAGCGTGTGCAGGCGGCCATCGATGCGGGGTGGGGGGGGGGGGGGGGGGGGTACTTCGAAAAAAAAAAATGCGGCAAACATGGTAAGCTAAACTTTGTAGAATTTTTTTTTAATATTTAACATAAATTTGATAAAAAAATCCTTTCCTATTCCCTCAGAAAATGTCAAATTTATCTCGAACACCCTGTATGTTTTGGATTTAGGCTGGTGTCATTGCTCGGTGGCATGCCACTAGGTGCAAGGGAAATGTATGGAATTTAACAGATGAGGTTGAACGTCAATTTTGGTCTTGCCACCAAATAAAAAAAAAATTGATTACGTTGCACGGTGGCTTGCTGCAAATTGAATTCGCTTGTATAAACGCGTTTTTTCTGAAAGTGACAAATTCAAATGTAAACAATTAAAACGGTACAACTATAATGGCAAGCGGTTTCTTATGTTGAGCCAAACAGTCTAATCACCATCACACCGCAAGTTTAGTATTCCTGTAGTAGGGTTTTTCGACCGATCCATCAAAATTTAGTGTTCACTAACAGGACTGCCGATACGAGGCATAATTATCAGTGCTGCAATCATAAACTTGGAACTGCTCTGGTAGCAGAATGCTTGCATAAAGAACAGCTTCCTTCTGCGTTTGTTTACATTTAAACGTATCAAGGTGCGGTAATTCGTGCATTTCGTGTGTTGTGTGTTCGCTGCTTACGTTATTGTCCGAAGTTACGATCGTACAAAGGTAGCGGAACTCCTCTACCACCTTGAGATCGTCGCCGTCAACTGACTCTACTCTGCTTCCGAGTCGGGCTCTATCACGGTCAGAGCCTCCGGCAAGCAGGTATTTTGTCATCGTCGCATTGATGCTCAATCCAATTCTATTGGTCTCGCGTTTCAGTCGGGTGTACGCCTCGCGCACCGCCGCAGTTGTCCGTCCGATGATGTCAATGTCATCCGCGAAGCCAAGGAATTGGAGAGATCGGGTGAAAATCGTGCCCCGGATGTCAAAGCCCGCGCTTCGCATGACACCCTCCAGAGCGATGTTGAACAACAAACAGGAGAGTCCGTCTCCTTGCCGTTCGAACCCGGTGAGATTCGAACGATTCCGATAGCATGCTCAAAACTCTCATTTTGCACCCCGTCCATAGTGGCCTTTAGTAGCCGTACCAGCTTCCCAGGGAATCCGTACTGCTGCATGGTGTGCCATAGTTCGTTCCGATCTATGGTGTCGTAGGCCGCCTTGAAGTCAATGATCAGGTGGTGCGTAGGGATGCTCCCAACATTTTTGGAGGATCTGCCGTAGAGTAAAGATTTGGTCAGTTGTCGATTTGCCTCCAACAAATGTTGCTTGGCCGTCCCTTATGAATAAAAAAAATGTTGCTTGGTACGAGCTTCCAACGAAATCTGTAGCAAGGGCTACTGAAACTTCCTATCGCGGGTTTAAATACCTCCTCCCGTCCGATTTAAGTGTTAAAATCTCCGATGACAATCTCGACGTTGTGTTGTGGGTAACGGTCGTACTCTCTCTCCAACTGCGTTTGAAAATTGTCTTTATCAACATCGGTGCTTCCAAGGTGCGGACTATGCACATTGATAATGCTCAGCTTCAAGGACCTTCCGCGGATCCTCGACCTGCACATTTGTTCATTGATCGGCCACCACCCGATCACTCGCTTTTGCATCTCACCAATGACTAGGCACGCCGTACCGAGTTCATGCTTTTCTCCACCGCTTTGGTAGATCATGCAATCACTGCAGTAGGGGCGCTCCATTATTCCATTTCAGCGCACCTCCTGAAGTGCTACTACTCCGAAGCCGCGGGCCCTCACTTTGTCCGAAAGAATTCGGTTACATGAGGGATCTGCACTTCCATGTCCCGAGTTTCCAATCGTAATCCTTATTCCGTTGCGTGGGTTTGTTGGTTCCCTTTCGTTGCAATGGTATTGGGGGTGGCTTGCAAGACCTCTCCCCCAATCCCCTGTCTCGTCGGAGGGCCTACGCATCCTAGCTGATCAAGTCAAGATCAAGTAGTCCCGTAGAATGCCAAGACAGAAGCTCAACCAGCCGTCCCTGACATGGAGAACAGACGCTAGTTATCCCCCTTGCTCAATTTAGCCATGTAACCCATCTTCCCAAGGAGTTGGGTTTCCCCGTGTACCCAAGCTCAGATATTTGGAAAAATATGTTACCATTCTGTATCCGTGGACGTATTGAGTCGGAATAGGGTATCTTCTTCTTCTTTTTGGCTTAACGACCTCTAAGGTCACACCGGCCATTAGGTGGCTTACTAGACTTGCCAATACCACGTAGTTGGATAGTCAATCCTCACTTTCACATGGCCTTTAGCACATCAACTTACAGTTGCTTGAGGCATCGGAGTTTTAAATAAGTATACCTTTTTTTTTATTTGATCTCTATCTCAAGAATCAAAATTAATAACAACAACAAAATTATTGGATTGCGCTCGACTATTCGCTATTCGACTTAATCTAACTCAGAATTTAGGTGATAGATGATATTGAGAAAATTTGATACGTATTATTTGTAATTGTGTTGTTCCGCTTCAGTTTCTTGTCCCTTGTCTTGTGAATTATTCGTAGTAATCAAAGTTGCAACTTCATTTACCTCTTATACCCCTTATAGTATTGTGCATATCACCCTGTAGAAGTCTTGGAATCACATTATTTATTGATTTTCTTAAAAAGCGAATGTATTGTTCCTTAATTTCAGACAAAATGGAAGAAACTCACGATGTACAGTATGCTCGGTTGCGGGAGGAGGTAAATAAGGAGCTGCTGAAAGCAATTACTCTATTAAAGCTAGTGAGAGATACAGAGTTTCGTAATGAAGCAGAGAATCAGCTAGCGAAGCTTAAACATGTGATGATTGAAGATAAAAGGTGTGTAAAATACGTTAAGAAAAAACTGTTTTACAAGTTTGTTGATTCAATGTATTCCTCCAAATTCTAGATTAAGAATTTCTACTTTGGAAGAGTTTAAAAAGATCATCGGAAAGGGAGTGCAAAAAACTGTATCCAAATTGGTGCTCGAAAATCCAAATCAAAGGATAAATAATGGAATTTACGGGTCAAATACACTATACAATTTGCCGGACTCGGACTATTCACCCTCCAATGATCGATTTGCTACCAATCCGGAGCAAAGACTAGCGTTAAAATATCCTAGGAAGAAAATTTGCAAGTCAAACTATGACAGTAATTGCTACATTTCTGGAGAAATGTCAGATCAGCCACAACATTCACTATTCAAGCGAAGACATGAGCTGATTGCCCCACCGCCACAGCCAACAACATATGGTGAATATAAAAGGATGTCACAATATCAAAATTATATGAGAAACCAAAACATGCTGCAAGCAGCAACATTTACCAGACTCCCTTTAAATGAATATAAGCCATCTATTACATCGAAACGGGTTGCCAACAGCGACCAAATTTCAACTTCCACTGAAAGAGATTCCACTTCTACAGCTATTACTGACAAATTGTGCAACAGTAACGATATGATAAGTGAGCATACTCAAACTAACAGCAGCAATACTGTTGAACGCGTCTGGTCCGAAACAACTACTAAAAATAACCTACAAAAAAGTGATAACGATGGTGAAGCGTCAGCCACTAGCGAAAGTGTCAGTGAAGTCTCAGCGACAGCCACAGCAAAAACTGTAAAGTATCAAAATATAAATAAAGATTCAGTGACAGCTGCGACAACCAGCCAGAAACAAAGTATTCATAAAAGCTTAGAGCAAGATACTGCAACCAGTAATGCTAATATTGATAACATTACTGCAAATGCTGAGTCCAAGTCAAAGCCACCCAAACCCAAGAGTAAAGGGAATCATCGCGAACTGCATAATTTACTTTCATATACAACGGAAATTTTCCCAAAGTTGATTGCTAATAGAAGAAAAAGTGTCACTGTAGAGGAGGAAATCAATATGCAGCTTTTACGGAAATTTGGTATTACTAAAAGAGTGCAAATCGTATTAGAACGAGCCGATGTGCGCCCGCTTGTCTCGGACCATGATGCCCCTGGACAAATTGCACAACGAACACGAAGCAAATCAATCGATTCGAGGAAGTGTCTGGAAAGTTTAGATGCAAGACCTAGGCAACCCGAACCAGTTCCAAAGAAAATAAATCATCGCCGAGAATCAAAAGCGCATGATGCGAAGGCATTTAAACCAGCAGTACAAAATCATAAAATTTCTCATCGCCGAGAATCTAAATCACTGGAAATGAAGCAGGAACCGACAGCAGTACCTAGTTTCAAAGTACCGAAACAAACTGCACGTAAATCGTTATCCAACTCACAGAAAATTGTAGCTCCTGCAGTACCCTGTAGCAAAAAAGGAGAGAAGATTCAAAAAGCGATTGAAAACGTTTCTAACGAAAAGGAAATGAAATCAACTAAAGCGAATATCGTGTCACGAAAAAGGGAAAGGAGTCCCTCGAGCCCCACACCACCGAAGAGATTGTGTTCTACAACAAAGGATTCGAAGATTTTTCATACAGCGGATACATTGCGCAAAGTAGGTGAAGAATCGGACGAAGAGGAAACGACTAGAGTACTGCCAAGCTCGGACTTGATTTGCGATCCAAAGCCAAACAATGATCCGGAGGTACATTGCCGCAGTGACTACATGGAGAAATGTTGTCTTTGTTCGTACAACGGCGAACTGATGGTTCATCACTATGTATATAATCATCCAAAGAAGGCTGTGTATGTTAGCCGTGTTGCTCCCGACCAAGCCCAGCTAATAAAAGCAGATCCGCTCGGCATTAGTGGCCGAAAGGCAATTTCACGGTATGGAGATCAGGAGATCATAGTGTTCCGATGCCATTTTTGTGACCTACGGTTGAGTGAATCGCAAGAGTTGTGGCTCGATCACATTTCAAAGCATACTGGCGAATACCGGTACAAATGTAAGCTGTGTCCCACTTTTGCACGGTTGCCTGTGGATAGAGTGCCGCATCATTCGATTTGTACCAGTCCTTCCATGCAGCTGTGGCATACGTACGCATTCCAGGAGAATCACTTGTACGCATACCTGTGCAATGTTTGCAACTTTGTGCAGGTTTTATCGGTTAATATATTGCGACATATCCGGGAAGACCATCCAGAGGCTGCTCCGAGTGAAATAGGTTACACCAAATTTAGCTTGGTGAACTTCAGCCTTCAAGATGACGAAGCTGATCTGCCCTATGGATCTGTAAAGTTAGAACCAATCTTGGATGATACGAATATTATCCCACCAGAATATATTAAGGAAGAAGTGGACCTCACGCCTGCAGAGGATTGCCAGACTGACCCGTTACAAGACGTCGAACAGGAGCAGCAGATTTTCGTACAGCCAGAAACGGTTTTTATAAAACAAGAAAATCCTGAAGAATGTATCGATGAATGCGAAGAAAGCATTGCCGAAAATGAAAATGATGTTCTGACAACTATTCAGGCTAGTGTACCTCAAGTCGCTGATGGTTTGCTTTCTACACGAGTTCGTGTGAAGCGACTTCCGGGTGATACACTGTCGGCAGACATAGAAGCCAATGAACCTGTTAAAGTTTTAAAGGTTACACTTCCAGTGAATCGTTCATCCCCTCTCCGAATAAACGACAATCGGGTGAATCGCATATCCGAAGTTACACTATCCACAAGGACAGAGGACAATACACTAAAAGATAGTGTTACGAGAAATGCAAATCAAGTGAATCACTCACCCATTTCCCAAATTACTCACTATCAACTTCAGCGAAGTGCAGTGCCGAGTTCAAAAAGTGTATGTTCCAGCAATGGGCAACATCAGCTCGCTCCGGTACCGTCTATGGTAGTTCTTAAGCCTTGGTGTAAAAACAGTGATGGTTATAGTGCGACGCTACCATCGAGCAAATTAACTCTACCCTTCTTGATCGCGACCTTCAAATGTACTACATCTGGCTGTGGATTTTACAGCGACAAAAAGCAAATCATAACTATACATTTGCAAAATCACCAAGAAACGGCTAGAATGCATCCGATACAACGCGGAACTCCATGGTTGGAATGCTGCTATTGTAGTCATGTTGGAACGACCATATTTTGTCTACTGGAACACATTGAAACCGTGCACAGGTACTGCGCTTATCAGTGTGATCGGTGTTGCTATCGCAGCCGGGATTCTAGCAATGTCAGGGTACACCAGAGAAATCATCACGCGGTACACGATGCCGAAGCCAAAATTTTATACATACCCGATCGACACAAGGCATTCGAGCCGATAGACAATGACATCATTGGGAACGAGCTACGATCCAACGTGATGGGCTTAAAATGTTCAAGTAAGTTGATTAATCTGTATAAAAAGCAGTTCACTGTATCAAAGCATTATGGTAATACAATTGCTACTCGTCTTAAATTACAGTTTGTCCTTCAAAGAAATTCTATGATTTGAACATGTATCGTAAGCACATAATATCCCATAATATGAGTTACATGGCTTGCCACGTTTGCGAAGATCTTATGCCTCCAAGAGACTTAATCAATCACATCCATTCGCACGAGATCCACATGTTTCAATGCGTCTATTGTGCTTTTGGTACTGGTGATATGCGAATCATCAAGAAGCATGTGGCGGACATACATCCTGAAAGATTATTATGCCTTCATGTGAGAACTTCAAAGGTAGGATGTCATAAACTGGTCCGGAGGTCTAACAACTACCATTGTTGCTAACTAAATTATGTTTCTTCTTCTCTCCCTTTTTTAAAGCCCAATGTTCCATCATTCATCCGAGTGCAAGAGAAGATAAGTCCAGATCGTTTTATAAATTTTACGAAAAGCTAAGATTTATTTTACCTACTAAGAAGACAAACCTAGGTTTTAATGTAGTAAATTAAGCATATTTTAAAACAATAAAAATTGTACACAATATACATATTTGCACATTGTACATTTCTACACACATTGTAATCACCTATTAGCGTTGGCATAATGTTTCCCCTGTGAATGCTTTCACTCGATGCCGTTAGTCCCATCTGACGTGGTAATTTTGGTGAGAATAACTCCGAAATTTTTCTGTGAAAAGTTCTCCTCACCCTACTTTTGGGCTGGTCGAGTTTAGACCTCCATGGTTCCATTTCAAATTGATTTGTCGTAAAAATTCCATAATTATTCTAACCAAAATTACCGCTTCTAATAGGTAGCACACGGCACATGGCAGGACCGAGTATCGAGGTTTGTGGTACAGCTAAATCGTATCGATTTTTTCGCATGGTTCTGTCAAAATTTTATATGGAATTTGACAGACGAAAAAACATCCCAGTGTCGGAAATTTTGAAAAGATCATGCGAAAAAATAAAAACGATGCAGCTATGCCATCGACCTAAACCGTACCCCGTAGCATGGATTGCCTATCCGGTTACGTGGCATCAATAAGCCGAATAGGTTTGAAATATCAAGCATATGACCATAATAGTTTGATGAGTCAATAAGAAGCTGATTGTTGTTCATAATCTGTCCCACGAGTTTGACATCACTGGGTTCAAATGTCGTAGGCGATGTGTGGTGCACATACACTCATCGAGTATGCTTTCTTTTCCTTTTACTTGTTGTTGTACTATCCAACTACGTGGTATCAGCAATTCTAGCAAGCCATCAAGATGGCCGGCGTGACATACATAGAGAGTCGTTAAGCCAAGAAAAAGAAGACGAATTATGCGAGAAAAGCTTACATTTATTTATCGCTCCTACGTTGCTTAGGAGGAGCTGACCGTTTAACAATCATCTTGCTTTGAACATTTTTATCAATCGTTGATGTTTTGGTTTTGCCTTTGCTTTTACTAACAAATCGCTTTTTACGTTGTAACTGTTGAAATTCGAACGTAGGCAGCGTTCGAATGGCTGCCCGTTTCGGCGCTTTTCTTGCTACATTTTCCCGGGCTTTCTTCGAGCTGCCGTGTAGTTGCAGCATGTACTCTGGTACTTCACCTCCAGCAGATTTTATCAGATGTGCAATGCTAAAAGTAAATCAAAAAATGATTAAAATTATCAACAGAAGAAATAAAATAATCGAACCGATAGTAGGCGTACCTTTTCAAATTGACCGTATCGTCTTTGGTGAAAAAGGTAACGGCTTTCCCCGGCCGACCTGCGCGACCCGTCCGCCCTATACGATGCACGTACGAAATGGTGGACGGAGGAAAGTCGTAATTAACCACTAAATTGACACCTTTAAAATCTATACCGCGGCTCATCAGCTCGGTGCAGATGAGTATCCAAATTTTGCCCTCTCGGAACGCGCGCACAACATTATCCCGTTCGCGCTGTGTACGGTCGGAGTGTATAACGTCTACGTTAAGCCCATCGTAGATTAGCTCGGTAAACAGCTGCTGTGCCCGATCCTTGCTCTGTACGAACACCAGTACCGGTGGATGCAGGCCTTGTGCTACCAGCTCACGGAACGCAAGCAATTTACCCGACTCACTGCCGGTGAAGAGAAGCTTCTGTTCAACCAGCTCAACGGCCCCGTTCGCGAGGCCGACGGAAAAGCGAATGCGACTGGGAATGTTTCTAGCAACCCATTCATTTACCTCACGTGTCTGCGTCGCACTAAAGAGGGCCACCGTTTTGGCCGGATTGTTGCACGCAGTAATTACCGTATCGAGCTGTTCGCGAAACGAATTTTTAGAATCTTCGAATAGCTTGTCTGCCTCATCGATCACGACCCACTGAATGCTGAGAGAGGTTGAGGGAAGAGAACAAATTTTGCGTAAAGTTTTGTAACAGGCTACTGGGGAAAAGATTCATTTACAAGAAGGCTGACCAGAAGGAGTTCATGAAAAAAGGGACGTGGTATGTTTTTAAGAAAGACACGAATGCATATTACATTTTTCTTCAGTTTTCAAAATATAACAAAGCAATCGCACGAATACTTCGATGCGAAACGGGAAAATCAAAATAAAATAAAAATACCACGCAAATGGAGAACTTTTACGAATACAACGGAATACAAATTTTGGTTTTAAAAAACGGGACTGTTTCTTCAAATACTCAAACGTCTAGTCAGCCTATTTTAAAGCTATATTTGTGTAGCTTACTTGCTCAGATCGATTTTTGGAGGATTTTGCGATAGCAGGTAACAGATTCGGTTGGGTGTCGTCACCAGTATGTCGTAGCTGCGCCCACTACTGAAGCTATAATCACTCTGCTTCGGATCATCCACTGTTTGAATCACGTGTGTCCGCAGGTTCATCTCATCGCCAAGACGTAATGCTTCGCGCTGGATTTGCTTGGCCAGCTCGCGCGTTGGACAGATTATGAGCGCCCGGAAACCACACTTCATCGGTTTCTTCAGATGGTGTAGGATGGGGATGAGAAACGCGGCCGTTTTTCCCGAACCCGTGGGCGCGTAAGCATGGAGCGAAATAGATTTCATCAATACTGGGATGGCTTGCATTTGCACCGGTGCCGGTGTGCTGTAGCAAGCCGCTATGTTAGAAACTAGCCGGCTCGTCACACCAAAGTGAGTGCTAAGCTGATCGAAAGTTTCGATGATATTGGGCACCTCCGGGCTGTACCGGCTTTTCTTGACATGAATCTTGAATTCTTTGCGTAGTTTGTTTAGCCGGCTTACATTTTGCTGGTCAATTTTAGTAGCATCCATTGTTTTCTTCTTTGAACCCTTGTTTTTCTGATTCCTTTGCTGTTCATCTTCCGCGGCGTCGGATTCGGGTTCGCTTTTAATTTCGTTATCCTTTGCTACGTGTTCAACATTTTTGCTATCAACAGAGTGGGTCACGCCGGGATCATCGTCGTCATCGTATGTTTCAGCCTTTAAACACAACTTTACTTTAGGTGCTACCGCTGTATCGCCATTTTCGAGCTAGTACAGGATGTAGTTTAGTTAAACTTCCGAGCTGACTGCAATATTACTACAAAAAACATACCTTCCTTTTGATTGGTAATTTATTTTTTCTCGTAAACTTGGCACCGCATGAGAGCTTACGAAATAAATCGTTGGCAATCATGTTAGGGCTCTGTGAAGGTTCCAGATTCCGTTTTATGATGCGCCGCGAATCACCACAGCTTCCGGTGTTGTTTTGATTGTTTTTCTCCGGTATTTGAATCTCTCCCCTCATGCATTATTCGGAAAAGTCGGAAGCATGCACAAACGTCAAACGTCAAACTATTTTGTTTGACGTTTTGAAGGGGGTAGGAATATCGAGAAAGAATTAATGTATATTTTTCATCGGGACGTATGGAATGTTGTTCATTTTTTTAAATTAAACGGTTCCTGGTCTAAAACGAACACGTTTCTCTCAAATTTAATGCATAAAGAAGGGGTTTTGGAGATTGTGTTTCCATATTTCTATTAAAAATAAATTTACAAATAATTTTGATCCAACGATACTGTTTGATTAACTCACAGTTAGTTTGAATGGATTGTACAAATAGGACTTTATACGGTGGTAGTACGATGGTAAACAGTTGAAGGAATATATTTCGTATCTTTATGTGATGGCCAACGGTAGTACATTGATTATTGAAAACTCCTGGAATGTAAGCATTCAGGAAAAATATTTAAATTCAGTCAGTAACAATTGTACATGAAACTTATCCTAGATATGCATATACATCTTCAACGAAGTTTTTTTTTATCACAATAATTTCTTCCTCCAACAGGAATCAGGCCCCCACATCCTTCCGGTATGCCACGTAACTTCGAACAAGGTTAGTACAATTTTTGGTATATGTTTTAAATTTTGCTCCGTTTTCTTCTTGCTTGGGAGAATAGTTGTAACACTTGTAACTATACTAACTACTAGGCATGGCACGGCACGTTATACTCAAGTCGAAAGCTTGGCCAAAAATACTGCACAGGAACTATGATGCTTGTTTTATGTGTAACGCAACATTGGCACTAAAGAAGCGTAATGTGCTTCGACACCATCATTTGCCAGGATACGAGCACAGCTCCGCCAAGTAGGAGTGCGATAGCAGATGAATGCGTACCGATTGTGGCGCCACCATCGTCATCTTCCTCTGGCTGAGGTGTGCTGGTTCCGGGCAGGTTGATCGGGTTGAAGAATTCAAAATCCTTATGATTGAACGCATAGATCCCGAACGTTTGCATGTTGCTAATCGGGGTGGTTAGGTTCATCGATACAGTCTGGCTGTTGCTGGAATAGCTATGGAAATAAGATAAAAGAATATTTATTAGGTATGCTATCGCTAGAAGAATATGGCACGGTAACATACTTGACATCGGCCGTAAAGCGATAGTGACTAGCATCGTAGGAGTACATGCGCATGTCCAGTGTACTAGGCATCGCAAGCGTTCCATTTGCAATGAACTGTCCGGTTATGGAGATAGAATTGAACTGCAGATATTCCGAGTTGCTTTGCAGCATCAGACCACAGCTCGCTATACTTTGGTTTCTGCACGCAATCACACCACAAATGGACACGTGTGCGTCGGCGAATCCCTGGAAGGTACGTACGCCATCGAACACGGCCAACCGATAGTAGTGAGTTTTTTCGCGCTCGTCATCCACCGATAGGCTAAGTGAAAAGTCACAACAGAACATTCCATTGCACACGATCTGACCGATGGATTCCTGTTGCCAGACCGGATTTAGCTGGATGGTGGTAAACTGCTCCAGAAAGTCCCGACCGATGCGGACGTTCCCGAAATCGTCCCCTGGCAGTCGATGATTACTTGATTCTGCCATTGGCACCTCCAGCACATCGCTCGTCAATGAGTGATATTGAGTGATATTGCCTGACCCTGACTTGGGTACAGTCACCGTGTACAGTGCACGCGTAGGTACTCCGGTGTAGTGTGTTAAAAGTGCTCCATTGCGCCCATTAAACACACCGGTGCCAGTGGCACCAGATGGTCCATAGTTCGTCCCAGCAACGATCAGGTTGGCATCGTTAGCGTATGCCCAGCTTTCGAAGATCTGCGTCGAGGTGAGAAACGGTGGTTCCGACGTCCAAAAGGCGGGAAACACAAAGTCTCGCAAACCGTGCTTGATAAGCTCGAGTGTTGGCAATGCGAACAGGATGTCGAAACAGGTGAACACTCCAAAATGTACCCCAAAGTCAGTCTCGAAGCTAACCAGCTCCGGTAGTGAGGTTACGCTCGTTCCCGGTTCCTTGAATAGATTGTATTTCCGGTAACGTGCAATTACCGTCCCATCCCGGTCAAACACGACATCCGTGTTGTAGAACAAAGTTTTGGCCTGATGCTGCACATAGAACTGCTCCGACAGGTTGATCACTAGGTATTTGCGGACCTCCCGTGCGAGACAGGACAGGGTGACTAGAATGGTACCGTGATCGTCACAGGGCACCACGCGTTGTTCTGGATCAGGCACAAACACTGTGTCTAGCAGGGAGTTGAGCGTTAGCTCTGGGAACACAATAATATCGGCCGGCTGTTGGTGACAAAAATGTAAAAATTAAAATTATAATAGTGTAGCTTCCTAGGTTCCTTTTTTGGCACTCTGGGTAATGCTTTTTATGGTAACTCGCAATGAAATCTTACAATCGGCCTTAGTTGCTGCAGCAAAAAAAAAAACTAGTTTACTAATTGTACATACGATCTCCCGGGTGTCTGACGTAACGTTCTCCACAGTGAGTACAGTTTAATTCGATCTTGGGTTGGATTTGCTTTCCTACTGAGCTTATTATTTATGAGGATAAGTAGCTATACTGAATGACTCAGGGCGCCTAGTTAGGATGGAGTAACTGTGTCTATTATCGAGTAATTTATGTTAGGCAGCAAGATTCGCGATGAAGCCCTATTGCACTTTGTCATAAAATGAGCTAATTTCCATCCAAGTATACGCGATACACCTAACACACTAATTGTCACGTTTAGCTTGACATGGAAGACGTGTGCTTGTTTACTGCCGAGGCTGATAAGAACGCAATTAAATTCTCTCCTTACACGATCATCAAGCATGAGTGAAACTATGAAACCAGTGTACTGGTATACAACGCACGTACCTTCGCTTCCGGCGATCGTATGAGCCTACTGTACTCCTGAAGATGAAGCTCAGTCCGCTCTGCAATGGGCATCGTCATTGGTTCGGGATGAAATTCTACCACCGACACTACATAGCTATCGCTTTCCGGCGTGGATCGTGCAAAGTGTACGATCTCCTCGATCGTTCCCTCCTCGCTGAAGTCATTGTATTCTTCCGACGCACTGACTCTGCACAGCTGGGACACCGCAAGCACCACTGTCGCTAATTGGGCCAACACCAACCAGCGATTCTTCCAAAGCGTCATAGTGTCACGTTGGTGTGTTTAGAAGTAACGGCGATCGTGTGTGCGATTCTCCGCGAGCACATTGACAGCGAAGGAGACGACCGATTAGGATCACAATCGCACTCCGGTGGCCTGTTCCGGTCCAAGGCCGACGCAAGACTGAGGCACACTCTGTACGTTTGATGATTGCCAGCAAGTTTCTTCGGGGGCGCTCGTTATCGTCGTCATGGGTTCCTCTCGTTGAGCTTCTTTTTTTGTGGTCTACGCTTCTCTAGATCCGATAGCAGCGTGGTTCGCGTGCTGTGACCAGCTCCACCGCTGATAGTGAAGCGATGCGGACTTGCTGTGGCGTAGTGCATTCTGCGTAATGGTTCAGTTAAAGCAAAAGAGCAATGGGATAAGATGCATTCAATCACCCAACACGACACAAGGTGCGTACGGGAACTTTGGAATCGAAGAAGCATGCGCTGGGCATGAGAGAAGTTTTTCGATTGCTTCATTAAGATTGGGTAAGGACAAAACAATGTTATCGGAAACGCTATGCGAGTGACAACAATGCACGAATATTGTATTACATCTTGTCTTGAGCGTGCTGAAACGGTGCAACGAGGGACAAATTACGAAACGATAATGATTAACAAGGCATTAACATTGAAACGCAACAATGTAGCTGATTGATAAGATCTTCCATTCTACGAGATATTGTTGTCAACCCGATATAGGACAAACAATGCTCATAAGTTAGCAATAATCATTTTTCTAGAGAGTCATTTAGAAACGAATTGGTCTAGACGTCTTTAAGATGCGAATAAATGCTCTGTGACAATTAGCAGCTGTTTTCAGTGTTATACATTTAAGACTCATGCAGTTACGCATTCTTCAAAATAACAATGACTCATATCAGTATGATAAACTCTGGTGGAAATATACACTAGCACTTGGTTACTCACCAAACTCAGTAGAACTGATCGATCATTGACGAATTAGAAAATTTTCTTGCTTTAGAGGCGTTCAGGCGACACACATTTCATCATCACATTCAATTTCATCAGGTAGAGAAATCTTTCCTACAAGTTTTCCAGTAATATAGCATACATAAAATTACCCCAACACGTTATGACCACTTCACAAATAATTCTCGAGATCGTACTGTCCCATTAAAGCGCTGAACTACCGGAACAACAGCTAATGGCACCGGTTTTGTTTAAAAACGAACTTTTACATGAAACTATGTTTGAAACTGTTTCTGCCCACCTGCAGCATACCCTCATGAATTTACGCTAGCACCAACACACTGACTCGCACCGAGCACACATTAACAAATTCTTCTTCCACTGTTCCGGTTCGCCCTATGGTGCTGCGCTGATAACGCATGCCATAGGAATTCAATAACCGCGGCCGACGGCACACATACTGCACCGGATCAGCTGACGCACGATTACGGGTTTACACCTTCACCAAGTTGCACGTTTGTTTGTTTTCATTTTTTTTTGTATGTTACTTCCCTGGCCCACGGTTCCTCACTGCTGTCTGCTTTTTTCGATGCGTAACAACGGAACGAACCGAGATACGCATCCAGAACAGCGAAAGCTGGATTCGGCACTGAGGCGCGTAGGAATGGAATGTTACCGATAAAGCCGCATGACGACCCGGTCGGCGACGGTTTTGGTACCCGGCCCGCACGCAAACACACGCGCACACGATCGCGGTTCGCGGATAGAGGAAGCTTTTAAGCCAAAAGCACACTCACAGAGGATGGCGCCTGATGCACTATGGGATTGGGGAGACGGTCGTAAACGGTGGGCGTGATAAGTTTGAATGTATTTGAACTAGAATTTGAATTTATTTTTTAATGATCGTTTAGTTGATA
This sequence comes from Anopheles maculipalpis, assembly GCF_943734695.1. Taxonomy (NCBI): domain Eukaryota; kingdom Metazoa; phylum Arthropoda; class Insecta; order Diptera; family Culicidae; genus Anopheles; species Anopheles maculipalpis. The sequence goes on along the minus strand of NC_064871.1, from coordinate 97,763,010 downwards.
TTAGTGAAAAAATTTGTCATCAAAAATTTGCTAAGTTTAAAAAAGGTATGACAGCCACCCGTCCCATGGTGAGGGGTGGCTTAAGTGGTGTGACTCAACTAGTAGGGTTAGATCGCGTTGCGCGAGTGCCTTAAGCTCTCGCCCGCCACCTAATGCCCTCTACGGAGACGACAATTACGATGATGATGACAGTAGTACAAACAGCTTCGTTCAGTTTATGCGTTTGTCGTATTAGAACATTGGTTTGGCCTTGCGAAAGGTGCTAGAATATAAAAATCCCTTACTTAATGTACAATTTTACTGAAGGTTAGCAACAAGTCTGTTTGGCTTGTTAGCACATTTAGCTATTGGTGCACAGGTTTCCATAGCTTCGATTCCAATCACGTACGAATTCGATTCTCGAGCGCCTATTATTAATTGCTTTGTGCGTCGTTCAAAAATATATTCAAATGATCGTTCAAAACACGTGTGTCGGTTGTTTTTGTAAGTAAAAATTAAAAGTGTTCTAATTTTGTGAAAAAAATATGTCTCATATCATTTCAAGTGCTTAAACTAGAACGAGAACTATGGAGAGAGTCTTGGTTAAAGATTATGTAAAAAAAAAAAGATCAATATAGATGTAAACAATTCAATAAAATATCATGTATTGTAAGTCACTTCCATTCATTGAAGTGACTTAAAATACACTTTCAAGTCATTGTATCCAAACTTCGATGACATCATGATGCTGGTCTTAATCCGTACCGATAACGTGCGGACGGGTAAATCTAAATAAGTCACCGTACGCAATTAAACACGATCGCTCCATCCCTTTTGCGTAACATTTTTATTCGATATTCCGTTGTGGAGTTATGAAGGTACGTTGCTGGCTTCCCAACGCCCACCGGTTGAGAGTGGCGAAGGGAAGAAAAAGTACAAACAACGGTCGCAAGATAACACGACGGTGAACCCAAATTCCAAGACGGAAGGCACTAATGTATGCGACGGTTGTGATCAAACCAATATAGTGTTCGTTTTTTTTTGTAGAGGGCCGATGAATCAGAATCAGGAAGTTAACGAAACATGCAATTGAGACGCATAGATATTCATTATGGGTGGTCAATTTTTTACGGTCAGATGGGCTGGCGGTATTTGAAAATTATTTTATTTATTTATTCGACAAACCTTTGGAATCTCCTTCACAGGACTTTAGCTTACGACTGAAATTCGATTGTAGAATGGATATGAAAATATGCAGCAAAAAAAAAAAAACGATTCTAGTGATTTGTTAAAAGGGACAAACCCAACAAAAAAACGTGTTGAGAATGCGAAGACACTGGTCCTAACCGCAGTTGCTATTGATGGACCTTGCCAGGTTTATGTTGTTGGGATATTGCAAAAAAAAGATTATTACAAGTATCGTTCAATATAAGTTGGGTATGGTATCATTCGAAATTCGGTAAAGGTTTCCATTCTCAGGAAAATCATACGACCACAAGATTTGATTGGAATGTGTTGTGTGTTATGATTAAGATTTCGTTGTATTTATTTACATGAAAACGTTGTCCATTCGGTGTACAGGAGTCTATAAAGGCTTTAAGAAAGCAGGGGCGTTATGATTCTTAGATTGGGATTAACCCCAAAGGGCTTTGTGCTCGTAGGAGACCGGGCTGCTGTAAACAGTCGATTCGTGCTCGTACACCGACGCTGGAACCGTCTTGTGGACGTAGTGTGGCTCTTTCACGTACACCGGGTAGGACTTCTCAACTGGCACTGGGTAAGGCTTGGCCACCTCCACCACCTGCTTGTGGTAGACTGGGACCTTCACCGGAACCTTCACTGGGACGGGATAGGGACGATCGACATGCACCGGAACCTTCTTCTCAATGTACACCGGGACCTTCTTCTCAACGACGACCGGAACCCGCTTTTCTACGTGCACGGGGACCGGAACCTTCACAGCGACTGGGACTTGCTTCTCAACGGCCACCGGGTATGGGACAGCGACCTTTTTTGTCACCGTGACGTGGTTCGTCACATGAGGCTGGTAATCGTTGCCGTAGTACTGGTCATGTCCTCCGTAATACTCCTCGTAGCCGCTGTTCAGCTCGAAGATACCGCGCTTATCCTTCTTGTTTGCCTCTGGCTCGCTGTTGCAAAGAGCGATGGCCAACACGGCTGACAGGACGATGAAAACCTGGATAAGGAGAGCAGAGGGTAAGACAGTTTCATGTTTTCTATTGAAAAAAAAAGAGTCTTACCTTCATGATTAGGCTTGGTAGTGGTGCTGCTTACACGATCGCTGAACGTTTACTGATGATCACTTTTGGTTCAATGGTTGGCTTTTATACTAAAGCACACACTTTTCCTTTGACCCTCGCTTGCATGAAGACACCTGCTATGCGGAATTCACATTGATTTTAACTGATCAATTTTAATGTTTCTTAGAAACCTTAGATTTTTTTTTCGATCCTGAAAATCAATCATTGTTATTATTATGTTATTATTAAAAATAATACCTCGCTGTTCGGTTTCTGTCTTGATGTAGAATTGAAATCTTTCGAGAGGTGAGGGTCAAAGTAAAAACGATCGGTTCAGTATAAAAGCCAACCATTGAACCAAAAGTGATCATCAGTAAACGTTCAGCGATCGTGTAAGCAGCACCACTACCAAGCCTAATCATGAAGGTAAGACTCTTTTTTTTTCAATAGAAAACATGAAACTGTCTTACCCTCTGCTCTCCTTATCCAGGTTTTCATCGTCCTGTCGGCCGTGTTGGCCATCGCTCTTTGCAACAGCGAGCCAGAGGCAAACAAGAAGGATAAGCGCGGTATCTTCGAGCTGAACAGCGGCTACGAGGAGTATTACGGAGGACATGACCAGTACTACGGCAACGATTACCAGCCTCATGTGACGAACCACGTCACGGTGACAAAAAAGGTCGCTGTCCCATACCCGGTGGCCGTTGAGAAGCAAGTCCCAGTCGCTGTGAAGGTTCCGGTCCCCGTGCACGTAGAAAAGCGGGTTCCGGTCGTCGTTGAGAAGAAGGTTCCGGTGTACATTGAGAAGAAGGTTCCGGTGCATGTCGATCGTCCCTATCCCGTCCCAGTGAAGGTTCCGGTGAAGGTCCCAGTCTACCACAAGCAGGTGGTGGAGGTGGCCAAGCCTTACCCAGTGCCAGTTGAGAAGTCCTACCCGGTGTACGTGAAAGAGCCACACTACGTCCACAAGACGGTTCCAGCGTCGGTGTACGAGCACGAATCGACTGTTTACAGCAGCCCGGTCTCCTACGAGCACAAAGCCCTGTGGGGTTGAACAATCCCGAATCGATACAGAATCGCATGACAGATGCTAATAAAATACGTTTGATTTCTACTCTTAATTGATTGTGTTTTTGATTGGTTTTATCTTCTTCTTATTGTTGGCTTAAAGGTTGATTAATTTTGCTAATACCACATTGTTCAATTGGCAATCCTCACTACGGAGGAACAGTCCGAACAAATTCATATATTCAAAGTATTTATGACGATTTTTTACCGCTACCTCAAGAAGCACTGGAGTATATGTTTTATGTTTACAGAACTTGTATATTTCTTGTTTCAATTGTGTAAAACTTTCTTATCTGAACGAAGTATTCTATTGGCCTTTCTAGCTTTATTCATCAATGGGTTGTTGTATAAAGTTTGTTATTGGTGATGAGTGGATTGGCCGTATTGTTGGTTTATTAATTTGATTTTCATAATTTCTTACAAAACTGTCTGGTAGGTTAGTGGAAGTGTTTTGAACATTTTATTTTATTTTAGTTTAAGTTTTACGGCTCAGTGCCGTATTGTAAGCTCTTCTTGAGCAGTTTTTGTACGAATTTCTCAAGGCATTTCCTTCTTGTTTTTTCCCTTATTCCGAGCATGCTCTATTGAGTGTTTTGAACAAGTTAGTGCATTTTTTAAAGGTAGATCATATTTTGATTTAGGCAAAACAATGAACACTGTGAAACTTACCTTTGGAGTATAACAAGTTTTCAATTGTCATGGATCGAAAGACGAAAAATAAGTGGCACGTTTACGAAGACTTTTCACTTTAGATCCTTTGCTTCTACCTTTTCGATTCTATCACAACCATTAAACATCAAGAGAGAAGAAATTCGTCAGGTATGGTTTAATGTTTAAAAACTTTTAATTATTAGAATTGATAAAAGAATTATGATCATTCGCATAGTTAAGCAGATAATACAAAGCATGTTCGATAATCACTTGTCCAAATGTCCGGTCCACGTGGCGTATTTTCTTTCTTCGATACAAAGCATAACCTCCATCACCTCCAATCAGATCTCCTACACCGAAGCAGTGACCTTCAAAATTATCATTGGTTTTTCATATTTTATACGCACCGGTGCTGCGGTGCTATTGTATTGCAATTTTTCCACTTTTCGGCGTATCTCTGCTGATGAACCGCGCGTTACATCGTTACGAAGCGCTGAGTTGAAGAAGCACAGAAAGATCTGCTTGATGCTTTGGAAGCTATTTCGCTGACTGTACGATGCAACCCTGCGTAAAGCTATCGGAGCGTGTTAACAGGAAAAGAGTGTGTGTATCAGTGTGTGTAAGGAAAGAGGAGGAGGAAATTTTTTGGTAGGCTGGAAAGTTACGATCGATCAAAAGATGACGGAGAAAGAAAACAAACATCCAGCGCGCACTATAAAAGCTAGTCGTAGGCTCCGATTCAACCATCATCCAACAGACGATCGTTGTACGGAGCAGTTGATCAGCTACAGTTTTGGAAAGGCAAACATGAAGGTAAGTGGTTGAGTGTGCAAAACCAGTGAAAACAGCGGTGAATCCTGTAATACGGTGTCTTCCAGGCGTTCATCGTATTCTCTATGGCTCTGGCCCTTGCCAGCGCGGCGGCAGTCGATGATTCCAAGAAGGAAAAGCGCGGACTTTACGAACTGGAATCAGCCCATGAATCGTACGAAAGCTACGACCATCATCATCAGCCACTGAACTATGGATACACCAAGAAGGAGATCATCACCAAGAAGGTTCCAGTGCCGTACCCAGTTGAGGTCGAGAAGCACGTCCCAGTGCCGGTGAAGGTCCCATACCCGGTGAAGGTCGAGAAGGAGGTCCCGTTTGTGGTTGAGAAGAAGGTTCCAGTTTACATCGAGAAGAAGGTTCCAGTGCACGTTGACCGCCCATACCCGGTGGAAGTGAAGGTTCCATACGAGGTCCCGGTCTACAAGAAGGAATACGTCGAGGTCCCGAAGCCATACGCAGTTCATGTTGAAAAGCCTTATCCAGTGTACGTCAAGCAGCCCGTCTACGTCGAGAAGCAAGTTCCAGTAACCGTCCACATCAAGGAGCACCACAAGAAACCATTCTGGGGTTGAAAGGACTTGAATGTATAGGGATAGGTCGATGGAAACTACTGACTGCTGTTGATGATCTTAAATAAATGTTACAATAGAGATTAAAGATAGATTTCGTTTGTTTCATATGCTTTATGAATGTTTTACATACATTTTATGGCCATTTTCTAGAAGGTTTAATTTTGTCCTTCTTTTCTTGGCTCAACGACCTACTAACTCAAATCGGTCGGGAAACGGTATGGATAGGATTTTATTTCCAGTCCTATCGTCGGCGCCGCAGTCTTCTCTTTCACCAGATCTCCCGGTGAAGGGTCCGGTGAAAACCCCGGGAAACTTATGTTGATTAGATTAATTTTTTTCAGTAAAGACTGGAGCAAAAATTGTAAAAAAATAATTGTTCGTCAAAGTACATACTATGAAGTCAAGCCATGTATACTTCAAAATGCAAAGAATAAGCTTATCCGATTTAATTTTGTCGAATGTTGAAAAACGTCTCATGATGCATTTTAGTATAACAAACCATCCTATGGCTTAGATATACTCTTAGATTGAGACTGTATGTCTTGATTCAAAACAAACTAATAAAAAACTTGTAATTGATTCTACTCTGCTTATTTAGTTTGATAGATTGTGGGGTGCCGGTCTTCACAGCTTCGCATCGGTCTTCACAATAAGTCTAGTAAGTCGTTAAATCGAGAAAAAGTTATATATATATTTACGGTGGGCATGCAGGCATAGTAGACAAAAAATCAGTTCCTAATAAATCGGTTTTATTTATTTATTCGCCAGCGCCAAGGTTTTACGTTTTGCTCATAAACTGGGCTCGGAATATTGTATGAATAGGCTTTAAGAAAAGCTTCGCGATTATCATTTGGTACTTTATTTTTATTTTTAATTAATTATAACGGTACTCTGCCGTATTGTCAACACCCCTTGGGGTGACTAAATTATATAAACATAATGATAAGGTATTTTCTTCTTATTATTTGCCTTTGCCTTTGCCTTGGTACATTGTTGAGACCTGCGCGAGCCCTATGCAAAGTGTTGGTGGGAGGGGACCGAAAGGGATCAAGAGGGGGGGGGGGGGGGGGGGTTCAAGTCCTGTTGTTCAAGACCTAGGCGGAATGTTTGGGGGTTTCTTACCGTAAAATTTACCACTAAACCATCCTCTGCTCAGAATCGCTTCAACTCAGGGCCCCTTCAGCTTGGGGCCTCTCGAAAAAGCTTAGGTTGGTTACTGTTAAACTAGCCACTGTGTATAATGTATGTATAAATTAAAGACACAAATGAAAAAGTTTCACAGAGTTCAAAACGTCGCTTGTCTATTAGTATAAATGCATGAAAAACTATACATCATACTTCCATAATGATCGTGATGTCGAAAACAGGATGGAATATTTTTATTTACACTGTTAATATCAATTGTTTCAATGCACAGCTCTTGTCCTTGGTAGACCATTACAACTGGCTAGCTTTTATTTATGTGTGTAGGAAGTTTTCCAATCACATAGGTTTAATCGAATCAAAAGTCACCAAACGCTGTCTGTGTCACTGTATCTTGATAAGGTTGAAAAACAGTAGCAAACGTGCGAGGTCTTGATCGTTTATGGTTGGTTAATTTTTTACTCGAGCGCTTGCTACATGGCAAAGGAAATGAGAGTCCATAAAATGCGAAAATGTGTAAGACCTCATCGGCAAAAACCTGACAGTGTCTAGCGATTGCTGCACAGTTGTGAGGTTTTTTGAGGTGGTAGGTAGGATTCACATCATTGCTATAAATACTGTTTATCTTGCCACAACAGGTATCATTCGAGTGTGAGCGTTCGTTGCTTTAGCTAGCAGATCCAACCGTTCAACAGCGAAAAGTCCATCATGAAGGTAAGATAGCTAGCCTGTTACGGAATATGATCAAAAGGGCAGAGTATTGATTACCGATCTTCGACAGGCGTTCATTGTGTTCTCCATGGCTTTGGCCATTGTTTGCGCGGCGGAAGTTGACGAGTCTAAGAAGGAAAAGCGCGGACTGTGGGAAGAATCCTACAACAACTATGGTTACGACAACTATGGGCTGGGTTACTCGGACTATGCTGAGAAGGAAGTGAAACATATAATCACGAAGAAGGTCCCGGTTCCGTACCCAGTTGAGGTCGAGAAGCACGTCCCAGTCGAAGTGAAGGTCCCATACCCAGTTGAGGTTGAGAAGAAGGTCCCAGTGTACGTCGAGAAGAAGGTTCCAGTGTACGTGGAGAAGAAGGTTCCAGTGCACGTTGATCGTCCATACCCAGTGGAAGTGAAGGTCCCAGTCCATGTTCCGGTCTACAAGAAGGAATACGTCGAAGTTCCGAAGCCGTACGCAGTTCATGTTGAGAAGCCTTATCCGGTCTATGTGAAGCAGCCAGTGTACGTCGAGAAGCAGGTCCCAGTGACGGTGCACATCAAGGAGCACCACAAGAAGCCGTACTGGGGTTGAAGAATTTCGTAACCCGGTCTTGAATGCCTGTTAGAGCCGAATGATGCCAAAAATATAATTCTTTACCTGATGTATGCAATGGAACAAAGCGTTTTTGTTTGGAACTTTTTAGTGTATTGAGTCCAATAGTTGTAGGAAACTGCTCCATGCTGGAGTCTAATATTGCAATACATTAGCTTATGCATTAGCCTTTTGAAACATACACGCAGTAGCCAGATGATCAAGCCATAATTTTGCCAGTAGGACAGCCAAATTTTCATTCATGAAATAAAAAAATCACAACAACATCTGACCTGTCAAAGCCTCTGGAAATTGTTACGATCTTTTCTGAGTATGTCTATTCAACGAAGTGTGTTACTTTAAGCAGTCGCAAGAACGCAGTCTATATGCAGCTTGTTAAAAACCTGTGTGATCTCTTTAGCTTTGGCTCCCTACTAGCTCTTCTCTTTCAGGATGTTTGGCAATGGAGAGAGGATTCTGTTATGGACCATCGGTGGATGGATGGGCGCCCATGGACCTAAACCTCAGCCGCGTTCGTGTCTCGTATCGATGTAATAGAAACGTGTTCAATAAATCCTATGTAAAGCTATATACGTCCGTGTTTCCCTCCGACCATCGTGTTGGAACGTGACATGTTTATGCTGCGTTCGAGCAGAAACCCGTAGGACCGTAACATCTATGCATTTCTATTTTATCCCGTTTGTATGAATACATTTTTGGGCACTGCATCGTTTTTATTCAGCGTGATCATATGACTGAAGCGATAGCGGTGTCGGACTTCACACGGCAAGATCGGTGATCAATACCTGAACCGTTTCTCCGTAGTGAGGGTTGACTATCCAACTACGTGGCTTTAATAAGTTTCGTAAGCTTTCAGATAGCCGACAAGACCAAGCAGATCGTTTAACCGAGAAGAAAAGAGGATCGTCTCTTTCTGTTTATTTTACACTTGCCTCCCTAATGTACTGAACGATCATCAGATCAAAAGGTCATGAGCTATTCGAATTATGCTCATTGTCAGTTATGCTGCTGCTTTAGAAACTTTTATAAAAAAAAAAAGATTTTAGAAATTTTAGAAAATAAGATAAAATAAACATTTTCTGAACGAGGCTCCCCGAGGAAGAGGCGACAAAACGGTGTCGGTCTTTACAAATGGCTTTGTAGCTTCTTCAAAATATATACTCCACTTACATAAACCTGATCGACACAACATACGAATCGATACGTACGTAATTCGCACAACAGCTTACAATAAACTGTGCCGAAAATAGTGAAACAAAAATGAAAGAGCTTGTATTTTACTTTCCTTGTCGTTTCGTGGAAAGTTCAACAAGTAGAAGATGTATGGTATAAAACGCGTGCGGTGGACTCAATCAATTAGTTACGATCTGAACGTCGAAACAACACAACCGCTCAAAATGAAGGTAAAAGTAAAGTTACATGTGACATGATTCGTCATCCAACTAAACTTTATTTCATTTTTGGAACAGATTTTCTTCCTGTTTGTGCTGACCATCTCAGTTGTAAGCGGTGTAGTGCATGATAGACCAACCGAGGCACAGGGGGGATCTTATGAAGAAAAGTACTCTCAGTATCAACCGTACGAGGCTTACGAGGGAATTTACGGGCATCAGCAGGAAGATGAAAATCATATCGATTATCCGGATCATGATGTGCATCAGATCAAACAGGTTCCGGTTCCGTATCAAATCGATGTTCCAAAGCACGTCCCTGTAGAAGTGAAGGTCCCATATCCAGTAGAGGTTGAGAAGAAGGTCCCGATCGTTGTCGAGAAGCAGGTCCCAGTGTATGTGGAGAAAAAGGTTCCAGTCCACGTTGACCGACCATACCCAGTGCAGGTGAAGGTTCCAGTCGAGGTTCCAGTTTACCAGAAGGAATATGTTGAAATCCCAAAGCCTTATACCGTGCACGTGGATAAGCCATATCCAGTGTACGTGAAGCAACCAATTTACATCGAGAAACCGGTACCATTCACGATTCTTGTGAAAAAGGAGCAGAAGAAGCCTTTCTGGTGGTTATTTTAAGGGCAATAAATAATTAACAGAATAAAATTTATATTAAATTTCAATTATAGTGTTTACATTTTCTTGCTAAATAACAGTTTTGAGAAATTGCGTTCTTTTACTAAGCATGGAGCGATTCCAATTTCGGAATATTATTATCAGCTCAAAGGAAGTTTTCAAACTAGAAACAGACCTCGCCATGATTTTATCACCCGACAAGCAACAGCAGAACAAAATCATCGGTCAAATCATTTTCTTCGCATCCGGGTCCTGTAAAGAAAGATTTAAGTTTTTCTCGCAATAGCATTAATATTAAATGAATCATATCATCAATAGTCATAGTTTACATTTAAGCCATATTTCTAGCAATAATTCTAACAAAGCATTATCATAAAGCATTTATAAAAAATATTTAAAATATGTTGTTCACTCACTCAATGCAGAAATATTGCAGAATAAAAAAGTGAATGTCTGATGGCACTAACAACCACAAATGTACGAGAAACTTGGCTTAAGTAATCTTGATATAAGCGCTAGAAAAAAAATGTTAGAATGTTAGACACGATTAAAATTATATTTATAAGGTTAAGGTGGGCCTTTCTTTATGGAGAAAGATCTTTATGGAGGTTTCACGACGTCCGTCTTATATCTCTGTTATCAGGGATGATAGTTCATACAAGCGGTAAAAAAGACTAACAAAACCTAGTGAACCATTAAGGTAAAAATGGAGAAGATAAATCGTACAAGAAGTACTGGCAGTCAAATAGTAATTTTCCGTGAAAAACTTACTCCGTTTTTTAAGGTAAATAACAATACTAAAACGGTTTCTTTTTAAGATCCAACATTAGTACATAATGTCACATGTCAGCTCCATTCTACGCAAAGCACTTACGTAATTGAAGCCAAGATACTTCAAATTTTCATAATACATTATGTGTTGTATACTCTCTGCGATACGCACGATTGATTTTCGGCATGAAGTTTCTTCAGCAAACGAAAGAGAAATAAAAGTAAAATAATAATTGCATCTAACTGAAGACAGCTATCCACTGTCTGGTCAATATAAAAAGGTGCTGGTTGTAGCAGATCATCATTCAGTTGAGGATCTCCAGTCGTGCAGTACATTCAACCAGTAGGCAGACATGAAGGTAAGCATCCGCCGTGAAGACAATCCACCGCAGAAGGAATCTCACAAAAAGGGCTTTTCTTCCAGGCGTTCATTGTGTTCTCTATGGCCCTGGCACTCGCCAGCGTGGCGGCAGTCGATGATTCCAAGAAGGAAAAGCGTGGACTGTGGGAGCTGGGATCGTCCCAACAGGAATCGTACGAGACCTACGGCTACGACCATCAGCAGTCTCATGGATATTACGGCAACGACTACTCCGAGAAGGAAGTGAAGCAGATCATCACCAAGAAGGTCCCAGTTCCATACCCAGTTGAGGTCGAGAAGCACGTCCCAGTCGAAGTGAAGGTCCCATACCCAGTTGAGGTTGAGAAGAAGGTTCCAGTGTACGTCGAGAAGAAGGTTCCAGTGTACGTGGAGAAGAAGGTTCCAGTGCACGTTGATCGTCCATACCCAGTGGAAGTGAAGGTCCCAGTCCATGTCCCGGTCTACAAGAAGGAATACGTCGAGGTCCCGAAGCCATACGCAGTTCATGTCGATAAGCCCTACCCAGTGTACGTGAAGCAGCCAGTGTACATTGAGAAGCAGGTCCCAGTGACGGTGCACATCAAGGAGCACCAGAAGAAGCCATTCTGGGGTTAAAGGGATGCTTGTGAGATGTTATTTACTGGTAGAATAAAGATCCTAAATTGATATTCAAATGATTGTGTTTTTGAAAACTTGATTAAAAGCCAAGTTATACCGACAGATTGAGAAAGTATTTCCTGTCCTATAACGCACTGCATTACGAACGATGTAAGAAAAAATAAGGCAGGAGGAAATTCCTAGAGATATTTGGAGGGGTTTGATCGTACACCTTGTCATTGGTAGCGGATTTAACGGCGGGCGGAGTAGGCAGCCTCCTCGGGCCCGACAGCTGTCTCGTGTAAGGTGCCTCGTATTCGAGACCAAGTATTCGTTATAGGGAATCGTTGTCGGAGCCCCTGATGTTCGTGTTGGTGCCCCGGTGCCGCTTGTCTGAATAGCTACATTATCTTTGCTCCGTAACGCATATAGGATGTGGAATTTAAAGGATAATGCCTGAGTTTTTCACACATAATAGTCCAATGATCATCACACATATGAGCGAGTTTGATTTTTTCCACCCAATGAGCATTGAATATGTCTTAGAGAAATGCAGAAGTCACCAATTCACTTCTAGAAAACTTGAACCGAAATGTTTTGCTGCGTTCTTTCAGCTATGGCTATTACACATATCCAATAAGTTTGACCCCACTTGATCGAGGCAATGTGAGGCTGTGTTTTTCTGCGAATGGCATGGTTCTAAACATGGAATTCTATCGACAAACTAAAACAAAATAAAAGCGGGTGAGAGAACCTCGGCCGCAAAATAAAATGAAATATCTAATACTAAAAGTCATGTTGCGTTTGAAAAATATGACCTTCAAGCCTGCATTCCAACGCAGGTTTCGAATCGGGTGCACAAGTGCGTGCTTTAATACATGAATGTATGATAATATAAAGCTAAACTACAATGTAAAAATCTCCTTTAACGTGGGCTGAATTAAAACAAGCAAATTGTTGTAAAAACTGACGCTTTATGGCAATGACAAAGCCAATCACTTCCACGTTTGCTAGAAAAGGAAAATACTTTAAAAATAAAATTAATCCCTTGTACTACAATCATTGAAAAAATCATGTATTAATAGAAGAGTAATAAACGGCACAAGTGAAGGAAAAGAGTTTGGCCAATCCATTTATTTATACTGTCATTCAATGCTTTTTTATCGACAAGGGCGGCCTGGTCGTTTAGAACTCCATCACTCAAATTCTAATGCATTTATTTTCCTTACACGAATTTTTTATTTTGATGATAACATAATCAATGTTGGGCGCGACTAGCGAGTGTTGCTCATGAAATATAAGTTAAGCAATAAAAAAAGATGTAACCAACACTTTGAGTCACGCTCTTTGGCTTTTCTGGTGAGAAATTGCTTCATAAAACCCTGTGAACGAAAGAGAAGCAAAAGAATGGCCGCTATCCACTGGTCAATATAAAAAGGTGCTGGTTGTAGCAGATCATCATTCAGTTGAGGATCTCCAGTCGTGCAGTACATTCAACCAGTAGGCAGACATGAAGGTAAGCATCCGCCGTGAAGACAATCCACCGCAGAAGGAATTTCACAAAAAGGGCTTTTCTTCCAGGCGTTCATTGTGTTCTCTATGGCCCTGGCACTCGCCAGCGCGGCGGCAGTCGATGATTCCAAGAAGGAAAAGCGCGGACTGTGGGAACTGGGATCGTCCCAACAGGAATCGTACGAGACCTACGGCTATGACCATCAGCAGTCTCACGGATACTATGGCAACGACTACTCCGAGAAGGAAGTGAAGCAGATCATCACCAAGAAGGTCCCAGTTCCATACCCAGTTGAGGTCGAGAAGCACGTCCCAGTCGAAGTGAAGGTCCCATACCCAGTTGAGGTTGAGAAGAAGGTCCCAGTGTACGTCGAGAAGAAGGTTCCAGTGTACGTGGAGAAGAAGGTTCCAGTGCACGTTGATCGTCCATACCCAGTGGAAGTGAAGGTTCCAGTCCATGTCCCGGTCTACAAGAAGGAATACGTCGAGGTCCCGAAGCCATACGCAGTTCATGTCGATAAGCCCTACCCAGTGTACGTGAAGCAGCCAGTGTACATTGAGAAGCAGGTCCCAGTGACGGTGCACATCAAGGAGCACCAGAAGAAGCCATTCTGGGGTTAAAGAGATGCTTGCGAGATGTTATTTACTGGTAGAATAAAGATCCTTAATTGATATTCAAATATTTGTGTTTTTGAAAACTTGATTAAAAGCACAGTTATACCGACAGATTGAGAAAATGTCGGTAAACGGATTGAGATCCTTTCCTCTAATTATTTGCATTACGAACAATCAAACAAAAGATGAGAGAAGAGCAAAATCTTAGAGACAAGTGTAGGTGTTTGATCGTGCGTCTTGTAACCAGTAATGAATACATCGGCGGACGGAGGAGGCGGCCCCCTCGGGCCCGGACAGCAGTTTCGATTGACGGGCCTTTTATTAGGCGCCTAGTAGATCGTTGTACGAAATCGTTCTCGGGGCCCCTGATGTTCGTCACAAATATCCGATTGGCTAGATCTCACCTGATGCAGACAATGTTCTGAAATAAGACTGCGTTTCTCTTCACACGAAATGGTTTTAAACATCGAATTATATCGACAAACTAGGACAAATTAAAAGGGGGCGAGGGAACCTGGGCCAAAAAATAATATGAAATATCTTACACTAAAAGTCATGTTGCGTATGAGGTTAATGTGTATTTCGGATTACAGTTTTCTTAGGACGTCATGAGGGCCTCATCTTCTTCTTCTTCTTGGGTTAACGACCTCTAAGGTCATGCCGGCCATCGAAATGGGTTTCTAGACTGCCGATACCTGTAGCTGGTTAGTCAGTCCTCACTACGGGGGGACGGACCGGATGGGATTTGAACCCCAGTCCTGCAGTTTGAAGACCCGCATCGTCGCCATTTTCACCACAGGACACCCTCTGACAAATATATCATAGTATTAAATTAAAAATACTTATTCAACACAAGCGGTGTTGATAATACGGCCCTGGACTGTCATAATCAATTGTAAATAAATAAATAAATCAAAAATACAATGTAAACATCCCATTTAACGTGGGTTGAATAAAAAAAAGAAAAATTGTGGTAAGAACCAATGCTTTGTGGCCATAGCAAAACCAATCACTTCCACGTTTGATAGCAAAGGAAAATGCTTTACAAATAAGACTAATCCCTTGTACAAAAATCATTTAAAAAATCAAATAGTGACACAACAAAATACTAAAACGCATAAGTGAAGACAAAAGAGGTATAGGAATTCGTTTTTTCAAGCTCAATCATTCAAATTCTAATGCATGAAATTCGAATGCAAATACATGTTTTTTTCCTTACACGTATATTTTTAATTCGAAGAAAATATTATCAAAGCTCTCAATGCTGCTACCAACGCTCACGAAATACAAGTTAAGCAATAACATACTAGGTGCAACCAATATTTGAGTTACGCTCTATTGCTTTTCTGGAGAGAAATTGCTTCATACCTGTAAGCGAAAGAGAAGCAAACGGATGACCACTATCCACTGTCTTGCCAATATAAAAAGGTGCTGGCAAAAGCAGATCATCATTCAGTTGAGGATCTCCAGTCGTGCATTCAACCAGTAGGCAGACATGAAGGTAAGCATCCGCCGTGAAGACAATCCACCGCAGAAGGAATCTCACGAAAAGGGCTTTTCTTCCAGGCGTTCATTGTGTTCTCTATGGCCCTGGCCCTTGCCAGCTCGGCGGCAGTCGATGATTCCAAGAAGGAAAAGCGCGGACTGTGGGAGCTGGGATCGTCCCAACAGGAATCGTACGAGACCTTCGGCTACGACCATCAGCAGTCTCACGGATACTATGGCAACGACTACTCCGAGAAGGAAGTGAAGCAGATCATCACCAAGAAGGTCCCAGTTCCATACCCAGTTGAGGTCGAGAAGCACGTCCCAGTGGAAGTGAAGGTCCCATACCCAGTTGAGGTTGAGAAGAAGGTCCCGGTCGTCGTCGAGAAGAAGGTTCCAGTGTACGTGGAGAAGAAGGTTCCAGTGCACGTTGACCGTCCATACCCAGTGGAAGTGAAGTACCCAGTCCATGTGCCAGTTTACCAGAAGGAATACGTCGAGGTCCCGAAGCCATACGCAGTTCATGTCGATAAGCCCTACCCAGTGTACGTGAAGGAGCCAGTGTACATTGAGAAGCCAGTCCCGTTCACTGTTCTCGTGAAGAAGGAGCATAAGAAGCCATTCTTCGGTTGAATCTGAAATATATCATTATTATAGACTGAATATATTGTTGTATTTTCTAATTATTAATCGAAGCCTTTACAAATTCGTAATGTTGATGTCCCGTCCCGATGCACGAGCATTCATTATATCAACAGATTGATGGGTTGTACAGATGTAACAACTGTGCATAGTTTAGTAAACCAATATAGAATAACCAGTTTATTTGTATATAATAAATAAGGAAAACCTTTATTTTATAAAAACCGATTAATCCAATAAAATATAATATGCTACTAGTCGGTTTACAGATCGACTAATTACAATTGCCAATTTAGACTGTCTGTTGAATAATTTTAAGCGGCAAAGAGATATCTTGACAAGTGTGTAGCCGCTTATTTAATTCAGTCAGATATCATATGATCCTATGTGAATGTTTAAGGCCGCATGCCTAATAAAGTTCTCTGGACTAAGATTTTTGGGAGCTTTAATTTTTATGACTTCCCTTATTGGTTCTACTATGATCTATTAAAACACCATTGATACCACGTAGTCAGGATTGATCATCCAACGGTGAACAGCATTATGTTTTGTGTGTATGAATGATATGCATGGTGCACTGTCTAACACATATGATTGTCTCTTATCATTTTTGTCGCTGAGCCGAGCCCTTGTCCCGTTTAACGAATTGAGACCGTAGGATACCTCCGAGTCAGTCAACCTTCCAATTCCGGAGGATACCTTCGACTTGTTAGCAATAATTTCGTCTAAATTGAAGACCGGAGGATACCTCCGACTTCAATGAACAGTTCAAGGTGTTGGTTAGCACACTGCTTCATGGAAGTTGTTACTCGCTAATTTATTCTATAAAAATGATGATCGATCCGCAATCAGCTACAATTTTAATCCAAATCTTGAATCGATCAATTTTTAACCTAGTTCAATCGATCGTTGTTTGTAATGAACGTACGATCGCTTGATTGATTTGTTTATGTTTCCTTTTATATTTTTTTTTATTTTCGAGTCAGCTCATTGGCTCATTTCGTTACGTACGGTTTGTTGGGGTGCCAGCAACAATTTCATTTGTTAAAAGTTGAAGAAAATATAAAAATAATCAAGCACTACAGTTTTGATGAGCTCTCAAGATTGCAAAAATAAAGAAACAGAATGATATTCTTTATCCATATCTAAACGAGAATATGCCTAAAATCAGAAGATGGATTTCAATATACACGATTCAATAACAAAAATAGAAAAAGTGTTGAATATTTAGTGCTACTATCATACATTGCAGTGACAGTATAACTGTGTCAAGCAAATAGTAAGATCGTCAAGAGTGAAAAAAGAAAAAAGAGATGCAACCTACGCTGTTTTGAGTTACGCTCCATTGCTTTCCTGGCGAGGATTACATCAACAAGTGCAAGGAGAAGAAGTCGATGGTCATCTACCGCAGTGTGGTCAATATAAAAAGGTGCTGGCAGAGCAGATCATCATTCAGTTGAGGATCTCCAGTCGTGCAGTGCATTCAATCAGTAGGCAGACATGAAGGTAAGCATCCGCCGTGAAGACAATCCACCGCAGAAGGAATCTCACGAAAAGGGCTTTTCTTCCAGGCATTCATTGTGTTCTCTATGGCCCTGGCCCTCGCCAGCGCGGCGGCAGTCGATGATTCCAAGAAGGAAAAGCGCGGACTGTGGGAGCTGGGATCGTCCCAACAGGAATCGTACGAGACCTACGGCTATGACCATCAGCAGTCCCACTATGGCAACGACTACTCCGAGAAGGAAGTGAAGCAGATCATCACCAAGAAGGTCCCGGTTCCGTACCCAGTTGAGGTCGAAAAGCACGTCCCAGTCGAAGTGAAGGTCCCATATCCAGTTGAGGTTGAGAAGAAGGTCCCGGTCGTCGTCGAGAAGAAGGTTCCAGTGTACGTGGAGAAGAAATACCCAGTGCACGTTGACCGTCCATACCCAGTGGAAGTGAAGTACCCAGTCCATGTGCCAGTTTACCAGAAGGAATACGTCGAGGTCCCGAAGCCATACGCAGTTCATGTCGATAAGCCTTACCCAGTGTACGTGAAGGAGCCAGTGTACGTCGAGAAGCCAGTTCCGTTCACTGTTCTTGTGAAGAAGGAGCACAAGAAGTCATTCTTTGGTTGAATCTTAAATATACCATGTTGAGTTGAATATCCTGTGTTTTCTAATTATAGTTGATTATTGTTTTTATTTATTAGTAATTGTGAAGTTTCACTTCTTCTACTACTTGTGTGATTTTGAAACAACTGGTGCTTTTCTCCTGATATTGTTGGCTCCTTTCCGCTTCTACCTGTGATCCAAAGTTGTTTTTCAAATGATTGTGTTTTTGAAAACATAAAATCATAAATCTACCAATAGATTAAGAAGGTATTTCCTGTCCTGTAAATCTCCGCATTACGAACGATCTAAGAAAATATAAGGCATGAGCAAACGATTTTCGTGTTGATTCCCCGGTACAGCTTGTCGCAATAGCGGTACTATCTATGTTCCGTAAGGCACATAGGACATGGAATTTAAAGAAAAATTCATGAGCAATTATGTGTGATGAGCGAGATTTTTCCCACTCAATGAACTTTGAATATGTCTTAGAGAAATGCAGAAGTCACCAATCCACTTTTAGAGAACTTGAACCGAAATATTTTGCTCCGTTCATCCAGATATGGCTATCACATACGTCCGATAAATTTGACCCCACTTAAACGAGGAAATGTGGGGCTGTGTATCTCTGCGCATGGAGCGCTGCGATCTAAAGATGGAATTCTATTAACAAACTCAGACAAAACAAAGGGGTGTGAGAGAACCTGTGCCACAAAATAATATGAAATATGTTATACTAAAAGTCATGTTGCGTATGAGGTTGAAGTGTATTTCGGACAACAGATTTCTGAGGACGCCATGAGGGCCTCATTCAGTAAAACTAACAAATCAAGAAAGCCAGAAACGATAGGCCAGCACGTACTGAAATTTTAGTACGAAATAAAAGCAAGAAGAATATGAATATCCTATCCTCCAAAAATAGGATTAAAGAACGAGTTATTCTTCACAGCCTGGATTCCAAAGCAGGTTTAGAGAAAAGCGCGTGCTTAAATATATAAATGTATGGTAATATAAAGCTAAAATAAAATGTAAAAATCCCCTTTAATGTGGGCTGAATTAAAACAAAGCAAATCGATGTAAGAACTGATGCTTTGTGTGCAATTTGTTATGCATTTATTTTCCTTACACGTATATTTATTTCGAAGATAACATTATCATAGCTCGGCGCAACTAGTGAGTGTTGTTTATGAAATACAAGTTAAACAATAAAATACAAGATGCAACCAATACCAATACAATACAATAATTGAGTCACGCTCTATGGCTTTTCTGGTGATAAATTGTCTCATGAAACCCTGTGAACGAAAGAGAAGCAAACGGATGACCACTATCCAAAGCCTCGTCAATATAAAAAGGTGCTGGCAGAAGCAGATCATCATTCAGTTGAGGATCTCCAGTCGTGCAGTACATTCAATCAGTAGGCAGACATGAAGGTAAGCATCCGCCGTGAAGACAATCCATCGCAGAAGGAATCTCACGAAAAGGGCTTTTCTTCCAGGCGTTCATTGTGTTCTCTATGGCCCTGGCCCTTGCCAGCGCGGCGGCAGTCGATGATTCCAAGAAGGAAAAGCGCGGACTGTGGGAGCTGGGATCGTCCCAACAGGAATCGTACGAGACCTACGGCTACGACCATCAGCAGTCTCACGGATACTATGGTAACGACTACTCCGAGAAGGAAGTGAAGCAGATCATCACCAAGAAGGTCCCAGTTCCATACCCAGTTGAGGTCGAGAAGCACGTCCCAGTCGAAGTGAAGGTCCCATACCCAGTTGAGGTTGAGAAGAAGGTCCCGGTCGTCGTCGAGAAGAAGGTTCCAGTGTACGTGGAGAAGAAATACCCAGTGCACGTTGACCGTCCATACCCAGTGGAAGTGAAGTACCCAGTCCATGTGCCAGTTTACCAGAAGGAATACGTCGAGGTTCCGAAGCCATACGCAGTTCATGTCGATAAGCCCTACCCAGTGTACGTGAAGGAGCCAGTGTACGTCGAGAAGCCAGTCCCGTTCACTGTTCTCGTGAAGAAGGAGCACAAGAAGTCATTCTTCGGTTGAATCTTAAATATACCATGTTGAGTTGAATATCCTGTGTTTTCTATATATAGTTGATTATTGATTTTATTTATTAGTAACTGTGAAGGTTCTCTTCTTCTACTACTTTTGTGATTTTGAAACAACGGGCGCTTTTCTCCTGGTATTGTTGGCTACTTTCCGCTTCTACATGTGCCATGGATCATTTCAAAAAGTAGTTATCTTATCTTAGTTACTTGACTCGTACGGTTGTTTAATATTCACAATGAGTGCCCATTTTGTAGAATTGGGAATCCATCGGTGAAGCTTTGATTTAACAAGAAAAATAGATCTTGTTTAAATATTCATGCATACTATTAATCTTATTTATTGGAAGGAAAATTTCAGTTGAATGTTCATGATGAATGAATGTTATATATTATATTATATACATCAGGCGACCAAACTACGATAAAACCGCTGTTGTTTAGCATAGCCTTATTTAATTTTTTTCTTCTTTCTAAGCATTTGTGGTCTTTTTGAAGCTGGTTACAATAATGACAGATGGGTTTGATCGGCTATCTTAGTACAGTTAACTATATTTCATGCATAGTATCTAACAAAATTGCAACTATACTTCTTCATTGGTACATTTCTATCAAGCTTTCCAATAGAGATACTTATGTCAACATAGTTACATACAATGTCAGAATTGGTTACGAGAAAAATTTTATTCCTCAAGAACTTCTTGAAATTTTAATTTTAAATAAAAATATTCTGAGAACTCAATATTTACCAATAAAAATATATTGATTTAGAGTTAAACATAGCTGGCCTTCATTGGTTCATTGGAATTTTATGAATTAAAATTTTACAACAGCTCAATCGTCATACAGCATTACACATGTAATGCGATGAATGTAAGCGCATAGCAAAAACATATGAAATTAGTGTTGACCTTGCATGTGATAGGCAACGTCGACGTCAAGTCGATTTACAAAACTGCTACAAGATTAATGGTGCACCGGAAGGTGTAAATGGGTTCATAGCTATCCACATCAGCCGAGCCAACTGTAACGGAAGTTCAAAGTACTGCAAGATCCACCTTGCCACAGAAAGTTATCCACCGACGCAAATGCAATCGGTGACTCGTACTGTTAGGTAAGGTTTAGTGTCAACGCATCAGCGACCTCAATGGAAAGACCCAGTATCGGTCAATACCCCTCGTGACAGGAGCCTGGTGGCCGCATGAATTGGGTTCGGTCGGATGCGTTTTCCATCAAGATGGGGCCATCCTCCCCACACTGGGCGATGGGTGCGATAAACTTTTCCTTTCTCGTCAATTTTCTCTGTTCGTTGAAAATAAAAGAGGTGAAACAAAATAAAGCTAACCCCCTTTATTAGGAATAACGATGTGATGCGACCGGAGTGGCGACTAATTGCGCAAAGGTGCAAACGTGTGCGGTAACTTATTTAGGTTTTTTTCGAAGGGGCACTTTTGATGTTCACCAACAACAGATGAGGAAGAAGAGAGCGAGTCGACTTGGGTGGAGACGGTCGGTATAAAAGATGCTCACCGTCGACCAAAGCAGTATCATTCGGTTGTGATCGTTCACTGGTAGCACGTAGACGGTAGACACCAAATATCGGTAGGCAGACATGAAGGTAAGTATTGAAGTTATAGTTGAAAGATGGCCAAGGCAAGGAACCGATCGTTACTTAAATTTGATCTTATTCCAGGCGTTCATTGTGTTCTCTATGGCCCTGGCCCTTGCCAGCGCGGCGGCAGTCGATGATTCCAAGAAGGAAAAGCGTGGACTGTGGGAGCTGGGATCGTCCCAACAGGAATCGTACGAGACCTACGGCTATGACCATCAGCAGTCTCACGGATACTACGGTAACGACTACTCCGAGAAGGAAGTGAAGCAGATCATCACCAAGAAGGTCCCGGTTCCGTACCCAGTTGAGGTCGAAAAGCACGTCCCAGTCGAAGTGAAGGTCCCATACCCAGTTGAGGTTGAGAAGAAGGTCCCGGTCGTCGTCGAGAAGAAGGTTCCAGTGTACGTGGAGAAGAAATACCCAGTGCACGTTGACCGTCCATACCCAGTGGAAGTGAAGTACCCAGTCCATGTGCCAGTTTACCAGAAGGAATACGTCGAGGTCCCGAAGCCATACGCAGTTCATGTCGATAAGCCCTACCCAGTGTACGTGAAGGAGCCAGTGTACGTCGAGAAGCCAGTCCCGTTCACTGTTCTCGTGAAGAAGGAGCATAAGAAGCCATTCTGGGGCTAATTTTGTGAGTTGCGAATGATGTTGGATTGTGCAATACACTAGTTGATCTAAAATTATTCTCTTCTGTTTTCTATTTATTATTGAACGCATCCAAAGCACACACTGGTGAGCACGGTGACAATATGTATTCCATGAGCATGCCCAAAAGTGATCTAGTTACCTACATTCTGCAAGCCACGCAATGTTTAGTTGCCAGGGAGACGGGCAAGAGTGCAGTACATAATTAATGGGTTGATTTAATTTTGGTAGTAAATTTTCTAACCCGGTTAGGATATGTCCTATTTGGAGGTAAATTCCTGTTGAAAGGGAGAAGGAGGACCATTCGTCCCAATGTTGTTTATTTCTTTTATTACAGCAAACTCCCATTAAGGTCTACTACATTGAAAACTATTAAACGTGTAAGATTTACTGTAAAGAGTCTCTCTGTCTCTGAGTACGAAACCCGATTGGATCCATTATGCATTAAAATGCATATGTGGCCTTGGTGGTTAGCCCTTTTCAAGATGCTGTCTCGTTTTGACTTTCCTCCTTCTCTGTGATGTTTTTTTTTTATATTGTTGGTTCAATGTACTCCGCCTACTCGACGGCCTAATTCCGCAGTAGCACATCTGCCATGTTCGTGGGCTGTGAGCCCGATTATTATCCCCCTCCACTCCCGCCTTCGCTAGGATTATGTGCACGGGGCTTTTCGCATGTTCCTCATGACGAGGAATAAAGCAAATTGAAAATAACTGCTCACTCCCCGAAAATGGGTTTGCCGTGTCTGGGCGGCCAGCTGCCAAATGAATGCAGACTGTGCAGCAGTGTTCCGGTTTTTCGTCTAATGAGCTGGCCGCAGCAGTGTGCAAGGCCCGGGTACGTACGTGATGGATGGTGCACATCGTTTTGGTAGTTGTCACTGCAGCAGCGGCAACTGCCCTATAACTGCCCCTCTCCCCCTCCCCCCCCCCCTCTGTTCGCCGATTCGTCATCATCCCTGTGTGACTTAGTAGTTGCCATGTTGGCTGTCAACGATGTGGCCCGCTTCATGTGAGAGGATGAAATTATTCATAACCATACAACTTATGGCCGTTCGTTCCCTGCTGAGGAAAGTTTTTGTTTTCTTGTCTGTGTTGTTTTGTGTCCCACTGTTTGAGGTTGCTCTTCGCTCTTTAAGTTTGTGATATGTTGTGTGTATGTCTGAGGGTTTTCGTAGAAAGAAACCGGGGTTGAGTTTAGTTTACCGAGTGACATAAAGAGCGTGATCCGTGACATTTGAAAGTCGTTAGTTGTCAGTTTATTAATCATGTACCTCCACCAGAATGGGATGTTTGATGTGCAGATGCTTGCTACTTGGCGCTGTTTTCGTAGTTCTCACTAAGGGGGAACAGTCCGGATGGGATTTGAACCCAGGTTCTACCGTGTAAAGACAGCAGAGCTATCATATTTTTACTTTTTTCAAAATAAATACTATCAACTTTCCTTCAGTATGAGTGAATAAGAGAAAAAATTTCTTATGGTCCTCTTGGATTATCCAGAGAAAATATTGCTAGCCTCTATTTGGAAAAAGGTAACACTGGTAGAAAGGATCATCTTTGCGCAATGTCCAAAACGACACCCGGAACGGTTGTCCAAAATTATTCAAAACGCTGTTGGTATCGTAGGCAGACCGCGGAGAAACCGAGAGGCAGAAAACCGGAACGGAATATTGATGGTTATTGATGTGTCAGGAATTATTATGATTATCTATCATGAATATGTATTCGAATCCGGTGGGGAAATCGCCTTCAGCCAACACGTCCCGATTGGAGCTGCTTCATTTCTCACCACAGGATGACGAACGGGTGATGAGACAGAGGATGCACGATGGTTGGGCGAAGCGTACCAAGAGGAAAGGCGGGAAAAGACAAAAGAAAAGCACCAATAACGGCTCGAAACGATTCCATTTACCGAAACAGGAAGGAAACCAGCTCGGTTTCATGTTTTACTGAGTTTGTACGCTTCCGTTTCGCCTCACGCGTCTAGCGTCCTGGTACACGTTTGATATTATTTAAATCCTTCGCGTCCGTTCGGAGAACGTTTTTTGGCTGTGGCATGTTTTTTTTTCTTGTCATGAATCCGATGGTAGGAAATTCGGGCCAAATTCCAACTTAAAGATGAAGATAAAACACAAAATGCGCGAAAGCCGGTCGTGAAATGTCGAACGACACCGGTAAGAAAGCTTCGCAGATGTCAATGATGGAGTTTTGGAGGACAGTTTTTTGTTGTTGTGTATCCTTCCACCCATAATGCTGCTTTTAGCAGGGTGCACTTTGCGAATAGGGTCGATTATGGTGATCCAATATCGATTCCGTTGATTCCAGTTTCTCAACACACTTTCGGTGGTACACAAAAGCGCTTGCATGAAATGCTGCTACAAAGCGCGATCGGAGGCACGTTTTGTGATCATTTTTGTGGCTTTTAGGTGCAAACACACGTGGCTAAACGAATCCACGGGAAGCTACTACCTATCGAGGGGGGCGAAGTTTAGAGGGAACGGACTGTTCGAAGCAATCGTTGTGAAATTTATGCGATCACTAAAGTGTATTGGAACGAAAAGTCCACGGAGTGTTAGTGATAAGCATTCGAGAATATCTAAACGGTGTATTCCTATCTAAAATGAATTTCGTTGCGTGTTGAAGCTTATCGAGCAAAGTTCTTAGTGAAAGTGGTTCAAAAATATACCGAATTCGATGGAAGTCAGCGTCCTTCAAGCTGTGCGTCGCTTCGACAAACAAAGCACAAATTGCTCGTCTAGACGAGAGTCAATTACAATTAGATCTGCCGGAATGATCGTGGAGAAAAAATGAAGAAGTGCTCTTCTTTAGAGATATTGTTTTAATATGAAAATCCATAAAATTTAATTTCCTCGGGGACTTTTTATCGTATCATTCTACCCTCGCACTCGCTCGGTACCGTCCTGCTCCCACCTCGGGCCGGCGTTTATCCCGCTAGCGTTCTGGGTTCGTTAGTTCCAGCGCTTAGGCCGAAGTGAAATAGCTTGCCCAAGGGTGAAATGAGCTTGCCCGTATTGCCAGCGTTTATGAGTGAACGAGACGGAAGGGCAGGAAAAAGTGGTCCATTCCTGCGCTTCGAACTGTGGTGGAACGTAACGAGCAATCTGTGCCAATAATGGCTGTTGTTTGCGATGAAACTGGAACACGGCGAATCTCCGGAGGATTGTCCAGAGGAGGAGGAGGTCCACTCGCACTCGTTCCATCTGTCGTATCTGTCGTAGGCATTAGAGGCCACGGTTGGTTCGAAAGCCTGAGGGAACAGCCGGAGCACGACACGAATCCGTGCCTGTTCCGGCGAGAAGTTTTTTTTTCACCTCCCATAAATACATTTGTCTCGTCTTGTGCGTTTGTTCCGCTTGGGGTGAAAGACGCGTAAAATGGGGATATAAACCTGATTTTGAAACGGCATCTCTAGACCCCTAGAAAGATGTTGGTTGGAGGAACTTTTTCGCAGGAAAAGAAGCTAAGATGCGTATTATTGTTAAAGCAATTTTCCGACCAGACGACCTCATACGCAGCTTAAATAAATCATATTTTGTCCAGCGGAAAAGCGAAACGAGGGTTTTCCTACTGTTTTCCATCAACGGAAAAAGATGTGAAAATTAGCTTCAAATGGTGCTACAGTGATAAGCTTGGGCGAGCGCAGGAGATAAGCTTAAAAGCTCGTTTTCTTTCCTCCGTTAGATCCTGCGAGATGAAGTGGAAATTCTTCAATGCTTCCGTAGTTGTAATACATGAGTAAAACAACATAAACAAAACAAAACACTACCCATAGTTTTCGTAACCCACCCGAAAAAAAACATGAAATAAATTGAAAAAAACTGGTTACAGTTTCTCCCGCTGAACTGGTACAATAACAGTTGAGCGAAGAAAAACTGTATGCGGTTAAAAGTTGTAACAAAATAACTCATGTCATTTGTCATCCATTGCAGGATGGAAAGGCAGCTCCGAGAAGGAGCCAAGAGTTGCAAACCACATTTCCCGTATCAAGGATGCAGTTACAACTGCATCCGCGAAATTGTACTGAGCACAACGGTGAAGAAAGCAATACATACAGCACAAACTACCGGGTTTTTTGGTCGCTGTATTGGCATCCCAGTGTAATGGGGTCGGGGTTCTCCAGCGTTTCCGATGCTGGCAACGATCGGCGTCGTCAGACCGCGAAACCGCGCCGAAGTGGTGGCCCCTTTCGGAAAAGGAATGTTTTACTAGCAATCCTTTTGTAAGGGAATGAAAATTCTTCGCCCTTTCGCTTGTAATCGATGCGCTTGTGTGGGTTGTAAGTCAGCTCTGTTTGTGGTTGACTTTCGAGTGGCCAGAAAAAAAAACGGAACACTTTCCATCATGACAAAAATGGACGGATAGAACGTCGCATGGTTTGGTTTAGTGTGAAGCTTTATCGCTGCACAAGAATGTACGGTTGCAGGATGTTTATTTGTTTTTATTTATTTAATGGTATTTGATTGCTCTATACAATCCATCTCTAACACTTTTACACAACAATCTTCTGATTGAAGGAAGTTTGACACTCTTCGCGATATTGTTCCGTAGCTTGCTCTCAGTGTAACGGATGAAAAATTGCAGCCATCTTTCACCGGTGGCACAGGTACTTCCCGAAAGCGAACTGCGTAGGTTAAGCGTCGGTAGCTGGCTCTTCCGCTTTCAGACATTCCTTGTGATTGATGGGTGTTTGCCTAGCTGTGTTCTACGGTTCTCACCTGGGCGTGAAAGTGTGCCTTTTAAAAGCTTGAATGTATTATCCGTGCAAAAGGTTGATCATTGCCCACACTTAACACCAACGCTGCTACATCACGGTGCCATTTACTAATCTTCGTCGGTACTTTAGGTTTTGTGTTTGTTTTAAAATAAGATCAAGATAATTGTGAAACAGAGTGCGAGAGAGCATGATGCTGCCCAACGGTTGATATTTAAATTTAAATGGAAAACCCCCATAAACTTTCTTCTCTGTTTGTTGGCGGTCTCTCCCTGTATTTTCCAGTAGAAGCGCATTTGTCTTTCAGCGATCATCAGCGAACCTGGCACCATCCTTCATCGACCCGGCAGTCGGCTTCTCGTCCTGTCGTTTCTTAATTTTTCATTACTTCATTTAAATGCGGTATTATTTATTTCCACCCAAGACTCCCGGGCCGGCTGATGAATTGTGGTGTTTGTTTTTGCGCGCTTTTTCCTTGCCGCCCGGTGTGCGCAATTTAGCACTTGCATTTTTCACTTGCAGCTTGGCTCACCCTGACTACTGACGGTAGCGACGACGACGACGCCGACGATGATGATGATGCCCCCCGTATCATGGTTGCTGATGATAATGGAGGTGTCGATGATGCTCCATTGACGCAGTGATGCTTGAGCGGTAGGATCTCGTTTTTGTTGGAGTGTGCGCCATTGTAGCTTTTTTTCCTACCCTTTTCTTTGGGACCGTTGGGTTGATGAGGAATGCGCTTTTTCCACGAACCGGGTGACGGGCGTGAGATGCAGCACCTTCAAAATCTACTCCAATGCTTCTATTTTCTGTTCTTACGTATGCATGCATTATGTATTACGTATGTTAATAATGTTACACCATTTCACGAACCACTTAAACGGAACTAATAAAGCTTCACTTGATCCGTTTGTACGTACGAATCAATTCATTATATTGGTTCACTTTCGAGTAAACATTACGAAATCATAGCCAATTTTCGAACAACGCATGATTTGTTTTGCCCGTTAAAGGACACCCACCGCTTGTTTAATCTTGTGTCTCTCCTCTGCCGGAGTTCCATTCGTTGTCGCTGTCGCTGTGAGGCTGTTGTTCCGATGCATAGTAAAATATTGCAGCAGCAGCCCAGTAAAAATCAAAATAAAATCATATATCACCCACCACCACGCGTGACGCCATTCGGCATGGGAAACCATGGGAAAATGTTTTCCCAAAGAGTCTACCGGATACTCGGCACATATTATCTGCTTGGGAAGGAAAATGGAGTATTTTTTGTTTGTTTTTCTTCCTGCGTTTTGCCATAGTCCACTGAAAGCGCACATTAACCAGAGGACTGAAGCGCACAACATTGGCATCATCTGCCGATACATTAATCATTGAATAAATTAAATAATGATAAAACATTCATAAAACGCCTTCCGTGGTGCCGAAACCGTGGAGCGACAGAGGATTCGCCGTTTGTTCACATGCGCTGTTTGTAAACTTTGACAAGTGGGATGTTGTTGGTGATTGGAGTCATTGGGGTGGTGGGGCCGTACGCAATTTTATCGGTTAACATGTGTGTTTTTCGTGTTTGGGGTAAATATGCAGGACATTGCACGGTCGGGAAGAGTATTGCTAGATGAAGAATAAAAATTGCGGAGAATAGTACAACTTTCTCTACCGAGTATGTCCAGGATACGGGACATTATAAGCAGGAATGTACCGTTTGTTGAAACGCCTTTTGAGGGAGTGACAATAAGGCTAAAGTCATAATAATATATTATAAATAAATTCGTACCACGGCTTGGGCTACTAAAAACAGTGCTACCGCTTCGTTGATCCAGCACGAGATGGCGCTGTGTGACGAGAGTTGGACCTGGCTGAGATCAGGACGCAATCAACGCAAATCAAACTAAGAACAGTTTGCGCATCGTGCAAGCCACGTGCTTTGCCCACTGATAAGATGCCGCCATATCGATTATGGAGAAAGTGGGAGAGAGCAAATCTGTCACAGAGAGAACGATCGAGAACTGTCATTCGGGAGAGCGCGATCAGTCATTCTAGTGCGTGTGCCAGTGAAGCGTCCTTTCCGTGTGACTCCGAAGAAAATGCATAAATTACTATAAAATATAGTGAATTTTAGCTTAAAACCACTTACATTAGTGAGATTTATACCTCGGGTGTCTAGTGTGCGAAGATGAATGAAGATTAAAGCAGTGCTAATGGCAGAAAAAGCCGAAAAAAATCATCCCAAAAACCCACGCGGGGAATGTAAGAAGAAGAAAGCCAAAAACTCATTTTTGCACCCGCGCGACTTTCGTTTGTGTTAGTTTAATTTGTTCTTCTTCTGTGTGTTTGTTTCGGTGTCGACTTTCGATGCATCCGTCGTAAATTGGCGCCTAATCAAAGGTGATTCATCCAAGAGGCTTTACTGCTTGCGATTTTCGGCTTTCCACTGGCGTGTGCTGAACTCGTGGCTTGTCTTGTTGGTCTTTGGTGGACCGATCGCGGTCATAAAAGCAAACGAGAGAAATCGTTTAGTGTACCCCTTTGCTAAAGCACGCAGCTTTACCAAATTGCTTCAGTGGTTCGTAATTAATTCAATTTGGATCCGATTCGCTCGACCGATGCATCTATTTACATTTTGCTGTGATTTTACTCGTGCGGGATTTTACTCGGGTTAGTGCGTTTTCGGTGTGTTTCGTTTGTGTTTCTGTGTGTATGTGCGTGTGTTGAATCGTGAAGGTTTTCCAAGAGGTTGACCTGACCAACCACAACGTGATGTGTCCTAGTGTAGTATTAAGTAATATCAAGTGATTGGAAAAAAGTATGACTCGGTGACTCGGTTTAAGTGGGAATTTAGCGAATACCAGACGTGTCCGTCAACCAATCATTCGACCAAACGAATTTCGAACGGAAAACCCCGGTAAGTAAAACCTATTTTTCCGTGGAACACTGGAACACGACCCAATACTGCCATTTAAATCTAAACTAAAACCATAAATGTAATTCTTCAACCGTGATTTCCAAATTCATATCACGGATTAAGTGGACAGCAGAAAGAGAGAAAAACTCTATCGGAAAAAATACCACGACTCCACCGATGCTTGGCGTGCTATTGTGTGGTACAATTTTTCAAAGCTTGTGAAAATCACCGAGTACTGATGGTAATTAAAAATAAATAATGAATGAAAAATTGAGCCGCAGCAGGAAACTGGAATGGTCGAGCGACACGTTTTTTTTTGCCCCCCCCGGGCGGTGGTAAAGTGAAAATGCAAGTACAGAACGGTGCACAAATCATCCAACCCTTCCTCTCCCCAGTCAGCTATTGACCACACTTCTCCCGATGCTTCCGATGCTGGCACAACGGTCTGGGTGGTGCCTACGCATTTCGCAAGCAAAAATGGAAGTTTAATTACTGACCGAACGAAAAACTGGACTCTCACGTATCCCCGAGAGCGGGCGCGTGTGTGTACTACCCCGAGATGCTTGCAGAAAGGTTTTGTTTGCATCCGTTTTATGTATATGTTGTGCACTCCAAGTGGGTGGAGGTTGTTGTTTTTTTTTGTTCTGTCGCTTTTACCGAGGTTTGTGTGCGCTCAAGGACTGGACAGGAAGTCCGGGCCCAGGCCAGGGAGCAGCAAAAAATAAAAAAATAAAAGGTAAACAAAAAACGTAGCTCGAAACTGGCCCCTAAAAAGAATAATTGAAAAGCTTGCCCTCGAAAACGTGCAAAAACAGGAAAAGCATAACATACGAGCGCTGGTCCTCTTCAAAACAGCATAAATCATTTCGAGCTAAGAGATGAGCCAAATGAGCCTTCCCATAAGTTGCTCCGGAATGGGTTGGTGTGGCTGCACAGGTGTGTGTAGGTTTGTGTGTTTGCATTATGTTGCAGTGGGTTTTTGGGGAATTTCTGTGCAAACAGATGTGATGCTACTTCTGGCGGGAAAAAGTTCAAAGATCGGTTTTGTGGGTGAGGACCACTGAAGTGGAATGAAATGGGGAGAGCGAGAGAGAGCGACGTTTTACAGCTGCTTTACAGCATTTGGAGTATGTGTATTTACTTTTCCCGAAACGCGCACAAGAGGTTCAAATGTTTTATCTTCATTTAAAGCAAAGCATTGGCATCCTAAAAACGAATCAGGTAGGGTAGGGTTTAATTTATACTACACTGAAGGTTAAGCTAAAGCTCTGGCTATAAATGCACACGAAAAGGATGAAGTAAAATGGTGTCAATTTTCGATTATGGAACGTTACGGCCATCTATTCCGATCCCTTCACCATCGACGAGAGATGTATTAGTCTGTCCGAAATCGAGCCCTTTCGAGCTCGGTTCTGTGCCACCCTGTTCTTAGCCACTTCCTGCTGGCCATCGTCGCTAGTAGTCGATAATGGAAATCCAATCAGCTGAAGCACCGGATGCAATCGAGCAACGAGCGGTGTATCGATTTGCGGAAGCCGAATCACCCTTCTCGAAAAGCTCAACGAAACGCTAGCCCTCCAACTGTCGACGAGGAATGCTAGAGAAGGGCAGAGGATGCGGCAGCTCACTCACTATTCCACCACACTTTATGGCAAGAAACAACCATCCCTCCGCAACAGCAGCAGCACAACAAAGTTGCATGAATTAAATAACACCGAGCTTTGGTGCGAATTGCGGTGATGGTGGTATCACGGTGGTGTATAGGTGTAGATCAAGTGCTCATCCTAAATGGAAATGAGAACCCGAATTGAATCGCGATAACTGAAGGGTTGAATCACTCACTAAAAGTATATTGTTCCATCCATGGACTCCACCGAGCATTCTTTGATCCCTTCATCTCATCCCCTTTACCAACGAGACAGTGAGAAACTAATCCGCATCAATGCCGGCTGTTCGGCAAGGAATCGTAGTTTTAGATATCTTGCAACCATCATGGTCTGTGCTACTGATCGAAACCGCCAGCGAAGAACACCAAATCTCTTCCCAAATTGTGGTGGTAGAGCTTTTCTCAATAAGCCCAACGTATTTGGACGCCTTTTGTCGGTGGCATTCTTCTTTCTTTTGGGCTCGATACGAAATGGCTCATTTTTCCCAAGAAAAGCAAAACCTTCGTTGAAATCGAGCTCCTCCTCGATTTCAGCTGCTCGATTGGTTGGGCAAATGCTTACCAAAGCGTTTTTGGGTGATTGCGATCCGTTTTTAAAGCACCTAATCACGTTGTCGCATCGAACCCCGGTGACTGTCATCAGTGTATCTATGCGTGGCCGTGGTGGTGGTGGTGGTGGTGGGGAAAAGTTTCCCCATCGGTTCATCATCACCGTGAAGCACACCGGTGAATCTGCGTGGGCTCTACAGGTTTTGATGATTTCCCGTGCGATTTTGGTGTAATTTCTAGAATGGTTCGTGTTTGAATTTTTGGCAGCAGCAGTGAAGGTGCGCTGTTGGTTGCAATATAGCACCACACCGATAGGAAATAGATTGTCGATCTAATCAACTTTATGCTTATTAACATCCATTTCCTGTGAAACGGTTTCTCGTGGGAAATGTTGCTCTGTACACTATGCTATTAAGTGATATTTATAGCAGGAGGATGAGTTTTTGTGAGGTAATTATCGTAGCATCACTTGCAATCAGCAATTTTGATTTACAAAATTTAAAATCATTGTTTCTAAAAGCTTCAAAAAAGTCTTTAAATTCCCCGTAGAGAAATGGAAAGAGACACATTGCATACTTTGAGGCGCTTCAGAAAATTCAAAATACAAATCAACAGAATGGCTGCAGTAGTGCACTAATGCACTAACGCTGATAGCGCTCTAGTAACAAAAGTCATGTTTACGCTTGACATTCAATTGACTGAAGCATACAATTAAAGCTTCATCGTTGAAACAAAGCCACACATTGGCCTCTAAAACACACACACACACTCCATAGTGTTCTTTTCGATCTAACGCGTTCGTCGGTAATTTGCTCATTAGCTGTTTGCTAATCTACTCTCGATTCAACGTTCACTGATCAATGGCTTTTTGTCACTAGCGCGCAGAGCACTCCATTGTAATTGTACAATTCAATTATAATTAAATTATGCTACGATAGATTGAAACATAAAATTCGCGCCATGAACAACGATGGGATGGTGTAATAGAAGGAGCGACAAAAAAAAATGGAGCTTACCACACGTTCAGTGAAGCATTTAATTCAATAAAATATGAAATTATTAATGTGGCATAAATTAAATTCACCTGCTGGGAGCGTGTCCATCATGTTCTGGATTGGGACGTTTTGCTGAAAAGTTACAAAAAAGCATATGGTATTGGAATTAAGCTCGTCCAGCTGTGTATGTTTAAATCAGATGATTTTTTTCCAAATACAAGTTGTGTGATCAATTTACAAACACTTTCGGATGGTCAAACGAGAGGAAGGAAGAGGAAAACGAACAGCCAATAATTATGATACAATTTGTTTTATTTTTTTGATTTTTCGTGGTAGACTTTTCCTGGTAAGTCCATTTGACTTTTGTTAAGATTAGTAGCTGTTGTTTCCTTTCTTAAATGACGCACTCGGTTACATTTCATTTTCATTGCTGCTGTTTTTTTGCTACAATCTTACAAAAAATTCGTCAAGACTGTCCCTTCTCAACACTATTAGTATTTTTTATGCTTAGTATGGTGTTAGTGAGCTGCTTGTGTGTTTTTGTTTTTTTTTTCAAATTTCAAAGAGAAAAAAGATTCACATTACAATTTGGAATTTGTTTCCAGTTTTCCTTCACTTCTTTTTCCCACCATTGTTTCAATCATTCACTACATACATTTTGTTCTAATTGCCTCAAAAGTGATTACAAATGAGTTGGATTTTATCGCTCGAAGAGTTGAATTTTTTTGCCAAAAAGGTGTGTAATACACACGCGTTTTGCAATGTACTTCCTTTTCAAACGACCCAAATTTCCCTTTCCGTTCAACATTCAACAAAAACTCGAAATACTTGATCAATTTTCACTTGCTTTCGTATCGGAACCAGTGGGTGAAACATTGAGATGTGTTTTTTTTGATTCTGTTGTTTCCTAGTACATCGGGATTTTCCTATTTTTCTTACTCTGTCCTCTATCTCGCGTTCATTTTCTCCAGACTTTAAGCTTTCAATGAGTTTACATCAACATGGAACATGTTTACACCTCGTACACTTTTCAGCTTTTTTGTGTGACTGAACTGGCCTGGCGGGCGAGCTGCACTGACTGACGGAGCTCTTTTGCTCTCGGTTCATACTTAAAGTACAACTTTGGTTTCTTTCTTCCTCATCGCAACTGACCAGTAAAATGGTGTATGTGTGTTTTTCCTTTTTTGTTCCGTTGTACAACGTGTTTTGATCTTTAGGTTATTGATTCCTCAGCCTTGTTTTGACCTTCGCCTCTCACTTGGCTGGCGTTTTCCTCCATTCGATTGGCCGGTACAGATAACGGCAGTTTGGTGGTGGAAAACCCCAAGGTTTGAACTATTATCATCTGCTGTCAGGATTCTACAGTTTTTGTTTTTTTGCTGTTCTACATATCACTATAAAGTTCATGTACACTTACACACAAACACACGCACACAGACAAAAACACATACAGAATCCAAAGGGGTGAGTTCTAGAAGTTCAACACGCGAACCACAAAGTCTCCCCGACGGAGTGGAACTGATGTCTTGTTTCGTCTTTTGCATATGTACTTATTATTCATTAGTTTGTAAAGGTACCGTTCCTCTCAGATGCACTTCCTTCGCTTGGCAAACGAGGGAACTCGCGATGAGTTTGTGTGTGACATTGTGAAGAAGTAAGGAGTAAGAAAATGGAGAGTCGATTTACAGATAGCGATTGGTTCGATTAGGAAAGATCAATCTTGTTTTATCCTACATGCCAAACTGTGATCCTTTTAATATCAGGCTCGATCGTTTGCGAGACAAGAGAAATTATGCTATGAATGTGTAATTTGATATGATTCTACGAAACGGTTTGCAAAGATCGTCTCGATTCCATCCATCATGCGTCCGGCGAGCGAGAGAGTGAGAGTCCAAATAAAAAGGAATCAGTTTGTTTAGGGGCGTTCGTACACGTTGAACGGTTCTATGCACGACAAGGTGCACGGAACGGTTGCTGAAAAGCGTAGCATTGATTATGCTGATGTTTTCTGAGAGGGCTCCATGCCGTGTAACACATGTTCCCGACGCACGTTACAATGATGGATGGATCCCTTTTTGCATCCTCGCATATGCGTGGAAGAAGGTTTAGGCTTAACAAGAAACGTAAATGGTCAAGGAAGTGAACCATCCCTAGTGAACAGCAGCAGCAGTAGCAGCAATTTTACAAACAGAAACTCAACAATGCGACATGCCGTTTAGTCCGATTCAGCCTATCTGTTCTGTAGTTCTCTTACCTTGTCTTGTTTTGCAATAGTTGTATCGTTTAGCTTCTTGCGAAATATGTTGCACGAAACTTTCCATTTCCCTTCAGCTATTTTTCTTGCAGTCTCTGCTTAGCATTGCTTCGTGTTCGTGTTAACCCCAGGCCGTTTGGGAAGCTCTTATCAATTGCTTGATGATAGTTTTGTTGGTGGATAATTCATTGTCATACTTGGTCGACTTGCTAGTCGATTTACAAATTGCTTTGAATTTATTTAGCATTGTTTTTCCTATTCCTTTTCTGATACAGAATGTTAAGATATGTTTGGGGATTACTTAGGAAGACGGACGCTTGAAAGTAAAATAACGATTAACATTTTCTACGGAACCAATTGGATAGTTTTTCAATAAACTGTGCGTAACGAGCGTGAAATCGGCAGATGAAATTTCTTTTGCGAATAATTTGCCGCGATAGTAATGTCAACAAGAAAAAAGGAGCTAAACCAACCATCCAGAACCAACCAGAATCATCATTTACTTTGAACTTTTGAAGTAACTTTCACTATTCGAGTAGAGTTTTTGTAAAGTGGAATGTAAAATGAGGCAAACCCGTGACCGAGGAAAAGTTTTCCCTACAAATCCTTTTGCTGCTTAGCGTAGAATTAAAATTTTTTAACGAGTACAAGTCAAGTACAAGCAATTCAGTGCATGTTTAAAAATGAAATGAAACATCCTCAATCATGCAAAAGGTAACGATGTTTTCAACTAGATTTAAAAAAAAAGGGTTTGGTTTTCGCAAAGAGATGTTATTATGTTATTATCGACCGAACGAAGGAAAAACCCTACGACGGAAGGACAAAGACACAAAACCGCCCACAGAAAATCATTCTCGTTTCCCGGAAATGTTTCATTTATGCTCGTGGTGCTTTTGGAAATTAGTTTTCCCGTTTTTTTCCTTGTTCTCTAGAACTGACTGGGAATCCAGTGGGGAGCGGACAAAAGATGGGAACAAAAAATCCGCAAAACCGCTTAGTCCTAACAACACACCTCGAGCGTGAAGAGCTGTTTGCGAAAGTTTTCTAATTTCGATACATCAATCAATGGCGTTGCTGTCGCTGCTTGTGTTTCCTTTGGCTTAAAATCGATAATCTCATCGAAGGAGGCGTATGTATACGGGCGAAAAAGACACTGGGCCATGCCGGGCCGGTGCAGGCGATCGAAGTCGAAACTTGGATGCTTCCGCTGTTCGTTGCACAAAAGTCACCACAGCCAGTGGCATGAAATGTACGAAACTGTGGCATTTTTTGAGCGCATTCTGACAGGTAGATCTATCTCCACACACAAGCGCCGCGTGTGCGCCTACGGGAAAAAGTTAGCACAGGGGCTTTGAGCTCGCGTGACGTTAATTTCATCCGTAGATTGACATCGTCGATCAAAGTCTTAAAATTGTACAAACAGATTCATTATGTCAACGGTATACCGGCGGGCAGAATGTATGGGTGGAATGAACCACTGGACTAGAAGAAACGTGGGCGTGAAAACATAAGCTCTACAGTGTGGGTAGGTGTCGAGTTGGGAAACATAAAACCTTATCCATTAAATGGCGATGACAAATGCTTCTATGACGTCGAATACTGGTTAGCTGGGAAGGCTAATCATACACAGAACCGTTGCTAAAGTTTTTGGTTATTGGTAGGAAGAGGCTAATAAGAAAGAATTGTTATAATTATTATGGATGATACTCCATGTTTGAATTTTCATATGTCTCTTCTTTTCAAGCTCTCACTACAAAGTTAATGATTATGATGTTTTCTGTTACAAAACACGTTTTTTTTCTTGAGTACATTCTGTTTTACGCCACGCACAAGCAAGATTTAGCTACCGTTATTCCTTTTATCGTTCTTAACACGCGAAACTCACTGATGCACTTAACCGGTTGAAACATTATTATACTACAAACTAGCACAAACAGAACAAAACTCAACATTTTAATGCTGAATGCAAAACAAACAACAAACGAACCATCTGTTCGGTATGCTATACTATACGGCTTACGAAACAGGTTCGGATGGCCCATCATGCCTACGCAGGAGGACGCAGAATCTCAAGTTGTAAGCTGTTCTCGCGTACGCACGTACATACATACACATACACTATACATTTACAGAGAAAAGCTCCTTACGCGAGCTCGGGCATGTCGGAGTGACTGAATCGGGTGACCCCATATTTACAGATTACATCAAAAAGGACGAGCTTCTGCTTTGTGTCACGAACCGGCGAAGCGAGAGTTGACACACTACCGATGATTCTACAGCCGCAGGAATACTCTACCGGGTCGTACCTGCTGCACTCAGGACAGGGAAGCTCAGTAAAAATGGTAAACAGCTAAACCGGTGTAACACTTCCTCGGATGGCAATGGCCTTATGCCAGGGAGTGTACCTTCGCCGACAGACAGTTGTGAAGCACGAATACAACCGGCTTGGGACAGCACTCCATGTCCAGTTCCTGGTGAAAGGTAGTGAAAAGAGGCAAGATTTGAAATGTTTCAAATGCAGCTCACACATCCGAAACATGGGAATAATCTGGGGGAAACAAGGATGTCTTACCAGTTCCGCGCCGTCCTCCGTGCCGGAGAAGTCGAGGTACAGCAGCTTGTTCCCGTCATCGGCCGATCCTTTCAGCTTGTCGAACGGGAATGTCCAGAGAGCTTTCGAAGCGGGTCCGAGCCCACTGTCTAGCAACGTAAATCCACGGTCCAGGTGTACGATTAATTGACAAGGACGTCCCTGTTGAGTGGTGAGATAAAGGGAACACAAACATCAGACAATGAATTTATATTTCTCTCTTTCAATTCCAAGCGGACGGTCATTAAGTTTGTATGAAGTTTTGAAGTTCTTCATCTACAGCCAATCAAGAGATCCAATCAGACAGTGCTAATCCTTCGTTGCAACTTCTCTCAACGGTCCCGAATCCCGAGTTATAATTATTGGTTCGATTAGCTGTCGTATTTTGTCACCCCCAGTGTAATCGCTTTAGTCGCCGACCAACCGGTCGGTTGAGGTTCCCCCTGCAAATTGACTGCATCCTTCGCACACGTACCACGTGTTCTGGGTGCAATCGCCATCCGCAGCAGTCGCTCCAAAAATAGTTATCGCCCGTGAACGTTTGCCAGCAAAAGTGTGTGCGAGTACGGGATTTAAACGCGTTCTGCTTTTAAATCTTCTAGCCAGGCGCCGGTGATACTAACGAGAGGAAGGAGGGTTTATTGGACACGTCAGGAGGAGCTACTTAAGGGGTGAGGTAAAGGAAGCCAATCGAAAGCTTCCACCATCCCACACACCATGTTTGCCAATTAATAACCGAGGCGGCACCGTGCTTTGGAGCGAAATTCGATTCCGGGATTTTAATCCCGCTTGGCGGAAATTGCAACACTCGTTGCCACTCCGACGCATTTTCTCCCTTGATTTTCTACGAAACACACAACAGGGTGTGAGAGTGCGCGGAAGAGAACGTCAAACCGAGCAGAACGGAAACGGCCGATTAGCTACTAGGCTGGCTGGAGCAGCGCAGACTACGGTTGTGGGAGAAGTTGAATCAGAAAAAACACACACAAAAAAAGGTCGATAGCTTCAATGTCCTAGTGGCAGCAGTAGTGCTCGCTATTCCTGTGCGGCCGTGGTGGTTAGCCGTGGTTCCCAAAACATAGGCGATCTAAATGTGGCTCGTGTCAATAAAGCAGCGCGCGAGCAAGCAACACGGTCAGTTGTGCCAACAAACTCTGCGTAGCTGCTCTACCCGACGCACTCTACGCATGAGACACACGGTCTCTCTTTCACCCCACATCTGATCCGTTTGTATTGCTGAGGGCATTTGGGATTAAGGTGTAGTTACTGCTGCTGTATAGTTACCGACCGACCGACGGGCCCGGTTTGCGTGAAGGCGAACATTTTAATTAAACCGTGGGCCGATAAAGCTTGGAAGCGTGCCACGAGTTTGCTTACCCAAAGGTGATTCGAGAGCGAGGAATTAAAGCAAAATCGATCACGCTTTATGTAACGATTAGCTTGCCATAGACCGTGGCACCACGAGAAGGTGTTGTGAAACATGAGAGCTCTGCATTGAATATTCGTTTACAGATTTAGCGTGAGGCTCGGTGAAATGATAACCGAAGCTATTGAAGTGATAGAAATCGAACCAAATCACTGTTGAATGGTTTCAGTTGTGGAATATGAGTTTAAAGTACTGCAAGCAGCACATAATGTAAGTGTAATCATAAAGGGAATGAATAATTTTGTCCAAATCGTGATGATTTGAACGATTTTAGAACAGGTTTCACTTTGCGCCTAAATGTATGCAATTTGCGTGTAGCATGTATTTTAAACTTGTTAAACGTCCTCAATTCTAGCTATTCTTGCTATTCTACTCACCTGAAATAGGCAACGGAAGGAAAACTCTCGCTGACAGATGATGGCATTATGGCAGCCTTGCACTAAAACGCGGGCCCACGCCGCCATGTCCCGGTTCGTCTCCGACCGTAACCAATGGC
This sequence comes from Anopheles maculipalpis, assembly GCF_943734695.1. Taxonomy (NCBI): domain Eukaryota; kingdom Metazoa; phylum Arthropoda; class Insecta; order Diptera; family Culicidae; genus Anopheles; species Anopheles maculipalpis. Next base: position 97,723,148 of record NC_064871.1, on the reverse strand, counting down.
TAACGACGCCCCGTGTCGTACCGCACCGGATGCAGAATACGCTCGAATGTGTGCTCTAGAAAATGGAAAGAGAAACAAATGAAACGATATAAATGAGCAAACAGAAAACAATATATGAAGGGGCAGAAAAATAAAATAATAAAAAAACAGGGACGATAAATGACTGGGAGCAAAGGGAAACTTTCCGCGAGTGGCGGAAGAAATCCCCTCCCCCCGTGTGTATATTTACCGAGTTGGAACCGACGGTTGATGTGTTGCCTGCACCGGCCAACCGAGTGGCCACCAGGGGACAGCTTTCGAACGGTCTGCTCCATGCTTCCACCGACCAGGGTGCGCTTTCGTACAGGCTGTTCGTACCAAACGGAACAATGGGAAACGAAACATTCAGTATTTGTTGCAGCCAAAGGTTTTAAACACACGTGGGCGCGTGTGGTTGTGTGTAAAATGGCGAATAATAAATGAAACAAACATAGAAAAACTGTACGCGACACAAACCGTCAAGCAGCAACATTGTTGTACGCGTTAGCTTTAGCAAGTTTTCAGCGAAAAATTAAAAACAAACGAAAATCGCAACGGAAAAACGTAACCTGGGTGGATATCTCGCCTGTAATATTTGCGAGACCAAAGTCCGGAATACAATGGGGCAAACAATCCCATCCCTTCTTCCTTCGAACTGGACACAATGTTCTAACCAAACACAAAAGGACAGCATTTGATAAGCGAAGCGACACAAAAGGGACGATCAGTGCTGGGAGAGGGAGAGAGTGGAAAAAATGGGAACGAAATTCTCCACTAGCTGTGCCTCGCTAGCTTCGTAATGAGCTTAGTACTCGCAATATTTCAATTTGCCCTCGAGCAAAAGCGAGAAAATGAAAGTGGAGGGAAATTATTTCAAGATTAGATTCCACCTCGCACACCGATCTCTTCTAACATTCCCCCCTGTAACGGGAGGGGAGCAGGGAGTTGAGACAAGGCATCTTTGGCGAAGCAAAAGTAGCATTAAAAACCCCGAAAAATAGCAATGCAAAGGGAAGACTGTGAGAGGGAACAACAAACGCCAAATGCCGTTGAAGCAACCGGTTTGATGTTAAAGATCCTATTCGCAAGAAAACAGGTCCTTTGCTAGCGTGCTGCTTCCGCTTACGTAGCCGTAGCGTTACGTTTGCTGCAGCTGGTTTTCGTCGTTGTACCGTACTCGATAAAAAAGGCAAGATAAAAATGTACCAAATGAGGCAGCAAAAAAGCTACCTTTTTGCTTGCGACTGGCTAGCGGCAGCTGACAAAAGGCGGGAGAGGAGGGTGGTTTACGCGAAAGGTAAACAGATACGGGCGAACATGCAAGTCAACGCGCAGCAATGTCCATCGTCACCAAGTCGTCGTACCAAGCCGTACAGAAGAGTGCATGAAACGGTCAACATTTGCCCAGTAAATGTTCCAACTTTACGTTCGTCCCCAGAGGGAATGGAACACTTTTTTTCGTAAAGTGCTTCACTTCGAATTGCATTCTCATTACACTTTACATCGCCCAGTGTATGGTGGCGTAGACAAAAAAAAACATTAGTGAAGGAAAATAGCTTCCCTAAAATCGTACAAAATGTCCACACGATGTAGTGGCGCGGCATTTGTGAAGTGCACAGCCGAGTGGTGCAATGAAGCCGGTAGTAAGCTGGCTGGGGGGAGAGAAGCCGGTAGTAAGCTGGCTGGGGGGCAAGAGTGAAGGAAGTTGGCACAAAATAAAAGAAGTCATCCGAAACTTAAACAAAACAAAATACTTGTGTTGACAGTAATTAAGGAAGCATTTCGCCGGCAAAAAAAAGGGACTGTTGCCGTTGTTTTCGTGAGGGATGCTTGAAAAATGTTCCTTTCGCCGTTTCTTATCTCGCGTCCGAGCGGCAGAAACACCGTCTTCTTGGATGCGATGGTCCTGGAATGGCCCTTCTTTATTTGGGTTCGCTATTCTACGACGATAATTAAGCTCTTAGTAGAGGCACTGGCTTCGCCGAAACGCTGTCTTCTTCTTGTTGTGATGCTTGTTGCAAGTCTGAAATGCAATGAATGCAATCTCGGGAGGACTCGTACGCGCAAGTAGATGAAATGATAGAACGTTGTGAACGATGAAGTGTCAAGCTGTGATTTATGCATTGAAGATGGTAGGATGGAATTTGTATTTTAAAGCTGAAACGTGAATGTTTTGGTTGGTGCTTTATGAGTACCATTCAAATGCACTGTAAAATCTTATCGCTTTCAAGAGGACTGTGAAAATGCTTGCTACTAAAAGGCAATTGCCAAAAGTAGGAATAGAAATTTGCGGCTCCGAATTCTAGGCACAGTTCAGTGACATCCTTTCCTTTCGTTCTAATCGATTGGATCGAATAAAAAAAATTGTATCAATAAATTGATTTGATCTTCAAACCTTCATTAACAAGAAGATGAACCATGTTCGAGGCTTGGGATTGTTTCACCTTCAATTAACCTCCAATTTCTGTCCGGTAAGGCTTTTCCTTTCGATTTATCTTAGATTGATTTTTCCTCTTTTTCTATCGTAAATGAAAGCCCCGTCCAAAAGAGGGAAGCTTCACTGGGTGCTGCTTGGTGGAGCCATATTTACATATTTGATTATTCATTCACACCTTCCTGTCCGCTGTCCCGGGCGACGCACCTTCATTATCGCGCCCGTTAGAAAGGGGCGAGTGCGGGATTTATTTGTCACAAAACCAATGAGGGCTGGCTTCCCTCATCCCTTAGCCAGGGTACGTTGGGGCCTTTCTTAGCAAGATCGAAGAAGGATGTCATAGATGAATGCTACTTTTCAACATTATTCACGTTTCCTCAATCTGTGATGGTAAAGCCGATCTCGAGCCGCCAAGCCGCCTACACTGGTTGGGGTTTAGATCCACATCCGTGAGCCCTTTCGGATGGCAATTTATCGCACCGTTTGCACGACAAACTTTCAAATTCCTACAGCCCAGGCACAGGAAGGAGCCCGGGTTTGTTGAATTACCCTGAGACCCCAGTAAAGTAAATGTGTCCTGATTGGAGGTGGTTTTTCGCGTGCTACGAAATTTCCCGGTAGATGGCGATTACAATTTCCTTTTCCGGTTTAGGGAAGCGAACAGGTGAAGCAATGCTGGTGATGGTGGTGCGTAGTTTTGATTCATGTAAACGGTTGTTGATTAAAATCAGACCACAATTTAGATTTTGTTGTTAATTTTCTCTAGCACGGTCGTTTCAACCAGCTTGACGTGATAGAGAAATAGGGATAGATTTATGTTGTAAAAAATATTTTACTAGTTCTTGTGGTTTAATTTTTCTTTGAATTTAATATAGGGAGAGAAATGCTTAGAAAAGCGTATATTACATTACCTTGCAGGAATTTGAACTATTAATTGTTGATAAAGCACTTCAGGACCGTTTCCAATTAAAATATCATTGCATACTAATGATCAAATATTAGATTTTACCTTGTACAACCACTTCGGTGCACGCTGGTTTCGCTGGAAATGGTTGGGAATGGAATGTGAAGGATTGTGACATTGTTGGCTACCGCCAGCATCAAACAAGTTCCATTTCGTTTGTCAATTAGAAAACCATTCAACTCGAAGGATAACCCCAAAACAATACACACTCGAAATGCTTCGGTTCATGCCATTGCGCCACCGAGCTGCCACTGGGACGTGGGGAATGGACCAGAAGAAAATCAAATTAATCATTTCTCGTTCGAGGTTCCAGGACTAGCTTTGAATTTGAGCATCATCTGCGTACTGCGGAGGAGAGCACCATTATCTTTTACGAGTACATGCAGGGTGGCCACCACCGCCCTTTGGCTGATGTCGTGGTGTGCCAACTACATTCCATGAATTGATATTAGTTTAGACATGCTTGATTCCGAGGTTCCTTAATCAAGCTGACAGTGAACCTTTCTTCGTGAGGGTGAGGTTGAGGGTGATTTTCGTTCTCTCTTCGTAATGAAGATACGACTGCAAGCAACCGTTTCTCAGCTCTTGCATTACCGTATGGTCGTTGTGGACAATTACGAATTCATCCCTCTCAACCAGGACACCATTCGGTGTTATCAAGATGGAAGTGAATGAAATGAACGGACAATCTTAACGCTGATTTGCAATCTGGCAATGGCCAGGGACGATATGATGCGGGAGAAAGCGAAGCAAGTGAAGTAAAACAGTGGTAAAATGGACATGGAAATGGTTGTGTCTTTGGAACAATGTAAATACAAGAGTTTTATATATGTTACTTTACGAAATGTTACACAAATTACGAACATGTATGCGGAGTTGGACCGAGATTTATAGAAAGCTGTAAGGAATCTATGAAACAAATGGAGTATAATTTCACACTCTTACCAGATCTCATTTCCATTTTCATCGGTAGAAATTCCTATAGAAACATTTCACTACCGCTACCATCGCAGAATACACAGTACTCAAAGCCGTCGAAACATCTTACGAACCGGGAATGAGTAATTGGATTTACTTAGACATACAGCCTTTCCCGACTTCAGCATCCAAAAGACAGCAATTTAACTGTGCTCAACAACCGGTTAGATTTCGCACTGGTTTACCCATACGACGGGTAGGATGTAAACTCCCCTTCTCCGTTCGTTTGTCTGGCCGTAATGCACACGAGCGAGAGAATCGACGACAGCGGGGTCGGAAAGCCGCCGGAAAGGTGTTTGGAGGCAGCACTACTTTCTTCAACCCCTCCCAACTGGAATCATACCCTTGGATCAAGTTGTGGGCAGGCGGTTAGGCGAATCGGCAAAAGGTATTTGTAAAATTACAAATGTTACAAGCAACCAACCCCTCGAGACATTTCGCGTGCCCCCGTACATTTATTAACCGCAGGATTTTATGCGTTATTCATCGTACACGGAGGTTTATCGGTCGGCAAATATCAGTCGGCGTCGGTAGGTTGGGTAGGTTTTTGGCGAAGAAAATGAAAAGCGTGATAAGCGCTAGATAAAAGTTGGTACGTGAGCGGCACAGGAACCGAGTTTGTCTTTGCGCGTCGAGCGCATATCAATGTTTCGGGAAATCGTGGCCAAACTCGTGGTGAAAACTTGACTCCTAGCCCCACGGCTAGTAGTAGTAGTAGTAGCAGCAACGAGAATGGCGCGACCCTGCGCGAAAGGCACAACAACCTTTCGCACCGTAAGCCGGAACGCGACCTGTTTCGACTTTGCTGTAGCTGGTGGTACGGGGTGGTCTAAACGAGCCAAGACATGTGTTGTTTGGTGTGTACGGAAGTTTCTGTGCTCGATTCGTTTGTACGCGGGAGTTTGTGTTCGTGACTTTTTGGTTGTACTTCCACACTCCTCCGTGGCCGTGCTATCTCTCTGTACCCTTGATGCAAAGTTTGCCCTTACTTGTGTTGCCACAGACAGACAAAGTTCTGCGTCCGAAGAATCATCGACTTTTGGAGCGACTTTGCGCGCACCATACACCATTCTGAGGAACGGATTTCATGCGAAGAAACGTCTTTGGTCCAGTTTGGTAGGGTTCCGTCAGGACGATTCTTAATGGAGCCACCGCGCAAACAAACGTTGGGGAAGAACTTCTTGGGGCATGCTAGAAGCATGCGTTATACCGTCCGTCAAGGAGAGATTCCATCATCGTGCGGAAGGTTTCGGTTCGGTTCAATGTCTAAACCGAGCTCCGACCGATGTGTGTTTGGTCAAAGTTTTCCTTGTCGGAACATACGCGAACGTGATTTTGGGGCACGGAAGAGTAAAAGTTGGACAACGGCTTTCCGCTGCTTATCATAATATTAACCTGGTGGTGATGGTAAATTTTGGCATTGCACATTGCATGAGTTGCACGTTGCTAGCCGCAGTTGGAGATTGAAAACTGCAGGTAGCATGACATTTAGTACTGATCAATAAACATATTTGGAGCACGGACATACTTGTGTGATACATTGAAGGGTTATTAAATTTATCAAAACTAACATACAGTACCGAGTGATTAGCTCCTGCGTAAGGAATCTTCGGCACAACAAATTCTCCAAGAAAAAAAAAGTGTCCACATGAGAGCTGACAAATCTTTCACCCTCTAACAACCTAGCGTTCGTCCATTCTTAAAGATTAAAGTGGTGTTAGAGGAAAAAGACAACAAGAAACTTGAGATAACTAAAAACAATCATCTGAACATTACCTCCACGGGTGGTAGCAGGATGGGGAAGGTTTAGTAAATGGCTTTCCCATATGGAAGATATATTTCCGACTCTCGATGGAGCCAACGCCAACGGGCGAGAAAACTCTAGAAAACAAGGGTAAAACGAGAACGTTCTACTCCTCGGTTCATACGATGGATATGTTTTATTTGTTCCTCCGCACGGTTCAGTAATACGAGCATTATGGAAGAAAGAATTGTAGAAAATCCAAAATCCCAAGTAAAATGGTGAGTTGGTGGAAAGCTTTCCCTTAAAGGACACTGAAAGCTTTTTTTGTCTCTTTTGCTCTGGTTTCAATTTACTTTCCATTCTATGGGCAAACCTCCAAACAAACACCAAGAGAAAGAAGAAGAAGAAGAAGAAGGGAAGGGTCAAGATAGACAAACATAAAATCCCGAAGACAAACCGTTTCTGGCAAGCATATCTTCCCCCCAGTCGAGGGTAGAAGCAGTTGTAGTAGGTGATGGTCTTTACTTACCGCAGCTCTCGATCGGTTACTGCAACGAAAATCGATTGCCATTTGTCCAGTTCGTCGGAGCTTTCCGAGCTGGAGCGTCCATTCTGTGGAAGCAAAAGAGTGCAGAAAAATGAGAAAAAACGACCATGTAAGAAGAGGAGTGCAATAAGAGTAAAAAGCAAAACAAACGGAACGGAATGAAAACTTTGCTCGAAACGATGGTCGAATAAAGGGCAGAGATAAAAGTTGATGAGTTTCCACACCCAGGTCCGACCGCAGCGACCGAACGTCTTGTGGCAAACGGAACACAACCCGGCACGGAGAAACCTCCCTCGATGCCTCCTACTTCTTCACGCTTATCTCCCGGGGTCCCCCAAAACCCCTTCGTTTGTTGATTGGTGTACACAATTGTGGTTGATGGTACTACCTTTTTTTTTAAGCATTTTCTTTTATACTGCACTTTGCACTGTGTGTGTGTGCGATGACGGGTTAGATTTGCTGTGCGGAGTAAAGCTTGAACTTGCCCGTAATCGAAGTCGAAGTGCAAATGGTGCACATTCCGAGCTGATTGCAGCGGACATCACAGTCAATGGAGTCGATAATGAACGACAGTTTCGATTGAAATGCGAGAAGGCGAGATAACTTAAAGCAAGAAATTGGGAAGATTCTAAAGTATTATGTAGCGTATAAAATTCCATCCAGCCGAACAGCAACTTGAAACAGAATGCTTCAACATTCGATGACATAGGATGATAAATGCACTGCTTCATAAACTGACCATCCATTGCTGCTCAATTAGGCACTGTTTGCATTCATAGCACCGTACTACCAATCGACGGGTACAGTTCACGTGATGGTCCAAAAACTGTACCATTTAATTAGGCAACTTTTGCTTCTGTCTGTCTAAAACCTTGTGGCCAGAGCCAGAGCCAAAACAAAAATAAAATAAGATACAAAAAGCACCACACGAAGCTGCACTTTCACACTGTGCAACGGGTGTCCAATTAAAACCGGGCAGGATAATTAAACTTTCCAGCCAGCTGTCATGCAAACGCTCGCTGCCGGGTGATGAGGTTTTTTGGGGGAGGAAAAAGCGGTTTTCGGTTCGCTTTGCTGTTATCGTTCGCCTGCTGGACCAGGCAAGCCAGTATGCCAGCCCGCCCGCCTAACGGGGTAGTAGCGAAACAAACAATCAGAGTGTGAAGCGAACACAGCAAGCAAGCGAAACATCTTCGACAGCTCGAACCAATAATGGTTGCATCGCCAGCTGCACAAGTGTAGCACGGGATAGCCTACCCACCAGGCGCACTTGAGGCTGCCGTGTGTTGCCGTGATCGTACGGCGGAAGTTCTTACCTGCTCACCACCACTCCGCCGACTCAACCATCCGATGTGCTTCAGCTCGCCGATGATCGATACTAGGGCCCGGTTCGCATCCAGCAGCGCCTTCTGAGTGCTCTTGCCGATGGCGGAGTGCAGCGCGTTAAACCATGTGGTCGCTTCCTGGGGATCCATCGCTCGCAAGATGCACGAATGGATGCCATCCGGTGAGTGGAGCTCTATGCAGCGGTTTTCTAGAACGGGAAGGAAGGAAAAGAGTTGAATTAGGGAGCCAATCAGCTGCTCTGAATGGGTTATGTGCTTAAACATCACACGGACAGCAAATCGGTCGGAACAGTAGTATTGTTGTGAAGTGATGTGAAGAGAATTAATTTGTAACGCAAGCACTCTAACTTCAAAGCAAAATTATAGAGCTCATGTAAACGCGAAGTCAAGAGTTTACATGACAAAGAGGAGAAGAGATCAAGATGAACGGGGGAAAAAAATAATTTAATTCCCAAAGAACTAACCACTGATCCTAGAATCGGCATAATCGCAATGTTCATTTTCAGAACCAGGAATGGCTTAACTGTCATTACACGAAATGTGTTGCAAAGCTCTTGCCGGTAAAGTGAATTAATTAATTGCTGTTTTCCAAGAGCGCGGTGCTTATAAGGAAAATTTGTGCTACAGTTGATAACGCGGATAACAGTCCGTTGCTCCAGTGGTCGGTAGGGAAAAATAATTTCCTCTCCCTGCTTCCTTTACCCAACCAGCCAGCTTTTAGCAGTGGATGAAGGTGTCAGTTTGACTTCATTATGGTGCAAGATCAAATTAAATTGTCATGAAAGTAAAATGAAACGCGCACTAATTAGAGGAAGGATAATGAAATTACCATCTCCTGGGCGCGGCCAGGATCTCATCGGTGTATTTCTCCGGAAAGGAATTTCCACCCACAAACACATACACACATTTAGCAGACCAAGGCAATCACAACTCAAGGTGACCGTCCGGTTAAATGAACCATTTCGATCCCAAGCTTTGGGTGTGTGTGTGTGTGTGTGTTGGTCACTGAAGCGCCCCCGAGGTGAATGCACATGATATTAGCATGCACGTGGACCGGGAGCGTCTCGTGGAATGTAATTAACCTTATCCACGGGAAGAAAGCGAAGCACTGGAGGATAAAAATTGACCATAAGTAACGGTGGATAGCGTCAGGTCCCCTTAGAGTTGGATTGTTAGGATAGAGCTCTGCATGTGTGAAACTACTGTGACACGATGACACGATGTAATGGAATGCTAAACTGTTGTAAGTCGTTGAAAGTTCATGTGGATTTCGAGTAGGGAGCTAGAATTAAAGGTCTGATAGGTAGAGAGGTAGAAATATTGTTGCTAAAAAGGGCAACTATCATAGCGACATTATTTGATTGAATAATAAGCTATGTATATCAGGACAGCTCTCGACATCTCTGGCAAACCTTCAACAATCTTAACCCAAATCCTCTATTTAATATCACTTTTGACATGACTGTTCTCGTCGATTGACCTCATACTCCACTGACCTCGTTTAAACGCTCGATCATTGCTGTCCCCAAAATGTTCAACCCTCTGAAGATTTGCTTCCCCAAATCCACCCCTAAATGAACGCAAATGTAAAGTTGGTCTCGCCCGACCCAACAAACAATAAATCCGATGTGCCCTCCGGATTCTTCGTACGGCCCGAAAGGCTAGACGGATCGTTTAAGATAAGAAAATTTGTTGCCCTTCACACGCAAAATCCTTTTGCACTGGTGGGGCGAGGACAAACATTTCGTCCGTCCGTCGCTCGATGCTTTTTGGAAGGGAAATTCGATTTGCAATAAATTTAACCACGATTTTAGCGTCACGAACGGTCACGAACACATTCTGCGTTGGCACTTGGTTGTTGCCGTTGTTGTTGGTATCTAGCTCGAACAAGAGGCAGATAAAATCTCAACATCGTGTTATTTATGCGGCCCCGCTCGGGGACGCTCTTTGATTGGCAGTTTGCCCTAAAGCATGGAGCGGTTATTGAAGTGGAAGGATGTGTGTTTTTCGTGTGAAAAAGGAAACGCTTATTTTCTTTTTCATTTGTTTTCTAGAAATTCTTTTCCGCTATACTAGCCCCAAAGCTCGTCGTTTGTTGCGGAAATAAAACTGTGCATGCTCACGATTCGATGAAAATCATTTCTTTTTTGGGGGTGGCGTTTTTTTGGTTCTTTTCCGATCGCTAAACAACATCTTGTGCCCGTCTTATCAGGGGTGTTGACGCAAATGGTTCATAATATTGGATGTTTTACCGTACCGGAGACCGTGTGGGTGCTCACATATATTTGACGTTCAATTCATGCACAAAGTATGGGTTTTTATAGCAAAAGTTTGTGTTGCAGAGTAGCAGCGGTGGCACATGTGAATGGGTGAGACATAAATTTGCACAGGACAGCACCAATAATCGAGATATCATATCCGTGTAGCATCGTTTCGCTGCTGCAACTAAACCCGAAGCGTGTAGTTTGGATGATTGTTTAGAGACTTTCCAATTTCTTGCCCTTTTTTTTGCGCCACCCAGTAAACAAAGCATCATAATCGATGACCAAAGAGAAGTTTACGATCAACGTTGCAATAGCGTCGTAGCTGGTGAAGCTACGCTGTAAAGTACGGCAAAACTTTCGATATGATCTCCGATTGTGTTCGGTTAGCCCTTGGGGCGACTGGGTATAACTGTACTCGTATATCGTTGCTTTCAAAGCAAACCTATTGGTCTGTTTTATTTCGACTACTTCTAAACTTTTCCACTTCAGTTTCATGTACTCCCGGCAGATTACACACCAGCCAGGAATAGCATAAAGAAAAGAGAAACATCAGACTCACACACAGCCAAATCATTGCTCTTTTCATGCTCGTTTATCATGGACGAAAAAGAAGATTTTTGTGCAAGGAAGGCATGCCCCCGATTGAAGTGGGATTTGGTGAAGAGAAAAAAAAAGTTTCTAAACAGAAGAATGCTGGTTTACTCCCGCTTTCCACGTGGGGCTGTAAGTTGATACGGGATGCAAGTTGATATGAAAAAGCACATCGACCATTCGCTCCACAATCCTGGTTTATGCTGTTGGATGGGAAAACTATTGATAGACTGTATCGGTGTTCCAAGAAAAAGTTGTTTAGTTTCATTTCATGCATGGAATCAAACGGGATTGGCTTGGGCGAAAAAAGTCTTCCGCTCGGTTTAGAATTTTTGCATTCGATTTAAACAATTATTTTTCTTATTGAAATAAGATGAATTCTTGCTTCAGTTCAGTTTGGAGTGCAACGATGTCATGGTACAGTTATATAAAATGATTGTGGTATGATGATACTAAACACCCGATCATGGTGGATATAATTTTCAATCGTCATTTTTGAGTCGGTATTCGTTGCAAAACTTTGCTTTAGAAAAATGCTGGAGACGGAAAATAGTTGAGCTTTGCTTTGCCAAGCGCATGGAACTTGGTCGAAAGCATTAAAGTGCTTACGAAAGAGAAAGGCGTTGGAAAAATGGAGCTGGATCCAAAATGGATGAAGTTCTTGAAGGTGTTCGGCGGGATAGACCGTCCTCCTACCTTTGTTCTCATCCGAGTGAATCTACAACGTTCTTTCAGTTAAATAAAAAAAACCTTTTCTCGCCAACCCATTGCGATACTTTCTAAACTGCGGGCAGATTCATTGTAGGTATTCAGATTTCTTTCACCTTGGTGCACTTTCAATCTTCATCCTTGATATACACAGGAACGAAAAATTTTTGCTTCCCCATAAAGGGTGCGGATAGACAAAACGGAAAAAATAAGCCACTTCACTGAAGGCAGGCAAGACGAGGGAGAGGAAAGACGATTTTATATGAAAAATAAAACATGAAACCGGAAATTACCCCATCTCATTTCTATCATCATATTTTCACCGTGCCCGTGTCAGAAAAACGCACCCCGATGGTGGCAGGTTACGGCTCTACATCCTTCAGCTTATACCGCTCTTTTTTTAAGCCAAAAACCATCTCATCGTGCACACCGATGGACGGTAGAGTAGGGCGTGATTTTTCATCCCTGTTCAGCTTTAAAATCTACAGACTGCTGGGGTGGAATCGGTAAGAAATGAAGAAAAACGACCCGGTTCTTAACACAGTACGAAGCACCTGAAAGAGGATGGCCGGATGTAGGGTAGAAATGAGATGGAACAGTGCTTGGGTGGGTAAAAAACTGCCTCGGCAGCAATTCCCGGCCAATCCATTTGCCGAGATTTCTAGCCGATTTTCTTCCGATTGCGTTTGTGGCGTATTTCCGGCGTAATTTTCCCCGTTTTGGTGGGCAATGGGAGGGAATTCTTTCCTTTATGTACGATGCTTGCAACTTACTTTTACAGGAGTAGTGTGACGGGGGTGAAAGAGAAAGAGAGGGATGTAGCAGGGGGTTGCGCTCGGTGGGTTGTGGTTTTACGCGGTTTTGCCTGATTATGACAAATGTGTGTCCTGGGATTTGCTACAGGTGTGTAAAGGACGATTTACGGCAGCACATAATGGCAATTGCTTGCGAACCGGGACGAATTTGTAAGTTTTGTATTGATCGGATCGGTTGAACGCTGGAAAAAGAATGGTTGAAAGAGGGTGCCTGTTGTAAAAACAAATTAAATTATGTTCTTGATACCTATTGCGATGTGTTTATATTTACAGTGAACGATGGAGGGTAAATATGTATATTTTTCTATTGTCGTTTTTCTTCTCTTCTCCGTATCGATCAATGGTTATGGATGCTTTCAAGATTTGAATACGATTTGCATGGAAAAAAGATCATGCAATAGTTCGGCTATAGTCTATAACCGGCATATTTGTAAGCTTAAGGGAAGTTTTTGCGTCTGAAAAGTTTCCCACAAACTTAATCGTCCGTTCAACTGAGGACGTAAAGGCATTTAAACGAGTCCACGCCGTATATTACAGTGGAAAGTTCCAGCACAGCGTTATTTTTTTTGGTCTATTCACCTCGCTCGGTTTCTCTGTTCAACGGTCGAAGGTCGCGTTAAGGAAAACTTGGCATTCAATGAAGTTGATGCTCAAAGAAAATGGGAAGTTTAAACAGATTTATGAAAAGGATGATGCGGCAAATTTAACTGCAACCCTCGCAATATGTTCTTTCGATATCGGTTATTTAACAATTATCTCTTCAGTGCCTTAATTGCGCCCTGCTAGATTTAATTTAACGGATTAGTAAGTTTAATTGAGACAGGCAATGTAGCATGTTTGCTTAATCCGGGAAACGTATTCAATGGATGTTGGCTTTAAAAAAAAAAGTTTCACAAAACTGATCAATCGATTGGAAATTGTTTTAACAAAGCTGCCGTTCGCTGCACGGACGAGCCACACCCTAGCCTCCGTTTTTGTGGGCCAGTTGCTTTTGTGGAGCTTATAGCATTGAATTGGGTTCACTTTCGGTGCACGAGCGTACATACGAGAAAAAGTTAGTTAGAGTCAAACCTCGGCATCTCTCGCTTGATTGTCGGTTTGTACACCGATGCACATTGTACGATGTTTCCCTGCTGAATTGATCTTGCAAAGCCAAGCACACACACACACACACACTCACACATATGTGTTGGCATCGTTCGCTGGTCATCGCTGAACATTTTATACTTTTGTCCGGCATACTGGTGAGCTGGTCCGGTGGTCTTGCCGCAGAGGAGCAAATGGATGGTTGGCAAAATTGAAACTATCAAATGTGCTTCAAAGCTTATTTGACAGCTTAATAGTGTGCGAGAGAGAGGGAGCAAATGCTAGTGTGTGTGTGACTTTGTGAGCGAGACCACGAATAGGTTTGAGTGGATGGAAATAAATCGAACCGATGGAGACGCCTGGTACTTTGTGAAACGAATACGATAGAGGCGCATGGTAGATCATGTGCAAGCGTATGAGAAAACACGCGAGTCGTTCACTAGAATATAACTCGGCTTGCTCAAACTGTTAGCATTAGATTGTTGCAGAGGGTGGACATTATTCACATACCTTTTAAGTTTTCTGGTGAATGTACTTATGATTTCGATCTGTAAGCGATTTAACACCTTCTGCATTTCGGGCGTATCCGTTCCTCGGATTTTGTTTCCCACCAAGAGACAATTTGTTATGTGTATCTACACTTTGCTGACTTAAAACATTCTATTTGCATTTTTCACTGCCTTTTTCTACTGTAATATTATGCTAGAAATACGTTGGGTAAAAAGGGGAAAAACTGTCTACAAACAGCGTACTGCATTCTTAGTCAAACTCCATGAGCAGCAAACGATCACAGACAACAAAGTTTTCAAGTCCCTGTACTGGCTTAAGGAACAAGCAACTCGACTGACCCGGTTTCGGAATTCACCAACCTAGGAGGCTCGTAGGACGGGAGGAAAAGAGGTGTTTTCCCGGTTGTAAAGCAAGAGCATGTAAAGTAGTGATTTATTCAAGATTTTATTATTTGCTTTATTCGCTTCTCGCCCTCCATGAGACGACCCCCACGAGGTTTGTGTAGGTATGCTGGAGGTTTTTTTTCTTCCCTGTTTGCTCCCTTTGCTAGTAAAACTTTCCATTTGCATAGAAAAAAATGACTCTCTCAACTGGTAGTGTCGTTGTGAGTTTTATTTTTCCCCGAAAGCACGAAGCGAAGGAGGAGCGCACTGTATGTTGTAAGTTGGCCAGTTGTGGAAGGATTCTTCAGCCTGCTTGCCGTTTCTTTTGAGACGTTGTTTGTTTTGAAGGCTTTATTCGTGTCGAGCGTTGGCAGCAGATAGCAAAACTGTAAATGTATACTGATTTTTCCTGGTTGGATAAAACCGAACCGTAGTGTGTAGTACATTGTAGAAGGCCGGATGACTCACTGGGAGTCGCATTTTATTAGCCATACTTTCTGCAAAACACACATCGTTTTGCGCCACGTGCAACTTCTTTTCAAATTTACTGACAGATAAACTGGTGGAGAGATTTTATGCGCGAAACATTTTCCATTTTATTGGAAATAAATAATAAATAAAATCTAGTGTATTCGATTGTTGATTCATATGACTCCCTATAGCAAAAAATTCAATGCGTAGAAATGGTTACACAAATCAAACATCCAATCAACTCTGAAGATATGTTAGAGGCTTGATTTCAATTTGATCTACAGTTTATTTTCCATTTTCCATCCATCTGTCGTTACCCTTTTGCAAGTGTATCGATACAAACATCTCCCAAGGGGTAGAACTAGATCAGCAAAATCATCCGGCAACACAGAGCTCGAGACGGCATTGAGGGCGAAACGGGACGGGACGAGCAACAAGATGTATTTATCGTTTTGTTTTATCTTTCAATCGATCGATTGCTCGGAGGGATCGGTAACGGATTTCGTCGACACTTCCTAGTGCCATTCGCAGCAAGTACGAGCAGGAAAATAAATGGTCCACCCAGGGCCACATGTCAACACCGACCGGAAGGCTGAGAGATAGGTGTAATCATCAAGCTTTCCAAGTGCTGTTGACTTAGTTTTCATGAAAGGTAATGTGCCCCGGTGCAATGGCAAATCTTCATCATTCGGATTCACTTTGAACACTTTCTTCGGTCAACGAGTGTCGATTATCGTTGGATTCATTTCGATTCGCTTGGATATGTGTACATTTGTGCATTCACACACTTCCTACCATTTACCATTTTAATTGTATGCTCAGCAAATTTAAAATACCATTCTCTCGATAGTAAAATGACGGATCGTTCAACGAGAGCCTCATTTAAATCCGAGTTATACGACTCAATTCGAGCTGGATAACACTCAAAGGCACACTTTATCCGATGCACTTTCATCATGCTGGCAGTTGGATGAGTTTGTGTTTGCAAATAAAAAACTTGGTCTGTCAACAAGATCGACAAGCTGGTTTATGTGAGCGCACGGGACACGTCCCGACAGCTACAGCCAAGACCCACATCATCTGTCGTCTTTCCAGCCCGGCTACTGCTTTTATCCATCCGCACTGAAAGACATATCACAAATAAATACCAAATGTTAGTTTAGAATATTTAGCTAAACCGAATTGAAATAAATTACGGAAGGTATTGAGCCAGATGCAGAGCTGTGTGTCTGTTTGGGTGTGCATATACTGCTCCTCCATCGACGGAGCAAGGATAACAAGTAGATGAGACGTCTTGCTGCTGGCATACGCTTTAGTTTCGATTTTATCATTCCAATTCGTCTTCTTCTGCCACAGGCACGTGCAGATAGCTGCAGAATGCAAATAAGAGCTTTGCTGAAGCGACCGACCCAATCGGTTGATCGGTCCAATTGCAATTTCTCGTAAAAGCTGCCATCATTGTAATCGTACGTGATGAAGTAGAACTGTGCAAAGGAATTCCTCAATGGATTTGTGGAAAAAAAATCGTCCTTAAATAGTTAAGAATCGAACCGTATGTTGAACACATTGCTACCAACAAAATGATTGGTTCGATTTAGTCTAGTTATAAAATTCTTTTCTGCTTACCAGTGGTAAGAAAAGTACCACATCCCTTGACGCTCCTACCTCAGGCAATCTATCAACAACCCTCGTACGAGATGTTGTGATTTGTATGCAAATATGCACTTACCTTAGTCAAGTTTTTGGGGTTAAATAAACAGCATACAAAGAAACAGATAAAAAACCTGAAGATCACACTGTCCTTCAACAAGAAAATCGTAACTGTTCTGGGAGGGCTAGAGATTACGAACGTACTACTAGGCGTTGTGCGGCCGAATGACCTGTTTGAAAAATTAGATTCAGTACTTCGTCAGCGAAAATCTCCCAATGAAATCGACGAATTGCAAGAGTGCTTGTGAAGCAGAGCAGAAAATGACCAGACCAATTTCGATCGATGCAAAAATCGGTCGGTTACGTACGAGTGCTACACTATCTGCTGACAATGCTGGTGTGTTTTACTGGACCATAAAATAACTTCCAGCACTCCTTCAACTTTTGCGCATCGAAGCTTTGGCTCGCTCGTACGAGGGATGGAGTGCAATTGATGAAAGAGCAATCAGAAAATGTCACCGGAAACTGCTTATCATAAGAAGTGGTCTTCGAGAGACTGGGAAGAACCGCATAAGGTCTCGAACGAACCCCCAACTGGACACACACTGCATGTTTTCCAAGGGATGTGTGCGAGTGTGTCATTAAGAAAAATAACAAGCAAAATCGAAATGAAACGTTGGCTGAAGAAGAAGCACTGAAAAAGAGAAGTAACCATTGAGGAACAAAAAATCGTGTGTGTCGCCGTCCAGGCCAGCGGCAGAAGCAACTGTGCACGAAAATAAAATCCCATACATAATCCTTAAGACATCAGCAAGCTAGCACCAGCAGCCGAAACGCCAGCAGCGATGCAGCTTCATTTCCGATCTTTCTTGGCGAGCGGGATTGAACGGGGGATGGGTTGGCATAAAGTGACGCTGCATAGCTGCATAATGACTGCAGTTGGTGCAGAAGTGATTGCCTTCAGCCGGTGCCGGGTTCGAGCCAAACCCCGTCCCGACCGGGCGACTGTTGCAAACGTTGACATTTGCGATGAGCAGAGCAGCTGGTGGGAAACCCGTCCGGAAGAATTGCCATCTTCATACTGCTGCGGGACAGTCCTCAATTAGCTGACAAACTTCCATGCAACCATGCAATATTTATGCGAATGCGAAATACAACTCTAGCAGCATGGATTACCGCCTCCGGTTGTCGTCCTAGTGAAGGCCTGGGTTTTGAAATAAAAACTGCCAGCTTTCCTTGTCCTCTTCGAGGGGGATGTTTTCGTGGGAAGAGTCGATGACTGGGAGGACGTTGAACGAAATCACACTCTATTACGATAAAGTGCTGCACTAAAGCTTCATGTTTTAGTGCCAAGCTGTTGCACGCTGGGTGGTGGAAAACCAAATGCTGTGAGGTCATGAAAGGAGGCTGTTGAAGGAACGCTGGTCGTACGAAAATTCCACATCGTATCCATAAGTTGGGACAGGAAAAGGCTAGTTTTGTGATGGTTAGTATTTTTATCATCATTTTGTAGTATTATTGAAACTAGACTGGCCATCTGTAACACACAGAGCGCTGTATCTATTTTAAGATGGACTGTGTTTGACTCAAACAGACCAGCCAGATGATGATGGCGTTTTGAAAACGGAAACCCGCCTGCATTGGAATGCCGTAAGTAGCAATAAATATTTATAATGGTTCATTCAACAAGCGCAAATGTAAACCAAACCCGAATGGTGCTCCGAATGAGCAGGGAAGAAGATCTGCTGTAAAGTTCAACTTTGGCGAAATGCTTCTACATTCATTCCTTACTGTTAGACTAGAAGATAATATAAATAGATCCAGCTCACCAGCCTGTTTTCGTTCTTTCTTTTCTATAAATCAAGAAACTCCAAAATTCTTCCGGTGGGATCAACTCGGACGGAACGTGCTCAATTATAGGATCGCTTCACCGCTTGCGTTCAGTCATATTCCATGCTACGCTGTGTTTGTTTAGCTAATATTGTGGACTTTAACTTACCGGGATCGTGGTATTTGAGATTGCGAGCCAAATGTGTTAGCTGAAGCGGGATGTAACGCGTGTCGGCCCGTGGTGGACTGCGCGGGGCAACACCGGGCGGTGAGGAGGCGTTCGGGCCGAGAGGACACAGGAAGGCTCGCTGCAGTTCCCAGCCCACCTCGGAGATGATGCTCGCCTTCCGGAAGTAGGGTGTGACTTCACGCAGAAATTTTACTGTAAAAGAGAGCGAAAGGTAGGAAGAGAGAGAGAGAGAATGTTTAGCAGAGAATGAGGTAAAAAGTCATGTGAAATAATCGCTAGAGAAATACTGAGAAGGTCAGCCCGCAAGGCTCGAATGATAAGCCAGCAGAAGTAAGGGGTGTACTAAGCGGAAGCGGAAGTTTTATCAACCCTTTTCTTCATCACTGACCATCAGGAAATATGTTGGAAATGGGAACTGCCTGTCTAGAACTGAACCGTTGCAGTAAATTAGAGCAGTTTTGCTTTTGTGCGGGAAAAAAGGGTTTCCGTACGAGTATGCTTTACTTTGAGCTATTAGCAACATTGATGTGAGTGGTTGAACGTATGTTAGAAAAAGCATGCGGTCAATCTAGACGATAAAGTACATTTACTGAAGGGTTCCTTTGCGATGGTTTTGAAATTGATGATGATGAGCTTCGCAAGGATCGTTAGCATTATTTATTTCGGGTAAGCCTTTTTCCCCCTTTCGAAAGCTCCAACACTTGCTTGGCTGATGCCCATTTGATGCAAAAGAAAATGCTTTCCAAGGAAATTCTTTTCTACTTTTTTGTCCTTCCCTTGTCTCTTTAATCCTTCATAATGTCCAAATGCATCGCATAAGGGTACTGTGTGGAAACTTTATTATCGGGTGCATAAAACGGCAGCGACCTTTGCACGTCCTTTCGAAGCCCATGAAGCCAATGCATCGTGGTGGTGCATCGAATTCAACAAAGCAACGGAACACCAAACACACACACACCCGCACCCTTTCCGTATGCTGTGTCAAGCATAAATGTTCATGGCACTGTAAAATCGGAGATAAGTGTGCTTTTTGTTATGGATCAGTTCTTTCTCTTTAACCTTTTTTTCTATCTCAACTAGTTGTATGGACAAGCATTGCACAAACTGGTACGCGTGTGTGTGACTGTGTTGTAGAACTCATTCTCTACTGTTTGAAGACTCTTTTTCGTTTTTCCTTGTTGCTCAGGTTTAAAATTCTTATTTACTTCGCGTAAGTCGGTCTTTCCGCTATAATCCTCTGGTGCCTTGTAATGACAGAAGCAAAAAGTGAGCGGCACAAAAAGTCCCGAATCATCGCTGTTCAGAGCTTACACTGAGAAGACATAAAGGGATGGAGAGCTCTATAACGTCATGATTGTCGAGCAGCTTTCGACGGTCCCGCATATGTGATCTTTTCGCACACAAACCTACAGGGAAATGATTATCCGTATAATTTTCTTTTCAGGTTTTTTTTTTCTTACACACACTCACACTGTAACTTGCACTAATGAGCGGCCTGCCCTGACGGTTCCTTCCAAAAAAAATATGAAAATGTTCCATCCAGTCTGAGGATAAGGTAGTAGCGTGTGAATGAAGCTTGTGCAATGAAAGTTTTCACCTTTACTTTTCGGGGTTTCCACCCGGTTAGATCATATGCAAACGGGCTCGTTCGAGGTAAGCTACATGGCTAATGAAGTGTGTAAATCGTTAAAAAAAACTCTCAAATGACATGTACAATGAAATTGTACTGTACTTATCATTAGCAGACATTTTAAAACTCATTCTAACTTTTCTATTTAAAAGTACTGGTGGTTTTGTTTTCCAAAAATAATTTCAAATGAAATTGCTTTGAGCTTAGGGGAGAAGGAGTTGATAATCAGCATCAACAGTACAATCCCTATTGTTGCCAGACGCTTTATGGAGCTTCTAATCTATTCAAACAAACTGTAATCATCCCGTCAATGCAATGGGGCAATGCTAGAAGTGCTTAGGCAATTTATTGAGCATTTATTTATCTTTCCTGATGTTTGATGCGCTGTCAAAGCATGCATACGTTATCATTTTCTGTCCAATCCCGCCAGATGCATTCCGAAAGTACACAGCGGGACACTCTATACATACACAGATTCCAAACAAGCGTTCATTCCAATCATTTCGAGTAAACATGTCTATGAAAATGCAGCTTACAGCGCAACGGCATGCTTACGAGTGCTCGTAAAATATATGAACTTCTCACTACAGATCATGTTTCAGAATTTATGTGCTTTGCAATTAGATGGTTGTGCGGTGGCAACAGCATGCCAAGGGTTCGCCTTTGAAGGAGTGGTCCAAACCTCTGGTGGTGGGTAAAGTTTGCCGTTGTTTAATGCCTTTACATGAGGTCATTTTCATTTGCATGTTGCTTCTCTTCGATGGGGAAAGCGAGAAAACACCAAACCAACCTGGGAAGATGGAAGAAAAGTCCCGCAGAACCTTCTAGGGAATCGTTAGAAGTGCAAATAATCGTAAGGCTCTTGGCTGTGTGAACCTTCGATCACTGGCCAACGGTAGTCGGATTGCTGAGTACGTTTTCAATTATACCCACAATATTATTCGAATTGGTCGTAAGTGAGTAGTGTATGGTTTCTATTTTCTAATCCATGAATCGATTCATTTCATCCCGATCTCGGGCAAGTGTGCCCGACGGTACCCCCCACACGTGCCAACAGAAAACTTTGAGTTATTGCATTGGGTTCTGCGGCTGGATACTGCAGTGTTTGCAACTTCTGGCAGATACTGAAGAAAACGAGCTACCGGGTGAGCTGTTGTTTCTAGACAGTTATTTGCCATTAAATGAATGCACCAAATGCTAAATTGACCTTTAGAATCCTTGTTATTAGAGAATAACCTGGGCAGAGCTGTGGAAAAGTGTTGCACTACAACTTGATGCTTCCTATAGGAACTATTCTGTAGAGTATTAATTGGAGCTTTAAAAGAAGGTAAAAGAACACTTAAAAAGCGAGTTGCTGGCTATCATCGGTGTTTTATTCCGGTTTCTGCAAAAGGATACTGTGTCATGAAGTGTCCCCACAGAATTCTAAAGCTTTATGTCTGTTTTTACGATTTATTGCAGAAATGGAAGCTAAGTCCACTTTAGAATCTGTCACAAGAGCATTGTTTGCTTTCACACAATTTTTTTTGTTCACTTCATTTCCATTTCCATTTCCCAAGCAAAGGAAAATCTGATTCTCGACTAACAAATGTTGAGCATCCTTCAGGAAAATGCGCAAAAGAAGATTACTGTCATGTTCTTTTCGCTACCATTGGCCTTTGTTGTTGCCATGGTGAGTAGGATCCATTTGTGCTTTACACTCGATAGTCATGGCCGATACCGGTTAAAACAGCTTTTGTATTGATACTGTATAGGGAAAAATAGCAACTGTTAACCTCTGAAGCTTATTTTTACAGGTCTTTACAAACTTAAAGTTACCAAGCGAGTGATAGTGTTATAAACATTGAAAATAATGTATCATAAGATATTATAAATTTAATTATCAACTGCATGCAAAGCGATAAAAGGATTCCCTTTGTTATCCTAAAGCATCTGGCCGCTTGCCGCAGCTATTGCAGTTGAATTGTAACTGGCCAAAAACAATGACTGACCCTAACAAAGATCCGGCCAAACTACAACCTCATTATTGCTCTTTACCAGCGCAGTTTAAACGCAAAAATACAAAAATACAAAGTTAAGTCATAAATTGTACCGCCATCACCCACAACCCACCTGTTTAGCGTCGGTTCCGTTCCGATGCACTCCAGTTGTACGGTTCGTATTTCGGTACAGATAAGGCACCGATACTGGGCGAGAAACGAAAACACGTGCCTCAAACTACCTTACTGTTAAGGCTAAGTGCAATGTTTTTCCTCCAAACCGAACAACTAACCTCGCGTCTGTGGTTGATTCACACAGTTTTGCAAATGTTGTTGCATTTTATCACGGTGGAGCATTACGGTAGACCGGAACGGGAGGATACACAGCACATCATTAAGGAGAATGGGCGCAAAGTATCTTTGCGAGAGTCCAGGTAGAGTTAAAGGAAAGCTCGATTGCAATAGAATTGGAGCAGTTATAACACCTTAAAGAGTATAACCGTTCGTTTTGAGTCCTTCGGCGCTTTCTAGCTATCGGAAGAAACTGAGCAACGCTTCTACCTTGCTGAAACGTGAATAGAAAACTGTTAGGCATTGTAATAATACCAAACACATTAACATTCTCCATTGGTCTGAAGAGAGTTCAGGTGAAGCAAATGACCCAGCCACCATCATCAGCATTATTTAGAAAGGCTTTTTGCGGTATTACTTTCGGTAGGAGTAGGAGTCGCAAACATTATCTGGTATGCCTGAATCGTCGATCAATGAATAATGCATTGTCAGTGAAATTAAACTAAAACTCATGTTTATAGTAATTTTATAAGTTATCCTGTTTAGAAAACTTTGCACTATCCTTAAAGAATCAACCATTTGATGGAGAGTTTACTAAACGTATAATGAAAAGGAAAAAAGCGCAACACTTTTCTATGTCTTGCCTGTGATAGCTCCTATAGGACTGATGCAATGAAACGAAAATTTGTGAGCAATTGAAGAACAGGTAAGTTCTTTGATAAATTATGCAGTAACAGCACTCGGAGTGGGTTGGTAAATTCTTCGAGGTGAGTAACTTGTTGGAATATTCCCGCTAAAAAATAGAGATCAAACACCGTTTTCGTTTTGACATCAGAGTACAATCTTGTGTGAGGGCTCCTCTAGCCTAAGGGAATGCTGGGGAGGGACTTAAGTTTGGAGAGCTTTCAAGTAAGGTTAGATTTTGTCCATTATAATTTAATTGTTTGTGGGCGAAGAAAGAAAAATGGCGAAGTTCTTCAAATGAGTTAACTTTACACATTTGAAT
The DNA here is from genome assembly GCF_943734695.1 of Anopheles maculipalpis. Classification (NCBI taxonomy): domain Eukaryota; kingdom Metazoa; phylum Arthropoda; class Insecta; order Diptera; family Culicidae; genus Anopheles; species Anopheles maculipalpis. The sequence continues at coordinate 97,699,713 of NC_064871.1, read as the reverse complement.
AAACAGCAGGTTATTACACCATCAACGTTTGTTCTTTTTTGGGTTTCCCATGGATCGTGGCCTTGTAAGTCTGAATGTTTAGGAAGGCTTTTCCTAAACAATTTTGTTAAGTTGAAACATCCTCTTTCTTTAGAAGAGAGTACTTCAAGATACATTTTTATCAAAAACTCTTCTCTGTGTTTATTGCTAATAACAAAAGCTGTGAAACAATACACAAATAGGCTTGTCTTCGTGCTTTTCATTTTAATAAAAATGTCTTTCCTAGATGCACCAGACGTAGGAGCAATCGAGAAATAAGGAAAAGGGTGCCAAAAAAAGGGTCACGCTAGTCCGATAAGAGGACCGACCGTCAACCGACACAACAAGTTGCTTGTTTACGCCGACTTTCAAGCACCACGGCTGGCCTGTATGATGGTTTGCGTCCCCAAATCAAAATGATCGTCTAAGAAAAGAACAAAAGCAAGCACCAGAGAAACAACGGCAACGAAAACTGCCCAATTATGCCCGCAAAAGCTGAACAGAGAAGCGAAGGATGTATCTCGCGACCGGAGAAGGAATGGAAAGTTGTGGGTCAAAAATAGGGTGAATCCGAAGGACGAGAGCGCCACTGCTGCAACTCCGTAGGAAAGGACAAAGCTTAGCATCGCTTCACTGCGGCTTTTTGCGACTCGTAGGTAGCTCATGCGTTTTTTTTCCCCCTTGGACTATCTTTCTCTCGCTACGCTATGTTGTCACCCGAGAATGGCCTCCCGGACGGTAAGAATAATGGCTACCGAAGTGTTCCGGAATTCGGTTACACAAAAGGCAGGCAAGCGCTAACAGGGCGTGTGGCGTACGGGTGATGGAAAACAAAGGAAAAACGACACTGACAAATTAATACAGAAACAACAGGACGCGCGGAACCGTGTCGGGATGGGCAGTTTTTAGGAAGTACGATTTCAACATTCAGCTTGTCTTCTTTCTCGTTTTGCACTGGGGCCTGGCCGGAATATTGGCAGTCTGAAAGAGATTGAAAGAAGGGGGAAGGAAGTTTTGTCTCGGTAAAAAAAAAAAAAATAACAACCGGAGTGGAAAAGATGCCAGCACGAACCAATCCAATTGCTCGTGGGGGAAGTTTCTCGTTCCTTCCTTTGCCACTGTACTTTGCACACACACACTCTCTCTCTCCATCTCTCTTTATCTCTCTCTCTCTCTCTCACACACTCATTAGAAAAAGAAGATGGCCTTTTTTGGGGCTACATTGCCATGTCCTCGGACCAGTGGCTCGTTACCCGGTAGACAGAAAAGCAGCAGCGTTCCCAGATTGGGAGATAACGCGCCCATGCACAAAGGTTAATAGAAACGGCTTGCTTTCGGCACGGTTCGGTTCTGCGGATGGGGGCTAGAAATTGTTTCACTCTGTGTGTTGCGGCTATTTCCGAAACAGTTGTTCCAACAGTCCTTTTGAACCGTAAGCACCTTTCGTGTGTTTTCTTGTTCGTTGAAAGATTTTTTTTCCTGACGTGAAGCAATGCAATGCAATGCATGGAAAGGAAAGCGTCCAAATCGGTGGAAAGCTTTGAATGAGCGTTTTTTGTTTTCCTTTGCTGGTGAGGTTATTTTAAATGGAAATACTGTCCTTCTTGTCTGTACACGCACGTCCTCAAGGAGAAGTAATTTTCCTTATGGCTAGATTCAATATGGCACGGAGGGTATTTGTGTGCTAATATAATGATCAAATATCTTATTTAAGTTTTCCATTTGTTGCTTTCGGTGAGGGTTCGCTGGGTAGAGATTTAGCAAAGTTGTACGTCGAATCCTACGAATCATTCTCACCAATGAAGGTTATTTTATATTCTCTGAATGTGACTGTATGGTTTAGTGAATGAAATAGTTTTAAATAACGTTTTATTATTTACGTGTAATAAAATACATTAAATGTATCAGCCGCAACGTATCGATTTATGTACGCCACAGCATAAAAGACAGAACAACCATCAAGCAAGAATGCCGATCAGCTTCATCACATAAGCGAGCTTTTTTTTTAGTTTTGTTTTCCGCTCTGTTTTCCGGAAGCTATGGCTGTGGGGCCGTGTGCTTCCGGTAGATCGAATTTAATCCATCACTGTCGCCAACCGAGAGCGAGAAAGCTCCATTATGCTGGCACTCGATTCCACTCAATCGATGCTTCACCAACCCATACTGATGCGTGCGTGTGCGGTTGGTCGGATGCTTTGGAGTGCGCTACGCGAACAATCATCATTGTTTCCAGTTTTGTAGTGGCCTTTTGTAGAAGTGTGCTAGTAATCGGCAGGCGGAAAAGAACACCGATATGGGGGAATTTTAAAAAAATATTTTTCACACCATCGGAGCCCCGTGAAAAACAAAATCGGCGATCCCCTCCCCACTGTGTGTGTGTGTGCTTAATCCCTGCCGTGTGGCACAGCTTCCTGCTGGGAATTGAACTCACTGTGCCAGGAAGAAGTGTTTATGGCTTCCATTTTTTTCGTCTGGATGCTCATCCTCATACAAGTAAGTGATGGTAGTTGACATATTTGAGCGAAAGATACCACCACGTCCGCGACGCATATCGCATCTGGTGTCATTAATTTAACCATACTTCAATTCAGTTGTCTCACACGAAGGGAAAAAAAGCCCGGAAATCGAGATTCGGTAAGCGATGAAAACGAGGTTAAGCGTGTATGAGGCAGACACGGTGTTCCTTTTATGACGAAACAGTGCCATAAATGGATATGCGGTATGCGTTAATTTACGCACGAGCACATTTGCCGCACGTTCATTGTCGTTGGGCGTCGTCATCGAATGGCTTTCGCAAATGAAAGTTTGTTTTTTGTTTGGTGATTACTTGTTGCAAAACATAGGCGTATGGGCATATCAAAAGCCTTAAATTGGATCTTTTCATTCCCTCTTGATATGTGCTTTAGCATGTGCTGTTTTGTTCGGAATTGTCGAGAAGCTTTGTTGAAGCAAGATAAAGTATGATTCGGAGAAATTAACGAAAAAAGGAAGAGGAAAATGCAATCACATTTTATCGATCTTTATTATGCATTATTGAAGGGCATACAGTGATGCTCTCGAAAGCAATTCACTAAGTTCATTAGCTCGCGTACACACTCCGGACTCGCACTCGCATACACAGCGTTTTTAGCGTACTTTAGATCCCGGAAATGCCTTTGCTTGCTTGCCAGTGATAAACTCATCTCAATGCAATGACTCCAACTCGTTCAGCTGCAATAAACCTACTCCCAAGGCTACTGGACTGTAGTTAAATACATCGAAAGCCAGACGGTGAATAATTGCGGTCCGCTGGGAATGGATGTCCGGAAAATGAATGTGTGTTGGCACATTTTGCTGGGTTGGGTTTCTACAGCAAATGCCGAGGAATCAGCCGACTGGGTCACTCCTGCCGGCTGTTTGTAAGCGAAATATGTAAATCACTTAACCCGTCGTACATCAAACCGACCGAGCAAATGGCTTGCAGGCACCATCGGCAACAGTTCTGCTCGAGGGTAAAGCAGCGCTAGGCCTTTTTTTTGTTGCTCTACATCGATCAGGAACAAACAACCGAAACATCTCCGTGCAAGAAATTCCCTTCCCGAGGGCTTACGCCTTAACTCGGACGCTGATGTACCGTTGCAAAACAACACTCTCTGGACAGGGCCGGTGCGGCAAAGGCAACCAACAAATCCAGCTATCCAGCTGGAAACGGTGATTGTGAGTGCGATACGTGTAGCGCACACCACTGCCCGGAAGGTGTGAGTCCTGTTCTTAAGCTACCGTTCGCCCACCAGGATAAGGAAACGGCTTTGAAGAAGCATGCTCCTGGCCGGATGGAAACGGATGGTAAAAAGGTTCATCAATTATCTTCCTGGATCTGTGGCTCGCTTGCAGCAAAGCCTTGGCATCTTAGCGGGGATTTTAGGAAGGACCGCCTTGGAGCGTTTCTACGAGATGAAAGCGTAGATTGTTGGGGATATCATATTTATGGCACTTGCCGACAAAATGGATCCTTTAACCGGTCGAAGGATTTTAAGACTACTGCCAGAGCACCTTCTTGTTTGTATTGATTACATTAACCATACGAAAAACTGACTCATATTCGCCGCACTCGTATGTAACGATCAATCAATGAAGAAAACTGTGTCCAGTAAAATGATGTATAACAGCTCACTTGTAGACGAATAAGTGAAACGAAATAACCACTGTCAACCTTCCGCTCGAGCACGATAAAAGCTGTCCACCGTTCGGGAGCCATTCATTCTATTGAGCAGCTGTCACCTCAGATGCCAGCTGGGAGACGAGCGGAGACAACGGCAAATCGTGCAAGTACTCGACTGAATGGTGAGGAATATTCATCATCGTGATTTATCCCATGTATGTCTCAAGAGATCACCGTCGTCGTTCGTTCGCTCGTTCATCGTGGTGCGTCTCGAAACGAAATAAAACGCTCCATTGCCCAATGTGGTGAAGGAGCTTGGTTTGTGTCGTTCCGTTGTCCCCGTGACTTCTTGTAGATGCGTGATTTCCCCATGGTACGACCACCGTAAACGACGAACGTTCCACACCGCACATCGTCGCTGAGCTTCTTGTGCGCTCGGCGTAAACTCATCTGTCCCCGTACGTACTGGAAATAGGAATCGTTTATGCCAGCGCTACGTGTCGTCGGTACCTGTTCGTGGCACGGAAGTGACTGTCACTGGCGCTACGATAGAGAATAGCCCACTGCTGGCGATGAGAGAATGGTCCATAAATGGGGAAAGGGAAAAAAAGGAATTCAACGCGAACGGTGCTGTGCTGTAGCACGGTGTTTCACATGGGAAAGGTGGGTCTTGCAGTGCCTTCCCGAATGTTCCAAATTAGAGGCACTTTTCCAGAAACCCCCAACACACAAACACACGCACACATTCACGCTTCTCGGAGGTGCTTCAACCTATTCGAGCACTGATAGTGACAGCTTCCAAGCGTCCGCAAGCTTGACTTTTGCTAGCAATAGAACCTTCTTACGGGTGTGTGAAAGGCGACTCCACTTGATATAGAGCATTCAACAGAGAATCTGCCCACTCATCCTCAAGACAATTGAAACCGTCAAGGAACACGAGCCCCGGGTGAAGAACGGAACGCTTATAGGTGTGGAAATGATGCTTAGACAAGCGGACAATTCCTATCAAGCAGCAGCAAAAAAAAAAAGAACTCTGAGCAGGAGCAGACAGGTACGCCAGTCGGTAGCCTTTTGATACACTCTATTTGGGGTGGAATCTGCATGATGATATATGTGCGAATAGCCCTGAACTTCACCCAAATAGTGTGAGGTGTTTGGGATTCGGTTGCTGAATAGTTTCACGGCAAAGAGAAGCGAAAGGACCCTCTCAAAAGACAGTGCGCCTTTTGTCGACATTCTGTGGAGGAAGTTTGTAAGATGATCTACATGTAGTAGGTGAGCGTTTGGCGCAAACTTCCAGGCTTCACCAACAATAATGCTTCACCATTTTCTCGAGCTGATGATCCTAACCATCTAGAAAGATTGCTGTGAGGGTTGGAACTGTGTGGATCATAAATTAAATCACACTCGGTTGCTTGCTGCTTCTTCACTGGACGTACTGTACATAACAAAGAGCCTTTAAATGTGAGTTTGGAATGCGTGATTTGTCTCAGCTAGGCTACAGGCTCAGTGGGGCTGTGGTTGCATTGTCGTGAAATTTGCAAAACTTGTCAAAGAAAGTCTCGGTGTGTGGCTTAATTATTCTCCAAAAGAAGGTCAAATTGAAATGATTTATGGAAAATTTTAGCTATGGGATTCACGAGTCCAAGATGTAATATTTATCAGGTGACTGATTTTACAGATATTGAATAAAATTTTAAACATGAAACGAATGATTGGGGGGATATTAATGAGAGCTTAACTGGTTTTCAGAGAAAAACGCGTGCTAATAATCCTTTAGCATTGTCGGTAGGAGAGGAAATACTGAATAAGTTTCAATTCATGGCAAATTGTAAAACCTTTTGCCTTCCGGGAGATAGATTTGTTCCCTTCCGAGAACTATTCTTTGTATTCTTTTGATGTTTCAATTTGCTTTACATTTGATTCAAAGTAATTCATCTGAAGCAACACAGCAGGAAGTATTACCAGGAAAAAATTATCAATTTTTCTGGGTGGTTGTAATAAACGGATACTCTCCATTCTTTTGTATAACATTTACGAACCACCACTGAAAGTAGATGAAATAAAATATTTTACACAACATATCTAGAACTAGCTTGTAAAGTATTGTACACTATAAAAATACTATACTTCCCAAAAGTCAAACACACTCCTTTTACTTAAGCAACGTTCTAAAACAGATGTACAATGACGTTGGAACCTTGTTGCGTAGCACCTTTGCTGAATATGATGTGGTTTCCTGCATTCTTTGCCAAGCTGAAAGTATCTTCAATTGTCTGCCAAGGTGTTTGATAGAAAGCTTTAACAGTATATGTTACTATTGTACATTTTTCGCCCGTTCGTCTTGAGAAACTGTTACACGACCATCACGAGAACCAGACGAAGCAACTTCGTCGTATGCTGAAGTGCTTCAGCATGAAACGAAACACTGCCAAGTCACCTTTCCATCACTTGGCTTGGTTGAAGCAGAAGCTTTTCACTCTTTTGGTTCGCCTTGGTGCTTCGCCAGAATTCCAGTGGTGGTTGTCTTATTTTCCACCGAGTCGAAAAGATGAAGCTACGATGATTCAATTAGTGAGCGAAATTCGAACAACGTCCTCGGGCAGGAGTTATGGGAGAGCATAGTACTACTGTAACATGGTTCGCACAGCATTAAATAGTGTCGATGAGAGAGATGAATGGTAGAAGGGCTTTCGTTCCCTCTTCTTCTCTCGGAGGAAATTTCTTCCCGAATTTTACTTTTGGATTCCTCGAAATAACTCCCACGGAAGGATAAAGTTGTGTATGAGGGATGTGAGTGGGTGAAATTTTTAGAACCTTCACGTAGACAGGAAAGGTTAAAAAAAAACACATCATCCTTTTCTTATTTGCTCGCTTTTTCCCCAAGTCCAGAAAGGGGAGTTGGGAACCACCTGCGGCGAGAAAATCGAATTTTCGTATTCTACTCATCATCGTACCGCGGAGGTTTTCTTGTATGTCACGCGGCTGTAACGCTTCCTCCTTTCATATTATCGATTCTTGAAGGATGCTGAAGTCCACACGACCACAAAAGCGCCGGTTTGTTGAAAGCGAAGGATGGGAGTGCCATGGTATGAATTTTACAACACCCTTCCAAACCGCAGTACACTTCAAGCGTGCATCAAATTTCAGGCCACACACAGAAACATGAGCGACAGACTGAAAGCCTTCCCGTCAATTTGTTTTCCAAACTCACATTCTTACGGAGTGGAGCGAGCTTTAAAGCGCCCAAGAAGCGTGCCTTGTACTTTGGAGGGGGTAGAATCCACTCCTTTACCTTAAACTCTCTTCGACTCCCTGGAAGAAGTATCACATTCGACAGAAATTCGAAATACAACACGAAGACGCCATCTTCTGGCATGCTGGAGAAGCCTGTTCCGGTGAAAAGGGAATACGGATGGGTTTGCTTTCATCGACAAAAAAGCCACTTCCGGGAACAAGTGGCTCGACTACTCGCGAATTCCCGTGCTACACACCTATTGACCCAGGCCAGGTGTTTCAGAAACACACACACGCATAGAGAAGAGCTTCCGAAAGGGTAGCTTAGCGCGTACTTCCCATCAACCGTAGAACAGCGGCCCAAAATCGCGTGTCTTTCTGGCGTGTACGATCAGCATGTTTGCGTCCATGTGAAGATGAAAAACAAATTGATTTAATGCTGTTGCATACGGAACGAGCTGGTGGCAGGCCGGTGGAACACAGAAACGCGAGTGGTGTGGTTTGTGCGCTATTAGAAGACATCTAGATTTCGAGCGGTTGTGGACGGATTGTGGTTGGTTTGAAAGCAAGCGAACTATCGCTACATCGTGACATGCTAGTGTGCTTATCCGTACGGTGTACACCACTCAACATGACCAGATTTCACTCGGTCGAATTTGATCAAAATGATGCACTGGTGGATGAAAGCGTTGGCAAACGGATCGGCGACACTATCCGGTTTTAATGCCTCTTCATCGATGCTGTCCGAAATGGAACCGATGATTACCGGCTGATAGCAAGCAAGCACCCTTAGTCAGATCACTCTCGTGAACGTGTCGCACCTCCGCTTTGGGTAGCGCAGCTTTTCCACCGACATTTTAGTGGAAGCTCACTTGCGTACAAAAACTTTCCCGAACGGTATTTTCGATGGAAGAGCTTGTTCCAGGAACACCTGATCTCACTCGGCAGCGTTGTACTGGTGTGGTTTACTTGAACCGATCCAATGAGCCACAAGGTGGCAGAAAGGTTCGCAGGAAAAGTGTTTCGACAAATTATCTAACCACGTTCTCACCCAGTTTCTCGTCTTTAGTTCAATTTTGGGATAAGTTTTACAAGTGGTTCTATCTTCCAAGCGATTGCCGAGGGGATACGATCAACTGTTGGTATGTGAAGCTTGAAAGTCTTTTAGAAAGCTGTATGGGTATTTGCATTGAAGATTCTTTACGGTGGAAATGCAAAATCCGCTCATGTTACGATGTTCCAAAAAGCTGCAGAAAACTGGGTTGATGATGGTTGAATGAAAGCTTCCATCTAAGTATTGACATTATCGGTTCTCAAGAGCCATTTTCTGGGGCTGACAAAATATGACAACAACGGCCAAATATAGGAATTCTAGGTATTAGGCAATCATTAAAAGCTGTTAACAAAAATAATCCCCTTTGACACAATTCTCCTATCATCAGTAGTAGAAGCCTCTTTTGTTCAGAAACTCTTCCTTCCGACTCCATCCCATCCCCGAGCACAAAACTAATTTCACAACTCACCAAACATCGTTTGACACTTTTGAATCAGTTTCACAGATCACAAAAATCAAACGCCATGTCCCATCGGACACCGCATTCCTTCAATTGGGGGGTCGGTTGGTGGATGCGCCGAGCGTCGAAGTAAAGCTCAACACTAAAACATCTCCCGAAATCTGTCGTTTTTACTCGTTCGTTTGGCAATTAATTTTCTAGCTCATTTAAGTTTTATCGACCGGCCAGACCGGGTATCTATCTCCATCTCGGACCGATGGGCGCGTTTGTTGTGAGGCTTTGAAATTTCGTTCGAAACATATTCCAATTTCTCAACCAATCCTTGATGGTCTGGGCATTGTGACCTTTTTTTTTTTTGAGAACATTTCTTTGTTGTGGAGACATTAAGGATTAGGATATTGTACCGATTTTTATGATGATGAGTTTGTTTTGTTCCTGTTTATGGGTGAAATAATTGCGATATTGAAGTCGCATGCCAAGTTGTGGCAAGGTTACCCCAACTGGTTCCGTTCTACGCTCATCTTAGTTCATTCTCTCAAATTATCACCTTCAACCGCCTGGATTGGCCTGGTCCGTGTACAAAAGTGCTAAAACTGGAAATGATGTGGCTCTGTCTGACTTGTGGCCGGAAGGTATTTGTTCGCTGCCAGTTTGTAACCGAGTGCCACTAATCAATCTTACTTGCCGGCGGGCCTTACATGACTTTGGAATTGATTTTTCCACAGGTCCGCTCCGCTACACAGCGCTGGAGTTTTGTTGGGTAGGAAAAACCTTTCCCGTAGTGATGGATGATGCTACACGAACGACGCCATTGAACACCAAGTTGTGTGTCTGGCATAGTTTTCATTCATTCCGAAAACGCTTGAGGTATAATACCTTTCCTTGGAAACAAGATGTGGAGCTGTAAGTTGAGCGCGTGTAGTTGAACCGAAAGGAATAGTTTACTTCGTAGAAGCAACTACAAATTACTTCAGTTTGCCGAAACCCGAACTCGTTTGTCTCGAAGTCTAAGGTGGAGCAATCAATCAGTTACGGGGCGGATCCGGTGCATCCTCTTTGGGTTTGGTGGCACCTGTGCAAAGATAATTAATTGAAGTGCTGGGTTGAAGCTATGCATCGCTGTGAAAGTTTGGCAAGTTTTGGAAGCTGCTTCATAGCCGATAGCTTCAATATATTCTTCGCAAGGCATAAGGCAATGGAATGGAATAAATAAATTATTAAATAAGCTCAAATTTCTATACACTCTACTTTTTTGCATACTTATCTCGCAACTCACTTCCTTTATCAATTTGTATGTGTCCTGGCGAATAAAGGACAGACCCCAAAACCTACTAGAATATCTGGTTCATTTGAAGTGACCTACACTAAAAGAGCATGCACTAGACCGAAAAGATTAATGATGGTTGATGGACAGATAAACAAAGATATCAAGTCCTGATCGTTGCTTCTCCACAGATCGTTCTCTCGCTCTCGCAGAACTGGAATATCCTTATATCTTTTCAGCACATAGATTCGAGTGCGGCTCCATCCGTCCGTCCTCAAGCAACTAGCTTGTGATGGGCAGACAGCGTAAGAAGGGCTGTCATGTACGAGTAGTGTGAATTTAATCACAGTTTCGTCCACCGTCCACAATATGCATGTATGGGAGGCGTTACGGTGGTTGAAGCAAGGTTCTACCCACACCCCATCAGGTTGACCGAAAAAGTGAAAGAAGAAAGCAAAAACCTCCCAAGTGTCATCCTGCACTGAACTGTAGTGCTCTGCTTCCTCGTTCGCCATTCATCCATCATTGGATAAAGGTTGGCCGTGATAGAATTAAAGATTTATGTACCGAGCGACCGAGCGGTGTGGGCCATTCATCATGCCGAACTGAAGATTTGCTTCCACTGGCAAGCGACAAAATGGAGGCGTCGTCCGAGCTTTTCATCGTTGACAAAGTCTTTGTACTGCAGCTTCCTGCTTCAACTGGTGCAGTGGAGTGAAGCAGATCGAAGCAAATAGAGTGTGGTGTGATCGTCGTCTCTATTTGCCTCAGTATATTTCTACTAACACCTTCTGCGGGTTGTTTGCAGTGGGAACGTTACAGTAGGTCGCAAATAAATAACGTTTCATTATAATTTAGCTATACAGTAAAAGAATACGTGACGTAAATTGGCCTTCCATACAAAACCTTTTTATTAATTTTCCCTCAAAAAACATGGTGCACATTTTCGCACCCCAAAACCAACAATTGGGCTACCGCAAAAAGCAAAACCCAACCCACAAACGTACTCGAAAGGGCCAGGGTTGGGACGATATACGCAAACTAGCTTGGTTCTGCTTTTAATTTTAAGTGTCGTGTCGCTATGTTTTATCGCATTTTATCGTAAGAAGTATGCACTTTGCGTTCAAATTCGCGCCACAATGGTGCAGATTGTGCCTTGGAGCTTCCGGAAGGGGGTTTTCGTATCCCTCCCTTACTAACCACCAAAGACGACGGTAAAAAAAACACGCTAAGCGTGGTGGAAAGGATTGAAATTAAAATTTTCATTAATGCGAAAAATTCTGCACCACGATGCATTTCTTCGCACTTCCTTTGCTAGGAGGTTCGCCGACAGTGGCGACTTCCGTTCCGAGGGGTTTCCTTTTTGCATTCACTCGCTTCTCCTGCCCGCTGGTTTTTCACAACAACGATGGATTTGTTGTTGTGCTATTGTTTGTAGCGTTTTGTGTTGGGAAAGACACACGAAACCGAAGCGTGGCCCAACAGTCGATGGCAAAAGAACAATTTGCAATGAAATTTTCCTTACCCGTCTTGAAACGTGGAGGGAGCGGACAGTGGGAAATAAAAATGCAAGGAAGCGAAGGTGGAAGGAGCTTAATTTTTTTTTTCTCTTTCAAACTCCTTCCCAAAAGTGGGTTGCGATAAAGTGGGAAAACTTTGCACATCTTTCGTCGTAGCGTTTGTAATTATTTTTACAAGGACACTTTCAATGGAATGGTGGAAGGCAAACGGGAAGGGAGAAAGAACGGATATGGTAGGGGTACTGTTATTACGGACAACTTTCTTGAAAATATCTTTTAAGAACTATTCTGCTGGCGGGTGGGTAGCCTGTTTCTTGACGGGATTATGAACTTTTGCGTTGTAAATTGAAAACTGTGTGATTAATTTTTGGCAAAAATTTGTAGTTTTTTTTTTGCTTTGTTTCAACTTTGAGACTGAATATTGTATTAGGAGAGGATGGAAGGAACTCTATTTCACTGGATTCGTTAAGAGAAGATCCTACCGCACACGTGTTGTTCGTGATACTTCTTTAATAAGTGGCGTCAACTCCAACTTCTAAATACGGAACAAAGTTTTATCGATCAACGTTAGCAAACCGTTCAATAACCTTTCGAAAGTGATTTACGTGCTCCCGAGCGATGATCCGTACGGTACCTACCGTATGAGTGATAAAATGATTAATTTCCTTTGTCCACTTTCTTGCGAAACAAGAATTCGGCCACTACACTCGGGAGAGAAAAAATATTCTTACAGGACACCATGTCACTGATATCCCTTGAGAACTTCCCAAACAAGAAAAAAAAAACGAAACTGACTCCTTACTATTTCCGGGTTTATGTGCTACGAGGGAGTTATTCGCTTGGTTTTTTTTTTGCTTCCCTTCCATTTGAACTCAACTGTCTATGTTTTGTTTTTTACTCAAAGCTCTCATCGAAACGGGATTTTTCACATACATCCCATGCGTCAGATTAGTTCTTTTTTCGGCAAATGTTTCACTTTTTTATTGTTCGTACTTCGAAATGCGATTTTTATGAGCCACTGTTTTAGTGTTCGATCCGGAATTTCAGCAGTGGTGAGCAGTTTGCCGTTGCCCTTTATCCGTAACGGTTTGGTGTAGTACACTTTAGCAAAATATTACTAGCTTCCTCGACCAGTTGCGAGAGCATGGTGTGTGCTGCATCCAGCCAGGGAAGGTTTGGGTACGAAAAAATCAACATCCCCACATGATAGTGTGTATGATGCGTCCGAAAAGCAATGGCGCTTTTTTCCTTTTTTCGCTCTTCCATCTTACCTCAAACTTCCCGAACCCGGAAGGAAATAATGCGATGATAAATGGGTGCAGCAGAATGGTTTTATTATTTCCTGAATTATGCGGACCCGAACTGACCGGTTCCCGGTATTACCAGTGCCACCGAATCCCATCTATGGTCTGGGTTGATGCAAAAAAAAAAGGGTGGTTGCTTCACATGTTGTGCTTTTTAACCCTCCCCCAACAACAACCACAACAACAAAAAATCTCATTCGATCCTCGAAGAGCATATCAGCGTGATTTTTTGTCACCTAAGCGAAACATTCTTCTTCGTGGCAAAACAACCGCCCTCGGCAAGACCATCATTCGGTGCTGAAGCTGTCCACCCAACAGTTAGCGAACCGGACGATAAAGATTACGCGATAAAAAGTGAGAATAAAGGTCTTTTTACCGGCCCTTTGCTGTTGCTGCTAGCATGAAGTTATTTTTTATGATGGGTCATTCGATGTATTTTTCACTGGGTCCATGTAGTTTTTTTTTTCTATCTTATTGGTTCAAAAGCTTAATGCTTTGGGTGGAAAGTTGCGTCAGTTTTGAATGAGAGGCGTAAAATTGGAATTTTTTCAACTTTGGGCAAAATTTTGCCAACGATTTTGCGAGGAATATTGTATCAGGAGGACATACTTTGTAATGAATGTGACTACCATTTTAAACACAATTTTCATTCTTTAACACTAGAACTCTCGATTTTGTTGTAATTCTCGATCGATTGTTGTCATCTTTAATATCCAAAAACCCTTCTTTGTAAGCCTCTTATTTTATGACGTATCGATAAGAAACCGGAGCTAGTTTTGCGATGCTATCGATTGGCGCTTCTTCCGTGTGTATCCAAGCCCAAAAATCCTGCTTTTCGTTCCACATTGCTCCCATAAAACTTGACCCCATAAAATGCAATGTTTTATTGTAATGTAATAAAATCACGGCCCCGGTATTTCGGTCATCTTCATTGGCACGGTTCGGTAGGAGAGTTATCTTGGGTATCCGGGTATGCGAACGAAAGGTACGTGTACCGATTGATTGTTGTCTAGGTCCTCTTCAATGACATTTGCTGACCTGTTAGTGGGTCGATTGCAAAACATTTACCGAAACGGTCACCCTAACCTGGGCAGCATCCTCTGCTATTCAGTGCTGGCCAGCGAAAGAACATCAAGGTGAGAGAGCAATATTTGCTCTGGTGCGGTTTTATCATAACCCCCGTCGGTCCGTGGCTAATGGGATCTTCTACCTACAACACACAAACACACACACACACACACACACACACACACACACACACACACACACACACACACACACACACACACACACACACACACACACACACACACACACACACACACACACACACTGAGTTTCCTCGTTGAATTGAATTCTCAAGAATATAACATCCAACAAAAAAAAAAAAAAAAACCATACCAAAAAACTCAACGGAAAAGAATGCTCGTGTTTCTGTTTTCCATTCACAGGCAACAGCTATTCCCTTTCTTAAGAAACGTGCATGTTTGCCGTTGGCTCATCTGGAAGCAATCATCGCAACAAACAAAAAACACATGCCTTTTTACTTTTGTTTTGTATCAGTTCCTTCATGACGGACTCGAACACGCACACACACACACACGGGCACTGAGTAAGAAAAAGCCCTTTTTACTCGAGGACAGCATTGGAAACTTTCAGCACAGCAACATCCGCACCATAATGTCCAAGAGGTGTCCCAAGAGAGCGACTGTATCATTTAGGGTCCATTTGTGTGGTCCATTTGAAGCTTTAGCTCTTTGTCTGTGTGTGTGTGTGTGGGCGAAAAAAGAAAATGCGAGTGGTACCGTACGCCACTTAGCACTTGAAACCATTTCCGATTCGCCTGACGACGACCAACCTCAGGCTTTGCCTCCATTTTTGTGTTAAGAGTCCTCGGAGTGTGTTCTCGATGATTTGCCCAAATTTTTCGGTCACACATTCGCTACTAGCAGAGATGCGAATGGAGCGAACGAGCTGGTGGCGGGTTTGATTCAATTTGGTCACCTGCACCTTCTGATCGTCGTTCTGCCACGAGTCCCCGGGATTCAAGGATAACAACTTCCTGGTTTTCGGTTGTGCGTCCCTAAAGTGGCATTCCGACACTCAGCAACACTCATTTGATTCGATGTTCTTCCGGAAGGAGCGTGTCCGTGTCCATTCGGTACAAAACTAACCGTCTGCTATCGTTCCGCAGTTTTTTGTTGTTGTTGCTTCTGTCCCTTCCCGGAAGTAAACACACACACACCTACACAATGCTGGTCCCATTCGTTAGTGGATTTTATTTGTTTATTTAACCTAGAAACTCGGCATGTGTGTCTCGTAGTATGTACGAGCATTTTTATCCAAACAAACAGCTACACTGTTCAATCCATTACCCATCGGGAATTGTGTCAGAGGAGTGTGTCCAGACGGTAAGATAGTGTGAGTGAGTGTGTGTGTCTACGCAACCGAGAGGATAAAAGGATAACCACATTTGCTACCCATTTTCTTCCATCTTCCATTACACCTTCTTTCAAGCCTAAGTGAAACATCAGCTTGATCTAGAAATCGTTTATGTTTCTGCCTTTTCTTTGCCTATTGCACTCGACCCAACAGCCTTAAAAATATCCTCCATAAAGAGCGCTACGGCAATGATTCGCTTGGCCCCGAGAAAAATCCCCCAGCACGAAGAAATCGCCACCCGGTTGACGCACTCGTTTGAAGGAGGAACTCTTCTCCACTTTCCGAACCGTGGCACATATTCTTGCATGTGATCGTCCCCACTCGCGCACTGAACGGGGAAAGTACCTCGTTAGGAAGCAATTATCGGATTAGCTTAATTAACCTCCCACATGGGGTGACCTCTTTTTCCATTTCCCTTTTTGCATCGCTATCTGCCAGCGTTACCATTTGCCTGGGATCCGACCATTGGAACGATAATGTTAGGCATTGATGCACACGCAGTAGCCATTTCTCCAGTGTGAAGAGCGAAGAAGAATCCTAAAGGTGAACAAAGTCGCATCCAATATCGGTCATCCACCATTAGAAATCTATTCGGGTGTAATCAATTCCGCTCTTTGCATCCAGCGAGCAGATTGCAGTGAAAGCAAATGAGTGCACCGCAACTCGGACGCTCTGGAGTAAGTGTTTAATGAAATAAAAAAGGGGGAGAAAGTGAGCTCACTAATGATAAAAACGTAACTAGACCCGATCAAGCGCTGGCGAGAGCCCACCAACTGCAATTGCAATTCTTGCTCGATGATGAACTATTATTGCACTTCAAACACTAGCAAGTTGCGAAAGAATTCTATTGGAAAATAATGAAGTGCGCGTAAGTAATGAGATTTTCAAGCAAAAAAGGCTGCGAGGAAAAAATGGGCTTTACATTTCATTATTAAAAGTGTTGCGAACGCTATAGTATTGGCGGAGGGTTTTTTTTTTATTTAAAACCACCCTTCCCAAATGCAGTTTAATGCTGGCTACACTTTATAGTCGCTCCAAGAAAAATGTGATGATGATTAAATTTCCATTATCATAAATTCGGGTAGTACTGCTTTTTTTTTAACATTTCAATTTCATGGTTCCACAGTTGCCTTTTGCATACTTGTACTTTGTTTCCTGCTTTACCTTCACATCTTCATCTCCTAGCAGAAGAATTCAAGACCACCACCAAAGTCATTTCGCAGAAGGTGCGGTTGTGGTTAATTCTGGAGCTGCAAAATTTATTACGGTCACCATAATACTCGCCTCAACCCTGGTGTTGGTGTAGGAAATGAGAACATTTGGTCACGTCTGTGGCTAACTGTTGAACTCCTTAAGACATGCTGCTGCGTTGTGTCACAATGTTCCTGAAGCAATATTTCCGTTGCTGCTTTTATTCTCCTCAGCAACACAACACCTCGTGCCCATCCGAGTTTAGTGCGGTAGCGACCGTATACGAACTGCCCTCGAAACCGCAAATTAATGTTTCAATTCTGTCGACATTTTAATTTCGTCCCGACGTGACGAGTTCCGTGTGACAGTGCGTGCGACCAACTGTGTGGTTTTTCGGCAAGCAACCTCTTCCTGGCTAGACCCAGGTTGGTGGTGAAAGTGCGTAGGGTGATGGTGGTTTCGTTTGTGGCATTAAAAACGGTTGCCAACGTGGCAGTGATTTTGAAGTTGACATAGATTAACCTTGAGAAGCGATAATGAACTGCTCTGCCTGTGTACAACAAGGTTAGTTAAAGGTGAAAGTAAGCTGCGTTGTTTGTTCAGAATGTAAAAAGCATTTCGTTTTTAAACCTCGAACACACGCTCGAATCGAACAAATTTATTCAATATAATTCTTGCTTTGTGAAACGCTTCCGTCGTTCCAAGCAAAACCACCAGGCGTCTCCATCGTACGGACAGCGAAACCAATTTCTCTTAATTTTTCCGCCTTCTTCACTCAACTAATGAGTTGCCACGGCACGCACGACAAAACAAGCGACGTTATAATCTACCGCGATGGGTTTGCCTCGCACGCAGAAAAATGCACCATGGAGCACGATTCGATGTTGCCATCGAGAACGGCACACGGCACAAAACACAAGGCAGCAAAAAATAAGGAACACAAAACCAAATAAAGCCTGTCACAAAGAATAAAAATGGATAACCGTGCCTCGGAGCGCCCGAAGCCAAGCAGAAAGCTTTGCAGAAATTCATCGGAGGATGAAATATCGAAACGAATAAAATATGAGAAGTGAGAAAAAGCAAGCAAACCAAGCCAGGTCACGTGTTGTTGTGGGATTGTTTTTTCAACCGTCGGTATTGAGCTAAATGAAAACAAACAAACTAAATGCATCCTTAATCAACGCGTAGTAGAGTTCTGGGGGGAAAAGTTCAGTTGTTACGCTTTTTGCAGCAGCTTATCCTCTCGATACTCTACGCTCCTTAGAGATATCGGAATTTTTCTGTTTGCTTCACAAGCGCTTCCGTGGACATGGGAAACTACGGTATTTTTTAAGGCGATGCGATGCGTTTTGTGTGTCGAGCAAGTGCGCACTCATTACCTATTCCAGCTGTGTTGTGCTGCGCTCGTTCTTATAAATCATAAACCCAATTTCAATGCCACTCATCTGGCGAACGCTTTCACGTTCCATGCGCTTCACTGTTATTACGTTCACTGTCTCTTGGCGAGTGTGTGTTTTGTGTAAGGTGTCTGTTTTTTTTTTGCACCAACCAAACTTCTCGTTACATGCAGGCACAGTTTTCCAATTCCCGGTTCTGTCAGGCGAGCTCGTTGCGTTGTGGTTGCTCGTTTGTTGTGTTGTGCCGTCAAGGCACAAGGTACATGACGTTTGAATTATGCAATCGTGTGTGTGTGTGTCAGTGCCGGCTTCCGTTTGCAATTTCTTATTACGTGCCAGCATTTATGCCACGCCGGATATGAAGCAAAAGGAAGTGCGTGTACACAAAACACATCGGAATGCTTTGTTGTTTTTTTGTTGTGGTTCTGTTTGCATTCGAGAGTAAGCCACCCAGCAGCTTGGCTTCCGTCACGTTTCAGTTCATTTCGAGAAAAGCTCCTAAATGTAGGCAATACGCGTTACATCTTTCCGGAAGAAGTGTTTGAATACAATGCAAAAAATAATATTTTATTGTTAGTGGTTGTTTGTTATTGAGCACGTTGTGGGCCAACAAGCACTAGAATTGATAGAAGAATAACCCTTTAAAATCAATAGAAGCGTCTATCTTAAAGCAGAACAACAAATCGTACGCCTCGCAACGGGTGTGCCGTACTGAAGAGCCTTTCAGAGCGTGACTGCACGTGGAGCAATAACAATAGAGCAACCTTCTTAGCCAATACAATAGCAGTGTTAGAAACCATTTCATTCGTCAATACAATTTTCGGATCTATTCTGCCTAAGCTGCTTACGAAGCTGCTTCAGCTCCATGGCAACTAAATCTAAAAGCAAGCGTTCGCTCGCACTCCTATCATTATTGCAATCACTTTGAACGTCTACCCACATCCTGCTTCCCGTGGGTGTCACATCCGGATAAGAATACAGCGGAATACGCATTACTGGGGAAGCACTTGATAAAATTTGTTGTTGTTATACACCGATGCTGCTTACCTTCAAGATCGACAACACGCCCGGCCCGTTTGAGTGCCCGCACTGCCTCTTCGTGCGTTGCGTCCCGCAGATCTTCACCGTTGACGGACAGAATGGCGTCACCGACGTACAGCCCTTTCGCGTTGTCCGCCGCCATACCGCGGAAAATTTTCGAGATCAATATCGGCATCCGGTTTTCCCGGCCGCCCTTGATCGAGATGCCGAGTCCGTTGTTGTCCGACTTGATGACACGCACCTGGTGGAGTTGAGGAAAATTATCAAAATGAGGTTCAAAAAATGTTTAAATCTAATATTATTGTGAACTAACTAACTTACGCAGTAACTCAAAGAACTGACATTCAGTAAATTTACATTCCTTCTTTTCAATGATCCCTAAAGTTGTTCAAATTGCAATGAAACTGTAATCACTTTTCTTCCGAACCAACGTACTGCCATTGTAGAAACGGAGTTTCACACCATTTGGAAAAGCGACGAGTCCATTGCTTTCGTGGAATTCCGAATAATCCATTGCCTACGTCCATTCGCGCAAAGGGTGGCAATGAGTCCATCACTCTGCCAGAAAACATCGGCCGAAATATTTACGTACTCGCTTCCGACCCTCAGACCCGCAACCCAATCCAACCCACACAAACACACACACATACACACCCAGAATGTGGCCTGACAATTGGCCAAATTGACACCGAGCGAAAGGGTTTCCAGAGCGCGACCCACAAACAAACTCCCTCCGTGCTCCGTTTCTACTCACATGTCGTTTCTGGTTCGCCACCGAGTCGGGCACGTCACAGATCTCGGCGATGCCATTGTCGATGCTGTTGTTGTTGCTGCTGTGGTTGTTGTTGGCGCCCGGTCCGTTGCTGTGGGTGTTGCCGTTAGTACCGTTCGTGCTGCTCGCGTTGCTGGTGCCGGTTCCGTTGCTTCCTCCACCGACCGCACTGTTGTTGTTGAGGAAATTATCGCCATTTAAGCCACCCCCAGCGCCCGGTATCCCGGACCCTGGGACGACCCCGTTCGGTAGACTGACACTGCCGTTAGCTGTCAGCGGTGTGGATGCGTTCAGGCCGGTGCTCAGGTTTTCCGACGAGTGGATCGATGGCCCGGAAGCGCCCGTCGACGACGGTTGGGAGGAATTGTTCGAGCCATTGTTACCACTGTGGTTGCTCCTGGAAAGGATACGCACGCAATTTAACCGATGATAGGGAAAGAAAAAATAGAGAAAGAGAGAGAGAGAGAGACAGAGAGAGATAGTATTAGCTCAATGTTCATTGGAATTCGCGCAAATCAGTTCAATTCTTTGCCGCCATGTCGATGACGCCAGGAAATAGACCGGCAACGAATATTTTCCTGAGAGTTTGTACTATCGCTGCGGCTATTCGGAATGATAATCGGAAGCGGTCAAATACCTTTCGTCGTCGTAGAAACTGGCCGCTATAGCATTCTTTCTGAGTCATTAGAATAATTCCTTACGCAAGATGGTTAAATGAACTTAAAATAACCCAAAGAACTGCTCAATCTATCAAATATTAATCCATAAGCATTGAATAAATTACTCATGAAATATAAATCGCTTTTTCTTTTCCGTGGATCTTCTTTAGCAGCCACACCTGAGGCTTAGAAGATGAATATGCAATACACTAACCACAACGAAATTCCATCTAGCACTGCACAGCACCAATGCGACGCACAGGAACCAACATCGGAAGATTCGATTTCAAAGTGGATGATAGTTTTCATCAATTACACCGAAAACTTTCTTCTTGTTTAGGGGCGGCATAGCTTAAAAGTGTTTGGGCAACTTCATTACTCAGTATTGTCCATCGTCGACCCAATATCGTTCGCTCAATGCACACGTTGTGCAGCTTCCAGCGTGCGGCGAAAAGTCGGGATCCAATTATTCGCTTTTAAGTAAAAGTTTATCCAAAGCGTGCACATTCGAGGGGGGAAATTTATCAAGCCAGCAGAAAGATCTGGTCACCAAACGTGTGTATCAACTTAGTTTTCGGTACTTTTTTGTAGCCTAAGTAAAAGGCTTCGTTTTTTTTTTAAATTGAGTGAGGGAGCGAGGGCAAGTTGAGCTCTCAACATCAATTATTAAATTATAAAATGCAACTCATCTAGCATAACCAATCAGACACGATGTTACGCTGCACCTAAGTGCAGCTAAAATGCTTTTAATGTTCATTCTCATCAACGCACCAAACTTTTGCCAAGTTTACAACGCTCTCAATTTCAATATTGAATAAACCCTGCTGTGGAATCAAGAAAAGTTTAGCAAAAACCACTTCTTGAAACTCTACTCAACTTGAACGGAAAATCCCCGAAAAGAAACGGGAGGGTTCCTTAATTTATCCCCAATTTCTCGCACATATCCACACACCAGCATCGCATCGACCCCGGGGTGTGTAGATGAGGCGTGAATCACTCTGGCTGGAACTTTTCCCAGTAACAGTGCCAGGATCATCAACAGCCGAAACTTTGCTGGATACGCTAGAGAAAGAGTATGTGATAATTTCGGCGAAGAAACCGACGATAAAGGGACACAACCGGGCAGCAGCTGAGGATTAATGGGAGGCACGTTGGCGTTGGTGTTTAAGAAAGGGTTTCTTCCGAAGCCCGAGTTACGGGTAGCCCTGATGAGGTGAAAAGGTCTTGTTCACAAATTTTCAATACCGTCTGTGTTAATGGGAAGACTTTGAGGAGGTTTCTTGTCGTAGATTAAACAATTCCAAACAATCAACAATCACTCAAATAAATCGAAGATTGCAGTTAGTGACATTCCGAAGGGAGGATTACCTTTGGAGCAGTGCAAAAGAAAATACTTAACATGGTCACAAACAGAAATGGGAGCTTCCAAAACACTGGACAAAAGGAACAGGATGCAATGAAATATGGTTAGGAAATTTCATACACCCTCTTCCGCTATTTCCGTTGCTATTTCTCTCGGTTTCCCTCTGTCCACGCTCTTAGCGTGCTGGATTCAATTAATTTTCCCGCAAAACGTGTTGCTCTGGGTGGAAAATTGATTAGTGAGGGTAATTATTTATTAATCTTCCCCTCCATTTCCTGTTGCCGGGCGCCAGGGCCATCATTGGGCCAGAGCATCTAGTGCCATTTTCACGGCATGTTTCATGATGGGCTATGGCTCAATTAGTGCGACTAGCCTATACACACTCACACACGCATGCATGAAAGGGAGAAGAGGTTGGTGTGCGGAAATTATGCGTGATTAGCGATGGAAAGCACATACGCGCACACCCGGCCATATTCCCGGAACAAACCCATCGGCATTTCTGGCCCATTTCTTCCCGTACTAAACGGCAGTGGGGGGCTGATGGTGGAGAAAACCAACGTGCACCGAGCACGAGATATTTCTTCGTCCTCCGAGTTTCAGAGCGAAAAGGAAACCCCCGGAGAAGGAACGCAATTCAGACGAGCCCCGGGTGTGCGGTAGAGCGGGTGAAAATGCTGGACAACTTCCTCGTCGCTACTTGATTAACATCTATATTCATCCACGTGCAAAGTCCCTTCGGACGACAGCTCCCAGGAGTGTTCTGGATGTGTGTAATGAAATGCCACGACAACAGGCAACGGAAATGAGCCATGGAAATTGTCGAACGGATAGAAACTACTCGAAAGAAAGAGAGAAAGCGTATGGGGGAAAAAAAGTACACCCCGGTCAAAGCATGGAACGCCCAAATGAAAACGTGACTAGGTTGTAGTGGATTATAGGTAAATAATCTCATACCTGGTCCTGTTCTTCTGTCGCACGCGCATCCCCATATGTCGCATACTTCTTTTTATCTTCGTGTGTGCATGCATCAATCGGGTCTATTGAATCAAATTAAGATTGCCTAAGGCTGGTAAAGTGTGTTTGTGTCTATAGGTGGCTTTGGTCATCTGAACAGAGACGTGGTCGGAATGCTGGTGCGATATTTATGCTTATGTTGTTTACCCATCTGGAAACATTCCTGCATGTTGGGGCACACTTTTATGCGGCGTCAGCTTCATGATAAGGCGATGATCTAATTTCACGCATACCTCACCCCGCAAGCATCGATAATGGTGTGGTCAAATAAATCACCTTAAGGTTAGATAATGGCTCGATGAATGCACGATTTATTAATAACATAATCATTGCCTAGAGCACACAAAATCGTCAAGTATAACAATCAATGAACAATTGGAAGATTGATTAACTTTTCTCATTAAAAATGTATTAAAAATAGCGTTAATTTAATTTAACCAATTTCTCTCTTTACCTCTCTCTCTCTGTCTCTCTTTCGTTCATAAAATATCCCACACACACATGTATTGTGTCCTCGTTGTCTCTATCGGCCGATGGAAAACAAACGCATCTTCCTATAATACGCAACTAAAAGCTATAAATTTTACGCCAAATTTCAAACCGCTCTCGTACATTTTATTAGCCATTAGTTTCAATTACCTTCAATTTTCCGCCTCGTTCAGTGCGAAAGTGTGGCATGGCACGTGGGTAAAATTGGCATGCATCCTTTATTGGCCCTTTGATACCGACCATCACTGGTGTCGTTCGATTCATTAAAACTGCCACCATTTCCGACAACTTTCAAGTACCCATTTTCTTCCGCCGGGGGGAAAAAAAGACCACGGAATACGGTACTTCCGCGTTCCCGAGGTCCTGGGAAATTCGACAACAAAAGACGTACGGCACCACCAAAGTCGTTTGAAGGTCCGGAAATGTCGCCCATACATTAACCTACCGAAAACACAGCCTACCGTGGAACGTCGAATGTGTCCATTTTGACCAGTGGACTAGGTGAAGCAGAGCTAGAGTGAACATTTTGTGGTTTCGTAAATGGCCACCCTAATTGCTTACCACATGCGCACGAACCATATTGTGAGGTGGTGGCACTCACTCACATACACGAAAGAAGAAAAGGAAAAAAAGCTCCCGAATATCCCTAAATGGTGTGCCACACGCTGAACGTTAGAATACACCGAACCCAAGCTTTTCTCACAGTTCCACATCCTCCGGGCTTCCACCACGTTGGAAGCTTTTCTTTCCTCCGAACGGTTGGATGTGGTTTATAGGGTCATTTGAGGGGGAAACACCTGGAAACGATGCTTTTACGGTGGCTTTATAGAGCATTTCTATAATACCTTTGCCGGTGTGCTTTGTCGGTAAATGAAAAACTGATGGAAATTCCTTACCGTGAAGATATCAATTTAAAACACTTGGAAAAGTGAAATTGCCCCATAAAGAATCCCCTGATGGTTGGGTGGTGTCGCGTTTGATGAAGCTTTTCGTGTTTATCTTACCGAATAGATTACGGTTAGATTTAGTGTCCCTACACTTGAGTACACTTTTGGGGTGTGTGTGATTTCGTCATCGCTTTTTTTGAGTGCATTTTAGGTTAATTTTTTTTTTTTTTCGTCAAAGCTTTCTCCTTTGCGTCATAGCTGCTAAAAGGGGGAGGTGAATTCGTTTCATCTCGTATCATGAAACTAAAGGGAAGCATCAATAAACCGATTGCGTTTCCGATTCGTTTCCCAAACCACAATCCATGATGCAAATCGAGCTAAAGGGGACACTAGGATCATAAAAACGATTCCTGCAACTGCACAGTCTAGCGTCCACAGGAACTCGGTGACAGGAAAAAGAAAAATAGCACCGATTCGATTGCACAACACACCAGACCACAATCTACGCAAACGTAAGCGGCCAAAACTTCAAAACCAGCTCAAAACAGTTCAACAAAAACGTGCTCGGGAAAGTGTGTCCTTCTAGTACGAATAACCGCACGGTTCCCGATCTTTTTGGGTTGGAAAATCAAAACACTGCCACAGTCCCTAACGGGTACGAACGGTGTCTGGACACTGCGCTCTGGATGCTGCTGCAGACAGAATTCGTTTATCCAGACGCTTCGTTTACGATGCGTTATGCCATTGACAGTCGTCCGCTATGTTCTGGCGTCCGGTGAAGGATTAATTAAACCTGGCTCGTTTCCGCAAAACGAGAGCCAGCGGCGGGACCTTCCGTTTCGGTGTCCGGATTTTTATTCACCTTCCCCCGAACAAACACGCTCAAGGTTTAGGTTTTTCATCAGCTGTATCGAGACTGTTCGTTCTTTTCATCCAGACCCGCTGATTGCGAGGACCTAGTTTTCAAGGTTCCCAAAGAGTATCGGGCTCGTTTCGTCACTGTACACGTGCTACCTAATTTTGCCATTTCCGGCCATTTTCCTTGCACAAACAACGGCCAGATGAAACGGAAATCCATTCACCACAAATTGAATGTTCGGTAAGGAAGGAAAATAAATTAAGGTGTTGATAAAAATTGCACCAATTCAATTTCAACTCCTCGATCGAATAAGACTAGCTATTTAAACTGGAACAAAGAAAGGAGTATTAGATGATTCTGATGAACCGTTAATCTGTGAGATTCAGAATGCGCTTTACAAGCCCTCGCCATGCTTTGTTTAGTTGGCGCCGATATCATTACAAATTGATGTTCGATACTACAACGGATTCGCGGATAAACCCAATCAACCAAACATCCAACTCGCGTGACCTCGGTCGGTTATTTGCATGCAATGCATTTTTATCTGTACATCAAATTTAATTGACCAAACGGCGACATTATTTCACTCGACCCACCCGGGTACTCTGTGAAATGATCGAGGTGTGTGACAAGGATAACGCTGAGGAGGAGAAGGTGGAGGAGGATGTGGTTGGCCACATTAATAAATTCGATATCAATCAGTCAATCATGAAGCACGCGCGATTGGCGTGAATTGCATGCACATGGATTGGTGTGCAACCTCTGAACAAAGTGAACCACAGCGTCCTCTCTGAAAACCGTTTAAACTGGTCAAGTATGTAATGTTTGCAAGCAATAACTACAATCATTCCTGTATTTCATATTTTCCGATGCAAGGGAATGAGCGCAGGGAAGTGTAATTATTTGTTGACAATAAAACAATGGCACTCGTATTTCATTCGGAAATATGACCAACCATAACGGTGAACAAGAAAATAAAAAAAAATAATTCCACATCGGTGCAATAAACTCAATTAAAGTACAATAAAGTTGATATAGTTAATTTATAATGATACTTCCAACGATCAACATAAAATAGTATAATTATGTTTACAATAAATATAAGTGCTGTATTGGGATTGCCTACTTTTGGGCGCCATAGATTAAAAATTCGCTCTCCTTTTCAAACTTCATGAGCTGCAATTGAGCAAAACATTGGAACAAAATTCTTTCATCTACCTACCCTAGTGTGCCGTTTAGTGTAGTTGAATGATCGATCGGTTCGCAGGCTTCATCCAGGCTGACCGAAATGTACTCCGTCTCCAGGCTGACCGATACGCGGTACCATGCTCCACGTACTCTCGTCTCCAGGATGCCGCTCCGGACACCCCCCGTAGCCACGATCGATGCCGAACCCGGGCTGGTTCGACTGATGGTGCCCGATTCTACCATGATTTAGAGACGCAAGACGTTGCTTGCGCTTCGAACCGAGCCGAAGAAGCAGTGACCGCGCGGGATTAATTTCACCGGTGTGTTTTAGCACTTTGCTCCAAAATCTCCTTCTTCCTCCGCTCCTTTGAAGTGGATGGGTTTTTTTTTTGTTTTTATCTTCTTCCTTAAGATTTGCACTTGGTTTCGTCCTCGGCTAACGATACCCAAACGACGCGATCCCGGTAGGCCATTACGAAATCGAAGCAGCGAGCTGCTTATTGTTTGCCGGGCGTCTTGCTGAGAAGAAAACAGAGAAGAAAATTGGAAAAATTATTTTCACGGAAACCTTTCAACATTGATACGAAATGTGTTTGTTTTGATCGTTAAGGAAATTCGATTTTTAATAAAATGGAAAAAGTTTTTGTTTTTTGCAAGTGAGTAATATGCCCATCAAAAAAGACTTCTCTGCATAAGCCATCATTTACAAACTCCACTCTTCAAGAGCCCTTTTGCGAAGATGCTTACTAAAACTGAATGTGGCGAGAGAGTCCCTGGCGAAAGAAAAAGACTGCTTTCAAATTATTCCCTCAACTCGAAGCTCATCATAATTCCCGCTAGTTATTTCCGGCAACCCTACGTACGCGGGGAGACAAAAAAAAACAGACGAATAACGCTGACTTGGGTAAACATTTTCGTCCTCTTCAAAGGCTTTATGGCAGCCAGAACACTACTGGCTGGCAGAGTCGCAAAGAAAAAAGAACGGAAGAAAAGTACAAAGCAAAGCTTCCGGGATGACACTTGAGTCGGCTTTTGCTCAAGTATGCCAGTGCCGAAATTCGCGTGGGCACAGATTCTTTCTCGCAGGTGGGCAGATGGTTTTATCCGAGGCCATTTTTCTTCTTTTTTCTGCTTGCTTTCACCTCACGGCACAAACTTTGCTGTAAAATGGAACCACTATCACTCTTTGTGTGAAATGGAAAGACTCACGGGCTTCACTTTGCTCGCCCTAACATTGCTCGGTCCGCTTGGCAAGGTGCGAATGATGGCGTATTTCTTAAAATGGCTCAAGGCGACAAGAAGCGAAACGAGAGTCTAGCGTAGTATTAGGGGTAGAAATTGCCATTCTTCCAACAAAGCTTTCTCTTCGATTTCGTGTGCTAGCGTTTTAGTTCTTCTTTGGAAAAACTTTCCTAAACTGGCAAACTTTGCTCGGTTTTTGGACGAACGACCGCTGGATTATCCGCCAACCCCGAAAAACAACGCGCTCGCCAGGACAGTAATGTGAAATTATGATAATTGAAACTTTCGCCCGACAAAAGCAACAACCGCGCGCGCGCACCCCAAGAAACGGAAACGAACGAGAAAATCGTTCTGTTCGTGAATAAATTCAACATAAACTATGCTGGAGAACCAAAAACCTAGCGGCATTTTCTAGCGGGCGGATCTCTCTATGTCAAGGACAGACCGAAGAATATTCATGCACAAATACGCAATTTTGTGCAGCACACCGCTACGCGAGTTCACCTGCAGCAGCAAAACTTTGGCCGCCCTTCGTTGGACGGAGAAACCTTTTGACTTTACTTCTGCTCAGTTGTTTTATGCACTTTCTGCTTGCTCGGCACGGTTTGAAAACGGTGAGTGTGCGTGGTTAGTTGGCCGCTGGTTTTTTTTTTTCATTCTTTGTGTGTGTCTATTTTATTCGTAGAATCAACGTCAAGTGGTTCTGCTTTTGTGGGTTTCAACTTTAAAGGTTATGTGAGGGCGTTTATATTGAGGAACGAGCAAAGAACGCTCAGGGGCTTAGGTGCTTGGGAAATCTGTTTTTTATTATTGCAAAAGTAAAAACAAAAGTATCCCTTTGAACGAGATGAATATTAAACAGCTGAATAAAACGAATTTCTTTCTTTTCTATTATTACAGGTTAAGTCGGGGAATCATCATCGTTCAGTGTATCGCCTAAGAAGTTGTTAAGGTAAGAATGGATACTCTTTTCTAAAAATTAGGATTCACGAGTACCTTCCCTTATTATAACTAATGATGCTCATCTTATCTACATATCGTTGAGGGTAGCCTAACCTTAACTAAGCTTAACCGTATCCCCTCCATAAGTGATTGATATTGCACAAACTTTATTTCCACCGCAATTTCAGTGCCGGCTTCAGTGATTAATGTGTAGACCGGATTTTTCCTGTACCTCTAAGTAGGACCTTTATTTGTCTTCAATAAGCTCACCTTTCTTGCCGTAGTGGAAAGCTCTTCCTGCCAAATGTACATCTATACATAGTGATTTTCGTTACCCCAAGCAAGCATGTGAATGGAATGAGTAACTATCACTAAATAGATTACCGATGTCCCATTTCTACGAAACATCCCATTAGCCACATTCGTGTGCCATCCATTTCGGAAATTTGTGGCATTTGTCGTCTATGTGTGTGTGTGTGTGTGTTTGGATAGGTAACATTTCCACAGTTTTGCTCCAATTTTTAACCACCATCGAACCATGATTCGAGACACGTTTTGGAACGAATCGTCACACTGCTCAACTCCTCTGTCACTTTTTGTTCAGAACTAAAAGCATGCCAGGGTGGTTTTGGGTATTTGGACCACGATTTGATTACAAATGTTGGTCGTCCTTTTTTTTCTGTTGCTGTTCGAGACGTGTTCGATTGTTTCTTCCCCAGAGCCCAGCTAAGGGCGATCATTGTTTCGAAAGGCACTGGAGGCATTTGCTCAAGTACGAGAAACGACTGCAGAAGCTGAATTGAAAAGCCGTACTACGGCAGGGAAATCATTGACCATTCGTCGTCGTGCCAAGGACTGGTTTATTGTGAAACTTTTCAACAAACTTCCCCATCCTAGCATACGTCGTCACGATGGTTCATGTGGGTGCATAGATGCACAGCCGGCTTCATCTATGTTTTTTGTTTCTGTCAGAAATAGACAAGGAAGAGAAAAACGAGGTTGTGGTGTCCAACCGATATTCGGTTCATTGAAGCAATGCTTCCTGGTTGGTGGGTTTCCATGCACGTTTCGTACGGGATTGATTTGTGAGGACACTGGCCATGTCGGGCATTGACTAACATTGGTTGGCTTTTGTGTGATGTTATCTCATTTAGCTGATGATGGAACTTGTTCGTCCCTGTGCAATGAATAAAGAGAGAGGCTTTTTGGTTGAAATTATTGTGCCCCAAAGTTGTGTCGCTTGAACATGAAACGCTCCAGAAACAAGCTCTAGCAACGCAGCGAAAAGAACGTTAATCGTAATCATTACGCATACAAACCAGCCAGAACTCGCTTCAAGGACAAGGAAAAATGAAAACAGTACCTGCGTAGTATGCAAAAACGCATGATACTTTTGGTAGTATTTTTTCATGTTTTTCATGTCTGATCCTTCTTTTTTTACGCTCTTTGCCGCATCTACCTTCCAAAAGAAGATGTTCGAGTGTTTTTCGCACAAGGTATTATGCAAGGCGAGGGAATAACGGTGCAAAAGTACGCACAACAACCATTGCTGATGCTATGTTTTGCTCATCATATACTCATCAAGGTATGTACGGCTCGGTGCGATTCCCAAAAAAAAATTCCTTCCTCTTTTCCCCGTCCAGAATTATACGTTCGAAGTAATGCGATTCTACTTCGAGGCGAAAAAACAACAAAAAGGAAATACATAACAGTGATGTGCTCTCTTTCCAATTTTTCGGAGTGGAAATATTCGCGCCAGCTCACCTGCGCGTGGCATCAGCTTTAAGTATGGATGTCCCAATGTTGCAGGGTGACGCTGGTGGCTGGCTGGCTGGTTGGCTGGAAGATTAATTTTCCTACTGAAAGTATTACAATCAGCTTCCAACCAAAGCAACTCTCGCAGCTTTCATCTGCAACTTTTTTCCTTTTTTTTACGGCTTTTGCTTGATAGATGACATCGTGCCATGGAATGGAAACGAAATCCACCAGCCACGAGCGATTAGCTGATATGCATCGTTTCGGTGACAACTTTGCAAACGTGCGAGCTGATGTGAGCCCTTGCCTTTTCCCCTTGGCAACCGACATCAGACACCAACTACATGATGGGATGGTACGTGATGAATCCGACCGCTGTTCTGTGGCACACGTGGCATGGCGGCAGCACGAGCCACATCAAACCTTGGCACGACTGGTACCGATCTTGTGCTTTGTTGGGATAACTTTCTGATCAAAGCTGTCGCGTCTTAGCTTGGCGGGAAATATTGTTCCTATTCTTTTCCTATTAAAGCTGTCTTTTGTGACAACACCACACGAGGATAAGATGGAATGATATTAACTGAGTGGTTATTTTCTTATCAGTATCATAGTCTGCCCATATGTATGCATGCATGATTGTTATGTATTTTTAAAATGTCCATTTATATTTCTCTTGGGAGCACTCGTTCATCGCATTACGCTTAAATTCTTCCCCATGCAAATAACAATAATTTACTCATGAAAAGCTTTTTCTCGCGATCGTTCCATTTTACTACCAGAATCGCTGGAAAGCTTCATCTTCATCCAAATTTACTTCCTGCAATGGAGGCCCCCGATACACATGGAGCGTACCACCTTTCGAGCAAATCCCCAGAAGTGGACTTTGGAAACTTTTGAAGCACTTCCTCTCCCTGGGGAAGGAAAACAGTGTGTGTGTGCGCAAAACGGCACAAACCTTTTATTTTTCTGACAAACGCCTCCTCTCTCCCCCCCACCCTCTCCCCCCCCCCCTCTCCCCCCCCCCCCCCCCCCCACCAAACTACCAACGCACCACACAAAAAAAGTACACCAACGGAAGTGTCAGGTTAGTGTCGTTAAACTGTGCTTTACGCTTCCACTGTCAGACCGTGGACGTAAAACCACAGCCACGGTTTCAGGCCGTTGTGGTGCTAGCTGCGGTGAGCCCGACTACTAACACCGGAAAACTCTACACCGACTTCCTTCCTGTGTTCCGTTGAACAGCAGTGCCAGCTGTGGTAGAAAAAAAAGTCCTCACTCGCACCTACAAACACACACTCATAAGCACAGGAAAATGGGAAATGTAAAAATGAGTGTGTTTAATTAAACAGGGATTAGATATCGCTTCAGGGAGCCGCAAGCACGCCCGAGCTCGACTGTTTACGATAGAAGTCCTTTGTTTTCCCAAATCGGAAGCACCACAGTAGAGCATCCTTCAGGGGGGTTTTTTTTTCGTGAAACTGTTCAAATTCAGGATTCCTTACCGTGGCCGGCGTTGCGAAGGAGGTATGCTTTTTGTGCTTCTGGACACGAAAAGTTATACCTGGTGCGAGGTGTCAAAATTAAACACTGCTAGATGAATCGCTTTAGAACGCTCATAAGTGTGTAAAACTGTGGAGAACTCCTAGTCGGAAGCATAATTTCATCACTTAGCCTCAAAATTGCTGAAGCTTTCCGAAATGATTTCCTAAAACAACCCATCGAACGAACACAAACTCTGACTCACACAGCCACCATCTTGTTTTCCCTGGTCTTTCACATTTGTCAACAGAAAAGAGGATGCTTGCAAACCCGCAAAAGCCTACGCATTTTAAAGTGTAAAGTTGCTCAAGTACAGGCAAGAGAATACATCGGGCTCAACGGGAGCCATTGCAGTTTTTATGTTTGCTTTATCCACCCTCCCCGGTACTGGATGGTATAGGCTGTGGTTTTGAAATGTAAATATAAGAACTGAACGGTGTCTTGCTAGGTTTTCTTATGGTTTATGTTTCACGTATAAGATTTATCCTGTCTAAGTGGTGTCTGCATGTACTGTCGCACCTGTCGTAGATCTATGAAAGTTGGCAGGATGTTTGATTTCTCAGCCTACGACACGAAGCTTGATTTTTTTGGGATCTGTTTCCATTTTTACATAGCTTAGAGTATATCGAAGCTGTTAATGTTTGTACGTGGTAATTCTTACACGATCAATTTACCACAAAATGACGACTGGCGACCGCACATAAAAAAATAACAAAAATCATTGATTTATAGAACTCTGCACGAATGCCAGCTTAAACTCAGGCCCACAGTTTATGCTCGTTTTTATTCTCGCCCGAGGCAATAGCGAGAATATGCACGCATTAATTACCATACAACGAAAGCTTTTACGTGCATATAAAAATATTGCCCGAGTGATTTAAATAACTTGCTCCACCCGTTGCGAATGACCTCCCACCCTAAGGGCACCAGGTTAAACCGGTGGAAAACTCTTCCCTATAAACAAAATAAATAAATGGAAATCAACTTTTATAGCCCACCGGCCACGATGGAGTAAAATATTTGACACAATATTTCATTGCCATCGAAAAAAAAGGACTAGGAGGAGCCCCTGAACAATATTCCAACCCCTTTTCTGCACCACTCCCACCGAAAAGTCCCTTTGAGCTGATTTTTCATCCCCGCCAACCATTGATGACCTTTTGCCCGAGATCGTTCATAACTGTCGGTGGTCAAAGCCACGCTACGTAGTCTGGTGGGTGTTTGGGTAGTTGTTTGACAAACGTCCCAAAGAAACTACCCACTTTATACCCACCTACAACAGTCTTTTTCCCCTCAGCATTTCCTTCCTGCTAGAATAGACCGTTTCCTTTCGCCGACTCGAAAAAAGGACATCGAAAACCGCTTGCCTCGCTTGGGACCAATCTCGACACAAATTTAATCCCACTACGTAAAGCCCCCTCACACATACAGACACGCACGCACAAACCCACAAAATGAATTGCGCACTTGCGAAGCATATCCCTTTCGAGATCCCAAACTAATAGCTTTTGGAGAGACGACACACACAAAAAAAAAAAGGACGGGGAAAAAATCCCACAAGACTAGAACATGGAATTCGTTTAGATTAGAGCGGGGGCTTCACTTTAATCTTCCGAAACTAGCTTTGCCTTATCGCAGGTGCAGGTCAGCTTTTCGGGTTATCGTTTAGCATTGGCGCATATATTATAGGGAAAAGAGTTTTCCAAACACCCTTCGCCGTTCACTGTTCATCAAGCACGTGCGAACCGGCGCGAACGACACCCAGCATACGGATAGCTTATATGAGTTGTAGACGCCACCACATCCGTACCGATGATCTATGGCTCAATGCTGAGCTTCCCTTGTGTGTGTGTCTCCCCACCGAATGGGCTAATGATTCATTCCGGTACCGAGATGCTCTAGCATAAACTGGACAAACGCGTTCTAAATGTCACTGCCAAGATTAGGCTGAACAAAGCGGCTTTTCCGTGAAATTTGAATGCTGATGCCGGTGGACCGAACGATTTTGTCCGAGCAATGTGCCGGAAGGAAGCAATATGCTCTCCAGCATCACCATCAAAGGTAAAAGCTAGGAACGATGAATCAATTGCTTGCACAACCGTTTTCCTGGAACAAATCATACGCGGCACATTGCAGTAAATTTAGAATGTAATTAATTGAAATGTGTGTCAGCCTAGGAGCTTGCTTGCTTTTGCTGAATGAACGGAGGACGTTGTTTTTGGTATTAATTAGCTATGAGGGCGGTCCAAAGAGGGTAGAGGTGTCCCTTTCGGTCCGTTCACGCGTAAAAAAGGTACCAATAAAGTAAGCCATTAGATGACCGGCATTGCCTAGCATGGCGTTAAGTCATGAAGAAGCTTTTATGATGTGGTGTGCTTGAACTATTGTTTTTCAATAATATCATTTTTATGAATTTATACGCACAAAGCAGAATGCAGCAAGAAAATGCATACAGCAGTATCGAGCTTATTGAATTATTCCTCTCAATAATACACGCGTATTACTCTTTCAGCAATGGATTTAAAAAACACACACACATACACTCCCAGTCAGTGGGCCATATTGAGAGAAAATTGCATTACGCTGCATCGTACTGTCAGCTGAAACTTGGGATGCATATTGAATAGTTGCAGGCCTGAGCCTGACTGCACAGCTGAAAAACGGGCATGATGTGATCTAAAATATGTATCAGAAAACCCTCCACCGGAAGTGCTTGTGACACAATACATGGGGAAAAATCGCAAAAAAAAACAATGCACATCACCAGCAATACAAAAGCGCGCCCGTGATGTCCTGCCGTTGACATTCTTTTGATGTCAACCGCATACATACGCACGTGCGCCACGGCAAACGGAAGAATTTGGATGAAAGAGCGTTTCGCACAACTGTCGACCATAGCAAACCCGAAGGCAGGAATCTAGATTAATCATAATCCCTTAGCGACCTCAGCATAGAATTCACCTCGAAACGCGCCCTTTTTTTCGAAATTGTCGTCTATATTCCACTGTTCGAGAGTCATTTGATGTTGAAGTGTGAACTCGGTTCCACCCGCTTCTGCAAACGGCATACCACAGGAAGATCATGTGAAGTAGTGAGCGAAAGGTGGGAAGGGCAATTTTGCAGTTAAATGTGTTAAACCTTCTCATCTAAAATTCTGAACCCCAACCAGAAAAGGGTGCGTGGATTGCCGAGCCGCTGCTGTGGGTGTGTGGGTTGGTGGATGCAGCCCATCACGCATACAAATTCTGCCAACACAGCCACAAAGAACCACCAACAGGCAGCAGGGCAGTGGGATGCCGGGGTAACGTAAAATTCTGCATCCTTGCACCAAACTGCAGCCGAACCGCTCTATGCAACGCAATGACGCAGCGCATCGTCTGCATTTTTGCAGGGAGTGTGGGATGGAAAGATGTGGGAGATTTCTGCATCATCGTCGGATGCGCATCATGTACTTTTGCAAAAGCGACTTTATGAAGCAGCTGGTTTTACGTTTTACCGCAAACGAGCTTTTTACACCATGGCCATGGTTTGAAGTGATTTTATGATATCACGAGCATTTCAATTAATTTGTGCCTTGTGTGAGAAATGATTACAATCGGTTGTTTACACGAAAGGAAAGGGCTGCCCAATCAATCTTACAGCTTACCTACCGACATTGGCTTAAATACAGTTTATCTTTACATCAGCACGACATTGATAGCCTCTGGTAGCTGTTTGATTTGCTGCTGAAACTGACAAACCAGCACATATCGGCACTGTCTGTATCAGTTGCCAAGCCGTTTCTTGCATTGATAATTGATTTTCATCCATCGCTACCCTCTTCCGGCGAAGCGGATGCAGGGACACACGAGCGCAAAATCAATTCACCGCAATCAGCAGCGGGAGCAACTGGATTCGCGAAGAGGAGTATCTCTAGCCCAAGGATATCATTGTTTTCCTGACTCGATATCTTTGCAACGTCAAGACTGATCCGCTTTTCCAACAGTGAGCACACGATCGGAGCTGCGCCGACCCGTGAACAATACCGATGACAGTTGATTTAGCGATTGTTACACGCTCCGGCGGTTTCGAACCTCAATTAATAATCTCGTTCGGACGTCCATTGT
Organism: Anopheles maculipalpis; assembly: GCF_943734695.1. Taxonomy (NCBI): domain Eukaryota; kingdom Metazoa; phylum Arthropoda; class Insecta; order Diptera; family Culicidae; genus Anopheles; species Anopheles maculipalpis. Next base: position 97,663,826 of record NC_064871.1, on the reverse strand, counting down.
GCCATCGGATGGATACTGTGTGGCAAGGAGGAGGAAGGGATGGTGGGTATTGTAAAAGGGAGGAATTACGTAAGTGCAACCACCAAACCACCCTCTGTTTGTCATTTTTTCTCACTCCCAACATCCCAACACCTGAGCACCGTTGTTCCATTTGGCGTATGGAGGTTGATGTTGAGAAAATGGCCGATTGATAAGTTGTTGGAACCGGGATTTATAGGAAGAGATTTTTGAAATTCTTATCTTATTTTTGATTGACATAACTGACAGAATTTCCCTTCCAAAAAGCATTTCTATCTATCCCTGAAAATGTCATTCTAAGTCGAGGTTTTAATCTGGATTTATTACAGTTACTTAACTCTACTAGCATCTTGTACTAAACTTGACGTGTTTTGAGGCTGTGTGTTAATGCCACAAAAACCCATTTCAACCAGCTTCGGAACGTCAGCGTCACTTCAGGGAGAAAAATTCTCCACTATAAATAACGCGTCATCGGTTGTCTAGAATCGCTTTACAAAGAACGTGTAGCACTTGTAGCACGAGAACCCCATTTTCTATTTTCCCTCCTTCCCCGCACTAACCCAGTGTACACAAGCGCGGCCATTATCTTGTCGGTGTTCGGTGTGCAGGCTAATAGTAGTGGCGGTTCCACGGGGAAAACATCGAGCAGACAAAACACGGAACGCACGCGCGGGGCGTTCATATTTGGCGCGATCTCATTTCTTTCCCGCTGACAGGTAACAAGTAAAGCGTCTCCACCGAACCAAACCACAGCGAATAACCCACGGATAAGGTACGGGGTGGTTCGGTTTATCCCGGTGCGCGCTCATACACACAGAAAACGAATTTCCACCATCCACTAACCTGTACTCTCGTCTTTCATCCCAACCCGGAGCTGAAGGAGGGATGAAAAATCGCACCAAACCGAAGTGACATCGGGTGGAAAATGGATGTTGCTTTCGACACCAACGTGCCAACGTAGAATGGTTGGGAAAATAAAAGTAAACAGATAATTGGGATCATGATGAGGGATTGTTGCGGTGAACTTGGGTGCAAAATGTTGGCCCCAGGGCAAATAGCCCCAGGTCGTTATTTTGATGTTTCTTTCTTCCGCCCCCCCCCCCCCCCCCCCCCCTTATTATGGTCTGGGCTGCAATATCACAAATAGACGAGACAAGCATTGTTTGGTGCCCGATAGAACCTGATACGTGGCGAGGTGTTGGAAAGCTTTGTTTTGTTCGGAGTGGAAATTGATTCGAAATTCTTGTGTTGCAAGATTCTGTCTCTCTCTCTCTCTCTTTCTCTTTCTGTGTCACTCTGTCTCCTTGTTGGAAAGTAAATCAGCTCATATTCAGATAACTTACACTAAATCACATTACTCCATAAATCGCATACAAACCTCCCAATAAAAATTAATATCGCTCACGAGAACGCAAAAACGTTTAGCATTTTATCCTGCTGTGGCTTCGGGGTTTCCATCATGACAGCGGCGTTAATGTTTTTCCCTGTCGCTCGAGTGACGCTAGTCCCCGGTACACAATGCTAACCGAAAAGGCATAACTCATCTGCGCTTCCTGCCTCATGCTCGTTTGTGTTTGCACCTCACGCCAAGGTACAACTTTGAGTGCAGTTCGTGAATGCACACTGTGGCGGTGGTGCAGCTTTTAATGAAGGTGTGCAATATTCATGCTAACGCGAGCCTTGCTGCACCCCGCTCCAGAGTCACACCGCCATGACAGCACAGGCGTCTGTCGGTAGCTGGCTGCCTGCATAGCTTTCATGCTGCATTATGTCCCTATCCAACGCACCACCTGTGTGCGCGGCTGTGCCGAATTGCTACCACACACGAAAAGAGGCGCACACTGTTGGAAAATCTCTGTCCACCCTGACGCTCAGCTTCGCCCTGATTCGCATTAGTAAGCATAAATTGCACTCTGGGGAGAAATAGTTGCAGGAAGGGCCCAGAAATTGTGCCAGAAAGTTATGAAATCGTTACAGCTTGTGAACGGGTTGGGAAATGTTAAAATAAGGTGAGCTTTTTTTTCGGAACGAAACATCAACAATTTTCATTACATTCAATAGGGCTCGTCGTGGGCAGTATGGCCTTACTAAACATGCTTTAACGATCGATAAGGTCATCAGGCACTTTCTCAACAATCACTTAGAACATTCATCAACAACAATGGTCCCAAAACTCTCAACCCATCAAAATCAGCGCGTGCCGTTCGAAACGCAATCACGCACCACTGGATACAATCCACAACCCGGCCACAACCTGTAGCATAGCAAACACACACACAAATTGACCACCATCGTCTCATTCACGCAACGTTCGAAAAACCCCTGCTTCACAATAAACGGAGCATCAAAAGCGGGGGGCCGATTTGAAAAGCCCACGTTTTCTCCGTTTGACGTTAATTGATAGTTTTCATAGACAAAATACAGTTTCGCGGAGTGAACGGTCGCGCGCGCGCGCGCTCGCTAATGTGACTCCATCTCGATGCTCGCACGAGCCGTGCTGCTGTCATTTATCAATTATTAGTTTTCCGATGATTCTCGCCGGTGCCTCTCGTACCACCAGACCCAAACAGACATTCAGTGCCGCTGTGTTCACGCAGCGGGAAATAACGATTTTCAGGAACACTGGCACCTTCACAACAATTGATTGTTGGCCTCCGGTTGGTCGTTCTCCAACAAATGAGCGATTAAATAGAACGAATTAACTAATTCTACAAATAGTGTAGAGAACTGCGATACACGGAAGCCTTCGGGAAAGGGAAGCAGGGAGGGGGAAAGAGCGGGGCAACCAATTTTACCGATATTTATGACACATAAACTATTTTTGGTGTGTTTGATATGGCGTGATTTGTGTTTGATTAACGAGTCAAAACGTGAAAAACGTTTGGGGCACGCATTCTCGGAAACCGCCAGTTGATTCTATTTCGATCGAGTCGATGCATTTGTTGGCGAGCGTGTAGAAATGACATATGGATCTTTGGGAACAAAATTAATAGTCAGCAGTGTGTTGGAATAATAGTCAGCTGCTGTTGAGTTGGGTTCGATGATCGTTCTACTTCTAAAGCTGGCAGTGATAGTATCCAATCCACACAAAAATTCGTGGCGGCTTAACAGCACCCATCTCTTCACATCTTTTGCAGATCTCTTTATACACTCATCAGCAACTCGTGTCACGTTTACCGCCCACTGTCACATATTGTGCGCCCTTATTCATAAAGTAGACGAGCTCCTCCGCCCGACTGAAAGGGCCATCTTGCCAACTTCTATACGTCAATGCCATCTATTTCATCTTCGCACCCTTTTGCCAACCCATAAGCATTGGTTCTTCGGCAATCTTCACCGAAGCTCTGTAAAAACGAGAAAACAATATGGCGCTTTTTGTGTGCTCGTAAAAATGCGCGAGCATCACGCACGATTCAAAATGAAAACAATATAAAATACCAACCGACCGACCGAGCGCCCTGTCCGTCCCAACCCACATGCTGATCCCACAACACATACCTAGCGGGGGGAAAAAAAGCTCATTTACATCCATCAATACGCGGGCGGCTAGATTGACGTTGGTTCTGTGCTTTAACCCACTCTACGGTCGTTTGATGGTGTAAGGCCACACGCAAAACGTTCGTACACCGACGCGCTAACCGCCGGAAAGACCGTAACGGTTATTCATATCGCGTGGCGCAACCCATCGTGCACGCCAGCATAGAAGAAGAGAAAACTGTATTGCTTTACGAGTGCGATGACACCGAGAAGAAAAGTGTTCATCAATGGTTCTCTTTTTTTTATTTGTTGCCAGTTTTTTTGTGGGGTAACCTTTTCGAGAGACCGAAGCATCGCCAACAGGCTGCAACACCGGTGTACAAGTGATGTAAATCGTTTGAATAGTGTAGTGCTCTTGCTAGGAGCCTTAGCTCGTAGCTGGTAATAAACGATTATGAGACGATTTTATGAAGCATTCATGGGTAATAAATTACACTAAAACGGTACGGTGTCGTATCAGCAAAGCACGGCTGATATTCGTTTCATTAAAGAGTGATTTCGACAACACATCACTGAGTGGTTCTCTAGCACGCTTGCTCATTAAAAGCATAATTTACCACTTTCACCGTGTCACGAGCTTTGTCGAAGGCCTGACGAACCGAGCGTCACCATCCACATTATCAATTACACTCTGACCGTGATATCGTACCCGACCATTACCATGTCCATGATTACTGGTTGAACCCGACGATTGCGTTCCAAGTTTACCGCCACCTTAAAGTGTTCCACTTGATTGTGTTCCAGTTTTTATTTTCGGTATTTACAGGAAGGTAATATTTAACTGTCGAATTGAAAAATAAAACATCAAGCTAATAAGAACAGGAACAAGCGGCTGCTAACTTTCCATTCTTGCCCTCTCATCCTGTCCATTCTATCGAGCGATCTTAAAGCCATTAAGCGAAAATTATTACACCAATTAAAGCATGACAGATGCCATCTCATCCGCCATCTTTCGATGGTGGTAGATTTCCTTATCCATAAATAATCGCGTAAATTACCTTTCTCAAGTCGGCTAGGCTACAGCTCGGCAGCGGTTTCGACCTTCAAAGCTTCCGAAAAACCGACAATTACCCTAGACGGTACGCATAAATCATATCCCCCCGCGGCCCGGTGTGTGACAGTTTTGAGTGAGGCACACAGCGGTCGAAAAGTGAAAAGCCTTCATCATCTTCTTCAGCTGCACAGCACACGAACGACGGCAGCAGCAAATAGCAAGCAACCAAAGCCAACAGAGCCATCAAAAACAAATTGAACGACAACCAGGCTTCAATTAAAAACCACTTTTCGCAAACAGCAAAACCTGTCCGCCCGAAGTGAAGTGTGTAGCTCGGGCTTTTCATTCGATCACGGTGGGTCGCTTTAGAAGCGCTTCTCCGATTCATCTCGACAGGCTTGCGGAAGGAAACCACCGGAACCGGAGTGAACACAATTGCGCAACATCGTGTCCTAGAGCTATCACCCGCGGTCACTGATAATTATCTTCCCGTTCCTCCAATCGTTTGCCGGATGAGCTTCTGGGATGTGTCCAATAAATCTAACCGGATCGTAGGTCGCTTCCCCACCCGTGTAGGCGCCGAAGGGCGAAAAAGTTTACAAACAGCCCTTACAAAGCAACGGAAGTTGGCGGTAGCGGTAGTGGCGGCGTGTCAAATCGCGCCGCTTTCTTTCTAGGAGTTGGGGATGGTTCTGAAGACGATAAAGCGTGACAGTGTTTGGAGAGCGAGATAGAGCCTTGGAGAGCGTGTCTCGGTTGACGTTGGAGGAGGCCGCGCGTGACCGGATCGGAGTGAGCTTGAATTTATTTCTTTTACACTCCAGTGCCCACTACCACAGAACTCTTTCGTTCTTTTTATTCGCTTCTGCCCTGCCACAGAAACAGATGGACACAGAACCTGGCTCTGCGGACAGTGTTGTACGGGTGTAGTGAAGACTTAGCCAACGCCAATGAAGATATCGGTAGAAACATTGTTGGAAATGTTTTTATTTTTACCTACCTATCCGTGTGCGACCGTGTGGTAGTCTTGTGGAGCCTTGGCAAGAAGGGCTATTACGAAACACCACTTGCCCCGATTGCCTTATGGAAACTACACGGGGACCACAGGGAGTACACAAACAAAACCACGAAGCCCATAGATTGTGGCGATTGTGTGTACAAACGGAAGCACCAGCGGAAGTGAGTCGCAATTGCTCGGCATTCTTTGGCGACAACGAATCGTAAAGCAGACATTGTTGCTATACAGTTCCCTCCTGGACACCCTCCTGTGTTGAGTTCCCGGTGGCTCAGAACCGGTTCGAATCGATGCGTCCACTCCGTTTATAGCATGTGCTCTGCAAATCACCCGAGATGAAGAAATCCACCAGCAATTCTACCGATACCAATGTGACCAATGACTGGCCTGCACGTGCAACTCCTCACATCCATCATCACACCGATCGGATTTCCCTGCACTTCAGCCCAGTCCAACCCCACAAGCCATTCGTACGCTGCACTGCCCTCGTTATCTTTTATTTTATTATATTCTACGTGTGCCGGAAATCATAACCAACCAACCCTGAACGCCAATGAGTGAGGATGACAGGTACTCCGTGTGCCGTGTGCACCGGAGCAGTGTCGTCCATAACTATTTTACGTACCCTCCGTACCCCCCGTATATGACAAGCTTCTTGATTGCTCAGTACCTCAGTAGCTTTATGCAGGATGGTTCCAAAATGACGGTGATGATCGTGTCCGTTCGGGGTTCTGAAAAGAGCAGAATAAAAACACAACTTTAACATGACATCCTACACGACTAAGGCACAGGCGGAACCAAAGGCGGACCAACGCTTTCGGAGATATCTCCACCCGAGCAATCGTGAAATCGCCAGGGTTGTGCTTCTTTGGGAATGATTTAGTTGGCCGATTGCCCGGTGTGTTCCGTGTTTGTGTCGGACGTCAGTGGCAAACTAGCGAGAGACCTGGTTCTCCTTCGCACTTCTGGGAGATCTGTGCAACACTTATGGCCAAAAACCCCTTTGGTGGTACCTCGGTGGCTGACCACAAAAGCCTTAACCACCGCAGTGGGTTCCCTGTTACGTTACGGTGTCCGGGGATGGGTATAGTTCCCTTTTTTCTGCTGTCTTTTCATTGTTTCTTCTACCACCACACTTGAGCCGGTCCGGTATGACCTATTTGACCATAATTTCATTTTCGGTACCATGATTACGCTTACACGTCCAATGAATAGAGATGTTCTCAACATCGCCCCCGACCCATGACGTGGGTGACGTTGCGGAGCTTTGCGAGTGTGAGGCACCATTTTGTCAGCTGTCATGAATCTTTCCAAACCATGTTCCACACAGACGTTTGCCGTACCGTAACGGACAAGTCGTACCCCGGGGGGAAGAGAATGCTACACCATGGTCAAATCTCAGCGACAATCCTTACCACAAAACAGCCCTGGCCGGGAACCGCAGTCTTGCAACGCTGTTACTCCTGCGGATCGTTGTGTGCTTCCGACTAACCTAAGAAAAGCACACACAACCACTCCAACGCAATTGCTACGTGGAAGGGTTTCTTCCATGCTGTGTGGACATTTGGGGCTAGTTTTGAACATAAAAGCACTGTCGCCCTGCTTCACAGAAGCACCTTCAAGCTTCACAGTAACGATAGTTCTAAGCGCCTCTGAACAGTGACCTACGCCACCTACGGGGAAAGCGCAATGTCCTCGACGAGTGTACCGTTTATTTGCTTGCGTACATTTATGCGTAGGACTATGGATTGGTGACCCAGGCAAATATTGACTTTATCTAATGAATATGTTTGCCCGTATTGGTTGGACAACGCATGTCGTATGCCCTACCGCAGCAGTTGGAAGGGAAAAGCGCCTAAATATTTGCATCCCAATACAGCATCCTTCCCTCCAGTGGCATCGTTCGTCCTCGCTGATGATCCTTGTGCCACACACGATGATGATGATGATGATGATAGTTTTGAACAACCGTAACGCTCTAGTACCGCTCTACGTACGAAGCTGTTGAAAGGCTTTTACAGAAAAAGCGCCCAACTTCAGAGAACAGGTTCGGGCAAGCCAACCTCAATTTGCATATCGGTTACATTAATCAAGATGTTTCAGAATTAGGGACTCTGGCAGCACAGAGGTCGTCACTCGAGTGACAAAATTTGAATATCGGGCAGCCTTCGTTTGCCTATTGATGAATATTTTCAATGCATATTTGTTTGGGGGAAACCCCAATCCCAACCCACAGGCACATCAAATAGGGTACTGTTGTTTGTTTATGCCGACCGATGGTTTAAGCGATGAAAAACTATTTTTGCACAACGATTGACCGAAAAAAAAACCTATCAAAATTGAAAAACATAAACCAAACTGTGCTTTAAATCAGTCAGCTCACGCGTGAAACTGCCACCAATACGATACAAACCGCAAAACCGACATCATAAGTTCAGTACGCGCGCCAAAACCCAATGCTAGCTAATGAGCCAAATCCAGCTGGCGTTCGTTCGCTCGTTCGTTCTTTTTTTTTTTTTGCTGCTCCCAAGTTAAAGTAGCAAAACCCTTTTTTTGCCAATCTGTCCATGTCTGCAGCAGCAGTTCCAGTTACAACCAGGGGGCCACCCACAGCGGGGTCCTCATCATTACCGGTTGGTTTATGATGCGGTTAGGAGAAAATAAATCACCTTCATTCTCACTCTCTCCCCACATGCACTCACTCACAGGTTCGAGTGCGACATCGGTAAAGTTTACTCAATGCGCCAATAAATCTATCGCACGAAATGGCATCGGCGGTGTCGGTATCGTATTTGGTTGGCTACTATTTTGCATTCGTACCGTACTGCAGGTCTGTGTGTAACCGTTTTGTGTTTTCTCGTCTGCAACCCCAAAGTGCAGTTGCGAGAAATGGATATTAATTACATTTTATTTCTCCGACAGCAGCAGCAGCACCACCACACGAAGAAATTCTTTCGTCTATTGCCCATGAAACGATACTGCACATAGTAAAAGATTTAGCTGCAACCTTCCTGGGTGTACTACCGCTGCTAACCGAACCTTCACCCTCTGATGGTCGTTTTTTTATGGCGCTGTACACGACCTAAAATATGACCATCGCGCGTATAATATGGCACTAGGCAATATTTTGAATGCCGTAACGATGACGCTAAACAGCCACTTTCTGGGCCACAATCTGGACTTTCTCGAGCTTTTTTTTGTTCCTAATCTAAGGTATCCTGCGGTGAACCGATTCGATGCTGTTTCGCTGTATACTATATCCCGATGCCGTAAAGCAATTACGGGAAGCTAATAATTTTCCACCCTGAAATATGCCGAATTCGATGCAAATGGTCCAAAAGCAACATTCCACCCACTTCCGGGTCATGCCGACCCCAACTATTGAGGCCCGGCAAATTATGCAGACACTAAAGCAGTACAGCAGTTTGAAGCGACGACGACGACGACTGTATGCGCTGTACCTTTTGTCGTCAACCTGTCGGCAGCGGCGTACCTTTTGACAGGCGGTGTCACTTGCCTTTGTAAAGCCGTGCGTTTGGTTATACAGCTTTATGTGTGTATGTTATACATCCTAAATTAATGATACCCTCGAGGGTGATCTTGTTTTGCGTCCTGAACTCTGGCACGGTGAGGGTTAAATTGGTGCACGTGCATGCAGGTTCAGGTGCAGGTTGGACTCATTTACATGCAATGTTGTTTCCACCCTTACTACTGCTACACTGCAGATGTCGTTCGCAGCATTGTCTGCAACGGGGCGAGAACGACCCAGATCACCATGTCGAAGTTCGTGAAGGTCGCCCATCATATGTCGTCGCTAGAGGAAATCTACCCCTCGCGCATCCCTGGGCCTAGAGTTGAAAGAAGTTGTTAAAGGCGAATCCTTCAGGTCCCGTTTAATTGTGCAATGAGGGGTACGATGAATGCCACGTGTCTGTTAGTACGTGCAGACAAGAAACAGTAGGGTGTGTGAGTATCGACTAACGATTGACAGTGATATAAAATGTTGTCCTGCTGATGGTGAGCTTCCTGCAACGGTCCTACCTACAGCTAACGAGCTTCGGGCTGTACGAACCGAACAAAAGGTAGTTTGGTCACACCTTCGCACCATTATTGGATCTGACAGTTTTCACGATACAATATAAATCTTTATCAACCCATCGGAAATCGTTCCGTGTACAGTATCGGTGGCACTGTAAAGAATGCAGTCGAAGAAGAAGCGCAAGCGGAGAAGTTTACTTTTACCGTAAATCGAAAGGAGACACCGGAAGGTGGTACATCTTTTCCGTTACAGCAGCAACAGTGACGAGTCCGATACGTTGGTTCGCGTGACGCTAAAGACATCGAACATTAGATCGTATCACGCTGCTGATGCTCAGCGTGGACATAACGACTCGTAGTTTATGGCCATCCCGAAGGCTAGATTTATGGCCCCGATGCAGGATGATTAACACTAAGAATAACTGCAGCCCGACACCATGTGCTGTATTGGAACATGGTCCATTAGCTCCGGCCAGTACCAGCATTACCACCAACAGAGAAGTATTAGAAGCGTACGGAACGGAAGAAGACGGTTATTGTATCCACTTGTCCAAAGAAAAACACCGTAACGACCGCACTAAAACCGGACGTACCCCTTTTTGTTTGCATTCCACGATAGAGGAAGGCAAAAGTATGTGTGTATGTGTTTTTGTAGACCTCAGTTCAGTCCTAGTGACCCAAATGACCCCCTTGGAATGGTGTTATCCGTGTATCGTATGACACAGAGAGGGTTGCAGTTACAACCAGCACAACAACATCATTACACCCCACAAACGAGCGGCTTCCAAAGAAGAACTCGTGCTATGATATATGGTTCACCCGGTCACCGACCAGCCGGAACACTAGGCCACACCCGAAAAAACTCCCCCCAATAACCTGTCATCGAAACCCCTCGTAACAACTTGTTTTGCATACTAATATGTTGTCAGTAACGAAAATGAAAGTGTATTCGTAAACTGGAACACCCTCTCGAAAAGGGCAGTGCCCTCCGTATGCGCTAGAAATAGCAAATTTTGCAATCAGTTCATTTTTTTTTATTAGCAACCTAAATCGTTACTAGGTGGAAATTAAATTCCCACAACGCCCAAGCAAAACACATGAAGATCGGGGTGATTTTTTGTCGTCAGTGCGCCTAGGCGTCAGGCTGTCAACGAATAAAACGGTGCCGTAAATTGTACACGATTCGCGCGTATGAGTAAATTTGACAACTTAGCACGTGATTGACGTGTGGAGTTATTTACGTGCTGTTGGCAGGCTGTCAAAAAATAATTTAGACACCGTAAATAAGGTTGCCCACGTGGAGCAGTTCACTTGGAGTCGGCCTGCTTGCTTGGAATAATGTTGTAACATCTAAATGTTGTATGTTGGTAAAGTTTGGTCTACACGAACTTAAGGCAATGGTAAGCTAACGCTCAAAAGCCGATCTAAAGGACACATTCAATTAGAAAACATAATCTTTCCTACACATTAAAAACGCAGCGCACCATTTGTGTAGCTTTTTTGCCGATTGAAATAAAAAATAATCAAAAGATAGCGTTATCGCACGTTCATCTGTTGTTGCGCGCGTTTACATTAACGACATCATCCCACCCTAATTAGATGCTCTAAGTATTATCCCTAATTAACTTTCTTTTTGAATAAATTTGCGCCGCAACTCACACAAACACTCACATGGCAAAGTTGCCTGCTAAATATGCCATGTTTCTCAGACTATTTCTCTCTCCTGACCGTTGCAGGTTATCTTTTTTTTTATCGGTGACCAGTTTGACCGAAGGGGAGAATCTGACAATATTTAAAAAAGCAGAGCTTCAAAAGAAACGATACAAAAACCTTCCCAAAAAAAAAGCCGTACCATCCGGTGCTGAATTAATAAATTAGTTCTCAAGATTGTCGCACCGGCTTCTTTTACTTCGGGAGGCTGCTAATGGAGTTTCCGTATCAGACCCCACGACTCTGGTTTTGCAAAATATGTGTGTCACACACAGATACACATTTTGATTCGATTTTTCCTCCTTCAAACAGCTGGACAAACACAAACAGAGGTATTAGATTTGGGGTGTGTGCAAGACAATATGCCGCTTTATGGCGGTACTTCTTACAGAAGGAAGTGAAAAAAAAGCAGTAGGACCACCGCGATCATGAATAAATAATACCACAAGCCCTTACTATCAACATCGGAAGCGAAGGAGCGCAAGATTCCATCGGAAGATATCGGTATAAGGCGGAGCGAGAGAAAGAAACAAGCTTATACTGTGTGCAAACACGCAAACCGATATAACATCCAAACCAGAACAAATTATCATGTACCGGCTACCGGGTGGATTCGTTTTTATTTTTTTGTACCTTCCAACCACGAACCACCGACCGATGGTGTGGTCTTTATTTCGAAATCAAGGAGACATCTTCTCAGTCCCCAAAGCCCTTCAACGGAAACGTTTGTGTGTGTATGTGTGTGGAATGTACGCGATAAGACTCTGGCCACGGATCGGAAGCAAACTCGATTTCTAGACCATATTTATTAATAACTTCACGCTATAAGCGCTGCTGGGAATAGAAGCAACGCCAAACGACAGCAGAGCCCATCGAGTACTGTGGTTCACTGTCGTCGTCGTTGGCCAGCACTGGAAAACCGCCAACAACGCGAAACCGGAGACAAACGGACATGGATTATTAACGAGTGCGGTTGAAACCGATAGCACCTTCGCGTTGGGAGTGAGGCATCTTGCTTTTTATGCTTGCGTTGTGGAGCCTCCTCTGCGAGGTGTCCCAATCTCCCTTCCTATAGTTGCTCAGCACTGCTTATCTTTTTGCAGTTTTTTGCTCTCTTGCAAATGTTTTAAAAATATGTATAAAGATGAGATTTTTCATATCATCTTAATAACTAAAAGACACTTTATCAAACATTTCAAAGATCGCTAAAATGTTCTTCAAGTAGTCTGGTCCAATCCAATGGTAATGGTTCTGGTCTTTTATACGGCACGATAGATTTGATCCGTCCAACTCAGTTGAGGCCTGTCCACTATTTTATCTTTAGCGCAGTTAATAACGAACTCGAACTTTTGTGCCGCTTGCACAATCCTTTGGTAAGCTTTTAATACATCCTCAAGATCCTCATACCCATGACATCTGCACTGACTTTTCAGCCGCAAGTATGTAGAGTCAAGTCAAAGAAGTCCGTAATGACAGGTCAATTTAACACTCGACGCTATTGTGCCAAAAACCAGAAGAAGATGAAAAATATTCTGACCCCTCTTCATTCCTTCTTTTGTGACACAATAATTCCATTCTTCCTCATCAGACTGAACATTATCATGCCACTATGTTCCTCCTTCAGCAGAAACCAGAGAAAATGCTTCCAAAAATCAGCCAGTCACTCTCTTTTGGTCACACTCTATTACACGTTTTGCCAATAACCACTTGAAAAGTAAATGACGACTCAAGTGTTCTTTGCAACTTACAAAGTCCTGTAAAATGCTATTTTTGTACACTCACCCCCCAGGTGTGTACCGATCGCCCGCAACACCTTCACACGACAGTTGTGTACACTTATCTCGCACTCACTCTTGGCGGAAACCTTCTTTTCCTGCTTGCCGACAATTATTTTGCCATCGTACTATAGAGTGCTAATTTCGAATCTTCTCATCTTGCGTGTGCCGGCACCCGAAGGCACAAAATGCTGCACGACCGAAAACACACCGAAAAACCGCCCCACCAAAGCATCTGCACCTTTGCACTCATCATCAATCGTCGTTGTTTTAATGCCGAATTTCACTAGCTGCTGGATGGATAATTAATGCCAAAATTGATCCGCTGATTGTATTTGTTCGTGCGTCTTGCCACCAGGGCCAGGCCTTTCCACTAATCCGATCCACCCCATCCTAGAGCCAACATAAACAAGCTGCAGACAAGTGCTGCAAATGTTGTGTACCCGTCACCACACCCGGCGCGCTCCGTCAGCTGATAAAAGCGCTGGTCCGAAATGGCGAAACCTTTCAACAACACCTCCGTTATCGCCCCAGGGCTGTGCAGAGGAATAAGAAATAGGACACGCGCAAGAAGTGCTCGCTCTGCAAAAAAAAACTGGAAGAAACGAGGCTTCCTGTGGGTGCTCAGGGGTGCCAAATTTCGAAGCATCTCGAGTATCCACTCGAAAATTCATTAAAACTGACGGATCATCCCATTTATCAGCGCCATAATGAAGCCGGGAACCGGCTGAGGCGCTCCACAGAAACGGTCGCGCGGGCTTCAATTGCAGGAAGAAATTTCGCCAGAAAGCATAATGAAACAGCGAGAAGACGGAGGGCAACAATGCAACAAAACCTATCTGCGCCACACATCTTAATCCACTTTATCGAATTTCGCGCTTTAAATTTCAATCGCTGTCGAACCTCACTCGGCGAAGAAAAGGAAACCCGGTACAGTGGAAGGAAAAGCACGTTAATTATAATATAGTTCAAGAGAAGGAAACCGTTGATGAATTGCCTTATACAAATCTATGGATTTTACATCTATTTTCGTACATTTCAACCGTACCGTTTGTGTGTTAATGATGCAAAGCGAATCGCTTATCCATAAAAGCGTGACGGTGACATTTGGAGCTCGGTGAAAATACCAACATCCGATTTACCGATTGCGCCACCGTCTGATAATGGGATGCGTTGCTGTAGTTAATTTGAATAAAAACAAAATTAGCAACAGTTAGATCGATGGGTTGATTGTTGACTTGTTCGCAAAACCTTTCCTCTCCAATGTGACCCGTTTGATCATTCGCGTTCAAATAGTTTATTCTCGTGTACTCCTTGGGTCCGTTTTTTGCACACTTTCCGTCAACCAGCGAATGATTTAATCTCACTCAGCGCGGGACTGTTACTTTTTTTCGCGCTCCTACTCTCAATTAATTATTCTACCGTCCTCCTCATTGCTGCTGCTGCTCGAGAACGAGCACCAACTCGGAGCTGACTGCTCGTTGGCCATGCTGGCAATTGACTTCTAACATTCGCCGCACCAGGCCAGTGAACAGAAATCACAAACAAATTGCAATTAATCAACGAAAGTTTTGGTGCCGTTGGAGGATACCGGCTAGATTACAGTGCTGAAGATGATGTCACGAGGGTTTTTCGTAATATATTAAATGGTTTCAAGGCACTTGACCTTTAACATTTTGTAACATATTGCACGAATAATCGAGTCGGAACATTTTGCTAAATATTTACCACACTTTTACTCAGCATAGCAATTTCGTTTACTAATCGAATTGATTCACATCCAACGTGGAAAGTCGGGCAAATATCTATAGTGATTCAATTTTATCTCCTCTTTTTCGTAAAAGCACGATACACACGGGGAGGCAAACTCTGGTCTTCCCACAGCATGGAGCGACCTTCTGACATCTAATGAAATTAGTTCTCCATCAGCGCGGTTGAGTCTCTGCTGCTACACGCAACAAAACACGGCATCAGCGAAAAGGGCATAAAGGGTAGTAAATCTAACCCACTCTCCCTCTCCCCCCCCCCCCCCTTCTTCCCACAATCCCTTGCTGCTAGTAAAACATCAACAACTGAAACCGGGTCAACAACACACCCACCGCAGTCCCGGAGTAAAAGCAACCATGTAAACCACGACAGTTCACCAACAACAGCACGAAGGCCTTTCACTATTCGCGTCATTCCACGAAAAACACACCGTTCATGGCCGGCCAAGGTCAAGTGCAGGCTCAACAGTGACCGCTTTTGGGGATTCGCGACCGGCCGCACCCTTCAACCGGTGCATCGCTGCTGCACACTTCCATCGCATAAAATTGTGTTCCGCGCTGCATGTACAAGAGAAGCTCATTTCTCGAGTGGAGTTCTTCGTTTTTTTTTTTCTAAAGCAGCACTTGATTTATGCGACATTTTTCCCACCCCGACGCAGCGTTCTACTACTCATTTCACGCTAAATTTCACCTTGAATATTTGTTGCCCGGTTTGTTTATGACGTTCGCGACGAGAAAATTAATTTCTGTTCTAAATTGTCCGTGTAGTTTTTGGATGCGAATCAACATTAAGGAAGTGTCTTGGAAAGGTACATTGTACGGGATTTTTTGGTTTGCGTATTTTAATCGTAAACCTCCGTGTTGATGAAGAAATATATTTAACCTTCCAACACAACCGACACACGCACACACGTCGAGGAATGTGCTGCAGCTGTTGCGCACAGCAGTGTTTGGATACAGATGCAGCAGTACTAGCAGAGAAAACAACAAACACATACGCTAGCAAGTATGCTGAAAAACAACAACCTGCCAAGACAAGCTACAGTTTACAACAATCGTCTGTTGGGAGTGGTAAGCCTGAAGAGCAACACTGTAACAACATGGCAACATGGTAATAATGAGGGAGAAGAAAGGGAGGGTGCAAAGGGTGACGAAAAACAGGACACCAGCTCATTTGCGTTTGCTCATAGCTGAGAATTTTATCACATTACGTACATGGTTTTATCTTGTCACTGAAGTTGCTATGTGGCATTATATAACAGCAATGTTGATAACTAGATAATGTTTGTGTTAACTATTAAAGCACTAATTAATCACCCTAGTGGGGGAGGGGGGGGGGGAGGGTTGTGATCTTCGCACGGCAGGTTCGGGATTCCTTCTGGATCGTTCCTCCGTAGTGAGAACTTACTTTCCAACTGCGTGGTAGGTCGTTAAGCCAAGAAGAAGTCATCCTAGAACAGTATTGATCCCATCAGTGCTTCTGTTTTACTCCATGCGTATTATCTTCTTATTTTCTTTACTTTCGGTCACGCGAAACCTAATGCTAATAACTCAAACAAGTACCTTTACAGCAACAATTTCTCTCTCTTTTTCATGCCTGTGATTTCTTCCCCTAGTTTGATGATGTGCTGGTTATTAACCCAAGTGCAAATCCGCCTCATCTGCCAAGTTCAAACCCACAATCACCGAAACAATGCACCCGACCCCGACAAAAGCAAACGATTATCCAGCGTGGTGTCACTCACGCTGTTTTCCACTGGCTTCAAACGATGCATTCTTCGGAAACAGCGCAAGGAATTTGTCCGCCATTCAAAGTGTTGCCCTCTGCCACGTGCCTCACCCCGGTTAAGTGAAGGGGTATTTTAGTGGCGAAAGCATGCAAAATGGGTTCCGCGAGCTAGAGGCGAAAGTAATTACCCGTCGCCACATTATTTGGCGAGTCATTTGCTGCGTGCCCTAGCGCAGTCGCATCGCCGAGCGAAGAAGCAGTGATGCGGACCAGGTGCAAATGTTGGCGCAAGAATGATTTATTGTCAGTCAGTCTTGCGCGCTCGGTGTTGCGCTCTATGGGAGGCTGCTATCGGTGCAATAATTACTTTCAATACACACAGCACACCCCGTGGTTGCTGATGAAGAGATGATCGTCACGCTGATGCGGTCGGTACCGCCAGCAAAGGTTAGGAAATTTTACTTGTCTGCCATTTGATCCAGCTGATAGTGCTGATGAAGCTGAAAGCGAACCGATGATGGGCGATAATAATACCGAATAATGAAGCTTCATCGGTGAACTTGAAGCAAAACGGCCCAAGCAAAGAAATATCGAACATAGAGAAGGTAAAAAATTTCCAAAGCAAAGTGTCTTCCGTAGCACGTTAAAATGAAGCAATTTGCTTATTTCTTTTAAATTCCTCATCACTTGATGAGGGGAGTATTGGAGAGGCATGAGATGTTTTCACCCCATCGTGATATAAAATATGCAAGGCATAAAATTAAGCTCTGCTCATTTATTCAAAACTAAGTGAATTTTTCGCACCGTCTCTTCCAACTATCTATCTCTCCCTCTGCCACTCTGTGCTATATCGTGGTACAGTGGTTCGATTTAATTCGAACGGTTGTTCGTTTCAGTTTTCCCTTGCTGTCGCAATCGTCCCAAACCAATATCAAATATGCATTAAAGCTCCAATGCTCGAAAGTGTGGGTGTGGATGTTTGAAAAAGAAAAAAGGTCATTCTCTTGCTAGTTGCAATGTTGACCCACATCCGACGACCCAGACGTCCATCGCTCCAGTCGAGGCCGATCGGATTAGGTATGAATAATTAAGGGTCAAAAATTGGTGGTCCGGAAGTTCTAAACAATCGGAATGTGGAGGCCCTTCTTTGCTCAGCCACCTTAGACACCGTCGTCTAAGCACTCTGATTAGACAATTGGTGGCATTGGCTTTCGGATATTTAAGCCCCGTCTTAAGCATGCTTGAATTGCTGCCTGTCGTATTGACACGGGGGGAGCGCAAATGTGACGCGTGTGCAATCACTCGTCACAAACGCAAACGCTCGTTGTAAGACAAAAGTGTCATCGATCTGTCACAAATCCTTTTGGTTTGTGGTGCGCCGATCATTTGCCTTCATGGAGGCAAGACCTTCACGCTTCGTCTAATCGACGTCCAGCCGTTGTTTGAGTCGACTGCCTAAGAGCTTAATTGCTTAGTTTGGTCGTCTATTCCCGACGCACTCTCTTTCACTCATCAAATGCGAGTGACAGGTCAGGTCATATTGAAACCCGATAAGAGCACCTACATACGCTGGGTGTGACAGCTAAAGGGCGAATGAGTGCGTGCTAAAGGGGATCAAGTGTGCCAAACGTACAATACAAAAAGCACAGATGCATAGCACACACTTTAGTTGTGCTATTATGGTTGTTTCTATACTTCTTTGTGGTGCCACTAGAATATGGTTCGCGTGACAAAGTGCCATTACTGTTAAGGCCATCGTAGCAATAGCATGGGAAGAAGGAGAAAGACAAAACCTAACACTCACCTGCTGCTTCTGCTGCTGTCATGGTTATCACACCGAACAAATCTCTAACACGTGTTGTGGAATAGGGCGAGACAGATTGTTTCGGATTCGTAAATAAATTCGATCATGATTAATTTGTAGATGTGTTTATGTGTAACATGTGTTCTATTTTTTCGTGCTGCTTTAAAATGTTGTGAATGATTCGTGAAACAATCGACACACTCATGCAACAACAAATTACGCAAGTGTAGAAAAGAGGCCTCAAAAAGGTTCACAGCAGCCTGCAATTAAACTTCATACAGTGCAGCGCGAGATTGACATCGTTCGCTAATGGCGCTGGGATTCCATTTGTCTGGAGTGCTCGCAGTTAACGTCTCCAGTCTGAAACAGTCAGTTCATACGCGGTGCCGTTTCATCTCCATAACCACTGTTCTCGTAGGTAGGTCTCGTGCTCTTCAAATTGAACCCACGCTGAGCTAAAATGGACACTCGAGTGGTTGAGTCGAAAACCGGTTGCTTAGCATTTGGATAGTTGCGGACATCGCCGACGCTGCCGCTTGCGAGCCGAACAATATGGCCTTCAAGGTCAGATGGAGCGATCATACGAAGGGAACGATCGACTTGATTAGATCGCCACCCAACTCCAACCTCTAGCCATCCGATGGAAGTAAATGTTTAGGAAGCTTTGGTTGGAAAGAAAATGATCAATCGTAGAATGATCGCAAGCAGGCGCATTGAGCGAGTGAACATGTTAATCTGCTATCTGCTGCTATTAATCTTTGACCTGAACGAAGTTACGATTTATCGTAACTTCGTTCATCTTCGTTCAAGATAATCTTCGTTTATCTTGCGGAACGGAATGAGAAGAGTTAGAAAGCGAAATATTTTTTTTGCTAAAACATATTTTATACAAGTTATGCAGAAGTCTGCATAACTTCTGCATCTGTTAAAGCATCGTAAACCTGTTTCAAACCAAACAATATAATGTTAAGGCAACGACAGAAAATTAACACCTCATTGTTCGGTGCTAAATTATCTATGCGTATTCATTCGCAGCCGGACTCGCATAAATCACGCCGAAATAAACACTTAGCTAAAATAAATCAATTAGAGCTTAGGAGTGCTGGCTGAACCTCCCCCCGGCTTCAACAGAGCAAGGGAGAGATCGTTGGTGAGCAAAAATGTACACCAAAAATTGAGCCATCCCTACGACCCGGCACCGATTAGCATAATGTTTGGTGTGCGAATGGAGACTCTCCCCCTCTCGAATTACTCCCCGCAGACACGTTGTTGTCGATGCTGATTTATGATCTTGAGGCCGTTTGTTTGTTTGGTTTTGTTTTTTTACTTCTTTTCCCGCACCATGTTCACATGTTTCTGTGTGACCAAGCGCGATTGAACAGCAATCTGTGGCTGGCTGCGCCTCAATCAAAGCTTAACATGTATCGACTTGAATCCGGTTCCGTACAACCGGCCACCAAATTGAGAACCGTGTCCTTGCTTCCTTCTCAGTCCGGCAAAAAACTCAAAAAAACCCGAAACTGAAACCACAAGACGACGTACAATAATCGACGATCGATGAGTAGCTTCTTGGGGTAGGTGGAGACAGGGGTTTTACGATATTTTTTATCACTTCGCCAAACACAACACAACCGATCAGCATTTAAAAACGACACGATTGGCATGATTTGTTGAACATGGGAAATAAAGTCGAAAATATATTGTTATGTGCAGGAAATAATTTATACTTCTATCATACCCACTTGCCACCATTTGCTCGCGAAGCGAAAGGAAACATCTGAGATGAAATGCTCGCCGCGTTCCGGTGCACTTTGTGGGAAGAAGAAACCAGAAAAAGAGGTACACAAAAATCTCAACATAAAGACGATAAGCCGCAGTATGCAGTTTGTTGTCTCTGGCCAGCAATCAATGTCGCGCACGCGAATCCGTTATCATGTTGCGTACTCACGCGCCGTACAAACAAAAAGTACCGCAAGCTCCGGGGAGCTATAGAGCGTCGACAGCTTTTAAAGATTCCGCACATGTTGATAAAAATCTGCACCACCATCGCCGCCGGAAGCAGCGTCCGATTTCGTTTTTTCGATTGCCCACGGATGCGCGGATCTACCGGTAACAGCTGCAACTACAAATGCATCGCGTCGCAATGCACAAAAAAAAACAAAGCACCAGCCACCACCACGCGCGGCTTGCAGAGTGTGGTGAACCGGTTCCAATGCTGTTGAGCGATCGGTCGTGATCGTGATTTTTGCGTCGGAAATCGGTGTGATGCCTCTGAGGTACGAAACTCCACTGCGGCGACGACACCACTTTCTTCCTGCCAATACATATATTGATCTTTAAAAGGAAATCAACGCGACAATGATCAAGTCCGCGACATTGCCCCCGATAGAAGGCCTGAATCCTGCTTGGCCGATATCTCACCAAACGGTGATGATAAAATAGGGGGCAAAGAAAATTCCATTCTCTACACACGTGTGTCTGCCTTTTTTTTTCCCCCGAGCGGCGTCATTCCCAAACATGGAACCATCCCCTGGGGAAAGGTTGTTGATAGCAAGAGGAAAAAAAAACTCTCCAGACGGGAGCGAAAACGTACCGCCGCAAAACGAACGGGTCAAACCTTTTGGTCCATTCCGGTGGGTTGCTGAGTGAATATAAAAATCAAATTTATGCCATCTTTCGGCTGCAAAACGGCCCGATTGGAATCGGAAAACCACTTCTTTTTCCTGCCTTCGTTTGCCTTTCGCTCTCTGATTTTGTGTATTATTTTAACGACATTTTGAGATACAGAATCGTCCCACTACTACCGTGAGCGGCAACGGCAACGCATGAAAAATGCTGGACGAGGTCACGGGGCACACAAGAAGCCTGAGATGACACGTCCGACACTTTTGCACACAAACCTGCTTTTGCCTGGGAGACGAGCTCATGTTCCCGAGCAAACAAACCACCGCGCATATGTACCATGGACGTCGGGTGTCATCTCGAAGACGTTCTCGGGAGATTGTCGCCTGGTGAACGTGTTTTGCAGACGAGTAAGCAGGGACCGATAAGATGCTCCAAGGATGGACAACAGTCTCAAATTACTTTGCACAAATCAAAGTACAACAAAAAAAAAAAAAAAGAGACGAGTTTTATATTGCACCAAAGTTCCACGAAATTGTTGTTTGTTTGTTTTTGACTTATGGATGCTGGTTTTGAAGGGCTTGCACAGGGCAAAATGTAATCTCACCCGAAGCAGTCTAACCAGAACGAATCCGATGCGAATCTGATTGCATCACATAAACCAACCGTTTTAATAGCATTCCAAGCATCTACCTCTGGCAACAGAATTGACTTTCGCCTTTTATCGCAAACGATTTGCCAGCTTAACGCCAATGGTTGTAAAACAGAATATTTGCCTATTGTACAACTCTCGCACCGTTCATTATCAGCTTCTCGACGTTATCACCTTCCCAAGGATCAGTTGCTGGTGCGAGCGACTGAAGTAGTTCATAAAACCCGACCACCGACCATTACCTTTCGCTTGTAGACGCTCCAAAAAGGGGGGTCCTTCATAACATAAAGACACCTCGTCCACGATGCTCTGTCGTAAAAAAACCTACCAGACCAGACTCGACAGTGCTCCACCACACACTTTTTGGTCGCTCTTGTCTATTGTCACGCTTTTTACGATACGGACTCGTCGGGCGAGTTTTTGGGGTTTTTATAATGAAAACCTCAACATTCTAAGTGCTTTTGGAACATTTTCCGGTGATAATATTGTGATCATAAATTTTGACCAATGTGTAGAGTTGAAAATTTCTGCAGCCCTTTCGCCGCTCCAGACCGTGCAAAATGTTCAATTGATGGAGTTTGGGGTGACCTCGGGAGTTTGACCTTTATGCTGAACACGGTGAGTTTAGTGGGAAAATGTAGCACGCCAGTTATGTGAGGACACGTCTTTCATTAGCAATTCCAGTCGTATCTAATCGGATGCTTCCTTGCACCAATTCCAAGATTCAGGATCCAACAGCATCCCACTATAGCCGGGATAGAAACGTTTACAGACACAGAATATAGCCCGCGGGAAATGGTACGAAAATCCACATCCCTTCGCAGTGTGAACGTTGGGAAATCGTGCAACTCATCCCGTGCATTCTGGTGCGACACGGAAAGCATCTAATCCTGACGGAATCCGTACGCCGTTCCGTTCGTACCATTTGGGATCGTTTGCCACTTTGATGGATGACCCAGTTTTATCTTCCACTTGAATGACTACTCGGTTTGTGGGTTTTACGGCTGCTTGGTGATGTGTCACTTTGCGCCTGATGTTGGAAATTAACTTCACGCAGTTCTGGAGATCGTGAAAAGAATTTGCTCAATGACAAGGCGCGATTCGTTTCACATTCCTGGCACGCCGTGAAATAAGACATCGAAGCTTGGGTGGGGGAGCGAAGGAAGGATCCGTGGGATCATTCCAGCACAAATTATTCATGCGATTAATAACCATGGTCGTTGTACATGGGGCTGCAAACTCAATCAAATTCGCCTCTGAAGCTTCTTCGAGTGTGTCTACAATTATAAATATATTGTGAGGAAACTATCTTCCAAGTGTTCTCATTCCTTTTTACTACGGCACTTCAATGCTACTCTCTTTTCATTACGATGTGTGCCGTAATGCAATTCATTACTCAATTTATGTCATTGCAGCAAACGAATTACAATATTCAACCGCATGCATTAAACATTCCGCGATAATAGAAAGCACTGAACACAGCAAGGAAGAAGGAACTCAGCACAGAAACACAATTTAATGCATCCTTTATCTTCCTCGCCTCTGGAGCGTGTACACTCAAGCATGATGGCAAGGAAACGGCAAGTAAAAGTAGACAAGCGTACGTGGAAAATAAAACTCCATAACTTCATTCGCAATAAATCTTTTCGCCAAAACGAACGGAGCATTCTTTTCCATCGCTGTCATATGTTCTCCAAGTGCACTTCCCCATCAAACAGCGGCGCTTGTTGGGCCAAGACGTACGCGAAACTGCCAAATCCTCCATCAACGTCGGCCCCCGGAGACAATCCACAAATCCACATCCATCCCGATCCATCCTGTGCCATCACTCAAACCCAGCAAAACGGTCGGTGAAGGAAGCTTCCCATGTGACAACTTTTCCTGCTCGTGTGTCTGCGTGGATAATGTGGGTTTCCATTTGAATTTCGTTACAAATTCATCATCACAGCACCGTGCGCACACTTCCTGCGAGCTGGAAAGTGCATCCTAGTGTACAGTCAGTCGAAAAAAAAAATCCGTTTTCCGTTGATTCGTTCACAGTAACCGATGAAAATTCACTTCAACGAAGCCAACATTTTGCCCGCGCCCTATAAAGCGAAAGGGAATAGAACGAGCGAAATGCAATTCGTAAGCTTCTTGGCTTTTTGGCAAATACCTTGTGTGACAAAAAGGGATCCAACACAGTTCCATCCAAGAGCCCCGGGGTCGCGCAGGTAAAGGTTCCTAGGCGGATCTTGGTATTCAAGAACCAATATCACGTCGGCAAGTTGGTAACATCATTTTGTGCAGAATTTCATACCATTTCTGGCACAATCTTGAGGTGATTCCTCCAATTCTGTGGATGTAATATTTTTCAAGAGTAATGTTTCGAAGATTTCGTAAAACTTTCGCATTATATTCAATTTGAAATGCCGTTCCCCATAGTTCAATGTAATAGAAGTATATTTATATTTACACAGGAGGAATTTGGGTTGCTTTTTGCTTAAATTTAGGCGCTTGAGTATGTCGAAGCTTTGGAATGTAGGCCATTCTGCCTTGATGATGCACAATAGAATATAAGGCTAATTGGTTGCAGGCAAATTAGACCTTACACCGTTACGATTATTGTTAACAATGCACTTAAAACAGAATTATTTTCTCGGAAGCTACACATCTATTATGGCCATAATGTATAATAAGCTTTTCTGAGTATAAAAATCTTGATTGAATTGTTCACAGCCTGTATGAATTTGTTCCCGATTTAGAGACTAGTTCCGGTGCACGGTGTGTGAATTTCCCGGAACATGAAGCATTTTTATTCCACGTAACACTTCACCATGCAAATGCTGATGGAAAATAATGGATTTTACAAGCGAATCAACATCGCTTTCCAGAGTAATAATGATGGAATAGAGATTTAAGCGATTTCGAACACACAGGAAACGTGTTTAACAACACTTTAAGAAACATTTTTCCACTGTAACAACATGACAATTATAATGCTCTGAGATGCTTGCTTGACTGTCGAAAACAATTGGCAAAAAAATAAGATCGGTGCCAGTGCTCCTTAACAAATTAAATTAACAAAACAAAATGTTACATCCCGCTCCACGTACCATTCTTCCCGTGCCATGTGTTTAGCGACACGTAAAGTTTTGACAGCACAGAAAGTAATGCTTTGTAATTCAAATGTCCAACGCAACGAATGTCCTGCCCGCGGAACCAAGACCGGTTCGGCTGGCTGTCTCATAAATAATACAACAAGATGTTTAGCTCTCCCTCTTTCACTGTCTCACTGGCAGGGAAAATCGTATCAAGAGACTGCAAGCTTCAAAGACAATACAACGCATGAAGGCGAGACGCTCTGGCTCCGCAGTCTATGCAAAGGAAAAAAAAAGTGCTCGAGCAAGAAAAGGAAGAGGCGCGCGAATGTTTGGAATTATCGAGAAATATGTAAATGACTAAATTTATAGCACCCAGATGGTGGTCGAAAGTAGGAGATCGTGATTGTAGCATGTTTCTTATCGTGTTCACCGACCGGCCAGCAGGAAACCGCACCGTGCAAATGACAGTGCAAAATCGTCTCCCTCGGTGGCCAATCTGCGAATCTGGTCGGGGTGGCCAAATTCGAAAAACAACCTGCTCAATTTTATGCTAATTATGTTCACCCACGATCATACTGCCATCGGCCGGTGAAGCTGGCTCCTTTTAGGATTTGTCGTGAAAATCCACTAAACACGGACGGACGGGTGGGATAGAAATTTTTGCCCCAGTCTGAAGGACTAGGCAAGTACACTCACACACAAAAACCGGGTCTCAGGATCCGGTGGCAGGTTGGGGGCAAATTTATGAAGCTAACGCAAAACGTTTCTGGAATATGGGGACCAAAGTTAGGCTTCGATGCGGTTGCGGTTAGCAAGGACATTAGGGTGCCAGATGCGATGCTATTATTGAACCTGAGTCCCTTTTAGCAACTTTTTTGTTTGGTTTGATACTCGGTTGGGCAAGAGGGGGAAAATGTTGCTATTTTAAAGTATGCATCGTTTGGTGAGTTACAAGTTTTTAAATAAATTAATATGTACTCTCAATTTAGCACTACGGACTTTTCCAATCCGTTTTTTAGCACGGCAAGGGAGTTTGGGTCTATAAGATTACCTATGTAAGTTAGTATTGATAGCTCTGTACTTGATTCTATGGGATATTTTCCCCTCGGTTTCGCCACAACACATGAAACCGAGTACAACCCGGAAGGAAAGCTGTCAACATAAAACAAAAACCAATAAAATACACCATGACGTGGAACTTTGACCAGGGACGCTGGAAAGTGAAAACCAAACAGTGCCATTACAGCATTTTTGGAGAGAAATCCTGCTCCCGTTTTGCGCCAATAAGCGGCACAAAAAAAAACCTCCCAAAATACAAACAATCATTAGCAAATTCCGGACCCAAACTGCTACTGCTGTGATGTGTTCTCTCGGTTTGCAGTAGCGAAGGATCGACAGTTTACCATTTCCGGCAGTAAAATTTTACCACTTCCGAAGGATATACTTCCCCCATGCTAGTGCAGTGTACCTAGAGCAGGATGATAGCGATAACTCAGCACCCTCCCCCCCCCCCCTCCCATCAACTTTCCCATTTTTAAAGCTCCATCTTTCTGCACAAACAGGATCCAACCACGTTTTCAGGGGGTTTTTTTGTGCATGAATTTGCACATTTTCACAGAATTTGTGTTGATTTTATGCTACCGCCTGGCCAGATGAGTGTAAAAAGCAAACTTTTTCGAACAAATCTAAACCGTGTAGAAGGTCATGAAAGCACACGGCCCGTTAGACAAGTTCTCGCTAGTAACGGTCGTGTATGTGTGTGTGTGTGTGTCTAAAGTAGCCGAAAATAAAGTGCAAACGCTCACAGTAGCGAACAAACAAGGCGATGAAGGGCAAAAAAGCAAAGCTCCAAACCTATAGGAAAATGCTGCTACGTAACCAACCAACACAGCAGGCCTGGATGTTTTGCTGGCGAACGTGCTAAAATCCTTGACCCATAGCATCCACGCCCGGAGGTCCGGCGACGAACTTTCGGCGCGCTATGTTAAGTGGCCCAGCGTAAGGAAAAACAATTCGAAACGCTGCACAAAGAGAAAATGAACGAGAAAAGGTGGCAAGGTGGACATGGACTTTACTTTTAATAAGTCATCCTTGCAAGTAAACACTTATAGCATTCCATTACACAGACGTCAATCAATTATATCGAAAATGTTTATTATATACGTTTCATAATTGCTTCTTGCTCGCTCGTCTAATGAAAGCAATCTGTCAGCTACATGCAATGTAATTACCCATCAAGTCTTACCGGCCCTGACGTACCACACTGCAACCTTTTTCTAGGAAAATGAGCCAATTTTCCACGAGAAATTTATATTCTCGGCGCCTTGTACATTGTAACCAACGCAACAGAATGTAATTTTTTTTTTGAATCTTAAATTTTTTTAAACTTTATTCAAAGGCAGAAAGACAAAATACACAAATTTTAAACCATGACAGGCAGTCAATATCGGTGAATCTGGAACCGAAACCTGATCACCTTACTGCAGACAGGATTCCAACGCGTGGGGAACCTTAACTGCATCAACAGCAGATCGTTCACGCACCAACACACAGCCCCAACATAGGTGTGAGGGTTGAATGCGAAAAGAAGAAAACGTTGGCACACATAAATCATAAATTTTATTATCATTTCCGGCCAATGAGTAGGAACGATGGGTCGCAAGGATTGGAAAGGATGCTGCGGCTCACCCACCCAGTATGGAAGGCACAGGCACAGGTGCAACGGTCCCTCCCCATGGATGGGCTGTCGAATCGATGTGAGGAGATGCGAACGAGGATGAGGATAAAAAAAAGCATGAAAGTGAAGGAGAGGCATGGTCAGCGTGGAAGAAAAAAAGCTTGTTCAGCCCCATTAATCTTGATAATACTTCTTGATTGGCCAGGATGGATGGTGCAGTGTCTGGGATTGTTTTTTTTTTACTCCTGCGTTTTTCGACTACGCTTCTCCATTGCCAAATATTCGACACATTCGTAGGTGTGAGAATCACTTTATTTATACCTTTTTTATTCGTTCTGAATTTTGCTTTCCGCTTGCACTCATCCTGTTCTTCTCTCTTCTCAATTCCTTTTTATTAATTTTTTTTTGGGAGTATTTCGTCCACCAGGAAATGGTCGTAAATTCCAAACGCGGGAAGAATTATGTCTGTTTACGATCGCTCATTTTTCCTCGCCCGAGCGAATCTGCACCGTTCCCGGCACGTGGCAGTATATTGATTTAGTTAATTAAGGGCAAGTCTATCAACGGCTAACAGGCTTCTATTAACGGTTGATGGACTCACAGTGAGAGACGTTTGGATTTTTTTTATGCTGTAAAGCTCCCAACGAAAAAGAAGCCGTAAACTTCATCAAATTCGTCAAAAAGTTGGCAAAATTTTAGCGGACGCTTACACTGTACACCGCGTCACGCTTTCATAATGCAATTTTAACTTAACAAAATTTTCCCCGCAAATCAAATATCAGTATCGCAGAACAACCACGTGGAAAATACAAAAAAAATGTGTACCCAAAAATAGCACCTTTCCCGAAGTGCTTCATATTGTTTTCCCTGGTTCCGCAGCATCGGTCCTTCTGGGAAAGCATTTTCCATCCGAGATCCCGCTCAACCGTGTGAATATTACAGCTGTTTATGTGCCAACAATCACCTTTTCCTGCTGTTTTTTTTTTGTACTGCATTATCGTTTAGTAATCATGGTGATTTGTTAAATTTGTGTAGAAGCAAAACACTGACCTTCCACGAAGTCCTTTACTAATCTGGCGCCACATTCAATGCTCCATGGAGTGCAGTTAGAGCTGAATTTGGCTTGAATGTTTCATATTGTGCTCAAAATCGATGTGATTTTTAATTCCATCACCAAAAGCGCATTATTTCATCGGTGAAGGTAATTCTGATTGAAATATTAATCTGATTGAAAAGTTGTAATGCGATAAGGGAAGAAAAGGCAAATATCCGAGTTATTTGTTGCAAGGAAGTTGATAAAATGGGTGCAAAATTATCAGTTTCACGAGGTATTTTTGGCTCCCCTTTTGAAAAGAATTCACTACATCTTTTCACTCAACTTCCCTTCCTTTGATTCATCCTTATAATACTACCCAAGTGAGGAAGAAAAAAATTGAAGCGACTGGAAAGGATACTTTAATCCTTAAATTTGATCCTTTCGTTCGTGTATCCTCTTTCCTGGATGATATGAGCAGCGTTTTTGCTGTTTAAAAAACGCTTCGCTTTGTAACTAGAGAGTACAAGTTTTCACTCCTCCTTAGACTCCCTTTTTTCACCATAATTTCCAGCCATTCTCTAGGACAGTAAACATATCTTGCTACCCTTGACATTCTTATCGCAAAACCGTATCATCCCTGTTTGCCTCATTTACGTACTTACGTGTTTCTTGCTGCACGAAACGGTGCGCTTGTCGGCGACACGTGCCAAGGAAAGGTAACACTGATCCAGGGAAAGCCTTCTGCACTATCCTCTTCCTAGCCCGTAATCTTGTTAGTGCTGCTGATGTAACTCCTATCACCTCGCGGACCGTGTACGAAGACGGCCAACCCAACCACACCGTCCGCAACGGTATTTACCACTTACACTATGCGTGCCTCAATTTTCTTCGCTTCCTTGCCAGGATGCTTCACATTTCTTACTCACTGCACTGCTGCACTCGGTGGATGCATTCGCCCCCTCACTGCACTGCAAACACACAACATTAATACTTCTGCCACAGATGCTGCCACTACTACCACTACTAGCACTCAGCACTGCTCTCTCGAACTTCTCTCACGTTCACAGCACACAGCAGTAGCTCGCAAGGACGAGCCTCTTGATTACCTTTAAAAATTGCACAGAACAACATAGAATAAGAAAGCCAGCTAACAATGACGCGTTAGAGCAGAAAATTTGCGACGCCGTGGAATGCATAAAAGACTTCTGGAGGATTTTACGCATCGGTGAAGAAAATCGGCACTCACGACTCACGCGACAAGAGTAAAAATTTTAACAGCCTTATGTACTTTCTCGTCATTTCGACTCCCGCGAAGCAGTACTGCTATGTTCGTGAAATTTTCCCGTACAATGATTGTATTTTCCTTTGGTTTAATTTCTGGCCAGGTTTTTGCATTGTTTGTGTTTAATTTCCCACAGCAAAACACTATAACGCGAGTTCCCTATTTCTCTCTTTCTCTTTCGCTTGTTTTTTTTTTCTCTCTCTCTCTCTCTCTCTCTCATCTGCATCCTGCAATGAATGAAACACTAAAGTAAACAATCCCATTTTCCCTCACGTCCTGCAATGCACAGGAGATTTTCTCACGGCGTGAGCCAGCAGCCAGCCAGCCCATTTCGTTCCATTCACCGCACACTCAACAAGCACGCTTTTCTCTCACCAGCTATTGAAAGAGGGTGGGTTTTTTCACCTCACTGTCAAAAAAAGCCTTCCCACACTCGCTCACTCACTCACTGACACATTCTCTCACACTAACACAAGGTGCTGGTGCTCTCCTTCGCTCAATCATCATTTTCCACCAGTAAATCCTGGCATTCTTTCCACTACCAGCAGCAGCAGCAGCAGCACCAAACCACCGCCGCGTCGCCTCTCTTTCGCCACACGCGAAGGAATCGATTTTCACGTTCACGCCAACCCACACACGGGATCCGTTCGTACGGAATTCGGTGTGACTTTTCCCGCAAACAAAGCTGCCACCTACCGACCCACCCCCGGGGCGCACTTGTCATGCGGGAGGAGTACTAAATATGCTCCAATATCGACATTCTGTTTGAACTTTCTTGAACTTCGGTGCTGTTTTTAGTGAGACTGTTTCGGTGGGCGATATTAACCATCGAGAAGAGTCGTATAGCATTCGAAGGATAGATTTGTTGAGGAATGCAAACACTTTGGTCGTAGTAAAGTTAGATCTTCTGGTGAAATTGCTTTAGTTTCCAAGTTTCGTTGCTTCTTTTTCTCAAACTCCAAGCAATTGTGCCTGATACACAACTAATCATTACTTTATTATCTCAACACTATTACCATGATTGGAATAGATTAAGGGAGAACATTCAACAGAACAGCAGTATCCTTTCTGGCATATGTGATACACTGGGCTCCTAAATATCCTTGCCTTGCGTGAATGAATTTTCGCACGGCTTTTTCAACGACATTCCGCACACACAAGAATGATGCGCCACATTCCTCCTCCGCGTACCATCCAATAAGCACACGTACAAAATCCCACACCCTCCACCAACACACACACGCACACACCTACACTCACACGCGCGTGGGAAAGAGCTGCGCTGAAACGCAACGGTCCGCGAATGAGCGCGCGAGCACTAGCGAGCGTGTCGCGAAAACCGGGAAAGCGACCAACAAAATTGAACCGCGCCAAGACCGAACCGAAACCGACCACTTCGCTCGTCCAACTAACCGACCGCTAGCTGACAGCGTACACGCGAACCTTGACGCCCAGAGACCGAGACTGCGCCAAAGCTGGCGCGAAGCTGGAACGCACACAGCGCATGGGTTCGCTCACACGCGTATCTCACGCGCGCTGGCTGTTGTGGGTGATGAGCTCGCTTGGGTGAGAGAAAATGCGTGCTTTTTGTGTGTGTTTTTTTTTCTTCGTTGCTTCATTCACTGATAACAAAAACATGCTGCCGGATTGAGTGCGTACAACGGCAAGATTGAAAGAACTTCCAGAAAATGTACTACAAATATAAATTCAATAATAGGTAATAAAGGTAAAAGAATTTAAGAATTTTAACAACAGGACTGAATGCGCTTGTAAAACAAAATAGTTACATGTTACATGTCAGAAAAGTTCTATAAGTTGTACAGTTTTAATTAAATACTTGCTCTTTTGTGAGCACGTGTAGCAATATTGGCAATTGATTGTTTTTTTTTTTTTGTATTAAAAGAACCAAAGCTAAAAATTTGTCATTGGGTCTTACCACAGTGCAACCGTCCAGCTGAGGGGTAGGACAGTTACAACCGCCCGATTAAAAATTGAATTTAGAGGGTTACTCGCTTAAAAATAAAATTATCGCTTTCGTGGACAAAAAGTATGCTGGTTAGGAAAGCATATTTTATTCATTATAATGGAAGTTATATGATATCTTCGTTTTAAAATATGTTATGGTTTATCATCTTTACTGGTCACACCTACCCTATTTATTTTTCAAAATGTTTTCCACTGTTTACAAAATGAAGAGAAGCTTCGATCTTCGATTACATCATTTATTTACATATGCTTTGAGTTTCTAAAACTCGTCTCTCAATTCATGCTTGGAATATTACAAATAACAAAAAATTGGTTTCAAAAAAATATACTTTAAGCAATGTAAGTGTATAAAATGTTTAACTTCATCCATTTATCGCTCCAAAATGATGTAATCTTTCCTATTCCCAAAATATCATTCTATTACATGACATTTATACGTGTATGACATAACTTTGTGGTTATAAATATTACATACTCCATCCTTACATCATCTCATCTTTCCATACTATTTTTAAAAACCACTACAAACATTTTGAATTTCAAATGTTAACGGCATGCGCTTCATTTAACACGACACCATGCGATGGTTGCCGTTAAATCGTTTCAATCAACTGTCTTGTGTATTAAACACACCCACCCATTTCGTTAATGAATGTGAAAAGAAATTGGAAACATTCTCCTTTTTTTTTTTTTTGGTTTTTGAAATAAATATTTTATTAGACAAACGCTAGAAGCACAACTATCCAGCAATATGCTTGGGCGATGGAGCAGCCAATGCAGCCTTTACCGGTTGCGATTGACCTGTGTGAGAGTGATGCTGCTGGCCGTGGGTCATTTTTCCCGCTGGAAGTGGCACTTGTCGCGTGATGTGATGCAGTGGCACAAAGTTACGCTTCTGATGGAAGGAAGGATGCAGTGGGTTTAGCTTCGGAGCGATACTTTTTGGAATGTAGGATCGGTAATCCTTCTTTGGTTCTTGGGCAAACTGCTGTCGCAGATGTTGCACGGTAGCAATGCTTGAATGAGTAAATCCTTCCGATGCTGCCGGATGATGATCGACCTTCACGTGCAGTCGCTGATTGTTATAGGGAAGCGCTGTATGACGTTGTTTGCTCTGCTGGGTGTGGGATTGTTGAACAGGGGGTTGTTCTTGGTGAGAAGCGACATTGTACGTGGACTGGACTAGGTACTGCTGATGTGGCTGGAAGAGATGCTGTTGCTGTTCGGGTTGTGCTGGATGGTAGACGTGTTGCTGATGCTGTTGAGCTGGCGCCGAGTATTGATGATCTTGAGGAGCTTGATGGTATTCCTGAGATGTTGCATAGGGGCCTCTATCTTCCACAGAGTGCACATTCTTCAACGCATGGGGAAACACATTCTCCTGCCCTGGAGCAGCGCTTGGGTAGGAACCGTCCAGCCCAGGAATCATCAACAGCACTGCAAAAAGACAACTTGCCAGTAGCTACAAACAGAAGCAATAATTAATAATCCAACGGGGTGAAAGGGAAAACACCAACAAGGACGGAGAAAGCGCAGTTGTTTGATAACATTTGTTTTATGTCTCGCCAAAAAAGCAGTAGCGGTATGATGGTCAAGGAGCCGGAACGAAATACTTACCATTTCACCAGCCATCATCGTCTTCGCGAGTGGTAGGTTAAAGTTTTGCTATCGAAGAAGGTGATGAACTGCGGGAGATTGCCGGGTAGTTTGCACTGGTTGCTTTCGGTAAGTCACGTGACTCTCTTACTACGCTGAACAGTGCTGAAAGTGAACTGATGCTGGTGCTGGTTATGTCCGGTGGTTTTTATACCTTGCCAAGTTGTGGACCACCAAAACACCGGTGGCCACGGATTGGTCATCGATGAGCGGAACGTTGTATAAATCTTCTTCCTACAACTGTCACGGCGTTGCGCTTTAATTGTGCGCATCGATTCCGCCAAAAGTAACCGGGCTGATATAAGTGAGTCTTAATCATATCGTTCCTCCCCTTCTCTGGTTGGTGCAGTCACTTTGACGATTTTTTGGACAACAATAGTTGCCAATAAATGGCGCGTAATCGATTTCCACGCGGCCTCCGTGAAAGAAAGAATGAGATGTAATAGGGAGCATGATTTTGAATGTCATTATTATTGGATAAAGTAAATGTTTACTGATTTTTTATAATTTAAAAGCTTTGTTGAATTCAGAAATATTTCATTATTAAATTATGTTAAATATAGTTTGGTGCAATGTAATGATTTTACGAATGAAGCTTGATTGATGCTTAGAATTTTTTAAGATAAATGCGCTGTTATCTTCGTGATTGATGGAGTTTTGTGTAAGATTCCTTTGAATTTTTCTCCGTTGAGCAAGCAAAAAGTTCCCAGGATGTAATGCCAAAGAAGAAAAAGAATGATTTTTTTATAAACAAAGTCACAGGTCCTATGGCTAATTAATTTACATTACATTACTTGCAGTAACTTGCAGCTGAAGCAAAGATATAGTTTCAGCAAATTTGCAGGCAATTACTTACGGTTTGCACATTTTTATATACGTTTGTTTATGTTGGTTGTCCCTCAACACCAGCTCAAAATAAACAGTAAACATCGCCATCAATGGACGCTCCAGAGCGAATTGAAGAATCTGGGCTAGACAATCATGCAGTGTGCTCAATCCATGTCTTAACCGAGGGATCTTAACCGTTCAGAAGGGGGGAAAGACTCCGAACCGTCCCGAACCTGTTGCTGCTGCAAATGATGCAAAAGAGCAGCGAGCTGATTGCGATGAAACGGTACTCATCCCATCATGTACGCTGGATATGCTTGCCAGTGGCTCACCCATAGCCTTTTTCGCTGAAACGGCCTGTTCTCCATGTTTTATGCTCCCCGTACATACATCTGCTGTCTGCCCCTTTTTCTCTTTCTTTACTGCACTGTAGCCCACTGCACGCACACGCACACAGACGTGCCCAATCGTTTCGTGGGGAGAATCCGCGATCGCGGTCTTTTCCTCGCGATGCCACCAACACACCATTCTACTTGCGAGTTTTATTGCTTACGAGCAACACCTGGTTTGGGTGCGTAAAGCGGCGACGGTGCAAAGTATCAATTCATTCTTCGTTTGCCAGGTCTGCCTCATGGCGCATAGGGTGTCGGTTTGTTTTTTAAGTCATCTTTTCGTCGATCATATTTCACGCAGATAGCACAAGATCACGCATTGCTAGCAAACAGTAAAGGTGAGTATCAGTGTGAAGTATTCAAAATCACCTGCGTGTTTAGTGGTTCCCGAGTAGTGTGAAAAGCAACAACCTGCGTTCATACCTGCGACGACAACTAGGTTCATAGCTCACAGTCCAAAGCAACGTCTTGCAGGTGGTAGTGTCTTAAAGAGGTCCAACCTACCTCCTACCTTGCTTCCATTCATGTTCACGCGTGCCAGCATAAACAAGCATAAAACATGTTGCTGCTCACCAACACACTCGCACAGCGCGGTTTACGGACTCTCACTAACACATTGGTCACATTCCCCGACCAGGGAACCGTTACACCTGGTTCCGAGAGATGCTCGTTCCATCTCCATCTGGCCCATGCTCAAACAGAGTGAGAGAGCGAAGCGTTTCGAAAAAAAAAGCGAACGAAAAACCTGTTGCGTCCATTTCCGCGCTGAAGATCAAGCTGGTTTGCGCCTGCTGCACACGGTTCTAATCCCCGATCGAGGCTTTAGCCTTATTTGCCGTGCACCTATCGACCAGGACAGGATGAACGGGAAACGCGTTACGTGCGCTATTTTGTGCTACGATCACTTGTAAGCTGCAGTTTACGATTGGGGTGCCAAGATCCTTTGATCGTTGTCTACGCAACTATCTCAACGTGGCGTCTCTTTGCTTGGATCCTCACCAGCTTTTCCGTGTGCCAACGGTTCGTGACATATGGTACAGTACTAGCAATGTTCTTATGTGCAAATGATCTCCACAAACGTCTAAACAAAATTGTGTTACGTGCGTGTTCTGTGTGCAGAAGGGGATCGAGAACCGATAAGTGTCTTTCCTTTACCAACTGGCCTGCAAGAACACGAACCGCAGAACAGAAGGAAAATGGGCCGTTAAGCAAAATCAACACTGCGTGACGCGCAGCCATCCGCGTGCGAAGATCGTGTGTACCTTCTAAGTGGCTGGCAGAGCATGTGTTTGTCTTAAAGTGGAAAATGTGAGCTCTAAACCGGCGACTATCAAATGTATTCCCTGTGCTCTTTACTAAAGTGACTTTGGGCAGTTTCTGTACGATCCCTAGATGGATTATTAACCCTGTTCTGAACTTCCGGTGGGATCGAAGATTTGTGTTTGAAGTTCAGCTCACCCGGTTCCAGAATACAGCAGCTAAACAGGATCAGTGTTAGTGAAAAACAAAAAGAAGAAGAAAGGGGTTTGAGAATAACCTCAATCCTACGAGCCTCAGACCATGCATACCGGATGTGAACAGTGGTTGACTGGACTCCCCCTATTTTTTTTTTACGAAACAGAAGACGAATGTGCCCGACGTACAGTGCAGACTAACCACAACAGACACTCCACTGTTAAGGTCTTAATATTTGCGCACTTCACCCAGAGGGGATTTAGTCTTTAGACGGGGAGATCTTGGCGAAACGATCTCGGCTCTCACCCACACCGGGCGGACAGGAAACGAAACCGGGGCTACATAATTATCGGGGAGCGTCGGGGGAACTGCGTACAATGCTGGGAACGGTTCGCATACTACTTACTCCCGGGGCGGCTGGTTTCGTCGGTTCGTCGTCCTATTAATCCCACCGTCTTTTTTCCTCCACTGGTCGAGCGAGGTTCGCTCGCTCATTTTCTCTGCCTGTTTCGCGGGCAGACCATTCGCCTTCGAAGATGCCACGGTGCTTCTG
The DNA here is from genome assembly GCF_943734695.1 of Anopheles maculipalpis. NCBI lineage: Eukaryota > Metazoa > Arthropoda > Insecta > Diptera > Culicidae > Anopheles > Anopheles maculipalpis. The sequence goes on along the minus strand of NC_064871.1, from coordinate 97,627,218 downwards.
TTTAATAACTTTTCCACATCAAAATCACTGGAATGTGAAATTTAAATCAATTGTTTGAAGTGAACATAGCGAAGCAACAGCAGCAACAGCTAGAGAGTGAGTGTGTTTGTTGTTGCTTCCTTCTTTCGGAAAGGGTTTCATCGCTCATGTTTTCCCCCTCGGACGTTCTTGACGGGTGAGGCCAACCGTAGTGAAGCAGTCAGCGCCCTATTCTTCCCTTCGTCACAATTCGGAGGCCATGCTGCAGTGCCGTGGCCGTTCCGCGACGGGGACAGGCTAGTATTACTGTACGAACCCTGACCGAAGCAACAGCACGCGCGCGTTCCTGCTTCATTGCACAGTATCGAAAGTGTAGAAGAAATCTTCCTCTTAATTTCCGTGCTCCGTTCCGCGCTAAACGGATACCGCGATCTTCTAGTTTCCAACCGAAAAACATCGCTCCAAAACTTCTCAGGCAACGATAGTAACCGTGCGTCTTCCCAGGCTCAATTATGATTGTCTGGCGCTACGACGAATCAGTTGTTTCCGAGTGATTAATAGCCCCGGCGTCATCGTTCGCACGAAAATTTATTCGAAATTAGCTCACCCGCGTAATTGGATGTCGTGGAATTCCAACCGTATGAATGGTGGTGGTTCTCAAATGTCTCTGAGCTTTTGAGCACCACCGATCGCGAGCGTTTTGTTGTGGTTATCGTGATTCCCGGGGATAGTAATTTTCGATCGAGCGTCAAAAAGTGGTACAACTACAAGATGCGCGTTAAAACGCTCAGACAGATAAAAAACCAGCGGGGACATCGTAACCACCACGGCAGCCACCATAACCATCACAGCCATGTGGCAACCAATGGTAGTAGCAGGCAGGAACGAACGCTTGATGATCTTTAATTTGAAATCGTCATCAAGTCAGTCTTTAACCTTTAAGCCGTAGCTGGCACTTGAGCGTTAGCGGCACGAGCCATATCGCTAATTCTCACGCACAGCGCGCTCCCAGGGAGTCGAAAGGCACAAACCACCCTACACAAACCTCATCATTCACCGCTCCATTTAAATACGCTTTTAATCGTTGTGTTTCTTCTGGCTTCTTTGCTTCTGGCTTCGTATGCAGCGATCGAGGCGCACCATTTTTCCCCCGAAAGACTAAACGCGTTGGTGAATTGCATGAATCCACCGTACAGAATGCCGCCACAACCGCTCGGTGCGTACGGTATGCAGCACGATCATCACTCCAGCATACCGGGGACGGCATCGACGGAGGCACATGCACTCAACACACCGCTCCGGACACATTCGTCCAAGTTTCCGGTAGGTTTTCGTGAACTGGTGCAGCGTGCGTGTGGGTCACGGTGATTTGAAAGTTTTGCTCTTTTAGATCGAACGGGAACTGATACTATCGTCCAACAAAAACTCCTCCAAAATCCCGCTTATGCAAGATAACAGAAACACTAGCATTCCAGCGCTCTTGAATCGATCAGCAACGTCCGCAATAGGGCCCGATCTGCCGGTGAAACAAACACAAGCATGGGTGAGTGGTCATGCTCTTGAAGTAACAGTTGCATCACTAATTGCTTCATACTATCTCCTAGAACCAACCACAGATGGACGCAATCCATTCGGCCGTTTCTGGTTCCATGCCACGCACGATCGTGCGCTTCCCGGAAGATGTGACAGCGCTTGCCGATCGGGACGGTAGCTTCCAGAGGGAAAAAGACTCCACTACGGTGAAGAAATCCGTCACCAAGACTTATCATACGCTAAAGGATTTGATCTCGTCCAAGTTCAAAAAGGACGCTAACGAACAAAGCGATGAACTGAACAATGTAACCTCAATGCTGCACGGCCACCAGTCGAACTTGGATCAGGGTCAATCAAGCAGTCAGCAGCAGCAGCAACAACAACAACACGGGGGCAATAATCAGAGCGGATCGTATATGTATAGCTCAGCGTCCGACAATAACTTGCTGCAGGCTCAGTCCAACATAAACGTGTGGCCGTCCAGTAGCCAAAGCAATTCCCCTCTGTACTATCACAAAAAGTTCTCCGATCCGGCCGAAGGTTTCAGTGCCTCGAAAGCTCTCTCGCAGCCGCAGCTAAACATTGGCGAGCAGTCGAACCGCCAGACGCAGCACGTGGTCAGTATGCTGCCGGCTCCGGTCGACGGAACAGATAGTGACGATGGTGGATTTCGGCAGCATAGTGCCACTCGACAAACGAATCAGTCCATGCCGAATGGATCCAGCCAGAGTCAGGGCGCGGTGATGCATGGTAGTCGATCAACGCCTCAGCAGCAACCTGCCTACATCCAAAACTATCGGCACAATCATGCTCAGCAGCAGCAGCAGCAGCATCTACAGCAGCAACATCACATGTCGTACCAGCAGGCCCTTCATAACGCTAAACAGCGAGCAGCAATGGAGAGTGGATCCAGCTCGAACATTCAATCTTCATCCTACAACACGACCGTTACGGTGGGAGATCAAAGTACAAGTCATCACCATCACCATCACAACCATCATCAGGGAGAGCCGGGAATGCAAAAGCACACTATTTCGGTGGACGTAAACAGTGGTTCGTCGGTCAACATATCTACCGGAGAGTCGCATGATGCTGGAGGGTACGATAAAAATGGCAATCACTCGTCCAACATTGATTCTGGTCGTGGTAGTTCCTCGATGGCTACCGCTAGTGCTGACGCTGTGATGGAGAAAAACAAAGTCAAATCGGATGGTGAATGGGTAAGTGTGGCGTGGGGTTTACTTGAGTCTTTTTACTGTAATGGCTTTCTCAAATTTGAAGGTCGATGTAGTTGATGTGGAACTGCGTAACATTCTTGAGCCGGGTATGAAATCAATGAATCTTCGTCCCGAAAGCACAATGTCAGAAAGTGCTTCTTCGATGTCTCCACCACTGCCACCGCTCTCTCCCCATGAAGCATACAACCATAGTACGGGGCAAATTAGTGGCAATGTCCAGACGAAACCTAACAACGCTAGTAAACTTCAGAAGCAAGAGTACGGCACCGATACGTACAATCGGGCAAGCAAAAATCCACAGCCAATCGGGCCTTCGAAAGGGCAACCATCTCCCAACACAATACAGAACTACATGAACCATCTGAAGCTATCCAGCAATAAGAAGCATGAGCAGAACGCCCTGAAAAAGCATCGTTAGTAGTTCGAATTTCAATATCATTCCGATTTCTAATCACTTTCTTCTTTGAAACAGTGTTCGGTCTGGATACTGATGTTGCATCCGTCACCAATACGACACGCTCACTGGATCTCGAATCACTGCTCGGTGGTCCATGGGATGGCGCTCAATCGGTGTCGGAGTCGGAAACGGATGGTGGCGGTTTGCAACAAATTCGCAACCAGCTCGAAGGGCTCGAAACGATGTACAGCGAAGTACTGAAAATGCTGGGTAATCGTATGGCCACTAACGAGTCTACACTTCGGGCAAATAGACGTCGACGCCACGGTAGCATGTCATCCCTTCCGTCTAGCTCGATTAGTGGCCGTCCAATCCGCGATCGGCGAAGATTAGACGAACGGCGTAAGGTGCGTGATATTAAAGGCATCAACAAACGGTTTCAGCGGCTGGAATCGCACGTAGTCACGTTGGCACGCAGTGTAGCCCATCTTTCGTCGGAAATGCGCTCGCAGCATCTCGTCTCACAGGAGCTGGAGGAGTTGCGAAACGATTTAGCACTGTTGCGCTCACAATCGATGCACAATCTCCCGATGAACAGTAGTGGCAATGGCAATGCTAATGCATCCGCTCGAGAACCGATAAACCTGACCAACCCAAAGCGGGTGAAGAAGCTGACGAAATTTTTCGGTGAAGATCCACCTCTGATGAAACTGTTTCTCAAAAAACTCGGCTATGAGGTAAGGATGCACTGGATCAAGCTAACCAACTAAATATCTCTACTAATACGGTTAATGGTCCACAGAAATATGCGCCCATCTTTGAGAGCGAGCGTGTCGGTATGATCGAACTGCCCTACCTGGGCGAGGAAAGGCTGCAAAAGATGGGCATTCCACTCGGGCCGCGACTGAGGATTCTGCAAGAGGCGCAAATATCGCTGTGTCGCGATACGACACTCTGCATCGTTTAAGCCGATCGGAATCGTACGTAGTGGACGTGACGTGTGTGAGCCAAAGAACTGAAACAAGCAAACAAGTATTTTAGACATTCGTGCGAAAGTCTCTCTCTCTCCCTATCCCGGTGTAAAAGAATAAGGAAACGCCGGGTGCTGCTGTTGGAAATGAAAATCTCACTGGCATTTTTGCGGTCGTTTAGCTTATCATCCCATCCCCAGTGATTTAGAGAATTACGAAATTAAATCTCATTAATCTTTGAAACGAACGTTAATAGCTGAAAGATGCCTTTATTCATCTTTTCGGGTAGGTAATATCACAAGAATACTAAAAGAATAGCGAATGAGAATCAATCTCAAGTGATACGGTCAGAACATTGACCTTAGAAATAAACGGAATTGCGGTCCACACAACGTCATCGGTATGGCTCGAAAGACCTCATTAGATTAAACGCAAGCGATTAAGCGGCTGCGTTGCAGTTCGATCCTGATAATAGGACAGCAAAAACACTGCCCATTCATCGCAAAGACGACTGATCGGTTCGTGTGGAGAGATGCCATCTGCCTCACTAACGATCATCGGCTAGCTGCTCTTTAGTTGTTAGCGATTGCTTGCAGCAGCAACAGCCACGTACATTAAATCTCCTCTTGTGTCGGTAAAGATGAAGTGCGTTCAAACAGTTGTGTCCGTCGTTCTTTTACTGGCCCTGTGCCTTCACGCAACTTCGGCTGAAGTAGTGAACTTTAAGAAATGTCCTGGCGAAGGTGGGCAGCGATAGGAATCTCCTGGATCTATCGAACAAGTTTCTATTAACTCGTTATCCTTTTGATAGCTTCTGAGAAATGTACAATTCACGAGGTTTCGATCACACCATGCCCAGAAGCTGAGGAAGGTCGTGCCTGCACCGTGTACCGCGGAACGAACGTTAGCATAGTATTCGATTTTACACCCGGTATGCAAGAATTGGATTTGGAATATCTTTTCCGTGTAGTAATTCTATTGTTCCAACCTATCGTTAGAATTCGCTGCCAATGAGCTCACGGCCGATGTGGCCTGGACGAAGCCTAGCTTCGATCTACCCTTCGTTGGCATGGATACGGCCGCCTGTAAACATACAAGCTGCCCGGTGACATCTGGCAATCGGCAAACGTACGCCTACAATTTGCCCATTAAGAAGACTTATCCTCCGGTAAGTGAATGCTCCATATTAAACGCAAAAACTATTCACGAGGCCATCACGACGATTTAACTTCTTCCCACAGCAACATTACGACGTCAAGTGGAAGCTGACGAGCGAGAATAACGATTCCTGCTGCTTCATTGTACAGATCAACATCACCAAGAAGACCAAGCGCACTTAGGCCGAGAAAGGGTATCTTTACATGGTGAAGATGGAAGCGTATAAATACCAAATTTCAATTATCAACCTATCATGCTTTATGGGTCGTTAAAGTGTCCACACCACGGGGTTTTAAAGAAGTAGAACAATACATTCGGTGTAATTGCTTCACGAACCATGTAATAAACGGTGGAATTAGTTGAAGATCAATAAAACGGCCGCCAACGGACTAATCTATCTCTCTGGGCTGGGTGAAGCACATAGAATCGTCACTATCGCTATTCGTAAACATTGACCAGACCCTTAACCTTGACATCACCAAAGGCGTCCGGTGGCGCGTGAAGCACCTTCCAAAGACATATACTCACACATACACACACATGCGCTTGCGCGCGCGCCCCCAAAAGGTCATCGGTGCGTGAGGAACACCAGGGAAGGTGTTGATACCACACGGAAGACAGAGTGGGAAAGAAAGATTCGGGTGCGTACGAGCAAGCAAAGGCCACATCTCGCGTTCGACACGTATATGTTGTGTGCCAAATTGGCTAACCGATTCATTCAACACCCCCAGCGGGTTGCGCCGTCTGTAGAGGATTGTGATTGGGATTGGGATTGGGAAAGGGAGAGCTAAGTAAACCGAGGGGGGGAGGGGGGGTGGGGAGTGGGTTCGGGTTTTCGCTCAATACCGTTTTTGGAAAGAGGTTCAATTCCACCATAAATACATACACCTCTCCGAGCGAGGTCGGTAGGCCCCTGTTCGCTATGGCTATAGCGTGTGCGGTGTGCGGTAGTAGCTCGGCCAACGATCGGTCAACTTCTGCGCGGGGATACAGCGAATGATCGTGGTGCGATTCGACCAGAATTGTTCATCCGGCGCAACCGTGTGCACACGAGTTTTTCGGTGACCTCAATTGGCGGCTCTGCTCTGCTGGCTGTTAAAGAGTTGGTAACCTTTGCCAGCTTCGAGGAGCAACCTGCAACTTGGAAGCTGCTAATTTCTTAAGGATCATCGTAAGCAGGATATTCCCAGGACGCTAAACAGATGATAAAGTACCATCGAGTGCGATCATTAGGTAGGTTTACAAAAGAATTCGTTACAAAAATCAGTGAGCAGAAACTCTTTCTCAAATTTCTTGCCATAACTTCCAAGGCCAAAAAAACACATGTCACGTGATGCAAACGCTGAAGAAAAGAAAGGGCGATGCATATGTTTTAAAAATTGTGGCGCCAAGAATAAAAGTCCTCCTAAAGGATCAAAAAGGAACCAGCATTTTAAACGTGCTAACGGTCGAATGCCACCTGTTCTTTGGGTTGGGCTTAGGACCCTGTCATATGGTCATGTTGTAAAAGCGGGAGAAACCTTATTACAGCTTACTGCTTCCCTCCGGACGACGTCACAGGTACGAGATAAATGCGTGAAGTGCTTCTCTTTTACCGGTGTGTGTAATATCAAAAAGGTGCGTTTGGTACACAGAGCACTACGCACACAACCTGGTTGGTAGGGCTGTGTGTTGGTGGTGTTTGTGTCGTCGCTGTTCATCTCTAATTTCCAGGGGGAACACACCGACTAGGTTGCACTGTGCATTTCTCCTAAACCATCGCGATTTCTAGCTGCGCGTACGGCTCTCCTCTAGCAATCAAGCAGGCAGGTCAGCTCGTGTCAGCTGCAATCGATCGCGAAAAGTAGTGATTTTTGGTGTGATTCGTCGTACAGTAAGCCATGAGCACAGCTTGCTAGAAAGCTCGGCAAAACGGGGACCAGCCAGGGAATTGCCAGGGGGTTTCGTGTGCAAATTTGCGTGACAAAAAGCGACATCTCGTTCATAAATCAAGCAGTGTTCTCTCGAGTGTGCACTTTGGCTGTGCAAGCCAATTAAGAACCGCAACCAACGCGTGTGATAAGTGTAAATATTTGGTGACAACATAAAGCATCATCGTATAGTGTTCAAGTGTGTTTACAAAAGTTGATCATTGTGATGCACCCTCAGGCAAGCTTTAGGTGACGTTTTGGGTTGCGATTTCGAAAGCTCCAACAATTGCCGCAATATTGTTCTTTTTTTTTTGCACCCAAAACACCCTACAACGGTGGAAACTGGAATGTCGCTGGAAAACAGCATAGTTGCCCTACTTTCCGCACCACCGTACGACATTCCTACGGCGCGTGTACATCCGACAGCACAGTAGAAGCTGTGGTGGTGGTAGTGGTGGTAAATCCCGATCGGTAGGTGGCTGTTTGCCAAAAAAGCCGGAACTAATAACAGACGAAAAGAAATAAAACATTATACCCGAATTCCGCAACGCAGAGGAGTTTTCGCTGCTCTTACAGAAGCAGTCGTGTGGCAGGCGTACGTTCCTCCGTTCCTTCCTCCGTACGTTCCGAAGAGCTCCAAATACCGGTAACGGTACACATAACCGAAGTCGAAGAAAAGCTCTCCACACTGGAACACTGGAAAGGAAAGCAAAACTGTGCCACAATCCGTACACAGTGAAAAGAACAGAGGCCGGTTTTCATCTCGGGCCCGAGGAGTAGAGCAGAAGCATATTAAGCATGGGAAATTGTGAGCTACTTAATTTTCTTGTGACGTGACACCGAGAGCAGGGGCTGCTGCTGAGAAATGGTTCATTCATTCTCGTAAAGTTGAACCGATCGCTTCGCGGCTTTAGGTGAGCAGCATAACTGCTGTTAAGACACTATCTAAACAACAACAAACCACCGGTCAGAAGTCGCCTTATCATCCGCAAGAAAAGAGCGAACGTGTCGAACCGCATAAAACACTCGCCGTTGTTATCTCATACGCAAGTTCGCGCTCATTATAAAGCCTTCTCGCGCTGAACGCATGCAAACGCGGTGCAAAGGCATTAATATTCCACACCCTGCGAGACACGTAGCCGTTTGGCATTTTATTATTATTTTTGCCGGTGTGCGGTTTTTGCTGCGGTTTATCGCGCGCCTCGCCAACGAGCACAGCTGAAGAAGACAAACATACACAGACAGTTGGAAGGCGGAAAATGTCCACCGGAAAGTTCATTCTTACGAGTTGCCCCGGTGATGAGTAGGAGCACAGGAGTAGGGTGGAAGAAATCGGGCGATGATGGTACCAGCTCGTCCCCATGTTTGGCCATACCATGATGTCATTCGATGTGTGAATTAGCTGAAACATCATATCCCATACGTTCTACGGATGTGCTGGTGGGAGAGAGCTTTCGATTGTCCGAGGAACGGGTTAGACGTAAGCAAACAATTCATCCACAAGCAGTCGCATCGGCTTGCTCCCGATGTGCTCCCGGTGTGCTAACTAATAGCGGTGGATAGACGAAGAAAAAGCCTCCCCACGGGACTTTAAATAATAACAAAATCAACAGCAAAGGCGTGCGAGACCTGGCCGCTACTCCTCTCTATCGATCAAAGTTACCTTCGCTGTGGCGCGCTGCACATCAATTCTGATTGTGGAGATAGTGTGAAACGTTGTACGATTCCATCCATCATAAGGGCCAGTTTGAATTGATTGAACAAGCGGTACAAACAAAAAAAATCTTTACATCATCAACCTTCAAAGTTTATCTATCCAACCAGCGGTTTAAACAATCCGATACGCTCAGCAAGAGACGTGTTGTTTGAGTGTTTAGTCGGATTTTTTTTCGAACAAGTAACTTTACTCGTAACGATGAGCAACGAAACCGATCAGGAAACGCCTGCTTCGGGTGGAGAAGGGGACAGTTTAAAAAATTCTACCATGCCGGTTCATCATCATCATCATCATCATCACATAATGTCCACTAGTGTGGAGGAGGTGGACGAACAGGTACTGGATGTGGTGACACAGTCATCGACGACCACCGTGGATACCAACAGCAGTAGCCGAGTGCAAAAGTCATACAAAAATTTGCATGAGTTTTCGGGTGAGTAGTATAGGGACTTCCAGTGGAATTGCTGCTTTTTTAAGCGTTACTCTAGGAACCCACAACAACGCCCACTTATTCTTTGGAGCATTGTTGATGGAGTGCGTCATTGCCATATCCAGCATCCTTGAGAAATTGATAAATAAATGTAATTTTCTTTTCGGGTTTAAAACTCCCCAAAAAACAAATAGTCCGCCCCCACAGTCCATTTGTCGTCCACTGCATATAGCTTTTTGCAGAGACACTTGGAAGGAGGTGTACAGTGATTGTGCAGCGATAGAGGAGTCTCGATGGTGATAATAAATAGCGCAAAACACAACAACTCTGTGGCTCCTTTTCTCTCGCAGTGCCCCGGCCCTTTGGACTCTATCTCTAAACATTACAAAGCACAACAAAACACCGCAGCTGTCCGCGCGAATCGTCGAGACGGTATCACACAGCGAATTCCGTAGCATTTCGCTGCTACTGCTGTTCCCTTCGTGTTGTAGTAAGGGGTTGATTAGAGCGCATGTTCCTCGTGCAGAAACGGGGAAGTACGTCCAAAAACCCATCCGTAAACAGCTGTCACCTGTGCTGTCGGACAGACGTCGTGGGTGTTTTGTGACCGGTGTCCCTTTTTGTTTTCGTTGTGGGCCGGTGTTTTGAAATGTACCATTAAGTGTCCACGTTGCGGGATGCGATGGCTTGCGTGAGGTGTGAAAATAATTCCACCTAGATGTGTGTATGTGTGTTTGTGTTGTGTAACAATCGGTAACTATTTGCTCAATCACACTCTCCACGCAAGGGGTGTCCAAATGCCGATATGTCCGCCGACCAACCCGTATCGACCTCCAACACTAAGAGGCCTACAGACTCAACGAACGGTTCCAAAGAATGGCGTAAAGTGTCTCGATTTACTTTTTAATATAGTCTTTTAGCAACTTAATTCCCTCAGTATTGCAAGGTCATCATTGCAATGAGAGAGTGTCCTTGAACTAACGAGTTTTTTTTTCTATTTTTCATTGCAGAGGAAATGCTGGAAACGGAAAAAGCCGGCCTAGTGGAGCGAGTGTACGATCTCGAAAGGCAGGTACTGGAACACAAGGATGAGATCGTTTGTCTCAAGTCCACACTGGCCGATGTGTTGCGTCGACTGGCCACGATAGATAACAGCTACGAGAATAGCACGAGCGGCAGTGGTCGAGGTGGGACCGGAACGCCGGCGGGTGTCGGTGGAGCAGCGGGTCCAGGCGGACATCATGCGGTCAGTGATAACGCGTCCGCCAGCGCACAGAATAGTTTATCCAGCAAAAGCTTCCGCTTCTCCCGCAACACCCTCACGAGGCGTAGGTGTACTTTTTTCTCGCTTCATTTCTTAGTATCATTAATTCCCGCAGTTGGAGTTTCGCCATGCCTGGCAAAAAAATATGTGTTAATTTCTTATCACTCGCTTTTTAGTAAATTCTACGGTAGAGGAAAAACGCTTCGGTCGAGGGATGCCGTCCCGTGTGACCAGCTCACCGTCACGGATGAAGCCGAACCTCGCGCAAAAAGCCATTCACTATTCCAACGGCTCGCTGCATTCCGACTCGATGAGCAGTCATTCGATCTCACCTGCCCCGTCCCCATCACCGAGACAACCGAACGCGATTGCTTCGGCCAACTCACACCATGCACTGCTCGCCTCTTCCGGCATGGGAAAGCGCTGGTCCTCGACAGGGGATTTCGTTAGTACACCGGGCAGTCCGAGCGGCACAGGAAGCAGTGGAAGGTGCGTTACAATTTATTTATCACGCATGTCTTTGAACCGGATTTTACAAACATTCCTAGCGATAAGTATCTTATCAAGCATAAGCGGGTGCAAGTCTCGCAAGTAGCAGCAACTTATCAGATTTGATAATTTATTGTGTTTATTGGAAAAGTAGATTGTATTTTAACGATGTTCAATGATGTCCTAAATGTCGTATTTGTTTCTAATTTGCTTCACCACAGCATGTCCCGGTTTTCGGCCAAATCACTGCTGAATCTCAGTGGCAATTCCAGCCGCCAGGGCCAATCGCACCCGTACGTACAGCGGAAAAACGATGACGACGAGTACGTGAAGCTGTACATTAGCGGCCGCCCAATCGTAATCCACATTCCCGAGGCACAACTGTCCACGTACGAACTGACCAAGGTACAGCCGGCCCCGAACAGACGCTTGCGGCTCGATTGGGCGTACGGATACCGAGGCAAGGACTGCCGGTCAAATCTGTACCAACTGCCGACCGGTGAAATGGTGTACTTTGTGGCAGCCGTTGTCATCCTGTACAACATGGACGAACATACCCAGCGCCATTACCTCGGTCACACGGACGACGTCAAAAGTTTGGCCGTTCATCCGAACAAACTGCTGGTGGCGAGTGGGCAGTGCGGCGGGCATGAAGGTCGGGAATCGCTCCCACACATCCTCATCTGGAATTCGGTCTCGTTGGCGACGCTAAATCAAGTTGGTGTTGGGGAGTTTACCGGCTCGATCAATTGCATCTCGTTCAGCCGAGCGGACAGTGGAAGCATATTGGCCGCTATTGACGATTCACCCGACAAGATCATATCGATTTGGGACTGGCAAAAGAAAGATGGTGGCCGTAAGATCACGGAAACAAAGTGTTCAGTCGATACGGTCGTTGCGGTAGAGTTTCATCCGCTCGATAAAGGACAGATCATTACGATAGGGAAGAATCACATCGCCTTTTGGTCGCTGGATCAGAACGGCATGCTCTACAAGCGGATGGGCGTGTTCGAGAGCTTCGAGAAACCGAAGTACGTGACAGCGATTTCGTTCACGCAAACCGGTGACGTCGTGACCGGTGATTCGAGTGGTAATTTGGCCGTTTGGAAGCGTGGCACCAACGTTATCAGTCGCTTCCTGAAGAAGGTGCACGAGGGTCCGGTGTTCACGATTTGTGCACTGCGCAATGGTGGATTCGTGACGGGCGGTAAGGATGGATTGCTGTTACTGTTCGATGATGCACTACACATGAAGGCGGAACAGATAGTCGAGGCACATTTCGGTGCGGTACGAGTGGTGGCCCAGGGCAAAGGTTCCCAGCTGCTGGTCGGGACGACGAAGAATTGCATTTTGTCCGGAGACTTTACGCTTAGCCTTGTACCGATCGTGATGGGCCACACGGATATTCTGTGGTCGTTGGCAACGCATCCACAGGTGGCTCAGTTCGTTACCGGTGGTAGGGACAGACTGTTGCAGCTGTGGGACTCTCTGTCGCATTCGGTAGTGTGGAGCAAAGACATTGGCGAACCGATTCATTCGGTACAGATTGCCAACGGTGGGGATGTGATTGTGGCGGGAGGTGTAGGTGGGCGTTGGTCCGTGTTTGATATCGTTACACGTGAACTGTTAGCGACGTATACGGATGGAGCGGAGGTGATACAGTGTATGCAGTTCTCCCCCGATGGAAACCTGCTGGCCATCGGTTCCAAAGACAACTGCATCTACATCTATCAGTGTACGAAAGTACCGCACCGATTTTCCAAGATTGGCAAGTGCACGGTAAGAATGATTACATAAATTACAGGGATTTTTTAGAGATACTTGATTACCTTGATACTTGATGCTTTTGCATTAGCAACAGATCAACCCTGTCACTTTATGCTGTTGATGACTTCTTATACTTCTCTGCTATTTCTCCACAGGGTCATTCTAGTTTTATTTCTCATCTGGATTGGTCCAAAGACAGTCAAATTTTACGGTCTAATTCAGGCGATTATGAATTATTATATTGTGAGTGTGGTTATCACATTCCATTACACACCGTTGCACTAACGAATCTTCCCGTTCTTTGCAGGGAATCCAACGCTCTGCCGTCAAATTACGAGCCAAAGCACGGTGAAGAACCTCGAGTGGGCCACACAGAACTGTTCAGTGAGCTTCGAAACGATCGGCATCTGGCCGGAAAACTTTGATGGTACAGACATCAACAGCGTGTGCAAGGATGGTGAGGAACAATTCCTTGTGTGTGCCGATGACTTCGGCAAAATTCGACTGTTTAGTTTTCCAGCATCGCAGCCAAAGGTAAGTTTTCTGTAGAGGCAAGTACCGTACGATGTACAATACAAGAAAAAAAAACAAATCTATCCATTTCAGTCACTATCACATAGTTACAAAGGCCACAGCAGCCATGTAACATCGGTACAGTTTATGCACGATGGCGTTCGTCTTTTATCGGCCGGCGGTATGGACACAAGTGTACTGCAATGGAGAGTAGTGTAAACGGTTGTAATACGACGTGCGACCGAGAGTTTCACATTCCACAAAGATTCACAAAGCATTTTCATTTCCCTTCCAAATCTGCCGCGGATCAGCTGTTTTGTATGCTTTCTCGTATGGAGAACGATGACAATTTGAATCGCGTTTTTGCGGATGAACAAAGTTTATCTTATTTTATCTAGCACCGATACTAACTTATTTTATCACGTTTATTAATAAGAGTAAACCGGCGAATAAATTAATTAATCGTTCAGAAATGCTGTGCTATATTCAGAGAAGATTTTTTTTAATGCAGTAGGTAGGTAGGATGTAGCTAGAGGTTTTTTACAATGGCCATGGACCACTGGTTTGGTGAATAATCCACGAATGTTGTGCTGTGGCATTTCAAGTTCTGTTTTGGAACAATTTATTTTTTTACTGGTCTTCACCCGGTGCATTTGAATTTTGGTCAGCTGTCATCTCAGTTATTTGAATGGTTTCAGGAGTTCAAGCTCATTTTTTAATTTATCTTTAAAAATGATATTGTTTAAATGAAAAGCAAGAAGTTTTGGTGGTTTTATAGTTCTACAAATATTACAAAAATAATAAGTTTCAATGGAAGTTAAAAAATCATAAAATTTCTTCAAAAATCCCCTTTCTGCATGAAACCGGAAAAGCAATAAAAAACTGCACGAATGTTTGTCAGCGAGCCGGCAGTTTGGATTATCCGTGCTAATATGAAAATACCACGGATTATCGCGCTAGCTATGTTCTGCTCGATTTGCAGCGTCTCGAGCTGGGACAAGTACTCGAGCAGGCTGTACTTCCGTTTTCGTTGCCGAGCTGATCGGACGTGTGTCGCGTGTGTCTGCCGAAGGAAATTTGTGGTTAAGTTAGAATAAAGTGTGAGTTTGGAGATGAAATGTAGTTGAAAATGGGCGCGAAAGCTGACACGTTGGGATTTGTAACGAAAAAAATCTGATTATTGGTTTGGAACGATGAATTTCGATCGTTCCCGAGGGCGTCGTTGTCTGCACACGGCGGTCGGCATTTTACGCATTATTGGACAGGCTTGGCGTGGTTTTCCCCCTCTGTTTCATGTTGGCGGGGCGGGTGTGCTCTGTTGCGGTTTGAAAGAAAGATTTTCATCTTGGATATCTTTTACCGGGCCGGGGTGATACGTGCAGTCGTTATATGCGGGAAATGCGATGAATTTTCGGTCGTTTCCTTGTATGCCAAAAGCATTTTATTTTCTGCAATTTCTGTGGAAACGGAAATGTGTTCCTAGTGTGTTGTATCCCCTTCGTGCTCGCATAAAGCCGCGAAGCGTGTGATGTGGTGATGGCTTTAGCTGGGATACCATTTCCATCGAAGAAGCATGTGGGTTTTACAAGCTTGAGTCTTGCTTGGAGAGTATTATCAACGTTTCTATGTGGTCAACCGTATCGAGTGATGTTCCGCAGTATATTTCTGTGACTTTCGTAGCTATTTGAGTTGAAATCACAGGAGTATACTGTGAGATATTGCCCGGTTTGTTCAACGGAAAAAAGGCGGGGTGTTTCAGCTTGCCTTCAGTTCTGTGAACCGTCCGCCATGTGCTTGTTAAATATGATGAAGCATCGGATGTGAGTGTATGTGTGTGTGTGTGTGTGTGTGCGGCTTCTCAATTTTCCCGTATTCTATTGGGCGTGCTGGGCTGTACCGAAGAACGGAAAAGGTAACTATCAACGTTGAATGCATACGCTTGTGTGTTTGTGCGTGCGCGCCATAACCACAAAAATATGTACCCGTGGCGTATGCAATATTCGTCCATCGTGTGTGTGGTGTTGCGTTTGGTGGTACGTTTCGCCATTTCTGATGAGTAACCGGTCAAATTTAGCGTGATGATAACACTTTCAGAGCCAATCCAATGATAACGGATGATATCAACCATATTTTGTCCAGAAATCTGAGCTATTTGCCGGCTTCATTATAGAAGGAATGTGTGTGAAATATACACCGCGCCGCGCGCACACAAGCGATGAAGAAAGAAAGTGGGATATAGAACAATTTACTAACCTCACATTTCGTTTTATTTCTCAGGTATCTCGCGCTCAAGGCCCAGGCTGTAGTACAATTTTCCGGCGCGAGTCTATCGAAATCGTGAAGTGGCGGTTCTTGATCCAATATTAATTAATCTATACTTTTTTTTAACTGCCATTCGTTTTTTCGAGCGCGTGATCATCTCTCGGGCCCGGGATGTTATGCAACAGTTAGGCATGTTAAATTTGATAGATAGTTAAATATAATGAAGCGTTTAAAATAATGACGAAAATGTTTGTTTATTGTTGTTAATAATGAACTTCCGAATAATTGTTCAATAGTAGTGGTGCTAAAAAAAAAAAGATAAAATTTATTAGAAATTCAAGAAAAGCACATTTAGAGAGGAACAGGTTGTTTTTATTTTGTGTTGTAGTATTCTCTTATGTTGTTTTCCGTAGTAAAATTAGATTCTGAATTGAGATTTCCATTCAATTCACCGTGCGGTGGCGCACGCATGCGGTAAAAAATCTCGCCATGTGAGTTAGCTTTCAACGGCTTATTGGAAGTGACGAAGCAAGCGAAGCTTTCGAACATAATCCTGCATGCAAGCTTTTCGAACAAGCGTCGAAACTCGTTTGACATTTGTGACGTCATAAATGTAACGGACTTTTGACGTGTTTCGTTAAAAAGATGAAAACGCTTTTGGTGCAGAAATGTAAACAAAAGGAAAAATTAGGATCGGGTGGGCGGACGGACTAGTGACAATACCCTCTCGGGTTTGGTGGAAATCTACCAGCTGTTGTGTGGTGGCCTCGAGGAAAATTTCACTTCCTAAAGCAACAGTTATCGCATCAGTTGTTTGTTATGTGTGAACGGCAGTAGGAAGAGGAGAGTAGTGCAACCACGTCCCCACGGCCAATAGAGTCATGTTTTCAGTGTTTAAGAAGCTTACGAACAAAAACGATGGCCCAGCAGTATCGATACCAGAGTCCGTCGGGCAGACGATGTCTGATTCACTCAAGAAGCGATTTTCCCGTGGCGTTCAGTATAACAGTATGTATTAAATCACTTCCCCCAGCTCTGTTCTCGTTTTGATACTTCTGTTACTAAAGTGTATCTTCTTCCGATTGCTTTCTCCTCTCCTCAGTGAAAGTTGTTATCAAGGGCGATCGGAATGTTGGTAAATCTTGTCTGCTGGAGCGGCTACAGGGAAAAGCGTTCATCGAGCAGTACACACCGACGGAACAGATACAGGTAGCCAGTATCCAGTGGTCGTTCAAAGCGACCGATGATGTCGTGAAGGTGGAAGTTTGGGATGTGGTCGATCGTGGGAAATCGAAGCAGAAAAGCACCAACCTGAAGCTTACGACTGCTACCGGACCAGGTGCAGAACCGGACATTCCCGTGCTAGATGCAGAGTTCCTGGACGTGTACAAGGGCACACATTGCGTCGTGATGGTGATGGACATAACAAAGGCTTGGACGTTCGATTACGTTTGCCGAGAGTTGCCAAAGGTTCCGTCGGACATTCCGATACTGTTGCTGGGCAATCACTGTGATATGGGACATCATCGGGTGATTACGGCCGAGCAGGTGCACGGGTTCGTGGAGACAGCTAGCCTGGAACGCAAGGCGGAGATCGTGTACGGTGACAGCTCGATGCGGAATGGGTTCGGGCTGCGGTTGCTGCACAAATTCTTTGGCATTCCGTTTCTTTACCTTCAGAAGAGTGCTCTCGAGGCGTCGCTTAGAAAAAACGCACAGGATCTCGACATCTGCCGGTTGGAGATTGATGAATATCAGGTGAAAGAAAGAGATTTATATATAGAGCGAGAGAGAAAAAGAGAGATTGAGAGCGAGAGGGAGGGAGGGAGTGTGTGTTGTTGTGTGGATTTCGCTTCCAAAGTTCGATCCTAATGTTATTCTTTCTTTTCAGAAATCGGACGATTCCGACTATGGTCGCTTTCTGGATGCTCTCATCAGTAAAAAGAAAGCACGGGAAAGCACCACTCCAGCCAGTCCTACTGATCCATCCGTTATTCGACCGACGAAAAGCATTATTCTCGGTGGAGGTCATCCGATCATTGTGCCCGATCGGAATTCTCATCTGGCCGTTGCATCAACGACAGCCGTCAACACAGCAAAGCTCAACCCACAACAACGGCACCAGGAACAAACGGCTCGCAGTGCTACAATGGCAACCCTTTCGTCCGATATAGGGTTCGGAAAGATCGACAATGTGGATGAGTTTTGTCCGGATGGAGGTGTGTTGGACAAGTCGTTCCTAGAGGATACAGTTGATGCTGGAGCGGGGCGACAATCGTCCAACTTTTCACCGACAGTTGAAAGTGATGAGGATGAAGATGAACGACACAATCCACTCGTGTCGAGGTTCGATGAGGAAGATCCTGGCGGTGAATTGGCTGAAGTGGCGACGGGTGTTCCGGACAAGCCATCGGAGTCAAGTGCTGTCCCAGTAAACCCTCTGCGAAGTGAGCCAGCAGAGTGTTCGGTAGTAACCCTTACCCCAACTCCCAACTACCAGGAAGACGTGGAGGAAGAGCAGGAAGACGATGGCGTACGGAAACTTTCGTTACTGAGCGTCGAGCTGGAAATGGGACGGATAACACCGGGTGCGAAAGAAAAGATGAATCTTGCCTACGAAGGCTGGTCTATGATCGATACAAAGGAACGCCGATCACCGGAAGGTGGCGAAGATGTGGTGTCCACATCCTCGGTAAACCGTTCCAAGAGTTCATCGGAAAAAAGGGTAAGACAAACGAAAGGCAGAGAATTGTGTCAATTTTTTGATGTTCTCTTTCTTTCCTCCATTCCAGTCAAAGGATAAAGACAAAAAGCACAAGAAGAAAAAATCGAGCAAAGAAAAGGAGGACGGCAAACATCATCACCGGAGCAGCAAACGCAAGAGCCACGTGGACGAGTTCCTGAAGGAGATGCAATCGAATGCGGCGGACGGTGGTGCTTTGGTGGATGACGATGCTTATGAAGCGCTCTGAGATTACTCCTCGAACTGCCGCGGACGGCGTGGACAGGACTGTGGTCAGAGTCCGGACGCCGCCAGTTTTCACGCGAATTTATGATTCTTATATTCCACAATAATAATGGTTAAGCTTCTCTCACTAACAACACTACCAATCGGGTCCTCCCGTTGCTGTTGCTCAGGTCAGAAGACGACCACGCAAGCAAGGCACGCGTTTGGAGAACTGCAAAGTTTACTAAAAAATATATATTATAACATGTTTTAATCAAGTCAAAGGGGGTCGGACGGCGGCCCCAGGGTTTTAGTGTAGGAAGCCGTTTCCGAAGAGGAAAAACGCGCCCGATTATTAGTGTAGGTAATCGCGAGAGATGGTCCCTTCTTTTTCTTATTGACGTACCGACCTAGACTTGCTGATACCACGTAGTTGGATAGTCAGTCCTCACTATGGGGGGACGTTCCGGATGGGATTTGAACCCCGGTCCTGCCGTTTGAAGACCGGCGCAGCTGTCGCCTATACCACCGGGCCGCCCCGGTAGACCGGTGGTGTAGACTAGAGGGACCCTTATGAAGCTAATTTTGGGGGTTATTTTTTTGTATGCTTTAGCTAATCAAGCCGTCCTTTCTATTCGTTCGCTGCGAAAGCGAATGAAAGACACAATTTAATTAAATGACCACTACGCTTCACGGTTATGTCTATTGCTGCTGGTGCAATCCAAGCACCAAGTGCAGTGAGTGGGATGGTACTGAATGTGTGTGTGGTTTCCGTTAATGTTACCACATCAAAAGACCATTTTCCAGTTCCTTTTTTCATCGACCAAGTGGATCTCTGGATCCAAATGCTTCGAGTCGAATCGAGGAAGCAAGCAAACAGCATTGAAAATCAAATGCGATGAAACAAGACGCACTCGTATCTAAGGCTTCCTACGGTAGAAGGGATTACCTTTTTTTTTCTCACACTTCTTCAACATCGGGCGTGTTTTCGCTGTTTGTTTTTTCCTCCTTCGTTCTGTCTTACTTTTTAGGGTTTCCTTCGTTGTGTCGTCGGTGAGGATGTGAGGTTTTGGTCACGTGTTAGGGTAGAGGTATCGATGTGAAAAAGGAAACAGGTAGAAGGAAAGAGAAACGAAAGGCAGCATTGAGAGGAACCACGGTGTCATGATGTGAGAACGTTCAACACGAAGTTTCTCATGGTAAGCAAGGTAAGAAGGACACAGTGTAATTTGAGCAGTCCACAGAACAGTCAGATATGGATGTTCTGCTAAAGAGGGATGTAGTTTTTTTTTTTGTTTTGATCTTTATTGATACGAAATTCGTCTGCGGAAGACGCTACACGTGAAGCCATCATTTCAAATTGTCCTTCTTGCGATGCGGTAAATTTTGGCAGCGAAACCAGTTTGGTTTTTCGTTTACAGGTATCAGAAGAGCATCGAACAGAAGAGGTAACCTACAGATTATCCATCGATGCGGAACTGGTACTATCAGCGGCTGTGATAGTATCCCAGGTCGGAATCGGAAGGGAGAGAAATCCTCTCTTTCCACTTACTCCTTACGAAGCAATGGCGGATTAACCTATGGGCCTCGCCGGCTAGAGAACCCCTTTTCGTGTTAGATGGGTAAATCCCACCATACTTTCATCCCAACTAGGAAAGTTAATCAGTTCATCCCAGCCGATTTTCCTCGGGAATGTTGTAGTTTTTCCGCAATAGCTAGGCGGGGGGTTTTGTGATGGGGTTGGGATGTTCTACAAAAGATGCGCGGCCCCCAGACGCATGCGGAACATCCCGATCGGACCAGGAAGTTGAGCGAGAGTTGAATTTTTTGGTACATTTTGGGAGATACGGCATCATGATCTTCTCCTGCATACCGCACGCACACCGATGTAGCTAAATCAACGGAGCAGGATTGACTCTTCTCTTTCGTCCTGATTACTTAATCTTAATTGAGTATATAATCTCTCTCCCTCCCTGGTCTTTAATGCTAACAAGACATCTGATCGCTAATACTAAGAGATCTCCCAGTCGAATGACGGCCGAAAATTTGAGAGAAAGAAACAGCCTAACAGGATAAGCAGAATAAAAAGAGAGAAAGGCTACTCTGTCCCATGCATTCGTCTCTCTTACACCTATCGATCGTGCACCTGTGTGAGAGAACGATACAGTGCGTGCCAGGACTGTATGTATTGTTGCGTTTCTGGAAATCCAATATTGATTGCACAACTGCCGATAAAAGAAGGATGATAAAATACTGTAAATAATTATCCGAAACGTTTAAATAGGTAATAAAAAGCAGGTAAGATATTTTATTATCACTTTGCAGTTTCCTAGAACATCGATTTCATATATTCTCGGACAATTTTATTGTATTAAAAAAATATGAAACAAAACATGCTTCTATAAATACGCCATGCACTGTAGTAGATCATGCTTGTGTTATCTCTCTTCCCTGATCTATGTGCCAAAGAGAGACCGGTATATGGTACACTAACAGAGTGGATGGCAAATTTCATGTGTGTGAAAGAGATGGACGGATATCCTTATATATTTCCCCTTTTCGGATGGTCCCTATAGCGATAAATGATACCTCCTGGTAGCATGCTCCCCTGGTGTCAGGAACCGAAAATTTAGGTACATTTTGAAACAAAATTTGCTCTGCTGGTCGGAGCATTTTCGGTACCGAAATGCTACCTCCTACATGCATGCTCTCTTGGTAGCGAGAAATGAAAATTTGATACATTTTGGGCGACAATTTTGTTCGGCTGGTGGAGGAATTTCGGGACCGAAATGCTACCTCCTACATGCATGCTCTCTTGGTAGCAAGAAATGAAATTTTGATACATTTTGGGCGACAATTTTGTTCGGCTGGTGGAGGAATTTCGGGACCAAAATTCTACCTCCTACATGCATGCTCTCTTGGTAACGAGAAATGAAATTTTGATACATTTTGGGCGGCAATTTTGTTCGGCTGGTGGAGGAATTTCGGCACCGAAATGTTACCTCCTACATGCATGCTCTCCTGGTAGCAAAAGTAGAAATTTTTGGTACATTTTGGGAGATACGGCCTCATAATCTTCTCCTGCATACCGCACGCACACCGATGTAGCTAAATCAACGGAGCAGGATTGACTCTTCTCTTTCGTCCTGATTACTTAATCTTAATTGAGTATATAATCTCTCTCCCTCCCTGGTCTTTAATGCTAACAAGACATCTGATCGGTAATACTAAGAGATCTCCCAGTCGAATGACGGCCGAAAATTTGAGAGAAAGAAACAGCCTAACAGGATAAGCAGAATAAAAAGAGAGAAAGGCTACTCTGTCCCATGCATTCGTCTCTCTTACACCTATCGATCGTGCACCTGTGTGAGAGAACGATACAGTGCGTGCCAGGACTGTATGTATTGTTGCGTTTCTGGAAATCCAATATTGATTGCACAACTGTCGAGGAAAGAAGAACGGCAGAATACTGTAAATAATTATCCGAAATTTTTAAATAGGATTAAAAAGAGGTGAGATATTTTATTATCACTTTGCAGCTTCCTAGAACATCGATTTCATATATTCTCTGACAATTTTATTGTATTAAAAAAATATGAAACAAAACATGCTTCTATAAATACGCCATGCACTGTAGTAGATCATGCTTGTGTTATCTCTCTTCCCTGATCTATGTGCCAAAGAGAGACCGGTAAATGGACACTATCAGAGTGGATGGCAAATTACATGTGTGCAAAAGAGATGAACGGATATCCTTATATATTTCCCCTTCTTTTCGGATGGTCCCTATAGCGATAAATGTTACCTCTTGGTAGCATGCTCCCCTGGTGTCAGGAACCGAAAATTTTGGTACATTTTGAAACAAAATTTACTCAGCCCACGGGAATGTTTAAGGTTTTCCGCAATAACTCAGCAGGGGGTGGTGGAATCGGGTTGGGGTGTTCTACAAAAAGTTGTGCGGCCCAAAGACTCATCCAACGAAGCGCGGATCATTACGATCGGACCAGGAATGGCCGTGTTATCGCCGATTTTCCACGGGAATGTTTTAGTTTTTCCGCAATAACTCAGCAGGGGGTGGTGGAATCGGGTTGCAGTGTTCTACAAAAACTTGTGCGGCCCAAAGACTCATCTAACGAAGCGCGGATCATTACGATCGGACCAGCAATGGCCGAGTTATCGCCGATTTTCCACGGGAATGTTTTAGTTTTTCCGCAATAACTCAGCAGGGGGTGGTGGGATCGGGTTGGGGTGTTCTACAAAAACTTGTGCCGTCCAAAGTCGCGTCCAACGGAGCGTGGACCATTACGATCGGTCAAAGAATGGCCGAGTTATCGCCGATTTTCCACGGGAATGCTGCTGGTGGAATTTCCCGGGAGTGTGTGGAAAATCCCTTTTCAGTTCCCTGAAATATCAAAAAACACGTTACGGAGGTCTTTTTACGAATATTTAAGGAAAGAAATAAAAATCAGAGGAAATTTCTTAAAGTCGAAGAAAAAGTTTAAAATGTGCCGGAAAAAATTTGTCTTGTCGGAAAGAAAATATTTTCCAATCCGTTTTTAAAATTTCCATTTGCTACCTCCTCGGAATCATGCTCTCCTGTTACTCCTGGTCGGATTTTGCCGCATCGAAATTGGCCAGATTTTGGCCGAAAATCTGCCACCGGGAGCGACTTGAAGTAACAGGAGAGCATGAATTCGTGGAGGTAGCTCGTGCCGATCGAAAAATCGAAAATCCAATCTTAAAATCCAAATTCAATTTTAAAGTTGCGGTGGAACTTTTAATTTGGGTTTTTAGGTTGGTTTAGGTTTAATTTGACTTTGGGTTTTTAGGTTGGATTTTTCGATCGGCCCGAGCTACCTCCACGAATTCATGCTCTCCTGTTACTTCAAGTCGCTCCCGGTGGCAGATTTTCGGCCGAAATTTGGCCAATTTCGATGCGGCAAAATCCGACCAGGAGTAACAGGAGAGCATGATTCCGAGGAGGTAGCAAATGGAAATTTTAAAAACGGATTGGAAAATATTTTCTTTCCGACAAGACAAATTTTTTCCGGCACATTTTAAACTTTTTCTTCGACTTTAAGAAATTTCCTCTGATTTTTATTTCTTTCCTTAAATATTCGTAAAAAGACCTCCGTAACGTATTTTTTGATATTTCAGGGAACTGAAAAGGGATTTTCCACACACTCCCGGGAAATTCCACCAGCAGCATTCCCGTGGAAAATCGGCGATAACTCGGCCATTCTTTGACCGATCGTAATGGTCCACGCTCCGTTGGACGCGACTTTGGACGGCACAAGTTTTTGTAGAACACCCCAACCCGATCCCACCACCCCCTGCTGAGTTATTGCGGAAAAACTAAAACATTCCCGTGGAAAATCGGCGATAACTCGGCCATTGCTGGTCCGATCGTAATGATCCGCGCTTCGTTAGATGAGTCTTTGGGCCGCACAATTTTTTGTAGAACACCCCAACCCGATTCCACCACCCCCTGCTGAGTTATTGCGGAAAAACTAAAACATTCCCGTGGAAAATCGGCGATAACTCGGCCATTGCTGGTCCGATCGTAATGATCCGCGCTTCGTTGGACGCGACTTTGGACCGCACAAGTTTTTGTAGAACACCGCAACTCGTTCTCACCACCCACTGCTGAGTTATTGCGGAAAAACTAAAACATTCCCGTGGAAAATCGGCGATAACTCGGCCATTCCTGGTCCGATCGTAGTGATCCGCGCTTTGTTAGATGAGTCTTTGGGCCGCACAAGTTTTTACATAAAACAAAACATTCCCGTGGAAAATCGGCGATTACTCGGCCATTCCTGGTCCGATCGTAATGATCCGCGCTTCGTTAGATGAGTCTTTGGGCCGCACAATTTTTTGTAGAACACCCCAACCCGATCCCACCACCCCCTGCTGAGTTATTGCGGAAAAACTAAAACATTCCCGTGGAAAATCGGCGATAACTCGGCCATTGCTGGTCCGATCGTAATGATCCGCGCTTCGTTAGATGAGTCTTTGGGCCGCACAATTTTTTGTAGAACACCCCAACCCGATTCCACCACCCCCTGCTGAGTTATTGCGGAAAAACTAAAACATTCCCGTGGAAAATCGGCGATAACTCGGCCATTGCTGGTCCGATCGTAATGATCCGCGCTTCGTTGGACGCGACTTTGGACCGCACAAGTTTTTGTAGAACACCGCAACTCGTTCTCACCACCCACTGCTGAGTTATTGCGGAAAAACTAAAACATTCCCGTGGAAAATCGGCGATAACTCGGCCATTCCTGGTCCGATCGTAGTGATCCGCGCTTTGTTAGATGAGTCTTTGGGCCGCACAAGTTTTTACATAAAACAAAACATTCCCGTGGAAAATCGGCGATTACTCGGCCATTCCTGGTCCGATCGTAATGATCCGCGCTTCGTTAGATGAGTCTTTGGGCCGCACAATTTTTTGTAGAACACCCCAACCCGATTCCACCACCCACTGCTGAGTTATTGTGGAAAAACTAAAACATTCCCGTGGAAAATCGGCGATAACACGGCCATTCCTGGTCCGATCGTAATGATCCGCGTACCGTTGGATGAGTCTTTGGACCGCACAACTTTTTGTAAAACACCGCAACCCGATCCCACCATCCGCTGCTGAGTTATTAGGGAAAACCTACAAACCTAGTTATCTTCGAATACTTCCTTTAAAACTAGGTTAAGGTAGCAAATTGCTAGCCCACAATCTTCACTTTGCAGAAACGCCAAAAATTCATCGCACAGCAACATGTTAGCTTACCCGGTTTCACTTTATATTCATCGAACGATAAAAATAAATTGTACTACAGTTTAAAAAGCTTGTGATATTGTTTGTTTAATTCGTCCGAACTACTACTTTCGGTGTAGCCATGCTTAAAAGGTGCAAGTGTATACGACAGGGGTAATACAAGTCTGGGAGCGCGACCTGGAGTTCTTTCAAATATAAGATGTAGACAAAATGAAAAACGTAATGACGCAGCTTCACCAATGTGAAGAAATCCCGACTGCCACTTCCGTAAAACCAGCACTCTCACCTAAACCCCCCGGCAGCAGAATCTCACTTTTCGCTATAGTAATAAGTGGGGTAGTAAAAATAATTTCATGTGTAAAACAACAACGGAACAATGGACAGATACGGACTCGAGTTTGGACACAGGACCCTGGCAACATAACCTGCAAAAGATTTCGGATAAAGCACAGACACCCCTGGGAACAAAATCTTGCTTCTCACTATAGTGGGAAGGTACCGATGGACCCTTTCATGGAAATGACTGAATTCATGAATGAATTCATCGGATCTCACGCGTGCGATTATTAGAGAGGGAGAGAGAAAATGTCGGAAAAAATACGTAAGAAATTAGTGAAAATGAAGTGAGAAAGCCAAAGCACTTCTCACTTTAGGGTACTTCTCACTATTCCGGTGGCTGCTGCACCAGTCTTTAAGCGGCAAGACCGTGGCTCAACTCCCATCCGGACCGTTCCGTTCTCGCCCATAATGAGGACTTGACGATCCAACTACGTTATACCAATTAGTAAGCCGTTCGATGGTCGGCGTGACCTAGTAGGCCGTTATGCCAAGAAGAGGAATAACAGCGATCACGAAACGATCTCCATCGACACCGAGTTCAATGACTTTCTTGGGTAATTATTTATCCTTCTTCCGTGCCACTACATTTGCTACTTTCACACATTCATCCCCCAACTGGTACTGGAGTGTGTGTCGGTCCCCTTTTCAATGGGATTCACTTTCGGTCATGCTTACCGGCGGTAGGCATAAGCGTGTCGCTGTGGCACGCAGGCAGACAGGGTAACACAGGAGAAGAGGTAGCCGCTCGATTCCGTAACAAGATCTCAATTATGATTTACAAAAACAACTTCCAGCATACAACATAAAAAAAAAGCATAAGAACGAGTCCCCCGGATGGAAGCCACACAAGGTAAGAGACTTCCAAGGGATTGATGGCGCTAAAGGAGGCAGAGGGAAGTGCAAGAATGGATGGGGTTTTGGCCTTCAAGGTGCGACGGTATTTTCGCTTTGGCCGTGTTTTACTTTCTCTCGCCACTCTCATCCCTACTGCAACACCACACAATGCCACCGGTGTTCGGTTCCGGACGAATTCTTCGCGGCGCAAAGTGTGGGAATTTGGTCCCTTTTTCTGAAAAACGAAGAGGGTGCCCGAAAGGGAAAGAAAGAAAAAACATATCCACAAACTCACACACGCACACGTAGCAAGCGGACTCGAGACGAAGCGGGAGAAAAAAGAATCGTTCTTCCCAGTTCCGTCGGCTGCTATGGAAGTTCCCACAGCCTGGTGGACCCTATGCTTGTAGCATAAATGCATAAGTTTCCCCCTTTTGTTCCCACCGTTCCATGTACGTGTATGTGCGTTCTCCGGTCTCTTCTTCGGTCGCTTTAGATTGTTTACATCCTGTCGACGCACGAGGGTCGGCCGAGGGCCATTGCGCTAGCATGAGCGTTTGTATGTGTGTGTATGTTCGTGCGAAGGTTTATGGGTCAGCTGCAACTGGCAGTAGCGTGACTGGTCCCGTCGCGGCGTGGGAAAAGACCAACGAAGCGAACCCACGTCTGGTGCCTTGATGCCTGGGTCCAAAGATGCAACATCGGTGCGAGAACGGGAGGGTGTCGCTGCTAGAACACCAGTGAAGAGCAGGGCGAGGACCTGAGCAGGGGAATTTGGTTAAATTGTTAATCATGATAATGTTTGTAATGTGCACAACCATGTGCGCCGTCTAACAGGCTGACGGGGGAATGTGATCTGGTACGGATCCGTTGTTCCGGCATTCACGTTTCGAATGCCGCCGGTGTCGGAGTCTGGTCGGATCGCTGACATCGACACACGGGGAACGGAAAGTTACAAAGTTACACAAATAAGTGCTTCGTTTTTTGGGAAAACCAGTGATGAAAGTGAAGTGAAACAATGGCTAATCTGCAACACAAATACAGGAAGTGATAAAACCCGTATAAATGTAAGACGAGCTGTTACCAAACTATGAGCAAGTGTACGATCGGTGAACAGAATACGATAGTGCAACTCTGACTGAAATGGCTAATCCAAGCAAGATGAATCCACACGATCGGCATGATGAGTACGCATCGGAGAGCTATTTGCGCCGGATAAAGGCCGAAATTCGAAAGGTAATGTGACAAAGTTGAGCAAATATTGTTGGACAAGTGGTGCTAGAGGTGGTTTAGTATAAGAACCATGAGGAAGACAGGATGAGCCATAAAAGAATTACATTCTAGTGTGATTAGTTAAGGCTCTCCTCGCTAAAGTTTGTGACTATGTTGAGTGTTTAATGTTTAAAAATATTGATCCTTTTTGAATGACTCCAAAAATAAAGATGAAATAATTAAGATGTGCATCGTGTTGATTAAAGTTTCACAAAAATATTTCAAAATAACGGATCCTGTAATGCGGGTTGAATAATTTTGAGTGAATATGATTACCGTTGATTGATTGAGGAAACGTTGTTTGAGTGACGCAAATTTCCGGACAGTGTTTGTTCAATCTTTCGATTTCTTTATTTGTTTTGCGAGGTATGATTCGATGGTGGATTAGTTTGATTACTTCTGTCTCGTCTGGTAGGAGCTACAAACGGAAAGCTTGCTTGCAAAAAATCGTCAAAGATTATTATGTATCTCTTAAAAAAGTTTATTATTATTCAAAAACACACACAAAGAAATGCGCAGTGACACAATAGAAGAGAAACAACACAATTTTGACAATCGGGCTCAGTAAATAAAGCGCAAATAAACGCCTTAAGTTAGGCTATCAGACAGTTATGAAGAAAATATTTAAACTGTACTACTAAACGATCGTTTCGATAAGCACTAACAGCTTACTGCTCGTACTTCAATAAAAAAAAAACAATTCTATCTGTTTTTCACAGACAAATAAACCTATTATGGAAAAGAAACGTCGCGCACGTATCAACAACTATCTAAACGATCTCAAATCATTGCTGTTGGACGCAATGAAAAAGGACGTAAGTATTGAGACCCTTCCCTCCGTTGGCGCCACGTTTTCCAGCACTCTCACTAACACTTCCATTCCATATCACAGCCAGTCCGTCATTCCAAGCTTGAGAAAGCGGACATTCTCGACCTCACCGTGAAGCATCTGCAGGACATCGAACGTCGCCGATTAAACGTGGCAATGGCTGTCGATCCGTCGGTGCCGGAAAAGTTCGCCAACGGTTACCGAGAGTGTATCGATGAAATTGGCAAGTACTTTGACACGCTCGGGTCGGTGGACGAAGGACTAAAGGCGCGCGTTCGAAAGCACCTCGAAAGCTGTCTCACCTTTCAGCCAGGCAAACCGTTCCCGGTTGGGGCACCGTTCGGGTTTGCCGGTGTTCCACTACAATCGCCGGACGACATCAACAACAACAGCAACGGGTTGCTGAACCGTACCTTTGCCAACAACCTGTCGCTAATGTTCCCGGCGGGCATTCCTTTTCCCACCGGCGAAACATCGACGATTCCATTCCATCCGTTTCCTTTCTTTGGACCGCTGCGTGGTGCGACCCTACCTGCCCCTGCCTTCCCGGCTTACGGAAAAGAACCACTGGCACCCCATACACGACCACCAGCGAAAGAGCCACAGGAGGATAGACCTCCCAGTACTTCCCTTACCGTGCCCAGTCCACCGGCAAGCCCTACGAACGTTGATGGAACGATGGATGGTACGACGCTTAAAACTCCGATGGGAAAAACGGGCACACTGAGCGAACACAATATGGACCGACTTTTGTCCATCTTTCCAACACCACCCTCACCGGAAGAGCAGCCGAGTCGAAGTCGGTTGGGGAAGTTGGGACACCATTTCAGCGGCTCACCCTTCGTGCCGACGAAACGTTCTAGGATGAGTGCGACTGAAGAAGACACTACCATGGAGAGGGACGAGAGCGAAGAACAAGCCGAAAGCAGTCAAGGCCAAGAACGAAAGGAAAACGTCGATGATGATGGGAAGGATAATCCGAACAGTGAGATGTGGCGACCTTGGTAAAATGTGTGCCCGACGGCGAAACTAATCTTCGGCAGGGTTTCAGTCGTCCTTCGATTTCAACTCAAAGCTTTAAGACAACAAACCTGGACGAATGCTTTAACTATACGAGTAAGATGTGCTTTAATTTACAGCGTTACAGCAGGGACTGTAAGATAAAGGTAGAACGTGGGGGTGGTGGGGAGGAGGGGGGTGGGGTGATGTCAAAAGAACGAGTTGGAGAGTTAAAAGTAACATGGGTCAGGGATATAGGATAAAAGCCGAAAAAGCGTACATTTTTTGCGCTTTGTTTGATCTAAATATAATATTGTGATATGAAGTAAAGAACAAATGACTTGGTAATTGATTTTTTTTAATATTAATATTTATGCGACTTAATATCTAGTAAGCCGCAGTGGTCGAAGTTTACTCTTAATGGGGCCCTGTATCACATATGTATTACATATCACACACACGACGGAAACAGATTTACGAATTTATAACTAACTTTCCCTACACTTACTAGTTTAATGATCGTTGAACTTTGTTCTAAGTAAGATAAAAACTGCAGAGAAATTGAGGAAGAGGGATCGGTTTAAGCATCATGCCTAGATTAGACCAAAAATAGGTGTGTTATCGTCGATTTTCCGCATCCGAACTCCCTGTAGATCTTCATAGACGAGGATCGTACTGCTCTGGCGGGGATGGCAGTTTGATGGAATTTACCCATATGAGACGAAAGGGGTTTTCTATCCGGCGAGGCTCTATCCGGCCCCTAGCGACCATAACCTCCGCCCATAGATTAATCCACCTCTGGTAAACCCCTTTTTATGAGCAGCAACTTTATATTTGAATCATCATTTACTCTCCTGATCTTACTCACACAGATTGCATACCTTTAGGCGTAGCCGCTATTTCACTGCTCGAAACATCTTTTGAATGAGATGTTGTGCGGGTTGCATACTTTAGCATAAAGAATCCACAAAAGCTGCGCTAGCTGCGTTGTATTCTGTTCTGTGTAGCATTCTCTCTACACTTTTATATTTTAAATTCTTTTCCAGCTAACAAACGGCACAACAGTATCGATGTTCATTAACGTGTTCCCCAATCAACCGTAACTCATTTTAGGCTGTACATTAAGTACAGGAAAATCAAACCAAACCGGTACTCGCTCGTACCGTATCGGCAAACCGCGTGGCATAATTTTCGAACGGTTGTCGCATAGCCTGAAAGGCATGGAACAATCGGCATACCCTGGCCGAGTGTGGAGTGTTTGCTCGATGACAATATTGTTACTATTAATTACGATAACATTTATCGCCGTTTTGAGGTGGGCCGAGGGAAACGGGAGTTGGTGAGAACATGCGCGCGAAAGAGATAAAATAAAGATAAAGTGAACGATATTAATTATATTAATTAAATATTTAATGTCCCCTTCCCCACATCGAATGGCCGGAACCGAGAAGTCTCGGCAGGCTCAACCACAACCAGCTTCGGGCTGCCCCGTGTGGAGGTAAATAGTAAAACATTGACATTATAATCGACTGTGGACTGCGGGAATGAGCGGAAATTTAAACAAAAAATCCCAGCACAGTAAAAAGCCGGCTGTTCTACATAAACAGCGGCAATAATAATAATAATAAAAATGGAGGCCAGAGAGGCAAGGTGGAAAAGAAAGCGTAAGGGGAATGTATAAAATAATCTAAACGGAAACGGAACTCCGTATTCAATCCATTCGATCGGTTCGCTACGGTTTTGGGTCAGGTCGCTGGGCGGGGAGAGCAAGGACTCGCCGCTGCTGAATGTCACTGACGGTAAATCGTGTTGAGTTGAGGTTTTTTTCCCCCTCGTGTTCGTCCTCTACCCAATATGGTTTTGTTTTAAATTTCGTGATCGGTATTTAAAACACACCGTCCGGAAGTGGAGCGGTGGGTGAATAAATTTTAAAACAATCTTTATCACAGGAAGTGGAGCGTGTGCTGGTGGTGACAGTGTTGGTGGAAAGGTGTAATTTTCCACCTCATTTAGGTCGACAGTCGAGAGAGGAGAATGGTAGCGATGATTTAATGGCACAGTGGATGCGCAGGGCCGATGAATCAGAATCAGAAGGACGATTTAACTAATAATCGGATCCTTTTTTTTTTGCTGCTCCAACATTTGAACTCCTGCGTGACGAATACCGTTGTTACAATGGACGTCCCATTAAACGGATGATCAGAAGGTAGGGAGACCGATGAAAAGAGAGGTCAGAGATCAGAGTCGGAGTTTCCGGACCGTTCACAAATCGGTCACCGGAAAATGGTTCTACAAAAAGGGAAAGGGAAAAATCGGTGTCCAGGGGTGTCCCAGAGTCCCACAGTACCACAATTGAATATTGTGGTTTTTATATCTAAAAGAGTTCGCATGTCCCATTGACAGGAACCGGTGGATGGGAAAATGGATAGAAAGGGACAATATTTTAAATTTCGCAAACCTTTTCCTACTCGTCTTGGACCATGTTTTAGCACATTTTCCCCCCGTAAAGCGGTGTCTGAAAGCGACGAAGCGAAATAACACATGTCCATGGCACGTTCCGCCAAACCTGGTACGGCGATTAAACGTTTCGTCGGTCCGATGCCGGTGTATCTTTTCATGCCGGATATATCCCCGTGGAAAAGAAGTCAGCTCGCTCGCTCTCACTCGTCCCGGAAGCCTGGAGTGCCAAAAGCCACTTGAAGTGTGTGACAAGTGGCGGTTCTTAAAAGAGGAGTCTTCATTTCACGTTGCCCAACTCCTTCTTCTATTGGTAAGGTTCGCCAGCGCCAAAGGGAACCCGAGCGAGGAGGAGGACCAAAGAGGATAGAGTGGAAGTAATGCTCAAACCTTTTCCTACTCTTCCTACGATGTTTGACTGTTTTTGGGGCACGAGATTCTCAACCAGACGGTCCGTCGGTCGGTCGGTTTTCCGTTGCTCTGTTGGTGGAAAGTTTGTACGACTTTTCCCGTTAACGGTTGAGGAATTATTTGTGGATCGAGCCGTCAGAAAACAGGATTGCTATTATGGCGGGCAACAAAAAAGCGAGGCAAAAAAGTGATCCGAAGAGTTGAAAAAGAATCAAAACATTCACACTACCACTACGTACACACAGACACATACACGTGCCAAATGGCAAATAAAACAAGCGTCAAAAGGGACGGAAACCATTATTTAACCTTCATCCGCATTTCTTCTGCCATAAAACTTCCAGCGGCGACGGCTCGTGCCACGTGAGTTTTGGGAAGCATGAAAACCACCCGACCAAGCCAACCAACCAACCAAACCAGCCAAGTCGCTCAGCTGGGCTTGGTTGGGAGATGGTTAATCTTTCATTCGTTTGACCGGGGTCACGGATTTTCTGCGACTTTTCTGCTACACATGAAAGCTCGGTTGGTTTTTTTACTGGGGGGCGAGGATTGGGATTTGGGAGGGTTTCTGAATCCTTCCGGCACACGGTATAACTTCAATTGGTGTTTCTACCGCTTCTTACCCCAATCCAATGTGGTGGGAGGTGATACTTTATTATATATTTACTCACATATAATAGGGCCAAACACGATCAACAAGTGGTTTCAGATTCAGTGATGGTGCGGTTGCTGCTGCCGGGTTTCCACTGTCATTAATGGTGAGGAGTTGCGGGACAAGGGAGTTCATCATACTTATGGTTGTTGAATCATAATATGAAATTTGGTACAATTAATTTCATTAAAACATAACGTGATTCGTATGCTTAATAAGGAATCTTCAAGGAAGTTGAGCTGATTGCATACATTGCTGATTTCAGTAAATATTTTCTTAATTTGAATTTGAATATTCTGTTGTTCGAAGCAATAATAACATTGGCCATTCACTTGTTTTTCCTAAGCTGTTCTGTTCTTTTTTAGAAACAAAATGTTTACGATTACTTGTTTTAGTCCGTCGGCTGTCTGGAGACAGTTTTCCTTGCATACCTTTAGGCGCATCAATCATATACGTATCACCAGTGAGCTGTTGAGGAGTATTGCCATTATTCCTTCCTATTTTATGCTCTAAACATACTATTTATGAGTGTAAATTCTTTTATAAATATAAATCTTTTTCACAATATTAGGGGGAAGAACTAAAATGGTGAATTTTGATCGTTACAATAAAAAAAGCTTCAATTAACATCAATAGTAAAATGTTTTCTTTGTTCGTTTGATAGTAGCAATATCGATTTTGTATCCTACCATAAGCTTTCATCAACGCTCTTATAAAAGCAAATCGCGTCCGAAATCGAATTCTAAATTGCTTATCAACTCATCACCAAAATGGAAAACGCCAAGAAAGATGCTTTTGAAGTGAAATTGTTCTACCGATGTGGCACTTGTGTTTTTTCTTCTTTTTCTGCATAGAAATGTCTCCCGGGGAAAGGCTGTTGTTTGTGCACACACACACACACAAAAGGGAAGAAAAACGTAAAGCAAAAGTTAAAATCAAATTTCTTACTAATCACAAACAGAAGAGCCCACCACAGTTTCAGCAATGATGGCCAAGCGTATATGTTATGATTGTCGACGGGACGGGAGAGCAAACTAGAGCTTTAGCTAGAAAGAGCCAAATAGACTACAATACAGTATCAGCAACAACAACAAAAAAAAGAATCTGGCAAATGGTAAGGGAAAAGTTTTTGATAGGAGCAAAAACAACAAACAAGAACTTCTTAAATAACGACACGAAAACAAAAGCAAGGAATCCTATAAAAGGATAACAAAATTCCCGAGCGCATTAAAAGCAAACCCAAAACCGAAAACCACCGCCGTCGTCGCAACCGAACTGCCCGTCGAAATGCGTCCGTGTGTGTATGTAATAACCGCCTTTTTATTTCGCCTCGCGAAAGAAAAACTCGATTTTCGCGACTCGATCACACGTATCGCGGTGCGGCGTGCCGAGGCAACAAAAATGAGAATAAAGAATGAATAAATAAACTAGCATAAATATTATATCAGATGATGATCAACGGTGAAAGTTTCGTGGATGGCGAGAAGGCTCGCGCAGAATGGCCGTGTGTTTGGTACCATGCGCCTGCATGTATGCAATGTGTGTCTTGCTTGCTTTTTCGAGTTGCTTTGCGTTTTTAATTTAGATGATCCAACATTCTTTCTTCCTTTTTTTGAACACCAGCTTGTATGTGTGTGGCTCGTCCTTTCCACAGTCGCCTGTCCGGTGGGCCGCACTGCCAGTGGTCAGACAGTGCTTATGCTAACTGTTTCTGTTACCATTCGTTCGTTCGTTCGCTGCACCATCTCGCTCGCTCGTTCGCGCTTTTTTTTTTTTGGCTATGACTTCTAACCACCTACATTTCACTTTTCTTATCAGCGCACTCGATGCAAAAGCAGCAAAAAATGGCATCGTTCTTATTTAGCAAAACAAGAAACATAGCGTGAGAGGGGGTGGATAAAAAAACGCCATCAACAGTAGCAGGGAAAAGCATGTGCAGCAGCAACGTACAAGCTGCATCCTTTGCACATACACATCACACCGTTCGAATCCTTCTGCACTGGCAGGCGCGACGGTGATCGTTCGCTCGTTCCATCACTTGCCCCCAGCATCGGTAGAGTGGAGTGGAGCGAAGAGAAGGGCACACTGTCAAGTGACGATGTACATGGTTAAAAGCCAAAAAGTATGCAACACTTACTACTTTATATGTTAACTCGGTGCTACGTGTACGTCGTCCTGGTGGTGGTCGTCGTCGTCATCGTCGTAGTCGTCATCGTCAGCAGCATCGTGTCCAGTACCGGGGACACCTCTTTGATTTGCGACGTTTGCAAGTGCAAGAGAGAGAGAGCGAGCGTTAGCGCCTGCAAGCGAGCAAGCGCTCGTATGCATTCTCTATTCGATTTAGATTTTTACCCTAGCCTTCATAGGTGGTCACACACATAGCCAAGCGAGATGGCATGCAGATGGGACCAGCATCCTCTACATACTTTAGCGAGCGAATGAGTGGGAACGATCAACATACACACACACAGAGATGGGGAGCCAACAATGCGCTAAATAAAATAATAACAAACAAAACTATTGCTTTTTTAAATTATATTTTTTGCCCCCGATTCATCGTTTCGCTCCCGTCCGTTAGCCCTGTCGGTTATCGTTGTCGTGGTAGATGGATTTCTCATCCTTTTGCGAAATGGCCAAACGGTTTCCGCGAGTGTCCTTTTTGGCCGATCCAATACCGACGTACGAAGTGGAAATACATGAACGCTTGTGAGAAACACCGCTCTATCCTGCCGGACTTCGTCTGCTCTACGGTTGGAAGAAAAATGCCCGCCCTTACGCCCTGGCCACGCCATACATAATACAAATATGAGTGCACAGTTTTATTCCCGCTTTTTTTTTTGCTCTACTCACATCACTTTCCTCCACCACTTTCCTTCTGCGCTGCATCTTAGTTTGTTCCTTTTTCTGTACCGAACCGAACCACCAGGACCAGGATCTCCTGCCTGGATGTCGATTGGTCAATATAATATGGCATAAGTTCGTTCGACCAAGGGAGGGAGGTTTGAGGTTTGCTACTTTTTTTTTATGTCCACCGATGCTTTCGCGTGTGAGAGACGAGCAAAAAAATAATGGCACACAAAACCCCGGGACCGAAAACCGTCCGTCGGTCGGTCGGCCGGCCGAACGTCGATTGGTTCAAGGCGCGTTTTTTGTTTTTGTTCACCAGTTAGACAGGGAGTTTCAGGGTGGTGCGTGGGGAAAGCATGGAACGAGATGCTGGAATATCGATGAAGAGCGATTTCCCCCCCATAAGTGTGTGTGTGTGTGTGTGTGGGTACATTTTTTTCTCTCCTGGAACCCCTAAAGTGGCAAAAAGGAAAAACTCCGGAGATGCAGATTTTTGGTGGAGGCTTCGGGAAATTGACGCACATGTCGCGTTAGGGGTGCTGTGATGGGGCTAAGATTTTTTTCTCTCCCAACATGTGGGTGTGTGTGTGTGTGTGTGTTTTTCTCCTCTTCTTCTCCACTCCTTGTGCTTCACCATTTTAAGCCGCGAAACAAAAAAAAAATGGCCTCCAACGCTGTAACGGACACACACAGGAAGTGGAGTCTTTTGGGCAGAATTTACCAGGTTTTTTTTCTTGCACCGGGGCGTTTGTGTGTATTCACCACCCCGGATCAAACTGCAGGACAAACGAATTCGCATTCAGTTTGGGTGCTGTAGTGTGCGTGCGTTGCGTGTCCTTCTCAATTTATCCCAAACTCCGGCACGGGAAGCTTTCAAGTGGTTTCGAAGAAAAACGATTGAAACAAACGCCTGGCTAGATTTGTTTCTCGTCCTTTTCGTCCTACGGCACCGGGGCTCCTTTCGGTTGATACATACATGCACACTTACACACGCACATGCACCAGCAGATGCACATGGTCAACTGGGCCTCTCGACCCAACACGCACATAGCGGTTTTTTTTTTTTTGTTGTTTCTACCTTCGCCTGGTGAGCAGGATTTTTCTTTTTGTGTAATCCTTTTGGTGCGTTACGATGCGTCGTCGTTGCAGGCTTTTTCCGATGCGTGTGTGCATGAGTGTATGCTTTTTTTTGTTGTTTGTTTCGTTCGATTCTCTTTATGCTTTCGTGTATGTGTGCTTTTCTTTTCCCTCCCCGAAAGGGCGTTTGTGCCTTGCCTAGATTGCTTTCGGTTTTTCTTTTCTTGTTTGGCACTTTTTTTGTTTTCCATTTTAAAACACAGCCTTTTTTATTCCTCCCATTGCTACATCTTTTTGTCATGTTAAGTTATCTCTTTTGGCTGTAGTTGTTTTACGTACTGTATGCGTGTTGTATTTTCTTGTTTGGTTTCATTTTTTTTTGTTCGTTCCTTGTTTTCCTTCCTTTTCACTAAACACATTCCTTGTTGTCTTCTTTTGTGCATCGTGTGTGTGTATGTTTGCTTGTTTCTTCCTATTGTATCATTTCCCCTTTGCACCCGTTTAGCTTGTGGGATTAGTTTTTTCCTGGTGTTGTTGCCTGGTTTTTTTTTTTTGCTTCGTGCCCATACTTCGCCTGACCGCATCCCAACACACAGTGGCGATCGAGTTCGGTTTTTCTTTGCGATTTTTCACGGGCGGGGGCTATAATAACGACGACGACGATGACGACGACGATGGCAATGGCGACTAGTAGCAGCACACAACACGCCTTTTATTGCGCCGTGTCGGTGGGAGGCTGCAAAATTGCACCAGAGCTCCTTATCTGGTCGGCCATTTCGTGGGGAACATGGTGGAGGATCCAAGAGGATGTTGTTAGTTTTTAGAGTTCGTTCGGCCGTTTCTTTTCTCTCTTTGCTGTCAATTCTGAACCGGCCTCCTACACAGCGACTGGTGAGGACACTGGTGAGGCCAGCTTTTGTGTGTGTGTGTTTTGTTCGTGCGTTTAGCGCGTCCGCGAGTTTTGGAGTGCGTTTAATGGTTTTCCATCGAGCGAACGGGAGCGCAAGTGCTGCGCTTAAAAAAAGCGGGCCATCGGTGGTGCTACTCGTTCACTGTGAGATATCCCGGGTTGAGCCTTTCCTTTTTCCACCAGCTAGCGATAGTTGGCCATTTTCTATTGCAATAGAATGAAGGTTTTTGTTTTGCTGTTTTCGCCAAGTTTTTGTACCCATTCTACTTACTGGTTTTGTTTGCGAGGTTGGCAAGTTTTCTTGTTTTTTTCCCCATGGACAAGCGGTAATAAGAGCAAAAATGTAGAAAATAACCGTCCACTTCATGTGCGGTGCAGTATATGCGGTGTTTGTGGGAGCAAAAGGAAACCTTATTCGTCTTTTACTGCCGGGAGCGACCGAGAGTCCAGACCAGTTAACAAAAAGCCCTCATCCATGTACGCCGCACACGCATAAAACGGGGTTGCTGTGGTCAATGAGGGTGGCGGGGCGGTTAGGAGGGCCGTTGGGTGAAAAATCAAAATCTCAATTAGAAATATGAAATGGCCACTCACCGTTTGTCGCTGGTACTGTTTCTGTTCGTAGCGGTAGGCTTTTCCCGGGGAGACCTCAGGCAACAAGCACGCATACACGCATGTACCGTGGGCCCTCATCGTATATTCCATTATTATGGACATAAATTAAAAAAGTGCATTCAATATTTTTTAAATTAATTTATGAAGCACCACATTTCATCAACGCAGAAAGCGCTCGATAGGAAAAGACTGCTGCCTGAGCACGTTGGTTTAGGGGAAATCTACAATAACTCCTCTTTTGTACATCGGGTTAGTGACTTTAGCAGCAAGGATTCCATTTCATGGAGAGTCCTTTTCCAATATAAAGCAATTATTGACGTCTAATAAATCCATTTTCATCTTCAAAAGCCCAGTCTCCAGTATGTTTCACCATTAATAAGGTCCTTTGCTCTAACAACTCGCCAGCAAATGAATCCTTCCTCAGGAAAAAAATGGAAAAAGCAGCAACTCGATCTACTCAGTAGATTTTATCTAATAAAAATTAAAATATTACCCCACACACTTAATGATCTCGGAAGGGTTTCGCGTCCGTTTTGGCGACAACCAGCGATCATCGTAGAAAAACGAATGCCAACAAAAAAGCGTTAACCTGAAGTGATGATGACGATGTAAAAAGGATTCATTATAATGTGCTGGAGTGATGGCAGAAAAAACAGTGAAATGAAATATTGAAACACTTACCGACCATCTGGAGCGTACCCGTGTTTTCCACCCGTTCGCTTACACCGGGTGGAGAAAAACGATGTCAAATAGAAAAACCATAAAATGCGAGAAGATCAGACGTCAAAACGTCACATGAAAAGTCTGAAGAACAAAGCTGCCATCGACCAACGGACCGTATCACCGCAGCCGAAGCAATCGCGTGGTTTTGCACTCACCGGAAGGAAAGAAAAAAAAAACCCGGAAAAAATGGCCGAAAAGAAGCAGTTCAGCGGAAGGACCTATTTTTCCCCAAAAATATGCTTTTGTTTGCCGTTTCCTTTCGGTGCGAATAAATGGATTGAAGTTCTGAAGCTGGACGGAGCGTGAGAGAGAGAGAGAGAGCGAGCTAAAAATCATGAAATATGGAAATGATTTGCATACAAACTTAATTGAGGTTTAATTATAAAATTACATTCCACAAAGTGTGGCCGGTGTGTTGCTCCGGTTAGGAGAGTATTTACAGCTTTTACTCCTTTAAATATAATTAAAACGAGTTTTAATCGTATTCAAATTTTATGCAACCACCGTCGTTGGTTCCCCAAAACAGGTGGCAAGATGGGTCGCGGAAGAGGTGTATTTATACTTGTGTTTCTTTTTTTTTTCTTTCTTGCATTTCCTCTAGGGACATCGGTGGTCGAGGGAAGGAGGCGGGAGGAGAGGGAATGGGCTGTCCGGTCACAATTAAAAATACCCAAAGAAAAAGATGACGCTGCCAGATTGCTGGTCTGCAATGATGATGCTGTGCTGGCCGCCGTTGTGCCCGAGAGTTGGACAAATGCTAATTTTGCATACATTTAGGCGTCGCGAGCTTCAGTTTTTGTTGGTTGGTTAGATTGGTGGGCGATGGCGAGTGCGTTGTTTTGAGCGTACTATTGTACGATTGTCCTGTATAAGGTTTCATCATAATTAATGGCTGGTTGTATACATTCATCGCTTTATGTCGCTTACATCAATACAGAATTTGGCATCTATTAGAGTCGATTGCAGCAAATTAAGCAGATGTTTGGGGCCACCCGGCTACAGCCGATCGTCGTATAAGTAGCATTTTGATCATATGATAATCATTGAACATTTAGAGGGCCAAGCATCGTGCACAAAGGGATACACATTGATTAAAGGTTGGGTATCTTGCGACTATGTTTATAATTATTCGATCCGATTTTTTCAAAGCGCTCTACACGGATCCGAAGTCGATTATAAACAAACCTTAACACAATTATACGGACACTTGTTTTTGGACAATAAAACCAAAACTAGAAGAGTTAGCTGCAAAAGATTTTGTAGTAAGTGGTAGAGAATAATAAAACTCGTTTCGATTTTTTGTTTTATGTAAGTTTTCCACGTATTTCAATAATTGTTTTGGTACATGTAAATTTCCTCCAAGTAACATAACAATACGAACACCAGCGGTAAATATTTTTTCGCCTAATGTAATGATTTTAAAAATAGTTCATAAATACAGGCAGCTTAAGCTGACCTTTGCTACAGCAAACTTATGTTTGAATCCTTTTATTAAACGTCTTCGGCTCCTTGTCAAGCGATTTTCATAGTCAAGATAAAACTTTTGTCATAAATAGATCGACGATCAATAAACGAATAATTGCAGAGGAAATGCATTAAAAATCCGAATACATTGCAACAAAGGAGTTGCAAAAATCGGACACTTACCGAACTTGAGTTCAATTTGACAAATCCACCACTGTTTGCAGGACTCCTTCACAAAAGCGTTACTCGTTCGTGC
This sequence comes from Anopheles maculipalpis, assembly GCF_943734695.1. NCBI lineage: Eukaryota > Metazoa > Arthropoda > Insecta > Diptera > Culicidae > Anopheles > Anopheles maculipalpis. The sequence continues at coordinate 97,586,189 of NC_064871.1, read as the reverse complement.
GAATGGAAATGGGAAATCGTGTAGGACAAACTACGATTTTATCACTCTGCATTTGGTATACTTTTGCGATCATCTTTTGGTCTCAGTTTTACCTTTTTATTCCATCACATGTTGCAGCAGAAATGTGTGAAAATTTGTTCAAATTAATTATGTCTTACAATTATTGTCCCAGTGTCTCACCCTTCGTGTCCTAATCCTGCACTCATTACTGCTGGTTTCATCCCCCGAAGTCTGTTTGTATTTGCAAGAACGTGCACCTGTAACACCTGCATTTCCCGAGGCCAAATCACAGCAGCAGCGAATACCAAACACAACTAAAACAACAATAGGGAAAAATGGCGTGCAAAACGAAGCAATACCCAGATGCACATCTTACATATGCATCTTTGCTCTGAAAAATACTCATACCGGATCACAAAAAAAAGCGTCGTCTGACATCGTGCCCCAAACGCCCCCCGAAACGGCATTGTTCACCGAAGCCTGGTGGAGTTCGTCACCGGAGGCGATGAACTAACTCATGTCACTGGTGGCCACTCACGTGGAAGCTCACTCGCTTTTGTTGTTATCTTTTTGTCGTGTGCTTTAGCTGCCTCGCAAGAAACGCTTTGTTGTTCCCTTCTACATCCTTTCGCCTGGACACTATGGCTCGACACACTTGCTCTCCATTATTTAAACACAATTAGAAACACAATATGGAGGCGCACCGAACAGAGCCGCAAGAAATAAAATTAACAAAGGCAATTGCACTTCAATCAAAAGGCGCCATCCCATCTGCCCTGGGTCGACCATTTTCCACCCAGGCCAACCCACTTTGTCCGGCTGCCCGGTTAAGAGGCGGGGGGAAGTTTTTCTTTCATGCCCAAAGACATCATCTACTGCTGTGTGCGAGCGCTATCTGTCCCACGGCGTCCCGGAAGCGATCTTTTACAAGGACCGTCCTTTTTTACGGTTCTCCTTCTTTGCTGCTTGCATTCTTCTGCGAATCCTGTCGAACGCCAAGAACTGCCCTAAGAGCATCCGTTCTTGTTTTTTTTTTCTCTCCCTTTGCTGTTGTGTTGCTCTTGGTGGAGTTGCTTTTCCATGCGAGTCCCTCCTTGTTAATAGCACGTGTTTGTTTGCATAAATGTTTGCCTTTCGTGTGCAAGTGTGTGCGGGGTGTGTATGCACACTTACACATTCCAGCGCCCGGATACCAAGTGTGACTTGGAAGTGTGCGTTCTTGAGCCTTTTGTGAATACACAACGCCATGTCAACACACTTCACCCCGATCAACTCTTGCTGTGCAAGGAATGTCTATTGTTTCACTTGCCTTTGCTTACAGGATGCAGCATCGCATAAAGTCAAACAGCATAGGCACAGGCAAGCACATTCCAGGAACCGTAATAAGATTTGGAGAGCGTCTGCCACACGGGTCCAATACACGGGTCGGCACGCTAACTTTACAATTGCGCTTGGCTTCATTCCCTTTCGACGAGATTTCCATTCGGCGAACAGTCGTGCGGGCGCAATGAAGCATAGGTGTTAAGCAGGCAAACAATAGCAAGTGCGCAGGAAGCGGAAAAACTCGGACATACGGGTCTCATCTCAAGATACCCTTCACGGGGAAGGAAGAGTTCTTCTTCTAGTTTTTTTTTTTCGTAGTTGCGCGCTCTACAGCTTTGCCGTAAAATGTTTTATGTTCCTTCACCGGCAATTGCGATATCCGGTTACTGGCAGCAGTTACTTGGCGCTGGATGCCCGGTACACCTACTTCGTGATTTCATTGATCTTCCCACTTTTGAGAAAATGGAAAGAAGTGTGATTGCTTTCGTCCGTTGATTCGACAGAGTGAAATTCAATTTCCCCTTTGTATGGTGAAAACAATGGCGAGTTTTGAAAGCTTTTTTCTTTTTGCTATTGTGGGAAAGTTAAGGAGAACTTTCCGCTCTCTAAAAATGATCTCAATGCAACATTGCAACATTTGCAATACATTGCATACTTTCGTTTTTAGCCCCATTTATGTACGACACCCGAAAGTATGCAATTTCTAAATATTTTTTTTTGAATTTCTACCTATTTTTATTACTTCAACACAGAAAAACCTTTCTCAAAAACAGTAAACTGTTTAAATGCACAATAAATAATCTGTCTGTTCAACCTGATTGCCCCCTTTTTCCTACAACATTCATCATTCAATCGAGAGCATCGATTTTAATCCATCTCCACCACAGATGAAGCCGCACAGCTTTGTTTCTACACCTTTTTCGCTTCGCTCCATTCTTTCCACCCGTCCGATTAGCCCGATAAACACCTTCCACGAAACGAAACACATCTCATGCTCATTCGACAAAATAAGAAAACAAAATGCGCTTGCCAATGTAAAAAGCCACCCGAGAGTCTTCATTGACTCGTGAAATTAGCACATTAGAAGACAAACGCGAAAGAAAGCCAACGGAAAACGGGATGGCTTGTGAGCAAATGAGAATCGTAATCGAGTCTCAATCCAACCCCGCGTCTTCCACGGGTACGTCTCACCACCCCCAAAAAAAAAACCCCCGTCTCATAATGTATGCAAAACCTTCAACGAGCGAAATTGGCTTCGGTACAGTGGAAAGAAATAAACGGAGAACGCAAAAATAACAAAAAATGCTCATGCGAATAGCGAATACGATGGGATGAATGCTCAGAATAAATATATGGCGAGTATAAGTCATCGGTATCGAACGTCGATCGAGACGAAAGGGTACTTCCCCATTAAGTGACGACACACACACACGCCATCAGGACCAAGGAGCCCTCATTTGGAACGGAAGCCTCCTCCAATAATGAAAAAAAAAAACGAACTATAGGAGAGATAGAGAGAAAGAACCAACGCCCGTTGAAGAAAAGCGAATGGAAAGCAAGCGTGTTTTTCCCACCTTCGGCCACTCACCGTGCGTCACCATCGTCCTTGCCCTGCCTATTAATTAGTGAAAAAGTATCGTGTAATTAAGAAAAATGCCACGTTTAATTGCTAATTGAGTTTCTCTGCCTGCCAGTGGCTGAGCGGCGGTACTGAGGGACGCGTCGACCGGCAGGCAAAACCAGCCCGGCACACTGGAAGCCCACACCGCCTTCTGTTTTAATCACCTAATTACGTGACTATAACATTTGAAAGGAATCGAAATAAATAAATTAAATATAGGAGGAAAATATTACGCGTTCCTAGCCATTCCTCGTTCGGTTCGGTTCGGAGGCGCGAACATTACCGGTGAGCCTTGTCGGTGGCTTCTTTTGGGTGGTGATGGTGGTGTTTTGTGGGTGGTCAAATGGTATGGGTAACCTATGAGTGAAAAGTGGGATGGAGGAAAAGAAACACACACACACACAGAGCAATGAATGCAGAATATTCCCTTGGCAGTGCAAAAACGGGCCAACGCGACTTGTTCCAAAGGTGCCAACGATGGGTGCGTTTTAATTTTGTCTGCTTATTCCTGCTGCACCTACAGTGCTGTACCGATTTTATGAGCAAACTCAAGTAATTCCATAAAAACGTTGAATCTCTTAAGTACGAGAAGAGATTCCAAAACGCCTCTGAGAAAGGATCTCTGTCGAAAGCTCCTGAACTCCTTTTCGACGTGGTATTGAGATAGAGATGTGTCTAGGAAGCAGAATTTGCAATGGACAAAAAATCGTGACCATAATAAAAGCTTTCTCTCACTCTTAACTCAAACGATAAGCTCCCTTTTTCTCTGTTGATAAAAACTGACGATAACTGTCCCATAACACTCCTCACCTTACAATTGCGAATGCGTTCGAGGGAAAGTCGCAGCCTTCGCCATACACTCTACATTCCCTATCTGGGTCGGCCAAGCCTCGCGCTAGTCGTCGTCCTGATACCTTCCCCTTCCATTAATCTTCTTATTCTTCTCCTACCGCCCGTCAACCAGCCTGGTACGAGCCTGGTTCGGGAGGTAGAGCGACATTTAAGCGAACGAATTATTATTAATGAGAAATGAGAAATGGAAGAAGAAATTATAATTATTATTGAATTATTATGGTGCAGCTAGTGGCACCGACGGGAGGGAACCACCTTCCGTTCAACCTCCCGTTCTCGTAACCGCTTTTCCCTTATTCGACCAACAACACATCGGTATAAACTAGTGGACCATTGACACCTCCTGGAGCTTGTTTCGACGTTCCGACTGTTTCAGTAGCTCGGCCAAGAGAAGGCAGAACAGGGCAGCGATGCGGGAGAACGTTACACGAACGACTAAATTATGTTATGATGCTTCTTGTTGCTGATTTACAAATACCAGGTGGGGCCGGTATTCCCAGAGAAGGAAGCCCGGATTTTAATGCTCTGTCTTAAGCTTTCGAATTAATGTTTCTTGTTTCGACAAGTTGGTGAAGGTGATTTTGTTTCTTTCTCTTTTAATTCCTTTCTAAATTGGTAGGAGCTTAATTACCTTTTTTTGCTAACTATTTTTCATTTGAATTTGAGTAATTGTTCGGTTAAATGTAGCTTTAAGCATTCTTAATTTCCAAACATCGAAAATATCACTACTTTGAACTGTTTGGAAAGGTTAATTAATGCTCCACAATGTCGTGGCTTGTCGTGTCGTCGATAAGGTGTGGTGAGCGTCAACAGGAGCACCGAAAGGAGGTGTCCGGCAGCTAATGCCCCCTATAGCGAACCGCATTGCTAATGTTGTTCCCGGTGTTTAAAGCGGATTAGAAAAGGCAGAAAGAAAATCTGCGCTTAATTGTACAACGCCAACAACGCCATAGCTATTGGATGGCCTATTTAATCGCGGTGGCAGAATGTTTGTGGTTAATGAGGTGATCCAATGTGGAGCGATAAGATTAAGCGAGTTCCAGCCGGCGAAAAAAAAAAGGAAGTGTTTGAAGTGTGAGGTAGGAAGTTGTTATTGGCAATAAGTAGGAGAACAGCATTGCTCTTTAAATAGGTTCATGGATGTGTTAAACTCCTTAAGGGTGTACTTTTTTAACTCAAAAAACAAACAATCCATACTAAAACTATTAGTTGAAGTATTTACTTTAAACTCCTTTTTTTTGCTGTTGCTCGATTCCCTGTTCATCAATTTGTTTAACAACAAACCATCATTGAATTATGCTAACATATGTCCCATAATGGAACACGTGTGTGTCCCGATTTGATACCTTTTATGCACCGCGCAAACTATACTGCAATTGCAATAAACCATCCATTTGCCTGTTTGGCCCATAAAGCATTACCAACGGCGTGAATGGGTGGCGGTCAATCGCATTGTTAAAAATGTGGTGTGCTCTGAATCAATTATGATTCCGAGACGAAACCAGAAGGGTTTTCGGAACGGCATCGAATCACGTTCTTCCCTTCCTCTTCTCCCCATCCTGCTCTCATCCGTTTGTCGAGGTTTTTATTTGCGCTTTTTTTTTACAAACTTTTGCTTAATAATGTTCACCAGCTCATGTGTGCTCTTTCAGTTGCGAAAAGCAATGTAAATCGTTTGCATACCAATCGGTGACCTTCCTGGCCCTCATTTTCTCAAGCCCCTTTGCCCTGGATCGTTGCATTATATTACCATAGGGAGGAGGCTGGGAAAAAATGCATTGCCTATGCAACTTATCATTTGATTAACGCCCGACAAAGGACACCCGAATGAGTTATTACTTGCAGCAAACCGTTATTGTGATTATGATAGCTATTATCATTGTGCTGTACGCGATGTTCATTATTTGTTTAACAGTTTTCCTGTGCTGGTCGGTGGTCCGATCGTTTCCGATGCAGCGTGCAGTGTGCGAAATGGTGCACGGAGATGCTAATTTCAATTATGTACGTTTATGGAAGCCACGATTAACCTAGAGTGATTGAAATCAAAATTATAAACGATAACAGGTAAATTGAGTCATTTTTTTGAATCCTGCCAAATAGGTTGCTGCGCTGTGATTGATTAGAAATACATTCTTTGGTGAAGGATTTTCGCACAAGAGAGCGTTTTAGTGTGTGCGCCTAAATGTATGCAATTTGTGCAATGATCCAACAGCTGAAGGACAAGGGAATGGAATTTTCATTTCATTAGCATTTTACGCTACTTTCTACTGTCTCTTGAGCGCCAAGAGGTGTTTAAATGTGATAAAAATATTTGTGATTGCACGAAACAAGAAACAGGCAAACTAAGTCACTTGCTAACACTTGCTATGTAGAAGCATTGTACACAAAAATAATCCAACTTAGAGCGGCGAAGTAGTCAAAGAAATGTCCTCATCCTTTACATAACTTCCTCACAAATACAGCTTCAACACAAAGTCACACGTATTCCTATTAAGCTCATTGTAATGAGCCTCTCGGTTGGTCCCGATTACCGCCTCAACCTACACGCGCAGGCGATCATAATGCTAATAATGTGTTTTGCATAGTTGGCTAATGAAACGAGCTTCCTTCCTTCTCCATCGGACCCCTGCCCGTTGTCAACAACGCTGCTACCCTTTCTAGCCCACACTTCACACGCAAAAACATCGCCCGAGACCGGAACTTCGTCACACAAGAAATTATTGTAATCTTACAACACCGGTCATCTTTCATCCTGTAGAATCCGTACGTGTGTTTCTCGAAAAAACGCCGCTTCCCGGAAGCAGCGCACCTCGTTTGCATATTTATTCCTTCACTCCTGTTCTCCATCCCTCCATTCCTTACCAAAGTGTGTGTGTGTGTGTGTGTTGGGTGTTTGGTTTGCAGTGGTTTGCCCGATGGACACATAATTTGCACCAAGAGGTGGACTCAACTACTACCCGGGACATGGGCAACTGGGCCAGGATAGTTGATGAAGAGAGGATGCTCGAGTTCTTGCTGGCCCGGATAGATGGATGGATAGTTGAACGAAAGACTGGTCCAACCCCTACATCCTACTTTCGCACAAGGAAAGGACGAAAGCCATCCTATTGGACCGTCATTATCATTAGACCAAGAGCTGAACGTACGTAGTCACGGGCGGGGGGAGAAATCTTGCTTCTTGTCCCATCCATCGTTTACCCTGCCATTGTTGCTGGCGATGGGTGATGTTTTTGTTTATAATTTCTTCCATCCTGCATCCGTCCCTGCCCAAGGGTTCTTCCATATCCTTCCTCCGGCCACAGACTAAGTTTAAATTCAATGTTCCGTTCGACTGCGATGAGCAAGAATCATATCCCAGCAAGGTCCCATCTTCTCCGAATGGTTGAGGATGGGTGGTTGTGGGTGAATGGGCCAGAAGGATGCGATTAAAATGAGGAACAGTATCGTGGTTCCAGCTCGACAACATGCCTGCCTGCCAGGGAAGCATTAGGAATGCGGGAGCAGATGAGAACCTGGAGGAACCAGACAAGAAGACGACGCTGACCACCAGAATACACACATCGGAGTCGGCCCCAACTCTCGGGATCGGGATGGAGATTTGTTTTTGAACGACTACAGATACACAGAAACACAGAGTAGCCACCGGGTGAAGACGAAGATGCTTTAGTGTTTGAATCCTTGCGAGTGAGTGCCGAATGGATGCGGCCAAGAATTCAAAGTCTGCACCCGGACCCAGGACCGGAGCGGAACCGGAAGTGTGTCCCTCCCGTGTATCACCTTCACAACTTCTTACTCCATTGAACCTGACCTCTATGTCGCCGCACACGTAGAAGAGTGCGATGGTCCAGTGTTGGTGTGCGTGTGCTGTACATAACCCCTTTCGCTAGAGACGACCAAATGCCAGCCAACCGAGTGGCTCACCCGCTCAATCCTTCCCATGAAACCGTCACCAGAATTGTAAATCTATTTTAATTAATTAATTATATTCAAATTCAGAAGAGTACAAAATTAGAATATGCTAATGTGGTGTACAGTTTAATAGAATTTTGAGGGTGTTTTTAGGTGAGCGTCGCCGGGCATTGTGTCGTCCTTTTCGGACGCCTTCGAAAACTCGCCCAGAGCCCGAGATATCGACGGTGACGACTACGACGACGACGACGGCGATGGCCCGGCACAAAACCCCGGAAGCAGAACCTTCCTCTTGCGTGTGTACAATGGTACGGCATTAACTCTTCCCAATGTTGTTCCCTTCGCACGGGCACACGGGCTGTTCAGAGTTGTGCTGCTTATTCTTGTACGCGCGGGTATATCCTGAAGCCATCTGAAGCCGTTGGCCGTCGACGAGGATGAGCATGATCGCCGAGAAGAATCGGGAAACTGTGGTGTGCGGAAAACTGTCAGAGATTTTCATTTCGTATAATTCAAATTCAGTTATTATAACACTCATGTAACTCGGTGCCTCGGTTCCACTCGGTTCCATCACAAACGCGGTTCCTCCTGGCGCGTATGGTAATGGTGTAGATGTATGGCGTCCGATGCAAGAGGATAAGGATTGTTGCATAGAAATCGGTCGCGTCTACCATCCTTTCTTTAGGTTTTGTGCCGCTTCATCTTGCCCGGATCCCAGGTCCAGAAAACTAATATGATGATGACAGTCGCGTCGAATTTAGAATGTTGATCCATGCCCGCAACGATAACGATCCATCCGACAGCTGCATCGTTGAGAATATTCGTTGGCGTGAACCGGCATCGAATGGAAATCTTCAATAACTCAGGCATACATTATAAGGGCATCATTTTCATCAGCGATCACTTACGAATGGCACGGAAAGCTACTTTCTCAATTAGGGTTCGAAATCAATCGTATGAGAAGGGAAGGTCTCTAAAATGAAGATGACATTTTTGAAACGCTGATTCCATTTAGCAGAGAGTCAGACAGTCTCTTTCGTTGTTAATTTCATTTCGCTAAACATTTTTATGGTTTACGATTTACTAACATCTAAAATTGCCATCAAAATTTACTCGGCCATTAATATTCATCCCTTCCAATGGGCAAATTTTACAGGTGTACTGTTCCCATCGACAGCGCTACTTTTGCGTTGCGGCCCCGTAAGTAGCTATTAATAATAATGCCATTCGATAATGCAACTCCATGCGATGCAGGCCTATGACTTCGTGGGCGACCAAGAAACACACGATGTACACGAAGTGCCAATTAATTGATAGTCGCTGTCTAATATGCAAAAGGACTCGCTTCTTCGATGGCGACCAGCGCGACCGTTACGAGCACTCGTCCAGTAGGACTCGTAATTTGAATTTATGCTTTCGTTCTTAATTTGCTCGCTTTCTCGCTGCTCCCGCGCGATGTTTACAAACGATTCGGCGCAGGCGCTCGACAGCGATTGCCACTCGGATCAACCCTTTTCGCCAAACCAAACCCGTCCCTTCTTGGTTGCCTGCCTGCCTGGCACGATCTGCTCGATGACCGCCGTATTTGGCGCGCGCCTTTCCACGTGTGCTTCTTCGTAGTCATCGTCCTGGATGAGTGTGTGTGTATGTCTGCTTCGAAAGAGATTGTGAAAGTGTTGGTAGATGTGCGCGAAAACGAGACGGTACGATGCAATTAAACATCATGACGGCTGACTGCATCAAGAGCAACAGTGACAGGCACAAACAGCGAAAGAGAGACAGAGCGTAACGATTCTATGTATGCAGCAAGGAGCGGGGGTTTATGTAGGCGAAAATGCTCGGTTGTATTTTCCTTTTTCTCAATGAAATCTACCACCATCACCACCATCCTCTTCATCCCTGTTTTGGGGTATGAAGTGAGAAGCAAGCACTTCTGCGCCGTGATGAGCGAGAGCGAGAATAGGAGAAAAATTACTTCGGAAAAGCCTACTGAGGAACGTCATCGAGTTTGAATAATCAACTGCAACTGGAGCTTTGGAAGATGGGCCGAACTGCAGCTTGAAAGAAGGATAAATAATATGCTCTCTTGTTTTTTTTCAATCGCACAGTTAGACACACACGCGTGTTTTTTTTAGTGTGTGTAGGATTATGAAGTAAACCTTTGTTAGGGATTTGATGAAGAATTATAAAAGGAGGACAATAAGCAAGGAAAAATATCAAAAATACATAACTCAGAAGTATAAAAATTCACTTTAAAAATTATAAAAAAGAGTAAACTAAACGAACAACTATAACAAAATGTATCCAGAAACAAAAGACAAAACTAAACTTAAAAAGAAACACAAACTTTAAACAAAAGTAACTAAACACACGAAACTGTAAAGTACAACAAAAGATAAAAATGATAACAAATCAACTTACCAACTTCCCAAATTGCAGTTGCACCTAGGGAGTGCATTTTATGCAACGTATGAGCGAGCAGGATGCAAACCCTACACCGAACGAGAGAGAAAGAGAGAGAGAGAAGTTAAAAAAAACGACGAAAACCAACACGAGAGAGGGTTGAAAAACTCTCACTCTCGCTCTCCGGATGCAAGCAGCCGGCTCTCGCATTCGAAGTATGCGATGAGAGCGAGGGGTGAAGAAATTAAATTGTGCATCGAATTTGTATGAATGAGTAAGCAGTTGCATTAATGCACGCACCCCCTGTACAGGGTGGCCCGGAAAGGGGTAGAAATTGGGTGAAGGGCGAGTGTAGTTTATTGTGTCAGTAAGTATGCGTTTGTATGGGTGTTTCGGTTCGGTTTTCGTCGTTCCTTCGGCTTTTCGAGAGTTGATTACATATACTTATTTAAACACTGGTTCGACCCGATTTTGATGTTATTTTAATGGAGTTTTATAATTAGTGTTTGTATGATAATTTTTAAACGTTTTAGTAAGTGTTGCATTGTAAGTATCGTTCAAAGATATTTACATTAACTTAAGTTGTTTTAAATACCAACATAAGCCATAATAATTTACTTCTAAGTATGAAACATTTTCCAAGGATTTACGCAACTCGCCAAATTTTTGATAAATTTTACAAAAAAACACCACCATATTTTAATGGGGTAAATTAACTCAATCGAACACGCTAGAGTGTAGAGAAAACCCAAAGGGAAGAAAAACAACTGTCCGAAGCAAGAAATAATAATCGTAGCAGCATGCGTGCTGCTGAATTTGTATGCGTCGTCCGAAATAGCCTCGCGCACTCACACATAAACACAATCCTGTCCCGACCCGCTCGCACACAAACACACACGTTCAGCACCCCTAACGCGAGTGGCGGTGGGTATTTTATTCGTGTTTTATTATGTATTATAATTATAAAATGACTAATACACACTTCGCCCTGCCCGAACGCCACATACACTCAATAAACGTTGACGAGCGCGCCGAGAGCGCGTTATTGTGTGATGATGTTGATAGAATAATAGACACACATGTGTATCACTGCTCCCTTCACCAAGCCCCCGTCTTCACTTTACCCCTGTGTCCGTCAACCCCACCCAACCACCCACCACCAGTGCAACCCGGAACGCGAAACAAAACAAAAATTAAATACACCCCAGCAGCGAAGGGCGAAAAATTAAAACCAAACGTCACTTGGAAAGCCGAACAACCGCCGTTCGGTTCGCAGCTGAGCGGAGCAGAGCAGCAGCAACAGCAGCAGCAGCAGCATAATAACACTCCTTAACGCGACCGTTAGTTTAGTCGCAGTCTTTAGTCTCGAGCTGACGCACACACACTGTTCCCGGGGGCCCGCCGTTCGGTGTGTATCGGCTTTTTGTAGCGTTTTGTAGCAGTGCCGGTTTTGCGCGATTCTCTGCGGGTTCTGGCGGGTTGTTTTGGACACGGACCACCGGTGGAATAAAAGACGGACAATCAGGCATATCCTTTGGCGCACAGTGGTTGAAGTAGTCCTGTGTGTATGAACGTGTGTGTATGTGTGTAAGTGTTTGTGTTTGTGAAGGGAAGGACATCGAATTTAGGGGATCTTGCCGAGTTGTGCGCGGACTTCGTTCGACTGTCCCCTGGTACAACAAGATGCCAGCTGATTTCGTTAAATCCGGTGTCTGTTGATTGTTTAATTGTGAGCCTTCGGTAAGGATTGCTCCAAGCGGCGGCTTGGAGGTCCAGCGTTTTACTGACAGTGAAAGTGTTCCGCAACATCCGGGCAAGGGCAATGATTCGTGGAATGGTGAACGGAACAGTTTGAAGTTGTTGAAGGTGGTCGGATTCAGAAAAAGGAAAAGGGAAAAAAACAAAATATTAATGTGTCGGATTAAGGAGAAGAATGTTTAACAACGGAGTGGAAGTGTTTCAAAGTTGTTTCCTACACAGCAAGCTGTTGGCCCAGTAGCTGATATTGGTGGGCAAATGTGGATGTGAATAATTCAAGTACTAAGTAGGAAATCCCGGTATCCGTGCTCTTAGCATAAAACTACAATTACGCTAATTTCTTAACTTGTCCTCAACTCTTGGCGGTGGAACAGGCGAGTAGATTTCGCCCACGTGAAGTATGATGTCGCTATGTGTGTGTGTGTGTCGCGAACGCTACGAAACTGATGCTAATGTGATTGTCAAAGCGTGGCCACACGTCGTCGCCCGTTCATCGCTGAGTTGTTGTTCTACTCATTAACGCTTCCGTGGAGTAATATCGTCGCCTACTTCGCCGTGCGGTAAAGGTTTTTATGTATTTTTCACGCATCATCATCATCACGCGCGCTGTCACCGACAGACGACGAAGACGTATCCGCTAGCAGAGAGCAGTAAGTGCAGTGCCAGTCACGGTGATCGGTGTTGTGATACCAGGGAGAACGTTCGTCATCACCAGTTGGCTGCAGCGTGCAGTGCCAGCGTCCGTAAGCAGACAGGTGAGTCGATGTGGAACGCAGGAGCAGAATGCCATCGTTTGGAGGGGAATGTGCGGGAAGAAGGATAGGATATGAGCGCTACGATGCAGCAAGTGTCAAATGACAAACGCGTTCCAACAAGTGCCGGACGAATTCCATGCTCCGTGGAGATTCGGGTGGCAGCAGTGCGACCTGAGGACGGCGAGCAGCGACTTTTACTATGTACCGCATCAGCTGGTCGGTTCCGTTGTCTCTCCGCGTGCTGGAGGGTGTGGGCGGTAGTTTCATCCGGTTTGGAAATGCCGGCTGCGAGCATGTTGCTGCTTTTTAGGGGCTCAGTAGGACGCGCGCGACAGGAGCAGGAGCCAAACATATTTATGTACACGGCAATTTTGACGTTTGCGGATAATAAATGTATGCATGTGCTATATAGAATTCGCTATTGCGCTGCCACACGTGCGGCGTGCACGTGCGGGAAAAGTATATAAAAACAGTGTGACTCCGAACCCACCCACTGCATGGGGTTCCCGGTATTCTGTTCCTTTACCCAGTGGAGAATTTTTCCTTTTTTTTTGCTCTCTTGTTGCTCGTTTCGGAATTTCGGTCGTTCGCATCGGTTTCGGGTCGGTTTTCGCGCTAAAATGGTCGTCTGGTGGAACAGGACCAAAGCTAACAGCATCTCCCGTGTGGGAAAAGTTCTGTGAAATTTGTTCCGGTGTGTTTTTGGGTGTTAAAACAATCATCTTATTTAGGGACCGTAATTTAAAACACATAGATTTAGAGAAAACAAAACCACAAGTCCGATGGGTCCAGGATTGCATATTCTAAAATGCAACATATCTTCAAAAAGAAGGGAATAATCCACTGGTTCGATGAAATCGATCGTTTCAAATTGGACCCGGCACACCATTTTAAATGCCCAATTATCGTTATTGTATTAAAAATCGTTTCCATACCTTCCTCTCGACCTGTATTACTTCGTCCAAAAAGTTGCTCCAAACGTTCCTACCACGTAAGGATTGAATAGGGATAATTTATGCCACACAGTCCTGTGTCAGGTTCGATTTGCCGCAAGAAACACACGCCCTGTTCGTTCTTCCCAATAGTTACTATGCGAGGTGTGGTATTTGGCAACCGAAAAGCTCACTGTTCAAATTTTACTGTTTTGTCGGCCCTTTGGTTGTTGGAATGGGGATACACAGTTTCCCCAGACATGCACCGTGCCACTCTCGAGGGCCGTGCATTGTTGCGATTCTAATGCGATACGAGCATCATAATTCACCGGGCATAATAAGACACAGGTCACAAAAGAGTCTTGCTGTACATTGCCCATTGAGAATGGAGAAGAAAGGATGTTTAATTAGCGAACATTAAATAAATCTACAATTGCGAGGTTTGTTTAGTGAGTAAGAGAATGTTAAGCATTTTGCTTAGTTTAAACTCCATGAAATTCAAAACAAACAAAACTCTCGATGGATAATAATATAAATTTTGTTACCTATTTACCTTTTCGCTCAAATTATTGCGCCAATCGATAATATTCAGCAGAAGATTTACTTTCACGAAATTATCGCCCGCGTCCTACACCTTGATCAATTTGCCGTTTTGGAGCAATCCATGCAGCACTCTCAAACGCACCGCTTATGCAAAATTCTTTTCACCCCTCCAGACCCTCATGCGGACGCCCTTTTGCATCTGGAAAAAGGCATATCCCCTGATCGACTTCCCCTCGTGCTTCGGCGTAACGGTGGGCCAGTTTTGGGGCTGTGTGTGCATCCGATTAAGTGCAGTAGGTAGGTGCCTTTAAGATTTGGATAACCCCGGTGACCGCGTTGTCTACCGAAACATGGAATTGAAATTAATGCTGGTGCTGCTGTTGCTACTGATGTTGATATGCTTCCCTTAAACACACGTACCCCAAGGGAGGGAGGGAGGGAGGGAGAGAGTGAGAGAGGCAATGGCAGAGGAGGAGGGAGACCACACACTCCCGAGTGCCGGGTTTTGGGTGGTGGTGTGATGTTGCTGAATCTCTTCTCGATTAGATAGCCGGATCCCCGTTCAGGCTGAGTGTGTTCGTGTGTCCAGCCGAAACACCGGGATATCTCGGACTCTCACGGACCCCACACGGTTTGTAGGCGGGTGTAGGGCGCGTGCAAATTAACCTCCATCAAACCCTCCTCCACAGCGTGCCAACCAACGGTTGGACTTATGTGCAGCACGTTTGGATTTATGTTCGGCCACCCTTTTTCCTCGACCATGTAGTACTGATTGTTGTCTCGATTGTTTTTCTCTCCCCTGCACGGTATCTACCCGAGGTGGCTGTGAAGGAGGTATCAGGTCCGAAAAAATAAATAACACTAGTAGCAATCTTACTTTCGGGCTACTCCTTACTGGTACCTTATCGGCTAATGGGTTGGCATGCCGAAAAGGGGTGAGACAGGGGTACATAGTATTGTGCGAAGGTGGTGAAGGCCGGGTGAGACGATAAGTCGGTGTCGGGTCTTGCTGTTGCTTCCGATATTCCTCCGATGATAAAGGTAGCCGGCTACCTAGCTGGCTTGCCAAACGAATTTGCTTTATCCGGTTCCAGCTCCAGCGGTTCGGTGGAAAATTTGCTCCACCAAATGTTACAGCAGTACTCTTCTGCCCGATGTGCAGTAAGAATGGTTTGAGCTGCACGTCAGTCTTTATTTCCAATCATTAGTTAGTCATTATCCGTCATTTTGACCTGTTTCGTTCGTCGGAATGTCCTCTTGATTCCGATGAGCGTCATTCCCGTGGTAGTGATGTGTTAAGAGTGATTGAATTGATGTTGTAAGTTGTCAACACTTCTGTCAATTGAGGATGTTTGCCAGTCGCAAAAGAACTCAATTTGATGTAGAAAAAGAAACGTATCGCAAAATGTAATGTTTGTGTTGATGTTTTTGAAGCTTCCAATTGCCGCAAATTAAAAGTTTAAATTTGCAGTCATTTATTGATCATTTAATGAATATTCTTGTAACTTTATTTTGCTATTAAATTACTTACTCGTGTCATTTTACTTATTTTAGCAAAGAAAAAGTTCATTGATGCCATTTGACACTTTTTCTAGTGATTATATGTATATAAACTTTGACTTCAGAACTTCTCCACAGTTCATCAATCATATATAAATGTAAAATTTTACAAAATACATCAACCGACCATTTATTTCTTCACCAATATTTGTATCGTTCTGGGCTGTCGCATAATGAATCTAATCATCGCCAGAACAGGCATGAAATGTATTAAAAATTAAGCCCCTTCGGCTACGCCCGGTCACAACGCTGCCCTTCGTTCGTTTTCAGGAAAATATAATTTCCCTTAATTCAAACGCCTCACAAATCCTGACCAGGCCTCGACTGCACACACTCGGGCGCAACCCTTTTTTCGAGTTTTTGTAAAGTATAATTTTTAATTCCCCTTTCTTGCGACAAGGGGTTCGACTACACCGGGCCAGTCAAACCCTCGGCCGATGCATGGCGCACCTATCGCAAAATGGGTACTTCTAGAACGGCGAACCGAACTGGAAACAATATTAATCACTTACATCCAAGCTCATTACGGTGACGTACGACGATGCGTAATTAAGCAATGCATTTGACGCAAGCACACCACAGCCTTACACTCACATACAGAGCTCGTGTATCGAATTACAGCATACCATGCAAATGAATGCACCACACAGCTGCAACCTAGCCGCTCGTAGACGGCCAGCGACGGTTCGCCGTGTGCGTCAAAGTGCGCTATCTTTACCGGTTTCGGAATGCCGGTTTTAGCACATTGTTTCCATGTGATTAGCCGCTGATTTATTGATCAGTAATCTCGGAGGGAGACCCTACTTCGGTCCCGGTGTCCTCGAAACCGCCCGGACATTATTTCTTTGGCTAAGGCGGGCGTTAGCTAATGCTGCCCGGGGCGCCTAGAGCTAACTTCTCGCGTCCTACAGGACGCACAAACACATTACACGCTGTGTTGATTTATGGCGTGCAACTTTCTGCTCAATGTTTGGGCATATCTTGCCTTGCTATGCTTATCAAAAAATGTTTTTTCACAGTGCCATTCACAGTCCTCGGAAATAGACTCCTTTTGGGTAGTTGAGTTATATAGAGCTCATTTTCTTTCATTATGCATTTCAGCATGTCGTTGCAAACTTCATTGAGTAGTTTCTTACTTTCTATCAGCCGACATGCATCGACAAGGAAGCAAAAGTTGTCTTAATTTAATTTGCCATTTTACGTACAACTGCATCGATATTCTCGCTCCCGTGCTCGGCCACTGTCGATTCTCAGAAGTGCAGCAGCAGCGTTGCCTGGTCTAGCTACCCTGGCCCAACCTGGTCAGGACGCATGAGCGAAAGAGAGGGGACGGCTACTTTGGCGAGGGCGGGTTGGGCAAGGCCCCAGGCAAGGGTTGAAGCGACGGTGAAGCAAAATCACATATTCTTAATTCATTCCAACCCGGACTGCCCACGCGCAAAACACCAACTGACCGCGTGTGCATAGGCTTACCCGGCGTATGTGCATTTGTGTCCGTGGCTGTGTGTTCGCATGTCCAACCGTTAATGTGATTTAATTTTAAAACTGGAGTCTCCTCGCATGCTTCAGTGTGTTTGTTGTTGTTTTATTAGTTTTATTTGTTGCACACGCTGCGCCTGGGTACGGCTTGTGTCGGTTTTTGCATTTTATTTTCGTTCTAGTGCTCTGCTTTTTTTGTTGTTGCCTACCGAGGGCTCTGATTGCCGACGGCCGCGTCGTGGCCAAATCCAGTCCCGGTGTTGCGGTGACCGCATTCTGTGAGGTGTGCGTATGTGTGTATGTCGCGCTTGAGTTATGTCGCCGACTATGCTCAGCCTTACCTCATTTCGCGAATGAAGCATGTACTTGTACTGGATCGTAAGCAAAATTTGTATCAGATGAGCTGCTGGAATTGATTGATTTATTGAAGACCCTAGCCGGACGATCCTTTACCAAATTTAACACCACAATTTCCCTCCCATTCGCAGCACTTCTTCGTTGGCGATGATGTACCCACTTTCGGCGATGCTTTGCTGAGACGAAACGATGGAATATGGAGGACGGTGGAGCGGACCCCGAGAACAACAATAGTAGCCACTGTGGAATGTTAGGAATCAGCATGCCATGCGAAGGAGCCGGTCATGACTTTAGCACCGTCCGGAAGGAACTGGAGTACGCGAACGCGATCGCCGCACACTACGGCGCCACGGAAAAGGGCGATCGAATCATTAGCTATAAAATAGAGGTAAGTCGACAATTGTCCAGTTTAATTTGTCTGCCTTGTTAAATGTATGCAGCAGGGGCTGCTACAAAAAACTGCAAAGCAAGCAAGCAAGCGAGCTAGCCGTTCGGACGCTTGGCCGTATTGATCGAAAAAGTCGGTTCATTAATGTCGTTTCGTTGATAACGATGCAATAGGTTTCAATTACCTGCACACGAGCGCCCGCCGAGTGCTGCTATCCCTTTTGCAGGTTCAGACAAGCACGTCTTCATTAAAAATTAAATTACCACAAAATTAGAACATACAGCAAAGGCAACGATGGGCGACCACCTCACCGAAGAAGAGGGGTCCTTGCTTTTTGTGCAGACCGATGCCGAGCGCTGGGAAAAGTAAATAATTTCCATTTCGTTCTTTAAATGCACTCGGGCCAGCGTGGTGTGTGGGCCGTGTGTGAGCGACAAAACGGGTGAAGAAAAACACAGTAAAACACTGGAAACAGCAAACCGGAAAACCCACCTATTGTGCCCCAATGCACCCATACACACTCACTAAGACCGAAATGAGTACACACATGTACATGTATATGGGGCTGGGCCCTCCCGGCCGGAAGAGGAACCAAATTTGTATCAGTGGCGGGTGTGTATGCATGCATCCAACACATCAAGTCGGTGTGGCAACTTTGCAACTAAAATATGCTCTCCTGGCGCCTCCCCATCGGTCCGATCGGCGACGTCGGGTTCGGTTTGGTTGGAGCCTCGGTTTTCCCGAGGCGGATCGGTATGTTGTGCATGTAAAGTGAAAGAGCAAAATGCAATTGATTTATAATTAAAACAGCAAATGTTATACTATACTTTGCAATTTTGAAAGATAAACTATCTTCCCGCAAGCGCTCGTCTGTGTGTGCGTCCATGTGTGTGTGTGTGTGTGCTGCATTGTGTCTGTATCGCAAAAGTTTTGCAAATCAATAAGAAGAAACATTATTTAGCACTTGGAGAAAAGCTTGTGCTAGGGTTTGTCAAGCAGCGAGGGTAGCGAAACAAGGAGAAAGGGATGGTCATAGATAATAGATAATATGCAGGCATATGATGGGGGTGCGTGGTAGTAAGTGCAGCGTAGAGAAAGGGTATTGGGGAGGGGGGGGGGTTCTCCCAAGAGTGGAGTTTTGTGAAGAATTTATATAATCTAGTGCATTTCTTGTGTTCAGCTATACATATGTGTTTCTTCCTGCTTATAGTTGTATGGATTTGTCTATCGAGCGGTGAAGGGAAGAAGTTTTAATAGGTATGCTACTAAGGAGAAAGAAGATGACATCCTCCTTGTTGTATAAAACAACACTGATTAAGTGAACACACACTATAGACAAATTCTTTGGACACTTTTGAGGTTTAGTTATTTTTAGCTTGCTTTAAAAAAGACCAAGAATCTTCATTAAACTTCAGTACGTTCTAAGACGACCTCGCTAAAATTGTAAAAGGAATGGTATTTCTAGTGTTTCTTTTCTTTTAACAGCTCAGATTATAAACGCGATCGATGTTCTTTTTGGGACCTCTGGAGCATTTAATTAAATTTGAATTTTTCTCTCTGCGACTCTGTTGACTCAACCATAAAGTCAACTCTCTAAAGGCTAAAGAGCTTGTTTATTCTAGCTTTGTATGCCTGGATCCATTCGGTGAGTTGAGTTAGCGATCCTTCACTAACCCTCAATGAAAAAGTCTTCTTCAGGGACGATGTTTTTTCGCTTTCTTTCCACGACGTCCTTGTCAGCGAGTCATAATTTCTGCCTCAATGAATACTCATTCTAATTCCAAGCATTTGCATCGACTAATATCACGCTAACGACTGTCACACACGGTCACACTGACATTAAGTGGCTAGTTTCGGACATAACGAGTAATGTAATCTACTGTCGCTGATTCAACGCTCAAACAACAGTGCAACCATCGAAACATCCCTCGCAAAGACACCGAACAAAACGATCGATCAATTAATCGAACCCCGCTCTCGATCGGCGATCGGTGTCGTCAACGACACAGCAACTACCATCATGTGGCAGTGTGCGATAATCGATAATCGTGTCAAATGACAAATTACTTTTATTTCCTCGAGCCGCCCCCTTGATCGTTCTGTTCTTACCCTCCATCCCTGCGCGCGTAAAAGAAAGGACAAAAAGGTTGTTTGGAAGCCACTTGAATGCGGCCCACGAAGCAGAACTGAAGTCGCATAATGAATATCTAACACAGCCAAACATACAGCAAGCTCGCGGAGCAAGCTGTCTCTGATTCATGCTCCATGTATGCTGGTGTGACATGGGTTGGAAGGGGCAAAGGTAGGGCTGTCGATGCTGGCGGAACAATTAAAGAAAGGTTATGTGGGATGCGGGGGCAGGGGAGGACCTGGGTTTTGGGCGAGAGCGAGAGAGGGTCGTTGCGAGTGCGTCGAAAGATATAATTTAATACGCAAGTTTGTATTCGGATCTCTGGCGTGGACCAGGATGGTTGGTATTGGTTTCGGAGTGGTCTCGGTATCACGGCGTGTATTAGTGAATTGCACTAGCCCCTGGAAATGTTATTTTCATTTAGTCGATGTTGTTGAGACTTTTTTTATTCAACATGATCCATTCCATCCCTTTCTCGCACGCGCGAGAGACTCTGAATTGGTTGGACCTCGGATGGCGTTCACTCGTTCGCTGTCTTCAAACGTCATATGCATCTCATTAATAATTAATTACAAATTACACACGCCTACGTTTCTTCAATAAATTTTTATAACTGCAACATGCGGCTACTCCTTCATTGCCTCGTTTCGCACCATGACCAGGGGGTGGAGAGAGGAGGGAGTGGGGTTGTGTCGGTTTGGGGTGGCAGGCAGGCCGGGCTGGGCCTTCGCTTCGCGAACAGAAGTGAGTGTGTATGTATATAATTTTAATTCATCCACTAAATAATTTTTATGCTTTCCGCCAGCCTCGCCGTTTCGCGCATTGCCTATGTTTTCTGTCATTTCTTGGGCCGTGTTTTGTTTTCATTGCTTCTTGTACCGTTTCCTCGCCCCCTTTCATTACCATTTGGGCGGGTTGATTTCGAAGAAAAGCTCGAAAAGGGACGCACACACACACACACGATCCCGTCCATCCGTCTCGAGTGTTTCGGTCTGTCTGGGTTGGGCTGGGCTGTTGTGGTTTTGCAAAGTATGCGAAGCCTGCCGGACCGGGTCCGACATTGGCAGTGCATGCGTAGAGGTCGCCCTTTCCTCGACCCACCGCCGGTCCGGTGCGATTGCTAATTTATATGTTGCCATATTACATTCAACGACAGAAATGTAATGAAACGCGCCCGGTACAGTTAATAACCACCCCTCGCGATCGCGATCGCGCGAGATCGCGTAAAATCTCACTCGCTTGAGACAAAACAAAAACCGCGATGGAAAGAGAGAGAGAGAGAGATGCAATTCATCGGTAAGAAAATTATACACACGATAATAAATAATAAATAATGGAAAAAGAGAAAATGAGTAATGAATTAAATGGCACGTTAAATTATTTTAGAATTATACATTGTCGCTTTCCTGGTATGCTTTGCTACTTGCTTTTTTACTCTTCTTTCAATGTCTTACCTTGCTGGCAGGATCGGGGAAGAAGGTGGAAAATACAAAAGAGAATTGCAATTTGGAAGTGCGCGCAGCATAAAATAAATAGCCAATCGCCACCTCGTAACAAGTAGCCGAACGGAATGGCAAATAACCATTCCGAGTCCCAAATTGCCACTGCTGCGAGTCGATTGGTGTTGATGGCCCCATTGCTGGGCCTTCTGGACCGCCGTGTGTCATGGAATTCTGTTACGCTTGTCGCCACACCCAGCCGTTGTCCAAAGAACTAGGTTGATATGTTCGGGAGTTGAAGACATGGACGTGGACAGAGGTTAGGGATGTCGATTGTTCATTCTGAACATGTCTCGATGACGTTTTATTTTTGCCAATCACCCAATTCGTGAGAGAAGCAGACAATTTGGCACGTACTAAGAAATATTCAATAATCAAATCTGTTTTACTTTACATTCCTTGGATTTGGAGGTATGGGAAATTTCGCAAATATATATGAAGCTGGAAAAACCTTTAAATAATTCCACTGCTATTATTTATGTATGTTAAAAAATATTATTTTACTCTCTAATTTGCGTGCAAAAGAATGAAAATGACGGCGAGCCTTTTATAGCCTGCCCAACAGCAAATTAAACATTAAACATCGTCCTATCCTAGTTACGCTAGCAGAAAGCTGCTGCCAACAATATCTAGCAAATTTCGGTACATGATAATAAGATCACAAACTTGCTCTAAACGACAATATCTAGCCATATCCGGACGGGCCAGGCTACGTCAGCCGGAGCTGCATCGGCATTGCATTAGAGTCACCGGGCAAGAGCTGGTGGAGTGCATTTTGTCGGCCAAGGCCCGGTGGTGGACGTCCAGGGCAAGACGGACGAAGACGATGATGGTGACGACGACGTTGGGTTTAATTTAAAATTTAAATAAGCTTAACAACATTACAATCACACATACACACACACACATACACAGGTCCGAAAAACCGAACAATCTTTCGAATCATATCATTTTATCCGCTCGCCTGTGCAATGTGGATCGATGGGGCCAAGCATGTGTGTGTGTGTGTGTGTATGCGGGCTAGAAGAAATATGGCCGAGAGAGTCGAGTTATCTGCATATTATCTATCTTATGTCTTTCGGCCATCTCGTCGTCGTTGGCCCCCTTTCGAACCTAGGCCATTTTGTAGGGTGGTGTGTACGACGGCGGGGTTTCAAAAGAGGGTGGCAGTTTTGTACGTGTGCGCACAATTCACTGTACACAGAGGCAGAGCATTACTGTGGCGTATACTGTTCTTCTAATTTACTCATAATTAAGCTCACTCACCCACATGCGTTGCATCTCGCTCATTTTGCATGCATCTGTCTCCGTCTCTGTGTCTTGCTTTCTTGATCGACACTCCGGACACTTTCGGACATACATAACTTGGACGTTCTAAGGTGTGGTGCAAGGACCTGGTTTCTGGACTTTCTGGACATTCTGGACATTCATGATGCGAAACAAAATTCGATTGGGAAAATGACGTACATTTTTGAAATAAATACTGCATGGAACGAGAGTGAGACTTATACTGAGATTTTCAAGTACCTAGACGCACCGATCGCGATCGTGAGGAAAGCGTTCAAGTCAACGCTTGTAAATGTAAATTTTTTATTTGTAATTTGTGAAATAATTTTCACCCTTTTCACCTATAAAATATCAACAACCACGGCTATCTTCCATCATCAATTACCCATTTTTAAAACGCATAAACTCCAAGGAAACGTGCTGAAATCAACCGCCCCAAAGATAAACCACGTTGAAACAGCGTGAAATAAAATAAAAATTATAAATAACAATGCCACGGCAACATACGGTCCATTGGTGTGGAACTGTCGCCACCAGCCGGTAGAGCAAAAAGCGGACCGATCCTTTACCGTGGCCACGACCCCGGCGTCGTCTAAACATTATTTATAATGATAGATTTAATTGCATCCAGCACCAGGGATAATAACTGCTCCAGCCAGCCAGTTCCTTTTTTTTCCTTAATGCAAAAAACGTCCCCTTGGAGAGGATGCTAACAAAAATACAGCACTCCAGGAAAAAAATGGAAATCAACTTGATAAAATGGTCGAAAAAAATACGAAATTTCTCGCGTTCCCGTAGTAAATGTTTATCTAGCATTAAAATCACCACGAATGACCACACACTCGCGGGTGTCTCCGTACGGTCAAACGCTCACACTGATCGTTGAGAGCGGGGCTAGGATGAACCGAAGCACAAAGCGTCCGGCGGAAGTAAAAAGAGCCCCCTTCAGGGCATCCTAAGAGTATGGTTGTGGCAAAAAAAATGGAACTCGATTCGCTCTGCTCTGGGTTAAGGGATGAAGCGAAACGAAACAAAATCAACCCTTTTTGCCACCACCATTACATGCAGGCAGTTAAAAGGTGCGGGAGACGGTGGGTAAATTTTCGCGAAAAAGGTTTTTCCGCTGTACGTCCCATTCTTGAAATGCACAATCCACGACTGCGACTGTGACGTTACAGCCGCCCAGCCGGACCCCTGTAAAGTAGGCAAATGTGTATCGCGGACCACGCAACCGACGAAGGGATGATGTTTCATCGATGTGTGTGTGTGTGAAAAAGAAGGGGCGAGGGAGGAGGAAGGAGAAAAACGGGTGGGTGGAATGCGTTCGGCGATTTTGCAATGTTTTGTTTGTTTCCTTTTCTTCGCGAATTCATGTACAATTTTTCGATTTCGTTTCAACCGTTCTCCCTCAACCTCAACCCGATGGCTCGGTTGGCCTGACGTAACTCAATTTCCTTACTTTAACTCACCTCGTCACCCTCTCTCCTCCGCCGTTGGAGCGTCCCCTTACCCTCCACGCTGAATGAATGCGATTTTTCCTCGATGTGTGTGCTTTTCCAATTTATATATGACTGCGCGCACAGCACAGCACGGACGGCGAAAGGGATGGTGGAAAATAGAGAACCGACAGTTGACTTTTCCGAGACCCTTTGGTGAGGTTTGAGACTAGGGGATGAGGGTGTTATATCGGCTCAAAGCACGCACACTAACTCACCTAGCACGAGAGAGGGAATGAAACGAAAAAAAAAAAAACTTCCCTAGCGATCGGCCGAATGGACAACACCAACTGCAGCCACCAAATGTCCTTGTGTCGGAAGGTGGAAAAGGGGTGGTGAAGAGTTGGAAAAATCGGTCCGATAGATGCCTGATGACCGGTCGCAAATAAAGCTCATGAAGAGACGACACAGACACACACACACACACGCACGGAGGTAAAAAGAAAAGAAGAAAATCGACTGATTACCAAAATTTGCTCTATTTTCTTTTTCGGGGATTGAGTGTGCGAATCTGTGTGTGTGTGTTTTGGTGCAGGAGGGACGATTGGGACGTTCGAGTTCAGAATTCGAGGTTTAACGCTTTTCTATTTTTTGTTTCTTCATTCGGGATCTATCCATGTTTGCTGTCCTGTTGGTGTTGCTCTGCACAAGTTTGGAAGGTTTGAGCCGAATGGTCAAAAAAGTCATCCGCAGTTCAAGTGCGAGCACTCGAGGGTGGTAGCGAAAGGAAGAAGGAAGCACCTAGTGATGGAGGAGATGCAGCACAAACACGCATATTTGGTTGGGTGAAAATTGTGGAATTTTTTCACCAGGGACAGGGACGGGTAGGCGCTACTCCGGGCGGGTATGTTTAGGTACTGCATTTGTTTTCCACGGACTAGAAATTTATGTATTTTCCCTCCCGAGTGTCCTACGTCCCGATCAGGGTGCGGGAGGCTAACAATAGCTCCCCTGTGAGCCAGTGTGTGTGTGTGTGGGGGGGGAAATTGTCCTGGGACAGTGGGAACCGGGGGCTTGGGGGTTTGGCTTAAAATTTGCCGCGCGAATAAAAACTAGAGGTTGGAAAAGTCTAATAGGGTTGGTTTGGGTTTCAGCACGGAGCTCCATTTTTTCGGATTTTTTTGTGCACCCTCCCTGCTGAAGCAACACAATCGCAAGAGACAGTCCAACACAACCGATGGTGTCCACTTTCGAGTAGATCTTCTTTTTGTTCATGTGTTTTGCACGTCCTTCCTTCCATACCGGTCCCTTCCAGTAACCCTAGTCGCGTGCGCGCGCGTGTATGTGCACTGAGAATCGCGAATGGCATTATTCTTTTCGGTGCGATTTTTTTTTTCCTCTGGTGTGTTTTTTCGCATATGTGTTCTAGTGTGTGAGGTCTCTCATTCCCCTCCACCACTCGCCCGACCCCCTCCCCCCCTTACCATTTTTTTAAAGGGCGCATTTATTTTCTTCATCAATTCATCGTCGATATTGGCCGATCGAAGCTACTCCCAGGCCCGGTAGCTGTGTGTGTGTTGAGTGCACTGCTTCTCATTATACAGCACACTGGAGCCTTTATTTTTTTCGGGACTTTTCTTTCTTTATTTTCCACCCCTTCCCACTTTCCTTGCCTTCCCGCACATGCTCCCCTTTTTATCAACCCCGTGGCAGACATTTGTCTTTTGCTGGTCGTTTTTTCTCCAGCACTGCTGGGCGGACATGCTCTGCATCAGGATATGCACATCTCGCTGGACAGTAGTCCGTTTGATTTACTACGCAACTGGATGCACGTGTATGAGTGTGTGTGTGTGTGTGTGTGTGTGTGTGTGTGTGTGTGTGTGTGTAAGGAGGGATGAGGATTGCCTGGTTGTCTCGGTGAAGCGACTGATTGACTCTGAGCCCAGCTTCGAGAGGAAAATTTGCGTTTCGTTAGCGCATACACAAGTGTGTGCACACACAAGGCTCCCGGTCCTCTGGTGTCCTCGTACTGTCGAGTCCGGGCTGTTCCTAGAGACCAGGCGACAAATCGCGCTCGCCGATGAAATTGGATATTTATTTTGTCGTTCTTGTCTTTTTAACTCGAGTCGAGAATTTTTTGTTTTCTACCGCTGCTGTTGTTGTTGAACGTTGGGAATTATTTGAAGATTGGTTGTGCTTCTTTTTGTATGTTGTGCGTGAATAAACACACACACACAGCTAGTATATAACTTGTTTCCAATTTCGGGTTCTTTGTCTTTTATCGATTGTACTATTTTGTTGGGAAGGTTTTTGTGTTTTTTGGGGGAAATTTCGAACGGCACAACGTTTGATGGCGGAATTTGCAAATGAAACGATGCCCAAAAACATGACTGACCAATGCAGACAATGCAATACCGGGAGCGTAGAATATAGAAAAGGAGAGGGTAATTTATTGAGAAAATAAACAAAACAGCTTGTACGGCATTCATCAGTGGAAATAGAATAATTTCTATCCATTCGAGCAGTCAATTACCTCTGGGCCTTGTTTCATGTTTACTTAAATAAAAGCAAAACGGTACGCTTTGTTGTTGGGAAAAGGTACTTTTTTGTTCATTTCTCACATAAAACTGCATGTTTGAAATCATGTTTCTTACTTCAAATCTATATTCGAATCCTCGTTTCTAACGCTTCTACGGGAGAATGCACTTCAATATGCGCAAAAGAAATGAAATTACAATGCTTCTCCACGATACATAATCGAAGGACATTAAAATGTAAATTTTTATCTCGAAACCGCGTTTCGTACGTTCAACAAAAAAAGGGACAACAAGCGGCAGATAACAAATGGATATACCCTCAACTTGGCAATTTTCCGCGCGTACTCATAATCTCACAATCGTTTGCGATCCTCCTGAACACACACATCCTGAAAACGTGATATACACTCGGTTATTATTTGAGTCACAACTCCCATTAGAGGACACACTTACGTGCCTCTGGTCCTTTCGTTTTTGTGTGTGTGTGTATTTGTTTTTAAATGAATATTATCACACACCAAACGTAACACTCAACTTCGGGAGATAGTTTCCCACATACGCTCGTTGAAGTTGGAAAATCGAGCCACTTCCATGCTGTTTTGCGGCTGTGTTGTGTCGCTGCTGTGTACTCCGTTTTATAAACAAACCAATTTCCCAATCGCCAAGTCTGGGCACGATGGAAAGAATGCAGTTTCCGCTGCTGATGCTGCTGCTGCTGATGCCGTCGAGAAGCAACCAAGTGTAGTTCAACTGTAAACCGTCCCATCTACCGGCTCTACTTCCCTTTTCTCTCACGGTTTTTCTGACTCACCGGTCAGGGCTCGTCGTTTTGTTTTTGTTTCGGCCGGAAGTGCATGGAATGCATATTTCTCCTCCACTCGTAGGCACAGATGGATGCGAAAGTTTTTACCGTGTCGAATGAAATGGTCCTTTTTTTTTGGACTGTATAAAATAAAAAGCGTGTGCCATCGAGTCCGGCCCATCTCTTATTATGATCGCTTTTCGTTACGATAATTTTTGGGTGCCAAAATAGAAGCTTTTTTTTTAAACAACTGTACATTACATTTTAGTCATTCGCCCATACAGTAACTGATTGCATCGATCGCAACGAAATGTTAATTCAATGGAAATGCACTATCAGGTGATAGGGCACGAAAGTAAGGGAGAGAGTTTAGCTACCAATGAATGTTTATCCTATCTTTTCTGTAAAAATCAATCAATTTGCACCATCTCCTCAAATTAACTCGTCCAAAAATTGCAGCCGCACAAGACTAGACACTCCAATAAGAACAAAATCAACGTCATGAGAGTTACTACTCCGAAATTCAAATACATTTTACAATAGCATGTCCTCGAGCTGCCAGCGTAGCAGAAAGAAAATAGGACCCAAAACACCAAAACCAAAACAAAAAAGCTTCCGCTTGGTAGAAATATAATATCCATAAATGTATTTCTCCTAGGCGAACATAAAGTTCCCCGGTAAATGGAGGAAACGCGCGCGGTTTGCATATGTGCAGGCGTTTGTTATTTGTGCTGGCTGATTGTTTTCTATTTTTGGTGCGTGCATTGTTTTTATGCTTTGATTTGTGTTTTATTTGTCAACTGTGCTGTTGTTTTGTGTTCGAACAGATTGAAGTATTTTCTTGTGCATCTGCACCTTTTTTCTTCCTTCTTGTGTGTCAGTTTTGTTTGAGTTGCATGTATTAAAGCGGCGGTTTCTTTTACTTTTATTGGCGTGTATTTCGTGTGCGCCATGTGCGGCAGGGTCGTGCAATGCTTCTGCAGACGACTTTTATTAGCTTATGGCGCTGTGTTTGCCGTGATGATTGAGCGAACGATGGCGTTGATGGTGCTTGGCACTGCTGCATCTCGCGTATTGTTTTGTGTCGTAACCGGGGAGTTCCATCGATTGGCTGTTGATGATGGGCTGGATGGGTATTTGTTCGGTGCGTTTTCATATTTCTCTGTTCGAAATGCAACAGTATATAGTAGTTTGTTGCAATAGAAACAAACAGTGTTGAAACGCACCGATGTGAAGGTAAGTGAAGGTCTAAATGAATTAGTATTTTTTGATTACAAAAATTAGACATGATTTAAACTTTTATTGTCTTCATGTTGAGTCCAGACTGCTTCAATGTATCTGGTGCAAAAATTGAGAGCAAAGCAACAAACAAGCTCATTTCACAGTTTTTTTCAAAAACAAAAATTTTAATTCATTAGAACCCATATTTGTTTTATATGAAACTAGCAACGATTATTGTTTTTAGCTTGCATCGTCTTAAGGGTTAACAAATGCAACCTTTTGAATGCAATTTTCAACACACGCAAGATCCGCGTGTGCGTGTCTCTCTATCTTTATTTCTCTCTCTCTCTCTCTCTCTCTCTCCCTCCCTTTCTTTCTCTCTTCCTGTATCTCTCTATGTAATTATAAATGCATGGCCATTCTTGCGATTTATGTTTCTTCAGCATTTCCTTGCGGCCGTTCTTCGCTTGCCGTACGAACTTACGACGCTCCAGGATTCCGGGAAGGCTGCTTAATATAATTAGTAATTATTATAGGTGAACTTTTATAAGTATTAATTAAATAAGCTTCACCGACCCCCACACACACACACACACACATACTGATGCAAGGTTCGTTTCCTTCGTTGCGTTGATGATTTAATGTTTTGTCTTGAGGTTTTTGGCTTCAGCTCTTTGCGTTTCCCGCACACTCGTACCTGTCATCCGCGAAGGATTTGGCCTCGGCAATCGCAATTTGTGTGCGTGTGTATTTTGCATTGATGTGCTTCTATTCTTCCACCGCGAAAAACCGCGCGAGACGAACGAATTCTCTGGCCCCACGAAATGAATTCTGACACCCAGCCGAGGCGGAGCACCCGGGAATGCCGAACGAGGGCCAGCGCACGGTTTGACAGGCGAATTTTTCAAATTATTTATTGCTCTCTAGAAAATTAATTATTTAATATGTTCGCCTCGCGATCTACACCCATGGGCAGGTTAACGCGATTTCGGTTTCCTTTTGTTTTTTTCGGTCCTGTTTTCGTACATAAATGCTTTGTCTCATCCATCCGGCCCGAGGTTTTCGCAGTAATAGTGCTATTTTTTGTTGTTTAATTCATTCTGGCTTTGAGGATCGCCTTCTTATTTGCGGGATCCCCTTTTTTGAAGTCATTTTACGAGCGAGGATTTTTTGGATTTTGCTGTTGCATTTCATTCAATGGGAGCCACCAACAATTATGCCTGGCTGATACCGTTCGATTGCAAAAACTTGGATGGAAGCTGACGAAGAAGACTTTCGCACCAAAGAGTTGAAGTAGAGAAGCGGTGCAACAGCGGAAGGATGCAGTTAATGCCAGGCGAATGCGACGTGCGGATTGACACAAGCAGGCTGCTTACGGGGCGATGGTACACCGTGCGGCAAAGGGGCGAGGTTTGTATGATAATTTGGATTTTATTTCTCTTGTGTTTAACATACACCCGAACGCAGATCAAGAATATGAACAGGCTCTCTCAGCGCTTTTGAGGGGTGTTTCGGAGGGCAAAGTGTGCATGTAACATATTTATATGCGCGATCATCGATGGAATGTAAGTGGGTGCTTTAATTATTTAGCACACACACACAGACACACAAGCATACACGGAACGCGCCCTAAAGCCAAGCCCAACTTTGGTCGAATGTTTGGTGGTGCCGTGTTGCAGCCCTCAACTCAACGAAACTCAACACGATGGAAAGGAATCTTGAAATCGCTCCTTTTCTGCCTCCCGACTTTACGAGCGCCTTGCTGTTTTTTGTTAAATGCATATTTGCCGAACGATTAACACACTATTCGATCAAGTCATTTCGTTTCGTCTCTCCCTCTTCACATATGCTTTTTTGAGGTTAACCATTCGCACTCGGGGCTGTGTGTGTGTCTTGGATGGTTGATTTATTTTAATGCGAAATCTTAGGCCACGACGAGAATATCAATGGACGCAAGATTCCGAACCCGAGCCACCGTTCAAAGATTGGGGATTGAAATGGATAAGATTGACACAGTTCTGGTGAGCTTGAAATTGAGAGCCGAAGAAGAAGCGAACCACCATGAAAAGGGCTTTTTTTATTTGTTTCTTGTGTTGGAGGTTTCTTGGGTTGGAAATGAAACGGTTCTAAGGTTTGATTGATCTTTGGTGCGTGTTTCGGAAACATGTGATTAGCGAGTTATTAACTATATTTATACGTTGCTCTTTTACTTCTAGTTCGCCAAAGAGCTTTGTTCGGATTTAATTATGGGCCATTTAGTTCTCACAATCAAATTCTAGACAGTGTTTTGGAGTTTTCCATTTTATTACTGTAAAATAACTTATTTCTGAGTCATCTTTTCAAAAACTGCCTCTTCTGAAGTTACCATCTTTAACAAACAAAATTTGGTAGCTTGGAAAATGAGATTTTAAAAGAGTATTTCTAGCGAGGAAGATACATAAATCTTGCCTCCCAGCCAGGTGAAAAAGGGCAACCGAACGAATAAAACTGTCAAACGGTGCTAACGGTGAGGTGTTTGTGTGTGAACGTGTTTGTGTGTGCCTCTACGATTCGGTGTGCTTCCTCCTTAAATTACTAATCAGTGATACAATTACGTTGTCTCGGGGTTTTAAGCATTTGCAACCACTTCTCGGGATCCATCCAGGATCCAACAACCCTCTAGCAGGCCCCCAACATAGCACCCAATGCCACCCATCTTGGCCACAACGGTACCAAGATGGAAGTACATGGAGCATTTCCTGTTCTTCGTCCCAAGCCTGGAACGTTCCGGCCAAGCGTTTCATCCGGCCGGGCATCTCGGCGCTGTCTGACTGTGTTTCTCATACTCTCCCATTTTGCGACTTGGAGCTCCTTCTCGCCTTCTTTGGGACGGGTGTTATCATAGAATCTTTACCACCGGGTTCTTCCCCATTACCGCTACCCTCACTCCACCTTTAACCATGAACCCTGAATGAACCTTCGTCTCCAATGATGATACGAACCTTCTTCTCGAGAAAACCGCAAAGCTTTCACAAGCGAACCTGGCTGGCCCTTGCCGTTTTCAGGTCGTTTCTCTTCTTCGCACCCCTTGTGCTCGTTTTTTGGGCTGGCAGGAGTGGAGGAGGCGGGGGGGGGGAGAGGGTAGGAAGATTCTGGAGGATGCCTTTCGTGCGCCCATAAACAGATTTACATATTATTATTGTAGAGCGAAAGCAAATCTGGAAATTAGATAATGTTTTCCCTCTGCCTTTCGGTGCCACCGGACGGTCTGACACACGAAGACGACGGGCGCATTCGAGCGAAAGGTGGCGCTGTGCTGGAAAAGTGGCGGTTCCTTCGAATGGGAAGGACACATCCAAGGCGAAGCAGGAAAAATAGAGAAAAGAGAGAGAGAGAAAGAGCATGTTTAGCTGGACAATGTCCTTCGTCCGGATGGGAAGCAATTCTGGAACGGGCTGGCAACTCTGACCACCGCTCCAAAAACGTAGAGCCAGATATTTCGGGCACAATCGGCAAGGAATGTTGGTTGGAATGGAAACTTTGGGATTCGCTTGGAGGTGGTGAGACCAAACCCTCACTGAAGAGCTCGGGACATTCGGGGCTCGGAAAGGGTAAAGATGATCTCGCCCGAAACCAACTCGACATTGGTCGGGGACTGCAGGAAGCAGTCATCGTCGTCGTCGCCGTCGTCCTTGTTGGGAATCTTCAATTCGATGGGTGGGCAAGATGCTTGTCAGGTGGAAGAAGGAATCGAACCGGACTGCAGAATGGACGCTTCTCCCACTGAAGACGACGATGACTACGATGACTACGATGATGATGCGGAAGGTGATGGGAACTATCTTAAACGCTGGACGTTGTACTACATAGGAAATAATGAAAATAATGATAACGATAATACATAGAGCCGAGCGGTCACCCGGGTAAGGAAGAGTGTTCCAAGCGGCAGCACACATACAGCGCCCGACACGTGTGTATGTGTGCGCTTGACACACCGGCCGAGGAAATATTGTGTATGGCTTCCAATTAAGCCATAGTTTTGCATTAATGAGAAATACTAATCCCCCTAAAATTTCCTTTTCTTACGATTTTGTATAATTTGATTTTCGTCTCAATTTATAGCTCTATCGCCTTGGCGCCTTGCATTTACTGGCCTGGCCAGCTTACTCGAGTAGTGCCGGATAGTGTAGAGATGAGGTTCAAAGTTGCCTAGAGGGTGGGAGTTTTCTAATGCAGGCGTTGAAACTTTAGCTGTAGTTCCTATGTACTGCAAATGGGGGATAGGAAAGATTGCTCCAGGAGGAAGCAGAACAATGGGTAGATCCGGGATACCCATACCCCTACAAAACCAATATAGTTCCCGGATCATGCATCCTGTCCGGTGGCTGGTCAGTGCAGGAAGGAAATCAGATGTCTTGAATTTGTGTATGTACATATCAACACCGTTTACTTCGTATGGTCCACTTCTTAAAGTTTCTTCAACCCGGTTCGGTCCAGTGGAAAGGGCGGGAAGCTGAGGGAAGTGGAAAGTGTTAGTGGGAAGGGCTTGAGCCAAAGATGTACATACACGTGAGCAGATTCGATCGAAGAACGTTCCAAATGATGGAACAACTTCCAGCTTCCGAAAACTTAACTCCGGACGGTTCGTCCCTTCACCTGGACCGTGCCCCGGGATCCAGCAGAAGTTGAGATTGCTAAGGAAGCGAAGGGTAATTTATTGCCGCATACGCTTACAGATGAAGAATTATCGTGAAGTCATGATGTTCTGGCACTGCTGCTGCTGCTGCTGCTGCTACTACTGCTGTGTTGTGACTGTTTTGTCAATGGTTGATTTAATTTAAATTGATTCCTGAATGCAGAATGAGTGAAGTCAAGAAGGAGAGGGAGGGAAAGAGTCAAAGACGATGCGAGTCCGACTCGGTGGAAACGATTTACAGTCGCAAACGGGGAAAAGCAGCATCATAAGGCGAAAAGATAAGCCCCGGATCTGCGCCCCCGGTTTTTTGGGGTTGGAGCTCAACACAAACGGTAGACATAGTTTTCCGCGTCCGCCTGTCTGTGTCTGCCCGAAAACCAGAAGTTAGCGCGGACTCCCGTCCGATAGACGGAGGCGATACGAAGCGGGAAGGGAACGGAACAAGCAGAACAGGCGGCACGGAACGGGGGAAAATAAAGACATGCACACTAAACACATTCGGGCTGGAGCGAGCAGCAACTTTTAAAATTTTAATTAGTTCATTTAAAATTCAATAAAATTGATTATTCTTCCTCAAACATAATGAAGAATGAGCATGGAGAACGGACCGGATGAGAGGATAGACGGGGGCGGGGAAGCGGTTCACAAGCGGGGTAAAGGGAATTGGAATAAAAGTTTGTTTGATTTTTTGCCCTCTTGTATTCTCGGTCCGGGTCTTGGGCCGGTTGTGTTGTCTCATGAAGAAGTCAGCCTGAGAGCATCGTGTTTCCCTTTTGCCTTTTTGTTACGATCCCGTCCAAGCGATTTGACTCGAACTGCCACTGTGTACGACGATTTGGTTCTCATTTGAATGTTTAAATTTCCACACATAACAAGAGAAAACTCCAACGCCAAGCAAGAGATGGAAGAGGTCAAAACAGAGTGAAATAAATCGAAATAAATAGCTGCTCGAGTCGGGTGCGCTTTAGCTGATCTTGCTTCGATTGTGTGAGGGTTGCCGGGAGCTCCGGGGAGTTGCTGGTGGTTTGTGTGCTTTCCACCCATCGCCCTTTTCGGAGATGAACTATTGACGAGTGCTTGATGGAAGATTGAACTTACAGAGGAACGTCCAAACGGTTAATGTATTCCTTTTGCAAACGTGAGACGAACGATTGCGGATGTCCCAGGAATTTTTGAGGTTTCTTTCGAATGCCACCTTCGAAAAAAAAACTCTCACACACACACACACACACACAGAACCCTCACACTTTGCTACGTGGGGGAAAGCGGCGTAGTTGGGTGGTCCTTCTTGCACATCTCATCAGGCAGAAAGGTAGCCAACCGAAAAGGTACAAGTTTTTAATTAGTGCGGTGCACTCATCGAGACCCGAACGGCCTGCCCGAAAATGGGATGCAAATGTGCATCCTCGGCGAACGGCGTGCTCAGTAATGGAAGGCGCCGGTCAATAATTTCTCACATACACCCATAAAAAGGCTTCAAGAAGAATTTGTCCTTTCGCACACACACACACACATCATTCGACAATCATCTAGGATTCGGGAAGAAGTAACCAAGTGTCGAGCAGCGACGTGGGGGAGAGTATAGAAGGCCTCAGTTCCTCTCACATTGCTTTGTGGGTTGCCATACTCGCCCGCTGGCTGTCCAACTTTTCCCAATCGATTAGACATTAGTCTAGGATGACCAGAAAGGGAGAAGTGGTTAAGGATCGGGTGGAGGTGTACTGGTAGGTTTCCGGAATCGATGCATGGTTTATGTTGTTATGCGAAACCCCGCTTCTTCACCAAGAGTCACCCACCCCACCAACAGGTTCGACCAGCAGCAGCAACACATCTTTTACCATCTTTACCCTAAATTTCATACTGTTACAGTAATTAGTCTACCTCTCTGCATTCCCATCTTCCCCACCCGTTCCCCTACGTCCGAGCGTGTTCCGCCCAGTTCCCGACCCAAGGACTTCTGCCGACCGCACCCGATCGAGAAGTCCGCATTCGAACGAACCCTCGCCACCTTATTTAAATGCAAATGAGCTTCATTTCGAAATATTAATGCTACCTTCGTGTGTAGCTGTGTGGCCATGCTTGTATGTGTGTGTGTGTGCCTGGTCGTACATTTTATGTGTAGCAGTCGGAGCCGGAGTCCTCCAAAGGCAAGTCCTTCCAACCGATGCCGACGACGACGACGATGGAGAAGCCGCCTGCAAGCTCACCTCCACACACATACATACACAGCCACATATGAGCGATTTCTTGTGTACGTGTGCCGGCGTACGTGTGCTCAGGGCTTCATCGGTGGCCAGCCGTATCCTTTCGATTCGATCCGAGCATTGGCCCACTACTTTCCACCAACAACACGCGTCGCACCTTCCACGGCCTCCTTCCGACCTTCCCGGCTGACAGGAGTCGTTCGAACATGTCCGTCTCGAACAAGCGCCAGGCTCTTCTTCTTGTGTGAGTGTCCGTTCTGGAGTGTTATGTATTTTCATGCATTCCACACCATCGCACGCCTCCCCCCCCCTCTCATCACCCCTCCTCCTTGAAAGGGGTAAATGAGGGTTGCAACAGAAGCAGCAGCAAGGGTGTTGCATTTAAAAACAGCCGACAACGTGTCGTCCCTCGTGCAATGCTCTTCCTAACGCCCGGTCGGATGCCTTGTGGAGGAGTTTGTTACCAATGATTCCCTTTCCCTGTACCGACTACCTACAGACCACCATCCAACACTCCCATACGGTGGAGTAGGTCTTGGAAGCGAACACTCTATAATTTCATTTGCCGTCCGAGGAAACCCTCCACAATGGGACCTCGGTCGTGGTGCAGCTCTCGGTTCCAGGGATGGACATTACTACTTACGATTTTAAAATTAAACACAAAATTATTTTATAGATCAGCCACCGGGAGGAAGTCAACGGTATATAGGTAGGTGTATTCACGCAGCATCTAATGTGGCCTGACTGTGTGAGTGAGGCTTCCTTGGCCAAGCGAGAGATCTGGTGCTGTCGAGGACACTCTGCTGCGTGCACTTCTGAAGCATTTGCGAATTGCGAACAACTGCAAAAGTAGTACATGCACTTCTTCAAATTCCACTCCAGATACACACACACACACACAGACGTTAGATGGTGGGCACGTTGCATGGTTTAAACAATTCCTTCCGTGTGCTGACCTTCCATCCTTACATCCGGTAGGCATTTTAATATGCTACAATGTGATGGCTTCCCGTGCTGGAAGAAATACAGAGCGAGAGAGAGAGAGAGGGGGGGAGGGGGGGGAGTGGGGGGGAGAGGAAGGGCAGAGGGGACGGCGGAAGATGGATTGATGGGGTTCCGGGATTATGGAGCACTGAGCCGATGCAATCGAGACGGGCTGTAATGTGTTACAGTGATTGACAAATTATTTTACATTAGTGTATTAGCGGGTTTTGTGTTTTACTTTCGTACGAATACAGGATTATTTAATATTCTGTAAATAGTATAATTTGGCACAACATTTTTTTAAACAATAATTATAGCCAATAGAGACAATTTTAAACAATATTTATCATGATCATAGTATAAATAAGTTACTAGTCATTTATTTTTTTAAAATTGGTAGATAAGATACTCACATTAAGGATTTCTTTAAACTGGAAATAATATTACTTTGTAAAACCATATTACCAGCCTTTGCCACTCAGCCGTCATAATTCATCAAGGCTTTGCATTTGTGAGAAGCAAACATATGATTAATTTCATTTTAATGCAAGCCAACTCCAACGGCTAGTAAATGCAAATGAACCTTGCACGGTCAGACAAGCCATAGAAATGTATCTTCGTACGCATGTATTTTTCGTACCCTATCAATTATAGACCGACAACCTGGCGAATAAATACTTATTTTCCATTCGCCTGCCGACGTCGACGACGACGACGCACCGGTCAGTGCCTGCCCAGAAGTCCACAAGTTTTGTCGTCGTCGATGCTCGTCATAGTTTTCCATCAGGGATTTTCCATTTCCTCCCCCGTTTTTGCTCGATGCACAAAATCCTCCCACGGCCGCTGGTTCTCCAACCCGAACCTCCAAGTACGACCTGTTCGATTCATTGGGCGCGCAAGAAATACAGTCGCCATGATAATACCACACCAAATCCTGGCGCAGCAGTAGGGAAACGAGGGGCTGACCAAGGGGGTGCAGAAAATCTCTTCTTTCTCATTCACACGTACGGACCGGACCTAGTACTGTCTCCCCGAGTTCCGGTCACTTGGTCTTCGCTGTATGCTTTTCTTGCTTTTCACTTTTAACCCTTTCCCGCTGTCGCCCGGTTCCCGGCCCTCCTATGTGGGAACTATCGGCAAACACTATCCAACCCCTTCCCGGTCTCAACCAGAGCTTCTCCTTCTCCCCGCTTCTCTGTCTGTTTTCCCCATGCTCCCCATTCCATAGCACACACCAGGGACAAACACTTCCTCACTTGAACGACCTCTTGATAGCTGGTGGCTCAACATTTTTGGTGAGTTTTCAATTTTCTTCCGGCACTCGGCTTCTCCTCAGTCTCACCCGCCTATGGTGTGTATGTATATGTGGTCGGAACCCTTTGCGTGCCTGCCAACCCTCTTTCGCCCATGTGTGCATGTTGCAAAATACGATATAAATTATAATGCATTAATTATGTTTAGAAAACAAGCTTATTAAACTTGTTCAATATTATATCTACGACGATGGAAAACTCGCCCTACCACAGGCTTTTTCCGACCCACCCGACCGTACTGCTCTCCCTTGCTTGCACCCGTGCACGCGGTCGCCATCGTACACACGGCCCACAGCAAGACAGGACTCGTACGAGACTCTCTTGGACCGTTTGGTTTGCCGTACGCCTTCAACGGACGGCAGCACACCATGTCGTACTTGGGGACGGCACGTACACGTACTGTATGTGTGCCGGGATAAACTACAATCGCACAATACGCACATCGCCACAACAACTTGCACTTGCCGTCTCCGTGTCCTTTCAGCTGACGTCGCGGCGCTCGGATGCTTCGTTGGAGAGCGTGCCAGATGCATAAAGTTGTGTGTGTGTGTGTGTTCAAGCTTGTGGAAAGATCGAACTGCTCGTTTTTCATGCGAAATATATCTTTTGCCACATCCATGACCATATATCGATTGGGAAGGATGGGTAAGGATGATGTGCTGCAGTGCAGTGGAGCTTGTGAGTGGCCAACTCTTTATGCGATAGTTGTTTGGGGGGATATCCTCCCTCTCATCCCCCTCCTCCCCTTCCTTTCCTCGGGTGCGGGTGTGAAGGGAGGCGACAGGGGGCATACTACAGGATGTGTTGTGAAATTAGCATAAAGCTCCTTTCCCGGAGCTCTCGGCGCTGGAAGAGATGCATTTTGCGTCTTCGTGCAGGAACTCCGAATGAGTTTCGGGTGGGAGTTTGGAAATACACACACACTCACACCCAGACACACTTGAGTTTGGTAAGGAGGGATATGGGAGAGCAGGAGGTCAATCGAGCGACAGAGCACAGTAAGAGGTCCCAGCCTGATTTCGAATGCTAGATTCATTATTGCGATTTTTGATGCACTCGATGCACCGATGTAGCACGTACTGCTCTGTGCAGCTTCAACCGGCAGTGGCCGACGGTAGATAATGAAACTATTTTAAATAAGAACCTCGAGCTTCTCCCGAGCCCCACCTCAGGCTCCAATACTTTGTGTCCGGTGATGCAATGCCGGAGACATGTTTCTTAATTAACGGTAGAAGATAACAAAATGATTGTTTTGCAGTGCTTTGCTAAAACGTTTCAACTACGCTTTTCGAACACATTTATGTTTATTTTAAATTAATATTATTTTACTTCATTTTTTACTTTGTTATTATCCATTTTATTCTCTTAAATTATCCCAATCTTCTTTATTTACATTCTCTCTTTGTGTATGCTTTGTTTACAAAATCACAAAATCAAGCATCGTCTAATGCTTGTGCTGTGCATCGTGCGGTGGTGCATTCTTACCAACTCGAAATGCATGTAAAACCAGCGGCCCGATATATTTTATGCAACGGCCAATCCTTACGCCCGCCGGCAGCAGCTGGCCTGTCGGTAGAATGAAAATTGGAAAATGCATCGGCAAATAAATAATAACCAAATGCAGAGAACAAAAAAAAAGGGTCTCTCAACCTCTCCCCATTTCTATGTACGAAACCAGCCCATCGATTGCATTATTATTATTCTGATTATGAAATGCACTCACTTCTTAGGCGGCACCCGTAATTAAGTATTGCGCCATTCGGTCTGGCAAGGCAACAAAAAAAAAAGGTCTGGGGGCTTTGCCGAAAGACGAATTGCTCACCCCGACCTGTGGGAGAGGTGTTGAACATACACGCACACTCTCGCACGCTCAAAGTCCTGTGCACAAAGCACAAAGTTGCACACAGATGCAATCAAATTGATATTAGCATTGTATTGCAGATATGGGTGCAATTATAAATGTACATAATTTGCAATGGAACGTATTTGGGGGTGGTATGTGGGGGTGAGGTGTGTTTGAAAGTGTAAGAATTAGAAAATCCATCCCCGAAATGCCATCCCACTCTTCCTTTTCGTACGGGGTCATACATAATAATGCATAAACAACAACTACAGCTATAGCAGAGCCGGTGCTTCCGGTACGGGTGAGCAAGGAGTACTCCTTGCTCCTTCTTGCAGTTCTATATGCACCGAACGAAAGCAAGGTGTAAGGAGTGGCTTACCGCACGGCCAACTCCAAATCGTCCCGTCCCACCGCACGGACAGCTCGGGCTCGTGTACAATTAGAGAGCAAATATTTCTGCATTTTCGAGCCCGGGTTTGCCAACAGCGAGCGTGTGAGCGAGCGAACGAGTGCATATGCATTAACTTAACCTTTTTCCTCAATATTCCAATTTCGTTCGGTTTCAGTCTCCGGTCTCCGGGCGAGGCAACAGTAGAAAGAGCTCATTGGAACACTCTTTGGACGTTATTTGAAATTATAATATATAAGTACCACCATGCCAGGACCGGTCGTCCGTAAAGCTTCGGCTCGGCTTAGCGAAGGATCTCAATCCGGACGTAGTAGGAGGAAGATGGCCGGTACCTGGTGTGCATATAAATAAAGAAGCTCATATAAAATCAATACTAATCAGTACGAATATCAACCTTCTAAAACTATACACTTTCGGCTCTCGCCAAGGAAGAAAGCAGCACTTTGTCGTTGTTGCCGTTGTTGCCGTCGACGTCGGGTGGGTCGTGGTTCTTTGGATGCGTTTGAGAAACTTTATCGCATCTACGGTTCGATGAATGGGCATTGAAACATCTAAACATGAGATTGGGAGATTAGTGGAGATGGATGAAGGAGTTTACCACCTCATTCCGATGGAAAGTTTGGTTGAGTTTGATTCAAAACAAACTCAGAGTGTGATCTTGCTCTTTGCATAACACTGTAAGATTTTTATGATTAGAAACCAACGAATGGAGATGCTAGAAAGAATAATAATACATTTTCTTTGTACTACCACATTTTCGAGGTTTTTGAAACGATTTTCATGGTATTTTTTTTTTTTGTATAATAAAATGTTGTGAGAATAGTTTGATACTTGGAAATCTCTCGAACGTAATTTATCGAGTCGAATCGAATAATTCTAGAGTTGTGTCATATTCGCCTTATCACAAGTCCAAAACTATTTCACAATCTATCTTTTATCCTTCTATTGCTTGCAGTTAATGCAATTGGACCACGACATTTTCATATTAAGATTGTCATATTTATTAGGAATCGGTATTTGTTATTCAATTGAGTTTCCTTATATATTTTCCTATTTATTTTTATTATTTTATTTATTATTGAGTATGATGGCGCTTCACCGCATTGTCAGATATTTTCCTATAATTTATATATTTTTTCGTGTTATTTATAAACTATAGTTAATAACAAATTTTTATTATTCTTAACATTTGTATTGCGTTGTTTTCGTGTACAGCTCTGTGTGTTTTCATGATTTTTTACATTCTTGTCTACAAAATATTTTTACAATTTCCCAAATATTCCATGTATAAGTCCGTTTGTAATTTTTCAATAATAAAAACCAAACCTTCCTTATCAAAAACGAAATTATTATACATTTCCAACAAACTTGAATTGTTTTCCATCTGAACTCCAAAACCAATTTCACAGAAAAAATGCCAAAATTTAATCCAACTCTAAAACACCGTTTCGTCACATCCCGCGCATTGAAATCTTTTTTATCAGCCTCCCAGTTTGCAACCGCCGCACCCCTTGTTCCGAAGCATCCCGCACAATTTTCGCACATTTCGCTCCCACACCCCCGGTGGGGCTTGATTCGTCAGATTCCGTTTTCATCTTCGCGGCGTGGTTCGCTTTTCCCGAGTTTTCGCCACGCCACGCCATCCCTTCGCGCTATGTACGAGTGTATGCGGCATCACAGCAGCATCCAGTACGGTGATGCTTTATTTACTCCCTCACTCGCACTTGCTAGCTCTTCTCTCTCTCTCTCTCTCTCTCACACACACACACACATACACAAACTCATTGAGAAAAGAAAAAGTTCTCGCGAGCACATGTTTCGGGTCGCGTACATAAATGCTGCCCAGAAAAAGTGGAGGAGAAATTGTAAAAACAACGCAACCAAAACACACGAACGAGAAGGAACGGAAGCATTAAAAAAAACCCCACACACACACACACACACATGACATAAGCTCCCCATCTGTCCGTACACGTGTGTGTTTGTGTGTAGGTTAGAGAAGGAAAAAAGCAGCATGAGAATCAGCAGCATCGCGGTGAAAAAGGGTTTGAAAATGCATGCATACATGCGCGTTGTATGTGTGATGTTCTTCCCCCGCTATTTTCGCGCTCTGTTGAGATAGTACGGGGCCTGCCCGGTATGTTTGCTGGTGGAGCAGAAAGCAGAAACAAAACAACAACAGAGAAAAAACGATAACCACGCTGTTGCGCTGCTGCTGCTGCTGACTGCCAAGGATGATGATGATGATGATGCTCCCGAAGTGTGACTGCTGATGGTGTTGTGGGCTGGCGATATGATTTGTCATCTCTTCGAAGCATGGTTCATATTTATTTTACCACCCCAACCCGACGGAGTACGGCACGGCACCAAGTCGCTTTTCCGTCGACTTCGGGTTCGAATTTTTTCCCCAACTTTTTACTGCCGTCCACGTGTTTTTCGCATTGCGCGATGCACGGTGTGGCGCATTTTCATTTCACTTGTGGGCTCGCTCTCTCGCTCTTTCTCTCTCGCCTTCCCGCTCTAACACCGTGCCACACCAAGCACGGCTAGATTCGGGCTACGGAAGCAGTTGACCCGTACACAGAAGTAGGTGGTCACTAATGAATTGCTTACTTAACTTTCGCGGCAAAGTCTTCTGGAATTGCCCCGTCTCCCGTGTGCTTCTCTTCTGCTGTGGCGAATTGCCCTAGCTCGTGGACTTTTATAGCGTGCAGGGCGTGGAATAGTGAATCCAGCGAATGACTCGTTCGGGTTTGTGGTTTTTCTCACAAATCGTAGCAAATAAAAGCGACCATTTACTGACGAAACCAAAACATTGTGCACTGACCGACCAGATGCGATGTGCATTAGCTTATTGCGAAGCATACGGTTTGGATTGTAGATGTTGATAATATATGTGAGAATGCGAAGTGACTTGTCGAGAATTATGCTGCAAGAGTGCATGTGCATCGAGCAAATTACTTACTCCCAGGAAACTGAGCAATTTTTTAATATCTTTCGCTACGGAAAGTTGGACTAAAATATTGAATTCCTATAGAAAAGTCCATTCAATGTGCAAATATTCTCTCGGCAAGCAAACATCGTCGAATGGACCTGAAAGCTTTCCCATATTTGCTTAACATTCAGCGGGTTTATCCGCCACCATTAGAGACAATCCATTCGTCATGAAAATCGAATTAATTTACTACCTTTTAATGGTCACTTGGACGGGCATTCTTTCGGCCCAATGCACGCTGGCGACTCTTTTGGAAACTATTCCTAAAAACGTTCCATACGTGTATGATCCAGCGCAATATCACCGGGAATTCATTTTTCCCGTACGTAAATCATTGATTTGCACAAATACATTTAACAGATGCAAATGCTGGACAGATAAAAAAGCTACCCAAAAGAAGCACAACCAAATCCTGCAAATCGAGCGTTTCTAGCTCGTCCTAGCCGTGCACTGGGCAACTGGGAAAAAAAAGGGACTCTCGAGGCCTCGAGGTCTGGGAAATGTTTGCCGTCCATATAAATCTTTCATCCGTTATGCTCCACTTTGCGCAAATAATAATGCACAATGGATTCGCCGAATGGCTTTTACATTTATTTTGTTCTACTTCCCTCGTCCCTCGTCCCAAACTCACCAAGAGATCCTCACTGCAGCCTCACTGATTAATAGAACCAGCCAACGAGGTCTCCAGCTTTTTTTTTTTATTAGCCCAAACAGTCTTTTTCCATATTTGTTCCATCTTGCTGTCGCCACCATCATCACCGACCGGTCACGAGGAAAGTGCGAACAGTGCAGAGAGCAAAAAAAATAAAAATATCGATCCTAATCTAAATGCTCATAAATGCTGCACAATGACGCTTCCGGTTTTGTTCGAAAAACTCATTCTATTATCTATCCAGCTCCAGCACACACATGTGT
The DNA here is from genome assembly GCF_943734695.1 of Anopheles maculipalpis. Classification (NCBI taxonomy): domain Eukaryota; kingdom Metazoa; phylum Arthropoda; class Insecta; order Diptera; family Culicidae; genus Anopheles; species Anopheles maculipalpis. Next base: position 97,542,058 of record NC_064871.1, on the reverse strand, counting down.
GTCGTCAGGTGTGGTGGATCTATGGGGAGGAATCTAAGGGAAGGACGGTGTTGCTTCCCATTCTGGTGCAAGAGATCCTAACTTTTCCTCTGAATCCTGGATAGGAGATCAACTGAGCACCAACGGGGAAAAAAATTGGGTTTGTTTTTTCGTTTTTCTTTGCCATTTTTTTTTTTTTTTGTTATTGCCATGCAAGGAGGGTAGAGGGGTGTTTCTGCAGTGAATTTTTCAACTGTCTATTGAACAAAGATTCATTTTGGTGGGTGGTTGGTGCGGGAAATCCTACGAGGACATTCGGCAACAATGGACCCACCCTGCCCTGGCCGAACAAGCGAATACAATCCGCGCGATGGCGTAGTAATTAAAATTAAATCCAAAACGTGTGCAAAACTCCATTCCGGCATCATCTATTTCCTCGTCGTCGTTGTCGCCCGTTCACCCCTCCGCCTCCGCATCAGCATCATTTTCCCGAGGGCCACATCGAACAAAAAACAACAAAAAAAAAAAAAGCCGGCAAAACAAAACCTCATCGATGGCACTTCCGTACACTTTCGCGAAAAAGCCATTTACGGTCCGGGACTTTGGGTGGACCACCGAAACATCACCCTAAGCAGCAATCGCGATAGAAAATAGGGGTTTTGGAGTGTTTTGGGGCAAAGCGAATCGAGCCGAGGCGGAAATAATAAAAAAGCACCAAAAAGCAAAATGAATAACGTATCTCAAACGTTGCTGCAACAGCACTTACTTTGATACGGTTTTACTTTTCTCTCTCTCTCTTTCTCTTTTGTTGGTTCGCTGGACCCGTTGGTCCACTGGCGAACCACTGGAGAAAAAGAAAAACTACCGCGAAAATGTGAACGATTTTTTTATTTGTCGCTCCTCATCCACCATCCAAGGGGAGGTCCGTCCACCATGGAAGATTAATCTAAATACATGCGCGCCATGGCCGTGGACCGAAAATCGCTTCTCTCTCGCGCGTGATGCATCCTCAGCATCACATACATATACGCTGTAACGACGAAAAAGGCATCCACTTTCGAAGGCTTACAAAGGGGTGGTTGGGCCGATGATCATCACCCTTTCCTTACGCAAAAATGACATTCGCGTACAATTCGCGTGGCCCACCCAACCACCCCTTTTGTGTTGTGATGGTCAGCGTGAAAATTACATCCTCTGGAAAGAGATCAAGCCAGGAAATGAAAATTTCGCCGGAATGGAGAAAAGAACTCACTCTAATGCTGCACACAAATTCGCGCATCAAGCAACGGTTCCCTATTTGATTTTTTTTTTTGGGGGGAACGCTAAATCAAACTGTATTTATTCCCCACACTCCGACAGTGGGTGAGGAGGCAGTTCAAATTTCAATACAATCCTCCAAAAGTCTGGACACAACATTCGAATCCTTTTGGGAGTATAGCTGAAGTAGGAAGAGGTGAAAAACGTCAAATAAAAAAGCATTAAGCTACTGCTGCTGCCACCGATCATACTTACAAATTTGTGGGGGGATGGGTTTGGTCAGCTTCCAGCAAAACCAGCGTTGGCCTCAACTTCGATGTTGGAAAGCGTCCTAATACAAAAAAAAATCCAAGTGGCGAAAAAGTGTACACCACCCCGAAACATTCCGAGAGCGAAAGGAGACTGGTCACGAAAATGACCATTTGTTCGTTAATTTTCTTCCTTTTTTGTCCCCCGTACCTGCCATTTCTCATTGGGTACTTAAAAAAAAAACGTTCGTCCACTAGCGGTACCCTCTGGTCTGTTGGTGAAAAACACATTCCAATATTCAGATGGCGAGCAAAATACACACGCAAAAAAAGAAAAGGATCGGGATCGAAAACTTCACTCCGAATCGAAGCAAAACCCTCGATATGGTGGTCGGTCGCTGGGTCCTTCTCTACGGCGACTGTGGACTACGACGAGCGTGGATACCTTCGATATAAAAATTTATTTAAATATAAATGTGCTTTCGCAGGGCGAACGGGGACAGAGGATCAGTTGCCAAACGCGCTTGCAGATTCTAATTTTTATTTTCTTCCCATCTTCGGTCCACTCTACCGGTCCAAGTTGGAGGTGAAAAAGCGAAAAAGCCACCGAATTGCTTTCCGTTATTGTTTATGTGGAAGGACTGCAGGGGAGAATGTGGGTGGGAATGGTGAAGGGTTCAAATGCAAACGGCCACTTGGAAAAATCGCCCACTCGAAAGCGAGTGAAGGAGAGAGAGAGCGTGTTGGTAGGACTGCCTAAAAATCCTCCTAAAAAAAATGATTGCCTCTCTAAGGCAACGGTAAGGTGACACAGACGGGGGAAAACAGTGGGTTGGTCCAGATGTGTATGTTAGTGATTATTGCTTGCTCTCTTATGCTGCTAGAAAAACACACTCACACGACGTACATGGAACGCACACGCAGCAGCCACCAGAAAATGCATCTCCACTGCAAACGGGTCATCACCGATAGTGAAAGAGTAAGAAAATTGCAATAAAAAAGCATTTTCTCCCAACACTCCCTCATACACACACGGCCACACACACGCATCGGGAACGTGCCTAATGCCGTACGAGGCTTTCCCAGTTTGTGCGTCAATTTGGAACGGCCTATTCATCGTTCCGAGGGCGTAGGGAAATCGACTAAACTGAGATCCGCGAGAAAATGGGAAAACAGAAGATAAAAAACCACCACCAACGGGGGCAGGTTGGCAGGTTGTATGGCGCGTAATTTTCGGCGTACCAACTAGGGAAAAACTACCCACCGTACTGGGCTATCTTTCATTATTTCCCTGGGTGTGTATGCTTTTTTTTAACCAAGCGAATCCTAACTCTGACACACACATAGGAAGTTTCCAGAAGGCAACGAGGTAACGTACCCAATCGCGAGTTCGCGAGCCACCCAGGCAAGTTAAGAGCGCGTTTCGCGTTGGTGTGTATGTTGCTCGCTTATTTGTCCTTTTTTATGTTGCATGCTCACATTCCTTTTTCTTTCGCTTGGTGTCAGTCAGCCATTCGGTTTTTCTGTAGGTTTTTCTATTCGTTCTCAATTTCTTTTTTTCATTTTCATTTGGTTTTTTTTTCTCTTGTTTTGTTTTGTATGATTTTTTGTATTTTCTTGCTTGTTTTCTTTTTTTTGGGCAGTTTTTTCTCCTTTTTTCTGTATTTTTTTCTCGCTCTCCACTCTACGTTTAACTTTGCACTTTTTGGGTGATCGGAAAACGAAAATATAGAAAAATTTCCTACACCACCTTTCTATGACTTTTTCCCCATTTGGATCGCCCCCCCCCCCCCCCCCCCCTAACACCCCCTAAACCTTTTTCCATCCAATACTGGGGAAAAAAATCATGCACCCACACACACACGCTTGCTCGCGGAAAAGCTCACTGCAAACGGACCGCATCTAGTGGCCTTCTACTAGACAGGGGTTGCACTAGTAGAGAAGGGGAAAATAGGGGATGAAAAATGTCGGGAAAATATGCAAACTCTCTCTCGCTCTCTCTCTCTCTCTCTCTCTATCTCATATTCCCCTTATCTTCATCCGCGAGTCACCCGCAATCGATCGCATTGGTCATCTTTTCCATCCCGAAAACGGGATCCAAGCCTTTCCCCTCTCCCTTCCTCTCTTTTTTTGTGTGTCCAGTGTGTCGCACCGTCGAACCTGTGTCGAACGACTTGGAAAGCCGAAGGGTTACGCAGGCAGGCGCGGACGGGAACGAAATTCTAACGTTCAAACACACCAATCACACACAAACACGCTCACACCATGTATGTTTTGTTGCTGCGATGTCCTGCAATGTCCTGCGACGCGAATGTCCAGCGGGACAGCTTTGCAGAAGTTCTCCCAGCGATTTTTTTCCCTACCATCGGGCGCACAATTTCTTGTTTTGCTTTCTTTTTTTTTTTTTTTTGACCAACGAGAGCTACGCGAGAATGCACACCCGGGTGGGGACATGGAAGCGGGGAACTGAGGGTCCAGAAAATACATAACAAACGCGCAGACTGCACAAATATATCAACACGCGAGAGAGTGGCGTAGCGGCCGTGGCGCGGATTTTTATTTTCCACCCTCAGGAAAAACCCCCCTGAAAAGCGGGGTGATGGTGCAAGGGGCCGGCAAAAGGGGTATCTACTCGATGCCGTCGACTTCTTTTTGTGGTGAGAAAATAAAACCGACGCAGCGTGTGTGTGTGTGTGCGATTTTCATTTTTCGTTTTCTCAGCTTCCAGTTACTTCCATGCTTTCCGTGTCCTTACGTGTTGTTGGGGGAAACGGAGGAGGTCCTACATGTTTTTTTTTTTTTTCGTTTCGAAGGTTGGTTTTTGAGTTGATTTTCTCCTTCTTTATGTGGTCCGCGGAATGTCCAAACTCGCCAAAAAATACCGATTCCGATCAACAACGAAGCATCCGGGAGCCACGCAAGGGAGTTCGCTCGTCGTCTCCCGCATGCGGTGGCGCGAATACGGAGCTGTGGGTGGTTGGGGCTAGTGTTTGGACGTACGCACACATATGCGAATGCCGGACCAGCAGTCGACACTGGTCCCCCCAACCCAAAGCCAAAGCTCCAATGGCAATGAGATGCGATTTAATTTTTTGCTCCTTTCTTGCACGTTGCAGAGCGTATTATATCCTTCAACTTGCTGCTACAGTAAATCAATTCAGGAAAGTCTTTGTGCATGAAGCTGTTTTATACATTTGGAACATTTTTAGTAATTCAAGAGGAAGGATATTTTGTTTAAATTTTATATTCTTCATCCATTTGGGCCTATTCTTCATCCATTTGTGACCAGACATCGGATTCACAGAAGCCTTTCTAGAAGCCAATCAGTTAGTAATAGTAATTTTCTCCATTTAATTCTGCTGTCGATGAATGGTTGATTGTATACAAGAAAGTTTGCTTATCAATAAAGTTAGAATATTTTTAAGTTAAAAAGTATACCAAAATGAAGCCTATTTGTCCTTAATTTTGGTCCAGAAGCTTCAAAACAAATCTTGATAGATGATTTGGCAAATGTATTAAATAATCTTTCCTGAACTGAGCTTGATTTATTTACCAATTAGCTTTATTTAAAATAAAGAGTTCTAATTCGTTTCATAAAAATGATGCCATTTCGTACAATAACAAAGAAAGTCTAGTTTCCAAGCAAATTACATTCCATTTCTTTTAATGATCATTTCCAAAATTTCCCTATAAATTGCATGCAATCTGTTACGAATGCTTCATGAATGCAGAACATGCGCAAGAACGCATACATGCTGTCGGTGCCCCATAAAACGCGATCAACCAACCTAAAACCAGCAGCAGTGAATGTGTATGATGTGCTCACTTTATCGTGCTCACCTATAACAGCTATGTATACTCTAAATTCAAACTGGCCAGCGACAAAAAAAAAACACACACACACACAATCCCCATAACGATGCAAACGATGTTACATTTTACAGGCGCGCACAAATTTCGAACGAAGATATTAATTCATGCAAAGCATCTACGCGCACCATAAGACCGAACCACGGGGAAAACGGGCAAAATGGACCAAAACAGGAAAATATGTACGTGGAAAAATAGCCAAATCCCGCTACGCCCAATCCAATCAAACTCGCGCATTGCCCGTGACGGGAAGGGGTTGGGTGGCATTGGCGTCCTAAAAAAAAGTCTTATTTTAGGATCGCATTTCTAAAAAATTGCCCACAGAAAAAAGAATGTGCCAAACTTCCAGCACGATTGCCCAGCACGGTACCATCTAAGCTGCCATCAATATTCGCGAACAGACACACACACACACCCTCACGGTGCAGCTTCCGCACGGTGGAAAACAACTTCTAAGCCACCACATCGTCTCCCCTTTTGTGGGGCTTGGTAACTGCAGTACGGGAAAATTTGATAACGGCTGCAATATTTTGTCCGAATCACACCTTTGCAGGCGTGAAATATGGACACGACGCCGAAGGACACACATGCGAGAATGAAGCAACAAAAAAAAAGCCTTTTGCATGGTGAGTGTAGGAAAATCGAATGAAAATCTGTCTAGCGGGCAAAGGGCGGTTGAAGGTGGAGATGGTTGGAAACAAAAATAAAAGTCCGAAATAATATACACACAAGTGAGCAAAGTTTTCCTCGCTCGGAAGCTTACTGACCGAAGGTGAATCAGGACCAGGGAGCAGCCGAGCAGGGGAAAAGAAATTATGGAAAAAAATGGAATTACGATCCAGCTGCTCACTATCGGCCCTTACATCCCCTTCCTCATCTTGCGCCATCTTTCAGCTGACATAAAGTAACGCGCAAACCAACCAACAAACAAACAAATAAACAAGGAAAAAATCGCACCAGCAAGGCAGATATAAATTAAAACCCCATCGCGCATAACTCTCTTTGCGCGAAGGAAGCTAAACCACCCACGTGGCCCTGGACCAGAAGCAGTCCGTGCTAGTTTTGTGGAATTTTTCTCGCACACAACACACAAAAGCATCACCCCAAAAAACACACCGGCCGTGTGTATGGGAAATGAAAAATGCGATTGCGAAGAATCGATGTGGCGCGTGGAATGAGCCACACAGAACCATAAGAGTCTGATGATATTATTATTTTTTCTCTCGTTATTATTTGCACACACACACAGAGGTGGGAGGTTTTTTTTTGGGGACCCACCCATCGTGCCAGTCCCGAAGACTCCTATCCCACATGAAACGGTGTGAGAAATCGTGCTCCATCCATATTGCATTTTACAACATCGTTCCTATCGAGGCTAAGTCGTTTTCGCGAGGGCATGATGAAGTGCATGCGGTGGTGTGAGGATGATATGATTTGCTATGCACCCCCCTTCTCACACACACCTATGGAAGGCACCTGACTATTTCACCCTCTTTGAGAAGGGAGTTTGATGGTCGCGTGGAAGTTCGCGCAAACGCTTCAATTCTGTAACGTGTGTCTGCGTTTTTCATTTCAAAAACTGTCCTCACACACGCAGCAGACGGGCGAAGCGTTTAAGCAAAAGAATACCAACCAACAACAACACACACCCGTACACCCTGTAAAAAGGAAAATTGCAACAACAAAAAAAGTCGTCGTAATAAAGCATTAGCATTGCGCACATTATAAACAACGGGGCAAGCAGGAGACAGGGCGAACGAGGTGACCATTCCGGCACCCTTGATGGAATGAAAAAGTCAAATTCATCCTCTTTTTCCAACCTCACCTTGCCACCCTTGGGGTGGGTGGGACGTGTCCTGTCAACGGGTTGTGTGTGTATTTTTTTTTCTTCTCCCTTTTATCGTCTTCGTCTGTCCACTTTGGTCCTCCACAGAAACAGCACATATTGGATTGAGTTTTCTCCTCGTTTTGTGTGTGTGTGTGTGCTCGGTGGAAGGCGAGTGGTAAAAAGGAAGGAAGGAAAGGAGGGAGTCTATTTCGCGACAACGATGTCCGCGATGTCCGTCCAACATCTGGTCATTTGCAAAGGCTGCTGCTGGGCTGGGTCCGTCTAACCCATCAGCGTCTATCGTCGTTCGGGACCGTCTATCGAACGGAACGGAGCGACCAAACGCGCCATCGCATCAGCTTGGAAAGGTAAATCGCGTCCTCGTTCGCGCCCTGTTTTCGCAATGGGGCAAGGGAATATGGCCATACATACAAATATATATTTTTTTGTTCTTCTTAACCCTTAAGTGATGTGTCGATTGAAACATTCAATCAGTTAAAATGGATTTCTCTACTGCTCGATTAATTTGTGGATTGATTTAAGTCGTTGAAAGCTCCACAATGTCCTGCTCCAAATTTTGTTGCCGGGCTCTATGAGGACTTCAGTTGAAAAACTAAAATCTTGAGGCCAGAGTCTGTAAAATGTCCACATAATCCTATGAAATCCGATACAGGTTCCTAGCATTCCGAAGCGTTTGGTATGAGAAATACCTTATTGGATAAATATTTTAAAGAATAAATATACTACAAACTTATAAAAATCAATTGCACAAAGCTAAAAAAGTTCGATAGTTCTACTTTAATTCGATAAGCTTCCCCAGCATGTTTAAAAAAAAGGACCTCCATTTGTATTTCTACTCACAACTTCCATATGCCTAAGCATTCTCCAACATTTGGCGCGTCCGTTAAAGGGTTAATTTACTCATTTGAATTTTTCCTGCACAAGCAAAATGATTATTCTTCCCTCCCCGGCACTATAATGTATGACAATCTTTGCTTTTTTCTCCTGTTTTTTTATTTTCTCCTCTACTTTCCCCATGGCTCAACTATACCGTTTTTGCATAAAACTCTCCTTCTAGTGGTACGTCGTCCCGTCGCAATTGCCTTCAGTGTACGCGCGTAATTTCGCGCGTTCAGTGTTCTACCCACTGTTTGCCCTCCGAATCCCCGAGCCGACAAACCATACGAACATACACTGCAAAGTACGGTGAAGACCTAGGAGCCCGGGTTCGACTTTATTGTTGATCGTAATCAACATCAACATCGACTCATCTCCTCGTTCGTGTTCTAGCTTGTGGCGAGCTTCACTTCACAGGCTGTGGTACGAGTGACGAGGGAGCTGGGGGACAAAGCAAAAAAAAGTGGAGAAAATAAAAATCTACACACAACGCCCGCACACACACACATATATATTGGAAGAGAGACGTATGGTAACTGAATTTAAAACACCCACGCCTTATATCATTATGGCGATTATTATGCGACTGGATAAGGGTGCACGATGAGGCGGACAGGTGCGATGGTGATGGTAGCGAAAGGGTTCTTTCCCTATATCTACTACTCTCTTTCTTCCTCTCACCCACTCTCCTTTTCTCACTCTATTTCATGCGCTGATCTTTTCGAAGCTTACCTCATTTCCTAGCCATGGATGGACACAGTCCATCCGGGTTAGTGGGTGGTGGAGTAGGTGGACATTAGAGGAAAGGGAAGGGAGAAAATCGCGTCCCCTCATCGTTCATCAATATACCGCCGATAGGTATAAGGGCAGTGCAGGTTTCTTCCCCTCCCTTTCGAACCACCCTCCCCAACACCAGGCCGAAAAGGCAGGGACAACGATCCAGAACGAAAATCGTCAGAGCATACTGCGAGTAATCATGATTCCTGACTCACACTAAAGACAGCTCTCTCTTCGTAGAGGTGGGTGGGGACTCTAGGGGTGGTGTTACACGTACGCGCAAAAAAGTACCTTTATCTTTCTCTCTCGCTCTCTCTCGCTCTCTCTCTAGCGCGTTCTCTTTCACTCTGAGGGTTGTTTGAATTTCTCGCCATCCCGACGATAATCATATTTCTCTAGGCGCTTGCTAGGTTCGAAAATATTTTACACAAACATGCACACACACACGCACATGTCCACCCCTTGAAGGCAATCACCGTCATCCATGTGCCACCCCTCCTCCTGTCTGCCTCTTGCTCGCATATTACATCGGCAACTTATCGATGTTTTGCAATCCGAGCGATGCATCTAGGCAGGCCTCGGTTGCTTGGTCGTCCTTGTTTTTTTGTTCGCTTTCCTGCTTATATCCTTGCAATAGAAACCATGCAACCAGAGTCGAGAGTTGAGTCCCCAGTAGCTGTAGCGGCTTAAGTTCATGTATTTCACCCCCTGTTTTCTCGGTTCCGTGAAGCTACTACTACGTGAAACGAAAGAAAAAGTGGTATGGAGAGCGGGAAAAAAAGATTATCGCAAATTTGCAAAAAAAAAAATGGGAGCAAAATTATCCCCATATTCACACTAACATACACAAACGTCCAGAGAGACACATAGATAGGGAAAAAGGGTGAGAAAAGGGGTGAGACGCACCGGAGACTTAATAATGCTGCCGCTGGACATAGCTCTCGAGTCGTTCGTTCACTTCAACTGGCCCAGGTCCGGTCGGTCGATCCGGGGGCCCCCAGTTCGTTCATTAATTTGGTGAAATAATTAAAATAGATTGGACCATCGTCATCCGAGCATTCGCGTGTGGTGGGTACAGTGTTGCAGGAGGAGAAACCCACCGGATGGAGGCTTTTGGGGTTGGAGGACGCGTTGAAGTTAAAAATCAACTCATCACTAACTAAGGTCGATAAACATGTGCTTCATGCTGGAATATGCTTTTTTCTTCTTTCGTTCATTTTTTCCTAACAGAGCAGAGACATAACAGGGTGTGTGTGAGTGTGTGTGTGTGTGTGCATGTCAATAATATTATCGCTTCGAACCCGGCACCAACCATTTGGTCCATTTTTCCCTCACTGCAAATGAGTGTTTGCCCGCTGACGTTTGATTGCAGATTTTCCTTCATTTCCACACATCACCAGCCTGATGGTGCTGGTGGATCCAATTCTGTTATGCCTTCGGGGTAAAATTTGGCACCCGGCCTTTCGGTGTTAACCAAATATGGCACTTTGTGTACGTTTTTGGGGTGTAGTTTTTTTCTTTGTTTACCCTTCTCTTATTCATATTCGTTGTCTCGTTGATGTAATAATATTTCCTAAAATAAATAACGAAGCCTGGGAACTATTGAGTTAGATTTTAAATTTATTTTAATCCCAAAATTTATTATTTTTTATTCCACCAATGCTTGTTAGCTTTATTGTAAGAAATAAGGGCTTCACAGAAATAATTTTCACATCCCAACTATTATAAGCTTCCTCTTTTGAGGTTCGTTTTTAATTCAAATCACTGAAGAACTCCACCTTTTTTTTGGTGCTGCAATTATCTTCTCTCTATTGCAAAAATATTTAGTCCCGCCTTCATCCGCGCAAGTCGCAAATCAGAGACACGTGTCAAGTCAAGTGATTTTTTTTTCTCGCTCACCACGCAGTAGTGTACATTATGTGTCGTAGTCGAAATTTTGTCGAATAAATAAGAACTCCGCAGCAATGATTTAATGTCTAATTTACTTTTCTTCGAAGAAAATTCATCTTAAACGCTTTTATATTCATTCTTAATTTGACACGAAACCCAATTAGTTACATACTTTTGATAGTTTTTGCAAATTTTTACTAAAAAAAAGGCGTTTTATCGAGGTAAAATCACTATCTTTTTTCACTTTTTCTATTCCACAGAATAGAAGACGAAGTGATCACTGTAGCCGGTCGAACAGTCCATTCCTGAACCCGACCTCAACCGAGCTAGACGGCCGGTGTAGTAACAGCAGTAACAAACAGACCGGAATCCTGCGTACCGCTCAGGACAAGATGTCACCACTCTCGATGCCCACCGGTCCGAGCGCGACCTCGACGACAGCAGCAGCCGCCGCCGCTGCCGTCGCTGCTGCCCAAGTACACCTTAATGGAACTAGTGAGTACATATCGAACGCCATCACCCCTTGCTGCAGCAAAACTGGAGCAAAGGTTAAGCTAACACCCCGCCGGGCATGTTTTCTTCCAGTGCAAGACATGTTAAATCTACAGAAACTGCAAAGCTTAGCACAGCTAACGGGAGCGAGCGTGTTAGGCCCGAGCCTGGGACTCCCGACGTCCCCTTTGCTGGGGAATTCACCACTCAACCTGAGCCTGTCGGGTCAAAATCACAGCCCACAGGTATTGGGGCTAGGACCGGCGGCACCGATTGCTGCGGCCGCACCTCAGATGCCACAGCTGCTGCTGGCGTCGGGACAAATTATGCAAGGAATCCAAGGTGCCCAGCTGCTCATACCGACGTCTCAAGGTAAGCTTTTTTTTCCCCCATACGAGACACTTCAAACAAATGGGACATTTTGGTAAAGGAAAGTGTCTCTTTGACCAGGAATTGCTACCCAAACGATCCTCACGATCCCGGTCGGACAGCAGGTGATATCGAACATGAGCAGTGAGGCGCTGCTGCAGTCGTTGAACTTTAACAATTCCCTCAACGAAACCCTTAGCACACAGGCGGCTCAAGCGGCCGCGGCTGCTGCTGCTGCTGCTGCCAGTGGCGGTCTGTTTGCGACTCCCCGTGATGCAACGGGATCCTCCAGCTCGGGGTTACTTTCGACGCAACTGCTCGCATCGGCTGGGGGACACTCCCTGCAGCAATCCCAGCAACATTCCCCCAAAGGTTTGCACTACGCCAACCACCACCACCACCATCACCATCACCTTGGGGATGTGAAGTTTAAGCCAAACTCCACCTCGTCTTCGTCGGCCACCTCAGCGTCCGGTTCGAGCTGCTTACCTTCGGTGCACGATAGTCACCGACAAGCCGGTCACTCCCTGTCGTCCTCTACCGCCTCTAACTCTCTTGGACATGCGACGGGTGGTCGCATGACGCCCGACATTCATCGGACGAAGCTACAACCGGGTGACTCTCCGAAACGGATCTCACTGGCCACGTCTTCTCCGCCCGTGTCTGCCACGCTCAGCCGGCCCGCTAGTTATGCTTCCTGTTCGTCCTCACCTTACGAGAAATCGATGCCGCTAAAGCGAACACTTTCCCCTCCGGCCACCCTCAACTGTACCACTCCGAGCAGTAGTAGTGGCCACTCTAGCAATGGACATTTGCAGGTTAACGTGCACGGCAGTGCCATCAGTGCAACAAGCCCTCGGTCTCCGTCGGACAGTGCAATCAACAGGTAAGTGTGCCTTTCAGGCAAAATAATCGCCCTTCTCAACCGTGTGTTTGTGTTTCTTGTCAGACTTGGTCTACCGAGTGGCAGTGATCTGATCACCTCCAAATCGAAACTATCGCCTGCCGGATCATCCAACTCCGGTCTAGCTTTACCGAAGGAACAATCCTCAACCCATCCCCACTCGTCCCTCTCACCGCTTCACCATCAATCTTCCTCCGGACCATCTGCGCCCGGGTCGACCGGTAGACCCGGATCGTGTGATCTGGAGTTGATAGAGCAACATCAGCACCAGCAACAGCATCACCGAGCACCATCGGTGGACGAACTGGACCTAGACAAACCATCCACCGTCGGCAGCAGCAGTAGTACGGCAGTGCATCCGTTGCAGAAACGACCACATCACAGTGCAACCAGCACGCCACCGCCCAAACTGAGTCCGGCGGGGTCCGCCGGCAGATTATCGCACAGCGACGATGACGACGATGACGCCTCGAACCACGAGTTTCTGGAAGAGCATCCAAGTAAGCCAAAGGTTTAGTTCTTCTGATTTTAGCCGTCTTTCTTTCACTCTATACACCCCACAATGCAGTTTTATTATTTAAAATGTGTTACGGTGACGTTCAATTGGCCCCGAATGCTCCTGTATCTGTTCTCAATCAATCATAATCAGATGGTGCGGACAGCTTCAACCGACGTCATCAAAGTGAACTTTTTTTCGAGTCAATCTCGATCCCGGTTTTCTCATTATTGTCCACAATCCACACCACGTTACTACGTACAGTCGGGTTGTGTTCAGCATTAAGTGCAAGATTTAGGCTTTCTTTGTGCCTTAAAAACAAACCCCAGATACCCTCATGCACCGGGGAGGCGGACCGATCCGAAGCACATGTCATTTCGTGTTCAATTCTCCACGGCGCAGCTTCTGTTTTTCTCGTCCGCCCTGCGTTCACAGCCCCGTAGACCGGCTTCTTCGAGTCAATTAATTTGACATTCTTTATTAACGCTTAATTTACGCTAAACATTTCCCTTAATGTGCTTTATTAGTCGCGTTCCTGGTACTTTCGGGCGGCGATCGACACAAGCACACACACGCCAACCGGGTCGGGTCGCTCCGGCGGTCTTTTACATTATACATGATTGTAGAACATTTGCGGTTGGCCACATCATCACCGTGTTGCACAGGGATGGTGGACATTAACGGTCGCGCCATTGTGCGGTGGCTGGAGGTCTGGAGTGCTTCCTGCCTGGTCATCTTCTTGCCAATAACGCGTGTGTTCAATAATAATATCTCTTCGGGCCCGGCTTGTTTGCCCCAGTTCACAGCCTCCACGGCGAGTCGTCCCAAGTCCATGTGCTATATTGGTTTAATTTTCTTTCCCTTTCTTCCATTCCGTCTCTCTCTCTCTCTCTCTTCTACTCTCCGCTTTCGTGTGGCCTATAGATGAGTTAACAATCAATCAAACTAATTGCAACGTGGTGGACGGTATCGATCTGGACGACATCAAGGAGTTCGCCAAGGCGTTCAAACTGCGGCGACTGTCGCTCGGACTCACGCAAACCCAGGTCGGTCAGGCGCTGTCCGTTACCGAGGGTCCCGCCTACAGCCAGAGTGCCATTTGCAGGTAATTCACTGTTCATTTGTAAGCCAAAGCATAGAAAACCATCCTTTTTTCTGAGCTTTAAAACAAAATAATTGGGAATTTGTGGATATAAAAATTAACATTTACAGTAAAGTTATAAAAATGAAAATTTCTTCTATAGTTAAATGAACGTTTGCTCACAAGACAATCAAGAAATGTATTAAGAAAAATTCAAATCAAAATTAGTACCCTCCGATAACCAAACCCAGAATGTTTCCAACCGAAATGATGCTCTTTGACACACACGTCGTTGCCAGGACATTGGTTCGTTTCGCGCCATTGCGTTCGGACAAAGATCAGACCAGAAGCAGGCCCCTCTTGGCTCTTGGCAACGCACTACCATTTCCGTTTCCGTGTACTTATCGTTTGTTTCTTCTTTCCATTGTTTCTTCCTTTTTCTTGGGTTTTCCTTTTCGTTTTTGGGTTTGCTACAACAAAACATAAAAATTAAAAAACCACACACTATCAAACAATATGTTGATGATGATGATGATGTTATCAAATCCTGCCCACAACAACAACGCTCCGAATGCGCTCCGGACACACATACACACATCTACACACACACACACAATTACGGACACGCATAACAAAACTCCAGCGCACTCGCCGCCCAGATGTATTGTGCAGCGCAACTTTCATCGCAGCAGCAGCAAATGTATGTATGAATTGAGACTCTAAACTATAGTAGCAATATTTTGTTGTTCCGTTTTTTTCACTTTATTTATTGTACATTATAAACTGTTGCTTCTTGCTTGTTCACCCACTTTTTGTTCGCTTCAATGGGCCTCTGATTTCCAAACTGTGCTCTAGTGCGACTTTTTTCTAGATGTAGTTTAAGCATGTTAGCTAACAATTAATGGCGTTACACACTAACACACGTACCCAAGCACAAAACTTGTAAGGTAAGAGATGCAAGAGGCCCCCTTGAAGGTCCCCCCAATTCCCCAATCGAAGCATTCCATACGTTTTAAACGAACGAAATTAAAAACCATTAACATTTTAATGAGCGTAAATCAAACCGATACAAAGGGGGTTTAATTTTAGACCATCAATCGTCAATCGAGAACACTGTCCTTCTGGGATTGTTAAGCAATTCGTTAAGTGTGCGAGGCAAACCGTAAACGGAAAAGAACTCTTTCCCACAGCGACACAGTTCCATTCTTTCGTGCTTGTTTTTGCTCCAGTAGTAGTAGTGTCTCGTAGCTTTAGGTTTTGTGAACGTTTTAACACTTTTTCTCTTCGTATTTTTACTTTCTAATCAAAGGTAAGCTTTTACGCTTTATTTTGTTTTATTTTTCCTTTTTTTTTGTTTTCTTTTTTTTGTTTTGTTTTGTTTTGATTAACCAGAACAGTCTTTCGTTTTTAGTTTTTTCTTTTTCTTACTTTAATTTCTTTCGCTTTTACAACTTTATTTTTTCTCTTTATGTATGTTTTCATGTTTGTGTATTGCTTGGTTTGATTTTAAAATTCACTCACACCAGTAACAAAAAATAAGGCAAAATAAAATTTTGATCAATGTCCTGGCAATCTTTTGTACCTTTTCTTCCTCTACTCTAATGTTCCTCTCCCGTTCTTCCTTCTCATTTTTCCCTCTCCTATTTGCTCCATTGTCACGATTCTTCATTGGCTTTAGAGTATAACACTAGGGCTATAATACTGTGTACGGTTATGGTATGTTATTGTTTTGTTTGATTTTCTACTTAAATTTCGTTTTCTATATTTAAATCTTATTTTTACTCTTATTTTCCTTCTTTTCTCTTCATCCACACACACACACTCACACATGCACCACACAAATCTACACACTCACACCACCCTACAACCCAACCATCCGCGGGCAGGTTTGAAAAGTTAGACATTACTCCCAAAAGCGCACAAAAAATTAAGCCCGTGCTCGAGCGCTGGATGAAGGAGGCGGAAGAAAGGTAAGACAACAAACTGTTTGGATGCAATTTTGCTAGCCAGTGGGTAGTGTTGCGCCTGCACTCAAATGCCTACACGTGGTGTGCACCCCCTAGCACTTACCTAGAAGATCGTTCATCTGTTTTAATGCACGCGTTTTGCTGCTTTTTAATTGCCAAATTTCGCTCTTTCGCTTCCCGATTGTAAAACCCGTTCAGTCATTCGTCTAGGTACAAATCGGGCCAAAACCACGTGCCAGACTTTATCGGTGTGGAACCGTCCAAGAAGCGGAAACGAAGGACATCCTTTACACCACAAGCACTCGAGCTGCTGAACGGTCACTTTGAACGGAACACACATCCCTCCGGTAGGAACACAGAAAAGTCCTCACAGCCCCCCTTCAGCCACACCCACTAAAGGTCGATCTATTTTTAGGAACTGAAATAACCGGCCTAGCCCATCAGCTCGGCTACGAGCGGGAAGTTATACGCATCTGGTTCTGCAACAAACGCCAAGCGCTCAAGAACACCGTGCGTATGATGTCCAAGAGCTTCAAGATGGAAAATACTTAAACCGTCAGCATCTAGTTCGGTGTAGCCAGAAGGGCGGGAACGAACGATCGCGAGTTCAATCGCGAACCCGTAGCCATATAAACGTAAGGTGCCATTCCGATATTGAATATGTACACATATGTAGGATACGTAGCATGATACTAGGATGTACGATGTAATTTGTGGAGATTTCAGCAGGAAAGATTTTATTTTTTTCATTTGTTTCTTTCTCTTCTCGACGACCCCCTAACCCTGACAAATAGTAGCATTGCTTCGGAACGAATATGTTGGGGATGAAAAAAGGCTTGTTTAATTCTTCGGAAAGTTAAGAAGACGTCTCCATATTCCCTGTTGCTAGCACTCCACATGTTTCTTTCAATAGGCACCTCAAAATAGAGTTCGGTTAGCAAAAACCCTTTCATTTATTCTTATAATTGCTTCGCATCTTGTGTGAACTCGTGAAACCAAAGTTCCTAATCTTTATAGTAAGACAACCACAAGCACACACACAGACACAAGAATGAACTAGGCAAACAACCTATCCTTCTTCAACTCGTGCGTAAACCACATCCGATATCCGATCAAAATTATCATTGATGTAAAATAGCTCTTCTGGTCACACGTAAACGTAAATCGAACCATAGTCATTGTGAATGTGTAATAATTGTATTAAAAAAAAACCCCTGAGAAAGACGCACAGAATCTCCGGATCTGGAAAATTTTCAGAACATTTTGTGACTTATTTTCTATACCAGACCAGCTCCTCATCACCCCAAATATGCGTATTATTTTATGCCAGCAAGTTTTTTTGTTGATACAGTGTGAAAGAGACATTTATGTATGTAGACAGCAAGCAAGTGTTTATGGCCAAAATAGCCAACCCGCAGGAAATCTAGTACACGATAAACTCAAAGGCGAAGATATAAATGTATGGATTTATGTTGAAATTTAACGTTTGTCCACCCATGCAAACCCATTGCAAACTCATGTGAGGAAGAATCTATATCTGTTGGTAGCAAAAAAAAAAAAGAAAAACAAATGTGTCAAATAGAATAAAGGAACGAACTCCACAAAGAAGCATCAAAGAACACAAACAAAACAAAACAAACAGCACACCATAGAACGAGAAACAGAGCTATAAGCACCTTGTACTATTAAGATGAGAATTACACAAACACGCGCAGCAAGAAAGGAAAAGAAGGAATCTATTAACAATTTCAAAAAAAAACATCTAATCCGAAAGAATAAAACGTCAATGCATTTAATTCTACTGGAAAAGATTGAAGGAAATAAAGAAACAAGTAAAATCTCCCAGAGGCACACACGCACATATACAAACTCAAAGAGAGAAAGAGAGACAGCATACTACACAGCTCATTAGTATCCGTCGTGTCGTGTGTTGTCAAGGTAACGAGCAACAGGTGGGCAGTGTAATCCGTGTAAAAAAAAAACATACAACAACAGTCATTGGGCGGGTCGTCATATCAAGTCGAGCGTTATAATGTAATATTTAAGGTAAACCCTGTAAACCGAGAGTAAATAAGTAAAATCAACAACAACAAAAAAACCGACACAACTACTGAAAAATACATTTTGCAATGCAACATTTTGTAAATTTTTTGTGGTTTTTTTGTGGATGTAATGTAGCTTTAAAGAAGTGGATCCATTTCCGAAATTGTATTGTTGTAGTTTAAAACTCAAAACAAGGAACTATGTGATACGTTTTGCATACAAAACAGTTAAAAAACGTTATAATTTTTGAATGTAACCTATATTATAGCATGAGGCTGCATACAGCAATATTTCAAATGCGTTCGGCTGCGTCCACTGTTCACTGTACGCAGCCAAATATTTTTCTAAATTCAATTTCAGTTTATTTCTCATGTGAATCATTGTTTTATTATTTGTATCACGTTCTGAAGGGAAAATAAGGAACAATTTCGAGGAAAAAAGGAGTAAAAGAACACTTTAATACTGTTTCACAATTTCAACTGTCTTGCGGTTCTTGACTAACGACTTCAAAGTTCTTTTCCGAATCGATACGCTTCGCTCGATACTCCATAAGCTCTATCATACCATACCTGTAATTAAAGGAAAGAAAAATGGTTTATCATTGCATAGAAAACTCTTTTTTAAACCTATTCTTACCCCATTGCGCCAACAGTCATCATTCCCAGCACAAACAGCAGCTTGTGGAAGGTCGGGAAAAATGAGCTGGCTGAGTACATTATGACCGAACCGCACGCTTCCCATAAACGGAAATTGCTGAACGCAGCCTCTTCATTTCCCGGGAACAAAATACCGCTCAGAGCTGCAACGAGAAAAAGGAACCGAATCTCCTTTAGCAAACTTCCTCGTCAACACTATTTCAAACAGCTTTTCTTACAATTAATTTGAATCAACCAGACCCCGTCGGCCAAACCCCAACAGGCGACGATTATGGAATACTTGTAGTACTCGTCCGTCGGTGTCCAGAGGAGCATGAAGACGATTAGGGCTGCATGAAAGACGTACGTCACTAGAATTAGCAGCCGTCGGCCCAGATGCTTCGTGACGTACGGTGTACAGGCGGCAGCGACCGTATTCGCCAGCCCGAAGCTTATCATCGCGTAACCGATGTAACTGATGCCGAGCCCACAGGCGACAAACGACTGCAACGAATGGAAGATTGCGAGATTGCGCCATTATCATTGTGTCTGGTGGGAGTCAGATGCTGCGTAACTACTACCTTCGTAAAGTCGGCCGTGATAAACGCTTGTTCTATGCCGATGAACGACACAATGGGCAAAAGTAGTAACTGATACTTGTGACTAAGCTGCCGCAAGGTGATGACGAGTGTGTTCATACCGGACACATTATTTCTGGGACTTTTGCGAACCATATTGTACCTAAAACAGATGTCATGATGTCAGAAAAATTCGCACAAGAGAGGTTATTCGCCTTACCTTTTAAGGGAATCAACCCCTAAAGCGACCGAAATAGAAGCCGCCACCATGCACGCCAGGAAGATACCGGTCAGCCGGTTCACCTGCTCCGGTTCGGGCCGTTTCAGGTCGATTGCACTCTGCGCCTCTTGGTGAATCGGTGCAGCATAGTTTGCCCCACAGGTGACCGATATATTAACGCTCGATTCAATCGTTCCATTCACCAACGAGTCAGCCTCCCCGTAGGAAAGCACTGCAGAAAGAGAGCGGGAATTACTCGATCGGTAGATTTGGCTCAAGGCAATCACGGAGAGTACTAGCGTACGTACCGGTGAATGATATCAGATTACCCAGTACTTGTGCTAGCTGGTAGAACACGAAAAACAGACTGAAAAACTTCACGATCAAGTAGTCGGTGCGAACTTTCCGTCGGGTGGCAATACTAAAGGCTTCCGCTATGATCGAAAGGTAGGTACACTTGGCACACCAGAGTGGACCACCGCCGAACCCTACGGCCAAACCGCTGGGTATGAGTGTGCCAAATGAGGGATAAAACTGGGCCGCAATGTACGGCATGTAGGCAACGAAGGACACCACGATCGTCCACTTGCATCCCAGTAGCCTGTGGGAAGTAGTAGAATTTTCTTTTAAAAAACACTCCAAACATAGTCGCACTTTGCACACTTTAATCGCACCTTATCACCAACACCGGTAGAAACAGGTTGGACACAATTAGCGACCCATAGATACAGGCGAGCGTGTACGCCCCCAACGACCCATCACTGTGCAGCGAGCTCTGCAGATTCGACGTTCCATGGAACGCCGTAAAGTGGATCATGAACGCGATCCCGAGTACGGCAATATTCTTCACAATGCGCCATTTCTCCCGTGGACCTAGCTTTTCGATCGCCTCCAGCGCTACACTGTCCGTTGCCACACCTTCCTGCATTTCCTATCGGAACACAACACAGTAACAAACGTAAACAAAGCACGGTTTCAATCACGTCAATTAGCATCCAACCGGAGGCAGCGTAAAGATCACACTGAACTTCAAAGCTCTCCCTACTCGATGTCCGGGGTCTGTGCCGCGTACGTTATGCAACTGATTAAAACAGGTTTCTAAAACTTCTCGGCCGGTTTTGGGTCCAAACCCACAACGAGTGGGTACCTTTGGCACGAATCAGACTGGCGGGCTTTGCTGAAGCTGCTGCTACGACGGGACAAGGTCATGCCGGGTAGCTTGACTTTTACTAATCCGGTCGTACAATTTCGTGCGATATTCGTAGTCGCAGTATGTGAGAGCGGGAGGGTAAGTGGTAAGGGGATGATGAAGAATTTAAATGTATTCTAAAACAGGTAAATGTTCGGGAACTTGGTGTCGCGACTGAGCATACGATTGACTTAATTAGTCAGCTCAAGATCAATGGCAGCGTACAGAGCCAGGTTACTTCCTTGCGGTGTCGTTTAAGGTAGCACGAGAATGATTTCAATTTAATTACATTATTTGCATTAGTGTAAAGTGAGAACGTTCCCTTGAATGTCCCGTTAGGAATGACATGTTTAATGGATTTAATGCATTTTTTATGGTTTTTAATCACTCTTTTAGTAATTAAAACATTCATAAAGCATTTGTATTGTACAATGGATCAAAATAAATACTCCTTTCTTATCTGTTTAAAACCTTTAATTAAAAATAAAAGACAGCAACCCTTATTTACATCGCTAATAGCGCCCTCTTGTGATGGGAGTTCAAAGCAGTCCGTTTCCACCAAATATGCTGCAAGCCACGCCCATTTCGCAGCATAACCAATTGGTTGAAAACATACATATTGACATGTTTTATGTTCTTCACGACATACTTGTTATTTGTACAACTTATTGATTCTATCACTAATTTTCGTGAATTTTAAGACGCAGGAAAGCTCAAAAGGTCAATTAATTAATATTTTATTCATCACAAGAATAAGGGGTTGTACAGCAAAACATGTTAACCTATTTCATATTCAAGTAAAATGCCGGAACTCAACCTATTTCCAGTGATACAGCAGTAAAGCGTTGCTTAATATAGTCCTCGATACCTCCATGAATTATTGGGACTATTCTGAAACATTTCAAAAGAAACTAGAATTAGAATTAGAAGAATTATAAGGAATTCAGTAAAACCTACCCAAAGTCATGCCAAACCATTCCCGATCGTTCGACAGCTCAGCATCATTGCCACTGCCGTGTAACAACACCGATCGGATGTGGTGTCGAAAGCCGACGTTTGCAACAAAAAAAGCCAGGAAGCAGTAACTCCGGGAACGGCAAACTCCTTCCTTCTCCTCATCCGCATGCTTTACATCCATCCCGGAAACGGCCCGGAAAGCCTCAGGCACGTGCTCGGCCAAAACATTTCTCTTGTTTTGGCGTTATGACGCTTTGCGTGAATAATTCTGCATTAACCTTACCGCAGGAATTGTCCATACGCCGGCAGTGAGGGCGACAAGGCGAGAAGAGGTCGCCTTGGTAAGATTAATGTATCATTCTTGGCTGTCGGAAGGGATGACACAGGCGCCCTACCCATTGGCACGGATCAAAATATTACCAAATATTATCCACAGCAAATGTAAATGTAGTGCAAGTGGCCTTTCGAGGGTGGCTTATGAGTATGAGATTTGGTTCGCTGGTGGTTTTGGATGGTGCAAATGCCTCACTAATCCAACTGCAATTCCTTTCCAATTATTTTTGGATGATGATACACATTTATTATCGTTGGTAGTGACGGTGCTAACTTGGCAACATGAGTGTGGCTATTCGTTACGGAGATACAATTTGTCATGGGCTGGGATAGAGCAGCAGTAGAGATTTAAATTCTTATATTTCTCAACTCACATCTTATTTAATATCTCATTCTTTTAGTAGTGAAAAAATAATTCTAATAAAACTGATATTTCAAACATTAAACTGCCCACAAAAACATACTCAAAGTGTGATTCGATATGGTTGATCTACCAGAATTTATTGTACATACTGATCGAACCGTAAAGTGTTTCCTGGTGTGTCCCCTTCCCACTGACAATCCTTGCTTAAGTGCTAGGGTTAGTAAATTGACTATCGATTGCCTATCCATTATTGAGCTGTTCCTCCCAACGGCCAATAAGATTCGCTCTCGAACATTGGTCACTTTATGGACCTTCCAAAATCTTCACGACATTTCCGCTAGAGAGAGTCTCGGTCCTCTTCGGTAACATCTTCCACCTTCATTCCCTTGAATTGTAGGAAAATGTGTCTCCTAGCGTCCCTCTTGTAAACTCGTGTTAAAAAACCTGAACATATGGTGCATAATAAGACGACACTGCTCTTTTTGCTCGGACGCGAATCCCCCGGAGAAATCTCCGACGACTCCGACCCGGCAATATATAGCATTGCCACTGAGCCGTTAAGAATAACGGGGCGGGCGGAACCGGCTGGCTGACTGCAGCAACATCGGGCACAAATGTCACTGCGCCGTAAGAAATGTCAGCCCCGTGGTTCAGGATGCGCGCTGGCTCGCAACTATCGCCCGCTCGGTCGTATAAAAGGGCGCACTTGGCGCGGGCCGTCCTCAAAAACCCGCCAGCAATTGGATACTTCTCGTCGTTTTCGTCGTTCGCGATGATGCACGGGAAAACCAAGGGCTTCAGCAAACATTAGTTCAATTTTTGGTGCCATTTTGCAGAAGTGAATTCAATTTCCTTGCAAAAGGCTTCAGTTTTTAACAGAGCAACTTATTAAGCAATATAAGTAAGAAAGAAAATTAAACGAATAAAGAGAAAAATAATAAAGGTGATAGAATACGTTCTTAAAAGAAAGAGAAATAATTAAACATATAACAAAAAGGTTTCTCTTGAACAAAGCCACAACAAACCACAGAAGAAAACAACAGCTCATTCGACAACCAAATCTCCCACCAACAGGAGACTTGTTGTACTTTGATAATAACTTGTTTTGATGCAAATTTCCCATAAGTGCGGTAGTTTGAAGCATGCTAATCTCATTACACCTCCGAAAAGCCAGAATCCCATCGACCCTAATGGATTCATAAAAGTAGTCGAGTGTGCCAGATATCATCAACACCAAGCAGCAAGCCAATTCTAACCCCCCATTCACCGCCCAAGTCAGCATCACTTTACTCCTGTCGTTTCAATTAAGTGGCCGGGCCTTCTGCTTTGTAACAACAACAAATCTGCAATTGTGGTAATGTACTCTAACGCCTAAACAGATCCCAGAACCCTCCGCCGTATGCTAGCCGAGGTGAGGGCACACTTTACCCATTACAACTCTATCAGCGAGCGAGCCAGCCACCACTCAGCCACTCGGTGTGCCGGCCGGGAAGGAGATTGATCGTATCTGGTGTTTTCCCTCGGGGAAATGGGACTCACGTCCCAGACTGGGAAAGTGGGAAAGTAATTGAACAAGTGTGTCCCGATAGAATATGTGTGAGGGTACACAAGAAACAAGTGTCCCTCGGAAAAAAGGACTCGGCGCAGTACATTAGAACTCATTAGAAGAAGGCAAATTGAATTGTCGATGCACGGGTTCGAATGAAACAAATTTCTTTAGCCATATGGAATGCATCAAAATCCAGTTTTCCAAAGAAAAATAATTAAACAAAGACTCTTTTGTTTATTTTTTTTATAAAACGCGCAAGACGCTTAACTATTTCACATGTTTTATTAAGTGAATAATGGAAGAAAGAAAGCTCTCGTAACAACAAGCTCTAGGCAGACACCAAAACAGATCAGAAGCGACTTTCTTGTTGTACAGAAAAATATTGAAATAACATTGATTACAAAGCAGCAGCACAAATCAAAGTAACAGTAGGCGCTCTTTAGCTTTCTCTCTCTCGTGTTTTTCATTCGTTGTTTCGCTTAAACTTCATCATATTGTAGATCGAAGCAGCCTTGTAGTTGATCGGGCCATAGTTGTTCTCCTCCAGATCGGCGTAGATCACATCCTCCGGATACGCGATACCGTCCTGTGGATGAAGGATTCATTTGAACGGCATGTTTGCAGCACGGAATTTGTGGCCCGTCATTTTGTGTGGTGCAAATAGAATGGCACAAAAAAGAAAAAAAACACTCATCGGCATTCGGTTAGTGTTACGACAGCAAACGTCAGAGAGCGACGTCAGCAAACGTCAGTGTAGCAAAAGTAGTCGTGGTGGTAGTAGTAGTAGTAGTAGTAACAAGATGATCATCAATCGGAAGATACTAAAGCAGCGACGCAGAAATGTCAAATAGAAGGGCATTTTACTCGCTTAATACTTACCAATATAGAACCTTTTGGGTCATCTTATCAGTAAGTATCCGTTTTAGTGCTTTAAATTGCTTCTTTTAAGACGCCGTTTCGTTTTGTTTTTTTGTATATAAATTGCAAAATAAAAATTGTCAACTTTATTTCTCGGCAGCACTGTGTTGCGACTGTTCGGTAACCAAAGTTCGTTCGTCACCGACCATCTTCCGCCAATGTTTTTGCTCTGTCCTCACTGTTCACACGCGCGGTGTCTGCCTTATCGTTTTGCAATAAAAACAAATAATAAACCAAATTGCTTATCAATCTATACCGCTTGCCTTAACGTGTAACACCTTTGGATTTGAATTCTTCTCTTCCCCGAAGGTAAAAATGGTTTGACTTTTTTTTAAACGCTTTTGTTTTAATTAACATTTAAAGCTACTAAGTGCAGCACACGCCTTAAAAAATGTACGTATTGCTTTTGGCTGTAATCGTATCGTTCGCCTAAAATGGGAAAGAAAGGATGTCGAGACACAGAAGATTTAGTTAAAACATTAATCACACACTCGCATTTTGATTTTGAGCTATGGCACAGAGGTCAGAGTCAGTGGTCAGTGGTGTTGGCTAAAATTACAATTTTTATTCTGCAATTGTTGTATCGTGTTGCGCATGAATCAATCAACAAAACAATGGCCAAATGACAACGAAAAACCCAAGCGTTTGATATGAGAGCGACAAAACGGGACACATCCTTCTATCGACACACTTACCTCGGCGTTGCCTTGCCTTGGTCATGAGGAAAGTTTCTTTAGAGTAAGTTAGTACACTGTTTAGTATGTTAGTAAACAAACGTACGTACGTACGTACACCAACTTGCAAACAAAACCAAAGCGAAAAGGGAGGCCATTTTGAAGTCCAGAGAAGATGGTGATGGTTTTTGTTGTTTTATTTGATTGCAAATTTGTCATTATTACACATATTAACCGACTTTCTGTTAGTGGTAGTTATTATTGCTGTAGTACTCGTTGGCACGGGAGTTATGGGTTTAAAGGCTACGGTGCTAGTGTCGTACGGAAAGTGTGACGCCGCACGATGGCGATGCTGCTGTTGCTGTTGCTGCTCGTGTTCCTGTTGGTCGTAGTACTCGTTCTCGCTATCGTTCTCCTGAAGCATTCCGGTGTGATGGGAATGATGATGGTTATGGTTGAGTGTGTTGCTACTGCCGGTGCCGTTACCATTGCTCTGACCGCGCTGACTAACGCTGCCACGATAATCGCGCAACGTTTTCGAGCTGATCGAGTGCGACTTGATCTTGAGATCGCGCACCGTTGCCTCGACCGTTTGCGACGACTGGAAATTAAAGCTATGATGTTTCTGCAACGGCAGCTTGATGTGGCGCCGGCTGTTAGTGCTGCTGGAGGATGAAGACGAAGGGGTGGCGGTGCTGGGCGAGGAGGCGGCCAGCAGGGCAGGTGGTACGGGCGGCGCACCGGTCTTGCGGAGCAGCTGGTTAATCTTGGCCTGCTGCTCACGACTGTCCACCGGGAACAGTTCCCTCGGGATCACTATCCGCGTCTGGTGCTGCGTTATCTCCAGATAGTGATTATCGTGTGCCGCTGGGTACTGCCGACACAAAAGGGGGGGTTAGCGGGTTAGTGTAAAGCAAGCAACACAATGTTAGTGGCCACACTTACATCGTTGATGCCCCGGGGACCCTCCGAGCCCGATTCCGTGTCCGAGTGTAGCCGGAGCGACGATTCGTGTCCCTGACGATTGCCGAACGGAAGGTTCATGTAGATTGGATCCAGCCGGCTGCTACTACCCCCACCGTACGCTTTCAACCCGTGTCCACTTCCGGCGTGTGTCTTCGAAACGAGCGAATTGGTGGAAGCGTACTTCCGATGTCTTGGTGCTGGGATAGGCTTGATACAATCGTAATAACTGTTCGAGACGGCACTGTTCGAGCGGCTACTTCCACCCTTCCGACCCGGCTTCTTCAGACTGATCCGATACCGTTCCTGGTGAGGACCTTCAAGAATGAGCGGCTTGCCGGGTGGAACCGTAGGGAGTGGGGTGGGAATTGTGGCCTCATGGATCTGAATCGAATCGGTTAGGTTCTCGTACAGTGGTGTCACCGTTTCCAGATCTATCAACTTCTTCTCGGAGGACCGTTTCGTGGAACGTGTTCCACTGAGGGTGAAGCTGTGCGAGGACAGTGTGTCACTGTTGTCCAATGCGGCCATCTTTGCTTTACACGAATCGTCCAAACTCGGCGGCTCACCGATGGACGGGGGCTGCGGAAGTCCAGAGTGCTGGAGGGTAGGGTGTAGGGGAGCCGGCAAACCACCCTTCTGGCTATCTTTCTGATAGTTGATGTAATTGTACGGATGCGTTGGGAAGCAGGATGGGGTGAGTGTTTTGTTATGATGCTTCAGCGATGGCGCGAGGTTAGTTTTACACAGCATAGCCTGGTCGAGGGCGACGGAAGGCAAACACACGTACAAACGCACACGGAATGATAAGATATCACACGATACAAACGTTATAAAAATATCAACAATTAGATGCGATTCCACGATACGATTTCCTATTGCCTTGATCAGAGTGACTAAATTCATTGCCAAAATACTTTTAAATTCTAGTAAGGATCGTACAGTGGAATCCCAGCCACAAAATGTGTAGCTTCTTTATCAATCAAAACAAATCCACAACACATTTCGAGGTCAGTAAACAAAGCCAACATGTTTATACTTAAGCAATGGCACAGTTTCCAATTCCTACCTTCTTCGGCGGTGTTTGCAATCCATGGAACGGTAGGTTTTCATATTCTCCTGGTTCGATCTGGGATCCGCCAGCAGTCGATGATTCTCCAGTAACTGTCAGCGAAAGAAACAATCGGAACACAGCGAAACATTAGTGTTTGGTCTACACAAAAAAATCCATTAGCAGCACGGTTTTTAAGTGTTTCATATATCATCGTCGGTAGGTTCTCCAAAAATCCGGTGTAGTAAGCCGTCGGAGCGACTCCATCATCGAGTCACGAGAGTACGGGTAGGGCGCGATATCAAAAAACTAAAAAAGAAGCTAAAAATACAAACACACACACACACACGCAACCGGAAGGAAAGCAACATGTTTCAGCGATTGTTCCATACCTCCGCCTACAGCCGTACCAGCTTCCGGTACATTTGCATTTCCACCATCGACCCCCCGTGCCGCTGCTCCTGTCTCGGGGGCCGTAACGGACGCGCCGGCTGTTGGTAGTGTATGTGTTGGTGGTGTGTCGGTGGTGCTGCCGGCGGTGGTCGTGGTGTTGTTGTTGTCCGCAGCTGCTGCTGGGTTGGACGTGGAGGGGGGCGACGGGTCTTCGGTGGGTATGGTTTGAGGCTTTTTAACATACGTAATAACTGAACACGTAAATAAAAGAAACACATTCCAACAAGAAAGCAGGGCCGATTTCAGCAACAATAACAGGTATGTTTGAAAAAAGGTGAAAACCAGCATGAAAAGTTTGGTTTTTGATGAAAAGAAACATAAAAAAAACAGAAAGAAAAGCAAAAGCAAAAAAGCATGATGAAAACTTGCGCGAATAAAAACAAAACACATGAGATAAGAAGTGATAGCACACGAAACAAACAAACAAACGGAAGGAAAAGGAAACAAATGGAGAGGATAAATGATGTGGGAAAAATACATTTGTAAGGAGAAAAAAAGGAGCGCAGGATACACACAACAAAGGGAAAACATACAATCTCGCGCACACACACACACACAAACATACAAACAGAAGGAAAAAAAGATTAAAAATAAAAATTAAGCGACTGTACCATTGCTCGTGGAGATGCGCAACAAATCGATACTGTTACGTTTTTCGAAAAATCGTCGAATACGCCACCGGAGCGACTGATCGTAATGCCGGATGTTTTCGGAAGCATCCGTCTCCCGTTGCAGACACCTGAGGAAGTGGGGGTAGGTCAAAGAATAGTGGGATAAACAAGCAAACAAATGTTTCTTTTTTTCTCCCAACTCCAAAATCATGCCGACCCGAAACAGCGGGTGCTACCCACACCGGAACCAATATGGGTTACGATTTCCATTAACGGGACCACGGGACTCTAGCTACCAGAACTAACCAAGCTTAGTTCCATCACCAACGGGTCTTAATGTACATGAATTGATGTTTGTAAATAAATAATCAATGTAAGGCCTCCCAACCATTTAAAGTAAATGTACCTTCCACCCCATCTTTGCTTCTGCATTATAATGCTTGTAATTTAATTATTTACTTTAGTTCTTTGTTTTAACTGTTCTATCGTGGTTTAAACAGCTACTTTGTATTATTAACTATTCACTATCATAATCAGTTTGTTAGCTTTCGAAACAAACTGTGCCTAATTTATTCTCCCAAGTACAGATCTTACAGTTCCAACTCCAACGGTACGATCTTTAAAACCAAAATAAATAAGGAAATCAAAGAATGATAATATTACACATAATTTAGCACCAACAACTGTTCGACGGACTATGAATATTCTTAGCAAAGGAGTTTTGGATAATAGGACCTAGAGGGATTCCATGTGTTAGCTGGGTTTTTGTACTGTTAAGCGATGTTATGACTGCAGCGACGATTGACCCTCCAAGGCCTTTACGGTTAGCACCACATTCCCACACCAATCTGGCCATGCATAAGGCTATATGTACACGACGTAAGCAACTACCCAATCCGGAACGTATGACATCTTATCGACAACAAAATATTACTACAAACTACGCACCAAAAAACCAAGCCGCAATCGATTATCAAAAATACCATAAACATAGAAGCAAAACCAATGTAATACCAGTGTGTGAGTGAATGTGTGTCTTTGTTGAAATCCAATCCAATCTTACCTGCGATCTTTCATAAATGAGAATTCAGCATCTTCGATTTCTTCCATGTGCATAGAAGCTATTAGTGAGAAGGCGCGCGCGGGCACGTAAACGAGGTTTGAAAGTTTTAGTAAGAAAGAAGTTAACAAACATTTATAGAAAGAATTTTAAGTACAAAACCACATGAACAAGGGAAACCAAAGTGAGTGAGTGAGATAAAAAAAAAACACAAGAGCAAGAAACGAATGAAACAAACAGCAGAGAAGAAAGACAAACAGCAATAAACAAACGCTTTTGCTTATGTTTGATCAATGGTTTTTGGAAGGCAAACAACGCAAAATGGGCACAACGGAAATGAGAGGAAGGAAGGTTTGAAAATGTACAACAATTAAAGTGATGAAACGTAATACAGTACAGAGAGAGAATACGTGGACCGTCAAACGTGGGCCGTAGAGTTAATGGGAAACTGCTTACTGCTAACACTGACTATGGTAGAAATTTTTGGTTGATAGTGGTGAATAAAGCACAAAATGAGAATTACTAATCAAATACGACTGCTGCCAAACGGTGGTCAAAACATCGAGAACAAAAGGTTACATTGGGGAGGTCTAGGCACGGTTCAGACTTCAATCGACCAAAGCACTGTACACTTGGCACACGTGAAGTAAGCATTCTGTGCTAATGTTTTGCACCTCGTTTGTCTGATTTGTCTGATCCATGCACAAGAACGGATTCGCTGACCATTTGCTTGGAGTTTGATTTTCTTCGAGAAAATCCCTTCCTCCAAACATTGGCCTTTGATAGTGGTGAGTAGTAGTAAATTAGAAACAAAGCCCTAAGAAAACTGCAAATTTCGTACCAACGTAACAAAACCAGGGACAAAAACAATAAAACGGAAAGAAAAACCAAGCCGGTACTACCTGTTTACATTCGTTGCCGTTTGTGTTTCTGATTTGCTCTTTTTTTTCGATCATGATCTAACAATCTGTTCGCTTGTGCTGTGCATCTTCGTATACTTACACTTCTCCTGTCGTCGTTTCCTTCGGCAGATGCAAATGATTATGATGCAGACAAGGATGACCGCAAGCAGGAGGGCAGCCACCGCACCGATCAGAATGTACGGCGTAAGTACATCTCCCTTCAGCCACCAGGCAACATATCCTACAAACATAACACACCGTATAATGCTGTGTCCTTGTGCAGATCACCTCATCGCCATTCTGCATTGCCTACACCTACCTGCAACCTCAATCTCGCACGGTGTTCCCATCCCTACATTATTGCTTGCGACACACACGTAAATGCGCATCGCCGACACGGCATCGTCCAGCGTCAGATAGCTCTCGTAGGCGTCGCTCTTGATCCGATGGCTTTGCAGACTGTCGTTCGCATACTTGACGCTCCACTCAAACTCTGACTCGCGCGGACTGCCAGTAGCAACGCAGATCAGCACATCCTCGTCCTCGATCTCCTTCCGCATGATTTGACACGTAGGTTTATCTGTTTGGAGAGTGAACCGTCATCAGATAATCTTATCTTACGGGTCCGCTCGAACGCTTCACTTACAATGAATGTCGATGTATGCATCTGTTGAATGGTTTCCGTGCTTGTTGAACGCGGTACAGGTGTACTTGCCGGCATCGGAACGCCGCAAACCTTCGTCGACGATGAGTGCACTTCCCTTGGCAATGATCTCACCATTGCGAGCCCAGTAAAAGGCCGGTTCTGGATAGGCTCTCGAGGAGCAAACAATTTTCGGAGGTATCTTACCCTCCTCGACCGAGATGGTCGTGCTCGAAAGGCTCGTATTCTCGGGCGGATCTGCAAGAGCAAAGAATTTTGGTCATACATGCCACATAACAAGCGTTGACAATACTTACACTCAACTCCAAAATACGTTGTACTGCGGACGCCCGGTCCAGCAGAGTTATTCGTAGACACGCACGAATAGTTCGAGCTGTCCTTAATCCTATCCAATATTCCGTTCGGCCAGGCGGACATGTTAAAGTGCTGCAACAAAAACACCTCATATTGTTAAATCACACGTCTTGACCAACAAAAAGCCATGATCGACAGCTTACCAGCACAGAGTATGCACTCTCAAAGTCACCCGTCGCCGGTTCCGACGGTAGATACGTGTTGGTGATGTAGTACCGCTCATCACTCTCCTCAATTCCGATTCCATCCTTAAACCACGAGATTGTGCACGAAGGTACACACTCCACCCGGCACGAAAGCGACATGTTGGTGGTCGAAAAGAGGGCCCCCGTGTAGGGTTGCAGCTTCTGAATGAATGCCGGCGGTGCATGCACTTCCAAATTCACCTCCGCCGGATATCCTTCGCCACCTTCGTTGTACGCAAAGCACGAGAAAGTCGTGCGTGAATCCAGCCCAACCGGGTCCACCGTCCAGGAAGGTGTGACCACATCCAGCACCGGCTTTCCCCCACGCAACCAACGGTATCGACTAGCTGCCGGATTGCCTCGATCCTCGATCGAGCAGTTGAACGTCACACTGCGTCGTTTGATTGCAATGTACGGATAGTGCACCATGGACGCGTTGCCCGGTTCGTAGTAAATGTCCAGGGGATTTTCGTCGCTCACATCGCCCCAGCCAGCTGCATTGAAGCCCTCGCACGAGTAGTTTCCGATAAACTCTCGTCCAACGTTCTGCAGCAACATCTTACTCGGATCCACCTCGCAGAGGTTCTCATCCGTTCCGAGCGTTTCCTCCTCACACTCCGGCAGCTCCTTCAGGAACTCCCCATCCAGAAACCAACGCACCCTGGTCAGGAGCATTGGATTTCCATCCACAATATTGCACAGCAGCGTAATGTTCGCCTGATCATTCTCGATCACTGGCGCTTCTGGGTCCATCGTCAACATTACCGTCGGTTTATCTGCAACAAAAATTACACATTAGCAACATCCTCCCTTTCTGTGGCCACCCTTTTCCTCTAAAAAAACGTACATATAACATCAACATAAACTTCATTGTCAGACACATCGAACCCAATCGAGTTCGAAAGCTCGCAGGTGTAGGCACCGATATCGTGCCGCGTCGAGTTCTTTATCAGCAGTGCCGTCTGCTCAGGGTTGCCACCCTCGTAACGCACGCTGTTTAGCTTTATCTCCTGATTGTTCCGGTACCACTTGACGCTCTCGAGTGATGCCGGGTTCGCTTCGTAGTCGCAAAAGATAAGGAAATCTTGCGTCTCGTTCACGGTTATGTTTTCCGGCTTTACGGATACCACCGGCGGGTCTGTAGCGATGACGTAGAGGAACACAAACGGAACGGAACACGTGAGCACGAAATGGAATGAAAAATTCGATGGAATGAGCATTAGTGACAGTGTTTGTGTTGGCCTTCCGGAAACAGGAATCAGGATACTTACACATCACTTCCAGCGTGAGGGTGTCGTGCAGTGGCCGATCCATGTCCTCACGCATCACAATGTTATCGGCCTCACAGCGCATGGACGCACCGTTTTCGAAGCGCGTTGCAGTAAAGATCATTTGACTGATCGTTTCAAATGTTCCATCATTTTGAAGATACTGCAAGGCAGAAAGAAATAAACGAAGAAGTAAGAAAGCATTCACCAACCGCTAGAACCACTCAAGCACTCACTGTTTTAGTATTAATTGAAGTCATGTCACTGGATTCCTCCGTGATGAGCTTGGATGAATTGTACCAGGTCATATTAGCTGCTGGTCTTGCTCCGCTGACCTGCAATGAAACGGCACCCAGTTAGCAATCGCTGTCCGCAATTCTTATACCTTCTAATCATATTTACCTGACACTGAAGCAAAACCTTCGTCCCTTGAACCGTGTGATGTTCAACACCGGATAAGTTTATCTTTGTGGGTCGTACTGTTACAAGAGAAATGTCTCATTAGTGAACTGTGCACTTATTGCTTCCTTACTCACACGTACTCACCTTGCAAATCGATGTGAAACTGGTTGTCTACGGAGAGGCGAAGATCCTTCATCTCCACGCGACAGTTGTACGTAGCTCCCAGCTCCTGTCGGGACAGCGTAAGTGACAACGTCGACTTGACTGTGTACAGTCCGTTGTGTTCCTCCACAACCAAATTATCTGAAACAAGGACAGCAGCTGGTAAGCCTGTGGACAGTGAAGGGTTTGTTTCCCTGCTTACCTCGAACAACCCGACCAGATCGATGCCAACTTATCACAGGCTCCGGACGGGCCCCGTATACCTCGCACACGACCTGCAGGTCTTGTCCTTCGCGCATCGGTCCGATGTGGGAACCGTTTTTAATACTATTTCTATTGCCATCCTGCAGCGTGATAACCGATGGCACAGCTAAACAAAACAATGCGAGAAACCGAAAGAAAATGGTGAGATGGAATCATCTTCCAGCTGAAGTGTTGCAAAGCAAAACCCTACCGTAAACATTCAAAGCTACGCTGTAGGCGCCCGAGTTTTCACACAGCTCCGACGGTTCGAGAAACGTGGTCTCGCACAGATATGTATCTTCGTCCGCTATCTCAACGCTGCGGAAAATGAGCCGGCTCGTTTGCGCCTCGTGCGACAGCGAGAGCCGATCGTTGTAGCTGCCCTCGACTTTGGCCACCTCGCCATCACCGGACACGACCGCTATCCGTTCGGTTCCCTTGAACCATTTCAGCGAGTGCAGCTCGCCGCAGGTCGCTATATCGATCGGGCAGGCTAGTTCTACCTTGTCGCCTCTTAAAACGGATATTTTTTCATCTGTAAAAAGCCGGGAAGGAATGCATTATCAATATCATTTTCAAAAATTGGGACATTAAACTAACAACCGTGTGGGTGTGTGGGCTAACTGCTGTGAACCTATGGAACCGTTGGGAGGGTATGTTTATCAACTGAGCTTTTAAGTTCTCAGATAACGTAGTCAATCCGCCACAGGACACATATCTTTTATGGAGCAGCGAGACATATCTCGGCTAAAGTACTTAAGCAAATACTTCAGCGGCCGATGCCGCAGGGCAATAACCGAGTCTCGGACGTTCGTCTCGCAGGATCTTGCCTTAACGTCCTGCATAATAATATCACACGTCAAGTGGCACCCAGTAGCCAAACACACGCTAGCACGCTCTTCAAACGCGTCGTGAGGATATCAAAAATTATTCCACAGCCGACATTCGGTTCGGTAATGCGAACCCCCTGATAGTCTCCGCCAACCTGTCAACATTGTTGGCGATGGTTTCGCTTTCGTCAACGGTGCGGGTGCCAGGCACCTTGGAAAAAGGTGCCTACGGTAAGGTAAATTCATAGAACCAGCGCTCTAGCTGGGGTGGAAAAAACTTTGCGAAGCCCGAGAACGTGATTATGGCTCATTCTTTGCCTTCTCCCCTGCCGGCCACCAAACGCCAAACGGTGGTACACGGGAAATCTAATGGTAATAGCACACCCTCTGACGGACCTGTCAAGAGCACACTTCGTTGTTCTCACATCACCTCCAGCCAGCGTCGCAGGGCCAGCTGACATGTCCCGGGGACGATATCGGATCACGTACACACTCCTAGACAGGACCAAACAAAAACACTCACATCCTGTGCGAGCAACTTCGCCCACGGTACCGAATTTGACTACGAATAAAGCAAACTTCAGACCGAATGGGCCGGATAAGCCTAACGCCTGCCAGTGATTAAAGCCCTTTTCCGACATTCCTCCACAGCCCCACAGGAAGCGCTGGGAAACTTCAAAGCGGAAGCTTCACTTCTCCTCCTCCTCCTCCTCCTCCTCTCCATAGCCAGCTTCCACACATCGCCATCATCATTATCAGCAGCCCCATTCCAATGGGGAGGGTTGGGGACACAAAACAAAAGGGAAAGCTCCCACAATTTCGGTGGAAAGTATGTTTCCCCAATGGAATGGAAATGGTATGGGTGAGTATATATGTGCCCATTTCTAATTCTCATACCACCTTTTCGCTTGGGGCACAATTTATTAGCACACATATCTGCATTTCGTACGCGTGTGGCCAATTGTCACAAACAAATTCTCATGTGCTGAATACCTTCCTGGAACACGCCAGCCGGAAATCAATATGTGTGTATCTTCCGAGAAACGTTTGTTTGGTGTGCACTTGCAAGTGATCTTAATTCTGCTTGTTTTACTCATTAGCTTGCTCATACTCCCATTCTTCACGTTCACCTGGTGTAGTGGGTTGCTCCGGAAATCTTTACCGGCCAAATCGGAATCATACAAACGCTAGATTTAAGCTCCAGTGAAAAAAACAATGCAACGGTGGGATCTTTTCCAGCTTCAATCCCACCTACCTGAGGGTTGTTTTTTTTTTTCTCTTTTTGCTTGATGTACGAAACGACCACCTTCTCGTTAAGACGTGCTCGCGTTGGGTCACGCAAAAGCGTCGTCCAAGTTCCCACAGTTTCATTAGCATTAGCAACAAGCGGCAGCAGGAAGAGCCAGCCAGCGTCAAGCGTTTATGCTCCACTGATCACCGGGGCCCGGTTTTTCTTGTGTTGTTTCGGGCCTTACCCATGGTAACCCACCAATAGCAATAGCCAACTGGCTCGATTGCAGCTTGCAACACTTACGCTCGCACTACCACGTCCAGCGGATTGGACCCCTGACATTAGTTTTTCATGCTTCTGATGGCTGTTTTGTTTTTCGTCTCTCGTTTTCCACGACACCTTTTACTGCCACAGTTCAAATAATTAACTACCGGTCGTCGGTCGTCAGGTCCCGAAGCTGGCCCACCCTCGATTTGGTTTGCAACCAACGTTCAACAGCGGTTGAACTCGGATATAGGGAGCACACAGAAAGGTTCTCGTTGCAGGACTTGCTCGCCTAACTGGTCCCGTGTGGATTTCCTCTACCGTTCCCCGTTGGTGTAAACAGGTTGTAGCAACATACCGAACATAAAAAAAACCGAGGGTGAATAATGTGATGATCATAACTGTTCATTGCCCAACTGAGTGCTTTTTGATGAGAGGGGGAGTGGAATTATCATACAAACTTTCGCTGTCACATCTTTTTGGGAAGTATCACCTTCGTTTGAAATACTTTTTATTGCAATTGAGTTCTAATATTACATTGAAACACTCCATCAGAGTGAAATAACAAGTTACAAGGTAGATATAATTTGAAGGATCAAAGGACAGTCCTGGATGATTCTATAAAATAAATAAATATTTATAACGAGTACTTACCTTGACAAGATGTGTTGCTAATGTGCAGGAGTATCCATAAACTCAGTATAACAATACTATTCATATCTACCAACTATTCAAATTCAAATATTTAATCTATAACAAATAAATACATCTATGCGCGCGCGACTGCACCTTGCGCACACAAAACTATTGTTTCCGATCACACACACGCACGCACAAGCGCACTTTCACGCACACACGCACACACGACGATTAGATTAGAGCGAGTAGGGTAGTAGTAGATTATTGCTGTTGATGTTGCAGTTGTTGTACCAGTAGAAGTAGTAGTGGACCGTAACGGTAGTAGTAGTAGTTGCTGCTGCGCTCGTCGTGGTAATTGTAGCAGTAGTTTGTCATTCCTAAAAATAATCAGCCGAAAGCAGCAGTCGACCGTCCGGCTGCACATGGGCCGAAGCCGGAGTGTGTCGCGGAGATATGTCAGAAAATAAATAAATTATCGCAAATCGGTACTATAACGAGCACACCGAGACAAACGCACACGGTGTCGAATGACTGATGGGAAACGGTAGGGATGTTTTGATTTGGGACAGTGGAAAGTGGAAAACCAATCTCAAGGATAATGTGCCAATGAAGAGGTATTAGA
Organism: Anopheles maculipalpis; assembly: GCF_943734695.1. NCBI lineage: Eukaryota > Metazoa > Arthropoda > Insecta > Diptera > Culicidae > Anopheles > Anopheles maculipalpis. Next base: position 97,504,639 of record NC_064871.1, on the reverse strand, counting down.
TGATGAGATGGAGAGGGTGCGGGTGCAACCAGGGGTACATGACAAATCGAATGAAATAAATTCCGTTCCGAAAAGGATAATGTTCTGATGAATGCATTGCGCGAATGTGCTTCTCATGCCTTCTTCTACGCTCTCTCTCTCTCTCTCTCTCTCTCTCTCATCCTCACACTCTCTCTCTCTCTCACGATTTTCCATTCCGTTGCAGTGTGATTTTCCTTTCTCACATCTGACATCTGTGCGCTTTTCTCACTTTTTCCCTCACTCTCTCGCTCTCAAAACACTTCGAACACTGTATGCGCTCGTTTCGTTTGTGAACAAATTACAATTAAATGGTACGGTCACACACCAAAAATGAAAAACAAATCCCGAATCAAATGCTCGGACACAATTCCGTTTGAACTGCTCTCTTTGGCCGTCGGGAAAATCGGGAAAATTGTTCTCTCGCGAACTGTTGTGGGGGGCGGGGAGCAGGTGACGTACCGCATACGACTCTAGCGCCCAAGTCACACTGGCTCGCAATTTTCACCCAATTTTCCCTAACGACACACACGGATGACATACGCACATACACACACAAACGTACGGACACGCGAGGAAAACGGTTGGGAAATGTGTGTGTGTGTTTCTTCTTTTGCCCCTTTTTTCCACACCGTTAAAGCTGGATGAGCTTCGGATTCGAACTATTCGTTTGGTAGCGCCAGATGTGTTGTAGCTTCATGGTCACTGGAAAAATGTTTTTCCACACTGTTTTCTTTTTTGTACGACACGATAAACATTCGGTGCTGCTTTCAAGGACTTATCGGACTCCGAGTTCACGTCGCTTATCATCCTGTGTCACCTGCCACTAAACAACATTGCACCTGTCAAAACCACAATGTTTTGCTTCGACAGGAACGTCCCATAAGTCACCAGGGACGATGCCTCTCGTCAACCACCAACTCCAACTCGATCAAGAATCTGACCACACTTCCGCTCATGTGCGAACGATATCATATTTCCATTGGCCCACATCAGACAACTCTGGAGACTCGTTCGTTTTGTTCTGGCGATGGATGAAGGGCTCCATGTAGGAAACATGCAGGCAACCAACCTTTTTCCTGGACAGTTCCACCGTTCAACGTTGTGCGGGATCGTTGTTCGTTCGTGTTCTTCGTTCGCTGTTGAGCACCGATGGCCGTGTGGACAGTTGTGAGGTTTCTCGACACACTACGAGCAGGAGGCCACAAAACACCAGGAATTTCTTTGACCTTACACACACACACAAACATACAATTCACCCCCACACATACACACACACGGGGGTGAGTAATGAGCGTGAGAGAGCTAGAGGATTTGCTTAGGATTACGATCTCACCGTCTCATTCTCGATACATGTTTCTCTCAGTATAGAGTAGAATTAGACACTTGTTCTGGTGTTTCCTAGTGTTTTCATATACTCCCATTCATTTTTCCCTCTTTGTCGAGGACATCGCTACTAATCGTTGGACATTAGTGCGATCTACTAAGGCAAGCGTGGAGCAAGAAGACTATTTGTTGAGGGGACAAACAAGCGGAGACATGTAAATGACATCAACTAATATTCGCCTTGTATGTCGTCGGGTGACAGGTTCTCACCCGTTAGTGCTGATGGTAGAGTAGTTAGTGTGTTAGTAGAGGTTGTTGTTTTTCTTTCTCCGCGGCTCTAGATGTCACGGATTGACAACTTTATCTCTACCGTTCGCTACATACTTTTAACATTCCCAATGTACGAACGAGCCTTTCCGCTGTCGTTTACTTTTATTACCTTCTTCGGTATGCTCTGGTCACTGAACTGAACAAGAAATAGATACACCGCCGTTTCCCATTTCGAACGACAACAGAAATAGAAGATATCGAACGGTCTTCCAAATGTCATACGCGATCGACAAGAATTTGAGGACGACGCACGAGCCGTGCACGCACTAAGCCTCCCGTGCGTGGCCCGAAGCTGACCGGCCGGATGCTGGGATGCTATAATCCTAGCGCCTGTCTGGTAGTGGAATCGGAACTTCCCTCGCGTGGGTTCCAAACGAAGATTCTTCTCTGCTACACTTCCTTCTTGCCATTCATCCAAATGGCTCTACACACACACACACAAACACGCACTCCACACACCAGGTTATTTACCAGTTTACGGGATTGTCTAAATATAACAGCACGCACTCTACTACCCCCCCAACATACAAGAAAAAAAAACCCGTCCTTCACTCACGGTCTGGCAGGACCGTGTCCACCGGCTGCCGATGCAACATCGGCTTAGCTCATCGCCCGTTTCCGTTTGTTTTTTTGTCCACAGTCGCGCAAAAAGAAAATTTCTATTTATACTGTATGTCGCCAGCGGCTTGCCTCACCACGCTAAATCGGTTGATGAGTGTATTTTATTTCCCTCGCCTACTGGTTACTGCTTTTATTCGCAAGCATAGATCGAATTTACACACGCCGCTTCAGCTTATGCGTGTGTGCGTGTGTGTGTTTGTTTTAAACATGTCCTGCTTCGATCTCGCAATGTACGCGCGTGAAGCTAATTGAATTTTTCCGCGCGAGGAAATTGCACACCTTGAAGGCCGCTCGGTAGGTGCCCCACTGGCACAAAATACCTTCTCACTTTTAATAGTAAGCCAACGAAAATCCAAATCCAACGAAACGATTCCCTCTGCCCTGTTTCTGGAGAATGGAATATCCTCACATCCGCTTCAATCAGGTCAAATTTCCTTTCTTTCCCTTCGCGTGGTAACTGGATTTTCCGAAATGGAAATCACCTTTACTGGCGCTATCGCCCGGTACGTCAGGCAAAACCACACATTCCAGAACCCTGCCCGGGGGTAAAGAAATGCGGCCAGACGTCAGTGTGCTCCACAGTCTGCTCCAATTCGACAGAACGAAGATTTTTTGGCCAAAGATTTCGCACAGGTAAAAAGAGAGGAAAAACACCAACAAGAAGAACCATCCAGAAACATGGGGCGATAATGGGGGTGATGGAAATTTTGGTGGTGGGATGGTGTTGAGAATAAAATTCAGCATTTCCTCCAACTCACTACACTCTTAGTACTATACCACTAAATGCTTTCATTTCGCTTCATCACGCTTTCACTCGATCTCGCTCTCTTGCTCACTCGCTCTCTCTCTCTCTCTCGCGCGCGCTTTCGGTGGAAAACGCGCTCATTTTCCTCACTTAATCGTGCTCACTCTCAGCGGACACACATACACACACTCAGACGGGCTTTACGGTCTGGCCTGGTGGGTTGTGTTTGTGTGCATGGTGTTGTATGTCCTGCCGCGCTATGGGAGTACGAATTGAGATAAAATCAATTTTCAGCTCCCTATCTCCAAGATCTCCATGCTCGGTATTGATTTTATGAGCATCAAAAATTCACACACGACCACCTCACTTTGTGCTGCCTTTGGTATGGTGATTCGGATTCGCCCAAAGTCCTGCCATTGCTAGGACCTTGGCCATTTTCACTGTTGTATAACGGATAAGCAGCGTTATAGTTAGTTGAGATTAGTACAATTTTTACAGTCTCGAGAAAGGTAGAAAAACTTCACACATTCGCGCGCACACACAGACATCCACACTTAATGAATAATCCTTTTCGTTCGTAAAGGCTTTTCTACGCTGCGACACTTACTTTACACACAGAACATTCTTCGAGTGCAAATAGATATCGGAAAACGGTTAAAATAACTTGCACACACACACACACGTTGCTTTGCTTATCCTTCACGTTTCACCCCTTCACAACCAGTGAGTCTGACTTTCGGCAGACCCTCTCACAGTAATCCACCAGTAGCAGTAGTAGCAGCAGCAGCACCAGCAGTGTAGGCCGTCGCCCGCTGCATGTATATTTTACTTTCGTTTTAATCGACTGTTGAAAATAAACTGAAAACGCACGCACTAAAGGTCGGGTTTGGTCTGTCCGTTCGGATTCGGTTCTGTGACGGCTACCGTAGCGTGAACGTGAGAACGAGCGAGCGAGAGAAAGAGAACCCATGGACCGTGAGCATGGGGTACAAATAGAGGTGCAAGTTTGGAGAATAAAAGGGGAGAATGCTGTCCAAGGAAAATGCGAATAGGATAGGCGCGTGGAAAACCACGCTTCAATGAGCACACTGCATTTTCGCTCTTTTGTTCCCCGTTGTTGTTCGCTAGTGCACGACACTATGGGACGATCGAATGGAAAGGGGAGCATAATTTTAACATAAAACCAATGGTGAATCCAGCTTTTAGGAGGACTGCAGTGAGGATGATTCTATGCATGACGATAAGGACCCTTCAACAACAAGGCCTAGATCGTTACGATGCCTCTTAGGAGCAACTCTTAGTAGACTCATTGGATAGTAGAAAAACAGCTCAGGACTTATGGACAACAAGAATCCTGACGGTCACAAATTTCATGACAAAGAATGATCGTAAAATAAAATTAATTACATTATTTTCATCAAACTTCATGCTGCCCATAGTGAGCATAGTGCTGAGCAGTGCGTGAGCGTGAGATTGGATCTCTCTCACTCTCACATTATGCTCCCCTCATTTACAGGTGGCAGCGCGCGCAAGAACAACCGAAACGTTGCTTTTATTTTGTCTCATCGCTTGCTGTTGCTTCGCGTTGTTGTTTTTCGTATGCGCGTTTTTCCTTCTGAAAATGCTCTTGTCCCAATGCTCTTTTCCGTCTGGTCCGTTCCGCCCGCGCTGTCGTGTCCTTCCCACGTCTGGCACACGCCTCTGTCGGTTAGCAGGGGTTCATTGGTCGCAGCACGCAAAAAAGGACGCCGAACGAACAACAAGGAGTCCAGGGCAGGGCAGGGCAAGTGTGGCCTCCAGGTTCAAACTCAAACGCTGACACGCTGATCGACTGACTGGACGAGTCGAACCTGTCGAACCAGGACACTGCCAGGACGAAGGAGACGCGGTGGTCCAATAAATAAAATCCAACCTGGAATGTCAACGACTTTGGGTGCATTGGGCGATGCTCTGCTTTGGCCAAACGTGCTAATGACCGGTGATTTGATTGCGAGCGCGACCGTGCTTAGAAAATATTTGGCATCCTGCAGTAAGCTCACGTTCCCGCGGATGCAAACACAATAGAATGGATTTAATTCTTGTCGGGTAATCATCCTTCGCTATTCGTAGACGACGCGCCGCTCATTAAGCGTTTTATTGGAAAGGAAGTATAAACAACAGAATTGCTACGGTTCGGTTCGCTTTATTACACATTTTCTTCGGGTACGATTATCGCGTGGGAAGATTCTGAAATCCTTCCAACCGTAACAGTGACCCGCTGACGTAAAAACAGTGACGGCTGGACATGTCATGGACGAAAATGCCAAACATGGGGTGTTAGAGTAAGGGATAATGAAAAACAGACGAAAAAAAACACACACACAATCAGTCGGAAACCCGTCTTTATGGTACGAACGCGCGCCTTTTTCCGCCTGGATGAGCTCACGCTCTTCGCTGGCCTGGCGTCACTCTCTGCGGGGTGTGGGATGTGGATTGTTGAGTGCCCCTTCACCATATCGGTTTGTTATCAATGAATATTGCTCTCTCGTGTAGCTGTTTATAGCTTACCTGCTGTCTTGGATTCATTGCGAAAACAATCAGCTGCAATTCGAATTCCACAATTTTAATTCGTAGTTCGCTTTTACTTTGAATAAAAGGTAAGTATGCTTAAATTTAGATTTGGAAGGTGACTCGGTAGTAAAATAATATTGCTTCTCAAGTCGGATAAGTTAAGCAAATCAATTCTTCTTCTTGCCTTAACGGCCTGTAAGGTCATGCCGGCCATCGAAATGGCTTTCTAGACTGCCGATACCACGTTGCTGATTAGTCAGCCCTCACTACGGGAAGCAAAGGAATCAAGAACTTCAGATGAAAACGTTTAGAAAATTTGTTTAACTTTTTTCCTTCTTTTTACAAAACAAATATTTATTTTTATCGTGTTGGTCCTTTCTTTCAAATCATTTGAAAGGACACAGCTATATATTCTCTTAAAATCGTATAAAAAGACATTAAAATATAATAACGGCATTAAACATATTCCTTACACTGTTACAACGTTACAACAACCCTAACCCAGCGTTACTTTGTCATCATTTAACCTTACTTTAGGTGTAACGGTTTGTGTCTAGGGAAGGCCAACAGATGGCGTTACTGTGACTCTCGACTCTTCCTATATTTGTAATAACGGTGCTCCTTTTGCGAAATTTGAATCAAAAGCAACAACCTGTTAACATATTTCTCAAATTCTTGAAGTAGGAAATACATAAAACTAGTTTTATGATCATAAATACAATTATTATTAAATTATGACGCAAGAAAAATACGAAGAAAGCAAGAAAGAAACAAAAACACAATTTGCGTAACGGCTCATCATGATGCGATGAGTCACGTTTTCCAGCACATCTCCTGCGAAATTCTTCCTTTTTTCATTCCCCTGACTCTTCATTCATCAGATGCAATTTGGTTACGCAAATTATACTTAATCTCCGAGGATTTTTTTCAGAAGAAGAACATTTTTATTTGTTTTTTTTTTATTACATTTCCTGTAAAAGTTCAACTTGGATTTTACCATCCTGTTCTCTACATACATACAACAATTTAAATCAAAACATTAACCTTAATAAGCAACAACTAAAATTTAACAACTTTCAACAACTTTCATTAACATCAGCTATTGTTTTTGTTAAGAAATTCCTTAACAAAACAATATGTTAGTTCGAAGCAACAGGTGGTTGGATCCAAACACCTTATCCAGCTTAGAAGCCATGTTCAACTTCAATTGTTTTGTGATATTTCTTTCTTTCTCATTTTGTTTGTTTTTTTGGCCCATTATTTCCCATCCCAGAAGAAAAAATATATAACCAGATTGGATTAAGTTTTGTAGAATGATGTTGAGCAATGTATTTTTGTTTTTTTTTCAACTATTTTCTTTTTTTAAAGATTGATCATTGTCGTTGTAGGCTGCGATTCCTTGTGGCACGCAGGCCACTGGCCCTTCGTTGCTTTTGATTTGTTTTTGTTTGAAATCACAGAAATTGCGTCATGCTTCGGTCAAGCTGGGCTGCCAACTTGCGAAGGGAAATCTTGGCAATCCTTTTTCCTGCTTACCAATCCTTATCAATAGCTTTGCAAAAAAAAAAACCGGAATACATCCTCTCTCCTATCACTCCTTTGCAAGTCTTTTCTAATGCTTCTCTCTCTCTCTTTCTCTTTTTCTCTTCTGTCTTTCGTTTTGTCCTAAAAGCTAAAACTGGGGCGTTTTGTGCGTTGACGCAACGCAAGCGTCCTTGTCTTTTTAAATGCATCGTTAAAAAACAGAAACACCTCCTCACCGTCTTTCACACTTTCTTCTCTCCTGCATGCTAATCGACGCGTACACATTAATATCACAATGAATATTGTTCTTCGCAACAAATTCAACTAACAAGAACAAATGTTAAAAGGAAAAAAAACGTTAACTCCTTCAAGCGATTAATAAAAAAAAAATGCACACACACTGGCCTAAGTAAACGTGCTGCTGCCGTCGAGTTCCGGCACGAACTTACACACTAATTTCCCTAATACACTATTTAAAGCTGCAAACCGTTCCTGTGTCTCCCCCATGCCTCTTCTGTCCGCGCACACATCACCGCCACACTTTTTTGCGCAAAAAAATTCAATCCTGCCACCCGTGTGGTTACGGTTCCGGTTGAGATCGATCGATTCGAATGTCGAGTTTTGGTTTCGTTTTCAGCACGTTGTGTTTGGATGCTGCTTGTTTTGTTGGTGTGGTTGTCGTTTTACCACGGCCGCCACACGGACTCAACGGCCGACTGTTGGATCTTTAGCAGACCACCGGTATGGTGATGGTCATCGCATTCGCTCGGGTTCGGCGACGGTGTGGTGGACGGTGCAAGCAGTCCGGACTCTTCGCTGCGGTAGGACTGTGGGGTGAGCGGCATCTGGTACATGGGCACATCACCGGATGTGGAGGAGGCGGCCGAGAACGGTGAGATCGGGGGTGAGGCGGATGGACTGCGGGAACCGGCAGTGTTGGAACCGGCCGACTCCACATGCACGGATAGTGGGGACACCTTGTCGAGATCGTTCAGCCGATGGCCGAGGTGTGTCATCAGCTTAGTGCCAAGCTTAATGTCAACGCCGGGCGTCGAGGCGAGACAGCGGGACACTTCGTTGGCGGCGTGTGTGAATCCGGCCCGGAAACGGTCCGCATCGAGGACGGGATTCGCGGCAAGACGCTGCTGACGGCGCAGTTTGTGCAGGTGACGAACGGTCAGCTCCAGAATGTCGGCCTTCTCCAGCTTGGCCACATTTTCACCCTCGGACTGTAGGGCGGACACCATCAGCTCCTTCAGCTCATCCAGACAACGGTTGATGCGGGCACGGCGCTTTCGCTCCAACATTGGCTTCATCACCTTCCGGTACTGGTAGGTGCGGGATAGCGGTTCCAGCGAGGACTGCAGTTTACCGTTCAGTCCTGCCGACTCTGACACCATATTTGCGTAATCCATTTTGTATTTGTTGTGTTTTTGCTTAACCACTTAATTTGTCTTGCTTGTCTCACACAGCCACACAGACACTTTCACACTCAAGTCGGTTAGTCTCTTTAACTTTTGCACTTGCACTTTGCACAAAACCGTTTCTTCAATCTTCCAATTTGCAATTCGACACTTCTCCACTCTTTAATGCACTCTTGTTTTGTTCTCTCTCTTTCTCTCCCTCTCTCTTAGCTTGCTTTGTTGATGTTTTGATGCACAAAACGTCAACTTCGTATTTTTCAAAATCGTAACAGTAACTTGTGTTGAGCTGCTGCTCTGTGGATGTGTGTCCTCTCTGTACGGACGAATGAATGGAAATGATATCGAAATTTCCACCACCGAGCGTTTATATACTGGCATCGGTTCGTGGGACCGGATAGGATGGCGAGGAGAAGCAGCATGCGACGACGCAAGACCCTTCTTTCCGTGCTGCTGCTGCTGCGGCTGGCATGGGCTGGCTGGCTGGTTCGGATCCGTGGGAAACTCGCTCGCATCGTCGTTCCCACACGCTGGAACGGCACCACCTGCAAATGTGTTGCTGCTGCTATGCTGCTGTGTACATATACACGGCGGAGTATCGTAACCATCTGTCGCTTTTATGTTTTGGGTCCCTCTCATTCTACGCTCGTTCGTTCGCACGGGTCCGAACTCGTGGACTGGCCAGGGGTTGAACAGGCACGGGGGCATGGGCCGGCCGGGGTGTGCTTAGCCCAGACATGAATGTATGCATGCATGCATGCGTGCTTCTTGGTCTCGCTCTCTCCCTCTCTCTCTCTCTCTCATTCACCCTATGCTTTCTTCGGACCAACTTCTTCATCCCCTAGCCAAGGGGATGGTCGACCAGCGTTCGAAGGGTGGTGAACGGTGCGGGAAATATATGTATCAGTTGCTCGTGCGGTCTCACTCACACGACCGTCTACTTAACGTGCGCACGGGTCTTGCAGAAGAGTAGGAAACCGTACAAACAACCCCACACGATCGAGTGCGTGCTCGATTGCGACCGTGGGAGCCGGACCGAGTATTTTTCATATCAGTTTGTGCGCGGGCTTTTTTTCTTCTTTCCCTCTTTCTTTCCCTTTCCTCTTGCTCTGCTCATCCCCGCACATCTTTCCCTTCCCTACCAGAGGCTTTTAACCGCTGTTCTCGCCTGTTGTTGGCTTTGAATTACTGGGAAAGGAAGTGCCGGGGCGCATGCGGCACAGGCCAAAACTCCGCGTGCGCGCTAAGACTTCTGTCCTCGCTTTCCTTTCCCCCTCCCCCCCTCATTTTCCCTCGCCCCACCTAAAGAGGCTCAAGATGGTTGGGCCAGTTTCCGATCTCGGGCGAGGAGTTTGTTTCGGAAAAACGGTGGGAACCAACACGATTTGGCTTCGATCCGATCATACCCCCATGAACTGGCTGCCGCTGCCGTAAGCGTGTGTTTGACACGAGCTTCCCGTTTTTGCTGTTGGAGGATGCTTTTTTTTGTAGTTGTTGTTGATCTGTTCTATCTTTACGCTTTCGTTCATCGCTTCATTGTAAATGCGGTGATCGCGCGCATGCTGGGCTCGTGTGGTTGAAGGCAGCGATCGAGCGACCCTTTCCTTGGCCCGTGGCGTCCACCATTCCGGATCCGGAAATCGTGGTTGCTGATAGTGAAAAGCTCACCGTTCTCTCGGTGGCTTATCCGGTGGGTATGGGAGACCGATGGCGCCAAACGAATTAATCCCGAGCCTGATCCCACAGTGGAAGATATGTGTGTGTGTGTGAGCGAGTTCATCCCTCCCTACCAATCTGTTTCTCTATTTCCGGCATGCCAAAGGTCATCCATCCCAAGGCCACCCGTGCACCCGTGAAAGGCAGCACGGGGACAGCACGCGGCAGACACGAGACGGCTTGCGACGCGGGTACGCCGAGTGACCCACGGAGTCGTGTTGGGTGATTGGGAAGTGGGCGATTTCGGAAGCGAGTTTCTTGTCGCGGCGCGCACACGCTCGGCGCGGTCCAATACAGCACGTGTCCGTGTTGCGTAATGTGTGTTGGCGTTCGAAGCCCGCGATCGAATGAATGTGTCGCTGCTGGGTGGAATTTTTATGACCGTGGTAGGTTTTTGGTATCGTAGAAGTCTGGGTGGAGATTCTTGAGCATGAGCAGTTCTTTGAGAACACGTGTTGGAATTTCCGGATAAAAGATTTCTTGCACAGCTATAAATAGCTGACTAAAGTCAGTCTTTATCATTTATTGCTTTTTTAAAGACGAAAGAGCATAGTCAAATTGATGCCAATGCTGTCTTGAGCATAATTAATGATTTTACAGCAATAACTGCTGTTGCTTACGACCAGGCTAAATGAACATTTCTAAAACGTAGAATGGCTTTTCCCCCTTGCAATAGTTTTAGCACAACCATCCCCTTCTCAGATTTGCTGCGATGCAAACATTTCTTTACGCAATGGTCTTAGCGCAAATATTCGTTGCGCAGGAATGGAAAACCAGCATCATGTAATGCCCTCAGCCGAAGCACATCTTTCCGTTTTGATCCTTGCAAGCTAGGGTTGCACTTCAAGACGTCCAGGCCTATTCTTTCAGCGACCCTCCTGTTGACCCTAGCGCGTGGAAAACCCGATGCCACCAAGAATCGTTAGTCCCCCTTTCTACTAGACCCGATCGCGCAATTAAGCATTCCTGGCGAAAGAATTTCGGCACAAGGGGTTCGAAAAATGTCCGTTACGTTACGTCTACGGTAGGGTGCATCAGGAAGTCCCCGTTACTGTGTACGTGTGCGCAAACGTGCACGCGAAAGTCAAGGTGCCGCCGGCATCAGTTAAGAATTAGGGGTGCTGTGTAAGAAGACGGGCGATCGCAAGTCAGGCTAGGCTTCTGCCAGGAAAGTGTGCCTAATCGGGCAGCCAGCATGCATGCGTGCCACGATAAGCGATGCAATGTATTGGAGGGTCGGTAGATGGATTGGGGGAATTTTTACTCAAGAGAAGTTCATTTGTGCATTGGCATGAGGGTTGAACAACTTATGTATTTTTTTTTATAAAAGTACAACCTCGAAGAAGGAAATATTTGAAACAGAAAGCGAAAGTAGCATGAAATGTCAGTAAAAGCTAAATCCAAAAGAGATAAAGAAAAGAATTTTAGATATAAGACATAAAACAACCAAGACAGAAATAAACAAATATAAGAAATACCAAATATCCTCAAATAACTGATGTTTAATTTATAATTCAGCGAACAAACCTCAAGCAAGCGAAAGAAAAGAGAACAATGCAAAAAATTACCGCGAAACAATTTAAATATTTGCATCTCCTGGCCTGGCGCCAGCGCCACAAACGCGTGCTACAATGCAACCGATTTGCCGATTGACAACATGCGTTTTGCAGCCTGTTTCATCATCCTTTCCTTCTCTCCTTTCTTTGCCCCATCCCATCTTCCGCTTATCCGCCGCAACAGCCAGCGCAAAGCCGAGCCTCGAACTGCGCCGTGAGGGCGATTCATCAATGAAAAGCAAGCAGCCTCAGCAGCGCGTGTTTATTATGATTCACGATCAAGTTACCCTTTGCTGCTCCACCTTTATCCAACCGTGGGCACACACACTCGCGCACACGTACGTTGCTGTTTGTCGAACTCATCCATCAAGAAGAGCTTCAAGGGGGAGTTGGAGAGTGGAGTGAATTGAGCCGATTCCGTCGCGCCCAATTTCCACCACCCAAACCAACCCATTGGGCTGGAGGGAGTCAATTTTGCAATGCTGGACGATAACCGCACACACACACACACACAAGCGGTCGAGTAAGGCGCGGAACGTGTTCGTACATGTGCCATCATCGTCCAACGATCGCTCGCAGCATAAACAGAAGCATTGGAGCGGCAGGCCGGGGGGAAGACACAGGAGAGAGAAAAAAAAAGCAAAACAACATAACAAACAACCCTGATAAAAAAGCGCACACCCAGGCAGGCAGGCTTTCCGTGGGACCGTGGGACGCTCGCGCGCGATACGCCACACCGGCAGCGAACCGGCGATGACGTTCTGATCCGTAGCCCGAGTCCGAAACCGATCCGATCCGTGGGAAACGGCGGCAGGTGCAGACCAAGCGAAATGATTTTCAACATGGTCCGAGAGTGCTGTTGCTCCTTCTCTTTCTGTCTCTCATGCCCTCCGCTTCCTGCCCATCTCGCTTCCTTCGTCCCTTTTACCGAGCTTCGCCAACGCACCACACCACATGTGGCGGGACGATGATGACGATGATGTGTTGTTGGTACGGGTCGGCTACTACGCTCTCACGGTCCCTTCGCACATGCCGCACACAAGGGATGGTGGGAAAACAGAGGGGGGGGGGGGGGAGGGAAGGAGGCACAAAAGGGATGAGCGGTTGGTACGTGGCGTATGTGTTTTTATTATCGCCCCGTGGTGATCGCTTTTAATTGGTTGCGTTGTTGTTGTTGATGGTAATGCTGCTGTTGATAGGGTGCTTGCGAAGACAAGCATTAAATGGAGGCTCCCACTTTTCAGCGCTAGAGACCCCGTATGGGTGAGCTGCTACTTCTACCACTGTTCCGAATTTGGCTCGCACGTGGATCGGTGATGGTTAGCGCGCGCGCGCGAGCGGCTTAAGTAGGGAAATGATGTAACGGCAACGGCACCGGTTCTGATGACGGGCCCCCGTTTGAGGGAATTAGATTGCGCGTTTAACAGTGTTTGCGCCATGTTCCGGTCGGGGCTTTCATTCACCGCACCGAGGTGCTAAATGGAGTCCATTTGGGGTTGGGGTGCTGGCGATTTGTTGTTGATAGTTTATTTATAACTGGGTGGGGTGGGAAACCTACACAGGGGTGATTTCCCGGGAGCTACTGCTAGAGCTATAATCATTTGTTTAATGAATTGATGACTTAGTTTGCTGGTTAATATTACGATTTAAAAAAAAACCAGTAGAAACAAACTTGTACCAGGTTGCATCATAACAACTCTAGCTGTGGTTAGTATTTATGTTTATTGCACTGTGAGATTATGAAGGCTACAAAAACACACTTTTAACGCGCCTCTTCAGCTTCTAAGGATAACAAACACACACACGCGCGCGTAAGAACACGGACCAAAAAGGACACACCGATAATGGAGCTATCCTAATAAGCAGTAAACATTACAAGATACAAGTCTTCGTCGTTGTCCTTCTTCATCCCTGTGCGTGCCTCTGGAAGCCATGCTATTAACGCATATTTGTGTTCTTATTGACACGATTTGTCACTCAACGCTAAGGATAATTGGTTTATTATAAGAAAGGATAAATATTCATTTACATTTTATCCGGAGCATCGGTTATCCTATTTTCAATTTATTCTAAATGGTACAAATATGCTTGATTTTGTAATATTAGCAATAAGCTAGTAAGTTTTTGTTTACTTTCATTTTTTATGTAATTTCATTCAGTCCTTCGGGCTGCCCCTCGCAGGGCTAGCTGGAAGAGGTGTTGATTGTTAACACAAAGAGACCTCTTTGAAATCCCACCCCAATTGATAATCAAGGGTAAATTTAAATCAAAAATTTAAAAATTGCTGACCAATCCATGTAGTAGTCAAGAGTCTAGAGTATCTAGAGTCAAAGAGGTAAATGAAGGAGTCAGTTCTGCAGACATATAAGAGGAATAGTCTGAAATAAAAGAGTTCGTATAAGACTGATGATCTATCTACGGTTAAAACTAGGTCAAGTAAAGCTAATATCTTATCATTCATTTTGATCATCCTTATCAAGATATAGCCGTTTTTGTTTTATTATCTTAAGGATTTCCTGGTCGCTTTGCTGAGATGAAATCGTTTACTAAGTCATTAAATTTTATAGAACACCAATCTCCCCGCAGCAAAATCTTGTCAAACGCTTTTTATCTCAAATGTAGATAATAACTATTAAACCACCGATCCTCTTCAAACAACGCTAATGCAGCATTCGTTCCATACCGGCAAATTATCACAAAACAGCACATGTGCAAACATTTCCCCGACCGGCCAGAAACGGCTTTTCCCACCAACGCAAGCGCATTCGGAGAAAATCGATTACGGCCAAGTAACAGGCCTGTCCCGAAAAAAAGGACCTGTCAAGTGCATTATGCACGCATGAACTGCGGTAATGGACGAGTGGTGATTGTAACTTCAGCATAACAAAAAAAGAAATCCTGCTAGATCCTAAAGGTCCTTTTTGTTTTTTCAGGACCTTTCCGCTTTTTTGTTCGTTGCTTCCTTGCTTGGCCATTCGCTTGGTCTCTTTCCCTCCGGGATCGGCTATATTCTAGGAAGGACTTAGGAAGAATACCGGCCCGCCCGAATAGGAGTAAGATTTCACAGGAACAAGCGCAAGAAATGCCGCCACCGCCATGGACAAGAAAATTCCTGGAGCGGTAAGTATACAGTCCGATTAGAGAACAGCGGGAAGAAACGGGAACGACGGGTATAATCCGAAATGGAACTTCTAAGGAGAAAAAGAACACCCAGAAAAGTTCTCGGAAACGGTATTGCTACGGTTCTTATAAGATTCCAGCTGGAGAGGAGCGAATGAAGAAGCTAGTTGGAATATTATTTTCTTATTGCTTACAGGAAACGTAAGCCGTTCCCAATTAACCCATGCGAATTAGCTGTCTTATCATCGCTTAACGCTCATTCAAGTCGTTCTCTGCAGCCAACCAAATGAGGCGCAAGAGAGAAACCGCGCATCACACCACAAAAAAAAGCGTTTTTGTTTGTAAACAACCTGTTGCTGCTGCCGCGCTCACCGTGAAAATTCGGACAAATTGCATCACAACAACCTGTTGCTCGTACTCTGCCGGGAAAAAAAAACAACCACCTCTCCCGAAATTCCCTTTTAACCCCCAAAAAGACCCCATTCCCAACAAGCAATAAAAAGACAGTAAAGTTTTTTGTTTGTTTTAGGCGTGTTTTTGTATTAATATCATCTATCAGATTTTGCTTACAAAACAAAATTGGAAGACACGTTGATCAATCACAATGTTGGAAGACAGTTTTAACCCTACTATCACATGAAAAAGCTACGGACCCTAAACTAAACCTATTAAAGCTGTACCATCATCATCGTCAGTGTTTGCAGGCTCCCCATGCACGCGCTCTTGCTGGCCAGGCTGCAAGCAAGACGGTCGAGGGGGACGGTGCACCAGAAGAGCACCACCCGGAAGAGATCGTGAGTTTGTTGTTCCTTCTTGGTTCCACCCGTTTGCTTTGGAGTTTGCACTGGAGATCAATCGCAAGGATGGAAGCGCAAGTCGGTTGCTGGGAGCTCTCTTAAGCCTGAGCCCAACGGTCGGCGTAAGCTTGCTGGGCGTACTGCTGCTCCTCGCTGTAGCAGTGTGCCGGTTGAATCAGGTCCTCGTCAACTTCGCGGGCCGGCATTGCCGTCCAGAAGAAGGTGCCGGCTTCGGTGCGGGCAAAGTGTACCGGAACGTACAGTTCCTCGGGGACTACTGGCTGCAGGCGGAGCTGCTGATCCTCCAGCACAAGGATCGCTGCATCGGTGGCGTGGCACTGTTCGAGTTCGGCAACCAGTTCCGCTTCCAGACGCTCGTTGGCTGAGTTGTCGTAGTCACAGTCGAAGTCATCGATGTAGCTGATGATGGAGCGGCGCTGATCGACGTAGTCACTGTTGCTCGACTTCACTGACTGGGTCTTGTGGCTTTTGCTCTTGAGCAGGGTCACCAGTGGCTTCAGGATCTTCTTCAACCGGTAGACGGCGGAAGATTTGGCCAACTTCTCACTGTTGTAGCGGTTCTCGTTGATGCTGTTGTTGCTGCAGGCGGCCAGGTTGGCGGTGGCGGCGTTGTTGTTGTTCACGGCGTACGAATACATGTTGGAGTTTGTTTGTTGTTTGTTATCACAAGGTAAACTTCGCGTTTTGATCACTTATCACGTTGCGCTTTATCGCAAACTTGTTTACTTCTCGTTCTTCGAGTTTGAATGTAAAAACGTGAGTCGTTTTTATCGAACTTGTTTGAGCTGTTCGCTGCTGAGCTGATCGAATGCGTTTGATGTGGAATTTCGGTCCACCCAGCGCTTATATAGTGAGCCGAACCTTCCGACCCTCCGGCCACCTTCTACCACCACCGCCGCATCCCATGCGAGCAAGTGAACGAGAGCACACCAACACAGACAGTAGGTGGTAGGTTCGGGAAAAACGGACGAATCAGGACACGCCATTGCAGGCAGGTGTTCGCTGCCCGGTTTTCCATGGGAACGGAACCCAACGCGGACCCGAACACAGTGGAATCTGAGAACGGATCGAGAAGAGAAACAAACAACAGCCGAGCAAAAGGGAGAAAAAAATGAAAAAAAACACACACACACACACACGCACATGCACACGGACTAAATCCCTTCCCGCAAAGAGTGGACGGAAAACGAAGAGACAGGAAGGTGAAACGGGGCAAGGACCCTTTTGCTTGCTCTGTGCGGGAAAGGACCTGCACGTAATTCAATAACACACCCTCCCCGATTGGACCCGACGCCCTCGAGGGCGTACGAGGGTGCACAAGTGCGGTACGTGCGGGAGGACCGCGCACCGGAGGACAACGCAAAGCGCAAAAGGAGCGGAGCGATTTTTCGTGAAATCGTGGGAACTCAAATCTTTTACAGTTTCCCACAGACACTTTTTACACGGAAAAAGCAGCCTTTAAAAAGCGGGCAGATGGCTAGCGAGGGTGATTATATTTTCGGTTAGCGCTTCGTCCCTTCTAGTTCGTTCCTTCACGCCAAGGATGCTGGATGACGATGCCTTCTCGCTCGTTCGTGCTGACGACGACGCTGTTGATGGGCGAGAGCAACACAGAAAAGGATCGGCCGCGGCGAGGAACACGGAAGATAAAAACCCACTGCAACATTAAGCGCAGGACAACAGCAACACAATCTAGGGCCCGTGATCGAAAGAAAGCCTCCGGGAGGAGTCCTGGCTTTGTTGTGGCCTATTCACAGAGCCTGGGAAAAACCGAGGATCGCAATCGGGGTTCCTTCAAGATAAAAACACGTGCACTTCTCGTCCCTGCGATCGCACAACGGATCATCGTTTTTTTTTTACTCTTCATCTTCGCTACGATCACTGTGTTGCTGTGTTGTTGAGTTGTTTTGAGTTCGTCCCGGTGCCGTCTTCCTTATCCCTTTCCCTTCCCTCTGCCTCCTTTTCCCACCACTTTCATTCATGATCAATTAGACTCCTTTTTGGCACAACGATAATCATTTACGGGTGTTATTTTCTTTCTCCCTTTCTCGACAATCCCTTTTAACACTCGCATTACGGACATTCTGTTACTTTCTGGTTCCCGTCAGCCCGGTTTATTTTTGTGCATTTTATTTTTGGTTAATTTCCCATCGTAAAGCGGTAATCGAATCGAAGCGTTTTGGTCAGATTTTGGGCTACTGGTGGGTTTATAGGGGTTTTTTTTCCTCTCGTTTTTCGTTGTTTTGTTGTTACTAAAAAAATGGTAATGTATTACAATTTCGGCTGCTTCTCGGCTGTTGTTGATGCCTTTGCAACGGTTTTTCTCATTTTTGGACTTTGCTTTGCGTTGCTGTTGCACGTGTTTTTTTTTATCGTTGATGCTCGATCCCGTTCGGTATCGATCATTATCCTTTGCAGAGCAGAGAGATGCAGCAAGAGCACGCGGAACGATCAGGATGGGTTTGTGCTTCTTGGAGTGTATTATTTTGCTTCTCCGCACGTTTTGTTGTTGTGCTAGATGTTCGACAACAACAAACTCGGAAGGATAAGCCTCCTTTCCCAGCGGCCTTTTTTTCTCAGGAAAGGAAAAGGTGCAAGTGCATCGATAGGTGTAGATGTAACAATGATAATAATAATGCAACTTGGGTTTTTGATTAATTTTTATTTTATTTCCCACACCACAACGGGTTTCACAAGGATAGCTGCCTTGAAATAGGGGATAACGTTAGATGACACAAGTGTCCGAGCCGAGATCGGGATTGTCCCTCACCTTTGAGAAGATGCTGTGAGAATCTCTAGCTGTTTACTTTTTTATTGCCATCGCTCTCGTAATCGATTATCCTGCTAACCGTATCATTATCCTGACCCATTTTCTAATGGACGACAAGGAACGCACAACATTTTCTCACGAATCAATTCTTGTCAACGTTGCCCAATATTGTAGCCCTTAACCTTACCCAAAAGAGGGAGGAATTGAGCTTCAGCACACAAACACAGTTCATTTGCTTTTCCCTCACTTGCTAGCCTCGGTCCCCTCGGAGTAATTCTTCAAGCGGCGCACTTGCCAGGGAGGTTCAGGGCTCAAAGCAGCGTTTGCTCGGTGGGGGAAAAAAAAGGTGGTTGAACGTTGTTCGGCGACAGGTTTTTCCCGAACCACCCGAGCAGGCAAACGGACGAGGTGTAAATTCCAACACACCGGGGCATCAGCACGGAAGGATCTGTGCGGAAGGATTAAGCAAAGAGTGGGAAACTCGTGCGTGATTTATGCTACGGTTGTTTGAGCTAGCAAGCCTTTTAAAAAACGCAAATTATTGTAGAATTATGAGCTTAAATTATGAACAACAAATGGTAATGTTTTCTTGCCTGAGCCTTGAGCCTGATAACGATCGCATTATATCATAACAATAGAATAACATCGTGGCAGAGAATGCGTGTCTGATGGTGTGATCTTTTGTCTAACTAAAGTTGAGAATAACTGAAATATATCCATTACTTCTAGTACTGGTTACCTCCTTTATGATGTCACCAAAAGACATTTTTAATTTATTATGTAGCAGAACATGACAATACGGCATTGGACCGTCATAATCAATTGTAAATAAAAAATGTAGCAGAACATAACTAAACATCCTCCATATCCCAACGTGCTGTAGCAGAATGTTTATTTATTGACAGTTTAGAACCTTAAAAACCCCCAAGCCAAACTGAACGCAGCGGACACGCACAAACATTAGATTATTTATGAGATTTTTCTCTAAAACACCAGTTCCACTTGTTACAAGGTGTCCTACGAATCCAGTGCATAATGAGCCATCTGTAAAACATTCTCGGCCACTCTGAAGCACGGCTTGCACGATGGTTCCTCAGAAAGAAAAGGGAAAACATATGCAACGATCTTCACCCTCGATCCCGAGAAAACAATCGCTTCCCTTCAGCATTGCTTCAGGAGGGAAAACAAGCGTAACAAGTGTGTAAGCAGACGCGTACACGTACGTGACAAGCAAGTAGGGGGCCAAAAGCAATAAAGTTTACAAACCCTCCCATACCTCGAAATTAATGCTCAATTTCCCAGTGTTCCCGAGAAAGCCGGGGAAAGAACTTATACAGCTGTCAATATTTGGTGACCCACAGGCACGTTATGAGCGCGCTGATTAAGTGCTCTTTAGGTGGGTTTAACCACCAGCGAAACGTGAACCCACGCCAACAAATCACGTCCGTGACGGTCGGATGGGACGACGGGTCGGGCGAGCAGCAAATCAATTGGTTCTGTTAAGAATTCTCCATCTTCCAAGTTCGTGTCAAGTGAAAAGCCAACACTACCCTGGCACTTCCTGTCCCGTCCTCGGTCCGCTCGATGGGTAATTGCTAGCATCACGTACCGTACCGTATGTAGGAATTGTTTGAACAATTTCCATGTCATCCTTTGCCTAGACGTCCAAAACCTTCGCCTCGGATGGTGGGAAAAACCGTACAAACAAAACGCAAACGAACGATGCAATAAAAACAAGTTGACAATTTAATGGTGTGCACTATGCGAGTTCTGTTTGTCGTCGGGATTTGTCGGGTTCGTCTCGTATGACGAAGGATATGGCTGAGTTTAAGGATTCAAATTTGAAACAAACCAGAAACACGAAAGAGGCAGATACGCTGATGAAGCGTAAAACGTGAACATGTGAAGAGAACGGAAAGCCTGGATAGCCAGGGGCAAGAGGAAACTCGAGAGCCCTGTTGTATAGAACCGGACCGCAACCATAACCGGCAAGGATCCTTACCTTCACCCGATCCCGGCGGGGGCTTTCCGTTCCCAATTTACACCCGCACTAATTCTATGCCTCGCCTTCACTCATCGGCGTGGTGAAACTTTCCCAGGCTCTGATGCGAACAAGTGTCCGCTTTTCGTTGCCTTATTATCCCGAACCACCGAGCCGATCCTTTCGTCCTTCGCCCGGCAGAAGAAGGAACGCCCTTAGTCACGTCCCTTGCTGTGGTTGTGATCCTTGTTGATCGATGTTTGCCCAAGTCCCGTCCAAAAAGGATCGACAATCTTATCCTTCTTCAAACTGTACACCTTCATGCCTCGAGTACAAGCCCCGGAGGTAATTCTATCCGTCGCTGTCGGCGTTGAGCGTTGTTTTATGATGTTTGTGTCTAGCTTTTTTTTTTTCTTTCTTACACTCTTCTTCTCTGCCGTACCGTCCTGACCTAGCCCGCACTGTTTTTATTTGTAGGCTTTGTTGGGTTTTCTGCGTTATGCTTTCAGTGCTCCGGCGGTCCGTTGTTCCATAGCGTCTCCGTTTACAGTTTTCTGCTCCGTGTTTGGTCAGTTTCGGGCGAGTGTGGAGGGCAGGGGCGAAACAGGATCGTGATGAAGATCGTTCACGGTCATGCTGAAGGAAGATCTAATAAGGAGTAATAAGGGATCGATGAGCAGAAGAATTATCCATTTTTTTTTGTGAGAAGACATGCATGCAAGGAGACGAACCGTGAAAAGGAGCAAAAGCGAACAGAAGAAACTATAATAAAACACTGCAGCACTCGGTCTGGAGGACGGATTTTTCGATATATTTTCCCACACTTTCATTGAACACGTGCACGCAGTTAAAAGGATGAACGGTGCGAAGGATAGGAGAGAACGAACGGTACAAAAATATATATTGGTTATATGTTGTACGGCATCGCCGACATCGCTATCCAGAGGAGTGTGAGAGGCGACGAGTCGGTGACGATGATGGCTATGCTCGACGTGCCCACAGGGGACACAGGGTGTCTGTCTGGTTTTGCTGCAGGTTCTGTTTCTTTCGGAAATGCAACGACGGCTATGGAAAACTGACAAGGGAGTGTGGGTTTTCCACAACTCAAGGGACAGGTTAGGGTGATGGCATGTGAATCTGCATTATAATTTTGGCATAAATTATCGTCGAGGATTTAGTTAGGACAAGTGTGGTGGAATTTTAAATAGAGATGAATTTTGTATGTGGATTATTCATCGAAAAAAAAAGAGGTTCTATTGGTATTTCTCCGAAATGTTGAGAATGAAGCTGAATTGCTAGATAAGAAAACACTTTTATCAACAAGGAATTGTAACAATATCACATGAAAAGAGAGCCTTAATTTAAGACAAATTTTTAAGGCAACTTAAGTGACTCTGACTTCCAGAAGATGTCATCAGATTGACACCGGACGATCACCTCTTTTGTTTGCGCTCATATTTGCAGCAGAGCCGTGGTATACGAAAAATAAGATGAAGTTATGGTGCTGATGAATCCACCCTTATGTTCAGGATATCTGATCGGTAAATGATGACGCTCGATCGAGAGTGATGGAAAGGATTTTTGAAACAGTTTCAATAAATTTTTACATTAAACTGCATATACAACTTTATTGTTCATTATTGTACAAAAATATTCCCAAAATGCAAGATCACCCTGTACTTTAGCTATTCGATTCCTTTTTCTGGGTCTTCATATTTGTGTTGCACTTTTTTATCCTTCTTCCCCGAGGGTCTCGACTTACTGAACATGAGCAAACTTGAAACGCATCCTCCTCCATCAACCTCCTTTTCTTGCTTTTCCTTCTTCCAAAACATTGCCAGCCAACTCCTTCGTAAGCATAGAAAAAAAAACCTTCCAAAATTAAGAAGATGGAACCCATTCTCACACGTTGCATGTTACAACACACAGATCACGTCCCGTCCTCCGCTTAACCTCTCGACGATCCTCCGCGAGTCAGCGTGGTTAAAAAAGAAGCAAACAACAAAGATTCTGGATTGCCCGGGTGCACGTGTTCAAGATCGAAAGCAAACCAACCGAGATCTCCACGATCTTCTCGATCGCCCTCGTCCCTTGTGTGCTGGTCCGACCAGTGTTCGTTGCTTCTGCTTCCACTGCTGAGGCCCGGGAAGGCTTCCGTGGCACGTACTAAAATGGGTAATCTACCATTCCCGAGATCGGGCCCGATTGTGATTCTGTCTGCCGTTGCTGCCGTGTTGCTGCTGCTGCTTCTGCTGCTCCTTTCTGCTACGGCATTCTTGCAGTAATTGTTTCTTTCATTTATTTTCCTTTCGGAGCATTTTCTTTCGAACTCGCCTTTCGACTCGGGATAATAGGGCTTGGCACTTCCCGATCCCTTTTCACGTTACGCTGAATTAGAAGTCAATAATGTTGGTATGAAAGGACGAACAGCCAGTAGAATAGTGACCGAGAGCATAGAACCGTATAACTACACACAACACAATAACAAAAAAAAACACATTCAAACTGCATAGAATAGAGAAGGTAAGGAAAACCAGAAACCAGAAAACGAAAAGAATGACGGTCTGGCACGGCAACTAAACCAAAAAACCAAAGGAAACATTTTAAAACATTCTCGGGCCAAAAATTATGACTCGACTTGTTCGATCCTGTCCAATTTGGGTTCGTCCATTTTCCACCGTTGCCCATTCCATTTCTGGTGGGTTTTGTGTCGTTTTGTGTGTTCATTATCGTCGGGATGCTTCTCCTTCAGCACCGAACCGGACCTACTTGAGGGTGTAATTTTTGAACCTTTTTTTTCCCCCGAAAAAAATAAGAAAAAACCAATCCAACAATAGATCGAAAGTCCAGCCTGAAAATTAGGCTCAGGACGTGTTGAATGCGTCTAGAAATTTGGGAACCCTATGGTCCTAATCGATCAATTGCGCAGGAGAAGCCAGGAAACCGTGCTTTTCAGTGTTTTCGAGGTTTCTTTTGAAATTATTATCACAATCTTTTCCCTTTTTTGTTTATCTTTTACCTCAGAGAGTTTGCGTATAGAATGTGTAAAAATGTTACAAAAGTTTTGTTTCCTTTTTCATGGGTTGATTGGGAAGTAAAGAATGGAAAAGCTGATTCCTATTTGCCAGGTCCTCCCCTCCGGGGCTGTGTTTTTCTCCTCTTTCTTATTGCCATTATTCAATTGTTGTGCGTGTCTTGGATTCTTTTCATTAGGACTGTAACCGTAAGTAAAAACCCTGCTAAAGCCCTAATTTAAGCTCATTGGAAAGTATGAAATTTGTTCGCCTTATAAATCGTCAGTTACGGTTACGACAGGGTAAGTTCAAGATTGTGCAGATAGACCGAATCAAAAAGGTTAGGGAGCTGGGAACGAATGAATCATGTTTTTCCTGTCCACAAGCAAACAGCTTCAAGCGTGATCGTTTACGGTCAAAGATCAAGCCTGAGAAAGGACCAACGAGAGAAGAAAGAAGAGAGAGAAAAAAAAACATCCTCAAGTCAACGTTTACCGAAACCCTCGAATCTAATCGTTCGAATTGGCTGCTACAATAAGCTGACTCGATAGTGTTAAGAAGGGACACTGGTCAAATTGGGCAACCGTTGTTATTGTTTTTTTTTTTTTTTGTTCAGCTGGTTTAGAATGGTTCAGCTTTTAAAACATTGTTACCAAATAAATCTTCCTCCTAAAAAAATTAACACACCAAACCTTCTTTTTGTCCTTTTGATCGACTGATTGGGTCACCTGGGATGCATCGTCAGCTACTTGGATGTGATTTCGATGATCATTTGATGGGAAAGTAGCTGGAATCTTATTTTATTCCCTCGTTTACGTCCTATCACACGGGTTTCTTGCGTGTTAATGTCTGTTGTTTGCTGCGTCGGGGGTAAAGGGATTCCGTGTCTCCGCAGTAAGGCCAGGCCATGCAGGTGTTAATCCTCCGAAACGCTGTGAGTTGGCGAACTGACAAACAAGAAGAGCCCGAAGATTATTAACCGTGGAAACGCAATTATAATTATTCCTGAAAATCTGTGTGAACGAGTGAAAGTGGCACTCCTGGGGCACAGGTGTCAAACAGGATGGTTTGTCTGGAAGACCTGAGCAAGTGAAAGAAGGCCTGGTTTCCGAAATTATAAGGTTTATGTCTTTTTAATCCTAATTAGGTAGTTCTTTGAGAAGAGAGAGTAATTTATTCCTTTTTATTTTTACTCCTTTTTTAAGGCAAAATCCTTGGAGTTACTTCACCGAGTAA
Organism: Anopheles maculipalpis; assembly: GCF_943734695.1. NCBI lineage: Eukaryota > Metazoa > Arthropoda > Insecta > Diptera > Culicidae > Anopheles > Anopheles maculipalpis. The sequence continues at coordinate 97,479,893 of NC_064871.1, read as the reverse complement.
CCAAAAAACCGAACTCTATAATACAAAACAATAAAGGTAAACTGCAACTGAAAGGTGTTTGATCGACATTAACACATCAAATCCGTTCCAAATTGATTTCTTTCTACGGCACCGACCCACAACACGTGCCAACCACCCGAAAGGGCACCCTTATTTGTTTGTTTGCTTGCTTGCCTTGTTCCGAGATCCCGACACAAGCTCAAACACGTTTTGAAACACGCCTGACGATGAACACATCCACGGGTTCGGCATGATTGATACGAATGAATCTCTAACCTGAAAAAAAACCCCAACCGCAACCAATGGCAAGGGGATCTTCCGGTTCCGAATCAATCACGTTTGCTGGCGCAATCATGAAACTCACCTCCCAAATAAACAAATAACGATGCCGATTCCTTTTTGTACGAAATTTGTAGCAAATTTTCGGAACCAACGTCAGCATCATCTCCGGTAGCTATTACTATCCTCCCTTCCTTCCAATCGCTGGCGTCTGCTACGAAGCTCGTCCGAAAAATCCGCATTGTCCTGCCCATGATGAAGATGCCCAAGATCTTTGCCAAAAAATAAAAACATACGCCTCAACCTTACCCCTCCCTTACCCACAATCCTTGCTCCACAACAGATCCACACATACGCACAAGGCAGCAGGTGTTTTTTCGGGCGTTCTTGACTTGTTCCAGCGCTTGTTTTTATCACTGTTATTATTTATTTTGTGAGAACCGTGCGCTGGCGCAGTTTCCCACGCTCTGGAAAGATTTTTTGTGCTCCCCAATACCCTCTCCTCCCCCCCCCCCCCCACCCTCCTTCTTTCACCCTTCATCTCATCTTTATTTTTGTGTTTTGCTCCTTTGCGTTACTTCTCGCCTTTTCTTGAATACCGTGGAAGATGTGCAACAAAACAGAAAAGTTTGCAGAAAATAGCAACTACTAAAATAAGCGCTTCCCTCGTCCCGGTGCCCTGCTTTGGGGGTGCCGGGCTGCGCGAATAGCGAAAGCGAGTGGGAAAATGCAACACGATGCACCTGGCGCGTTTGGCCAATTTGGAGCGGCACGAGAGGCCGCCTTCTTTTTTTTTTTTTGGAGAGGGAGCGGCGATGGGTCCTTCGGGCTCCTGGGGTTTTGGAGCTGCCGTGCGGCGAAAGATGCTCATTAGCTAACCCTTGGCGAGGACGTTTGGAAGGGGCTACATTAAGCTAAAAGAGGCTCTTGGAGGTAATTAATGTTTAAGGAGGTACATTGATTGGTGTGGAAATTGCTCGAGCAATTGATGCTCGGCCGATCTTGATTTGCCTATTTTTGTATTGGTTTTTCAATGAATCAATAATTCTTCTCCAGATCAGCATAGTAATAAATATGGTCAGAAGACTATGAATAAATTCTTCAGCAAAATTTTAAACCAAAAACCGTGATTAATGTCCAATCGTAATTGATGACATTGGTGGGCCATGACTACCCCTTGAAGGGTTACACATCCTATAAATGATTCGAACTTGATGAGATTGGTACGGACCCATCCGATGGAAGAAAAAAAAAAACGATAGTGACGCATCAACAAAAATCGATGCAAATGCTTCCCTTTTTTTTTGCTGTTGTCGTCGTTGATTTTTCTTATCTTTCTTGAAAGGATGCTGTGATCGAGCTGCGCCCAACGATCGACGACAGGTTTTCAACGGCCCAGACCCCGTTACCAGGCAAAAAAGGCTGGAAAATGATGATGATGAAGATGCGAAGTGATAGCCAAATAACACCGCCAAACTGACCGAAGCAGGGAGCAAAAAGGTAGCATCGTTGGACACATTTTGAATTCATATTTGGGTGCAAATTGTTATTCTAACTTTTAATGAGAGTCCTTCTGCGACGTTGCTTCCCTGTTCGTGCCTTTAAATGCATGCAAATTTGTTGCTCCACTTAAGGAACTGCATTTTTGTTTTGCTGTTGCTTTTCCTGTGCTCTTTCATCGTCACTTTGGCGGTTCGATGGCGTGAGAAATGTTTTAAAATGTGTTTTTCGCTGCAGCACATTTTTAACACATCGCTTTTGTGTTTTGGAGACACGTTTTTTTGTTGGGCAGAATGTGTTTGTGTGTGTGTGTGTGTGTGTGTGTGTGTGTGTGTGTGTGTGTGTGTGTGTGTGTGTGTGTTCTTTTATGTGACGCCATTATCGACGCTACAAAGTGTCCTTCTGCACAGCAACACTTAGCTGTGCAGGTTTTTTGAAGAATTGAGAAGAAAAAATCCTTGAGCAACATTAAAGCTGGTGGACCAATTTTAGAGGAATTATTTACTTTACCTAGCTACAACAAAGGGATGCCCACCGGGGCCACAGATTACCACATTACATCCCAACCTTCTACATTTCGATTGGTCCCTCCGAGTGTCTAGTCGTATAATTAATACCTTCTTCTTAATTTCTAAACACACCAATAAACCTCCATCGTTGTCTCGCCGGCACACCGACCAACCCGACTACCTACGAAGCTAAAAAACGCAGCAAGTGGTAACGAGAAAAACGAATACGAAATAATAAAAAAACGACCCAAAACCTGACACTTTTTGCCCTTATCGAACCTGTCAGTGGTTCGACTGGCACTGGCAGCCAGACAAAGGGCACGAATGGTAATTTATTTGTCGGGAAACAAGCCCCTGCAGGAGTGGAAAGCCAGCGGGAGAGAGCTCACAATGGAAATGCAGCGTAGCGGGTGTCAAGTGTATGAGGTGGGTCTGGTTTTCGATTCTTATAAGACGCGGTTCCAATAGGATTAGATATTTTAGATTTTCTCAGGCGTTTTTGTTTGCTTTTTGTAATCTCTATTCCTTTATCAAGCCTGACAAACTAGTTAGAATGATCGGGGACTCCAGCTAGAATACTGTCGTTCTTCCCTTTTTAACGTACATAAGGATCCTTTTCTAAATTTTTGATTGGGAAGTGTAGATAATTTTCTCTGTGTATGAGTGGCTTTAGATACTTAAAATCCTACATGTTAGGGATTAATTGTATGCCCTTTTCGAGTAGGATGCGGTCGGACATCAAGTGCTAGTAGACTGGAAATCTGGAAGATAATTTAATAATAACTTACTGCTGACTTCAATATTGCTAACTGATCATGGTTAAAATCGTTCTATTTCTCCCATGTTTTATCCTCTTGAAATATTTTTCGCATTTATTATAATATATCAATTTTCTAATCCTTGACAACTCAAACCATTACAGTATTTGATGAGTCGTTTTTTGTTATTAAATTACCGAACTCTACACCAAAAAACATACAGTCCCTAGAATTGGCTCTACAAACAACCACATTCCTTATCGTTTGATCTGGCCACGTTTTATGTTTCACGCCAACAAGTGATCAGATAAGCATAGGGGACAGCCCATCCTTCCCTATATACCCTGTATCACATTTCGACGACCTTTCCCCCGAAACATGCGACGAAAATCTCGAGTGCTGTCTTATCCTTAACGACCGTTCCCTTTTCGTCATCTTTCCTGAGCGGTACGAACCCGTGATGCGTCACCGATCGTTGCGCATATTGCGCCAACAATTACGCATCGTGCTAACGCATCTTGACGGAAAAGGAGCTAAGAACCAAATGAAAAAAAACGGATTCCATTCCTAACCAGCGACACTAATTATGCGCATTTGCGAGCCAATGCTGCCTCCATGCTTTCCTTCCTTTAGTCTTCAGCTCCTTTTTTTTTTCCTTCCTTAGAAGGGGTTTGTGTTTCTTTTTTTTTTGTGTGTGAATGATTTTAATTCTTTCTTACTTTGCCAACACATTGGCTACTTATCCGTAGTATTGTAGACTGTTTTATTTCATTTTTTTTCATCGCTCCCCTCTCGCGTGTAGTTAATCTTCTTTTCTTGCGTTGGCACTTTTCTTTAAGCAAAGGCGAGTAGCTCCATTAGCTAAAAAAGATAGAGGAAGCGGTAGGCAAAAAGCCTACAAACCCCCTTCACGAACAGCCCACAAAAGCCACACAAAACCACGCACAGAAGAAAGGATTGCTTCGTGGGCTGGAGCGAAGGAGCGAGAGAAACAATATCCATTAAATCGTGCTACCGGCACACATACACACTGTGCGTGAAAGGAGATGGAAGAGAAGTGGAGGAAAAAGGAAAGCAATACAAGAGAAGCTCAAGAAGAAGCAATCAAAACTCTCCTCAAAACACGTATCGTAGTAGACCGGAGAATTCTACGCGATAGAAAGAGAGCGAGAACAAAACAAAAACTCGCGCTTGTGCCACAGATTGCTTTTTTTTTCTTGCTGTTTCACTCGCACACATACTGGCGCTTGGCAGCTTGCCCGCTCACTCGCACACTCCCTTTTCCGTGCCGGACAGCACATTATAGTTTTATTAAGCTAAATTGGCTCGAGCTCAACACGTGATACTGATGCGCTCGATGTCGGCCATGCGGCAAAGCGAGACAGCACGAGAGAGCGGGAAAGCATCCAGCCAGCCATCTGTTTACACGCTGCAAGCACGTTGTGCTGTTTCCCTTTTCAATCCTCTTTATTCATCAGTCTTCTGCGCCACTTCTCCCCCTGGCACTTCCGCGCAAGACCGAAGACATGTTAAAAGCCTGTGCAGCACGGGCCGAACTGGGCTGCTGCTTGCCGCGGCAGCCGCAGTTCAAACTCGTGGGAAAATGTCTTCCGAGCGCAAAGTTTCCCACGAACGCGTTCGCCGTATATTGATGCAGTTTTTTTCTTCTCCTTCCTCTCTGTTTCTGTTTTGCCCCACACTAACAGAAAGAGGGGTATGCGAAGAAAGGCGGGTGGAGGGAGGGCAAAAGAAATAACACGACGCGAAACACGAGACCAATGCTTTTGGGGCCCCGTGCAGAGAGTGCGAGAGAGTGAGAAAGGCAGAATGATTTTATTATGAATAAGCTGCGCGTACCACTTTTGTGCCCTTTTGTCCCTTCCTCCTCTCGATCGCCCGTGCCCGTGCCTACATGACATTTATACAAACTCGTGCATGCTTGAACTTAATAATTATTTTATGTTTTGATATTTAAAACCAACTGACAATTCCCCGCACGCTTGTTGCACACTCGAGCGGGAGAAAGAGTGAGAACGAACGACACTAGATGAGAGAAGGTAAAAGCAAGAGAGCAAATGTGATCGTCGTATTCAAAGTTGCTTTCCGCAGTTCGTCTGTTTCGCACGTTCCAAAGCCGCCCAATCGCCGGACTCGTCTTTCCACAACCCTCTTCTCTTCCTTTCACACACACACACACACACACACACCTTCTTCGGTCCACCCCCTTTTCCACTAACAACCAGCACAGTATTGATCGTGAGGAGGTATGCTCGCAGTCCGCCAGGGAGGGGGATGGGGGATGGATCGGCAGCCAGCAACATTAACGATACGAAAAGCGTGTTTGGCATGCTTCAATCGGTCACCGCCTCACCCCCTTTTTATTGGGGTTCTGTTTAGGGTGCTCACGGGGGGAGGAGGAGCGCTGTTTTCGAATCCGGTCGCAGACCCGGACCCCGGCTCCCCGCCGTGAAGCGGATGGCACGAGCTCCGAAGGCACGAGGCAATTGACTTCGCTTTATGCTGCCGATGTGATGCTCGTTGACCTATGTATGAGGGTGAGGTGAAGATGGAAACCGGGTGGTTGGGATAATGGGGTAGAGACACACACTGTGGACGATTTGGTTGTGTTGTACACGATTTATGTGGGTGGATGGGTGAGATTGGCCAGCCGCCCGTTTCGAGACGTTCTTCTCCTCGGTCCGCGCACTCCAGGGCCTGTTTGTGTCCTCCAGTCGGAACGGGTTGATTTTATACATTTTTTTCACAAATCTTTTTGAACTGGCCATGCTACGTGGATGATTGTTTAGACGCAGTCGTGTGTCGTGTTGACACAGCGCTTGTTGGTTAGTGAAATCGTTATCGGTAGAGATATCTCGTCAGGTGGGTGTTGAAATTCGATAAAGTGCAATTGCAGTTCGGTTCCTAAGAAGGGAATCAAGCTTTTCAAAAAAATGCTATACGCATTTTTTTGGACAAAGCCTTGTTGCTAGAATGGGTCGAGCTCCGCTTCCAAACCCAATTCTTTATGGTAGGGTTACAGATCTCAAGAGGGCCATAATATACGGTCCTTGGATCTCAACTACTCCACTTTGATTGCTTAGACGCATCCCAAACTGCAGACAAATAGCACCCTACGGATTAGGCGATCGTCGGGCAGCTTTCAAATAAATTGTCTCATCATTATTGGCGAAGCTTGGCCCAATTACACCTTTTTTCGTGTACTAATGTGATATTGTACGATCGTGATCCCACCTTAGGTGATCCTCCCTTTTTCTCAATAATCGCACTAATAATTAAAACACTATCAAATCCGCTTCACTTTCCCTTTAGTACATTGGTTTATTATTTAATTCATTCAACCTTCCTGCAGATTATGGCTTAACAAAAACAAAACAAAAAACAACAGGGGTACAACGGTTTGGTGAAACCACGTCCGTTGAATGATCGTCGGCGCCACAAACCATTACTACACTTTGCTACTTAAAGGCACATCGCATAACAATTTTGAGATGATAAATAAATGTAACTTCCGCTCGCAAAACCGCAAGCCCACCATTAGCGAGTTCAAAACTCGATACTTACATCCGCGGTGTGCCATTTGCTTATCAACGCCATAAGCTTATCTCAAGGATAGTCGGTCCCCGGTCAGCATGATTAATGTGTGCCATTTACCTTATTTATATGGAGCGTCCATGTTTCGTTGCAAGGATGTCGAAACAAATTCATTTGTGTTCCGATTTTGAATGTTCTTTTATTTTTTGCCTGACCCGTTCTTAGTTCATTCATAATTTCAAATATTTTTTGATAAATTTTGAAGGGAAAAAATATTCATTCATCACTAGCCACCACATCCTATGTAATTCAGACTTATTTGTGTAAAGAGAGAAAAAATCGTTCGCATTGGTTTTATTAATCACAAAAAGATAATAAGTCGTTCTTAGCAATGCAGCTAGTTCAAATATAAATGGATTCCATCCTACATTTTCTTCCTCACACAAACTTGGTGAGTTGTTGTACTTTAAGGTGAAAAGTAAAGCAAAAGTATAACGTAGATTCTGCAGTTGTTAATGTAAATATAAACGATATAAAGTAAGAAATCCATTAAATCAAGAAAGTTTCTAGGCGACGATACAGAAGAAAAGTACCTATCGTCAAAATCAAACCATAACAAATTTTCCCGTCTATCGATACTACGATTTGGTAGAATAAAAATACTTCTCTTCGATCATCTTCTGGTATGCCAACGTGTTACAGTCGTAGTCCGTGTAAAACTCTACCTCCGGTTGAAACGTTTGAACCGGTTCCGTCCGATTTTTAGATACAATGCGCACGTAGAATGGGCGCACCAACACCTCCATCATCCGTCGTCCAATATCATCTTCCCGGAGGCGTGGATTCGGTCGCACTCCCCACAGGCGCACCTTCGCATTACGCAGCGGAACGGCACGCAATGCGAGCGGACACTTGCGAAGCTCACTGATCGGCACATTGTCCCGATTCAGGTAGTCAACATACAGGACACTCACCTCCTTCGTATCGTCATAGATCGCTTCGATGATAGCGCGATAATACAGACCATCGGCACGGTACGGTGCGAGACAGACTGCACCGACCTCGACCAGCGTTGCTTGCCAGCGATCCAAGTTCTTTTGCGTGCTGGCGATGTACTGTATCCTTTCCGACATGCATGCGATCCGTTGCGTATGTCCCTCGAGATGCGGGAAGACGTGCAGCGTCAGACCGCTGCTGAAGTTGGTAAACTCGCCGAAAAAGCCTTTGGTTTGGTTCCAGTCGACCGGTGTCACGAAGAGGCTACCAGGCATTAAAGCACACGTCGAGCGGATCGAGGCAGAATTTAGCTCATCGTTCAGTTCTTCGGACAGACGCGAGGATGATTCAAGCTCGCCTGAGATAAAGGACGCCGGCGATGGAAGCGAACAAAAGCTTTTCTCGCTCGGCTGGTGCTGCAGCTGCTGGTACTGCTCGTCGTTGCTATCTTCGTCATCGGCGTCTTGACTGATCAGCTGGGCACGATTCAGAAAGGCGCTAGCGTCTTCCGTATCGTCAGGTATCTCGTTAGGATCTTCGAAATCTTTCACACATTGGTCGAGTCTAATATTCGTCTCAATATCCTGCATAAATTGCATCATGTCCTGCTCTTCGGGTGTGATCAGCGGTTGCAAACGAGTTTGTCCCGAGTCAGCAATCGTCGATGGATATACGATCGGTTCGTACCACCGGGAGGATGAACCCACCACACTGTTGTGGCTGTCGTATTCTTCATGTTTCTCCACGCAATACGTAAACAATCCCAGCTGGAGCAAGGCTGAGTGTACATCGATTGCATCCTTGAGCTGAAACAATTTGCACGGGATAGGCAGCCGAATGGGTGTACGCTGCTGCATGGCCGGCGACCAGATCATTGTGTCAACGCGTACAGTACACAGTTGCTGTACGCACAGTCCGTGACAGGCCAAGAGTGCGTTTTCGGGCCACGACGACTTCTCGTTTTTGCCCATTTCCTTCGGAACTATTCTACTCAGACGAAAGCGATTCGTTTGAACAGGCACACGTCCGCAGATAATGTCTTTGCGCAAGTATTCTCCCCGACACGTTTCTTCGTTGCCGTAATCGACAAACAGCACTCGATACGTGTTTCTTTTGATGACGGACACGATCGAGGCACGGTAGTACATCTCATCCAGATGATACTTGGCGAGGCAAGGTTCACCGAGCTGGAAAATAGCCGGTTTGTCCGGGACATCAGCGTTCCGCAAGTGTTCGTTGATCTTGTCACGAATATGATTCAACACCGGTTCTCGACACATGTCGTACAAAAATATCGTTCCATCGTTCCCGATGTGTGTCGGCATGCCGACGAACACCGTCTTCTCGATCGGATCACCCTCGGGCCAATCGGTGATCGTCTCAACGTTATCCCTGGCCAGCGAAAGAATGGAAGCGCACGCATTGTCTATTTCGACCCTTGCCGTTTCTGTGTTGAGGCCGTTGGTTGTTGGCACAACTTTCGCCGTTTGGTTGCCGTTCTCCCGTGCTCCGAATCCTTCCGTTTCGGCAGAGTCGGCGGCGATTGTGCGAAAAAACTGTTGCAATTTTTCGTACTCGCAAAGAATAATCTTTTCCACCGCTTTTTCGATCGATTGCAGTTCCTCCCGCGCAGCGTCACCCTTGGTGGCAAAGACGCGAAATGTACCGCACAAGTGCGCCATTCCACGTACCACCAGCAGCTGGTTAATGTTCCGGTACTCGGTTTTCTGGGGTGCAAGGGCCTGTCGTACCGACACACGCAAACCCCACAGCACGACGGAGAGCGATTGTTTGGCTTCGGGCGGTTTATCATCCGCAGTGGGTTTGGGACACTTCACGTCCAACGAGATGGCATGCGTTTCGTATGAATGGATTATACCGATCAACGCATCTACTGCAACTCTGCTCCAGCCGTCGGAGTTTTTCACCGGCTCAATGCAGGCCAGTTGACAACGGATGGCGCCAGGTTGTAGTTGCGCAATGCGAGGAACCATCCGTGACACGTTCGTTCGATGAACCTGCACATTTAGTGCCAAATCGATGAGGAACGCTTCGTACAGCTCGTTTTCCTCGTGGACTTTCATAATCCGGGCCCGGTACCACTCGATCAAAGCGCCATCGGATGGTGAGGTGAAGACGAGACACATATTGCCGATCTGCCAGCCAGTCGGAGAATCGTTCTCCTCACCACCCTCCCCTCCATCGAGTGCTTCGTCCATGTGCTGTTGGATCGTTTGATGCAGCCCATCCAGAGCGCCCTTACGCGAACTTAACCGCACGTAAATCTCGCTCGGAGAGACCACTCGCAGCACGTCGACCGGGACACGTGGATCAACCACTTTGTTGGAAGAAACCGAGAAAATCCCTTTCGCCGTTGAACTGGCCCCTCCAACGTCCGTCGTGTGTACGAGATTCTCAATTTCCGTCTCCTTCCCGCGGACACAATCGGCATGTCCCTGCTTTACGAGCATCTTGTTGATGCACGTGTCCAGGTTGGATCTGTTGTGCAGATAGAGCAACACATTGTAGACGCCGGTTTCCTTCCACAGTGAAACCACTTTCACCGCGAATGGAAGCGTTTTGCTTTTCATGAGCATGTTAAACTCCTCGATTGCTTCCGTAGACCAGGAAGAATAGCGCGCGACATCTCCTCCAACAGTCTTCGGATGCACGTACTCCAGCCGGCAGCAAATGGCGAGCGGATACTCGCACAGTGGCGCACACGCTGGTGGAAACAGGAACATATCCTCACACCGGACAATCATTGTTTCGCCCGTATCGAGTGCAAATATCTCGCAAAACCCGGGCAGAATCTTGAGCACACGACCTCGCAACCAAACCCGATCATGATCCTGTACAGCTAGCGCAAATCCACATACCAAGCCTACGTAGGGAGGGAATACTTTGTATACGCTCATCTGCTGCTGGCACAGTGCGTCCAGCTCTTCCTGCAGTTTGACGAAACGACTCTTTTTCCACTCCAGCGGCATGATGTACAAGCAATTAGGTGATTGCGAATAGGTGATGTAAACGTCGAACAGATCATGCTGCTTCAACTCTGGCGCTCGAGGAATAGTACAACGTTTCTCGGCCGCTTCCTTTGCATTGGCTAACCAGACATTTAACAGCTGGATACGATTAATAGCTTCCCACTTTAGAAAATCCGGACGTTTCTCGAGACATTGCTGCAAAAATATGAGCGTTTCACGCAACGACATTGGAGGATAGTAGCCTTCCCAGCACATTACATCCATCGTATCATTAGCTGTCGGTTCGACGTTGAGCAGTGGCGGAAGGAAAAAGTCTACCATTAGGCAGTCGGACGTGTTACAATCGAGCTCGACCATAAGCATTTTACGATTGTCCACAAAATCCGTCATCAACTGGTGACATTCAGCTGGCCAGCCAGTTTCGCTACTCTCTGGGACACACTCTGGTGGAACAATACCGTACAGCGAGCACTTGATCGCTTTCCCATCAACCTTAGCCAGATCGTCCGTAACCGGGCGTAGTTGTTCGTATAGGACCGTATCTTTACCACCGAAATCGATGTACTGTATCCGGTAGGTTGCAAACTGGTTGGACGCCGTTGTTTCGCTACCTTCCATTACCTCCAGAACCCGTGCCCTGTACCAACGATCCGACGATTCGGGCTGTACAAGATAAAGCCCACCAACTTCCACGTCCAGCTCTTTCTTGACTGTTTTCAGTGTCGCATCGTATTCCTCCGCCTCGGCCTGACACAGCTCAACCAGAGTCTTGGTCGCGGCACCATGCAATTCATCCTGGACGTAGATTTCGTACGGATTTACAATGCACGTAATTGTGACCGTGCTGAAGCATTGCTTCAATTTCTCCCTTCCTGCCGTATCATACGATGCACGCGATCCGTACGATTTTGGGCCCGTTTTGGACGATTTTTTGTCGCGCCGTTTAATGTCGCGACCTACGCTGCTGTACATGCACGTATCTGAAAGTTCCGGGTCTTTCCGTGTAACGGAAGATTCTTGATGATGGAGCCGTCCGGATGTTGCAGTAACGCGTGAACTTGTCGGTGTCGGTGTAGCAGAACGGATTTCCTCTTTCTTAACAGAAGTGGTTTCGATTTTTGCATAATTTTTCTGCTTCTTCCGAGTAGCCGTAAATGGTACAAGCCGTGTACGGTGGTCCGCCAGTGTCAGCCGGTAGCTTGTGCTAATGTCTTTCAGCAACTTGTCACTGTTTGGGTAAAAGCTCGTCAATGGTATGAAGCTGTTATTCGTTGGCAGTTTCAGTGGTTCCGTCTCCAGATAGCGTTGCACTTCCTCGCTAAGCTTCTGCCACGATTTATCATCCGGTGCTGATTCGCGCTTAAACTGTCTAGCACGTGTATGCAATTTCTTCAACCGTTCCTTTGCAGCGGCCAAATGTTGCAGCTGCTGCTCAGTGTGCTGCCGTTGCTCGAGGTACACTTTACGCACCTGCTGCAGTACCCGTTCTTCCTCTAGCTGCAATGCATTGTGAAGTGTTAGAAAATGGGCCGAGATTTCTTTTATCACCTGATCCACATTATCCGGATACGATTGGGCACGTTTTTTAAATGCGTAAGTCGATATTTCTTGCGCATCGAACGCTCGTTCCAGCAGTTTTCTCAGCTGCTTCGGTGAGTGTAGGTTTTCGTCCGGCACGGGTTCGATGCCAAAATCGGCCGGCGTTTCATTCTCAATCTCCGTCTGTGCTTTCTGCTCCTGGTCCAAGCAGTACCGCTCGATATCTTCCAACTCCTGTTGCATGCGAGTCATCCGGCCCAGCATATAGAAGCTGGGATGAAGTGCCATCAGTACATTGCCGTACCTGTTTCGCACTGTTACTTCCTTTTTGCAACGATCGCACTGGATGCTCTCGCTCTGGGCCTGTTTGCCAACACATGGACCGCAAAGAAGGTGTCTGCAGGATAGTAGCAACGGCAACCTATCTTTCTGTGCGCCGGAATTGCTGGTGAAGGGAAGCGAACACCCATCGCAAATCGGTTTCGGAAGCCAGGTTAAGGGGCGATCGGTGCGCATCAAATTCTTTATGCAAACCTGCGTCATCGTGCTATAAGTGGTATCAACACACGTAAGCGTAAAACTACGATATCAAACTGAAATGGATGTCGCGTCATAATTTACCTGACCAAGCGTCTTTTCCTTTACCCGTTGTACACAGAAACTGTTCACTTTATTGTCTGCCAAATATTCTTGGTTTATCCTTCTTTCACGCAGCGTCGCTGTTTCACGGTTACCCAGCAACTTGCCTTAATCGACCATATTCGCACAAACTAATTGAAGTAAACGCAAATATTTCCGAAAAACACATTCAACTCGGCTTTACCATTCGCTTTAGCTTGAGAAGGGTTTTGGTAAAGGAACCAATTCCAGGGAACTTTGTCTATTGTTTTCCGGCATTTGTTCCGTTTTGCCTAAACCCGGATGATAGCGCAAACGTCAAATTGATAGATGTTTACACTGTACGTGTTGAATGCTCACCCGCATTGGAACACGTGGGAATATTTACGATTTGAAAACTGTTTGTTGATGTGCTTGCGGTATAGAATTACATTTTTACACCATTTTATAAAACAAACACATTTTAACTAACGCATTACAAGTTTTAACGAACATTCGTGCTCTAAAATGTCACCGAAACCGTTCCAACAGCAACCGCTGTCAAACCGCAACCGTGTGTGTTAGTTTTGTTTTTCTTTTCTGCTTTGTGTGGTGTGTGGTTTTGCTTTCGCTCAGGGAAACGCTCGTGGGAAACGTTCCTGAACGGGAAAAACGAAGTAAAATATGGAGATTAGCAAAACGATTGGAATTGCTGCCGGTGTCGCGGGCACGCTGTTCCTCGGCTATTGCATATACTTCGACCACAAGCGCAGGAAGGATCCGGATTTTAAGAAAAAATTGCGCGAAAGTAAGTGCATCGAGCGATGGCTGCTGACATGATGTGGTGTAACACGCTCGCGGTCGCCATCTCTGTCGATGTTTGCTCGATTTCTCTTTTGCTGAAGTTATCAAACCTCTTGATAAAGATCTACGGTGCGGTTTGGTTGGCAAACCAAAAACTAATTGCATACCTCTTTCCCCGCAGGACGAAAGGCCAAAAAGGCCGCAGCATCGGCAGGGCCAAGGACAACAATCCCGAACCTGACAGATCACGAAGAAGTGCAGAGGTAAGTGAACAAGCGAAAACTCCGAGCGGGTGCAAAGGATAGCTGAGTGTATTGATTTTCCTCGAATCTTTCGTCCCGTAAGCGCGCGTGTGTTGTCATCTGAATGCTTGGCTGTGTGTTTTCCAACCAACCCCTCCCCCCCCCCCCCATCGCCCTTTCCCTTGGTTCTTGGAACGATTAGAACGGGCGACGTTTATGTAATCGGTTGGTCGGTCCAGGGGTTCCGAATGACAACACACACGCACGCACACGTGCATACGCCTTGTGGGAGCACATGGTGCGGAACATGCTTTCACAGGAAAAATTCAGGAAAATGTTTCCCTTTTATCTGAAGGTTTGGAATCGATTATATTTTGTTTACCAAATTTATTTTTCCATTCAGATTCTTCCTGCAGGAGATCCAAACTGGCGAATCGCTCATTGCGACAGGTGATATCGAGAATGGCGTGGAACATTTGGCTAATGCAATTATCGTTTGTGGTCAGCCAACGCAACTGCTACAGGTAGGTGGTGGACACAGTCTGTAGTGCATGGCAACGAATGAACCGGTGGGTCTTAATATCGGCGAATGATTGGTTCTTGCAGGTCCTCCAGCAAACGCTGCCAGCCCAGGTATTCGCGCTGCTTATCACGCGCATGCGACAGTACGGCAATCAGTCGAGCGAGAACGAGCGGACCAAGCTTCAGGACATGAATGATGATCTGGAGTAAGGAAAAAGATCCCGCCCATCACCACCTCCACCACCCAGTCTAGATAATGGGCTCTGGTAGTAGTTAAGATCGTCAAAAAAAAAAGAGAAACGAGAATGGGCCACCGAGTACGATGACGATACCCTGATGCTCTGGTTTTTCCTCCCCAAAAACACATTAAACTGCCTAACCGGGATTAAAGCAGTAGCAATATTTCCCTCGTAATCTAAATTTGATATTTGTTATGCATCGCTGATTGTCATCATCATTCTCATGGCCTCCATCGTGCGAGAGCTACCTGAGACCTGAGAGCAAAAAGAAAAGGATGGCCATGGAAATGGGAGCAAGGGTACGTTCTCGCTTTCGTCACGCTTTTTTTTTTGGGTTCGCTACTCGATTTCATTCACGCTGGCGTAAATTCGTAACCTAATCGTAGTAGAACAAGATCCGTTATGTTTAGTTATTAACGACCAAAACAGAACAACAAAGAGGTACACATTAAACAACATCATTTGGCTTTCATCGATTGTGTTGGTGAAACGAAGTGTAAGCACGTGATTTTCCTTGTTTCCGTTGTTGTAACATCATCACATCTAGTTTTAAACTCCATAGCTTTGAATGTCCTTGACGTAACAAAATTAGCTCCACTCAGTTCAATCGGAAAAGCATTTACAACACCGGACATTGCATTAAATGCGCCATCCATCGCATTGATCTTTTGTTGATCACGTGCTGCTTCCCGATCACGCCAAGCCAAACCCGGAAAGGAATAATAGGTAAATGTTGGCCGTACGGTACACGCACATACACGCTCATTTAATGCTAGCCAAAAAGGGGTTACTTACAAGCGGGGATAGCAGGTTCGAAAAACGAAGCGCGCCAGATGAAGTCGACTGCGGAACGATCGTATTTAAAAAGTAAAACTAACCACAAACTCCGAAGTAGTAGTGCAGGGTGTGTAATAACTTGTTGAAGCAGACAAAACACGGAACCTATATGAGTAACTGATAGCTTTTTCGGGATAAGAAGAATAAAGGATATCCAGTGTTATTTCATGACACACGTTAGCGTTGATATCCGTGTGTGGTTTCGTTCGCTTCTAGCTCGATGTCCGCCCTCTCACTCGTCCAAAGCAGCTGCATCAGCAATAACCCGAAAAGTAATTGGAACAGATGTGAAATATTTGAATTTTTTTTATTCATAAGGGACGGCCAGGCCGTATTGCTATATTTGAATTAGAACGTGAAACAAACAGCAACGCCGGTCGGTTGACGTACTATTTATAGCTCGTTGTTGATATACATATAATTCAAAACCTAGCGCGCAGGACGTGCTTGGATGGTGTCTCACGTATTCCAGCAGAAGGGTCAGCATTTGAAGATTATAATGCTTCCTTCATTTGTTCGTAACACACACGACGAAAAGAGATAAAAAACGTTATCCCCGACAAAAGGTGGAATTGGTAACGGGCTTAATACTGTTCAAAAACATCCCCAGCCACACTCGGGCGTGTGCGTTTTGAAGCTCTTTATCTGGATTGAAAGTGTCCCTTTTCGAATACGCCATTCAGAGCGCGATAGCCGAAGCAATCAAAACACATCCACATGCCGCTACTCTTTATCACTTGCGCTGCACTATGCTCTGTGTCGTTAAACCTCTTCTGTTGGTCCACCGCTGACCGCTGTCTCTGAAAGAATGGACAACTTTATCTGATCTGAAACTGTATTAACCCGGTCGATATGCTGATCCGACGCCCACCAGCCATTGGGGTGGGGACATTCTCGGCCTGGCTCGTGCTGTTCAGTGTGCTGGGAAGCATCGTCGGATGCGGGAGCTAAACGCATCGATCGTTCGGATTAGTTAAGCAGCATCAGGAAGTGTGCGGAAACCAAAAATAGCAAGCACGTCTAACGTAAACGATCGATTTGTTTTTTGTGATCGCAGGCGATCTGCAACCGAGTGTATTTTTTCGCAAACTAGCTCAGTGTGTGCTCAGTGCCAAAAGTATCAAAAGTGGTACTATATGTTGGCCTACCGTTTCAAGTCTCTTTGTTTGGATTGTTCTGATCAACCAAGTCGATAGAATTGTGCCGTTTAAGCCATTAAACTGGAACAATATGTATGCGTACTTGTCGCTACCTCTGATTCTAAACATATTCCTGGCATGCTGGAATGTCCCGATCGGTCGGGCGGACATGGTTCCAATTTTTCCCTCCACAAGTCTGTCCATCGCCGAAGGAGCGGGTTTTCTCGCTTTCTTAAACCCAAATGGGGAAAGCATGCTGAAAAAAGCTTCTGTACCGGACAGTCATTGGATACACTGTTCGGTGTTAGTTAACAATGTTCAGTATAGTTTGGATAGTGACCAGATACATCGGATCGGCGATAAAACAACCATTGAACGGTATGATTCGGAGCGATGCGGTGTACGGGTAAAAAATCTTCAGAAAGCTTTCGAAACAAAATGGACCCTGTACGGTACTGATCAGACGGGTGTAGATAGTACAGGAGTGCTCGATGTAACTGTTACGTGTTAGTAAACAGGATCGATTCCTTTATTTCATATTTCTCTGACTATAATTTTATTCGATTTTAACCTTGTAGCGATAAAATTTATCGACGAACTGAATGTTACCGTTAGTGGATCCTCGTCCACTGCGACAGTAAACTGCCCGGACAAGGACGGTTCCCGATACTGTCGCATCATCGGTGCTGATCAAGTCGTGTCCGAATCCTGCTCCAAAACAGTCGAACTCGCCCAGCTGGTCAGCCACTTCTGGTGTCACACAATGTTCTGGGGCGCAATGACGGAAAGGATCACGAAGATTAATCTGTTCGTTGAGGGTAAGGCAGATTCGAGATTGTTACGAGAGAGACTTACTTTTGAAGCACACCGTTAACCTTGGCCCCCGCTAATCGTTTTCTAATTGCAGAGAATGATCGTGACGTAAAGGCGTCGGTGGTGGAGACGGAGGACCATATCGTGCTTTCTTGCCAGTACCGTTCGACGGTTTCGCTGTGCCGCGCCTTATCGGAAACAGATAATCGTCAGCTCATGTTGCTTGATGGTCATCTGTCTGGGCGTTACTCGGCGTACAATACAAAGTATCTTATGCGTTCACTTCGTCGTGGAACGATAATACTCTCTCCGTCGCTCCGGCTATAATTATTTATTATTTTTCCAGAATTTCGAAAGGGATCTGTTCGCTTGAGATAAAAAAACCGCTCGCTCCGGCGGATGTTGGTGTGTGGCGCATCTATCAACAGCTAAACCCAACCGATTATACTGGATGTGTGTTTGACGTGAAGGGGAGACGATTCTCTAAAGGGCGTTCCATTCGTACCCGTGGTTCTCCGGCGAAAAGCAGTCGAACAGAGCTGACAGCAACCAATATCGAAATTTTCCGCGATCCTCGATCTACGAGCGCAACCGTTACGGAGCTTTCCTGTGAAGCCCCATACGCCATCGATTATTGTTACCTTTCCGGTCCCAACGGAGGTGATCATACGCCTCATAAGTTTGATCGTTTAAAATCGCTCGGTATCTGTCGGTTCGAAGTTACCAACATTACGAGCGGTGTATGGGCCTGTGGCATTAATGATCAAGATGGGGCGGAAGATCATCTTACGTACTACAACGTGAGCGTGTTTCAGCAACCGGGACAAACCGTTACCGGTCAGCTAACGGCCAGCTCGGGTGATCGCGATCAACGGCTACTCTGCCGTACAATTCTAGAGCTTCCGATCGACATTTGCCGTTTTGTCGATCCATCCGGTGAGGTACATGGGGTATCGAATCAGATGAAACCATCGGCCGATGCTCGCTATCGCTACTATGGGAAAGGATTGCGCGAGGGTGAATGTGGGCTGGAGATAGTGGAGCTGCGGGACAAGGACTTTGGCCGGTGGAAGTGCTTGTTTAAGGTGCAAGGACGAGAGTACGAAATTTCGATGGACGTTGTTGAAGAAGGTGAGGTAATTGGATGTTTTCACTCATTATCATGCTCATTGTGTAGAATTCAGTGTTATGCTAAACGTGTTAACTTATTCATACACACACCAGAAGTTACAGGGCACCCCTGTTGGTTTTTTAACGAGCGTCCATATATTTTTGTTCTTGTCCCGAGATTTTTTGACGCAGTAAAAACCTAGCATATACATATATGGAAAAAAGTCAAAAAATTGTAGGACAAGAACAAAAATTTATGAGCACTCGTCAAAAAACCTCAGGACAGTATTAAAAACTGCTGGTATACATACTGCTGTAACATTTCTTTGAATTTGTTTCATTCGCATAGCTATGAGTGTCGGTGTAATCATAGGAATCAGTATTGCGGCAACAATAGTGCTCGGTATCATCGGAATCTTCGCCTATCGGAAGCTGAATCGACGTTACACCGGTCCCAGCTACACCGTTTCTTCTAGCAATACAAACGTATCGAACTGTTCGCATCGATCTTGAGCGAAAAAGGGTATCGTAAAGGACGAGCATTTAATTGTGTGCATGTGTGTTGCTTTGCGTTAATGGTTGTCGTTTGAACCACAAATAAAAGTATTACGTTTTGGCCATTTGTTACCCCATTATCTTGAGCACCTATCTACCGGAAGTACTTACTCCGCCCTTTTATTAGGAAATGTTGGTATAATCGGTTGATCGTGCCGCCCCTAACAGCAGAAGGGTGCGTGCAAACTTGCCCTTATGGCGACAGCACAACAGACGGACACATACGAGAAACACCGTCCCACAGACGAGATAAACCGTGTTCCGGAAGAATGTTTTCCGCCACAGCCACGAACGATAGTCATCGTAGCGTTGAAAACGATTTCGGTACGTACTTTCCAGCTCAAAACTACTGCGAGCCGGGAATAGACTTAGGTAGAAGTCCTCCAGCAGCGCCGTAATCAGCTGATTATCCTCCGGTCGATCATCGCTTAGGTTGTCATTTATGCAGTTGAACTTCTTTGGCGTTTTGCGTAGCTCGTCGAGCGCGTCGACGACCTGTGTGATGTTGGAGGTGAGCATTTTGAAGTTGCTGTAGATGCCCGTTTTGGCGCTCACATGATACCGAT
The DNA here is from genome assembly GCF_943734695.1 of Anopheles maculipalpis. NCBI lineage: Eukaryota > Metazoa > Arthropoda > Insecta > Diptera > Culicidae > Anopheles > Anopheles maculipalpis. Next base: position 97,460,346 of record NC_064871.1, on the reverse strand, counting down.
AGCGGGGTACCTTCCCAAAGTTGGCGCGCATCATATCGGCCAGCTCGGTACAACCCACCACCATCGGTTTCGTTACCGTAGGCTGGAAGGTGAAAAGAGCGCATTAAGCAAACGAAGAATCCTCTTGTCTATTATTACTCACAATTGTCGAATCCTCGTAACGCTCGTACACCAACGTTGGGTATACCTGTCGCTGTTCCTGCTGATGTTCAAGTGGAAGAAAATTGTTCTGCTGAAGGGAACAGTTGGTGACAACCTCTTCGAAGTATCGTACGGCCGACCAATCCAGCGGAAGATTGTACACCTTTGTCAGGAGTGTTCGAATTTCTCGGTCGGACCACGTGCTGCAATGAAGATATATTCTCGGTTAGAAAAAAACTTACGACTTGCGATATAAATCAACATACCCTGATGCATCCGTGTCGAAATCGTCAAAGATCTCTCCAACGGTTTTGTTCCGGGTTTCGCTCATTAGGAAGTGATAGTAGCTGAACGCATACTGCATATCGTCCTTCGCCCGGAATCGGTGTCGTTTGGTGACGAGAAATTCGTCCCGAAAGCGGTTCAGCATTCGTTCGACTATTTGCACATCCAGCAGGAAGCCAACGTGGGCCAACACCTTGCGATTGTGGAACCCGTACGCTCGGTTAAACACCCGATTCGTGTGGATAAGCGAATTGGCGAAGATATCCTGTGAGTTAACTGCCGAATCTCCACCCATCGAGGGCAACTGTCCTTCCTGTGCTTTTGAGCCGGTTGTACGGTTATGCTCGGCCTGTCCTTGTCTTTCAGCAGTCCTTTGATGAGCGCGTCCCAGCAGACTTCGATGCTTGGCTTGGCGTTTCTTCAGTTTCATCTTTTCTTTGTTGAATCGCTCAACTAGCTGTTTCGTGGAAGAATTACCGTTGGTACTCTTCATACGGAAAATCTCATAAATATCGCGAATATTTTCTGACGCTCGCATACTACCAGGCGAAATGCGAGGAAACATTTTCGGAACATCGATAAACATTTGCTCCCCCTCCTCCTCGACCGGTTCGACCGCGTCGTCCGGTGCCGAAACGTCTTCGTAGTCGTGCAACGGATGATGTCGCTCACGTTCCGCCCGATAGTCGGGATGGTCACAGTCACCGCCATCGAACTGACACTCCTCCACGAAGCAATCGCGATCGCATGACCCATCGCCCACGAACATCCACGGACAGTCTGGTGCACAGTCCGGCACAATCCAGGCAGTGAAAACCTTTACACCTTCGGCGAGCGTTTGAAGATCGTCTGGATGCAGTGGAGCCCCAAGAAAGATGTCATCGTTCAGATAAAGGAACCGTTGCGAGAGGCTCGGTATGCGGTGTATAAACGTTTCGATGCTGGCACTGGAAAATGTTGGTAGTGCTGTATCGTCATCCGCAATATCGGCATGCGGCACGATTTGTACACGAGGATTTTCTAGATTCAGCCAGCAGGGAACCTGTCCATTTGTTACTATGTACACATTCCTTATCCAGGGGGCATATTTTTCCAACGAACGCAGCGAATATCGTAGCTCATTTTTATCATCGTACCGAGCATTGTCGCGCGTCGAAGAATAACGTGCAAGCTCTTCCAGAAACTGCGGATCACTTCCATTAACCCAGGTATAAACTACATCTATAACTTCGTAGCTATTTTGGCAAGCTGTTTTGGACGTATGCTGTAGAAACCGGAAATAGAAACAAGAATTCAAACTGTACTAATCGTCTTCTCTTCAAACCCCAAACACGCTAAAGCCGTACCGTTACAAGTAGACTAAAAATAATGTAACACAAAGCTAAGAGAGCTAGTGCGGTAACTGCACAACAGCACCTATACCGGAACTTGCCGCTCTTGAGACCGGAAGCGCAGGACCACCAGCGAGCGAAGTGTTTCATTCCACGTGATACTCTTCGGCACTCCATTCGTGGTGAATCTTGCGGGCTCGATGATGCACGGCACGGTCACTGTGGTTCATGGTGTCTCAAAAACCCGGTGCGTTTTTCGAACAGGGAGCAGCACTTTTTGTTTATCAAACGTGCTGAAAGGTGACACTTTTTTTAAGCCGCTAGCTCTACAAACAAACTGCCACCAAACAACCAAACAACATCCGCTGAGAATAACAATAAAAATAAACATCACAAACAAACAGCTGTCATGGAGAAGGTCGTATTTTTTCTGCTGACTTAATTTGTGTGACAATCCAGCATGAATTTTAAAACGACAGTTGAAGAGAATGCCAATAAAGCGTAGACTTTTCTTGGAACTCTCGATACCTGCCTCTCTGACAATCATTATCTGCTGGATTTCGGTTCATTCCGGAATCAACGGAAACGAAAAAGCTGACCTGACTATCTGTATCAATATCCATATTTTTAATTTCGCTTTTTATCAAAATACACAACCAGCGATCACACCTTCTATAGATGCCTAGAAATGATCCAGCATGGACTGTCAGCAGTTCACCTGTCAAACGTTCCGACCGCGCCAAACATAACCCAATCCAAACAGTACTTACCTCCGATCCCTTTTTCTTGTGGATTTACAGTGCAAAACTACGCAAATAGTTGAATTTTGCAAGTGCGTTAGCACTTGGAGCATTCATCAACGCCTCCGGGTGAGCGAAAAGGTTGTTAAAATGGCTGATTTCCTCGAGTATTCATCAATCAGTTCGGAAATCCGTGGCGCTATGGTAAGACACATTAGAGAGACGGGTTCGCCACCGCCATCTGGGCGCAGCATATTTATGTACGGTACAGTGTGTTAATGCATGGTTCAATTACATATTTTGCAGTGTCCCGGAAAGCTGAAAATGACCGACACAGCGATGGTATTTAAAAGTGACAAAACTGGCAAAGTGGAGCAGATCAACTCCAGCGACATTGAACTGTTGAACTATCAACGATTCGTGGGCAGCTTTGGACTGCGCGTGTTCCTGAAGAATGGTTCTTTGCATCGTTTCCTTGGGTTCACCGGGGACGAGGCGAAGATAGCGGAGTTTGTGAAGAAAAACTACAAACTCGACATGCTGGAAAAGGAACTGTCGATGCGTGGCTGGAACTGGGGCTCGGTACAGTTTAAGGGTGCGGTACTGAGCTTCGACGTGGAAAACAAGACCAGCTTTGAGATACCGCTGAACCACGTGTCGCAGTGCAACGTGGGCAAGAACGAGGTAACGGTCGAGTTTCACCGGAACGATGATGCGCCGGTTAGCTTGATGGAGATGCGGTTCCACATTCCCACGTCCGAGTCGGCTGACATTGACCCTGTGGAAGCGTTCCAGGAGAACGTCATGAAGCAGGCTTCCGTCATATCGGTGTCTGGAGATGCGATTGCGATCTTCCGCGAAATCCACTGCCTTACGCCGCGCGGTCGGTACGACATCAAGGTGTTCCAGACGTTCTTCCAGCTGCACGGTAAAACGTACGATTTTAAAATCCCAACCTCGTCCGTACTGCGACTGTTTCTGCTACCGCACAAGGATAACCGGCAAATGTTCTTCGTCATATCGCTGGATCCACCGATCAAGCAGGGCCAGACGCGTTACCACTTTCTGGTCACGCTGTTCCAGATGGACGAGGAAACGAACATTGAGCTACCATTTACGGAGGAAGAGCTGAAGGAAAAGTATGAGGATAAACTGACGAAGGAACTGTCCGGACCGGTGTACGAGGTGTTGGGCAAAATCATGAAAGTAATTATAAATCGTAAATTAACCGGACCTGGTACGTTTATCGGTCACTCGGGCACACCGGCCATCGGGTGCTCGTTCAAGGCGGCAGCAGGATATCTCTACCCACTGGAGCGAGGATTTATATACGTCCACAAACCACCAGTTCACATCCGGTTCGAGGAGATTGCAACGGTCAATTTCGCGCGTAGCGGTGGATCGACGCGAAGTTTCGATTTCGAGATAGAGCTCAAAACCGGTACGGTCCATACATTCAGCAGCATCGAGAAGGAAGAATACTCAAAGCTTTTCGATTTCATCGTCTCGAAAAAGCTGAACGTAAAGAATACGGGCGGAAAGGCAAGCTACAAGGACGACTTTGCCGATTCGGATAACGAGGGCGAACCGGACGCGTATCTGGCGCGCGTAAAGGCGGAAGCGAAGGAGCGCGACGAGGACGACGATGGAACCAATTCGGAAGAATCGACCGATGAGGACTTTAACCCGAACCAGCAGGAATCCGATGTGGCCGAGGAGTTCGACAGTAATGTGGAGTCTTCATCGGATGACTCCGACGACGAGGACGGTAGCGGAGGTGATAGTGGCGGTAGCGGAACGGACGGTGGTCGCGAGAAAAAGCGCGACAAAAAGAAAGAGAAGAAGGAAAGGGTTAAAGAAAAATCACCCAAAAAGAAGGAGAAGAAGGAAAGGAAGGAATCGGCAAAGAAATCGAAAACAAAAGACTCTGGCGCACCGAAACGACCATCCACGGCGTTTATGCTCTGGATGAATGCAACCCGCGACCAGATACGGAAGGACAATCCGGGCCTGTCGATGATCGCGATCAGCAAGAAGGGTGGTGAGCTGTGGAAGGATCTGAAGGACAAGAAGGACTGGGAAGCGAAGGCATTGAAGGCCAAGGAAGATTACGCGGAAGCGATGGCCGCATACAAAGCGTCCGGTGGTGCCGGTGAGGAGGTAGATGACGATAAGGGCGAAAAGAGGAAAAAGAAACCAGCCGCCAAGAAGTCGGACACGTCCATGAAGGGTAGCGGGTTCAAGAGTAAAGAGTTTATCGATGGGGACGATTCGTCCAGCGAGGAGGACAAGAAAAAAGACACCAAGAAAGTGAAGACACCGGAACCGGCGGACAGGAAGGTAAGTTTCGAGCTAGAGTATCCGCGGAGTATAGTTGAAAATTAACCTATTTCTATGTGCTTATCTTTCCTATTTTAGAAATCGAAGAAATCAGACTCAGAATCAGAAATGTCCGAATCGGAAGAGGACGAGGATGAGGATATGAGCGAAGGCAGTGATTAAATCTCATCACCATCGTAACCCATCTCTGCAGCAGCAACAGCAGCAGTGACTTTTTCCTGTTTTTTCCATTCAAGTATCATCCGGTTAGGTACTGCCGTATTAGAATCAGTCACCCCTCATCTTTGTACGCTTCTCTCTACAGGCTAGTTCAGCTTTAGTTCATCGAAAGAATTGTAATGTTTAATAACATCTGAATTCCAAACCAATTCCAGTACGAATCACAGTTGTAAGACCTTGAACAAATAAACTTCATTTATGTCGTGCGTCAACAAAATCTCTGTCTATTATCAATGAAAAACGTACACGTAAGAAATTCCGCTTCAGTTGTTGATACTAGGCTTAACGAACTTGTAGGTCGAGCCGGCCATCTATTGGCTTACTAGATTTGTTGATACCTGCTGACTTGCTGAGTTGGATAGTCAGTCTTCACTACGGTGAAACGGGTTCGGATGGGATTTGAGCCCCAGTCCTGCCGTATGAAGACCGTTGAAGCCTTGAGGAAGATGTTCAGAAGGATTCTTGCCCCCGTACGTGTGGACAGACAATGGAAGAGCCGCTGAAATGACGAGCTGTTCGAGCTGTACGATGAAGTCACTATCTTGCAGCGAATTAGATTCGCCAGTCTTCGGTGGGTTGGTCATGCCATAAGAATAACATCGGACGATCCTGCCCGTAAATTCTTTTGAGGTCATCCACTGGACCAGTGGACAAAGCAGACGTCGTAGGCACAAATTGAGTTGGTGTTGATGCCTCCGCCTGAAATGCTTGGATAAGGGACTGGCAATTCCTGCCAAGCAGGCCAAGTCCGCGAAGTGAAGTCTAACGGTCGTTTTTGTTGCCTGGCGTCATTGCATACCCCGTAGCATAAACCCACACATGCATATGGTACACGGTTCCGCTTGTATGCAACGGCAAGCAAAGCATTACCGGCAAACGGTCATTGGAAGAGACCTTCAGTGACGCTCATGCCGGTCTACATAACGTCCCCTAGAAAATAATGCTTTCCCCTTTAAAAAAAGGCGGCAGTCCTACCAGTCGATACCCATGCAGAACGAAGGGATGCATAAGCGAGCAAAGGAACAGAAAAGGACTACAGTGTAACAGCCGGCTTCGGTTTCCTGTACCCTTCGCTTGCAGCAAGCAGTACAAGCGGATGCATCAGTATAACGCACGTAGGGAAGGCAAGTACTCTCGAAAAAATGTATAAGCGAACGCTTGGGTTTACCGTTTTGGGCCTGAAACAATCTTCTCCTTGCCACGAAAAGCAAAAAAGCGAATCGCAACAAATCGCCGCCAAAGGGACGGCTGTACACCCCGCGTATGATGCTTCATACTGGGACGATTTCTTGTACAGATTCCTCTTAATGTGGCGTTGCTATTGTAGAGCGTTCTTTTGCGCCCCTACATTGGATAGAACTTGCTTAAATCGACATGTGAGAAATAACCTTTCAAAACCCATGTTGCCATTATCGGCGCTTGTTGTACGGTACACAACAATCGCAAGCCAACATTTTGGCGCCAAAACCAGATCGGGTACAATAATTGTAAAGAAAATACATTTTTATTTTGTTTTTAGTGGACAGAGCCGCATATATTGAACATTTTATCGTATATTTTTCACTTTGTCTTTATTAACTAATTTTATTTCGAATAAAATAATATTATCGATAAACTTTTTTTTGGTTCGTTTTCCAACAACAAACTGGGCTGTGTTCCATTAGGCAAGAGCCAACTGCAGCTACTAACTCATGTTTTTTAGCTTAAACTATCGTAACTACGTCCGATAAATGGGTTATCATTTTAGGCGTAAGAAACTTTAGAAAATCGCACCCAGTACCGGCTATATGATGCGAAAAAACGTAAACAAACCCCGTTGTGGCCGGAACGCGCTTTTTTCCCTGTACACGATTGGACTTGTTGATGTTGGGCTGTGGGACGCATCGCTTTATGGTTAGCCAGTTTGACCGATTAATTTATAATAATTTCACGCTATAGTGTTATTTTTCATTTATAATCATCGCTTGGAAATAATGTGTCCAGAGCTGATATTTAAATTCATTTTCTATACTAAGCTAACATATGCCGACCAAAAAAGCATAATTTTCATCGAAACGGTCATATTGTAATAGTATAGTCGCTTTTTTTTTTAATTATTTCTACTTCTGGCCAACGTACATTCCCGCGGCCCTGAGCTGAACTTCATTCCCGGTAGCATGCGGCCAAAAGAAGCATATATTCTATACCATCGTAAATAACAATAACGCCGGCAATACGTACCGCTTGTGCTGGTTCGTTTGAAAAAGTGACGTTTTGCCTTTCATCGCGGTACGCACACACACACACCAGCAGCAGTTCGCTCGTCACCTTGGTAGCAGTGTGTGTGTGATCGCCCATTTCTGTACTGTGTCGCTCACAGCGCAGACAAAGCTTTCCCTTTTTGATTCGTCCAAGTGCTGTAGCGCTGTTCACAGTTCGTTCGGTCTTGGAAGTAAGTGTTCTGGCCCTGTGCTGTGTCCGTGGTGTCCATAGGAAAAAAGTGGTCATAAATTAGTGCATTTTGTGCGGCCGATTTCACCCGTATCTTACTCCGGTAAGTGAAATATCCCGTTCTACAACTTATGGTGACAATATTCAAAGAGTATTTTTCACGCTGACCGCAAAAATCGGTGACGGTTTAGGGGTAAAAAATCGCCAATTTCCGAACCGCTTCGCTGGCGTGGGTTCGCTCGGCCCATCCACTATGGCGACATATTGGAATTGTATGGTGGCTGGTGACGATGGCACTGCAAACGAGTGCCGTTTGTGGTCGATTTACGTACGGCCCCGGTCGGTGGTGGATGAAATCGTTTGGGAAAAGTATTTTAGCACCAGTTGCGATACGTTTTGTCCGCGTGCGTCCCATTCGGTGGAACAGAAAAAATCGCCAAACGCCAAAATGGCTGAGCGGCTATGGCTTCCATAGGTACTCCTTCGGTGTGCGGGATGCCATTAAATATGGGTGGGATTTTGAAAAATAAATTTCCACTACGGATCGCGTCGGAGGGGCGAACTTTGTTCCATAATCGTCCTACTTTGGTGTGGCCGATCGATTGGCATCGGTACCCCGTGGGGTACGGTGGAAAATTCATGAAAATGGCTCGTTTCGCGCCAAAATATTTTTCCCATATATTGGGCTTGTGTTCGGTACGAACAAAATGCTCTACGGGTTCGTCCATCTTTCTATGAGGGGCCCCAGTGCAAAAGGTTTTTTTTCATTGAAGAGACACGGGCACTCACCGTCGATACGATAAGAGGCGCTGGTGCAAACGGCACTCATTCACCACGACACACACGGCTGCGAGCCCGTACTCTATAGCAGGCGTTAAAGAGTCGGCTGTGTACGAGCCGTCGGTAGCGTTGGTACGGATTTTGAATTTTGGTCTCAAAAAATCGGTTATCAATGGCGGCGCGCGTGCTTTTAACCGCGTCGCGCGCGGTGTTGTTGAATTTTTTCATTTTCACCATTGAACGTATGGGGCACACAATTTTGTGGTTTATTATCAGTTCTTTAAGGTTTATGTAAATTTTCTTTCTTCAGGCTACTAGATTATATGAGCGAATCGATTATGCGATGATGGGGTAGAGCACTCTACATGTATTCTGTATTCGGCTACAGAAGTAGATTTTTAAGATGATTTTTTTATGTATACAAATCGTCCCTTAACGCTTGCTGGATATGACTTTCAAAATAATGGAGCATTTTCTCTGTATTAGGCGCGGATTGAATCCCATATTTCCTGGTAGATTCGTTTTTTCGATTGAAAAAATTTAGCTGTAAGCAGCCAGCCAGCAGCATGTACACATAACGACAAATTCCTGTCTGTTATTTTTCCCGCTCTTTAATGTTTCCCTTTGCCTCGTACGATTGTGTGCGTGTCGAACATTTTAGCTGGGCTAGAATAGACTCTCATATTTGGTCGAATCGCCAAGCAAAATGGCTACTGACGCCACAGTACGAGCAAGACACAGGCCAACACAACCGCACAAAACGAGTGGCGCTTGGCTGTGTGTGTGTGTGTGTGTGGTGTGTTGAGTAGAGCTTTGACACATGCAGCGACTGTTCTTTTAACGCGCAGTACCGAGCGATATGATGCGTATGTGTGAGTATGATTTTTTCCCCCTCTGCGAAGGGCACTCACTTCGTGAGTGGTTTGGCTGTTCGCCGAGGTCTGCTCTGCTGTGGCGTTGTTGGAACGCGCTCGGACAAGTCAGTTGCAGTTAGGAACGTAGTAGGAATTGGTTGTGTTTTCTCGTCAGTACCCAGTGGTGACTTTCAGACTTGAAGTGTGACAAAAGTAAGTGTTGCTGCTTAGGAAGCAATTGCCAGTGCGATAAATTGCCAATATTCCGTAAATACGCTGGAATATGAGGTTAAAATTTGAACCGTGTGCCCTTCTACCTACCAACGACCGGCATTTTGTGCGTGTGTGCGTGCGTTTTAGCTTGCAAGAACTATCTTCGATGGTGTGTGCGCGCGTGTGTGTGTGTGTGTGTGTGCGCTGCCAACGGTTGCTGGGATTGTGTGAGAAGAAATGTATGACGCGCACGCCTCCTTCAGTTGGCTTGATTTTGAGTGGCTTTTTCTAATATACTGCTGCCGTGGAGGAATGTTGCTTCTTCTTGGAAGGAACCATGGGTTCAAAAGTTGGGAATGTATAGCGCCCCAGCGAGAAGGCAGTAGTATTCGATCCACTTTCCGAGTAATCCCGAAAAGTGTGTGTAACGTACGTGTGTGTTACCCCTGGGAAAAAATGGCTTGGGTTTTGCCTTAAAATAGCGTTCTTGGTGTAGAAAAAACGCGCGAGCGTCATCGGCGTGGCAATTTTCAACCGTTCATGACAGTTTGAAATTGACCGCTAAAGGCTACTGTGTTCGTGGATTACATATTTCTGAAATTTTTACCTGCCAACTATATAAACCTGTATGTGCGTGCGTAAATGCCCGGAAGTAGTGTTCATTTCTGCTTCTTTGCTTGCTGCAACATCTTGCAAGCCGTTGAATTGAAATTCGTAACGGCTCGATTCGGACACTAGCGTCGAGAAAAAGTGACGAGTAAGACCTGTAGCGCGTTGGTATATTATTTGCTCTGGCTTTCCTGTGTGTGCTGTGTTTTTCCTCTCCAACTGCGTTCGCGCCTTAATCTATCGAGAGGGCAAGCGTACCAAGCGCGCTCGACCCTCGCGCTTTGGGTTCAAATCGAGTCTGCATTGGCGAGGGTAACGCTACGTAACGCTCACACACACGTTATTCGCGCTATAACCTCAATGATTGACAACGGGTGAATTCGATGGTATTATGCGGTTCATAAATTTATAAAACTGTGTCGATTACCGATTCTTCCCAGGGTATTGTTTATTTCTTCAGTATTGGTGAATGTAGTGTGGTTGAAAAGCAAATAAAATAGTGAGGAAGTCATTCCCTGCGTTTGGGGAAGAGCATGTAAATAGCAGCTCTCTCATTTGCGTCCTCCATTTTGTGTACGGTGGCTTCGCTTGAAAGCGGATACTTGAGTTTTGAAAAACAAGTTGCCATTGCTTGCGAGATCGTACGATGACACTTGATGATGAACGTCGAATCGTGGTTAAAAATTTCAAGAAATGTGAAAAATATCGATTTGGTATACATTTTGAATGCTATCAAGGAGAAATGTTGCGCAGAATTATGGTCAAGTGAGTCAAGTTTCTAGCGAACGTTAATATTGGCAAGCGAGCGTTACTCACAACCGCCAATAAATGCTCCCTCTGCATCATCTTACTTCAGATAAAAAGCGCGCGCATTTTTCTTAAGCGTTACTAGCTCTGCACATATGAGAATAAATATGAAGGAGGCTATGGAAAGCGCGTTAGTATGGTGTGAAAATGTGGAGCGTTGTTTTTCTGATTTTGGACTGTAATAAGATACATTTTACTGTTGCAATGAATTTGTGTTAGTATGTCAACAAATTGTTGGTTATGAAATCGAAGGGAAAATTGATTAAGCTATAACTTTTCAAAGCTTGTTTACAATTTAATTATATCATCTTTCCTTCAAATTCTGCGTGTTACAAACAAAGAGCAAAGAGTTAAAAGATCTTGCGAAACGAACACACATTTTTCTGTAACGGAAATCGGGAACCAAGCGAGGGGTACACTCAACGCGTGTTCAACACGACGAAGATAGAGGAACTCGCAGACGGATGATTCTCTTCTGTCGTTTTCGGTCGTTCTCCAATTTCATCAGATTTCATAAGTAGTTTTGCTTCTCGGCACGGCAGCAGCACACATTCAAAACGGCTACCGTCATCAATCGCCCCCAGAGTGCGGCAGCTTAGCTGAGGTGCGATGGGTTCTTGAGAGTACTGAAGAAACGGGGCTAACACATATCGCCATCACGTTTCCGTTCCCCTTTTCATCGATGAAAATGCACGGTGAAGGGTCGGTAACGCGCGCGACACACAATGAGGCGGCAGCTGCGTGTGCGCGTCGCATCATCTTTTTTGAACGTGCGTCCCCTATTCTGCGTGCGAGAGTCGGCCATGTAAAGGCCAGAGAACCGAGTCTGTGTATGCGTGAAGCGAACGAGAGAGAGAGAGAGAAAGACCGAACGCATAAGTTTCATATATTTATCAGCCAAAGAGCGTAACATCCAAATTGATAGGTGCTGCTGATGGATCAGAGGGGTGGCCACTCCAATAGCGCCAGAGAGCAGCAAAAGCGTAGAGAGTGTAGAGAAACATCGGAAGAGGTTGTGCTTCTTTCCTTTTGTGAATTTGAGCTCCGTTTGCCTGTTTTATGTTGAAGGTGAGGTGTTACATGACGTTATGGCTATTCCGTTTCTCTGGGGCTAGCTAAGAAAACGACAACAGGACACATCATCAATAAATGCCATTGTCGACGTCATCGTCATCATCATCGCTTTTTTTCCCAATACGTTTCTTGCGGTAACTCATGCTTTCTTTGAACTAAGGGAAAGCATGTCTGTTTTGTGTTTGCGGTGTAGGAACACACTGCTTTTTCTTGATGGAAAATCGAATTTAGATTTTGTCATAAATGTGGTGTGCTCTGTCTACTCCTCCCGTAGGCGAAGAGAAGGTAGAAGTGCGCTATCCAACGACATTCACAAGTGTTTTTCGGTCATGGCTTGCTTTGCTGCGAGAGGCCTTAGTGGTGTTGAAATGTTCTCTTGTGTGCGCATAGGTTACTAAACTGTCTTGTTTGTTTCGTTAATAGTCGATGTTAATGGACCAGAGAAGGAGCGAAAGATAGGGTACAGTAGAGAGGGAAAACGGAAAAAATTCAAATTTCTTCTTATACTGTCTGTGAGAGAGGATTCATTTTGCTCTGTCTCATGTGTCATTACTTTTGACTTTTACTAATTTCGAGTTCGTTATGTTCTTCTTTCACCAAATCATAGGACATTTTAATTGTTTGTGACAAGTAAAACTGACATCGAAAAACAATCGTATCCATTATCATGGCTGAGAAACCAAAGCGTCCTCTATCGGCTTATATGCTGTGGCTGAATTCGGCCCGTGAACAGATCAAGAAGGAAAATCCAGGAATAAAAGTGACAGAAATCGCCAAGAAGGGCGGAGAGCTGTGGCGCGGAATGAAGGACAAGAGCGTAAGTACATTAATTATTCTGCTTTATAATAAACATCCCCCTTTATAACCTTTATTATATTTCGAGTTCGATCTCATATCTCCTTTTTATGTAAATCCATTTCACTAACATCCCCACGTGTTCTTTCTATCTCTCCCCATGTTCACTGGATTTGAAATTTCCTCAGGAATGGGAGTACAAGGCAGCCAAGATGAAGGATGAGTACAACAAACAGATGCAAGATTTCGAGCGAAACGGTGGCAGCAAGGATGCCGGAACCAAGAAAAAGAAAGGTGCAAAGAAAGTTGCCAAAAAGAGCAAAAAGAAGGATTCGGAGGATGAAGATGACGAGTCTGGAGATGAGAGCGACTGAACTAATCACTACTAACGTTAAAATAATTATTTTTAATTTATTGTGTAAATGTTCGGGGCCTTACTTCAACTACAAATCACAGCATCTTTCTCTTTCTGCCCTTACAACACGATACAAAACCACCTCCACAATAACTTCTGACCGCCAACAAGTCCCTCCCCTGCCTGCCCGAATGTCCGGGGCCCAGTGCGCAAATTAACCAATATCCAATCCGCCCCTCCTTTCCCACCCGTTCTCTCACTACAAAAAGAAAGGCTTTCCGACCGTTGATTAACCTTCAGATTCCTTCTCCACCTACTACTACAACTACAACAACTACTGCTAACAAAAAAGAACTATCAACTTGCCAACGCGTCACACACAACTTTACACAAAATTGAAATGAAAAAAAAAAAAACTAAAAACGTAAAATGACAAGTGGAAAATAGAGTTTTACCTATTGTACAACCAACAAAATACCAGCTCTCCAGATATGCATACTTTTTGATGGGAAATTTGTCTCGACCCCTCCGGGCGTCCCCCCGGACACAAACAAACACACACGCGAGCACGCACGCACGCACACTATTCAACTTTCGATTGTTGTTCTGTTGTGTGTTGTTGTTTACTCTGTTGTTGGTCTGTTTTGGAGATTGAGTTCAGAAGCGAATTTGTGGTCAAATTTCGGAGAAAATAGAGATGACCAAGAAAAGAGAAGAGAATGGGGAAGAACTTCCTCGCGGTGTGGGGTGGTTTGATGTGTGCGGAAATGAAAATCAGGAGGTATCTATACATTTTTGAATTAATTTTCCCGTCTCACCATTGTGAACCGTCCTCCCCTTCTCCGTTTAGATAGAATTCTAATCTGTGTTGTCGAAAAAAAAAACAACTCCTCAGAACACACCCCATCTACAAAAACCATCCCCTGATGTATGTTGTCCCAAAACAGATAAGCAACTATCGCAAAAAAGGCGTGAGAATGAGGAAGGAATCAAATGCAGCAAATAAATGGCGATCGTTTTAAAATTGGAATGCCTTTATTTGCTGTTGGTACTGAATCATTCGTTGGAACATACCGAAGGAATCGTAGTTGGTGGTGGTAGTAGTTTTGCGTAAATGTTTTATGTTCTGTATGTCCACTATCATGCATCTCTTTGTCCATCATTTATCAGCAACACAACATCATGATCGCTTCTCGATCACCATATTTTTCAGCCATCTAATCGAAGACATCCAACAAATTTTCCACCAAATTCGCGAGATCAGATCAATATAACGTACAATCAAACACACACACACACACAAATTACACAGAATAGGAGTTTGCGTCTGATAAAAAAAGTGGGGTGGGTGGTGATCTCTCCAACTCACCCATAGCCAAGAATTCTTGGCTTGGCGTGCTTTAGTGGCGTGGTTGAAGCAAAGTTGTGTCATTTTCGCTTACTTTTTTGTGTGTGTCTCTGTGTGGTACGCGCATCCCGCAGAAGAAGTGTCGCATATACTGCACCGCGCATTACAGTAGGAAAGAGGGATACAAATCGAAAGTATTGAAGGGGTGGGAGGGGGGTTGGGAAGGTGTAAAAGAAAATTTTCAAAGAATGAGAGTAGCGAAAATCTATTTTTTTTGCAAACGGAAACAGTAGAAAAAAGCAGCACTAACCGACATGTAGTTTACATACGTAATTTTTGTTTCTTTATTTTATACTTACGAGCCTCTATGAACTTCCTAGCAAAAAATACTGTTGTAAAAAAAGAGAACGAAAAATGCTAGCACAATAATGCAACAAAATGCGCGCGCGCCTCTCACCTACCAGTCCCAGGCATCTCTCCTAACGTTTTCCTCCTTTTGTTTTTTTCTCTTCACTTAGCCACACTCATTTTGCTACGTGTGTGTGGCCATGTGTCGCACACGCTCTTTTTTGTTGTTGTATTCTTACTAAACAAATTCAAAAACTACTTTTTGCCAAACTGATCCTCCTTAATTTACCGTGTTTTTTTTCGTTTCTTTTTCAAGGAAGGCCGTGATTAATTAATGACAATTGATAAGACAGAGAGAGAAAGAGAGAGAGAGAGAGATAGAGGATGATAAAAATGTGGAATCTGTAGAGAGAGAGAAAGGAGAAGGAAAGGCAAGAAGATGTAAGGAGGAGAAAGCGGAAGGAGAGAGCACAGAGGGAAGGCAAGCGAATGGCGGGGTGGTGTTAGTGTGCCTGGTGTATGTGTACATCTCTCTGATGCACACTCACAATTTTTGCACACACACACAATCACAAGAGCAAAAAAGTACATTTCTCCTCCCTTTTTTATCGGAACTTTCTACTTTGTTTTTTCAATCATTTAAGTGAGTGACACAAATAATATAAACAAAAAAAACATACAAAAAAATAAGAAACTTTTACAAAACGAAATAAAATTATTCTTAGCAAGTGGTAGGGAAAGCCAGGGAACAGAGTTTAGGGAAAAAGGGGGTTAACTCTAATATGTAATTAATGTGTAGATCAGTGAAGGAAGTGTACCAGAAGAAGAAGAACAGGGGAAGGAAAGGATACACTGTTTTTTATACACCCAAATCGACACATACATACAAAGAAGCACACTAAACACATGCACATTTGAACACACATGCACACACAAACATTATCATTTACATTTCACAGTGAAACACGTTCTCTGTTGTGCTGTGTCCCTTTCTCTTAGAAATCACCACACCACCCAAAATATGTGTATCTCATACTTATCAGAATCGGTAGAATTGACGCGAGGGTCCTTGTCGTGTAACTCAAGGAAAAGGAATATGAATTTAGGCTAGAAGAGCGGCGAACTTCTCCTGATGCCATGCTCTGGGCGCTCTTCTGTGGCTGCAGAAATAGTTCTTCGATCGTACGAGACAGAATCCGATCTTCACCACAGGACAAGCCATTTCTGAACGACTGCACAGATAAAGAGAGCAAGTGTCGAAGCTGCTCTACTCCCTTTCTGTGTGTGGATGGGATTTGTTGTGCAGATTAGTCGATCATCATCATCATCGTAGTCGTCAAGCACCCAGAGCACAGGAACACACACGCCCTTAACACAGGGATCAGGATTTAGAAGCAGCATGAGAGTTCTTAGTCATAAATTTGATTCAGTTCATACACACGTTGAACGTCGTCGTCATGATTATCTCACCCCAGAAAAACCCCCTTGGAATGCCATTATAGAGCACACCTCGTCTCGAGGTGCGCATTAATCAGTTTAGTTTTTTTTTTGATAAATCAGTGGAAAAGAATTGCCCAACAAGAAGACGAAGGTAATAAAAAATAAATTCTTTATTAGTAAGGAAATGTAAACAGAAATCAACAATTATGCAGAGAGTTTTAATTTCGGTTTCGCCATAATTAGCAGCACTTCGTCGATTTTTCACGTGCTCGTGGTGCTTTGATTTTGTGGAGGTGTTCCTCATGGAATTTTGATTTCTCTTCTGGGTAGAGTGGTCCGTGTTCGGGTTGGTAGGGAGGTTATTTTTTTGCAAAGTTTAGATTTAACACACACCTTTAGTTCAACAATGAGGGAGGGAAGAAAACATATTGGAGGGATATTCAGGGACGGGTATTATGAGGTAAATAGGGATAGGCCCTCAGTTGGGAGTGTTAGAAGTCAAAAGGGAAGTAACCACAGTGTCATCTGTATCGTGCAAGGAGGACAAACATCTTCAAAAGGCAACATCACACACACACACGCAGGAAGAAGCAATAACCCTTTTTCCCTTCCTGATGCAGTTTGATTTCCGAGTGTGTCGCCGACAAAAAGGCAACAGCAGTATCTCTAGAGTTCGGTTTTAATAAAAAGGATTCGTCTAACAAAATCTCCCCGTTCGTAGAGCTTTAGCTGATCAGTCGGTGTTGATTTAGCCTCCGCGTAGTAGCCTCTTCGCATAACTGATGGTGTAATAGGTTGATTTTCTGCAAAGGATACACGAGATAATCGGAAAATACTTGTCGGTGGTGGGGTCGTACGTTACATTGATCTGATCTCCACATCTCTCACATGAAAGAAATCATCCTCATTGTGTTTTCGTCCTATCCGTTCTCCACATATGGATCATTTGCACAATTGTGTTTTACTTGTTTGCTTGTACATATGACGCATAATATATCAATGTTACTCTCCAGAATGTATGTGTTTGTCGTATGGTCGGCGTCATATGTCCTCGTTTCTTGTGGGTTGAATTTGCACAATAGGTAAAAGAAAATCGTTCTCCGATGGATGTGAACTATTTATTGGCTATCAAAGCTCCTAAGGGGGGAGGGTATTAGGTTTTCGGTATATTGGTTGGATCAAACAAAAGATTAAACAAAAGATCAGGTTGATGTTGGAATGGCGTGTCCTAGAAATGTTCTAGGTACCATGTTGAAGTAAGGGTTCAGAAGATGTGAAATGAAGCTTGAAGATAGTAAAAGTAAAACAAAAAACTAACAAAAATCATCCCACACACGCAGTTCCATTGCCCAGCGAGAGAGGTATTTAGGTGTATGGAAATGAAGGGCACATTTGGCATTTGAATGGACGTAGGTCCCGATTTTATTGTGGTGGTACTGTGTACCTTAATAAAATGTAGTGTATGTTCAATGCGAATGGTTTAGTAATTTCTTCGACTGCAGCATGGATGGAAAAAGAGTTCAGTGGAATTGGGTGTTCGTTTTTGGGCGAAATCTATTCGATGCATTTTATTGTTTCTGCAACTGAAATACAACCGACGATTCAAACAGCTTTCAAAACGTAAACGTCAAACTCGGTCATGACATTTGTCAAAGACGGACGCTTCGATGCAGCCTGCCCTTCAAGTGCATGTTGCAAGTGCACACACACAACGCGATAGGATATTTTCCTTCCACCACTCACTGTGTATTTATCCCGGAAAAGTGTGTTTATTTCGTGCTGCTGACGTGCAAATACAATCCCAATCCTCAAAATTGGTGAAAAGTGTGACCAACGGCCAATTGGGTGCATAGTTTTCTATTTGTAGTGTGTATAATATCCCCAGTCGCCCGGGTTTAAGGATGGACGCGTAAGTATCGATCGATGTGTGTGCGGATATCCTACCTTGGAGAAGAATGCTATGGAATATGCTCCTCCACCGGTTCATTTGCCCCCGGGAGGATAGTTCGATGTCCTTTCTAATCGATCTGGCGACTGGATACTGATTCCGTAATTTTTGGTACCTTCCCACAGGCTGCTGGATGAGGTCGAGTCGCTGGAAGCGATTCTGATGGAAGATGTCCATATCACGAAAGATGCAAGGTAAGATTCGATTGGGCACATTGGGCGCCCCTAAAGAGCCCCTTATCGATCACGCGAGGGCGTGTATGTATGCCAAATATTGCACAATCTGATTGTTTTTCTTGCTCTTATTGCTCTTGGTTTAACTTTTTCTTTTGTGTGTCCGTGATTGTTTGCCAACGTAGCGGATTTCCCGAGATGATTGAAACGACCGTATTTCCGACCGTCGGCGAAGAACTCGAATCACAGTACGTGTGCATCACACTGCAAGTATTACCCACCGTCGGCTATCCGGATGTGCGACCGAACGTAAAGCTGAGAAATCCTCGTGGATTGGATGATAGCATTATTGGGCAGATCGAGCGAGCCGTTCAGGCAAAGTTGCAGGAATCGATCGGACAACCGGTCGTGTTTGATCTCATTGACCTGATACGGGAACAGTTGACGGAAAGTAATCTACCGTCCGGCCAGTGTGTCATCTGTCTGTACGGCTTCCTCGAGGGCGATGAGTTTACCAAGACGGTGTGCTATCACTATCTGCACAGCCACTGTTTAGCGTGTCACATCAATGCTTCGAAGCGCAATTATGAGGAAGAAATCGAAAAGCTACCGATCTGGAAGCGCAAAGAAGCGAAAGCATTCCAAGCACAGTGTCCGGTGTGCAGAGAACCAATCGATGTAGAGGTGGAACCGTTGATGCGCTGCCGGCCACCGACGGAACGGGAAAATGCACCCAAGTTCCAGGTGACGGACGAACTGAAGTCACTACAGGCACAAATGAATCGGCTGTTTATGCATCAGAAGCGAAGGGGTGGAATTATTGATCTGGATGCTGAGGAGGGTAACGTTATTGCGATTGAAACGGAATCCCTAAATAGAGAGGTAAATAGTGGTAGTGTAGGAGAAGTACACTGGTACCGTGAAGAGTATAACATTTTGAGCTTTATGTTTTAGATTTCAAAAGGCACAAGTGATGCTTCAAATGGTCCCAATGCTGTGATTCCGGAGGTGAAAACGCCCGCAAACAAGAAGCATGGCTCTAACGCACACCCACAGCAGCAGGCCAAAGGATCTTCAAGCTCAAAAGCTGCGAACAATACTGCCCGCCAACGTAATTCGCAGTCAGCCACCACCACCGCAAACGGTGAAGCAAACGACGATCCGGACGCTTGTACCGAATCGTGCTGTTCGGGTCAAACCGATCATCATCGTGGTGGTGGATACCGTAACCGACGGCACAATAATCACCACCATAATCGGCACCACCGGCATCATCATCACCACCAGCATCATCATCATCACCATCAGCATCAGGGACGAGGTGGTGGTGCCGGCGCAGGCGGAGCTGGAACTTCCACGGCGGCGGCGGCCAGTAGTGGTGGAGCGGCCAAAAATTTAGGTACTCCCTGCGCATCCGATGCCAGGTGACAATTGTTGCCCCAGGAAAGTGATCCCCGCACAATGCAGCTTTGTTGGATCGAGCGAGAAAGGTTGGATTCGCAGTACCGATCAAACGCCCGGTACAGTTTTATAGAGCAAAAGCAGCCGTGGTCGTGCGGTGCCCATCGCTATCACCATAATCTGTCGAAGAAGCAGCAGCATCAGGGACAGGATGATAGTCACGCCCTGAGGGCGATGCTACTGATATAACATTTAATCCACTGGAAACGTATGCAGATTCTCTTCAGCCTCCTAAATACTCTTTCTCGTACCCAAATAATCGACAGTAACAGGCATATTCGTAACACTGCGCGCATAATTGCGGGCAATCGTAGAGATTTAGATCAATGTTGCCTCTCGGTAGAAGTAACGCGTCGTGCCGCAGTTGCAGGCATTAGGTTGATCGGCAGGATAGGACGAAAGCGGCATCATCAACGACTGAGACGAACGTGCGATTCGTTAGGATATAACGAGATTGGAAAGGGTTCCGTTTGGGCATTGTTGGATCAGTATCAAACCCTCCGAAGTTTCGTCGTGAGCGTTGTGCAAGGTATGAGAATAAGTTTTTGTATGTTCAACTTTTACTACACAGTAGTTTTGATGTTCTTATTACGTACCTTCCTAGCTGTGCTCGATTCAGCCCGATCATCACGTAACCATGTACGATGGTTTGTCGATCGTTGGACTGGACTACTGTGGTTTTTAAGACTAATGGTTTACGATCGAGGAAGTTATCTTTTTGTCGTATTATGCGCTTTATTTCGGTTTGTCAATATTTTTCCTTCAAATTTTGCTATTTGCAGAGTCAAAGTGTTGCTGTTTAGTGCTTGTAAGCGAAGTGAAACAGCAATGAAAAGTGTGTGTGTGTGAGAGAGATGAAGCGTGCTTGTAGTTTGATATTTTATTTAATATTGCGAAGCTTAAGCATAATGTATGTTTGTACGATATTTCACAATATAGGTAAGTATAAAGTTAGGTTCGAACGTACAAAGCAGGGGAAATGGGGGGAAATACGACTATTAAGTATGTTTCCTTATCAATTACCAAGGACCTCTCCTTTATACGGCAGCAGTTAAATATTTCAAAAAAGACATAAAAACTAATTCTACCCGCCACCTTATCCTAGGGCAAATCGAGAGTAAATGAGTTACTTCAATTCTTATATATTTTTTACGTTAAAGGTTATTAAGAGTTTATTATTTTTAACTTGCTGAATTGTGGACTGTAAATTATTTATTGCTTTTCGTTTTAGTTATTGTTAATTTCTTAGGAAGAAACGAACGGAACGTATCATGCGTGCCAAAACCAGAGCGACACGGGAATGGACAGATCGATCTCCATTTCAGAAAAAAAAACAGAAAATCAAATCACACATCTTACTAGCAGCGGAAGAAATAGTACTGAACGGATAGAGGAGAGGGATTGAATCCCGATTTCTTGATGTGAATTTTGTCAAAAAGAGAAGTTGTGCAATAATTTTAAAACTAGATAAACTACACTGAAAATTTGGCAAAAAATTCAGCTTACGGAATCATCCACAACTTAAAACTAATCTAAAAAAAAATAATACACAAAACAGTGGAAAACACAATATCTTATCAGAACTCGAAAGGCGAAGAAAGTGTTACGAAGCTGGATCGGAATCCCGATCGAAATCCGGTTTTGCCGGTAAGGTACGTGATGTAAACGTGAATTTAAACATAACTCAGTAATAATCTACTGTCAGCGTAAGCACATAGAACAGAAACCAAAACACACACATACACACACCCACATTATCGCACCTAACGAAACCCCCATTTTGAACTAAATATGCTGAAGATGAAGTAAAACACGCACCTAATGATGTCTCCTGTCCCCGAGCTGAACATGATCGCACACAAGGTGTGACGTGAAGAAACGTATTCTAAGTCATTTGTAATTCCTGCACGTCGGGAACGGATCAGACAGGGCAAGAATTTCAGTGTCTGTGTTCCCTTTAATGGTCAACTAACCAATATGATATGTATGTTATCTCAAATTACAACAAATGAAAGGCAATTCATTTTGTCTGGACTAATGGAACGATGCAGCAGCTGTTTTACTTCTTTTTTTGTTGTTGTTTTGGTTCAATTTCCATGAAAGAACGCATCGTTATCCTAAGCGCATAGGAATGACTCATAGCGAGAGACCATGATCATCAACATTCCAAAGTGCGTTGGTAGAATCCTTGCATATTGTAGGAGTGTAAGCAGATAGTAGTGATGGCAGGGAAGATCCGAATCTACCGGGTCGGAGACCACATAAGCGACCCGGAGCGGTTCGAGTAGTATTCCCAATTCCAAAGAGTCCGGGTCGATCTGTGGGTGCAATAAAGCATAGGCGAGTGCGAGTCGTAGGTACGGGTCGACCAGTTGGTTCGGATCGTTTTTTAGGCTCAATGGAATCGGGATGACCATATACTTTGCTGCACCTATAGGTCAATCGTTGAATTCGTTGCAGTCACGGACCGGACTCGATCGAACTGCAGGAACGAACCTAGCTCCGGGTCGATCCGTAAAAAGATTCGTATGACCCATCCCTAACAGTCGGGCAGACTTAACGGCAATAGCGAAAGGTTGCTTAAGAATAAGCGGCAGGTTGAAATTGGTTCACACTTTGCACCAACAACCTTCCGGTGGAACGTTTCGATCAACCTAACCGCCAGCGGTTGCAACATCAAGTACCCACGTGCCAACCATTCCAATTGCTAACCATTTCAATTTCCACTCCGGTGCCGGTGTCAGGTGTGCTCGTGTGGCGAAGAGGAATATAACCTGTTTCTGATGGCTTTTCTCTCATTTTCTTTCATAGAAGGCAAAACGGCTTTACCGGCTTTATTCGGAAGCGTACGGAAGGACGGAAGGAAGAGAGGCCGAGAAAACACCCTTTAAGGGTCAACACTGGAAGCTACCGGGGGGGCATCACTATTGGTAAGGTAGGTGAACGTTTACGAATTATTTCCTTTTCGTTCGCGCCGTCTCGCCTATCGGTCGTTATCTTAAAAGCCCTTAGAATGGTAAGGGATTTCGTGCGTAAACTCCGTGACCTGCCCTCAAGGATTGCCGCCGGTGCAGTTCGGTCGGGTATGACGCATCGTCCGATTTCGGTCACCAAGTTCCCTGTTCCGACAACGACAGACTTAGCTTTACGTTGATCGATCGACGGCCCGGCCCGAACGATCATTTTGCGTCGGGAGATCCATGATTCATACGTTGCGAACGGTTGTGTCCCTCGCTAGTGTGAGCACAGTGGAGGGAATCGTGTCGTTTCCGCGACATCGTCGACGGAAGCGAACGCGCGCGACTGTCAGTTTGAATCTGAGCGCGGTTTCGAACGGTTCACTTGGGAGATTGCCGTTTTTTTTTTTGCAGTGAGTGTGAGGATCTCGTTGTTGTTTTTTCTTTCTTGCCCTGACGAGGGTTGGCGTTGAGTAATTGTGCTGTGCTGGTTGCTTTCGAGTGGTGTCCTCGTTGTACGGCGTTTTGTTTAATGAAACATATATTGATGAGTTGTGCACAAAACAGTTGGGCATTGATTGGTGGCTTGTGGTGTGGTGAAGAGATGGGCCACAGCTAAACAAAGCATACGGAGTGTTTGTAGTTCAATTGCAGAGTGACATAGCGTGTGCGGGGACATAGTATTGTGCGGGGGGGGGGGGGGGGGAAGTATTTTATCTTATCAAGCAAGATGTGTGACAGTGTCGGACAAGACAACGTGCAGTTTGGTGAGCTGATAGTACGATCAAAAAAGGGCTCTGTGCCTATAGCTGCCATCCACAGTACGGGGTGGAGCATCGGTAAAAAAAAACATTGGGACAGATAATCAGTACGTGCACTGATGATGGAAAGTGTATTACACAAAATGTTTGGGGCAGACCGTAACTTATTTATATTTTATTTTCAATCAATTGTGCAGCACTTCGCAGCTATCGCGTATCGTAGCCAAGCAAACGATGAGTCAAGTATCATCAGAGTCGCCAGAGTCAGCAAATAGCATGGGCGCTGGTTGTTGCAAATTTCATAATTATTTGACTAATGGGGGCCTTCCATGACGTGAACGCGCTTCTTCCCACACACGACACAACCCGTGCCTGTACGGTTGCAAAATGCAAATTTGTTGTGCGACGAATGGATTAAATTAAGATAAGAACGAAAGGAATGCTCCAAGACTCTTGTATTTTTACGTCAGTTTTGTGCGTGTGTCCGTCCTGGCTACTTATCAAACGTTGCTAATGTTTGTTTTGATAGTTACTAGTAACCAAAAGTGATCTTATCTATTGCTGCTTGTTCACCCACTTGAAGTTCTTTGATGTTGTCGTGTAATAGGGTAGCATTGCGTATCGATTAAGCGTTGGTGGGTATGTGACCCACATAGAATATCACCACCAGGCCATGCGCCAAAGGCGCTTTTCACCATACTGCAGGACCGAGGGTCAAATCCCGTCCATTCCTCCGTAGTGAGGACTGACTATCCCATTACGTGGTATCAGCAAGCCTAGTAACACATTCGATTGCCAACGTGTCCTTAATAGAAGGTCGTTAAGTCAACAAGAAGAAAACAAAAGACATGCCATTGCGAATGTTAACAGATTGTTATTTTTCTCTTGATTAGAGCAAATATTGTACAATGAATCAGTGTATCAACTGCGTGTTGAAGGCCACTATGGAATGGAATGGAAAAGAAATGGCATTCCTGGAAATGGTTTCGCGCCCTTGAGTGATATGGGCGAGCCTGCAATTTATCTGTCTTTGCTATGCGAATGAAAAGAGCGCGATAAGAAACCATCACCAATGTGGGCTGGCTTACGTCGCCATTCGGATGCATTCTTCCAGGCGCGCGCGTCTGTCATCTTCGTCATCGTGGGCACATTCTTTTACCGGAAGGCCACCACAGTTCATGGCTCGATCGTCGTCATCATCATCATGATGATCATCACCCATCTGGAACGAAAAGGGCAATGAAACCGTGGACGGTTATTCAAGGATGAGGATTTTCATTTCGCACTTCTTCGTGCCTGTTTATCTCTCCCGGTGACGACTCCGCTACGCACCAACCACCGATCAATCGATTGGATCGCGCACAGCACTGCAAGTTGCTCCTCCACAACGCGATCCAGTAAATTCGCAAAGGCGACGTGCAAATGGGTTGCATATTGCGTGCGCATGTTATTCGGCGCCTTGGTCAGCGTGTTTCGGTCACGAGCAGAGGCGTTCGAATGGTGGCCGAAGGGAAGAAGTGGACTTGGAGGTAGTGGTGCGTCCTGTCTAGACACGATGGCTTTACAATGTATATTCCGCCAACTGAGCTGCATTTGTGGATGCACGAGACCCACAACAGCAACAAAAAATGGTTCCACAAAACAAAACCGAAAGCAAACATGATTAAATGAAGCAAAAAAAAAGTCTACCACTACTCTACATGCAAAGATTATTTCCTGAGGGTACTTCTACATCGTATCCGAGGACGATGACAGTCGGAATTTTGCATTGACCAGCGTTCGACGCCCGGTTATCCTACGGTGGAGTTTGATTAAGATAGAAAGAAGGAATGGCAGGGGGGATGCATGGTTTCGAGAGTCTTCCACGAACGCAGGAGTGTCACAGTTTTAGTGTTTCGGTGCTGTCTCAAGCATCCTTCCGTTTGACGGCCCTGCTCGCAAGCTCAAATTATAGCTCGGCCGTCTACTAAGCGCCAATCGGCTCGGTACGGCGAAACCGTTTATGCTTACTTAACGCACATGATAGTGACAAGGCAAACCGGAAATCGGAACACGATCTGGACGATTGTGCTCTCTCAACTGCATCGACATTCGACCTGGTAAATTGATTTATAGAGCTGCTGCCCAGTGCTGCCCAGTCGAACGGGGAGGCTGTCCAGGTTGGGGCAGTTTTTGTGTGTTTGTTTAATGTCTGAATGTCATTCTTTAGTTAATCGTCGGGGATGTAAATCGGCCTATAGTGTCGACACAGAGCAGACGGAGTAAGCGTTTTATTTTTCTTGCATCGTCTGGAATGCTCTGCTGGAGAGAAGCTGCGAAAAGGAGGAAATTCCACATGCGGTGAATTAATAACCAATATCCTCCTTTGATTCTGCTGAACAAAGACGATCACTGGCAGACGGGCTTAAATATCTCCCCAGGATCAACATCCCAAACGCGCGACGGATAGCCTTGGCAGCGACCTTACCGGTGTCACAAAATGGTTGAACGAGCTTTAATCGTCGCGAGCCACAGAATGCCGTGCGTAATTAGATCGGACAGTTTTTGTTCGAAACGTCGCTACTGCCTCCGATTCCGTTTGCGTTGCGTTGCGTTACGTTTGTTTGTTTGTGCGTAAATTAAAGGATGCATTTCTTGTGTGCTTTCGTTCCACGATCACCGTGGAACATGAAATGAGCAGTGATTGCGGTGATTAAATGATTATAGTGAAGCATCCTTACGGTTGTCAATTAAGGCGTGCCGTTGCTCGTGATCCTGTGGAACAGTGAGAAGCGTGGCGCGAAGCGTTATCTTATTGCTGGGAGGATCCGATCATTAACCGCGACGCACTAAGTGTAGCGTCTTATTTTCACCTTGATCGAACGTTTTGCTTCTGCAAACAGATCGTTAAACAGAATTGGAGTTGAATGATAGTGATAAAATGAGCTGCTGTTGGCAAGGCATTGATTAACTTTGGCCCTTCAAGTTCACTAGAGTAGTGAGAGTTTGAGATCGAAAATGTAGATCATGTAAGTGCTGTCCCTGACTTCTAGTGTGATAGTAGTTGAATACCTCGTAATGCGATCTCTTTTTCCATTACCTTGGAATTCCGATTCTAACCATTTGTTCTAAACGACGTTAGAAAATGCACAACTTCCAAAACCACCAGCGCTCGGTGGCAGTATAGAAGCGGGTCAATCACATTCATCGGAAGAAAAGTATCGGTTTCTGTTCAATGAGTTCATTCATCCAACGAAATGCCGATGCCGTGACCGTCCGTGACACTCTCGCGCACGTGAATGGCGTCACGGAAGGCAAACATGGCGATGCGGAGAGGACGCTATCTTTGGGTCTCTGGAAATGGAACGATTGACCTCGAAAAGTGCTACCGACGACGACGACAACGGTGTTTCGTTCGTGCCGAGCGTTATGGGTGATCGCAAACCAGGCGCCTGTCGCTGTCACAACCTGAGGCAGCACGAATGTCACCACCGTGTCACTACAAGAGGCTTTTGGGGGTCTCCATTTTCGTGGGTCTCTCTACCATTGGACATGATTCACGCACTCCGCGTTATTTGGACTGTTCTTCCATCCGGTCCAGCGAAGGTCTTTTGCGGAACGACCAAACGGCATCATTTGTAGACTTCCTACAGCTCGATTTCTGGACAACACGCCGGCTGTAAAGTGTCTGATATTGGGTGCTTGTGTTGGATGATTACGCTGGAAGCACCGTTGTTGAGTGTGATGCTTTTCCGCCATTAGGTCGGGGAAGAAACACAAGCGGACACGTTGATCGTAACTGCGGGAAGGCTATCCTAAAGGGGTGCGATGGAACTAAAGCTCGTTCATGTCTTTGTCTTTTGGTGTAGAAACCGGTCGGCCGATAGGCAAACGATGACTAGACACTCTACATTAACCTCCCCATCATCAACAACAACAGCAGCTCCACAGCACAGGTAGAGATTACCTAATTTGGAACATGGTTTATGATCTGCGGAACTTCGTATCGTGGAGGTTAACGCCAGCCACGATGTTTTGATCGTCAACGGATATCTATTTCTCCACCCAGCAGAGGCGGTAGGGTAGGGCCACTAACCATTTGATTTGTTGACGCGTGCATGCGTGTCAGATAATTATTCAATTATCAGGGTGATTGGAAAGGTGATTGACGCGTGGTGTTTCGATAGATGGCGATAATGTCCGCGGTCGGTTGTCAACGCTTCCTTGCGATAAAGAGGGTCCCCTCGAGAGCCTTAAGGAAGATTTTTTTTTTACGGGGAGGTTTCAAAGTGTGTGTTCATTGGACAAGAAAGAATTGTAATGTAACTAGTTCTGAAGTGCCGATACTGTACAATGTGTACAATTTATCGTTTTACCGCTTGGTGAAGCCATGCAGTGGGAAATGAGGTTAACCAATAAATTGTACGCAGTATTCCGGTCCGGAAACTCAGCACAGACCTTGTCCCTTAGTTAAGATCACACGATTAAAACTTCATTCATACTTCAGCATGCTGTGTACACTTGCACACGACCAAGATGACGTATGTTATTTGTGTGTGAAGAAGCGCACGACTCATCTCTGGTCGCAAAACAACGTGGCCCCCCTGTACTGAAGAGAGCACGGTGTGCACTGTGCAGTGGGTCGGATCAACTGTCAGGCCTCGTATCGTTTACGCTTAATGCCTAAGATCAAGGCGCTTAGTTGGGGGGTGACCTGGAGCAGTGCACTATTGTGCGCTTGCTCCGAACCGATCGGCATCGTAAAAGAACCCACCTGGAGGGCGCCTTCCTGGCCATAATGCGCGCGCTCGTAAAACGGCGCCAAACCGGTGTGGTGGTGTTGTCGTCGTTTAGTTTATGTTGACCACGACACATCGTGATCGAGCAATTTATCCTCACACGCACACGTTGCCTTGTGCCTGGGCCAGCCGGCAGTGCTGCTCGTGCGATCCGGGCTGAAACTTGACACTGGGCTGTCTTGATCCCCCGGCCAGCGGTATAGGGCCATAGGTTCTGCTGGAAGAGTTGGTGGAATTCATAATGATCGTACGTGTACACCCTCGTAAAACGGAAAGAGAATATGAGATGAGTTATGTACTGGAGACGGAGCAGGACAGGAGTGGAAGTAAGCATATTTGGGCATAAAACCCGTTTCCAACCATGGAACGAGCGCCAGCACCACGCTTCAACATGAGATGTGTTTGTTGTGTGACGGTGGTAGCGTCGGTCAAGGTCAGGATGAACCAAGTGCTTGAACTCCAGTCTTGTGATCTGCTCTGCTCTCCGCAGAGCACGGGTGATCGTTTGTTTACATTGACGTGTCGCATCCATCCGTGGCGTCGGCGTTACCGCTGTCAGCCGCACAAAAGCGGCTACACCGTCCTTGGCCATCCACTCGCGCCCTTTTTCGGGGAGTGCTAGAGCCCTAGAATAAGGTGACCTTTTTTGGGCACTCTCTTCGCGACGGGAGCGTGCCACCTCCCCCCTGTCTTGGCTTGCACGGGTCGCACCGTTCGGTCATTGCCATGGACGTACCATGAAGCACTGGAAGAGAAGGGACCAACGTGCTACGAGTTCGAGCAAACACCCACGACACACCTTTAGCCCGGTTGGTGTATTAGAACCGGTCGTATTCGATTGTATCAGGGAGTGTGTGGTGTTTGACTAGCCGGAATGGTCCGATGGTTGGAGCACTATCGGAGTTTGCGCACCGCTCAACGCACGTCGTAGCTCAAATCTGGATCGTTTTATAATTGCGCACTGCGACCAGAGTGTCCCCCGGACCAGGAAGTTGTCCGATCAGTCCGGGGGCTGGTGGCGAGGGGAACTCATTAGAATATGTGAAGCGGCGAGCTGCGGGTTCCATTAATCTCTACCGACCGTTTGTCCTAAAGGGGGATTAAGTTTATGTGATGTTTGACTGTCGGGCCGCATTTGTTGCTGCTTGATTACTCGTCTTCGTCGATCGTCCGGTCTTTGTGTTGTTTGTGCGCTTAGCGCGAAGAGGTGATGTGTGCTTCGTTTGCAAAGACTATGGTGAGTTTTGATAAAGAAATGTCCATATTTGGATCGACTGGCTCTCCAGTCGGCTCGTGCCTATTCTGAAGCGGTGTTTTATTAGTCACGAGTGTCAAGTGCATTTTTATTGTTTTTTATCGAAGTTCTAGATTGTTTATATTGCTGTCCCCGGACTCGATCCTTCTCCAAGGGCAGCCGGAGTGTGTGTGTGTGTCCCAAAAACGAACCGTATGCAAATGGTCGTCGTTTGATGAGACGGTGTTTAAGAACGTCTTTTAAAATGGTAACTTGATTGTGGTAATATCAGCCAGAGTATGTGACATTGCATCGTAAAAAGAGTTTCAAAGACCGATCATCGATCGAAATATGAAAGATATTTAAATTTTCAGATATCTTGACAAAATGGCGCATCAAGCTTTTAGTGTAGAGTGGTTGGGCTTGAAGTCATTTAGCGCTGGCCTTCATTATTGGTCCGAAAAGGACATTCGTACATTGTGACTAGCATCCGGAAAAGGAAGCGATCATTTGTTTTAATTGACCGGCGATCAATTATCCGACTAAAGTTTATAATAATGATCGAGCACTTTGCCGGATTTAATCAGTCATTTGGCATGCAAATTAGGCATTCTATTTGGCGTGATCATCATTACTGATAGTGTTGCTTTTGTGGTGTGGATTCTTGTGTTAGAAGTTTGTTTAGAAAAATCTCATTTGTCATGGACAATAGTTATTATTTAGCTGCCCAACCGCCTGGTCAACCATTATGCTTAATCTGGACAGGTTAGTCAATAACGTACGTCAGTAAAAACATGATCAACAAATTGGGGACAATTTCCTCAATTGGAAATGACCAGTTAAGCGATCGATTGCCGTTCGATCGACAGTTTTTTTTGAATATTAACTGTCCCACGATGCACCCACACGCATCTTGGGATCACCTCGATTGAGGCCGTCTTTGGCCAAGCACTTTCTTTCGGCCGTTGTTTCTGCTTTCCATGGACGGGCATTATAAATGGCGCGACGTGGCGATCTTTCACAGGATGGCGACAAAAAAGCACTCAAATAAATGAATCGTTATGTTCATCGTTCCGCTGTCGCCAGTCGGTCGATCAACAGTATTCTGGCGATCAGTTCATTTGGGAGCGCTTGTGAATGGGATCGTTTTGGGCCTGGTCTCCTTCGGCTGGATCAGTTCGAATCTGGATCAGCTCGTCCCTGGGTGAAAAGCCGTTCTGTCCATATTTCCGTTACGTAGAGCAAACGAACTTGACATCTCTACAGCACGAAAAAAATCACGTTTCATCGCTAGTGTCGAGGATTTTTGCGCAACCAGCCCGAACTGCTGGTACACACACGGCAGACAGGCAGCCAGGCCAGCAGAGGGGAGAGTAAGTTTTATAATCACCCGGTCCCGTGAGGCAAGTTTTGTTTGCGATTGTCGCTGCGGCGTAGATGCGTGGGAGGAAATGTTGGACCTACCGATCGGGAAAGCAGCGAACCCCCTGATCGGGCGCTGCCACCGGTGTGCGAAATGGTGTTTAGCAATTAAGAAGCGTTACGCTCGTAGACACCATCCACCAATGGTGCCGGTGGACGGATGGGGGCTTGCGACTGGACCATCCCTAATAAGGTGACGCTGTTTGCGGTGGTGTTGGTCGTAGGGAACTAATCAGCACGCAAAAATCAAACATCGAAATCGGGCGATTTGAGCGCTCCATGCTGGAAAAGGAGAGAAAGGCGATCGATACTGTCCGAGAACGCGACCGTTACCATCTCTGTAAGCGGGGAATACGTGATTCATCGTAATCTGGGTGTTTCGGAGATCATTAAATCGGGGGTAAAATAAGTGGGATGGGTGAGAAATAGATGTTAATGTTGGATTGTGAGATTAATTACAATGTCTGGTTGGCACCTTCATAGTGTTCTACTGCGAGTATGAGGCAAGGAGATTTATTTAGAGCTGTCTGAAGTAACATTCACCCAACATCTCTTCTATGTTGTGTATCTAAAAGGACATAATGAGTCCCACTGTAATGCCAAAAGTAGGCTGCAGTCTTTGGCTCTGGGGCGGCTCAGTGGTAGAGGCGACAGCAGCGCGATCGCGGTTCAAATTTCTTCCTGATCGTTCTCCCGAAGTGAGGACTAACTATGCAACTACGTGGTACAAGCAGCGGTCTAATAAGTCTAGGTTGTTAATCCAAGAAAGAAGACCAGTAACCAGTATTAGTGCAAGGATCTTTATCGTCTGCCTGGCTTTGAATGATGTCTTTGTTAGCAAAATCTGGGTCAATCTAACAGTCTATTCTTTTTATCTAGTTGTACTTATTTACGACACCAGGAATGACTGCTACCTCCTCTAGCATTTGATCTGTACTTGATTACTAATTATCTCTTTGGTAAGTTATTTGGAGTCTCCTATAAAATCTAAATTACCGCAACCGTCCAGCTATCAACGCCTTTGTTCGATCTCGACGTATGCAGCTAATTTCATGTGCATTCAGAATGGCTGCTCACTCGACTTATCATCTGTGTCATACACTATCCATCAAGCGCAGGTTTAAAACGTCGTGAAACCCTATCGTAGCTATTCATGCCAAAAGCTGCACGTGCACGCGCCCCTGCATACACACCATTGTTTTGGTTTGAGATCTCTCGTCAACTACCAATGCACGGCACCCCTTGCCCACTGTGACATCATTCTCATGGGCTTTGGCTAAAACTGCACACCCGACGCCTGATCCAACTGCTTATTTATTGTCTGTGCAACGATTTGGCGCTGGATGCCAAACAAATGTGCATCCACAAGATAATGGTGGGATAAAATGTGTGATGTTGCACTGTGCCGACGTTGTGACCACGTGCCCCCGTGCACATTGCAAGAGGGCGAAATTAATTGGTTAATCATGTGTGATTTCTTCATTCATTCTTTCCCATTACCACCACGCAGCCAACGTTGTTTGAGGTACCATATTCCTCCCCACCGTTTCAGAAAAAGCAGAAGAACAGCAAGAGCACTGTGGCCTAACTGTGTTGTGACTGCCGATTTCTGCGTCTTCCAATCGTACATCGAGTGTGCTGCCCCACTGCGAAAGACACAGAGCGCAC
Source organism: Anopheles maculipalpis (assembly GCF_943734695.1). Lineage (NCBI taxonomy): Eukaryota > Metazoa > Arthropoda > Insecta > Diptera > Culicidae > Anopheles > Anopheles maculipalpis. Next base: position 97,427,835 of record NC_064871.1, on the reverse strand, counting down.
AGACACGGCAAGCCGGTCAGTGTTTGGTTGCAGCTCCTGCCAAAGTAGTTGGTGGTTTCAAACGGGTTCAGTTTTCGGGATGCGTTCGTCGGACAATGTGCTGGTGCGTGGACGAGTGCGAATAGCTGACCAGTGAAAACGAGCGCATAGTGGTGCACAGTGAATCAAACAGAACGTTTTTTAACCCATCCGCGGAGAGGGTCTAATAGACGAGAGTGAGAGACAGTGCTTAACTTGAGTTGAAATACAAGTTGCAAGTGGAATTGTGTGCAATCGGTGACAAACGACAAATCAACGCTTCAGTAAACATCTAGTACAATCAAACCAGAAGACACACGTGCTGCAAACAGGATCAAAATGGCAACATTGCTGAAGAACGTTACCAACAGTATATGCCATGCGTTCAATGCATTGCAGCAGAATCGTGATGGATTTGTGAGCAAGTCTAAGCTAAAGGTGAGTTCTAACTACACACTATAAAGGACTGTTTTGTCCCTTCACCAGTTATTTTGAAGAGTAAGCACGACCTCCATGTTTGTTTGTTTGTTAGAACGGTCCTGTGCTCAGCAGACCATGTGAGACGATGGTATAAATGAACTAGAATTTTACCAAAACAAATTCCAACGGTTGAACGCTTTTTGCCACCTCGTAGGATGTCGTAAAATGTGCCACCTTAAAATATGACCCCACGAGGAAGCAATAAAAACTTACTCGCACAACATCGATCGTCTACGAAGTCTACGGCTAAACGGTTTTATTATCCAATCCAGAACCGATAGTGCTTCCTATTTCCCTATGCGTGTGTTGTTTTAAGAGCCACCGTTTAGCACTTTAAATAGTTTTAGAACCGTTGCTGCAATAGTGTGACGATCCCGTGATTAATTGCTTCCTGGTACTGCTCCTTTAACCAATTACAGGTGCTAACGGCAAACATCGCAACACTGCTGGATCTTTACGGTGTGGAGCGTGGACTGGATCATTTCCGCTCGACGGCAACGCTGAACTTTGAGCATTATCGATACTATTTGGCACAGGAGGTGTTTGCCGGTGTATCCAATGAGTTGCCACTGGCGGCATTACGCAATTATGAAACCAAAATCGATGAGGTGAGCTTCCTACCAAATGTGTGAAAAGGCCATTAGCTAAAACTTTTTATTTGCTCCTTCTTCGCCGCTCGAAAACAGGTCTGTTGGTTGGTGTGTCGGATGAATTTCCCGGCGAACGATCAGTACTACACGGAGGAAGCCGTTTACAAGCTGTTCCGCATATTCTGTCTCGTGGCCGACCTATCCACCGATGCGTCCGAGCCCGACCTTTACGCGGTGAAGATTCACCCGATGGAGGCGTTCATCATCATCAAGCATCTGCTGAATGCGCTCGGATTGAACTATGACGGTGATGGCAAGTACGACTACCTGCGCACGTCCGATCAGTCGCTTGAGTTTGGTGAGTTGCTGGAGATGTTGCGCTTCAAGAACTACGATAAGGTGAATGATTACCGCGAGTCGATCTGCGAGGCGATCGGCGACATGTACCAAACGCTGATCGAGGACGTCATCAAGAAGGGTTATCTGTTTCGGCGTGGCTATGTGCTGCCGACGTTCCGCGAGTACTTTTTTGTGCTGCAGCCCTGCGAGCTTTCGTACTACAAACATCCAGCAGATCGTGAGGTTTGTGGTACGATCGTGCTAGACTCTCGCTTCATGGTGAAGCCGGCGGGTAATCCGAGCTCGGGCAAACAGGAAAAGGTACAGCGCTTCACGCTTGTTTCGGGCGATCGGACGTATGAGTTGGGAACGCCCGATCACAAAACGCGACTACAGTGGATCGCAGCGCTCCAGCTGGCGATAACGTACTCGACGGGGCGCGAGGGCTTCCAGCGTGACACAGTCAATAGACGGAAGCAGCAGCGTGAGGCGGAGCAGCGCCGCCGGCGAGAGGAGGAGCAGCTTCGCAGCCAACATCTACGCCGGCTAGAGGAAACACATGTGCAGCTGGAGCGGGAGAAACAAGCCCGCTTAGCGGCCGAATCACAGGCACGTCAGTATGAAGCGGTTGCGCGGGAAGATTCGAGGCGTGTGGCCGAGCTGGAGGATGTAAAGCTGTGTCTGGAGAAGATGCTGGAGGATGAAATACAGGCCAAACGGGACGAGGAGATTGTGCGTGCGTTACAGGCACGAGTTTTAGCCGAGGAGTGGGAAAAGCGTGAAGAGTTGGAACAGTTGCAGGCGGAACAGAAGAGTCTGCTGGAGCAGGAGCGTCAGAAGCGGATGGAGTTCGAACATCGACAGCAGGAGAATGAGCAGAAGTTGTTCCAGGCGGAAGGTATGCTGAGGCAGCTGGAAGAAGAACGGAAACGGCTCGATCGCGAACTAAAGTTGGCCCGTCAGAAGATACAGCTGTCAGAGGATAATAAGGGCATTGTGGAGGCAAAACTACAGGTTGGTTATGGTTGGAGAAGAATTAACGAGACTGTGGAAATACTAATATTTGGTTCTGTTTTTTTAGGCCATGTCACCCACCTATCGGACCAGCGCTGGAGAGTTTATGATCCGCCGTACGCAATCGTTCGTGGCAGCTGATCGACCAGTGCTAGTAGCCGGTACCAGAGCGTCCCATCGGTTTAGCTAGAGTAGAACCAAGTCATCCGATACTTAATAACACGCTTCGTTTTTACTGTACGAGTATTTGTATTCTTACGGTTCTAAGTTTTCTGTAAGCACTAATCACCATTCCACACCACTAAGTTGTAAGAATTTATTTAATAAAAAGGCTAAATGAAAACCTTAGATTATGCGGAGTTTCTCACCATGGAGTAGATATCAGATGATTTGGCCCGAACGCCCACCAACCGTTCGTTGCGGATCGCGTTACTGAGATTGCCCTCGATGCAGGTGACGGGACGACAGGACTGCTGTCCACCGGTTCGGAAACGGACCATTTTCCTTGTACCTTCCTGGACAAGTACCTGCTCGTCAATACGTACCAGCTTCTCGATCTTCATCGAGGTCGGACGCTTGGTGAGCAGATCGACGTGCGATTCCACCGGTCCACCACTGTTCATGTTCACCGTGATGAGATAGTCCTTGAGATGTGTCTTTAGCTGTTCGTTACGGTCGATCAGTTGCTGTTTTTCCTCGCGCAAACAGGCCACATCGATGCGTGCTTTGTTGAAGCGCATCCAGAAACTTTCGAACAGTTCCACCGTGTCGAACACATCGCGCTTGAACGAATCCATCGTTGAATCGGTGGAGGGCAGGGCGACTAATGTCCGATCCGTAACTGGTAGGTCCGACTGTCCTTGGTATTCTTTGGGGCGCTGGACGAATGGTAGCAAATCTTCCGATTCGGTTTCGTACTTTTTGCAGAAGCTAGCGATCTGATAGATCGATTTCACCTTCTTCAGCATGCCTTGGAGATGTTTGATAGCGTCGTTGCTGTATACAGCGAGTGTTTTAAGCTGCTCCTGGTCGAGGCGCGTACCAAGTTCCATCTCTTGCTTGAGATTTTGTACACGGTGCTGCAGTTCTGCCTTACTCTTCTGCATCTGTTTCATGTTGAAGTCGTGCTCCTCCTTTAAGGTGGCCAGCTTCAGCCGAAGATCAGCAATTTGATCACTTAGCCGGGCGACTTCGGCGTAATGATCCTGGATGTTCTTTGTATCGCTCGAGTCCTGATCACGCAGAGTGTTGTACTCGTTCCGGTACTCTTCCGTGTTGCGTAGGTAGAGATTCAACACGCGCTGGAACTCTTTCCACAGTCGTTCCATCTCTCGCTCACGCTCTTTGGTGATCATTTCCAGCTTCAGTATCATCTGCAATATTGCAAGCGTAGGTTAAAGAGTTGACAGGTTAGAGGTATGATGTGAACCAAAGGCCGAAGGCAATCAGTACGTCTACGCTGGATTGAATATGCTACAGATACTCCATTGTTATCGCTCATTTTGACAGCGAAATTGGCCGATTTGTCCGTCAAACCCGGGTTGTTTAGAAAACTATAAAACCTGATGACGGTCTGAAACGAGTGGGTTGTTACTTGCGCATTTAGTCACCAAGTACTTGCTCTATCGGATTGGAACAGAACAGCAAAGTACTGCCGCGACATGTTGGAAAAACTTGAGTAAAATCAATGGACCAGCGATTGTGGTGCGTTCATAGGGCAGCCACTATTGGCGGTTGTTTCGCGATAGTGCTTGTGTGTCTGCTGAGCACGTCCCGCCCGGTCGAAGGCCTACGCTGTCGCACAGGCGAAGGTCCGAGTACAGAGGATGTGAAGCGAATTGTCCGCACGTGTCTAAATAAGATAACGAATTCTGGATCGGAAAATCGGACCAGTGATGAGTATCCGGACTACGATTCATCGGCATCGGATGAATCGAACGAGGACAAGGACAACGATGATGGTGGACGGCAGAATACAAACAACTGGCAAGGATCGAAACAGTCGTATTACGATCGGCGATACGATGGAACCGAACGGGGTAATAATGGACGAACGAATCGACCGGAAGAAAATGGCAGACGACAGCAGATGGACCGCAGAGACCAACGCAACGGTGATGACCGCAATGGACGTTCGCGAATAAATGAGCGTGGACGGACGGATCGGAATGAGGAGGAGCAACAGATGATGCGTGACTACGGAAGAAGTTACCGCCGACGCAAACGCCAACAATACTATGGAGGTCAAGGTACGACTTCCGGTGCTGGGGGTGAGTATTCGAGCTATGGACGCTCACCACCACAATTTGGAGAGACGGTAGCTGGCAATGGAACGCGTGGTGGGAACTCTTCATCGCTCGAGCGCGATCGGGCCTGTCTGATGCAGTGTTTCTTCGAGGAACTGAAAGCGACTAATGCGGAAGGTTTCCCGGAGAAGCATAAGGTACTGCACGTCATCACGAAAGACATTCGGGAGCACGAGTTGCGCGAGTTTTACGTTGATTCGATACAGGAATGCTTCCACATGTTAGGACTGGACAATCGGTTGAAGGACAAGTGTGACTACTCGATGCGGTTTGTGACGTGCTTGAGCGATCGGTTCGAATCAAATTGTGACGATTGGGATACAGTGACATCCGCTATGTTTTAAAGGTAGTTTAGACGCACTTTTAACAGCACCTGATGCACTTTTATGTAGAGGCTCCGTTAGAAGTAGTTAGCTTATTCATTGTGCAAAGCTCGACAAGATGCATTCTGTTGAAGCAAAGTAAAAAAAAAACTTACAGAGTTCTTTAGTTCGTCTTTTTTAAGCATGTGCTCTTCCTCGTTACGGATCCGATCAGTGCGTGCCTTCTCCGCAAGACCGTAAAATACACACTCCAGGTCTTTCTGGAGTTCAAACTTTTTCGATTTGTACAGCTCCATCTCGCGCTCGTAGTTTTCGATGACTTCTTTCTTATCCAACTCGTATAACTCCATGAGAAAGTTGACACGATCGTTGTGAATACCTGAGGAAGGAGGAAGGACATAAGCGATAAGAATTATGGCGGCACTTTAGGGCAACACGTGTTTTACTAACGAATGATCTTTTCCACACGTTCCATATGTGCATGCAGCATAGTGGAGTACAAATCCTCAGACTCGTCTAGATCACACAAGAGTCGCTTGATGACCGCATTTTTGTTCTCGATACACTCGGTGCATGTTTTCTCCACTGCCTCAACTTCCTCCTTCAGTTCTTTGCACTTGATGTTGCGCAAAATGGAGCGCCATTCTTGGTTGATTTTGGCCAGATTAAGACGAGCGAAAGCGTCCTCCCTTTTGAGCTTGTTCTGTAAAGAAAATTAGCATAATAAGCAATAGTTTTTAAATGTTTTGAAATACTTCTTCACATACTTTCATAAACGTGGCTATGAGCTGTTGCTTGCGGCGCCGTGCTTCTTCTTCCATGTCGGCACGATGCTGCAAATATCTAGCCCGTTCTTCGTCGGACATTTTGGCAAGCTTATTTTTATTTCCTCCTTTTTTCTTTCCCATTTTGTAATCTTTTTATGCACGTTTTTTGTTTTACAAAAAGAGAATTGATTCCGTTTTGGATTAACACAACACGTATCGCTTATGGTACTGCACTGTACTGGTAGCAAAGCTGACGAACTGTTTATTTGATGACAACGAAGGACGTTGTCTGTCAGTTACCTTAGCAACCGCTTCAAGCACGCGTCGTGCAGAGTTGCAGTTGGCATTGTTGGCTGTCGCTTTGTCTGGTTCAATGGAGCGTTTCGATTCCATCCTCAACTTGAAGTCTAAATCGGTCTTACAGGAAGAAGTAGATTTTACATTACAGAAAGAACGTATCCAGGAATGTTTTGACGAACTTTTGAACGATTTGAAAGCTCTGCAAAGAGTAGAATCGTATCTCCGGAACCAAGCAAAGGATGGAGATAATACTTGGAAGCAATTGCTTGAGATTTTGAGAGATCAAAAAGGTTATTCGGATTTTCAAAAGATACTAAAAGATTTAGACAAAAATGTAAAAAAATCGGTAGAATGTTCGACAACTGATCTCACGGCTCAGCTTATTCGCGATACGATCAAACATGTTCAAGCTATCAGCCAAAAATCACTGCTGTGCCCTCCGAGTCCTCCGATAATCATAAAGAACCGTGCCGAGCATGAAACGTTCCATTGGAAACGTGTAATAACCCTGCAGGAAAGTAAAATCGAGTCTTTAAACCGAAAGATCGAAGAATTAGAACGTAAAATAAAAGAGCGGATTGCTCAACGTCAGAAGCTTCAGCAACGGAGCGAGTCAGAAAAGCAAGAACAGTTGAACGCTTCACAACACATCCTGGTCGAGATGAAATTGGAAGGCGTTGGAATCATTCAGCGACTGGAGGACCAACTTGCCAGTCAACCAAATTTTGAAACCACACCGGAATATCTGTCTCAGCTTGACAAACACGAACTTAAAAGGAAGCGAATCGCCAAAATGGAAGTACAGCTGCAGCTGTGGATCAAGAAGTACGACAAGTTCATTGGTGAACCAATGCCTTCTTTGCTGGCACTGGAAGAACGAATGACAGGTCTCGAGGAGTGGAAGGACACCGAACTTCGGCCACAGGAAGTGCAATTGCATCAATTGCGTGAACAGATTGGTGTTTTTGAGGCGGTAGCTTTGGAAGAGAAAATTGAGAAAATGCGTAAGTTGCACGCGGTACGTGTGCTTCAGAGAGCTTTAAAGCGAACGCTAGAAATTAGGCACGCTAAGAAAAAAGGCAAAAAATCGAAAAAAGAAAAGGGAAAGAAGTGAAATCCGCATCCGAAGGGATAGTGGACATGTATTGGGAAACAAATTCTAGCCAAATTCAATGTCTTTTTTCTATGGGCGCCTCCTGTACGCGCATGAACCATTGCTATGGCACCCTATGGCTGCTATGAAATATATTTCCGCAACTGTTATTAAACGCATCCTTTGCTAGTCGTCCATTCTTGTCTGTTGAGAGCAGTCGAGACATCTTACAAATATGGGAGATAGCTTTGAAGCGGTTTGTGCCGGCGATTCCGAGGAAGATGTGGCCGCCGTGAAGGCAATGGTAGAAAAGATAACATCCGAAATTATGGCACACGGGGAAGAGGAGTACGATTCGTACGATCCGGAGAGCTTGCAGAAGGTGGAGTTCCACATTCAAATCAATCGTGTCGGTATGATACTGGGAGAAATGACTCAAACGCTTGAGGTTTTGTTTTGCCTGCCGATAATCTGCCAAAATGAAGCCTTGTTGGATGCCTGTTTCGATGTGGATGATAAGAATGTTATAAAGTTTCTCAGTCAGTACATCTCTTCGAACACCTCGGCCTCAGTGACTAAGGATGAAATCGATGTAAGTATGTAGAATTTTTAGAATATAGATAAAAAACTACTTTAAAATTTGACTTTTCTTTCGCGTTTTTTTCGTACAGGGGGAACAGTTAAAAATTCCCTCAGGGCAATTGATCGAGCTGGCGTCACTTCTCGCGAAAAAGGAACTTCACACAGCAACGGTTGGACACGTGAAGCAGGCATGTGAGAAGCAATATTTGTCGAGCTCTACCAAACCTATCATACTGTTACTTACAGCTACCAGGTGTTTATCGACGCTTTCTTTCCAACATCCGAGAATTTCGAAAGTTTACGATTAACAAGATGAAACTTACGGCACAGAAGGATCTAGCGAAGGAGAAGATCCTGCACCGCTTGTGGACCCGCAACGAGCGTAATAAGAAGGAGATCCGCAAGATCGAGGACATCCTTGTAATGAAAAAGGAAAAGTTGGAAGAATCTGTGCAGGAAAAGTACGCCGTAATCGAGCGTTATCGGAAAGAATTGGAAGAATTGGGCGAGAGTAGCCGCGATAACATTATAAAATTCATGTAAGTTGATATTAGGTGATGAATTTTTTGTTCACACTTATTTGTCGTTCGACTATTCTGCCTCCAGGGATGACTCCGATCGTCAGATGTTCCATTACTTCGAGAGGAGTGATCAGCGTTATGAGAACTTGCTCGAAGAAGCGGCTGGTACGTTGAAGAGCTACCAGCAACAGCTGCAGGAAGACTTGACGGTGGAGAAAACCAATCGTTTGAAAAAGCTGAAGCTCACCAACCAGCTGCAAGCGTGGCTGCACAAGTACGATAAGGATGCCGGCGAGCGGACGCACGAGCTGAAGGAGCTGGTAGCCAAGCTGAACACACGCCAGCAGGAGTACAATCGTTGGAAGCACAACATTTTCGATCCACAGGAGAAAAAGTACGCTCTAATTGGGATTCTTTTCGCGGGCTTGGCTTAAAGCATGTCTTGTTTCTTGCAGATACTTTGATGCGATGGAAGAAAAACGGCAGATCGAGATTCGCGAGCAGGAAGAACGGATCGAAGCATTCATGATGAACCGGGCGGCCAAGGTACTGCAACGTGCGTGGCGTTCTGTTGCTGAGCGAAAACGCAAGATGCGCGGCAAAGGGCGTGGGCGGAAGGGAAAAGGAAAGCGAAAGTAAAGTGTGGAGATGTTCTTTTGAGAAACCCAATTGGCAGGTAAAATTGGTTACATTTTATTCATCTCTCTATGCGTGTCCTAGAACAGCACTCTATCGCAGGGCTGTTTATCTTATCTTCGAAATATTTTCAAACTGTCCTCGCATTTGAATATGCACAGCCGCAAAAAGGTAAGCCCAAGTAGTAGGGACTGACCGAGGAACTCACGCTCGGCGCTGTCGTTTTCTTCGTAGATAATTTTCAACCCAGACGGTATGATTAGACGGGATTGGATCGATTCGAGCGTTTCTTCGTTTGGTGCGAGCTGTCGTTCCATGATCGATCGGATTACTTCCTCCGACGAAACCCGTTCGTTGCCGACAAAGATACCAAACAGTCTCGCGGACAGGTATTGCTTCAGGAAGAAAACGTTACTTCCGATTGAACCATCCATCGGTTGATTTGCACTACCATCGGTGAGCGGCGAAGGTCTGTTGGCTAGCATTAGCATCAACATGCCGATCAGCTGCGACCGTTGCACATTAATGTTGGTCTGGACGGCCGAACCCATGGCCGAAGCTTGTGCGACGGGTGGGTTTTCCACCACGTACACATCCGCTTCCGGAATGAGACGATTGATTTGGGACACGTTCCGGATCAGCTCGTTGAGGTGCAGCTTACGATCGCTGATGCTGTAACTGTTCCATCCGGCCAGAGCTGTCGGTTGATCTTGCGCTAGCTTGAAGTAGGCCCAGGTCACGTAATCCAACCCAACGTGCAGCGATACACAGCTGGCAATTTTCGGTATCAGCTGAGCGTTAAGCAGCGGGGTTGTGAATTTAACGTCCCGTTTGATAGCTTTCGGTGCTAGTGCCGCATCTTCCTTTGGTCCGTGTACGATGGAGTCGTAGAATTTGCGCAGTACCGTCACACCGAACCCGTCCAGCTCGAGCACCTGCTCCAGCGAGAGAAAGGAACCAAACTTTTTGCGCCATCCTTCAATCTTTTTCAATCGGTACTTGGAGATGTTGTATCTGCGAATGTAAAAGGGAAGTCGATTAGGTTAAGGGGAGTCGAGAAGGGTTAGGTTTTCAGTATTCCCTCACTTGTACAACTCCTCCACCTCCTGTTCGTTGAGTGTGTTGAGAATTTTTTTCGTTTCCTCGTCGGTGTACGCGCAAGGAAACCCGAGCTTGGTCGAACTGTCCACGTTGATGGTGCGTGTATGGAGGGCGAACACGCATCGGCCGTAAATGTGCCGGCGGGCTAGATGTCCAAGCATGGCTGCAAAAGCAGGAGCACGACCCCGGCCCGGTACAGGAAAACTGTTAAATTTTTGTACCAGCGCAAGAAAACTTGTTATTGTGTTTGTTGTGTTACGAAGCGACGGAGAAGTTGTCAAAATAACGTAAACAAAGGACTGACAACTATCAAACTGTCTGTACACCAATGGCAGTTTGGGAAATGTTGAATATTTAATAATATTTTCTTATTTTTAAGCATTTTGAAGCAACTTAACTCAGCGTAATTTGTCTGTTGAGAATTTTAGTGAGCTTTTGCACGATTTTTATAATAATAATTCCTATTCGACTACAGCACCAAAAGGAATGCGCAATAACGGCGTAATAGTAACGTAACGCTTCTCGGGGTTTGAGTCCTGGATAAACGTCTAAATCTGGGAATAGATGACGCTAGCACGAGCAAAGAGAAAATTTAACTAAAAAATTCTAAAGTCAATCACGTGCACGAGCGTAAATTTAAGCGTAATTAAATAAATTGAACAAAGAATCCATCGGATAGTTTGAGATTTAATTTAATATAATTTGATAAGTCCACCAACACATCGTGGTTTTCCTACTGCGTACGGGGGGAAGGTTAGGATGGGATTCGTTACCCGGTCCTACCTTGTGAAGTTTAGAGTTCAATTAATTTTATTATTGAAGTGTAAACTTATTAAACCGCTTGATATTGAATGTTTTAAAGCACAACTAGTAGCTGTCACCATAACAAATCCATCAAAGGTGTGCTTACGGTACAAAACTTAATGTTTCATTCATAAACTCGATCTGCTTTACTTTGTCCGTAGATATTCCAACCATTTTCATTCGCCAAAAGTTTGTGGTTTTGCGTCATCGAACCCAAGCTCTTTCCCTAAACGCGTCTAGTGGATATCCAAGAGGGTGTTTTTCGCCGAAATAGAACTAGCTGTTTCCGCATCCAGCGCTAGGAGACACTGTGATGAGATGATGTGTAGGCGATAAGTATATTTTGGAACTTTCCTGTGCTTTACGTTACGATGTGGCTAAACTGGTTGCCTGCTGGACCTTTGCGAGAGGACACACCGAGACGAATAGCAAAGGACTGGGTGTACCTCATTTTCTGTTAGGCCATTCACAGTAGCTTAGACACTTTTGCTATTCATGTGTTGTTTTTTTTAGTTGTTGTTTTGTTTTCTATTCATTCCGGAAAGGAAGGGTATACATAGTTTTGGGTTGACTTTTGTCCCAGAATTCTACGTAGGAAGTAGAATTTGCTGCGCTGCGCTTCGTCCGTCTATTTTTGGAGATCAAAGATGAAGGTATGAGAGGTAAAGCTCAAGAACCCTAAAATTTGCATTGAATTCGTCGTGGTTTGGTTGGCACTGGGTGTTTCGTAGGACAGATCGTTTCTGTTCGGTATGATAAAAAGAAAAAAAGTTTTGTTGGAATTCTTCCGGGAGGATTGCTTACAGAAGAAGAAAGGAAACAGGCATTTAAAAATGGAACATATCTCGGAAACTAAAACAAAAGTAAAAACTTTCTTAAAGAACAGCGTAACATATTAACTTTTGCGAGCGAATGGTTGGCATTCCTTGTTGGCAAGCAAATATTTGCGAGAAATCATCCATAGCGGTTAACCGGTTGACCAAGAATAGGTCAGGAAGTGATGAAGTTGTTTTTTCACGTGAAGTTTTCCAAGTTCTTTTGAATGAGTCCTTTGATTTAGAGGGTGGAAAAAGCTTTTGAGAGGAGTAACGAAGCAACATTTGTGGTGCGTTAGATGGATTATCGGTAGAAACATTCCGTTCCCTGAGGAGCTAACTTGCACGACACTTTGTCAACCGTGTGCTCACATTCTGCCGAAATGTGTAAGCCCCGATTGCTGAGCACGCTGCTCATTATCGCCGATGCGTATGATTGCACTCAACTTCGGTGGTAACAAACATAAGATCATAACACGTGGTAGAAGCCAACGGGAACGATTTCACCACCGTATTGTGCTGCGTGACCAATCTTAATCCTTCGGGGAAGCACAGTGGGAGAAATAGGTTCGTGGGAGAAAATTATCCTATAACTAGAGTGCTTTAAAAAATCCCTTATCTAAATAGATAGTCTTTTCAAATTATTATTAAAATCACTGGAAGCACTAATTCTTACACTTCCTTCATAGTTCTAGCCATAGAAGCGAGCCAAGCCCTTAGTGATTCTATTACGTGAATTTTACATAAGAATACTCTTCAGTACGACACCTGCAATTCGTTCCTGGGCGCTGGTTACAAATTTCATCCGGAAAAGCCTGCTTCCTACCAATTCCTAGACGATCCCCGGTGTGCAGCAGCGTGATTTATCTGCACCGACACGTCACGTACACGTGCAGCAGTTTTGTTGGTCGTATAGATGCATCGAATGACGATCGTGCGCGATTCGCGAACCCTTTGCCGAAGCCAACCAATTTATTGGGAGCGTTTGGCAGCCCCTTCTTTCAGCTGAAGCGCACCAAATTACTCGACTAAGAGGGAGATGGATTAATGGCTGGTGTTTGATGAGCGAAACGATGCACATTGAGTGCGCGTTTTATGCAGCTGATTGGCCAGATGCAATAACAGCGAGATAATGCGTACTGAATTGGGGGTGTTAAGCATTTGCGTCATGCAAGACCAACAAGGGAAGGAACGTACTTCACATACTGTGAGTTTTGCGTCGATTCGAAGACTCGTTTTGATAGTCTTTTGTGGAAAATATAATCACACGCAGCATCGGCTTAAAGCTATAATTGAATAATGGTTTCTTAAAGCTTTGCATAAAGAGATATCTCATCCAAGGCAAGAATCAACGTTGATTATGACAAGATGCTTAAGATGTTTAACAAAGGATGAAGGAAGCAAACAAAAAAAAAAAAAACAGTCAGAATGAAGGCGATTTGGGGGAGATTTTCACGTCCGTTCTGAAGAATGGTACGCCGTGTTCGCCCACCATAATCTACGGATTGTGTGATTGTGTAATTACCTATAATTTCAAGATGGCCATTTAATTTTGAACGTTCAAGTCACAGAGTGGCGAACATTCCATGAGGCAATCGAAATGAAGAAAAAGGAAATCCCACAAATTGTCCAAAAAATGATCTCACCAACCGGTCAACGTTCAGGAATGTTGCGGTCTTTATTAAATGATATATGAGAGAGTGTGTGATTGTTTTGATTTAATTTTCATCTCGATCGTTTCAGGTGTTTTTTGATGTCTGGAGCTTCAGACATAGTGGAGAAGAAGAAAAAAACTAGAGACACGCAAACGGAAACGAGAAGAAATCAATTATCGACACGTAACCTACCAAACTGTTCGATTGGTTCTGGGGGAAGGAATTTTGCTATATGCATTTGATGAGTCTCTGTCTCTGCTATCCCTTTTCAAGCATGCTAATGATCTGTGTCTCAAGGGCAGAGGGTTTTTTTGTCTCTTAAAGGAAGGTTTATGCTTTCTTCTGAACTGGTCTCGTAAAAAGTTATTTTTTCCGCTTGGCATGCCTTTAAACATCAAATCCGTTCCGTTTCGAAATAAATGGTGGTTAATTGAGGAATTTTGTCTAAACAGATTTAGTAAAAAGTTGTGGGAAAATAATCGCACCAGATAAATGTTTTTATGATGATTACGCCTAAATGTGGACAATAGGTAAAATGGGAAATTAGTAAGTTAGTTTAATTTTATGTTAATCCGTAAGGATGCCACATACTGGCTTATTAGACTTATTGGTACCACCTCACTACGACGGAACAGTCCGGAAGCGATTTGAACACCGGAAGATCGGTGCCGTTGTCACCTGACCACCGGTGCTTTACCACCTTATGGTGCTTGAACGAGCTAATTAGATCCTTTTTTCACATTTTTGTTTTTGGTTGACACTGACTCATTTCAAGAATTTTTTCGAACTATACTCAGCTTGGTCATCTTCTACTGATAGCAAGCTCTCTTAGGAGAACTACAACCTCAATCTGCCTTGTTAACGTTTCGTGCAATAAGTAATAATAAAACAGAATGTGATTGCTTCTTGCTGGCACTCTTTGTTCGTCCTCGTCCAGGTTAATTGCTTCTCTGTGTGTGTGTGTTTGTTAGTCCTTACACGCTCCTTTCCATCATGGCTTGCGATGGAGCTCGTTACAGAGCAAAACATTGACATTAAAACCGTTTATTAGCGCTCGACAAGAGACGACAGCTAACTGGTAAAAATCATCATAAAACAACGCGCAGCACCATCGTCATGGGACGGCTCATGATTAACTTAATACAAATAAACGGATTATGATTTTATGCTCGTGTCTTGCACACTGGACAGCGGGGGCTGGTGCCACAGCAGTCTCGGCTGAAGATGATAATTGCAAAATATTCCTTGGGACGTAGGAGTTTGGTCGGGCGGCTGTCAAAAAAGGCTGCTACCGGTCGAAGCCTGATTGAAGATGGCAGCAAAAGATCGGCCACGAAGCTGGTGCGAGTATAAGTATTTTCTTCCTCGCACGAAATGACACCATCGTAAAACCATCATCAATGGTGTACCACGGTACCGTGTCGAGTGTGGCAAATAAAATAACATGCCAGTTATGAATGATGGCCATTAGCTGTTATTATTATTATCGCCATACCAGCAGTAGCAGTAGAGTCATCATCGTCCCCGGTCGTTCGATTCGCGTAACGGTCGCGAATGTCGAAGTGTTTTGTGCCCATAAAAAAGACGATGTCGTGTCTCATCTTACATTGGTTGGAGAGGATGTGGAAGTGTGCCAACTACTGCTTACCAGCGGAGTGTCATGTCCTGTCCTTCTGTCATGGAAACCCTTTTGCTTTTCATGCTCGACAGGGACCTCGGTAAGGATGATGGCCGAAAGCGAATTTGACTGGTGGACATAATAAAAAATTTAGCTGATTTTTGCTGCTTTGTAGCAGCATGTAGCCAAGCGTCACGAGCCAGGGCCGGTAATGGTCCCCTTCCTCGAGCCGGATATCTAACGAGTTGTTTGCCACAGCGCTGTCTGTCTTTGCTTTCGATGCTCCGAAGGGCAGATGCGTTGATAAGAGACGGATTTTCGTGCGGATCTATTACACTGGTCAAAACCATCGTCTGAGTAAAGCAATTCAAAGGAGGCGCCGAAAAAAACGAGGTTAATGGTTTATCGTTAAGAGAATATGTCCACGGGAGCATATTTTGTCAAGCGACGGACAAAATGCACCAGAAGATTTGTGTGACATTGAGCACATTGAAGTATTTGAAAAGGTACAGCTTTTTTAAACAATTGTGGAAAAAAGAGGACATCAAACTCCCACAGTCTCTGGCCACAGACCCAATCTTCCCTGTAAGCATTTTAGGACTACAAATTCGCACCATTCAAACGCGCCAAATGTCTGTTTGTAAACAAAATCGTTCATTTCCGGGCTACTGGTTGCAGGATTTCCCTGTAGGCGTTTAAAAAATATTGCACATCATCTAAGCAGGGACCGTTATATTGCCTTTGCCGCGGGTTTTTTGGGCGGAGGTGGTTGGTAGTTCATCATTTGTGGTAGGCTCGCTGGTACGGGGTAGAGAGAAATTCATCTCCCGCCATAATGGTTTCGCGTGAGGCCGTTAAAACTTTTCGCATCAAATTACACAGATCCGAGGAGGTGATGCCTGCTTTTTTTGGGGGGTTTTGTTGCCAAGGATACTTGTTGTTATGCGAGCTTTTGTTGCGAAAGAAGAACAATGTTATTTATACTAAGTTCTGAATACTGTTAAAGTGGACCTAAAGAGCCATACTAGTTTCTACTGGGTAAGATTGATGAAATAGAGACAAAATTTGAAATAACAAAAGAATATCAATCTGTCAAAATTTAATCATTCGTTAATCGTTTTCATTGAAAGGAATATTCTTTTTCTGGGTGCTTGTAAGTACATTTTCGAGGTGATTTATTGTACTCTGTACGCATGCAAACTACTTCCTTTCTAGAATCTACCTTACGAGGGATATTTTTTGATCAAGTACCATAAATTTCTTGCTTCATTGCTGCAAACTTCGGTGGATGAAGAATTAGCCCGATTTGGCAGTTCTTCTTCTGCCAACACTACCAAACCAGCGTCCCAACAGCCGCGCGAACTTGATTCAATTATGTTCAGCGAAGGATGATGCTCCAATTTCAACAGGACAGTTCGAACTTGGGCGCGCGTGGTAAGGCACCATTGGGTCTTAGAATTTATGGGTCCAATTCTTACGGGTCATAAACTCGCGCCACAGAAATACATTCCGCACGTTGGTAACTTCGACAAAAAGAAAGAGAAACCACGTAGCACAATAGGGACGAGTGACCCAGTACAGTGCGATATGGTTTATGTGCGAGCAAGTTTTGGAGGGGGGCCAGGTGCGTGCGAAAAGATGCTTAAAAAAGACACTTCTTCATGCCGGTGTGAAGGTGTGTTGCAGGTGAAACTCTCGCGAAAACCTGGTGCAAAATTTACGACCAAAACCTCGCTCAACGAAGCTCCTCCACCAGGCGTCAGCTTGTGGATGACATCGATTCCGGTTCGATGGTGCTGTGTTCGATCCAACAACTTTTTGGTCGAGGAATTATTGGAACGGCGGCTAGTTGGGTAGTTCGCTAACGTTGGGAAACTTTATTCGTGATGGGTTTATTCCCCGCCGACAGTCAGTTACTCAGTCCGGCAGATTCTCACCACCTTTCGGGCGAAGGTTCGTGTGTTTGCAGTTTGCAGTGACTTCCGAAGATCCGCTTAGGGAAGCGCATTTTTATTCGCTTCACAAAGTCCATGCGCTGGTAATTTTTTTTTCTTCTCTCATTGTCCTTCTCACGCGGCAACTAGACTGCTGCTTCAATCCTCGCAACATCCGGTAACGGAAAGTTCGAAGTCCGATGACAGGCTTTGGCGACTTTGGTGCTGCAATATTCAACGCTCGGTAGTGAGTGGGGGTTGTGTTGAAAAAGTATTATAATAATACCTTCCACGGCTCGCGACACGCTCGCTGACGGCTTAATTAATAACGGCATCTCACAACCGTGGGTCCGAGTAACATTTAAGGGAGCTTTATTTATTATAATCTGCGCCCAAAGTCTCGCGCTGACGTAGTCTCGACCTCCAATGTGTTTTTTAAATCCTTTGCCATCGCAACACGGTGGTGAAGCTTTCGTGCAGAGAAAAGATGGAGACGTCGTTGTCGTAAATGTGCATCGTCGTTGCACCGGCTACTCGATTGGGCAACGGTTTTGAAGGATGGCGAATTATTTTTGACACATGTAGCGAGTGTTTTTTTTTGAGTTCTGTTGCTTTGCGTATTCACAACTTTAAGCGGATTATTGGATCACGTGATGCAAATAAGCATCGCGAACCTCATCGAGAGATCATTTGTGAATAAAAGGTGAATCATAGCAATACGGCCTGGCCGTCACTTATGAATAAAAAAAAAAAAAAAAAAAAAGGTGAATCATCATCATCATCATCATCATCATTTTGATCGTTTTGTGTGGATTGTGCTTCATCAAACATGAAGCTTTCGAGTGGTAATACAATAAAAATAGACAACCTTTTCCCTGCGGCCATGTCATTTTTGGTAAATCGTTGCTGAGTATAATGGTATCCTTTGGCGGATTAGCCTATGGGCAGAGCAGGCGTTCGCCAGAGGCCTCGCTGGCCAGTTGGGCCTCACCGGCTAGAAAACATCTTTCGTCTTAGACGGGTTTATCTCACTAAACTTCCATCCTTGCCAGAACAGTACGAACCTTGGCTATGAAGATTTATAGGCTCGGTTCAGTTTGTCAATGGCACCCCTCCCGCTTCGGATTTTGCTACTCTAGTGTGGCCATGTAAACAGATTTATAAATAACTTGCCCTACACCTAATCGAAATAAGACAAAAATTGCAGACAAATTGAGGCGAAGGGATCGGTTTATTTTACTCCACATAAAGATACGGTTCAGGAATGAGCAAGTTATCACCGATTTTCCACAGGAAAGCTGTAGTTTCTCCTCACTAACTGAACGAGAGGTGGTGGGATCGGGTTGGAGTGCTCTGAAAATGACGCTCGTCACAGAAACGCATCCAACAACGCTCCTATGATGAACGCCCCAATCGGACCAAAAACGAGTGAGACAGTTATCGCTGATTTTCCACGGGAATGTTTTAGTTTTTCCGCAATAACTCAGCAGGGGGTGATGGGATCGGGTTGGAGTGTTCTACAAAAAGTTGTGCGGTTCAAAGACTCATCCAACGGTACGCGGATCATTACGATCGGACCAGGAATGGCCGTGTTATCGCCGATTTTCCACGGGAATGTTTTAGTTTTTCCGCAATAACTCAGCAGGGGAAGGTGGGATCGGGTTGAGGTGTTCTACACAAAGTTGTGCGGTCTAAAGACTCATCCAACGGTACGCGGATCATTACGATCGGATCAGGAATGGCCGAGTTATCATCGATTTTCCACGGGAATGTTTTAGTTTTTCCGCAATAAATCAGCAGGGGGTGGTGGGATTGGGTTGGAGTGTTCTACACAAAGTTGTGCAGTCTAAAGACTCATCCAACGGTACGCGGATCATTACAATCGGACCAGGAATGGCCGAGTTATCGCCGATTTTCCACGGGAATGTTTTAGTTTTTCCGCAATAACTCAGCAGGGGAAGGTGGGATCGGATTGGGGTATTCTACAAAAAGTTGTGCGGTCTCATCCAACGAAGCGAAAATCATTACGATCGGACCAGGAATGGCCGAGTTATCGCCGATTTTCCACGGGAATGCTGCTGGTGGAATTACCCGGGAATGTGTGGAAAATCCCTTTTCAGTTCCCTGAAATATCAGAAAACACATTACGGAAGTCTTTTTAACGGATTTTTGAGGAAAGAAATAAAAATTAGAGGAAATTACTTAAAGTTGAAGAAAAAGTTAAAATTGTGCTGGAAAATATTTGTCTTGTCGGAAAGAAAATATTTTCCAATCCGTTTTTAAAATTTCCATTTGGTACCTCCTCGGAATCATGCTCTCCTGTCCAAAGTCAATTTTAAAAATTGATTTCCAAATTAAAAGTTCCACCGCAACTTTTAAAATTGACTTTGGGTTTTTTGGTTGGATTTGCGATTTTTCGATTGGCCCGAGCTACCTCCACGAATTCATGCTCTCCTGAGACTTCAAGTCGCTCCCGGTGGCAGATTTTCGGCCGAAATCTGGCCAATTTCGATGCGGCAAAATTCGACCAGGAGTAACAGGAGAGCATGATTCCGAGGAGGTAGCAAATGGAAATTTTAAAAACGAATTGGAAAATATTTTCTTTCCGACAAGACAAATATTTTCCAGCACAATTTTAACTTTTTCTTCAACTTTAAGTAATTTCCTCTAATTTTTATTTCTTTCCTCAAAAATTCGTTAAAAAGACTTCCGTAATGTGTTTTCTGATATTTCAGGGAACTGAAAAGGGATTTTCCACACATTCCCGGGAAATTCCACCAGCAGCATTTTCGTGGAAAATCGGCGATAACTCGGCCATTCCTGGTCCGATCGTAATGATCCGCATACCGTTGGATGAGTCTTTGGACCGCACAACTTTTTGTAGAATAACCCAACCCGATTCCACCACCCCCTGCTGAGTTATTACGGAAAAACTAAAACATTCCCGTGGAAAATCGGCGATAACTCGGCCATTTCTGGTCCGATCGTAATGATCCGCGTACCGTTGGATGAGTCTTTGGACCGCACAACTTTGTGTAAAACACTCCAACCCGATCCCACCTTCCCCTGCTGAGTTATTACGGAAAATCTAAAACATTCCCGTGGAAAATCGGCGATAACACGGCCACTGTTGGACCGATTGGAGCATTCCGGGTACCGTTGGATGAGCCTTTGGACCGCGCAACTTTTTGTAGAATACCTCAACCCGATCCCACCACCCCCTGCTGAGTTATTGGGGAAAAACTAAAACATTCCCGTGGAAAATCGGCGATAACTCGGCCATTCCTTCATCGATTGGGATGTTCCGCGTATCGTTGGATGTGCTGACCGGCCACTCGTGAAGGTGATTTGTAGCTCAGAACTGCTGTGCTCTCGATGTCGATATGGCGTCATAATCTTCTCCTGCGCATCGCACGCACACCGATGTAGCTAAACCAACGGAGCAGGATTGGCTCTTCTCTTTCGTCCTGATTATTTAATCGCAATTGAGTTCATAATCTCTCTCTCTCCCTGGTCTTTAATACTAACAAGTCATCTGATCGCTAATACTAAGAGATCTCCCAGTCGAATGACGGCAGAAAATTTGCGAGAAAGAAACTGCCTAACAGGATAAGCAGAATAAAAAGAGAGGAAGGCTACTCTGTCCCATGTATTCGTCTCTCTTACACCTATCGATCGTGCACCTGTGTGAGAGAACGATACAGTGCGTGCCAGAACTGTATGTATTGTTGCGTTTCTGGAAATCCAATATTGATTACACAACTGTCGAGGAAAGAAGGATGATAAAATACTGTAAATAATTATCCGAAACGTATAATAGGATTAAAAAGATGTGAAATATTTTATTATTACTTTGCAGCTTCCTAGAACATCGATTTCTTGTATTTTCTGAAAATTTTATTTTATTTTAACAAAATTGAAACAAACCGTGTTTCTATAATTACGCCAAGCACTGTAGTAGATCATGCATGTGTTATCTCTCTTCCCTGATCCATGTGTCAAAGAGAGACCGGTATATGGTACACTAACAGAGTGGAAGGCAAATTTCATGTGTGTGAAAGAGATGGACGGATATCCTTATATATTTCCCCTTTTCGGATGGTTCCTATAGCGATAAATGATACCTCCTAGTAGCATGCTCCCCTGGTGTCAGAAGCTGAAAATTTGGTACATTTTGAAACAAAATTTGCGAAGCTGGTCGGAGTATTTTCGGGATGCTACAAGCATGCTCTCGTGGTAGCTAGAGTTTTGGTACATTTTGGGAGATACGGCGTCATAATTCTCTCCTGCGTACCACACGCACACCGATGTAGCTAAATCAACGGAGCAGGATTGACTCTTCCCTTTCGTCCTGATTATTTAATCGTAATTGAGTCCATAATCTGTCTCTCTCCCTGGTCTTTAATACTAACAAGTCATCTGATCGCTAATACTAAGAGATCTCCCAGTCGAATGACGGCCGAAAATTTGCGAGAAAGAAACAGCCTAACAGGATAAGCAGAATAAAAAGAGAGGAAGGCTACTCTGTCCCATGTATTCGTCTCTCTTACACCTATCGATCGTGCACCTGTGTGAGAGAACGATACAGTGCGTGCCAGAACTGTATGTATTGTTGCGTTTCTGGAAATCCAATATTGATTACACAACTGTCGAGGAAAGAAGGATGATAAAATACTGTAAATAATTATCCGAAACGTATAATAGGATTAAAAAGATGTGAAATATTTTATTATTACTTTGCAGCTTCCTAGAACATCGATTTCTTGTATTTTCTGAAAATTTTATTTTATTTTAACAAAATTGAAACAAACCGTGTTTCTATAATTACGCCAAGCACTGTAGTAGATCATGCATGTGTTATCTCTCTTCCCTGATCCATGTGTCAAAGAGAGACCGGTATATGGTACACTAACAGAGTGGAAGGCAAATTTCATGTGTGTGAAAGAGATGGACGGATATCCTTATATATTTCCCCTTTTCGGATGGTTCCTATAGCGATAAATGATACCTCCTAGTAGCATGCTCCCCTGGTGTCAGAAGCTGAAAATTTGGTACATTTTGAAACAAAATTTGCGAAGCTGGTCGGAGCATTTTCGGTACCGAATTGCTAACTCCTACATGCATGCTCTCTTGGTAGCGAGAAATGAAAATTTGGTACATTTTGGGCGACAATTTTGTTCGGCTGGTGGAGGAATTTCGGGACCGAAATGCTACCTCCTACATGCATGCTCTCTTGGTAGCAAGAGTTGAAATTTTGATACATTTTGGGCGACAATTTTGTTCGGCTTGTGGAGGAATTTCGGGACCGAAATGCTACCTCCTACATGCATGCTCTCTTGGTAGCGAGAAATGAAATTTTGATACATTTTGGGAGAGAATTTTGTTCGGCTGGTGGAGGAATTTCGGCAAAATGAAACCTCCAGAATTGGATGCTCTCCTGGTAGCGAGAAGTAAAATTTGGGTACATTTCGGAATCAATTTTTACCGCATCCAACCGGTGCGGACACGGATATTTTGAGCGGGATGTTACCTCTTCGGCTAGATGCTCTCCTGGTATTCGAACTGGTGTAGCTGGTTGGTTCTGGAAATTGTTTCTTTCAGATAAAAAAAATATTTTTACGTAAAATTAAACGACGTTCTTACCCGTGTTACTGATCTCAATTTTAAACCTGTTTAATATGTTTCGGATAACCATAAAATTAATAAACAAAAAATGCAAGATTAATTTAAATTTTAATATGATTAGGTTTTTATATTTACTTCTAATTTTGTGTTTATTTATCAAACGTAATAAAACAATCAGTTTTATGTTATAAAAAATCTCACAATATAGATATTATCCTCACGCAATTGCCCTTCTTCTGTGAGCACAAACATATATGAATAATTTTACAACAATCCTAATTTTTGGCTATTGTTTTGTTGCGCAAATAAATTACTGTAATGACGGCCAAATTCAAAGTTTAAACCTATGTCACTTTTTATCACAGACCTTGCAAAAAGCGCTTGTCCGTTGCTATCAGTTGATCGTTTTGGAGCTGCCCAAAAACACAAAAACCCCGCCGTCTAGGAGTCGTCGGATATCTCTGATCAAGAAAACCCTCACAGTACACACCGCACAAAAGGGTGCAGTAATTAATCCCTTCTTCCAAGCCGTTGTGTTTTCCTGGGTTTGTGACCAAGCACACCATTGCGTGATTGCGTGACGCTTGCTTTACGCTTTTCGGCAGGAAATTGGGACTACTTGAAAAGCTAAGGGGAAACTGGCGTCTTGTCCGGCTGCTTAGAGCCTAAAGCCCGCAAAGATGTAGTGCAATTTGCATAAATTTAGGCGCTACACATTCATCATGTCAGCAGCGATTATACTTTGAAGGTGGTGTGGCGCTATTTTTGAAGGTTCTACGGTCCAATTACTTCAGTTTTATAATTGCCTGCATGAGAAAACCTACGGAAGTATTGCGGTAAGGGTGCCCGGTCTCTCAAATTTGGACACCTAATTTGCGTCACTTTATCCCCAAATGAGATCGCACACCTAAACTTATTCGTGCATTTCCTGCTCTTGTGGTACCACCGTCGGTTTCTCTGCCTGCAGAAGGCTTATCTGCTTCAACAACTAACGTAACGCAAACCCGCTATCTGCACAATCGGTTGCGAAAGTGACAATCTCAACCTGACGCTGATAAACCCCCGTAAGGTGATGGGTGCTGCTTGCTGCCGGCTTTTAGGGCGAAACTGTCCGAAAGATGATTCACGATTGCGTTCGTCTCTGTGTCGCGTCGCGAAACACTATATCGATTTATTAGAACGGGAAATTTGGGTTACTATTTTTCCCAAGCTCTGCAAAGGCGGGGATTGGGGTTGACTTAGTCTCTAATCACATATCACAGCATTGCGCGCACTTGTTGGGGGGAGGATGTGCTGTTGGGCAGGGTGGAAGAACTCTTAATACACCCAGGTCGATTCCTTTTCCTCGTGAAGTCCGTCCGGCATAAGGGCTCTTAGTATGAGACTGCTTGGCGTGGTCGTGGTAGTGCTGGAGTTAGAGTCCCGGTTGTGGAAGATGCCGAAGTAGATACCCAGTCCAATTGCCACACAGATGATCACCACCACGAACACCATGCAGCATAGTGTCTGGAGGGCACAGGTACAGCAGCTAGAAGAGAGGGAAAGAAAGAGAGAGAGAGAGAGAGACGAAGAGAAGGTGTTAGTTAAATTTTGAAAGAAATTAAGCACGGCGAAGCCTTATGCTCTACCAGCAAGCTATCCGCTTGGTACAATCGCAACAACATCGAAGTATTCCACACATAATCTTGGCCCTTTGTTGGCAAGCTAACCCTCTGTCACAACTGAACACTGGCGTAGACGAACCGGTACTAAAGGCCACGACAAACCCGTTGTCTGATAAAGCCAAAACAATCGCTTGTTATCGAGCATATCGAGCGAGGTGTGTATGACGTTTAACGGCGAGATATTTAAAATACCACCGAACATGACACCTCACGATTAGGAACGGGAAATGGGGGTAGCTATCACACACACACCGGAACAGATAATACCTTTTTCAATCAATCGATTCTGGGTTTTTGGTTTGTGGCCTAATTTGTTGTGATTGTAATTTGATAAGAGAGGAGGAGAGAGCGAGAGCTGATGACTAATACAACACGGGCCGGTAGCTTCTAGCCACCTATAACTTACTAGCACACTGTCTGAAGGATGCTTTTCACAAAGAACCAAATGGTTTTAATAAAGCAACACATTTTTTTTCGGGGAATTCTTCGCAATCTCGGTACAAACTTCACAGCCAACAGGTTGGAGTTGTCAAAAGAATAAACTCACTGTTTGCTGTGATTGCGTGCGTGATCGGTTTCGCTACGATGCAAACTTACCAGCAAGCAATCGTCGCTGCACAATCGCAGCAACATCCGATCAAGGAGCACATGGCAGTGAGGCGGAGGAAGTGATGCTCTTAGTAAACCGACGCGGTAGATCCGTTAGCGCAATTAACAAGCTGCTTCTTTCCAGCTAAACTAGCCGAGAACTGATAATGAGACCATCCAACGTCTCGTTGTGAACTGGAGCCAGGAGGTTGAATTTTCCTATCTGAAGTGGTCTTTACACTTACGGTTTGATTACTAGGAGGGCCTGGTATCTCGCCCAAGCAAATAAACCATTGCCACCATTACTATTTAGCGTATCTAGTAGATGCGATAAGCTTTTTTATTGCGGGAGTTCCGTAGCTATTACTACTGCTGTGCCCCATCCCCCCCCCCCCCCCCCACTGTGCGTGTTCAATTGCCCCTAATACAAACAGTGGACAACGATTGACACTGCCTAGAGTTCTTGTGTTTGGCGATTACTTTGCTTTCCTGATAGCGATATCGGTCGTCGTGGGGCGTGCGACTTACTGGACTGGAGAGACTTCCTATGCATCAATCAATTCGGTGAGTCAGTCCCCCCCCCCCCCTCTTATGATGTCATGTATGTACAGTTCCTCAACAAAATGAAACATGTAACTTGTGAAACAATGCGGTCTCTTTAAGAAAAACACAAGGTTATTCAAATTAAGGATCTCTCACCCTTAGCCCACTTAAGATCGGAACTGCAACAGAAAAAAGGGGATCCTCGGGCAACCTTCCTCCTTATGTTTTGAACCAAATATGGAAGGTCCAAAGCGAAAACTGGACTAATAAATAAAAGCCCATCGCCTCGTGGCATCACTTTTCGCTTCGCTTTGCGCCTCTTCCCTTTGCCCACTCGCTCCCGTAATTGACACGCGGCCATGACCATGATCGTCACGTGGTGGAAAAATGGGCCATAAATTATTAGCGGATCGGAGGTTGTAATGCTCACCGAGCAGCCAAGCTAGGGTGCTGCCGATCGGGGGAAGATCAGGATATAAATTACACCGATTTTCATTTGCCATTTGTTCGCGCATAAAAATCGCTGTCGGGACACTCGAAAAGCTTTTTCTTTGCGCGATCATGCACGGTGCTGCTGCTGCTGATGCTGATCTACTTAACTTAGGGTGGAAAATGGGGTTGTGGAAGGTCGCTTGTTTTGGGGGTTTGGTCGAGGTTAAAACCGTTAACTGTCGCACGATTAACGCCAGCTTTACAAGGCTGTTATGCCACAGAAAACGATCGCCGCCACACAGGGTTGATGATCGTGTTGAGGATACAGAGGGAACAGTGGTTCAGAAAAATTTAAATGAGGAGTAAGGCATTGTATTTTTAATTTTGTAATTGTAAAATTAAATCAAGCATTTGGTAAGAATTGTGGATGAATGTTTGGGTTTCATTTGTTTCGGGTTGAAGTTGGCAGTAGGAATGAATCCTTTCCTCTACACGGAACAAATGAGCTTGTTTTCCCCGTTCATTTATATTCAATTTTCACACCAATGTCCACTCCAGCACCATCGTGCGCTGGACTCTGGCGACAGAGGCACAACACAACCAACCTCTCTATTCAATGCATCGATTGTTTCACTCGGTTTCCCGCTTCGCGATTCATTTGCGGCGGTTAAATTATATTGATTAACGTCGAATTGATTTGGGTTGATTTATTGGCGCAAATTACCGGGCCAACGGTGAGCCATTTTTTGCCCATTTAAGGAAGGATACAAAAAGCAAAAGCCCAAGCGGGGCGAAATAAAAAGGGAAAATAATGTGCCGAGTATGTTAATGTCTTCTGCCTGACCTCAACCACCTCCGGGGTGGAACGGTCGGTGAGGTCGAGCGCGCACACACACACACACACACACACACACGTTAGCGTGAAAATGATATCCCGATTTCGACACTTCCTGCAAGGCGCGATGGTATTTAGGTCCGCCGTGGTTAGCGCGAGATGGGGATGGAAAATGCCGATCAAGATAATAAGCCCAGTGCGCGCTCGATCGATCAGGCGGGCACGCGTGATCGAGTGTTGCCCGTATCGCATGAAAACAATTTATCTTTATTTATCCTTTTCTGCGTGGGTAACAATTATCGTGTCTCCCAGGGGAGGGATTCTTGTATTTTGAAGCTCAAGAAAACCCCTTCAAAAAATATTCATGGACTCAAGAACGATTCAAAAAGAAATCCCTTCGACTGCATCCTGCGCGTTTTCAGCCAGTGTGAGATAATGAAGGGATTTGTTGCCACTCAAATAGAGTTGTTCCATTTTCCAATTTTTCCCTGAAACCCTGGAACACTCCGAAGAAAGAAAAACCAAACCTGAACCACTTAACCAGACAGACGGGCAAAGAAAATAAACTACCAGCAAAAGACGAGCAGGTATGGGAGTATTAGAGACGATTTTCGGGACAGACAATCGGACGGCGGCGGGCTGGGGTGTCGTCGCCTTCTAAATTCTGCCCACATCTTTCCCCACTCATCAATATTCGAACGGGTTTCTCGGCTGTAGTAGATCCGCAGATCCAATAAATATTCATTATTTATACTTTGCAGCTTTGTAACAGCTTGTACAATCACATTTTACAACTCTTTCTGGTGTCGTATTTCGCATCCGTTTTGTAGCAAAAAAAGGGACCGTGGATGGAGAGAACGATTTTTCACCAGCAACACTCACACACACACCAGAGAGTTCGTCAAATGGTTTTGCCGGGAAAAGGGGAGGTTTAACCTCCCGTTTTTCAGGATCGTGAAAGGAGGACTGTCCAAACATGACCACCAGCAGGATGAGGGAGGGAGCTGGGGTCTTGATTTAAAATTCCAATTGCTCCAAGATTCTTCTTCTCTTGGTCGTCCTCTTGCAAGTGAGGATGAGAGATAGTTCCACCCTAAGAATGTCTAGATGGTTCGTTTATGTGTGTGTTGCTTCTACTAGGATACAAAGCGAATACTAGTGATCCTTACCCATTTTTTCTCTCCTTACAGTGTACAGCGTCAAAAGCGCTAGGACATCGTGTAGCTCCTGTGCAGCATAAAGACAAGGATCGATGGTGAAGCTGTCCGGTTTTCAAAAAAAGAAAAACAGAGGGAAAAAACACCCAGCGAGTGGACAGTAAGAGATGGTGTAAATTGTTGTCTTCTCAAATAGTCGCCAGCTGAACGAACGGTCGGGTGTGTCGGTTTCCATGTATAAATTATTTATAAGATTAGTTCAAAAACTTAGCCCACGGTGAAGCATGTTTACTTATACACGCTCACCGCCCTTGGTGTCCATTTTGTGTGTGTATGTGTGTGTGTGTGTGCCAGTCCTTCGAACAAGGACAATCTTTCCAGCAGTAGTGCAACAGATCCTCAGACGGCAAACTAGCCGTGAAGGGAATGGTAAAGTTGCGAAAGGATTGATTTTTGCATTTAATTAATTATTTAATTGCCAACTGCAACACGAACGTCCTTACAGCAAAACAAGGCGGGGGTTTTTGTGGTTGTTCCCGTTGCGTTCTCACAACACTCGGTCTGTCTTTTGTGGGAGGGTACAGCTTGCATTAATTTGTATTTTTATGTGCTTTCCTGCGCGCCCGGATGTGGCGAGATGTGGTAATGAGCAGAAAGTCAACCCATGGACTGGAAGTGGAATTTAATTGACCAAAGTAGTAGAGTCGCTAGCCGGCGTGGTGTATGCTTTTCTAATATCGCTAAGTACATCAAATGGTGCATCGGTTTTAATTAAATATTTACTGTTGGACGTGCGACAAATGAACGAGTTGCGATTGAGGATCGTAGTACAAAGGAAGGGTCCAGTAGTGCAGTATTAATTACACCCCTTTTACTACAGCATTAGCTGATTTAATGTTTTGTTTTGTATTTGAGATTTGTTCACCTCTAAGAAACTTCTTTGAGTAGATGGAAAAGTAGCAGCAGGTGCCTCGAAGACAAGGATTATTTTCAAAAATTGACGTAGCCTTTTCTTGCCGTGCCGTATGTGAGAAGTATAATTCACTACAATGACAAGCTATTGGTACGACGATTAATACGCGGCAACCTCCTTTTTGGGATGGTGGGCATGTCATGAGAAATCTTTTTTACTCAGCCACATGAATTTGGCAGCCTTCAAATGAGTTTTGAGTCTCACACCCCACACTAACTTAATTTTGGATCAACAATTGAATAACAACGTACGAGGATGGGTATCGGTCCCGCACATAACACACCTCATAATTTTCGCGTTGACAATCGGCACAAAACACACCACACGTATCTAGTTCAATAGAGTGGTTTGAAATTAGTTTACCGCACCATCTTCTTCCTCCCCTCCAAACGTTATGAACTGCATTCACACTGAATAAATAAATCAGCAATGAAGGCATGGCATACGATAATGTAATATTAATTGAGTCCGTTCACCAGGGCCGTGCATTCCAACGCTCTGCTGTGTGTGTGTGTGCAAAAGTCCTGACTATTCCGCAAAATAGCGCAATCGCGTTGAAACACACGCACAAACACAACCCCAAAATGAGCTCACACTCCCACATCCTGGTGCCTGGATATCCGCCGTACTGCTGCCGGATGTGGCAGCATATTTTAACCCATCCGCCATCCATGATCATTAGGCCCCGTCGGCCCAAAAACGAGCGCGAGGAGGAGGGTGCAGGCGCTATATATTGAAAAGAAATGCCACCACAAACACACACAAAAAAATGCTGGTTTTTGTGTTGAATTGACTGTGGGTGCTCTATTAAACCATCGAAAAGAAAAAAAAAGCGATCTTCAAGCGACTGGAGGTCACGTTGACTGGGAACCGTGTACGGAGTATAGTGCACGTGACACTGGCGGCCTTTTTGCAGACGTAAAGTGCGATGAAGCACACAGTGTAATTAAAATTATTAGATTTTGCATAATGATAGTTAATTAGCGATTATAATTATTTTGCATAAATTGCATCAAAGGGAAAATTGTAAAAGACGAGCCAGACACACAGCCCCAGACAGCCAGAAGGGAGGAGGACGTGTGTGTGCGTGTGTGTGAGTGCGTGGGTTGGCGAGAGGTAGAAAATGAAATGCAGTTTTGCAGTTTTGTCACCGCATTTGCCAGGACGAGCAAATTCTGTTTAGCGCAAAAAGCGCGTCTACTAACACGGTTTATCATGGTGTGTTGGAGTGTTAGCAGAAGTCATCACAGTAATAGGGTGGGGATGGGATGGCGGCTTGTTATCGTTGCGCGTGTGAATTTTACCAGGACGTGTCAATTATTGGAAAATGGAATATTACTGTACTCGTGGAGCTGCATTTCAAGGATCTACCCGTGAGAAGGAACTCATCGAGATCTGTAGAATATAGTGAGGTCGGTAGAAACAAAAAAACTTTAGCATAACTATCACCCGAACCCCTACTACTCGCACACAGGTAAGTCTCTCCATCGACGATCACCTTACTAGTGGTGTGAATGTTCGCACGTGATGAAATTGATAGCGGAGTTATAATTACTTCGATAATTACAGCTTGGCCAGCTCTCCCGTGTCCGGTGGTGACCATTCCTTCAAACGGATTGTTTTCGGTGCGTATACTGGCGTGCGCGACTGTGGCCACCGCGTGTGGGGAAGGCTTGTACGAATATTTCGATTAAATGCAGTTTAATTATTCATTCGCAGCCGCACTCTCCTCTCCAGGTATCGGCGTCGTCGTCCTCGTCTGCTTTGAAATAGCATCAAAGGGGGATGGGAACATTTTCGTCATTTTCCGGCCACGTGAAGGCGTGTGAAGGGCGGCAGGTATTTGGGGAGCTGCGTCGGAGCTGTGTTATCAATATTTTAGTCCCAAATGCAAATGCAGCCAGACGGCGAGAATATGCAGTACCGCACTCATAAAGAAGCTATTAACACTAACTGGCATATCTCGCATTGATTGGCATGTTTTAGCATTAGCTTTTCATGACATAGGCGTGAGTGTCGGTGCGCGGGCGCGCTTATATTGGTGTGTGGTAATAAATTTTAGCCAAATGGTTTAGGAGATTTCGTTCTTGAAGCTCGTTTTAATTGCTTCGCAAATCGTGGTGTGCCTTCAAATGTATTTAGGTTCAATGAAGGATATCATCATTCGTCGTTTCCATATTTCAATAATTAGACGCACAATTATCTGACTGAAAATGTAATAAATAATAAAATTAGACCAAAGTTTTTTTTAATGTTGAATCCTGTTCAAGAGGTTATCATTGTTCTCAATTTAAATCCATTTGAAGGAGCTCTTTCATTAGAGAATTAATGTACAATGTTTATTTATCCCTTCCAAGAATAAATGCCAGCAAACAACATACGATAGGAGGTTTATATAAGAAATCAAACGGATTTTTTGTAAGCTCGTGCACAATCAAAAAAGAATAAGGAGCTTTGATCTCTAGTAATTCGTTTTCGTCTTGACCCTTTCTTAATCGGTG
This sequence comes from Anopheles maculipalpis, assembly GCF_943734695.1. Classification (NCBI taxonomy): domain Eukaryota; kingdom Metazoa; phylum Arthropoda; class Insecta; order Diptera; family Culicidae; genus Anopheles; species Anopheles maculipalpis. The sequence continues at coordinate 97,396,621 of NC_064871.1, read as the reverse complement.
CTTTACTTCAATTTCTGTGTTGATCATTTCTAGAGTACGTTTGATGTCTTCGGTGTACATCATCATTTTGGTTAGTGGATAAGTGATTCAGTAATCATGCTTCAATCCATAAATCGTTTAGATCGAACAACATAATTATTAAAAAACAGTTTGTTTGCATACATTTAGGCGCAGAACGAGAATTTCCTATCCCCATTGTTGACTGCTATTGCTATGACTTCTTGTTAGTAGCTTGTAGAAGGGTAACAAACTTGACCCAACCAATATTATCGGTCAATTTGATGGTTGAAATCTAATAAAACTGCACAAACCCACACAAAGCATATCATTTTTCAACCATGCCAAAGGAGGATAACCACCGAAGAAGGTTCGTTTATTCTCAAGAGCGTTGCGTCCTCTTGCGTGTGTATTTGCTCGCTAGCGTTGCATCAAAGATTGGAGCTTTTCGGATTATGCTCGCTACTTGAAGCTAGCAATAGCAGCACGTATGAGAATCGTAACGAGCTTTACCATGCTTCCGGACAATCCTTCGGGCAAGACGAATAAAGAAAAACTAAACGAAGTACGATATCATGCAGCACATATCTCATCCCGGTGGCCGAGACCCGAAACGAAAGCATGTCGGATCGTTATCATATTTACGTTTTATGTACGAATTTTCCCAATGTCCGGCAGGGAGCGGACGGGATTTCATCCCGGGCATGCATCTTCAAGATCACGGGAACGGTAATTCGTGGGGGAACCCCCGTCGGCTAGCTTTTGACATTCATAAAGTGAGTGACTCCTTTGTTGACTGCTCCAGATTTGCTCACGGGCAGCAGGAGCGCGGATACCTTGAATGTTTGGGAGTGTTTTATGGAAACACCGGCTGTATATAGTGCCCTCGTGACTCGTACCGTGGAAAAGCGATGAAAATAATGGTCCATTGCAGTGATCCTGCCAGCCCAGGCCAGTTGTGGCAAATGGCCTAAGATATCTCCTCCTATCCATGGTCGCGCGGGTGGCGGGAGTATTTGGTAATATTTTTTTTCCACTTTGATCCCATTCTGCTTTGGGTTCTTATGTTACCGTATATTGTCCCAGTTTGTGTTACGCGTACCCATGGCAATGTAGGGAGTAGTGCGAGCACACAGTTACGGTTTCATTGTTAGATTCATGCTCCAGTTTTTCCACGGCAGATGTGCTTCAGGGCCTTGGTTGGATGGTTGTAAGTCATCTAGAGGCGTCTATGCTCGGTAGACAAAAATAAAAATTTGATCCAAACATGTTGTTGCCATCGGATAAAGAGTTGGACAGAGAGCGAAGGAAAAAACCGTGAATATGGATTCACGTTGGACATTGTTTTCTCCTTCCGATATGAAAAGCAGGAAAAATCCCCATTTACGAGCTGCGAATGGTGCTTAAATGGCTGTGAAAATTATGCCTAGAATGAAATACGAACCATATCGCTGTGTTCGCCTTCGCGTGGTTTCCTTTTTGCAACAACCCAAACACCCAGCAATGGGCCAACCATATTGGTCATAAATTTCACGGGCGCAAGTCTTCATTTCTTTTCGTTGCGCTTTGATTATGGCAGGGGGAAAGTGTTGTTTATGGGGCTGTTTATGAATGGAGTTGATTAATCAGTCTTTTGCTGGGTGTGTTTTAGTTTTTCGTTTCGAAGTAAGAAAAGAGAAAGCTTTCGGTGTGTGAATCACATTTCAGGACGTAATTAAAACGGAACAAATCAAGAGAAAATCCTTCTTGCTGCTTGAAGAAAAAAGCCTCCAGAGCGAGTAACTTTTAAACCATGATTAGCTTACCCAAAAATATTCAGAAAAAAGATAGCTCAAAACTTGTGGCCATGACCAGCTCTCCATACTTTTCGAAAGAGCATAAAGCTGCTTTTTCTTCTCATTTGATCAGAATGAGAGAGCGATAGATCGAAACGATCAAGAGCTTCAGCAAAGCTTTCTCCTTCGATCGTGTCCCTAAAGGTTAGAAGGCTAGAGGAGCATCGAAGATCACATGTAGGAAAGGATAAGCTAATAACTGGTGCACGATGGTAGACAGCCTGGTAATCCGTGTTACCTCTGTTTTCGGCTGCACTCCTGTTCAAAGTTTTCGGTTGGTTCCGGATGAGATTTTGGCGTAAAATGTATAAAATAAAAAAAATAAAAAGCTATAATAATGCTAAGCTATAATAAAGTGAACGTTTCATTCGAAAAGGACGTAGCGTAACATAAGCATCGAGTTGAACTGCAGAAAGTGCATTAATTGAAATGCGCTTTTCCTAATTTCAACAATTTTTCTAATGAGATTAAGGCCTTAAAAAGTAGGTCTTGCATAATCGTAAAACAGACGGATTAGGTTACCTTCAAAATCTCTACCTCTTACGTTACCGAGAATTGACATTCCATTCCCCATTTTGCAGCTAGCGCAGCTGACTTTGTGTCTGTGATGCAAGAGATAAGTTGATTATGTACGGAGTAATTGCAACATTGTCAAGTAGCGCCAAAGCTCTTGTCAAACTGGAGCCGTCCTTTCTGCAAACATTTCCCTTTATTTTTTTGCAGGCAGCACAGAAAGAAAGTCTGCCAGATTCGGAAGCGAGCGACATAATAACCCACTGCGTCAGGTCCGGGTAAAGAAATTCTACCAAAGTCGTACTCGCGTGTGTGTGGGGAAGTGGAATCGCAAACAAAGTCATTCCCGGATGCCCCTTTTCCAACCGCATACACTCCTCCCACCCTTCACGATCTGGTGTTTGCGCGAATGCGTGTCAAAAAGTTGGTACAAAATATACATTTCGCATGAGAGCACGTACAGCAGCGAGCGGAGAGGTTTCGCAACGACTTGACTGCATCGTTTCGCTGGCCTCGTAGATACTTTTCCATTTCCACCGAGTTACCTCGAATGGGATAACTCCATTAAAGTATTATTTTTCATATTGCATCGCGTTAGCGTGGTGGAGGGGGCTGTCCGTGCGAGGGCGGAGGACCCAAAAAAGGAGCCATATGACACCTCTTTTAGTCACCGTCTTCATTGTCACAGGGAAAAGATAACGAGCTTCGGGGGTGAGAAAAGGATTCGAATTCAGGCGCACATACACATACATATAGACACACACTCACACGTGCCATCGTTCCGTTTACTATTATTCTCTCCTAGCTGTGAACGGGTAAGTGAGCAGACAGGACAAGGATTTTTCCTCCGATTACGAGAACCCGGTGAAAGCAATCGCACAGTGTGGAGCTAAAAAACAGAGGCTAGGTTACGCAAATTGGCACGGTGCTGTGGAAATTTTTCTCTCAAGCATGATTCCAGAAAAAAAAGCTCAAAAATTGCATGTTTATGCTTCTCAAGATTCTCATGATAGCAAAAATTTAGGCGAATGCGCGTGTTGGAAAATATTTACATCAGAGATTATATTCCACGAGCGCCAAACTCGACCTCAAAAACGATCTTCTCAGAATTCTTGTAATAAACTTCCCCAAAAAAGCTTCTAGGATCCTTTCTCAGCAATCACTGTAACTGCCACACAGGGGGGACCGACCGAGCTTTTCCAACGAAGCCTCGGGCAGTATCATTCCACCATACAAAAACACACATCTACACACCGGTGTCGGTTTGTGTAAAACGATAATTTTTGGCTCAAAACGACGAAGCGACGGGTCGACGATCGGGCGTGAAGTACTACGACTACTACTTGCCGGAACTGGATGGTGAGAGGTTCCACCGTATAGCCGGAAGTGGTACCTTCCCGTCCGTCTGTTGTACGGCGGGATTCGTGGAACACACATACCAAACCCCGATCTCGATTCGTGCTGTTGGTGTTTCGTCCAGGACGACCTCATCATTTGCCAACCGACAGGAGAGTGGGAAGTGTGCCAGGCAAATGTGATACGATTACTCACATTAAGGGTAGACAAGAGTCATATCCTTTACCAAACACTTCCTGCAGCACATCCTGGGTCACAATCATCGCATTCGAGGAGCAGAGTCGCGTTATTCCTTTTCGATTCTTTCTGCTCGCTGCTTGACTCTTTCTCTTTTCCGTCGAAATGCTCCGACGTACCGGAAGAGGAGTCCTTCGGGAGAGACTGCCTGATGGCAATGGTGCTCTGTTTGGGAAATCTTTGGCTATCCATTTCCGGATATGCACCAGCGGTGTTAGCGTGTGGAAAAGGCAAGAAGCGCAACGGTGGAGATTCCATTACAGACGGTACTATGCTGTGGTGCTGTTGCGGTTGATTTATCTGTTTTATTTAAACTTAAAACTTGTGTAACGGATTCATTCTTCTTGCTGTCAGAAAGTAGAGAGGGAAGGAAGCTGAAGGAATTGATCGGCGGAGTAACTGTACTCGGAAGTACGGTGCTACAAACCTGGAAGCGTTGAGATTAGGGAAGCGTCGGTTGATTACTGCAGGCAAATTAGCGGTTGCAAAAGCTGTTTGTTACGAGTTTCTGGTAGAATAGTTTCTTGATGAGATTCTTTTGGGATAGGATGAGTTTCCAGGGGTCCGGGGATAAAACACGAATGGATCGCCTTCGAGCAAGTTTTATGCAGACTTGACTGTGATGTGAAATATACCTCAAGAGAATGAGATAAGAGACTAGTCTTTGTATAAGACTGAGGAAGGATCTGTACAGAATTTTGACAAGTTTTCAAATTTATCATAAGGATTAAGAAATTTGACTGAAAACCTAAACTAAGCTAGTTATCGCCGATTTTTTACGAGAATACTACTAGCGGAATTTTTCGATAAATTTTAGGACCCTCTTAGCCCCCTAAGACGCATCCAATGGTATGCTGCACGCCTTGATCGGATCAAAATTGAGGAACTTATCGCTGATTTTCCATGGTTCCGCATGGGTATCAAAAATCTCAACCTTACCGAACTTAGATTCAATGTGAAGGAGGGCCCCAGAATGGCTAAATCTGTCACTGTGTGGAGTCCGTAAAAGAAGCATTTTTTACATATTGTCCACCCGCTATGAGTGAGTTCTAATGATGCAATATGTGTGGAGACGTTTGCTAGATCAACCGCTTTCATGTCACATCAGCAATCTCCGGCCTGGCGGGTTTGCACCAAAAACGCAGAAAAGTGCCATCGGAAAAGCTCAGACTCTCACGGTTGATAAGTAGCTACGCGATAAGAATGTGCCATGGGAAACAGCAAAAAAAAAAAATGACCTGCTTTTTGTGGACTTTTTCCTCCCCCTTGTCGGTGGGTTGGGGATGATAGGTGGAAAACCCCAACCGTCCAGTGTTGGGTGAGTGTTAATCCTTTGCAGGGGGAGAAGAGCTTTGTAGCTGGACCATCATTGAAGCAGAAATTAAAACGAACTTCTCGAGAACAACGCTACATGAAGGGTGTGAATGTGGTGAATGGGTACATTTTATTACTTCTCCTTATATTCACCACCACACACGTACACCGATGGGGTAGTAATCCTGTTTTTTTAGAACCGTGGAGAGAAAAGGATTTAAAAACCTCGTTCTGTTGCTCGTTTTCTCTATTTGCAGTGTGTTTTTATAAATCCTTTTGCTTCCTTCAGCATGGTGGACGACTTTTCACGCTTCAATCCATACCATGAAGCATCGTGTTGCTTGCTTTTACTCTTAAAAATTTCCGTCCGAATGTTATGTTTAAATGTAAAATTTTATGTACAGTCGATAAAGGTGATCTCAGTACAGAGATGCAGGTGTTTGTAAAACTTTTTCTCTAATTTGATCTTTATCGCGATTCGTAATACTGTTTGAGTGTTGCTCATTTTATACGAATTGATAAATCTATTCATGAAAGCTTTTCACCTAAACTAATAAAACTGAACTTGAAGTGCAGTAAATGGGATTGGTTTTTCCCATTTCCTTATGTGGGGAGAATATGTTATGCGCATCCACTTGGGTGGGTTTTTATGGAAGTCCGTTTTATGTTCGAGCATAAATTACACATTACCCACTTAAAAGACTTGCTGGAATGGCATGTACTGGCAGGCTGACTGTAAGTACGAATCTATAACGATCGGTGTACTATGAAGATTATAAAGATTTGATCATTTTGTATGCCCGAATGTATGCAATAGTATATGTGCACCTGACGCGATAATTCGCTATGTAATTCAAATCATTTGATCAGACAGCTTTCCTTCTCACAATTATGATGCTTCAACCCGTCCATACTAAAAACGGTTCACTAGCGACGAAAGAAATAAGATTTTAGAAAGAAAATATCGACAAGTATGAGAACTCTGACACAAACTGGCAATGCAATGCTCGCCCCCTGAGGGAAAAAAGCTCCCCTCTCTTCAGCGATTAGGGCTCGCGCACAGGTTCTCATACAGACATTCCAATGATTTGCGCCATGTTTCGTTTGTCTAATGCTTTTAAAATAACATACATTCTCTCCCATTGCACGCCGGGTCCCGGGTGCCGGGGAATCGTGCAATTATCCGTCATTTCTTCTCCCGAACGAGCTCGGCCGTATGCGATCCGAGGCAGCCAGTCAGTGGTCAATGAATTATTTTTATTACTGTAATATATTTTTTCACCGTTCGCTGGTTCGGTTCGGTTAGTGCAGTATTTTAAATATTTTTTGTTCCTCTCGGCCGAATAGTGGAGAAGGATTCTACATACAATGGAACACACACACACACACGGGGTGGCACGATTTAGTAGTTAAAATGTAGGCATGCAACAATCGGTTCGCCATGCATGCATGCATGTATTTTCGTGCGGATCCGTTTATCCTGGATCCGTTTTGCACGAGAGAAGCGAAGCAGCAAAGAGTGCAAGGCAGTGGAAAAAAAAATGAAGGGTCTCAAAATTGTGCTAAATTATAACCGTCTGCTTGCATATTAAATGCTCGTTTTGTAGAATGATACGGTTGGGTAGTGTGTCGAATTCAAGGTCCTTCGAGCAATATTTTATTCCCGGGCAGCTCCTTGTGGTGCTGCTAACACGAGCTATAAGAACAAAATGCTATTTTCCGTTTAAAAAGCACCTTTAATGTGATAGAAACTTCAACTGAAGAGAAAGAAAGAGCCATACGGCAATGCTTTAAATTTGACTACAAATTTAAGCCTCCGGTAAATGCGTCTTTGTTCTTGTTTGTTTTAAATTTTCATTAGCTGTCGAGCTTGTCCCTCTTGTCTACAGCAGGAGAGGCTCAGTGTCTCCTCAATTGCGCTACGATTTTCTTACGGTGCGCCTCCAAATTGCGTGCCCTCTAATCGGCATTTGTGTGTGTGTGTGTTGTTAGCAACATGTGAACAAAAGCACACAAAAAAAACAAATTGTACCTTTTAGACTGCTTAAGCCTAAAGGGACATGCTCTTCAATCGAAACTGTGCTCGGAAGTCCCGTCCAAAAATTGCGCCGTCGCATGCGTTCGGTCGTTTGGTACGTATAATTCGCGTGCTCTTCTACTTTTGTTCAGTCGGTCGCTGCTACTTTGCCAATTAACATAAAATTGCTCTTCAGAAGAAGATAGAACAAGAAAAAGCAAAACTCTCAACCGGGAAAAACGGATCTCTAATGCCGGAAATCTTTTTCCAAGGGGAAGAGCGGCACAAAAGTAGGTCAGCAGTGGACGAAGAAGTGGTCGAAGTTTGTCGTAAGTCGATTCATTAATAGGGGATGAATACAGCTTTCATCTCCTGCCCTAGTGTTTGGTTTCGGTTTGTATGTGTGTGTGTGTGTGCTGTGTCCTAAAACGCTTGAAGATGTTTCGTCCACAGGATGATGGAGTGGGCGAGTCCTTGTTTCTTCGATTCGATACTGAAAGATACAGCCGGAGAGAGTGTTGTTCCACTTTTACGACCCGTTCGCGGACATTTTCGTCGCATAATCTACCGGCACGCAAACGACAAGATGGCCACTTTGCTGGTTCGCTAGTTCCATAGAAACAAGCGGGCAGGAAAAAATGTGCAAACACACACACGCACACACCGAGCCAGCGAGCTAAAACAGTTTATGGCTAATTTATGGATCATCTTCTCTGATAAGAGGATTTATGGGCGATGGCGCGATGGGCCGGTGGTGTGGCGTGAATTCTCCGGTGGTTTTCCTGTGGATCACCGCAGTGTAACGGAGAATTCCGGGTCTTTTTTTTTACGATTGGAGGATGAAACGGAAGCTTCCTTACCGACCGTCTGGCTGAAGAACAAACATACGCTGGGGCAAAGAACGCGGTCCAGGGATGGATTTTCGTTTCGGGTACTTAACGGTGCGTAATAAGAGATGGCCGAGGCGTCGAAAAGTCTTCAACAGATTGCCCTGGAACGTGTCCGTTTCTGGGGAAGGCATAAAACCATCCACTGGACTTTCGTTACCGAGTACGTTCCAGAGATTCTGGCACTGATTATACGAGTGAAGGAGTAAAGGCTGAGCAAAAAATGAAGTATTTTGTCGACGTTTCTTCTAAGCTGCTAGAGAACGTTTACAGCGGCTGTCGTAACAGTAATTTCGCACCATTTTGGGAGCTCCACATTTCGCCAAAAATTAATTTAGTTGAAGTAGAGCAACAAATAACTAAGGAGAACAATATATTTTTTTCTTGGAAACGGTTAAGCGGGATGCATAATTTCGGGCGAATTGCACACAAAGCTTAGTGAAATGTTTAGCTACAAAATTATTCCGCTCTTATAATACAACAGCTTACATGGCAATAAAGATCACTTTATCAAAAAACAAAATCCTGTCCATTCTGATACGTGTACGGACCCTCGGATTTGTCACTGAGCTCCTCTTTTTCTTTGTCCTTTTTAAAACGGAAGAGATTCCTCTTTTGTCGTAACGCCTTTCGTCCACTATAATGCACAATGCGTATCACATTGCACTAGAGCCAAGAGGAAGTCCTCAGTTATGGTGAGTGGATTTTTCCTTTACGAATCATTTTGTGTCTATTTCCCTCGGACACTTACCATGGCTTCTCGTATCCCTCTCACTGTGAGATGGGAAGCTGGAAAATATTCAGAAAAATAGCTGTCAGTTCATTTCTTCCGCACGGATGTAACATTCAGACCCGTCAGTGGGGCAAACTTCTTTTCTGATTTCATATCATCATCGCTTCACGTAAACACTTCTTCCATCATACGTATGCCCGGCACAGGGAACCTCTGTCGGTAGAGAAAATTTGATATTTATCTCGCCTTTCATCTCCATTTCCCGTTTATCTGGTTTCGGGTGCAAAAATTCGATTTCGAGTGTCACACAACATAATCAAATCGGAATATGACGATTATTAGATGTCAATCTGTGGCTTACTCGTCGTCTGGACATGCGTGCGAGGGAAAAGTAACTTCAATGCAAACGTTGCTCCCTTTTTTTGCGTACCAGAGCAGTCGGGGTGAATATTGATGTCCTTGCGGAAGGAAGGAATGCTCAATATTCCTGCAAACAAGTACCTCTTGATGAACCGGGTGGAATCGCACCACCTCTACGTGTATGGGGCGGAAGAGAAAAAAAACCTAGCGGCAAACGGAATTTCGTGTGTCGGGAAGGAAGGCGGCACAGCAGCACACAGTACTGTGGCGTGTTATGGGGGATAAAATGAATTCAATAGGAAATTTATGTTCAATTCTTCTTGCGCTGCCACTCTAAGACCACGGCTGTACATAAATAAATATATTCGATTTTTCGTACTGCTCGTGTTGCGCCGTGCAAGCTGAGCGGCCCTAAAGTCAGTCCACCAACCAGAGCGGTGACGACGTTAAGATCCTTATCGCAAGTGAAAGCCGGGAGGAAATCATTTTCCCGTTCCATCACCTGAAGCGGGCCGCATCATCATGAATGGGGTGCTTGATTTGGAAGCTCTTGCGAGCTCGAACAGGAAAGGTTTCGTTTCGTTTAAGCAACTCGAGTGCCGGCAAGTGTCTGTTTATTATTCGCCCATCATCCCCCCCCCCCTCCCCCCCACTTCCCTAGCCAAACCATAACCTGGGGGAGTGATCTTAATTTCCAATGGTGTTCTTTGTAGCACTTTCTTCCAACCCTACAATTCTCGCGTTGGGGTCGGAAAATTTGATTATAAGTGTATGAGTCATTGTCACCGGGTACGCGCAGAAAAATGCGCGCTCCATTTCCAGGCACAGAGAATATCATTATTATTATCGTCATTCGGTGGTTTGGTTGATAAATATTTATGGTCTAATAATGCAGTGATTTTCACGCGGGTTGGGATGTCCTTTTTTTGAGGCGACGAGTGAACGAACGAACACACACACACACGCTTTCCCGGGTTCGGGTTTCCCATCGAGCTTCAAAAAACCGCTAAATGAGGGTATATTGTGTTACGCCAGGGGTTTTTTTTTCCCGCCGCGTCAGTATGGGAGCGTTTCTACGTTTGGCCTACCATCGGGAAAGCTTGAAATCACGCACGCACAGCCACACATTCCAGCAGTGTTGGAATGGTTCTTCAATTAGAATTTATTTTTCCACCGGTGACCGTAAAAATCCGTGAACCATGGCCGCTACCCTGATGTGGAAAAATCGAAGCACACACTACTGGTGTGACTGTGTGCGAACGCTACTGGTGGCCGTAACGAGCAACAGATCCCGATTCCTTCGCACTCTTTGGTCGCCCGGCGAAAAAAAAACTGGGCAGAGCAAGGAAAAAAAAAGTCAGTAAAATAAAATAAAACAGTAGTAAGTGCGCCTCTAGCCAGGACTCGTGCTGCTGGGGAATGGTTCTGAATTTATGATAGGTCGGAATAAATTATCATTACGCGCCACGAAAGCTGGTTAGTGTCACTGTCACACACCGTAGTGAAATGAGCGCGGAGTGTGCTTTACTTAAAAAAAAAAATGCCGATCGTTCGATGGCCAGATTTTATTGCTGGCCAGCCAGCCAGTCAGCCCGGTAGTTTATGGTTTATCGTTTTTGATGGAATTTAGCAGCTTCTCTGCACGGGAAGGATGGGTTTTGCGACATAAATTTTAATTGAATTCTAATATTTGCTATAAATTATCATAAAGCCAAAAAAAAAACTGATTTACTTCTAATGAGAGCAGTAAAGCTTCAAGAAAACATCGAAAACGCATCACGGGTAGTGTCGTAAAACCAGACATCCTGTCCTAGCAATAAAATTAATGGAATAATGGAGGGAATATGAATAGCGAATCCTGCCTGTTAATCCTTTGCCGCGCCTGTCCAGATGCACGAGCCTGGGGTGTTAATTATAAATTGTAATAATTTACTCGGTACATAAATTTACGTTAAAACAACTTTACAAAAAACCGACCCTGGGCTAGAGCGAGGAGAAATCTGAGAAATGAATTTCGGTTGCTTGTTTCGAAATCTGATACGAAAGGTTCGTTTTTTCTTAAAGCGAGGTAGAGAACAAACAGACGCCCGTTCAAATTAAACTCCTTTTTCTCGTTCTCTCTCTCTCTCTCTCTGTCGCTCCAACTTATCTGGGAGCTTTTCCACACTTAATCACTAGCGTCAGTGCTAGGATGGCAACTCCTTTTCCCGTTATGGTATGATTCTCGGAACGTGGCAAAAGATGGACTCATCCCGAAAAGGAAATAAATTAACATCAAAGAAAAAAGCCCTTCACTTAGTTTCTAACCGCGTGCGCCACCTCCCACTCCCTACCCCCCTTTTCCTTCGTTTATCGTAATCATCGAATTTACTTGATGGTTCAAATTAGTCAAACAACTTTTCATTGGACGGTCAATGCACGCCCGGTTCCTCTTGTCAGCCAGTCACTGTGGCGGTGGCTCCAGCAACGCAACGCATTCGAGGCAAATTTTCATCTAATTAAGATACGCTAGATCTGGAACGGAGTGCTTCGTCTCCTTCTTCAAACTGCTCTCCGGAGTACCGCAGTTCCGAGGATGTGGGGTGTGTACAGTTGATTAAGAAATCGGTTCGCAATGTCTTCCTTGGCAGGATTTTCCGTACCAATCTGTTTCAACAGGAGTTGAAAGGATGAAAAAAGGGATCACTTTTAACGATTTCAAAACAAATGGAAAATCATCATCAAGCTGAGCGGTAAGCACGGTGGGGATGCCAGTGGGACAGATAGGTGGTTGGTTGAAAGATGAAACCAATAAACTCACACCTTTCGGACCCTAATGGGACGTTGTCTGTTTCCGTTCCGGCAGGTGAGAGAATAGGAAGCCATGAAAAAACGCACCAAAATCCATCCCTTTTTTTGTTGGAGGGGAAGTCAGTAATTTACGGCCGTAGCTTATTAATTTTGTAACGTGTTTTGTTCTGTTATCTGGACTGTGGACACGGGAACCCTAGCCTATCTGTAAAAAAAAACAGCTCCAAGGGCTTTCAGGAGAAGGCAGTGATGAACATCCCTTCAATTTACTGGGAGAAGTAGAACAGTGGTATAGCTACAGGTTTTAGATTAGATATTTAGGATTTTAGAATAGTGGAAAATCCAGTTATGGAGTTAGTATTGGTCTGACATCTACTACAGCGTTCTATGTAAAATATTTTATAAAGAAGCAACTTCTTGTAGTTCAACATTCTTCCTTATTAAATAAATTAAATTCAATTTACAGGCATGTCCGCTCTTCATGCTATTGTGAACGAAGCTTTAGGACTCGCTCAGAAAGTGGCTTCTTGAACCGACCTTTCGACTTTCGACTTCCAGATTACGGGGCTCTCGAGCCGTAGGTTGATGAGTTGAAGGCGCGTCCGAAGCGTCCACTAGCGAATCCCCAAAAAAGTGGTCAACGAGGTGCCGTACAGCGCAAAGGGGTAAAGAAGTCGTAAATTAAAATTAATTAAAAGTATCCTTTCACGGCTTTGGCACAGCCCGGTTCCGCTTTCTTCACTTCCGGTGTACGAGCTCGTGTGCGGATCTTGGCCGAGTTTTTATCGCTGTTCGTGTACTTAACGTTTACTTCTTTTTTTTTTTTGCTGTTGGGAGAAGCATCCCTTTTTGTGGTCGTTCAATCACACCTGGTGGTGACCGAAAACGGGTTCAAATACCGTTGGGATTCCAAAATTTGGAAGTCCGAAAAATTCGGTTATCCTTTTTGTAGACACGTACACCGAAAAATACAGATACACACCTGCTATCGCTGTATCCTGTCGACAAGAGGTGAAAGTTTCTTTTTTAGTACGGAACAGAGGGAAAAGTTTAACAGACGGGTGTGTAGCAAAAGCGAGCGTAATGGGTACCGTTTTGCTACAAATCACAACCCCCTCGTGAGAGCGACCTGGACACTCTAATTGAAATAGATCCTTATTCCGGGCCAAATGGAGTTTCCGTAGTAGTTTCTTAGCACTGGGGTTGGGAAAATAAAATACAACTTGCCAACACCGTTGGCGTGCTACAACAAGACGTCGAGTAGAACGAGGTTAAAGCGAAGACAGTCAGATTTGTTATACAGTCTGGCATGGGCATTCGTGCCCCACGAGCAGAAGTTTACTCGTAAAGAGGTGGATCTTAGTTTGATGAGTTGAAAAATTAAATTTATGGGAAAAATAAAACTTAAAAAAAAATAAACTCATTTCCACGCCCACCCCGCGCATTTCTTCCGTCTGGCCAACAAACACAGTGTGAAGAAGTTTCCTAGATCGGACGTAATTTCCGTAGTATCTTGGGAAAGCTGCAACTTGCGGTCAGGACGTCAGGAATTTGGAACAGGCACTTGTGAGTGTGTGAGTGTGTGTGCACAAAAGCTTGTTTTCCTTGACCAGCAATCGAACAATCAGAGGCGCCAGGAGTCAGATAACTTTGCTGTTGCAAAAACCCCTTTTTACCCCGTTAGCAGAAGGGCGAGAATGGACCAGAAATTTATGTCATCATCAAGTGCGCTTTTTTGCGTTATAACCCCATCGGCCACACTAATCGAGTTGAGTTTTAATGGAGAAAATCGAACCCCGCTGACCTAGTTGTTGGGCAGATCCGGGCGCAGATCGGTCGGAAAGTTCCTGAGCTGATTTCAGGGCTGCCAGCAAGGCAAAACTTCTTCCGGCCGCTTAATAGCGTTTTGGTGGTCGGAAATAAAGCGAAAGAAACCGTAGTCGAGGATGCTGCCGTTACGCTGACGTTCGTTCCCCCACAAACCGAGGTAATCGAATTATTTCACCCGACAATGGGTCCTGGTTCCTCGCTGGCTTTCGCTCTCTCCCTCTGTCCTTCAGGTTAGGTAGAGATGGCAAGGGAAATGTTTTAATGAACTCCAGACCGACTTTGGGAGGAAATTGGATCTTTAGTCAGTGAGTGTAGTTTCGTTGGGTGCTTATTTTCATTTGTTGCTTTATCTATCCGTGGCAAAACGAAAAAAGTGCGTTCATGAGTTTTAAATCAATTATTTTCTTGTTCCGGGACCAAGCTGGGAAAGGTAGGTAATAGTAGTTATGCTGTTTTGTGCAATATTCATGCCGTTTCCCTAGCTTGTCAACCCAGTTGAATGGTTTTACATTTTGAATTCATCGTTCTCATAATTTTGAACGCTTTCAAGCCAAGATTGAAGGTGACTTGTGCCAACAGGAACGACAAGAATAGAAAAATTATAATTAACGTGGAAGAATGCTAGAGCATCAGACGCCTTAAAACGTCTAGCGTGAACTGATCGAAAAGCATTTGAAAAAAAAAAAAACATAACTCATACCTAATGGAAAATTGTTCTTCCCGAAGAAACCTTAACATTTTCCACGAAAAATGCATCGTTTATACAAATTCCTTACAAACTTCTTTTACGCTTGCTCTGAACGTTTCTCTTAAGGACCCGTTTTTTTACCTCTATCCGTACAGCAGCCCCGTCTTGACTTTGGCTCACAATTATCCACCCCAAAGTTGTTTTTTCCCTGAGTGGTAAAAGTTTTCCTTTCTTAGTTGACGAAAGCGCCTGTGTCATGCCCCGTCATGCCGGTGTATTGCAGGCGGTAGAAGTTATTTGCAAAATACTTTGGCAAGCCGAAGGTACAAAGCCTTCAAAACGTGGCAAGAGGAAGGTTGAATCGTCGTTTGTGCTAAGTGTGGTACAATTCGATTCGAAAATGGTACAAGAAAAAGAAACAGCACAGCTCAGACCATCACTAGAAGGGGGTGTGTAACTGCAAAGTCATTTTCTCGTGAATGGGCACTGGTAAAAAGTAAGAGTCGAAAAGGAACTTCACAAACGACTGTGTGATGACTCTGTTTGGGAAGTTATTTTTACGTCATTATTTTAGTTACGGGGGTTGAAAAAATGCAATAATGTTTCTTTTAGTGATTCTAGCGGTCGTTACTGTCTCTGTAGAAAATCAAGTAAATCTACTGAAAAGTTTCATTTGTTATGCGGATTGCATACTGTACGAGGAACTATTAATGGAATTTAGAATAAGGTGGTATTTTTATCTGTAAAAAATGCCCAAAACTATATAATACTACAACTACCAAACATCAGGTTGTTAATAGAGTTTGCACAGTTTGATTGTCGCTTAAATAAGTCTTGTTTTGTCACACCGTACAAAAGTGCACAATACAGACGATTTTTCTGCCCTTTGATATGCCATGCTTTCCAGTAACGTTTTGTCGAGCCTAGGAATAAACAAAAGTTCGGCTCAACGTTCTGCATTTAGCGGAGCTGTTTCCGGCAGCACAAAGAGAAAGTTAATTTTGCCAACTGTTTTGCCCCTAAATGAGCCAGCAGCATGTCTGAGGATGGATTGTGAGACTAGCCTCACAGGGAAGCCTAAAACATGAACTGCAGCATGGCGTATTCTAGCAAGCAAGAGTAGTTTGTGTTTCCTACGTGTACGTACATCGTCGTCACTTGTCGGTGGGATGTGGTGGGTCGCTTTTGACGTCAAAAACACTACCGGTTTAGCAGGTCGTCGGGTAAGTTGTCACAGCTTCCGTGCCAGTCGGTCGTATTTGTCCGAAAAACTGTCCTTCCCAAGTACTGGAGAAGAGAGAGAGAGAGCGAGAGGGCGAGCGAGATACCGAATGACTCCACTGGAGACTTCCTGCGTGAGTAAAGTTTGTTGTGGTTCCGATTGTTGGTGTATAATGTACACTCCTACCCGGAACAAATTGCTTTCCCTTTCATCTGTCACCTTCCCCAACGTCTGGCCGCGTTATTTGTGTGGCGCATTCGTCAAACTAATGGCTTTATTTTTCCATTTCCGGAGTCCCAACGGTGGCGACATATGGTGGCTGATTTAGCTAAAGATTATTACTGTTGGGCTGCTAAGTAAAGTGTCAACGGCAGCAGGATCCTTCTACCCCCGTCCGAAACGGAATTGCGACAAGGGGTTGTGTTTTGTCTCCCTACAAAGCGCTGCAGGGAGACAGGATCCATCCTTGGTAGTGTGGATCAATTTCGCTTCCGAAACGATCATGCGTGCCTTACGTCCATCTAGTGCGAGAAATGGACGCTTTCTTTGGTGCTGTTATTTCTTGGAATAGATTCCGTAGTGTCGAAGAAAATTGCTGACCACAAAACAATGGCCAATATATTCCTCGTTTAGTGGTAATGTTCTTCCGATAACAGTAATGGCCCAGATGACGGTCTGGAACTGGATCTTTCCACTGGGTTGAGTTTTTTGTTTGTTTTTGTGTAGGCGAAGGAAACACTCCCCATTACTGAGGTTAATTCGGAAAAGCTGACACCGATGCCATCCCTGCGTGCTTATGACATTACAGAAGTTACACACAGATGGACCTGGTGGCTGGTGGTCAGTTTGACGGTGCAGATATTGGAAACTGTTTGAGTGCTCGTGCAGAGATAATACGTTTGCAGCTTTCTCCAAACGCCTCCAAAAAGTCCGGGAACACAAAGACGACAAAGTTGGATGTAGAATTCGGAGGGAAGGCCAAAGTAATTTGCCGACTTCCTTAGCTTCCATGCGTTTCTGACCTCCGACTGTTCCATCTCCAATCGGCTGAGCCCAGCTGAAACGTTGAAGTGTGAAATGTAATTTCACCTCCGGCTGTTCGGAAACGTGTCAAGAATGTTCGCATTTGGAAGACGTTTCAATGCGGTTTCTACCATATATTCGGCTAGATTTTCTTTTTTCTTCGTGCTTGGGTTCGTAGTAGTACATTGAATTAAATTACTCTATTATGGGCTGATTCGATAAAAGCATCGCAAGGAAGCTTTACACGAATGAAGGTGGTCGGTGGGGATGATTCTACGGCTGTGGTCCGTGATTGGACTCGACCAGACAGAGTTCTAACAGACGCATGTCTTCCGTTTTATTCGCGACTGCCACCCCCCCCCCCCGCACCCCCCATCCTCCCAAAAGTTCCCCCTTAGGTGATGAAGATGATGAGCATAATTTCGATCGTGTCGAACGGTGGCACCTAAGTGAAGTGGACGACATTGATATGATAAGATGGTGGTTTTAGTTTCCTTTTTTCGCCTACTTCCCTTAAGGTTGTATGTGTGGTATAACTATGGCACATGTTTGCCCACCCAAGATGAGTCTAACAATGTTACATTTGGAGTATCATTCACGAACACGGGTAGGAGAAATGACTCAAGTAGATTATGCCACATAGCCGGCGGCGGAAATGTGTCCCTAAGAATGGGGCGAATGGTTAAGGATTCGTTATGCGTGCGAAGGAACAGCGGTGGTTCATTAGATCTTATTATGAAGGCCCGAAAGGTGGCTGGATTCGTAAGGGGAGAACATATTGGCCGCAGGCATGCAAATAAATACTTGCCTCTCTACAGAAAAGGGAAAGAAAAGCTGTCTTCAAACGATGAGGTAAAACGGATTTAAGGTAGGAACGCATTTCTTACGGCAGGTTTCGAGTGTAATGAGCATAAATCGACTTAAATTTATTATTATTAGTAGGATTTATGAAGAATGCTAACGACATCACGTGGATGCGTAAGAACGTTATAATGTGCAAAGCGCCAAATTGCATACTTTCAGGCGTATAACTAAGAATCCTCTGTTGAATAGCTTGGAAGGAGCAACAAACTCTGTATTGGCCATAGGACCCTATGCATTCTGTAATCATTTTCTTCATCAAATGGCGAGTCCAAACAAGCGGTGGTTTTAATATAAATTTAAATAAACTTTCCTCTTGCCATTAGCTTCCAAGGCGGGTAAAACATCATCCCAGAAGAGAGTTATCGGTGCAGTTATCGCGACACCTTCAGGCATTTGTTGGGCAGTTTGCAGCAACCAACCTAAGCAAGCACGTCCCCCTAAGAGAGCTTTCCATTTCAATGGCGTCGAGTTTTCGTCGACGTCTCATAAAGATCGTCTTACATTCTCCTCCCCCAGTGTATGGCGCGTGCAGTTATGAAAGTTGTAAAGTAAAGTTTTCCATTGTGCAGGACGACATACAACACAACATCATGCGGCGCAGGACACAGGATTCCAATTTCGTGTGCAGTAAGCAGTAATCTACCGTGCACTCCCGGGTCGCAAGCAAACCCAGCCAGACAGTGCCGTTGGGCCGTGCAAGCCGGCTGCCGACGAAAAACCTTGAGGACGGAATCCCCGCGAGGAAGCCGTCGTCTGTGTCGACAGCGTTGATGACAACGCGACAGAACGACGAGTCAGCAGCAGCGGCCCATCGAGCTTGGGGCAAAGATTTACGGCAGCTGGTGTGGAGCGTAAATAAAATTGAAACAGGCCACAGACACAGTAGTGCGAAGCAGTGAAGGAAACCCACTTTGGTGAAATTGCAAAGGAAAAAAAATCTATATGTTCGCTCCACATGTCCTGGGGTTTCGCTAGGGTCGTGCAAAGGAAGGCACATAAAGCGGACCGTAAAAATCGTGCCATAAACCATGTATTCGACCGAGTTCCTGAGGACATAGTTGCAAGCAGGCGGACAAGTGTCCGTCCTCGGGGGAATTATTGGGAGTCTTTTCGAACCATTAAAAAATGCACCCCAAAAACATCCAATTCGAATTGGAATTCGCTACCAAATCGAGCCGGCACAGGATCGATTCCACATCAAGGGTGCCCCGTAAAGGGGGACGCTAATAAAGTTGTTCCCGAAAATGAAACCATAATGTGTGGAAAATTGTAATGCATTTATCGGGATAATATATGTACGCACCCCACACTCACTGCCCGGGATAACATTCCTTCCGATGGCGTTTTCTGTCTTTCGACCGTTCTTCGTGCTGCTTCTTCACATACGCACGGGCACACCCATCGGGCACACGAAGAACGAACGATTGCTGTTGTGGCCCCTAACAGCAACAGAAACTCGTCGACCGTCGGGCACGAATGGAATTCTCATTAGAAGCGGAACCGGATCGTCTTCCAGGGGTCCGTACCTTTGACTCTGTTCTGATGTCCACCGTGTGCGCGGGATTCGCGCATCTCGCGTATCGCGAAAATCGCGAGACCGCCGTAGCACGGCGACGCACGATGCGCACTGTGGCGTGCTTAATGAATGTAAGTGGTAAATTATGGCCATTTTAATGTCATATTAACGAACAAAAATTTAAATCATTCCGGATGGGCTTTAGTGGCCGTTAGTGGTCGCAGCATTATCGTTATTATTGCACGCGCACGATTGCATTTTGCCAATTCTTTGGGGGCGATTTAATGTCTGTAATATTGGTGTCGCTTTTGAGGTTTAATGCGGCCGGTTTTTGTGCCAAACAAATGGGCTGAGAAGATGATTTCTTTTTGGTAAATTGAGACGATGCAGTGGGGAGGAATGTCGCTTTACACGTTCCTTTCCTCCGTTTCACATTCGATGCATTTTTATACAATGAACGATCGATCAAAATTATCTGAGAATGGATAATAACTGAGCTGAAAGAAGATGTTTGTGTTTAAATATATTCAAACACATAATCCCTATAGATCATTTTTCCACCCTTTATGTGCAATAATTTCTTCAACTAACCAA
Organism: Anopheles maculipalpis; assembly: GCF_943734695.1. Classification (NCBI taxonomy): domain Eukaryota; kingdom Metazoa; phylum Arthropoda; class Insecta; order Diptera; family Culicidae; genus Anopheles; species Anopheles maculipalpis. The sequence goes on along the minus strand of NC_064871.1, from coordinate 97,376,845 downwards.
TTACCAATCAACCACACAGCGATCAAAAGCAACATCGAATCGAAAGCATTCCGAGTCGATCGGTCCATCCCTGACAATCAATAATTACGCTTGCTTAGAAGAAACATCGCTTCTACATTCCACACAGCGCCATTACAAGCTCGCAGGGCATCATTTGAATGTAACGGTTGCGTAAATTGGCGGGGAGATATATTGTTCACCTTTTAATTTACATTCTCCGACAAATTCCGCCGCTAAAGAGTGAAGTGCTTGCATGGTTTATGCGAAGATGCACCAGCGCAATAAGCTAAGAAGGGAGAAGGCAGCGTGTTCCAAGGGATTTCCCTGCTTGTCGTTCAAGAAGGGCGTCCGTAAATGTGAAGTTAATTTAATGAGCATCAATTCTGTTCGGTCTGTCATTAAAATAGTTATGAGTGGTGACGGTTTCGCCGTGTACCGACGAACCAATTAACGGTTGGGGATCTTCCTAGTGCTCCCTTAGCCAAATGTCCTAATACAGAAAAGACTATGTGCTGGATGCTGGATGGTGCATTTTGTATCCCACAAACAACACCAAAGAAGAAAATTTTGCTTTCATGGAAAATGGAGAACACCTTTTTGTTTTTGGTTTCTGTCCCTCATAAGACAGCGTGGAGAGATTGCACACTCGTTCAAGGCGGCACAGGGGCAAAACACGGTGATGACAAGAGATGCATTCTATACAGATACGTTGCAATTCGTTGGTGCATTGTGCGAACGAGTGTTGGGAGAATAAAAAAAGTCTCCGAAAAAAAAAAGAAAACAACAACAAGCAAAGGTTTAACATGAATGCCGACACTTAATAAATTCACGCTCCGGAATGTCGCGTTCGTTAGCAGAAGTAGCGTCGGTTTTGGTTGGTTTGTCCCCGCCACTAACGCTCCTTTATTTTGGCCACTGCTTACGTGCCGACATGTTGTGCATCGGGTCTTTGGATGACGAAAAAATCTCTTATCCCAACTTGAGCGTGGATTTGTGAATTGGCCATCCCGTTGGGATGGGATTTTTCGATCCGGTCCATATCTTTTCGGTTTTCGGGGGACGCAAGGATTATGTTGCAAAAATCCCTTTTGCAGTACGCAAATTTTGTAGCGAAATATTAACAGACCCACATACCCTCACAACGCCGAAGAAATCGGGGCGAGAAAACGTGACATTAATGAAGTGCTTCTGGCACAAGTGGAGCGCAACCGTCTCTCTCGCCAGGCTTTTGCGGTGAACGAATTGTCACAGCAAGGAGAGTAGAGCAGCGGCAGCGAGTTTTACTTTCACGGTCGGCTGATTTGTTCTTCGTAACGCGGGCGAGATTATTAGTAACTGTTGGGTGGCTGTTTTTTGCTGGCAAAGCAATTTTGGGGGATGAAAAACATTCGCTGATGTGATTTTTTGTTTTGAAAGATGGACTCCCCATTTCTGTTTCGAGCAAATAGTCAATCAAACGCGTGAAGCGTGTGAATCCTTTGGACAGAGCCGGAAAGACAGGCCCGTAATCCCGTGTGAGAAGGATCATGTGACGTTTGGTTTTTTGGATTGTTCCTTTCCGTTGGTTTAGTGACATTTGTTTGACGTTGTTTTTGGGCATATTTTTGCACGAAATGTTGACACTTACCCGTTGGCTGAAGAAGACAAATCCGATACGACACGTATGGTTCACGAGCGTTGACAAAAACATGTCAGGGATGAACTGGAAGCCGCAGCAGCGCAGGCAGATTTTTGAGATCCAACAAATTGGACTTCAATTCCATGAAATCCTCAAAATGATGTTTTATTCGCGGATGTTTTGCACTCTCGTTGTTCCACCGATGCATCCTTAGTAGTGTTTGTTGCCGAGGAAGATAAACAGCGGTTCTGTAAAGAAGGAGAAAAAAAAAAGAATAATTCATATTGTTATTTTATGTTGTACAAATCGCTTTAGAAACATGTGATTAATTTTTATGATGAAACCGATTCGCAAGCACAACCGCAAAGTGCTTCGGTAATTGAGTTCGTTTAACAAAAACCCTATACTCTACGCTCATCATTGCAATCATTTCAATCAGCCATTGGATCTATTCTGCTTAAGGCGTACTTGTTTCCTCCTTTTTTTTTTTGCACCGCTCAACGACTCAAAATCCCAGACGCTCAATTCTCTGCGGTTTGTGAGCGAAGGCAGTCCGGGAAGCGACTTAGCGACGATGATGATGCTGTGTGTGACTATAAGCAGCTGGGAACAGTGCTTCGCGTAGCTCATTTTCTTCACGGTTAATGGATCGATCTGATCACTCCCATCGGGCGGTATGACTTCGGCTCTGCAAGGTCCGTTGATTATTTATGTTTCGGTAGCTAACATCCCGAACTATCGCGGGACGGAGGAAGGGCAGAAAACCTAGACAGAGTGAGTAAATAAAGCAACCCCGGTCCGCAACTCGATAACAACTCTCGCTCCCGCCCGACCCACCAGAAGGTAAGATGGGAAAGGTAAAGAGATCTTGGTGTGCGATCAAGTTGGCCTGTGTTGATTTCTGGCCCATAAATCAACTCCAATCAGCTCCCGCTCGCCCGGTATGGCCATCACACAATCATCATCATCGTTCGTCGTCGTGCGCCTTTATCGCATCGATAAGCGGCAACCGAAAACCGCAATTGAGTTAGACCGCGAAAGAAATTCGTTCGATTGGAACGTGGCTTTAAATTCTTGCCGCTCGGCAGAGCGCATTAAACGTTCGCCGGGAATTGTTTTGCACGGGAAATTCGATCGTATCCGGACAGGAGAAAACGAGAACAAAAACCGTACAAAAAAAGGGGAAACAAAACACACTAGAATCAATAACAGTAAAATAACTACATGCTAATAAAACAACGGCCCAACGGGAGGAGGGCTCACAAAAAACAAACTCAAGTAGCATAAGAAAATGAACATATGATGCTAATAAAACCAACGAATCAAATCGAATCAAGAACGAGCATCGGTATCGATGGTGGAGAGCCGGCAGTTCTCGCCCTTACCCTACACTACACCCGTGCGCTTCTCCGTCGTTCTGATGGAAGTTACGAAAAATTGTGTAAAACTCAAAAGCCTTCAATTCTCTACCCACAGAAGCTATACTGGCATGAGCGGTAATAGTAATGTATTGAATTAAACAACTGTGAAAAGAAAGAGCAAAACCCTCGCGATCCGAATCGAAGGAACATTTATGTCGAGTTGAATTACTTCCATGCAATATTCCACGCCGTTATTGATTGGATGCAGAACAGCGAAAGAGCGAGCGCGTAAAAAAAAACTTGCCTTCGGAGGGAGGGAAAAAAAACTTACAACATTATGCTGGGAATAATTTATGCGAAAACCCCATAACTCGCGCGGTACTTAACGCATCCAGCCTACCGCTTTGTGGGGAGGGTTTTGTATATTTCGCAAAAAAAAAACTCCAACAGAGAAAATAGAAAACAACACAACAATCTAATAGAGGAAAAATCGACGATCAAACTGCGTTCATGCGAGGTGGAAAGAATTGAATGCAAAATGCGATAGGAAAATAAATGAGAAAAAAAAGGAAAATGGTTGGTTCCACTAGGAGAAGGTAATCTACAGTCAGAATCGAACGACAGAGGTGCAGAGTCTATTGCTGCACATCGTTCCAGCAGCTCCCTGTTGCTCACACGGCATGGTACCGCATAGTTCCCATTTTTTGTTAAAGAGCAAAGCGTTTAGAATTACTCGGTACCGTTGGGTTCGATGGAGATGCAGGTGACAATGGCGGTAAGTAATAGCAATAAACTCGCTTCAATTAGAGCTCATTTCTTTGACAATCATTGCAGTAGATTGTAATAGGATATTTATATTTTGCTTATTCGTTTCCAACCCTTTTGAAATAAAAGAAGTTGGCATTGAAGAGGTTTTAAAATTAAATGTACCTTGCAGTGCGTGTTTTTTTGTTTTCTTTGGAATATAATGCATACGGCAAGTTCCAAAAGACTAAAATTTATCAAAAAGCTCAACTTAAAGAAAGGTTCAAAAATAGAAATATAATCAAATTTCTGAAACAAACCACAATCGCTTGACTATTTCAGCCAATAGAACTAACATTGGGAAAGTCGTTTCCACGGCAACGCCACTTATCCGTGCACGCGCGTCCGATCTCTGGTGGAAATGTTAAATAATTCATCTGACCGCGAATTCATTTCGTGGTAGCTTTCCACGGGCGCATGGAAAATGCTGCACACCGATGGCCATTGGAATCTTTAGCAAATTGGAATTTCGGTGACCAGGAAACAATCAAAACATGGTCAATTTTATTGTCGCCATTCTCGTCGATCCTGGTTTGCTTCGGGACGCGTCTCCCACCATCTGGTGCTGCTTGCTTTTATGCGTCCTATGGTTGCCCGAATGTTCGTTCATAAATTTGCGTTCGAATTGATTTTCCACCCAGTAACACCGCTGCGGGGGGCAGAAAGCTGCCGGATGCGGTGTGGCGTTCAAGTGGTCAACGTGCGCTTGTAACATAGCACAATTTAGTGCATTTCCAAAACCGTAACCGTTTGATGTTCTCATCGCAGCTAGTCGAACAACCTCGGTCCTGCGGTATCGATAATGTGCGCATGGGGTTTTTGGGGTTTTGCGCCAGCCAGTCAGCCAACCAGTCTGGCTAGGTATGGGTCACAAAATTGATATTCTATGCTAGAGGGAGTTAGCGAAGGCAAATGGTTGAGTAAGTACACCGATTGGCAGTTCGATTGAGCGTGGGATTTGGCGTTCTACACTCTGCCGGCCGGATGAGCGCAAAACCCGGAAGACTGTCTTGCAGTCCAGGCCCTTGGAAATTGTAATTTCTGCCAGCCGCTCGTGTGCGTTTGAGCATGTTTTGGACACAGTGGTAGAGTGGTCAGTAAATCGAATGTTGCATTCCACATCGTCAAACATCGTTTCCTATCTCTCGGTGCGCTGTTTTTGCATAAAGAGAGAAGGAGAGTGAGAGAGAGCGAGGCCGAAGCGAGCGTAGGTGACAAAGTGATGGATGATGAACAATCTCCCGGCAGCTTATGCGGTATTAAACCGCACTCATCATAATTTCCAGCCAGCGAATAAATCATACCAGCGGCAAACATACGGTTGGCCAGCTTCTCGCCAAGACGGCAGGAACATGAACACAAATCAAGCGTACCTAGAGAGCAACATACAGTGACACAAGCAAGGAAGAGTTCTTGTCTAGGAAGCTGGAAGGGTTAGGCGAGATTCATTCGCAAGTAAGGTAGATAAGATGAGGAGTACAATGCGTATTGAAGGACCTGAAGACTGACTTCACTATGGGATGGTTTAAAATCATTGGATAAAATATTACGGTGATTACATGTAATTAAAGATCTTGGGTCAGATTTTCCCGCCACAGGACGCTTTTTGGCAGTAGAATTATATCTGTCAAAATTAAATCGAATTATTCATAGAAAATCTACCAATAAAAAAGCTGCCGTTTGTTACTAAAATTGCTGTATGTCACATTAAAGTGACATCAAAGCTAGTTACTCGAAAACTGCGATCAACTTCTTAAAGCGATTTTTTTCTTCGTCATCTGTCTTGTTAGTTTCATCCCACTCATGTTGTTTTAATCCACCCATAAACGAGTGTGTTTGATGCAAAAGATCTTCACTTATCGGTGGTACCAATCCTTGACGTGTCGCTCTCGCGGCTTGAGGTCCAACACACACCACGAACAGCGCAAGCGACAGTTCGCGACAACCGCAACGCGATCGAACTGCACCTTTGAATGAGATATGCATGTACACCTCTCCTCCCGTCACCATTCCATTCCCCAGACGGTGGTGGTGGAAAGCAATGAAGAATGGCCGGCCGGCAAGAATGACTGTCGCTCTAAACTGGTGTTAAGAGTCACCAGCAATTTCACAGCTGCGTGCGAAAATATATCTTCCTCACTTTACGAATGTTGACATCGCCGACTGTCGGGCGTTAATGCTTGGCTGCCAATGTACAGCTCATCCTCTCTTTTCCCTTTCCCTCCTGACCTCCTGGACCCGTCCTGACCGGCTCCTCCCTCAGGAAGTGAAGTCCGCGTGTGTGCAACCGTTCTGATGTTTAAACTCGCTAATAAATGTCTCACTGGAAGGAAGGTAGTCCTGTTTTAATGAGAATGAGCAGAAAACTCGTGTGTTTCTTCTTGAATCTTTAGGGTTTTTTTGTTTCTTTCCTTTGCGGTACGGATGCACCTCAACTGTGCGAGTCGGCGCGTGGTGCAGCATCGCAGCAGTTGAGAAATGGTCCGCCGAGGCGACGACAAATCATATCACACGAGGCATTTACTGCCCCATACGCAGAGTCTGATGTGCGCCTCTCATTAAGCAGCTCGTCTCTAGATTCGTTCTGGATGAGGAGACGCGTTCTGGATCTTTTATGAACATTTCTGTCCGCGTCCTTTGACGGATGACGGCTGGTTTTCACATGTTTGTCATATTTCACCGCTATACCACCATGACGAACGGTTTGGGCGTTTTCAACTCCTCTTGGTTTGTGAACTCCTTCCTTGAGTTCTCCACAAAAAAAAGAAAAACACACACACACATAAAGGTCATTGAGCATGAGCGAGTTCGCTTATGTCACTCTGTTCACTCCAACCGCCCTCCTCTTCCACCAAAAAAAGAAAGTCTCAACGTGAAGGAAATCCGTCCGTTCCAGTATTATGGTTGCGTTTGCAGAAAAACCCGCATAAAATCTAGGGCTCATACTGGGAGCAAACGAGACTTCTCCCAACGCTGCTGCGGCTACATCTTGCACCAGCGTCAGCAACAACATTAAGATAATTTATTCGGGTGCAGCAATTAGACAGCGTTCGTGTAAATGTCATAAATGGTTTTATTACCGTGACATGCATCCGAAGGCTCACCAGCATGGTTTGGGGGGGGTATGCGAAAGGAAGCGATCTTTGACTACCTTTTTTTTTCGTTACTTCGGGAGCGCATTTTGCGAACGGGGATTTATATACATATTTATTTATAGAATCGTTTAGTGTACGTGCACTGGTAGCAGAAAGCGATACATTCTGGCGTTAGCAGACGACTACTAGATGGCTAAGGTTAATGAGAGCGTAGTTCCATTCATTCTTTGAACGTACTGCACTACGCCAGATTTACCGACAGATGGCGCTACATGACAGTTATTGCATATTTACTTACTAACTCGTCTTTGTTGCGGGGAAATTCAATGCAAAAAGATCACAATAAATTGCCGATGTCTTCTACAAATGCAGTTTTATGTACATCCAATCTCAGGCCAGCCAGTACCGGAGAGTACACTGTATTAATAACGAGTGTAGACAAGGAAAAAAAAAACGGCCCAAGTCAATATTTCATGCAGTACGGGAAATTATGCTCACTCATTACCACACAATAGTCGTTGGCGATGCGAACGATGCGCAAAACAGTCCTACATTCCTTCATTGTGCAGAATGGTTGGCTCTTTCGGACCAAACTACACACACACACACACACAGCACAACAAACCGAAAAACATTCCAATTTTATTCACATTGTTTGTTGAGTGTTGGCTCTGTTGCTTCCCGCACAAACTTATACGATATTAATAACAAATTAATGTTGGCGTAAATATTTTATGCTGCGGTACAGCGGAAAGTATGAATTTTTTTTTCGCTCAAAAAAACAAAACAAAAACTCGATTACTCATTGCGATCGGTTGTGGACGAGATTTTAAGGAATAATTTGTGGCAGTATGTTGCAGCGCGTTGAAATGGTTGGTGCAGTTTTGCCGTGTGTTTGTGTGTGTTTCCGGTGGAGAAATATTGACAGTAGATCGCGCAACAATTCAAAGAAATATAATTACATTACATTAATAATATGCTCACGCGGGCAAAGGGAGACCAAAAACCAAAAATTATTTCAATCATGCTGTAGTTACATTTGGTTCCGCGCGCTACTGCACCGATCCTGCATTTTCGGTACCGTTCGATGTGTTGAGAAATGTAAATAAAATGTTACCACAAAACCCAACAAGCGTTGGGTTGTTGGAACCAAAAAAAAAATCTTCCAATCTCGTCACTCTCTGTAGTTCTCCACGCTTCGATGTGCTTTTGAGCGCAGTGGGAGCAAAAAAATTCTACGTGCACACAACTCATTCACGCTAATTACACCATCAGATCAGGTAATAAAACGAAGCTCTCGACCAAGCCGCCGACGAAATGTGCATCCATTTAATACGGGATACATTCATTGAATCGTGCACAACATTTCTTTCAATTATCTTTAATTCTGTGTCCACCGCGAACGATGAAAATGGCGATGTTTCACAAACCCCCTCGGGGCATATACGTGTGAAATAGCGCGGTGGTGGTAGTAGTACAGTTATGGTTGAAAATTGATTAATAATAAAAATTCGATTTTACACTACACACCTCGCCCTAGTGAAGCGGAAGCGACGGAAAGTACACAACCCCGGACGGTTAAATACGGCCATTGCTCACTTGCTGTTCATTTTGTGTGGCGCCTCTGCCTGTTTGCCTGCTCGGTGGATGGTGGTAGAGGCCGTGCTTTCATTTTTCTTCATGGCGGACAATGGCTTCGGGCGTTAAGGATGCTCGATAGACACGCGCGCACACGCATTTACTGCACACGGGGCCGCATTGTTTTAATTACTGTGTACAATTATTTGCCAATTAAACAAGGATAAGCAAGACGAATTTCGGTGTGTACGCACCGTACTAATTGGCATGTATCGGTTGATGCACATGCACATACAGTGTTGTCCGCGCCCGGCTCGGCAAGCACTGCGCCATTGTTTTGTGTTGTCGCTTTTACCTTTCAGGATGCAATGGTTTTTTGTTTAAGATAAATTTATAATAAATCGGGGTTTTTTTGTCGTTGTTGTGGAATGAAATATTTTGTGTGCCTGGTACGAGTTCAAAGAAATGTATTGTTATGTTGTTGAAGCTTTAAAATGCTGTTGAATTATAAAATATTACATATGTGATTTTTTTAAATAAATCAGTCGAGGGACTGCAGTAGAAAAATTATTCGTTCTTTGAGATTAATTCTTCGATAAACAATCGATCTTTCAGAGGGACAGTCTCGTCTAAATTCATCCGAAATAAGCGTCTAACAGATGAAAAATATTCTGCTCAAACTGGGCTGGAATTGTGACAGGGACTAAAATGAATGCTGGTGGTGCTTCGATTCTAGAGATTCTCACCTGAGCTCATTATCGATCTATAGATTTATTCTACAAACTTTTATAGGAGGAATTTTCCAATAAATTTGTACCAAAACTTAGTCAGAATTGAAACAATCCCAACAAATATATTTGATGATAACCTCCCAATGATCTTCAGAGCAATCATAATAACCATCCAAATGCTACGCTTCAAGCTTAACGACCTAGCTTACTATGTTTACATGATTTATTGGACGAATTGGTCTGTGATTCATTTCCAATTATTGCGCAAGCTCTAAAAAAAAACACATTCATTAGCTTTCCATAACGTTTTCGTAACGATTTTCCCATTCACAACTCAGCAACGGAACGGCAACACTAACTAACCGGTGTGCCCCTGTGATAAAATAGGTTTTCTTTCCATTTGAATGTTTTAATAAAAATGCATAAACTATTTTCGTGATTCCGGTGTGTGCCAAATGATTAGGAAGCCAAAAAAACAGAAAATCCAACCACAACAAGTTGCCAAATGTCTAATGCTTACTAGAATTGCAGATGTAATGGCCATTCTTTGCAGACTGTGCGTGTGTGTAAAGGCGCACGTCTTGACGTTAAAGCTACCGGTGTAAAGCAATTAATTTCGATTGTTTCCACGTTCTTGGCGAGCTGCTGCCGTTTGCCTGGGGTTTTTTTTGGCTTTTGATTTTATTTTCTTCCCAGCCGTACTTGGCCTGGGTCTCGCTGCTAATGAAGACGGTACGGGGCGCAAGTTTGGGGCTGAAGTTTATAAATTCTTGAGCCCATGGGTCTACACAACTCAAACTTTCGCGCGAAACCTTTACCTAGAGAGGGCGAGAGTGAGAGAAAAAATGCTTCCAAATGCTGGAGGAATGCTCTCTACTTCGGGGTTTGCTGGATTTCCACAAGTTGTATATTTGTGTGTGACTGTTTCGAGATTTACGAGCGAATAATTAGTACAGTTTGAGGTTGTTGGATCGGGTGAGGTTCCTTCGGATGAAGTAAGCCATCCGTACGGGGAGCTGTGGCTTTTGCTAAGCTTGTAAAACTAGACCATAAAATGGTGGGTTTTATTGTGTTACGACTGGTGAGGTGCTGTTGGGAGGGGTTAGGGGATAATGAGGAGGGAACAGGCGATCATCGAAGAAATGTTTTCACACTTGTAATCTTCGGCGGTCGGTGATTGCCGAATCGGAACAGCTGTTACACCCCTGTGTGACGCGGTTGACGACGGCTCATTTAGTGCGCTGTCTTGCTAGCGATGGCAACGATAGCGCCGCGAAGTGAGACGTTTGAAAGGAATTGTCTTAAACGTTTGCACGGGCGGTATCGCCATGTATCGGTGGCAAAACGGTCGTGTAGCTTCTGGTGCTTTAGAATGCCAAGCACAAACAAACAAACAAACAGCAATAGCCGTCCTCGCGGAACATTGATTAGGTAATTCTCAAGGTTTTTTTTTTGGGGTTTCGCCACCAGAAACCCTTAGCACAGGTTTTACGGTTTCTGTTCGAGTACATAAAACACGAGCCAACTGTTCGCTCGTTTTGCGCACACTAGAGGAGGAGCTTGTAGTGAGCTAGTTTGGCTTAATTGTTAGAACATGCTTGTAGATGCTGAGATAGAATAGAAGTAGTAAAAATAATTATCAATAAACATTTTTGCTTTACGAGTAAAAACAACGTGCCCCAAGTAAAGTAGTTGCCCCCAGTAAGGCGACGGCAAGAGTAATGAACGAAAATAAATAATTAATTTCAAAGGCAGAAAAATGGGGCTTTGGTTGGAATGGTTCGGTCGAGAGCTTGGATGTGACTTCCCAATTATAAGTGGCTCCAAAAATGGAACGCACAATGGTACGCCGACGGCTTCAATGCGTACCACACATCAGCGCGCACGCAATTCTAGCAGAGAAATGTTCTTCTGCAAATGCAAAAAGCTGTCTTCTTCCTTTCACACAAAAGCTCGCTGTCTAAGAGTGAATGGCCTGCAACACGTGCGCGTGTGTGTATGTGTGCGCCTGTGCATTTTGCTTTGTCGCTTAAGCATTTCCACATTTCATTGGACTCCCCACTGTCCATTCGCCGTCATCGCCAAACAGATTCAGTTTCTGCAGGTTCGTCGCTTGCCGCCAGTAAAATCTTTCGTATTTGCGCCGTTTCGTCGCCTTTCGAGCAGCAGTAGTACGATGAAAGGGAGAGAATATGATTAAAAAAAAACCTGCACACACACACACACACACACATATATCCCCACACAGCCAATTATTGGTCATTCAGCAGTCGCAACCGGGAAGGTAGAATGATTCGTGAATTGCTCGCCCTCTTCTAGCGGGCGACCACACCACATTCTAGAGCGTCGTCTTCGCGAGGCGAGTTCGTGCTGGTTGATGTTTTTATTTTTAACGCGCAGCAACAAGGGCACGGACACGGGCGACTTGCAGAGGCAAGGGGCAATTGATTGGCTTTTAAATGGATGCTGCGCAAATCGGCGTAATGAAGTGCCCGGTTTGGGACCGTCGTGGCTTCTGGGCGTGCTTAGTCGCCGGACAAGTGGCCGCTACCATTGTGCTGTATATAATTTGTCACATCAATAGTGGCACAGGTGGAGCCGGAGAAAAGGAGTTTGTGTGTGTGTGTGAGCAGGGCAGGGCGGAATGGTTTGGATAGATGAGGCTATTGCTTTCAATTGAATTGAAGTCAAATTTATAGTAGTGCCCGTTCTAAAATGGACAAATGGCTTCCGGGGAAGCATCAACAGCAGCAGCAGCAGTCGTTGCCATCATTTCTTTTCATACTGATCGAAGAAGATGGCAGCAGTTCCTCTGCGCAACGGAGGAACTAACGAGTAAGCAATGTTTGCCAATCAAAGGATTGTTTTTGTGCAGTAAAATCAATCCTTTCACCGCTATGCAATCCTTTCACCGCTTCGCGACGTGCTAGTAACGTGGCGTTTGGGTAAAGTAGTTGTAAACCGATTCGCCGGAAGAAAATGGGCGAAAACTCTGCAAACAACAGCCAGTGGTGTTCTAACGTTGCATAATAATTCTGCTTTGGAAAGGATGCATTTTTAACATCGTCTTTGTGTGTGTGTGTGTGTGTGTGTGTGTGTGTGTGTGTGTGTGTGTGTGTGTGTGTGTGTGTGTGTGTGTGTGTGTGTAGCTAGATCCGGCTGGCGGATTTCTGTGAGCAGAAGATAAATTCCCTCCAGCAGTGCATAAAGTGCATCGACAAAACCGCAGCCTATTACAGCGCACATCGTGCACGTTTTCGATTTTCGATGCAGATGAACGGTTTCGTTTGTGTGGTCGGGGGGGTTTTTGCATTCCTCCCTATCTCCCTCCACCTTTCGGGAGGTATCCACCATTCCATATCATACCAGCGCCACATGTATGCGGCGTGAAAATCGTTTCCTGCGGCATTGGAAGTGGAAAACAACGTCCTGGCCATGGGAAAACGGTACGTGCCTCGAACATCAATGAGGATGCGCCGAAAGACTGCGGATTGCTGCTACTTAACTTGATCGGTAAAGGGAAAAAAGCATCGTTCCGGTCCTTGGGTCTAGAGTAGCAGCTTTTAAACTTTGTTGGAGTAAAAACACGGACATGCGGCTCTTACGAACGCCGTTTGATGCGGGACACGAAGCTGTACGTTTATTTTGTGGTGCTATATCGTCTTGGGCTTTTTGCGGAGATAGGAAAAGAGTTGCATGACCAAAGAAACTATCCCGAACGTGGTCCTGCCCCGAAGGAATTGCGCTGCAGTTGCTGCGGTGGGTGTACGCTAAATGCAGTGAAAATATAATATATAAACCAAACATCGCTTAGGTTATTGTAGTACGTCGGGAAATGAGTGTGTTATTTTTTAATTAAAGACCAGCAGCGATGGAATTTGGCTTTTCTCTCCGGTGGAAACCGCAGAATTGTGTATCCATCTTAACAAAATCTTGAGGTTTTTTCGAGGTTTGTGTGGAGAACTTTCAAATCTTGAATAAAAATGAAAAACAAATCTACAAAGAGTCCTGTGGATTCTCCTTTTTTGGCAAATAATTTTGAGTTAATGTGATCTTCTTCGATCTGCTGTGCTTCAAAACTCACTTCAATTCCATACCAATATTTGCTTCATTCAAACAATGTACTATTTTCCAATGACAAAAGGCATCGTGAATAAAAAAATAAAAAAAAAAAACACTGTTGGAATCTCAAAACCGAAAACCACAACTACTTCATTACCAATTCTAGCGGTTCCCGCTCGAACGAATCAGCAAAAAACGTTGAGATTTATATATTTCCTCATTATGGTTCTGTTTGAAATAAAACTAGCAATTTCGCGTCCCAAACGAACCCAACCCGGCAGAGGGAGAGTAGGGGTTTGATGATGTAAAAGTTTTCAAGAAGTTTATTTTTTCATCCGTGAAGCATTGGCCACCCCTTCTTGCCGCTCGCGAAATTTCCTACTCCTTCGCAAAGTCACAATAGTTTGCGGAAGGTTTCCCGAACGCGCGTAGGATGGAATTCTATTAATAAACGCAAAATAAATCACCAAAGTTAGTCGCGCTTGCTACAGTTTCGCTCCAGTTCGCCGACCGGCCGGTGACCACCGGTACCACTGGTTGGTGCGATGGTAGAATGCTAATATCAGATCCGACGATGCTACATACACAGGACACAAAGTGTCTGTTCCGAAGGCCCGGAGTCAGCCAGTAGCCAACATCGTTTATTTATTCATGGCGCGAAATCGGTACCTCCTAATCAGCAGCTCGCCACTGTTCGCAGAGGATCCAGAGATGAAACAATGCAAGTGAAAAAAAGGGCAAAATTTTACTCATCGAAGGCAGGAACAAAGGAACCAAGTGCGAGAGAAAAAAATGTAGAAGCGAAAAATTAAAATGTAGCACAGCGTACAACAGCATCTCCATCTCGAGGACACAAAAAAAAAAATGAGGAGAAAACCAAAGTGTTGATGAATACCGGAAGTACGCGAGCTGCTCAAGTCTTCAACGCTTCAAAATCTCATTAAAATAATTACTATCAACACGTTTTTCGATGTCCGGTGTGGATCCACCAGCTCAACTCAAACCAAAACCCACGCAAACGCTTTTCTGGTGGGTGTGCCGGGGATGTCCTACTTCCCTTCCATTTTTTTTTTTTGGTGGTGGTACAGTTCCTTTCATCGTTCCATCATCATCAGCTTCCTGAGGCGATTCGAAGGCGTCGTGTTGATGAGCTTGATAAAATTGTTCCTTACCGAGGAAGGACGTCAAACCGTCCAAAGCAAGAAGAAAAAAAACTCGGTTAGAAAAAATGAACTAGCGGTGCGAAAAGTTACACCAATCGGGCACAAAAAAGCTGGGTTCTGGTTCATTCTATGGCAAAAGCTTGTTAGACGAGCTTCTGGGAAAAAACTGCAAAAAAAAGTATTGCGGTGGAATGAGAAATTAAATGAGTGATTCCATAAGTGTCACGAGCAACTAGGATATGGTGCTGCAAATGCTTCTTTGCCCCTTGGTTGTGGTGGTACGTGATCTGGAATTAGTTAGGACATATTTTTTTCGATTGAATCCCATTCTCCTTTGTGGACGTAAAAAAAGGATTCTACACTTTGACTCAATTAAGCTCTTGCACAATGCTCTATCGAATGCACTGAACGAAGGTGTCCTGAATGTCCAGAGATATCTGGTCAACTCTTCAAATAGTCGTTAAGGATCGATTCAGGATCCGGAGTCCGACTCTAAGCGATCGATTAATCAATCGATCGCTTACCACCACATCAGTCTACAGAACTTGAGTAGGCATGAAAAATGGGCTTCCTTGCTTTAAAGAATCTTATCCTTCTGGACATACAAAACATTGGCCAAAAATGTGTATCAAAAAAGAAAAATCTATTACCGCCGAGCGTTCGTTCGTTTAACACACGGTGGCAATGATCCAATTGTCCAACGCTTAAAACCCAACCCTCGATGAAGTACTTGTACGGTGTCGAAAGTTGATGATTGATTTTCGAGGCACCGTCGCAACGACCAGAAGAGGGTTTTTTTTACCTGTAACACCACCACCGCGCCAAAGGTGACTACTGTCCACTGTCAACCGGAATGTGTGTTCATTAAACTGACCGTGACATTCGCCGTTGGACGGAACCATTAATTATTCCCTAGTCATCTTGATTGCGCGCTACCAAGATTGATGAGAAAGCAGTCATGGGCAATGGGGAAGGGTCCGAGGTCTTCCGAAGTCTGGTTTGTCTGTCTGACTGTCTGCAGCGACTAGCAGGGGACTTCTATTCAGTTGCACTCAGAAAGCAGTACGTACGATTACGTTAATGATTGGAGACGACGATGAACGTTCTTACGTTGATTGTACGCGTAATACAGAGCAGTGTACTGGAGAAGGTGTAATTGCAATTTTTTATCATCGATTATTGCATTCCAATGTGAGCAGCATGCATTTATTGCACTCAATAATTAAAGTGAGGGAAAGTGAGCTCGGGTGATACTTAATTTTTATGATCGTTATCCTAAAAAGAATCAACGATTGAAGTTCTATAGGAAACTCATTCTAATAAAATCACGACCACCTCAAAGGTATGTCCTTCGAAAAGACCAAGGTCATAGAAGACTACTAGCGTGAACTCTCTTTCTGTGCCGGGTGTGATAATCCCAACCCTCGGCCAATTTCAACCGACAGAATCTATTTAGCATGCAGTGTGACGACGTTCATAAATCTCAATCGGTTCGGCCTCTCCATTAGGCCTGCACATTAACAAATTAGCTATCTCGCAACCAACCGCATCTCATCGTAGTACGCCCCAGATCCACCAATGCGCTACTAGGCGGCAAAAGGATTGGGTGGGTCTGGCAAGTTATTATTATCGCTCATTTCTCGAACGAACCGTCCCATTCTATTTTGCGCCAGTTTTGCCATTCTGCTGCTGAGCAAACAACGAAATGGTTCACGATCGATAATCGCTAATAATCACCTGTGTGACACCATTCATCACATTGCCGAACTGCGTGGCGATTAGCGGAAGCTCATCTTGGACGTCTTCCGATCGGACAGCGTCTCGCGATCATCTGTCTCGTTCACCTGTACCACCGGCAGCGAGAGGGCGGCGGCCACGAGTGTTTAAGCCGTAGATGGGATTGTAGATGAAGAGTGTTCTGAGTTCCTATGGGCTAATAACAGTCATTTGCTATGCCCTAAATGCGAACGCAGGACCATTAAGATCTTATCTAGCCGCTCTAAGGCGATGGAGCAATAACAACTATCTGTCCATGTCAGGTTCTTCCAGGTAGAACGATCTGATGCAACCTCGTGTGTCCTGAAGGGGAACTTAAACATTACACAATACGTTTTGCTTTTTTTGGCCGGCAATTGCAGCGTCCAGACGAAAGAGCACAGAGTTCCTAAAGATTTCCAGAGATTTATAAAAAAAAAAACAAAATTCCTTCGCCACATAAGACTTTGCCACATAACAAGGACGCAAAAATTAAATGAACAGCAATTTGCACGATATAGGTCTGAATCGACGAATAATTTAACAATAATTGCTTATTCTACCAGGGAGGGCAACTTTCATAATAAAGTTCCGTTAGAATACCGTGCGCTCAGAATATGTGCCAACACTATCGCTGTGTGGCTTTGACTCGACTAAAAAGAAGTCCCGCAAGATGGCCAAATACGCTGCCGTCCGTCGGGGCGGTCGAACGATTGGTAACTAATGTGTGGCGGGAACGGGACCCCGGCTGGACGTTGCGAGTAGCGAGAACAGAAGGCCCATTCGTGCGCCCATTTATAGAAGCGGGAATAGAATCGGGCATTCTTCCAACGCCACGCCACACGCCAGCACCCAACTATCGGCAGCATTAAACGACTTTTGGGCAAAGGAATTAGGTTTGTTTTACTTTTTTTTGTTGGGTGGATAAACTACTTGGAACGTTTCGTAGCAGAGCTCGAAAAGCCTCAAACGGTACTCACCAACTCCGCAACGCACGACTTCAGATTGACTTCAATCAAAATGATTGAAGATTTGTGGAAAACAGAAATGGCAATAATTGCTGTTTTGCCCCGAAACCTGTGTTTCCAACATTCGCCGTACGCTTTTACCATTCCCAGTCCGACAGTAGAATGACGTTCGTCTTCTAGAACGGATTAGATCCTTCATCTTTGCCATCGAAGGTGGTAGAGGTAGCGGAGTCCCGGGACCCAGCAAAAGGGCGTTTACTGGGCGCCTGTTGCCGATTGGACTTAGGCTTTGCTTTTTTCTGTTTCGGACATGCACAGCTCCTACAGAGCTACGCTCAAGTAGAATCTTATTTGTCTTAGCTGTGTCTATGGTTTTAGACGCTGGGCCGGTTTGTTCTACTTCTAGCCGTCGTTGGAAGCAACCGAAGACGAAGTGGAAATCTTGATTGAAGTCTTAACTAACAGCCGTTTGTCTTTCGGGGCTGAGTGATGGGAGAAGCGAGGAAATAATGATTATGACTTAATCACTGGCATTTGAACCTCCCAAAACTGTCGATGATGGGAACTCCCGATGCACATATGCTTAGCAATGTGTGACTGACTGGGCGCGCCTGCACACGGGGTAAAACGTTTCGGGAAATCGAATTACCACCACGCGGAACACTCGTAAGAACCTTGCCAGCGAGGGGAGAGTGTCGAGGAGCTGGGTGCAGTAATTAAACTCGTTCTATTCCGGCGCCGTTTTCGGAGTTTCCGTGGTGTCTTTTGTTTTACCCGTGTAGCACCTGTGAGCGAGTGGGGTAAAACGTTTGCCCTGCTGAGGAAAAGGATAACCACACCTTTTCGAACGCATTCTTGTGGTTTATTTCCTGCACAGCGCAGAAGTTATTGCTGGAAAGCAATTATGGTGTCGCAAGGGGTCGCCGGAGGTCGAGAGAAAGAAGGAGAACGGCACTTGTCTGTAAGTTCCTGTCAAATGAAGGTTAATTACTTCGACAGCTCTTTTTTGACTCCAAAATTACGAAGATATTCGGTATCGACGCCGAGTACGGAAATTATCCGTTCCGAAGGTAGATTTCCGTGCTGGATAAAAGTGTTAATTCAGCGCAAGTAAGCTGTTGGTTTGACTTTTGTTCTAACCAATCCTCGGGGGACGGGGGCAGAGGTTAATGCAACACATGACTAGCGTTGGATGCAATCTCGCATCTCAATTATTTAAATTGAGCTCTAATTAACCCAATCGAAGGAAGGAAGCTCTAGGAAGGATAAAGGATGTAGCATTCTTCCATTCCTTTATGCTTTCGTTTGAATAAATGTTGGCCGAGAACGATTCATTCCCAGGAATCACAGTAGAAACTGTCATACTGTATGCATCCATGATAAATGCTTCCGTCTTACTAAAGACCTTAGAAAGAGGCTCGGTAGGCAAACCGTTTCCCTAGCAAATGTTGCACAATCATCACAGATTGTACGTAAGCATTCTTCCGGCAGGGCCATAGTCCTTGATTTTGCTTTCTCTCTCGGCCAGGTGCTTTTCACCATGATAAATTCCACCCAATGCCAGGGGGTTCATTTATGAGCAGATTTAACAGATTACGATGATTGTCTCGAGTCTCGAGGATGAAGGAGCCACAAATTGTATTATCAGTCCGTGGGCTCGTTACGGTACGCAGCAACAGGGGCAGACAGGACCGGGAGAGTCATTCTTTACGCCGTTGTTGCCTTAGATAAGCACTGATTGCATGAGCAGCAGTAGTCTCATGTGGATGTGTATTTTTTCCGTCTTCTTATGTTTCTTTTTCCAGGAAAATTGCGCCCCATAGTGCACACGATGGTATGCCGCTGTCTTTCAAATGAACTTCGCAGCACTAACTGCAGCTTGTTAACGTGGTAAAGGCCTGGTTCCGAGGCCGGATAACGAATATGAGCAGCTAACAAATTCACTCAAACGACCTGCAATCACATCCGTTGTTTCGTGCTTATAAGGATCTCAATGATGATGATGATCCCTTTTTTACTGCCTCTCTCTCTCTCTCACCCTCACCGATTTCATCTCTCCATTTCCTTCGTACAACTGCTTCTTAAAAAGACATTCCACACTGGTCCAGCGGGGGTTGTTTTCCCCATCCGAGCATTATTAGGCTCCATTTACATGCCTTCACAGATCCCGGGTTTGAATGGGATGGGCAGATGATTTCCTGTTGTCTTGAGATCGGTGCAAAACTCACAAAACTTCAACATAACGAATCGCACACACACACACACACACACACTACATATCCCAGAATGGTTCCGATAATGTTTAAGACTATGATGGTGGAGCGTTTATTATGGGGTGTTGCTGTTGTTGCGGCTGCTCCAAGCGCATTAGCTGGTGCCACTCGCGGTAAAGTGTCCTTTTTCTCGCGTAGTCAATTTTCACGATCGTACACGCGTAATGATTATGATGTTTGACGCTGTTAGCAGCTGAGAAAAAGGGGTCGTTTTTCCACCCTCCGTAAGGGCTGTTTGTGTACGCTGTGGTGGTTTTTCAAGTCGTTTAAAGTAGCTTGATTTAAGCGCCACTTATAAGAATAATATTGTTTTATAATGCAGCTTTTTGAGGGAATTTAAAAATCGAAATTTGGGGTATCAAAAAAGTTCCTTTAAATGATCATGCGCTCTACATTGACTTGATACTTCAGTCATTTTACTAAGCTGAGCGAATCATTATGTCACGGGATGCGATAAAATAAGCCTCGTTCCAGAGAATGGTTTGCAACGGACAAACATACCGTCAGGCATCTCTCTCCTAAGCTTATGTACAGGCAAAACCACACGATTTCACCAACGTGCTTTTCCTCTACCGGGAAAATCCAACTGAAATTTAGGAAACATTGTCGATTTGTGCGTACGATACTGACTTGGTAACAAAACAAAAAAAAAAAAAACTGATCCTATGACAGCATCAGCAATCTCTAGTGGCCACCGAATGCACTAAACCACCACCTAACCGAAGCTATCGTGTGCTTTTGGAGGTTGCAGCTTTAGAGATCCCAAAACCGTTGTTTGCCGTTTGGGTTTATCTTTATCTCCCCTTTTTTCGAGGTTTGACGCTCTATACCACAGTTCCATTTTCGCACTTTTGCATGTTATTTGACATTCCGTGCTCGAGCATGGAGCTGGGAATTGCAATTTCGCGGTCACTACGCGTGCTAGAGAAATTTGACTGCTCGACGCTAGCAAAAACATAAGCGCAGGGTGGTGGTGGTGTGTGTGCAAAGCTTCCGGGAATTTCTAATCACACCGGAACGCAACCATTTCGGTTCGGGATCGAGTAGAAATAATCTACGCGAGCGTATCAAAACAATAAAAAAATGGTACGCAACTTTGCGTGAAGCGAGAAAAATTTAGAACGGCACTATGTGTGCGATCCCTGTGGGCAGGATTTGATGGAGTAAACAAACAAAAACTGCTACGGAAAAAATGTCGAAACCAGCAAGGAAAAAGCATATCCACGATGACCAGGTGTACGGTTTGTGTTTTGTCGTGCAAAAGTGATCCCTTCACCGATAGGTCCGCAAATGTCCCGAAGTAGTGACGAGTGCGTTAATGCAAACTGCTGTTGGCTTACCGACACACAACAATCGAGGATGATGAGCGTTGCCATAGCAGCAGCAGCAGCAGCAGCAGCAGCAGCGCACAAGAGTAATGTTTGCAGATGCACTTTTGTTCTAGGTTTCAATTATACAGGTGGGGTCCATCGACGAGAAACTTGTTTTCCCAGGTACGCCCGATACGGTGCGATGGGAAGTGACAGAAAAAGTGACGTTTTGCTGTCCCAAATTGTGACAATCGATAAGATAATGTTTGTCTAGTACTTTTCGTGCGGCGCTTTAGGTACGAGCTTTTCGGTTTTGAAGCCGAGCCGTGTCGCTATATTTATCAGATTAGGAAGCGTTCCGGTGTGGATCAACTCTGTGTCAATTCTCTGAATGAAATTCATTCAGTATTGGAAATAGGAAAAAATGCAATTTACACTAAGCGAAACAGATCTGGATGTGTTTGTGGTAGGGTTTTTCTATACAAAAAGGGAACGTAATATATTTAAATTAATTTATAATCAGTTTCCTCATCTCTCGATCTCATCGAACAGTTGCAAAAAAAAAGTGAGACAAAAAGGTCATCACCAAATTGGCCAAAAATTCTGATCTCATTTTCCGCTACATAAGCAATTTGGTTAAAAAGTTCTGCTGAATGCGAAGCACAGATTCACTATCAGGTTAGGATCTTTTGCGGGTCCAAGAGAGAATCTTATTAGCTAATTTACTCCTCCAACCATTCCGGCGCTACATTATCGCCGAAAAGGAGAAGGTCTTTTAGATATGTGTCCAACACGACGGGCTCATCAAAATTCATGACCGAAGAAATCAAACCGGAACAATTTCGGGCGCTCGTTTGGTTTGGAAGCTCATTTATGTCAACGCTTCCGTGCTCTATAATCCGATGAAGATGATACTCTAGGCACCTTCCCTTCGGCCCTTCTCATATGCAGCGGCGCGTTAGTGATAGGATTCATCCAAGTTTTTTTCCTCTCTCTTCTATAGCGGGTCACATTTCCAATTCCATTAGTATGGAAAGTGATTCCTGTGGGGACAAATTTTCTATCGCTTGACCACGGAAACCGGAAGAGCGTGTAACCCGTATACTGAATCAGGAAAATTAGGCAACAGCCAGAGTTTGTTGATGGCTAATTATTTGTCACTTCTCGCTTCGGGCGAAGTTCCTTTGATCCCCTTTGTGAACGAAGCGTCACTTTGTTCATATAAAAATGTAAATCACATTCAATCCCCACAACCCGGAACATGTTAGGTATTATATCCTGTGTCATACATGGGCCTGGTAAATGTGTGTTTTGACCATAATATTATTCAGTAGCGTCTAACAAGAAAAAAAAAACGGGGCTTAGCGCTTAAACGATCATGATCACCATTTAAGCGTGTCGCAGCAGTGACATAACCTTTCGTTACTTTCACTCGTCAGCTTCATCTTTCCGCAACGGAGCACAGCAACCAAAAAGGGTTGGTTCCTTCTTTATGCCTTCCGAACAGCCCCGGACGTTCGGACAAGTTTCTAAAATTAAAAAGAGACCGAAATTATCTACGTTACACACAGGCCGTGCTGATCTAAGGGTAATGTTTACACATGTTGGAGCACGGTGAGCTGATAGAATATTTATTCAACCCATGGTTGAAAACCGTTTCTGTGTGGAATTTTTATGTGCAACGCGCCGGAAGTGGAGCTACCGGTAGAAGTAATTGGAATTACATGTTACATAGAAGGGTACAAAAGTGCGCCGGAAAATGAAGGGCTGAAGAATAGGATGCGAAGGTTCTATTCATTAGAAGTCAGCGGAGTCGGTTACAGCTGTAACGTTGTTATCAGATTGTAAATTAGTGGTGCCAGGATTAATACGGTCACGTCAGCGTGACTAATTTAATGTTGGAGATGAATATAAAACGCTTTCGAGAATAATTTGAGGAACAACGTTTTGTTGCAAAGATTATTAAATTTAATTATTTATACGAACTTTTAAGTAACAAAAAAAAATTACGTTCTTCTGTAGGAAATAAGGAAAGAAATCGAAAACAAAAGTACCGCAGAGGTGCCAAAAACGATTCGTCGATAAAATCAAATGCCCAAAAAAGGGTCCCTATCGCAAAATCGAAATGCATTATTCAGAGTTGTGGCACTTTAAACTAAAAAAAAAAAACCCACACCCTCTATATACACAACTGTACATGGACAGTTGAACAAAATAAGATAAAAACAACCTCTCGTTGCTTCTCATAAAATAATGCTTAAAGGAATTGTTTTGTAAGAATTGGGTATAAGGATAGTCTTTCGCTTTTTGTCGCTAGGTCGCTCACCCGTCTAACGTCGTTGAAACGTTGCCCTGTGATGGTGGTCGCCGTTTCCTTTCTGTTTCAAAACCAACGAAAACATGTCCACAAGATCCTTTCGGGTTGATCGTCTATCAACGCGGTACCTTCTCGTTGTGTGTGGGGGAAAAAGACGCACACACAGAGGCACGCATTTGTCTGTACAAAAAAAGCAAACCCCTAACAACTAAACGGAAACAGAAAAGACAAAATGTGCATATTAAACCACCGAAAAGTCGACCATCAATTTCGCGTTGCAACAGGCAGCAAGCAGCAGCAGCACGCGGGATGTGTCTCCTCCGAAAAGGGAACCGTTTTTTTTTCTTGTCCCATCCCGCATCCGCGATGTTCAAGATCTGTGCGGTTGTTCTTGGATGCGCGAACGAAGATGAAACGGTTCATTGTTTATTACCCGGAATAAATGTCACATTATGCGGTGTTCTTGCGAGAGGAATCCGTGGCGTGGCGGCAGTTTTGCACAGCCACACACAACGGGCCGATTAAAATCAGACCATTCAGGCAGGCAGCCAAACAACCATTGCAAAAATGGTCCAAGAAGTGGCGGGCGCAATGCAACCAAACCCCGAACCTGCAGCAGCAGCAAAAATTCGCCGGCGTATCGATCGGTTTTCAAGATCAATGTTATAAATATTTATTTCCGCCTGCATTGGACCCACGAGTGGGATGGGGCCGAGAGGGCAAAGGGGGATTTTCTTTTTCTTCTGCTTCAGAAATGGGGATTCAGAGTTTTTCTTTTCTTTCGTGGTGCATCGTTGATCTTCCCGATTTCGATCGATCGATCGTTTGCTTTGCGGTATTATATCGAGCGAACTGGGTTCCGATGGTATCGATGGTCTTTTCCGAGGAAGTAAAGTTTGCCGCGGTGATGAGAAAGAGAAATAAACTGTATGTTCCTGTGTCCTGCTAGCATCAAACGAGCCAAACGCTGCATAGGGATGGAAGCTTATTTAGTAGCAGCTTTGGTGCATATATTTTTCATCGTCATCAAAGTTTAAAATCACCCAGGTAAGGGATAAATTCGATTGAATGTCTAGCGGCGATTTTGTGTCTATGATTTCGAGCGGTGGGAGCTGTTTGAACGGGGAAAGTTGAGTCGCAAATAGTAAGTTTGATGACATAAGGCTGAGAGTTCCTGCAACAGTTTTTGCAAATTTTTATTTTTATGTAATTTTAGGCGTTTTTATTGTATATTGTACCATACGGACCTTACGGTGTGGTTCCGGATATGGCTCATTGAAATGAAATGGTTACGATGCGGTTGTGGTTTTCATCTGGTTTTCATCACTATCATCGTTTTAAAACCGAACTCGCAAGAACTCTGCCGAATGGTAGCTACTTTTCCGAAAAAGTAAATTATTTATAATATTTATTGGAGCGGGGAAATCCAGTCCGTTCGTTTGGTCGAGTCAACTTTTGCAAAAGAAAATCCGCAACCAAAAGACATAATTTCGTTTCCGGACGTAGAAGCTCGTCTTGTGTATTGAGCTGCGACGAGAAAATGCCGCAATCGACAAAAATCAAAACAAGAAGTAAACAAAAAAGAACCTTTTCCGACGTACAAGAAAGCACAGAAAAATCGAGTAGAGAGAAAATCTTATCGATTTGTGTTCACCGCCACACGAATACGACAAAACAAAATATGGCAGCATCAAATTCGCTACGAAGATGGCCTTCCACTAAAGCAGCAAGGGAGAATCTTGTGGGACCTCGGGAGGAGTAGGAAACAACCGGAGCTAAAAAGGCATCGAACGATCATTTATTTTATTGATTTAGCGTTCGGCAGACGACCAGGTGACTTAAAAATGGGAACCTGGCAACCTCTGCCCTGCCCTATATCCTCTCCCTTCAACGGGTTGGGGCTTTTTTTTTTGCTTCCACCCGGGGTTGAACTTCATCGAGTTTCGAGATGCATCGGACGGTTAAAGCGGTTACCGAGACCGTGGCTCTCGCGGGACGGTTCCGTTCCAGGGTCAGGAGGCAGGATGGTTGGATAAAATTTATTCGCTAGGTGCAAGATCAAGAGATCAAATCTGGTACTCGCTAATAACTCCTCGACCTGTCCGGACGCATTTGATCGTGGTCTAGAGCGGTTGTTGGAACCGCTCTAGAAACTATGGTGCTGAAGCGAGCGATAATAAAAAGGTTAGCGGGGATAGTAATGTCCAATGAGTGCGGAGGGACGACTATCTTATGCACCAGTTTATCCGGACCCGGGCCAACAGGACCCGGAAATGAACGTAAGAAACAAGTCGTACGTGTTTCTCTTGGAGTCAAGTCAAGCCACTGGGAGGATTTATATCGGGAAACAAAAGATTTAGATCACCATTGTTTGGTGTGCTGAGAGTAGCTAGAATGGAAAAAGTGTCTTTGTCTGTGAAAGCATCATTTGATGCATTGGAAAAGCGTATCCATAAAAGCAGTTTTCATTTGAGTTTCTACTTTGTAAGGATTGATATTAATATTTCTGTGATAAAAGTTTAAAATGATTTTATGATTAGTAAGTAAATACATGCGTCAAAAGCACACAAGGCTTTTCACAATAAATGGTTCAGTATAGTGGACATTGCTTCAATCAAACTAAAACATTCTCTATTTTCTTAACCATTCTTGACAAGCTATAGAAACAACTCTGTTGACAAAGTTTCACTGAAAACAAGTCTCAAGAATCGAACTAAGCAACAATGCAGCAGATTTTTCCTGCTTCATTTAGAGGCTCTGGGGCAAGAAAGCTGACTTGCCTATGATAAGAATGTATGTTCATGCGGAGATATCGGAGTCGGAAAAGTTTCTATATTATTTCTTTGCCAAGTTGTTGGTTTAAGAATTTCCTTGCAGAATAATAGAAATTTTCTTTATCCGGAAGTTCCGGGTGAGAAACAAAAACATCTAAAACACAAGCACAACACGATCATGTACCACACCAAAGAAGTGGTGATCGCACTCATGTTCTTGCCTTCGAACTTTGCTGTACCGAATGGGAAACTTATTTCCAATGTTGCCAAAACGGCAGGGCAAGCCTTTCCTTCGTACTGCTGCTACCGTCCCCATTCCCACCAATCAATGCGTTCCTTTGCCAACAAAACACTACAGCAAACGCTTTGTTCTTTGCTTTCCGCTTTAATAGGCAACACACGGGATAGTTCGTGTAGTTTTGTAAATAAATTTCTTCTTATCGTCTTAATTGCTCAATTAAAAAAGTTTATTTTTATAGACTCCCGGTGCCGGGAACCCGGGAACCCGGAAACCCCAAGACTGAAGGGGGCACAAGTTTCCCAAGCTGTCCAACTACCAAACTACCAGACCCCGGGAGGAAGTCATCGGGGAAGCATGTGTACTTGGGTGGAAGGTGTTTAATTTTGCTATATTTTTATCCTTATCCAGCTAGCGTTTTAAAAAGCAACGGCGCTGCAAACGGGCCAAACTTATCGCTATTGTCCCGTCCGAAAATTACGGTTTAGATTGCGCGTTTGGTGCCAGGAAGAACAAAAAAAAAAAAAAAGACCACAGGAAAGGATTGCTTATCTAACAAGCCTCGGGGATAATGTGAGTCCTCTTAGGCGTGTGTCGTTATAGAGTCGTTCGTGGCAATTCAATTCATTAGGCAGCTAGCCGGTTAACTGCCTGCATGGTGATGGGATCAATTTGAATACGGCGATAGGTAATGGAAACACAGATTGTAAAACTAGTTCGCTTCGTGCCCGGTTTAAAACACCCTCGGTTTCCGAGTGTAATATATGACATTTGGACAATCGGATCATGCATTAAGTGCTGCGGAATTGGCTCACAAGATAACGACAAGATCTCGCTGGCCGTTGATCGTAATGGCAATGGTGTTTGAATTTGCATGCTAATAGATTTGTTCTTCGTACCGCGCGTGTGCGTGGCATGAGTGGTGAGTGGCGTTGACACCATTCCATCAACACCTCGGGCGGCAACGTATGGGGGGTTTAGAGTATGCTGCTGGTCGTGCTCGGGTGACTCACAGAACATTCTGGTGGCTTGTCTTTTTCTCCCAAGCGTATGCCTTACTCCGCCACACTGGTGGTGTGCACTTTTGTTAATGAAGTCTTACACTTCGGTGACATTGAAAGGAATGCATTGAGGTGAAAGAGGTGACGAAAAAAAAAAGGAAACATTTGAACCCAACACCAGGTGAATGCACTTGACAGGGTGGATGGTTTTTTTCGGCGGGAGGTAAAGGTAAACATCTTACAGCAGAAAGACATGCTAGTAATTTATGATACATACCAACTCAGCACAAAAGGATCCAGGAAGGCGTGAGGAATCGTCAGGGAAATCAAGTTCAAATGGCCGGAACGCAGAAACTTCTTCCAAGCCCGTTGACGTCGTCATCCTCAACCGCTAGGAAACCATTTATCACCTCGATTTTTCGTTGTTCTATTCGTTCTCCGTGTAAGCGTTGGACTTCCAGTTGGGGAGTTCCAGCAGCCAAAAGAGGTCGAGGCGTTCAATTGTTACAGCCATTCGTTTGTTGGATGGTTCCTCCTCCCCCCCCCAAAGAACCCGTGGACACAAAAGGAAACATATCAAAAATATTTATTATTTGTTTTGTTCCTATCTCTCGGTACACTCCTCCTTTCCGCGTGTGGCGTTCGACACATGCGGAGATCCAAAACTCTGGATTTCTCTCTGTGTCTCTCGGCGTGGAGCACAACGCTAAACTCGAGGTCATATATTGTGCTGGAAACGGTTTGCCAAGGAAGGTGGGCTTTTGAGAGGCTTGAAAATTTTTGTTGATTCTATTTCACACCCCCTAGAGGAACAGACCACACGAAGGCCACGGCGACCACAATTGAATATCTGGAGTTTTGACCTCTGTCGTGTGATGTGGTGTGCTGGAGTTTCTTTTCCTTTTCTTCCGTACTATGCGGAAAGATGTTTCGCTTTCTTAATTTCAAATAATTCATCCTCCAAGGGCGAACATGACACTAGCTGGTGTGGTACTGACGGTGCCTATTCGCTGGGTCAATCGTGAGAAATTCGTGAACATGAAGAAGGCGTTCTCATACAAGACCGCCGCCGAGAGGGTTGCGTATCAAATTCCAATTTCTAGTTCACACTCTAGTGTTGTGTAAACAAGAGAATACGATGAAAGGAACGATTGATGTGCTCTGTGCTTGAATGGTTACTACATGTTAAGCCACGAATCCGTCCTACTGCACAGAAGAGCTGCCTAACTAATCAAATTTATAAAACACCTTTTATTATTATTCACAAGAATGGAGTCGAAGGAGCATAGCTCTTCTCAGACGCCAAATGATTGTTTTCCGTTGCGATAAAAGCATACAGCAAGGAAAACTCCTTCGCGATAGTTTCCTTCCCTCGAGGAGTGTCAAAAGAGCACCTACTTCCTCTCGCTGCGGATTCCGGAACTAGTTTGCACGCTGTAATTTACCTTAAGCTCATCGACTTACAACACTCCTCTGCCAACCATCGTTCCCAGTACTTGTTATCTTCCGGCCACGAACGAGCGAACGCAAATTTGATCGAATGCGGAACACAAACGAACACGAAATTCCTCTCTTTTCTTGATTTCCTCTGGTTGCTGGAAGAATGCTGCTCCCCGCGAAGTTGCGCGAAAACGACGCTGAAGATCCTGTGACTGATGGAGCGCGAAATTGATTCCTGCTTCCTGGCGGTTTTTCGTTAGAGGCGTCGGTACGTGAGGCCCGCCCGTAGTGTAAATAAAATAAGGGATCGAATAAATTCAATAACCATCATAACGAGTGGGAAAGGCACATTGAAGGTGGGTGGCCGGAAAATACGACGAAGCCGGAAAATGCCAACCCGCTCGTTTACCCACCCCCCGGAAAGCACCCGAAGAACACAAAGGGAAAAAAGGACGCTGCATGCTCTTACAGTCGTGACTTTCACTGTACAAAATCGGAGCGATTCGTTTATGATTTGCTGTGTGTGTGTGTTGCGCTTAAACCGCGCCGCTGCTGATGTGTCGAAGCCAAAGGTTCCGGCTTTGCCTGCTCTGACTATCGTTTGAACTTTAACCACATGTTTCTAATACTTGTGCGAACGGGTCCTTCGGCAGGAGGCAGTAGTGTGTGGTGGTGGTGAGATGCTACCGCGAGAAGCAGCAAAAGATGATGCCGTCTAAAAGAGGTCGGTGGAATTTAATTTAAATATCAAATCCTGCAGAATCGAGATGGGGGTGTGTGTGCTGGGGGATGTATATCTCCACCCGCATAACTTCTTCCAGGCACTTCCTCCATCTCCATTCGGGATTTTCGCGAGCATTTCAGACGGTTTACGGTGTATCGGGGTAAGGCTTCAAGATAAAGGATCACACGGTTCGAGCCCGCGAAGGCCTTGTGGGTGCCTGGATTTTCTTTGTTATCTTCCCGGTCGGGGTACAAATACACTCGGTCGGATCGCACGGCACTGGCGCACGTGATTGATTCGTTATCGGGTCAACGATAACGACCAGGGGAGAAAGCAAACCGGAACTTAAGCTTAGTACAGTCGTTCTTTCTTGTTGGTGTTTTCAAGACGGGCACGGCATGACTATGCTTTGAGAGCGTGTGTAAGCAAGTGAAGAGGGACCTTCACGCCACACTCACAGTGAGGGTTTGTGGTCGCATTTTAGACCTCGGGCGAACGGAATACGGAGAGTGTGAAGGCTATTCGGGATGTGGATTTACGGTACAGATTGAAGCATCTATCACGTTACTCTGAGTTTGGTCTGTCAATGTTTGATAGATTCAATTGAGTGAGTTATTCAGGTGCAAGAAGTGGGTTGTGTCAGGTCGAATTTCACAAATTTCCACCAAGAAAAGGATGAAATCGAAAACTCCATCCCAACAAGATAAAATTATCGATTAAAAGATAATAATTAGCTACAGTAACATTCATTTAATAAGCTCATTTAGTAAATTACTGCTCCACGGTGGTGCGCAATCGATAGATTCTATCTTAAATAGTGCAATCATCATTACGGCCCACCTAATCGGAGGTATGAACCAAGGAACACTGCCCCTTTTTCAGTAGAGTAGGAGACGAAGAAAAAGCTCTTCGGATGATCAAAATGGCTGCCTCTTCTATTGCTGATTGCTGGCAGGAGTTACCCATTGGAGCCCCATTTAAAAGGGCCGAGGCAGGCAATTGTGCAGACGACAAGCGGATTAGCAAAATTTAACCGTGCTCCAGAAACTGATTACGTACGTTGACAAAAGCTTCGTAATCGTTTTGCTCCTTAACGAACCCGGCACGCGTCTGCTCCATACTCCCCCGGGTGGTCTTTTCTTTTCATTCCCGTCGATGCGATGCGAACCTTTTATCAAGAAAGCCCAACCAAAGCTCGACCTTCTTCACGTGTGTGTATGTGTGTGTGTGTGTGTTTTAGTGTGTCTGGTTGAGCAAGGACACAAACGACCACAGGATGAATAGGCGAAGACTTATAGCGGTTTCCGAACGACGACGACGTACAAGACGATGTCGACATGGCATATGGTCATAGGCCGGTAATGTTGTTGCGACCGTTCCCAACCCGTAAACCTTTGGCGCGTTTCTATGGAGTGTGATAATGGGCTTTCGAATGGGAAGCACAAGCTTTAATTACTCTACCTCGCCCCTTTTCATCTGCACATCCGTAGCCAAGACAACGGGGAAAAGGATTTATGCAAGAACCTATAGAGAAGCGAGAAAGAGAAATTCAGCCCAGAAACTGTGTCCTGCCAGCAGTATGAGGAGTACGGTATAGGGGAAAAGCACAACTAGCCAGGATGTGTGTAATGAGCGAGAAAGTAGTGCACAACTTTTAAGCCTTTCTCAACTTGGTAGGCTGTGTGTGTGTGTGTGGGTGGCATTTTCTTTGTTTGCCCATCGCTATGTTTGACCCACGCCCAAGGCCCAATATATGATCGGGAGCTTGATGGAGGGTTTTCTTTGGTACCCATTTTACACTTAATATGTGCTGGGAGGACAAACGCTGTGTGGTGCCACGCGTTTGTGTCATGTTTTCCACCGGGATTCGGGTAGGTGGTTGGTGGTTTTCCCAAGCGGCGTGCGACCACCACTCTGATTTTATGCAGCGCGCCTCCGGGAGTTCGCTGTTTTTCTCGTTCCCTCGCTCTCGATTGAAGGATGAATAAAACATTGAAGTGCTGCCGTTTAATGGAGGACCACCGTCGTAGGTAACGGCAAGTTTGGGGTAATAGTAGCGCGCGCGTGTGTGTGTACAAAACTCTCCCTTCGCGGTGGCTTGAAGCACGGTGGCAAGAAATGCGCTTGAATGACGTGCATGGAACTGCGATGTTAATTATCAAAACAGATGATCAAACTGTGTGGCAGCAGTGTCTGGCATTAATTTATGATAATCCGACAGCTGTATTACGGATGCAGACGTGTAATGTAATCATTCAATAAAATTAACAAAAAACCAGAAACACAAGACATGGCTAGGGTAATGGTGACGGAGCAAGTGGCCACAGACAGGGAACGTTCTGTCGTCGAAATGGTGGGGGGGTAGATTTTGTTTTTTTTTGCCTTTTCGCACGCGTAAGTCATTTTCTGCAACGTTTGAAAACATACATATTCCTCTGGGGGATGAGAAACTGGGGCCTCTCTGTGAGGCCTTCGGGAGGCGCATAAACATGAGGCCCCAGCAGATTGGCAGATGATGGAACAACCATCTAAACTAATTGCGTAGCATAAACTTTTGCAATAAAAACCCCATTTTCAACAACGGGAACACACGCTCGTTGCGTGCTACAGCCTCCAAAGATCAACATCGCCATTCGCCAGTTCAGGACCAGGTTCGACAGGTTGGTCCAGTGCCAATGAGTTCTCGCCTGTCTGGAGCGGTAGGGCTGGATATGTGTGTTGGAATTGAATTTTATCACCTATCGGGCGTCGGGATGTGCAACACAGCTGGTGCTGTTTACGCTGGTGGTCGGTTCCGTTGTGCACGGGGCGCATAAATATAGGTCATTCCCGGTTGTGCGGTAACTGGAGGTCACAACAAAGTTTTCGGATACGATTCGAGCAGCAAGAGACAAAGAAGCAGATACAGCTTTCGTGCGAGACAGGGCGAGGAAATAATAAAATAACCATACATTATTTATAAGGATTATCTAGCTACCCCATTTCTGATACGAGGAGGCAGATTTGGGGCTAGCAGCATTTGTTGCTCCGTTCGCCTATGGAACTCCGTTCCCTTCGAGGGATTGTAGATGGCGTTGTGCGATGCTCATTAAAACCAAGCCTCACATCTATCTAACCCACCACAAGTGGACCCATGCAAAAGACGCGCAGAAGAAGAAGGTGCCACAGCGTTCGCAATAAATCATTCGAAAATTCACAATTAACCTCGATCTAAATCAGTTGGCAATTATGAAGTTTTCTGTTTCGCCCGTCACCCTTTACCTAACCGCTGTTTTCTTGCCTAATAATTCCTATTTCCCTGTGTTCGAGTGTGAGTGTGGAAGGATTACTATATTTTTTTGTTGGAGATCTGACGTAAAAGCCGCCCTAACTATGGACAAAAAAAAGCTCGAAACTATTTGCTTATCATCGTCTAGCACAAATTACAGACATTTCTTTTTCGGGTCGTTGCTTCTTAGGAAGGGAAAGAAAGCAGACGGACACCTTTTAAGAATGTCACTCAGTCGTTGAGATAACTCGAGAAGAGTGCAGTTAATATTAATTAGGCTTTTATCTTGAGAGTATAAGTTTTTTCCAACCAATTCTGTTAAACATGTTGGAACAGAAGAAAATAAAAATCTGCACAAGTGTTGTTAAATCGATCATAGTAGGAGAGACATCAGGCTCTAGCATTAGATCGTAATTTAAACATTGACGCTTTTTTTTCGACGGAGCTTTAGCATGCACACATGCTTTAGCATAAGAAATTCATATTTTAAATGCAAAATTGGTTGCCCCAAGTCGGTTGCCAAATTCTCACATCATTTTAGCAAGCTCTCGAATTTGCCTTCCTGCTAAAAAGGAGTTCCAAAACTGGGTAGAAACGGTATTTTGTGGTTCGTTTTCTCATACTCCTCATGACTAGCTTATCGGAGTACTGAAAAGTTGTGATAAATTATTGAATTTTATTACACCGATGGGCACAGCCCGCCACTCAGTCAGCACTCTTTTAACCAGTGATGATAGAAAGTGACCACCTTGAAGTCGAGACTTTGTAAGGAAGGAAAAAAAAGCAGGTGAGATGTTTAGAAATGAAGACATTAAGACAACCGCGGTCGTGATCTTCGGCGGCGGAGAAAAGATGCTTTTTACAGAAAAAAAAGAGTGAGAAATAAAACACCAACGAGAAGGATGCCACAACGCAACGTTTTTTGTTGTTGTTGGGATGTTCAATTTGTTTAGCTTCGATCGTGCAAGGCGGTCCCCATTTTCTTGTCCCTTGTTTCTTGTCTGATTAGGAAAGTGAATGGGAAAATTATGCACCAGTTAGAGAGAGTGAGGCCCGAACAGGGGTTCGTCCAGTGCAGATGGAAGCCATAGGCATGGTCGTAAAGTTGTGCGTTTTATGTCACCCAGTGGATTGCAGTGGTTCGGAAGATGACACTCAATATTCGGATTGATCATTTGAATTTTGGAGTGCCGTTGTATTCTCTTTTTTTTTGGCGTCTCGACTTTGCGAAGCAAAGGAGTGTCATCGTTAGAGTATGCAAAAATGGAACAATGCAAGACTGTTCCACCCAAGTTGCGGTTAGGGAAGGATTTAAAAGAATAATTCCAAATAATCGTACAGGTTCGAATGGGATAAACGGAAGCTTAGCTGTTTAGAGTGATTTTGCATAAGCATCTACTCCAGCAATAGGAGCGAAAAGTTAAAATATTCAAATAAGTATCAACTCGCTGAATTTGCTGATTTGATTTAGGCTTTATGAAGAGTTTAGTCATATAGAGTGGAATGGCCTAGTTAACTTTAACGAGGCGCACCCATTAGGGGAAATTTATTGGTGGATTTTCTCGATTCAGTTCCGTTTTAGGTCAATATGTGGATTTGTATCCTAATTAAGAATTAAGCATTGTAATCGTTGCAATTTGATTCCACGGGTTTTGAATAGGTCTTTCCGACGTTATTATCAAGATGACCGGATTGTTCTTCAACAATCCATGGGACGTATTTTCTATAGTAGCAGCTCACCCTTTTTCATCTATTTACCCACCACATCAATGTCAATGTCACAACAAATGGTGATGTCTAATATTTCTTGCGCCCTTTTTTCTACACTGCACAACGTCCCGAAACGATTCCCGGTAAACGACACACGCACATCCTTCGGCACACCCAAACTCCTATTTCATACTGCGAAATTGATCAATCACATTTGGTCTTCCCGGGAGAAACCCACACGCAATTCCCCACGGTATAAGGGACAACATCCGTCAAAAAAGATAAGACCGGACGTACGGCGAGCGCCGGAGGCACTTTTTGCCAGTTGGTTGGCAAAGAAATTAGCAGCCAAATAATATCCACCATTTGCGATGAATGTACGATAAATCATTCCGATGGAAATCTATCAGATCGAAATTCGAGATCGACTCTTTCTTTTCGGCTAGGGGTTGTTCAATTAATCTGCAAATGGGTTTTCGATGTACGAGCGTGCCCCACGAAGAAGCACAGCAAAACAGCGGTGCAAAAATCGGTAAGTACTCGCTCTATGGTACGGGGTGGGTTTAGGGATGAATTCTTGCAACCCCCACCGTACCGCACTGCCAGGAACTTTCCAGCCTTTCAAGTGACAAGAGGTTTATATCGGCGTCTTATCGGTTCACGTGTCGGGCGCGAGTTGTTTGTTTTGTCCCGGTGGGAGAATCTCTTGGACGACACGGACGAACGTCGTCGACTTCGCGAGTGGCCTCGAGTGTTGGTTTAACGCGTTACGCCAGCATAAGGGAAGGCACAATATTTGTGCCGCTTAAGTGTGGCAAATCGTATTTCGGATCGATTCGTACTGTGTGTAGCGCGTTGTTTTTCGGAATAGACGAAGGGGATGCAGGGAAAATATCGATAAATATTGGAGTTGTGCGAAAAATTCCCAGTGATTGACTATCGCAAGGAAGCCAGCAGGAATAAAGGGCGATAAAGTGGACTGACTACAGTATAAATTGCACATTGCTTAAAGCTAGGTTTCAAGGATCGATTTATTACTTCGTCGGTTGATTAGAGTATGTCAAAGCGATAAGCAAGACAAGGAAAACGTAAATGTTTCTTCCTTCATTGTGTTCCTTCAAAAGCCCATCTGACGATCAATTTACATAATTTACTTCATCAGCACGATCCTTTGTGTCGGTCGCGTTAAAGGAACGATTCCGTCTTTGTCCGCTTACGGGAGGACATCACTCCGCCCATTTTGTTACAAAAAAAAGGAATCAAATTAGAACAAAAGCACGCCGTTGTCTATCTTTTCTTGTGCCTTCTTTTTCGGTAGTCTGGCATTGTAAATCCGACTACAATTCCTACACATTCACGGGCGACAAATTACACTCTTGCTCATCCTCCGGTTTCGGAATTCGTTGACATTCCATTCAAATCTCTGGCTGGAAGCTGGCGGTCCTTTCCGCTCATACAAAGTCCTGTTCCCGCGCTCCTTGAGCAAGCACATTGTCGATCGGGAAGTGGATGGATGGTACCAGCGCACACAAAAAAAAGAAGGTAAAATAAAACACTTTCTTCCTTCTTCCCAGGCGAAATTGAGGAATGACACACCCAGGCAATAGGGACGACGGTCCTTTCAATTGATGTCCTTTCACACTATTGTGTGTGCTACAATAGTGTATTCCTTTGGTTCATCCCTATCGGGAGCTCGTTACACGCCTCTACAGCAACCAGATAGGACACAGTGGTGGTGTACGCTGTGTGTGTGTTTGCCTAGGACAAACTCAATTCCTTGGGAACACTAAGGAACACCAGCGCACAAAAAAAAGCGTTCGGGGCTTATCGTGGGCAAAGAAACGATGAAAGCTGGAACAGGTACTAACCACCACAAAATCATCCATGAATCATGTACTGAACTGCGCGATAAGCAAACATTACATTGTCGTGCGCTCTTGAAAGCTAAGGAATGTGTCCCTCATATATCCAGAGGATGATAAATCTCAAGCTTTTGGGTAAATGTCCGCTCGATTGGATTCACTTTAATACGTGAGAAATTTTGTGTAAAACCGATCGAAGATTCCATGTTTTCATAGCTTTCCTATCGAACTCTCCCTCTCTATTTTTGGGTGTGATAACTTCCGGCGTTCCTCAGAACATAGGTTTGTAGACTGTGTATTTTCTAGTTCGATGGGAACATAACTACATCAGCACAAATGTGATAAAAAATATAAGTTTTTTTGCAGTCACAGATTGATCAGTCGCTTTAGCGAATTTCCAGCTATGGAGATAGTTTTTTGAACGTTTCATGACTTCCAACCTATATGGATGCTACCAGCTTTCAAAGAACTTATCAACGAGCAGTTCTTACCGGTTACTACTATTTTCCACAACAGCGATAACATTTCGAATCACCCAGAGCCAACCCAAAAAGCAGTCACCGTAGTAATCATCGCTGCCTGCACATCCTGAGGCGTACCGATACTTCCGGCGATGAAGTATTTTTTGTTCGCTCCTTTCTCGTTCCTGTTCCCGAGGAGTCGAGGAGTCGAGGATGGTTGCGCACACCCGCGTCAAGCGTTCTACTATCGCATTTCCTTCTAGTGGCGTTTGCCTCGGGGCGGGCAAATCACTTCCTTTCGAAGTGTTTGAGTGTGCCTGGGTGCAAACACAATCGCTTCACTGATGACTTCCGGGCCGCTTTTGCATGCAGCACATCACACGTTGCATCGATGCTGGCCGTGCTGCGGAGGGTGAAAAGAAAGCTTCAAGCGCGTGGTGAGGTGTTGAGTCGAGGGGTTGAAAATCGTTCCGGCGTCCGGTTTCCGGTGCAGTGCGAATGCATATCGAAGCATATAAGAAGTGCTTGACGCAGAGGATATCATCCCGAGTAGTTAGATAGTAGCGAGATGAAGTGTAATTGATTCCCGTAGGCAAAGAGGACCATACTTTAAAACATCCAACTAAAGAAGAATCCTTCCTGCAAAACAGAAAATGACACGTGGTGCAGACGAAACCGAGTAAGAGAGTGCATTGAACTGTTCCATTATTATTTTGCAATAAGCTTTGGAGCTTGTTGGAAGACCCTTGGCCGGAGTGCAGATCTCGTTGGAAGAAATGGATCCAGGGCCCCAAAACCCACCTGTAATTGACAGGACGATAAATTACAGCTGAAGTGGCCCGTGGTCTTCAACACTGGGAAGATGCTGAATTTTAAGCTCATTAGAAGCTCGACTTCAAACGACTCTGCTTCCAATGCTTCCGATCTGCTACCGGTTCGACGTGCAGGGCTTCCTGGACTGTGTTTCAAGTAGCATTGATTGCAGAGCGGTCGTCCCTCTTTCCACGATACAAGAGTCTGTTTGGTCCCATTGAACCGTAAAATCATCACCAAAGGGATCAACAGAAATAGAGAGAACGAGACGGCGAGCGCAAGCAAGTTCTGCAAGCCGGCTACCTATCCAATTATACACCCTGGGACTGGCTGGTTCTTAGGAAAGGGAAACGTTTCGAAGCAACCACAAGGAAAAAGCACACCAACGATGACGAAATCCGGTCTTCTTCGGTCGTGCCCAAGGCTTGAGAGCAAAACCTTCGCATCGAAGGTGCTTAAAGTCTCTGTGCCAAAGGTTCTGGAGTTGAAAGCACACACACACACACATACATACACTCACAAATACACCAAGAGCGACTAGGGCAGAGCTACCAGTTATTGGCCAATTAATAGATGTTTATTCAGCTCTGCTCGCTTTTTCGAGGCACGGGCGGACGCGGCACTGAGCAGGAGGTATTTCGAGGCATTCGAGCATAAATCAAACAACGTCACCGTTTCCGATATGGCAGCAATAAATAATGATCTAAATTTAATGAGAACACATCACTGACAGATACTGAGCTGCTTGATGATGATGATGATGATGATGGTGGTGGTGGACAGATTGGAAAGGGTTTTTGGCAAAAAGGAGGCAGTCGACGGTCGTAGGTCATGTAGACAGTCAGTAGACGGAACTTTACGGCGAAGGATGCTGTGGAAATAAATTCTTAGCCAAAAAATAGGAAAGCTTTTTTGTTGGACGATAATAAACTATAGTTTGGGAATAAGTAGACAATTTTCCATGAGGCAAATCTACTGTCAATGGGAAGCTGTATCAGGTAATTATGATTGATTGTGTCGGCGTTTTTCCTCTTGATAGCGTTTGGTAAAATTTGACGAGAAAATTGAAACAAACTTTTGTAGGGCTTCCTTCCACGAAGTATTTTGAAGACCGAATGAATAGTATGTTTAAATGAGGTCATTCCTTTGGGAGTAATAAAACAAAAAGAAAATGACCAAAAAAATCATCAAGTTAAAATATCAATTTAAATAAAAAAACTTCCTATTAATTATTGTTAGTCCTCTGGCCTGGGCAGTAGGTCCTGATAAACGTTCCCTTATTATGCTTAGTGACCCGTAAACTAAAGTCAATACGCGTGCAGTGCTTGTACAAACACTATCGATGTCATATTCCCCCGAACACACTGCGCAAATAATGATTACACGTGGGCACCGACGGCGGGAACGGACCCATTTTCCATCGAGACAAATATTGCATCGATATTAACGCCGAGGGTTTCGCAAAATCTAATCAAGGTGCGTCCCTCGTATCTGCATTCCGAGTATATATTCATTGAGCTGAGGCTGAGATTTTCCTACGGACAACAACCTCGGACAGTTGGTAGGTGGGTTATTATTATGCTACAACAATTGAGCAGTGCTGTGAAGTGTGTATGTATTTTAGGACTTTGAGGTA
Organism: Anopheles maculipalpis; assembly: GCF_943734695.1. Taxonomy (NCBI): domain Eukaryota; kingdom Metazoa; phylum Arthropoda; class Insecta; order Diptera; family Culicidae; genus Anopheles; species Anopheles maculipalpis. Next base: position 97,337,883 of record NC_064871.1, on the reverse strand, counting down.
GAAAATTATTATTAATTTAACCGATTGTTGGCCTCGATTGGGATCAGAACGGCGCAGTACAACTAAACTAATTCTCCATTCTAGCGATCGATATGCTGTGTTTCTATATTACCAACGGTATAAAAATGCTGTGCTTTGCTGCGTCTAGACTTGGGAAAGTTTGGAGTAGTGGTTGGTAAAGTGGAGCAACTAAGTCTCGTATGTGATCAAATGCACAACGCTACGGTTTAATCGTTTTGCGGATGAGTAAGTCTATCATGGTGCGTGTCCATGATTGGACAGACTGCTCTAGAGCCTCCGCAAACAGGTAGGCTGCAAAGTACAGGAAGTCATGCGATACATGGGAATCCAATCCTAATGTCAGTAGTGGTCGAACTCTTGTCCTCGATTGCAAGAAAGGTAACTTTTCGGTTCTTCTACACCGGAACCATTCCGGGCTCTCAAGAGGCATGCTAGCAACTGCAGCTAGCACACGCCACAAACGCAGTGCAAATGGTTTTCGCTTTGGTCGTTCCTCTGGAAATCCTTCTCTCCAAGGGTAGGGATCGGGCAACGTGTTTTGATTTAAGCTCTGAAGCGCATCCACAACAAGACGCACATGCAACAATTACACTTGAAGCACATATCCTTGCCAGCCGCCCATCTATCTCTCGGTGTTGCGTAGCAACGTTGAACGCCCAGTCCATTGCTATTGCGCTTCGGGAACGATCCAGTGCTGCATCTTGCCCATGCCCATGTGTCCGTCCTTGGTCTAGCGCAAACACAGATTTGCTTCCGAAAACCCAAACGGTAATGGAATTAATTAATATGAATCCTGAAGTTTACACTTCACTTCCGTCCGAACCCTAGGACCTTGTCATGGACCCGGGTGTGTCCGGTTGGCTGTTGTTGTTCCGGGTTTTCAGGGCACTTTTGAGGGTGAGAGCTTTCCTAACCACACACCGACTGACCACAGTTATGAAGTGGTTTGACTGTTTAGACAACGAACGTTTCTTGGGAAGATGCCGATCCCGACGATTGCCAGACGTTAGTCTTGTGCAGACGTTGGACGTTTCCCCTTTTTTTCAGTATGTGTGTGTGTCCCACGGCAGGGAATTCGGAAGTAATTTCGTTTGATTCAATTTTCACCTCACTGCACACGCGACTTGCGATACGAGGGTTGAATGGAATGGAAAATGATTTTCTATCGTATCGAAATTCCTGTTCCACCTTCCGGGTGCACGCTGCTATGTTTGTCTTTGGGCATCAATTCCAGAGCCTATTTTTAGGTCCCTGATCGATATGGGAAAGGTGAGTCCCTTGAGGTTCCCCTTCTCCTCCACCACACAAACTCTCCCATACACTCCCGCGATAGAATACAGGAATGTGGTGTTTGAAGGTTGATTGACACCATGCTAAATATTTGTTGCTTTCTGTTTCGCCCTTCTGTTCGCTCGTGGAGGATTCTTTTGTTTTGTCCCTATCTTCGGGCAAAAGCCCTATTGCTATCATCTTTTTACTGTGTGCGCTGTTTAGCGTTGACTTATGGCTTTTTTTAACGATCCATGTTACCACCAGGTACTGCACGTACATGGCGTATCACAGATGGATACGCTCCACTCTACACCGATGCTGTCAATTTGTCAAATTTTCAATGAGCCTGTCACACAAGGCGCAGGGAAATCGATGGAGAAATTGATTTTACGTTTTTCCCTGTGCTGGGTTTCGCGCGGCGGTTAGCTTGTTTTTGCCAAACGTTGGTTGTTAAATAGACAGGTCTGAATGGTGGAGTTTTTTCTTCGCGAAAGGTTAACGCCAACTGACAGGACGGCACACCAACAACGGGGTTGTAAAATATAGAGTTTTAAAGCGAGCAAACGAGATTGTCGGTTGAGGTGCATGATTCTAGTTGAAAATTTCAATTACTGGTGTGTTTCAGTTTTATTGACAGCCGAGTTTTTAAATATCACAATAACATTTTACTTTCTAAACAATAAGGTTTTTTTGTAGGCCTTTTCATGGGACTAACTGTCCCTTCAAAGCAAAGGATGACATATTTTGGCCATTTTCGTATCACGCTTCTCTGGGACGGTCGGAAACCAGTTCACAAATTTCCCAGCGGGCATATTAAAACGATTGTCTATAATTCCTTTACTATAAACGATTATAGAAAGGGTGTGCAAAGCAAATCGGTTGATAAAATATTGCCAAACAGTGTACCCGCATTACTCCACCCAGTAGGCGATCGAAGGACGACGAAAAAGACCATAAAGATGCCAATAATTCGCCCATAAAACTCATTACTTTATCAATAAAAAGCATCTTATTATCGGCTCTTAAGTTTTAGTCGCTCGTCCACCATCCCTCAACTCTTGCCATTTGTTTCTGCACTCTCTCCATCCCCGGTTCTAATTCATTTGTCGAATATCTCGTGTTTGTGTTGCTGCTGCTGGTGGGGGGAGTTTTCGTCTACAGGGGCTTCCGATTGGAAAACGTGCAAAAAATCATAAATTACGCTCGGCTCGTATTTTTCCACGCAGCAAAAACGATCCTTGCCGTTCGAAAACGGCCCTTGTTTTGGTTTGTTTTTTCTTTTCCTTTTGTTTTGGCCAAAAGGCGGAGATGAATTCTGCCGACCGATCTTCCGGTGCTGATCCATTTTGGTTTATGTTTCGCTTTATTTTTCTGCCACGATGATAATTAAGAGATTAAAGAAGGTCGATAAAGCAAAGCTGGGGGTTTGCCAAGAAGCAAACATGGCTCGAGGCAGAATCAGAGCAGAAGCACAGTGTGTAGCTCTTGTTGCGTCCCAGCTTAAGCAAATGTTTATTGCGATAGAAAGGAACTTGAATGGTGTCCAACTGTTATGTGCTGTGACAGAAAACATGCTACGTCCTGTTGGGGAAAATTTCGATTTCAGCATCTGCTCGAAAGGAGATTTTTGCTAAGCAGGACATAACTTTGCTTATTGTTTCCTCCCTTTTTCTCATACCCACAAGGATACGTTACGAGTCCTTCCGAAGCCGTTCAAACGGCTATCAGAGTTCTTAACCTTAGGAACAAAAGGAGGAGAGTAATGCTTGCTCCAATCCGGCCCACGAACCATTCCGACGCAGTCTAATCAGATTTCATCTTCACTCCATATCTCTTTCGCTGTAACTGGCAGTAATTAAACGAATAATGATTTTTATGGTGCGGATCTTCCGGATCCTTCAAGTCCTTGAGAAACCGATGCAAAGCGGATCGGTTTGCTCTGTGGTTTGTACACTGCTAACACTGGTTGACTTCTTCCCAGAAACCATACTTGTGGTCCACCGCTTTCCATTTGATGTTTTGCCGGCAATCGGTCGGCGGCCCTGATGATGAAGACAAATCTTCCGCAAAACCGGGCATAATCTTTGATTGAAGTAAAGTAGAACAATAAGTCACTCACTGGCCCTTCGCCTTCGAGCACTACCCAGCAAGGGTTTGCTAACGGAAATCTTCCGATCGGTTCGCATCGATAAGCCGGCGAGGCAGAAGGCGTGTGCGGCGCGTTTGGATTGCGCCAAAAATCTGTTTGAGTGCAGAAATTGTACCGCAACTTGGCCAATGCCTGTGTCAATGTTCCGGTGTGGTGTTGTGGATACGCATGGGTTGATGCGATTTTCTGTTGTTGCGCTATCGCGCATGGGGTTGTGGTTTTGGGTGTGTTTCTCAGTTTCTCGTCCCACCACCATGTGTGTCACCATGAATGAACCCCGGGCGAATGAATGGAGAAACGCGTGTGCCCCGATTAGGAAACCGGGTATGGGGATGGATGTTTTCGCTTTTGTCCTTGCGTTTTCACATCCGCAAGGACCTTTTGTTATGGTTGAGTTGTGGTTTTACACATTTTCTTTTTTCGGCTCTGCCCAAAGCAATATCCATGGACCCGGTGTGAGATTTCGAGATCGTTCCGGGTTGGTCCTCTTACTTCTAGCGTCCTTAGATTTATCGCGACACAGCTAAAAGAGGGATGGCGTCTTTTGAGGACTATCATCTTACGGCGATTGAAGCATTCCAAGTAGATCATTGTGTATGAGGACAAAGAAAGTGACGACAAAACTGGAGCAATTATCGAATTTCGCCTTCCATTTTCTAGATGTTCTGATTTTTCTTCGAATTCATAAAATGCAGTAGAAGATGCTACAATATTTTAACGAATCTTAAGAATGAGCATTCAATTAAAACTACGCTTGTAATTAGTTAGGTAATATACAATGCAACTGGATAATAGCAAAGACCACTCCTTATTCTTAAAAAACAAGAGAACTTCCCCAAAAATTTCCTAGCACATAGAGTTGAAACGACACAAGGATAACTCTCGTCGTCCTTCAGTATACGACATACCTTCGTCCTAACGATGATTTTTAGTGCAACCGAAGTGCAAGTTTGAGTACACAGCGTGACAAGCAGCGTCGTTGAAAAACATTGAAAGGACAATTTCTGTAAAAGCATTCCACCTGATCCTCCGGAGAGGTAGCAAGCAGTGAAAGGGGCCACGAACAAACACATCCCCCCCCCCCCGCCCCCGGTATGTGTGTGTGTCAAGAGCGGTGCAACCTCCGACAACCACCAGACAAGAAACACGTTTGAAGACACAGGCCAAAGTTCTGCAGGTTTCTTACCGATTTAATTCAACAGTGAAACGATGATGTCGTGTACGTGGAGAGCGCTGGAACTTTTCTTTTATCCCGCAGCACACACCACACACGCAGCTGCACTTCGGGAGGGGTAGTTTTTACTTTGAAAACCGCAAACTTGCTCCACCGAAAAATACTCCCCCCCCCCCCAATTCCATGGTGGAATCCATTTTCCCTTTTTACTTAGCGTTTGATAAAATTTTATTGCGGATTGTTTCTTGCCAAGGAGCGTGGTGTACCCCTTCCTGAAAGGTGTATGTGACTGTCTGTTTGTCTCTGTGTACTTTAGTTTTATTTCTTGCTGTACTGCTGCTTGTGTAATTCGTGGCAGAATGCCGGGTTGGAAAATTCAGTGGAAAAATGTAATTTCTGTGCGTCCTCCCGGTCCCGGTGTGTGTGTGTATGTGAGACTCGTCGATGGACGGTTGGCAAGCTGTTGAAAAGTTCATCTTATTTCACTCGTGTGCTTCGACCGGAATGCTCGCTACTGGAAGAATGTGACAGCAAAGAAAGGGGTTCCGGTGGAGGAACCACCGGTTCGAGGACACAGTAGTAAATGCGTCGTCGTTGCGCAATGCTTTTCTTTACTTTCTCGAGACTTACACGTTTTTTATCTTACCATACTGCTCCTGCTAGCAAGGAATTATGGGCGGAAGCTAAAAGCTCACGTACGCCAGTTGACCGAGCTAGGTTTGGAATTGCAATCCTTTCCTAGTGTACGCCGTATCTCCTTGTGCAGAAGGAAGAGGAAAATCTTTTACCATCAATTTTCACAAATTGAACCGTTCGTGGTCGCATCGGGAATGTGTCTGTTCCGGTCAGCCTGGCCACCCGCACGGGGTTGTCGTCCCGGAAGCGTGTAATGATGGTGGCGATTTGCAACGGAAACGATTCCCGGATTGGACTTTCTTTACTTGGGGGAGTTATCCGTTGCGAACGTGATGCCGTGTTGGTTTAGTAAATGTAAGATAGTTAGAACAGAACCAAAAAATAGAAAAGATTCAAGCGAAATCTAATCAGCAGCCCATCCTGAAACATTTGAAAGCGCAAAGGTTCATTTGGTACCGGCTTAAGGAAGCGAGCAAACAAAAATGTCATCATTTTCTTGGTGACCGAGATTTTCTGCCATTTCGAAATGAAAGCTTAGTGCATCAGTCTAAAGTTTAATATCCATTACAGGAGGATTAGTTCTCCGCCAAAACGTTGCTACTACCATCAATTAGTTTCCAATTAACTCAAGAACACTTCATACACACGAGCAAGGGGATCTGATTACGAATTGAAAATCAATCGAAGTTACACTGTGAAGAATGCCCACTTTTCCTACAAGAAACCACCATGATCCCTGAAGTGTGCGTCATCTCTTTTCGTTTTAGAAGAAAATCGACAAAGAATGCTTCCATTCTAGAATGGATCGGACCGCTACCGATGAAGAGCTTTTCAAGCACGTACAGCTGCAACTAGCAGGATTACCGGTAGCACACATGCATCGAAGGTAAATTTAATTACAGGATTCAATTGTTTGTTCTCTGATTGTAAGGTTTCATTTTCCTATCGGCAAACAAAATCTGATGCGACTGGTTAGGGACAATCGTTTCGAGATTGGAGAATGCGCTACTGAAGAAGCTAGCGGTTCTGATAATTAAAGAACCTTCTTAAGAGTTTGCTGTCTTCATGTCAGTAACATACTGTTCGACGGGAATGTAGTTCAGATGTTTAATTAAGAGGACTTCGTATCAATTTGGTACAATTAAAATAACAAAATATTACAAAAAGGGAACCAGGTAAGTTCTTAAAGTCCAACAATAAGAAAATACGATTTGTTTGTGTCTTTAACGAGACAAATTGAACAATGCGCCACAATATAATAACAGCCTCTCTGGAGGGATTGATGGCGGAGTAGCGAAGAATAAATCCATCTAGATTTTCTACTGATCCTTTACCTCTTGCTCGACGAAAACAGGGCAACCGAAAACAAATCCACCAATCCCACGGCCCATAAGCCTCGCACTCAATCAACACCTTTCGTTAGAGAGCGGAACAAACTTTGGCTTCGACCACGCGAAAACAGATCGCCATCAAATCGTTACATTGTATCGGACATGCTAACGACCATGCTCGAGGAGTTTCAGTGTGCAGCGAGCGGGCAGTGGATCATTCGCAAGGGTTTGGAGTTGGCGGTCGGTGTGTGGGTTATGTTGCAATTTCTTATCACCGTACCGGGATCCACCTCCAGCGATTCGCTCCGTTCCCTAGACCTGAGGGTTAAGCCGCCGCCTCAAAAGCTACCGGTACGCGCGATGATACGGATCATTAGGTTTCTTATAACTTTTCCAGTTCGCCTGTGCCGCGCACACACACACACCCATTCGGTTCGACTCGACTGAAATGGTCTTTGCAGCCACGGTTGGGTGAACTTTATGTGCTCTTTCTGTACCACCTTTGGAGTAACGCCGCTCGGGGGAAGTCGAGATCTGGACCATTGAAAATATTGGAGGTTTCATCTCGTGTTTTTTCGTGTTTATTCGCTTCATTTGGAGAAGAGGAACTCTGTCAACCAAGCAAACACACACAAAGCGTACTGCTCCCATTCTACCACCTTTTTGTACCGCTCGCGACTAGTGGAGTTACTTGGTGGTGGTCTGCTCCACAGACTCCACACATTCTCACCATAAGGGGGGATGCTTATGCAGATAAAGCGGTGCCTAGCGGTGGGATGATGGTGTGCCCGTGCCTCTTTCACGATTCCACACACAAGCAGAGATTCGTGTCCCCAAGCGTACCCGCTATCAACGGTTGTGATCGTTCGAGCGTAGCAGCAGCAGTGCCAAACGAGCAGAAAGTACACAGTGTTTCAGTGCAAGATAAATGTCTATGAATATACATTAATTGTTTCAATAAAACAATTTAAATTTTCCTTCCCTCTCTCTCTCCCTGCATACCTCCCGCTCTCTTCTCTCCGTGGAATATTCGAATACGTGGAAGATGAGTACGATGAGGAGGCGTTTCTGCATCACAAATCGGCAAACGATGCCGGCGTCGTGAGCGCTTGCATCATGGGTTATGCATGTGAGCCGGTGACATGATGCTCGATCTTGGAGGTCGCAAAGCGTTTGGAGAGATGTTTATTTCGATCTAGCTACTTTGGTGCATAATTTGACACATCACAGGAGTAGCTTTGTAGAAATGAACAGTTTGTCAGTTAAGTCGGAATTGGTAATTTTTTTGGAGATTTGTAACAAGAAATATGTGTTTGAATTGCAGCACTTAACGAATTGAACATTTTATGTGAATTATTTATAAAAAAAATTATCAGCAGAAACTTTGTAACAAGCTCATAGTAGTGTGCCAGTGTAGAATAATTCCACAGGCCTCGGAACACCAGATTTCGCCGAAATGGCAAGCAAAGAGATCAATGTCCTCCACCATCTTCACCAGGGGCTAGGGCAAACAAACACGATCGTAGATCAAGAACGAACGGAGGCGAAGCGAAACACTGTCGGCACCATTCGAAACCGGCTTGGCGACAGATCGATCGAGCATCGGTAATCGGTCCCGGACGCAAGAAATTCATCTACGAATATTAACCATACATCATTCCGCCCTTCCATACCCGGTCAGTTCTTCGCAACGCTCCCGATGCCACTATCCATAGTATAACACATAGTATGGTGTGGTGTGTTGTCGTACATCAACATTCGCGGCGGTTGACCTTCTCCGGTTGCCAGACTCTCGCGGGAACGCTTTTCCCAGCAGTACTAAACGTTGGACGCAGTGTTGTTGTGACGCTTGGGCTCTGTTAACATCGAATGTTTTACATCTTCTTATCGGTGCGCGCAGATCTTGCCGATCTGTGCCGCCAAACTGATGGTGGGACACACGCTAGCGGTGCGCTGGCGACGACCGGCGATAGAAGCGTACGCGGAAAGCTCACCGGTGTCATTATCGTTCTATCACGTCCTCTCGCTTTGGTTTTGGCGCGCCGATGTAGCTAATGTTCCCATTTATGTGCGCGAAGCGTGTTGCGAAGTGAACGAGACCGAGGCGAGGAAGAATTGCCCTTGGAGTTCGCAGGACTTTGGGACAGGTCCTAGACCGATGTGTAGCGCAATCACCCTCACAATCAAGGGACCAGCGTGCAAAGGCCAGGAATCTTTTACATCTGACAAGAGGTGGCAAGACGAAGAAGTGTATGAATGGTTCAAGGAAAGACGAGCTGTTTTTTCTGTGGTAGATAAAAACAAAACCAAGCAAGGAGAGCAAGCAATGCAAGAGAATTCACAAAAAAAAGTACAGCGATCCCTTAATTTGCCTCATTGATCGGGAAGAGACATGTTGCACAAGCACAAAACGCACATTGCAAGCATCAGTAGCGTTGCATTTTTTCAAGTTTACTGTGTGTGTTTGTCTGCTGCAGATTTCTTCTTGTCCGTTAAAATATTCGCAAAAAATACCACAGCCTGGAAGAGAGGAGGTTATGGTTTTAAATTGTACAACACAACACACGGCCGGATGATTCAGATGTCGCTTGGAGATAATTTAGACGTTTTGCGTGTTGTGTGCTGTGACTTGATAGTGTAATGTACCTTGGGTCTGAGTGTGTGCGTTTGTAGAGATGACCAAGATGGGTCGGATGGAATGCATTTTAATGAAATTGGCTCGAATCAGAAGCCTTGATGGCTGATGGCTGGTCGGGTCAAGTGCAAGCGATACACACAATCCGTACCCGAAACCTTCTTCAACAAGGTTCGATGAATGTTTGCAATAAATTATACAGTGAAGATTCCTGAATCTCATCCACCCGATTCCTGGATGCGCTGGAGAGTGCAATGGACGGGTAGAATTCGCGTCAATTAAAATTATTAACAAGCGAAACGAATCCCCCGGAGCAGAAGCGAAAGTGTCCTGCGTTTGGAAATGAATATTTACAAAGCTCTCCAGGTTCCGTAGCGTCAATCGCCATTTTGCCACTCTCGGATGCGATTTTTATTAAATAATGCATTTTGTAAAATAATATGCAACCGAACAAGTTTGCAGGTGGTGATTCACACTCGATTAATATTTACCGAAGCCGAAGAAGGAACACATTTTTCGATTTGTTTCACACTGAGGCGATCCATTTTTCTTCGACGTCCATAAGACAGCGGCAAACCATCAGAGCTCGCCTATCTCCAATCCGTCTATTTCATATTTGCAGCTTAAGAAAACAATCCCTTCTGACAGATTCTATTTGTGTACGCTTCCTGCTACCAATATCTCCTCTAGTGGGGCGAAGGGACAAAAGTACAAAGCTAGCAAATTCAACCCTTTTGATGGTTATGGAGCAAAAAAAAAAAAAGGAAAACAAAGTCTCAACTCTCAAAACGACACTCGATGCCCTAGTAACAGGGCGATTTGTGGTGGTCGATATTTCCATTTCGGTAAGGAATATTTCATTTTGACATTTAATTTTTCAAACCTCTCTCTGAAAATGAAAAAAAAAATCCAGAAAAACCCGTGTTCAATTCGGAAGTCGTTCCGCACTAAAAGAGCATGCTCTTTGGATGCTTTCCTTCCTTCCCGGCAATGGATGTGCGTTTTGCTTAGAGCCCCTGTCGATGTCGTGTCGTTGTAAGTCGACGATGGGTTTAGCCATTTGGTCTGCCTGTTACCCCCGTCAAGACATCGTGTGGACTCGCGTGGGCTTTCATCGTTTCTGATCCATGGTCAGGTTGCATGAGAGCGAACCGTCTGTAGCCTGCATGCTACCATAGACTGGGCCAGAGAGTTCCGATGAGGAAAAAGCGGGCAAATAAATCGCTGACGATCACTCACAGCCGAGCAAAATCTCTATCCCTCGGTACTCCAGAAATCGATGCAACCACCTCCTTTCCCTGCCCACCACCCTCATTGGAGTGTGTGCGATGGTGTGAGCATGATAAAAAATGATATGTATAAATTGTTCAACATTACGGTTTATCGTACTCGCATGATCTATGGGGGTACGATTTATAGAAGCGGAAAACGCACACCCGGATCTAGGGCTGCGACTTTTCAGCGGCCACAACCGAGGGTGAGCTGTGGAAAATTGACCAAGAGAAAGGGGAGCGAGATGGGGCAGAAAATTATGCACAACGGTAGCGCTTGATGCAACCGTAGGCCGTTGAGCGGATGGCGCGCGATGCGACTTCCGTGGGGAAATAAAGAGCTTCAATGTTTTATTTATTATTTGTGCATCCCGTGTGTGTGTGTATGGGGTGGGTTGGTACTTTTCTGCAGACCTGGTAGGAATTCCTACGGTTGCGATTTGGGATATCGTGTAGGTGCGAGTGCGGGAGTTCAAGCGGAGCAAAGTACTTTTCCCCCAACGGGTGTAACGAAAACTTTGCCGAAGGGTTAATGTTGAGCATGGCTGAAACGAGTTAGACTAGCTTAGTTAATTAATATGATGCGTTGTTTAAAAGGGGCAAGAACAATCTTCTGCGAGCCTTGTCAGGCATAGAAAGTGTACAAGCACTTTAAATTTAATTATTTCAGTAGAAATCATTTTCCGTATCGAATGTCTTTCCTCTAGTGGGATCGAACATGACTTCTGACCGGGCTCTCCCTACGAGGTTAGAGCAGATTGGTGTCGGAGCTCTCGGCCAGTCAATTGCGGCCCGCACGTCAAGTAGAAGCTACACTGCATAAACAACACGATTTTCCGACGGAAGCATTGGATCGATTTGCAGAGCTACAAACAGCAACAAACAGGGCCTGGTTTGAACAAGGAACATGATTCCATAGACTCATGGTGCCCACAGTAGTTCCACCATAGGTGGAATGTGGATGAGTTTGTCGGTCGATGGGAACTCGCGTTAGTTGAATTGGAATGTTGGAAGAAAAAAGGAAAATGTAACCAAACATACTTCTGCCACCTACTTGAGCTACCGAACGGTAAGCAACACCGACTCAGCGGCCCACACTTTTCTTTGCAATTTAGTAGAGACCTAGGCTGATGCTTGGAATATGAGCAAAATACGATGGAAGGAGAAGGTCTCTCGATCGACGATCATAAGTGCACAACATTGCTCGATAGCGGTGGTGTTTTTGCTTTCTTCCTCTGTTGCCAACAAAACTCTGTTTCTGGGTAGCCTTTTTAGAGCTTTATTTTTATTTTAAGACACAGGAGGTTGCTTAGCTGTTAGTATTGAGAAGGTCTTGAAAGCTGTGGCATAGCGAGGTGCAGGTCAAGCAGAGCAAAGTCTGTTTCAAGAGGGTGACATGTCAGTTTTCGTGGTGTAGTATACCCATTCCATGACTTTCAGGTCTACCGAGTTACGTAAGCCACAAGACACATCAACCTGATTCTGGAGGAGAATGGTGAGCACAGGGGCTAATAAATGGCGAACTTTACGAGTTTGTGCACGCGATTGGGGCTTGTTGATTTCAACTTCACAGTCCCACTCCTGAACCGTCCAAGTGCATTCAAGAGAAAGAGTATGTGATTGAGTACCTTAGGTGACCTTTGGGGAGGTTTGAAACTGCAACTTGACAACATCACGACACTGTTTGTTTTGAGGTCCTCCGCCGTTGTTCATACCAACATGTGACAAAGTACGGCACTAGTACGTAGAAGGACCGTTTTGTTATTGCTATATTGCTAAGTGCTGTGGAATTTCAACAATTGACACGCCGGTACTCCATAATTTAGTGCTCGAAAGGTATTGTAAAGCTGTCCCTAAAATGGCCAAACCTTGTTGGAGCAAAAAAAAGAGTATCACATGAGCACCAAACACCGCACAACCCGAAGATTGAAGGATAAGGTCATTCATATAGCTCCGACTACCGAGGAGGTGGAGACTCCTCCTACCGATTAGATCGAGCCAGGCAAGATCTCGCCTGCCTTGAAAGTGAAACCCGGCAATTCGAAGCGAATCAAAACCATCATTTATTATTTCGGGGGCAATTTTTTCCCAACTCTTTTTTTCTCTCTCCCGTGAAACCATTATTACAATTATTTTCACTACAATAGCAGCCGCCACGTTGCAGTGCGATCGCGAATAAAAAAGGAGCTTGAAATGGAGGGCACCTCATCATCGCTTCTCAAGGGCTGTTTTCCTCTTCGTCTTGGACAGGCTCTCTTTGAGGTTGTATCAAATTACAGCAGGCATTTTTCTACCAGCATGGGGAGGCACGGAACCAACCATAAATAGATCGTTGGTTTGTTGAAAAGCAAAAAATGCCACGCACCGCAACCACACAAACGTCTAATGATGTGTGTATGTGTGGTGAATTGAAGTGCTGGCATTCCTGACGGCCGCATGCAATGCAGTTGGGTCTGTTCCATCGCTTATTCTAATTCTTACTAGACCACTATTATTTTGTCCCCCATTTTATGATCAACCGTGGCCAAAATGGCGACGATTCGGAACAAAAACTAGCACATCATACAATTACCTACCGCCATATTTACGCAGCCTAGCGCGGATAACTTGGCTGTCGTTTATGTGGTCTCTTGCTGCGTGTGGAACACCGATGATTAGTTCCGTGGTGTGAATTATGTTCTATTCAAGTGAGTAGGATCAAATTGAAGGTTTTGGGAGGAGCTGTGATTGCAGCTGCACATGATGGCGGGAATTAAAAACCACGGGGAAGCATTAATTTGTACATTCATTGACCTTAATATGGTGATTTTTAGGGGATAGTATAAAGAGAGAAAAACGGGACCGAATCGAGATAGGAGGACACCATTTGCTTGATTCTAATTTCAAACCGATATGTAATAGAGAGAACTTCAAGATAACAACCACGATAGGCATCGGTGCAGAACATAAAATATGTTTTGATTACCTTCTCCCATTCATCCGATCGTATCAGTGAGAGGCTTTCGAGATGCCCCATATTCTAAGCACCACCGTAAGTGCCCTGAATCATCACTGTTACCATCATCAAAAAAACGACTACGTGTGCTATACCGCACAAACGGTTAAAGCTGTCAACACGCGCGACAACTTCACTTTTGCGACCCCTTTTTTTCCATGCTTGAGATATCGAACTTGCAACCACCTCCCTAATCCATAGTTCAGTTTGTTGTCCTTTAGAATCGGGTTTTCCGATTCCGAAACCATTCCCATACCACTCCCGATAGGTGTCCTGGTGAGTGCGCCATTCTGTTTTGAAATGGGAAATGCAAAAAAATAAAAACGGGAACTCTCATAACAACAGCCGTTGGCAAAATTTGCGGTAAAGAACCACAGAAGGACAACATTCTTTGCTTCGCAACCATAATCGTTCGCAGTTGCGGCAGTTTTTTGTTGTTGTTTGCCCCTCTTTTCATTTGCTGTGTTGAGTTCGCAGTGGTAAAGCACGCCATTTGCGGAAACGATCGGCCATTCCGTGGTTCCGTGATGCGTCAAAGCAAGAGCGGGGAAATGGGAAGTGGTTAGCGACAACTCGCGTCCCCAAAACGGCAGCAGTATGCGCATTTAGCCAGCTGCGGCCCATTTTTATGTTTCTGAATCCTTTTGTGCCTGTACGCCCTAGAGTTGTGTGTCTAGGGAAGACACATTGAATTGAATTTTTGATTTGAATAGAGACTTTAAAAGAATAGAGTTTTCGAATCAATTTGAAGTAATGATATTTTAGAATAAATACCGATTTAAATAACAAATGAAAAATTTCTATCCACCATAACTGAACTCATTTCATTGAAATCAGATCCCCTTTATAAACAAAAGCACCACTTGTCAGCACCAATGTCAACCGACCGGAAAAACAAGAGAAAATCAAAGTCGAGACAGTTATGGAAGAAACCAAAAAACCCAAGCAAATTTATTATTTTATTATGGGTTTTAACATTCTCTATTGAAACGGACGCTCTTGCCATCCGGGTTTCCCTTGAGTCTCCTTAGATCTCCAGATCTGCGCGTGTTTGATGTCGCTTTGTCCCTGTGTTCCTTGCATGCTAAAAAAAAGGATGTTCTCCCATTTCTCATTGTCGGATCACTTTTCCCTAGCTTGTGGTCGTCGTCGTCGTATAAAATTCCGAAGAACCTTCAAGGGATGAATGGCTTGGTGCCATTTTTTTACCACTCCCGAGGACTTTGGAACAAGAAAAGAATTTAATATGACGATGACAATAATAATGCGCTCGCGGGCAGGGTTCAGCCGCGTGTGAAAGCGAACCCAAAGTATGTTGACAATTATGCGATCTCGGGTGGATTTGTGATTATTGTTCGCTTCCTTGTCAGAACATGATGGGTTCTTTGCCGGGAGGAGCATTTTTTCAATTCATCTTTACTACAGCTGTCTTGAAGCTAACAAAAACTCAATCATTGAAAAAATGCTACCATAATAACTGTTCACGGGTTCTGGCAATGGGCGGAGAACGATTTAGCGGTTTTTTGAGTTATTCCTTGCCTGCCTTTGATTGTCTGAAGGCATGAACGAACACGAAATATCGAAATGGGAGGGAGGTTCAACGTCTCCGCAAGATCAAGATCTTCTAATCCGGAGCGAGAGTTGACAAAACATAACTGATCTTAAGCAAGCAGTATCCGGAAACGGGACCTCGGAACCATCCCCTGCTGGGTGAGATTCGGAGAAACAAGCCATTCACATCGGATCGCTCTCACGTTACGTTGGCGCTTATCGAACGCTACCGATCATTAGCTCGCGGTTGATCCTCACCCCAAGCGAAGAAGCAAGATGAAACACCACTTTTCCTCCAAAACAATAAAGAACTACGCGTGTTATTCTTTATGCATACATTTCGTTTTTTGTTCCCCGATCATCCACCCCCTCCCTTTTGTTGCGATCCCGAAAATAGAGAAATAATTTATCGCTTACGAGGAACAAGCACAAGAGGATGCGGCGCAAGCAGCTATTTCGGGCGACCGTAGAGCCCCGGGAGCGTGATCTTTGTGATCGTAAAGTGAAAAAATGTGTCTATTGCTACTCCCGAAAACTCACGAACCAGATCAGCAGCAGGAGTAGAGGCAGAAGCATAAAGACAAACCGGATCGTTGGCCACAACCACAGTACGACCCCGCTGCGGGATGTATCCTTATCAGTAATCATCATCCTTTTGCTCCGGAGGTGAAGTTCATGTCAGCGTGGAGAAAGCAGGTGAGGGATTAACCGAGATTTGAGACTTGAGGTTACTTGGAAGTGAGCAATAAAGCATTCAACAAGACCGTAGAAGCTTGAAGCTCATAAGCAGCATCCCCCCGTTCTTTCTTTCTTTCGTTTACAAATATTTCGAGTAACGAACATCTCGAGGGTCTTAAACGCGGTGACAAATCCTGCAGAAGCAAAAGCAACGGCGCTTGGGCTGCATGTGGTGTGTCATGTTTATAGCGATCCAAACTGGAAGGAAACCTGCCAACCTGGTTTCGATTTTCTCGATTCTCGCTTGAGGACATGTTTCGTTTTTTTTCGGTTGGAAAATAATAATGACCCAACAATAGGGTTTTTTTTTTCTTCTGGAGACATTTTTGAACCTCTTTTACTGGGTTTTAAAGTGTTTTCTTCCACTTAAGGATCGTATAGACTCAAAAGGACGACGAATTAAGGGAAGTAGCCAGAACAAGAATACGCATCTGGTCTCTTTTGTGTTCTGCATAGACACACAGATACACCATGTTCCCGATTACATTTGTCAACGTAGATTTTATGAAATTGATATCCTTCATCCTCATTCTCGACTACGGTGGTAAAGTGTGGCGGAAGATAGCGCTCAAGAACTCCTGCAGGCCATTTGCAAATGGAAGAAGGCGATTCATTTGCCTGTGCAGGTAGCGCGCGCGCTGTGTGTGAGTGTTTATGGTTGTCAACCAAAGGGCAGGAACTTTGCACTACCACACCAAGGCTCAGCATCCGAAGAACCAACGCGTTCGTCTAGGCTTGGTTTGTTGTGATTTCGCAACTTCAGAGTCGTAAGAACTATTCTGTGCTCTATTTTTTCCGCCGATTCCCGATCGATTGCACCCCAAAAAAGGTGCTGGCGATGAAGCGGGAATGCGAATCGTCGTCGTCGTTGCTATTATGCGGTTCCCGGTGCTTAGACAAGAGAGCAGCATTCCGTCCACCGCTTGGTTTGGGTATTTTTCGCTTTTTTATTGTTCCTGTAGCTGTTTTCTTTCCTTCTCCTTCTGTTATGTTTTGTCAAACCTAAAGAGGTATTATGTTCCACATTGCGGTAGATGGTTTTGCTTAGATAAACGATCTTGTTGTATGGTTTGGGTTGTGTGTGTTTTTTGTCTTTTCCCTCGATTATGTGGTTCGGATCGGTGCAGAAGGCTGAAATAGGAGGACGAGCGACATTTTTTTTAATACCACTCTACAAACCAGCAGCTGTCTTCGAGGAGTTTGATCAAAGATAGTGTGTGTGTGTGTACAGGAGGGTGAATTTTACGTTTGTTTGTCGTTTTGCCTATGTTACCTCTATTTTGCAAAGACTGTTTTAGTTCCTTGGGGATGGTGCGCGCGATGGTATTTTAGTGTTGGAAAAATTATTTGCATCAGTGAACAAAATGGTAGCCCTTTCCCTCTATTTCTTATTGCGATTCCCGAATGCTGATGCGGAGCGATTTGAATGGGTCGATAGTGATCGCAAATGTTTTGTAGGATTTGCCCGTGATTAAGTGTGGTGGTTGGTAGCGAGAATAAGCAGCCACGCAGTAAAGATTTGTTGGAATAAAAACCATTTCGAACACATTCCTATTCTCTTTCCGTGATGCAACTCTTCCAGAACGATTAATCAGCATCATTAGCATTTTGATATTCTACTTATTTAACCACACACGTACAACAGCAACCCAAATACCGAACAGCAAGTTCAATTATCATCCCGATTGATTCCTTGAATCGTTCGAATACGCCTTCGAGCAGGTAAATGATTACATTATTTTTAAAACGGTGCACTCTCGACACATTCGTTTTGAAGGAGGATTCTTCTCCGTCGGTAAATCACACCGCTTTGGTCGTGAAAAGGAGGCAGCCCCCTAATCGCTGTAGCACCACTTTGCATGCCCGGCACGTGGACAAAAATCGAGTAAATATTGGAATTTATTGCGTGTGTTTTCGAATTTCGATACTTGCCGCAGCAGACGCGAAACGCAACGGCATATCTGCTGAAGTTAATTGTTAATTTATTATGCTAGACACAGCGACAAGAAGTTCAGCCGCAGGTCGGCGATCAGTTCAAGGCAAGAAAATAGAATATATGTGTACAATATTGCGTGTAGTCATAATTCTTACACCGGGCCGGTGCTGACGCGTGTTGCGCCTTGCATATCGATTAGCGAAACGTGGGAAGCTAGCGAGACCTTTGGAGGGGTTTTCCCGTTCAACTGTGTCCAGTTAGATGACTTTACACATGCGTGTGAGCTGGTTAGTAAGCGTTATAGGAGAGAGAGTAGAAAAAAAAAAACACGCACACATAGTATCATGTTAATTCCTTTTTCTCGTTCTTCTGTTTCGTCAAACGGACGGTACAATTGCAGTGAGATCACTATCGTGCTTCTCATCATCACCATCGCCGTGTTTTCATCGGTACCACAGACACACATCCGGCAAATTCCACCAAAATCATCTGTCAGCCGGTGAGAAGACTCATTAATCAATAATCATTTAATAATACAAACATCACCTCCGGGGGCCTCGCCGGGTCGAGAGTAAGCGATCCGGCAATCGTACCCGCACAGTCAACCTGAGGTCATTTTATGCTTAACAAGCTCTATTTGGCTCCTATTGGCGTGTGAGGAATAGGGAGACGAAAAGCGAGAAAAGTTTAAGCGCCCGGGTGATGTTGGGGGTCATCATAACATCTTACCCTGCGCAGACGGCGCGCGCGTTCGTTCAGCCGTTCCGATACAATGTTATGCAAATAATTGAATACGATCTCTCGTTCTCTCCGGACGAATGGAAACGAATAGATCACTCGAGATGGTTTCTATACGACTGGGTGCCTGGACGTGCAGGATACAGGAGTGGCTTTTGTGGAGTGGGGTTGAGAGACGATTTCTGGCGTGGGATTGATCCGAGACATGTACAGTGCGGCACAAAATAAGAGATGTTTTTGGTTAGCAGAGTTCTTACATGTGTCAATGTTTTTGAGGATTTGATGATCTTCAGGACTCTAGATGAAATTTAAACTAAGGACGAACTTGGCGGCGACTCACTCGATGAACCACAACTTCATTTTGAGTATCTACATCCGGGAATGAGACACTGTTTAATTTGCAAAGATTTCAGCGAAACGTGTACATCTGTCTGTAGTACATGATGTTCCACTGCCCTTGCCATCTGGACTTTATCGGGTACAATTTACACCTCATCCGGTACACCATTTCACGACCGCAATAATCTCTGAATGGATCTTTGCCACACGCTTTTCAACCTCAAGTTCCTCTCTGATGTGTATTTGATGGCTTTAAAAAAACGGATGAGAGAAAAAAAAACGTATCCAGTCTCGAGGAACCGGAATGGAGGACATCAGTGGAGCGCGGATGCTTGAGGTACATGATTAATTACCTGTGCGGATTCTCTCTCAATCCGGCACACACCCTTTCCGTGCCTTCCGTGTGCACTTGTACGTGTGCCGATAAAAGGCCGGCGAATTAATGAATTTATTTAAATAGGATTTCGATGTTTAATTGTGGAATAATGATGGAAAGCGTGAGATATGCTTGTGAAACCGATTGCCCGATTTGCCGTTGGTCAACATAATTCCGCCTCAACCGCGTAGACTGCACTGTGTATCCTTTTGGGGGTCTTGTTTCTCTTTTTACTGGGGAAACCTGGCGTTGACGCGCAACGATGATGCTGACGTTGATGAGCCATACATCGGGTAAGGAAGCTGTACACGAGCGACTGCGGCAAACCGCACGTTGCTGCTTCATGGTTTCGGTGATGGATTGGTTTTGTACGATGATGTGTGTGGTGGTATCCAGAAGAAGTTGTTGTTGTTGTTGCTAATTTGAAAACGATTTAAAATCCGTTTAATCGCACGAAATTAAGCGCCCACCGGTGCAGGGTTGTTTTATTTTTTCGCAGCTCGCTTCACTTGCTCCGCGCACTGGCACGGTCCAGGAGAGCATCGCAAAAAGCAATCAAAGCTTCACGATGACTTCTTGTTTAACGAATGGCCAGGCCGCGGTCGGGGGTGCTTCATCATTAATCTTTGGTTTTGTCTGGGGCTCTTTTTTTTTTCGTTCCCCACGCTAAGACCACCAGCACACCACGCACGAAACATTATCTCGAGCGAGTACGCGTGGAGTTAATGAAAATGGATCAAATTATAACATTGTTTATTTGGCTGCAGTTTCCTCGCAGCGGCTGCCAGGGAATGCACCACCGCCGCCGCCGTCGTGATGCGGCACATTTGTGCGGTACACAATCCTGTTGTGATTTCGCGAAAAGCAATCAATCTGCACTCCTCTCTGGTTGTGCTGCGTGGATGAATGGTTGCACGAGATGCAATTTGGAGGTTCAATGCTTCAAAACTCAACCCCTTTGGAGAAGTGTTTGTTTGTGAGGTATAAAAAGCTATTTATTTCTCTTTTGATACGAAAGACGACCGGTGGCAAGATTGATTTTGATCGGTGAATTCGTGTTGATTATTCAATAGAAATGCAGGTCTTTAGTATGTATTTCAGTCGTTTGAATTCGTGTTGATTATCATCGAAATGTTTTTGGTGGTAACATATTATATCCTTATTCGTCTTTTCCTTATCTTCACTTTACAAACATGTCCCAATACATCATTTCCAAGCACATCTGGTTGCTTAGAGGTCTGTGAGCTCGTGTGTTTAAAAACAGAATATTATTTTATTTCTTATCGTAGCAATAACATCATCGGAATCGGAAATCGAGTAACATGATACTTTATAGTACAATATCGCAGCCCAAGCGCCATCCATAGGGCGGTTGGGAGACGAAGAAGCACGAGGGATAGAAATTTATAGTCAACACAACACATTCCTCCATTTGCACTCCAGATAGCCCCGGAAAAAAAGAAACTACCGGGAATAGGGGATGTTCTAGACGGCCAACAAAATGAAACGATCGCAAAAATGGACACATTGTAGACATTGCCGGAGCAATAAAAAAATTCTGGAGCACCACATAGCGATAGCTTATCCATGTCTTATCCACAGAGACGGGCAGAAATGGCCATAAAAAGCAAATGGTGCAACAGCACCGGAGATTCCACCGACCCCAAAAAGGTCCGAAAAGCCGGCGTAAGCGATGCTCCAAATTGTGAAAGTGTTTCGTGTGGACATGCCGCACGCCGGGTTCCATCTTATCTTCCGGTGTGATATAAAGTGAAAGAGAGCAAGGGTCATTTAAGGAGGGCGATGGCGA
Source organism: Anopheles maculipalpis (assembly GCF_943734695.1). Classification (NCBI taxonomy): domain Eukaryota; kingdom Metazoa; phylum Arthropoda; class Insecta; order Diptera; family Culicidae; genus Anopheles; species Anopheles maculipalpis. The sequence goes on along the minus strand of NC_064871.1, from coordinate 97,316,911 downwards.
TGGTCATCAAAAAACCAGGACACTGAACGTCGTGACAATTTTGTCGTCCGAGCTTGATACCCGTGCGCGGATGGTCGATTAGAAGTACAGAAGAATGTCTGTGGACTATCGACGGGGCCATAAATTTATGTACCTATTGGTGATAGTGTTAATGCGGGTGTGCTCGTGAGTGAGTGTGTGTTATTAAGTTTGGGACATTCTATGGGCTTAAACCCTACCGAAGAAGAAATGAACCGGGTTGACTTGTATCAGAAGGTTAAGTTTTGTGTACTTCCTGCATTTCCTTGTTGTCTCTTCGCTATCAGCCGGTTAAGATTTGGTGTTAGGAAGCGAGAGGAAAAAGGAAGTTGACTAAGAAAATGGTAGAACACCTTCATCGGAACACTGGCCAGTAGGTTATCAACACCTTATGAAGCAAACGGCTAGAAGACACATAAAACTAGACGCCACTCTCGCAGCTCGTCGTTTCACTTTGAGTGGGAGAGCTGGGAAATTGAGTTGTCACCAGACACGTCCACTTATGGGTGTACTTAATCTTCCCCTTTTCCCGTGCGCCCAATAACTGTCGTCCCTCTTCCGATGGAATATTGAAAGAAATCAATCCCCAGTGCATCGTAGCGAGTCAAACAGCAGATTGTCTCATTTACCGCCGTTCATCAAGGTGGTGGGGATTGAGTCTTTTATCGTCCACCGGGCGAAGAGAGTTGATGTCTTCTTTGCCAGTGGGATCCTGAGGACCTCTTTCTACCCCTTTCTTACAGGATTTAGATAAAACAAATTTCTAACCATCAAATGCGGCTTTTGCTGGCCATTGGAGACACACATTCTTCCCGAAGTTTTTACAAACGGCGACGGTGCGCCTAGGGTGCGCGTTCGTTCAGGTCGGCAGACGATTGTCGTGCGATTTAGACATTCTTTCGTGACGGCGGTTCCAGGTGCTAGAATAAATGGCCATCATTCGCCCATCGCTCCACGTCCCGTTTTGGGAACGGGTGGAGAGACGCGTCTGATGGAGATAAATAAATTTCGAATTTACAAAACCTTCAGCGCACGTCGTATCGAATTCCAAAAGTTTGATCAATGTATTGCCATTTGAACGGTATGCGCTTGTGCTGGGTTGTTGTGGGTAGAAATTATGTTCGATAAGCAGGATTGGAGAGACCCATTCTATGGATTATGATTTTCTATTTTTTTCACCATTGACCGGCGAAATCAAACAAATCAATTGAGAAAAGGCGTGCGTCGTGCCTTGGGAACACACCAAGCTTTTGGGAGGGTGCGTTTCAGTTAATAAAGTCATAAAGTAAGGCGTTCGGCTAGTGCATCTGTGATTATGATGGTGCATTCGAAATGAATTTAAAGAAATAAATAAAAGTAGAGAGTGACCCACATTTTGTTTTCAAACAGATAGTACATTCTAACGGTTCGTCCCGATCGATGAACCATTATTGATTAGGGTTCTTAATGCGTTTTAATAGAAAATTTAAGCAACTTGAAATCTGGAAACATCGTCTCAGCTGAGTGAATCCAGGCTTTATTAGTGATGAATACTTAGTCTTTAAGTCTTTCTACAGTGATACGGAGCTACTTTAAATGGAAAGTCATTGTTCCAATAACAAAATAGCAAGGTTAAGCTGAGTTTCCACTGCTTGATAACCCTTTTTTACATAATTATCACACGCTAACGATTCTTAAGGTAGGTACAATATACAATTAGGTGTCAAAAATGAATGCTATGGGCGCAGGTGCTTCCAAGGTCTACAAAACCCTAGCCCCTAGACCCTGGACGTCATCTGAGAAACTGTATCGCGCCGGTGTGTGAAAATCATGGCAAGCTGTGCTTTCGCATCTTCGCACACCGATCACCAATCTTCTTATCGCGGAAAAGTGATCTAGCGAAGCGCGTCGTGAGTTGGCAAAAGCTGCCCAACCAATCCTCCGATCCGATCTTCTGGTATCTGCAAGCGTCCGCCCTTCGGCACAACTTAGCACCTCGCGTTAATTACGTGCGCAAGATCTTCTCTAGGCGAGGAAGTTTCCTGGGTGTGCGAGGGAAGAATGATGTTTGAAGATGACTAACGGCCTCCCCTTTTTCGCTGTCCGAGCTGACAGTCGGTCGGTGTGGTGCAGCGATGGTGCAACGTTGTAATTACATTTTAAAAATGATAATGAGAAGCGGACAGTGAGAGCAGAAACGTGGCAGTGACCTTCGCAAGGGCTGCATGATGTTGTGCGGGCTTCGCCACCTGAACACAGCAACCAGCATCCAAGCCAATCCATCCAGCTGAGATCTGAGTCTTGACCGTGGTGGACTGGACATTGGAATGGATCGCCACACGGACAACACGGAACGGAACTTAACACGCATGTGTGAAGTTGAAAAATAGTCATCATTATCGCACAACACACATCTTTCTGCGAAATCAAACAAACTTTCAACGACCGGCCGAGAGAGAGAGAGCAGGAAGCGGGCAAGGAAAGACGAATTTTTAATTACTCAACTCAACTTTGCACTGTGACATTGTGTGTGCGGCGATTGGAAAAATCTTGCAATGTGCAGGTTTTCCTGTACACCGGTGTGCGTACAACAACAACTACGGTCGAGGGATGTTCTGGGTGCAAAAAGAAGTGTATGAATTGAAATATTCTGCCTGGTTCGTAAGCTTATTCTTGTTTGTTCTTTCTGTTAGCAATGTTTTCACTGGAGCCGACCTCGAACTACTGTTCCTGATGCTGCGGCTGCCACTGTGTGAGAGTCGGCAGAAAGACGGGGAAGGTTTTTGGGCTCTGTTTGCTTATCGAAGATGAAGGTAATTACAAGCGTTTTAGTGCTTCCTTCGAAGGCTACCACCAAATCGATCGCACCGAACATCCAACGAACGCAGAGCGCAGGGAATGGCGCAACTCGTTGCGAAAGATTTGCGATAAGCCCCCCTCTCTCTCATTCTCTCTTATGCAGGAACGTTTTTCCATTCTTGCAGAGTTTTTGCTGTTCTCACAAAAGTCCAAAGCACTGGTTGAAACACGAAAATAACCTCCAAAAACCATCAAAGAACACCTTACCGGGGGTTTGAGCAAAAAAAAAAAAACAGAAGTAAACAAGAGAAGTCGTCATCCACTCTGAATCCGTTTTCGTTGTGTCTCCGCTTTTTTGGTCGAAGAACATCGCTTTCGGGGTCCGTTTTTCTCAACCTTTCACCGTGCGTCGAACAATTCTTAATTACCAATTAAATTAATATTTTATATCCTTGTACACTTCTTCCCCGTTTTACTGTTGGAACATCCTAACCTTCCCCACAAGCTACCACAAAAAGGGGAAACATTCTTCGTGGTGAAAAATGAGTGAATGTGTTCAGCGTTATGGTGCTGCTGCTGCTGCTGCAAAAAAAAAAGTGGACAGCTTTTGGTAGCGCTTGTTGGATGGAGTGCTCACAAAGATGTATGTTTTTGAGGATGGAATTGGGATATTGGAAAGAGCACACCGTTAGAGTACGATTTGGGGCGTCACACACATCCTTGCTACTGTAGCCAAGCTGTTGCTTCACCAGCAAAGGCACCGGGAGTGGAGCGCAGAAGAACCGAAGCAACACAGCAAATAAAACGAAACAAGCTGTAAGTAAATGCTAACCAACCGTAGGATTATGTGATGACCAAACATAGAAGCGACTAGCTTCCAGCGAGCAATGCAACTTTCGTTTCCGAAGACACATCATTGCAAACGGCGATATAATGGTACCGGAGTCTGGGAGCCATTATAGCAGCAAAACAAAAAAAAGGACTATGTTGACAGGAGCGGTGCTGGCTATCATCAAACTACAATCGAATATCGGAACCACACAGTTTTGTTTTGCTTTTGTTTGTGGCGTTTCGCATCGATTGGAGCTTATGTTTGTGTCAGCATAAAGTTGTGACAACATTGTCTCTATCTGTTTGTGAATCTGTCGTCTGTCGAATGTACACACAGTCTTATGGGAGTGAGTATGCTTACAACACGCCATCTATTTCTTCGCTCGTTTAAGAGAATGAACCCCACACCAAGGAGGTAGATTTCTTTTCAATGCTTCCTTCTAGCAGAGGAATCGATATCCTTTTGATTTTTTGAGGTTTCTAAGTTTTCGACTACTGGGAGATACTAATTCTCTAGCCTTCTTCGACCGAAGCAGCAACAATAAAAACCTCTGTCTTAGGCTCTGGTTATTTGGGTGGCTCAATCAAGCGAGTCCTTTCTGTTTATCTTTTCCCACTGCCAGACAGCACAGAACCACAATTGGATCAATCGATGGGGGAGCGCAATCTCACAAAGTTGACCATAGATTCTTTTGAGCGAGTGTTTGTTTTTGGATGGCATTGTTTGTTGAGCAAGTTTCCTGTGTGCATCAAACGCATGGGGAATACCGATTTGGTAGATGGCCCTGAGGACAATGACGAAGAAGAATACCAAACGATGCTACAAAACTTGCCTTGCCTTGTTGTGCAAATGGACGATATTGTCCACTGTTTACTAACACGTAGAAGACAATATGAACATGTTCCTAATCATTATCAGACTCAATGCTAGGTATTGAATTGATTTTTGGGATATTAAAAGAATGTAACTGTTGCGGAGAATCAGTTAGAAGTGAGTGAATATTTTTTCCCTTAATTTAGTAATTAAGAGGACGAAGGAACTCAGATATTTCTAACAATCCCAGGTGTGATTGCTGAGCTACATTGTTTGGTTGAATTCTTAAGACGATTCCTTCTGATCTATCTATAGGAAAATACATAAAAATAAATGTTTCTCTATGTAATACAAAGGTGAAAATGTGTCAGAAAGAAAGGAAAACGATTCCCCCGGAGCCTCATAAAAGAGCGTTATCATCGCTCGGCTGGACACTGATGAGCATTTGTTATCCTTTGGCGAGATTAATGACACACGTGCTATCAATCGGCTTCAAAAATCAATTCCACTGGATGAATCAGCTTGTTTAAACACACACTACCGATCGAGTGAATTGTATTGTTTTTGTTTAATTACATCTCATTCCAGCTAGAGGGCCGCTTATGCACATGCATCCCAAATCAGTTTGTTGATGAAAAACTAGCGTGCACTCATGGGATGTATTATTTCGAGTTTGAGCTGTGCTTTTGTTGCGAAATAATTAAAATCCCTTCAGAAGGTACACAAAAGCGACAGCAAATCAGCTGTGGACTAGCTGTATATAGTAATGAAAAAGGTAATTGAGAATGAAAAATGAACAATTGTATCTAAGCGTGTTTTAGTGCCGTGGAACATGGAGATGGCCCCGGCTCATTAGAAGGAGTGTACAAGAAGCGGCAGGGTTGCATCTATTTCATAAAAAAAATGATAAAGATACATTTTTCTTACAGCAATTAGAAAATCTCGCACGGAGTTATTGTTAGTTTTTGAATATCTCATTCCGAAGGCCTGCCCCGGACGGGCTAAAAGAAATACAACCCCGTTAAGCCACTCAGCATCGGCTAACGAGCTACAACACTTACCGGCAATCAAATCGGTGTAAACATTTTAGTGCTTTTTTATTGCACCCTAAGTGCGCTGCAAGCGATACCACGTAGGAGAGCACTCCGCCGACGAATAATCAATGCGCTCGCAATTGTTTCTTTACGAGTTCGGCCGCTGCTCCGGGTAGGAGTGCTGAAGATTCGTATGCAAATGCAGGTGGTGGTGGTGGGCCGAACGAACGACTCCCGGAGGAAGTTTGTCTCTGCTTGTGTTTTTTTTTCGGCTGGCCTCCGGAGGCGATTTAATAAGAATATTTTATTACTCTTGTATCAACGACAAGACGAGCTGGCGTCACTTGAAGAGCAACGAAAACCTCAAGGTAAAGCAATTGGAGGAGGGAGAGCAAAATAAATAAAAACAAATTCGCTTACAAAAACTCCCAATCCGATTTTTATGGGAACTAGTAAAAATCTTGTTAATTACGCAAATGAGCGGATCACGTTTGCGCTCCCGCAACTGAGGATGATACAGTTTCACGTACGGGAATGTGGTCCTCAGTGTCATGGAAATCAACGGCCCTAACAGGAGACGCCCCCCACACAGGCCCGTTACCGTGTGTTGTTAATCGTTTTCGCTAGTGCAAGTGCCTTCTCTAATAAAAAGGCCTATGAAACGCAATGATCTGATGCCGAAGATCCAGCTCCATTCACACACCAAGGCACAAGGCGCGATGAACGAAATTTATGCAAATCCATTAATATTGAGCGTGTAACAGGTCATTTATCAAGGTGGAAATTATGATGATAAGTACACCGAGCCCAAGTTGAGGTCGCTTTACCGGCCGCGACACCACCATCGACGACGAAGACACACTACCTCGCCTGCTGCCGCCTGCCAGTTTATTTCGTGTTTCGCTTAATTCCCACTTTCCATCTGCTGTGTCTATTTACCCTACAACTAGCTGGATGGTTTTCATACTGTTCCTTAGCATACGCTTCCCCATCTGTCCATTTCCCGGCAATGGTCATGGGATGGTTATCGCACACCTTAATCAGAGTACGAGTGCGACTACGTGGGCACTATGCTGGTGGAATAAGACGTCACGGCTGGCTCGGTCGGATGGATGGTCGGAACGGATTTGACTGAATTACAGAGTGGTAGATAAGCGTTGCGTTGCTCGGCGACACCGGCCACACTGGCTACCAGAAAGAATGGAAGGTGTCAGTGTTCAGTTAGCTTTAAATAAATATTGCTTTTAGCGTGCGAAATGTTGAGTGATGATATCTAGCCTGCCCCATTTGATGAAGGGCGAGAGAGAGAGAGAGAAAGAGAGTAGAAACACAGACAAGATCTGTTTGATTCGAGCATTATTCCCTTGTTCACAGCACAAGGTCAGTCAGGATTGTGTGAAGTTCTTGCTGATGTTCCTGCTTGATACAGGAGCAAAAGGTGCAATTTACCTTCCAATGCAATAATTGTCGCCGGGTTGTCTGGAATTTCTGGACCGACAGGCAATAAATCATCTTGAGGCCGCGCTGTGGGCGAAAAGCTGATCGGACACTGCCGCTTGTTAATCGGTTGCTATATGCTTATGGTTTTGACAGGACACAATCTCATCTACACCCGACAGGAATGTGCATACATTCGATTGACGCTTGTGAGCGTCACCGTTCAAATGGTTCAAATGTTTAATTAAAAATTATCATTAAAAATTACTTCAGGATTCACAGTGCCACAGTGCTTCTCACAGGAAAAATGCACGTAATTCTGTCAACTTTAAATTGTTTAATATTTACCCTCAACAGGGCGCTGCTATATGTGTACACCACCACCCACCCTGTGCCTCGATGGTTAGCCGTTTGGCAATAAATTACATCCAAAATCCTACGGGAAAAATAATTCCCGGGACTGTGTGCATTGGAGGGACTGCTGACAGGTGTAAGCATTACTTCAGCTTGGCCAACTTTATCGATGGCGTAAGCTCAGCGTGACCTGCTTCTTCCCGGCACCCTGGACACACACCGCTCCGAACCAGTTGGAATGCTAGATCGAAAGCCACCGGACCAACGCTAGAGCCAGCAGCCGAATCGCCCAAGCTAATCGGAGCGAAAGTTTTGCACAACATAAATAATTCCCATAAATTATTCACAGTTGTCTTTACCTCCGGCCAACGGGTGCGTGAAGTTCAGCAAGAATCAGAGTGGAGGGTGGGAGGATATTTTTTATGTTATCCCATACCACGGGCTGCAATCTAGTCTGATGCAATCTGCATGTGCAGCACACGCCCTCCCAAAACCGGGCCCCAACATTCCAAGCTTGCATTCTCAAAACGGGTTTTCATGGTGCGTCGATCGGTTTTTGTGGACTCTCTCTATCTGTGTTTTTGATGCAAAACTGCTGCACCAGTCTATAGCCATTCCGAACGACTTCTTCAAATTGGTTCGCCAGGTGTGATTTGATTAACTAATCAATACAGCTATGTAGAGGTGACGAGCGAACGATGTGGATGTGGCGAGACGGAATGCAATGAGTGCAATGTTTTGGTAATTGGAAATCGTAAGAGTCTCCCACCTGCTTCGGGTCTCTGTAGTGTGTCCCTTCATTCATTCAGCCACCACACGTGTGTATGTGTACCAGCAGAGCAGTTCGACGTTCTGGGCTCATAAATCCCACCGACTCCGTCGGTTGACTCGGACCACAAGGGTACCCGAGGATTGAATGTTTTGCGAAATTGAAATTAATAAATTATAGCACTTGGCATATTTGGTGCAGGCCTATTGCAACCGGACGACGATCTGGGCGGAGAGAAGATGGGAAGGTACTGGGGGAGCTTTGGTGGAAGAATCAAAATATTTACCATCCAACATGTTGAACGAATAGAAAATAGCTTTTTGAGCATCGAGCCAAACAGATAGAGAGAAAGAGAGGGGGAGACTCAGATGCAATGCAAGAAGTTCCCAAACAGCTCGCTTTGGTTTTTGGTCTATTTTCATTCACAACCTCATTGGACATCTGTTCCGGTTTCTCCACTAGCTTTAGATAAACTCTGTGCATGGTCAGAATCATACGCAAAAGTTCGTTTGAATAATTAAAAGTCAAATCTCGATGTCGGAAATTCGGCCAAATTTCCTTTTGAATGACGCCTTTTTAATTCGCTTCAAGCCTCTGAATGGCAAGGAAGCGGGTGAGCGGGTTTGAGTAAGTTGCTGGATGACATTTTCTAGCGTCAATTCCCGAAAAGGGCACCCGGCACTCGGGCGATAGGAAAGCGGAGTTTTCGGGGAGTTCATTGGATTTGGAAATTAGAATTTAATCGTTTATTTGAGTGCAAAAGTTGGTACGTTACGGTTTGGCACGTTTGTAAGGGCTTGAGCTGGAATAGTTTGATAGATTTTTAAATTTCATTTGAATGGAAATTGAGTTTAGATTCAAATGTGTAACTCTGTTTCGATGCTAAGGACGCAACGAATGGTTGAGGACCCGAGATATCTGATCTTCATATCATAATTAGTTGATTGTGCGAGCATTACGAAAGCCGCAATAAATGTAAACTTTGTGCAAAAAACAAATTCTTATACATTTTCTATACAATGTAAGGAAAATATAAAAAGAAATACAAAACACATCAACTTTACAAAACTTATTTCATCTCAATCGAAAATTTGCTTCAAACCGCCAAGGAAAGCATCTGCTAAACTTAATTCCTAGTTGCACTTGCTAGAGTTGCAGCATTGCGAAATAAGTTGCCCAACGATCGCCCGATGGTGACTCTCTCCTAGGAAGATGATGATGATGAGATAGTTACGGATCGAAAAGTTTTGTATCCTTGGTGCAGCGAAAACTCTTTGGATACACACAGCATCCTCTACTGAGGAAGGAAAAGTTTCACTTCCTGTGCCATTTTTACCGAATTTTGGGGGAATGTGACGGAATGTGTTCGCAATGTGTTTTCCTCCCATCTGTTGAAACAACTTTCAACCATTAAACTACTTACTGGGCGCACCTGACTTGTACAACTGGCCACCCCGACATGAAGGAAACATCTTCGTTTATTTCGTTTTTCGTAGTAAAAGCCAAACAGCAATTGCTTTTTATTTTTCAATTTCACTCCCTGCAATTGATTTTCGGTAACGGAATATTACTTCGCACTGAAGTTTACTTGGGTGACCGAAAACTGCTGCCCAGCAAAAGGTGGTCATTTGGTGAGGCGGACAAATAAAGCCACCACCCATTCGTGGTGGTTGGTGGTATTGCTGCACAGCGTTATTAAATGAAAACCCTGACGACGGTGAACATCTCAGGTCAGGTGATGGTGTCGGAACGTCTGGTATGAACCGCAATGCAATCCTCCCTTGAGAATGCTGTAGTACACGAAGGGGAAAACAAATGCCGTTCCATTCAAATGAAATGCATTGCCACTGCTTCCGGAATACCGGTTCAAATACTGTGTCCTATTCGCGCGCTCTCAGCTGTAGTCGGTAACGGTCGACCCCTTAATAGTCGTTAGAAAGACGCGGGATACAATGTTTAGGGGACAGGTTCTTTTCGTACGTACCCACTGTCAGCCTGTCTAGTGTCCTTATCCCCACCGGAGAACGAGAGAGCCGTAAATGGTGAATGGATTTAATGAAAGGCAATGAAAGCAGTTGCAAACGGGAGAAGGTTCTTGATGGTGGGCACCAGCAATGTGAGCACCCGGAACTGGCTTTTCCGGGCTTTTCACTAGATGTCCGCACCCCTGAGGGTGGAGTGACTCCTGGGACGGAAACACCAACCGAATGCCAGTGTCATTCGTACGTCCTTTTTGTACGGTATCGTCTACTAAGCGAAAAAGAATACTTGCCACGTTTGATTACCGGCGTAGTCATAACACATGCATATAGGTTTAAGGGTGGCAGACCACATGAAGACAAACCCACACACATACATGCTAGTGTGCTCTACTACACTAATGGGGAGTGAAACACACACACAAAAAAGGCATCCGGAATGACACCGAGGGCAAACGGTAACAATGGCGGATAAGCCTAGACATGCGATATTAATTAATTTTAATCCCGGGAGACACTTACTAGCCGCCTTTCAAGGACCACCATCAACTTCCAGAACACAGAAAGGGTTGAATCCGGAAACGGATGCATTCCAGCTTAAGGCTTTTGAGGATTCATTATGAATTTACGTCCAGTGGGATTGGTGGGCCAGTTTTTTGGAAAGAGCTAGACGATGTCTGTGTTTGATTCTGACCGGATCGGGCTTCGTTTTAAATGGATTTCGATTGTCCTTAAAAGTTAAAGAAGAACTTTAGTAGACAAGCGTCTCCGAAGAATCCTCAAAGGATTTCGAAGGAGTGAATTCCTGCGGATGTCTGGACATTGTCTCAGTGTTGGTGTATCTTCTCCCGCTTTTAACGCTCTACGTGCTAGTGTGGTTTTGTGAAATGTTGTGAATTTTTAATTGAACCACACCTTCTGTTTGTCTCCACCGGTCCTTGGCTCCTATCGGTCGTTATGCGCTGCAAGGAAAACTTTGGTAGCCTGACATGTTCAATAATTCTACCAAACTTTCCCCCACCTTCGTTCGCCACGTGTCTATTTTCACCGACAGGAAAGCTGGGAGACTATAGCGAAGGCTAAAAGGTGTCCAAATCTGGTTTCAGACGAGTGTACGTGCAACGCGCAGCTGATAATTATTTTATGCTAATAAGTTCAACGTGAGGCAGCGTGAAGCGAACGCGCAAACCCCCAAAGGAATTGCCCGGAGTTCTTGCTACCAGCACCTTGGCGAAACTCATCCGAAAAGAGCAATATCTGTTTGAATATATTGCCCGACAGGTGGAGAGGTCGTGGCAAAAGGCGAAATGTTTGTAAAATTAAGCACCACCTTGAAGGTACGACCGCGGCGGCATAAAAAGAATTGGGGGTCCTCGTTTTGTAAAGTTAGTCCATTAGAGTACAGGAGGGTTTTGGGATGAGGCTGTGTCCTCCGGAAGCATTTTGTCCGAGCATAGACATTCTGGATATTACAATCTTCTAGGGGACGGTGGTTTCTCGTGTTTAAGAGAAATCACTTCCGATGGTAACAATTCGTCCAGGGGAACCCCTGAAGCTGCGTAATGGGGTCTCCTGCGTAATAAATGAATGCTTTTATTACAGCTGACATTTATTTCCTGCCGCGAAGGATGCTGCTTTGGAGAGTGTTCTCTTTAGGGGGTGTCTACTCATTGAGGGAACACTATTTACCTTTTTTTTCTCTACTAGAACAGAACTTTTGGGGCAAAGCAATCTGTCTTCAGCGTTGTCCAGTAAAGCATCCGAACGAATAGGACGGATTTCCGGATAGAAGAAAGCGTTTTTTAGCTGTTGCTGGATACCGTTGGATTTAAAAAGAGATACATGGACATGAATCCGGATTTGCATACTCGACAGGAGCTGTATGGTTGGTTGGCGATCATAAACAAAAAATCTTCCTGCAAGAGTTTCCTAATCCGCAAACTTTTGCTTTGGCTACTAAACGTCCACATTAGTGGTGTAGTTGGAGGATACGCAACGGCGAAGAAAACCTTCATTAGGAGGGTGGCCTTTTTCTTGGTAGGGTCCTCGATTCCTTTTAACCTTCGATCGTTTCACTTTGGAGTTGATACTCAGAAACATCGAAAAATAAACAAAATGTGGTTTTTATTCAGAAGACATTCCATTGAAGGTTGTCCAAAAAATAACAGCACTCAGGGACCAGGAGTTTTGTTTGTAAATTGAATTCCATGTGATATTTGCATAATGTTGTTTTGTCGCGTTTTCCTCCTTTGCTGTAGCGAATCGGAAAAAAAGATGTTTGTCTGAGTTTTGTTTCGAGCTTCAAAATGCAGCCTTGTTTGTTGGATTATCACCTACTCCCTACATAAAGGAACCATTTTGTATTGTTTGAATAAGATTTTCTTCAACTATTACAACTTTTTCAAAACATTTCTACACCTTCTTATCTTCAAAACGATGTTCCTTTACTAAACTTTTCCATACATATGATAATGTAGCTTAATTTCACAGCATTGTCAAAGCGATTGAAGGGAAGAACTGTGAAAAATGAGTAAATTTCAAACTACGTCCTTCCGGGGTTTTGGCCAAAGTCGATGAGCACAAAGATGGCGCAGGATGAAGTCATTTTTCTTGCAAAACTTGCCGTTTGCTACCCTAATTTTTCTAGCAAAATCTCCCACCTCCAAAGCCTTGGTTCAAACCGGTAGCCAAAATCCTGCCAAACAAGATGTACCACTTTATTAAGCATTCATGGATCATCAATCACGAGCTTTCTCGAGGGTGAAGGAGTCTTTTCGGGGAGCTATTCTCTGAAGCTGTATTTTGTGCTTCGCGATGATTCATTGAAGGGCTGATTTTTAATTAGCAGGATTCGGTAGAAAACTTATCTCGATCCGGCTTTCTAGGCGCAGTGCTCCCAGTCACCCGACCGGTGTGAGGAATAAAATTTCAATTATAGCCACACTTGTTTGTAACCATCTCCCAGAGAACAACGCAACACGCAACGCTCCACTGCTAATCGAGAAATAATCGACCTTTCTTAGGCAGTTCTTCTGTGACATCGGCTTTCCACCATGTCGGGGCGCGGGTACGAAAATTGATTGAATTCCGTCACGCTTTAACACTCGGTGACAACTAAATTATTACCCAGTGCTCAGACAGCCATCTTTCGATAACAAAACCCCCCCAAGCACAATGGGAAGCGACTGTGGGGAGGATGAGTGTAAGGAAAAATAAATAACTGAAGATAAAAAAGTGTTTTTTTTTCTTCCGAAAAAATACCTTGTACGGGAAGCGGCAACATGGCACATGCATGTAGATTAATGACCCCGTGGAGGAGGTTCTTAGTGGAGCCATCGCTTTTGGAAAGCCTCTAGCCAGCACAAACCCCTGTGAAAGCGTGCGTGGGTTTAGAGAAGCTTTGGAGAACAAACAAATGCAGCTCTGCGGTGAGGGGTTTGGCATTTGAGGTTAGAATGGTAGAAAGATGATTTCTTTTTTTTTTTTTGTCACTATTCACAGTTTTGTTTGATGGTGGTTTATGAGGTGAAAAATTTCCTCTCCATCATCATCATCATCATCATCCTTCTCGTGGGGTGAAAAGAAGCAAGCGCAAGGTGCTTTCAAGCGACAAAGAAAACGACTTGACGGAAACGGGCGGTTGGGCGTATTAGAAATAAATAAATAAGCCAACCTATTCAAAGCGAACCATGGTTGGAATTGACGAGTCCCCCTAGTGGTTAATAGCTATGATAGATTACGAGCAGTTCCACTTCGATGCGACCGGGTTCGTCGTCTGGTTCGATGGAGTCTGGGGCTGTTGTCATCTTTCAGGGTTCGTCGCTTGCTGCGACGGATTCGTGCATCTGACAGCCGATGTTGCTGTGTGAATGTCACACACGGTGGTGTGACTATTTCCGCCGCACAATTTGACAACATTCATCATCATGGCATGAATGCGCGTACTTTTAGGAAACTGCAAAAGCGTGCGCTGTTGCGTGCTTGAACGGCGTAAATAAAAAGGAAAAAGACAACCGCCATCCGACGACAATACGTTTGCGGACAATTTATGACCTATGTCCGTGGCCTTGGCTTTAGTGAGCAGTTTTCTGCCGGACCTACGGTATGATAAATGGTCTTTCGACCGTGCGAGACAATCTCGCGGGAAACTCTCGGGAAACAGGCGAGAAGACTGAAAGCGGCGACGACACTAAAATAATGTTCTATTCCGGGATCTTGAGCGCGTTCGGGGCAAACCTTTGTGTTCACAGATTGGGACATAATTAGTTCATAAATTTCACAAGCTACACCACCGACGCCGCACTCACCCACGAATGGGAGGGCAAATTATGATGCAACCCGTGTGCAAGGTGTGATGGTGCGGTCTGCTCTCTGCTGCTTATGATGAGTGCAGAAATTAGTTTTGTAGCGAGCGAGAACATTGTTGCTGGGTTTGCTGTTGTTTCGTCGGGTAAAGTCTGGGCACGTAAAGAACACGGGACCAGTTCAATCATTTTCCGCACCTGACTGCTGCAACATAAATAGGCAAGATGCCGGCGATGCCGTACGGTAAGAAATGCTACGCGGTAACCTTCTGCGGTGTTGTTCGTGCCTCGCGTACGGGAGTGGTTTCGACTGAGGATAATTTACACCCAACGGAGGCAGCAGCAACACACGACCGTCATCGAATGAATAAGCTTCGTGCCATTTTGGTACGATTTTGGTCCGACTGTCTGTTGGCGGTTTCGATCAGCTCGTCGCATTACATGGCCATTCGCTCGCACTGACAGCTCGTGGCATTTGGATGCGTAGAGTCCTAGAATTGAAGCATTCGGATCGCGTCTAACTGCTCCCAGTGATGGCAACGAGTGAAGTAAGGGTGATTTTTTTTATAATTCCATCCTCCATTCGATCACGTTCGATCATCGCATCGGCGATAATTATCTTCTTTGACCGTTTATCAAAACGGAACCGGCCAGAGTAGATTTTCTTTTAAGTTTCTCAATCATTTCTGCGTCGATTTATGTCGAGAAAATCGATTGAGCTCTTACCTATTGATATTTTGAAGTTAAAGTTATTTATCGTTAAGATAATGAAATTTGTCAGAATTTTACTTAAATAACACCAAAAGCTTCAAGCACTAAGCGTCACGTCCCATCTCTTGTCTTCATAAACAAACAGTTCATCAGTCGGAATGACACTGTGTTCGAAGTTTTCCAATATATCGACACCGAGCTTATCGAGACGATGAAGTTGTCGCTTTGGAAAATATTATAGTCTCCTGGGTGCGCTTTCATCATTCTCATCATCTGGAAATTCCTGTCTATGTTTTAAAAAATGTTGCTGTACTCCAAGTTGGTCTAGAAGCGAAGAACTTTGTCAGCTTTTCCTCCCGGGGTCGGTTTCGAAACGAATGGGAAAACTTTCTCAACGGCTCACGCTCGCTGATGGTTTCACTTCGCTGACTTCTCGAGCAGAGTCCGAGAATGCGGGAAGGGATACACCATAATCTCTTATTTGTTTTCAATTAAGTGAAAGTAATTTATTTGGAGCTCCACCACCACCACACGCAACCTTACCTTCCCATATCGTTCCCATCCCATGTGCAGCATGTGTTGCGTTGCTACCGATCCACGGAGATGTTCTTATCAGAAAGATAAATAAATGATACACGTCCAAAAATAAAACAAAAGCATTCCATTACCGAGAGCCGGGCGAGAGATTTTCCCCGGGTTAAGGTGGGAAGTTTTGGACGGAAGGACGAAAAACAATGATGCCGATGATTTCCTCTGGTAGATAAATATTTTCTCTTCACGTTACGTGCGCCCGACCCGGCGGCAACGTGCAACACACGATTGGGGAACGTCGTTCTGTGCTGCGATATGCTTCTGTCCCTTTGGATTGACTTTAAGCCGAGCAACCGAAAGGATGCGAAGGAATACGGCATGGCTCGAGGAGGACACACAAAAGACGGCAAGGGATTTCCCGAAATTGCGATAGCCAACTAAAGGCTAAGAAAACGGATCACTTTCCTTGGTGCTGGGTGAAAATCCCCCGATTGTTTCGAGGTTTCGTTTCCCGCCGCCCGCCAAAAAACACTTTGTACACACCATTTTCTTGTACAGTGACGTTTCATTGCTTTCGCCCTTTCATTGTCTGAGTAGCTTCCAAAGGAGTTGCTTGGCCGCATCTTCCTATCCTAACCACGCCACACGGGAGGGTTGAGACGCTGAGATTCATCGAGTTTTGGTTCATTTGGTACAGAGTTGTTTTGGGCTGCTTGTACTTTTATTTTGGGAAAAAAGCATCTTCTTTCAGCAATTTCTTTAGTTGCTGCCTCTTCTGTGTATCCGTGTATGTCCAGCAACACGAATTGGTAAGGATGCTGCATTTCTCGGTTGCACGGTTGGCTGGTTGCAAGGCAAACAATTCCTCTTAGTTAGTAGCAGATTATTTGATTTCGATTTCCACCCACCGCTGCGTTCTGGGAAAAAGGATGTGGCAGGACATCAGTTACACAGTGCTCTGTATTTTGCTGGGTACGTTGCTATCGTTGATTGAAAGTAAAGTGATCTATTCGCTATTTGCCGCTCGGAAACATCCCGAGAAACGAAATCTCCAAAAGCGTTTCCTTCGAGTTCTGAATCCTCGGCGCTGGAGAGAACGGGAACGCAGGAAAATTTTGTTGGTGTGAGAGACAACCAAACGTAATTACTTACTACGGTGCGCTCCTCTGTATCTAGAATTCGAGTTACAATCAGCTCGAGATTGGTATGCCACCTCCCCTTAATGCCCGGCAAGCTGTCCACCGAATCCCACAAATAGTGGCGCTCGCACTACCAATCGTGTCCTTGAGAATGGATAGAACATGTGTCACGAATGTTGGGAAAATGTTCACAAGGCAAAGGAAAACGGAAGACGGATAAATGCCTTCTAATAGTATCCCGAAGCTATTGGAGATCTCTTGTTGTGTTCAACGAACTGTTACATCCAGAAGGCTCTTCTTACGCTTCCTGATTGAAACACACATATACAAGAATAAACAACACAAAAAAAGATTCTGAACTGATACTTCTTTGCTTTGCTAACGCAAGAATACCACTTCATTAAAGCACCACAGAATCCAACCTCTTGTTGGATGTAGCGAGGGGGTGGACACATCCAATATCGAATGCCCATTTTGAGCTGTACCACAGCAAACCATGGCACAGCGTGACCCTTTTATCTGTATCAACCCGATATTACATTACTTCATTACTGGTTGCGCACTTTCGAGCGGAGCTGAAGATTACGGAGAGAATGAGAACTGTCGCCGACGCCGTACTACACACACACACACACACTTGATTGACCCTGGGGGTGTGGTTAGGTTCCCCGGTACCACGACCACAGGTGTGGGCGAACCTGTGGCTGACAGTCGGCGAATCCCTCGTCACTGTGTGTAGTTTGTTTGGTTATTTTAGCCGAATCGTTTGACAGGCTCGAAGGGTAAAGTTTAATTGAACTAGCGTTGATGTCTACCGTGGCCAGGGAAAGGTTTACCAAAGTCTGCGCTGAAATGGACTATTAATTTTCATGTTTAACGGGGTTTTAAAAAGCAAAAGTTTGCAGTATATTCAATTAGATGTTCACGCTCGGATGCAATTTCAAACTTCGTTTGATGGTGGAGAGTAGAAACTAATTTGAAAATATTCAAGAACTAAAATTTTCCGATGAGAAAATTGATTCATCTTGTGCAGAGCAGTTGAAGTTAAACGAGTAAAAGATTCTTCCTTTTTCAGCAAGAAAGCCGCTAACATATTTTGCACCGTCCTGTAACGACACGATCAATGAAGGATGCTTCCTACTGTACCAGAGGAAAAGAGATAAAAACCGTTCGTTCCTCGTTGTAATGGAACTTTTTATCCGGACCGGACGTTGGAATAGTGCTTCCCTCTCCCGGCACAAGGCTGTGGAGCACGACGAGATCCCTTTTCGAGCAGCTGCTGACATGTGCTCAAGATGAGGTAATAACTTCAGGATAAACGGGATTCGATTTTGTTGTCATCAACCGGTAGAGCCGTTATCCTTGTGCCTCGAGTGCCCTAACAGTGTACGGGAAGCCATGTACCGGGACATTCCCGTGGACGCCTGCTTCGTCCAAAACTAGTTTCCCGTGCGGAGCGATTATGTCCTGCGGTTCAGGGGGCTAGGGCTAGTTCTAAAGCAAAACTTTGGATCATCCTGTCTAGACCAGGCAGCTTCGTTCGAAATGGCCGGAACGGTTCGAACATCGTTCCGGTCGGGGAAAGTATATTGCAAGATGAACGGGCGGATAATTTAACTTATCAGCTCTGTCGATGATGACGTCCAAACGATGTCTAGCCTCCACCACACACAGGGACACTTTATCCGTCAGAAACTTCATCACGAACTCTTCCCTATGGAAGCGAGCAGAAAAAAAAACAAAAAAAAAGGTAAGCAAAAACAATTTCTGCTTCCGAAAAACTTGTTGCGGAACAGCGCACAACTGGAACGGAAGATAAGCTCAACCCATCGTGATGAAGGGTCCTCTCACTGTGGTTCCTCCGCCAACGTGCCCGTTTGGTGACATGATTGCCAAGGTAAATATCATTAAAAGTTGCTGATCAAAGCCAATGCGGGGTCCGACTGGTGAAGGCGGCGATTACGTCCGTCGGTGATGGGTTGTGATCGCGAAAACGAAGACGGATGCATCATAATTCCGGTGGAATTCCGCGCGCCAGATGGTTTGGTTGTTGGGAGACTGTGATTCTTCTAGCGGAAAGATTGAGTGAGGAAAAGTTTTCTGCAGATGTTGTGCTGAGCTGACAAAGGTGCTTTTTTTGTGCGGATACGTGTGTGTGTGTGAGGTTTTGATGATAGTTTCAGTCAATTAGGAAAATGCAAGAAAACAAGATCGAAATGGAGTGTTGGTAGAGCTTGTCGTCGGTTTTTTTGTTGATGCCATAAAGCTCTCTTTTTCTTCATTTACTTTATATTTCATTTAATTTACAGCGAAACCATCCTCATTATCCGAAATGTAAGATAAACTTCATGGAAGTTTGGCGCTTGACGCCATTTCAGCATATATTTCCTTTAAAAAAGACAACCCAAAACGTTGCTCAGTCTCCCAGTCCCCTCAGACTTTATGACATTTATGTCGTCATTCAACCAAAAAGATGATTTTTGTCGCATCGCTCGAAGGCTTAGGAATGGGCTACAACGAACGCCTCTCAGAGCAAAGAACCCTTCAGGGGTTTTTAAGTCAACTGCCCACTACTCTCCGGCTCATGTCTCCGGCTGTACTCTACCCTAAACTCTCGGTACTCCCTAAAGTGCATTTTAAAAGGTCCATGCGTCGCAAAGCCTTCGGTTGACCTTTTCAATGGCCATCTCGTGCCGTTCTATCATGGGCTTGGGACGAAACGGCATATTTCACCCCCAACACACATATACGTATACAAAATGGTTGAACATTACATTTAAAAAAAAAAAACAAAATCCAAAGATGCCTCGTAAAGTTGCCTTTCCTTTTTCTTGTCTTAGCGAAGGCAGGGAATGAACGGCACGAATTTCCATTTAATCACGGAAGCGTGCGCCAACCCAACTTTACACAGTAAGCGAGGTGGTTTGGTGTTGCATTTTAAGCATCTTGCTGCTGAGGGTACGCTGACGATGATGAGTGCGATGTGTACCTTCTTCTTCGTACGACTGGCAAAGAACTGCCACAGAATGTAAAGCGAAAAAAAGGGTAAAAAGTGACATAAAAACAACGAAAACTGTCCCTTCTCGCCCAAGGTGCCGGCGGCACAAATCAACACAAACGGACACGAAACACGCGGCCCAGGACGGCCCTTGCAGCTAGAGTGTCGTAAACGATATAATTTTATTAAATTTTTATCGTCTCCCTCACAACCTTCTTCATGCAACATGCAACAGCGGCACTTTTGTTTGTGATGCGCTTTAGAAGAAGGATACGGTGCATTGTTTTAAGGTTTCCTCCAGTCACTGAACACCATGTAACAGTGTACAATATCGTTCATGATCGTTCGTGATGTCAAATCACTATCAGAACATTGCGCTGTGGAAAGAAATTAAACGTTAAGAAGCCCATCCAGGAGACGTCACTTTAACCTCCGCCGTCGCTTAAACGTCCACGAGGGAAGCGTCCACAAGGGTACAGAGCAGATGAGTTATGATCGCTGCCAGGTCGTGGAGACACTTTTATTTGAGTGTCATAGAGGTTAAAATTAAACCACTTCTGTTTTTATGCGTTTCAGGCGCGCTATCGGAGCTCGAGTAACGTGGAGATCGAGGCGAAGCAGCAGATCTCTCCATAAACAATCGGTCTGAGCAAGGGGTTGTTGTTAATATTCAAAGCCAGCTTCAGCCGGTAAGATCGGATCCGAAACTGGTCACAGGAAATTTCTCGGCAGTTGAAAGCTTCACCGCGAGCAGTTCTTTGACCAATTCTCGCATGTTAATTTAATGGTTCCTCGCACACTGGAGATCAGATATTGGGGTAGCGGGAAAGGAGCATGATGGGTTTCTCCAGAATTACTCGCCACCATCAAGAAGAAGGACCGCGACAACTACCGAAACAATAAAGAAATGCATCATTTTTATGATGCTTCCCTTCTGGGTGAGCTTACCGCGAACGAAACGTGCTGCTCCGGAGGGCTCTAAATATTGACCGACGGACACTACTAACTCGAAGGCATCTTTTCGGCATGTTTCGTTTACTTCGGGAGCTCTAGCCAAGCCTAGTGGCGGCATAATAAATACAGAAAATGGGGAGAAAACATTCAAAGGTCGTAAAACATAATAATTTCACGACGAAACAACAGTGAAAGAGATGAAATTTTGAATCATTTGTTGCGTTCGTGGTGCTTTTATACGGCCTATATTGAAACTTTGTGTTCTGATTAAATATTTACTATCCAAAAGTTATGTCAAATGATAACGAATTGTCCTTTGATTGATAAAATAAATTGATGACATGCATTTCCACAGAATTAAATTCATTCGAGCCCACTGACATCCATAGAGTTCATGGAAAAGTTTAAATTAATCGCCGATCAAAAACGGCTTCATTATATCACACCGCTATAAAGTGATTTAATTGATTTCCAAACAGATACCACCTCCGGGCGGACCATCTAGGTGAACCTTTGCCAACACGTCAATGAACGCGTACGTGACGCATTGGGATTGAGATTGATTGACGGGTATTGCTGCTGCTACGCCATGGTGTCCGATGATGTCTGCTGGCATATTTTCAATTTTACATACAATGAATTTTATAAAACCGTCCACTAAATACAATAAAAGCTAAAAGGAAAGGATGTATTTGCAATCATTTGCGCTATCATTGTTATTAATTGAAGTGCAATTCAGGCAGCGAAAACAATAAAAGCCGTGCCTGGAAAAATTGGACCGTCATGGAATTTGCGCTTTTGTGAGAAATATTCTTGCTAAAGGTGGAATGTTTTATTGAAAATTTCCATTGTGTAAATTTGGCGTGATTTACATGGGAGTTACCGGGGAAGAGGCAATTTGTTGAAGTTGATTCTTAATTTTTAAAACTCACACTGCCAATCGGTACTCGTCGCGGTTGGAACGCGCCGCAACTGGGAAAAAGGCATATTATTGCGGGTTTAATAAATGCAATAAAAATGCTCGCAACGGACATTACTGCTCGCTGTCGTCAATAAATATCTCAACAATTTTGACATCCTGAGAGCGTCAGAATTCGCTGCCCTTTTCGCGGGTTCCCGCACACGGGAGAGTGATGGGCCATTGATTCTTTAAGAAATGAAACATCTTCTCATAAACGGAGCCCGATTCAAGCGGTAGCTGAAAAACTGAACTGTTGTTGCCAAAACCCCCGAAGAAAGAGTCTGGTTTTGGGGTAGATACTTTATGCGCGTTGTCTACCGTCGTCTTTTCAACACCTTTCCACCGTGTCTTGAGTGCTGTGCTCGTTGGCAGCGTACCACGGGGTAAAGAGGCGCAATAATAAACATTCACATGCTACCAACCATCGCTTCTTGCAACGCCGGCACCGTTCACTAAACACCCGTCCAACGGAACGGAAGCAACCCGAAAAATATGTCGACTCACTCACCTGGGCCAACGGGCGCACCATCACCACACCGGTGGAGGAGTGTGCCCTTGTGGAGATGTTGTTGAAAGGCCGTTTCGTTTCGCCTCTTTATCCACCCGCTGCTGCTGCTGCGACTGGTTGAGGTTGAAGGAAGAATAAAAGATCGGAGCATGCTAGCCAGTTTCGGGGCCGAACTTGCTTGTGCTTGAGCTGTCCGTCTGCGGACGAGATCTAGGCGTTGGCGCTGATGAATGCTAGATGATGAATGCCTTTCGGTACCATATCTGGCTCACCCGGCTCTGAGGCAACCAGGGATCTGGAAAGAAAAAGAAACGCGTCACGGTAAGTGCGTCATTTTGGGTCGTATCAATTTCCAAGATTCCCTTCTTCTCACCACTTTGGACTTCTGCAAGTCTCCAAGAACTCATTTAACACTCGTGCCAATCTTTCCACCCGCCCAACGAGGGTGGGGGCTGTCCAGTGTCCAACGGCAGGAGAATGTTAATGACTGCAGAGGAAACGGTGACTTGTGTGCAAGTCTGAACTGCGTGATCTGCGAGACTATCGCTTTCTAAATTAGAGGTTAGATCTTTGTTTTGGTTCAAATTTAACCTATGCATCAGCGAAGGTGTTGAAACCGTCCAGATATTACCGAAAGTACCCCAATTGTATTCAAATGAAGCCTAGAATGTGATTTGAGAACGATACGATCTATACTCTATGATGCATTGCATGGGTTTATGTCCTGCTTTTGGCACGCAGAGGTGCCTCGAAATCTGAGATACCAATCTAATAGGCAGAATTTGGTGAGAATTCCACACAGCAAAAATGTAGTTGACGTGAAGCTATTTGGACACCCAAGAGAACCGAGGAAATGCTGTAAATTGAGTTGTCCACAGTGTTGTCCCTATTCGAAGATCTTAGATCTTTTTTTTTTTGGTAATTTAGTTTTTCTGCTGAACAAACAGTTCCTGAAGCGAAAAGGTATGCGAGATGATCTTGATTTGATCTTGGAACTTAAACATGGAATGTTTATAAAGCGCGATCGCAGTGATTTCTGGGAATAATAAAACACATTTATTAATCGTTTGCAATTCATGAAGTAAGCTCATCATATTGGCTTGCCTTTGCATGATAAATTTATCAGTTTTACCTCTGAAAATGCCTCCCTCATTCAGAGAATTATACCCAAAACGAAAACTTATCCTTCCGCAAGGATGATGAAAGGCTCATTAATCATGTGGCTTTAAAGCGACGGTTCCATTTGGACCATTCCATTCCAACAATTGACCAATTAAAACGCATCTTCAGATGTACACACGCACGCGGAGATTGAGTGTGGCATAATCGTGGCGATCGGAAAAGATCTCTTGCCACAGCCCCATTTATCATTAGCATGTCTGGCTGATGGAGAGCTTCCCGAAAATTCCCTCCCGCTAATCTGGAGAGGGACCCCTTTTTCGCACGAAATGCACAAAATATATTCAAGATTGAGGGAAACAAACCCTTTCTCGCGATGTTTTTAAGCTCGCTAGAATGATGTCTGCTTTCAATGCATTGCTGGTGGCTTTTATCTTGTGACGAGTTTGGCACATGGGGCCATCATGATCGTTTCTCGTCTTGATCGTGTATGTGTGTGTGTTGTCGTCCCTCCTGAGTACAACACCACCACCACCACCGATCCTGCGTCCTGCCCATTAATCATCATTAGGATTTCCCATTAATCAAATAATCATTCACCGAACGGTCAATTCTCCGCTGGACGCTTTTGGACACAAAATTCCGCAATAAAAATAAAGCTACAGAAGAACCGAAGCACAGGAAGCGAGGCCCCAGTTAGGGGGCATCCGAACTAAGATGAGGTAATGTTTCGGTGGTATTTTGATGCTGTTCTTTTTCTACGGGAGCGATTTCACTTTCGCAGACATGCACGTCCTGGGATGCGACGATGGTCCGCTGTGCAATAAAATGCCATAAAAGTCGGGTAGAGTCGATGAGGCAATCCACCTTCTAGGCTTGGCCAAAAATGTGTCCGCCGAATGCCAAAAATGTGCGTGTGTGCCAAGCTTACACTAGCACACATACACCGCCGAACCACATCCCTTCGTGGCCAATCAAAGTGCATAACGAAAGCAATAAATCAGTAAATCGATCGTAAGCTGCACATTTGCAATCATAAATATATCAGAAATTCAGTCAATTTAATAATACACCCCACCCATCCCTGGTGCTCATGGACACGGGAAGCGTCTTTGTTTCGGTTGGTTTTTTGGGAGTATCGCTTTATGATTCCGATACGATCCCACAGCGTGGCGGCATTCTTCGATCTTGTGCCGATCTTTCGCAGCGTGTCTTGGCGCTCTTGGAAGCGCATAAGAGGCAGTCGTTTTGCTTTTTTCTTTACGCAGAGTTCTGTCGCAGTAGTTTTATGATACCCTCTTCCGACCAGGGTTGAAAGACGAATCGGTTTTTGGTACATTTTTTTGTCATATCCTTTCCGATGCGTGGCTGGTGGATAATTGGATCAAACATTGGCATCAAGGAAATATTTAGCCGAAGGGCAAACATCATGCCCAAACGAATGATTCAGTCCGTGAAAAAAGGGAATTACAGATCTTTGTGTGTTTCTTGCGCTGCTTGCTCCGAAGCGTCCGTGAATGGTGAAACAGTAAACCTGATCAAGAAATATCTACCAAGTCTTCTCAGGCTTGGCAGGCAGGTCGCATACCTGCATCAGTTCTCTCTTGCTTCTAATGATCATCTCACGTGCTCTCTTCATCTCTCACTTGAAATAAATTCGTGTTTCGTTAAGTTTATGTTGAACGAAAGCTCGAAATTCATGCGATCATCGCATGAACTTACGGCCCAACATGATCGTTCATCTCACACTCATCTCATTTCTCATCCATGAGATGAGTTTTCGTTTCACGACCTCCCCACTCCAAAACATAGTCGTGTCACTCAGTTCATTCCAAAGTGCACGATCGTAACTGCTCGAATTCCGATCGCCATGTTTTTTATGTAGCAAACATATTCAACATACCGTTTCCAAGAGAGGCAAAATATTAACTCTCATGTTTATTTCAATGAGAAAAACATCTCTTGTTCCCTGCTTTGCATTACTCGTCTTCGTGCCGCATAAATCTATGTGTGTGTGCGTATTATGTTTACCTTTTGAATTCAGCTTTCCTTGGTTGGAATTTTATTCAGACGCTGTTTTTCACATATACACACATCAGCACAACCTAATAGTTCTTCATCTTCTGTAGGAGATTGCCTTGCGACACCGTGCCCTTCGAAGACGAACCCATCGGATCGGATGATGCTGGTAGGGTGTAAGAGTTTAATTATTTGTTTACTTTTCCACCCCGAGCTTTGTGTGTGTGGATTCATTCATAAAAGAAAAGACAACAGAGTGCGGTGAGGTGACGAATTTAGTAAGCATAAAACATCCCCACTTGTTACTTCCTGTTGCCCTGTGTTCGGTATCGCCTCCCATTTCCTACTCTCTCCCCCTTAGCCTGTTCAAACGCTGCCCACGATTGTCTACCTTTCGACGACTCAATTAGCGCCAACGCTCTAATTGACCGCGGAACCTTTTGTCGGATCGATCGATACAACAAAGGTCGATCGATCGTGCCCGAAGGGCTTCGATCGGTGGGAAGAAAGCGTTTTCGAACATCCAGATTTGTTTATGGATGGGAGCCGCAAAATCGAAAGTTGATAATGCTTTTCGGTAAAGGAAGAAAGTCGCACTCCCAGCTCACCCCCATGGTTCGTCAAATATTTGTTTTAGGAAACTCGATGTCGATGTCGATCGCGAGTGCTTGTGGAGTCCTTCAATTAAAATGCCCTTCTGTGTGAGTAATAACCTTTCTCTTTGTTGGATTGGGGTTTTCATGTTCGTCGGGTAGCCATCCACGTAATGCAACAGATGACGCATCAAAGGACGGGGCAAGAATAAGTCATCGGGTGATACATTTTGCCCAGTGAAAAATGGATCTGGATCAATTAGGAGAAGCGGTTTGGCGACCGTAAATGCAGTCCAATGCATCCAATCAACATTCCAGAGCATGGTCTACTCAATCCATAATCGGTTTCTCATTAGGGGCCATTTCGCAGCCATCTTTTCAGCGGAAATGTTCTTCATTTTCGAGATTTGTCATTTCGCTTTGGAATTTCCCTGAATTGATGATTTTTTAGCCTAAAATAAACTGTTGGGAAAGAAAACACAGCGTAGATAATCTTTGTCCAAAATGAAGGATAACACCGAGAGAGTAAGGCAAAACATAGCACGCGAAAAATCCTTCAATTTGCGCACTTTGCCAGTGACCAAAAAAACCAAAACATTGTCATCAGGATTTGCTGTGAACTGTGGTAGTTCGAGACACATCTGGCCCACCCGGCTGCGGGATTGGAAATTCCGTCGCAGCGGATTGTAACAGCACAGCAAGAAAAACTAACCGAAAACCAATCACTTTACATTGTGGTTTTTATTTTGCTTTGGCCCAAAAATAAACCGAAGGAAAAGAGCGTAAGCCAGGGATGAGAACATGCGAAAGAAGTGCATAAACCCTAACACTAATGTTGTGTCAGCTGACCGGAGCTGCTGGAGTGGAGTGTGTGTGTGTGTGTCTTTTGGCACGTCGAATAGTTCTTTTGTTTCGCCATGCCCCGTGTGTACCTGTGTATCCTTCGTCCTTCGACCAGTGAATGTGCACTTTTATGTTTTGCAATTACAATCATCCAGCAATGCAGCCAGCGTGGGTTTGTTTATACAGTTTTGTTAATTTAAGCGCTCGAATGGAAGGGATTTATGGATAATGGAAGTTTTTTTGCTTGTCTCCCCGGTGAGATTGTAGGAAAAAAAAAAAACACGAGAGAGCGAAGGCACGACGAAAAAGAACCAAAACCTCAAACTTCAATTTCGATGTGTCACGTTTTAAAAGCTCAATTAAGGCTTAATGCATTGTTCGTGTTTCTAATTGCGGGGAATACACGTTTGTTGTGGTCCCGGCAAGGTCCGCTGAGAGGATAAGCTTCGCCGTAGAAGATTGTCATTTGCAGGATGGAAAATAAATATTTGCATCTTGAAATTGACAATAAGCACGGGCTCCATAACTCAAATCAACTCGCAGCCAGGTGCCCATAACGACATAAACTATCCTGCTGAACATTAGCAGCATCACAAACACCATCGCCGATCAATGTACCGTGAAACCATTAACCGTAGAGGAAGCTGCAGGCGACCATTAATTAATAGGTTAGAAATTTCGTGCTGGACATATATTCGGATCGTGCCAAATCACCGACACCGTGCACCGCCTGTCACGGCCCGATTTGTAGCTGCTGGAATTCGTGACGGATGGATGGCAATATAGTCGACCCGAGCCTAGGAATCGGTGTGCCGAAAATTGAAAAATTCCTATAACAAACGTTTTTTTCTTCCCCCGATTTTCACGGTCCATTCGCCGGATTCACAGGATAATGAAATGAAAATGATATCGTTTTTCCTTATCCAAGGCCCCTGAAAGGAGGGTGACACACAGTGTTTTGTGTTGATTTAAGAGAAGCATTCCACCGGCATTGCGACCAGCTGCAATCGCGACCCGAAGGACCACGGCAAATATGAGAAGGATCCGGGGAATGTCACACACAAACACATATCACGCACATTAGTTCCGGATTGAACTGGTAGCCCGGGTTTTACAAATCGTTTTCCCAACAATCCGGGTGGCAAGCTGGTGGTGGGACCGTGTGTCGAACGGTTTATCAGCAAACACGCAGCCACCAGCGTGTCCCGGACACACGAAAATTCGACTTTACATGCTCAACTGTAGCGCTGGTCCGACTATTGTTGAGACCGACAGGATAAGGCAAGAAGCAAAAATCGTTTATGAGTCGGCCAGGGTTCTTCCGATTCTCTACGGCCTGCTGCGACGATATTCGTCACAACAGAAAACAAAAAAGAACCGAACGAAAGTCCCAACCCCGAGAGATGTCGAATCGGGTGTTTAAAAGCGAGCAAGTCTTCCGAAACGAATCGTCGGGAATTTTTGAACGTACATTGTTTCCTTCTCAAAAGTTGCTGGCGGCATTCCGGGCATCGGGCCAGGACAGTGTACGCCGCTGTGAATCCTGATGATGTAGGTCCTGATTTTTCAAAGATCCTTGGGAGGTATGCTGCTCTTCCTGCCTACCTGAAAGCCCCGTAAGTTTGATGGATTGAAAATGAAGAGCGGGCTCGATATTTACAGGTATCCAACGCGTTTGTTGCAAAGGATTAAATTAGACATTCACCGGTTCACCGACGAACGCAAAAGCAAAATGGTACGCAGAGAAAAAAAAGCGAGCATCGTTTGACCCCCGGTGGGCGATAGGGTCGCGATGGACTTGAAGGTGTTAAACATTGAACCGACTTCCTGCTGACATTAATTAAGAAGCTTCCCCAGGACACACGGGTATCCTCTCTCTTTATGCTCACATTTCCCAACCAGGCTGTTCTCGCCTTCTCGGAGGTTTGGATCCAAGAAGCGGAAGATCTAGCGTGCCCCATCCGGTGCGAGGGCACCCGTGAATTTGATTAACACCTTACGCCCAAAAGGCTAAAACCGAGAACGAGGTAAGCGGCCAGTTTTCCCAAAAGCCAACAGCTTCAATTAGACTCCCGCGACGCGATGCGCGCAACAGATGGACATGCCGGTGTTTTTTTAATGTTTTGTGGTATAAAAATTCTAACCCACTCCTAGAGCTCCCGTAGATCGCGCCGTCTGTTCGAAGGGTTTGAGTTTTTATTCTGATGGGAAACCATCTGACCATAACCGTGGTTTGTTCTGGGAGGATGAGTCTACACACATGGACTCCAAGGTTTCAAGCTGTTCCGTTACAGAACCGTTGACGTCACACGTTCGAGAGAGCACCAGCTAAGGAAAACTCTGAAAATATGACCATTTTCCTGAGGAAGGTACCTCAACCCACCAACATCATCGTGAGCTTCATCAAAAATCGATTACAGCGCACAGTTTGCTCGACTGGAAAAAGTGTGCTGCAACAAAGCTTTACACCAAATTTAGAACGAAACCATGTAATGGATGTGTTTGACTTCATGCTCGGCCTCTCACTGTCCGATATCGAAGAGGGAAAAGATTCACTTTACCAGTCGGTGCAAGTCAAAAGCGGCCGCCAAAAAGACGACCGCCTGATTGAGACGTACTAGAGATTCTCCCCGTGTGTGTGTACATGTGTACGACGATCGCGTGGTAATCAATCATGTTGGTGGGCTAATTTTTTGTTGTTGTTCAACGTTTCGTTTAAGGATGATTTTTTTTTTACTTTAATGTGTGTACAGTTCAATTTAGTGCACGGCCTTTCTAAATGCACAAACAATTTCGGACGTACGAGACGAGTCAGAGGAGCTAGACGAGCATCAAACTGGGTGTCGCATTGAATTTGGGGTTTAATTACGATATTAGGTGCGACTTTCCATCTCGTGTGGCACATTTTAAAGCCAACGTTGACCCACTTAAAAAGAAAAAAGAAATGTATTGACAGCGAAAACAACTTTCTCTATGCAATCTGAATTTGTTTTTACAATATCGTACGCAAAATCCAAGGCACTGTAAAAAAGAAAATAGCTGTATAATTAAATAAAAGTTACAGTGCTCTTATTTGCTATCATTTGGACGTTGCTATCAATCTCAGCCTAATGACTCAACCATCAACCCTGTTTCAAAGTTCAAAAAAGCAAGCTCAGTTAAAAATAACTGACTAGCTTCTACACCTTTCGCCGAGTTCCTTCCAGAATATCCTTGAAAAGCACTCCCCGTGCCCCTTTTTTCTTCATTTCACGCTAAATTCTCCATGAAAGTTGCCGTAAATTTCACTTCGTCACGCTTAGCACTTTCGCATCGTTTAGCAGTTGCAATTTAGTTCTTTGCTGGCGCTTCTCTCCATTCCTAATCAAAATCATCGCCAATCGCGAGTTGAACGAGCTGCTTTGAACCCAAAAGAAGAAAAAAAAATTCTTGCTTCCCAAAATTTCCAAACCTCTAGAAGAAGGGTGACCCCTTTGCAGAGCACGGGCATAATAAATTAGGTAAAAAATCGAGTCGAGTTAAAAAGTTGAAAGTTTTATCACCGAGGGGCGAAGGTTTGCATTACTCCGAAAGGGGGATCCTTAACGGAGATCGGTTCTCCCATCCCACTGCTGATGAAAGGTAATTTCGATCCACCCGAACACTGTTGAAACTGGTGACGATGCATTTAATAGGGTGTGCAGCTCAAAGCACTTACTACTTTCGCCCGCACTTTCGCAGCAAGGAGTGCTTGTGGCGGGGTGGCGCACTGCTAGGTACGCTGAAAGGAGAGATCCTTATCGGTGGTTGTTCACCATTGAGCAAGGGCCACGGCTCCTGTCATCGGGCCAGCAGTGTGTTGCGAGAGGTTAATTCACCGAAAACCACCATTAAAAGAGGGCACAACCAAGACCAGGTCCTGGAGCTGAAGTTCTGGTTCGTGTCACAAATGCATTAAACCGTACTTTACTTTCCTCTCTTGGTGGTGCTCGTTTCCTTCAGAAAGGTGGTGACGTTTGGTGACGGTCCTCGTTGAAGAATCGGCCTCAAAGCCACACCCGTATGGCGTATACCCTCCTCAAAGAACGTTCTAGTCACATTAAAGTTTGATACGATCCGGAATGATAATGGTTTAAATCAAAGTTACCCATCGATTCCTCCCGATTGTTCAGGGGTCACTATATATCCTTCTGGCAGGGAGCGCCATAAACCTCAACCAACGAGAGGAAAGTGAGTGCAAAAGTGCACTAAAACAAAAGCGCAGCGGTACATCGTATCCTTCGTGGTGGACCTAGTGGACCTTGTTCCCCCTGTTTACCACTTTGCCTAGATAGAGGATTGTAGATAGTTGCGCTTTGGAAAGGAAATATTTGTCGACAGTGTGAGGGCGGACGGAAAAACACGTCGAAACGATTGATGGACGGGTTTTTGATAAGGCTTGGGGAAAAAATAGAGACCAAGTAAAAGCGGTGTGTCATAAAACACAGGAAACCTTTAGCCGACCGGACCGCGCTCGGGGAAATATCCCTTGGGGTTGGAGTCCTTTCTGTTTCGGTCTGAGAAATCTAAAAGCGTGTGGAGAGTTGATACTAAATGACGCAAAAAAGGCTGGAGAAACTTTTAAAAAATATCCGGAAAACAGCATGTAGCTCGGAAAAGTATATTCACGTACTGAGACCAGGAGGGCGTCTCTGTCCACTTCCTAGTGTTTGAAGTCATCGCTCCCTCATCAGTGGAAAATGTGTCGAGTGGTCAATGTTTTGGTTTGCCTTTATCGATGGGTGCCCAGCGAAGGTTTTCACTCACTTAGCGGTGATGACTCATCAGGAGGATGGACTTTCTTTTGCCTGGTGCTGAATAGTCGGCTAGTGTTTCGTAAAAGGATCCATTCCATTTCTGCTTATAGTGCAGTATTTTTTCCTATCCTGACGTCAACCTTTTTTGTATCGAAGTTCTGCGGGACCTAAGGCACGCAGGAGGAGCGTAAAGACGAGTTCTTTGTGGAGCTTTTATTTACATCATCATTAACGTTCCAAACCGAGAGGATTGGCAAGCAAAGTAGGACAACTTCTTCCTGGTTTTGAAGAGTTTTTGGTGAGCGTTTCCCATAGTGATGAAGATTATCAAATCCTTTTTTTTCGAACCCGGAGGCTCAATACATTCACCCATGAGGACGACTTCAAAACTGGAAGCAAATTCCATGCACCATCAGTGGGCTGTTGATGCTGTTTACGCACAGAGCACCACATCCTGGAGACCTAATCCTATTAGCGTAGTTGTTGTTTTTCCAATGATTTTTTGCTCCCTCTTCTCCTTGCGAAAGAAATGATTCCTTTCTTCGTGTGCGTATGGCACCATCATGTGAGGGATCATTATTTACGTAAAACACGAGCCAGACCTGTATGGTATGTGACTACGATTGGCGATGGCTACGCTGCCTAGGTAACGGCTGAGCTGCCGGGAGAAGGTTGTTGTAATTTAATCGCCTTATTTTAGCCAAACTTACTTGCCATTTAACGTGGTAGGATGGAGTGCCGCCGACGCTTAGAACACCACACCTTTCATCAACATCCACCGTAGCTCAGACGGCAAGAGTTGCTGCATAAACTCAAGCACTCGTAAGTCAGTTCTAGTTACAGTAAATTTGAAAGCTTGCCATTTCTTGTCCAGCTTAGCCTGGGGATGGTGTTGGGAAAGCCGATTTTACCAACGTTTTCCACCAACCAGGGCGTTTCTACGATATGCATAAGGGAAATTGTTGCGGTTGCGATTGTTGGAAGAGGTGTTATTCCTATTGTTAAGAAACTTCTACCGCACTCACCCACACATAGCTTACTCACAGGGAACCTTAGCGAGTTTCGGGTGGCAAATAGGATGAAAACCAACTTTGTACCACCACTAAGGTGTGTTTCGAGATGGAGCAGAAGTTGGATGCAAATTTTCGTCTAGATAAATTTGAACCGAGCTTATTGAACATCATCGAAGCGTGTTTTTTTTTTGCCGTTAAGTAAATTATTTAAACTCTGAAACGTGCTCTCTATGGCAAGTTAAAATTTTAATTTAAAAAATAAATCTGATTGAATCGTGTAATCCATTTAGCCAGGGAAACAATTGCTATCCACTATGCATCAAAACAAAGCTCCATAGTAAAAGCTCTCTGTCTCTCTCGCTCGCTCCCCACTCGATAGAAGGCTCTATTTCTCTCTAGTTTCCAATTAAGTCAATCATCCAGCTGTTCGAACGTAATTGGAACGAACTATAGCCACTCTCTGGTACAATGTTTGCTACAGCCGCTGAGGTTTGGCCAATTTATTTTCACCGGGCCAAACACATCCCACACGCGTCACGCACGCAGCGCACCGGGACATCCGACGACGATGGGGCATTCAAGCGCGTTGCAATGGCTGCATTTACCAGCGCAATCGCGTATGGTAAATATTGGAAAAATAATTCAATTTGTAATGTTTGACATTTCCATTTGCTTTTACCAGCTGGTGTGATTGTGCATGAAGGATCGGTCGCGTATCGTCCCGCGTACTGGGGGAAACCGCCGGTTGGTTGCAACCTGCCATGTAGCAAGGGTACACAGGTACAATCAATCTTGTCAACAGAACAGAGACAGACAACTGGTGGCAGACCGAGGATGAGGAATCAATTTTATTTGCATTCCGACGCATTTCAACGATCGTTCTTTTTTTTTTTGTTTTGTTCTGCGCTGACAGAGCTGTTCATTTGAACACAAATACGATAAGAGGACACACACAGACACACGCATGCACCCGTACACGTGGCGCTTGTGCAAGTGCAGTGGCAATTTTACTTCCAATTGCAATTTTATTCGCCTTGTCGTTCAGTGGGGGGGGGGGGGGGGGAAGCACGCGTAAAGTAAATACTCGAAAATATGATTGCCCGTGATAATGTATCCATGGTCAGCGCCCAATCAGCTCCCTTGCCAGGACATTTACAAACTGGGCCGGTGTGTTTTGGTTTTGTTTTTGGGACGTAAATGAACATTTCAATTCAATCACGCCTCACAGTACAGTGCACGGATGGGAACGTTTCGTGACAATTTGTAATTATTTTTCCCACAACGAGGCACCCAGTTTCTTCATTTTTTGGCGTAATTAATTGAATCAGATTAAGTTGTACAAACGGGTGCCCAGTGTGTCCGTCCATCGCTTTGGTCTGTGTGTGTGTGTTGTTTGCTAATGTGACGTTGAGGAATTAGGTTTTGACGAGTGCGTTCGGCATAATTATTTCGATTACAGTGCGAAGCGTACAATGTGAAGCGCGCAGCACAGTAGCCCGAGACAACCGAACGTAAAGTGACACTTAACGCAGCAGGTGGCCGGTACTGGCCGGGTTTGATGATTCTCCACGTGTTGTAGCTGAAGGTAGGATGGGAACATTTTACGCAATGATTAATAGCGCTGCGTGAAGTAGGTACGGATTTTCGATGGAAAACTATACCTTCGACCATGAGAGGAAACACAGCTGGCCAACAGTTGGGAAGTTAGTTTTGTTTGAAATTGCTCTCGAGAGACCTTTCCACATTGCCGGAACTGGTGGGTGAGTGTGTGTGCATAGTTTTCCTTCAGTTTGTTTACATCACAATTACTAAAGCACTACTTGGAAAGGCCCTTCGGGTGGTCAGCAGCAGCAGCTGGAATAGCATAACTGTCAATCTGTTCTAATCCCGAATCCGTAAATTCAAGTGGAATCGAGTGCATCCTTCAGGATCCTGTCTATCGTCAGTTGCCATGCACCATTTGCATACCGGACTTTGTGTGGGTTGTGGGAATTTTCCAAAAGAAAAAAACCCTAAAAAAAAACCTATCCTTGTTCCCATCTCCAGCGGGGAGAAAAGCGTTTGCCCATAATCAACTTTCCCCGGTTGGATTGCGAAGGTTTCCATGACGCCTTGGGGTTCCCTACCGGTGGCTCCCATACATCGACATTCGAAATGGATTTGAACGGTGACTGGCGTGTGGAGAGTCGAATTTTATTCATATGCAAAGTTTGAGTGCAAACAAATTTCCAATTGCCACCGAGAGTGTTGTGAAGAACATGGTACACGAGACCGACCGGAATAAGTGTGCCGGCAGTTAGGTGCGGGTTGATTTAAACAGTTGTGAACGCTTTTTTGCTGTCTTTTTTTATGAGTCGACCACTGGAAAAACCACACCGAAAATATGGACCAATTACGCAAATGAACTTCTCGGGAAAATGGACTGTAAGGTTGGAAGTTTACAGACGGTCAGTGTGCGAGGGAACGACACATGCTGGGAGGATATGATTGCGATTCCTCGATATGCTAATAATAATTGCAGTTGTGCTTGAAATCCAACCAGCTGGAAGCTAGAGTGGATCAGGTTTTGATGCAGCTGACTGGTTATCGAGAACCTTAGAAATAAGTAAAGTTTGTTTTTGGCGCTTTAATTGTAGCCCCGCAAGGATCGTTTCCATTCGGAGATTGGTCAGATTGGTGCATTGGTAACTGGAGTAGGTGATTTTGGTTGATTTGAAATTCATTAAACTTAGGATGGGAGAATGGGGTGGAATAATATTGCTCCTTTTAATGAGGAATTGATATTCTGGAGCAAGAACCGCATTTCAATAGATGATTGCTGATTCTTCCATGGAGTAAATGGATGTAAGTAAATATTTTACTTATTTGATTATTTTACTTATTATTTTTAAACTTATTTGAAATAATCAACGTATGAAACTGTGCAACAGATGGCGTTAGAGTTTATTTCTTGGATTTTTTTTAACAGGAATGGATTGTAAAATGTTTTACCTACCAAGACTGGATTGAGCCACGGCGTCACAGATCCATCTCGCACAAAACTCCACTCCTAACTCATCAGAGTTAGGAAACACATTTTCTTGAAACAACACAAATTTTTTACCGCAATGCACAAGCAATGCTCCCTATTTCTTTTCAGGAACGGAGTGATCGCTGGGGCTATGGAACCACATCCTTTGCACTTTCTTACCAATCTACACCTCTGCTCACAAATCACGTGAATACCCGATAACCCCCTGATATGCTCTTTACACTAAGAATTTGGAGAATTGTGCTTTGCCAAATGAATGCTATTTTCGCACTAAATGTTTCGATGAAAGTATTGCTACAGCCGCTCAAGATTGCTACTAGCGCTTCTCCAAGGGTTGTTGAACCCAGCCTTTATCTCTCACACCGGGCAATGGTCAGCTCGCCAAACCCCACCACCACACACAAGTCATGGGCAATTAAACTGTTCTTCAGACTAAAAATGTACAAATTGTTCGTTTTTAGGAAAGAAACTGATCATGCTATTGCTGTATTGTCTTTACTGGGCACATAATTTAACGGTTCCATGCAATCACAACATAATGCACACTGTTTTTGCACTAATAATTTGATGAAAATCCGGCAACCCACGCTTAGCCTTGTACCTGATGCCGCCATTTTACTTATTACACACCAACGCTATAACTTCATGCGCATGCCAAATGCCCCGTTTGCCGATGCCGATTAAGCCAACGCTTAATAATGCCATCCTTTGTACTCCGGTTGAGCTTAACACTAACACACTTAAATCTAACGCGCGCGCGTTACCGTCCCGTTCCCGTTCGGTTGATAACGATGTCACTCGGATACTGAAGGAATTTGATCGTGATAGCTTCGTTATCAGGTGGAATTCGACAAATCCTAGCACTATGAGCCAATGGTATCATCATACAGTCAAAATTGATTATTTCGCTGTGATAAATTATACATAAAATTATTTCCTGATCGTGATCGATAGCTTGATCTTAATTTTCAATAGCTTTTGGGAAAATTGCCAGACTAACAACTAAAAGTAGGTATCTCGAAATCATATTTTTTGGAATTCCAATTTTAGAAAACAGGAAAAAAAATATTTCTCTTTTTTTGGACTTCACTCTACACCCAATGTGGCTAGATGATGTCAATATTTCGTTTGCGGAATTGGTCTGAATGTATTCCTTTCTAAAGGTCCTTAATTGTTAGCTGTGTAAAGTACCAGACTTAGTAACTGTTTTAAAACAAACTCGGTAAAAATTATGAGAGTAATAATGCTTTTTAAGAACTAAGGACGAAAAAAAAATAATTAAATAATCGATCCTCCACAACCAACAACATCGCCATCAGGCTAATCGTTTTCCTGAAATGATTCCAGCTGTACCGGTGGTTAATGATCATTAATTTAGCTAGAAAATGTTATGCCAATCCAATAACCCCGTAACGTTTCGGTACGTTTGAAAGGGGTTTTCCGAAATTCGATCGCCACGAGCAAAAGCAGCAGGTCGTCGCCGGTATTGCGTTTGCATCCTTTCGTCCTGGAAACGCGCGTCCAGCCGTCGGTGGTCTCTCTGATGAAGCTCATCATCATCATTACACACCGCAGCCAGATTGGGGGTCCTCTGTGTACCGTATAATTCGGTTGCAGGTATCATACACCTTTTTTCCCAATACCTTTTATGGCGGCGCTCAGGCAAAGCTGGATCATAGCCATGCGCTGAGGACGATAGATGAAACGTTGTCTGTCAATGATTAACCGCTCGAAGCAGTACACCCCTCGGTGTGAACCAACTGCTCTCCGTGATATCATTGGTAAGCGTTTAATCATTTTTTCTTCACTACCATCGATTTCAATTTCGAACCCGACCCTGGCAAGGACAAGTAGAGACGGTAAATGAGGTGTTTGATGTCGGAAAGGCGTAAATGATGCAACGCAATGCGATACGCGATTCGGATTACAGAAGAAGGGATCTTTCTCGTTGGGAAAAAAAACGGCCAGACCCTGGAAGAGGGGGTTCTTAGCAGGTACACTGTGTCGGTTTCCTTTGCGCAAAAGCAAGCAGGACCACAACAAGGGGGTAGATTATAATTTCTTTTCTAATCCTTTAATAGTGTGCCTTTTTTCTATTTTTTTTTCCAAATAATTCTCTCGAGCAGTAGAGAATAGAGCACACCTTAGGCGATGCACTTTTTCGGCATTCAACACCTTTTTCCCCTTCGGCAAATTGTGCACAAAAGTGTTCGAGAGAATCACCGGATAATGCGAACTGATGAAAGGAACCCGAAACATCTTTGCACTATCGATTTCGGGCATCAGATTACGAAGGGGGTCGAGAACTATATATGCACATTTGCACCAGAGCTCATCGGATTAGTTAGGGCGAAAAAAAAAGTAAGAAAGTTTTTGGCAAAAACGACCGTTGTAACTACATAGTTCAGGGAAACGAGAAATCCGCGAAATTTAACATGCTTCTTAAAGAGTTGCTTAATGCTTCACTAATTTATGGCAGAGAGCATAAATTCAGCTTCAATCGTTGATTTATCGTTTCGATGGTTCTCACACTGCTTTTTATTATCTACACAACAGCTTTCGAGATAAAATTGAACGTAATCCTCTTAGCTCAAAAGTTAGCGAATTGCTTTTTCCTTAAAGAAATTGAACCTTTTCATAACACAGCTTAGTGCTTTATCGGCAGAAATCACCTATAAGTATCCGAAAGCAATTAGTTTTCCATTGCTTCACTTTTTCAGAGTTTGAAGCTCCTCAAAGAAACACACACACACACACACACACACACACACACACACACACACACTCCACTCCAACACCATTCAATTCATTCATTAATGATCTCGCGATCGATCCGCGGAGAGTCATTAGCGAGGCGTAAAATATGAACCTGGCAGTGTAGAACCGGTCCCAGGTTTCAATATAGCGTATGTTTACTAATAGCCCTTTCCAGATCGAACGCGAGGCCTGTGTTGTTGAGAGTTTGGGAGAAGGTTCTAAAAATCCTCGTCCCGAAACCAATCCCCCCTACTTGTCAAACATCTGTGGCCAAGCCGGCATTCGATTCGATTTTCCATCTTACTGCTCTAATTTCGTTCTCGCTCGTTGTCTAATTTCGAACACCGTTTTTATTTTGTTCCCTCCATTTCGCGGTCGCTTAAATCCTTAATGGCCCTGTTCTTTTTTTTTCTGTTACTCTCTCCCAAAACCGTGGGATGCCGCCGGTCGCCGAGGTCACCGAGGTGAGAGCCACCACGGGCGCTATCGTGCCCATACCCATCCACAATCCCCATCTCGACTATCATTCATCTGGGAACGATTATTTTTACGACCTTCGAAAAGCAATCGAAGCGTCGAAAATGGAGCAAAACATCAGCCGTGCCCTGGGACAATTTTGTGGCTGGAACGAGGTCACGCGCATTTGAACGAACCTCGGGAAGGGAGGGCTGGATGGTGAAGGTGCTAAGGAAATTATGATTGAAGCTGAACATCAAACCTCCCAAAAAGAGCAAAAGAAAAGAAAAAAAAAACAGAAACGCGACGGAAATCAACCGATCGCCAAGATAGCGGCAAAGTGGAAGCATTACAAATAAAAGTAAAACAAGAAGAAAATGGAAAACATATTAAAACAGCGAAGAAAAACGATGGAACCTTAAGGCACCGCTAGAAGGGCAGAGGAGTTTGAAAAAAGTTCCCATCATTAGGGCTCTAAAACGCTCTTCACGCGGAGAAGCGCGGAGAAGGTCAGTTTGGTGGAGTTCACCTTGCGTAACGCAAACATGTCTTTACCAGTGAGGGTAAGGACGACTACAGCGACGGATGCCACGCGGGACAAACAATTTGCCACCCCTTGGAAGACACTTCCATCGACCCAGTCTTGGTCCCACGAGGCGCCTATTATTCTAATGATATTAAAGACAAATTAAGCTCTCTCGCTCCCTGGGCTTTTGTGGACAAGTACATTTGTTTTTGTCGCTTCCGGATCGATTGTAGGGTTCGTTGGTGTGAATCAGTGTACGTGGGGTCAAATCGTTTGTCGTCGATTTTTTGGAGTTTTTCCATTCCAAAGATAGACGTCTTTTGAAGCGATGATCGTCAGGATTTTGAGAAAATTTACTACAAAAAAAAAATAAATGAAGCACTAAATAAAATTGTAATCAAAAAGCTTTTATATCATAAGCTTAGCAAAGCAATCCCCCGAACAGCGATTCTTG
The DNA here is from genome assembly GCF_943734695.1 of Anopheles maculipalpis. Lineage (NCBI taxonomy): Eukaryota > Metazoa > Arthropoda > Insecta > Diptera > Culicidae > Anopheles > Anopheles maculipalpis. The sequence goes on along the minus strand of NC_064871.1, from coordinate 97,277,205 downwards.
CAAAACTGTTTCTCAGAATTGTCTGCGCAGTTGTGGCGCAGATGGCGCTACTTGTTGTTCATTTTATTGCACCTTGTTATACGTTGCCGATAATTGTCCGTTTCGACCAGCGCCTCAAGAAGCAGAGCTTGAACAACGCTTTAAGCAATAAGGGGAATCATTTCCTGAACCAAGGGCACCGAGACCCCAGGAAAGGGTTTTGTGGATAGAGCGAGCCAATCTCAGCATCTCATGCGGGAAACGATGGCTCGGCGGTTATCGATAATTGCAATTAATTACGTCCACACGTTTGCGCGCCGGTGTACTTTTCCACCTAACCGCGTTCACTTAACGCAGACAGGCGGATCTATGGTATGTGGTGTGAGCATGTACCGCTGGCAAAAGCCTACTCCATGATTGATCCCGTACGAAAATCCCATTCAAATGCACACTGCTCCAGACAGACGGAACATCTTCGCTGCACTGCCATGTGTAGCCATGGTGAGGCAGCGAAATGAAAGCATATGCTGATTATGCATCGACTGCAACGGTGGCCAAAGGTTTCTAGGTTTGGCGTGGTAAATGCAAAGGAACCTTGCACCATGTGTTCCCTCCTCTCTCTCGCTCTTTCATGACCGGGTCGGTCGTTCCGGAGATGATGATGTGGGCCGTATTATTAGCGTAAAACTGTGAGGAGGATTCGATAGGAGGGATTGAGTAACATGGGAAGGTTTTTTGCTTGGTGTGCATAATTCTGTCCGATAGCTGTTGTTCCGTTCGGGGAGAATTGCAATTCTTGCAGTTCATTGCGAGTTGGGTGCACAGCAGAGGTTAGATGGATTGTTTAATAAATTTCCCTTAGGAGGATACACCCATACAACAGAAGGCAGAGAAAATAATTAGATATGAACTTTGTAAGAACATCATTTAACACAATTATGTCTGAAAAATCAAACTAATTTCATCACCAGTGATTTATTTCACAAGGAAAATAATTCTTCCACTCTTGAGGCTGAGAATCCACCTGGCATTTGCTCATCTTCCTTGTCAATTATCTTCCATCCCGATCCAGTAAGGCACCGTATTATGCCCTAGAGCGCAGAACAGAACAAGGAAGTTGCAAAAAAATCGCTCATAAAACAATCATGTCATATATTGTGCACCGAGACGCACGTCCGAACATGGAAAAGGCCCACCGCCGCGTCCTGCCAAGTCCAAGTCGGTGGAGCTAGCGATGCAAATAATTTCTCACTTTGATTGATGGAACAACCGTCCGTTACTGTCTCCCGCAGCAGCAGAGCGATCAATCAGCGCACAAGAAAACACAATCTCTTCAGCACGGGGGCCACCAATTCCTCCAGGAGTAGCCCCCTAGTCGGGAGGGTTCGCCATGGGCTCGACAATGATGAAGTAAACGAATTATCTCTTCGGTTACGTCAAAGAGGCCAAGTGAGCAGGTTTGGGTCGAAATACAAAACGCATCACCATGAGTGGAAGCGAGTCCATGGATACCGGCCAACATAATTACTGGCAGGCAGCAACCAAAACCAGACAACGAGGCATAAAAGGATATGCCGCATGGGATAAGAGGCATACAGGAACAGGTTGATCCTGTTAGGTGTGGGCTGGCAGACCATTTGGCACGATGGAAGAAGGTCGAATCGTCCAATTCGAAGAGGTTACATTTTCGTTTTTACAACGGATGCACTAACTATGGCTGCATCACGGCCATCATACGGTTCAGCACGGATATTCCCTCGACCGAACACACAAACCTCGGGATTACTCGGCCAGAAAACTGTTTGCATCCCTTGCGTTGTGGTGGTGGTCGGTGGCGGCGAGCCGGTCGAGAATGGAAAATATTTTCTCCTGCATAGGAAATTTTGCATATTTTCCTCTTTAGCGTATCTATGGGAGTAAGGGAGTTTGCGTCCTTTCAGACTTGGGAACGGACAAGGAAGTAACCTTTGCTGGTCCTCAGTTCGCAGGCATGCTAGGTGAATCGAAGGGCGAGATTGAAATATTGCATAATTGTGTACATGTTTGTGATTTCAAAATGTGTTTAACGACCCTGGTAAGGATTGGACTGTAGGTTTTCGTAAGAATTGGGGCGTAGGTTAGCGTGGTCAGTTTTGAATTTTTTAACTGGGTTCCATGCACAATGGGCGGAAATCACACAGGATTTATAATGGCAAAAATTTCATTCAGCTTGACAAGAAATTGGAGAAATTTGAATCCCATGAAGGAATTTTAATTCCTCGCAGAAATCCTAACCCGAAAAAAGTTTCAACAAAATCTGAAGTACTATGATAACTTTCCAAAGCGGTTCAAATTCCTCAAAAAGAGTAATAATTCTAATTTCTGCCCGCTATCAACCTACAATATGCACAATCCCGCATATCGGAAACATTCAAACACAACAATTCCCGGGCTTCAGGACACATGCGATGTCAAACTCTCCTGCACCACTCTCGTGGCCTTACACAAGCGGAAACGTCAAACCACACGACCTTATTTCGAAGCCTGCACGGATCTCGTTCACAAACTGACACGGTCCAGTGCGCTCGTCTGCACCACCCGGAGAACGAACCGAAAAAGCGGTGTTCGTCAACAACGGCAGCGTAAAGCATCGGTGAAACAGGATATTTGTCAAGCTTGCAACAGCAACAGCGCAAATAGCAGGCCTGTGGTTGTAATATGATGCACCAGCCGTACCAGCGCGGCCGCCCGAACCAGGATTCTGGCTCAGTGCAAAGAATAATTGTTGCTTGTTTTACACGCGACACGAGGTTCGGTAGGCGGCGGCGGTAGCATCGTCGGCAGCTACCTTTGTCTATATCACGACGAAGGATTCGACACACGGATGCACAAGGATAACAGACTGCCGGCGATGATAAACGATAATGTTTTTCCCCGCATGCAAGACGCCGCTTTTCCCAGCGAACACACACACACACTCGTACACAACCGGAGCCGTGTAAAAATGGGGCCGTAAAATTATGAACAAGCTTTCCCATCGGCCGGAACTGGGCCAGAATTTTACACCAGATTAGCTTCTGCGCTCGCGCTCGCTACACAAGATTTCACGCCCAATCTGGCCTCCCACCTTTTTTTTTGCCTTCGATTATCCAATTTTTCACCACATCAAGTCACTTCAAACGCAAGCGGAGAAGCATCACGTGAGTTGGTGATGTGGTGGGTATGGAAATTTCATGCCGAACCGAACTAGACGCGGCTTTGTGTTTTAGGGCGCACAGAGCAGTAACGAGCATCCATTTTTGACCTCGGCGATGATGCGATGATTCCCGGACCGATCGCTTGTGCATCGCGCAGTGCGCAACACATGCAGTCTGCAACCGTTTTGCCGTAATTACATGCACGGCATATGTGTGTTGCTTGCAGTTATACCTGCGCCTCGGATGGTGGTTTCGTTTGAAGTGATTTCTTTTCCATTAAGCGAACAGTAAATTCCATCAGTATTACGACCGTTTGGTTCGTTTCGTTTTGGATTGGCGAATGCATTCTAGAACGAGCGGTGGTTTAAAAAAAAGCGGAGCAACGAATGCACACGTTGAACCGTTAAAGAGGCCTGCAGGTTGTACACCTTACGCTGCATCAATGATGCGATTAAAGCGTGCCAAAAGAAACATAACAACCAAAAACCCAACCCATATGCACCGGAACGGTATGCGCGAGAATCTGATGTGGGAAGCGCTTCTCTTAATGTGAAAAAATCGAAGCATCCAAAACGCACATTGATTCGCTGGATGTAATTGGTGTAAATGATTTTATTAATTACCTTCATAAGCAGTGATGCAATTATCCTTTGATCATTACCAGCATTGTAATGCAAGCGAACACACACACACTGGTACCGAGCCTGTTAAGTAAATAAGAAGAAAGGGAACTGATTAGTAATGGTAAAAAGTGCAACCGGTTTGATCTTTACGCTACCTCTCGGGTGCATTTAAATTGCATTAAAGTATCGTGATGCCTTGTCGATTATCATGCGATTATGCTGCATCCGTTAAAGACTTACATACATTGTTTGAAATATTAATAAATTATTTTTTTGAAAACATTTACGATTACATTGCAAAATAAATCTCACAATTTGGCCGGGTTTTGTTGATTTTTGAAATCATAATCGGCCGCTTTTATCTGGAAATTTTCCGACATAATTATTTAAATAATTCACGACATGATGGAGAATAATTTAATTTACTTTGATCCTCTTATCCACGAAGCAATTGCACATGAAAAAAGCTTGGGTTGAAAAATGTTTTCTGCAAAGAATTCTCGGAGCAAACATGACAAGGTTTATCGGCGACATAGTTTTCATTTGTTTGGTTAAAATTACTCTCAGTTAAGGTGTGATTGAGGTTATGTTGATGGCGTAGCAAGTCTATTTGCCAACTTCTACAGTTGGACACTAAGTTCCTTACACTACAGACTAGCCACCAAAATATGTGCCAGATGGGAGATAGTCCTGACGCAAACTTCAACGATATGTCAACAATTTTTCGAATTTCTCAAAGCTCCCACACATCTCTCCAAAGTGACCACCCAATGCGGCTTTTGAGCCTTTTCAAATTGCACCTTTATTAGGATACAAATTGTTCGTAAATTCTACACAATATTGAACGCCGACACACTTGTGCGTGGCAGAAAAGGGCACACAAAACAACGACCGGTAACTTTGAACTTGTCCGAAGAGCCAAACCCAGTCAGTTACTTGCGTTGCGGGAAGCAATCAAATTCAGGTGAAACTTTACTGCACGTACACATCTTGACCGTTTGGCAGATTTTTCCCACGTCCTTCGCACCAACAATAAAACGGAAAACTCCTTTGGCGGCACAGTTTTGCACACAAATTTGCCGATCTTTTTGCCTCCGCTTTACGTGCGAGATGGTAAATGTTGCCCTTCTTTTCTGCTGCGGCCTATCTCATTTGATCCTTTTGTCAAGGTGGTACAAAGTAAACAACCACTCTTCGGATGCACTCCAAACGAGGCGAACAAGAAAGAAGGAACCGTTTGCAGGAGAACTACATATCGGACAAGTGAACATCACCGTGAGTGCGTGATGGAATGGTTACCGGAGCATTCCTAGACCACCTGAGTGTATCTAATCCTTGCCGTTGTGGAGAAATATTACCTTCCCGTTTTTTCTTTCGGTATGCTTATGTGTGTGTGTTGCTTTCCCTCTACATGAAACGCACCACTGCAAACCGCTGGCCCAATTTCTTAAGCAACTCGACCGTACATAGGAAAAGCGGAGAAACCCCGTCTAACAACCGTCCGTCTGCTGTAAGCCGCTTCCTTTTTTTGTTGGGTGCGGAGTGTGCGTCCTGTAAGTGATCGTGTGCGTGCAATTTTCCTTTCACACGCTGGAAGATTCCTTTTTTTCTTATTTCGCTTGTCGCTTGAGTTCCTTTTTTTAAAGGAAATAGAAGGCACGCATCCGTCTTTCATCTTGAAATTGCTCTATTTATGTGCAGTCGTCCTTTGAATTAGGAATTTTCGCTCAAAAGCCTACCGGTCTAGCTGAAGGATATTTTTTTACAACGAAACCGTGCCGCCATACTTGGCTCTCTGACGAGTTCTTGAGAAGAATTCCAAAAAAACGGTTCTAAATGCTAGGTTAGTAGGTTAACAGCGAGGACGGAAACTGGCAACTGGATTTCGTCATTTGATTACATTGAGAACACCTCATGCGAATCCAATTGCGGCACATTTGGTGCGACCCTTCGAGCAGGATCTTTGCGCCGGGTGCGTGCCTTTCTGTCTTGCACCAAACCTTTGTTCGTACGTGGTGAGTGTGTCAGCACTGCAATTTGTGGTCTTGGTGTACCTGAAGCCTGCGAGCACTACTTGAAACACGAATTGGGAGTGAATTAGTACACCAGTGTATCCAGAGCAAAGTAAAAGTCTGCCGTTCTGCGAATTTGCTGCTGCGGCTAATAACAACAATGTCCCGAAAAAGCAAGAAACTGAACATTTAGCGCTTGAAATCATTTAAAACCGTCTACTACAACCGCGAAAATGCTGCAGAGTAAATTGGCCTCCCTCTACTCATGTCTAGGATTCGGCGGGTTTGTCGTTATAAATATTCATGTGCCCTGGCGCCATTTGTAGGCACACAAAATACACAAAGAGCTCATTCCACATACACCGCGCGCGAGAAACGCGGGCACCGGGAATGACTTATTATTCCGCTACTGGAAGTAGTTCATGTTTCTCGTTCCCCGGGAAATGGTTTACGTTTCCCGAATATCTTAAACAAACGCATCGTCCCAACAGCTCTCCCAGGTCTTTACCCGCATCACTCGAAAAGTCGTGTCCGTTTGCACGTTGTCAAATAGTAATGCTACTGATTTCAATCATTATAATTACTATGCAAATATTGTAACATGTAAGCAAAAGGTGTCGGGCGCACACTGTGGGCCCTCACGGAAGCAACGTCGGAGGGCAAGAGAGAATAGAAGGTATCGTTGTCGCGATTCTTCAAATCCTAGGCAACGTAAGGGATGGTTTTGTTTGTCTCTCCCACCCCGGGTGTTGGAAAATTATGTGGAGCAGAACTTTCATAATTAACCAATTTTCATCAACAGAACTTGTGGGTGCGTCATAGTTCTCGCGCAGAGTGAAAGCATTATACTTATCACTTTGACGCTGTAAGCAATAAATTAAATTTCGCATGCTTACTCACGCTTGGTGTACGGCAGCTTGGAGGAAATTTGAAACGGTTTTCTATTTTACAAGCATTGTGTCACTTATTGACGTCAAAAGGGAATGAATATTGTAAAAAATTCTAACTAATCAATGTACAAATTAAATTGATAAAAAAGGGTAAGGCTTCTTTTTTTGTAATTATTTTTTCTATTTCTAATGAATGGAACACGTCAAATCGTATTCAAAAGTCTCATTTTGAAGCGACAAAGTGCTGGAACGGAAGGAAAACTCGACATTCCTGCTGGGTTTAATTTCAAACTTTAATCAAAACCGCAAAAGAGGGATGAGTCTAAGGGGAGAAAATGTTTAAATTTCATTCATTAAATGCAAACCGAATTCTTCGGTGGAGTTTTTTTTTTGCTACAGATTTTATCAAACAACAAAATAGATCTTCTGTTTCAATACACGCGTAAGGGTAGAAGTGGCAGTTGGCAACAACCCCAAGGCGGAAGCGACGGCCGAAACAAAAACCAAATGAAACAATCCGATCGTTCCTTTCCTTGCTAGTTTTAACAGGTGTCAATTTTGACTCCTTTCTGACTTTGCAATTGTGTGTTTTTTATTTTTTTTCATTTTGCTGGAGCGAATCGATAGTCTTGATATCTTGCTTTTTTCCGGTTTCCTGGTTGAAATTTTTGTTTCAGTTTTCATTCTACATCCTACACACCCTCTTTGGTTTGCGCGATTGTGTTCCAGAAGAGGGATTTTCTTGAGTGTTCGGGGTCCAATTTCCTGGCTGCAAATTTAATATTCCGCTTCGTTTCGAATGTCAAGCTTTGTGCATGATTCGTTACGGAATTGGTCTTTAAAAAACGGAAACATAGAACACAATTCTTCAAAAGGGTCTACCCAACACGACATTGATACAATTGAATATTGAATTTAGATGTGTTGAAACAAAAGAAAAAAAAACAAGGATTCCGCAGAAGAAACAATTGGATCAAATCTTGTCAGTTGACAGTTTTCGGTGTAGATAAGCGTATCAGACGCAAAATTCCGTTTCCCCCATAGGAATGTTTCGCTTTAAAGCTGTCCCTTAAACTTCAAGCTTACAATTTATTTTTTTTTAAATACGTGAAAACCCGGAACGGAAAAGAGAACTGAACGAAAATAAAACTAACATAGACTGTACGAAAGGCTAAACGCAAACATCCGAAAGTCATTCACGGAAAAAAGGTTACCTTAGCAGAAGAAACACAACGACTGAATGAAAGAATGTAGAACACGGTAAGAAAAACTACTATCATTTTCTTCCTTATGTTGACTACCCCGCGTACAAGCGTAGAAACAAAGCTTTAACAAAATATGTTCCTACAGCAAGGTGGATGGAGGAAAAATCCTGCAACTCACCTGCACAAATGCCGGAAGTGAAGCACACCGGTTCACCCTCAGGTTGGGAAAGAGAAAAATCGTCATCGGGTGCCTTTGTTTTTGCCTCATTTGTTTGCTTTTCCCCCCAGAACTCAGGACTGTGTACAACAAAACACAATAAGCAGGCCAGTGTGCCAGGGTTTTATAGACTCTCGAACGAGTGTGTGTTTGTGTGTGTGTGAAGGAAATAGTCCCGTGAACGATATTTTCGTTTCCTGTGTACATTTTCCCCGTGGTTCACCTGGTTAGCACGGTCGCAAAAAAAAAGAAGGACGAGAAACTCCACCGGAACGGTCTAACAAGTAGCGGGCACCCATCATACCGGCCATTGTTTGAGCGGTTTTATTATGTTGTGGCACTGGTGGTCCTTGATCCTTGCACCACCACCACCACCACTACCAACAACCATCAGGAAAAGTGTCTGGCGTACCGTGGCGCTAGTAGTAGGGTATCTTTAAGTTATTATCACTCTCGACACACTCTCGGGCGCCGACCAACCGACACCCGAAGGTCCTGTGCAAATATTGATTCATAAAATTATGTTTGAGTTTGCGTTTCAGATTTCCGCGTACCGGTCCCGCGTGTGCCCGTCTGACTGACCAGGGACAGAGCGAAAGAGAGAGAGAGAGCGTGACTCGCCAGACGGTCGAACAAGGCTTCTCAAGCCTTGACCACGAGGCCGCACGACACGAGATGCAGCAGCACCAGCAGCACACGGTGTTCCGAAAAGCAACAGGGTTTTTCCTTCCTTCGCCATTTACCGTGTCCGTGAGACACCTCATCACACAGGACAAACAATTCACTCTCACGAGCAAGAGAAAAAAAGGTGACCGTAAACGCACGTGATGTGTGAAATTGTGTCATCGGTGGGAAATGATGCACCAGAGTGAGTGACGTGTGGAGATGATATTAAATGTTGGAGAGTTGGGAAAACAAAATGTAATAAGCTCTAATAATGCCATTCGGTCACGTACCCACTTATTGGGGAGCCTCTTTTTTACTTTTATTTTTCACCTAAAAGTTCCAGATGAGTTGAGGGCAGGTACAGGCACCCATTAGTGTTGGAATTACTATTGATTCAAGTATGCAGGCAGGGAAAATTGCTTCATTAAGCTTCACGTTATGTGAAAAATAATATAAAATAAACTCAACCAAATAAATCACTGGATAAAAATAGAGGAGAAAAAGGCTCACCAACCGAAAGGACTTATTTTCGCAACCAGTCAGCTGGTTAAGCAAAACAATGGTACATAAATAAGCGAGTGGCCCACAAACACACGCGCAAAAAAGGGAGTCAAAACAAAAGCAATCACGAAATCATAACTGACCTACTGCGCTGGTCGGAGGCCTTCATTAGGACACACGGACACGGTTTGTTACGCCCAGTAAATGATAAAAATAACACAAAGCCAGCGCACAGCAGCAACATCGGCTAATGATCGCTTATGCTCGGAGAAGCTGCCCGTTGAACTGTTTGCCATTTACCCCTACCCACCGTCTCTCATTCGCCCCAAAATCTCATGGTGCGAGAGTTTTATTACACTGACCCGTATTTTAAGCCCATCGTTCAACTCACGGCGCACTCATTAAGGTGTTACAACGTTTCCTCCACCATCACATACTCTCACACATACACCCATACATACACACAAACAGGGGAAAAGGAGTGTTTTTAATGATACACTTTTCTTCCGCAATACAAAATCGACAGAGCGAAAAGATTCGCCAGGTATCCTTCTGCCTGCTGCCAGCGAATTTTGCATACATGCAGGCGTTTGGCGGTGCAGTACCCCTTTGCAGTACCCGCAAATTCAAGAAGGTGTGTTACGGGGGGGAGTGTTGCTCAACGGCAGAAGCACGACACCGAGGCGAGTATCACACATTTCTCGGTCAGCAGTTTTCATTATAATTTATTATTCGCTCGCAGAAGAAATTCGCTTCAGTTGGCTCCAGCCACGTTTATCTTGCATACTCTGTTGTTTCTGTTGTACGAACCCGCCCGCTTCCTTTTTTTTTTGTCGGGGAATCACGGGAATTGGCATCGGATGTACCATATGCTTATGTGCTCGATGCGTGTATGTTTCCGGCGTTCACGGGCTTATGATTCGTTGCCTGTTTTTTTTTTTGCTTTATTTTATTGTTGCTCATGTTCGGTTTCTTCCTTGTACCGACACACGCGAATCCCGATGCTCCGGTTGCACTCCGGAGCACTGTGTGCTCGTATATTTGCTTCCGTTAATTTTTGCAACTGTAGCACAATCTCGTGCCATGTCTCCCGGACTGCATGGCAACAGCTCCCCATGCATTGTGTGTTGCTGAAGCGTACATATTTGCGCACCAGTGACGTTTTTGGGAACTGCAATCGTAATTGAACGGGGGATTTTTTGCACATATGGAAGCTGTTAGGGGGACGTATACTGCGATGTGTGCTCTTGTGCACTGCTGGATGAGAGCACCGACTGAATGAAAGTGCGTGGTTGCATAAAAATATTGAAATTAATAATTAGTACACGCGTAGATTCGAATTCTCACATGGGCCTCGTTTTACACAGTGTTTAGGGTAAGAATTGTTGCACTGATCCAGTGCTTGTATTTGAGGATTTATATAAGCCTATTAGATTATTATTCAATCTAGAGTAAGCCTAAACAGCAAACAATTTTCAATGCTTCGACAAAAATTTTAACCAATATTAGGAATCCTCAATAAATCCACACAACACAGCTTAATGTACTGCGCTGGAGAGAGAGTTCGCTCGGAAACGGATATTTTATTCAATCCTTTCGGAAAAAAACCACAACAGCACTAAGCAGCAGCAACGGAGCACACAAACCCCCAACTCGACCTCGTACACCGTATTATTGCTAACGAAAGCGTGTAAAGCTTTGCACAGATCCTCGCCGAAGCGCACACGTGCGATTTGAGTGAGATTTTTCTTCTGAGACAGTTACCATAAGGCCCAGTACGGCAGCTGTACGACTTTTGAATAGTGAACAAGCAGCAGCAGTACGCCTAAAATCGCCAGCTAAGCATAACCCGGCACAAGACACGCTAGTCGGCACATTTTCTTAGAAGGCAACCTGGGATCGGGGATTTTTTTGTGTTTTTTTTTCTGCCAAGGAAACTACGGCCGGAAAATGTATCAAAAATTATTTTATTGAATTCTAGGCTTTCGAGCAGCAGCTTTTTTTCTTTTGGTGGGAGAACAAGAGTCGAGGGCACATCGAAAGGTCTGTCCTGTATTTATCATTTCCTTCCTGGACGTTCTGCAGGCGGAAGCAGAAATTGGGTCGAAATGGATTATGGAAAACAGGACGGGATGCTATTATGAATATAGATTTAATAGAGGCCTGGCGCAAGGATGCCATGGTTGGTATTTTCTACAAAAAAAATGTCTCCCCCTTCTCCCTCACACACATGCAGGAGGTTGAAATTGATCCCTTTTTCCGGTGGACAATCGAGTATTGGAAGATCGTTTCATCCGAGGCACACTGATGGTGGTCTGGGTCTTATAGGAAACGGATTGTTGAAATACTCCTCCCCCACGTGGTGGTACGCTGGTGGCCACGGGTTACGGTGGATGACATTCAACCCAACCTCGATGGTTTTGACCAGACCGATGGGAGGTGTGGCGTGTCTTGGTTTTTAATATGCCTTCTCATTCTTCCGGTCCATAAAAACGAAGTAAAAATGCAACGTACCGAAACCGGTTGTACTACGATGAGGTGTGATTCTGCCCTAGTCGGATAGTGAGATGGGATTTTTCACATCATCGAAGGTCCACTCCTAACACTTGCTCGGTCAGCAGCGCTGAAGCTAATAGTGTCCGGAATGGCCGGAGACGACTACCACTTCCATCGATGGCAGTGACTTTCATATTCAGATTCTGGCTGGAACCCTGGTCGAATACACTTGATTTTTATTTTCCACTCGAAACAGCACTTTTGATGTCGACCACTTTTCCCGCAAGGACTCTGGCGAGACCCCGGTTGGCACAGGAGGGGTGGGTAAAAATGGATACGGAGTAAATGATCCGAGAAAGCCTCCGAGGTTGTGTTTTTATCGTGGTGCTGGACGCCGATGAAGGAAGGAATGGGCGCTTGAAAGAAAAACAATAAATATTCAAATTTGCACCATCAATCCATTCTGGTCCGGTTCCGGAGGTTTCTTCTCGGGTGTTTCGTTAAAATGGATACAATACACTTCTTCGGGGTTTGCTTTTTTTGTGGCTGGTGCGATGACACATCCACTTTTTTTTCTTACTGCTGTGTGATACGACAAAAAGGCGGTGTTAGCACAATGTTAGGTTAATGCCAGGGGATCCCGGTCGAATTGGTGCCGACAGGGATGATTTAGCAAGCAGGATCCTACCCCCTGCCGGACACTCCCGCCCCATTTGGAAAAGCTGTCAATCAGATTTGCGTACAGTTTTGTGTTGCTCGTTGCTGGTGTTGTTCCTTTCCGGCCTTCAAGCCAAGGGACGACAATTTAAAGTCATTCTGCTGATTTCCGACCGCCAGGAACCGGTCAAGCTCATCCGGGCTCCGTATTAGTCTGGAATGATGAAATGATAAAAAGCCAATGGCATGCCTTAACCCTTCCGAATGGCATCATTTAGAAAGCTGATGTTAGGACCTCACAGGTAGATAGGATCCTCAAATCTCTCATCCCTCAGGTGGGTCAGCAGGTTAGGATTGGCCTCCAGTCAGTCAAAAGGGTCAATCGATGCTAATGTCCGAAGCACCCGACACCCATAGACCTCGTTCGGGAGAGGAGTTCTGGGATTGATTTCATTAAATTTTGCTCATCGTTTCGGTGCACGACGGTACGAAATTCAAGGTGATTTCGTTTGATTAGGACGGATCGAAAAAGGGTCCCGAGAAATTGGTAAATGTTCGACAGGGCAGGCCGGCACGATGTCGGATCACGATTGAACTGCTGTTGCTGCTGTTGTGTTCTTGCCGATCGAGAAAGGAGGAGCCGATTAGGATTAGGTTCGTTTATGGTGAATTGAAAATTAAATCTTGCACGATTTCCATGTGTCTCAGCGTTGGGGTTTTGACCGTTCGATGTCTAGGCTCATTCCCAAAATAAAAATATGCCGTTCCTCGTATTGCGTCATGGGAAAACGAGCTGTTCGCTGCTTGTTGTGCATCTGTTTTTGTTTCGCCAACCACACGATAGGGGATGATTTACATAACTATAGCGTTTTTAATAAACTCTCCACCCCATATTCATGACAATGGCAAACGAGGTACACATTTCCTTCTCTCAATTTCATAACAACAATCATCGAATAGGTGGTCAATAGGGCGAGAGAAAATACCTACTTCATTTTATGTTTTTCTTAAACCACACACCACCCCGTCGAGGAGGAGGGCTCTTGCTCCACCGTGTTGTTATTCTTTGCTTCACCAATATTGGATGCATACCGGTGTTTTCCTGCTGGTGTGTGTTTTGATTAGATCAATTTGAATATTGAAGAGGAGCATCGGGAAGGCAAACTTCACACGTTCAAGGGGACTCGTGTGCATCACAGATGCAAGGGCGAAAGACAAACAACTGAATGATGAAAATAAAACTACACCTCGTGGTCGGTGGCTGCGTTGCGTTCCAAGTCTCCCCCTCTCCCAGGGTTGCCACCCGCTTTTCTCACGGTGTCCACATATCCATCAGATCCTTCAGGTGGTCTCTCCCGTTTACGATCTCGGGCCAATGTTTATTCATTCGAGTATATTTTCAGCTCATTCAACTTCCGGAGCCCAACAACAATCCGGAGGTCTTGGTTCCCCCTACCCGGGTTCGGATTATTGTGTTGATTATATGTCCGCACCCGTGCTCTGTGATGTACGCCACGGTTGTGTTGAAATTTATTCCACAAAAAGACTTCGTCACTTCGGTGTGAGAGCGTAAGCTCTTGCAGGAAAGTTTCCTTGCTAGCAACCAGCGCAGGACGGGCCCCGTGAGCTTCGAGACAGTTCAGCAACACAAAGCAAAAAGGCATCGCCGAAGAGATCGTCCTGTGGCGCGCGCAAGGTGTACACAAAAATTAGGTTCATAAAAATGCGAACACTTTCATGGCTGGGCGCAGTTCGGGTATTTGCATAGCTCGATAGCTTCTTCCCTCTTCACACACAAGTTTTCTAGCACCGGTGTGGAGTGGCTGTTGATTGTTTGCTGCCAAAATAACATCATAGACTAGGGGCTCCTAACTTCGAACAGTACAAACTCAATAAATAGAAACCGGATTCCTTCGAGTTGATCCGCCGAGATAAAGGAAGTGCCTCAGCGTCGTCCTTGTGGCGCTTCTAAAAAGGAAAAAAAAACGCAATAGGTGAGCTTTCATGCTCTGAATTCATCTAAAGCGCCAGGCTGTTGTTATGTTGGCAAAGTTAGTCTTCCTTTGCCCGCAGCCCTAAGTAGGAGTCGATTTGTCGATTTTCGGCCGCGTTTGCCCACAAATGCGTTTTCTTTGTTCTTTCCCCGCCGTCGTACTGGGCGCGCTATGCCATTTCGTATTCTTTGTTTGCCTGCTCTTGTGAGCATTCCATTTTTTTTTGGTTGTTCTGGGTCCTTGCTGAAGGGACCAACAAAACAGGACATCATATAAAACGCATCTTTCCCGCGCCACAGACTCACTTTACGCTTTTTTTTCGAGTGCTGACTTGTGTTGACGATTGCAAATAAAGCATTCTGTTTGCACGGTTGATGTACACGGGATACGGCGAATGGCATTTGAAGTGCTCGAGTGGTTGATCCTGACAGAAAGGAGGAAATGTTGAAATTTCCTGCGGTTTGGCGCCATTAAGTGAATGGGAATATTGTTTTACTTTTCAGGAGTGTTGTGGGTACAGTGTTTCATGTTTGATTATTTCAATTTTTATGTTACTGTTTGCGGAAATGACATTCCGTAGGGACATTTAAGAGCCCATTTTTTCTTTTCTCGGAGATGCATACAAAACGATTTCTGAGGGCAAACATAAAACATGAATAATGCCTTCTTTGGGTGTGGTAGATTAAAGCACATTAAAGCATCAAAGAATTCCATCCAAAAACGAAGAGTACAATGCGAATTATTAGCTCTAGCTTCTAGAATTTTCAAGTAAATACTTACTCCTTCCCTTTGGGTTTTGGAGCATTCTTGTAAGTGCAAGCTTCATGGCTCGGTAAGCTTTAAGCCTGCTTCACTGTGTGTTTAAACACTGTTCACGCACTGGGTCAAATATGCTGTCGTTTGTTTGCTTTTGTTCTTCCCGGTTTGCGCTTCTAGTGGAGAAGGTTTTCTCGTTAGAAGTACATTAAGCAAGTCACTGACTACAATGTTCTCAAGACGTTCTCGTCGACGTCGTCGTCGTCGTCGATGGTTTGGATGGGGCAATGTAACAAGCACCACAAAAGACACTTGCGGGCGTCAGCATACACACACACACACACACACACACACACACACACACACACACACACACACACACACACACACACACGCACATTGTGGCCCGTTGACCCATTTAAACATATCCTGTGACATTCCTCGTTCGAGCGCGTTCCTTTAGAATCGAACGCAGGCAGGCTAGTAGCGTCTTCTAAAATTCATTCTTCTCCAGCTCCCGTTCTAACGATACTGACTCTGCCGACGGCAGCATTTTCCATCGATCTTTCCCGCACGGTGGCGCACTTTTCGCCTTTTCATCTCCTGCCCGGGAGGCCGTGGCTACGCTTTGTTTCCAGAATCCACACCATCACATCATCACCTCCGTCAGCATCATGAAAAGGCAATTACAGGGCATCTCATTCGCATAAACAAACGATAAACATTGCCTTCGACCACGTGTCGCTTTTCCTTCGCCCTCGTGCAAGGGAAAACACGGCTTGGAAGACACACATTCTCTCGTGAATAAGGACGCTTGGCGTGTGTGTTTGTGTGTACGTGTGTGGGAGGCCTATCATCAACCACCGCATAATGGATCGCTGTGCATAAACATCACATATTTTCCAACGAAGGCGAAGAATGATACCAATTAGGACAATTATTCAAAACACACTCGACAATGTAAATTAATATGCCATTAATTCCGCTTCAAGGAATGAAATTGCTAGGTGGGTGGGTGGGTGGGTGGGTGGGTGGGTGGGTGGGTGGGTGGGTGGGTGGGTGTGTGTGTGTGTGTGTGTGTGTGTGTGTGTGTGTGTGTGTGTGTGTGTGTGTGTGTGTGTGTGTGTGTGTGTGTGTGTGTGTGTGTGTGTGTGTGTGTGTGTGTGTGTGTGTGTGTGTGTGTGTGTGTGTGTGTGTGTGTGTGTGTGTGTGTGTGTGTGTGTGTGTGTGTGTGTGTGTGTGTGTGTGTGTGTGTGTGTGTGTGTGTGTGTGTGTGTGTGTGTGTGTGTGTGTGTGTGTGTGTGTGTGTGTGTGTGTGTGTGTGTGTGTGTGTGTGTGTGTGTGTGTGTGTGTGTGTGTGTGTGTGTGTGTGTGTGTGTGTGTGTGTGTGTGTGTGTGTGTGTGTGTGTGTGTGTGTGTGTGTGTGTGTGTGTGTGTGTGTGTGTGTGTGTGTGTGTGTGTGTGTGTGTGTGTGTGTGTGTGTGTGTGTGTGTGTGTGTGTGTGTGTGTGTGTGTGTGTGTGTGTGTGTGTGTGTGTGTGTGTGTGTGTGTGTGTGTGTGTGTGTGTGTGTGTGTGTGTGTGTGTGTGTGTGTGTGTGTGTGTGTGTGTGTGTGTGTGTGTGTGTGTGTGTGTGTGTGTGTGTGTGTGTGTGTGTGTGTGTGTGTGTGTGTGTGTGTGTAGAGGGTGAGCGATTCTTCCTTCCCGGTACTGCCAGATGGAAGTGGCCTCTTAGATTAGCATTTTTGTCGTGAGTGTCAGCGAAACGGGCGAACCGACGCCACGCTTCCTTCACGGAAAGGTCCTCAGGCGTTCCTGCGGCAGGATTCCGAGTGGGTGCATCTAATTACGGACGTCATCCTTTGCTCCGCTGGTGTCCTCAAATGCAAATTGACGAACTGGGTCATTGGTAAAATATTACCGTAAGGACCTTTTGTGTCCTGTACGCCACCACGCCACATTGGCCGAGCCTGAATTATTCAGAAGCTGCAGAATTTATGTGTGTGTATACACAGGAAGGTCAGTCGTCAGATCAGAGACCGGTGCTCCGGATGGTTGTAAATTTCAACCGAGGACGATGCGTTCGATGCACGCACGACAGTCGCGAGGCTGACTGAAGGTTCGACACAAGGACATGGCGGGTGCCACAAGGATTCAACGCTACGCGTCATTAGATTTGCATCCAAACGTGTGCCACCCGCTAGCACAAAAGGAACCCGAGAGATGCCGGGAGATGCATCTTGGAATATTTCGAAGGAGTGACAATGTACAGCGGGATGTTTGCAAACGCATCTCGATGGGAGATTCCAAGGATCTTCTCTAACAAACCGCACACGGACATTCGTTGCTCGTATGAAGATGGTAATTATATAGGTGCATATTTCCGACCGCTTTGACAAGGACGGGAACCATGGAGAATGCAAAACTTAGGATTCACCGCAGGATAGATGTACCCCTGTTTGCACACGAAGAATCCTTTATTTTGGGTTCGTTAACACTCGGTTGGAGGTACTGGAGGAGGTCGTTGTGTATGCCAACTCTAGAAAGGTGTGTCTGAGCCTATCGTAACGATTCCTGCAGAGGAGATTTCATGCTGTTGACGAACTTTAATTTTACCGAGAAGAGTGCCAAGGTCCGATACACATCAGTGCGACGTATTGCCGAGGGACGATACGGTGTGTTTTGTGAAAAAAGATTAGTTTCGGGGAGAATGGGAAGCGTTGCTTTATCTATCTCACACTTGATTTGACTATTGAAAGTGACTCATAGTTCTTGTTTTTGTATGTAAATATTTTAAAAGAGAATAAAGGATCATAAAAATATTCATAAAACATCACGTACTTCTACTTTTACCGAAGAGCAACTAAAACCACTGTCTGCACCCTCCTACAAAGGGAAACACAGATGAGTAAATATTGTTCCAGCATCCTTAACAACTTCACTCCACCCTCCGAAGATCCGACCATAATCTACCACTTCCTTTCGGGAACTTATGAAGCATGAAAACGATTTCCGACAGGGAAGAAAAGTAAAGAACCCAAACTGCACTCGTTGCAGTTTGTATGCTGCTGAACGTAGAAACCCATATAAAACAATAAAAGCGCTAAACTCTATTAACAAATCAAACACCATCTTCGCCGTCCCCGTTGATGATGTTGGTTTTTCGTAGAAGTAGAAAATTTGGAATAGAAAATCTTTGCAAATGGAACGAATGCTAAACACTATACCTTTTCTGGCGCAGTCTTGTTACAACATGGTGGCAATGCAAAGGAGCAAAGGACTCACTTTGTTTGTGTGTGTCTGTGCTTTACGGGATGCAACCGATGCCGCGCGTTCGAAATCAAGTGGAACGAAAAAAATCATTTGCTTCCGTTCCGGCTAATTAGAGCGGATGGATCGTCCGATGGCGTTTTGCCAGCTGCTGGCTTTTCGCGTGCGTGTTCTCGGCTACTCGGGAATGAAACCCGAAAGAGATTATTTCATTTTCAGCTGGTGGTGATAGTTGCAACCTAACCTTGCATTTTTTTTCCTTCCTCGGGTTGTGTCTGTTTTGTTAGTCGATTCGCTTCGTTTTGTCGAGCGAGTGATGTGCGTGAAAAATTGCTTAAATTTGTTTGCATCCTCCACCGTTCGGCGAATGTGAACAGGGACAGGATGAAAATGTGAAAATGTAAAACAGGACACGGTCCTAATCACGACATCGGTGAGGAACAAACCCGAATGAAAAGGAGCAAAGGACTCACTTTTGGCTGCTTCTCATAGCCGGTGGTACAGATTGTAAGCAAGGGCGTTATCCTGTTGACGAAATAACGTTTCGGAAGGTGGATAGGAGCGGAGTAAAAAGGGCAAGGTTATCCCAGTTCGGGTGGTCCTCGTTAGAATGCAGGGTCCGAACAGAAGTTACAGGACATACCGCCCTGTAGATTGTGTGTTTTTTTTTGTATCTTTTCCCTTCTTTTATTACATTGTGCTGTCGTGTGTTCTGCCGCACCTCGGGAGGTCAAGGGAGCCCATAGGTTGGAATGAGCCGTGGTTCGTTTTATTATTTAAAAAATCCATTCCGATGGCCGAACACTCACACACACACACACGCTTGTATGCTTTCTTCTCAGTTCAGTCGACGCGTAGAGGAGCGAAGGACGTGTCAAATCGTTAACAAGATATACCGCATTCGTTACGCATTATGAATGGCCGAGAGGGTGTAGACTGGGAACGGATTCGTGGAAGATTCTCCCAAAATTGGTCGTGGGTAAGCAGCGTGATTATGTCGTTTTCTCCCCGCGCAATGAACGATGAGTCTTCAGGGAGGTAAGCGATGCTTTCTTTTCACAATTTGAAAGAAAGAACATGGCGAATAGGGTTTGGAAGACTCGGCGAGTTTTGTTAGTTTGTTCTAAAATCCTTGGAAAATAGTTTGTGTTTTCGTACCACCGCCATGGTTGTAAATCGGTGCGAGATACTGCATTAGCGACATTTCAGCCTCACAGCTTCACAGCTTGACAAATATCAATTTACAGTTTAAAAAATAATTTCGATAAAATATTAAACGAAAAGGGTCTCAAATTTTAATTTTACGTGTGTCAGAAATACACGTATATCTAGAATTCAAGTGCTCCCATATCCCGACAAGCAACACTAAACGGAAGAAAACATGTTACATCCGTACAGTATTTTCATGAATATTGTACACCCACCCGTAATTACTGCTGCTCACTTTAAAAGACAAACATTAACAGAAACAACGAACCATGTGCACTCCCATCACCAGCATAATTGCTCGGTTGCCAGGGCTTCGTCACACCCATGCAGCCTTTACCTGCATCCTTTTCCCTAGACGACACAGCGCAACAAAATGACGCATTTTGTGTGCATTTCACCTAACAGGCAAAGGAAAGATTCTTGAATCTTTCCAGCAAAACGTTGCACCAGAAAGTTGCTTCTTTCGGTGAAACTTTTGCACAGTTTTCACCCTTTTGCCTGGGGAGGAAAGTAGGTTTGATGGTGTTAGGTGAACTGTCAGTTAGGTGTCGCCTTTAGGTGCATTTTGCTGCATTTTGTGGGGTGCAGTGAGTGAGGAAGGAAATGTATCCAATAAATTCCCTGTTTCGCTTTGGCAGGCAGATGGTCGACACGTTCGATAGGTGCTACTGCAACATTTGGTGCACTATCATCGTAGAAGCCTTCTGCTATCGACAGCCCCAACCATTCGCTTTCATTTTTAGTCGGGTTAAGCGCCCCCGTATGACACGACACGGGAAGGGAAAGAGTTTGGTCTTTTCCTTTTTCGAAGCAGTGAAGTTTTCCGATACAGTAGCGATAGGAGTGGTTCGGCTTTATTGCACAGCATGCACACATGGCGGATGGAAACATGTGTACACTTCACGAAGTTCAGTCAACCGATCAGCATCAAGCAAACAGTTCAGAGAAATTTCTGACTAGCTACTACTAGTGGGTGTCTTTAAGCGTTCTATCCTTTTTACTCATATCTTGACCCCGGTGGGGGTTGCTACTGGGCAGGGAACACATTCAGCCTGTCTTAAAACAACACGAGACACCACATGTGTATGAGCGAACCGGACACCGCCACCGAAAATTGCTACTGACCGAAAACGGACACTTAGGGACACATCACTTTGCGGAATAAAATTGGAAAAGGCAAAAAAGGACAATAATGCAGGAAGCAAGAGGTCCTTGGTTCTCTTTGTGCAACTTTGTGCCGGGCGATCGTAACCAAGGGATAATAAATTGTTCGACTTCTTCAAGATGTCAGCAGGATGCGTGGCAAGACATTTAGTGTCCCGAACTTCCCAACTGCTGCAGTTTCTTTGCGGGATGTTTGCAGGATCGCTCTAAACGAGCCTTTTCGGAAGATGAACTTCCTTGCAAAGCAAATATAATAAATCCACCAGCTTGCGCGCGTGTTATTTAGTTCTAGGTTTATGATCTCGATGTCCGACGCCAACTGTAGGTTTATTGCATCGTATTTATTTTTCAAAATATTAGCGCTTGCGACAGGTTGTGTTTGTGGCAGGTGTCAATATCTGTTCTGCAAAAGCTTGACCCTGGCGTCAATTCAGGTAAAAGATTTAATCGAGTTTTGAGAAGATTAGAGGTCAGTTCCAAGCCGTTTTATACCGGTTTCATGATGAGTTTTAAAATGAGCTTGACTGCAGCTTTGGGAGGCGGCCATAAAATGTCCCAAACTTTTTCGTTTCGTTTTGTTTCGGAACGTTCGAAGGTATGGGATTCTAATAAAAATTTGATTAAAGTAAGAAAAAATACGTGCCTTGTTGTACAGAAATTCCCATCACCGTGTGAGTCGTGTGCCGCTTTCGATCCTTCGAGCCGACACACCTTTTCGTTGTTGTATAAGACAAAATGCCCGCCTTGGACAACATTTAAATGTTTACCCAAGGACGGACGGGCAGACGCATCAAGGATGGCTTTTCAAAGCATCCTCTAGCCGGGGGACATTCTTCGTGTCATTGGATTTATTTCCACGTTGCTTCTTTCTTCCAGTTCCTCCACGCCAGCTCAGAAATGCGCGAAATCCAATCTGAATCCTTCGAAGTCACCAGTTCTTGCCTTACAGTATGGAGGCCGCATAGGTTGGTAGGTTTGGTGTTTTCGTGTTGGATTAGACGGTTCGTTTGTTTTTTGCTACACATTTTTCTCGCCGCCTCTCTACAGTGGTGGGAATGTTGAGCAAATGGCCGTTGAGTGGTACGGCCTTTTCGATGTTCTTGTTCGTGCGGTTAGTAAGCACGAGCCTCTAAATGAATCGAACCGAATCCACCACCACAGAGCTCGGTGTGTGTGTGTGTGTGTGTTGGGGGGTTGGTTAAACAAATTGGAATTAAATGAATATCTTCTAGCGCAGGGTAGGAGATGCTCTTGAGACGACCTAAAGAAGAGGCATTTTATTGAAAGTAAAGTTGATGAAAATACTTCAAGAGTAGCGCGCGCCAGTCACGCCAGGACAAAGTCGCGACGGTTTTTACCATCGTGGCTGGTCTTTTCGAAATTCTGCTTTATTGTAAAGCAACAATGAATCAAAAAGGAGGACGGTAAAGATGTTTACTTTTCACTTCAGTTGTATAATAGCTATTTAGTTTCAAAAGTAAAAGAAATTTTACAAAAGTAAAAAGAACATATTCAGAGAAGGCTGTCCCGTAAGCAGAACTGACTATGGGTATGTAGAAGTTAAGAAAAGGAAAGCCAAGAGCTATCAAGAGTATGGTGTGAAAGAAAAAGAGGAATTATTCTAGTAAATATAATTTAATTCTGAGGTTTATCTTATGACATACACTTATTCAATAAAAGGCATATGTTGTATAAAATTGTTTCAAACTATTTCTTAGCGTTGAAGAATTCATTCAATACGAAAACAGTCAACCAACATTGCATCACGTCCATCGTAACACCGTAGATGGGCCGGTTCCAGTTTCGGCAAAGCTCAAAAGCTAGTTTTTTGCGCTTATTTTATACCCGCCACATCAGCAACATCCCTCATCCTCTCTCTCTCTCTAGATAAGACACAGCATATCTTCCCTTCTAAAAACATCTCCGCAGGACATCCACTGCGCCATCGTTCTCCGTGCCCGGGGTAACACAACCTGTTCGATTCCAGTAACAATTTTACTGCATGTTCGTCGGTCGTGCTACCGTAATAAAATTTAATAACTTCATTCCATCCATCCCGGGGGCCAGGCAAGCAGAAACAGTCCCAGAAAGCGAAAAGGACTCGGATCTCGCACGATCGCGCGTTCGGTTCGGTCCGTTTTTGGAAATCTCGACGCGATCGGTTTCATTTCCTTCCCCGTGGAGCGAGTGAAAGATGCGAGAAGCATCCGTAACGTAAAGATGAAATTCTTGTCACAAGTGTAATAAATTACGGTGTGCGAGGTGAGGTTACGGGATGGACATTTCTAGAGTGGAATCACTCACTCAACCACCGGCAACAGCACAGATCCTTCGATCTTAGAGTTCTTGTTGCGCTTGACGTATCTATCCGGCGTGTAGGGAGGGAAGGTGTCCACGATTGCCTGATGAAATGAAGAGCAATCTAAGAAATCCTTTTGTTCTTCTGGTCGGTAGCACGGGAAGCCGACCCACGGTACTTGGCAAGCTTGGCTTGGCGAAAAGGGTTCGCCTACGGCCGACGAGATGAGACATAAATATTTCCTACATGACATTTTCGGAGAGGTAAAGTGATAAAATCATTGAAGAAAATATTCAAAGACACGAATGGTCGTCGTGACCGCTTCTGTCTTGTCGAAGTTTCGGTACGTTTGTTTGTGCGACTAGTTGCAAGGTAACTGGCAACGGTTGAGAACCGAACGGCATCAGTTCTCGCCGTCGTCATGGCCGTGTCATCGGAGATTCGCGAACCGGGACCAAGAGAAATATGATATTCAAAGCAAGTATCTCGTATAAAACTGTATATGTGTGTGTGCTATTTTTGTGGCCGGTTTGCTTAGGTTTTTTCTTGCGCGACATCTTACATTCTGTTATGAGCAGAAGGACAGATGGGACAGAGAAAAATGAAATAGTTTCTTTATATTATTACAGGTTCGTATCGCGGGTCTGCATACAAGCGGGACGAGATCTAACGATATGGGAACGGTGAGTAGCGATAGCGATTTTTTGACGAGAAGTTCCTGCGGTTTTGTTGGAACGTAGAAGGTGTGCAAACTGATCACAAGTTGAAGTAGACCACCGAAAAAAAAAAAACGCATCAAGACCATTGCAAGAATCGTGTAAGTGTGTACGAGACGATGTGGGAGCTTTTTATTGATATCCCAGGAATTCTCAACTACATGACAAGCAGAGGAAAATGATAGAGAAAATGTATAATAAAAGTCTTCCCGAATGGTTTTCAGATTGAATCAAAT
Organism: Anopheles maculipalpis; assembly: GCF_943734695.1. NCBI lineage: Eukaryota > Metazoa > Arthropoda > Insecta > Diptera > Culicidae > Anopheles > Anopheles maculipalpis. The sequence continues at coordinate 97,253,141 of NC_064871.1, read as the reverse complement.
ATGACAGCAAACTCGACGGGCTTTTGACGGAGAGTCGTGCACATGAACACGTTCCACGTTTCACGATTCACTACTGTTACCTAGTGGACGGAAGATGATGTGCTCTGGCCAGAGAATTGAATGGTGCGACGCACAAGAATGACGGAACAATACCGAAACATGACGGATTGTATCACACGAACACGGTGGTCACAAGAGTATCTCCTCTCGGAAAAGAGAACTGCCATTCGACACAGGAATAATCTGACAAATTTTTACTACCCAACGCGATGGGCCGGCGAGTTCGTGCCTTTCAGAAGCTCGTCGCGTTGGAATCCAGCTTCCAAATGGCCGCTATTCCCGAGAACTCATCTCACGTGGAATTTGTCTTGATAAGATTTGTATTAAAGCCCGTCTGTGTAATAAAACGGCGTGTGTTTAAAGTGTGCGCTTGGATTTGCATTTGATATGTCGTAAAAGCGGGATAACTCATCCTTTTTGGTACGCCCGGCTGGAACGCTTCTATTTATAAATCAATCCTCATCGCACTCAAGGACCGTGACCTTTATCGGTGGCAGATATTAAAATTCAACGCCCGTTTTTCCTCGCGGGCTTTCTTGAAGCGCGGACAAGGGTGGGAAGTTTGAGAAGGAGACCTTCGAGTTCACCTGACCGATGATACCCGAGCGATATTCATTCGGTTCGATCAGATAAATCAGCGCTCATAAATCTGCTAGACCTAGGCGATATATTAAGAGGCAGCCATATCCCGAGGCTTGTCTTGGACGGTGGAGCAGTTGGGGTGCGCAAGGAGCGTTTCTTCTTGAAACGATTGCTCAGACGACGTGCCCACAACGGTTTGACTAGCGTTTCTGTTCTCTTGTGGGATTCATTCTTCTTTGCAATAGGAACGCGCACCAGACCAGCTGCAGCTGCAGGGCTATGTCGGCGCATGACGTGACAGTAATTTTTAACACCTTATTAAGTTGCTGCTGCAAGAGAGTGTTCTCTTCCATGGTGGGCGCCCCATGTATCGAAGGCCATCCCTAGCGGAAGGGCAATATTTGTGCAGACAAGGCTGCAAAAAAAAAGCAGAGATACCATTCGCCACGATTGATCATTGCGGATCCGGACTGCTCGGTTCGCAGAAACTCACGGCTTTCTGTCGTGATTCGCCATCTGTCTGGTATGGATGCCAGCCAAGTCCGCTAGTCCCGGGAGTCCGCAGTCCACACGCACCCATGTCATCCAATCCCGGGCGGCTCTTATCAGATTCACATAACAAACCGATTCGAACCGATGCGAAGAGATAGACATCTCGCGCTCTGTGGTTCTGGAGCACCGTGTTTATAAAAATGGAAGAGTTGGAAGACCTGACGAAGGCCATACCGGGACCAGGGTGTGTATTCGTCATAAAAGAAATACGGCCCGTATAGATTGTCCTGCTGTGGCTTTGGGATCCGGCCCGGTCCGGCCATTGGGAGATGAACTACAACGTGCTGGATATGATCTTCGAGGATTCTGTTCTGCTGAGGACGCGCGGGAAGCGATAAATATCTCACACCAACCACCACACCGTGGCATGTGAATGTTTCGGTCGGATCGGGCTGAAGATGGTTTAGATTGCCTGAGGTGTTAGGGTAGCACTAGCGGTATGGTAATATTGTACGACAGGTGATTAGAAGCAGCTGCCCAGTTTAGTTGGTAGCTGGTATTTGAATGGTTGAACAGTGGTTAGAAATTAATAAAAGTACCATAAATTATCTCTCGTCTTACACCGGTTCAATGGCCGATGCAGGGTGTCCGGCGTGAAGGATCGTTTCGTTTCGGTGCTTGTCTTACTTGAATCACAAGCGATAAGATTAGCTGTCAAAACAATTTTACATAATAAAATGCAAACACAAAATGAAATATGGAGGAAAACTGTTATAATTTATGGCAAAAACACTCCTGTAAAATCCTCACAGTGTTTCAAATTTATTTTTAAATATATTCCAATTAAATTCTTTCTCCTCGAAGCACACTCTTCACAAAAAAAACGGTTTTGCTTTCAATGAACGCTGCACAAACTTTCCAAGAATTTGTTTTCATTCTTAAAACCACTGCTGGAGATCAGAAGAAATCGTATTTTCTTTCTTCTAAACATGGAGATCTCTTGGGGCACTCCTGTTTTGTACACTGATCTCAGCAAAAATCTTGAAATTGGAAACAATTAGCCTTTTCTACCCCTTTTTCACAGATGGTTGGACACCTCAGGGCCAATACTTCCACCGATTCGTGTTAAATAACAATCAACCAAACAAGGGTCTCACAACCCTCTAGCAAACAATCTCTCTGTCTTTCGCCTGGTTTCCAGTTCACTAGCGGAAGATGAAACGAATATAAGAAACTGCAACATCATTACCATGCCTTCTTTAGCGATCATCGGGAGCACACGGTAATGAGGATCGAGAAATTATGGCACCCTTTTTATGCACCACTCACTGGGGAAGCTTTCTTTCGTTTCTGGTCCTCCAAGTTGCTAGAAGGTATGAAACAATTTGCCACATTGCCATTTCAATCGCGCGGCGGCGAGAGTTGGTTGTTCTGTTGTTCGCCTTGAACTTGAGTGGCGTTTCTAGGCATTTCGTTCCATTTGACATGCGCCCCGTGTTACCATCCGGGTGGACGACAGCGTGCTGAATAATTGTTCTTTGAAGCCTACTATTGCAAAGCGCAATTGCAACAATGTTTTCAGAATCTCCCGCCTTTGTACATCATATTGGTTCGTGTTTGTTCGCAATGTATGGTGCTCGATGAGGGCTGGCAACGAAGAGACGAGCGCAAGCCTCCCGGTGATGTAGCTGTTTTTTGTTTGGTGGACGTTTAACCGCTGTCCAGCTGGTTCGGGATGGATGCGTTCGACTAAAAATCGATCGCGTGCCGGGAAAGTCTTACAGCACCGAAACAAAGTAAGCGGAAAAGTGGTCCTTCGAGCCGGCAGCTCGTTCGTTTCTACCCAAGGAACGGTCCCGGGGTCTTGTTGCTGTGTCGTTTTGTGCCTACTCATTTCTTTTTATTATTTGCCAAACGGTGCTGGGTGTATAACCGGAAGAGTCGCTCGCCGGACGGTCGACTCGATCTCCACTCTGAAGAGCAATGAGTTTCAGTGGCGTGGGTTTTCGAGCGCAATTTTAGGGCCACGTAGATTGAAGTGGTTGAGGCCATAAGCGAAACAAGACAGTGGCACATTGGTCTTTCTTAAGTGGCTGGGTCTGTGGCCGTCGTTTAGAAGAAGAGCCTATTGCTTTCCACTTGAAGAACACCTTGGCTTTAGGACGAGGTTAAGCGGGGCTTGCAGCTGATTGTTTTCATGGTGTCCAGAATGATGGCGTTCACTGGATATGGTATTTCATATTTGTAGTCTAAAATAGTTTAAACAGAAAACCAGACCAGAATTCATAAACCACTTGGAGAGCAATAAACAGATGTGTTGCAGTCTCCAGTCTCCATTTGCCCGCAAAAATTATTGTTGAAGTCTAAAAAAGAATAAATAAAGAAATCTCCAGATAGCGAGTTAGCTGAAGCAACTTCAACTATGCTAGAACCTGAACGATGTCGAGGAATTCTGTAGAATGCAATACTCCAAAGGTTTGTCCATTGATTTAAACGACAAACCACCTAACTGTTGCATTTTAGTTAATTTGCCTTCCTGAGAGTAATGCTTCTTTCCTTGCTTCATTTTCCTTCATGAGAGTAATGTTGAAGATTCAATTTGAAATCGCAATGCACACAGCATCTGCTTGTAAGGAAAAGTTTTAGCATAAATCTTGCCCTACCGCAAAAACATTCTTTGCCAAACAGCATTAGTGGTTTTATTTTATTAATTCCAACAGTTTCTTTGCATTCGCTCGTTTCACGTTCGACCACCACGATCCTAATGTCGCGTTTTGTGCTTGTACGCCACCTGAAGCCATTAAATGAAGCAAACAACCCAGGCTTGCGGTCTAGAGCATGTAATTCAATTTACATTTTTCATGATTTAAACTAATTTTATGAAACGACGTTAGCGCGTCGCGCCACGGTACGATTCCTGCGATCGGTTTCACGCGCCCGAGTCCTTGCTAGCGGTGGAAAACAAACGCACCGTACAAGGTGCAACGAAAAACGCTTAGGACACATTGCGAGCAGGACGCATCATTAGCATTCGGGGTCGAGGTGGGCGAGATAAGATCTTTTAAGAGAGACCGATCCTACCGGACGTTTCATAATTTGTGAAACTTTACTTTCTTTTACTCTGTATTTCTCTTTTTCTCGCTTCTAAAACCGTTGTTGTTCCGTTGTTAATAATATTATGTGCTTCTTCGTGTTCAAAGGTGCTTTCCAACGTGAGGATTTTTCTTCCCAAAAGCGTCGCTTCTAACGCCCCGCTGCACTTTCTTCGCTTTCTCGCTTGCTGCTCCACCAAGGCGGGTCTTCCGATTGTTCCACGGTGAATGGGAATTTATTCCATCCGTAATAAAATGCTAATTAAATGTCAGTTGTAATTTAAACTTCATTTTTCATCGCCGGTGGTCCATTCGAGAGCATAACCACAAACCCGGCAGCAATGTGGAGTTGAACCGAAACGAACACAAAAAAATCGGTCTATTATACTTTCGGAGAGTATTTGGGAACGAAGAAACGAATGGACGAAGGACGCTGATAGGCGTTGTGCAGTATGAATAATCCCTATCGCATGTAGACACCTTTTCCCGTCGTCTGGTCGACATTGTCAACTGGTGATTTTGCCTAACTTCAGCGAGGTTCGCCTCGCAAGGACGACGCGTAGTCGGAGGCATCCAGGGAGTTCCGATTGAGTTGAAAGCCAGTAATTAATGGCTTCCACTGCCTCGGTCGAGAGAAGATGGACGCAACTCCTTAGGAATTAGTTTCGTGTTCGCTCGGTGACCACTTACGGGTGGCTGAGGTGAAGCAGCTGCTCCGGCCTCACCCTAGTCGTATCGTGAGCAGCACACCATCAGTGTCATAATATCGGAAGCAAAATCCTGCCGAAGGAAGCACAGTACACTCCCGTAGAGTTCGCTCTTTTGTTGTCATCGTCATGGTCAACGGGGCTGCTTATGCATTCTGTCGCCGACGTTGGTCGGATGCGATGTTGAGCATAGACAATGCGGCCGCTTACTCCTGCTTTTGTACTTTCCTGTTGATAGCGTTTGTTTGTTTACAGTGGAGAAAGAATGGCCATCACCACTACCAACGCCACCCGGTGTATCTAGGACACAAGGACAGCAGAATAGAACCGAGAGCAAGGACGCAGCACGATGCACCTTCTACAAGGACCTGCTGCAGCTGCTGCTGTTGCTGCTGTCTTTTGGGTCGTGTGTCTTCTTCGATCGCTTTTTTCGTTGTTGCTACGTGTGGTGTTGTTTAGAACCAGTAAGTCGACGATGGCGTCTTCGTCATCGAAGGATTGAGCTGGTGGCAAGATCTATGCAACACTTCAAATGAAACGATTTTGTGTGAAAGTGTCAGCAGGGGACGACGAAGCTCTCGTTATGCTGGTGTTGTTTTGCATAAAAAGCAGTCTCGTGTGTCTCTGCGCGTCTTGCGAGACGTGACATTCGGAAACGGGAAAGTCTTTGGAAAATGCAGCTTTCTCCAAATTCGTCGTCAGCATGGGAGATTTTATTCGATTTATGTAAATAATCCGTTTTGAAAGGATAATCTTCAGCCACCGATACGCGCGCGTTTCGGGAAAATGAAGCAATTTTCAAATGGAGAACTGCTATTACGGACGGTGCCCGGTATTGAACAATATAGGTGGAACGATACAAAACCATTTTATTGTTGTTTAGTTTAAGCGTTGATATATGCAAGAAGGGTTTCTTGAACATAGAAAAATATTGTCTAGATAGAGTCCTTGAAATGAAAATGTAAACAAGCCGTACACAGCTGTCGCATGTCACAAAGTTTTGATAAATAAATAAGCCCTAACAAGAAGGGTTGTGTTCCTACAATTGCTGGTCTAAAAATTATCTTGAAGTCTTTATTAGTGCATTGCAACGATGTCCTTTTTAACCATAACGAGTGCAACAATTAAACCATAAATAAGTTTCCATCTCCGATTTCCCTTATATATAACATTGATCCTTCCTTCAGAAAAGGGAAATAAACGTATAAATTAATTATTTACTTCCATTCAATTCAAACTGCTTGTTTTTTGATGATTGTTGTGGTTTTTATGTTCATTTTTGTTGGAGTTTCAGATCGGGCGAAGAATCAAAACGAATACGAACCGTTTGCCGCCAAGTCCTGGAAGGCAGTTCGTTTAGGTCGATAAGCAACCGATTCGAGATAAAATGCACGCACCTTCATAGAAAGAGAGGAATTAGTGGAAAACCTCAGCTCGTAAAAATATTTCATTTGATTAGATTTCCCAATCACTCCTCCCTTCTTTTGTTCTCTTTTTCACTCTTATGGCGCTCTCTTGAAGCAATTCACATCCAACCGGGTGTTAGAATGTGTCCAGCTTCCGAAGCAGCTCCGGAGGTCATAAAATAGTGCGCTGGGATGGGCACAACAGTAGTCGAATGTATGACCAACTCTGAGCTCTTTAGTGCGTTTTTCTGTTGGATAAGGTTTACCCGCCCAAGGGGTTTTGGGAAAGAAACTTCCGAAAGGAAATGTGTTCCAGAAGGAAAGCCGGGATGGATCCTGGAATCATAAAATCCTGGCAAACCAAACCGCTCGCGGCCATATAGCGTGCAGGTATGCGATATCGTAAAAGCCATCCTGTGTCCTGGAGATGGTGGATTTAGTGGTGGTATAGGTGGTCCTAAAATGTGGAAAACGACCAAAAAACGAGATACACGAGATTGACGAGGAAGTTTGGCTGCGGCAAAGGTGGGCAATAAATAAATTTAGCAGTTGAAATTTTTATGATATTTATGTTGGACATTGTTTTCAATCGAACCTACTACTACCTACTAACGCTTTACCCACCTTTTCCTTGGGCTGCTAAAGGGTGTCGTAAAATGTTCCAAAGGAACAACCGCGGTAACCGTTCCTAGAAAAGAAGGAAAGCACAAGGAGCATGAACGGGGGTGCACATGTTAGGTCGTAAATAAAATTTTAGCAGTAAAATCGAACCCGAAAAACCCACACCCCAACACGCACAGATCGGTTCCCTCGAGAAGCTGTAGCCCGGAATACATGCGTAAATGTTTGATAAACAGAGGCCAGTTAGGGTCGTCGGGACTGGCTGGGCGATTTGGTGATGGATTACTTATGGCCTCACGGGAGAAAGGTCACAACCGGCTGTATGGGTTACCCTTTTGCGAGCTTTGAAAGATGGCGCACATTGCAACTGAGGTGAGTGTTTTCAGGATGTATGCAAACAACGGTAAGATCTCCCGCTGGCGAGGACCTTGTGGTACGATTGTTTTGGAATAAGGATCGCTACCAGGTTTATGAACATATGTTTTGAGTTTGTTCGGTGTGTGCTGCTTGCACCTAAACTGTTTTGATGTTCTGTTACTCCAAGGTTTCCCGAATGATCTCTTGAAAGCAGTTTCTATTAAGAAATGCAATACACCGCTAAGACGTTTGTAGCAATCGTTTGGTTAAACATAACTAACTTTAGAGCACACTTAGGAAAATTTCGACATTTATTTGACTACATTTGTCGGATAATTCGGTTATATGAACTCTATTTGGAGTTGGACAGGTTAGACAAAGGAGCTTTAATAATGCAGAAACATCTCCTAAATTTGATCGTATTGTGGATTAAGTGTTCATATTCAACCGAAGAAAGCCTATCGAAACTGAAAACTTATTCAATAACGTGTCATAATAACTGCGCCAAACAATATTCCCTTCATAATAGCCTTCAGCTAATATCGTTTCGTAAGAAAACGCATGAAAATATGATAAATGTTTATCGATGTATGCCAAAACCTCCCATTTAGGCATCAAACTTGCGTCCCTTTAAAGGATTCTTTTTAAATATTATTCTTCCTGATGGATGAATGCGTCATAACTCACCCAAACCTGCTTGCCACAACGCACCAAAGAGCCCCACCTCTTCCGGTGGTGCTTTCCAGGAAGGGAAGTAAAAAACGAGGAGAAAAGAGAGCCTCACGACACGACGAATGACGAATAGCATCATCCCTTTCCATGCATTCACACCAATGCCCCCCAAAAAAAAAAGAGCCCGATCGGATGCGATTTGCAAGCGATCTTCCGCCTTGAACCATCGTTAATGGCCCATCGTTTGTGTTTTTTATACATTTAAAGGATAGCAGTTAATGTGCGTGAGTGTGTGAAAATGATATTAAAGCTTTCCATTGAGAAGGATGAGAGAGAAAGAGAGCCCTTCGATAAGAAATGTTTCCCAGGAGGAATTATAAAAACGCTTAAAAGAAAGTTATGAATAATTTACGCCCTCCGACGGGGAAACTTCTTCCTGGCAGGCGGACAACCGACCACCATTTCAGCCATTTTTCATCGTCGAAAATAGATCCCGGAGCAGCTTTTTGAAGCATCCTGCCAAGGGGAAAATATTTCTTTCATCCCTGTTGGTTGTGAACCCGTAACCCTCCCCCCAAAAGGGGAAACCAGTTAGTGGGTCACTGAAGCACACACATCACCGTCACGTCACATGCACGTGGGATCGGCCACATCGTGACCTCTGGGTGGAAAAGTCTACTGGTACGATAACGACGACGGGCCAACCACCAAAAAAAAGTGGAAGACGAAACACAAGAGGTGTTTTTAATTTAGTGCCACGATGATCACGATTTTTCACGGTGTTTATGCGATGTTTTTTTTCCCCGTACGAGGACTGCTAGGACAATGAGCTTGCGGGACTCATGTGTGTGATGCGAGCTCCGGTTTTCGCGATACGGGCACATGTTCGTGATTTGGGGGTAGTGAAGTTGGTGGGAAAGAAACGGAGAGGCAATTCGGGAGAAAATAAATGAATTCGCACATTATGAATAACGCAATTCGTGCCGGATGCATCGGGCACGTTGTTGCTGCTTTGCTGTTGGGGCTGCTGATGATGATGAGCGAAAATGGGAATGAATGCAGCGATAAGTCAGGGCACATTAAAGAGCCCTTGGGGGTCAACTTTCGGGATGGATGCTAAAGAGAGTTTGGGTATTGAGGTAAAAGTGCAATTTTGTTTCAATTTTACCAGTTTGGTGAGATTTGTAGCATGTAAAACTGATGATCTGTACGTACATGGAGTACTAGGACTCAAACTGAGGAATTTGAGGTATTTAAGGATTCGAATCAAGTTGGGAAGCTATCATAATAATTTTCAAAAATTAGAAACTCTTTAGGAATTCACTTTTTGGATTGATTAAAATATCTGGCGCACATAGAAAATGTCTTATGCATAACTTCAGTTTCTTGAGCAACTAATGATGCATTGTTTGAAATTAAAATTATGAAAAAGTCACTAAACTATCCCTTTTGACTTCAATCACTCAACTCACTAAACATTTAAATCATTGTTTCATTCTTACTGATAAACACTCCTCACTAATAGAGACGTCAAAGTTGACTTTTGTTTTGAAATCTTTTCAATTTAGTCCTTTATTTACGCCCCTCAATGTCTGGATCTAGATGCAAACCATATTAAAGACCTTCATCAAGAATCAAATGGGTGCTTTCGACTGTGTTTTGTCTCCCTTGGCATTGTGACAGATCGTCGTCCCCTAGTAAACAAACAAACTCCCATTTACGCTTCACATTACTACCCTAAGGTGCAATCCGTTGGGTGCAGGTCCATTCCAATCGACTCCACAAGACTTTACCTCCCGAAGAGTTCGTGGAATGCATCTACCATTTTTGCTGAGACGTGCAAAGGGTTTTGAAATAGATTTCTGTCCACCTCTCTCAATGTCACAATGCCTCCCCCGAAAACTGGGACGACCGATCTCACGTAGCATAAAAATAAACCACTTACCACCGTGCGGAGTTGGCGATGAGCCACACACAGTTCGAAGCACTGTTGACTTCCAATTTCACTGTCGTGTGCATCTTCTTCTGTATGCACAGCGCATCGCCATCTTTCGGTAGCCCGTGCCAGTCCGTCCCATGTGGCGATCAGATGATGCTGGTATTGTTTTTCTCTCACCCCATATCAAAAGCCGAAACACAGCGACATGCCTAACCACTGCCAAGGGTTAGGGACACGCCGCTCATGGAGTTGTTTTGTTTGTGGACGACTTCTTCCACCAGTTGACAAAAACATAAACAATGCTTAGGTAAATATCGAACCATAAATATCGGTATAAGCCCACTAGCCCACGCTTACGTTGCAGTTCGGTTGGACATGTAGTCTGCATGTCGCCCTCATCTCGATTTGCTGTTTACACACATACATACTGCGGTGCAAGCAAGGGCAGACAATAATACTGCATCGGAATCACATCCTCGGAGAAACAAAAAAAAAAAAACCCACCCAGAAGCGATCCAGCGTCCACTCTGACCTCTGTTGATGTACCGCATCATGAAGCTGGATGATGATCTGAGAGTTTAAATGGTAGAGAAGGTCGGTCAAGCTTCGGGGAGGCAAAAGAAGACAAAAAAACATTAAAAACAAAAACTCAAACAACCTCTCCAAAAGGCAAATAAATCACGAAGCTAAGGAGAAAATGGGAAAACTGTCTCCCCAATGGCTACTGAATTTTGGTACCAGCTCATCTAACAAAAAAAAACTTCAGAGAGGCCACAAAATACTCACACGAATGATTTTTTTTTGTGGTTGTATGTTATCAGACAGAATTAAACAATCGCAACGACCACACCCCGAAAAACGGCGAGACGGAAGCAAACATTCCCGCCATGGATTTCAACTTCCTCCCCCCAAAAATAAAAACCATAGAGATCGCGATCTCGAGATGATGCGGCACACGAACATAAATTGCAATAGACAGCCGGATTGTGCTTCTTTGGACATTCTTTCCGGCTGGGGGCCGACTCTCGTGCTGGCGGATACTGGTTGCTTTTGAAGTGCTTCTTTTTCAGACACATTTTTTCGTACGGTTCATTGTCGCACTGTTGTGTCCTTGCCCTTGTGCCGAATGAAAATGAAAGTTTCAGGCGCACAGTTGATGGTGACCATGGTCGTTTGCCTGTTTGGGATGTGTTTTTTTGGGAACGCGTGATAGGGAGGGATATAAATTTTGGAATTAAATTCACTCGCCGTGAAATGGAGCGTATGGTGTGTTCATCGAGGGACCTTTTAGAGCTCAGTTATTTAAAGCATGCGCAAAAAGATGACATGAGGTTTTAAAAACAAAACAATTTTTATAGTTCTTAGCGACATTTAAAGCAATAAAATTCTGCAAGAGATGTGAATAGTTTAATATTAATTTGAACAATAAAAATTACTTAAAATTCAATGTCACGACTTGCGCGTATCACTTCATAAAGATACATATCAAGAATCTAGTGCTTCCGCTAGTGGCAAACAGTGTAGTCCTTTGGAGTACACCAAGAAGCACGTAATGTGTAATTGATATTCCGAAAAGGGAGGAAAAATATTCAAAATTTACACAACACACATGGAGATACTGAACTGTGGCCGTAGATTATGCTGAGGCAAATTTTCGTACAAAAATCGGTCAGAAAAACGGCGCATACACACGCAATCTGCGAAACCGATTCGAGTAACGATCCGATAATCTGACAGTCGCTGGCTTAAGGGTGGAATTATGCAAATCGAGCAACCCTGAAAACCGTGGATGCTGATGCTTCTGTCTCTGTCTCGTCGGATGCTTCAGTATTCAATTAATGCTCACATACGGGGTGTGCATGGCATCAAAGTCCTTGTGTCGGGCAAAAAAGAAAAGCGTGTGGCACCGGTGTAAACGAAAAGTTCCGAAAAAAGTCCCGCAAGGCTACAGTTGTACAATAACGGCAGCTTGAAACGATTAAAGCCGATAAAATGATTCTTTTCGCTACCCGATGCTCACCTCTGACGATGCTTCATAGCATCTCTTACGATGCGATGTGTAATGAATTTTAATATCGAAAGAAGAAAAAATAAATAACCCAAATCCCTTTTTTGCCCTTCGATTCCGATGAGGAGGATCATGATGATGCTGCTGCTCCTTCGCGGAATTGGGAACAAATTTTATGGAAATATATTTAGCCCAACCGGACACACGCACAGGTGGCAGCAGCAGCATTAACGGTAGCAGTAAGGAGGGAGGCTTGTATGTACTTTGCATTTCAAACGGATCGAAAAGAAGTGAAGTAACCTTTTTCCCACCGATAATCGTTCCACTTATCGGGTCCAAGGGATCCAGTGTGTTTGGCTCAATTGGCGCTCCTCCGATAGGTGGCGTTCAATTGGCGTAGAAAATATTCATGAGCCGGTTTCGGGAAATTAAATTGCTCACATTCTTCTGCCGGATGATGACGAGGATGATGTGTGAGGTGTTTTGTGTTTCCCCGATAGGCCTTAATGCGGTTGGATACGTTTCAACACCTTTCTCCCGGTCGTCCGGTGTTGTTGTCCTGCTTGAGAAGTCGTGCTGCTGATGATGATGGGTAAGGTATTTAACTGACCTGACACTAAAACCGTCTCTTCCGCGATGGGTCGAGGTACAATATAATCCGCCAACGTCTAATGGTCGCGCGGTTCGCTCGAAGGTATTCACGATCTTGCTTTAGCCGCTGTTAAACAAGCTGTCAGAACGACAAAAAAGACTACTTTCGCACAGCATAGCACTATGGGATGTTGTTGACGAAAAGGTACCAGATTTGACAGTTCAATTATAATTTTTTTAAATATTTCTTCGAGTATCAGTTACTCTTCGTCTAACTAAAGAGTCATGAGTGATGCATTTAATAATAAAAAAAATCTTCAATTCTTGTTTATACATATATCCCATAGTATTGTTCGTCGAGGTGTGCTGATAGGGCGAGATACTTAGATCCTTCTCTCACACCCCAAAACCCTACCTCCAATTCCATCGATTGAGCGTACAGAACCAGAATACCTGTTGCAGCGGTTAACAGTGGTACCTCTCTCAAGCAAGAACTCGGAGCACGTCACATCAACCGGTCAAGGCAATCGTGGAGCAAGCTTCGCGCACCCTCAAATTGGATTACATCTTAATAACAAGTGTAGCGAATTCGGAAATTGAAAAAAAGATTACCCCACGTCTTAATAAGCCGGATTGCGCTCCAGATTTCATCATCCTGTAAGGTGTCGGAACAGTTGAGGCACCTCGCCCGATCATCACGTGCCCTTTTTGAAGCTTGGTTTCATTTTCAATAAGCCAAATCGAAGCTAGAACGGGGTAGTACAAGCGTAACTACAAGTTCTTAAGGGGTTCATGTCTGTCATAAGTACAAAAGGAAGTGTTGAAGTGGACGGAAAATGAATTTCTCGAGCGTTTGGGAGGAAAAATAACGTAAAAATGTCAAGGTTGCCGGTGAGGCTGATGGTGCCTTCAAGGCCCCCGAACTACGAAACAGCCCAATTAGCCCCTGTCAATTACCACGAGCCTCTCCAGAGACTAGAGCGAACCATGGACACCAAATCGAACGTCGTCAATTACGACTAATATCATCGTTTTCTAATCACTTCCATTACGCCTTTTTGATGAACAAAACTCCGAAGAGCGAGGGATGAAGAATGAGTGAGCAAGTTGAAACTACAAAAGATCCAATCTATCCACCCGGGATACGTTCCTGGAGCCCTCTTTAGGGAGCTCCATAATGCTGAAATTGCTCGCGAGCGTTTAGCGTACCTCGGCACAAGAACTCCCGAAACCTCAGGGATGCTGCAATTAATGTGCTCAGCGTTGTGTGCATGTGTTCACATTCTTTACGACCGAAAATGGTACCATGACACACACACACATACAATTACCTGCTTGGACGTTGTTTCACCACACAGGCTGATTTGTGGCATCCGAAAAGCATTCGCGTACCGTCGCGAACAATAAGCGGCACCAACAATGCAGCATGAATCATAAATTTGTAATGGATAATTCTTAATTCCATTTGTGAAACCTCGCGCACGTAACCACCGGACACTGTGTTCAGTAGAGCGGCAGGCCCGTTCGATCGTGTACGAATCGTGATCGTACCGATGTGGTTGGACGCACCTCATGCCTGTTCTGGTTAGCGAAATATGAGCCATGTCGGAAGTAATGCGTCGTAATTCGCACACCCTAAAGATAGGCTCTGACTGGTGAGCTTGAAAGAGATTTTAATGAAACGTATCGAAGATTACCTTTTTGCAACATTTATCATAACTTCGCACATGATTGTACACAAAAAGGATGCTCGAAACACATTCTGCTCAAGTCCTCCTTTTACGAGGAGAGAAAATCTATTTCAAAAAGCCTTGTTTATGAACGTGTGCTAAATGAATATTTTCCCATACCACGATGTGTGAAGCTTTTATTGGTCCACGATCTATGAGAACTCTCGTTGAAAGTCATCCCCGATAGATTGCAACCCGGTCGTTTCTGGGCGAAGATTCATAGCCACCGATAAGCTGACCAGGCTTCGCATGCCACCAGCCAAGGGCTCTCAGTCCCGTAATAATCCCTAGCTGCATCTTCGCAATCGGAACAGAGATAGGATTAATTTTTCTCTCTTCTCTGCAGCGCAAAAGGGCAACCACCATGCAGTGCAGACCAACTCGAAAGCAGTTAAAGACACACGGGATAATTTTAATGAAAGAATGAAGCAGAAACCCTTCCCTCCCATTTTAGGGGGTTGATGTTGCTGAGAACGCGTCCACACATCCCTGTTTAGTGCTGGTGTTCCTGGTGGCAAAACGAAGCGAAAAGGATATCTCAATTGGCTGGCAAGGCTGGAAAATGTGTATATAAAGACGTGTAATTTTTAATGCTGTTAATATTTTTACTTTATTACGATTTCATACCAAATTAATAGGCATTACACCACCAAGGGGTTCGGTAAGTGTTGGAAGACTGTGGCGACGTGCACAGAATGGTGCCGGTCGATACTGTTTCTCGCTAAAGAAGCACATAGCGGAGCCTTATCATTATTGCGCCGTGCCAAACTAAGGTGCATGGTTGTTCTTTATTGTCCGTGCTGGGTGCTGGAAGGTTGGACTGGGCGTTAGCTGAAACCATAATCACGACCAGTCCGTTAAAGGCGCCGCTACAATTCTGGACCCACACACACACACACACAGGCGAGAGCGAGATGGCCTTGGATGGTTAGTGTGCACCACACTGGACCGCAAACGATGCAGGTTCAACGGGGCCAACGTACACCGCCCGTACTACGCTTTCAAATCTTTGCATCTTGAAGGGTAGCGGGCAGGTTTGGCCACCTGGTATCCAAGTTTCGAAGTTTGTGGTAACTTAATCACCTCTATCTACGACTTCTTCTACTCGGGGCTGGGTCTCCCCGTTTGGCAGTTAGTGCGCGGAACCCTCTGTCAGGTTCAGCATTTTACGATATTATGTGAACGATTATGAGTCGCAACCCATTCATGTGGAGGATAGGTGGAGGTGTGTAGGAGGGAGCCACAAGTGCACTGTGCACTGTGATTTTTCTCCCAACCACTTCTTGACCCCTTCTCTTCCCACAGCTAGAACCACGAGCACACTTTACAGAACGTCGATGGCGGTGGTCGTCGATTCCGTATCCGGAGTATCCAGCACAAAGTGACCGACCGAACGACCAAACGGGTTGGGTCTTATCGGCTCGGTTGGGTCTGGTAGCAATTAATTCGCTACAAATTGCGAGCTCCGAAAGGATTCTGAAAAACCGCCAAGGAAGCAAAACCGCCCCGTGTGTTTGAGGGTGGCCCTGTCATGTTTTCGCTTGTGGTTTTGGGTTGTGAATTCAGGTCAAATATAGTTTGCAGCCAGTGAACAGGTGCATATTAAGGGTAGTTTAAGGGAGAGAAAATAATTTAAATTGAACTACATAAAGAGAGGGTGTTCATGAGTAGGTCAAAATAGAACCTTTAATTCGTTTTCTAATGATATTTTACGGGTGTAATAGAGCTCTCATATTAAAAGCTCTCCAAAGTACTAAACAAACATTTCACTAAATCTTTATAACTCAATCGCTTCACTGAGTATGCATGAATGCATGGCGTAGAATGCCGACCCTGGAATGCTTTCGTTTATTAGAATAAACATACTTACCAAAGGGTAAATTGAAACATAACCTTGTCGCATTTACAATTGCCCACAAAGCATTCCCGCACCGTACAACCGACAACAAGCAGCATTCTTTGCCAACACTTAAAACGGAGAGCGGATTAAAACGTTTACCTGGGAACATAATCGTCTTGTAAGCTCTTACCGGTTTTAGCGAGAAAATGCAAAAGAAACGTAACAGTGCGCTTAACAAAAAGCTTTGCAGCAATCGATTTAGTGCAATTAAAGTCAACTATGCGAACACGCTTGGCGAAAATCTGTTTCATTGTGGACACCAAGGGCCTACAATGTATGGGTGAAGGCTGGATCGCTTAGCATAACCTTACACCTTGAGAATCGTCGGGGGACGTATGCTGTCGTTGGAGAAAGAGGAAAAGCAATGAAAGAATGTACATTTACATTGTAGTAATATCGGGTTCTCGGGCTAGAATTGTTCTGGATGGCTTTTCTAGAAGCATCAGGAGACGATCTCACGATCTAAGCGGCACCAAGAAACAAACGGCAGAGAAAATCTGTTCGAATCGTTTTCAAAACTTCTTAATGACGATAATCGGTGGGGTCACACGGCGTGGTCGTCGTTGAAAGTTGGCTGATCTTTTTTGTCCTTTCCCGAGCGAGGAGAAGAAACATGCGAAACACTTTGCCGAGATGCGATAATCCCAAATTAAGCTTTTTAGAATACCGATCGGACGATGATTACGCTGCAGAACCAAAGCAGCAGCAAGGGGACAACAAGGAAGAATTAAACCCACCAACTAACTCGAAACACTTCCAGACTACAGCGAAAGCGTGAATGAATCGCACAAATGCGAACATACTCGCTGCAACAGAGCTAAATCCCCAAAGTGTCAAACAAAGCGTTGAAAACTTCAACTCCGGAAATGGCACGGGATCTTCATCTCCATCGAAGTCGTGTGTTTACACAGTCCGTAAGAGTGTCGCCGTTTGTGAAATTTATATTTATTTATATTTAAAAACCCCACTTCTGTCGGGTAATTACACCCGTCCGATGGTATGGATAGTGCGATCTTTTATGGGCTATTCAACACCCAAGGCGTGCGCTCGTACGCGTGTAGGTGGCGAATCGAATTGAACTGGTCGCGGTAAAGGGGACGATCGAAAGAAATCGGCGCGTCGTGATTAAGAGAAGCGCGCGTCACCTTGGCGGACCCTTGGTGATGCAGGAGAAAAAAGGTCATGCCTTAAACATCTTGGACTCTTGGGTGTTTTGGTAAGTTTTGATAATGTTTTTAGGCGTTGCAATATTTGAGCACAAACTTTTTTTTTCAGTCTCTTTGTACATACATTTTTAGCCTTATTTATTCACAACAATCTGTTGCTAAGTTGATAAGGAAAAAAATGCAAACTCACAAAAACACCCAGCATCTGCAAGTTGGAATCTTCCTCGATCTTGACGATCGTGTATGTACTGTGTGCATGAAATGACGATGATGACATTGCACCGTAACGGCACCGTGGCACTCACACACGTTACGTCGTGTTCTGTCAATAGCGATAACCATTGCAATAAAGTGGCTGGGCGACATTTTTCTCGCTTCCTATTTTTCCACTCACACACGACATTCAAACCAAACCGAAGCGAGAAACACAGAGCACCTGGGGACCGGAGCCTGGTATGATTTGGCCAGCTGATTTAGAATCTCCATCAATCGATGGTAACAAGCTTCTCCACGCATTCTCTCCACATCGGGAACCACCTTAAAAAAAAATCGTTGACCATTGGGACCATTGGGATTGGGATTCTGCTCAACGAGGGAGACCTCTGGAGAGATGTTTGCAAGAAGAAAAGTGAACCCAAAACCCAAAACAAACGGTTTCTAAATTTAAGACATCCTGTAGATGATTATTATGTTCAACTTAAACGAACAGACACGACTGGTACGCGTGCGACATCATTGGGTTTTTTTTTTAGTTTTTTTTTGGTTCTTGTCGTTGGGGGACCCATTTTTCTTCTGCACCATCGACTCGAGCGCTCCCATCCATCCACCAGAAGCAGCATCAACATTGGGGAACCATTACGAGGGTACGTTTCGTTCTAGTTTTTTGTCTGTTCTCCCTTCATTAGATGGTTATGAGCGTCACAAGTTTGAATATCTGTCGCATGTTTTGTCGATCGTTTTCGGGTGTTTTTTGGTGCGTGTTGTTTTAAAACATTCAATTTAAAATCATCCACAACCGGCATGGTAGGGCGACATTACAATAATGTTGTACGTTGTTCTCGCTGGTGAATAAAATCACATTTCGAGCGGATTTCTGGCAAGTCCACCAAGCGGTAGATAAATTGCTTCCGGAACTCATTCATGTGTGCGTTTTACATTCGCCCTAATGTGTGCGTGTTTTTTTTTACTGCCAAACATCATTTAAATGGACTCACAAAAAGATTTGTTGCTTGTCTAGTTGGGCATGATTGAATACGATTATTCCCGAGTAGTCTGTTGGGAAGGGATGTTCATTTCTTTTCACATTTAAATACAAAATAATTCTATGTTTTTGTTGATGCTGAATTTATGGTGTGTAGCATGTCTGGTTCGATGAATTATTACGAATTTAAATTAGTTTTGATTTCGACTTTTTGTCTTTGACGTTCGACTGATAAAGGAAGGAAGAAAAGAGATAAGATAAACTAGAAATTAAGAAAACAATATCAAAAATTACAAAAAATATTAAATTGCTAAAAAAGTTCATGGAAAAAAATTTAGCTTTACACATTAAATAGAAAATTAAATAAATTTAGAGAATATCGGACTAAAATGATAAAATAACATAAATTTGAAAACTTAATAATTTACCGAAAAAAAATCATACCCTGTTTCAGATTTTTGTGATTCTGTTCCACATTTCGAACACAAAATGCGCTTATCTTCTTTTGATGCACCGTTGAATTCGGCACTACCGAATCAGGTGAAATGAATGCATCTCCTTCCATTACGCGTTATCACATCAGCGAAGTTGAATTCCCTTGTGTGTTGTCGGCCTTATCGCAGTCGAAGGCGTTGAAGCGTCAGGTAGCGTAAAGCTGCAGTTTTTTCTTTGCCAAATGGAACAAGAGTTGTCCATTTCCTTCAGTTGCGCTAACAAAAAGGAGTTCCCAGCGTGTCGCGGTAGCTGCTGATGCCACCACCAATACACCATTCGCGCACATAAATTATCACAAATGCATCATCACCAGAGTGTTGATTTGCGTCGTCGTTTTTTGTGCTGCAAAATGCCGAAAAAATAATTTCTGAAACACTTCTTGATAACGCTTAAAGATGTGGCGCAAATGTGTTTTGGTTATGAGTTTTCTTCGCCACACGGTGGAAAGACATGCAGTAAGGATGGTTCACAATACGACCAAAAATATGATTGTGTGTCTGGGAGTGTGTGTTTGCCAGCAAAACAATAATGATCCATCATTTTTATCTTAAAACACGTCCGATCGACGAGTGTCGGTTTTATTTTTTTCGCCCGCTCTTTCAAACGATCGCTTAGCTTCCTGGAAGCCTGATCTGGCCAGTGCCGAGATGCAGAACCGTTGGGAATTGCTGTGGTAAAGATCTCACCCCACCGGCACCATAACCGCCGATGCCATAAATCAAAGCTCAATCGGAAAAGGACTTTTTCGGAGTGCTTGCGATAGCCAGTGGCAGCAGTGAATGTGTTTGCACAACAACAAAAAACCAAAACCCCAGGTAAATGCACCGGCCGATTTTACCCTTTTTCGGTCCCGTTTTTGGACGACCGCCAAATACTGCATCCGTACCAGGGATGAAACTATTGCGATAACATTCTTCCCGCAACGAACCAAACTTTACGCCTAATGGGATCATACAAACGTACACGTATACACGGAAATAATAACGAAAACAAACAACAAAGCTCGAAAAGGAAAAATAAAAACAACCAAATACGCGCAAACGCGCTCTAAAACCGGTGCCTGCAACCGGAACCATGGACAAGAGAGAGAGAGCCAGGGATTAAATTGTACATATACGCGCACACGCGTCTGTGTGTGGACGGAACCCGATAACGGGTGAAATTTATTTCGATTCCGATAAATTTACACGAAAACTCCATCCCATCCAACCCGCGTTGGGTGTTGCGTCGGGAAACTCGTCTAGACGAGCCCGCCAAACAATAATCTCATACCGGATTGTTTTGCTGCGTGACGTTCGGGTACGGGTGTCGGACCATTGATTGTCCGAAAGTCCCACGCGCTTAAAACGTCCTTAAATTGCGAGTCCTGATAGGTCCTGTTGCCGAAAGCGACCACCGAAAGTATCGCGAAGGATTTGCTTATAATTAATCACCTCAAATTAGACGAGTGATGTCGATCGTAAAGATTAGAGCTGCTGCTGCTGCAACTGCTGATGATCGTGTGTAGAAATGCGTCCTTTGCTCATTCGAACATGGCAAGGGATTAAGGACCTAAAAAACAAGCGAGTTTAGCGATCCAATTCTGCATGAATCGAGGAACAGCAAGGAATTGGCACGAGAATTAATCTTTCTTCCCCATGCGGCCGGGTTGAAATCGATCCAGATATCCACATCGCAAAGCTGGACCACCATCCTGGCTAGTTGGCACGCGTGAGGAGGACCAAGCAAAGAGTACAAGTCAGCTTGGGACGCCGGTTTGGACGAGTCATTTTTGTCGTGCTCTCGACTTTCCCTACCAATAACGGGTCGGTGGTCGTTTTGTTAACAAGCTCGGAAATCGAACGAAAACACAATCGACACTGGAATAATATTAATTTCCATGATCTTCACATTGCCATCCACAACCCGGGGGATGCCGTGTTATTATTTTATTCTAGGAACGACCTTCTCCGGAAGGATTGTACGGACAGGTGGACGAGTTCGATTCGTCGCCGGTTAAATATGGGGTGAATTTTTGGGGAAGGTTTCCGGTCCCGGATCGTCGTCGTTTTCGTTGGCCACATTTAATTGGACAGCTGCGGCAAGTGAATAAATGGTGCGAAGGAATGAAAGAAGAGGGAAGAAAAGAAGGGATTTTAAGGGAGTTTTGGGAGTGGGTGGTGGGGGGGGGGATGCTTCCTAATGGCATTGTTACCAGGGAGTGGTTAAGAGCATCATGATGATTTGATCAACGAGGTGTACTATGGAGTATTGGATATAAATTCCAAACAGGTTATTACTAGAATATGGAAATTTCATTACTATTTACTAATAGAATAAACAAAACCTGAACGAGTCAGAAGGAAATTCAAAATTGAGTATCACAAGCGATCTAGATTTACAAAATGGTAATTAAAAATTTTCAAACATACATCCGAAAGTCTGCAACATTTTAACATTGAGGTGTATTTTAGCAAAATTTTCTTTCCATTCACATTTTCCGTTCGACTCCACCTGGCTTGTTGGTTTTCCCAGCAACGCGCTATTTAATTTCCCCTTAAAGTATTCTCAATTTCCCATTTTCCTTGCGCATAATAAGTGTTCTTTTCGCTAGCATTCTTCTTCGCTGATACCAACAGGTTTTCCTGTTGATTCGGATCGATTTTTCCACAATCTCACACAGTGCTTCTAACATGTAAATGACCTTTTTGAAGGGTCGTTTATGTGGAGGAAATGAGCAGAAGTATAACGAAACCTTCGACAAGCACGATCCTTCCCCGTGCTCTCAAGAACACTTGTATTCGTTTTTTTTTTGCATTCCCATTGAACCGATAACGACAGTTTTCACGGTCGATTGCGTGAATTTGCCAACATTTGGTTCGTTTTTTTTTTGTTTTTGTTTTCCTCCAGTCCATTTTCCAACACGAGAGACATGTCACTCATTGGTACCGGAAACAATGGTCTCCAATCATGTGCTACACACCAGTATCCGGCCAGTACTCGATCAGTGTGGTGTGTGGGTTGGTGATTGTCGCTTTGGGAAGGGAAAAGTGCTGTTCCGATGCTGATGTGTGCCACCACAGCCGAGATGGGAGATCTATCTTCTGGGAGCCTTTTTGCTAGAACGACTCCTCGACACTACCCCCGGCTGGTGCTGCGACAAGTCGAGTGGAAAATGCGTCAAGTGGCCCGTCGTCGTTCCGAGCTTCGAGTGGGCTGCTCTTTTACACATGTTCCAACGGCGTACAAATGAGCATTGTTCTTCCTGTAGGGAGACTGGTAGCACTGGTGCCAACTGATCGATTGGAACCGGAGTCGATTGGTCCCGTTGCCGCGCCGTCGGGCAAACACAAGAGCTGCTTGCGGAGGGTGGAAAACAAAAAAGCCATACTGCCGGAAAACGAGGTTAATTGCCGTAATTGTGATTCAATTGTGATATTTCGCCACTCGAAACAACCGAAACAAACAGCAAAATTTCGGCCACTTGACTACACGGCCGGGCAGAACCTACACTGCCGTCCCCAAACAGCACTCCCAGTCGTGTTGGTTTTGGTTCGTATTCGATTTCACTTTCACACGCTCGCTTGATGTTTGCTGAGGCTTGTTAAAGGGCATTTATGTTGGGAAATAGTTCATCAGGGGCCCTTTGACTAACGGCCCATCAAGCGTTTGTTGTGGAGAGATTGTTTTCATTATCGGGGGGCCGTTTTTTAATGTTTGATCGCTGTTTTACTGCTCATAAATCGAACAAAAAAGCGATAGCTGGTGATTATCTTCCCATAGAATACGGGATACTTTGGGATATTGTTTGACATCGGAAAGGGTATAAGTTCTAATATTTGTATATTATTCGATAGTTAGTGTATTGTCTACGATGTTAGAGGAACTGCTTCTAAAGTGAGGGAAAAATGAAACGACTCATCGCGGGAAAAAAACGCTGCCAACAATATCAGGTGAAGCTAGGATGGAAACTCTCAATGCCCTATCAGTAGCACCATGGAACTGCGTTAGAAAAATGTAGCTTTGAAGACTCCATCATTATCAACCAAGATTATACATCGCAGACTGCTTATAGGAAGCCAACCCTTAATTCTGAGTATGTTGATGGGGCCGAGCTGTGCAATGAGCTGTTCAAACAATCCTAATATTTGGCAGACGTAACTGTTCACTCGGACACACGAGGCATGGTAATCCCAATTAGCTATGAAATAATGTCATCGATCATACGCTTTAAAAGCTGCACTATGCGAATCTCAGACCTATCTACCCGGCGACGTGGTTGTTGCACAGGATACGGATAAGAAACTAGTAAAGATTTTTCATGTTAAAAGGATCATAATTTAAAACAAAACGGAGGTAAGCCATAATACTAACATGTAAATAAAACGATGATAATTTCATTTAATGGAATGAGGCCTTTCTTGTTGCAAAAAATTCATGGATTATTTCAGTCCGTTCTCTTTGCGAGTATATTTTGAGCAAGGAAAATGATAAAGAATGTTAGAAACTCTCACCATACACCACTTAGTGTTCTTTCAAAGAACCCCTTCCCCTTATCTAACCTTCAAAATGATGCGTTACGCACTGGCCGGCATTGTTTCACTCAGCACAAAGAAAAACCATCATCTCGAGCAGAAAGTTTATTACACACCAGTGCGAAAAACATACGTAGCACCGGTGCTGCCAGAGTACTTTATGTGACCTGCTGCAGCAGAATCAGGCACCGCGTTAGGCTTCTATTTGTTGCCGGCAGAGAAAAGCCACTGACACACGAAAAAGTCTAACAAATCTGTAAATAAACCACAAAACGCGACACTTTGAATGAACTTTTCGCACGTTACGTGGTCGCCGTTGGGGCCTCGGATGGATCCTGTGGGTTTCCCCAGCGAAGAAAAGTCAACCCGATAAAATGTCACCGCGTACGCAATGCATCCATCCACATTTTATCAGACACGAACGCTGTCTTGTGTCTGGTGTTTGACAATTTTCCAGCCCCCCCAAAAAAGACAATCAAAACGCGCTCTGTAAATGGCAGCCACACGGTTTAATATTCCTTCCGAGTACAGTAGTACAGCCTGCCAGCAATTGCTCCTCTTCTTTTGGGCATCTGTTTCTGTCACCCCCGTCCGGAAACCTGCGACTGATTAAACGAACTGACGTATGGGTGTTGTAAAATATTTAATAACGGAATGTTTCTGCGAACACCGAATTCTTCGTGCGAGAACTCACCCGACGGAGGTAGTTGGTTGACATTTCTTTACGGGTAGACGATGGGACAAGGGAGTGGGCTTTTTTATGGCTTTTGATAGGAATAAGTTTCGCTTCCTCATACCCAAGAGAGAGAGAGAGAGAGAGGGCGGCGAGTGAAAGTAATTCATCGTGCAGGAAAGAATTCATTTGCCGGCTTGTGACTCTTGATGTTAAACTTCCGGTTGATGGTTGGTACATTCAAATTTGCAAAGTAACAGGAACAAGACATCAAAAATGGTGATTTTCTTGATGAACTGCTCCCGAAGCACAATGAATTGTGCGCGCGAAGGAGGTGAATAAATTTGTTCAAGTTATTTGTGAACAGTTGGAATGATTAAATGACGGAGAAAACATGCCCGCTTACAAAACATCTAATTAATGTAAAATTAATCAACTAAAGCCATGTTCTCGTTCAGGCGTGATCTTTCGACACAGAAAGTCTATTTCGCCCACTAACAAGATACAAGCGGTGTAACGACTTCGTTAACACTTGTAGGATCCGTATTTTGCAACATCTGGCTCGATTTCCTATGATTAGAACTGAATTACCTTTACCCGATTGAAAATGCCTCCTTTTGGAGCGGGTGTGATTTCTTTCCTAATTTCGCATAATCTCTTAAATTCAATATCGATCACAATTTTTCATTAAAAATTGCCTCACTACCTTTCTGAACGATTTGCAGGTCCGCGAAGGCCACAACGCGCCAGAGGATAATCACAACACAGCGCTACCACTCCCGAGTGCTGATGACTTACTTTACGGCAAAGAATGGGCACTATTTTGTACCTTAATAGGGGTAGTCATTTATCTTGGAAGTACCCGCCAGCAGCCCGAAGATGTTAGAATGGAAGGTCATTTTTGCGTTGACGGGTGCGTTATTATCGCCTGCCGCATAGACTTGAGGAACTGCTCCATCGGTGTAGTAGGCAACAACCTGTCTTGGGCAACCTCTGGTTGAAGTGGAGAAGGATTTGCCGTGCTGAGCACAAATTACGCTGCAAACGAGCCCACTACCGTGCTTATGCTTATGGCGTTCTTCAAGCGAGAGGAAACAAACCAGCCACCTCTAGAGGGAGCATACTTAAGCCGGAGAAATAATAGAACTAGTCTCAATACACAAGCCTCTAACTATACACACTCACAAGCAGAACGAAAAATTCTCGTCTCACTCAGAGTACGAGGAAAAAAAAGTTCTAGAAATTAGACAGATAGATGAAGCGAAATTGTGGCTCTTATTTCTTACAGTGCCCACGAGAAGGGAACTAATGCCGTAAGGTACTTGGGTGCAAAACCTCCTTCAGATGGGTGTTGAAACTGGCCAACAATAGCGCCTCCAGGTGGTTCGCGGGTTGAGGAGAATAATGGAAATCGATTGCCTACGCACAGCCGGGCCTTCGAATTGCGGATGGTACGAAGCATCCCTAAGAGGTTCTCATCTCGAACTCTGCGCAGTCCGGGTGATGCCACTCGACTGCAAAGAAGCCACTTCGCGAAAGAAGCCGTTTCCCTTCCGCGACTCCTACCAGCTGGACGTTCAAATCTTCTGCTTCTCCACCACTAGAACAAACGGCAAGCGAATCGAGTACAATTGAGACGCCCGATGTGCACTTATGGTAGCCCATCATGATCATCATCACCATCATCACAATCATCGGTAGCAGCTTCTAACTCGTCGTCTGGGGGGACACATCACCGTATCCATCTTTGGACACTGTTTCGGGGCCTTCATCGACCATTGTGCGGCTTCAAGAAACTGTCCAAAAGTAACCAAGTGATAGCCCTGGGCAAGCAGCGGCATGCGTCAGGGTGGCAGTGGTTAAGGGTTGCGCGAACGAAACAATAATAATGACAGGTAATAGCCAAAAACTCTATAGAGGAAATTAAATTGGTAATTTCGATGATTATGCTCGGGAGGCAGATGATGATGGTGGTGGCGATGGCGAAAAGAAAGGAAAGAGATGAAACACGATTGCGTTATTGATCGTTTTGTTTTTATCTCTCTCTCTCTCTCTCTCTCTCTCTCTCTCTCTCTCTCTCTATCTATCTATCTCTCTCTCTCTCTCTCTCTCTCTCTCTCTCTCTCTTTTGTCGAGAATCTTCTTCTTGTGGCGAAGAGCTTGTCTAGCGTGGTCTGCCACTGGGCGGAAGACACCCTACACACACTCTTTTCTGAAAGCTTTTTACACTGACGCACCCCGTACAATTGGCTTCCGAGCATGACTCGGTGAGATTTGGCAGTGAGTTTTAACCCACAATGGAAGCAAAAAAACACTGGAGATGGTGTAAACTATGGTGTGTCGCTGTTCCTAGGCACACTTTTCCGTCTCCGTGAGGGTTTTTGTGTAACTTCGTCCCTGCTTTCGACTCCTCTACGAGAATCCGCTAGTGGCCGATCGAAATGGTTCGGAAATGAAACAATCGACGGTAATTTCGTAATGATTGTTTTCGGACCTGATTGAAGGAGGAGCACAGAGAAGATTTGTGTGTTTTTGACTGGGCTGGGGGGTACTGTATGCGTTTTGCGCCTCGTTTTTAGGCAACTAGGAAGGAATGTGGTCCGAGAAGATGTGTGCCGTGGCTTTTTGGAGAAAATTTTTAATTGCACCCTTACTGGCGGAACAGGTGGAATTCGAGAAGGTCGTTTTTGTTGAAGGAGGCGATTTTTAGGCGATTAGGCTGAGGACTGAGAAGATTCAGAGATTAGGATATTGGGGCGCTTAACAGAACTAGAACGTTTGTCTTTGGTGTGTTCAATGGGCTTGTGAAGGTTAGTGTTGATTGTTCCAGATATGTGTTTTATAAAGACAAATAAGGAAGGGCATGTCGCATCTAATGTACACAGATGGCTCATGAAGTTTATCGGTTGAAATCTTTTATGTTTTATCACATGATCAAGAACATAAATTTCAATGGAGAAGGATTCAAAAATATTTCTACTCTTCTCATCCTTTGCCTTTTATGCTCGTAAAGAATAGCGCGAAGCGGGGTCTAATTGATGAAAACTTCGTCTCACCTGTTACCAAGAACATCAACCTGCTTTCAATCCAAACACCAGCGGAACCCGAGCACCCATTACCCGCGGGAGCTATGCTGTTTGATCTGCGATGGAACCCTCACCAACCATCGTTGTCATCCATCTGACGATAAAATTACACTTAATTGAAATGAATAAAAATTTCACGTCATCTTCGCCTTAGGCAGCGTCACCACTCATGCAACGCAAGAGGCAGCTCGGTCTGTCGGGGAGAAAAGCAACCTGAGCCACGTACCTAGCCCGATCGATTTCGCAATGGAAATGATCACAATAAAATATAAAAAAATTAATGCACGAAGCATAATATGATTAAGATGTTTTCCGCGGGACTCAGCCGGCCTGGACTGCCAAGGTGTCGGCCAGGATGCGATACCTTGCGTCCCTTAGGGACTGCGCGAAGCCTCGTGGACATTAAATCGCACATCACGGTCACGGTTGTGGAATTTTAATTTCATTTTGCCCGTTTTGTGACAGCAGCCGCACCGGGGAAAAGTTGAAAAATCTCTTCTCGCTCATGCTGGTGTTCCAGGTGGTGTGCGTTGTGGTTCGATTGCCGAGGTGTTCTCGGGGACCGTTTAATTGCGGTGGAGGCCCCCAAGGCCAAGAAATCCGACCAGTTGACGTAAGAGCACACCTGATATGGTGAGGCTGCGAATGTGGAAGAGAACAGGATCGCGAACGTCGAAAAACTGTCAAAAGACATCCTAGAGAGTTTGCATCAGCGCTGGAGAACGAGCGGAGAGGCCCTCCCCGGGAGGCTTCCCTTCGTTTGCTTCAGGAATCGATCGCACATACGTGAGATTATTGATGAGAGTGCAATTTTCCTTTCAAAGTTTCCATTTTTTTATCCATCATTGCCGGTCTAACAGTGCTTTCCTGTGCTCGGGAGGACGTAAAAGGCCAGCAGCAGCAGCAGCAGCAGGATCTCTCGCCGGATGGACTCACGCGTCTCGGTGAGCAGTTGGCAGCTAAATTGACCATTGTGTTCTTCATCCCTCCTCCAAAGCTTCATATCCAAGGAAGAAAAGGGGTTCTACCGATACGCTTTCGGTTTCACTGATGCTGTAAGATTTGTACAATGGCAGAGTGGGAATTGCGATGAGTTGGGACTTTTAATTCCCAGCTCTCACCCCGCGCTCACAGTAGTGAAGGATGGGGCGACGACGACGCGTTTCAATTCAACAGTGACGGGTTCTCCCGCGACAGACAATGAACAACACGGAGTTGTATTGAACATCGATCGGGTGAAGTTCTAGACATCAGACACAGCGCACCCTGCAAGAAGGCAAGGAATCATTCTCACTGACTTCTTACCTCTTCTCTTTCTTTTCTCTTCTCTTATTCTCTCGAACGATTCTCTTATTCGTGCTTTTCGATTAAAATGTAATCGTTAGTAGGGGTTGTGTAGCTCCTCGGCAACTTCCACAATGCGAAAGCTTCCCGTATTTCGCTGCTGCTGGAGAGTGTTCTCATCATTTATCCTTTTCCGAACACACAAAAAGACACACTTTGTTGCAATGATTTGTAAGGTTCGCTTGAAGACGCAGACAACCAGCTGAAAATGATTGCTTTTATACGGTTTCTTTTTCGATGGAGCTCAATTAGAGGGTCAGCAAAAACCGGACTCCGGGTGCGAGAATTGTGCGAATAATGTTGATTATTTTATTTGCCGAGTGTGTGATGTCCAATTCTACTTAGGAGCGTCTCACTCATATTTCAACTGTCAAGCGAGTAAAAAAGACGAATAGTTAGTTTGATGGATTTGCGAGGAACAAAAGGACCAATCTGTCAGTTCGACGCGATTGATCGGGGTAATTTATTGATAGACAAACCTCAAGGATAAAGCAAGAGGAATGCATTAATTTATAGTTACATTCAACCCAAGGTTCAAAGGCAGTAGTTCTTGAGCTCATGGAATGGATTTAAAATTAAATCCCAAAATAAATATTTCAGTAATGCAACACAACTCTTCAGCTCTTGGGTGGCATCATTCTTCCCACCAGCAATCGCTTCTCAGCTCATAACCATTCTCATCGTTTGCTCCGGAAACACAGCATGCTGTCACTCGTTAGCTCTAATTAAACAGCTGGTGTGGCTGCTCACTCTTCCCCAAAACCAACCTGCTCCTCGTTAAACCAGATGCACCCTCTCGGTGAAACATAAAAACACATCGACCGGAAGTTGCTACCACATCCTCATCAAGGTGGTAGGTGCATCTCACAGAGCAGACAAAGCCATAGCCCGCCTACCAAGACCAAGTCTCATTGCAGCGTTGTTGACATTTATGTACCATTTTTCTTCACATTCCAGGAGTCGGCCCAGTTGCCCAACGCGCTCTTCCGGCGCTGTGATATTTTGAGCGAATTGTCGTAATTAACTGTCCACCGGACGATTAACCGTGACGTTGGTTCAGGTTGGATCCCTGCCCTGCCCCATATGCCAACACAGACATGCAGCAAACTATTCCCCTGTTGATGCATTTCGCGAATTCCGTCTGTGCAAGAATAACTAAACAATTACCTCATTAGCTTCCATACCTCTGGGTGGACGTTGTTTGTGTTTTGTTTCACTGTTGTCCTTAGGGAGTTGTGCCTGCAAATAAAGAAGAGAAAGAAAAAACACAAAAAAACTTTAAATTTGCGATAAACATTCGACCATCAGGTGCACTCTGAAGGGTGTGCGGTGTTAAATGTTAATTTACGGCAATTAACTCACTTCACAGGTCGTCTTTTCGCTGCCTTTTCGGTTGTTTTACGTTCATTTTATTCGGACAAGTTTCTTTATTCCCAATGGAGCTAAAGGAGCTCTGCACTTTTTCTGCATTTTCCACCACCTCACACTTGGTGGGATTTTAATTTGGACACCCGCGTTCGACGCGTTCATAGATTGTGAAAATTGATAATAGTGTAACAATGAAACTTCCCTTAACAGCAACCAAAAAAAAAAAGACATCACGTTAGGACTTTTTTCTTGGTTCTTAGCTTACTACTGGAAGCGTTTAATTCGACCAGCACGCGATGTACTTGCACTGCAGAATGCAACGAAACTGTACGCCTTACCGGGTGGTAGTTGGGTGAGGCACGCGCTAACAGTTTGATCTCGCGATTAGAGTTTAATGAATTCTCGCGAAATAATTATGAAACCCCTGAGGTGGGTGCAGTTTTTTTGCGATGCGCACAAAAGAGTGTGAAATGTTGGCAAAAGTTCATCGCAAGTATGATGGTGCATATAATTAAACTGAGCAAAGCACACACTGCTAGAGGGAGAGCGGGATTTTTTTCGGGATTTAACTTTAAAGTAAATGAATAAGTTTGTTATTTTTCCGCTTAATAAAATTAAGCTCTCCGCACGGGAATCTCTCTCACGCATCTGCTCTACATAACAACACGAACCGTGTTTCATTTTTCAAACCCTATTCAAAACCATCAAGGATTGCACTTTGCGCACACTTTGGCTCACACTCAATTCCGTCGCTATCGGAGGTTCGATTTGCCAGGTGATTCCCCAGTAGCGAGCGAAAGGTGATTTTTCCTCCTGTAGCTTGTGTTATCTCGAAACGTAGCAGCGCCGAGATTGAGGAATGAATATTCAAATATTTAAATTGATTTTTTTTTGGTTCGGTTCGCTCACTCATCCAATGCTCCTCTCGAAGTCCTGGAGGACAGGATTGTGTACTCAGGTCACTCGTCGTCGGAACTAAGGTTTGGCAAGAGGAACCAAACTACACGCCGAGATGTGGTATGCCGATGGCAGCGATGATGATTATGCTGATGACAATGATGATAAGAATTGCTTAGAATGCTCACCAAATGCTCAGCGACTGAAGCGAAAGGATTAACAGCGACGACGATGCTCGGGAGCGATAGATGCGGGCTTGGATAAGAGAACTATTTTTGCATAATTGTTAATTTATTTTCCAACCATTTTCTTCCAGGCTGCAATACCGCCACCAGCACACACTGATATTTGCCCGTGGTCACGTGGTCCAAGGCGTGGGAACTTACACAACAGGTCCACACTCACACACACACACACACACACACACACACACACACACACACACACACTCACTATCGAGGCAAGAGTAACCTCAAAAACTTCATCAATCTGCATCGAATGTGATCGGGGAGATAGGAAGGTAGGACCATCATCAAGGGCGCCAAAGGACCTACCTAGAGTGCTCCAAAGCTACACTACTCCGGCAGCATTGTGGGTAGAGAAGGATTCAAATCATACCAGAGCTGCAAGTAACGCCCTCGAAATGATCTAGTTTGTGGTGTGATTTAATGGAAAATTGGGAAAAGGGCGGTTGGTTTTCGTCCCTTCTTCGATGGTTTGAAGTTGGGAAGGATGGTTCCAGAATTTGGATAACGTGTGAAAGTTGAACGATATAATTTACTGTAAATTAGTATTTTGCTCGAAGATGAGAGAGTAGCGTGTTGAGTGAGTGGTAACAATTTTCGTTAAGTTAGGTTATTTACTTTCTAAATAAAGGATGATGGTAGATTATAGAGTTTTTGAAAAAAATGTCCAAAATCATAGTGTTTGAGAATGAAGTTTAAACATGAATAAACGGATGGAGATTATGTTCCATAATTCTCCTTTCCCGGTGACATTACAATCTCCAAAAATTTGGTTTAAAGATATATAAAGACACTCTGATTATTTTAGTTCCTTCCTAGTTCCTATCCTTGTTCCTATTTTAGTAAATTCTGCAAGGAAGATTGAGACTTCAACTCAACCTTAAGGTCACTAGAGAACCAGCCGAAGCCGGTGGAGCAAATTATTACTTATTATAGCACGTTAGTTTGCTCGTTTCCTGCTCGATCCGCGATCATCTGCTGATCCAGAACGATAATAATCCGTTGTTCTCGAGGTGTTGTTTAAACCACTCCGCATATAATTCATCGTCGATCTTAGGACCGGATAAAACCAATCGCAAAAAAAAAACCCAGATGTAATCGAAAATAATCATATGTTGGCGCATTTCCCGCCTTACCTGGTGAGGTAGTAAAACCTCTGCAGAAAACGTTTAATTTTCTCCCCATTTCATGACCAGGCGATAAAACGCGGGGCACGAATACGATTGAGTGACACGGACATGGTTTACCAGCCGTCTCGGGTTGCCAGCCATCCAACTTCGCTT
Organism: Anopheles maculipalpis; assembly: GCF_943734695.1. Lineage (NCBI taxonomy): Eukaryota > Metazoa > Arthropoda > Insecta > Diptera > Culicidae > Anopheles > Anopheles maculipalpis. The sequence continues at coordinate 97,220,712 of NC_064871.1, read as the reverse complement.
CCCGCTAGAAGGGGTAGAACGGAAAACCATGGGGTCATCAACGTCACAGATCATCGCTCGTTGCAATTTTTCCGCCTTGCTGACGGAACCGTGATCGGTTTCACTATCCGCAGTGTCACTTCCTGCAATCGCTCGCGCGTCATCAAATCGTATTAAAAATTGCGTTCCTTTTTTGCCGTGCATCATCATGAGGGCGAATCATGGTGCGCGCTTCCACACCGAGGTTCGTTGAAATTATGGATTATGATAAAAGAGGAATAAACAAAAATAAAATTAAACGAAACTCGCCACAGGATGATCGGCAAGGGAGTGTGCAAGTGGGAAGTTGTGTGAGGGAACTGTAGATGAAAAGCGTCTGCCAGATGCACTGACGTTGAGTGATAACGTGGTAGCCCACTTGTGTGTGTGGAAGGATGCATCGACGAAAAGTGCATCTCATGCAACACACGACGAGTCTGGCTAAATGCGTTCGCTGCCTTTTCTTGTGAAGGATGTTTTATTTTAGTGTACACCAAGACGGACACTTCAGCACCTACTTACTCACCCACCCAATACTTCCCCCGTGGGAGTAGCATGCATGTGTGAATATGTGAGAAATTATGACTACCGAAGTGAGAGAGTGCGCCAATTTCCAGCGCGAATGTTACAACCCCCTGCTGTCTTCTTGGGAATGATACTTGTGGAGAAAGCACGGAAAGGGCGGAAGAAGGGAAGCAAACCGCACCGATTGCAGTGGACCATCTTGACAGGCATCGGAAATTGTGGAATGGATTGCAATATGGAGCTGTCTTAACTGGGCGAAATTGGAATTGCATACAATCCGCGCACATTCTCGTACGAAAATCCCGTAGGGAGATGTTGATTGGGTGCGAAACTGACCCACAGCAAGGAAAGGTTGTATGTCACTCTTGGATTAAACGGAGAACTCCTAACTGGATGATGCATGAGTGGAATTTTCGTGTTATTCTCTGCATAAGAACTTATAAATATAAAGAAATTGAAGAATATTTCCCCCGAGTAAACGCTTCCAAGTGCATATCCAAATTATAAAGCGTTAATTTAAAACTGTTAAACATCGAATTGCAATAAACCGCATTAAATCACACCCTATCGTAATGCGACGATGCACACGGCGAACAAAACACGCCCCACTAAAGCGCACCTTCAGAATTGCATTTGCATACTACTCGCGATTAACTTCCTCGAATAAGTGCACCAGTGAATAAGCAACACTGCACAGGGCCTCCAGAATTGGGCCTCCGAAATAAAATGAGATAAAAACAATCTCCTTTCGCTCTCAACGACACCGAGTGACATTCAAACGAATTTTAAGAAGCAAAAAAACAAAAAAACAGGCCATAGACCCGTAGCCAGGGAGTGTTTTGTGGTGCAGCTTGTCTTCTATCGGTAAGTTCGATGCCGATTGGAGCGTGGTAGCTTATTCTGGACTGGCTTATTTCATCGACCGTCGGTGCGATAACAAGATTTGGCATTTGCATACTTGCAGCATATGCATCTCCACACTGCCACTGCCGCCTTAGCGAGAGTGCATTTAAGTAAACCTTTCCAACATAATCGCTGTCCGCGTGTGGGGCTGCTGTCGCTGTACCTGCCAACTCGGCAACTCGAGAGCGAACGCGCGCGCGCGCGAAAAGCGAAATCACAGAGCGCAACACAACCGAAAAAAAAATCCATTTAAATTCCAATCCCTCGTTTGATCGTATGCTGCCTGCCTCACACAGCCCTTTAATGTCAGCTTCATGCACATGTTCATGTTTGCATTTAAATTATATCGCCAATGTGTCTCGCGCGCTGCTCGTCGTTGTAGTTTAGGGTTTCTGGTTTTTCGTTGTTTTTTGTTTTGTTCGTCTTATGCCGATGCCTCAAGGAGATAGTGCTGCACTGGTGACGCCGCCAAACAGCATCCTCACTGTTCTCGTCGGATATCGAGACATGCATGAGAGTCTTTCTTTCGCAAAAGCGAGATAAGAGCGATAAGAGAAAATGGCGTTCCATTTGGGCTAGCCATATCCCGTCCTAACTTCCAGCTCTCATCGATTGCCACCCGGTTAAAATTAAAACTGTACAAAATGAAGCCATTTATTGGCAGTCGGGTAACAGAGAGTTGAAGATGCACTAGGAAGGCTGCATCGAAATAAGTTTTCCAAAACTTTCCACTTCGCCCCCTCACTGAAACTGGAATCAATTCCAGTGGCAGCAGATTCCAGGAGTGGACCTTTCGCTTTTATGAAGAACAGAACGAAAATCAGACGCAAAAAAAAAACAATTTTGGATGAACTTTTTCAACCATTTTCTTGTCCTTTCCTTTTTTCTATAAGCGAGAAAACTATCGCAACTAGACTTTTCCAATTTTCCAATCGTCTCGATAGCGTCTCCGTCTCAAGAGAAGCACACAGCAAAGAACGCTTCAAGTGCTTCGATTCTTGAGATGCAGAAGCAAAACCCGTGGCCAAAACTCCATCTGATCGTTATATTGGGACCGGGTGATGGTGATCGTAAAAAAAAGGCCGAAGGAAGTGGGCGGCTTCTTTCCATCAGCAGTAAAATGCGCATCGTCTTGCAAATAGTGGCCCTTTTTCCGTTTAGTTTTGGGCTGGACGGCACTAACGGCGAAGGGTCTCCTCCCCGAGTGCAAAGTAAACTCTTCAGAATTGGAAAGTTCTTTTGAAAACTCGCCTGCCACCGGTGCCTGGTCCAATGGGGGAAAAGCACAGCAACCTAAATAAAAAGGTTCACTTTCACTATTTTATGGCTTTCCTATTTTCCCGCGGCAGTAAATTCGAAACACTTGCTTCTTAAAACTCAGGACAAAATGCTCCCCGTTTCACAAACACGAGCAACGTTTAATCCTTCCAAGGATAATCACGTTATTGCGAAATCGAAAAAAATTAAAAGGTTAAACATGGCAAAATGGATTTCGCACAAATTGTTTACGGCGTAATTGTACTTCGAAGCACGAGTGAAAAGCTGTTTTGCCAATCGGCACACGCACGCACTTTAATGCTCTTTCCTGGTATTTTAATTATAAATGTCCTTCTTCTTGAGTCGCAAACGAAACGATTGACATCAGTGCAGACAATTTGGTAGAAACAATCGGTGTGTTTCAATTATGTATGGCAGGTTGGTGTCAATTTTAAAAGCATTTTCGAGGATAATAGTCTGGGATGAGCTGTAAGGTGTAGATAGAAATTTAATGTAAGTGTTGTTTTCCTAGAGGGATGGAAAGACGTTTGCTTTATATAGAAATTGTAGGTTAAACAGAAGGAGAGAATTTGGGCTTTAAAGCGTTTGTTTAGATATTACGGGCATATGTTTTGGAGATTTTTTCTACATCATAACGTCCTTAAAAACACCAGATACCATAGGATCAAACTTCTCAAAGCCGCAATTATTCATTTCCAAACAAAAATTATCTCATTTAACACAGCATGTTTACGATTGAGCGGCCGTTGTTACCGGGCCTGAAATAATAATACTTACAAACACATAACAATTCGCAAAAAAAATCATTAAATCTATCCTTTTCCCTTTCTTCAGCAGCAACATTCCAATTTCCCTCTACAGGAAAATTCTGTTATCCGTCCATTGCACCGATGACGCACGGACATGTCGTCGTACATGGTTGTAATTGTGCTGGGAGGAAACATTTATCACCCCTCCACAGGAGACCCTAAACCTTAACACACACACCATCATCATTTGTATGCGGTTATAAGGCTTATGCTGTGCAGAAAACCCGTCTGTACGAACAGAGAACGAAGGAAAATGTGATAAAAATGTTTTCCCTTACACTGTCGAAAATGGAAACGCAGTTTTACCTTACTTTTATTTACACGAGGGATATTTCCCTTCCATCGGATTCCATGGTGGAAAGAAGTGGTGGAAGGGACGGCGAACGGGGAACGCACATGTGCGTTTTATCATTCGTGCACTATTTACACTGAAATTGCATTCCAGATTCACGCTCGGTCACTTTTTCTCCCTACGCATTTTTTTCATGAATTTTCTTTGAAAGCAAGACCTTCAAAAAGCAAGCCAGGACGCAGTTTTGGTGCTGTCTTGCTTTGGGAGACCCAGGTGCTTTAAGCCAGCTCGGTATTGAATCAGCTGAGCTCAACGGGAGAATCGTCGATGTCAAACGTGTATTACTTAGAGACGATAGAGGGATTGCGAGTTCAAAACGCTAATAATTCCCTCGGCTTAGCCGAGAAGGTTGTCCGATGACACTTCACAAGCAGAGGAGATTTTAGGGTGCACCGAACAGGAAGGAAAACTGCGTTAGTTTGAACCGGATAGAGGTGGCTACATTAGCCACAAAGGCACACATACATTAGGGTTCGAAGATCCAGGGAGGACAGCAATGAAGCGCGATTATTAATATGGATGTGCTTAGGCGTAATTTATTTTAATAATGAATGACAGTTTCGGCAAAACGGGCAGGGACACCACACCCGGGAACCTTTTGTCCTGGTGTGGCGTGGCCATGTTTTCTATTGCATTTTTTTAGCTTTACCCTCCTTTGCTGGTCGCGGATCAAGAGGGAGAAGTTCGTTTTCCCTCGGAGTGTTGTACCCTCTGTTCGATCAATTTTTGTTTTCCCACTTTCCCGCGTGCGTTAATGGATGCTAATGGGGTGTGTGTGTGTGTGTGGTTGATGCTGTGTCGCATAATGGGAAACACTTTTTTTATTTAGGTGTATGATTGAGGTTCTTTACGTGTCGCCTTTGAACGATGAACAAAAATAGAGCAAGGGTTCGAATTTTTAATTCATTTCCGCTTAAATGCGAGCGTTTAATGTCAGCGGTGGTCGGTGCGAATAGGTAATTTTTCGATGTACATTAATAGTCTTTCTTCGGAGTTGGAGTTATTTAGACACACTCAACAATTCCACAACAACTCCACAAACTATTCCAAGAGATTGCAGTACGTTCTTTACCATTTCCTCACTGACCATCGTAAATCCTTTCAAAGTTTATTGACCTCACCGGGATTGTTCCCCTTCGCAAATGCCAAAAAGTCATCCTGAACCTATCGCTACTTTCCTCTCCAAAGCATCTTAAGACTGTTTCGGTACAATTGTACCGACCCTAGTACATTGGGTACTCTTGGTAATGCTGCCCTTAACACGCAACACTGCCACTTACCGAGAGTTGAAAATCGTGCACCAGGATTAGACGTTAGGTGACACCCGGGTTCTACCGCAATGAAATCAGTTCGGCCGAAGCACCCTCTCTACCATTATGCGTAACAGAGAAATGCAATTTGCTCGCCTAAAGCCACGCATATGCATTTATTATATAAAAAAGGGGGAATCCGATTCCGGTACGATTTGCACCACAAAGGATGCGAGAAGATTTAGCAAAAAGTAGGGAGAAAAGCGAACAAAAGGAAAGAACACTGGAAATAGTTCATCGTGAAATATGAGAATAAATCAAATCCGGTACGGAATGTCCTTGGTCCGCTGCCATCTTGTTTGATCGAATTAATATCGCATAAAAGACCGTAATCCACCAACTGTCAAGTGCAATAAGCCTTAGCAGGAGCGAACGAACACTATCGGTCCACTTAGGGCAATCGAAACACGGTGCGTACCCCCGAAGGGATTCGCCGCCAGTAGCACGTGCACCATTTCCCTCTGGCGGATGATGCACACACGTGCCCATGGGTACGTGAGCATCAAGTGCGTGTCTGGATTCGAGATTCCGACTACCACTCCGCATTCCTCTGTGTCAAACGCAGCCCGTGAACATGACACTCCCGGCGTAGTCCTTGATGTCCTCTCCCTAAGAAACATTTTTACCGTACTTCTTCTCACCACGCCACAGGAAATTGTTGGTGGCAAATTATCGATGACCCACGACAATGGTGAACACGGAAGGAATCGTCCGAAAAATTGTGCGTTCGGTGGTTGTCCATAAGGGTGGACACAAATTTCGATTCGTCACACGCCCACTGGAAAATGAAATCGATGGGCACGGAGCGATATCCCGTGGGATCTGATTTTTTCGATTTTTCCATCGAATATGTGTGAAGCTGTGCTACAATCACAGTATCTTGTCGACCCCGACAACAAGAAGTCGAGGGCGAAGAACAACGTTTTTGTTTTCGCACCTCGATGTGGTAACGCCAAAACACACACAGACACACGAAAAAAAATCTAAAATGCGTTTAGAATTGATCAGATCCCGATTGCGAACGAAATCGATTGGTCCTGTCGGTGTCCTTGGGGAAATTTAACACTAAACCAACAAAGCCACAGCATTACCACACACGCGAGGGTCGCCTTGTTTCGCGTCAAGTTCAAGATTTTGATGAAATTTGCAGCCCACCTGATCGAGATTCGTTGGATTGAAAATTCACTTTCATTCTTGGTGCCTGACAAACACATGTGCCAACGGAAAGCCAACGCTCAATTTCCCAGGTGTAAAACAACAACTTGAAAATTCTCACCGGTAAAGGAGAAAACCCAATTTTACCTTTATCTGTGACATCTACTTGGAAGGTTGCGAAGAAAGTGAAAAATCGGAACCTTTCTGCCTACGCATTTCGAGACGTGGTACAGGGAGATTCAATCAAAGCTCATTTCCGACACAATTTGAGTGTTGCGTGTCGCGATTCCAAATCTAAATCCGTATCACCACAACCAGGGAGATCAGCCAGAAATCAAACAGCCGTGTTGGGACTCTTTGATGTTTTTCATCGATATGTGGCCCCACGACGAGTGCGCTTACCGAAGCATTTTGAGACGGCTTGTTGTTTGGGTAATCCATTTACGAAAAGTATTCGATTCGGATCTGAAGGAGGCTAATTTCAAACCACTTTTAATCTTCTCACATGACAACAGGTTTAATTTGGTTTCACATAAAGGGCTGCACATTAACTTTCGAACTCTACCATGTGGCCAACGATCCAGTCGTAGAATTTATCGACCCGTGTATAAACGGCCGGTATGCCGCTACCACACTTTTGCGGCCCAAAGCTAACAATGCCCACGACGTAGTGCAGTGTTTGAATTGTTTTCATAAGCGGACCACCAGAATCTCCATTGCAGGTATCTTTGCCGGGAGTTCCGAGCGCACAGAATTGTGTTTCTGTGAGCGGAACCTTAACGCGTCTTTGATACGTTTCGTTGCAGGACTGCAGATCGAACTGCTCGAGCGGGACGTGTAGCTTGAATCGACTTCCGGAAGCTAAAAATACAACACAGCCATTAAGTAATTATTCTTCTTGGTAGGGGTTGAGTGGAGAGAGCTACCTGTTTCCGTACGACCCCATCCAGCAGCCCACATGTTGCCAAAGTACAGCTTCTCTTTTTGCGGGGTACCAGGTTCGGGCAGACAGATTGGCTTCACGAATTCATTATACACCACCGTTCCTTCCAGTTCGATCAACGCAATATCGTTAGCCCTATCAGCGTGATTACCATTATAGCCCTCGTGAATGATTAGCCTCTTGTAATCAAAGTCCTGCACCAGAGCTGCACAGGAAAGCTCATCATCCAAATCTTCACAATCAATGTCGGACTCGGTATCCCATTCGCCCAGGCGTACTTTGTGTCTAAACATTAAAGAATTAGCCAGTCAGCCATTTTTCCAAACAAATGTATCGAGCGGACTTACAGTTCAATCCCTGCAGGCAATCGTACGAAGCAGTGAGCTGCTGAAAGGACAAATCTTCGATTGAGAAGCACACCACCACAGGCAAACCGCAATGTTCCTCGTCTTTGGTTGAAGTACTGGAGCAGCACCATCCATGGGTACTGATCGATAGCCGTCCGCTGTCCACCAACTATTCGGTTTTCCATCTGCACGCCACACTCGTCATCGTTCACAGATCCTGTCCGGCAGGTTAAACCCTTCCGACGATCACAGACGTGCTTCAGAAGGTATGCATCATCCACCTCTGTCCTCGTACTCTTCAATAGTAGGGTGAGATACTTCGGATCATTTCTAAAATGCACACAGCGTCCTACCTTACCGTCTACGCGACATATAGTGCCCGGCGAGACTTCCGTTTCTAAAATTATACACCAAGTTTTTGGTAAATTGACAAGTTGGTATAAAACCATTTCCAAAAACAATAACGAACCTAGAGAAAAGATTTGCTGAGCAAGAGTAAGAGCAACGACAATAAACTGTACGGAGTGGAACATTTTGGTATGGGAGTAGAACAATAACTGAGGTGCAAATGGTTCAGAATTCGATGAGCAACCGAACCGAGAGGCAAAATTCAACCAATCTGGGGTAAGTGATAAGAGTGGATGTGTGTTGTGTGTGTGAATGTAAAACTTCATATGAACCACATAATGAGTATAAGCAGTGACGGAGAATGGCCAAAAAAGAGTAATTTTTAAATTATACTTAATTATGTTTTATATTTCAAGCGATATTCAAAAAATCTCTAACCCTTTTTTCGATTTAGTTTTTTTTAAATTTTACTATTTAATGTCCGTTTTGTTCGGAAGTCTGCAATACAGCTTTGTTCTATAGTCCAATTAATACTTTGTTTAAATTCAGCAAAGGTCATGCCGTTGTGGCTGATAATAGAAGAACGATGATTCAAGATCACTCGATGATCGTGACCTCCTTTTTTGCTACTTTGCTGCCTTATGGGAAGAAAGTTGGTGAGTTCATTTGTTTTTGTTTTTACATAAACAACCAAATAAAAGCATTCCGGTCCCATATTTCTAGAACCCTTCCTTCCTTAGAGCGTGTCATCGAAACTCATTCCGTGAAACTGCCGTTGTTTTGCTTCATAAGCTCGGAGCGATATCTTTTTCCCAAACAATTTCTCCATTTTGGATGCCTAGAAAAACAGGCCTGTATTTATTAGCGCAAATCCATCTATTCACAGGCATATCCGATCCGAACAACGTATGCATGAAATAATGAATGAGTGTGTCGCTACAGAACCACCCTCCAAACGTTGGTCGTACGAAACGATGAAAATTCGATCCGGAAGCACAAGACAAATGTAGAACATTCCCACAAAAGCGCATACATCTCTCCACGATGGGAGAAATAAAAACAACATGACGAGGAGATTAAAGTTACGAACATGAATGGGTCTGGGAATCAATTTTATGCTCTGCACCATGCAAAAAGGCACCGGTAGACACAACACACATTCCCTTCTAAGCTTCCAATCGCGGGCAGCATTTGGTGGGGAGCGCTATTCAATTGATCTGGATAATAAATGTAAATCTATTTACGAAGGACATCCGACTGCTTCGTACGCAAATGACGCATCCACGCAGGCACGCAGGGCACAAAGAGTAAATGCAAAAATTAGTGCAAAATCCTCTTCGTTGTACGCGAGCAGGCGATGCTCCACGGACGATGGCGATGCCGTAGCGAATGCGAAAACAGTCAGAACAAGCAGCAGACCGGTAACGGGCCACGATGAATAAGTCCCTGGCCGGAGAGTGCGACAGGTGAATTGCAATTAATTTATTCTAAAATAGACAAACAGCTTCTCTTTTGTGCAGGAACGGTTAAAAAAGGGGTTATCTTCGCTTTCGGAAAGCAGGACTGCCCACCCTCGACATGGCAGTCCGGAGGATTCTCTAACTGGGAAAGTCACGTCGACAACTACCGAGCTGGGTGCTGCGTCGTGCACGGCTTGATGGCGCAGAATTAATAGGTATTTAAATGGATTCCTTATTACCAACTCTACAAGAAGCGTTCGCAAGCCATCCGCACCGTAGACTTCCCCGTAGACTCGGCAACATTTTAATACGAAAAAGTGCGTCCTCCACTGCGTTGTGTGCGCGGATGGGGCAAATTAGTTCGTCTGCTTACTTACTTACCGCTGTCAGTGACGCCCCGTTCAGGAGTCAGTCCCGGTTGCACATTTCAAGCGTGCATTTTGACAGGCGAATGGTACAAAACATTTGCCTCAAACGAACCTCGGCAATCGTGAATAATTATGGTTGCATGTAAAGAGAAAACGATGCCGATACAACCCACTGGATGCCGATCGATCTCAAAGGCTATGGAGTGACTTTATGTGGATTGTTCGGTACATGGACTGGTAAACTTTGGTGAGTTGAAAATCGCCGCCTGGTTTCTCATTAGATATGCAAAGACATTTAAAGAAACATGCCTATTGGACGGGATGAGACGCAGGGTGGACAGGCACTAAAGGTTGTTCAATCGGGAAAAGACCTCGACTGGGAGGAAACGATTGATTTCTTCTGTTTGAGGGAGTTTACTGCACTTATGTACATCGTTTAATGCCAACTTGTGTATGAATTGTAGATGATTGGAGTTGGGTAAAAGCAACTTGGTGTCTTAATTAATTGGGTCAACGAATTATAATTACTTTCTGAACAAAAATCAAGAGCAAGAAGACTTTCAACACAATAAAAAAAAATTTATCACTCAAAAGAGTTCAAGTGGAAGATGGGAAACATGGTTATAAATTAATCTCCACTTACTCTAAGAAATCAATTTCCATTCTCCATTCAATCGCTCTTCCTCAAACGGAATTCCCTGGGAAAACTCAGTGATCCACTCTTTCCTTGGAATACTATTGCATAAATCGTGCACTCTGATCCAACATAACCGATTCTGCCAGCAACTTGATGGACAATGTTGTGCTCATCCCAGACGCTATTCGCTTTCTTCGCGTACACGAGCAAACGCCTCAAGCAACCATAAGGTGTTGCAACCACTTAGCGTATGGCGCGAGGGAAATTCCTGCAAAATGGTTCGTTCGATCGGTCGTCGATCGGAGAAAAGTAACTGTAGCGCGCGCATGCTTCACGATCGATCACTTCTCGTACAGCTCGAAACAAAAGCTGTTCAATGACGCATCTTCACGTCTTCACACCATCTGGCACTCTTCGAAGGGAGCGAACGGGCACCCGCCTGCAACCCGTTGGTCAGAAAGCCATAGAAACAACCCGGGCAAAATCAATCACCATTTGAAACGGTTTTTAATTAAACAATTTATCAGATTTATGTAACTCCCCGTGTGCCATGGTGCCCCGCGAGGAAGGAAGGAAGACAGAGATGGCCGGAGGGTGGTGCATATTAAGTTAGCCAAAGTGGCCAACATTAAGAAACGATCAGTCAAAAAGCCGCTGAGCTTCGGCTAGGGCTGAAACCAGAACTCACGAAAAAAAGGCCAACATGAAACAAGAGTAGAAACCCCGAAAGGCAAGACACTTGAACTATGGACACGGCGTCTTTTGCGGCGTCTTTTAATGCTAAACTTCCCACCGTTTCACCCGTCTCACCGATCGCGCCCACGAGATGGCCCATAATGTACGGCGCGAGTCGTGAGATGGGCGCGAGCGCGCGCGCAAAAATGTTCCGCACTCGCGACGATTGGGGCCTCGCATGACGCAACAAGGGAGTGAGAGACGCCTGAACCGAAGAAGAAAAAAAAAAACGATTCCAAAAGGGAAGTAAATTGATCTGTCTGGAGATTTTTCGAGTGCTGTCTCGAGGATTAATGTTTTGCTCTTATTGTTGTTGCCTGATATCGCTAAGTGTTGTGGTCGTCGATTTTTTTTTTATCTCTGGTTGGGCTCTCTTTCATATTTTTATGACGCTTTTTAAATACGTTTTCTGTTCCCGCGTCCGTCCTTTATGGAGCGATGTGGCTATCGGTTAGAGAGTGTGACTAATTGAAATGTTATTCAACTTCAGCCAAGAGCTTGACATGTCTTGGTCGCCGTTGTAGGTCGGTGGAGGATCGATACGCTTTCGTAATGGGATTCCACTGTTCCGATTCTGATACTGTGACACATTGCGACGACAACGTGTTCATTAGATTAAGCTTTAAGTGTCAGTGACAAATTATTGAATTACCAGATAAATTATGTATCTCTTTATTCAAATAGGAAAATGTTCTTTTTAGTGTATTTGTTTCCGTCTTTTTCCAACCATGCCACGAGTCCCCCAAAACTACGTTAAATTCCAAGCATTGGATAAACTGCTTTCCAAAATGACGCGTCCACAACAAATTACTATCAATGAAATTGGCCCAATTGTTGATCCGTTTGTCGCCATTGTAACTCTTCTATTATTCCCCCGTTTAATAGTTACCTTACTTTTAAATACGATTTACCTCTCCAACAGCCTTCTCTAGGCACACTCGCTGTGTATGCTGCAGGAAAAAGAACCAAAGGAGAATGAGCCTCAGAAATATCCTCAAAATTGGAGTTTCTTTCTGTCGATTCTTTTTCGATTCGATTCCTCTAGGAATTTACACGCGCCCAAGTGTATACGTGAGCGTGAGTTTGAGCGTTTTTTTTTGTTTCCGAAGCATAAAGTGCGTCTGGCTGGCTGCCTCAGCCATTCAAGTGTCCGAAGAAAATTGTTCTTTTCATGTTAGATTTGTTCGCATCATCGGCCCTTCATCAGCATCACGCAGTAGTGTGTGTTTGTGTGTGTGGGTCTCGAGGAGGAACGTTTAGCATTAGCCCATTCAAACCACAGAGCAAAGCCACGTTACGATAAGTTCTCTATTCTTTTGCGCCCCAGCCAAACCCAAGCGTAATAGGTGGAGATGGCTTTTATTTTCTTTACCCTGCGATCCCCGTTGCATGATCATCATCTTCTTTAAGCAGTCCGTTGTACATAAATAGGAGAATCTTTACGTCTCCTTTAATTCATAGACCTTTCTTACAACAACAAAAAAACGATCATTCTTCACTGCTGTTCCGGCAATCTGGGAGTAATGGAAGGGAATCCAAGGGAGTTTGAGGTGCGAAATAACTCTATTAACGGAGATTCCAACAAAGCCCAAGGTGTAAAAGTGCTGCGAGTCCAATTTCGATTTGATTTGGCTGTGTGTTTTTTTTATCTTCTTCTCTTCTCCAGATGAAGAAGTTTTACCTCAGGAAAGTGGATAACAACTGTGCGACGCATTATGCACGGTTTAAAGCGATATGAAAATTTCTTTCGATGCTTTTCTGTGCAATTATTCCACACCGAATTCGTTGGTTTGGTAGTTGAGCTAGAAATGGCTAGAAAAAGAGGAGATACCCCATAAAAGAACATATTTGAATGGCAAATGTCAGAGTGTATGTGTGTTGTGGTGCGTTTTAAGATGAGCCTTTAATTTAGGTCATTTTGTAGAAGCCGATAGAAGCAGTGCAAAATGAATTATTCCTTCGGTTCCGGTCGAACTTAAATTGGAAACGGGCTAAGGGCAAACTAATATGCTGATACAGATAGGGAGGGAAACATCTGACCTACTAGTGCGTGATGAGATCAATTTGTAGAACTTCAGTGGCAATAATAAGCGAATCTCGTTTATTGGGTCAAACTTGTGGAAGAAAATTTTGATGAAAATCCGTTAAAAATGTCCAAAAAGGAATAGTTCTCAAATATTTCCGCCGATAAAGCTGGCTCCAGCAAAGTTATCTCTTGAGTAAAGCAAATGTAAAACTAATTGATGCACACAGACAGAATAGTGTCAAACAGTGACATTTCCGCCGGCGATTGTTATTCCCACGATGGCGTTTCCGATTGATCCTGTTCCTTGCCTAGGGAGACAATCGAAGGCAAACCATAACTAAAGGACCAACCTCCTCCAAAATCGGTCAAAGCGCACCCATGCAAGTGTGACAAATCATCGTCAACGGCCGCCGTCGGTTGCACAGGACCTCTGCCTCGAGCCGGAAGTGGCTTTGCGTGAGGGAAATGGATGGGAAACATTCGCACTTCACTACACCCCAAAATGAGTCTCAATCGCGCGCGCGTCAATCAGCTTGCTCGGACGGTCATGACAATTGCACTCGATGATCGTCGATTGGTTGTGCGAACGGACGAGGCTCTATTCCTATACCAACTGACGGGGCTCACTAGCTCCGCTATATTTCGGACGATTTTCCCAACCTCCGTTTCGGTAGCGGATGACGGAAATGAAAACGTGACTTTCCGATAGAGAGTCCTGCCGATGGGACGCCGTTCGCAAACGTCGCTACAGTTTCGCAACGGTTCCACTGGGAGGGTTATTATCGTGCTGTGCAAAACCCACCAAAAAACAGGGAGAAAATCCCAAATAAAATGCTGCATCAGCTACAACCCAATGCGAAAAAGAAAAAAAACGGGCGCCATCCTTCATTGCACTCTCTCAGAAAAGTGTTGGAAATTAAACAAACTCATGTCGACAATGACATTGTCATTCCACCAGTTAGCCATTTTGCTCCCTTTTCCCTTCTGGTGGTGTTGGGAGTTTTTTTTTCTAGCTATTGTACACGACACCACCATGAAAAGTCATTGCAAACATAATTGACAGGCAGTGAAAATGTGACAAATTGATGGTTGACGAACTTATGGATGTAGCGGAGGGGGGGTGGGGGGGGGGGGTCGAAGGGTGTCTAACATCGTGCAAGCGGGGGACGACAATTGATCACAATTTGGTGGACTTGGTGGATGGATTGAGCCTTCGAGCAGTTGCAAGTAATTATAGGCTAAATACAGCAGATTGATTTGGGCAATTTGAATGGCGGCATGGAGCTTGAAATTCTATTTCTAGCAAGCGATTGGGCAGTTCATTCTACGTGAGAACGTGTCCGTTTGGCAAGTATCGTTCCCAACGTCTGGGATTTATACAAAAGACTGAACAAGAATCATATCTACATTTAAAGGCTAATATTTTATTTGAGTTAAAAGATTCAATGGATGAAAGGACAACACATGGTTTAGGATAGATAACATCATATAAAAACAATCGCAGTAAAACAATTCATTCATTCGTTCGTTCAATTAATTTAAAATCATGATACAAAAACATGATAGTAATTTCAAAATAGTAAAAAGATTAATAAAAACATAAACCAAAGGTGTGAGATAAACAATTTTCCAGCGAAATAATTCTGCCTCCATTTGGTCAGCGATAAGCTTATTCCGCATTCTGTAATGAAGTGTAAAAATAATAATTAAAATCCTCGGAAAGTACAAACCGGCGGCTTATGCTAAAAATCCCGCAACCGAAACAAATCACCCTTAACATACACCCAGTCCCCCAGTGTGTGCAGGTGAGTGTGTGTACGGTTCATTTGGTTGGAAAATGGAAATTAGTACTAATGAAACACACGGGCCATTGATGCGTTTTGCTTCCGTCATTGCTTCGGCTAAGAGATGTAAGCCACATCCGGTTCGGCAGTGATTGATTACAATTCATTTGAAGTTTGGAAATGATTTTTAAGATAAATTAAAAATGTTTTTGTAAGAGTGATAAACCCGCATTTTTTTTCTTCAGCAAAACATTCCTTGTTCAAGGCAATCCTTCAAAAATCTGACCACCTTAAACACGCCATAAACTCGCACTCCAAGCTTAAGGAATGTTAAAAGCCCTTTTGTTCTCGTCACACTTAAAATGGCAACCCGAAACCCGCTCACGAACAAAACCGCGACCGGTATTTCGATACGGAACAGAACACACCGTGGCTGCCAATCCAGTTTAGAAGAAGACTGCCAAGCAATCGCTTTGCCGTGCCGTAATGCTTTGACCATTTGTCCGCGCCTCAATGATTAGGCAAATTGATTTTTACTCTTCAACGCTTTAGCATTTATGGCTGCCGTGTCCTACCCCTGCCAATCGAAGTGGAAGAATTCATTCAATAAGCAAAACTGTGCATTTTTTTCTTAAATGTCGGTACCACCAGTCCACCGGTCAAGTCCGTCCGAAAAACTCACTCAATGTGTGTACAAATCGCGATCATTTAACCATCAACATCGGCATGATCAGTGTGCGAGAGGTGCTGGGTGTCGCAGTTTTAGTGCCATTCGGCGATTGCGCTTCAATATGCGATCGACACCTTGCTCACGATCGGCGAACAGGATAGTTTGTCGTCATTTTTGTGTGTGTGTTTTTAAGTCTCATTGCCTTATGGAACTGGCAGTGTGAAATCGATACTCACGATCTGCGGTTTTGAGGTGTTCAAATCATTTGTACCAGAGGGTGCCTAATGTTGCTTGAGCAAGGCGCAAACATTCAAACGGTGAGTGAAAGACGCTTGATAAGGGGTGAAGCAGAAACTCCTTTTTCTCAGTGCTTCAAACGTCGAACACACTTTTTCCCACCAATATTTAATGCCGCGATGCTAACTGTTGTGACTCACACTGTGCTTGATGTGGCGCAGAACCAGCAATAACGATGAGAAGATCACCAGGAAGACAGTTGCTTGGTCGACCACAACGTGCCTGTGTATTCGACAGATTGTACGTACACTTTTGGGCTGTGTGAAAAAGAAACAACTCCAGATGTTAAGCAGCAGCCCAAAAGAAGTAACCCTAACAACAACCATTACGCTAATCAAACCTCGGCATTCGGTGGAAGCGGCGGACAAGTATAATTTTATGCCAAACTCGTGGACTCAACATGTTTTTCCTCAAACACACATATGTACACATGTTGCTTCCCTCTCGCCTCTGCTTTCCTTCCCACCCATCGGACACACAAATGGTACGAGTGGGGGCACGATTTGCATTGAGATTAAAATGGAATAGACAATGAATCGGAAAATAGAAACAAAACAGTTTTGCAGCAAGAGGTCGCGCGCGCTCTAGAGGTCGGTACCGACAACTTCCAGTGTTCCCTGAAGCAGAAGCTGGTTTTCGTCTTCACAAGCCCGGCCGTGAGTCAATTTATTCTGAAATCAATTAAGCCGTTTCAGAACGAACAGGAGCCGCGTCGATGCTTCTTGTTTTTTTTTGGAACGTTAACTTTTTGCGTGTTTAATCTCCAAACCAGAGTGCAGAACGTGGCTTTCGGGAGAAATACATACGATTTCGCGTAAAATTTCCATTTCCAAGAGCGCGCAGTCTACCGATTTAGAGGAGTGAATTTGCTTTCCCGTTGCGTTGTTTTGCCGATCTTACGAGTAGCATATGGACGTGGTCGTGAAGAGGCGCACATGGAAATTGAGTTATTTTTACACAATTAATGTAAGGAATTTTAAAAGCCTTTTTACCATCGGCCGGAGGACGTCTAGTTTGGTGGAGGGAATAGTTCGGGCAGCCAAACGGGCCACGATTTGAATGCAGCAAGTTGAATGTTCTTTGGGAAGCGATGAACCAGAATGATCTTTTCGAAACAGGGTTTGGTTAAGATTGATGTTAATGGGTGAAGTTTTCAATTGAATTTCGCACGGCAAGATTAAGGGATTGTCGCGGGTTGGATTTGTCTAGTTGAACCAATGTTTTATTGTGGCTATTTATGCCAGAATTAGGCAGTGCTCTATTGATGCAGGTCTGTTGAATTCTTAAAGTATCGAATAAAATTAGTTATTCATCGCCCGAACCGATCTTTGTTATCGAAAACAACCCCCAGCAATGCATTCCTGGGATGTGAAACCCATAAATATGTTGATTTATCGGCTCAATTCATGCAAATTGCCATCACTCAGAATAAATTGTATTAATTTGCCCAGCACACTATGCGAAAACAATCCACCTACGTACGCGTTGGTGTCTGTGCCG
Organism: Anopheles maculipalpis; assembly: GCF_943734695.1. NCBI lineage: Eukaryota > Metazoa > Arthropoda > Insecta > Diptera > Culicidae > Anopheles > Anopheles maculipalpis. The sequence goes on along the minus strand of NC_064871.1, from coordinate 97,203,247 downwards.
AACACTTTCTCTCACACTGACATTGTGCATCGAGCAAGACAAAGATAATTTGTTTTGCAAATAATTGAACCACCGGGCTGCGGGCTCATAAAACGTACAGGGCGCGTACAGAACAGAGCGGAGAACATTAGAAACTGATTTTATTTAGCTCACCCGTGACAAGACGAACCATAATTTACTGTCGAGTCCCATTAGCGGTGGCGGGAGGTGTGGTGAGGTTAGGGAAAATGGGCCACAAATCATCGGTTCGGTGTGATCCACACGGCGAAGATCAATTCGCGTGCAGGAATGGGAGAATTTTCCACTCGAGTGAGTTAATGACGCTTGAGAGGAAAATGAATTAGTTTTTGCAGTTCTGCGATTCTTTTCTTGTGGCCATCTTGAAACAATCTACGTCCAAATGGTGAACTTTTCTCTTCGGAGCGTCTCGTAAAATCGAACTTTATGACTTTTGCTTCCGATAGACGAACACGATAAAACTTATGTTTGTTGGACTAGAAATTTACCGACAGCAACACATATTGACACAATGTTTGGTGCATAACATAGCGTCGTGATGTTTTGCCGTCCTTCGAATCGGTTTTGACAAGCGTGACTAGAGCCGTCCAGTAGACGTGGTCAAGGATGAGCTCACAGCAAATAAGAAAAAATGCTCTAAAATTAGCTACGGTGAATTATTTTGATAACGCTTATATCCATCACCAATAGCCAATCAAACGAGCTCACTGCAACCGTCAATGGCGGGTACTGAAGCGCCCTCGAGGCAAAAGTTGAAGAATTTGAAAGGTCTCCATTACCAACGACGGGGTACGACGGTACGATGAAGCCACGACGGTCTAGGACGGTTGACATTGGGGATTTGAAATAACAATTATTCAACCCATTGACGCCATCATCGGTGCTTGAAGCGACTCAGCTTTCACCCTCCTTTTCGATGGGTTTCAACAATCGCAACAATTTGAATGCTTAAAAACTCGAACGAAACAATAACGGCGAGAGGAAAGAAACCAACCAAAAAAAAAAAAAGAGCCCCAACTTCATGCAAAGCATCGATCGCAAGATGCATAACATTGTTGACCCAGTTACGCCCGCCATGTCTTCGCCGAAATTTTGTTCGCGCAATCTGTTAAAGTCACAGCGAAACATTCCACACCGCCCGGGGCCATCATTGTACAGCCCGGTACCAGCAGAGTAGTACATCGTTCATTTTTCTGGACTCTGCGCTCCTGTAACCGTACACCGATTGAAGGTATTGAGGCGTGAAAATGTTTTCCTTCGGACGGACGTCGAGATTCCGTTTTTCGGGGTGGGGAAGAGCTAACGCGCCCCTTTTTCTCTCTACACTGCAAATGATATTAATTTGATTGAGTGTGAATAATGTGTGCCTCCACACACGTCAGTCCTGCAACCTCCACCTGCTCCAAGTACGTGGTGGCATTGAAGTTATTCAAAGAAACCCGGAAAACCCGATCCTTTTGAACCATTCGTGGTAGGACGGCACACATGTAGTAAGGGTCGACGTGCAAAACATGGCGTAAACACGAAGGGGTGTAAAAAAAACGAGCTTGAAGGATCAAATTTCACTGAATGGTGTGCTTCTTCTCGACGAATCTCGGGCGGTCAACATGGGCAAGGCGAGGCGCATGCATTTTTCACGGACCGTTGACTCCACTTCCAGGCAGGATCTTCTGGTTCCAGCCAGACGAGAAAGGGTACATTGATTTTTACGTTCCCTCCTAATCTCTCACCAAACGTTACTATATTTTGTGAGAGGACTAGTTTTTGCAACGTTGGTAACATTTTTTTCTTCCAGATTTTTGCTTTAGGAATAGAAATGATTGATAAATGGAATGGAAAACAAGGGCAAAAGATTTTTTATTTCGGAAGTATGATGAGCGAACGTAAACTTTGCTGGTAGACTGGCTGTTGCTTTCAGATTTTAAGACCAGGATTGTGAGGAGAGGGGATTTATCTACTGTCAAAATAGTGTTTGATGTTACGTCTACAACACTCTCCATTATTTAAATCATACAACATTACATTGGGTAAACCATATGAGTATCATATCCACCAGAAGAGGATTGCCAAGCCAATTATTTTAATGCGAACAAAACAAGCGATAACACTTAAAACTTTTCAAAACTTAACTTACATTTATCCAATTTTCGAAACTAAAAATGTCCTCCCACTGTTTTAGCTCAACTTCGTTCAATTTATTATACTAAACTACTCTGTGTACTCTGTTGACATTTGACAAGATTGACTAAGTGATCGATTTTGGCTCTTTTTGCAGCTACAACCTGCTTCATCCTAGCTCATGTCTTTTCATGATGGCCACACACAGAAGCTGGTCCAACTCATCACAGAGCGCAGTTTGTTAGTTCAATGGAAATTCTTTGAAAGGGAACACCGGACAAGAACACTCTTTTTGCTCCGAAATTTACAATCTACTCCCGGGTAAAGAAACAATGTTTGACCATTTTCGCGTTGTGTGATTTAGACGACGTTGAGTGAGTTTTAGAACGAGTTTAGGGGTCTGTGGTTAATTTTTTAGAAAGGAACCTCCAGTGGTTCGATGCTTGTGGTGCATGTGGTGTGGTGCTATCAATTTTTTGCATGTGTCTCGTCCGGTTACCCCACGAAAGGTTACTAGAGACCGTTATTTGAATAGGAAGAACCAACCGAGGGAGAAAAAAAAACGGGAATTGATCCGAACCGCGAAGCACAGGTGCACGGCGCACTGTGATGTTGCACCGAATGCACATGACGAGACATGTTTGCAATTCCATCCCCAACACCGGGGACCACCAGACTCCGTAGTCTGGAATTAAATTACTGTTCTGTTTATTTGCTTTTACGCTCCCTCTCACTCCTCCACATCCATCCATCGCATGTTGCCGACAGTATGTGTTTTGTGGCCACCCTGCCCACACACGCTTGTAATCAAATTTTCGCATCCAACAGAAATCGCATCACGTCACTCATGGAGCACCACCGCTGCCGGCTGCTGCTTCTCTGCCGGTTGAAAAATGTGCATTTAATCCTTTTCAAACGGAGCCCTCAGCTAAATCGTTTTCCCAGTCGCGCAGGTTAACTGCTCGCGAAGTTATTAGAGGATTTTCCAAAAGCCGTTTATTTATTCGGTAAACCACGGACAGGGCGAAAAAAAGCCTGGCATGCACATGCAGGATAGCTTTGTGTTTTGGATAAGCCTACTGAGTGCGTCGTTTATGTTTAATTTAGTTTTGTCCAACCTATGGTAGTGAAAGCATATTTTTCAATTGCGAGTGGATTTATCGAAGATTAAGCTGTCATTGGAAGGTTTAAGTGCTTTTGTTATTTGTACGATTGAATTACTGTGATACCTTAAACATTTCGATAAGCCAAAAGCCGTTTCCAACGCAACGATTTAAACGATCAAAGAACTCGTTTGGAAATGCTTCACGCAACACGAAATATCGCTCATTGCGTTGATTGTGCGTTGAATGTTTCACATCAGCTTGACATGCTTTAGAACATCTGCTCTGCGGTCTACACATCGTGACACGATTCATGCACGCTCGCATACATTGACAGACAGTTCATTTCAGGTGCTTGCGCTCGATGCATCGTCCTAGCATCGTACCAAAGGAAAGGTAGCTACAACACTAGATAGTGGTACGGTACAAAACCCGGAACCTGCGTTCATCCTGGGTGCCTTCGTGTGTTCCGATTGCGTGTCAAAATGTGAAACTAGAACCAGCTCCCCTTTGTCTGCTCCCATGCTCTTTATGCGCCCCGTAGAAGTGGAAATAATGATAGAAATTAAAATTTCACTCGATTTCGAATAATTTAAATCACGCTTCCGTTTCTCGAGCAGCAGCAGCAGCATACTCGCATCAAGGCAGCACCCCGGTGTGTGTTCGGCAAAAAGTTGGAGCTCACGATGAGTTAGGGTGCCATGTTTCCGTCATTCCGTACGCAGCAGGGGAGACACAGCGATATGTGATAATTGTATGCAAAATTGTGCCTAAGCATGCAGACCATTCGCATCCAGCAGGCCTAAGCGAGCAGATAAAACGCTAAGCGCGCGGGCTGATCTAGCGATAATACCGACTGCTCTCGGTATATGAATTTAAACGTTTAATATGTTAAATAGCCTGTTAGGAATTATTTCACCGTAAAAGAGTTCTTTTTCTCTTCTTCGTCTAGCTCCACATTACAAACGATGGTATGTTGTTTGTTTCACATCAAAGGCTCTTTAGAAATGTGCGCTGTAATAACTACGGTTTTGATCATTATCAGTACACTATATTCACTTTCATCCTGCTATTACTGCCGCAAACACAACGGCAACAAACACAAATCAATTGCAGGCTCTGGCTGTTCAACTTGCAATTTTCAACTTTGAAAATTGAACATCGAGAGTTACGGAAAATGGTAGTTCTTTTCCCATTTCAGATGAATAGAATCGATACACCGCCCTTCTGTAGAGTGCTTTTGCTGATTAATGCATTGACTGGAAAATATAGTTTTTTTCCATTTATTACTTTTTATGAATGAATACAGGGAACATTGTTTAGGGCATAGAACAACTGTCCAAGGAATGAAATAGTAATACAGTGCTTTACATAAATATATGAATTCTTTTGGTATTTTTAATTCCGTTCCTGCTGTGTGTGTGAGGTGACTGGCGCCACTGTCACCTTTACCATGGGGCCGACACAATTTTTATTATAGGCTTCGAACCTCTGTTTGATTATCAAACAAAAAACAATGTGCTAAAAATATATTACCAAATGTACAAGCAGTAGTTTGAAAAGAAAAATCGAAACTAAATCACATTTTTCTATTCATCCAAATGATATCCTACACACTGCACTAATCAAGCTTTTCAAATGAACAATTTCTTAGAATCACACAAAACGACAAGCGTCACTGTATATTATGCCTTTGCATGTAACGTTTTGCTCCTGCCTACATGACCGTTAGCTTCATGGAAATGCATTCTACTCTTACCTATCTCCTTAGCGGCCTTCGATCAAAGAGATTCCTACCCATCTTCCTCTTTTTTCCTTATTTTATAGTTTTTCCGCATTGAAATATGTTTGCATGTTCCTCCTGGCTGGCCACCCGCTTGCCATTCGTAATCTGAATGATGATAGATTTTCTCGAGAACCAATATGCATCTTCCAATTAGCGATTGCAACAGCAAAGTGCACCACACTGCTGTAATACATACGCGCGCTCTCTACCCAAACCTGGCGCTACTGTCATCAAAGAGCCGAATGCCCGTTGGATCGGTGCATTAGTTTATCTGACCTCGGATGGGGAGAGGCGCAAGCCCGCGTAAATGAGCCGTAAATACTGTATTCCAACTCAACTTCCTGGATAAATTTGGCTTTCATTTCCATCAGCCGGGGATGCACTCTGAAAGGTGAGCTCTATGTTGCAAAATGTGGTGTTCGGTTTGGCTTTTACCATCTTTATTACTATTCATCGTAAAGCTGCGCAAAGCTTTGCGGGGATTGCACGTGAGAATAAGCTGTTTCAGGGTAGGTCTAAGCTTTGCAGCCAGGCCAACCTCTCTTTTTTATTAGCTTCATTTTATGATGCAACCGTGAAGGTAACGTCAGCTGCAATGGTGCCATAAAACTGAGTGAAATAAAAACACAACTTCCCTTCTGCGTCTCCCTTCTTCTGGCTTGGCTACTTACTGGCCGCAATAAATAATATTCGCAATTGATCTAATCAATCTTCTCTCCACTTCCATCGCACGACAAGGCATGGAAGGATGAGACAAAACCGGGATGCATTTACGGGGCATTCTGCTAAATGGGCCCGTTTGGAATGAAGGTGGCCGAGAAGCATTTGCGTGAAAACGATTTGTAGCGGGTTGTTAGATAAGGTGCGGCCGGTTTGAGCATTCGATTTGGTTAAATTGTTTTCTTGACTTTTAAAGAAAATAGTCTCTCTTAGCCGAGACAAGGTGTGCTGATTTTAGCCCTATTTTACAGACAAAATTAGATCGAAGCGAAGAGTAAGAGCTGGCAATAATCATCCCGCGATCGAGTAAGAGAAAGAGAGAATAAAAACGAAATCAACCTACAATCTTGTTAAACATCGCAGAACGGTAGAAAATGAGACTCATCGTAAACGTAATGAGACTCGCTGGCGGTGACTCCTTCTTTTCGCGTCCTTCTTGTGCGGGGGGGATGAGCTCAAGAAAATCAAACTTAATTGCGTGTCGAACATTGGATCGTGCCAGGAGCAACTGTGTGTTCGCGGGGGTATCCTCGTCTGAATCCTTCTGAACAAGCAAGAACATACTAGAGATTGCAGGGTGCACAAGTGCTTGACAATTAGGGATAGACTGAGAGCAAGCCAGCAAGCAAACAGGCCGCCTACATTTACTCTGACTCTCAGAAGACAAAACGAACAACGTCATTAGATTGCATTTGTAACTCGAGAACGATGCGACTGGAAGTGAAGCAAATCTTGCCAAGAATGCACGTTAAAAGCCTATTTTCTGCTGCAATTACATTCACCAACGATTTCCGTTTGTTTTCAAGAATTTTTCTACTTCCTCTGACCTATAAATGAAATTAAAAGGACACATGAATCTAAAATAGAAAGAGAGTTTAAATATTTAAGAGTACGGCTTCGTCTGCATCACCAATGTCAAATAAAACCGATGCCGGATATAAACTTCAGGCCCAAGAGTTTGAACATAATATTGCAATATTAATTTCTGTATGAAACTATGACACTCATAGTGCGAACTTTAATCCTTCTGGCGCAATTTGTGGCTTTCTCGAGGACTGCTTTAGTTGCATATCACCTTGACCAGACAAGCATCTCCTCTTTGTTGCTAGAAGAATCCATCTGCAGCATAAGGAATTAAGTTGTTGAAACCCGACCCGAGCTCTTGCCACACAAATGGACACACCTACTGACACATATATGAATAGAGTTTCAGCTATTCTAGTCGGAACAGGAGCACTGTGCACAACAAAATGGTTCTGAGAAGGAGCTGACTGCATTGGACGTTGGACGCGTACTTGGTAAATACCCTTGCGGTATACGCTTTTCCTTGCGGTGTGACGTAGATGCCAGGGAAGGTAAGAATTGGCGCATTAAAATGCAATCATTCTTGGCCCAACATGTATATGCATGTTGCGGTGTGTGAAGATGGTGACAATTGCCATTCGTGATATGGTTGGTGTGGTGAGTGGGAACTAAAGTGATGTCTTAATCTGGAGATAGTTATGGTGTGTTAAGAATTAATATTAAATAAAGAAGACTGTTTCATTCTTGCTCAGTTTTGGACACAATAATCATGTTCTCTTTGTTTATTCATTTTGCGAGTTTGACCTTCAATTAAGCTTCCCTTCACCTGTCATCCTAAAGGACCCGAATACCTTTTGTAGAGCAAAAATTAGACAATAAAAACTGCTCTACTAATGGTGTCCTCGGTGTGCTCCAGTTAAATATAAATGAAGCCTATTGTACTCCGGGTGCCACATTCATATTCGACAGCTGTGTGATCCTCTAACCTGCCAGAAGAATGCTGTGCCAAGGCTCGCAAAACGCCATTCCACAGCCACCGCCGCCGTGGCCACACCAAGGGCAATGAAACGACGATTGCTCCACATTGGACAGTTCGATGCGAGACAACAAAGGATGCCTTTTTTCGCATTTGTTAAACCACGCATTTCGGGGGCCTGCCCGTTTCGCGATAAATGCAACCGGGGTTTTTGTTGAGCGGGTTGGAACAGAGATCTGCGAGGCAGTGCAATATCTCAATTTAATCGAGGCCTGCGCGCCACTAATTCGACCAGCGAAGCCTGTAAGCGATTGATCCCTTCGCTTGACGCTCGGATGATGGTTTTTATGAGGTTCCGCACTCCAATCCCCTCTCGATCTCCCTTGAGTCCTGATTAGTAGTGGACACCGTGAGAGGACAATTAATAATGGCTTAAATCGTTCGGTACGCCCAGTCCCCGTCGTCGTTCGCGTTGTCCTCCGCTCATTGAGCAGCTCAATCAGATCTTGGTAGATTGTTTATTTTTTCCTTCACGTTTTTGTTCGATTTATTTCTCGTCGCTTGATCACGCCCGGACCGAAACGATCTAGCGACCTGAGTAATGTCGCGCCACTGATTTTTGCTGCCCCTTTGCATCCCCTTCTGCCATGGCCAACAATTCTGAACGGTGAAGTGTGTGGCACACTGGGGACATTTATGTTGTCATGCGGGTTGTTGTTTTCGTTCCGCACACGGTTACTTACGGGTGTGGTTAGCTGCTGCTGCATCGATAAAAATTCTTCCAATAAACCGACAGCATTAATCAAACGGCTTGCCAAACGCCGAACCGATGTTTACGGTGTGCTGGCATCCACGGTGGCCGGGACAAATCATAAAATAATGGCAATCAGTAAAACCGGCCCAGTTTCCACTGCCGGACGAACCAGTGAAAGATGTGAAGGGAAGCGGATGAAAGGAAGCGAGAAAGAGAGACACGATAGACAAATGTGCGGCAGCCTTAAATTGCCTTAATTCACCCGCTATCTTACGATATCAGCAGCGACAAGCGATGTAGGGTGCAATGTGCCTCTGAACTGCTGAAACAAAGCCTTGGTCAGTATGGGCTGCTGCATTCCACTGCGAGTTGAGTCGCATGGATTGAAGTAAGCTTGTGAAGTGGCCAGACACTAACGAGGGCTGAGTTAAGTTACATTCTGTTCCTGATTATTCCCTTCACCATTCATTGTTCAGTTTTAATACGGGAATGCTTTTCTCCTCAATCTTGCTATTGATCTTTAGACTTCAAGAATTTTCACTTATATTTCCTTCAATAATCAACTTAAATTTACATGTTTTTTCCCCAAGTGTGTACTAGCTTTTCGTCGACCTGCTTGCAAGTTTTACTTCAGCGCATTTTAATGCTGCAATTGAGCAGATAATACTACAAATTTTCTTCCGAGATAACGTCCAGCCCGCCGCTCGGCAATCGTTATCCCTGACAGGTTTCACGGTACATTTTATGGTACCATTGGCTAATTATAGTTTTAAGCTAGCGAGAAATATAAAAACCGCGTGCCATTACATAAAAGCTTCTCTCTTATCCCTCCTGTTAGCAAGCCCAGCTGTGTGGCTAGTTTGAATCCATCGTTTCCTCTGGCATTCTCCAGTTCACTGCAGTCCAGAGTGCAGAAGAAGCAGCCTCAACAACTTTACATACAGACACACACACACATTAAAAAAAAGGTTTCAATTTCCTTCTGTGCTCACATTCCCGCGGGTTTTTCTATAATCTTTCGCAATGAAATGCGAAACTATGCCATTTCTCGGTAAGTAACTTGAAGCCGGTTTGAAAATAATGAACGAGAGCAATCACTACTTTTTTAAACGTGCATTTTTTCGCCACTGCACCGCCGATAGCCCTCCGCTGAATTCAATCCCAAAGACGCCACACAAATACTCGCTCCCAAGCCCGGTGTGGTTCGTTGCACCATTGCGTGCAGTGTAGAGCATCGTGCCGCCGGTGGTTGGGCTCCTGCCCGTATATCCGACTTTAATTCCTTAATTTATTGGCTTAAAATCGAATTTCGTAAGCGATAGCCGCCTCCCGTTCGCGAGATGAAAAAAGGGAAAATAGCTCCGGGGAATGAGTATGGATGTATGTGGTGTTTGTGTGCGCTATTTTTTTGTTGTTTCCAAATCCGCCAACTTCAACTCAATTCTCAACGGTGCCGTCATCGTGTACAGACCACTGCTTCGTTCTGGTACTTGAGCAATTTTATGTCGTTCTTTTTTTTCCTGTTGGCTGTTGAGCCGTTCTTAGAGCTGTGCATTCGTATCTCATTTTTGTTCCCAATCCCTCCCCGGGGCCCACCACTGCTGGAGAGAGTGTGTGCTCTGGTATTTCGGTGTGCACGATAGCGCGTTTTATTCAAATTAATCTAGATAGTTTTGCAACTGCACACAGCAAGCGGATTGAAGCTTTGAGTAAGCCTCAAGCCTTTTTCGTTTCTTTTTTTTTGTCCGTTTACCGCAAGGTTCAATGTTAAAATGGGGAAGGATTTCATGTGCTCACTGATGTTTGTTTATGCCACCATGTTGAGCTTAGCGCTTTGCAACTAGCGTTTTTTTCATATTTATTTCCTTCTTCTGTAAACCTCTCCTCATGGCGAGGGCAATGAGGTCTCTCGTTAACGCTCCATTCCATCCGAATGCTTAACCCCCTTGTCCGGTCATTCAAACGCAACACAGTGAGCAACACATGCTGTTGGATGCAAAACAGCAGAAAAAACGAAACAAAACCAAAACAAAAAAACACATCACATAAATGCAGCGATCGATGGATGTTTGGGAGCGGGTTGGAAATATCAGGAACAAATAAAACTACCGATTTGCGTTCGTGCGGCGTACGCCTTGGTAAGCGTTCACGCCACACGCAGCCACTGCTCACTTGCGAATAGCCCAGTTGATCCCCGAGGATCGGCAGCAAAGAAGCGTTTGCGTTTTTGCTCGGGTTCGTCGCTTGCTGCCTGTGATCGCTCGTACGCGGTAGAAGTCTTTCGTTTTTATTTCGCACCCGTGGCCGGGGATGCAGATCGGTGGTAGGATTTATTTTGTTTTTCCCCTTTCTTTCTCGCACTTAGTATCCTGATCGTTCCGATGGCCATTGTGTGATGGTTTCAAGCCCATCGACAGGTCCGTTTAATCCTGCTCGCGCCCGGTGCTGCCGGTTCATTTGCGTGGTGGAGTTTTTGTTTTCCTTCCTGCTGTTCCAGTAGTTGTCGAGTTATGTGTATGTGATTGTTATGGAAATGTGCTTAAAGCACCCGTGTTGCAAAAATTGTCCGTAACATAGAAAGCCCACAAATACTACGTGCGTGAGTAAAGTGGGCTGCTCTTGCAAGCGGTGATCTTCATCCCCAGTGTGAAGAAATCGTTCCTTACTCAAAGTAGCAGCACAATTTTTCAGCATTACCACAAGCTGATCGTTGTAAGATGTACTTTACTTCCCTTTGGTCCAAAAGACGGCATCGGACCGTGTTTTTTTATCCTTCATTCCAGAACATGCGTTTTTGCTTCGCTCAATCAAAAAGAAACGACGGCGCAAGAAGCAGGTTCGCGAGGTGCCAATCTCACGACGATGGTAGAAGAGTTTTGCCAAAGCTGCTAAACCCCTCCCTGAGCTGAGTGATGATGGTGTTGATCACGGGGAGTAAAGACGCCCATAGAGCAGGCAGAAAACAAGAAACAAAAAAAGTAACGCGGGCGAATAAGAACGGCATCCGCGAGAACCAGTCAAGAATCTGAAACCCGGTAATAAAGATATTATCGCTTCGGAAAGAGCCTATATTTATTGTTGATCGTTTCGTTTCGTTTGAAATTTATACCGGTACTTTCAACCCGTGGCTAAGTAGAACTATTGCTGCTCTAGACCGAGGTTGGACACGGGATACGAGTAGGTTGGAGCTTTTTTTTTCTTATCCAGTACCATACCGGTGTGAGCAAGGGCAAGCGAGTGTGTGTGGCTGCGTGTGTACACACCCGTGTGCACTGGGTGCGCACAATTTAATGGACGATACGGTTTTGCGTAGGACGCGATACTCAGTGCAGCTTAAGATCGATGAAGTACTAATGATTTGCTATTTTGCAACGCACCTTCGAGTGCACGTTGAAAGACCGCCGTTTACAAGACAGCTGAAGAGATCAGACTTGTCAACCCTTAGGGGATTGGTTGGGAAATGGATCAGTAGCATTGTCTTGTGTAAAAATATCTTATTTTTAATTATAAATAAAATAACCAACTCAAAATATAGTTTTAGAACTTTTTGGCTAAAACACAATTAGTTTTTATGCATATGATCAAGCAAGATTTCTACACGTTTTCTCATTGATATGCATAAAGGATAAAAACATGCAAAATTGCTACTAACTGAGCGAAAATATTTCAAATAATTAGAATAAATGCTATTTTATGCTTCAAGGGTTAATAGCGCACTAAACTCGCACCCTTTCCCTTTGTCCTTAACAGAGCAAAACACCACGCACTGATACCGAAATCAGGGCCTCAGCACACGTCAAAGGTGCTGCTGCGGGTGGTGACAGAGCACAAAAGCTAGCTAACAAATTGATCTTACACTTGAGCTCATTATTCCCCCGATTGCCAGCATTAATAATGTGCGCACGCGGTTCTTGTTGGATGCCACGGTTCTACAGCGGTGGTGCGACGGATGCCGGTGGCAGTCAGTGCTTTGGCTTTCCCTCGGGGAGCCGGCACAACATTTCAACGATGGACCCCATTCAGAAAAGCAACAAAGCCATCATCGTTCGTTTCGCATTGTGAAATGTCCCCGGGGGTGAACTTTTATGAGCCGACCAAACAGTCGCCAATGTCCTTTTTCCCAGCGACACACACACACACTCGCATGCACACGCCGGATGGCCTCGGAGGTGCGTCGCAAACGATGCTTTGGCGACAGCTGAAACGTACACCTTGTGGCCCGAGAAGCTAGCTTATTAGCCGGACAACAGATTTAACGATTCATTTCGCAGGCATCTCCCGTGGGGCAATTGTTTGATTTGAGTTTAAAAAAAAGTATCCATTCCCGCTGCCTTCTCCAATTAGTTTTTCAACCAGCAGAAGTGTGCATGTGTGCCGTTTTTTGCTGCTCTGGTATCGCAACAAATGCTACCAGGCACAGAACGTAGAAGCTTCATAGCGTGGCAAATTAATGCCCTCAAAAAGCAAAGCAATTTAGAAGGTTAAGAGAACGCAACCCCCCCGGTAAGGGATTCTAAGCCCCTTAGCGAGCTGCGCGAAGAAATATAATTGTTGCATGTATTTTCGACAGCCAAATCAAACGCTCCCAAGCGACATAACAAAGTCAGCAGAATTAGTAGCAAGCAGACGAACCCAGCAATAAAGATAAGACAAATAATAAGCGATGGATAAATCAGCAATCGCTCAAAATGCATTCGTTTGAAGTTCGAGAAGTTTGCTTAAATGAGACATCGTCGTTAGTCGAGGTGAGGGCAGGTTCTTACAAAACTCTTGGGAGTCATTTTTGTACTCGGCACACACACACACGCGCTCTGAGGGTACTGTTGCTTTGCATAATCGTGTGCACACACAGCAAACGAACGAAAAATTAAGCCTGCATCCGTCCACAAATGCTTAGAAGGGAACCTGGCCGTAGAGCTGCAGCTGAAGTTTGGCGTAATTCGCTTTCGACAGAGCCTGGGAGAGGCATTAGTCACAGCACCCAAAGCTATGATACTGTCTGTGCACACGCTTGTCGGTAAGATCAATCGGGAACTACCGTTTCGGGAGAGACGGGATGGGAGAAAGAACGTGAAAAATGTGCACCCATGCAAAGGACAAACAGAACCTGCTCATTTAATAGCCACGCCATCGTTGCCGCGAAGCACACAATGAGCTTACGTACGCCCCCTCGCAAGCCACACCACAGACAACAGACATCTTGATCACGAAAGAGAATTACAATCACATATTTACGAGCAGCAAAAAAAAAAAACTATGACCATAAGGAACGACCAGCCGACCCTCCCTTGTTCGATTCGTTTCCTACCAAACGGACAATAGTGCGCCAAAGAGGCCCTTTTAGTACCTTATCAACTCTCCCGCGCGGTAGGTGGCTTTACATTTGCACCTTTCCGATGCATCCGATGCGGTTTGTCTTTCGGCAGTCATCGTCGGTATTTGTTTGTGCTTGCAATTATCATCTCAACTCTAAAATGAGCTCAACCGCCAACAGCAATGGGGGAATCATCCCGGGAACTGGGAAGATGCCGTTGATGGTTTTCGGGACGACATTCCACGGGCACTTAGCGACGATAATTCGTGCGTGTGTCACGGATTGGAGGGAAGATTTTTGGGAGTTTTCATTTGTTTAATTATTTATGCTAACAGTTGCAGGAAATTTTGGATAATGAGTAAGCTTTCAGGAGAAGAGAGGTGGTGATGAGATTTTATTTTGCATTTATTGAAAATATTTGTCTAATTTATTAGCGAGTCATAAATTTTGCTTGTATCAATTCGTCACCAAGACTTCAAAAGGAATACGAATTTTTTATAGCATTTTAGAGTTTGGGTTAACTTGAACTCACTTTTTCTACTCCTTACAAAAGTAGTAGCCAACGGAACCATTACACCGATTGATAAACTGATGGTAAACGTTTATTACCACGTTCACTAAGTTTATGACTCAAGAAACACGATAAGATACGTCTTTATGAGTTTCAGTTTCGAATGGTTTTACGGACAAATCGCTTGATTTCCTTGATAAATCGAAGCCCATTTCAGACTCATTTTCATAGCTCGAACCGGTCACTAGATCGTTGCAATAACTTCAACCCAACCCGATCCACCCGTTTTGTCCGGTAACGGTTTTCGGTGGATGCAAATGTAATAAAAGTCATCCGATATTCAAATGATTCGTCTCGATGCGAGCACACAATATCTCTTATCACCACATTCATCACGTGGTGGAATTTCACGACCAACCCACACCGTGTATCATCCCGAACAAAACTGCCTCAAAAAAAAAAAAAAACACCCTCAAAACGTGTGATGATGCTTACGGATGGCATTTTCATCATCACGATCAACCCCGGTTTACCGATGGTCCGATGTCCACGTTGATCGATGATGACAATAACTCCCGAAAACGGGCGTCCACCTTCCCGGCTCGATCGAACGATCGCCCAACCATCACCCGCTGGCCGCTTCCACCGGTCGTGATTAATGTTCCGTAATCGCTACCAATCATTCGGGGAGGGCATAAAACGAAGCACTTTCGGCCCACTGCCGTGCCGATCGTCAAAGGCTGGGTAGGTGAATAAAAATATGTGCGTAGTACCACCAGCAGCAGCACCACCGACCAGTGTATCGCCACCTTTATTTTGGTTTTGTTTCGCGCGATGGCACCCGAAATGCGATCTTGTCATGATCGGGGCCACGACATCGTAAGGAGATCGTAAAGGTAGAGAAAAAAAAAATTACTGTAATTTTAGTATGGAATGGTTCAAATCGTAGCCAATCGGACGGAATGAATCGAAGAATAAACGCTAGAAAGATTACAAAATCAACATCAGTTTTATGATCGGTAATTGCTTGGAGAAAAGGGTCGTAAAAAATTAACAAAGACAGGTATTTTTCTCCTCGGCACCGGTACCGATTGAAACGACGCTCTCTAACCACTGGCGTCATGTGGTTGAGGAAGGAAGGAAGAAGGGTGAAGAAATTCCGGTTCCATCACATCATTCCATCCCTGGGCAGCCATGACGGCACGTTTAGAGGATGATAATATCCTTGGGGATTGTCTTATTCTTCCGTTGTGTCTAATAAAATGGCTGTGAAAAGTTTGAATTTAAAATTGTTGTTCAGAAAAGTTTTTGATAGTAGTAAAAGAAAACCAAACCCAATATGAAATGGAACAAGAATCTCAAAAAATACACAAAAACTAAAGCAAAAAGAACAAACTCAACAAGAAAACTAACGAGAACAAAATTAAAACATGATTTCATTCGACTACTCTGAAACCACGAAAAGCCATCTTAAAGCCCGTCATAAAATAGCAGCAACACGTCATCGAAAGCGCCCCCGAGCAGGTAGGTCGATGTCACCCGCGTTTGGTGCGTTTGTTTGACAGCCGGCACAATCTGTTTTCTCGCCACCGCAACATCTCAACGGTCAGCCGGTGATTGAGAACTCTCTGTTGACTTTGGCGCGACAGCTTCATCACGCCCGAACGTCCATCGCCCGTCAGCGGTTGGGGATTAGCCGCCCGGAACGAACCCGGCTGAGCATCAACATTCCAGCGCTCGCTAATATCGCATCCGTCGGCAGACAGACGCGCAAAACCCACGCACTTGAAAATCGCCGAAACTCGCACATTAATCGTTCTATTCTGTTCGAGCGTTAAGAAGGAGACAGAAAAAAAAGCATGGCCTAAAAACATTTAAAAATTGCGAATCTTTATGCTCTGGGTGGCTTTTCGGGTTGAAACCCGCCAAAAGAGCCTCTCTACAGAGCGCTAGTGTTTTATTGTTTCGGAGAAGAGCATTCTTGCCGACAGGGGAACCCTATGGCAGCCAACCCGAATCGGTTTCCAATTGGCAAGGTAACGATCGAATGATCATTCCGGTACGATTTTACGACACAATCGAACACTCGTTTGGCCTTTTCCTGCTTTGCTGTAGTGGTGCGTGCGGCCGCCAAATTCTCCACCGGTGGAGCATGCTTTTTTATATATATTTTTGTCGTGTTTCTACCATTGATGATGTTGCTAATAGATCTTGGCTTATGAACACATCACTGAGACGATAAAGCTGTCGAAACTTCTAATGGTCGTGCAATTTTCGGAATGGAGAATTTTATTATTGTTGCTTGAAACCGAAGTCGGTGCAACGAACAGCAACACCGAACAACCCCAACCTTGTTCTTGAGGCGGTACTATGCAGCAGCAGGAACAACGACACAACAAAAAGCAGACCACATTTTTCATATTCCACTTCATCGTTGGTCGGTGGTCATAAAAGATGCTATTATATGGATGTCTTTCTTAACGCGGGGAATGAAGTAAATGACATTTATGATTATTAAAATGCTAACAAATTGACCTTGAAGTTATGCCTAACAACAGTCGATGGATTGGTTCCTGTTTATTGGACAGTTCCAGCCGATGGGAATATGCTTTGGATGTCGAAGAAAATGTCATTCGATGTTATTGCATGTGTGCAGGAAGAGCTTTTTGTAAAATTTATTTGAAGGAGTTAACTTGATATGAATATTATTTATGCAAGCTAAAACCAGTTTCCTATTGTTAGAAAAGGTCTTAAGAGCAGTTTTAATTAAGCTCTTATATTAATTTATATTTTGATGTTATTCTATATTCTTATCCTGTCCTGAAGTAATCTGATGGGACAGTGGTAGCATCAGCAATTGCTGACAACTAATCAGGACAGGAATAATCACGTAATACCGAGTAAATACAGTCAAGGAATCCAGAATTTCCGGATCAAGAATCTTCAACATCCTAGAGGTGATGGTGATGATAAGTCCCAGTTCTTGCCCACATATTAGAGAGGGATCGGAATTATTTTTACAATATTTTTACTCTCCGGATCAGAAACGCCAGAAAATTCCGGGTAAAGAATCGTTAAGATCGCATTGACAAAAAAAAAAATGCATCTCGATAGAATCTAAAAACCTTACATCCTAAACAAAGAATCGTTCAATGCACCATTCGCATGCAACGTCTCCTGGAACCTCTCGTACACAAAGCAAATAAATACTCTAGTGATCTTCCCGCCCCATTTCACTAGGAAGCATCTTCTGTGGCGCTAATTTTCATTCCATCCCAATTGCTTGGAATGCAAAAGATGGACGCCAAATTAAAGGAAACAAAAAACCAAACAGACAAGGAAACGCGGCTCTAAATCTTATAAAGTCCAAAAGGCGAACGAAAATAGCGGAGCAATGTTTAATCTTATGTCTTCTGTTTTTTTTTCTCTCCAGTTTGCATCACAGCGTCTGGCTTTGGGATTCTTGGGCTAACTTTGTGTGTCTGTGGTTGTTTATGCTGTTTTCTGTTCAGATGTTTTAATGCGCTTTTCCTTCCAAACCATTTCCCTTTTTTTCAGTTTCACTGCAAAGGTATTTAGCGTCTATTCTTGTTGTCCCACCATCCAATTCAAGAATGGCACCTGATGTGACCTGACGCCATCCCTCAACAAACCGGTACACAACGGAAGTTGGCGCCAGAGTGCGCTAACCCCCGGTCGGAAGAAGGACGGGACATGCACAGAAAGAACAAAAGAAGGTACTTATCTCTTTATTGCTCTACATTTGTTCCGCCAAATGCCGAACCGTTTGGTGTGCGCGTGCGAGCTCTTCCTCTTTAATTTCGCTACGGCTTAGTATGTCTTCGGGATTTTTTTGGTTTGATCAGGCCGAAACCATACCTGAAAGAGAGCTGTGGATGCTGGAATCGACCTTGAAACGCCTCCACAACACTTTTCTCGGGAAACCTAACTGTGCGAGTCGTCGAAGGGCTCTCGAGGTCGGATCGGCTAATCCTATGATTATGAGAGCATTTCTTCGGAATTTCGTCGAACACCGACGTCGTTGCCTAGACGTTCCCCTACCAATCAGGTACCTCCACTGCGATAGGATTGAAAAAGTGAAAATCTTGACCTTCATCTTGATTGTTTCGCTTCACCGGCATAATGTTGGCACATTCCTAATGACCTGCTGCTTCGTGGTCGTTAGGGCGTCACTTTCCTTTCTCGAAACCGAAAAAAAATCTCCTCACGCTGTCAATATTCTCGTTTAATCGTGAAGAATCCGCCCCCAGAAATATTCACTTTTCCTGCTCCGATTTCCGATAATCTATTTTCGGATGTTTGTTGTTTGCTTTCGCGGCGTGGCTTTTGTTTTATTGTAAATGGACTGTCTATGTTGTCGGTGATGGGGATGCGTTTTGTCGGTTCGACTTGGCTTACATTTCCGGTGCAAAGAACGATGTGATAACATAATTGATGCTAATTGGTGCGGGATTTCTGCGAGAAAATTTATTGATTCCAGTAGTTTGAACGTTTACTTGAAAGCGAATTATATCCGTTTGGATAAAGAAGATAGAATAAAATATCATTTCTACGTATTCAGCATCAAAAAGGTAGTAATTAACGATCGTTTCTCGTAAAAATCGTGCAATCAATTCTTGTACAATCTTCTTGCAAATAAAACTATGACTCAAAAAGCTGTCCCACCAGATATGTCTGTTTAATCATCATAAGATTGCTTCTTAAGGACAAACATTCTACCAAAGAGACTTAAACCGGCAGCACAAAGAAAAAACTCCTAACGCAACCTAACTAAGCGATCGATCGATTCAGACACCGAGTAGCTAAATCAGATCGATCATTTCATCCAACCTAGGTCGTGATCGGATTGTCAATTTTAGCGTTTTTAAGCCTCTGATCAGGTACAGGTCTGATAATTGACCCATGTCGGCTCATTACCCAATCGATCCAAAGGGGACCCATATTAGGAATCCCGCCAGTGAACGTAATCTCGTCAAAGCAAAGCAAAGCAAAGCAAAAAAAAAGTTGAGCTGGCTTAAGGTCTCCCAACGATCGACGACGCTTTAACGGTTTCGTTTCAATTTACATAATTAATATCGCTCATTTATCATTTCCAGCCTGTCCGTAGTACACACAAAACCACGTCGACTGACAATGGTGGTCTCTCCCTTTCGGATCGGGATTTAAAAAGCGAAAATAAAGGCCAAAACCCTTTTTACTTCATATGCATGCGCGTCGCGAGACCTGATTTGCGTATCGAATGCGATCGTCTTAGATTTGGAGATTTTTAACCAACCGGCGTTTAGAGCTAGAGACCCCAGATCCCTCTCTCCCTCTGTAGGTCGAAGTTGCATCATAGCTTGCTGCACCGGGTGGGTCTGTTTTGCCCAAACTTTACTATCCATCCTCAAACACCCAGCAGGATTACGTACGACCTGCTCTGCCCTTGCTTGCGCTAGAGGAATGCGTGAAAAATTGGCAAACGTCACACACGTTACAGCGCTCCGTTGCTCCGTTTTGAGAAATTCAATTAATAGACCATGGCTCGCGATTAAGCCAACGCGATCGTTCCACACATTTGATCTAGTTTGCTTTACGCTTGCTGTGTTGTCCCGTAGACGACCTTGAACGAAGTTGCTGCACGTGTTGCTGCTGCTGTACTAACAACATAGCAATGAACAGCACAGAGCATAACAGCTAGAGCCAAAAATTTCAATCCATATTCTGGTGGGACCGCCGAAAGTGATTGATACCTTTCGCTGTCAATTTCATCGCAATCGGGTGACCTTTTCCTCAACAACACTGACGATCGGTTGAAAATACGTCAATCAGCGCAGGTACGTCGTACGGAAGTGGACGCAGTTTAGACAGTACAGGAACGTAGTGTGCCGTGCATGTGTCGCCGTCCTTGAGAGCCAAGCGCAATTACTCATTACCACGGTTGTGCTTGTTTGGAAAAATGGATCTGCTTGAAGTTGATGTTTTGTTTGCTCACATATGCATGCGCATTCGAAACAAGCGACGCGTAATGAGCAAATCGGCTCCATTACGCTAAGTAGCTCGTTGGTTTTGGTGCGCTGGCTAATCGGTTTTGGGAAAACGAGATACAAATGGCACATTGGCTTGACCATCGTTCAAGTGAAGCGGAAAGCCTTGGAAGTTTTCTTAGCAAAGCGAAGGGGATCAAACCTAGTTAGAAGTCGCTCAAACGAAGCAGGGATTGTTTGTGATCAAATTGATAATTGCAAGTACTTAGAAGAAGTATTTAAGAGAAATATTTGTGGAGGATCACCTTCAGACATTAGACATCACTATCCGAAAACAAGCGAAACAATTGCTGGGTTCGAAAATATTTGGTAATCTTGTAGCGCTATACGGCTAATCGCAGGTGATGCAAAAAAAAAAGCTGGTTTGGTTGTTGCAAGTTTATTTGATAGTGTTCATTTTAAAACACCCTCATCTATCTGGCTATTTAATCTTATGTGTTGTGAATTTATTCTAACATTACGATAAATTAGTTTTTAGCCATAATCTTAACAAACTTCTGATTGAAAATATTTTCATTGCGTGTAATTATTTAAGGTCTTCAACATATCAGCTCTTGGGCCTCCCAGTAGCTCCTAATCCGCCACTGGTGGTATGTGGCATAAACATATTTTTTTCCAAAATACATTTATAACCAACACGGTTCGCTTTTTCATTCAATCAATCAGAAACTATACTCTTGTAAGCTGATCTTTTTCCAACCTTTAAACACCGGAGTTTGTAATTCCATCCGTCCCTTCACTCGGTACCGAGAGTGAATACAATCGGTGGTAAAAAATTGAGACAAAAAAACCACACTATGCTCCATTGGTTAGAGATCACATCCATCAAATTATGTAGAACGTAATCAAATGATTGGCGGTTCGGCGGTACTTTAAGTTCGATCGCTCGATCGAAACTTTTCGTCGCACGAAATCGCACACGCGCAACGGAACAGTTCCACCGTCCCGAAACACCGTTATTTCACCGTGTGCCGTGTGCGTAGTACCACTGCCAACAAAACACGCGATTATTATGATCGTGGTGGGCAGGGATAAGATCGGGGAGGTTGTCCGAAGAAATTCACTTCCTGCAAATGATATGAATTTGATCACCCATCAAATAAAAGGCAACACATATCATGCTTGCCGTAACAGCGCCGACTCGAAAGTTTCAAATTCAAACCACCGGCACTTATTTTATTATTATTTCGTTCCATTCCCGCGTTCCGTCTTCTAGGTGGCAATCATCGGCACACGAGCGGTCCATATGCAATGGGACGGGCGGGCGAATCAACACCCGTCCCGCCACGAGCTGGCACGCCAAATGACGAATGATTGTTGCAGCTCACGGATATCGTGTTGCGGAACATTCCCTTCAAATGCTCTCGCCACTGCTGCTGGTGCTATTGTTTCGCGACCGCCTGGTTTGGGAATGTGTTTCGATCGCCTGAGCTTCCAAATATTAATGCAGAATGAACAACGGCAACAGCAACAGAAAAAAAAAAGATGAAATGTCACACCGGCGTGGAGAGCGTGAGTTTGGCTAAACAAAAATTATGCCGAGGTTTCCAGAACTGGGTCAGTGGATGAATTGTTGGTACACGAGAGAGCATGAGCCATGCAATGCAAACAATGTATCATAAGCTATATTGTCGTGCCTTAATGTCATCCAAGAAAACGAAGTAGCATACGGGATTTATGTTTAAAAGCATTAAAAAGTCGTTAATTTGAATGTAATGAAATTCAAAATAAAACTAATAAATGAGCCATATCTGACCAAATTTTTTGATGGGAAACCCCAGTGGGGTGTAAGGTTGCTAAAAGCATACGGTTTACGATCATTTTATCATCATTAGGGCATCGAAAAAATCTTGATGAATCTTTATACAAAAAAATAGCAACATTTTTAACGATCATACTTTGACACACCCCTAATTTGCAATCAAGGTGTGCGAAACCCACCAAAATCGCTCATCCAAATTCTCCTGCTTCAACCAACAATCCTAAATCCCAAATCCTAGACAGTGCTAATGGAACAGTCTCGCGCGCATGCTTTCAATCGAAGCCATCAGAGATCTCATTTGTTTGAGAAATTGATATAAATTGCCCACTAGAGAAAGCCATTTTCTATCTCCATCCTGGGCAAGATAGACACGAGAGACTTGAACAACATAAGTGAAACCTAAAGACGATCTCCTCGATAGGTTGACAAACCATCTACGAGAACGAATTAATTAGCTTCGGTTTATGCAGGGTTGTCGGGAGTTTGTAGAATTTCCCAGCTTGCGTTGGTTTTTAAGACTGATCGAATTTTGACCATTTGGTGTTTGGGTTCAAGGGTAAAGACGCATTCTAGGGTAATGATCCAAAGGTTCTGGAACGATTTTGGGCCCCGCTTTGTTGAACTGGTGGGTCAATGCTAGAAATTACATTTTTGACAAAATCACGTGTCTTTGTGATAGGAATTTTAAAATCTCCTCAATGTAAATAATGGAATAAATATTAGTTTTTCTACGTTTATCGTCCAAGACATTGTAATTAATTTGCTTTTCCAACTAACTATCTGTACATTACGCCACATACACAACCACACGAGACCACGATCATTACCAGCTTGGTCTGGGGCACAACATTCTAACGACCATCACCATCGCAACTGCAGCACACTCGTCGTCCAGTGCTCGCCAAAAAAGCAAACATTTACCTTCCGGTGCGAACACGAAATGGCGCAAGGCCGCATCTTGCTCGCTGGTGGTGACCACGGATGACTTAGAAAAAAAAGGAGGCAAAAACCACACGCCCTCCACCATCGAGAACGACGGAAGCGACGATTCATAACAAGAAAATAAATTATCCGTCTCACACCGATTCTCCCATACCCTGCGTCCTCTCCACGGGATCTCTAGGGAAAGTGGAGATAAAACTAATGTGCGAGTGTAAATGTCGCAAGACTAATGGTCGTGCATCAGTGAAAGCCGAGGGTGTTCCCGCTCTGTGGTGATTTTTTTCCCCCACTTGTGGTGGTGCTTCCATTTGCTTTATTTTGCGTCACTGAGCATCAAATCGTCTCTGAAGACGATACCTGCTATGATATCTGGAACGGCGGCAGCGTAATGTCCCGGTCAGGTGAATAGTCCTGGTGGATAGAATCATCAGCATCACATTTATCAAGACCGTCTTGCCGCACATGGTTCCATGCTTGCTTTGTGCTGTTTGTTATCTTCAGACAACGGAACGCGCTGTGTGACCTCGAAAGCTCCAATAATACATTCCCGATAAGCGCGCGCGCCAAGAAGCGTCAGTGCGTTAAATAAATTGGACCACACGATTGGGACAACATGTTGGAGAACTTAAAACTAAAGCCAAACCGTTCCCCTTTCAGCCACCTCAACAAGTTAAGATTTTCGATCGGTTAGCGATTCTCGTTTAAAGTCTCTTACTACCTTCCGTATGGAATATAAATCCGAAATTAAGGTCCCACACGTATGATATATAGAACGAGGCGCGGCGAGCACCAGATTCTGGAAGACCTCCCAGAAGTCTTCCGGTGACTTATCAATTGGTGGTTTGGGGACTCTCGCGTACAAGTCCTTTGGAGTTTCGCTTTTTCGCTTAGCATAAATCTACATTCAGCCCTGGCGCGACATCCACAATTCTCCCGGTGCGATATAATGGGAACAAGCATTGGTAAAACCGTAACACCCGATTAGATAATATCGCACACAACCGTACGATCAATCCAACCAGCAGAGAGGATGGTTCGAAATGATCCACGACTTAAGAATCCGTGCCTTCGAGCAGGTCGGTAAAGCAGTTGCCGTTGCGATTGTCCGTGGGAGCGAAGTGGGATCGGAGGTGCGTACCCGTGGAGGACTCGATCTTGCGACGTGCAAAGCAAGATAAAGACGGTACGATAACGACTGCCACCACGGTGTTGGGAGAGAGAAAATCGGTGGAACAAGGGCAATCTGCATATGCATATGAATATCCAGTGAATTTTCAAGTCGCGACAACAATGTGACCTCGCCGTACGCGGATCGTAAGATGAGTTCGCGCCGCTAGAGAGTTCCAGGGACTCGTCGATCGCTACACATCGACGTTCGATACGGATAGGGCCGGGTGCGCATAATTTAATTCCGCGTTTTGATAAATGACACTCTAATTATGCAAAACAGTCCTTTGTGTGTGTATGTGGGTATGCGTGTGTTTGTGTGTAATTGAGAATCCTTCGCCCGTTGTCTCTTTGTGGTGTGGTGTGCCGCGCACTTCGATATGAATGAATTTCCGTGCGAGGCAAAAGATCGGAAAGCGATATTTCGAACTTTTTTATTAATAATTTGCCCTCAAACGACTCGTCGACACACAGGGAGCATTCTTTTTCTTCTCTCTCGGCCGATCGGCTTATGGCTGCGGATGAATGTGAAATGGATACGGGTTTTTGTTTTTCGCGAAATATGTTTCGCAACTCGCTGCTTTGCAAAAGCGTACCCACAAACCCACAAAAAAGCGGGAATTCAATATTCCGAGGCGTGATATTTGGCTCCGTCACGATTCTGTTGGGAGATTGATCGCCTCTAACCGAGCTGGAGTTGGTTTTTTGGTGAGGCGAAAAGAAGGAAAAAGACATATAAAGGAAACACAGTTATTTATCACAAAGAGAGACACACGGTGACGAAATTGATCAGCAAAACGTAACACGAAGAGCCTTGGAAAAACAAAGTCGCTCAGAGGTTCAAGTTGCACTTTCTGGTACAACCGAAACAAATGCAACCGTTTATTTTTTCGTTTATGCAACTACCACATGAAACCACATTCTTCACAAAAAAAAGCTCATTTCCAGGTGTTACTACATTTTTCCGGCTTGTCGTTTGCATATGAGAGAGAATTGATCAACGTCAAACCACGCGTACGAAACAAAGCCACCGACCACTACCAGAAGTATCAATTCCGCAACGTTTTGACTCACCAAAAATGTAATTTAATCTGTATATGCGGCCACATAAAAAGAAAACAAGGTCTCCACGGTTCGTTTATCGGCGCCGGACATAGGGCCGCCCTTAATCCGTTTAGTCGATCGGATTGGAATCGATTTATCAAGCGTACGTACGTAGTCTTAGTCATAAGCAGGTCCCGGAAGGTTGCGCAAAGGCCTGGACGCCAACTTACGTATGCAAAACACGGTGGCAGCCGCCTATGACACCGACCGCAGGGGCCAAACGTTTCGGGCAATTAGATCGATCAACGATTTACGAACCGCGGACGCTAAGTAGGCCCATTTAATCCCAACCGGCTGCCTTCGGTACGCGACCGGAACATTGCCGCTGACTAACGAGAAAAGCATGATCGCTCCAAGTGTTTCACGATCGTCGAATTTATTGTGCAATGGAGCGATACATGGACTGCTGTGGTGCAATTGCAATTCCATTCCTGCTAGCAATTCGCATGAGCACCAAAAACCTCAAGATCACTGTGTTTTTAGTTGTTGTTGTTCGCCGGGGCATCATTTGCTACCGCTATGGCAGAGGTTGTGCGGACAATCAAAGGCCCTTTTTCGGAATGGGCATCGCATAAAACCCTTTGCTCTATGAATTACAGGAGGCCAGCGATGTCGGGACGAGAGCATTGATTTAATTTCCGAGATACCTCACCGTAATAATGTCCTCCAAAAATGCTGTCGTGTTCTTAGGGGACACCACCCGAGCCATGATTCAAAAACGGCAAAAAATGTATTTATGATACCTCAAGACGGGTTTATGAACTTTAATTGAAGATAATTTCATAGCAGTAAACAACAAAACGACAGCAACCTGCATTAGATGCAGATTTTTCAAGCGTGTGTCCCAAAACGCCGAACATCCGCGTAACAACATCAGCACAGGGAGATGCATCCAATCATCGTGCGTCGTAATTTGTTTGGCATTTCGTCTCGTCTCGACGGCCACAGACGGCCTTTCGCAAGGTGGAGACACACAAAAAAAGGGTCGAATTCCCAGGCTGTCATGGAAGCGTTACAATCGTTAGCTCACTATCAGAGTGCGCGTCCCTTGAAGGGACACTTTAAGAGTGTGTATGTGCATATGTTTACTGCGTGTTGCAGCGCTGCTTGTTTGCCTGTCTCCCATTTGTGTTTATTGCGTAAAAAAGGGCAAAATTAAACCTCAGCTGGCCCCTCAGGGATGCTAAAGTGGAGAATGGAATGAGAGATGGAAGGGAAACGTGTGCTGGGTTGGTGTCCGCGCGAGGAAAACGGGTTATCTAATGAGATGCAGTTGGAATGCTACGGGAGCAAAATTAATATGAAACTGAAGAAGGTGCAATGTGATACTTATTCATTATTTGGAGATATTTTATGAAAATAATGAAAATGAATTAATGCTAATATGGCCCTACAGTCCTTGTCTTGAAAAATCGAAAAATATTAATGAATGAAGCAGACACTTGTGCCAATTCATTCGGGCAGCGATGGACCATAGCATGCAAAAATTTTAAAAATAATTCGAAATATTTTCTACAACAAGTGCTGTTGGGTTGATAATAATAGACCTTTTTTCAAAATTAATCTTTACATTTTTGACTCCATTTCTACTTCGTAAAGCCATAGAATAAAGTTGACTTGTGCTTTCATTATCGTTTCATACACTGTATATGCGATGGCAAGACTCCACAAAGCAAAGCATCATATCTCAGCAACTTGCGCCACTAACCTTTTCCTTGCGCCAAGGCACAGCAGTGTTGCAAAAATAATGCCAAGAACTTACAACAAAAAAAAAAAAAAAACCCGGCAAAAGGAGAAGCTCAAAACAACAATTTGAACGCAAGCAACCAACTAACCGAACCGTCGCCGTGTTGCTGCTCTCATCCATTCAACAGTACTCTGTCGCAGCAAATAGCAATATATACATAGTTTCGTTATGCCGGCGAGAAAGAGCTCTTTTCGGCATATTCTTAACCCACGGCACGGAGCAGAAAATTATGTCCCGAGGAAACGCTTTTTAAGTGTCTATTATCATTGAATTTACCGCGCATAAATAATCACACGAAATTTGCTCGATGGTGGTACGACGCTACGAACGAAACCTGCCAGGCCTCGTGGTTGGTGATTACGGTTTCGGGCTTGTGGTGATGTGTTTTGTGTTGCAGCAAATAAGATTTTTCTTCACCCTTTTCCATTCGCTGGTGCGACGAGGTGGTTTTGGGGGGCTGATTTTCGCGTGAATGTGTGCACACGTGTGTGTGTGTGTGTGGAATGAGGAAGCAAATGAGGACGCCTGCAGGACATGGTTGGTGATGGTGGTGATGTTGAATTGGCGAAACGAAGCCATGCTTGTGACATTCGGATGGTCGTTTCGCTTTCAAATGAGGTTAAAACGTGCAGCGCCCGAAGGTCCGAAAGGATAAGTAGTTGGGCCGGCCAGTTGGGCAAGAATAGCACGGCTAGCAGAAGAACAGAAGTAGTATGCGTTTGCTTTAATTAACCAAATTAACACGTTTCGCCGTGCCCGGTAATGATGCAGAGTCGTTTTCACTCATATCCTGACAAGAAGGATCAATTAAGCAGCCAGGACTAACACATGCTCATTCTTGTCCGCCTGGTATTGCGAAGCCTGCGAATATACAGCGCGTCCTGTTAAAGGATACAGCGATTTCGTATTTAATACCATAACCAGCCTCATCAGCACGTCGATATCCACAACAGGCTAACCCAGAGGGGCTAAGGAGGTAGTAATAAAATATGCCGAACAGCAAACGCGCTCACAAATTGCAAGCAATTTGGAGCGCGCGATGCAAAGGTAATAAAAACCTTTAATTGCCCCACACAATCATACTCACTCACACACATACATATATGAGCAGCCATCGGTGGCACAAAATGGCTTAATGCTTCACTTTTATTCTCGTCTTTCGCTACACTTGCGAAACGAATTAGCTGCAACAAGCACAACAAGTCGCTCTTGCCCTTGGGGAAGTTCAAGTTCCCGCAGGTTTTCCTCGTTGGCCCTTGATATTAGCGCTCAAACTCCTCCCGCACAAAGGTCTCTTCCTGGTGGAAGTGTTGTAGTAGTAAAAATAAATTTAATATCGATTGGAATCACATTTTTATTGCCTATTCCTGTACGACGGTGCAATTCTTTATCACCCAACCTCTTCTCACCACACTTAGACGCGTCGTTTGGTCAGCAGAGTCTTTAGGTATTGTATTGTGGTGGTTTGCGCGACGCCTGAGAAAGCGATCAATCGAGTACGAGTTCGAGGACTTCCAAGAGAGCTGGCATGCAATTTCCCGCCCGCTAATGACATAAAACGTGGCGCTTTACGGATCGAATTAAGCGAATCGGAAGGCGAATCCGTGTCTTTGGGGTTGTAAAGTTTCGCATAAAAAAGGCGTGCCTAGGCTAGGGAGAGAGTGAGGTTCCTAGCTCAACGATCGTAACGAGTTGGTCGCTACGATGCCCAGGCAGGAGGAATTATTGCACTTGCATCAAGCGCACAGGTTCTTAAGGTTGGTGAGTTTTAAATTTCCCATCAATAAAATGCTGATGCTCCATTTCAAGATGCGATTGATGGGTTATAGGGACGATAAATGGAGCACAATTTTTATTTCTCACAGCGCCGGATGCCAATCCGGAGTACTTACTTGGAGTGAGTTGGGCTCAAGTGTTTCGATGCGATGCAGCTTAGCTAAGGGTTTTATTGCAGTATCATTTTGCGATTCAAAGTCATACACCAATGATTTATGGTTTGTTCGATACAAGTTAGATTTGTACGGAATTCTTTTTTACAAAGGAGCAAATAGCATACAGCACTGTGGTTCAAGTGAAGCAAGAAAATCCTGCAACAGATCTTGCAACAAATTGTCCCTCACTACCAAATCCTCTGCACGGAGAGTTTCATTTGGACAAAAGCCGACGACAACATTATGACCTATCCGAAATAGAAATGCAACAAGCGGCAGTAAAACCACTTCTTCTAGCCTGGAGAGACAATCGAGCCAAACGCGGCCCGAAATCGCTTAAAAATCTCGTCAACCAACGAACCAGCTTCGCCAGAAAACGCCACAGACGCCGAGGTACGTGACCGGATTTAATTTACTCTCGGCCAGGGGATGTCATCGCTGTAGAAGCGATTGGGAGCGCTCCCCCTGAAGGAATTTGCTTTTTTACGACACTTCCACTTTTCAATAAATCATCACCATAAAAAAGTCGGCTCGCGCGAAAGCATCCCGCTTCGGCGTAACCGGTATCGCTAGCGGAGGACTCTAAAAACCTGCGCCTGCTTGCTGGCCATTCTGATGAGTGTTATGATTTCATAGCACCAGGAGCAGTAAAAAAGTACGGTACCGGATAATCATAAAACCGCGATGCTGTTCTTTCGCAAGGAAGAAAGGACTCTGGACCATGGTCAGTGTAAACGAGGGACAGCAGGACTTCAACAAAGGCGACGGATCCGCGCTGGTGATGGGTAAGGAATCGTCACAGCAAATGAAATGGATTTAGTTTTTGAGCCTCAAACACAATGAGCTGCACCGGCGAAAGCCCCACGGGAGTGGAATCATAATCCGATGTTTTAGTGCCCAAAAAATTCGCAACATTAAATTGTTCACTCAGCCGATGCGAGGCCGATCCGAACGATATGAGCTGAAGCTGGATGTATCACGCAAAAATCGCAACGACCATTCGAATCGTTCCTATCGGCTTGCCCGGTCATAATCGACATCGATCTGCGAGTAATTTACGAGTTGAAATCATTAAATTGGAACCGATTTTGGGACGGCGGCCCCGGCGATTGATGGCGATTTTGGGGGGGAAAGAATATTTTTATATGTCTTTACATCCTTTTGGAGCGTCCATAATTCAAAATGAGTTTTATTCGAGCTGAGATTTCACGGTACAGTTTCGGTAGGACTTTGAATATGAAAGGGCATCTTTATAAATCATATTTTTACGAGGTACAGATTTGATTTCTTCATTTAATGCTTCTTCAAAATGTATCTGTTATTTTACTACAAAATTAACCAAAATAAAAAAAACATAAAAAAACATAACGAAATGATATATTATACGCACACTATCGATTCGCCTTTCTCAGCCATCTTTGACATTGGACAGCAATTAATTCCTTTTCCGCATCGTACGCAAGCAATTTAAACGTGTAATCGATTGCTGCTGATCGCGTTTTTATCATTGTTCTTATCTTGATTAAATTTATGTCCCTGCCCGATGATTTCACCTTGATTGCCGTACGCAGAAGGACATCGTGCGAAGAAGAAGCATCAAGCTCGGTCAGATCGATCGACTACTACTGTGTTTATGCACAGTTTTTCTTTACCGAACACACACACACTCTCTTCCCAAACATGTTTTCCTGCTTCTGAAGTCAATGTTTATCTCCAACATTTGTTCCTTATCGGGCGGTAGATTTTCCACGCTTTGCTTAATTAGTGTCGTGTTCTGTTTTGAAATGGCTGTCGTCCGTCGATCGCTTCGGCCTGTCTAAATGTGTTTGGTTTTTTCTTCTACTGTTTGATTTTGCGAGCAGCGTTGAATTCACAATCGAACTGATATTGTTATTTTTTTTGCTACCTTTAAATCCACCGAACGGACCAACGGTGCAACCAACAAGCAAACATTAAGGTGAAAGCATAAGTAAGTGTAAAAGATATAAAAGGAAACAGAAGGCCAAACTGCACACACAGCTGCGGGCGGCGTAAGCAGTTGCGGGAAGCAAGGTGCTTTGGAAGCTGCTCTAATCCGCTCGTAGATGGCTGTCGATTGTGTTGATTTGATCAAGCGAAGTTGCTGTGTTGTGTGTGCCTGGATGTCAGAGGGGTGTTGTCTCTAATGGACCGCAGTTATGACAGCTAGTAATAACTGGCCGTCACCAGCGACGACAAGCGTCCGTTGCCATTCGTCAGCATTTGGTTGAAGTTTTTTTTTTCAAACTACAGCGTGCGCTGAAGATTGTTGATTGAAAGTTTAATTACCATTTCCGACTTCTTCACCCAGGAGGTGGACAGGAAAGGAAGAATGGTAGGCGAAGACAGACCCCGGAAAGGAACCGGGATCCCTTTGAAGTCCCACACACGCACGGGAAAGACGCTCAAAGTACGCCTTCCGTTAGAAAAACATGGGTGTAGAAGGTGGAGCAGCAATGTTAGGGCCATGTTTATTTACACTGATTTCTTTGAAGGTGGATGAATTCCTTTGCTTATACAGTCGTTAAAAATATTTCCAAAAATGCTGTGTAGGTTTTAATTGTCGTTGTCCAACAATTCTATCTTAAGCGGATTTCCGTTATAGACCTTTAACAAGATATTTATTTTATATAAGTTTGAGTATTCATTGATGTCCTCTCGAAGAAATAGTAACTTCGCTTTACTCCAGTTTTATAGGACACATTAGAAAGCTCCCTATTAGCCACAGCTATCCGTTTACAATCTTCACACATTTCTCGCAATCCTCGCATTCGTACGACATTGAATAGCATTTCCAAAGTCAATCACCGTAGCACTACACCGCTGCCGGGCCACGAGACGCTTGCATTTATGGCACAAAAACCGATATCCATCATGCTGGCGGTGCAGTAAAGTGATTGATTTATGTCCATCCAGAACCCGTTCTCGGGTTTTATGTGATGCGACCATTTTATGATTTATCTGTGATCGTCTTTCCATCCATCGTCCACAGCCAGTCCACCAGAAGCGGGATAAATACGTGATAGGAGATCAAAAACGCTGAGGTAACTTCTAGAATGTCTGAACCTGATAGCGATAGCACTTATTGTATGATGAACCACTAATCTCAAACTGCAAACCATTTTTCTGACTCGTTTGTCCACTAAACTTCATCTTCTGCTCTTTAGGCTAAAAACTGGACTCTGCCAATTCCAATTTTTGCTTAACACTTTAGCGCAGGATGAAGATTCGCTACTACCGGGCCAGCATCTCCAAAATAAACAATCCAAAACGATCCCGGTAACAAGCTTCCCGAAGCGGAGAAATGCAACCTGTCCACGGGTTCGTCAACACCCAGCCCGAGATCTCAGCCAGGGGTCTAACCTAGGACCAACGGCATCTAAGCCTCCCACCCCAGATCGACCCCATACCGGGACGACTGGAGCCGGGAGTTATAAAATTGAAATTTTGCTGTTAACATATTTCAAAGCCTTTATTGATACCCGAGCCCAACACCCTCCAGGTCCAGGTACGCGGCACAAGCCGTGAAGTAAGGATAGGTCGATCCCGCTCCAGGTGTTCCTACGGGGTGGCTTGGACTGCTTTTATTTCACGTTTTTTTATGGGCGCCTTCGGAGCGGTTTGATCGCGCATCTTGCGACTAGGTCTAACATTTCGTCGATGTATCTCCTACCGAAATGATGATTATTCATCGCCGAATTCCCCACACATTGGATAGATCGTTCCGTTGCGATCATGTAGGGGGTTGCGTTTATGAGGGGGGAGAGAGAGAGAGAGAGAGAGAGAGAGAGAGAGAGATCTTAAAGAAACGAACGAAATGTTTGATGCTTCGCAAACTCAAGACGAGAATCATCGGTGCCAGTCCCGCGTACAGGGGTTGCCTTTTCGCTTTCTATCAGAGTCTTCGATCTAGTTGCCCTAACTGGCCCTCTTGTAGATGCGGCTTTGTGACGGTAGATGTATTTTTTCGGTGGTTTTCATGTAGTTTCGTCTATAAATTTAGTTTGTCAAACACACGCATACACAATACACCCGTCCGTTGCAGGAGTCTTCGTCGTGGGGGCTCTTTGGGAGGGCGCATACGCACAGAGAGTTGGAATTTATGACGGTTTATGATCTAGTCAAACATTCTGCCACCTTTACTAGGAGCCCTGAAGAAGGGGTAGGAAGATCGTGCTTTTTAAAATTGGTTGTTCTTTTTGACGTTAAACATTTGCTGAGTTCCGTTGCCTACTGAAGGGAAGATGTTATGCTGTAGGAGATTACTTAATTTCGAAGTTTTCGGACACATGTGGTTAGGTTTAACGATTACTATATCATAAAAGTAAGTTTTTTTTGTAAACAGCTTCTTTGGTAGTAAATAAATTTCAATAGACAATGGAAAGGTCGCCAAAGACATTAACATTGACCAAGTAATTGATTTAAATTGAACGATTAAAAAAGTCGACTCACTTCAAGCGGCCAAAAAACGCTCTTCGCTCTTAACACAATATTCGGTATCGCACATCCACTCTCGTCTAGTTGACCCTCCCGTTTGAAGACGATCCCCGCATCACTTAAGTACCATCGATAGATTGCGCCAATCAATCATTCAATTAAAATTCCCCAGGCACACCATTAAGGAGGGCAATTAATTTGCCTTTCTTGGTCTAACTGTTCTTAAAAAATGACGACCATGTTGATGCAAGATAATGTGAATGTCGCTACGCTTTGAGATGCACATTTTGCGCCATACGGCAACCGGAATCAAAACAATGTAAACCACTGCACACGTATGGTGGGCGCAGGAAAAATCGACGAAAACTCTTATGTATCGTTTGGGTGGTTTTATAGCAAAAAGCCATTACCATACTAGGATGTTGCGTTGGTCTGTTTACCACCAGCACCAGCACGAGCTTCTGTCCTTTCGGTAACGATGACAACGGGGACTGGGTGCTTGGGTTTCGTTTTCAAGAACGCTTTTCCGTCGGCTATAACTTATCGGCCCACGGAACGATTTATGATAAATCGGTCACATTAAATTTATTTATTGTCGCTCCGGAACACTTTTTTTCCCCTGCACGAGTGAACTGTTTTAGATGTACATTTTCCCAGCCTGAATTTTGATACAAAGACCAAGCAAAAGGAACACAAGGTAGAGGAAAAGGTGTTGGAGACATAGAACCGCACCTACCAGCCAGAAACCAGAAGCCAGATAATCGCGTGTCAGAAGGAAATTTGTTATCCCTTCTGTCGGTTGCTGCTGGTGCTGACCGGCCGGGTGGAAGCGGTAGTGTGAAAGGCTTGTAAAACGGTGCACATAAAGCCAAATCGGGGGGTCTTTAGTCTAAAGGTTCGCTCATTCGCAAGAACGTACCGTGCATAAAAACGCAACTCCCGAGCGCCTGTCAATCCGTCAAAGTCCGGCTTGGCTTTAAGGGTGCGGAACGGGACAAAATAAAATAAAGCACACCAAGTGTTCGATACGAAATGGTGCAAAAATCAAATAAAATAAACCAACCAAACTGACGCCAATTTCACACCCAACATAGCCAACCGAGCCAGCAGCTGTTTCTGGGAGTGAAACGCTTGGGGTTTTTAAAAATTGAACTGGTGTGCTTTTTTTTTTGCACGGGGGGCGCTAAGCCTTTCGTAATTAGCCTACATATTTCAATTTACTCTTTTCGCTTTCGAAAAAAAAAAAAAACGATCATAGGAAAGCGTGTAGTTTTCGTGTGTAGTATTGACCTGTGGCTACCGTAGCAGCAGCTAGACAGCATTATTTAAATTTTCTCCTGCCGTTTAATCCGTTTTCCCGGCATCGAGTTCCCATACGGTTCCCGGACAACGCTACGCTATGCAAAAGCGACCCGATACGCTTACGCCGATGATGAAATTAATCGAAGGGAGCAATAAAATTTCTCTCTGCTATGCCTTCTACCACTTCCCAAAAAAAAATCCCATAGTGGCACCTTTTCCTTTTCGGTGGAAAATAAATCGATTCACCATGGGGAAAGGCAGCACGCAACGGAGACGTTTTAACGGAAGGAATGCACCGAACGAAACGCGTTTAAAGCAATTGAAGGAATGTAATGTACTTCTACTACGGTTGATTATTCTTAACAAAAACAGTGTTTGATTTTGGTAAAAGCTGTATTTTTCCGCGTTTTCTTTTCGCCCTGTGCGACTCTCTGCTGAAGTCTCCGTGAAGGGACGGACGTTTTGCGCGCTTCAAATTTACTTAATTCAATTTACTTGCTTCAGCAATGGTGTGGGCTAAGTTGTATGCGACTGGACGTAACGGCACGGCATGAAAGCGATTAATAGAGACGATCAGTTGGCATGCGATCGTGTCCCAGGGTGAGCTTGGTAACGAGTTAACTGAGTTAGTGTTGCTGGTTGAGGCTGAAACTATTTGAACGAAACTAACGATGAAAATATGTTCGTTATTTGACTATCAAACAGTTTAAGCATTATTTTTATATTTCTCGTACGAATCGTTTTTGCACGTGATTGCCGCATTGTGATTCCAATAACCATCGCTTACTTATATCTGATCCATGGAAAAATGCTCAATGCTCGAAAAAGGCAAGTTAAACCAATGCCAACGGGAAGGTACATTGAAAGAAACCTAAACTCACAAGACGGGAAGTAAGTCGAAGAAGAAATGCGCCAGAACAAACAGTTACAGGCAGTGCGCTAGGCCAACACTAGAGCAAACAATAACAGGAAATGGGTCGAAATTTAGAACATGCTCAAATTTCGGTGCTCGGTGCCAAAGGGGACACATGGTCGTACGTGAAGACGATGTGAAGTAATTTCTACAGTGTGTCTCATACTTAAATTTTATTTTAAAATATGTTTAACTTAATGTAGTAAAATTATAACCATAGTAATCTTCGCAATACTGAATAAAATATATCGTAAAAATACAAAACAAAAGCGAAGACGACAGAGCGCAAAAGATATAAATGCTGCTACTACCGCTATGCTTCGACCCTAACTGTAATCCACAAAATCCGAGCACCATTCCACCGGAAATGAATCTACTCGCACCGTCATCATCCGTCGTCGTCAGAATATTCGTAGAACATGAAAAAAAAAAACCCACAGAAAGAGTTCATGACGGCACTGCTCCGTCACACATCGATCACGAAATTGACAGGATGGGTGCGTTTGTGGGCAAGTAAATCCGGGCGTGATCGTCGTGGTCGTCCCAGCTGCACCTTGTCACCTCATTAGTCTCTGGGCAGAGAAACAGTAGTTGAACGCGTTAACGCACCTTCTCCTTCCCTCCTCTGCTTGGCAGAACTCCACAACCCTGACAGCGATCAATTACGATCGTGCTAAAACGATCGTGATTCTGAAGGAGTGTCTTATTTTTTCTTCCCATCTTCCAAAGATCCTACAGCTGTTTTGCTGGATTGCTTGCCGTGGAACATTGCATTCGTTTCACAGCTTCATCAAACCGGACGTGGTCGCGTTAACTTGGTGTGCAAAATCTAGGAAAAATTCTACCGGAAAAAAATGTTCCCCAAGAGCTACAACTAACGGAACGGGAGTCCAACAATTTTATCAACTTAATTGGAAATGGTCATTGCCGGGAGGTTTCCACTTTGCCCACCTGTAGTAATACGAAGCTAACTGTCTCATTTTGTCAAATTAAAATTCAACCACACTCCGCTTCCAAAAACATTCTCAACTTCAAGCTTTCGACATGAGGAGATCTTCAGCATCGTTTTAGGTACCTTCAAAATTCACACCAACCACCAACAGCTAGAGGAAGAGAGAAAGACAGAGACCTTAGTTTAATGAACCGCGGACACTTTGGGCGCGAGGCAGAAAAAGGGGTGCCTTCCATTACAGGCAATGGGTGTTCCACTCCGGGAACAGAAGGACCCGAGGTTTGAATGCTAATGAAACCGGAAAAATGGGAAACTAACAAAATTATCCATTTCTTTGCGGTTTGCTCACACTACGAGCAAGTGTGGCTCGGAAGCGAAAGAAGGGAGGGGTTAAAACAAAAAAAGAAAACACATCCCCCACCAACACGATGCCGCGATGAGCGAGGGCGAGAAAAACATCGATTTTCCACGCGCCACGAAGAGATAGCCGGAAAAAGCGGAACGGGTGGCACTTGGAGTCTCCGGGTATCCGAAGGACGGGGAGCGTGATTTGAGCGGTAACTGTCGAACTCGGTACAGAAATGTCATGTTCTACAAATCGCGCCAGTTAGTTCGGTGGTGCGAGAGTGACTTCTCCTTCTGTTCCGCACCATGCAGACACGGGGAAACAAATAGCACATGTAAATTGCACCCCCGAGAACGGTGGAATAAAGCTGCTAAAGACGATCGGTTAGGGCTTTCGCTTGCTTTACCCTCCAAGGAACGGTAGCATGTGGAAGGAAAAATCGAAACGAAAGACAACTGCTTCTGTCAGCTAATTATAGAATTAATTAGATGCCAACCACCTCTCAAACCGTGTCTCTCTCTCTTTCCCTCTCACCAGTCTGTTCCGGAATGCACAATCCGCAAAACCGATCGCGCCTGCTGTGGAACGGTAATCGGGGAGAAAAGAATGTTTGTCCTCCGCCCACGTGGCGGTGATTGAACGCGAGTAGGTAAGGTAGAATAGATTGGTTTTGTTTCCGTCATCCGAACGTGTTCAATTTGGTTGCACGATTGGGAAGAGGATTAAATGCGGAACCTGATGCAAAAAAAGAAACATGCCACAGGTAAATTCCAATTGATTTGAGCAGTATTTTTGAAGAAGAAAGAGCATGATTCGGAAGGATTCATGTGCGGTGATGTTTAAAGAATGAAACGGTGTTTTAATTTAAGCTGGAGAACAGGAATAGATAGGGTAGGAGATGGAGTATAATGAGGCTCCTACACAGCGCTTCGTATTAGAGACCACGTCGTAAGGGCAGTCGGTGGTGGAGGCGACAGCATATATAACCCACAAAAAATGTTAAATGATAAATATTGCTGACAAAATTACTTACCGAAAACTCCCGTTACACGCTTAAATAAACTCGCACAAACATACACTACAAAAGCCGATCGATGCGACAGTGCAGCGTTGATACGCTCGCTTATCACAATGGTCAACAGTTACACACACCCGCAACACTAGAAACACCCGTCGATCGCTACTCGATCGATAGGATTAACAGCAAACACTCAGCACGAACAACGGAGTAACACGAAAACACCGATTAGTGTGTTGCGGGTAGCCAAATTGACTACCCAAACGCACCCGAGAACAATGATAACTATCTGCCATTTTCAAAAATACGCAAAGACGCTTCCCGGTGAAGCACGTCCTCTCGCAACGGGAGCTGAAGGCAGAGTGTGCTATATGACACATGCTGTTGAAAAAATGGCAAATCCTGATAATCTGGCGCGATCATGCATACGCATCTTGGGTTGGGCAGAACAAAAGTATTCATTTTTTTAATTATGCTTCAACAACTGTTTAAAATCTTTAAAACAAATGCTGAACAGTATAGACGATCACAGTCTAATACCGATCAGATGACAATCATTACAAGAAGCATCAGTTGTCATCATTTGTCAAACTTGCTGTAACAATTGATAACCAAACGCATCGATCACCATTATGCGAACTTCGATTCTATTTCTTAGTGTCTGCGCTTTAACGCAAATGATAATTTAACATCTCTCATTAATTGTCGTCTCTGATACAATTTTCCAACACAAAACATACAAGATGGCATCTTTCTTCGTTTTTTAAATTAATGCTTTCCACCTCAGCAAATTAGCCCACAACAGCACAATCACCTGTTCGTGTCTGTCACCAAATTATGTCTCCCACCTGAAAACCTCAACCACCTTCACCATCGCCAGCAAAAAGACCTGATCATTAACTTTTTAAAGAACAACAAACCCCAATTTTAGCGACCCTAAAGGGTTCCGCTTAACAAATCCTGTCATTTTCAATTACACTGATATATAACAACGTTACGAGCAAGTGGGACCTCTCTCACTTTCGGGCTTCGTGAAGACGACGATCGCAAACGTACGATCGTGCACCAAAAAAAAATCTGCTTCTGTGTCCGTGGGCTGTGCTTTGCGTCACACAGCTGTTGGGGTGCGCCAGTTTTTTGCCTTCTCGCTCTTCTCGTTACCGCCACACTTCGGCAGGGTTAAGATGCTGATCCAAAACCCATCACTCATCCAATTCCACTCAGTCATCACTCATAGTTGGCGGTGTCATTTCGTTCAACGGAACCTCCTACCCATCCCCCCCCCCCCCCCCTTTCCCCCCACACCACAGTACGAACCAAACCTTCTCGTCTTCATCGTCATCAGTGCCATCATAAAAGCAAATTAGTTCTAGTTCCATCAAGTCTACGGGTTTCTTTTTTATTTCTTTTACGCGTTTTGAATGCGTGAATCCGACGTGTGGGTGACACACTCTGACTCTGCCTCCTCCCGTCAATCCTGAACCACTTCCTCTACCCTATTTCGCTTTCCTCCAATAACTAACAACAAACTAATATTTCGAAGACTTTCCAGCTGACCGGGATTTTTCGGGCTCGATCCTCCCATCAAACTATCGGCTAACGATGGTGTGCCCTCTTTTTACACACTCTCGTTAGGAACGGCCATCTCCACCCTCTCCAGGTGGTCCTGTGACGCACGCAAACACACACACATATACTAACAACCACACTCGTTCACGCTGATTGTCCCGTTTGTCGTTTAAATGAAGAAAATTATTTTTATGATACCATTCAGTCGAAACATAAACCCAACAAACCAGCAAAAACAAAAATGGGACTTCTTCGACGCAAGGGTTCCGGGATTTTCTCCCCAACACCCGACACGGGATGGTTGGTAGAGGATGATGAGCCCAACTGCACAATGTGAGATTGTTTACTTGGCCCGGTTATTATGTTTCCGACCAGTTTCCGTCGCCGTCCGCTTAAGTGACAATTTTCCGAAACCTTCGCACCGTCGGAAGAGAGTCGGCAAGTTTCACGATTATGGTGCAAGTGTTTCAACTCTTAAGGGCAGCGCAGGCAAAGGTGCCGTCGAAGCAGGAGGTTCCTAGCTGTTGCAATTATATTTTTATTTCTCTACTCTACTTTTCTTCCCACTATTCCCCTAAACTTGGGAATGGTAAAGCCAGACTTGGCGGGCGTTGGTAAACATTGCGATCAGAAATTTATTGACTGTCAGTCGCGAACGACCCTTTGTTATCAACATCGAGCCGAACAAAATGAACATGGGGTTTTTAGAAAAGCGACTCTCGCTGGAATGGGCGGCTCCTCGGTCTCAATCCACCCCGTTGTTGGTGGTTTAATTTGGAACTTGCATTAGACCTGCAATTGACATACTTACGGGCCGGTTCACTTTTGTTTGTCCGGGGTGTTTAATTGACCTGCGCCACAAATAACTCAAACGGAAGCCAACGGAAGTTACCTTCTCTCATTACGCGACTCGCTACACTTAAATCGCTAAGAAGAAAAGAAAGAGTGGCTAAGAAAAGTGGTGATTTTCTGGAGATTCTTGGGATTTTTCTTGAGACACGAATTGTCCAGAGAAAAATGCCTCAGTGTATTAGAGCTCTTGCATGGTTTAGGGCAAATATTGCAAGAATTTTACTCCTAGTGTGAGCTTGCTTGTTTATTTCATCATTCATTTAAACACCTTAAACCACTTTGAGGTTATTATCTTATCTTGAACTCATCTCTTTCGCACATCCGCCATTTGCTTTCTAAATAGAACGAAATCTTATCGATATAGGACGCTCTTGCTAGCTCAGCTCACAATATAAACACTTTAAACGCTTTGCAACATCCGTATTTACAACATCCAAAGCCGGAACCCTCACAATCGAGACACCCTTTTGCGATGAAGTTTGCATCACCATCAAGAAGGGCGCCTTCCCTTTCCATTAACCATATTTACCTGCGCTAATTTTCTACACTTTTTTACCACGACACTCCCTCAAGGTGCATTCAAATGTACCTGCAATCGAATCTACAAAAGGAGCCAATTTCAATTCACACCGTTAGTCACGACTTGCCGGAACCGGGAAATGTGTGTCCCACCATTTCCTATAGGCGATTCGGGGTTGTTTTTTTTTTCTTCATTTCTGTTTGCATGTCCCTCCCTTGATGGCTAATGCTCTGCTTGAGTCGAAATAGCTTCGTTTATTTGCTCATCGCAAGCGCGTTCAACCGCAAAGACGAGATAAATAGTGACCTCTCGCGGTCTTTGCTCGCTGCAGTACAAAAAACTGCCGTGCCCAACCAAACTTCCTCAAACAAATTTCATGATATGGACACTTGCGGTGAGCGGACAAAAAGGTGAAGAAAAAAGGTAAAAGAAAAACAAAGCAACAAAACATATCACCAACCAACCAAGCTTTGCGCTACGTTAGAAAGCTTCACTTAAAGTGTGGTTAAACGACATCCAACACCAAACGCAAACGGGCGTAATGATAAGTATTGAGTCGTGTTTTTCGTGTTCCGCATGTTCGAAAACCGACGGCGACGACTCCACTATAGTTAATGCGCAATGTCGCGTGCATTTTTCTCACGCATCTCGGTGTGTGTTCGACCAGTAACGTCGGCAGGGTGCAGGCAACGGGGATGATGTTGGAGTGAACCTCGCCAAAGCAGCGTCGTCTTCGCTGTCGCCCTCTCTAATGTCTTTATAAACATTGACAAGCAAAATACATTTAGAATATTTTGTGCCGCCCGTTTCGGGTCACGTTTCAACGTTTCGCTTTCATATCGTGCGACGGTTTGGTGAAGAAAAATTATTGCAGAACAAACGGCAACAGTCGAATCGTCGATCGTTGAAGATTTATGATGGGAACTGTGTAGTACCGGGGGATGGGCGGGCCTGAGTAATGAGTTTGGCCGAGAGTGAAATTCCGCCATGGGGTAAGGTCTTGAAAATTGGGTCAATGGAGGATTGATCTGAAGGAGGGGGAAATTTGTTTAACAACGTTAGGGATACTCTGACCAGAATCATAAAACTAAAATTATTGTAAAAAAGAAATCTGAATTTGAAAAACAAGCTAAATACTTCGTTAATAACGATTTTAAATAGATATGCAAAAAAAATGAATGAAAAATAAAAGCATAAAAAATATGAAGCAAAGTTGATAAATGCTTCAGAAACGAATGAGTAAAATATATGAAACAAATAGAAGAAATAAGAAATAAATTTAATTTAATGTAAAGATAAATGTTTTCATGCAAGAAATGAATTGTAATTCTGCCATAAAACACAAAGAAAAACCTGATTTGCATAACTCATTCACACTACCGCCACATTCCGTCAACAGCTGCGCTCGCTGCGGGAAATCAATAAACACTCCTAAAACATAGAAAAAGCGCAAGACAACCTGGCCACAACAGCTTCGGCGTTTTTTTCTTCACCTCCTTGCGGTCACAACGCTTATCGCATAAAATTCCGCAATATTAATTCAGGTGTTTTATGCAAGGTGCCGAGCGACGAGAGCTACTACTGCATCGGACCTGAACTGGACTGGAAACTGGTATCAGCTGTTGGATGTTGTGCTCCACTTTTACACTACACCCATATGTGAGTAGCGAAGGCGGACGAATATCGCTGTCCGGGGTGGTTTTGTTACTTCTTGTGCAGAAAAAAAAGATTACCACAGGTTCACCGCACGGTGCACTATAAGTCGTGTCGTGTGGTGTAAGTGCTGATTGGAACTGAGACCGCAGGAAAAAAAATCTCCTCAACAGGAACTCCTGAAGTCAGGACCCGGCCATGCATAGGAAACAAAAGCGAACAAGAAAGGCAATATCCACATCCACACCGGTCGGACCTTTATTATCTCAAATATTTACGAGTCAAATAAAAGTAAAATATATTCAGCCTACGCGGGTCGCACGCGAGAAGGATCACCGTACGCTTCCATAGTCAAACCATCCCTCCCCCCAGATGGCTGCGTGTTGCCAAGTGTTGCAGCAAGATGCTCGAGCGTTACCAAGGGTGCGCGATTTAAAAAAAAATAGAACAGTATTCTTCTCCGGTTTGCTGCACAAAATTCGCCATTTCTCGGTGAGATGTCTATTCGTGTGATGAAAAAATAGGGAAGCTTGTGGCCAATATCACACGCTAAGGTGTTAGTTGCGTCGTTTGCTTTAAGGCGCAAATTGGCGTACTGAGAAGGCTGGACCCACCGATCGAGGCAGCCCAGCTGCCATCTGCCTCGTTCAATCGCTAATAAATGGCTGTTTAAATGAATTCTTCGTGGCAGCCTGGAGAGGCAACTAGAAAGTTGAGCTCGCCTGTGTCCACCAGGCGTTGAGGGCAGTCTAGTCCTGCAGTTTTCTCCAGAAATGGCCAAACATGAATCTCTCACGACACACAAATGATGATCATCGTCGTGTGGGCGAACAGAACGTCGACACATCGTAGCCAGGGGTTGTGGTGAGCTGAGCGATAAAGGCTGTGCCAGCCACGAAAAAGGGATCAATAACAATAAATTTTTAAATTACACTCATTGTAGCCGTTTTGCGGGTTAAGTGCTCTAATGGGATTACGCGTGATTGGTAAGACACTGACGGATAGCGAGTGAAGCGGACGGGCACATGTTGTACCGCAGCGTGCATCGCTTGGATCTCGGGTGCAGTAATGCATCTTGGGAGGAGCGAGAACGAAGAAGGTCCCGTTGAAATCATCATTTGTCATCATTCCATCGACATTGTTGTGGAAAATTTCCGGCGAAGAGATTTGTGCATATCAAAGCAATCAGATGTGATTTAGAATGAGTGTAGTAGGTATTTGGAGTACTTGAAGGATAGATACACTATTTAACCTAAATAAGTGTATTTGCAGCCCAAATTACGCATTTGTACTAACCTTAACTGCACCTTCTTGTTGGCTCAAGGACCTTCTAGGTCACGCCGAAGGTCCTTGATTATTTTACGCGATTTCTTGCCTCTCTATAGGTCCCAAGGTGTCCCAAAACCTCGTAACATTCTGCAATTGTTAAAACATGCATTAACAGTCTCTATTACAGATCACTGAATAACAACGTCCGTACAGCTCTCACATCCTACCGCCAAGCGTTTCAGTCCTCTTCAACCATGCAAAGCACACCTAAGAACACAGTAACGGTCAATAGGGAATGTTTGACGCAAAAAGTATCACCTCAAAGTGCTGGTTATTTCCGGCTTGTTCTAAAGAGCAGTTGGTACATTTACTACGAGCAAATGAACATAAAGGCTGGCTAGACGTACTAAAACTGCAGCTACAGAAAAAAAGAACTGCGAGTTAACACAGGCCACACAAAAAAAGAAAACGAAAACCACATTCGAAAAGGACACCGGTACTGACGATTTGCCCAACTGAAAAAGGTGCTTCTCGATGCCATTCTACCCGTGGTGGTGGTGTCCTTATGTCCAGCAGGTGACACGCCAACACACCGCAACACTTGGCACTGGAAGACTGGCGTGAGTCAGGAACTAAAGAACTCACTCAAAGAATTTCCTTGACGGAGAGGGTTCGACCAAAGTAGCACTTTTGCCTGACGTTGATTATAATTGTAGCACCTAGGAAGAGGTACCTTCCGTAACAGGGCACGAGCAACAAAAAAAAAAAAAGCTACCCACACCAAGCACATGCAAATTAATTAATCAGACTATGGGTTTCGTCCGGTGGAGCTGCCCGGCGCGGGAGAGTAGAGAGATGCAGGCAAGTAATCTTTCCGGCAGGTGACAGAAAAGAATGGTCCTCGCGAATTCTAGAGCGCAAAGCGAACACTATTCATGAGCCGGTCGTGGTAAGA
Organism: Anopheles maculipalpis; assembly: GCF_943734695.1. Taxonomy (NCBI): domain Eukaryota; kingdom Metazoa; phylum Arthropoda; class Insecta; order Diptera; family Culicidae; genus Anopheles; species Anopheles maculipalpis. The sequence continues at coordinate 97,158,639 of NC_064871.1, read as the reverse complement.
GACCACGCTTGTCTAGTGTTGCTCACCTAAAAATGTACATTTGTATCTTTCGCCTTCCCTTGTGCTTTGCTTTTCCCGTATGACGCTACTGATGGTGCTTATTAGATTTGACAGAGCCCATGTTTTTGCACGATGTGCTGTTGCAGTTTCGTTCGCTCGAGCACGACCTGTTTCAAGCCTAACTACCACTCTTACAGGGTGGTGGTGCTCGAGCACACGTTTTCACCTCGTTGCTCTTTTCGCAAAAGGGCAAGGGCATGCAGTTTTGTTCAGCGAATGATAGTTGTTGCAATTCAAATGGCTTCCAGGTGCATTTAATTATCATAATATGTAGGACATTATCAGTATGCAAAATTGCTACGCCGGTTGCTCGTCATGGGGGAGTAATACTGAAGTCAAAGGAGAAATTCACTAATTTATTAAATTTGATTAACTCATATGCTAGAATATGTTGTATTTAAATCAAATTTTTTTTATACATATTTCTGCAAAAACATTTGCAAATAAAATTGTGTTCTACTCAATGCTAACAACAGGATTTTGCAAATTAAACATAAAATCTACCTGTTTTCGCTTGAAGCATTCCTTCCCTCTTTTAGAATGCGATACGAACGAGCAATGACATATTTCCTCAAAACTATTCCAACCGGTAAAATGAGAGGAAATATCAGCGCGCCAAACCAGCATCATATCCATGCTACAGGAGAGGACCACCGACCAACTGACCAGCATTGGCCTGACAGTAGAAAAAGCGTCCACCACCATCAGCAAACGGCCATTGGCCCGAGCGAGTGAGTGTGCATTCGCCGAAAATTAATGGAACATGATTAATTATTAAAATAAAACGCTTGCATTTAAATATTTCATCCCACTTTAGGCACAAACGGTGTGCCGGTGTGTGCCACGCCATTTCAACGTGCACATTCGCCTGATGCTTTTGCATGTAAGAGTCTCAGCGTGGATGAAGGCAGCTTTCCGCCGAAAAACGAGCTTAATGAAATCAAAGCCAACCCGTGCGGGAGGAATCGGCTTGGGGGAGAAATGAAGTTGGGGAGGTTAAAACAGCCATTCAGGTAAGCCGATACAGGCTGATAATTTCCGTCTCTGTATGCTTTTGACGTCTGTCATGAGATGAAGGTCACTTTTGGCAGAAATATGCACAGGCAATAAAGTGCGATGGCAGTTTTGTTATATTTTAATTAGAATATTTTATGCACCTAAGTGCTCTGGAGGTACAGAAATTGATCGCTTTTAAAGTGATTTCATCCCAAAAACAATCTCAACGACATTATTAGGCCCAGTCACAGCAGCTTCAATCGATCGGGAGCTCTCCGATTTCTTTTTTCATTTTATCCCCCTAGAACTGTCCACGCACAGAATTGATGGATTTCGGGTACGATGAAAAATGACTCCACAGGTTAGCGTGGTGGGATTGTTTAGAACCGTGAAATGCGAGCGTGTCACATTAATGATGGCTTTGGTTTGACAAAGCTGCCCTCACACTCATGCCACAAACTTTGGGCGAGTAGGTCGAAAACTATACTCAAATAGAACCGACAATGTCTCGATCATTACGAGACATTGTCGTCGTAGTCGACGCACTAATGGACGTGGATGTGTAGAGATTTCGGTGAAATCCTACGCAAGATTTTTCGGGGAAGCTGATGTCACTCGTAGGGAGGTGGAGCGATCCCAGTCCCTAGCTCAATCAACGCCACAGTTATCCCGGCAGCAAACAAACACACATCATAACAAGGTGTCATTAATTATTGCACGTATCGAAGGCTTCGGATCGCTGTCTTTCAGGCGAAAACTAAAGCTAAACTTTTCGTTAAATAAACCCTCATAAACAAAACTGAAATAAAAACAAAAGATTGCTGTAAGTTGTGCCACGGAATGTTGATACTGTGAGATACTCTTCGCTTCAAGAAAATGAATGCATCTTCCCGTTCCCATGCTGTTGAACGTTGGTGATGAAATTTGAGCACTTATTTGTGCACTCGCCCGGTCGTCGACCGGGGCTCACCACAGCGGGGGTCAAATTAATGCTGGGAGAAGCAAAAAAAAAAAAATTGCAACAAAGAACGGGACGATTATTGTCGAATCATCATAAATACGGCAATTATCATGCATCCCGGGAACGCTCAGCTGCAGGCTTCAAGAATTTATTGGCCAAGTTGTCAGAAAAGAAGCTTCCAACAGGATACCACAGACAAAACAAGGCAAACCACCCCTAACGAGAAGGGATATAAAGTGAAAGCTCGTAAAGAACGCTCGTTTTGTTTCTCGATCGGATCTCGGTGGACAATCTTCAATTACATCGGAGTGATGGCGAATGGTCTGGCAATGTGCTTGTGTGTGCGCAAACAGTTTGGTGATAGTGATCGAGAAGGTTTATAATAACAAATACAAAAATCCTCATTCCACCACATAAAATCCTCCACCCACCAGCATTTTCAGAAGTCACTTTCGACTGCTCACTGGTTCTGCAGACATCGAAATGAACACCCTCGAAAGTGGTTCCTCTTGGGTGACTTTTAACTGCACTCCGCATTAACCCGACAACCAAGCTGGAGAGGTGTTTCTCGTCCGGGTCCTCGTCAACGATCGATGGACCACCGGCAGCGTTCCATTTACACGGGGGAGCGACATTTAATTAATGAAATAATTAAAAGCATTCTACCACGAGATTGCGTGTGCTGCTCCGCGTGCCTAATCAGCCGGGCTCGATCTTTACCCGTTCTGCCTTCTGGAGACATTTTCTAGAACCGCTAGAACTGCTGCCGAGGTGTTTTGGACGCGTAACCCCCACACGCACTGCACCGGGCTGCTTGTGACTTTGGTTGTAGTAGTTAATTTATGAGCTACACCATCGCGAGTGTCTTACCTGTCTCTCGATGATCTCCACTAATGCTGTTCGGGGATGCTGTTGCGATTGGAGTCGTTTCCTGTCGCGAGGTGTGTTTCTGCTAAGGTGGAGTTACTCTCGATCTACGGCCATAGAAAAGCGAATAAGATTAATTGTCGCATGCGTCTCGCGCGCGTGTGTGTGTGTGTCTTTCGATCGCTATCGAGGCTATCGAGGTTACTGTTTCTGACTTCTGTTCTATGTCCTTTCAGGGGTACCTCAACTTCAACCCACACGAACGAACGAGCAAACAAACGGAACGTACGGAAAGCTCTGCCCGTCGATGCCCGGAAGGAGATTTCAAAACGAGAGTTTGAAACCGAGCTCGGCGCGACATGAGCCATATTTTATCCCACCGGGACAAAACACATCACGCCATGTTTTTGACCTGTTATTAATACGAAAACGTCTATCGGAGCATCAGTCGCTTTTTCTAGTATTTTGTGTGTCCCCAGAGAGTTGCAGGGAGGCATTCTCGACATTCTTTTCGGTACTATCAGATGGAAGAAAACATGGAGATCTATCAAGTACTTGAACTGCGTTTTGGTTTGGAATTTGGTATTATAAACTATTTGTTCAATTTCCCTCAAAAACAAACAGTACTGATGGACGCACCAGAGGTCATCAATAACATCAGGCTAGAACTTTACATCGTAGCCGTCCACTGCGTGCAACCATAATGGCTTTGTGGTATCTTCGACGGGTCGAAATAATCGTCATAAATCATCCTTCGACTTGTTGATTACTTTTTGCAAACTTTATGCACCAAAAGCATGCGGAAAACACCAGCATCGTCGATGTTGCCGACAAGACGCTTCTCGAAAGGCGACATCAAAACATAATGCATTACACCATCTATATCTAGTCGAAACGATGAGTTGCACTATTTTTCGCCACCCATTTGAGCGGTACAGTTTTCGGCTGACATCAAAACGCTTCCTGGGTTTGGGAGGTTCCGGGTGCCTGATTTTTGTTTGGGATGCGAAAGGAAAGCTCCATTTCTGCAGTGTTGCTGCGTACCACTATGATCATCGAGTGTGAAGAAACGGTCTGACGCTAATCCACCACGAAAAAAGTGCAGTATCATTACGATACACTCTCTCGGGACTCGGACAAGTGCACTGCAGTGAGACCGTCAGGTCTTTTGCCTGTTCTCTACCTTCTTCCTCTCTTTTCCCCCACAGGGATGGAGCTTTGACGCCATCGACTGCATTGGGTTTATTGATGCATTCTTCCTGGTAGCTGCTGCTACCGCATGCTGCAGGGTGTTTTCTCTCACATCTCTCGTTCGCTGCCCTTAACGTTCCTGCCAATATTTATCATCATTACCGGATCCACAAGAAGCTGAGATGAGTGGTCATACTGCGCCAGTGTACCAGCCACACATCAGGACCAAACATCAGCACCAACTGCCCCGGAGAGAGAAGCCCATGGGACCAGAAAAAACAATTTATTAAAAATCCACCAATGAAACGGATGCAATGATGCAATTCTTCCTCCAGTGGTCTATCTCTTCCAAACAACAACAGTCTACACCAAGGGAGCCATTAATCGTGCTTATCAAATGCCTCAAGGCAGGTTCCGCAATGAAAATGAATGAGTGCAGCAAAGTGTCACATAATCCATCAACTGCTGAACAAGACGATCAACTCGCAAAATGCTGGTTGCAAACACTTTACTGGGCCAGTAATTAAAAAGCACGTCGGAAGCAGAGCTACTGCCAACATCAAACATTAAGTCTACACCGGCCTGGGAATGGGAATTGCTAATTTTGTGTTTCAATTTTAAATGTTTCGCTACTGTTTTTAACGCTCATTAGTGCGGGCGGCAAAAAAAGCCAATGAGAAAGAAAAAGTAACACTTTTTTGTGCCTTTCTAACCGCTACGACAGACTGGTTTCTTCTTATGCAATCACACAAATCATGCCAAAGCCGATTTGCTAACTGAAAAATTCGATTGCCGGCACAACTTCCCATAGCCGCCAACTTAAAAGTGATATACAAGTGGGTGTGATGCAACGAAAGCTCCATCCGCCAGCGTTTCGTTTTGTCAGCTTTGTCTGGCAGTAATGAGTGTGAGCTTGCATACTTGTATTGGGGTATTGTTTGCTTTGTTAAAGAGGTGGTAGCAATGAGATAATAATCCGCACTCACTGCAGTTACGATAATGAGGTGTTATTTTATCATTTTTATTGCTAACTTTGAAATATGATTTTTGAAATTTCCAGTAAATAAAACAAAATTTATACTTGAAAAAAAATTATGTCTTTAATGCTTTACCCCGAATGGCTTTCTAACGTAATTACTCTCAATTCATAACCTTAAAACTATTTCCCAAATGACTCAAGCTTCGGAGTCCCAACGTTTCGATTGCATGACGGTCACTAATCACTTATTAATTATATTTAATTTACTACACTCCAAAAACTTAATTTCAAACAAATCATTTCAGAAAATCTCCCACGAAAAGCTGCTCCAAAATAGACCTTAGACAGTGCATTACTCAATTTGCCACAATCGGCACGTGAAGAAAGATCTCTTCTAAAATCAACCGGACGGACATTCCTCCGGCTTGTCCCAAACGTCAATTAGTGACTGTTGATGAGCGTATTGCATGTGCAACGGGTGCAAGGTGCATTTAGCTCCGTTCGCACCCGCTGTTGCAACGTGAGCGAGAACCATGCAGTCTCTCAGGCGTAAGAACTGTTAACACCATAGTAAATGAGGCATTTTCGTGGAAATGGTGTTTGGGTCTTCCAGATTTGTACCCTGTTGGCCAAAACACGATATGCATTGTTTCTCTGAAAGACACACCGAGACAAAGAGAAAGACGTTTATTTGATATCCAAGCGCAGATAAGCATTGCTTTGGGCGATTGAAACTTAATTGGAAAGCAAACTGGTTTAACCGACTTTAATCGATTTTTAATGCGACTTAATAATGCTCTTGAAAGGAAAAATAAATAATAATTTTTCTTACATGTTAACGCGCCCCAAAAGAACTCTCAAAGCAAAGCGATGCAATCCAAAAATCATCCCGAAAAGCACTTATGTTCCGAAAAACCGTATGCATACGTGCGTGAGGTAATAAATTCCTTTATGTCCCACACAATTCACACTTCCCTGCACTTGGAAGCAAGAAGTGTTTGGTTTTACTGTCTTATCAACATGCACGTCAAAGTCTGCGAGGGTTCAAGGGAAAGCGTTTCGTACGCCAAATGTCCTTCCGTTCCGCCAACGCCATGTAAAGTGAAGTCGTACATCGAAAATCAATCAAAAGTTTATCGACGAAGGGGTCCGCCGAATTCTGGTGCTCTGTTAAACCGTGGGACGTACCGAGATCATGGTATGTTTCGGTACTAAATTTCCGCAGGATAGATAATACGTCGTCGAAAAGCAACGAATCCTGACATTCTGTCGAGTTTTATCCACTCAAGCGGCCAGGTTAAGGGCTAAATCAGTCAACTTAATGGAAGTGTAGCACTGGTGTATGCAGTGAAGCTGCAGTTTCGTTTCCGCTTCGACTCATCATTATTATCATCCGGTGCAGACGCGCACCACCAACGTTACGTTCTGCTATTTTTTTGGTTCATCGCGAGTACGACTCATTGGACACACGAGTGACTGTCTCTCTCCTTTGGGGAAAATATTTCCAGTCTGGCGAATCATTATCGACACAAACCGACCTCACAAATGAAAGCGATGACGGTTTACGTTTTACACTCGGTTTGGTTTATATATTTTATTTTATTCGTAGCTTTTAGTTTGGACTAACAAGACAGCTACGAATTGCTATTTGATTGAAAAAATGAATTCTTTAGATTTCAAAATACTACGGTGACGAAATTAATTCTAAAAAAATAAACCCATTGGGGCCTGTACTTCAACAACAAGCTCGTTTTTAAAACGCTCTTCAGATATCGCCTCTAGGCCATTACGCTTTAGTCACATTAAACGAAAACAGTAAGCCTCATGTGGGTTGTCTGACAAGTATAAAAAAACTTTCAACGAATGCGGAGAGCGAGAGCATAAGCATACCGACAAGCCCAATAAAAAAAAAAAACCATCCATAAGCATGTGGATGATGATATCCTGCTGCATGCGTGTCCTCAACACCTAGACTTCACTTTGCATCGTTGATTATTTAAATGTCATCGAGGTGAGGCTCGTTTTTCTTTCCACTTCCACTGTGGAAAAAAAGTGATCTTTATTCTCTTCCAGCTGAGGCTGTACAATGTCTCCCTCTGTCTCTCTGTCTCGTGTGTGTGCCCTTTCGGCCGTGAAACTACCATGTCCCGAGGATAACCGCGTATCGCTGCATATACGTGTCACTTGCGAGAGCATTTGCGCAATGGGTCGAAGTTATCGCCGTTGAAGGTGCTTTTGAATGCTTGGGTGTATTGATAACGAATAAAAAGCGTACTGATGTGCCCTTTAATGCCTCAGACTGCCTGAAGCGTTGCGAGATAATGTGAAAGCATTGTTGGACTGTGCTGAATTTAAGTGAACGAGGGAACTCTATACGTTCCCGAGGCTCTTATTTTTCATATCTTTTTATTCTTTATTTTTTATTAAAGAAAAAACAGATCACAAATCAACTGACATTCAAAACCATCGCCCATTCGTCCAGTATTCAGCAAACGAAATTGAACAATATTCTCTTTCACCAATCGCCATATCACACAATTTGCCTCATGATTCCATAAGGTGAGAAACGCCGCTTTACACACCGTACTGGCAGCAGGCGCGAGATCGATAAACAACAACGCCTCACAGAGCAACCTCACCGGGTGAGGAATGTTTTGCCCGTATTGCTGTGGATATATTGATCGAAAGCTTGTCGCTTCCCGTTTTCACTTTTTTTGTGTGTTTGTGTGTTCATTTCATCTACCTTTTTTTTTTAGACATGCGACTGTCCGGGACTTGGAAAGGACGCACCGAGGTCCCACCACCTGCTGCGTGCGGCATTCGCCCTGAAGAAGAAGCAGCGCGCCACGGAGAGGCGGGCGTACGTACGGGCCCACCCAGCACGGGATCGCCACGAGCGAAAACGCGACACACAGGCGAACGAAATCCGCAAATAAAATCCGACAGATAGAATTTCAATTAATTTTTAATAATATTTATTGGACAGCTCATTTCACTATGAATTTATATCGAATCGGGTTACTCTCTTTTACCGGTTCCGTTTCGGCCGCGACCACGTTAACGGGGAGACTGTGTTTTTCACTCCCGGACGGAAGGAGACCCAGAGCATAATCTCTAGCATGTTTCCTCTGGTCGTGGCGGCGGTGTGGTGATGTTTGCGGTTTTGAAGGTTGATTCTGGGATTTCACCGCGATCGTATGATGGATGCGCTGGATGAAAAATAAATGAGCACGAGGGACACGAGGGATCAGCAGCAGTGCGGTGTTGTGTGGAAACATTTGCTTCCCCGAAGGTATGGCTGCCGTTATTTGACGGTCAATTTAAGGGTTTTTGCGAGTGCAACAGCAATGATGGATGCACTTGGCTGAACTGCGTTCATATTTCGATCGGTTGGTGTATTTGCTAAATCTGTTTTCGGCGAAGGAATCATGCTGACAGATGAAGAAAAACAACAACTATTGCTGAATCATTCGGTAGGACATTAATGATGCATTATATTATCATATTTCAATGGTTCGCTTGCATTAAGAATCATTTGTGTAGTGACCTTTTAAATGATTGATGTAGGACAGTGGCCAAAGAATCATGGCATGGCATGTCCTATGAAACTCACTGTTTATACTTAGTAGCCCAATAGTCAGGCCATGTCACAGAAGATCGGTCAGAGTTGGAGGCGTTGACCACTGTTGTACCACCCTGTCGGTCTTGGATTCTAAATGCCAAACATTCGTGCAAACATTCTACGAATAAAAATATTAAAAATCTTAACACAAAATCAACTAATCCCGTAGTCGATAAAACAGCCACACCATGACGCAAATCCGATCGATATTTCACTCACGATCGAATGTCAACCGAGTACACCGGGTGCGTCTTATCTAAGATCACCCATCAAAGCAGACCACTTTCGCAAATCCACAATTTTATGGACTATTTCCGATCCGGACAGTGATACCGTACCCCCGAGAGGAACAGAAATCTCCCACGAATCAGCTCATCCCATGTACAGGCACAGCGCGTGACTGAAGGAAAACCTGTTCCAGGATTTTTTATTTTATAGTTTGCTCAGAAACTGCATCCTAGGTTGGGAAGAGCGAACGAACCTCTGGCAAATAATCTGCTAAGAATAATCGGGTTGTAAAAATCAGCAAAAACACGTTTTGCCTTTTTTTTTTGGTTTCTCCTTTTCGAACTCTATGCACACCACCAACACCAAGAAATTGCATAAATAGAGCCTTCTTCGAGCGAGCGACCGAGCGACATCTTTCACTGGCAGCTTGCAATAATTTAACTTTTTGATGTAAACTCCTCCGCGTGGTTTGATTCGCATCCGTACTTCCTACTCGTAGTTTGTGTCTCTTTTTTTTAAGAATGAACTTGGAGCTCCATTTGGCACCAAGCCCAGGCCGAGAGATAGCAGCAACAAGAAGAGAAAAAAAGTTCTTGTTCCATCAGTTGGGAAAACGTTTCAGAACTAGATCTAAAGAAGATGAGAACTTTCAGGAGAGCAGATTGAGGAGAAACGAAGGCGGAAAGCAGAGCATGAACACTTCCTGTACACCATGACACATGCACACCTCGCCCGCCTCCCACGAGGGAAGTTATGTAAGATTGTCTGCAGTTTCGCGCAGAACCATTTCTGGCTGTCTGCCATCATGACGTGCTTCCTTAACCGTAACTTTATCAGACAAGGTGAGATGTTCATTAAGATAATTTATAGGCATTAACAAGAGTTATACCCGGTAGTTCTGTGCCGTTGCCGAGTGTCTTCTTTCGCCCTTGCCACAACCTGACAATGAGGCCCAACGCTTCCAAGGTGAACGGAATGAATGTTTTTCGCAAATCGCGAAATGAAAGTGCACCGCGAAGTGTCTTCACAGTAAAGCGAAAGAAATGTGTCACGACGATGCTCCCGCTCGTTGCAATTAGATATGGATCCGGCGACATGTTTGGATCGGGTCTTTCGCCAATATCCCAAACCTGGAGAATGGAATAATCAAAACTCGTTAGATAGACCACTAGACTAGACCGTTGGACGATGATGTATGCAAGCTATCGCGCTTCATGAATCTCCCCTCTCCCAAATGAATGGTTGCAGCAACGGCCATTTACGGCCAATTGATTGCTGTTTACAAATATAAATTTCTTCTATCCCAAAAATACTTGCTTGTTTAACAACCTCTTCACTACAACAGGGATCATGTTGGTCGTGGTTGAGTGTTGAGTGAATCCATTTTATTTCTGTTCAAGATAAATCCATCCGTCTTTCGTACAGCAGCCACCGAACAAACACATCTTCCATTCGATCGTGAAATTATATGTTTACTTCTACTCTTTTCTCATCATCACTCAAACAAATCGAACCCCTGGTCAAAAGCGTTCCTCCTTTTTTTTGCGCAAACAAAAACCCGCTGGATGTCGTGAAAACACACATTTAACAACCTCAACAACCAGTGTCAACAACGGACGACCACACCGCATCGACGCGGTCCTCACTGGGACAAAGGTCTGGGCTGCGGGGGGAAGGTGCTTAAGACAATCAACACAACAATGTCATTAATCAACACACAAACACATCTTGATGGGTGCTCTCTCCTAATATGGCCCGGTCGCGCACTCTAACCAGGGCACAACGGTCACCAGGATAGGATAAGCGAGCCCCCACAATCTTTGGGGGTCGTTAAAACATAAAAATCAAAACAGATCCCCCACTCCAACCGTACGCTCGGCGGATCCTTTTTTAGGATGTGCAGAAAGGAATGGTTCCGAAATGGGGCATCACACAGAAAATGGCTCCGAAGCCTACCTGTATCGTCCCGAGCTGGCGCAGCACACTACACTCAACGAACCGATAAGCGGAAGAGATAGTCTTCGGGCAAGAAGTTCAGGTTCACTGATTAGCATTCTCGTGGAGATGATAATTGCTTCAACTTTTCCACTCCCAACCACCCATTTTCACGTCTTGGAGTGGTGTGGAGTTCTGGTGAGAATTAATCATCGACCTCCCTTAAAAGGGTAGTCCACACAGTATGGGACCACAGAGGACCTACGAGCTACGGTGCCGTTTCGTAATTTGTTAAACGACACCTTATCGGGCGCTAGCGATCCCCCGTGCTTCTTCAATCTCACCCAACGCAACTCCACTTACCGTTGTGGGGAGAAAGTGACCACCGAGTGATTCCCCTTCGGAATCCATTTCGGAATGTGTTTTTATAAGAATGTAAATATTTATTCCGAAGAGTACCAGAACACCACGGGACGAGTGCCGCCGGTGTGCGGAGTGCGTTTTGATTGATTGTGAAAATAAATGATGTGCTGGTTTCTGACACCGGGTGCCATTAATATTGCGGTCACTTACGCCTCGTCGCCTGCGGTGCCGCGTCATATTAGAGGAAGCGTGGCAGGCGGCTGAAGGAGCCGTAGTAGGCGAAAGGCATACAAGGTTGCGAATAGACGTAGAAGCTTCTGTGCCATGACAAAGTGTCCCCGAGGACTGAAAAACCACTTCGCTTTAGAGGATCCTTGTGGGTGGCTAGTAGTGTGTTTTGGGCTAATGTTCTTTTTAAAAAAAGTTCTAGGAATGAAATTGATCGATACTGACATAAATACACGTTACGTGTCATAACATGCAAGTGTAATGCGATTCAATAGAACATACTGGTGCTGGTGCGTTGGTTCTATGAAATTTTTGACGAATTTTGACTCTTACATGGAGTAAAATGTGTTATTTGAATTAATAGTTTCATGTTAGAGGGATTTTACGTAATATAAAGTTTTGAACAATTACTTAGCCTCCTGCACTGTCAATCTGGCCATCTCATGACTTGCGAGACTTATTGACACCACGCAGTATACTACTCGGGAACAGATCCGATACCAGGTCTTGCCGTGTATAGATCTCTCAATTATATCAGTTTGAAGTGCATTAAGTACATCCTCCAATATCCAATCCTATTATAACACCTTTTTACATGACTGAATCACTCAGACCCATTTCTTTGTGCCCCAGTTTCATCTCCAAAAAGTGCTAGCGAGTTCACGCCCGGTTCAACGACTCCCTAACGCACGGCCACAGTCAGGTTGTACGAAGTAATTGAAATCTTTCCAGATCTGCGGGCGAAAAACGACTCCACGTAAGCGTAATTGCTTCCCATGGCCATTTGTTTCCTTGCCGGTTACCATCCGAGCACACGAACCCACAACAGCACGTCTTCTTCGATAATCATACCAACCGGCCCTCCAGCCAGCGGCAGCGCATAATTGCTCCCCATTGCACCCAGACGGTGCGAGCGCACCAGGACAGGTAACACAGACATGACAAGACGCGATCATCGCTAGCATTGCTGCGTGAGGAGCGTCTTACTTGACGAAAATAGAGAGCGAGAAGGAGAAAGAAAGATGAAGAGTGAGGATCGAATGCCAAGACTTACGCGCTTCACACATTGGACCCCGCTAGCACATGAGGAGCGCCACCTTCAGGCAGATTGGATATCAGATATCAGCAGAAGCGTTCGGATGGACAGTTCTGGGTCCTGCCCAACAACTCCCAGACAACTAGTGCAACACTACTCCCCCCTTCTGTTTCGTACGTCATTCTTTCCAGATGCTTATAACCGACTCTCACTTCACCCCAAAAAAAAAAAGACAACAACTGTTGCTTACCCCTGTTTCTCTGAAGGGTCCGCGATCGCTTGCACACAAGTAACACCTTTATGCACTCTTTAAGACATTGATTACGATCGCATAAAAGAATATATATATTACGATAATTTTCTACTCAAATTTTCCATCACGATACCGCCTGCCACCAGGGCCCACGATCATCATCATCATCACGGTAATCATAAGCGTACGGATGCGCTTTCGCATGCTCCGTTTGCCCTTTTTATACCTCCTGTTTGTCCCTTCCTATCCTTTCCACTTGCACCCGCCGTAAAGGAACCTCTTTGGGGAGCAAAATTTCGCTTCGCTTCCTTTAAGTTGCTCGGTTTGCTTTTGTTCTGCTGTGTTCACTTGGTTGACCCCTAAAATTATGTCGACCTTCGTTGTGTGTGTGCACGGAAAGTGCAAGCTTGCGTACCTGATGGCGTTGCATTTTTGATCATCTCCAGCAGTTTCGTTACAGGAAGTACTTTCCGGAATTGGATGCACGTGTGAGAGCACACATGCGTTATAGGCTGAAATGGTTTTATTACTCGTAAAGAACACTTTCTGGATGTTTCGCACGAGAAGTTCCAGAACCGAGTGAGGTCTCATTTTATGCTAATTAATTAGTTAACTTTGGAGCCAAATTAGGATGCAGTTTTTCGTTTTCTCTTTAATGATACCTCTTTTAGAAGATGAAGCACCAAAACCCCGAACATACTGTTATTACATCCAGAGAGAACAAACGACCAGCTTTTGACTTTTATTAGATGGATAAGCGTCGTATAGCTGCCAAGACCGAACTGACACTGGCGAATCGATGGAAAGCTTTTGGTTCACTTTGCTGTTGAACTTAACCTTCACGAAGATTTTTGCTTTTTAAATCTAATCTTCCAGCATCCCAGCAGAACGGACGGAACGATGCATTAGCAACCAGTTATGGTTCATTTGGCCACACTCTGATAGGGGTCACTTTATTTGCCGGGTTAAAATATTATCCCCTTACCGCTCTTTATCGCGTCATAATACTATCGTACGAATGGGCGGCTGGCGGTCGCTTCAGATTGAGCGCTCGTAAATCAAAGGCAAACGTGGTTTAGCCCGGGCACATCTCCGCCAAAGTGGTTGCTGGCAGCAGAGATGGATGAAGCCCTAGTGGTTCATCACTGCTAGTCAGTAAAAAGATGACGGAATGGACGAGCTAACAATGTGCAAGTTAGCTTCCCACCCACCAACTCTTGCCGGCACCGTAGGTAGGGTAGGTTTGACCACAGCCATCTTTACACAGGCGACCACAAGAAAAACCGCAATGCACTGCTTAAAAAATCTGAACCACTATCGCGAAAGTAAAACCATCGTCTTGCCAACGCAGTTGCCCTCTGCAGAATGGGGCAGAGTGCATTAAGGCAAATTAATCAAGAACCGGGAAAATGCACCGGATGATGGAAGGATGCCCAGATGGATGGATAATAAGTGTGGTATATTGTTGCTGAACACTTTTACGCGGTGGACGTGCTCTTCAGACGACAATTCTACCACAGATTCAAGGGGAATTCGAAGTATGTTTTATGTATTGAACTGACTGACTGACTGACTGACTGTCAAATTTAGTGAAGAAAATCGTTTTATCATAAAATGGGTGGATGTTGACTGCTGCTAAATGAAACATGAGTCTTGCCATTTTAGCACAGTAGCTCATTGATTTCAAGTTTGCATGAATTTTTTTAAAGAGGTTATCCTTATGCCGTTGTCTTTCCAGGAGGAATAAAATATGACTAAAAACCTGATTTCCTAACGTAACACACCAATCCTGTAGTAACAACCTGTTTGTTAATCTCAAGCCTCTCCTAATATATACAGCGATAAGAAATAAAAAATCCACCATTTAAGCCACACTTCAAGCCTAATACGATAGCCATCTGGCACAACGCTTTCTAAGTCATCCTAGTAGATTGATTCCTTTTTTGGAATGGACTCGAACGCAACGAACTATCTCCTTTCGTTCAATCTTCTCGCCAGGGACAACTTCTACCGAATATCTACTCTCAGCATCAGCTACCATGTGCAACTACCGCCGAAAGATCAACTCCAGTCGCATTATCATTCAATCCAAACGCGCAGCACCACTATCGCAAACTACCCTTTCGACGATCAAGGTGAATGAAAAATGACTTACCAATGCGACAATCCACGGTACTGTGTGCGAAGGGAAACACAACCGATCGTTCCGGGCTTTCCGTTCGACGGCTCCATCGATCGTTACGCCGGATAGAGTTTCTTCGAGCGAGGGATAAGCGTAATACGCCGGGCTGGGGCTTTGGGCGGTTGACCGAGGGGAAGTAAAACTCATCCAAAATCAGCGAGTAAATAAATTTAGCGCTTAATGCACCCCCATTTCGATTGCATTCGCAATGCGCTGCTTGACGCGGCAATGGTTATCATTTTCAGCTAATAAACAGTTGAAAGGAAGCAACAAACGATATATTGTTATTAAGCTTCGTAGTGTGGAAGCGCGTAGCGAGCTCGAATGTCATTTCTTCGATTGTCCTTGTCCCATGGATGCAGTGGGCAGAAGATCTGCAGTCAACATCTCTCGCACTGCAAACGGAAAGGAGAAACCGCACACACCAGCAAGTATTGAATTGGTGACCGTGTGATGTGCATCTTTATGTGCCCGTTTTCCGATCGCTTCTCAGCAGCGCGGGACGTTATATTATGCTTATCGTCATTGTCTTATCAGGCGCATAAATTAGGCATCGTTGGCAGTGAGCGAGAGAGCGAGAACAGAAACACACGAATGTCAGGTGAAAATCGCAAATGAAGCCGAACCGTAGTTTCAATTCCTTCCTTCCTTGCTCTTCAGTTTCAGTTTTGTTAAACGGTTTCAGAAGCGTACGTTTACCCACGCGGAACCCTCTGCCGGAGGAATTCCGCACCAAAATCGGACCGATTCCGATTGGTCCGGGGTGGGAAGATGAGGCCGATAAAAACTGTTTGGCCAGTTCGGCTGCTGCGTTACGGAAACGAGTCTCATCCTTTCCTTTTTGGCGGTGAGGGAATATTTTATAAATTATTATCACCGGCAAATAACGGCACTGCTGCCATTCGTCGCCGAACGCGTGGAGGACACTCGATAAGGATCGCTACGCGATTATCCGCCAAATTGGGAGATCCGGGATTCTCTGCTATACGATGCTGCTGATGATGATGCGTGCGAAACGGGAGTGGAAATGAATTGTATTTTTGTTTGTTTTGCTTGTAGCGGAATCGGTTTGAAGCGATGATGAATTCCAGATGAAAGATTAGAAGGAATCTAGCAAAGCAGGCGAAAAGGAATTTTACGCAGTTAAAGAAGGCTAAAATCACAGTTATTGTGAGGTAGTTGACAATGGTTGAAACAGGAAGACGTTTTTCTGAAGTTAAGTTGAACACATGTCCACATTATGTTCCACTGAATAGCTTTTCCAGCTATTGAAACGAATTCTAAAGCTAAACACTTTCAAGAAAATAGACCACACATCTTTAGCGAGAAGATTCATCGGTTATGAAACAACTCATTCAAGAAGGCATCCAGGAAGAAACAGAACCGTACGAAAGAAACTAAAATAGCAAAACATAAAAATCAACCTGTACCACCATCGTCATTGTAGCGCAGCGTAATCATGGCACTTTTTTCCGACTGTTTTCCCTCCGTCGTTTCTCGCTGCTATGTTGCGATCGTGCCAACAATTATGCTCGGCTGCATTTGCCATACCTCCTAACCTCGTGCTTCTTCATCTTCCAGAAGATGACCACCATTTTACATGCAACAAACTGCTCCATAAATCAAGTGCCCCGAAGCCATAGTGCCCGGGATGGAGAAAAAGGCCGCCGCTACCACCAACAACGGGGGCCTTAGCTCTTTGCGTTCTACAGGAAAATTACGAAAATCATCGTCCCACCGCCTCGGTGGTTGTTGTTGGTTTGATTTCACATTTTTATCCCCCATCAAGGAAAAGGGCGAGCGGTGGAGGAAGGGATGAAAATCGATGCCATAATTTATGGTGAATAATAAAATATTTATTTCGCGGCATAAAATTCACGAAAACACATAAAATATCATCAAGATTAGTGGGAGGCGGTGTGGTTGGGAGCTAGGAAGGATGCACGGCGAACTAAACCGAACTGATTAGATGACAGCAAAAACGCAAGAAACGTCACGAGCTCCACATTGCAGCGAAGAATTGGTCCGTTGAAAGTAGCGACACGATGCAGGTTCTAGGGCAGGTTCGGGGAAAATTCCTTCTATTTCTTACCGACGAAGGAAAACTCGATGCAGGCTCCCGCTGTACCGATCTCGGCGCGCTTTATTCTTTCCTAATACCTTCGGGGTGTACCGGTGGTCTAATGATGCTTCAAATAACAGTGCAAAGCAGGGCAATCGAATGCGGATGAAGAAAATAGGAAAACGTTGGGATCATGAGAGTGATGATAAAGAGTGAGGTGGTATGATGTTTACCGCCACAAGCTCATCGATATCGTTCCGTATACATAGACGTTCTGTTAACCTAGGTTAGTTCTTCTCCAAAATAGGTGAATTTCATAGATGCAAATAGAAAATTATTTTTAAAATTGAAAATTTTTTCACACTGACACAGAGATTTCTGAGTCTAATCTAATTTATCAAATTAAACTTTTAAAGATATTCTGTTTATCAACATGAAGCTCGACCTGTCCTTTTACTCCACCAATTCTTCCTCGCAGTTCTGCATTGCTGCATTCGATTGGAATAATAAATTTTTGCCACAAATACCGAAATGAAATGAATAACGAGCCGGTGAATAATGTGCACGGGGTGAGAAGGTGCTCTTACCCGCTACCTTCCCAACCAACGCAATGAAAGTGCATCCAACTGCAACCGAGAACGAAACAACGGATGAAGTCAAGTCGCAGAACAAAAACGTATAAAAACGCGGCTGCCCAACAGCACACAGTCAAGCAGCACTCGTTGCTCGTATTATGGTTTACTATTTTCAGCATTTCCTTCCCTTTGGCCAGTTAGCATTCCATCGAGTAGCGAATGTCCGGCGGGCTGATCAGAAGGTGGTAAGAGTTGTTGCTGCCCCATTCCGTCCAAGGTAGCTCGCCAACGACTGGCCTGAAGGGACGAGAGACTGCAGCAGTTCTAATAAGGGAAGAAGAAATGTTCCATCCGGACTGGTACGAGTGGCATCACACACAAAGAACAACACGAGACCCTAGGGCAAGGACAGAACAGCCTTGGTATGGTGGAAAGCTGAGAGAAGAAAAAGAAGAAGGCCATCAACAGCTAGACAAGAGCCGCACGATCCAGGAGCCCTTCCTTCAACCAACTCACGGCTCACGGCCTTTCGAGCCAACTGGCAACGATATGCAATTTATGTAATGAACGTATAATTATTTATGTAATAAACATAATCAACATTTATATCAGTGGGCATTGTTATGTTGTGTGAATGCGCGCCCCGATCGGTGGGAGAGTGAATGAGAAGAAAAAGACAAATCAGTTCGTGCGAAAGGGCCGGAACACTCGCTTCTTTATTGCATCGGGTTCGCAGTTCGAGTTCGATTTCGCACAGAGCGCTATAGAAAATTCTCAAGAGAATCAGCGATCCGATACCCACACCCGATGCGGCGTGTTTGGGGCTGTTTTAAGCTTTCATGTGCATCCTCCTCTCATGCAACGCAACCATCAGTTAGCCCGCATCTGTAGGTGGGTGAAAATGAAATAAACTGCTTGAAAAGATCACTTTTCCCCCGGTCGACAGTGTAAACATGGATGCATCGGTGCCCATGTGCGCCCCCAAGTTTTCCACGCAAAATGTGTGTAATTAGTGCACGATTCGGTTCGGCATTAGATAATGGTACGGATTGCACAGCTGACGCGAACGCTGGAAGTGTGGACGACCGATGGCAAACAAAATAATAATTGCATAATGAGTAACTGCAGCTCGGTTGTTGAGAGGCGCTTCTATGGCACTCGGGATTTGTGCTTGAAGTAGAATTGGAGACCGCTTTGGAGCGTCCAGCACTGCTAAAACGGTGAACGCTAGTCGGTTAAAGCAAATAATATTGACCAGTGAGGAGGAGGATCCATTAACCACATGGTAAAAATTTGTAGCTCAACAAGATTTCTCCTGTATAAAAATCTCTTTAAATTCCAGTAAAGAAATAAAATCATTTCCTTTGTTCATCTTTGTTCGTTTGACTAAATAAAACATCAGTCATTTCATTTAACTCTTGATGTTTTATCTTCAGTTTAGCTTTAGGCTTAAAGCCAATTGATATTAATAATTTAATTGATTTCGTGTCCTTTTTAACAAAACTCAAAACATTGTGCAGCAACGACAACAGCTGTCAGAAGTTAACCATCAAAATTATTGTTCGCCAATTGCGATTCACAAATCACGATCATTATTCTACACAATCGAAGCGAAAGTACAACGCAATATCACTAGCTCAGCCTATTATTTCCCATTACCGTTGGGTGTTTCCACCATCATGTAACACCCACCGTACGTACCGCCATCACCCTATCGCTAGCGGACTACGGAAGGAAGTGAGGTCTAAACAGAAGCGTTTGCTAATATTGGAAGCGAAACGAAACCGGACCAACTACTATTAGCCCGAACCGGATGGGGCTATCACTCAAAATGTGGCTAATTACCACGCTCTGATATATGCGATAAAATCACGCATTTTGCAATCAAACCGATCGATGGATCATAGCGATGATGATGATGGTGATGAGAGTGAAAGGGAAAGTTTTGTGCTTTGATAGTGATAAGACAGCTGTTGCTCTACGCGGTTCGCGTTGTGCAATAGACAATTAACTACGGCTGTACAGCACCGCACGATCTCCATTTTCCTTCCGCACACCAAATGCCACATTTTCGACAGCGCGTTTTGTTTATGGGAAAATTGTACGAACAACATAAAATATGTTGCGTGAGGCCGCTCGACTTTGAGGCTTCGCAAATGTGGGGCTTACATGTTCATTTCTCTCGAGCACCACTCGGTTATCATATGCTGTTGCTAATTTTGCGAAATTGCGAAACGATCCCACACGAGCAGCCTAAGTATGGGACAGGAATTTGGTGCAGCTGAGGACATTACCACGGCATAGTCTCGAAATGTGAGTTTAATCTCCCTTAATTGCCTGTCCAATTCCCAGAAGGACCCCATTTTGCGTTGGTCAAATCGCAAAAGAATGTGGTTTATTGTGTGCTTATGTGCTCATGAATGAATGACAACAGCCACACTTCGAACCAGCTGGATGTCTAGTTTTGAAAGAAGAAATGTACGACACCCAGGGAGGCTTGTTACAAACAGGGCGAGGCAAATGAAGTTGTCGCGATTCGGGAGCCGAAGCTAGGCCTAAGCCCCAGTAGTTGTAGGCCGTTTCGCGCAGCACCCGTGCAACCAACATGTTGTTTGCTGCCCGAAAACCCTTGTAAGGTCAGTGTTGCTCAGATCGGTTGGGGGTTTGCTTTTGCTCAATTAGTCTGTACAAGAAGTATTGTTGCCTTTTTGCATACACATACACACTCACAAAGCGCAAGAATCGCAGGGTCCCAGCAGGGTGGACAAGATTCGGTTTTCGATTTTCCGGTTCCACACGGACAAGAGAAAACCTCACCAAACACGATCTTTTTGTGTCATTCCGGTTCCGACTGATGTTGAAGTCTATTTCACAATCGACGGGACGGCGGAAGGGCCCGAAGAATCAGGAGGAGAAGGAATATACCCTGCGGTTAAATGTTCTTATCGTGCGCAACGAATCTCAACCACATTCTACCAACAAACCGAACCGATCACGTAGGTGCATTTTCGCAATCGCAAATGCCTAGGCCTGGGCCTGGGTGCGCAATGGTTCCACAGAACCGCAGTCCCAGCACGAGACGCGTACACGTTGAAAAGGTGGTGTAAATGGATTTAACCGGTGTTGGGAGACAACAACAAAAAATGGTAACACTTAATACTCGCACAGCACCGGTGTCTTGGAGCGCTAGGAATCGCACCTCGTTTCGCCTTGGCATCCTGGGTTCGGAGGTTTTCTAATTTGCTTATGCAAATTTCAATCACACACTGCACAGCTGCACCGACTATAGACCAGTGTGGATTAGCTTAGTTCCTTTTTTTATATTTAAAAGGTGCACTTGCAGGGTAACCTGAATGTTTTTTATTTTCCTTCTACGTCAGTCGCCCGAAACGTAAACGACGCAGCGATCTCACCGGCATAAAATTGGAGATTGAAGAATTCCAGAGTCCAACCAACCCTTTAATCGCTAAGCACTGTCCGCAATAGACACTTTAAACCACCCCAGCTTCCTTTTATGGATATTTCGCTTGCTCGGCGACCATTCGTCATCTTGAGAGTTCACCTTTCGATCCGACAACTCCATAGAGCCTAGCTTTCAATTATGAAATGCATTTGAGCCAACGCCACCTCACCTTCGCACCAAAACGGGTTCGCATGATCCAGGTGCATTGAAACTCTCACCTCTGGAAAACGCACGGAATGCAGGTTCACTTTCCCGTACCGCCATCGTTGGCGAGGTGCCAAAAAAGGGATCTAAGCTTTAAAAAAAAAAAAACTGCTGGATGGAATAAAAGTCGCTTTTGGTTCAACTATGGTCCATAAGCGAACACTTCTAGAGTTTAAAAATTAAAAAATGGATGTCTATCTTTAAATGAAGGACTACGAGCATTACCTTATCTTATGTTTATCTTTGAACAATTGGAATAAGAATTATTTTAAAAAAAATTGATCTGGACCACTAGGGGTTGGTGGTTTCAAAATAGGAGACTTTAATTGATTGGTTTTCTCCGATCAAGCTGATCCCTCCGCTATAAATGCACGCTCCATACCTGGTGGGCAATTAAACAAACTCGATTGGTGATTGACCATTCCTACGGGCCAATTAAATCCATAACCGTGCACAGTTTATATCGTGCAGAAATTATTGAAATCGAACCGCTGCTGTCGACTAAAATTCCGTCATAATAAAATTGCTCAACGCATGGGCAAAATTCTTCGGCGACAACAGAAAGCAAAACAAAAATCACGAACCACAGAAGCAAAAGGGAAGCCGTTCCTCTGGGCAACCCTCGGCGCTGCTGTTGCGGTTGCCCTGCCCCGGTACCGTTTATGTCGCACGCACTTCGTGCTGGTGACATATGAGAAGCCGTGATGGAGTATGGGAGCTCAGCGTCACGAGTGAAAGGTAGTCATGACACTAAAGGCCTACCAACAACAGGGAACAGGTTGTACGGTGGCATTAAACCGTTCGCAACAACGTTGTGTGTGTGTGCTTGTGGAAGCATAATGGAAGAGAAAGAAGAAAAGAAACACACCCCTTTTATCCCGTTCGTGGCCGTGACTCGAAGCTTCACTACGGGAGCCATTACAATTTATCATTTCACTGTCTTATAAATTTATCAATCAATCTGTCAGCGTCCCGCAAGGTGAAGAACGCACCACGGAATGCGCAGCCAAAGTGCGTGGGATATATCTCTGCGGCTGCTCCACGAAGAACGTTTCACATAAACAGGTCCCGGGAAGCCTTCGAAGGCATTGGAGGGACCGGGGTGTGATAGTACGCTAGGAATGCAATCAATATTTGCAATCACACTTCACACAGCTGCTTGATTTGCATGAACCGCAACGGTGTACTTCTTCCACGAAGAAGCATTCCTCCAGTGCATGGGTTCGCAAACCATTTGATTTATGTGAGACCACTGGGACCTCCTCTCCGTAGAGTCGTACAAAGTCGGGTCAGCTTAATATGTTTAAGCGTTTCAAGGCGGGTGAAGTTAAAGGAAACACAATTAATTTAATAAAGCAACCTCGCCAATAAACCCGTTTGACTGTTAAATTGTCTTACCTTTTAATCTTTGTGCTCAAAACAAAAAAACACTGAGACTTTTGGGCGATCCGTTTGGACTTTTTTTTTGTAGTTTTTGTGTATTTTGGACGACGGCTTTGGATCGTAAAATTTTAAGACACTAGCAGATTCAAACATCGATTACGCCACGGACATTTCTCATGTTAATTAAACCGCTGTGGCCCAATCTGACAGTAATTACCTGCCCCGTTGGGGAACGATACTGTAGTAGTACTGGAGTAGCGGATATCCCCAGAGAAGGTAAAGGAGGTTTTGGAGACAATTACCGAACCACCCAAACAAACAAACAAAAAAGTCCCAACAAAATGAGGACCTTACGATATTACGTATGTTGTTGGTGTGCCTTGTTTAATGAATCTCTTCCCTCCATTGAAACCACATCTGGAGCTTTGAAAATCGCACCAAATGTGGCAACAAACAAAATAAGCTTAACAGGCATCAACTTACCTCGAAAACCCCTAAAAGCAAACAGACTCGTCGTCGATCGTACTCCTCTCGCTTGTCCTGTGAAAAATTGCAATTTTTGTTGCACAGAGAAAGATCGGCATCAACCATTCGCACTGCTTGGCGTCAGAGTCTTGACACCGGGACAACTGCATTCGACTTCGTTGCTCTTCGTACGGTTCGCATGCACCAAACCAACGCCGTCGTCGAGTGTGAGTGCACTTTTTGATGAATCGATAAAGATAAAGCATTAAAAGGTGGAATAAAAATGGTAATGGGATATGTTTTGTCTGGAGCTTTTTCCAGGATCGATATGAAAACAGGGCAGAAACAGGGCCCGCAAGCATGAACAAAAAACAACTTCCCAAGCATTTGCAGTCGCGGTAAAACATTTCCCTGGCACCGCGGTTGACAGGAAACGGATGTCTGTTTGGTGATCGTCGATAGGGAAATAAACATTTCGTAAACATTGCGAATGGAATGGTGTGCATGTGTTGTTGTTGCTGGTGAACTCGGGAGATGCTGTTGAGCGGGTTGACGAGTAGAAGTGGAGTACAAAACGAAATAGACCTTTTATGCGAAGGATGTATACATTCCCAATTAAGCTTAAAATTAATTTCAATTACAATAAACAATCGAATCCTTATTTACTACTATTCATTACAATAACAGTCAAGAGAATATTTAGAAATATTCTTCAATAAATAAAAATATTTTACCACAATATTCCGAAGCATAAAAACGACAAAAAACTGTCGCCTGAGCATTCCAGCCACCTCGGCTGAATAAATGTTCAAAAATTCAAACGGCAAACTGGTTTCAGACGTTAGACTTTTGGCGCGAAGGAAAAATTTCTCTTTTTTGTCATTGATCAAGCCCAAAACTTCTGCAAATCGTCGTGTCTCGCAGACGAGTTGACAGCTTCCTCTAATGTATGTGCATACATCGGAACACATCGGACAGGGCAGGACGGATGAAGCGCACCATCGTCACACAAACACACGGAGAGCACTCCAACGAGCACGATCCATCAAGCAAGTGACGTGGTAATGATCGAGGGGGCGAATCGCGATCAGCGCGCTTGCGAAAGAAACGGAAAACATACAATCCAACAAGGAGCCGGACAATGCGAATACGAAACGGAAGCACCAATTGGGAACCCTTTTTCAGCCACCTAGAGTTCAGCGGCAGCAGAATGGAATGCACACGATCATAACAATAATCATATTGAATTATTAATGTTGCTCAATTTAGAATGCTTTCTACCAATCGCGATCGCGTCGCCGCGATCGTCGCGTATCGATCTCTCGCCACGCTACCACACTAGGAAGCATCCAATGGAAGAGGGAAAAAATCGTCACGAAACATACGGGGCGATAAACGAGCGACTGCTGGTGACAATTGGCTGCATTCTCGGTTGCGCAACGCAGACAGGAACATAAGAAGATAAAAGAAAAACCTCCCCCGGCTGCGATTTAATGATGACGCGAACGTTCCATAATTAATGAAAATGAAAAACAATTGAGTGCAGTTTTTGTCACATTATCAACAGCTCAGCGTTGCGTTGCTTCTTGTAGCGATCGGCCAACCAAATGCACTCCGGAAAGCGCATTGTCATTTGATTTTCTGGTGGATTTTTTTCGGTGCTGAGCATTTTTCGTTTGCTACGAAAGCTTGTTGTGCCAAAAAAACAGAAAACAGTTATCGTTTTGAAAATATCTCCACTCCGCACCGTAGAATGAATCGCAAAAGCTTTGAAAGTAAAAAGTGCATTTTAACGCACTTGAGTACTTGTTCTACCAGATCAGATAGGGGGGTTCGGTGTGATAAGTTCGGTGCGAGGCAAAGGATCGAAGGGAAAAGGGCCTTAATGGACGACTGACGACGACGATTTTCGAAAGGTTTATTATGTCAGCCGAGCGGATCGAATGATAAGGAATCGAGAAATGTTTGGTGAAAGGGTCACCTCTCATTTGATGCAGTTTTCTGTTGCAATGTTGTTTTCATGTTTTTGTTCCTTAGTGTTTTGCTGTTGTTTTTGCAAGTTTTAGATTGATTTCGCTCTTAAAATGATAAGCACATTTTTTCAACCTCTCTGTGATTCTTTTCATTAGTTTTAATTTATAAATTGGTTAATAAATCAGCTCACGCAAAGAGAACTTTGTACGATTTCTTGTATTCAATTAAATCTCATAACTCAACTGCGTTACAGATTTTTGTGTGGCCATTCTTACATAACGATTTAATTTATTATCACAAACCACTACTCGGCAGTTACTCTCACTTTTTTGCAGCTTAATCGCTGTTTAAAACAGAACAGTTCACCTCGAACGAAAGCAGTGCTTTCGGGTAGGACGAACAACAAGCGCACCAATATACCAGTTTCGCTTTGCTTCAAAAATCCCTCTGGGGGGCGACATTTTTACATACGTGTTCAAAAATATGTTCCGAAACAAAAAATCCATTCCCGCACGCTCTGAGGCGAAGAAAACTGCTGATATAGTAGCATTTGCCACCGACAACGGCGTAACAACATCAACCCCAAATCTCGGCGACAGTTACACGCATACCTTGAGTTCCCAAACCCAACCAAGAAAAGCAAGCACATATCGACGTAACCAGACGGCAAACAACGGTCCATTACGGGAGGGTGGGAAATAGAAGCAAACGAGGGAGGAGAAAAAATTAACTACACGACCCATTCCTTCAAATCACCGTGTGCCGTGAGCCTTTTCCCTGGTGATCCCTGGTGCTCTAGAAAAAATGGAAAAATTTCACTGAAAAAAAGCGCAGTGTCACCTGTGTCTACTCCACACGCCAAGGGTCCAGCGAGCGCACGAGAGCTGTGAGAAAGTGGCAAAAAGCTGGCGGATCACAAATCGGTCCCAAAACCGTACACACGAACAGCTCGCCAACAACCGCCAACCTCCGCAGGGCAGCAGGTATCTCTCTCACATGCACTACTTTTTACGGATCATGTTCTTCGACTACGGATCACTTTTTCTTTCATTTTTGCATCGCTAAAAATCACCCGAAAGCACGCGCATGGTTGCTTGGCTGCCTGGCTGCCCCGAACGAGCAATCCAACGGATTGATCGAATTGCGCGATCTCTGCCCTCAAGCCGCTGCAAAAATAACGAAATGCCGAGTAGTTTAAATAAAATAAACATGCCTTTCGGTTAGGAGGTTTGCTTTAAATAAGGCGTTGAGGAATAAAATCAATCCCCGCCGAAAGCTTTGCTTTCTTCCCCGTTCGTCTAAAAGTCGAAATAAATGGATCGAAAAAACAACCATGTAAATGTTTATTACTGCACCCGCAGCGACACGGTACCATGGTTAAAGTCTTGGTCTTGGCTAGGGGGAGGCGCCTCTCCACGATCCTCGCGTATGGACGAACCGCGTGTGGCGATTGCGTAATACCGATGGCTGGGCCAAGAATTACCTTGGAATGCCTCGAAACGCCTCGAGGGAGTCGGCAGCAGCAGCAAACCCTCCCGACTGCGTTGACCGGTTTTTTTTGGTTCGATGCTCGAAAGCAATCGAGAGCCCAGCAATCAAAGCGTCTCCCTAACCGGGGATCGAAAACTGAACGGAATTCATCGTTTTTATATTGCTGCCGCGCTCGGGCTTTTTTGCGCTCTATTTCTGTCGATCTTAATTGCCCCGGAGGTTTCGTGTTTTTGGGCTGTGGGCTTCCCAACTGGACGACGTCGCCCGTTGACGTGCTACACACCCTTCGTCCTCTTTCGACCCCCTGCTTCTAATATGTCACTCTTGGCCGGTGTCTTGGCAAAGTCCGAGTGTATTCATATCAAATAATCATCGCGTTTTCAACAACTTTTTGCCCCCCTTTTTGTTGTAACAAACCCGTTGATTTGAGCCACTTAAGTGTTGCTTTCGACAAGACGAAATGCGAACGATTTGACGGTACTACCTGTGACTGCAGAAAAAAGTAGAGCAAAATTGTAAGTAAAACTTAACTGACCTGTGCTGTGTGTAAGGGGGCTACAGAGAGCGAGCAGGTTGCGTAAATACGCCCGGTCGTTAGTGACAGCTGTCATTAGAGGGGAGGCGTTTGTTTGGTAGATAAATTAACGTCGGCTCAGATAATCGCAACAACAGTGGTACTCTTGATAAAATTGGGATGCAGTTAGCTCAGATATAGCTACAAAACAATACATTTAAATATATATGCATAAAACAAAACAGTAAAAAATATGTAAAAAGGTTTTATGAATTTAATTTTGAGATTCATAAAAAAAGGAAAATAATTTTCAATTGTATATGAGTTAGAATAAAGATAAAAGGACGTGAGTGAATACTGAAAAACATAACCTATTTTCTACAAGAAAAGAAAATTTAAAATAGCACACATTTACTATCAAAATATTCGAAAGAATCACAGTACGATATATCCTGCCTAATGAAGTGTAGTACAACGTGATTCAAATCACATCAGCAAGAAACCTTTGTCAACTATATTATTTAGTCGTTTAAAACTCTCCAAAATTGAAAACTCCCAACCATTCCGAAAGCATCGTTTTTACTACAAAGTACCAGCTTAGAGCCAAGCTAGCTGCCTGCTTGCAAACTTCTGCCGAACTAGACGCAATTCGCACGACTAATTTGATTATAGTACAAGGATTTCTACACAGTTTCAATCCAAAAATCCGATCCCAAAAAAACAACGATGGATCGAATCAATGGAAGGATTTATTCCGCAATGCCGACACTGTTCGGGCGTAAGATAGTTTAAGCACGCCCAGCCGTAGGTAAGGATGCGTCTTGTAAAGTAATGCTCTTCGCAAAACTCCTATATCCATTCTCTCTCCCTCTATCTGTGCCTTCTTCCTTGCTTTCGAACGACGAAGGAATTTTATTTGCGTAACCATGTTTTCTGTCAAAAAGTTTCTGCTAATCCGCCTGATAGACAGACGGCTCGTAGTTGAAAACAGGCACAGGCAGCGCAAGGATAACGACGAGCCAAGCGAAGGAAGGCATTCCTGTGTCTGGTTCGTCCGACAATCCGACACATCGGCCGGTCTGGAGAAACAGGACGAAAGAAGCAGAGATGGTGACTGACTAAAGTTGGTTAGTTCCTTGGTTCTTGGGCTGTTCATGCCTTCTGCTGCTTCTCTGCTAAGGTTGAGCGAGTTAAGTTTGTTAGGCGATGATTACTTTGGCAGTTTTAAACTCTTTGCCGGCGACCGATCTACCGACCTTCTTGGTCGGTTCTCGGAGTGTTGATAATCGTGTTTCATGGAGAAAAGTGCTTCAATCATGCTTGCACTACTCGTGGCAGTGTTCTTGGTTGTGTTTGGGGATGATTAGAAATAATGCTTTAAATTGAAAGACTTGCAATGGAAACACTCTTTAAAGTTCGTTTGATTTGAATAGTAAAAGAGTGATTGAAACACATTTTTCCATCAAGCTTCACGCTTCTAGAACAGCGCTTCAATACACAATCCACTCGTCATCAGGTGACGTATCAATCGTTTCAGAAATCGATGAAATTATAATCGACAAAATTGCACCACCGTGCAACATGGGCAATCATTACAAATGTCAACAGCGGCATTATGAACCACCCATCCGTCCGGTTCCCTAGATATTATCTCATTAACGGTCTTCACCGATCAAAATATTGATCGCCTCCTCTCCAGATGTAACGAAGAACAAACAAAGTCACCACTGTCCACTGAACACAACAGCGCGCACGGAAGCGTGCACCGTCCGGAACTGCATTTCGCTTGCCATTCTGAATCACAACCCTTTCGGTACGTGAGCGACACATCGTGTGAGTGCATCCGATTGCAACGAACACTACGCAGCGTCGAACAAACGGTGACCTTGTAAAAAATGCATCGACCCAAATATCCACTGAACCACATTCTGAAACGGCACGCACGTGTACGGACGACGATCCGACGAATGTAGTATGTCCGTGTCTTCCGGACGTGCATATTACCTGCCCGTGCTTGCGAACCAGACTCCACCCGAATACCTTGTGACTGTGGCTGTCACGTAGCTGTCATTCAAAGCAATCAAACACAGCTGAAATTGCACAACAAACATCCTTCTCAAACTCCTCCTGCCTGTTTCGGGCCGGTTGGGCTTCGATTCGATGAAGAAAAGCACCATCAACATGCACGGTGAGTCCTTGTTAGTGAGCTATGCTGGTGTGTTATTTAATGTGTGGAAGATAGTCATTAGGAAAATAAATTAAATTGCAAAAGGATAGTTATCCATGCTTTGCAGCCGGAAAAAATCAATAATGAAACTTTTTGGGCTCTATTTATGAAAAATAGGTTTAAAATTTGGCTCCGTTTAATAATGAAATTGAAGAAGCCTTAAAACGTTCCCCCAACGTTTTTATTTTGTTAAAATTCTAAAGGGTTCCAATACTTCCTTTTTCTGAAGCTATACTCATCATTAATATCCTTCTATTTTCATTACTTCATTACTTAGTAACTTTACTACGACTTGTGATGTTGCCGAAACAAGTGATGGATCACCCTTTTCATAGACAGATTTTCACCTTCTCCAAATCAAAAATAGAAGCCCAGCGAGCTCAATTATCACCTCCGACAGGCTTCCTTTCTACACTTACATATCTGATTACGACTAACGCCCAAGAGAAACCATACAATACGCGCAAACACCTTCTGAAGGGAACTGAAATATCAAATTCTTTCTTCAAGGTCAACGATTTAAAGCATTTAAAATCAACGAATCAACGAAAAGAAACTTCCTTACATAAACGTCTCTCCCAAATCCAAGGGTGGTCCAAATATGCGTCAAATTGCCGAGTAAAGTACTGGACTCTTAAATCCACCCGCTAGAAATAGTCAATATTGCAGGTGAATGTAAACGCACCGCACCTTTTACGATGCACTTTGTTCCGAATTCCTTTAAAGCGCCACGTCACGCTATAAACTGCAGCGTCGTTCGTGCGGTAATTAAAAAAACCGAGCGTATATGCGCTACGTGATGAAGTGGGAAGACTCGTCATCCCACTGGAGAAGTTAAGCACCCGAAAATCGGGCTGGTATTTACTGTGCAATAGTCGTGAAACTATGCGCGGGACAGATAGCTGTGTGTTTTATGAGATTTTGTTGAGAAGTGCATTTGTAGAAACGATTTTAAAATGATTCAAGGTGACTTTTTGATTTCGAAGCTATGTCTGTAAATGGAGTCATTCCGGGAAAGGGAATTGTTTGAAATTCTACGTGACTCTGACGACGTTGATGTTGATAAAAGGTCAGGCGATTTTTTTTACGAGAAATGATAGAAATAATCTGGCTATATTTTTACACCCAACTTCCTGCTTTACTTGTGGTTTTTTTTTTCATTTGCCTAAATGACCTTAAATGTTTCCTTTGGATCAGCTACCTTGTCTCAGGCATGACGGCACTAGCTGGGTGTTATGTCCTGGTGCATGTTTGTGCACTCATTTGCAGGTGGAGCTTTTGACAGTGATTTAGGGGATCGCGCGTTTAACGAACGTAAACGGATCAGCAGCAGCGTACATGCAGTGGTTTGGAGCCGGACGCCGAGCAGCAACGGGGAATTAATCCGGCATCCAGATGAGGTGGATGCACCCGAATGCACGGGGGCCTAAGCCTTCCACAAATGAATTCATTTGCATCTCAAGCCCGACTAACCATCCGCCCGTTCGACCAAATGTCCAGGGTGCAACGTTCCCGCATGGTGTGCCCATGTCCGAAATCAGTGCAATGCACACCACCGATCCCCAAAGAAGTTTGGAGTGAGCCAAAGAGTGAAGAAAATATTAAAAGCAACTTCTGGCGTCGTGGCTGTGGAATTGTACGTTCGAGGATAAGAAGAAAGGGCAAAAAACTAGTGCAATTGCAAACCATGGTCAGCAGCGCGCCGAACTGCGACTTCCAAGCGCAAAAAACAGCATTTTTGTTTTAATTTTTTTTGTTGTTGTTGCATCGTTTCATTTATGTTGCACAAAACACCATCTGTTTTGCTGTGGTTGTTGATTTAGTTTCGTTTCATGTCGTTTTTTTGTTGTTGTTTCGTTTGGTCTTTTTTGTTGCTATATTTCAGCTCGTTCATTAAACGAAGACGAACTAGTTGCCCTGTGCTTTCGGGACGTTTTGGTTTTTGTGTGTTTGTGTGTGTGTGCTAAGATTCTTTTTTCCTTACATTTTTTACGCTTCACTCCCATCAACGAAGCTTTCCGTTTAGGGATTTTCTTTTCATTATGTCGGTAAACATGGCATAAGCCCTGGGCTAGAGAGCATAAGGTGCTCGTTACACTCTTTGGCGCTAGTAGAAGCCAGTGCCATTTGCGGATGACCTTCCCTTGATGCAGGTGTCTGACACCTTACAAGGCAGACGGATTATCCAACACTATCGCTCTATTTGGAAGGTTGCAAAAATCCCAGGCAGTTTGGTTAGAAGGCATTCCTCTAACGGAGGGAAAACAGAACACCTCAACGTGCATGAATGTCAAAAAGCGCGGCCTATGAACGGTTGGCTGGTGAGGTGAGGTCTCTTGGTCTTCAGACTCTTCGCTTCGCACACTGGCTGCATAACTTTTTTTTTTTACCAAATACACGCTTTTATTCCTCCTCCTTATTACTTTCATCAGCAGCTCTTTCCCATTTGCAGAAGCTCTGTTTATTGTTTTCCTCCTTAACGCCAACCATCCAACAGCGTCTTCGTGCGGGTCTTTCTTAAACGGTTTAATTAGAAGGTAAATTGTGTGTTTGGCTTTCATGCGAATGTTTTTGCTCGTGCGGGAGGGAAAAAAAAAACAACGAACCAACGAAGAGAATGAACGAAGGTAAAGAAAAACAATCTTAAACGAAATTAAGCATTGTGCTGTGACACAGAAGTAATGAGCTATACCGAGCGAAACGATATAATTAATTCGTTATTATTTTACGCAAACGGAAAGTGCCTACGAAAAGGCGGACCGACGACGTTCTAAGAGAAGGTTGAATTTGTCACATGAAGCAACAACCAGTTGGTTTTTGGTAGATTTTTTTACCTTGTTTTGCCATCATCTGGAAAGAGAAAGAAATCAGAAAAGAAAATTAATATAAAAAAATAAATAAATCAAGCAAAAATCGTTTTAAATTTTTTTATTTAAATACAATAAAGAAAAACACAAACAAATGTCACTCAGTCACTAGAAACTAAGAGGAAAAGATGAAATAAGCAAATACGTAAAAATAAATACAACATGAAAATGACTAAAGCTAAATAAGATTTTTGATACCTAGCTTCATCACACATAAATAACAATTTTTTATTAATAACGCCATGTTAAAAACCTCATCGAACTGTTCACACTATCTTGATTTTCCAGCATAGACATTCATCCCCCTTGATGTATGACAAATGAGCTCTTAACCTGCTAAATAACCATGGCACGATAAAGAACCCTCGGTGGCCACCATTTCAGCATCTTTCGCCACCATTAACACCACAAACCGCCAGCATGCATCACATACATCGCCATCATGAAACGGGACCGTCTTGTTCGAGGTCGGAATTTTATCGCTTCACACCAATTAAGCTTCGCTGCTGACCACCAACCAGCCAGCCAGCAGCGCTCTCCATGGATATGTGTCATCGATGCCAATCAAAGCCCATAGCCAGGCGCAAAAGTATGCATAAATCCCTACGGTATCCCTCGAGGACATGACTTTCTCTCCTTCCTTATGTCGCACTGCTTCCAATCACTTCCACATTGGCTTCGGCCGTTCCGGCTGACAATGCGTTCAATTCTAATGCACTCACAGCACACGAACACAGGGCGGAACGAACCGAACGAGCGGAACTGGATGCTGCAATCTGCCCTCCGGAAGGTGTCCCACCGTAGGAAAGGTGGTCGATGTTGCCTACATAAATTACTAATCCCACACCACACCGCCCACCACGCGAGGCTTCCGGAGTCCTCCGGACATTGAAGGCGAACGTGTGGTCACGGTAATGGAGCGGCGATCAAACCGCCATGATTAGGTGCTGCGGGACAAAATGGCACCTCCATCATCCAGTAGCTTCGCCTCCGCTAACTGCAGCTCGCCCTGTTTGGTGCATTTGCGTCAGCAGCGATCCTGGCACCACCGTTCCTACCGAGCACCGAAAAAGGCCCTCCGGGAAAAAGGAATAATTATAATTTTCTCGTTAACACTGACACTTTCCATCCACTCACTCAACGGCGCTAGCAAGAACCAACGCCGAAGTTGCTTGACCCTGTTATGAGCACGGCCAGAACCCCGGGCGACTACTACTGGAAGGCGACACAGAATGTAGGCAATATTTTTGTGCGAAAAGGAAAACCCTACCCAAACCCCAACATCTCCTTCTTCGATTACGGAAAAATATTCAATCCCAGTCCCGATCCGTTCGATCATATGCGAGGGTCACTGTGCAGTCTCAAACAAACCCCGTGCAAAGAATGGATGAAAGAAATGACACAAGAGAGAAATGTTAAACACAACGAAAAAAGGCAACACACACCATTCGACGGTAATTATCACTTTGCAAACATGGCGTCGAATAACACCGAAACGGGTGCTGGCCACCTCGGACGGGGTTGAAGATTTTTATCACACGAATTCCGTCCTCTCGCTCCTGTGAAGCTGCAGCCGAAAGGAAGCCTTGTTCGTGTACCCGGGTAAGGGAACGATCTTTCCCGTTCACCCGTTGCGAAAGGTGAAAGATGAGAAAAATTTTAATTAATTAATCAAGATGTAAATTAGTGGATAGAACATGAAGCTTACAAACCAACGCCGGGAGGGAAGAGAATCCAAGGGCGGAACAAGGATCCAGGATTGGCGGGGGAACGGTATTCTCCGGGAAGCTGGGTAATGTCATTTTGGTAAGTTGGCTAGCTTCATTGGCAGAGTAAAAAGGACTTCAAAGGGGTTTTGGGATATTTTAAGATGAAATTCAGCCCACTAAGACTAACCCTGTCACAGCATAAATATACAACAAACAAGTAAAAATATTAAAAAGGTATGCAATAAAATGAAACACGCATTTACAAGTTGTAGAAATTGACAAAAATATATGAAGTCCCACATCGAGCGAACGAACACATGAAACAAACACTCAAAGTATTTAAGTAATAAAATATCAACCAAATTACGACACACAGTAAAATTATTCACAGCTCCTCAGAACAACGTTTCCAAGTGACCCAACCGTTCTGGGTGGACATTCTGGACACGCCATGTGAGACCGCCACTGTTTAACATGTGACACAGACGATGAACTGTGAAGATAAGTTCGATTCCATCCGGAAGATTTTCCAGTTTTTCGCAGAACGGCAGCAAACAGCAGCAGCAGTGGTGATGGTTCTGGCGTTTGCATTTACCACTTCCCAGAAGAGACGTTGCATGTACACATATATGCTCTTTTCCTGCGACTCCACGCATGTTGCCGTTACGCACGACCCCACGAACGACTAACCTCCGATGGTGATAATGAGGGGAAATTTATAATGAATTGCTTATGAACTTATGAACGTGTTCGTATCCGCAGCGAGCGTCCCAGGCCAACTTCACCTGCCGATCGAAGTCCCGAGTTGAAGTTGGAAATACACCACCGAGCACACAGTGCAGTGCCGAGAAGAGTACATGCAACTTATCAAACGTCAGACGCCGATGTCGGGTGAGCGTTGTCCATTAAAATGCGCCTTAGCAAAGAAGCCGTATCTCGTGTGTGGGTTCTTCTGCTTCGTATGAGCAAATAGAGTAACGCAAAAAAAAAACCGCACAACTCAACTCGTCCAGCTGATGTACATCTCAACGAGACCTGCACACAAACAACACCTTCAACACCTTCTACCCGTTTTCTTCCGACCGAACTCTGTGCGATGTGAAACGGCCACTTGGCAAATAAATTGCATATTCTTTTGTTTTCCTATGCAAATAACCGCTTGCTGGTCGGTGGTGATCGGTTGTGAAACTGGAGAAGCTGCAGTTTTGCCACCGTTGGAATGCGTACCGAAGCTCTCCAGAACGTTTGAAGCCTTTTGTAACGAAAAAAAAAAAGACTACAGAGTGAGTGGGGGTCAACCGATCGCCCAAGAAGACGACAGTAAGCGAGAGTCGGTCCGTCCGAGTTACGGTCTAGCCCACTGACCGGAGGGAAAAACTTCGACAAACATCCAACAGCAGTGTGTAGACGATTTGGATTTCTTGTTCGTTTTTTTTTCTGTTGTTGCCGCTTAGATGTCACACTTCAATCTGACCCCGAGGACTTGCAGTAAAAAAGGGGGCGATTGCGAGGCGTTAGCAGTTGACGCTCGCTGGGTGATCTCGAGTGGCAGTTGCAGCATTTGGACATTCGCTCTTGGTTGGCGGGGTTGGATGGGGTTGGCAATCTCCTCACCAAAACGGACTGTGACCGAAGAAGTTCAACAAACACTAAATGTCCACAGCTTTTCCTGTGCCCGTTTGAAATAGGCTTTCGGAATGGGTTTCTTCTTCCTTGCAGCGCAAACAAACGCTTTGGTTGACGGGCTGGAAAATGCAATTCAACACCGGTATGGTTCCGTTTCGAAAAGGAGGACTTGAACATGGTCTTGTTATGTGTCCCTTGCTTTGCTTCTAGCTTGTGAAATACGAAGAAAAATCCATTCTCGCATAGTATTTTTAAAATATTTATTATTGGACGCAACTAATTTTAAAACTTTTTTCCCAGTGTTGTGTACAACAGCTTCGAAAACTGTGGAGTTGCATAATGCGTTGGTTGCACCTTCAAAGCACCAATAAGTTATAAAATCACAACGAGCGAAAGATCGTGCGAAGCCTCTAGGTGGTAATTAAATTCTTTGCAACTGCATTTTCCCTTAGCTACTGCCTCTCGACACCAGTCCACCAGGAACTTCCTGTTTCTCTTTCACCTTCCTCCCATCGCTCACCCGCGTTTAGCATTACAATATTATTTGTATTCATGAACATATAAAAATTGCAAATAATAGAAGTGAGTGACGTCTCTAACAACCGCAATTACATTCACGTCTTCGCGCCACCAGCCAGAAGGCTTCTGCTTCCCTCGGCCTGTCAGCGTAACTGCCCTTACGTCGTGGCAATTGCAGCTCAAAGAATAGTGCACACACTGCACACACATTCGAGCAATCGTAACGAACAGCGTGTGAGAGAAGTGTCCGGGTGTACGTATTTTCACCCGTTTGTCTACATTCGCATGCTTGTGTGCAGTGAAAAATAGAAGCAATTTAGCGGCCTCGAATGCGACGAGATCTATTGAACGTGATGAAAAATTGCTCTCTCTTGCGAACCCCAAGCAAGGCTAGCAAGACGCGGAAGCAGCACGATACTACAGGAAACGTAGTGGACGACATGGACGAACACGACACGGTCATCAAATTGTTCGAATTAAAAATTATTACAATGCAATTGTCGTAATTACATGCTTCATTTATGAAATGTGCTTCACACTTGCTTTGCACCAACGCGAGAGATAGCGAGAGAGTGAGTAGTCGTAAAGGGATAAAGGGATGATCGATCAAGGAGTGGTGGTTTCACAGCAGCGATCGCGCTACGTGTGCGAAGGTGAGAACTATTCCCGAAGTGCTCCTCAGTGCTCTGGTAATGATGATTATGATGACGAAGTGAGCAGGAATGCATGAGCCCGGGCATGCAATAATTTCTTATCCACCAACAGGCCAACTGTAGACACGAGGAGCAGCTAGGTGAAAACAATCGTAGAACTGGTATTTGCATCGGAAGTGCTACCACTGCAATAGCCGGAGGAGTAATGGCGTGGACTAATGGAAGCTTGTTAGCATTCGATTGTCTTCAAGGTGTTGAGTGCGTTTTAACCTTTCTTTTTTTTTCAGATTCTATCTTTTACGCTCACATTGCACCTTATTCTGCGATAAAAAAAATCGATTGCTGGACAGTCATTAGAGGCCATGCTAAGATTCGATTAACATTGTTAGTGTAGGCAGAAAGTGATGAGAATTATTTCCTTGCAATGCCTTGCGATATTTTAAATTTTTGAACGAAATTCCTCACCAAATAACTGGAGTGAAAATGATGGATTGATGATTGTGTCCTTTGCAACTACCCACCATACAACGAGTATTTACCTTTTTCGCTCACTTATCGTTTCCCGATTCTCGAATAAAATGAAAAACCAACGCATGCATGCTAATGAACACTCACGCAATAGCGCGTAGCATAAGCCTCGAACTTTGGTTTAAAATGGGAATGGGAATCCTTGTTTGACAGTTCCAAAGGATGTCTAAGTGTAACATTTTCTAGCCAGGGGTAAAAACAGGCGCATGATGGATGGAAAACTCAAGCTAAGCCACCCTATGCGGGACGAAGATCCAAGCTGCAGCAGTGGAAAGTACACGGGAAAATGTGGTTATGTTTTATTTTTATTGTTTGTTTATGTAGTACGCATATGCTCTTTCGGCCTGCCGGTTTCCTATCCTTGCGCTTTTCCTTGTCACCCAACCCCCAACACTTCGTTGATAGTAATGTTTTCATATTTATATTCCCTCCGTGCACTTTAACGTACACACAGACACATCCTCAGGAGGGTTTTTTCCTTATCAAACTGCTCCGATCATACGGAACGAGCCCTAAAGAGCCTCTGGGTTCAAGTCAGCAGGCGCACACACACACACTCTCTCTCTCTTTTTGGCGAATCCATTCCACAAATGGATGAAAACCCTGAAAAGCGAAATCAGGAGATGAAATCTGTCCGGCAAAACGGTGCGCCGCAAAATTGAACGACACCGCAAGGGAATGAATGAAGAAGTGGGAAAAAAGGAAAACAACCCAGCCCCATAATTTCCCTGGATCTGATCTTTCCATTCTACTGATGGGGAAGTTTCAAACCTCCCAAACGAAAAGGGAAAAGAGAGAAAGAACAACAAACCAGGACTCTGGAAGTGGAAGCTCCTCTCGCACCAAATCCAATGATGGCGGAAAGATGATTGACGGATGTAGCGCTTAACATGGTAAAGGTAAAATGTGTTGTTTTCTCCCTTTTACCCGTTGCCCACCTTCGTATCCACCCACATACACACGGTGTGTTATCCTTCCATGGCTTGACGATGCAAAAGCACTGTGTAGCATATGCTTTTTGATGTCTCTTGCATGAAATTTCCTACCAATGCCCGGTTCGAAGAGCCAGAGACATGGCAACAGCAATACGAACGGCAGCAGCATATAGCGTTTGGGATAAATCACATAAGCAGGGCCGGGGATAAATATGTGTGACGCGCGCTTTGCTCGGTCGATCTGACAGCAATCAGGGCGAACGCGAACGACATGTCGACCCGTCCGCATCTTGTCTCTCGCTCACGGTTGCGAACGAGACGGATTCGCGTGTCATGTGTGGTGCAAAAGGCGACGCGATCCGTTCGCGCCGATAACGACACCAAAGTCACCGAGTTTTTTTTTTTACGAGAGAAAATCCAAGCCAGTAGTACGGCGCGAAACACAGGCCGGAAGGTGGTATGCAGAGAGCAGGAGCACTGAAGACAGGGCGGCCGGGTGGATACATTGTCTTAGATTAGAAAATTCAATCAATCATCCACGGTTGCTTCTGCGTGGAGAAAGCGGCCAGTGTGATAGTGTTGTTCTGAAATTGATCCGATCGTTTCACGGCTTGGCAGAGAGATCGTTTGTTTGAATCGATAGCACGGATTCAACCATTTACCACACATTTGGTGCACCTCTTTAGCTGTGTTTAATCAAGTGTATTCACGTCTCTGCTATGCTCTGAAGAAAAAAAAATAATGCTCTTGAACCTCACCAAATCCAGGTCAAGAAGTGTTCCAATTCTTTCCGTTCGCGACTACACAATCAAGGTTAAATTGCTTGCATTCCTTTGCAGTTGCAGCTTTGCAGTTACTCAATTTAGCATCCATGGCATCTTGGAGAAGAATTCCATCAAACAAACTGCCAACGGCCGTAACTGACATCAATCTGAAAACAACTCTTGCTCGCAAACTTCGCTTCACTTTCATCGCTCTTGATAACTGATAAGATTCCAAATCAACATAATGATATTATATTTCTCGCCGCTCTCGTGCTCCATCATGACGGGTAGCTAGGACGAAGACGACGAACCAAACGCAAAAACGTTGTTGAAGGCTTCCAGCTAACAACTTGCAAACTACTTTCCCTTCGTCAGTGCGAGCGTCAACTGCACACACACCGGAGAGGGAAGAGAACTCACTACTCGCCGTTCGGGGAAGACAAACTTTAATAAATTTGTTTATGAAGCAAACAAAATTACTGCCTCCCCTTCACACTGCGCTCTCCAGGGACGCTTTTCTAGAGACTTTCTAAGGGAGCAAACATAGCAACACAGAAGCTTCCGTGTATTCAGAGGACTTGCATAATGTGCTCTGCTGTTGTGTGTAGCGCGAAAGATGATTCAGGCGACGGATGTGTTGGATGTTTGAGGGCTTTTCGCAACACAGCCCATAAGATGGTGTATTATTAAGTGAACCGTAATCACGAGCTGAGATGAGACTTTCACTAGCTGTTCACCCGGTTCAGCGACTAGAACTGAAACACTGATTTGTTTTGATTCTCGAAAAGATCTGGAACTTCTTAAATCTTGGAGCTATTTAGCACACGTTATGACCCAACCGTTTAACACTTGTGCTAACACATGTCAACTTGCCCCAAAACCCAAAACAGCACGTTGCTCTGGATTGAGGTTAATATTTACATAACGGCTACCGTTGCCATATGTGCTGTGGATGCATCTCTTCGGATACTCTGGAGCTGTGCGAATATTTTTGCGATAGCTGTTCGAAAACAGTTCACACAAGCTTTGAAAATGTGCTCAGCAAAAATGCCAGTACCCTCCAGTCTACATCCAAGTGTCACAGGATGCATTGGTTTCGATATATAGCGCTAGCGTTAGTGCTTTTTGAGGTAATAGCTTAGGGAACTAGTTTTACAAATTTTTGATTCAATTCTCACCCTTAGATTAATACCGTTCGAGGAGACTTTGGTATAACGCCTGCTATTTCTGGAGCTACCATAGTGGAACAGTATGCACGCCGAATCCGCGATGAAGCTAATGGGATCGCCAGTGCGTATGGAGACATCGCTCTCGAGGGGCCTTCGCCAGCGTTTAACGATGCAGCTGCTGCCCTCAAGGCGATGTACGAGCAGATTGTAGGGTTTATTCTACCCATCGCTCAGTCTATCGGTACACTGGCACTGAACGACGTGGGTCCTGCGGAGGATCTGTTTGGAGATGCTGATACGAAGATAACCGCCATGTCTACGTTCATTACTGGCAGTGCACAAACCCTGCTGTCCGCTGTACAGACGAAAGTTAGTATTTTCGTGCGTACCGAACTGAATGACATCCTTAACACCATCAAGGCAACGCTGACCGAGCTTCGTAACGCTTTGATTACACTCCGGGCAGCCGTGATAAATGCTCGCACTAATCGTGCAACTTCCTCGAACGTTCAGAACTACGTGAAACCTTCCATGGTGGTGTTAGTGCAAACGAAAACGCTGCAACTCGCTACGGATCTGCCAGCAGCATCCTTCTCCGCTATTGAGTCGGCACGTACTATCAATCAGGCGAATGTATTCATCCAGACCGGCATTGCCGTTTCGAGTGGTACCACACTGTCTGAGCTGTGGGAAAGTGAGATGCTGAAGGAATATGAGAAGATTATAAACTTCTTGCAGCGATTGAAGACGCTCGTAGACACGGAAATTCCACTAGTGAACGAACGAATTGGTCAGTTTGCTCAGGTTTTCATTGCACTAACCACACCGCCTCTAATGAAGTATAGCGAGATCGATACAGTGTACCGCAAAATCATATCTGGTATTGAAGACAATGTTCTCAATGCGTACAAAACACTAGTCGCATATGCCATCGAATACATCAATAATCTACTCAATAATTTCTACCCACCGATCGAACCTGCCATCAAGCGCCTATCGGAGGTGTTGGTCCAGCGAGGAAAGTACGGTGACTTCTGCTTCGAAACTTACTACCCAAAGATAGAACAGTATCTGTTTTCGGGCGAAATGAGTTTGCTGACGTGTATTAATGCAGAGCTTGAGCGAGAAAAGTTTCTGATGGAAGCGATAGTGGAGGTGATCTATGAGATGCAGTTCTTCCTAGAGGATACTAACGCTTATCTGAAGACTTGCTACCGCATATCGTTGTTCGATACACCGCTGGCCAATCAATGCTTGCAGGAGGTAAGCATTTTTTTTTTTTTTGGTTGATGATCGCACAAGGTAGAAAACTAACATATCATTTCGTTACAGCATACGGAATTTTCTGAACTCATCCCTTGTACGGCCATCAAGGAGTACGCCACCCTGCTTCAGCTGCTGTGCAAAGAGGTAGACTCACTGCGGTTCCGAATGTGGGCCTGTGTGTCCCGCGACACGTCAAGGTTCCCACTCGAGGCAAAGGACATACTGGCCAGCATTGAAAAATGCCAAGAATTTGGTCCTATCGTATAAAGATATTCCTCAGTAAGCTGTGTACAGCTTACCACCCCAATTGTATAGGAATAAATCGTGTTCAATTTTAATTCTCATAAACCCGTGTATTAGATCCCTGTTGAACGTTCACAATGTACTGACGTGTTTCGCTCGGATTAAACTAGAAGTCAATCGAAATGAGTAATGGGTTCGGATGCTGGTGTCTCCTCCCTTAGGCAGGTGTGCACGTGTACGTCGAAACACGCGAACCAATCCCTCGGAACACCTCTACCAGTTTGAGGGCAAATGATAAATTTCTTTTCCCTCACCAAGGCACAGGCAAAAATCCTACACCAAGCACACTTTTGAACTTCATCTATTTCGCCTTTCGCTGTGTTCTGGGCGTCCCAAAACTAGTTAAAGCCGGGAGGTGACTTGCCAGCCGCCGTTGACCGTTGTGCGTCATCGATTGTATTTATTTTATTGATTCGTTACGATCTCGTGTGTCCTTCTGCAGGAGCACACAAAAACTTCAGAACTACCCGAAAAACGGACGGAACGTGCTGTGGTTTTTGTGGGTTTTTCGTCTCGAGCTATGCACAACGAATGCAGTCGGTGTGTTTGTATGTGTCTCGCTCTCTTATTTATTAGCTCCGGCTATTATGCTCTCCCGCAATCATTTTTCCCTCCTCCCAGAATTGCTGCTGCATTCATCCGCATTGCTGCACCGGGGCAGCTGCAGCCGAACTTCGAAGGCGGAGTACATGTTCCCTGCAATGAATGATCTACTGGTCAACCACACAACCGACACACAGAAAGGACGTGGTGCTCGTGTGCACATGTGAAATGCACACAAAAAAGGAAAAACTGACCGTGAACGATGGCAATGATAAATTAGTCACAGGGCGGAACGCGCTGCGTCTTAATTTGTACTGCCCCCTGACGGAGGACGCCTCTCCCTCTCTCTCAATGAATGTTTCCTTTGAATGCCTCACCCTGTTTCAGGCCCATTTGCAGGATTCTTAAGTCCGCATTCCGCAGCTTCCGCAAACTCGGCAACGATGAAACATTTGAAAATGAGGGGGAAATTAACTCAAAAATCTCATTCCAAATTAACGGTAATCAGCGCCTGGAGAGTAATTTCGAGGCATTTCTGAAGGATCCTGCTTCCTCCGGTATTTCGCTTCCTGCCAGTTCCCCTGTCTCGTGGTACATTCCATTTCAAATGCAAAAGAATGAGTACGTACGAGTTGCTGAATTCACTCGAAAAAAATAAATGTTTCATTTTTCAACATTTTATTCCATTTCCAACAATGCCTTCTCTGTAAATCAACGTATCAAACAAAGCATTTTTTGATTTAATAAATTTAAAACAAACTTTAAACCAGACATTGTTTGAAGCTTTCCCGCCCAACCGACCCGACACATGTTGCGAATAATTAAAAAGCACCGTCAAAACTTCCGCTCGAAGCTCATCCGATTTTTGCAAAAACATATTGCGCTTATCCAGCCTCTGATAGGTTAGCATAACAAGTTATTTATAAAAATGCTAACAAACGGAAACTTTACCATGTGGAAACAACAGGTAAACACTGGTACACACTCACTATCATCAGGCAAGGGCAGAACTTTCACGTACGGCGTCCGACGGTTAGCCGTTACACACATCCGCTTAACTGTAAAGAGGGGTTACTACTGGCAGCAGCATTGGCCTCACTTTGCGTGTTAAAAGATATTCCACACTGTTAGGGTTTCAACCAGCATAAAAAAACGGTCTACATAAAAAAGAAACAAAATTTTGTAAAAACAAAAGTGCATTCAACACGATAGGAATATGGAATTTGAGTATAACTGATGGATTGGTAGTAGACTGACGATAATTTTTTCATCATTTTTTAACATTTTATTCTTTTCATTGACTGCTGAATTCTTAGCCTACCAAGAGTTAAATGAATTAACAATTCTTCATATAATTAACAACATCAATTCCCATTCGTGCATTGTCCAGATCTCCAAAGCGCATGGTATTAATTAAATTGCGTAAAGGATTTAATTTCTCCAAGGCTTCTTGTCGGATACTAATGCCAGCCGCGTGAAATGCAAAAGATGAATAAAATTCGTTTTTTGTTACGTGATAACATCTCCACCCTTCCGAGGGAGTAAGGTAAAGATGAAAAATTGATCTGACAGCGATGTGCGAATGCAAATAAAATAACCAACAAACCGCATGATGAAAATATCGCTCGCAGGCCTCCCGGTTTCAGGCGCGAATCGTGGCCACGGCTTAAATATCCAACCTCTTGTACGCATCCTGCACAGTACCTCCCGATCCTCTATAGCCTCAGGAGGACAGAATGGCGTAAATTTAAATCACACCAAGCTGTTTACGAGCAACGCTCCGGACAAGTTCTCCTCGTTTGAGGCGTATTTCCTTACAAAAAGCGTACCACCAAAGCTAACCCAGTGGCCAGTGTCGAGTGTGGTGCTAAAAGCCTGGGAAGGTTGCCAACCAAAAGACGTTGGTGCTGTTGAGCAATAAAAAGAATATCCCAGAGCCCCCACTCCGTGTGTCCTTGTGGAATTTCATCCTGCCACACGGCAAAAAAAAAGCATTCGTTGGCAAAGTAGGAAGGAGCAGGGACAAAAATCGAGCCAACGAGCCAAATTAAACGTCTCGGGATTAAATTAAAAATGAAAGATCCCAGCATAAGTGTGCCCCCGAACAAGACACCAAACAAGAGCGGGCCCGAGCGTAAGACAAAATAAATGCATCACACACCGCCGAAGAAAACTGCTATGGAAGAAGAAGGAGAAAAGCGTTTTTGGCAGCTTCTCCGGGAGATGATTGGGAAACAGGAAACCGCCGATGGAAA
This sequence comes from Anopheles maculipalpis, assembly GCF_943734695.1. NCBI lineage: Eukaryota > Metazoa > Arthropoda > Insecta > Diptera > Culicidae > Anopheles > Anopheles maculipalpis. The sequence continues at coordinate 97,114,243 of NC_064871.1, read as the reverse complement.
GAAACAAATACAAGAAACACACACGAAGGAGACATCCCCGCTTGAGGTGTAAATAAAAACATCATAAACATAAATGAATAAGCATCAAAATTCACACTTTTGCACTGTACGCCTCACTGCCGCAACACTCCAACCTCCAGCTGCTGCTACTATTGCATCTTTGTGCATCTTAAAGTTTCGATTTCATGTTGATTCTGATCAATCTCTTTGCTTTTGGCAGGCTGTTGCGGCTGCAGGACCAGCACCCATCACTGTTCCCGTTTGACAGAAAGAGGTATTTTATTTTCAGAATTCTTATTGGCGTTATTTTAGCCAAGCGTTTTCTTTCCCTTTTTTTTTGAGGATCGTAAATGAGGCAATTTGAAGTGTAAGAAAATATGATACACCAGCAACGGCGATACGTAAGCTGGATAGTGAAAGGATAAAAAAAAGTTCGGCTTCATTCATTATGAATCAAAGATTATGATTCATCCACATGGAAGAAGCGGAAGATACTGATTAGATTGGGCTAGCAAACTAAATTATACCAACCAGATATGCAAGTAAGGAAACTAAGGCTTGGAACTTCTCGACGAAAACGCAATCTGCGAGCCCTTATTAATTATAAGACATTTGCGCTATCGTGTGTGTTTAATATGCATGAATGGTAGCTAAAGTCATCAGAATAAGTAACAACCTCGTACTCATCAGAACTCAATTCATCAGAACTCAATTCAACAGTCCTCAATTACCACGATGCGCAGGGTACAAATTAGAAAGCTCCTAGAGTACTATTTTTGTGCAGAAAATGACATTAGGAATCGCAACAATATATCCCTTTAAGGGTTGCATTCATTAAGGATGTAATTATTCTCCATATTCTTGACTTAATCAAATTATCCTGGATGGATTACACAAGCAGCGATAACTAAGGTTCACTTTTTATTGGATCATAACAACATTTTTGGAAGTCGACAGCCTAATCGTACAATCTCGTACAGCACACTCACTGCTCAATCCACACTCAATCAAAAAATGGTTCAGGTCAAAGGAATCGATCCAAGAGCAACAAACACCAGCAAAAAAAGGATCCAAAAAGGGACTCGTCAGTACTTCATCGATTGCTTAGTCAGCCTAACGATGGATGGACGTCAAGTGTATCGTTTCAATGCTCCCAGATAACCTTCAATGGTTGGATCCTACGATAACGTTGTTGTAGTAGTTTGACCTTCGCAGGTGAACTGATACGAGACGAGAATAATCCCTTCGTGATGAAGCAAACTCCCTGCCTTACTCGGACGTGCATCCCTAACGGCGAATGTATTGGATTAGGGTTCTGTGGCTAGGAATATTGCATGTCATGCCCGAGAAGCAAAGCATGAAAAAAAAACTGGCAAAAGATGACACCCACAACGGCACATTGACCCGTATTCGGGAGCTAGAAGACCTAGTTGTAAGTCTCCGTACTCGTGCCCGATATTGATTGCGCCCAGGTTCGCCGGAAATCAGGACAACCCACTCCGGACACTAGATTTCCTTTAGGATGATGGTTCTCCATCGGAATTGGATCGTTTGTATTCAACCAACCAACCAAGTCCCTGTTAGACGAGTTCATCCGTACCATCGTGGTGGTCAAACTGACAACTGACCGAGAAGCCTGGACGATGGTCTTGGGCATGACGTTTTCGGCAGCAGATCGCTTGATGGCTGATCTAGCGAAAATGGAAGAAGCACAGCTAAGCACAATTAAACTCACCCAATCGGTTGCCGAAAACATCTCTCTGTCTCCGGATGTCTATAAATTCCGTGTATCAACCACAAAAAAAGGACAAAACGATGTAGTTTGTTATTCGTGCCTTGAAACGTGACCATCATTTTGTTTCTTCACTGTTTTAGGTCCCATCTGGGAGCTGTTGTGTCTTTTTTTTTTTGTCTTTTTCGCATGAAACGTGATACTTTTGAAATTATGCTCTGTAGCTACAACAGTTTGCTTGTTTTTTGTTTTTTTTTGTTTCAGGATTTCGAGATCTTTTCTGCGCTTTGTTCTCAGAAAAAGAATTCAGTAGAATTATTCATCCTACATCCTTCAAAACCTCCGTGTTCCGGGAGGTTCTGCATGAATTCGGTAAATTATTCACAATGCTCCAAAAGCGTCCAGAGTGTCAAATATGTCCTGTCACGCACTTTCGCTTTTCAAGAACTCAAATCAAGTCAATGTTTCGCGTGTTGTTGCGCATTAAAAACGATGATGTTGGCCAACGCATTGTTCTTCCTCTATTGGACAGCAGAGATTTATCGTATGTGAAAGCGAACCGGTTGACCCGGGCCTGCTAACCTTTTGATGGATAGACTTCTTGCATATTTGATGGTTGGTGTGGTGCACTGGATGGAATTTATGAAAATTCTTCACCCAACTGTGGGCTTCAGGATCGTAGCAAAGTAGACACAGCTGTGAGCTTCATCGTAAACCATCGGACGACGGCACCGAGAGCAAGGTTTTCAAATTGTTATTAGCGAAAGTATGTTGTATATTAAATTCTTCTTCCCAAAGGCGACAGCGATATGGGCATCGGGGAGTATCAAACCAGACAGCTGTTATTCGTTTATTGGTGGTGTATGAAAAGAGAAAACTTTGGTTTTGACAGCTATTTGAAAACAATTTTTGCTACTTTGCTACAGCATCTGATAATTGACATGCATTATGAAATTACACCGAAAACATCAAACTAGAACATTTATTTAATTTATTTTGTCTTAAAACAAAAAAACTGTCTTTTCAATGATTTGCCTTGCATGCAATCTCTCATATTTCAAGATAAAAAAAAAGCATAAACAAATAAAACCCACATAGAAGATTACGAAACACTTTCGACGATTCTGACGGTATTAGAATCCTTGAAAATGATGTTTTACGTGGACTTCCCACAGGGTGAATTCATTTCACCTTCCGGATGATCTCCTTGTAAGCCTTCCCTTATCCGGTCGATTGGTTTGGCTTTCGGTCGAGAATCCAAATCCCAAAAGTCCAAGGGTGATGGTACCCTTGCTGCAGGATGCCTCAACACGAGTGGCCTTGAGACGCTTAAGCTCGTTTCTGCATCAAAACAATGGCCACAATAAATTTATCCACCCTCCCCCCTCAGTCCCCGACAAAGACAGCAGGAACACGCGAATAAAGGCTGCTAAATCATGAATTTTCAACACCCCTTGTCACGCACACCTCCATCATCCCCTCCCTTAAGAAATTGTTTCGTGATGCTTTAGTGGGGCATAAAGCCAGAAAAAGTGAAGCTTTGGAATTGGAGATGGACCAAAAAAAGGACAACTTCACCCAAAACAATATGAAGTTTTTTTTTTTTTATTCTCCGTAGCTTTTTCTTTCTGCTGTCAGAACCATAAGGCAAGAATATTGTGGTACGCGGCACGCAAGGCCGCACCGAAAAGCGATTCCATATCGCGTCTTCTGTTAAACAATTCACGTGTGTAGCTTCGATGTGGCGTTGCTTTTTTTTTTAACGGAACCCAAAACGACACCAACAAACTTCCTCCTACCAACCCAACGATTCAACGCCCCGGGGCCGCTTTTCAAAGAAAAGCGTGAATTGCGTGTCAATCCCACGCACCTCACCACCGCATGTGCTGGAGGGTGTGTAGAGGGCGCGAAACACACCTCCTTCCCAAAAACTCGTCCATATAGGAGCACATGCAGGCGAGAGCTCCGAGGGCAATGGGACTTTTTAATGTCTAATCAAAAAGCACGAGCCACAGCGCACAGAAGGTACGCGCTCGTTTGCACGCACGCACGAACATTAAAGAAAGAAAAAAAAAAACACAGCCAAATTCCCCGTGATCGTAAAGCGATTCTTCAAGTACTGTTTGCCGAATGGATGCCGCATGGATAATAAGGGCGACATACCACGAATCTTTTCCAGGAAAACAAACGTTTTTATTTTTTATTCTTGAGCTAGCGCTGGATGGGACGAAGGGCTGTTGCTGCTGCTGCTGTTAATGGCGTCCCTAACTGTCACGTTCTTTTTTGGGAGAAGGGAGAACGATATGACACTTCCCGTCGTGCCATGAGCTTTACCAGAAAAAAAGCGTGCCTCTATGGAGAGCCCTAAAAAGGCACCGGTAATGCAGCCACTTTGTACGGTTCCGAAATTGATCCATAAAACCGAACAGACAGGAGAGGCAGGTTTCGCTTTTACCCTACACACGACGCGGTTCAAGGTGAGGCTTCGGAAAGAGGCGTTTAACGGCGATAGGGGCACAACAAACACCTACCTTCCTCAATGCCTCCTAAACTCCACTCCCCAATGCCCCTTTCCATGGCGGAAAAGCTCAGGCCACGGGACGATCTTTACCCAACAATTGCTTCATCATTTATGCCGGGCGTGAGAGATCTTCCTCCATGAACCTCGCGCCAAAGAATCACACCCGTCTCCCGTCCTATACCTATAGCGCACCGTCCCATTTGGGCCACCCTAAATATTGGGCGTTTATTTATTTATTTTTGTTACGTTGTGAAGTGCAAGACGAAGGTGTCTTTATTAGTGCCGCCACAAGGAGGAAGATTGCAAATTTTTATTACTTCCTCCCACGGGAGAACAACACCGCACACGTTGCAGCGTTAGTCCGGCGTGTCCGTGACTAATGTGTGTCAACAGCCAAGTGACTAAAAGCGAAGAAAAGCCGCACACAACACGCTGCCTTACGGTCATTAAACGTTATTGCTTTGGCTTTTGAGAAGAAGAGAGCTGTTGTGAAATATATTACCCGCTGAAAGACTGCAGACAGCAACACGTTGTCAGATAGTTGCAGTGCGTCAGAGCTTTAAGGTATAGGAAAGAAAAAAAATGCAGTTAATGTCTTTATTGTCTTCATAAATATTGACAACCAAGACAAGCCTCGGAATTGAGGATAACACTAATTTCCAGTAAAAATCATCCTTCAAGAATTTTATTTCTGTAAACCAAATCACAGCATTCCAGATATTGGATCACAACTAGTTTTTTATGCATCTTCAGTGTGTAATATTAGAATGGCCCAACTCTAGAATCGACAGTAAAGAATTTTAGGATAATTCTTTATATTTCAAGCTTAAAGATACTGATTAAAACCTCCAATTCTCTAGATTAAATCCTCCCTGAACCTCAAAAGTATAAGTTATCGCTTTACCTCTGCAATCCGTATCTTAGGACAAATGGCACAGACTATAAATCAAATGCCGCGGCTAAATTTCCCAAATCCGTATCTGGATTGGTATGATTTAATTTTTTTTTATTTCGTGAAAGACGGCTTGATCCTATTGCTTGCCTTGTATAATTAAGTTTAATGTTAAAAAAAAATAATAAAATAAAAAGCCCCAAAACGCTCCCTACGATGAACACATTTCACCAAAATGAGCTATAAACAAGATCTTAACTCACTGTTTATGAATTAAGATTATGCGCAAAGATTAACGTAAGTATTTTATCTTCATTGCCTCACCTTACAAACGCCTTGTATCGAGAGCAACGAATCTAAACTTCTACTTCTTCAGGTTAGTTCAGTTGATCGTAACTCTTCCCGCAGCCGTATATAAACAAATCTTCGCCGACTCACGTGCTCACGGATGCACGATCCGTTTTCCACACAACTTTAACTTTGCAACAAATAAAACACATTTCTCCCCAGATCTCTAGATATCCCAAGCAAAACTTACACACGCTTAAGGAAATAAACTAATTTTCCCACCCACACCGCTGCTCGGCGGAGAACCACATGATTTATAGACGCTTTCAAAATTCTTCCCAATTCTCGTCCGGTGCGTTTCACGAAACGATCGATGTCAATCCCGGGGCAGTCTCTTCCCAACGTACGAATGAAAAGTATTTCACTTTTACACCCTTTTTGCTGCTTGTCACAAATCAATCCCAGTGACCGTGTCTGTGTGATGATGCTGTTTTGGGAGTCAATTTTACGCTCCATTCGCTTGTGGGGCGATAGACACGACACGATCGTTCGATTGACGGGTGTGAGAGAGGAGGGAAAATATGGCACCTATAAAGGGAGCAATAAATTGAACCCAAAATACGTGTTCTGCGCTCAAGCAAGACACTCTGCACCGAGAGAAAGATGTCGTTATCAGACCGAAAAGATGCATTCCATCCGGAACATGCCATCCACCCAAAATCGTCGTGTTCTAATGCATTCGGAAGTGCAGTCCATCAGTTGCCAAACGGCTTTAGAATCGTTTTCTGATCTGGTAACGCTGGATGGATGCCTACCAGCATCAGCAGGGAGAGAGTGTTTTCGGCGGTAAAAGAACACACTTGGGATGGGATGGACCATCATAAAACATCGAAATAGCTGTCCCCATAAAATATAACAACGACTTCCAACTAACGAATTTATACCCTTTCTCCAAAACAAGCCCGACTGGTACTTGCGTAATGGCGGCGTTGTTGTCGCTCTCCCTTCTTGAGTAAATTCGTCCAAACGCTTCTGGATAGCTTCAGCGCTTCGATAACTCCCGGATGGACCTTCTGACATCACACACCGCCAACGGTGACCTCCTCTCGCTCACCGAGTGTTCCCTCTTTTTCCAGATGCAAATGGCTTCATCCCTGGGGCAGAGCCATAGCCATATGTAAAAATGAGGTTAATTATAATTGAGATAAAATTCACATAAAAATCAATTAATGGTGAGTGTTTTGTAGCCCGGGCTGTAATCAAAGGGTCTCCCCTACACTGAGTGGGTTTGCATAACCGTTTCACAGCACCCCACAGGAGTGTTCCGTGCAGAGATATGATCGATCGTAGCTTCCATCGATTGCGAACGCATTAGTTGCGATGGCGTTCAGCGAGTCGTCGTGCGGGACAACCTTTTTCTGCGACTTTGTTTCGCGATTTCGGGATCACCCCGGAAGGGGTCGTGGTCTTAATTATGGGATTTTCTTGATTTTCGGCTTACCGTGTTTATTAGTGAGACAAAATTGAAAGTTAAGGTGCGGAACCGGAAAAGCCACCATATGTGCTTGTTACGGAATGAGAGAGTGCCTTACTAAAATAAAAGTGATCATTCGGTAGCTCCAATTTCGAAATTGTAAAGACGCATAAACCGACACGCAACGATGCGTTTGTTTTTTTGCCTTTACGGGTAGTAAAAATTTAATGAAGGGATTTGAACTTTATGGAGCACAACCTCGTCCTTCCTCTTCTTGTCCAAACATTGACTAGTACACCACACGTACTCTCTTTCTCCCTATCATGAACGTTGATCTTTTTCACCCTTATCGACAGGTTACAGGGCACGAAGCTTAGCACTATCTTCTAACCGCGTGCGATACGGTAGTTCGGCCGGACTTGATGCAATGCCCCCAAAATGTTAACTTCATTAAGCCACAGCGATGCGTATGCAAGCCCGTTGAGCTAATGAGCTTGTTTATGGGCTGCTTTTAAGGACTGCCTTAAGGGCGCGCGCTTTAAGGGTTCTGGTTCACCCCGGCCATTACACTTTCGATTGTTCGGCCTTTTGGACGAAAAATTTCAATCCAACAAACACGGTTGAAGGCCACCGTTTCGTAACAGTATTAGATAAAGCACGCAGTAGCACCCCTGCTGGTATAATATGACTGCGAGCTGACATTTAAGGCACAAACGGGTAAGGAGCCCGAACGCCCGAGACCCCTCTGCAGGGGTGTTTGCTGTCGTGGACCACAAAAGACACTTTCCAGTCACGTCCGTGTTCTTCTCGGCGGCTAAGATAGCGTCTTACACGCACCTGCGAGTGTGTGATGAACGTGTGAGTGGCATTACAGAGCACTTTAATTGCTTGTTGTGATTCTGAAATGCGACAGCACAAAAATCACCAAAGGCGGCATTTATGTATCGTACACATCCTGCGGTCAAGTCTCTAATTAAGTTGTTCGTAATACATGGCCGGACAATGTGGATCATTCTAATGCTGCTCACAATCCAAACAGCCGGAAGTTTGCTTTCTCGTGTGGTAAGAATCGTTGTAAAGTAAAGAATTTAATTGGCTGCCGTTTTGAAAGTCAATGATGGTTTTATGTTTATGATGGTGTTAAAAGTACAAGTAAAGAGAATGGACTTTAACTCATATAATTCAGAAATTTATTATCCTTATTTGATTAAGCTTAATTGCAAAAACATTTATCATTATTATATTTTGTAATGGTCAACAATTATTTCCATGAAATATCTTTTTTAATTTAAATTTAGTTACTAATTTTCTTTATTTCAAATTAAACAATGAAACAATTTTTCATGTTAAAATAAATTGCCTGGACGCAATCTTCTTAGTTTCATATCCAATTACTAGTCCACAAATCAATCCACAAGCTTCCCGTTCTTACCTCCAACATAATCGCCTGCAAAAGCTTCCAACTAAAAAAAAAAAAAACCAAAGCCTTCGCTTCATTCCAACTGCACACGCTGCATATCTTCCGGTCCAGCTTGCCCATTCCACATCCTGTCCGGTCGCCGGTCTCACGATTCGTGGCAAACCAGCACAGCAAAAATGGCCGTTATGTGCGAGCATAAAAGCGCGAAAATTACGATCACTGATAAGCCCTAAATAATTGACTTCTGACGCTATTGCCGACCGATCGGACCAACTAGCCATCCCGAGCCGTAAAAAAGAAGCTAAAGGTCATGAGAAAAAATGAGAAAACACCGAGTAACGAGACTCGGGCAGGAAATCATGTTGGTTGCTCGACGCATCGCATTGGATAATCCTGTCGAAAGGCAGCAATATGATTTACATCACATAAAAAACATAATGGCACAACTCGAAGAGTAGCCTTTACCGGATGAGGTTGGCCTGGGCTTGCGCGATCAGAAAATAGGGCTCATGTAATAATAAACACAGAAAAAATATCCTCTTTTTCCTCCCAGCCGGAACTATGGATAAACGAAAGAACACGAATCGAAAGCGAATAATAACTATGCATTCAAGCCTCAAACCTCAAACGGCTTATGTGACTAGACAGATAGACCGACAGGCAAGCAGACAGAGAAAGAAAAACACAGCCAACATGAAAAAAAAAGCTTAGTGACCTAATCCGGTCGCTCGGCAATCATAACAACATAAAATTTGGGCTTTGCGTTGACAAAACCCTTCACGGTCAAACGCGAAGGGCCACAGAAAGCGACAAGTAACAGATATGCACGACAAAAATAAAAACCTAAACCATTCTACACTGGCTGTGCACAGAACATACAAAACTAAAACCTGTCCAAAAGCGGGATTCCAGCTTTCAAAGCATAACTAAATCCACTCCGTCAGAGAAGATCATTGCGGTAGAATTTAGAATTCCCATCGAAAGAAAAAAAAAACTGAATGCTTGGTCTACTTTTGTTTTTTCTCGGATTCACGCACGCACAAACATAACACAACATAAGACTAGTTGACGAGGACTTCCAACAAACCAAAACAACACGCAACGCCCAACGAGACACACGGAAGAAGTTAATCACAAACAGAAAGGGAGGGAGTTGGTTCGACGCTAGCGAATTATCGACGTCCGAAATCATGTCTCTATTAATTTCCCGCTGTCATCTGTCAATACATCGTCCATCAGAGCCGATGGCCGTTTCGGTTCGAAAGCCCGCCGTCGGGGCCAACACGGAAAAGAACATTGAACAGACGACAAAAAACACCAGCAAAACAAAAACCCGTTCCTAAACTCGCTGCTCCAAGCGCATAAATATTACCCGAAAAGCGATTTTCGGTGGCCGGTTGGGTCGAGCGTCTAGTTATTATTTTATTTTCCCCAGCTTCCTTCCAGCAGAGCACGTTCAAAAACGAAAAGGGATCAAATTTCCATTGGGTTCACCTCCGAAATCATCCGAAACATACGACAAGTGGAAAGAGTTATGGATAGAGGGAAGGATTATGTTAAGTCAGCAAACCGACTAGGGATTTTTGGACGATGCTCAATCGATTGAGATGGATTAAAATGCGTGTGGTTTATTTGCTTTCTTTCTTAATTTCATTATACCAAGAAAACCACCTTGTTAGTTAAACCTTATGTAGTGAGAGAATATTCAAAAGGCGTGAAGAAATCCTAGCTCGAATCGGCAGCTTTCCTTCGAAAAAAAAGGGATGCGATTATGCTTATGTCGCTTATGGCTTTACCTCCGTGTCGAAAAGCTACAATCCGAGTCCGTCAATCGATCGTTCGACGACTAAAGCGCTTCTTAAACAAAGCTGCTTAATAAATAAAGCATAACGTCGACAAGTGTAAGCAAGCACAGCACAGCAAGCCTTAAAGCCAATCCTGGCACATACATCTTCCTTGGTGGCTTTTTGCCCTTGAACCTGTTAAAAGTGAAAGAAGACACCAAAAAAACCCACGCATTCATCCCATCACAACCTACCAACCGATCGAACCGTACCGATCCTTGCAGCTTGAAGTCCTTGAGCACACAAATCCTTTGCCTAATCCTCCGGGCTCACGCCCGAGACCATCCCAACCAACCGGCGGAGTGTGCGTGTGTTTGGGGAAGCTTCGAAGCTCGCTAACCCCAGACACAGGCCCAAGATGCTGTGCTGTTTACTCTTGGAATTACCTGCGGAATCTCACTTTTTCCCTAGCTCTTGTCTGCGCTTTGCTGTCTAAGCTTTTCCTCCTCCAAACCAAAGAAACAATTATTTCCAACCCAACGCATAAAAACGGGGGCGTTGTCGTTTGAGGAACAGGACACAGCACGCCAAAATACGCCACTACGCTCTCGGGGGAATAAAAACGTTGCTAACTTTTTTACAAGGGCCACGGTTTAAGGTGTCGATGTCAGTTCGGGTCCGATTCACAAGTACGGTAAACATGCCGCCCGCGCTGGGGCTATGTGGTTTGAAGCGCAAAGACAAAAGCAGAGGAATAATTTACTTAAATGCTTAAAAACTTACTGATGTACTTTGGCTTTAATCCTGTTTGGTGAAAGCTTTCTTTCGCACCTTTTTCAATGCGGTTCATGTCGTTTCTGGGCAGGAACCGGTAAGAAAGTCAAAAGGTGAAACAGAAATCTTAAAGTTAATTCTACGGAACTCTGTTATAAATCCTTGAGGGTTGAACTTTAGAACAGTCAACTGATCTTTTGGTAAAGTTGTTATGAAAAGGGCTGTTACGTAAAAATTACTGACAATAATATACGGACATCGTGGCTAGGAACCTTAACAACAATTAAGCCTAAGCCGTCTCACTCTTAAAATAAAAGACCATCAATGTTTAGCTTAAATCACTCTAACTCTAACTTTAACTTCAGACCGTTTTATACATCTCAAACAAATTGAACGAAGTCTCCTTCTTAAGCATTGCTCCAAGCATAGAAAAAGAAAGGATTATTGGATTATCTTATGCTGCGGAATCTTCACTTCCTTATCTTCTCCTATAGATGCCATACTCGAAGATCGCAGACCGAGTTTTCGACATTGTTTCGCCTTTTTCCCTCCTGTCAGCGATAAGATTCTCCTTGAGACATCGTTCCTTCTTCGTAAATCAGACCAAACCAACCGGCAAGAGCACACCGATTCGACGGTATTTTTGCGGTCATTTTCAACGAAAACAACCGATTGCACTGATTATCGTCATCAGAGCCTCAACAATCAGGCAAGCAAAACACAGCACGATCACCATTCTTTCCAGTCAGCGCCAGCTCAAAGCAGCAAATCAGCACGCAACACAGAAGGAAAAATCAAACACACACTGGCTTTGGCTACCACAACAGAAGAGTACATTAAAATGTATGCTTTCGATTTGCTGGCCAACAAAAAATCCTTTTCTGCGCCGGGAAAGCAGAGAAGGCGAGCGAACGGAATGCTTCTCATGCCTAACACGAGCGAACAGATATTTGAATTAATTATCTCTAAAATCTGTATTTAAGGGTCATTTTGTGGAGCTTCAAAGCGAGAACAGCAAACAGGGTAAGAATGTGGTTGCACTTCGATGTTGCATGCGACTGCAAAGTCAAGCACACACACCAAACGGTATCACTTATCTGACCGAAACGAAGAAAATGCAGCACACACAGTTGGCTGTCTGTCCCGGGTTGCCGGGTCCGAAATTGGCACGCAGGAAATGCAAATAAAAATGCACCGAAATATTCGCTTTGTGCTTACTACTGTCGGCTTGCCCTTTCAGGTCTGCTGATCTTCCGACTGTGTTTGCTAGCAGACGGTAGACAACGTCCAGACGAAGGCTAACGAGTGAAGTGAATCGATGTCTTCGGGGTTCGGCGAAGGTTTTGAAACGCACACGGTTTGAAGGACATGGAGGGGTTTACCTTCTTCCTGCCATTCAATTCCGGGAAAACGTCCGAACGCCGTCCGAAATACCGATCAACAGGAGAGGAGCTTAACCTGTGTTGCCGGGAGGGCTCTTAAATAACTCGATCAGCATTCCTTTTTCGTTTTGAGCAGCAGGAAAGTGGGAAGAATTGAAAGTATCAGCAAACAATTGGATCACTTTCCTAGTTCGGGAAACAAATTCGGGACGAGAAGGTTAGCAAAAAAAAATCTTCATTCTTTTTCTCTCTAGTAACCAAAAACACAAACTTGCTCCAAATGAAGAAAGCTGTACTTCAGAATATCTTCCCCCTTGATTACTTTCCACAGACGCAGATGAAGCTCAGCCAACGGAACGAATGCCACCGATTTGCGCTAAACGGCGTGATGATTATGTCGCGATAAGTAGCTCTCCCTCTCGTGGCACGCAACAACCGTGTACCGAGTTGGCGGAGTCGCGTTGAAAGAAAAGCAAAAGTCCAACGCCATCCCCCGGCTCGACATCATCATAAGCTAAGTGATGGGAAACGAACCATGACCCCTGTTGGCACTCGCGAGCCAACGTACACAACATCAACAACAGCACAACGATCATGATGATGACGCGCTCGATGAAGATGATATCGCGCTGGAAAGCCCAAATCGAAGCCACTCGCGCTGCTAGGCGGGAGAAGACGTAGCAGAAGGTACTCGAGATGTCGAGAGGTGGGTCGAGATTGAAACCGGTACCTACAACGCGTACACGACGTTCCTGGTTCCCGGTTCCCGGAAAGAAGAGAAAAAGCACATTCGCGCTGGGAGGGTAGGAATTGACGCTGGAAGTTGACTCCACAATCAAGTCGAGCCTCTTTACTTTGCAAGCGATCGCGTAGGCAACATGAAGCTGGAAGTTGTGCAACATTCGGCAAACACTACTTCGATGACGACCGAAACGACTCAACACTATTGGGTCCCCTCTTTTGCTTGGCAAATGGTAAGTAACTCAAGATTATTCGAAACAAAACACTCAACGCTCATAAATATTTAATATACACACTCTGCTCGACTGGGGAAAGATAGGCAGCAAGGAAGGACCTCCGCCAGCCATCTACATGCTAACATCAGTAAGCTCGGACGGGAAGAACTCCCGGTTTACGGTGAGGCCGATTCGAGTAGGCAGATGGCTCCAAAAGAGGGTTCGAACACACACCGTACCATTGAAACATATCCCTCCCAAGTGGCGACATCTAGCATCAGTTGGCAGTTAACCCAGCAGTACATCATCCAGAAGTCGTCTTCATGAAGTGCCCCAACTTTGCTCCACTCGCTGGACGCTAGCAAAACAAAACAGTGCCCATAATAAATGCTACTTATCAAGATTTTGAAGTTCTCGCCCCGAGCGTTGTCTATATATTTCTACTTTTTTTCTTTGCTTTTCTGGGACATTGTCCAAAACGCAGGTGTTTTGAGCAGGAGCGGGAGCGGGCCCTCAGTTTAGCACTCGACCGCAATTATTATTCGTGGTGGCTTTCGTTTACAAGGCAATTGGAAAAAAACTCGGGCAACACAACTGTCGTCAAAAAGGCAAACTGTCAACGGAATCTCGGACGTGTTGTTGCCAAGTTTACAATGTACCCTCCTTTCCAGAAAAAAAGTGTCCCACCCCTCCAAGAGAAAGCGTTGATGGACGCAAACGAAACGGAAGCTAATAGGCGGCGCGCGAGATTTGTCCGTCTTCGTCAATTTGGCCATAGAAAGCAGCCCTTGGCAGAGATCACTTTCCTTTCAAAACAAAACCTTCATACGGTTGAAAGGAAAAGACAAGAGCTAGATCCCCTGGTCCGTGTGCGGCTTGGACTGAAGGCACTCCCAACAATGACGCGAGCCAAGAGTGTTGACTCAAGAGTGCTATATCTTCCGATCTTGCCTACTTTGTGGTGGCCCGTTGATGGTGTTGAGCCTTCCGAATGCGCTCGAGCTTAACGGACGACACAGGAGGACGGAGGAGGATCTCTTGGAGGGTGAATGTATCATTTGCTGGGTACTGACGAGCTGCACAGATCGCCAAATCAACTAAACTCCGGCCTGGGTACACAATGGGTACGCGGTAGTGTTACGTAGGTTGTAACGTACGCGAGAGACTACGCAGGATCGTTGTAATTCAACGGACGCTCAAACCTAACCTCACAAAAGCAGGCGACGCAAAAGGGGAGAAAAAAAGAACTGAATCACTCCCGGTGAAATGATATGCAGCATAAGTATTGTTATTAATACCGTACTATCGTGGCCACGATCGCTACCAGCTCGACCGTGTCGTGGTCGTCCAGCGGCTTTTCGGAAACGGCAAAAACAAACCTCACATACACACAAAATAACCATCAAGCCAAACGCACACACCAAAGCACCAGGACTCGTGATGTGATGGTCGTCTCACAGGGCACGACGGTGCAGAACTTTGTGTCATTCTCCACCTTTACCCACTCACCACTCTTCGCCCTTGCTGGACACCTTTTATAGGGCAAATCCGTCATAATCATTTGTCGGTCCAGGGAACAGTTTTATGCGGTGCGAATGGAATTATAATTTGTAATATTGCGACGAGGTCTCAGGTTTCGGGTGCTTTGTGCATAAGTTTGGGCGGACCGTTTCTCGGGTCACTTTGCGGTTCGAGCGTTAAAGGAACCTGGAAGCTTCTGGAGTGTGAAGAGGAGAGAAGGCTTTGATAGAAAAAAAAAACGACAAAAAACGGAAGAAATTAGTACGCTTCTTTTAACAGGGATCATTGCCAACAAATTTGAAGCAATAACTTGGAACAATTTAAATTGTAAAATATTTCTGAGCGAAGCGCACTGATGCAGGATAGTAATGATAATAATCGTGTGCTTGTTTGGAAAAAGCTTCATACCTCTTGTGTTTTTCCATTAACATAAAAATGGGCTTTAACTAAATAAGCACAACCGACAAAAAACGACTCAAAAATCAAATCAATAAAAAAAAATGTTCTCTTTGATGCATTTCTTCGTCAGTACGGTTCGGTGTGCATAATTATCGGCAGCTGTGTAACTACCAAGTCCTCCGTTAATCATCAGCATTAAGCGCATTGCACGACCAACGGAAGTGTTGTTGCCTGATTACACATCGTACAGCAGCAATTGCCCGAGCTGTTTAATACCATTACACGAGATAAGCGTAACCGAATTCGAAATTGGCAGAAGTGATACCATGAACTGGATCAGGAATTTTCGCAACATGCATTCGTCGCTTCCAATGAAACTTTTCCCGCTGGACGCAGTTGAACCAAGAGCTTAATGTGATCCAATTGAAATGCGAACGAGTGAAATCAATCAAAACGGAAAAACACGATCATCGGGAGACGGCATGATTTAATGTCGATTGTCCCTACTGCATTAATGGTCGATAGATTCAGTTTGAAATGGGGAGTATCGGGCAGTAAATACAAATAAAAAGCTCCGGCTCCGAGACTTATCAACACCGTTGAGCTCTCGAATAAATCCCTGTAACAAGCCAATAAAATGTAATTGTAAGGCACTACTCTCTATGCTCTGTTCGTGTGTGTGCCTGCAGCAGAAATGAAATTCAAATCTAACTAACAGCGTGGACAACACGGCGGACCTCAATAATTATACACCACGCAGTAGGGATTGAAGCTATACAGAGCAAACATCACTCAACGAGCAACGATTTGCATAGAAATGCATCGTTCATCTATCTAAACAACACCGAGCGCGCACGAGATACGTGCATTTTATATTTTTACTATCGTCCCTACGTCAAACTAACGGCGGGGCACATATTTTGTTATCCTTGTATTGATTTTTATGTTTGTCACTCGTTCGATAACTGATAAAGATCCTCGACGGAGGACGAGAAACGATCAATAGAAACTAACAACCCCTAGCGTGCGTGTGTGCCCGGAGTGGTAGCGCTCGGGCCATGTTTTGCTTATCGGCCCGTTGGTATTAAATCCCATCGGGGGCCGTGTACCGGAGCTTATCGACGACCCAGCTTTCGCATAGACTGCCAACATCAATCCAATTGATGACATCCTGTTCCCGTGTGCGCTTTAGGGCCAGGACGAGCAGCAAGTAGAATGAATCCTTTAATCGAATGTAGAGGAAGGCTCAACGGTTTGTCAGCACGCACCGGCTGCCTATCGATGGATATTGTTTTTACAGCCTATTTGCATAGTGGAAATGGTTATTTTTCCCATAAAAATAATATGTTTGGGTGATTCTGATCCATACTGAATCGACAGGACAACGAACGCTATCTAGTTTGAATTTTATTTTGGCGTTTTGAACAAGCAAAAATTTTAGATTCACACAAGAATTAAAGTCATCTCATATTCTAGATGCTATGCTAGGAAAAAGATGATAATTTTTAGACAAATATAGCCATCAAAAGGTACTCATCGCAGTCTTGCAATTGATGCCCCTATTAAATCTATTGCACGAGGAAGTGAAAGTGAATTGAACCGCAGCCATCGCTTCATCGCTACTAACCTGAGCACTCTCAGGGCGCCTTGGGCGGCCCATGTTGCTCAAGTGGATGTGTCGACCCTATCGCTATCTAATCGAGCGAAAGTAAAATTATGGGGACCGATGCAGGCCAGTCCGAATTTGTTACGGACGTTTTCTCCCCATGAATGCGCTGTGGATCACCTCAGTGTATGAGGTATACGTACCAACCCTCGACTGGATTGAATATTCAGCCTCAATGCTCCTACCAAAACACACGACACAGGAAAAGGAAACGATCCTAGCGATTTAGTCAAACAAAATGGAACACTCGGGAGCGCACTCGTCTACCTACGATGAACCTAGCACAGTTCGGACGCGGGAAACCGGGAGATAAATTCGATACGATACAAATTAAATTAATTTATTGAAATTATCGGGTACGTACGGTCTCTGTGCGAGCAGAGCGACTCACCAAATGGCAACGATACGCGAGCACCCACCAGGGCTGCTGTCGAAACATTGATCCTCCGGGCGGATAAACTATCGCAGTAACACGCACCGGACCCCGGGTTCAAACACCAGCACTGTGACCGCACATGATGGAAAGAAAAATCGATAATACTCACACCTTTCCAACGTTCGGTTCGCTCCAGGGGTGAATGCTTTGCGAATTGGATACTCAACTTCTCGAGGGATATGAGGTGAGGGTTTTTTTTTTTTATTATCGCCGAAACCAAACGATTCGTTTGTATCTGCCTTCCGGTGGGAAGCAGTAGGACACAAGCACAAAAATTCCTCTTCCGTCAAACCCGATAATCATGTCCACGTTCGCGTGGTCTAGATTTTTCGTGCTCCGAGGTTCGAATCCGTGAGGTGTGGGTGTTGATACCGCTCTAACAAGGTCTTCCCCGGCTTTATCTCTTCAGTTCAAGCGTAGTCCCCAAACCAAGTCTTGAAGCTGTTGAAAGCCCGTAATTGTAACGTTCGTGTAGGGTGGGTGACTTCCGTCATACGAGTGGCCCCGTGCCCGACATTATTGAGGAGGTCGGCTTGTCATCGTGCGCTGAAGGGGACAGCAGCTCGGCAGCCAGCCCAACACCACCACCCGGTCATATTCGATAGGATCGAGATCGTGTGGAATGAAGTGTCCGATCATGCGATCAAAATAGCTGAGTTCGATTGTGCTCCGTTGCCCAAATAGTAGCCCGCGTCATCATCATCGTTCTGGCGAGGTTTTGATTTAGCCAAATGAGCACCTTGACCACAGCTGTACGCGTCCCGAGCTGCTACTGGGTGGAAATATTCATCATTCGCTCCAATCAGCTAGCGCTAATGTGAAAGTGCCAATCCATCTGTGGTCTGGGTGATATGCGAAAAAGGCACCCGAAGCACCACTATCTTTCATGCAAGGAAAAACAATCAAAGCCGGATAAAAAGTCCAATCAAATTACCACTTCATGCTCTAGGGTGATGGAAATATAGGGCAACTGACCTGACCGAGCAGCACATTCGGCAACTCCAGATGTGTTGGACCCTAGTTCCCGCGGGGCGAAAGCGATGTGCCGAAAAGAAAGAGAACCATTTTCATAACCTTGCCACAAAATGACAGGTTTTCGGCAATTTTGAACTTATTTCTAGCTCCCAAAATAGAATCAATCAAACTGGGCAGGGAGCGCACGCGAACGAAGAAAGCTTTCCAACTGGAGCAGAGGGAGGAGTTTGAAAAGGGAAACAAAACGAAATTAGTCCGGAGGTAGATATTTAGATATTTGTTTTGCTTTCCTGGCAGGAAAGCTTTCTGTTCAAACACAAAAAAACGAGGCCAATTAATTAAAAATCCATTTTCTTATTTGATTTGAGCTAAACATAGTAAAAAGCTGAAGCTGTGCTTGGCAGAAAAGCTCAAGTGAACTTGACCCTAAAAAAATATCGATTTCGCATTTTCAAAACAAAACAGGATGCTCATAATTTACGTCTCATTTCACAGAAAAAAGCGACCAAATACCCGGTTATACGTACATCGAACCGGCAAACAGTAGAACGAAATAACGGGTCGTATAAATCAATCCACGACATCATCTGTTGGTGGATTCGCTACTCGTTGGAATGCCGTACCTGTTGTACGCAAGAAGCACAGGGTGAACATAATCTTCTTAGTTTGTTGAGAACGTCCAAGCTTAAGTCAAAACTGGATCAGGCACAGCAAAAACCGGAGTTGGTGGTCACCACAAGCTTACCGAGCACCTCGTGCCCGTGTTCAATCGATAATCGAAGAAGACTTCGCGCTGTCTCAACCTACGGCACCGACCAGTCCAAACAGATCCATAGCTGACCGGGTAGCCGACAACGTGTTCGGACGAAAGAGAGATTGTTTACACTTATGAGAAGTGACAGTGCTCGTCGTATCAATCGATGCTGATGTTGGATGCTGCCGGTTGCACGGGTGCATGAGCTTCTGAAGCAGCAACACACTGGCTGGACATCCTGTCTCTGCTATCTCAACGCCTTCTGCAGACAACCAAACACCGCTCACAGCTCCACCATAGATCATCGAGAACCCGGTTTTCTGTCCATGCTTTCCCCGCCGTCCGCCCGCATTCTGCCGTCAGGGTCGTCTTCAATCTTTCTCTCCATGTACGGTAGCCGATGCACAGCGGCCTAACCGGTTTTCCACCTTCGGATGCACAATTCTGAACCAATTACCGGCCCGAACCTGCAAGTAAAGGTGGTGAGGCTGTTACCGTTGCCTGCGTTCAAACAGAACACGAGCCCCCGAGTGCAAGGTGTCTCACCCTTCTCTTACGTTGAGAAAATCACGCTCAAACGGTCTAACGGGTTCGAGAACGAAACGGATGGCAGCAAGTTTTCGGAAAACTCAACCCAGGTTCTCGGGACCACCTCCATCACACTCACACACACGCACAGACATCTTCAATCAATATGGGTGAAAAATAGCCTTGATAAAAACCGATACTTCCAGCACCGACCAAGTTTGCAGTAGCAGCAAACTCACCCAGTACAGACGATTCTTCTTGTCCAGGTCTACGAGTTTCGTGCGTGCGCCAAAGTGTTGCTAATGAATTTCAGCAAATACCCCATAATCTGCGATAATGTGCTATCCAAATATAAATTCCTTTCCGAACACGTTCTTGAAAGAGAGAGAGAGACAGGACATCGAGCGTTTGGAGCAGACTCGTAAGGTTCACCATACATGTTCCCTAGAAGGAATAAAATTGCCTTCATCAATGCCAATTGCATCTCAGGGGGTTCTGTTCAGGGTTCTCTTTGCCATTGCTGCTCCAAGGCTCATCAAGGACGCACAGACACACGGTAGGATTACGCTGCTTCCCGTTTTTCGCAGGTCCTGAGTGATTATGGTGGAACCGGACCGCTTTTAATTCTAATTTATCTATCAGACAACCAACCCCCCTTCCAGGAATTACTATCCCGTTGGACCAGAATACAGTCGACCGGGAAGGACAGAGACGGGTTCGTTCTGGGAGCAACAAGCCTCATTTCCTGCAATAGGTTTTTAATTTTGTTTAATGCGTTTTTTGTCCTCCGCAAACTTCCGGCGTGCCAGTGCAGCTGCTAATTTAGACACCGTTTGATTTTTTTTGGGACAACAACGAGCAGCTTAACCAGTACGGTGTCACATACCGCAGGGCCCCTTTATGCTCCTCCGGGAAACTTCGGACAGGTACAAGTATTTGCGACCAAACGATATTACCTTTCTCCTGGTTTTACTCGAATCGCCAATCGGCGTGGTCGTTATCGCCGTCGTTTGAAGGCATGAGGATAATTTGACGTAATGCTAATGGGGCTTGAGAGTGCTGGTGCCGGGCAAGACTCGCTCAGGTACAGGTGGTTTTGATGGTAGAACAACAGCAGAAAAAAGTTTGCTTTTCTGCCTCGGTTAACCTACGTCAATCGTCGAATGTCAGGAGCAGGCAGTTAGTTAGTTTCGGTGCTTACTCGAGAAGTTATGCACTTGATCCTTTCACACTCGGAGAAACAAACTAATGGCCAACTTTTGAAGGATAAGCATTGAAAGCTATTGTTGAAGCGGAGCGAAGGCTTGGTGAGCTAATTAAATTTTTGGATTTTCTGAACAAAACGGAACTTTTTTTAAGAAAATCTTAATTTTTGAAAATTGATTAAATTTTTTCATGATTCATGTCTGATTTATACTTCTTCTTCTTTTCTTAACGACCTTCTAGTTCACGCCGGTCATCGAATGGCACTGCGGGAGAACGGTCCCGGATGAGATTTGAACTCCGGTTCTGCCCTGTCTGACCGGTCTGTCTCCGTTATCGCCTTACCAACGAGCCTCCCTTGATCCGGGACCAGCATTATTGTTGCTATGAATCAATCCCCTCTGTTTTAAGCTGTATTGTTTTCGCATGCCAAGCACAACACGGGTTGTTCGTTTTTATTTTTTGAAAAAAGCATTTCCTGAATCTGAAACCATGTCATTGCCTGAGGAGAAGTTTCTCATTCACTAACCAATGCCACTTTACCATGTGAGTGCATTCACTAATGAAGAGCCACCACGAGCGACCGCACATACCTATTAGCGACATGAATCATATAGCTTGCGGTCCTCTTGAAGAGGACAACCCAACACGACGACAATAAAGGGAAGACGTTTTTAAGGAGCTTTCAAGATTGGTGGTACCGTTAAATGAGCTCGAAAGTTTTATCAACTTAAAATGGTCATCTCTTTACAATTTATGAAAAAGCAAAGTCCGGCCACCATTAATCAAGATTCTTTCTGCATGAATTTAGGAATTTTTATCCAGCACTCTGCACCAGCACACTTCTTCTCCATCCCAGCGCTGATGAAGCAATTTAAATTGCGGTCAGACGATGACTATGCGTCATCGTTGGCCGCATTGTCAATTGGCCTGCTTAATATTCTGCCAGCGAATGTCGTATATCTCGAATGAATTGTTTTTTTACACAAATTGGAAGGAATTAAATTTCGTTCCAAGTGTGACAGTGCATCAACACTTTACTCTCAATTGGTTTTATATTGACAGCTTGCAAGATCGGAAGCCCTGGCTTGTTAGCTGATTTATATGGTTTTAAATTAGTTTCGAAACTGTTTATTAAAACAAATGAGTAAATAACGGCAAATTGCTTGGAACAGGATATAATTGCTACACAGGATACAGATTCAGGTGGAACGTTTTTAATTTCCACTAAAACCCTAAGTTCATGTGCGTAAAAAAAAGCCTCCGAGGCACAATTGCGGCGCGAAGTCGAACGATTTTATGGTCTTGTTACGCGTACTTAACGACCAAACGAAAGAAGCGCTGCAAAAGCAAATGAGCGCAAACAAAGTGCCTTGTTGATCGAGTTTTACTATCGATAAAATTTTTAAAAAGCCACTTTAAACAACCACCCTTACCATAATGAAGGGAAAGCCATTAATAATGCTGTTTAAGAAGTTTTGGTAAAATGCAATACGCAGGAATGCGACTAATAATTAACCGACAGACAAACACACACACACACACACACACACACACACACACACACACACACACACACACACACACACACACACACACACACACACACACACACACACACACACACACACACACACACACACACACACACACACACACACACACACACACACACACACACACACACACACACACACACACACACACACACACACACACACACACACACACACACACACACACACACACACACACACACACACACACACACACACACACACACACACACACACACACACACACACACACACACACACACACACACACACACACACACACACACACACACACACACACTCATACACACACACACACACACACACACACACACACACACACACACACACACACACACACACACACACACACACACACACACACACACACACACACACACACACACACACACACACACACACACACACACACACACACACACACACACACACACACACACACACACACACACACACACACACACACACACACACACACACACACACACACACACACACACACACACACACACACACACACACACACACACACACACACACACACACACACACACACACACACACACACACACACACACACACACACACACACACACACACACACACACACACACACACACACACACACATGACGTATGTTCTTAAACTGGATACTGCAAGCATTTGGTTCGAAACATAAGAAACAAGGTGCCCTTCTCCCAATGCACCGGCACCACCTTCTTTTTGCACCTGTCACCACCGTTCCACGCGTTTGTTTCGGTAGATTCCGCTTTCCAAACACGAAATACAGTCCTAACTAAACTCTCATCTAAACATCCTCCGGATCATTCGTCAGTTTCGTTCAGCTTAGTTCACTTTGCACGACGCCAATTATTCTTGGCCATGGAGCGCGCGCGCGCTTGGGTCTATGCGCCTCATCCATCGAACCCTGACGCCCTATTTCCTGTTCGATACGCGGGTGAAGAAGACAACGCAAACAAAAAATTAAATTCATGTGCTCTAGGAAGGCTGATTTTGCGCCAGCTTTCGATTTATCGTTTCGGGAGGACGGAAAACGCGAATTAGAATTTCTTCAGCATCGTTCGATTATTCCGTTCCGCCCGAACGGACGTCACGGAAATGCGAGTGGGCCCACGTCACGCACAATTTTTTCCAACCCGATACTTAAATGAGGTCTGGTGAAGGGCTTTTCAAGTTGGCAATGGTAGAGTTGGAACTACTGCATAACGGTTGTAGATTTCAGCTTAAATTTTGAATGTTTTTGCTGTTTTTATTTTGAATGCTAAAATACTATAAGTCCTCGGGTCCCTGTGATGAACGTTTTCCAAATATTAAAATGAATTCTTTTGAATTGCAAATATTTAAAATACTGAAAAACACGTAAAATATCCACATGCATGTCCACGGCTTTGTTCTACCAACTGGTCTACATTCTGTCCCCTGTCCCAAGAGATAAACTCGAAGCAGGGCAATAGCAGTCACCATTCATGGTCCCCTTGCTATTTCTCACTGACCTTACGTTCACTAGCACCAGAGGTGCGTTTAATGAAGCATAAAGAAGCATAAACTTGAGAACCTGAAAGCAAACATAAACACACGCCACCAATGCGCAAAAGGGGTCACCACCGATCGAGAATTAAAATGTGTGGGCATGGATGGAGCGCAAGCACACATCCAAAAAGGAGGACACGGTGCGATAGAAACAATGGAAAATCTATAAAATTGATTTAAATACCCATTAACGAGCATAGAAACGAATTAAGCAATAACAAACAATCGAACAGCTCGTTCGATGGGCCTGACGCCTGTCCACGGGTCATTTCTGGGTCCCTCCCGCTGTGGCTGTCCGACCGGTGGTCTATTTATGTTGTGTTCCGTGTGAGTAGGTTTTGAAGTTGTTGTTGAAAAAAAAAAAATTGTCCCTCCACTGTACCAAGCAGCACAGTTTCCTCAAGCGTGGAGCCTTCCAGTGGGCACATCTTTTTCCTTCCCTTGTTTGTCCTACTCTCTCATATCTCACAAGATCGTGCGCGTGTCAAGACGGATGTCGCGTCATCTCTTCGAATCAATTTTATCACATTTCATTAACCTCAAACAGTCGTCCGGTCCGCACGAAGGAGAGAAGATATGACACGCACAACTCTCCGGCCAACAAAACAAATCGAAAGCAAAACGAATGAATGGCTCGTGCTGCGGCTTCGCTCACTACTGTCCTCTTCGCGACGGTTTTAGTTTGACTTTAATGACCCAGCAGCACACGACGCTCCGTACCCGTGGGGTCACGTCGCACATTCGGTGTAAGCAACTTCATTTCTTCTCTGCCAGTCAGCCTATTTTGATAATCTCGGCAAACGTTGGCTCAGTGTCTGGTGCTCGGTCATCAGCGACAATGGTCGCGACCGAACGCCATCAAATTTATCCGCCCGGTTGCGATCGTCTGTAGTGAACAAAATTCTTCTCTGTTATTTCTTTGTCCAAAAAGAGAAAAACCAAGCGTAGGTAGTACTGGAGTACTGCTGTTATTTTGAATACTGCCGTTTCAACTCAATTGCTTTTACACCGCTCAAGCAAGGGGACAGTTCAACCGGTCAAGAACAGAAGAATAATTTAAAATTTAGCTCAAGATAAGACTTGAAAGAACAAATGCTATAAAAGCATCATTTAATTTTTTTTACAATACAGCACTGTACCGGCATAATGAATTGTAAAAAGCACTTAAATTTCTTTCGTCAGTCTATTCGTGGTTCAATATGGAAAAATAAAACCAAAATGCATGCGACCAAACATACAGCATCATGTTTCAATTAAAAACACGCGTTTAAACTGATTTTAGACGTGCAAAATGTGTTCCTCCCGTCAGTTAGAGCTAACAATTTTGTTTTGCTTTCATTTTGCTCCTTCTAAAACCTTCACACACACACAAAAAGACATCCGCAACAATAAACGGCTTTGTGAAAATTATTCCATTCCACCTTGTCAGAGAGTTTAACATGCGGAATATTTTCCGCATCATTTCCATCACTTTTCTGCTGTCTCGCAACAGCACCAGAATGAGACAGCGCAAAAGCAACAGTAAAAAAGGAGATAATTTTCCACAGCATACATCAAGAATGAAGGGTACAGTGTTGAGAAAAAAATGGAAGTAACGCTCTAAACAATATAGAACGTTGGTGGAAAGCCAGTCTGGGTCGTTTTCGATGCGCGAAATCCGCTCAACATTAAGACAGCAAGTAAGCCACACACAAACACACACACACACTGTTTGCGTAACCCGCAGTGATGAATAATAAAACACCGAACATGAGGCTAACAGCCCCGCTTAGAACCTTCCCACTGACTTGCTTGGCTTTGGGAGAAGGCTGGCTTTAGCTTTTCCCTGTGCAAACCGCTTTTCCCGGCTTTAAGTGTGAGTGTATAGGCCAAACCGTTTTACGTTTGGTTGCCATTTTTTTTCTAACAGCTTCCCTCTGTCTTCTCGACCACCTCGGTTGTCTTCTTGTCTGTCTTTTACCTTGGTGTGTAATAAAAATGCATGAAGCATCTGCTTTACCTTATGGCAAATTTACACCAACCGAAAAAAAACATGAACGAGAAGGGCGAAGTATTTAAAACAAAACACCTTAGCGCCACACCACTGAATGGGACGAAATACATCTTAAACATAACCAACCCACCTTCGTTGCGTTGCTCGTGAAGGGATCCTCGTCGGAAAAATTAACATAAAAATTTTGTGCACATTCTTCACGACGCAGTATTTAAACCAAAGTTTCTTTTCCGTCCTGCCCCCCAGACTTGCCTCTGGTTTACGAAGAGTACGAGAGCGCGCCAACACTTACGCACTGCCACCTTTTTCCGGGTTTTAACTTTCATATGCCTCCGTAGGCTCTTCTTGCAGTCATCAAGAGCAAGAGGCGAGAAAAATGGGCAAACAGCAAGCTAAAAGCGAAAAAAGGAAGAAACACAACGTCAACCTGTCGTTTCCTTGTCGTGTGGGACGGTTGAAAGCACCGTTGACCTCGTGAATCGTGACGGTAGGGAGTGACACCCGGCCCATTGGGACGGGTGTAATGGCCGTGGCACGCATCCGCAACACTGAAAGATGATGCGCCGATCGTGCGGTGTCACCGAAAGTTTAATTTCTTTCGCGTGACATAAGCTCCGCGTGTCTACTCGCGTGGAGGCTATTGAATGCAGAGTGGAATAGTTTTCATGCTCAGCATAGCCGGCGTACTGCTTCAATGTTGCTTTGGGTGGTTTTTTTTAAGATTGCGAATTCAAATGAATAAAAGGAACAGATTTAATTTGTTATGAGCTACTTAACAAGTTGGTGCAATTGGGGGGATCATTAGAAAATCAATCATCTTGTGGCCGATTTAGTATAAGAAAACTCACTTAGAGAAAATGAAGAAAAAACCATAAGAGACAAGTTACGGTTACCTAGTACTGTTTGAAGGACCATTTTATTGGACAAGAATTTTAGAAATAAATATCTGAATTCCTTCAAAATATATCTTAATAAAGGGAATTTCACAAAGGTAGTGAAACCATTTTCAAATTATTTTCTAACTATGCCTACGCATTAGGACTCTCTAATCATTCACGTCACATCTGCCAATAAAGTTAAAAATATATTTATAAAGAAGGAAAAATAACAATTAAATGCTTCGTTTTTTTTCTCAAATTGATGCAATTTTTTACAGCTTAACCAATTCGCGAATCAAACCCACCTTGTATCAACGCATCTTTGCAAAGATTTTATCTCATCTTTTCGTTTCGCTCCAATTTACATATTTTTTATCAGTGATCGTTTAAATATTACAGCTGCCAATTGTAATATCCTCAACGTATCGACACACAGAGGGAACAAAACCCAGCCTGGGAGTGTAGGATGCGCACACAAATAGACAAGCTTGCACGCGGAATAGACCGGAACTGCGATAAGCGTGGCTGCTAGCAAAACCCATCTTCAGCAAATTTGACAAATAGCTTTCCTATGCAAATTACTTTAACAGCTTCGCGCATTCTTCTGCACCCATCTTGCTGCACCGGTCTTCCTCCTGCCAGCATCAATAATTGACTCGGAAGAAGACGACCAAGACGAGCCACACAGACCGACGAAGAAAGCGAGCAAAAGCGGGAATGCAATCAATAAAAATAATTACAGGAGCGCAAAAATTATGAAAAACACGAACCAAACACCAAACACGTCGACGCGGACAACACTACCGAGGAGGGTTTTCGCGGGCACACTCACTCTTCGGGTGAGGAGATTCTCGCCAACGGATAACAAGACAGGAGTCGAATTGAAGCGCAACGAGGAAGAATGTGGGAGCGAAAACAGGCAGAAACATGGCCCCCGACATTGGCAACCGGTTCTTAACGATCCATCCATCCATCCGATTCCGTCGATATTCGTGTTCTACGGAGACCTCTCCACGAAAAAGACACTCCGGCCCGGCAAGAAGTGAGTCGGTCAGAAATCCATCACCGCTTTTCGCCTCGATGGTGTGCAGCGGTGTGCTGCTGTCGCTCTGCAATTGGGCTCTACAGCTTGTTGGGCACGAAATCGCCCTGCAGGCAAGCAGAAAACGAACCGAAGAAGGAAGCCAGAACGGAACGGTTTACAGCGAGCAACAGCAGCAGCAAGGGCGCTTCTCGACGTTGCGAAAAACAGTAAAACCTGTCGATCGTGATGCTGTTAAAAGATTTTGCATAATGAGAGCGTAACTAAGGGCATCAACGATGACGGCGAAAAGGGGACAGCACGTCGCACCGCACCAGTGAAAGCCATATGCAAGTGTGAGGAGTTCGAACACTCGAAGGTGCGCACATGAAATATTGTCCGCATGCATGTCCAACCATCCATTGCCATTCCATTCCTTCAAGCTTCCCTCGAGCCATCACACAAATGCTCACGATCGTGTCGATGCAATTGCCTGTCGTTGCACTTTCATCAGTTGCACATACACTCACACACACAGGACGACGAATTGCACTTTTCGCCTGAAACCGTTTTACGCACCACACTCCACAAGCGAGAGAAGCTGTCCGATATTCAATTTTGTAGGAGAGAAAACTAGGACTCTTCGGTTTTTTGGACTGTTGTGTCCCACAGCAAATTGCACTCAGCTGCTCCCCTTATTTATCACCCCAATCTTCCATCCCTCCTCACTCTCTCTAGCGGTGTATGTGTGTGTGTGTGTGATTGAGGATAATTGCAGATAATTTTCCGTGGTACTAGCATGCCCGTGAAGTATTTATCACCTGCTGATGCTCTTCTGCTGCTGGCACATTCATCGAGCCATTCGGGACAGTTCAAAAGCAAAGTTCAACGCATTACGGATGGCGGCGTCAGCAGTCCTTTTTAAAGGGAGGAAAAGCTGTCCTGTGATAGCGTGTCCAAAAAGTCACCTCAAAACGACGAGAACCGTCACCTTAATCGTACCTGCCGGAAGCATAATTTCGTTTAAATTTTTCTTGTTTTGTACCGCGCGAGGGATCATCAAACAGGAAAAAAAGAAACCAAACTAACATGATTTAACTAAGCGAGCATTAAGCGTTTCAGTTACATAATTCTTTATCCCGGCATTAAAAACGAGCCTCTCAATAATACGTGCTCTGTTCGTTGGTGCTGGATGCTATAAATCATTTTCTTCAAGCAGCACAGGACGGTGCTTCAGCCGTTTCTGACAAATATAGCCACCAAATGAGGCAAGATCAAAGCAAGGATCATCACCCTTCGCGCCAAAAAGGGACATTGAAAAACTGCTCGAGGGAAAAAAGCGGCTTTTCAAAACATTTAGACTGCTTAAAGTACCCCGCTTGGTGCATGGTGCTTAAGCGCTTTTTAATAAACGAAATTACGTCTGTCCTGTTTCAGCTTAATGATGCATTTTCGTCGTCACATGCACAACTAGCTCACAACACATACACGCACACATACAAAAGCATCCTTTTCAATAGCTCTCAGTGACCTTTCGCTCAACACAAGATCCTCGCGAAGAAAAGAAAACGAAAAAACAATCCAAAAAAGTGACCGCGTAAAAGATCGGGTTCGTCGCTTGCTGCAGCGTTGTATTCGTTTCCTTACATCCAGCGAAACAAAGCTTCTCGCTCCGCTTTTTTCGGCACCTGGAGCGGGAACACGGTTTTAGTGGGCTTCCCTGACACGAACTGCACTTTAATCAGCACCGCTGACACCCAACAGAGTGCGACCAACACCACCACCACCACCAGATCGAGGTCATTCGTGGATGAAAGCGATCAGTTTTCGTGATGAGCCCGAAAATTGAAGAACGCCCTATGTCCGACACACTCATACATAAATCCTTTACATGTATTTAGTGCGCGACACATAACTCACGGGCGTTTATCAGTGCCACCGTCTGCCGCTTACTCTTCCCTTCTCCTCATCGGGAGGAGGTTAAAAATCGTGGAGAAAGTGTCGGATGTTATGAAGCAGCAACCGCCAACTTCACTGCTTGTTGCTATACGCCCCCAAAAAAAAAAACCAGAAACTCAAAAAATAAGCCCCGGGAAAAGATAATTTCTGCTCCACACTCACGGCGGTGGATGAAAAAATAAACGGCAATTCCGGCGTATTAAAACGCACCGGTCTCGTTATGACCCAAATGGGAAGACGCTTAGCCACTACCAGGAGCCTAAACGAGGGAAAAACAAAATTAAGCACCCCGCCACAAGATGGGCGTGTGTGTGACGTCCGGAGTGTCTCACGCGGTGGCGTTGAACGAAACCACAAATGTTGTTTCGCTCTGCGCGACTGCGAACACCCAAACCATTCCCCCATCTTCGTTCTCGGTTTCTTGCCCGAAATCCGAAAATCTTCTTTCATTGCATAATAAAACGATTTATCATGCTCTCTCCGATCGGATTAGTGCAAAGTATTGGCACAACCAAGGGTTCGTGAATTGAGGCAGAAACGGAACCATCGCTTCGAGCAAAGAGAAAGAAGCACCAATAAGCAATAGAATTATGATGTCGAACAACACAGAACCGTTACGGTTTGCGGTTCGGGAAGCAAAAGGTGTTATTGTGGGCCACTCTGCTGTGGTCTAGTGATAAGGTAACACCAAAAACACCTTTCGGGACGAAAAAGTTTATGTTCCACATAATTCTTCTACACCAAAAAAAGGGGGCTTGTTGGGAAGGTGTGAGGTCGAAAACGGGGGTGCAAATTGAATTTGGCATATTTTTAGTTTTCAATCATACAAATTGATTTCGAAAATAGGTCCCAGTTGGCGTTAGCTCCCCGTACGTGTGTGTGTGTCCAGAGCATGTGTCCCAGGGTGCTGAACAATTTGCACATTTATAGCCTCATTTGTGTGGCGTTGTTTTGTGTGTGTGTCGTCATTGTTTTGTTGGCTAAATCAACGGCCCGTGGTCTGGGAGTGGGCAATCGCAATTATGCACACAACATCTGCAAACCGATGGTGAAGCCGTGTAGAATGTTTGGAAAAATAGAGCGAAAAAACGACGCAAAGGTGTTTTATTTTCTGCGTGGCAACTGTGTGAATGAAATAAATTGAAATAAATAAATTTAAATAACCGATACGGGATAATTGTGTGCCCTATGAATCTAGCGCATTAGCACAGTATAGTTTTCTCCCCCTTTTTGGCAGCTGTGCGAGGGCAAAGAAAGAAAATGGAATCCTCATAACTTCACTGCTTTTTAAATATACTTGCAAAATATCAACCCAACACCAAAATTGCCATCCTAACCGCTTGAGTGAAGTTTATTTTATTCTCTTCCTGTTTTACTTTTAAAAAAATACTGCATAAAAAACTCCTTAAAACGAATGAGCGCCAAACCAAACACCCGGTGGTCGATAAAACAAACCGAAAACCGTTCCGTATCGGCAAATAGAAAATCAACCTTCATTAAGTGTATCAACACATACACATTCGAAGCGTGTGCCCCGAAAATCGAAGGTGACACTTTCGCTCGATTACATTAGCCTTATTTATTTTTGCTACCGACCCATAAAATAAAGTGCTCCGGTGGCATTTCTCCCTTACCCGTGGCCAATCAAAGATAACCTGAGCAGCCCATGCTGCGGACCGTGCGGACGAGTGCAAAAGATCCGATTAATCCGGGAAGCTATACCGTGACAGAGTGTGATCGAAAGAAATCGGAACATTGTTAAGATAAATAGCCCTCACCCTGTAATCAAATCGAGTCAACGGAAAAACCGGCCTGCCTGTTAAAGGTGTGTTATGGTCCGGTACCATTTTGACCCGGGGGGGAACCGTGGCAATCGGAAAAAAACAAGAAACGGAAGAGGAAAAATCATTTCCAAACCCATGCGAAAAACTGTACCGATATGCCGACCGCACAGCAACAAAACAGAAAAGGGCGGTTTTCTATTTCTCCTTTCGCTTACCTTTTGTCTTGCACCCCTCATACATCCCCTCAAGAGCAAGTGGTTCTAGTGGGTGACAATTTTTCGTACGCTCGATTCCACTTTTCCAATCTGATGCACTCGCATTCGCTTTTTCTTAAGAAATTTACCAAGACGTACACCACCACCGGACTCTGGTGACTGGTCTTGAAGAAAAACCGATAAAACCGGAGAGAACCGGTGGTACACACCGGGTACGCCATAAATCGTTTGGTCAATTTCGGTCAGCCAGCACACAGGCAGCTGATTTTTTTTGTATTTTATTTCCAAGTGTTTTGGTGTTTTTGGTGCTGTATCCCACTCTATCGGAAGGGCTTTGTTGGAAAATTGCTCCACAATCTAGACAGAGCAAACAACGGTGCTACAGAAAAAGGGACTCTAAAAAGAAAGACAAATAATCGAAGCAAACTTAATGTGTCTTTGATAATGCGAGCATATTTGTTTATGTTGTACCTTGAAGAACGGATAAGACTCTTAGCTTCGACTGCACTATTAGAGGCACAGAACGGACCTGACACTCTGGTATCAATATCATGGACAAATAATGTTCATATAGTAGGGATAAAACCCTCTCAATGAAAAACACGCCGCACAAAGTGATAATAAACTCTGCAAAAGCTAGTTCCGTTCATGCGTGACAAAAACTGTTCTCATTTTTACTTCTCAACAGAAAAAAAGTTCTACTAAGTAGATCGTTGAATATCCTTGTACTCTTCCCGGCCTTTTCAAATGATACAAAGCAAAAGCTATAAATTTCCACCTAAACAATATTTTCCGCACAGTGATAGAGAGCGAAAAAAAAGGCAACACAAATAGAACAGTTTATTTCACAAAAAGCCGCAGCTAATTTATGACCCCCAGCGTCGGTTTTCGGATAAACCAGAACGATTATTTATTCCGGGTGAAAATATTTAACCTTTCTTTTTCCTTCTCTTCTCCCTGCCGGGCTTTTTCACCACTAGACACCCATTAAGCATACTCTCTACCTCTGCAAATAACGAGCGATTTCAAGGCAACACCAATCCAACAACAACAACAAAAAAACCCGAAGAATAAATAAATCCTCCCCAATAGAGATGCTCCAGCTTCTCCCCAAAAATAGAAGCCAGCCAGCTATATCTATTTGTATACCCCACCCCGGTGTATGTGTGGTTTCGATGGGTTTATTTCTTATGGCTGTTTGGCGAAAAAAGGGATTTTCTTTATCGGTACACGGCGCGGCCCACCAGGAAAACAGATGAGATGAATTAAATTCGGGTTGCAAGAGTGCTATAAGTGTTTTTTTTTTCTTCCTCTTCTCCATTCACCGAACACTTCCGATCGAAACAACGAGCTCGAACGAGATATGTGTGTTAAATAAACTCGTATTTGGCTACCAGAGGAAAAACGGCTAAAAAAAAAGAAATAAAAGCACCAATTTCCTCCGAGCGCACACTAGGGCTAACAAATCCTACCACTTTGTTGTGCACGGGCTGCACCACCAACATCTCTTCTCCCAGTGGAGCACTTGCAGTGCGGAGAGGACAATACGCCACTCCATGCATTGGGCCGCATTTCTTCCCAGCTAGCGCCACTATCCCAATATCCCAAAGACCACCCCCGCGACGCTCATAAATTACGTAATGGTTTCGAAATAAACTATAAATTTGATCTTCATCGTTCGCCGGGTGAGGTCCGTCCCGTCGACCACCTTTCTAAGCGGTTTTCTGTTTGTAGGTCAACCGAAGAACTCATCCCATGCACATTTGGGTGCGAGGTTGCGAGAATCTGGCTGATCTTGGGCGCTCTCGCGGTGGTAACGGATTAAGCGTGCATATTTTACGCTTCCCATGAGCGATGAAGCTTACCGCAAATGAGCTATTCCCCCCAGGTTGTTCGGGTTTTGGAACATTTCGCGAACCGATCGGAACCCAGCCGACGGAAAAGGTAATTAATTTATCTTCCACCCTTTTTTCGCTGGAGACCTCCTCCCCACCTCTTTCTGTCGAGGAACGCTCCAGGAAGCAGTTTTCGAAATCGTTCTATCAGGCACAACAAGATGGATTACACTGTGTTTCGAGGGTGAGTTTTGTGGAGTTACATGTTTGGCCACCAGAGGGAAATTTTCTTCGCATCGCAGACAAGCACATACACACTCACAAACAAAGGTCTGATCATTAGCTGGGAAGCAAGCGCTTACGGAAGTTGATCGAAGAATAGACAAAAAAAAAAAACTTGGAGATACAAGACACGGAGATTATTAGTAAGCCTGTTGCTATTGATGGTGAAGATCATGATGATGATGATGATGAAAGGTGCAGACTAAACAGACAAAATTTAGCAAACACCATTCATTTTAAAAATCGCTAACGAAAACACCGTTACTCCCCGCTAATCCACCTGCGTTTGTGTTGCTGTCTTGTTTTTTAATTCGAAGATGATGAGAAAGATTAGAAGATTTTGGGCAAAAATGACAGAAATGGAAAGAACGAAACAAAACCGAATCAAATTCTTTCGTTATCCAAATTTGTTGAAGGGAACGTAGCTCAGCCAAGAATTCGCACGGCACATACACTTGCTAAACGGAACGGGATCTTCCATCTTTCCCGGATAGAAATATAAAAACGGGAACATTAGAGCGGCTTTTGGTAGAACACACGATCGTCGGATGCTTTAGACTTTCTCCCAAACC
The DNA here is from genome assembly GCF_943734695.1 of Anopheles maculipalpis. Taxonomy (NCBI): domain Eukaryota; kingdom Metazoa; phylum Arthropoda; class Insecta; order Diptera; family Culicidae; genus Anopheles; species Anopheles maculipalpis. The sequence goes on along the minus strand of NC_064871.1, from coordinate 97,079,871 downwards.
GACCGATCACTCATTAGCCTAAGCCTTGGGGGCGCTCTCGTGCAATCGATCGATCGCGATCGTTTGTTGAATGCTTGCGGGGCCAATGAAGAAAAAAAAAACAAGAGTTCCTCTTTCAGCTTCAAAACTTTAATCCGCAGCCAGGCCAAATCACCGGGAGGGATTTGCATTACTAAGCGAATATTTTATGCGTGCTCTAGTTCATTAATGGGTTTTCCTTCTGCCACCGGGAGGTACAGGCCGTACAGCAGTTTTGTTTTGGTTTCGTGGTTCGTCTTTTATTTTACCAAAAACGAGCGAGCGATCAACACAAAAAAAACTATTCCCTCCCATCAAGCTAACCGTTTACGATCGCGTGCAAAAATGTATGCTTTTTCATATTTATAAATCTTTTTCTTTCCTTTTCCAAAAAAAAAAATCCCACTCACCGCCCAATCCTAATCGCCTATGATGGTGATAAATCAGCATTCCCGTGACTTAGATTCTTTTCGTGCTGATTTTTTTTATGATGCATAGTGCCCTGGGTTTGGGGTCAGAAAAATAGAAGAGGAGCAAACCATTTACAACCCAGTGACATTTTCTACTAACCAAGATCGTCGTCGTGGTGAACCATTTTGCGGAATCAATTTCTCCCACAAAATCCCGAAGACCCGGCCCCGTATGAGCGTGTGGATTTATGGTCCAACACTTAATCATTAATCTGTGTAGCCCTCACTTTCTCCCCCCCATGCTGCTGGTTGGAGTTGGATCACACAAATTTGGAAAGAAAACAAAAATCCTATCGAAGGCGCTACCGCCGGACCACGGACGTGAGCAATTCTTTATTCAGCGTCGATCGCTCATTAAAATTCTCATATTTTGCTGGTCGAACACAACGGTGGCAAAACGGATGTTTTCCTCCCTCCAAAAACTCCACACACACACACATGAAAAGAAGAAGAAGAACCAACCGCGGATGATCATACCCACCCGATAAAACATGGCGACACAAACAGTCGTCCAGAGACCCAGCAGTGGGGACTCGGTGGGTGTGTATGAGCTGTCCTCGTGTGGCTGAAGAAGTGAATGCACGTTTAATTTCGAAATTGGGAGAAAATAGACACAAAAACGTACACCAATCTTCCCATCCTCTGATGATGGAAACACTCCTTTGATCTTTTCCTACCGAACGGCTTCCTGATCGTGCACCGCCACTGCCACCACTATCAAAACCAACCTCTGCTCGAAAGCATGTTTTCCGGGATTCATAAATCATCGTATTTAATAAATTTAATGCCGAAAGCTAACGGAGCTTTTGCTGTATTTTTTCCGTTCGACTCCTCTTCGCCAGCGCTCCTGGAAGAGAGCTTCGCAACTTTGGGGTTTTTTTTTTGTTGGGCAAATTTTTGGGACAGTGCTCTTTCACGTTAGGAGTCACTCTATCCAACAGTGTTAACATGATGACAGTGCTGATAACTTCCAACATATATAGGGAATCGTTTGCACACTTTTATATGCGTCTGCTTTGTACGACGACATTTTACGCACCAAGAACGGAAACAGAATCCTAAGCTCCTCCAGAAACCATAAAGAGAGTACGAAGAACGAAGAAAACTGTCCGCTGCTTTTGTATTCCTGATTAAATCTAAGCTCAAAAGGGTATTGACCTCGATTTAAAGCTAGCTTAATGTGTTCCTTTTTATTTACATTGATGCATTGTGTCGTGCACAACTATTTTGAATAAGTAGAACGCAAAACAAGTTGTCGAGTTGTTTGAAACGTTCATTGAAACATACGTAAATTCGACTCCCATCAGTCCCATCAACTCTAAGCTCCTGAACTTCCTGCAGCCCAACAGCTTCACTACCTTATTGAGAAAACCCCCGCAGGGGATAATTGTGTGCCTCCCAGGAGTCGATGCCTCGATGTGCAGTCATTAAGAAACTAACTTCCACTCTTCCCAATTGCGCACCGGTACAAATTTGCAGACAAAATGGACTGACTGCAGCTTGCATCACATTTTATGACTCCTCTGCTGGATGTGTGTGTTGCGCGCGGTCTCTCGTAAAAGGTTAAATAAAAAAGTTACAACCCTTGCATTACAACATCACCACCGTCGTCATCTTGATCCCATGATGGCGAAGAGAGCATTGGAAGAATGTGGTAGGTGCTAGTGGTAGCCGAAGGGTTGCGAGCTTCTTCAGCTCCATAAAATCATTAAAAATCGATCGCTGACATTTTTATAATTAATTGTACAACCAATAAACCAATAAGCCGTAATTGGTCCAGGGGGGCTTTCGTGATCCAGACACGGATGCCTCAGGGTGTATCAGTTGAGGCCCTCTGATGGAGATGCTTGAGTGAGGCAATGGAATTTGGAATCAAGAATTCTTTTATGCAGTTCTTTGGGTAACGCGGTATCTTATTCTTCTAGGATTTACGACTATTCTAACACGGTGGATATCGAATGACTTATTAGGCTAAGGGTAATGCGATGTCGGGAACATAAAAAGTTGCAATCGTTAGCATATTAGTAACTTCAAAATAAATAAGAATCCTTCTTTACAGGGTGAGCAGGTCTATTGTATTTAGAAGCATTTGATTAGACAACTTTCGAGAAGAAGCCTTCCTTCCCTCAGAGTATTTATTGGCATTTGTGAACTATTCTTCAAATGTTTTCGCTACTAATGAGAGTTTCCAAAAAGACCTTTTCCGAAGTCGTGTATCGATTTCGTTTTCATCTGTTTGATAATAAAAACACGATGAAAATTAAACCATTGACATTTACCTTCCACGACCAAACGGGAATGATGATCGATATCTCTAGTCGCCCTTACAACCACTTACCTCGTCGAAGGGCAGACGACTTTCTGTTCGCCCCAACATCATCCCAAACCAAATAACAAAGCCAACCGAGCAAACCCGCGTTGTAAAACGACCGCCAAAGAAGGGAACCTTTCACGATCATGGACCATCATCCCGGAGGAGTCTGCAGAACTCAGCACACCAATACAAGGTGGCCTCCTTTTTCGAGGGGCGGGTACGCAGCGGTTTTCGATTTTATTTCTACCGCGTGATGTAACCGCCACTCGTCATTCCATGCACGAGAGGGAAAAAGATCAACGGTCCCCGATTGTCGTCACTTTCGAAAGTTTGGCAAACTTGGATTTCCAGAGCAACGACGGTGGCAACGCAGTTTTGGAAGCGTGAAATTTCGGACTCATAACGCCTATACGAGCGCAAACCGCGCTAGTGCTTTTATCTCTAAGGGGCATTCTCCGAAAATTTTAAATACAACCTACGCGTCAAATCTAGAAGAAGGGAAAGTGATCGCACGACGCTGACCTCCGAGGTTGTTTGTTGTAAGAAATAGGTTGAAATGTTTGTGCGGGTTCGCAAGTCAACAACGACTATGCGTGGCTCCTAAGACGGATGCGGTTGGTGCATTCAAAATATTTCTGTTTGACGAAAGTAAATGAACAGAAAACAACAGCTGGTGGAACTCATATCTTTCGCGATATACAAGACAAAGATACTGCAAGTAATTTAGGAAATATATAATAAACACTACACATAACAAAGAACAAAACCATAGCAATAATCTGACCAACAGAGAAATATCAACCGAATAGTTTACATATTCTATTCACATCCAACTCTATCCCTGTCAGCTTTGTCTTAGCAAAGAAACGGTTCAGCTGATCACTCCGAAGCCGTTTTCATGCACCTTAATTCTGTGTTTTCTGTTTTGGCTACTTAATGCTCACCCGTAGATGATTGACACCTTCACACTTCGTCACTCTGCTGTCTCCACGTTGCTGCTGGCGATGCTCTGAAAAGAAGCACAGAAAAGAACAATCTTTTACACTAAGCCTTCAATGATGAACCACATTCAATGCATTTTACCGCATTCCCCACGTTTAGTCTAGCGTAAAGAACAAATCCCTAGAAAAATCCCCCAGCGCCACGTGATGATGCATCCCAGTCTTTCGCTCTCTCGGTGCGTCGTGACACAAATTATCTGCCTCCAAAAAGGCCTCGGAACGAATCTGCCAGCGGAACCAAAGCGAACCGGGCGTCTTAATCAGATTACCACCGTTTTTTCGGGTGCGAGCGAGCCAGGAGAGGTACCCATACCGACGAGCAACAACCGTTTGTCCAAAGCGAACCCACAAACCAATTCCAATCCTCGCAATTGTACGCTTAGTTGCCCATTAAGCTCGATTGGCCTGATCGTACTCCCGGCTGGGGGGGAGTCCATGTTGCCAACGGTGTTCTTCCCTGCTAATACCGAAGATAATTCCCCGGCCCGAAAATGCTCATTGTTTGGCTTATGAAGTCATCGACTGAACGGACCCCGCCGATCCGAAAAAGGGAATCGTCTTTCGTCCCGCAAAGTTCTTACTGATGTGAGATGTGAGATGTGGAGCGCAAGAACACCTCTTAATCTTCACGTCCATAGCTAAAACCTTCAGCCAGAAATGAAATAAGCCCATCATCAATTGAACAAACGCTGCCTTTCGTCGCTGCCCCTTCCTCGGCGCTTCTCTGCCGTACCAGCAGAGGGCGTCGTGCGTCCGCAAAACGTATGAATCTCTTCGGAGGTGGATGGCGAGAGGGACTTGGAACGTGGATGCGATGCGTGTGGAAAGGCGAAAGAAATGCCTTCGCTCAACCGCGGCTAATACGCTAACAAACGACCAGACATAACCATTATAATCGTCATCGAATCGATAAAATTTGTTCAGCACTCCCAACGTGATGTCCTCTAGGAGAGATCTCCGGCTGGAGAAGGTAGACTAGGGAAACGGAGCAAGATGTATTTATTGTCGTGGAATAGAATCCGGATTCTGTCGCGATCGCGTGCGTTCCTAGCGCACTTGTGGACTGATTGGAAAAATGGATGACAATCGAATGGACGGCGAATGGAAATATTTCATAGAATTATGGTCTTCCGAGAGAGAGAGAGAGAGAGAGAGAGAGAGAGAGAGAGAGAGAGAAAGAGATTGAAAGACTAAGAGGTTATTTGCTAGTTTTTTTTCTTATTCCTGTTCTAGCATCGATTCCCATTTTCGGTGAGCTAATTAACTGCAATTAATACGACGGTAGCTTAAACGAAATTGACCGAAAGTCACTGTGGCTGGAACCTGTTTCGTTGGACCTGTTCCGGAGTTCGGCGTACCCCAACAGCCAAGCGGGTTGTTGATGCTGATGGCTTCTGGCTATAAACCGGAGCACAACTTCGATAAGAACTTCCCCCGCGCCCAACCATGTTGTGGGTTGGAAGTAGTAGGAAGGAAGGCGAATTTTGTTCATTAAAACAAAAACGGATTTTCCTCGCAACAAATGGAACCGCCTGTAACACGCCTGTAACCTCTCATAATATAATATTGCGTGATACTCCAAAAGGAACCCACCAATCTGACGACCAAACGGTGCGTTTTCGATTACGACACACAGGAATCGATCGTTCGTAATATTCCAACGACAGCACGCGGATTAAGCTAATTTAATGATTATCACCGGTGTATTTCGGTGCGTTTTCCCGTACCGTCTCCTGCTCAACCCTCACACTACTACAGGCGTTCCAGCAACCGTCAAAACGCCGACCAAAATCCTTAGAAGTGGTTTCGGTATTTTATGTTGGTCATTTTTTCAAGAGCATTCGTGTGCTGTCGCGTTCGGCTGTTAAAAAATACCTACCGCCTCGAGGGCAAAGCTTTTTATCATTTTTTTTTGCTTCATTTTTTTGGCCCCACTCACGCACCTCAATTTTTGGGGCTGTTTCAATTTTCTCTTTTATGATCACTCTTTTTGTTGTATTCTGCTCACGTCTACCACTCGGAATGGGCCATTGATTCTTTATTCACACGCAAAGCGAAATTTTGCCCTCACGCACGATTGCGATAGATAAGATCGACAGGTTCGTGCAGCAAACGGCATCCGGCGGACGATCGTGGAACACTGTTGACAGATCACGAATCAGCGCGATCAGATGACGCACACAGCCGCACACACAATCGTAAAAAGAAAACCGCATCCGCATTTGTGAAAATTTTGCGATCATAGCCGTTGGCATGGCTGTGAGTGAAGATTGTTATACTTTCAGTGTGAATATACCACCTTCCTATAGAGCGACACAAAAGGAGATCAATTAAAAATTGGATATCAGAGATGCTTATAGCTACACTTTTTAGAAACTAAGTTGGCAAGTCAAGAGAGACAATGGTAATAAAAATAACACTAATCATAAATAATCGAAGAACAAAAAACACCTGAAACGAACTTAATAACAAACGTTTTTAAAGCGGATAATTTAATTAAATCTTCCTTTCAATGTACCTACATCCTTTCTTAAACTTATTCCTCTAATAATTAATAAACCTTTTCTTCAGAGAATCCTCACAAGAAAAATTATGATACAAATTCTCATCCCACAGACGAGATTCACACACTAACTGCTATGACGAGCTCGTAAATTTGCTTCTACGCACCTAATTAAAAGAAAGCTCTGAAACAAAAAATAGCACAACCGTGCGGCGGTTTCGTTCAAATTTCCATTTCCAGCTATTAATTCTTCCCCCTAGCGTCCACAAGATCGCGATGGTTTTGCTAACACTTTGCGCATAAATTGCGCCCAATGCTTCTGCTACCATCATCTTCACCAAAAACCCTTCACATCGTTCTCTTCTCAATATGCACGGAGGAAACACTAAACCAAATCAGAAGCTAAACTCAACACGAAAATCCACGTTCGCACGGTTGGAGTTTTTTTTTATGCCGGAGCGAGTGTCATAAGAATTAGAGATATGTTAAATAAAACCCAACATCGGCCAACACATACGCAACACGTTTGTCTCTGGGAGGGTTTTGTTTTAGTTGAGAAGATCCCGCAAAAGCGCTTTCCACCAGCAGCACCGCCCAAGCCGTGGCAGGAAGAAATAATTTGTATAAATAACTTAATTATGTTGAAGCTTGGTCATCGCACCACACCGCACCTGTTTCGCTGACTGTGGCAGTGGTATTCATGTACGATGGGTTGTGCCAGTGTGTCATTCCGCGAGCTTTGATTCAAACATACCGGGACAGGTTTTGGGCCAACGATATCACGGCACCAAAACCCAGCTCCAAAAAGCAAAAGCAAGTGGCTTCTTCTTGAAGTATATTACGAATTTTTTGACGTGCGCAGCCTTCACCCAAACGATGATTTTGGCAGTCGACCTTATACGCATACCAGAGCACAAAACACCACAGGGCCCATTCTACTAAAAACTGAGCAGCGTACCGGCTCTTTTCTGCGCTCTTTTATGCTTTTCTTCTGACCACGACGCACAAAACAACGAGTGAAAGAACCCGTCGACTAATGCTAATAAACTAATAAATCCAACGTGTCCACGGCCACCGAAAGGATCACCTAGCAGAATGGCTTACCGGAGAAGGGGGCACACAACCTGTTCCAGCCATTACTTGTATTGCCCAACATCAGGAGAACCGTTTTCCTTCCCCAACACGAACCACACGATAATCCCGGAAAAAATTACGGTGCTAATTTGCGGGGCCCAAAACCGAACCCGAGAAAGGTGAAACGTGGAACCTGAAAATTGAACCTATCCAAAGAAGGGAAAAAAAATCTTCAATGAAGTTTAGCGGAGCGTTTGGAGAAACAATTCCTGCGTAGGATCAACGGTGGAAAGAAAAATTGCATAACTCCCGCTTGTGCACTCTCTCTCTCTCTCTCTCTCTCTCTCTCTCTCTCTCTCTCTCTCTCTCTCTCTCTCTCTCTCTCTCTCCATTATTAAAACGGAGGCTTTGCTATCTAATCGTAGCGCTAATTATTTAAATTCTTGGTCCAATTTTTCTTCTTTCGGTGGAGGCTTTTAAACAATCCCAATCCAGACTTTGATCCTCGTTAACACATACACACCACCGAGAGGACATCATCTCGCGGCGACGCGCCGAAAAGATTATGACCGGTGGATCTGACCAGACGATGGCGACGATCGGTTGTGTCGGTTGCCGAAAATAAAATCAAAACAAGCGTATTGCTGACGGAGTGAAACCCGAGGACAGACAACGACGGCAACTCCATTATCGAAGTTAATAATTTAATTGTCCACAGGCACACGGAAATACCAGCACCTTTCTTTACTTCGCTTGGCAGCCTCCTGACTGGAAGATAAATGATGGGCTTATCTTTATTGGACGACAATTTTAGATGGGGGACAGTCTTTAAATGTTCAGGGATCGTTCTTTTTCTGGTTGCCACAAAACTTCATCGTACGCAGCTCAAAAACGTGGAAGTAAAGGGGGTTAGGACAGATGAAACGAAAGACTCAGATATGAGGTCATTGTTTGTATTATAAACCTTCCCAGACCGAAGGGGTTGAAACATTTCCATTTAAATTTAGATGAAAAGCTTCATTTGTCACTTCCGACATTCAATGGGCTTCTCTGCTCAGCAATCTTCTCAAGAGGACGAAGCTTTCAAGAAATTCTTCACGTTTTGCGCACCTTTTTTTCACGACATGTGTTGTTATGCCTGGTGTGTGATCATATCGACAACATAAATCTCACTCGCTCTCAAGTACACGATTGGATCATGAATTCTTCAAGACTAGATCATCTATAGCCTTGCGCACCCTGATATAGATGGGTCCACTTTTGAAATCATTTTCAAAAAGGTCCCGAGGGAACATCCACTTCCCGAGAAACGGGACCGCGTCCATCCCTCTGAGCCAGTACGAATCACCAAAGGTAAGTTCGCTGGCGGACGGAACGATTATGACAAAAGCCTCACGATTTGGACGGCGGCTTTTTTTTGGTCGGCAGAAGAATAAGCCGCCTAGAGCCTCTCGCTCTTCTAGTTACAATCCTTTGCCCACCCGATAGCTTGAGGTCTTGGGTCGGCATTTTTTGGAGTTCACTTTTTAACACCGAAGACGAAAGAGGAGGCACCGCAAACGCTCCGAGCTCGATGATTAAGACGTTGAAAACCTGTCATAGACGCGACGAACTCCTCAAACTCGGCGCTCGAAATGCACTGCAACAGTTTAGAAGAAGCGAAAGGGACGCAGATTCCGGACAAGGTGACATGAGGCGAGGAATATTAAATTGAAGGGAAAAAAACAAACACCTTTGGACGAATCACATTTTAAGGAAGGAGATTTTTCTTGTGCCGCCTTTTGAAGCGATGCCGTTTCTCTCGAGGCCGCGTCATTTAAGGAGGCATTCCCGGCAACTCACTTAAGCCACAACAAGCGGGCGCGCTGCGTTACGTGGTAGTCTTTGCTAGCAATTAATAATAAATAATTTATTCATCTTCGTGATTGCATTTTCGGTGATGAAGATGGGTAGAGAAAGCGAGACAGTGGAATCAAATCGGTAATCCTTTCGGTAGTTTCTCCTCTCGGAATTAGAGCTCTTTAAAGACACTCTCTGGATGAAGTGTAAAGCAAAGAAAAAGATTTCCTTTTTTTCTAGACGTCGAAATGATGAAGACGTCTAAGGCGGCATATCTTGACGAAAGCTTGTGATGACTGGCTTCCGAAAAGCGAGCAAGACAATCAATGGTAAAATGGTGCTTAAATTGTTCGGAACAAGAGGTGAAGATCTTAGCACATGCCGAACAATACTCTTAGGTCAACATTCCACATTCCACAGAGTGCCATGGTATTTTATTTTTCCATTTTGTCCAATCCCGAGAAAGGTTGTTACATAAATCACCCCGAACCTGTATTCAATTGCGTCATTAGTAGACATCAATCGTTTTGCCTTCTCTGCAAAGAATTCGAAGCTACCTATAGGAAGAGATAATTACTGTAATTAAATATACAGATTGTGTAACAATAAGAGCACTGTTTGACAAGCAAATGGGGGCTAGCGTTTAGGGCTTAAAGATTTTAGAACCTATTGGAAACTTTCATTTCTCTAGCTTCTTTACTCAACAATTCCAAAATGATTTACCACAGCTTTGATTGAAGTATTGTTCTAGATGTGACAGCAATCAACACACAAAAATGGGAAGAGACTTCAATATCTTCTTATCTACAAACATGTCCTCAAATCTCTTATCACACCACATCTTGCAAACCCACCTTTTACAGGCTAATCAATGTCGCCAACACTCATTAAATGCTTCACATTCGTTTGATGCCCTCCCACGACAAAAGAAAAAGCCAAACCATTCTGCCGATCAACCACGAAACGCATCACGCATGGAAACGCACCACTATTTACGCTAATCAAACATTCAACTTGACATGTACACCCTCCCCCAACGCAATGTCTTATCGAACCGTAACCGCTCAACAGTTACTACATATTTGTTTGCATTTTCTTTTATCTCACGCTTCTTGCCCGTAACCGAACAATGTCTCATTAAGTCCCCCAACTCCTCGTACCGGGTTGGCCTCCAGAAATGGTACGTACCTGAGCTTGCTGCTGCTGTTCTCGCACTCCTATGTCTCCCCAACGCGAGCACGTGTTTTGTTTGCTGGTTGTCGGAGGGCTGAAGAAATCAAATATTAAATGCACCGGAATACGGGCAAAACGAGTAGCGCGCAAATCGTAACTTATCGTCATCGTCGTCAATCCAAACACGTAATAAGCGATGGGATTTGGACGTTTCGTAATTTGATATGAATCAGTCGAAATGTCACGGGCCAGCACCGGAAGTGGATTGACATTTAGCCAGTACACACTTTGTTTAACCGTTTCGATTTGATCGATGAAATTGAATTACCCACATTTCATGCTCGTTTGCCTTCTCCGGCCAACAATGCGGGTGCGATATGGTGGAGTTGCGAGCGTTTCAATAAGGTTTTCATGATAGATGTACGTCGATAAGGTTTTCGCCCAAGGGAAACGATAAGCACGGTGCACAGCATTAGACGCATTCTTGTGCATGTTATTGGATATTGATACCAGAAAGGGATGCAGAAAGTGTATACAAGTAACGCGGAGGATATGTTGTGGAGCGATTGGACGAGAGTGTTCACCGAAGGAAGAAAACATTCTCATAAACCCCAAAATCTAATCATCACGGATTTGGTTGGGATGAGGCTAAAACCACCATTAAAAAGCCACACAAAGGCAGTATTAAAGTCTAATCGATCACGATAAACGCGTTATCAGATTGATTGCCGTACATCAACGGCTTTTAAGCTTTAGCAGGGAATTATGGCGTCTGCAGGAGCTTGAGTGTAAGAGGAAGAAACACACGCATAAATAAAAGACTCTTAAAACTTTTCACACAAACAAGAATCTCTCGTACAGAAAGTTTTTCGGCAAAACTATTTCCAAACTGTAAGCTCCAGCTGCAACTCTAAGCCAACCCAACATGAACTTTCCCTTCGTATGAATCCAAAAAAAAAAAACAATCACAAGCAAGGGAAGAAGAAAAAGTACATCAAATACGGAAAAATTCCTTTTTCTCTATTACCATAGCAATAGTCAGCATAATCGTTGCTCAATTCGCTTGCTGAAATTGCCCAAACAGCACCACATACACTCTGGCTTCAGTTTGGTTGTGTGTTCTGCGTGTTCTCACACGCGAAACTATACTATACGCAAGGCCGGGCGCGATTTCCCGATTGCCTAAACCCACGCAAACAAGCCATACCATAGAAACTTGTTGGGGTGAAAATTCCTTTTCCATATACTAGAGGAGGCAGGAAAAAAGAACAGTAAAGATCCAATGGAAATTGGACAGAAATATCAGCTGCATGCTAAAAACCCGGCCAGACTCAATCGAAAGGAATAAAATCCTCTGGGCGGATGGAGGAAAAGCGAGGCAGGGTAGGGAAAAACTTTCACCTTTTTCCACCTATTGATCTAACTTTTTTTTTCTTCGACGCCCGTGGCAGGAAACGGTACAGCAGCAGAGGACGCTTTTCCTTTTCTTTTCTTCGCTTTCTTGCGCTTTCTTGGTGCGCAAATAAATACTCTAATTCCAACAATGCCTATCACTCTTCGCGTCACTTTCACTATTTGAGTATATTTTGTCTTCTCGTAGAAGGTAGGTGAGATGGAAAATTCGATGCCTTGGGGCGTCTTTTCCATCCCGCACAAAGAACCGTCTACTGGGCAGCAAGATTGTTGCAGCATAACAAATACAACACCGATGGAGCGTTGGGTGAAGTTTTCGATGGAAAAAAAGGAAACCGCATACGCACTGTGGGAGTTTTCCCCACGTGGGTGGGGGAGGGAGAAATCTGCCAACCCCCAAAACAGATCCTCCAGACAGCGACAGCCGGAGTGAAAGTGATTGACTGGGTGTAAAGGAAGAGGAGAAACAGCGAGCGACAACACCACGAGTGATGGAAAACATCGGCACAAGGACAAAGGAAAACTGGTTGGGAAAATTCAGTGCGTAGAAGTCGCACAGAGCAACTGGGGAACCACACGAAATTCCTACATAAAAATGGGAAAAAAGTGTGTAGGCTTCAATAAATCCATTGGCTCAAACTAAAGGCAAACAAAGTTCTCTTTTTCCTATTTCTTAACCTGTCTTTCTCTCTATAACCCGAAATGCACCCTCTAGGTGGAAAACAAAAGTAGGAACTTTTCCTTCTTCCCTTACTTCTTACTTCTTCAAGGAACGGAGCGAGCGCCTGTAGGTTTTGAATGAAGAGAAAAAAAGCCAAACATTCGCGAAACCTCCGCTAAGCCCTTGAGCATTATCTAGCCGTAAACGAACATGAGTGATGAGACGGCGGTCAGGACACAGAGCAGGGTCCAATAGATATCAGTTGCCAGTTGAAAGATCGAAAAAAGAATCAACGCACCTTGGCGGTCCTCCTTAGCAGTCCTCGACAGTGAACAAAAAGTGAATAAATAATCAATATATCCTGCTCGCAAGAAAAGCTCAACCGAACACAGCGAGACCTTGTGTGAATGGCGGAAATGTCGGATTTTACGAAAGCCTTCACGCACATCCCGGCTTCTCCTCCGGCAAAGGATCATGCAAGTTGATCTTGCAACTAGTGGTGCTTGGAAGGATCTGAAAAAGGTTTCCGCCCGCAGGATGCGTAGGATCGGATGCTTTTGATGCGATTTGTTGGCTTAGTGAGAAGAACAAGGCTTTGGTTGTCGATAACAAGACGAACCCGTCTGGGATGTATGCTTCCGCCGAAATAAGCTGCACCCTTGATGTTTTCTAAACAAAATAAAATGCCACGATAAGTAGAAGCTTTTCAGGGTGAACTTTAAAGAGATAAAGTTCGAGTAGAAACTTAATTTATACAAAGAAAGCCCTTCTTGCGAGTCAATATACATTTTCATAGTCTTCGAAGGTTCCCTTTAAAATAAGTATCTCGCCGGCTGAACTTGACATCATCTTCACATAATCAATTTATTTCACAGAAGGTATCAGCGTCATTCGAGCCGTAGCGAAATTGGAAAATATATTTCCAGGAAGCGACCGGACAAACGGCAGCCGGATGAAGAAAATCAACCTCACAAAAATGGAGTAAAGGTTAACCGATATACGGCGAGAAGAAATAGAAGCTAAAAAAAAGAATCCAACCCATCAACCCAAAGACCCACCGACCGACGTGACGTGTGACAGCCCAGCGCCACACATCATATGCCAAATTGTGATCCAATCCAACCCCAGCTGCTGCTTTCCGCTTCCATTTACCATTCTTTGCGGAAAGCGAATTTTCCGCTCCATCCATTCCGGATTCACCAAACCCGACACCACAGCAACCGTAACATATGCGCGCGAGATATCTGAATATGGAGGATGCGAGAAAAAATGGGACAGAACATAGAGCACCGCGCCACATGTCCATTGACGGATGGAAAATGGTAAACCAATTAGTGAATCTTTCTACCACGTACAAGGGAAAAGCGCTGAACTAATGGCGAGTAGATAATCGTGGATCTTAGTGTTTTTGTACGCTTTTCCGGATGCGGATGATGTATCAAGGCTCTAAAAACAAATCCCACTTGTTGTTGAGATGCGTCATCTGATGCATAAGGGATGCAAAGAACCTGGCCTTTCGAGAAGAAGCCTACAAGGATGCAAATTTGATCATCATCATCACTGGTGCACGTTTCCCGATGCGTGAGTTCTAAACGTGCTCATCAACCAATTCCTAATACGCAAAGAGCCCGAGGTTATGCGAATCATTGTTGAGGTCATCAGCAGGAAGAGATTCTCATCCATCACCCAAACCACTCTTGGCTTACGTTTCCCTTTCTTCTCACTTCTGGCACCGGTGGCTCGTTTGGAGCTGGCCATATTTCCAATCACTAACGACGCAGAGACACACATACAGACACAGGATGTGAGAATTAGTTTTGATTGTTTTCTTATCTAAGTCGGCATGCTAGATACTACAAGAACAGCCTACACACCATACGTCAGATGGGTTGTGCTCTCGAAAAGCTCCACACGTCGGTCAGTGCCGGGACGTGTTGCTGCCCCAGCGGTCGATTTGCTCCAGTTTCATAATTAATTTCTAATCTCGTATGCAGCACCGACGATCACGTGCGTTCCAAACCAACTCGAGAGCTCGAAAGAACCCCACGGAAGCCACGTGACACATCTCGTACCTCGTACAGAAATCGAATCAGAAGAACTTTTGCGTACATCGTTCGATCGGAAAAGGAATATTAGCCGTCACCCACAGCACAGCCAACCTTAATCGATCATGCTCCGTGCGAAAAAGAAAACCACATTTTGGAGGTCTAGTTTGCTGGATGAGCTAGCACCAACCTGCGCTCACACCACGTCACGTTTCCCGCCGGTGGGAATAAATCGTGTAGCATATTTTATGCAAATTTTAATTTCGATTTGTGTATGGTGAGATGGCCACAGGCGTGTCCTTTGGGAAATTGAACGATAAATTGAACGGACCAGTGCACATGTCGACTTTGATTTTCTTAAAAGTATGTTCAATCAGAGTGGTTACCACGAGCAGACGGCGATATCATTGCTGGAAATTGAATGATAATCGGAGCCTATCCTATTGCCAAATGCAGGATAAAATTCAGAATTTGTGGTTGAATTTTAAGAGCTCTTTAAATGCCTGTTTGCCTAACGATGATTAAGCAAGCATAAGCTTCAACGCACAATTTAGATCGTAGACTTTGTTCGGTTTCATATAAGCTTAAAGCTTTGCGTTGCGTGCGGCGTGAGAAGAATTTAAAATAACTCAATCAGAGTGCAATTATAGCTTCCTGCGTGGGCCGTGCAATACACCATAAAACAAGACAACAATGCAATGCACCCAGAAACAGTGGACCCAACAGCGTCCATCAACTACAGGGCTTTTATGCAACAAAGGCGAACGTAACATTAAGTTGAACCGTTGCCCAGCTGTCACCCAGAGACTCTGCCAATGTATGCGTTTGTTCGCTATTATTGCTAGCTGTCTGTTTAAGTACTCGATATTATTATTATTTCTGATGTCGCACGCTCACCAATGCCAAGTGCAATCGAACATCCCCAAAACCCGTATTACAATAAAGCAAACAGTACAAAGTCAAAGCTTGGTCGCTTCGGCTCGGCTACGTCCCAGCATCCCTCTCGCCGTCTGTCATTATTGTCGTTATTGATTTTATCGCTACAACTGACAAGTGCAGGGTTGTGCCCAAGCAGCGCGCATAACGACCAAAAACCGGTCGGGAGGAGTTAAGCATACAACAATCACAACATAGTATCAGTACGTCCGTGTACACTATCGGTGGACAGCAAGGACAAGTCAAGTGTGCGGCGTACGCCTTCTTGCAAGAAGCGTCGTCCTCAATGGTGACAAGAACCGTACTAGCTATGCTCGCAGGAATGCAAGTCTTCGAAGGAGACCTGAACCCCCGGTTTGACCATCGTTAACGTCTGTGAAGCGCCAGTGAAATACCATTTTGCCCACTTTTCCACTAATTCTTTGAAGAGAGATAGAAAGAGAGGAGCAGGATTCCGAAATCCTGTCCCAATCTTGGGCAGCAGATCCAGCACATGGGTGGAAATTTACGCAGATGATGACGATGATGATGAAGTGACGAGGCATGCATGCATGATAAGAACTTATCCAACAGCGGCATACACACACACCAACCAACCAAACGCCAACGCTAAAGCTCCGGAACAATTTGACCAACAACTCACAGAATGTTGATTCAGTGATCCTGCATTTCTCTCTTCCCGGGCACAACACCACTTCACCCCGGCTCCGGCTCAGTGGTCTAAGGGGTTCAGGTCATGCACACGATTCTGTCAGATTTTCGCATTGACAGCACCGCATGAGCTAGGGAGTAGAGGAAGGTGAGCAAAAAGTGCATCCAACGGTACTGGCTGTTGCATTTGAATGTCCAAACAGGCGTCTCGTCATGTTCGCCGTTGTTCGTCACCGGTGGAGCATGGGCATGGAGTCACCGGGCGACATGTACAGGATAGGACCCAAACGGACGATGGACGACAACAACCGAACTGAAAGAATAAAAGTAAAAAGAACCGAAAGACAACACAAAATATCGCGCGGGACAGCAGCAGGTTCTCTGTTCGCATGAATTGTGACCATGGCGTGGCGTGAGTGTGATATGCTCGGATGCAGAAATGCAATAAATAAAATGCACAAAACCATACGCATAAATTGCTTTAAATGCCGCTGATGCGCGGTTCAGCTCAACTACAGCGAGAGAGCGTAAGTGAGCAATCGATAGGAATATCCGTGCGGATTTTATGATTTTAATACACTGCAAAAGAATCATTTAAAATCGGTGATGCATCAGCGTCAATTTAATGGTGAGAAATGGATTCTAAAATACAAACGATTTCCTTCATTTCGAGAGGAATTATGAAAAGCATACTGTAAATAAGCTGAATATAATTTATTCGGTTTAATATCTACATTCTAGAGCAACGAAGTTTGTTTACAGTCTTCGTTCGCCAATTCTATCTCAATCCATCATCGAACACTGCATTTGTATGCTAAATGGAGCTACAGCGCAGGGAGCCTTGAAGAGTTATTGATGGGAATTCAACCTTTCAAACACAACGAATGCGCACTACTCTACGAAGTGCTCGACCTTTTTTCAGAACTTTGCAGCCTTATAAACATCGCTACCACGTGCTTAGAATAAACCGCTAATGTTGCGATATTTCTGTCCGCCATTGTCCACCTCTTCGAAAGCAAAATTTAATATTTTTAATGCAAAACCCTCGTTTCTACCGAAGCAAGAAAAACATACATACGACCTACGATGGCGCTGAGTGCTGCGTTTTGAAGACATTAGGATTGCATCAACAACGGCGTTCGCCCTGTGGCTGTGTCGTTGATTCACATTTAATTGCTTTCTATGATGCATCCTTCGCGGTGTACGAGATACAACGAGCGATAACGGGTGTGCAGACTGGCCTTAAAGTTCCCGCGAACCTGGCCTGGAAGATTGATGATCCGCGCACATTTACATATACGGACAGACGGACGGTTCCTGCCGGTCCTGCATGTCTTCAAATGGAGCTAAACTATTCGCCAGCAGAAAACCAGTCGCTCACCGGCGTTTTTTGTCCCGTAGACTTGGACTTGAACCATATTTAGTGCGAATGGGTGCCTGCTAGCTGCTGTCTGCCGAAAGAGGGAAGCTAGAATTTCCCGGGCCCTACTCTGCTTCACTGCTCCCATAAACGAGGTGTACGGAAGCATCCCGTGGTGTCGTTTAGCGTGATAATCCACTCTTCGCGACTATCCGAGACGTATACGCCTTGCGTCGTGCGGACAAGAAGAGAAAGCAGCGAACGCACGCAACGCAATCGCTACTTTGACTTTATTGACATTTTATGCATACCGCATATCATATTGTGCCGTCGGAAAAACGCAGCGCACACCTTGGAATCGTTCGACCAACGCCTGGCTGGAATGCTACGCGTCGCCTTCCGCACTCCCATTTCTTTCTTCGCCAAGCACTTCTATTTTCAGCTTTCGTCTTTTTTTTTATCCCTCCAGCTAATACCGTTTGGTGTGCACCCAGTTACACCCGGTGACGAGCCCTCTAGCTTGCGGAGTTTATGTCCAGTGTACGCTACTCAATACGAACCGTACCTTGAACGACACGCCATAGCACACGGTACGGAATGTTTAAGGTCATTTCGTTGATTGTTTTTCAATTTACGTAAGTGATCGGCCGTTCTGCCACATGCGGCTGGACGGGAAAGAAAATCGTTCTTCGTGCACGAATGTCGCGTTTTGGCGGACATTGGAAAAATGTGGCGGGCAAAAGGAAAACCAGCAGCAAAACGGATAAGACGTAACACGGAGAAAGCTTCCGATTACAGCACTGCACAACTGAGGGGATATGTGTATGTAAGCGAATGTTCTTTGAGCTCAGATAGATGGTGTCATGCTTTAAGAAATAGAAAGAAATAACAAATAAAGCTTTGAGAGCTATCTTGCTTCTCCACAAACTATGCTTCAATGATTAAATATTCGACTACTTCGTGCATAACCGAATCTTTACGCCAAAATACAAGTAAAATGTAAACGTTAAACATTATTTAAACCAGACAAAACAATGATCTCGTCCCATCCAAAGCCTACGACCCCGCAAAAGGAACTAAAATACAAAAATTATTCTTTCCTCTGTCGCTCTCGTCTACATCAACACCGACACTCCCCACCGAAAGAGTGCTTTTGAACACAAGTTTTGATCGTGCGGTTTGTCCCATTTTGCCATACATTTCAGCCCACGCACAAACAAGCCCCAAAACAGTACGCCCGCTGCTGGCGAACGACCAAAACCTGAACCCTTATTAGATAAATTTCTTAAAAGCTGTTGCTGCTGCTGCGGGGGCGCAGTTTCCTGCCCAATTTTCAAATTGTAGTTTTATTTTGCTTAAAAATGAAAACTTTACCGTACGAATATTATACGCACAAAACCAAACAAAGCTCAGCTTCAGCAAATCCAACAAATTCTTCTCCAATTCGAAATAAAAGCGTTGATAAGATGTGTACCTCAAGCCGATGGGAAAGTTTGATGCCGCGAATGGGGGAGAGAATCGAGCGAATGGCATAATAAATTCCACGCAGCGCGAACCTACGTTCAACACGTTCGAGCCATTTGTTATCAAGTTTCTTTCGGGACGCGCCCAGCCAAAACCATTCACCTTTTTGCTGCACTTCATTCTTTCATTTAGCGTGCTGTGTTCTTTCCTCTTCATCCTTTGCTTATGATCCATTCCATTGCTCAATTCTAAATTCCCTTTCCTTGAAGCCTCTCCTAAGTTACCCATTTCGCGACCATCTTTTCGGAAAGCTTTTCACCACGCGCAAACGCGCTAGGGTGGTTGGGAGGTGTTTGGTTATGTTTTTTTATTTTTGCCAACCACCCCACTCACAACTCACAATTATCCCGACCCTTAAAACCCGAGTTATCCACCAAACTCGGTGATGAAAGCGGAAAAAGAGTTATCATAATAATCTCCTGTCATCCGTTTCGTAGGAGCTTCAGACACACAGCTACACACAACCACAGAAAGCAGCGCACGTTTGTGTCTAACTCGAGTTGATTGCGAGTATTTTTGTTTTAGATTTTTATGTGCCAACCCCTCTCTTCACAAGGATTTTTCGTTTCGGGGGCGATCGCAAGTAAGTTGAGTTGTTGTTTTGAGTTATGAATTTTTATGCTGCACCCACCCAAGCGAGATTCACTGACTTAGAACGCTTAGCAGCCAAAGCTCGCCGGAACACCGGGTGCGAGGACCAAGAAATATAGGTGCTTAAAAATTAACGAAGTGGTGGGAAAATTAGGTTCTGTCGGGGTTGTTGTTGAGTCTGGATTCTCTCCCATGCTTTAGACGATTTGGGATAAAATGTGTTGATTTTTATTTCAATGGCTCAAAGATATAGTCTAGGGTAAATTGTCAAATGAAGCGATCACAAAAAAAAATACAGGATCTTTGATGAAGTTGTGCAAAGTTTGCGTCATTAGGGACCAATCGAGAGGTGTCAACAGACTGAGGAAGCAATCATATTTTGGATGTTTGTTTGGAATCGTAAAATTATTTTGAAATTTAATTTATACCCTGCACCACAGGAACGTTGTTTGAAGTTAAGATAGCAATTATTTTGGCAAGAATGCCTAACACAGATACAATCCGAATGAAACTTTCACCAAATTAATTCTGAGTTCCGTAATCAAACTCCAAATCGTCCAACACCACCCTTGAGACTTAAATGAGACACAATAAAACACGCTTCAAAACGTTCAACTGCCAACCGTCGTAACTCAACCAACTTCCAACGTTGACAAAATCAATGATTTGATTGTTTCCTAATTTGAAATATATTCCACCACAACTCACCAACAAAAACACCCCTTGGCGCAACTCATTTGCACCCCATTCGCATCAGCAATAGACACTGCCGTCTATCGCCCATAAATACCTGCGCGACCTTCCGCGACACACAAATAACGAATCGAATGGGATTTCTTTGTGGTTGAAGCTTTTCTTGTTACTGCTGCTGCTGCTGCTGCTGCCATCCAACCAGACGCGAAGCGTGTGCCCTGGGTCGAGAAGCCCGCGATCAAGAGTAGGCGTCCTGGGGGCAATAAAAGCGCATATAAAAATCACTCAACTTACTCTAAGCGATCATCAATCGAGAGGGGTTTTTGGGGGAGGGAAACGATCCGACGAAGCAGTTGTTGACCGGCATCCTTTTCCCACAATCAAAACGAAACTCCTGTGTTTTAAGCCTCCAAGGCATGGAACGCGCCCAGATCCAATAAAAAGTAAATTTAAAATGTAAATCATTAATTTGTTTTTAATAAATTAATTATCTCCGATAGGCAACACTATCTGTGGCTCCATTTTAGGAGTCACCCGTTCCTGGTCTTTCCTTCACTCCTATTCGCTTGGACTATTTCTTGCCACTTGTCCGAAATAGAAAAAAAAAACCCGACGTCCGAAAATCTACGTCGGCTCAGCCATTTGCTGATGGAAGTTATCGTTTCGATTTCGTTAGATTGATTGGAACTGTCCGAGATCGTACCCGATGTCATTTTCCATTCTCCAATGTGCTCTCTCCCCCATCGTCTACCAACTCTCCAAACAGTCCAAAATCCGCTCGAACCCATGCAAGTAGGGAGTTGAGAAACTGTGCGTTTTCGGAGCTGTATCGTAGATCTCTACGCCCCGGTATGCATATTTGATGGCGGATGCTTTTCATCATCGACATCACTCAACTACAGGACAGTGGTTAGTGGACGTTGGAGAGTGAGAGCGCGGCAAAACTGCATGACAGCAATCCACCCCTATCTAGCGAAACCGGTCAGCGTACCGGTGGCGTGGGGGATGAAAGATAAAAATCATCGAATGTCACGTGTTGGCATGGACGCGTCGATTTTCTGTTTGTTTTATCTCACCATCCAGGTATGATCTTGGTGACGAGGAACTGTTTAAATATTGAGGGAGCAAACGGGCCATGGTATTATGTTTTCCAATTTTTTTTTCTCCCACTTCACGCTTGTTATCTGCTCTATTAAAGGTTCTGTCTGGTGAATGTGGTCTTTTCGGGAGCAAATGTTTGAAATTAACCACGCGCGGTCAGCAAGTGGCGTAAGCACGTCGAGTTGTAGTTTTGAAATTAGCTTCCAGGAACGCCACACAGTGTGGCTGATCGGCCCCCGGGGCAAATTGTGTTTGAAAGCATTGGCCGCTGCACTTCTGGTCGTTAATCCAATTAGCGCCCGAGTAGCTAATGCTTTGCTCGAGGTTTTCGTGTTCTTTTTCTCCGGAGAGAGAGAAAAAAAAAGGATGCTGACACGACTGCTACGCGACATGGCACGTGCCACAAGCCGTGATGGACGTGACGTGCACACCTGCCAGCCCGGTGTGTTTGCAAATTTTTCACCAAAAGATCCCGGCCAAATCAGCTGACTTGTCGAGGAAATCTTCCGCAACTGCAAGATCAGCTGTTCTACTAGCAGGAGACACCTCTATTTGTCATTATTAAGGTAGGGTTGCAGATAAAATGCATCTGCTGCATCTGCTTTGTAGCTTACCACAGGGCAGCAAATTATCAAATTCACACTTGACATTCGTGTGTCTTCATTATTGGCGTTTAAGTACAGACGAAAAGGTCATTAAACGCGGCATGGTAGATTCTGGTTAAGATTAGGAAAGTTCTTGGGCTCAATTATAAGTAGCACCTTGGTCATAACATAACAAGATAAGTGGACCATACTTTCGGTACCGAGTATAAAGATATTCGTAATTCTATAGATATATAACAGCATTACTTTAACTACGCTAAACATGTTACGTTACAACTCTTCAATAACTAAACATTAATTCTGGTCAATGTAAAACAACTACCACACGACACAGAGCATTTCTCTACCGGCTCTCTCACAGAAGCTCAGACACTTGAGCCCACTTGCACACAATAATTCCAGCAAACATTGCTCGTTGCGCGGATAAATGAGCAGCAGAACCGGGGAGGTTGCTAGCGACGGCACTCAAAAATTGCATCGCACTGAAGCGTCCTTTTCAAGCTGGTAACAAAAACTGCCGAGTCGAGTCGAGTGGATAAGATAACGAATTGCTTCCCGTTTCGGGCTCGAGAGCACGTTGATCCTTATTAGTGGCGGCAGGGTATAGTAATAAGCACAAGTAAAGTAGCTTTGTGTCCGGATTTTAACATGGTGGATGATTATGTTTAGCCTTAAAATATAATGAGTATATATAGTGTATGGAAGCAACGAAGCCATCAGCTCTGAATATACTCTCTATCACAAACTATGTTTGATGGTATGTGATTTTTTTCGAGCACCGTTGTAGAGGATACATTCTGCATTCAAATAAAAATTACATTAACATTGATCCACATTATTAGTGCTAATGGTTACATCCATTGGACAACATTCGCAGCGAAGTAGTGCACTTTGCCAACCACTGAATTTTCTGAACTTACCGCGACAAAACTTTACATTCTAACCCTGTGGAATATCTATTAAATTCTTTTGCTCTACACAGCACATGAGTCCCTACACTCTATAGCTCAGTCATCATGTATCCCTAATGAGCAATTTCTACCATGAAAAACTTGGTCACGGTTCATCTGCGGAATGGCACGAACCAAAACTCCATCCCTACCATTCACCAGGTTAACCGACACAATATCCACCATACTGCTATCGTGTTCGAACTGCGTGCATGCGTCCCTGCAACAGCGACAGTTGGAAGTAATAATAATGCATCGATTGTTGTTAAATTGTTTGGATAGGAAACTGATCCAGTGAGAAACGCAGGACGAAACGAGCAAAACGCTCCTAATGACTAACAGAGTCAGCAACGCACACCGGAATAGGAATTGGGAATTTGAAATTCCCATTGCGTTCCCGATTCCTTGTTCAGCAGCAATGATGGTGGTTCGTGCTCATAATGATTATTATTTTATGTTTATTATTTTATGCGCCACTGCGTGTACGCACCGCTGCCGAGCGCCATAAAGAGTCACACTTCCTCTCCGCCAATAAATAAAACGTACCGAACGAATGAAAACAAACGCCAATCGGTTCGGTGCGACGAATGCCGGCGCTTTCCCGAAGGGACTCTGACTACTGCCGGATGACAGAATCGGAATTGTTCTGCGACCGATACCGACGGTTCCGATGCGCTGCCATTTCCAGTAACAACACCGCAGATGGCCACTATGCAGGAATGTCATTATGCATCGGGATGCACAAAGGAATCAAACATCCCGGTGTGCCCGCGTCCGGGGGCAGTTTCAGCTTTGGAACAGTTTGTTTATTTTAATGCACTTGCGGACGGGATGAATGGTAGGATGGGCGAAAAAAGAACTAGGTGGAATGCTGTTTTAGTGGGACGAGCTGTTGCATCGTATGCATGTTTGGCTGAGGCAACACACAGCAGAATGTGGAGAACTCCAATTGCCCAGTTGAAAATGGTAAGTCTGCACAAACGGTTCATCATCGAGTCTGGTATGGTTGCACAAAAGTGGTTGATGGTGGCTTCTTGCTTGCATACACAGACCGAATCTTCTCGCAAGGGATCGATTGCACTGTGTGTTCGGGCGAGTTTGTCCGTGTCGGTCCTGCGAGAATTATTGAAACGGCTAATTAGGAGTAAATATACTCCAACGGGATTCAACAATGTATGCATCGTAACTAAGAAGGGAAAACCAGATCAGATCACTTATCAATGCAATGGGTGGAATCGCTTTGTAGATTTTGAGTTTCATAATTGTTGGTCACATTTTAGATTGCATCCAACACGTGTGAAAGACTTAAATATTGAATTATTATTCCCAAGATCGAATTTGCCTTTAGCTTAACACAACTTTCAAGAGCTTTATGGGTTGTTAAATTATTTTTGAATTACATCAATCTTTCATTTTACAAAACTTATTAGAGTCCATTATTTTTTGCAATTAAGATTATATTCTATCTGTAGACCATGATCAAGTTTCAGAACCACCATCACCACCTACATATCTACCATCTTTCGCATGAGCGGTGTTGAAGTACAACATGACATCCATATGGTACATGTGGGCCACAAAGCTTGCCAATTTCCTGCAAAAGCACACCATCGGCACCCATTACTGTTACTGCTACACCGCCAAACAACTCGCACTGTCCAATCAACTCTAATGCCCTAGAGCCGGCTTCCGGTGCCCTTACCATTTGTGGACTATTAGCAATCATTAAACATTTATTCCATCCAAGCACGCTGCCCGCTGCTACCTATGCACCACTGCAAAGCTGCATCGAATCAAACAACCGTCCGAGAAGATCCGGGGTCCGTTGGTGCGTTATTATGTCTTATGACGCGGCATGACGCTGGTTCCCATAGTTCGTCGTACGCAGCAAACCTTCCCGGCCAAACGAGTCTGCGCGCTCGCCGCTCGAACACAATTTTTGCATAATGCCATTAAAGCCCGATACTATCCCAAATTAAGAAATTTATGCGAATTATTAGGCGCTTCAGAGGCCCGTCGTGCGTAAATGGTTGCCTCGCCGATGCTGCACGGTGTGTGCTTTTATTGCTCCTAAATTTCCAAAACGCTCTTCCACTGTACGGCAGAAGGGTTGTACGGTTGGTACGCATATGGACAGGGTGGACTGCGCGACAGGAAATGGACAGATAATAATAATTCGACCTTTAACGCGCGCTGTCGGCGGGAACCGATCTTTCCGAGCTGCCGATGATCCAAAGGCAAGATGTCGCGTCGAAAGATGCAAACACAACTCCACTGCGGTATTATCTTGCATGGGAAGGGAGAAATAAATCGACCCAAGGAAGGTCCTTCCGTCTGGACTCCACCAGTACCACCACTTGTACACCACGAACTGGACAAAAGCGAACAGTTGCAGTGGCCTCGTTCTTGTCGATTAAATGCACTTATGGACGATGATCAAACGATCGGTTAAATGAAAGATCGGTTAGCGGAGGCAACAACGAAAAACTGAGACGATGCAGTGTGCAGAGCATTCAATGAATCAACCGGACGCCGACGAGGGGATGAAAAAAGAACCCCAAAAGAGAGAGAGGGAGAACCAACAGCGCAAAAACAGCAAAACGCGACAGACGCGCCCGCGCGCACGACAGAAGAATTGTGAATAGAATTCAAATTTATGTTATTTGAAATTATTGTGGAAAGTTTGCAATCCAATTAAGATTATTTAATTGATTATTCCGTTTCTGCCGTAGTGTGCGGTGCGGCGGAAGGTTCGGATTCGGTTGGATGTGGGATGAATGTTGTTGGCGGTTTAAAATGCATTTAGGGAATAAGAGATACGCGACACATCCAGAAATAGTACGACAACTCATCGGGAACATTATTAAAAACATATTCCGCCACAATGGGACTTTGTGTGAAACGGGTTGAATGTATGTGTTGACGGAGAGAGGTGATGTAAATTTGCAAAGCAGCGTTCGTTTGATAAATGATTTGAAGTACCTTAAAGATGTAACAATACGGTCCACACGTACTTTAGAACACACAGCACAACACATACTCCAAACACAGCCAAAAAAGAGGGGCGAAAATATTCTTTTACAATTCCATAACACTTACTACTGCTTAGAATTACTATTTTTCAATATCCAAGGTTCCTTTACGTCTTAGGTTAGGCACCAGTTTAATCCCCACATATTCAAATCAGTATCGGGACAACTTAAGCTTCCCATGGGAAATCTCCATCCAATGATTTAAACTCCCTCGTCGTCCACGCGTGTGTCTGAATCGGTCGTTAAACTGTGCAGATGGTAATGGAGTTGCCATTCATGGTCACGGTTGCAACGAAGCTCCCGTTGACAAGCTACAGCACTGACAACTGCTAACCCAACTGCAAACCAACTTCAAGCTTCCAAATGCGAAGATTTTACCCTCGCATTCAATGGACTTCTAGTTTTCTCCCAAAAGAGCCGGGAATCGATTTCCCATCCATGGCGTTTCAATATTATTTTCTCTTCAGTGTATTGGTGGTACGCCAGCTGCTTTTGCATAACTAATTAAAGTTTGACAAAATAAATGACGCGCAATGGTTTAATGATGCTCATTGAAAAAGGGCTCATGCTCATTTGAATGTCACCCTGAAAATGGATGGGGCTTTGCATCGTCCCAAGTATCTTTGAGAAGCTTCTCAGGCTGTATGAATTTTTATGAACTGCATTTATCGGTCGGTGTTTTTCGAACCATTGGCAACCGAACAAACGATGACGGCCGAGCCAAAACATGGCTGCGATGCGATGCGAGAGACTTGAAATAAGCATAATGGGCATTTAAGCATTTCAAATGTCATCTGGTTGGAAAAGGATTTCAGTACAATCTGCTCACAGAGAATGAGAACGATTTAATGCATTATAATAATGTTTGTTTAACCAATCCAACGAGATTTGTTTTGGGTATGTTTTGTACTGACAGCTGCTAAGAAGCATAATTTGGTACATTATGCGTGCGTTTATGAGACAGTTCAGTTATTTTTATGCAAATATTAATATTTTATTCTATTGGGAACGTAAAAAAAATCATCATACGGCATCCAAGCTATTGGAGATCAAATAAACTAATTATTTCAACCAACACAATAACATACAATTCTCTGCCGATATCCGATTCCTGCAACAGTAGTCAAGGTCCAACTAAAACCGGATGTAGTGACGTAGTCAAAGCTCACCCAACACAAAATTTAAAAAACTCTGGAATGGACGATAACGACAGCTGGATACAACACCTCCAAACTAATGCTGGTGGGGACTATCTTCGCGCACCTTTTTCCCCCCTTTTGGAGGACTTTGGAAAACCGATAGCGCACCCAAGCCGCGTTGTGTTTTTTTACTTCTTCCTGATGTCTTTCACATCCCTAGGAATGCTTCGAAACCCATTTGCAATTCTATCCCACAGTAGTGGTCTAGGAACACCCTGCTAGAGAAAGAGAGAGACGGAGAGAAAGAAAAAAAAGCTCATCACGTCCACAGCATTCCACGGCACTATGCTGGGGGCAAGCTGATGAAGCACCCGAGAGAACCCTGTAGTCTTTCCCCGAGCATTTCCACAAATGTGTCGAATCGTTCGTTTGCGGTGTTTTGCGGTCACTCGAAACCTCGGGGACAACCTTCAACACAAACACCTACCTACCGGATGGATGGTCGATGGAAGCCGGTTTCAGGGATTTGGTGAGTGTGTTTCCGTTAGAGCTTTCGATGCTACATTTCTCTGTCACTTGGCATCGGAGTGCTCCGGTAGCACTCTCGGCCGGTGTAGTGACGATGAAACAGCACGAGCAACACACCAACAAAAAAAAAAACCGAATGAAACAACAAATTTCGATAAGAGAAACAGAATCTCGCATCCCGTATTATCCACAACGGACCTTCCCCTTTGTGGCTACCCCGTGAAGAAAGATCCGGACACGAAGTTCGAACCTCCAATCGAACGTGCCCTTCACCGCACGGCCCACCCTTCGTCTGCCGTTTTCACGACTGAGCGTATTGCTTAATTTAATTTCGAGAAAAGTGGCTCATTTGCATAATTTGAGATGACTTCCTTGGCCGTGGCTCTGTCGCCTTTCAGTCGGACACTAATCGAAGAACCGACCGCGCGATTCGCGGGACATCAACCCACCCATCTCTTGTTCCCGCCCAGTGGTAACCGGTAGCTGCCACCGGAGAAGTGCTGCACCATCATGGATGTTGTTCTGCGCGTTTTGTTGTTTTCTTTTCCTCCCAAGTAAGCAGCTTCCTACTCAGACGACATGCTTCTTACAAAACGGTGGAACTTCTGCTGGATGTGATAGCCGGCCACGTTGTCGAAATTTCAATTCCAGCTGGCTGGCTGTGGCAATAAAAACCAAAATTTGGTTACACAACCACACGGAGATTGTAAGGCAAAACCGGGAGACATCCCTCGACCAGTGGTCTGGCGGTCTGTGCCAAATTATTATCGACAAATTAATGTTTTCGTACTTTTGGACGGTATCGTTGGGGAGGTCGAGGTGAGCTTTTGAGGTACAGCGACACGGGAGCAGATAAGAGTGAGTGTGTTCGAAACAGCTGGCAAAAAAAATGCATTTACGGATTTTATGTTTTTGCGACACTTTCGAATCAAGTACGAAAATCAGTCCTTGTTCTGGATAACTTTAAACAAAAACCTGTTTCCTATCAGCATACCAGACGGTAGACTTGATTTTCGCAATAGCGCAATCCCAAAAAATTACCTCTGACTTCATCCACCAAATAATATATTAAATAATTAATTTCCTCATGATCTTGGAGACTTCAAAACTAATTAAAATCTTCTTAGTCAAATCATTTCCGAAAGCTCATTCCAATTCGTTTTAACAAACTAAACTGAATCAAAATAATCATAAGATACACTGAACAGTAACATTTTCCTATGAAAAGTTCTAAATTTCACTGGAACTCTTGAGGCCACCGGCATCAGTGGATATTTCCTAATTTTCTGCACCAACTGGGCACAACGAATCAGGATCAGATTTCATCGCTACACGTATCAACTGTGCAGGCAAACCGTAAGACTAAAGGCTCCATGTACCTCGCTTGGATTGCTTCCATTCCATCCCATTTCTAATGATTCTATTCCACCACTGGCCACCGGCACTGGGCCCACCGTGGGTAAAAGCGTATTCAGTCTTTTCCGGCAAACTTCACACTACCACCACTAGCACCAACGACGAAGCTTCCAATTCCATTTCGACAAGTCGTACACATAGCGAACAAATCCGCATTAAAAAGATTTCCTTCCGTAATCTGCACCTGCTTAACTGCTGCCTTCCCGTGAGGAGCCAGCGTACAGCGCATATCGTTCGCCCAGGCCGAACGTTCCCGTGGCGTAATCATGTGGCATTTTGGACATGCCTGACTGGACGCGGACCGGGAACCAGCACCGAATTATAACTACTTCCCATCCATTCCGAGTAAGGCTCGCTTCTACTGCTAAACCCTCAGTTACATCGTGTGCGAACCTCCTGTCTACCCCCACACAGTGTGCGCCGGATGTTGAAGCCCGCACTAGGCATAAGCACCCAATGGGTAGCCATTTTGGGCATTGATCATTTTCACCCGTGTTCAACTTAGCTCTCTAGCTACTGTTTTTCTCCCCCCGATTTCTGCCCTCTCCTATCACAGACACACACACAATCAGTGAAAGCAGCAAAACTTATGCTAAACAACGCTGTAACAACTCGTAACCGCGTAACCACTCGTAAGTACTCGCTGCTCGTCCACTCCATGGCGAAAACTCTCGCTTTTTCCACACAGCCACGAACATATACACAAGTGTCTGATTGATGGATTCCGGGGTACGGAGTTCGATGTTTTTCGGAACGGGCGATTCGGCTAGCCCAGACTGATCGCATTCTCGCGCGACGATGGGATTTTCCACACATACACAGACATACAGCGGGAAAGTTATCCATTTCCGTAATCACATTGGTGTGGTTTTGCTTTCGAGGAAGTGGTTACGTTACTGGGTTGCATTGTAGGATGTGCTTTGCGTTTTGATATCGATTGGAAATATTGGAAGGTTCTAATACTCAGCTCTATTGCTGCACAGATAAGGTTCGCTCTTGACACAAATAAATTTAGTGCATTTTACACATGAGCTACACCATTGGTACGCTTTAATAAAAAAACTCCGGAATTCCCTGGGTCACTTTTTGCACCTCCGAATGGCCCAATTTCTGTGCGCTAGCCCCTATGACCAATCCCTTCGTCATCCCCAGTCAAGTCCACGTTTTCCCGCAAACGAACCGCAACGTAAACGAATTCAAAATGTGGCACAGATTTGCATTCGTTGAATGCTTCCGCACCCACCTCGAACGAAGTTGTCCGAGGCCACTCGCATGAATTTACTACCAATAAAGTGAATTCGACACACAGCCAGTGCTCATTACCATACACACAACCGCTATTGAGCGGCAGAAACGGATTTTACATATCAATCTTTGCAACCCCAAACCGAACTCCCGCCGAGGATGTATTGTTCAGCGACGTGGTTTTGGTTATGCTTCGTCGAAGTAAAACTTTCACTTTACAGTGTTTGCCCTTTTTGGGAGTTTTCCCGCTTCTAGTCTACTAGTCTAGCCTACCAATGCATCCCGGAGAAGATGCTTCTTCGCCAATAAAATTCCATGCAAACGGGATCGACTGTGCACAACTTAGCGAAGAATAAATAAAACCACCATCGACCACTGTGTTCTGCGGGAATATAGAACTGGTGACATTACCCCGGTCCTAGAGCGCCATTAGGAGTAGGCAAATACCACGTGCTGTTCAGAAATCGAAACGCTTTGACATTTAACTTCATTTTATTGGTTCGGCATGCGCGCCTTCCTAACCTTCTCTGCCTTTATCCCTTTCGCAAACCTTGTAGAAATTCCCCTTGCGGCAAAAGGGCGTCCCTTTGGCAAACTGCGCTCTCTCAGCGATGCAATTCCGTAGTCGTCTGAGATTTCAGCTTTCTTGGACAAGCTTAACCCCAACCAATAGTGCTCCGATTCACTCGGCGGGAAAAGTTTATCGCTCAAGCTGTAAACTGTGATCCAAAACAACGGGATGCAATAAAATAAAAACTGAAACAAAAGCGAAAGATGTACTTTGCGTCACACTGTAACCGGCCCTGTCCTCAACTGGACCGCAGACGCGATGATCCCGATGTTCCCGGAGATGCACCGTTCGGGATGAAAAGGTTGGAACGCTTTGGGAATACAAACAACGCGGCTAGAGTACAAATCGCGCAACCCGAGTCGTTCCCACTGCGCTCGATTTACGCCATTCTGTGTGATGGGCGACTCCGCATCTTGGCATCACGAACTCCCTCACCGTCACCACCATGGGGGGTACGTACACCACCAGGTTGGCCTGTCGAAGATTTACCGATGCAGAGGAGGTGCGGATGAACGGAATAAAAGCACAACAAAACATCAAAGGATGAAGGGCTTGCCACCCTACGGTGGAGAGGGGGAGAGGTGATGGTTGGGGGCAGGGGTTGCGCTGTGCGCCAGAATAACAACTGATTCTGCTGGAGGTTCTAAGTAAAAGAAGGTGGGAACTTCTCCTTCTCACCCAATTTCCAACCCCGCCTGAAGGTGTCCCTGGAAGCGATCTAGTGTTACAGCACACAACAATCGTGTTGTAAAGACCTCCTCCCCAGCCACCCGTCCATCCTAGCGAACCAACCGAAGGGATGACTTTCGTCACGGTGCGGGTATGCCACTCCTAAAGACACCACAAGTCTTTGCATGCGGATTCGCAAAAACTCGAAAAACTGTGCCGCAACGTGAGTTGTGTATGCTAAAACCGGTGGAGCAAAGCACATACCTCAACCGACCTGCGACATACTGAAGCCCGGCGTGACCCCAGAGAGCACACCGACGGAGTGCCAATAGCGAGTGAAGTGTTAATTTGTAGTTCGATGCCACGATGGAAAGGGTTCGCGCGTTGGCGGTTTGTGTGTGTATGTATTTTTGGTTCTTGAGCGTGAAAAGTGCTGCTTGGAAGCACTCTAATCGTATAACGTAATAGCTTTTTTACCTTCTTCTAAGCGGTGCCGTTTCACCTTCGCTAGTTGTACAGTGTTGTACAGGATGGTTGCGCATTGAAAGAATATTTATTGGGAATATATCTCTATCTGTTATAGAGTTCTTATAACAACAATACAAATTAAAATGTCTCTGCCGTTCACTATAGCCTTAGAACCACATGCCTTGAAAAAGCTAGTTTTTTTTCCATCCAGCTAGTCTTATAATTCAACCGACAGGCCTACCAACGGACCTAGTAAGTCACAAAGCCAAACAGAAGAAGAAGTACCTTTAAAAAGCATCTGTTCAGATGAGATGTCCTACCGATCCTGTCAGTTCAGGCCATACCATGAATTAAACTTAAAACCGCAAAATGTAACGTTTTCTACCACACTGTAGCTAGAATAATCGCTTCAACGCTTGGTAATACCGCCAAGAAAACGACACAAGACGAACGAAACAAGGTGCCGAAGCCGTCGTTGTTGTTCAGCAAAGTTCAAACGTTGTAATCGTATTTGTAAAATATCAAATCACACTCCTGTCCATGACATTCGAATATGCCTGCGAATGTGGGGTTGGGTTTGCCAACAGCAAACAAACGCTCTCTATCATTTGCTTCATACCGATCGCTGCGAGAAACCGGAGCAGCCAACAAGGAAACTCGTTTGCAATTTTCAGTCTTAAGAAATCAACCCGGACAATGTTGCTCCGGAAACTGCTGCATAAAGCGCACTACACCGCCCAGCGATCGATCCTACAAGAAGTGGTGTGAATGTGTAGTAAAACATGATCAACGCTAGTACGCGGTGGAAGCTTTCGAGACGGCATTTCATTATCATCTGCCATCGGACGGAATTAATGATCACTTTAACTGAATTACTACCAATCTGCCTCACTACTGCACACACATACACACCGGATGGGCCGCAACAGAGGCTGCACTTTGTTCTCCAGTGGTTTACTCTCGATGCCGTAGACAGTCCGAAAAAAAACTGCGTGGGGTACTTACTACCCGGAGAGATCTCAACGATTCTAATGGAATTACCGGACCCCGGCGATCTCTCATGTCGCACCGCCGCAAGGACCGATACAGAAGGAAAAAAAAAACTCTTTCCCGGCCGCGACCGGAGCTTGCCCGCGCGCATAAAATGTATAATATCTGTATCAAGTTACGCGACCGACCCTCCCTGTCCGGTTGTGCATGCTCCCTGTTTAACCAGCAGGTTTCTATGCGAGAGCGAGAATCAGAGGTCCCCTCTCTTAGTGGTTGGTAGCATAATTCACATGAACCACTACGCGGTCAGATTACTTGGAATTGTCGGCACTTATTATGCATTATGCTTTTTTCCCTCCTGTGTCGCTCTCACACGCACTCTATCCTTCTTCTGCTTCCGGACAAGAGCTCTCCCCTCTTCCAAGGAACCTCGCCGACAGCGACAGCGATGAGTTATGCGTTATCTCGTTATCGGAGTCGTAGCCACCGGAGACAACGATTTTCCTGAACGTATTTGTTACGATTATTACGTGAGTTTTGGGGTTAGGTAGCGCGTGATTGGGAGATGGAGTAGCAGAAACCCAACACCCTAGAGATCCCGTCAAGTGTTGTAGAACAGCCACCGATAGCTTCCGGTATCGCATAGCAACCAGGGTAAATCGGGAAACAAATTCTCCACAAAAAAAAACAACGGTGCACCTCCCCAAATCGTATCCACGCAACATCCACGCTTTGATTCCCAAACAGCACCGGGCTGTTTATGCGTGAGTGTCGTATGTGTAGCGTTTTGTAGCGTATTTTTTAACCCCGCGTCTTTCGTATGCGGGGCACAAAAATTTGTAACACGATCGCGAGCGTGCGCGCGCGTTCGCCTCCGAGAGAACGCATGGAAATGGAACTGCGCGGCGGCACAGATCAAACGGAACCAACCAACCAACCACCACCATCATCATCACCCTCCATCATCAGAGGCACCAGGGGCAAAGGGAGGCCCACTACTAGTTGGTCATAAAAATGATGATGGCAATCTTCTCTACTGGTCGGCTGGTACGTTTATGTTCGTTTTTCATTTCATTCTACTGTCTTTTAATATTTCTCTGCACGAACAAAAAAAGAGCACCAAACAGAACGCTTTCTCGCGTCGAACAAACATCCGAACCGAAAGTGTCACCAGCAACCAGCAAGTTGAGAGCATAACGATGATGAAAGGAAACCTGGCGCGCGTGAGATGTGGCGCGACGGCATTTACAAACAACCAATTTTATCTCGTCCTCCACCTCATTCTCGGGCCTTGAAAAGAGCTTCTTCGAGCGGGTTTTGATGTGTTTTTTTCTTCTTCGGTATCCCGCCCGCGATTAAACCATTTAGTGGTCTAATTTAAATGGGATATAAAATGCGTTGAACGACATTACGCATGGAGAGGTTTTCTGGGAAATGGTAAAGGCATTGAAAAGAAATTGTCTTTTCATCAGTTTGCAGCAGTAGCATACTGAGCGCGAGAGATACGCATTAATGTGTTTCGTTTAAAACGCTTTCAGTGTATGATTCTTGAGTGTGCAATTTTGGCAAGCAGTTGAGCAGTTATGGGCAACATACGGCGAAAAAATAATTGAACCACTTTAAGCGTATTTGTAGCAACCCTACTTTCTTTTCAATACGACTACGTCATCTAATTCTAGCTCCTGCACACGATAACCCACCACACTAATGACTCCATTTGCATCGCCGGAAATAGGTGCGACCGAATCATTCGCTCTTTCCCGTATTTCTAATCGACCTCAGCAACTTCGAGCAGTGGAACATTGATTTATATTTCGATTATGATAAATTGCTTCCTCCCTTCAAAAAAATAAAATCAAGCCCAACACAATTCGTCTTTCGATCAGATTCGCTTCCGGCGTGGACAATCCCGTGTTCTGGTTTCAACAGACACCCGATGTATGGGCATCAATTTTATATTGGAAACCTTCCGGACAAAATTGCAACTTATCACCACAGACACTACAAACATAGAATCTCACGGTTAGATGTGTTTATTTTCTACCGTACCAACACGATATCCGTTTTCCACTCCAAAGTCTGCGAGTTCGTGTAAAATTTATTGCATTTAATGGCTGCTGTTTTTCATCCTTCTTTCTTGCAGGAACCGACGACAAAGCTGCTGATGGGTAAGGAGACGATGATGCAGTGTTGTGCACAAATAAATTGCAGTGTCAATCAGCAGATGTGCAGTCAAGTGCAGCTCTTGGGTCAACCGACGAAGAACGAACCGAACCGAATGTGAGCGAACCGCCGGTAACTGAAGACGAGTCGAATGGACGCGGGAGGGTCCTTGATCCTGTTTATTCTGATGCTTTCATTTTCTCTAGCACTCCTTTCCCGTATTAAGCCTTTACCCCATTCGTAGGGAGCTTCCGGTGGGGATGTCGCGGAGAAAGTTTTCACTCTCGTCATCGTACGTCTGTGCTGCGACGATCGTGTGCTATTTTCATTTCATTCCCAGCATACTCAAAGTGGTCAGCCGGGAGTGGCTGGATTCGTAGAATTCTGCTCACTCCACAGCTTCGTCCTCGAGAGGTCGTTATTGCGGGTTAGCAGTTACAGTGATGCAGCCTTAAAGCTGCCGAGACAAGCGCAATTATTGCATAATTTTCTTTTTTCGCGGAGAAACATTGCATGCGTTACATAACTAAAAATAGAAAAAGTACATTATTCGCATAAATTAATTTTAATATCGATTGACTCATGATTGAATTTTCATCCAACTAATAAACGCTTCCAAGAACTGCACTGAACGCGTCTCTATTCAGCTCTATCACTACTCAAGCTTTTATGCAACTCACCCCGATTGGATCAACATTCTCCATCATAACGCGAGAGCATCGTCATCATCTTCATCATCATCAGCTTCCGTCCATTTTGCTAACACATTGCAACCCAGGACAAAGTTTCGCCTGAAAACTTGTGAAACGGGCACAATATTCACTTCACGCTCTCCAATAAACTTACACCAGGAGCGTGGACAAACTTTCCACTTTGCTGCAAAACCAACGTTCCGAAAACAACGAACCGGAAGACGAAGATCCTAGACTTGCCAGCTGGAAAAGTTTGCTCTCTTTTGCGTGTAAATCGCGTGCGTATAACAGAAAAAAATAGGAAAATCGATGATGAAATATGCTTCCATTTTTTCTTCTTCTCATTTCCAAGAATTCTGCAAGAAAATAAAAGACCTTCTCGATGGCACAGACAGACTTTCCTCAGTGACATCAAACGACCAACTTGACCAACATCTCTTCTCGAGTTTCCGGGTTTGAGACCGGTCTCCCAACGGAAAATGTGGAACGAAACTTTGCCTGCTCACAGTTCATTCGATTCGCCTTTCATTGCTCGATCCCAGATTCGGAGGCCGACAGATATTATCGATCGTCGGAGGGACGCGATTTCCAGCAACTAACACCACAGCGACAGCAGAGGAAAATCGAATAAGATTCCTGCCCAAAAACCTCGGACTTTTCGCGTTTTCTCCCCTCCCCGAGGGGAAGGGCTGCTGTGATTCCTGTCAGCCACACCCGCGGGAAAATCCATCAACCAAACGGTTTTACCCGGGAGTTTGGGTGTCCGCGCGCAATCGGATACACGTCATACGATGCCCCACGGAAAACAGGGATGAGGATTCAACGCGTCTGGTGTGGCATAGGCATAGCAGTGACGCGACAAACAAGCAGTTGCACCCAAAAGCAACGATGACGATGATGGTCGATGGTGTGGTGTTGAAAGGATACTGCTAGACCGGATGAAATTGTACTACTTTCACGCCTTTTTCGTGCCATCAGCAACTCGCCGCACGGTTGGACGCACGGGGTTGGACGACACTGAGAGGAGAAAGGGAGAAGTCTTTGTGGAATAACAAATTGGGGAAAACTTTTCGGCCCAGATATTATAAAGACTTTGGGACGAGGACGAGAATTAGGATCCGTTGAAGGGAAGCTTGTACAAAATCGATACCGATCGTGGGGAAGCTAAAATACTGAAAAGAAACGTCCTTCTTGGCGGTACACATTAAAGGAACCGGGGGTGAACTTTGCGTAATCGTGATGTGATTATGCGTGACGCTTGAAAACTTCCCGAAAAAAAAGTCCCCAAATGAACTTAACACTCCACAAGAGCAACATTGATTGATCAGTCATGAAATTGCGCCAATTCTACCGGAGCCATCATAGAATTGCTCCAATTTTCTCCGGACCAACAATTTCTACAGTTGGTATCGAAAATCGTCTTTAGTGACACGCGACACTTGAGTACACTGAACATTGAGGTTATCCATTGGGATCTCTTTTTTCTCCAAGCAAGCATGATTTGTTCCGCGTTATGTCTTCTGGAGGAACCACAACAACAACAACAAAAAAGCAGGGACAGAAGAAAAAAACTTCCAAATCACGACTCTCGGTCGGCTCGCATCGGTGACAATGCAGGGGACATTGGAGAGACCCTGGGCCCATCATCCATTGCCCTCCCTTTTCTCAAACGAGTACATTGATTGATCGTATGCGATAAGTATCGCATTACCAATTAATCTATTTTGAATAACGAAGAAAAAGGCCCCATCCAGAGCGAGGGCCCTTCTTGTCGCGCGCGCATACACACAGGGCCGGCTCGTAAATACGCGTGACTGCGTGCGAACGGAATCTAGTGGAATCTCGAGCGCGCTTTCCTGGGAGGTTTTTTGTATTCGAGATCGCTGTACGTCCGCTGTACTTCTCCCCTTGCCGAAGGTTCGCTCCTGCGGGCGAGAAAGGAAACGATACTACCCGGCAGCAAATCGATTGCCAGATTGGTATTTTGCTATTCCCCTTTATTTCTGACGCATTTTTACCATCAGAAGAGCGAGAGGGAAAGAAAAACAGCGTGCGCTGCACCTTCGTGTGGCAGGTGATAAACTTAATCGAGATTGATAAGCCAATTGCTCGAACGGCTAGGCTTTCTTTTCCCAAAACTAACCATTTTCGGTACGGTATCAAATTGCGTCATGCATTCGATTGGACCAATACAGAAGACGATGTACGGAGTGGGGAGCAGGAGAAATACACCTTCGTTAATAATCAAGAAAATGGTTCTAAGCAATCTACGTCCTAAGCCCCTAAGGCCAACGCTTCGTGACTCAATCCGCTTTCCATCATCGAAACACCAACACCGACTGGCAAAACGCAAACGCTCAATCAAAGTCAACTTCGCGGCAGTACGGTGTTGGCGCGTTGATCGAGATTTTGGGGACCCTTTGAACCGGATGGAATTGGAAAATTGCTCAATTGTTCGGGTTGGTCGATTGTGCGTTGTATATACTAAGCACCAAGAAAAGAAAACAGGTTAATCATCGTTCGATAATGTGCGAGATTAGTCGCACGTGGACCATAAGTGGGCCTGAATTATGGGTCTAGACTTCTAGCTTACAATAACGACAGGAATAAAGGAAACTTCATACAGGAGCAACACCTCATTCTAATGCTCAGCGAAAAGTTTCAAACAACTCCATATGAAATATTTCAAGACAAGTAAAAACAGTTAATCATAACAAACATCTCTCGGCGACAAGCTAGAGAGCTCTGGTGCTCTGCCTCGTCAATTAGATTATTTGCATAATTTAAAACAACACACAACTCGCTTGTACCTCTTTAGCAGGAATTACATCAAAGCCATCGTTGTGGGCCATTTATTTCGCTTCCACGATGCTCGTAACTATAACAAGAAATTCCTCATTTCTTCAGTGAACATTCTCTTTGATCTAGATACACCCGAAACCAACCTCTCCAAAAACAAATCGATCGCTTGAGGCTAGCCAAGGAGACATGTCACCATTGAAACGATCTCCAACCCCAAGAAGAAAAAGAAACACGCTACAAGACATATGAAAAATATTCAAGGCGCCTATACTTGGTCACCACATTTGCTGCTACTGGCGCACAAGTAGATCACAGATAAATGATCTGACTTTCAAAGGCAAACCCTCCCATTTTACTGCTCCGTTTGATCGTGTTTTTGTGTTTTTTTATTTTGTTTTTGGGAGACAGCATTTAAGTACTCATATCGCTCGATACGATCGAAATGATAAATGCTTCCCAAACTGGCGAGCGAACGGGAAGAAACCACAGATCTGTCGCACTGCAGCGCAGCAGTCAAAACACTGCTCCCGGGACCGGACCAGTTTTTCCAACACACAAATAAACAAATAAGATGCTATGTGAAAGAATTGGGAGAAAAGGAGACGGAAATTGAGGAGGAACAGTGTCATGGAACGTCTGGGGATGCACTTGATCGTGGCAACTAGATTTAATTAGAACGCCAAGAACGCCAAACGAAACAAACCTCGAACGAAGATCTTCAATCGAGATTTCCGTCGCGCGTTTGATGTTGTCGATCGGTCCCGTTTCTTCGCCACTACCAAGCCTAAGGGACATCAAGATTGAGAAATAAAACCGCCAGAAGTGTGCGCGCGTTTAATTCGGCGAGCGGTCAGGAAGAGAACATGTTGCGTGTACAGTGGCGGAAAAAGCCGTATAACCACCTAAAACACACACACCACATTAGACGACAATCGATGTACGGCGGAAAGTCCGGTGACGGGTAGTGGTGGCGCTGAGCGATCACCAAGTGAACCAATAAAGCTTCATTTAAGGGACGCACGCAAACTGGAGGAAAAAAGGCCAACGTAAGGTAGCGTTTGGGAGTAATAAATAAAATAAGGCGCATCGAGCGGTGGGTTTTCGTGTCAGTAATCGGCCGAGCGATTGTTGCCCGACCCAGCTCAAACTGCTCCATTCCATTAGCAGCTTCCATACATACGCTCAGCTACCAGCAGAACAAGTTGTGCGATGTAAGAGGGAGAGAAAAACGATGGAAAAAAAAACCTGAAAGATTCTAAACGATCATTACGAACGGTGTAATAAAACAACAGCAAACAAATCAACGATCGAAACACCTGAGCTACAGCAAAAGAAGGAAAAAAGTTCTGTTATAAACAGATGAAGAAAAAAAAGTGAAGGAAACAACACACGCTGAATAACGACAACAAACACCATGAAACATTCGAAGCAATTGAGTGAGGAGAGAAAGAATGAAAAAGCTTTGAAATATTACAATAACTCTTTTATAATTAAATTTAAAAAAACATGGCAATAAACATTCAAAAATATGTTGAAAAACGTTAAAAATGCTCACTAAAACAAATACAATAGCTAGACAACATCCTTAAATCTATGGAAGTAGCAACATTGCAAGCATTATCGCTTCTGTTTTTCTTCCGACCTCATCCACAACGAGGATGACTACAAGCAGCTCATAGCATATGAGCTTATTTTTCTTGATCGCATCTTGCCCAATGAATACGATCATAACCCGGCCATCATACAACGCGGAACACCAGAATCGAAACACGGATCGAAAAAGGAAACCCGCGGGAAAGCAGCCAACATACATACACTGAACACTCAATGCGGAGTGGAAAGGTGAAACAGTGAAGTTATTAAAGAGATTCCTACAAAACGATAATGATTTCTGTTTATATTTTAGAACGCTCGATCAGCAGCGCCCAAAGCTTAAGGGCCTGAGTCAGCGCGACACCGAACTACCGTAGAATAATTTACTGTAGAGCTGCTTGGAAGGGGGTGTGATCGGAAGATATTTTTTTCTATTCGCTTTTTGTTTGTTAATGAAGGTGTTGGCTACACGTTCCGTTTTCTGCTTCCCATCACCAGCTCCTCCATCTCGTGTGTACGGAAGAACAATTTTCGGCAGGGAATTATTTCATTTTATTGAAGCTGCTGCTTCGTTCCAGCGACAAGAACTGGATGGAAAACAACGCACCGAAAACGCATAAGATTTTCCCTTCGTTTCTAGCTTCGATTCGATCGATGATGATCGTGCTGGATCGCGCCAAAACCTTCTTTTATTTTCTTGTCGAGACTCGACTCAAAAGAGCGAATGAAAAGTATTATTAAGTAGGGAATAAAACCGACGACGCTGCCGGCCCAGTCAATGCCGAAGAACGCTGCAAAGGGGACACACGTTAGGATGTATAGAAGAAGGCGTAGGAAAAGAATCTGAAGCTGAGATTGTAACATAATCTTCGATTTTTCGTGGTATATTTCTTTTCCTTGAGCTTTTTACTTCATCCTTAATCAGGCAGCATTAAGAATAACAGAAAGAAGGGCAGTGAAGAATGAAGCGTTACAACACGCACTACCAGCAGCGGATCTACATATAAACTGTGATTCATCTTCACTTCTGTTTCGGATGCTGCCGAACGAGACTGACCCATTCTCTCGATATAGCTGGAGCTTGCGTGAGGAAAGGATTTTTCCTTCGCTGCATCTGAACGAGAACCTGAAGAAGGAGAACGTGATCTTGTACTGGGGCTGTAGGGTGAGTTTTTACGCCATGATTCTGGTGCAGCAGTGGAGCTATAGAATCAAAGTAAGAAA
Source organism: Anopheles maculipalpis (assembly GCF_943734695.1). Taxonomy (NCBI): domain Eukaryota; kingdom Metazoa; phylum Arthropoda; class Insecta; order Diptera; family Culicidae; genus Anopheles; species Anopheles maculipalpis. Next base: position 97,038,417 of record NC_064871.1, on the reverse strand, counting down.
ACGGAACCTAAGGTTGATTGAGCTTGAAGGAGCTGCATTTTAGAGCTGCCGGCGAGTCCAAAAAAACAGCCAGATAAATATAAAGGGATGGGAAACATTAATAAGTTCCAACGAATGACTTCCTTTCTTGTGACCATCAGGTACGCTGTAGGCTGTCGAGAACGTTAGTAGTCGGAGCAGGATGATAGTCGTTTTTTGTCTAAGTTTTGTAAATATTAAGCAGACAATTTATATTGTGTGTTTTTCTTGCGTAAAAATATATTTTATGTTAATATATTAACACGCCGAAAAATCAAATTTTATCAACAAATATGCGATTTAAATCGCGACTAAAAATGCGAAATAGATCATCCTTCCCCTATGGCTCTTTTCAACAATGAATTAATCTTCGGTCTATGGGGAAAATTAAGATACACCTTCCATTCAGCTCGAAACAGCGCGTGACGAAACTGATCGCTTATCATCACCACCATCGCTCCAGACGATTTTTGATCCACTTTCTCCACCACCACCACCATCATCATCATCATCTGCCGTGGTCCGGATAAACCACGGCGAGATGCACGATACCATCTCAGTGGCGTATCAATCAAATTCAATTGTGTTCGTATTGGAAGGGAAGAAACGGCCAAACAACATTGTGCTGTACCATCGACTAGAGGAGACGCTCGTTAGTTTGTGCCGTTCAAATACACGGGAAATAAGATGCCAAAAATTGGCGTGTTTGAAAAATTGGAGAAGGCATAACCGAGCGGAGGGAAAAGGGTTGAAATTGGAGCTTAATTGTATCAAACGAAAAATCCAATTCCAGAATATGTAGGGCAGAAAGCAAACAAAGATTAAATCTTTATTTTTGTTTGGAAAGTTGTACGGAAAATATTTTTGCCTATTTGAAAAAAAATTCAAAGTAACAAACAACATCTTCCGACACATTTACCAAACTCAACTGAAGTGCTCCCACGTTACAACCTCAACTTCCCATACTCGATGTCATTGACCGCTCGAATGAATCGCCACCGGGCAAAAGATTCCAAAAAAAAAAAAAACCCGCGATAAGTACGCGAAATGTGGTTCAGCAAACTCATCCTTTTAAATACGGTCCTGTAATGCCTTCAAAAATCTCACCAGCACCGATAAACGGTAACCAGGAAAGCAGAACAAAACCAGCACCGCAAAAAAGGAAGCAATAACTAACGGATTCGTTCCAAGTGATTTTCGTGAGCAGATTCGAGGCAACTCTTGCTATTCGCGTGATGTTACAGCTGGAAGGTAATTTTTCAAAATCGTTTTAAAAAGGATTTTGCATCGAAAAAGGAAAGAGCTCAGAGAGTGCTTTGCATCGAAAGAAGGGATATTTTTGAGGAAACACATGGCCAAACTTTGCTGAATGTGTAAATAAAGTTATTCTGAGACCTCTCAAAATTCCTCTCGATGCTTCTTCAGCAATAAAAAAAAACCGAAAGAACAGTTCACCTCCCAATTGACACATGTGTACATCAACGGACATGCATAGGTTCGTTGGAGAAAACTTTCCAGACGAACCACATCCTTTGCCAACTGGCGGCAGAATATGTCGATCCATTTCTCCCAAGTTGCTTTTCATGCATGGGATGGGAACTACCAACCCAACCGGGGAACTTGTTACAATCGTTGACACTCAAACTCACCATACAACGAACTGCTTTTAGTGATGCGAAAAAAAAAACGAGCGTCCCAGTAATCGCATGGCACCCCCCCCAAGATCATTCCTGGCCTCAGGGCCGATTTCTGCTCCGTCGTATGTCAGCTCCAAAACAAGTTTCTTTGCAATCTAAACGACACCAAGGAAAACACTGACCAGAAGGGATGATGCACCACCTTGGCGGCAACAAAAATGATGAGCCGGCAGCGCACGCCCAACATTAAAGGAGGTGCGAATGCGGCTCACCAGCCAACCTCCCAACTCCAACACTCTTCAGACCGTGTGTGCGTGTGTGTGTGTGCGCGGGGTGGTTCAATCCCTAAGCGAAAGGTCGTAAGAAGTTCGCGTGGGCACCACCTTGTACTTAAAATATGATAAAAGTGATAGGTAGGCGTTTTCTGATTTCCACCTCCAATCCTCCGCATCTTCCACCGAACCCCGGGCACAGCATTTCGGCACCAAACCAAAGAAACTGGCTCATCATCGCAAGACCGCGAAACCGTGTGAGAGGAGGATGGAAAATCCCGACCAAAACTTTGAAATGGTTGCAATAGACGAAGCGATATTCGATGTTCAATGTGTTCTCCTGGTGTCGGTCTCCGCTACGGTCTCGCGTCTTTGCAGAGCATTTTTGCCTTCAAACGATTCACCCAATACCATGGATATTATTATTACTTGCATTATTTATGATGGAAGTTGGCCGAAAAAGGGCTCCAATGTTACCAATAACAACAACAAAAAAACTCCAACTCCAAGATCCAAACAAGAGAGAACGAAATAGAGAGATAGGAGAAATCCCTGGAGGTGCTTTAATTCGAAACATTCCCCCACCGAACGAAGGCTATACGAAAAAAAAAAATGCAGTCAAGGCACATCAACCGCAGCTTCAATGTGTATTATTTCTTTATTTTTATCTTTCGTTCAATTCTCGGGAAGTATTTTTCTTTTCTCCTCCAATTTTTTTTTTCATTCACAGTTCTTTTCTTCCGCGTTAAAGATGCGTGGAGTATGGCTTGAAGAGGGTACCGAAAGGGGGATGCGTTTTTTCGAAGAACACTAACCTGACTTGGTACGGAGAGAATCGTTCCAATGGCCGTAGAGATATGCACGTACCTCGACAACAAGATATACGCGCGTGAGGCTTGTGTATGTACACGCCTTTGATCCTGAGCTGTAAAAACGCTCGAGGGTCGTCAACGGTGACTATGTGTGCGCCGGTGTGGCGTTCTGGAAATAGTGAGGTGACTGCACAAATATACACTTTCACCCACATCATCTCCAGGGTTCGTGTGTAGATCGGTTTTGGGAGTGTTGGGTACGTTGGTAGGTTTCATTCTTCAAACATAGTGTTCTAGCGAAAAAAAAGACTCCCCAAACTCCATTGAACCATCCCTTCCACCGCAGATATGCTCCAAAGCGGTGTAAACTATGCTACAAATGGTGTAATTTTTTGTTTCGACCAAGAATTCTGGAATGGTTTACCCTTTCTTTCCCTTCAAGTCTAGCTGTTCTGCTTCTCGATCGTCATTATTTCGATCTTATGACGGTCTAAAGGCTGGAAGAAACAACCATTTAACACCGCTTACAAGCCCTCAGAACACAAATCCTGGTCCCGTTCGTTGAGCGAAAAACGAACCCAAAAACAACAAACGAACATGTATGACTGCAATGTTTTCATCAATTCTGTTTGAATTTAAGACGGATTGTTCTCACCTTCGCTTTGCAACAGCCACACGGGAGGAAAAAGCTTCAGCCGTATTTTAACGAATCTATTATTTCCCCGGGCAACAGTTACTGCCTAGTCGCTTTTCCAATGCAATTCGAAAACACAACAAACCATCACAGACAAGAGTGATTAGCACATTAAACATATCTTTCACATACCTACCAAGGATAGAAAAAGAAAAGAAACATTACACACCGAACAAGGCAATTCAGCAATCGGAAATGACTCGTTTGGTGTACGGCGAGAAGCCATTTAACCGGGCACCAGTTCCAACCGAAAGCATAATGAAACACCCATTATGAAGATGAACCTTTTCCAAATCGTTCTATGGCATTGTGAAGCCAGAAGAAAAATAAAGATGCTCAGCTTATCTTTATTAACATGAAGGAAAACAACACGGCCGTACAAAATCCACAAATCAAATAAATGACCTTTCCGGGCATTAAAACAGCGCCACACCGATGGGTGGCACAAATTAAATCCCAGGGCGCTCACCCCAAAAGCAGGCGGTTGCGAGGAGCAACTCGATTTGAAATTATGAAAGCAGCAAGCACAAACCTCACTTTCAATCCCCATTGCACGTATTGCCGAGCATTGGCAATAGAACGGGGACGCATCGTTGTTCTGGAACAAAATTAAGCAAATTTCATTCGTTTTCTTTGCTACCATTAAACACGGGAAGCTCCTTTAATGTCGTTTTCCCATGTTTTATGCATTGGGTGCTAGTAGTGTTGGGGACTTGTTTTCACATCGTATCGCCACCGGTTGCAGTAATTAGACAATAGTGAGGTTTCTTTTTATTCATTCCTTATACATGTCTTCGTTCTTACTGCAAAGTTTTAAACGATGAATTGCATTGTACTTAACAATCTTCTCAACAATTCAACACACTTTTTTCTGTTGCTCTGTCTGTTACAAAAAAATAACGAAATGTTAACATAAAAAAGTTAAAAATTAAATATGCATCTAATACAAATCTATCTGTTTTACAATACAATACGGTAACGAGGAGTAACACTCAAAGCATAAAGGATAAATTATTGTAAAATAATTGGAACGAAAGAATGAGAACGAAAAAAGCAATCAAATTAATAAAAACTAGCAAAATAAATTACACAAACCTATTAGAGTCGATCTAAAACAAATTTAACGAGTACAATAAAAAATAAAAATAAAATAAATAATCCAACGATAAAAGGATTAATCAAGCTAAAGGTTATTAAAATAAAACTAATACTTTTGCTCACAAAATAGCATAAACCTAAATTGATCTTCATTTGAGATCGAATTGGTTTTTTTGGTTATAAAACCCGAAGCACTCATTTTTTAATCAATTTTTCACACTTCAATGCATTTGCATCGTGCACCATCATATGTTCTATTTCGGTGACATCCCACCTACCCATTCAGTTACCAACCACACACCCCCATCATCGAATATGCCAATTTACCTTGCCTGATTGATGGCATCGTTTCGTCGCGCTTCATAATGCACGGGGAATCGGCATTTGGCAATGATTTATAGTGCCTATTCTTAGATCGATGTATTGCGTTTGCCAAAAAATCATCCTTCTGCCTCTGCGTGTGTGTTTTCTTGTTGTGCGCTTTAAAAATAAGAAAACCAGAGCAGAAGCGAACACGATTTATAATAAAATGTTTCAATTTGTCTGCATTTATTCTGGCTAGCCGATGGCATAATGCCCCAAGAACCCAAAAGGACTCCAACACCCTGTCGACGAAGAAGCAGACAACACAACGCAACGCTAAACGACATGCATGTGCCCTTTAAGAGCTCACACACGCACCAAACGGTGTGTTGGATTCACGATTCGCAATGCACGCGCGGCGTTAAAATCTCATTTAATGCTCAACGCTCGCTTATGCGTCTGTCAGCTGTATCTCGCGCCTTTTTGGAGGCCCGATTTCCTACATTTACGTCCCACTCATCTCGGAGATTTCTTGCTCCAGCCAGCAAGGGTTGGGTTATTAATTTTCCCCATCCTGTGCCTGCTGCGTTTTGGAGCATGCACAATTCCGCCCTCCCGAGCGTCCTTAGCAAGACCTTAGCAATAGCAGCAACGACACGCAGCGTGGTGCAGATTCTCCGGCGACACGCATACACACAATCAGACACATTTATCTCGTACACCGCAACGACGATGCTGCCTGCGAGTGCACACGAGATGATGCACCATATCCAAGAGAAAACAACCGAATCTCGCCCACCTGATGGGACTTTTATTCGAACGTTTGGCGTTTTCCGCGTGGCAACATCATTCTTTTCATCTGCGCGCAGTTCGTTGCGAAGCGCGCGCGATTATCGCGCACTCATCGCATTCGATTCGCACATCCCGCGCAAAATCGCGCGTTGAAAGGGCTCGCAACTGATCTGCATGGGGGGGATGAGTATCGCTTGAGGAACGGTACACCGGGTTTGGGCGAGGCTGACAAATGAATAATTAATGTCAGGTCCGATTGTTGTTGTTGTTTGAGGTGATGGGAGGGAAGAAGGAGGAAGAAAATGCAGCAGCGTAGAGGAAAGGAAATATAACAAAAAACACACCACACATACACACACACGCACACATGCGTTGAACATTGAAAAAAGGGTTCGGAATGTTGATCGGTTTTTCGATGCATTTTTTTTTTTTGTTCGCTTTTTTCTGAGACCTTTATTTAAATCCTTGAAGCGAACTCTGTGTATGACCTCGAAAATTAATTCCAAATATTAAAAGCACGATCCCCGAAACAAGAGTGCTACAAAGCCTCCTGCACAAAAGCCTGCTCAACGGTGGAGGAGACAAGGCAACAAAAAGCCAAGCCTTCGCAACACACATAAAGGGCGAATGCGAATTAAACTTTTTACTCTACAAACACACACACACAACACACTATGTTGCAATTTTTAGCCGCTGTTGCATCCCGTGTGAAGGGCACAACAAAATTTTAATTTAAATCATCCGAAAAAAAAAACAACAAACACATTGCTCTCAACATTGCAGCGAAAAGTAAAAACTGTTTCGTTTGACACTTTTCGCTTCAAAAACAAAACAGAGCGAAACGGGAAAAAAAACTTTTGGCTTCTGGCTTGCATACAGGGCCGGAGGAAAATATGTTTTCCGTGTCGTACTCGGAGTTTGTGCTTGTATTCGCTTTTTTGCGCTCACGTTTGCATATTTCATGACAGATGAAAAGTGGGCTAGGAAAAGCGTGCGCGCGAGAGAGAAAGAGAGAGAGAGAGGGACACTAGGTGGAAAATGGAAAGTGAGTAAGGTTCAATCTTCCTCCCCCTCTCGATCACTCCAACCTTCCCCACAAAGTGTTCCATGTCCTTGGACGGTCCTTTTTCATAATTTTCATTTTCCCCAGATTTTCATTTCCGTCCCAGTGGCAAGGACAATAAAAGGAGCGAAGGGAATACCATTTTTCTTTGGGTCAGTGAACGCGTGACGTCACGGACATACCTTCCTTTCCACACACACAAACACATGCCCAAAGAATATACAACGGGAAATTTTCACAGTGTTGTTTCTTTCAGCTGCAGGAAGTCGGCTTTTCCTTGCAATTTTCCCAACCAAAAGCAAAAAAAAAGAAGGTCGAATCGCAGTTACGCCTTTAGAATGTCTCGTTCCGTACTGACTTGTACATCGAAAAGAATATTTTACTCAATGAAAAAAGTAGGTAAAACTTCAAGATTTGGCCCCGGCGCACTTTTATTAAAAAGTCTTCCCAATGGTGTAGTAAAATATATAGAAGAAAGGCTTTTTTTTAAACCAAGACCAAGAAGTAAAAGCGAACCCCGATTCATTCCGATCCCGAATTTGTTTTCAACTCGGTGCACAATTTAAGAAAGTGGTGAATTGAACCTTACTTACTTATGTTTGTGTTTCCGTGTGTTCCTTCTTTTCCTTCATAAGTTGGTTGGGTTTTTGGGACCTTTTTGGTGCACTTTTTCGCGAATATCTTTGATCCTTCATCTCGTCCTGTGTAAGAAAGCGTGACGGACATAAACGGAGGAAAAAATAACAAACTTTACTAATAACCGTACAACTTTGACACGTGTCATGTGATACTTTTGCTACAGAAAGACTGCCAAAGTAGGTAAAGCGAATAAAATTGTGTTACGCAAAAAAACGATAACCTCAGAATAAAAACTTACACCTCATAACCTTCTCATCGCGTCCTACAGCGGATTGCCGACGTTATTGCAAAAGTTTAAAAAGGCGGCTTCTGTCGGGAGGAATCAAAGGTTTTTTTTCTGATTGATCGTAATATAAGTTCTAAGTTATAGGAATTTGATGAGAGAAAGTCCTTTTATTTGGAGAGCCTCAGACCATAACAACCAGAAGCCTAATAACGCAAAGAATTTCTGGAGAGGCGGTATAGAAAGTCCACATTTTATGCTCAAGACACTCAGCACACATGCAAAAGAATTAAAAAATATTTGCAGTTTTCATGATCATGGTCATAATGGATTCATGCTTCAGTATAATGTTGATAGAATTAAGGGACAATTATGTAAATCAGAAGCAATACGATTCACTCATCGTTCGTTAGCTATAAAGTTTAAGTTTTTTTGAACCAGTAATCCTTATACTACTTAAGGCAGTCGAGCAGCAATCTCAAATACAAACAAACCCAACAGAAGAAACGTCCATGACCCCAAGAAAAGTTAAAGATTGCAATCAGTCTTTAATCGCACGATAAGGATGTCCTTCAGCATGATGAGTTTTTTCTTCCTTTCTTTCCAACGACCCACCAAACAAACCGCTGTCCACAACAGCACAACCATTTTCCCTTAAATACATCACATTTGAATTTTCATCTCATTTCCTTACCCCTGCCGGGCGTAGTCCAGCCTACCAATTACGACACTCCCGGTGGGTGTACAGCAACACAGCACAAAAATAATTAAGGCACGCACCCGGGCAAGCAAAACCAACCATCAAATGACCAAGGTCAGGGCAGGTTTTTCCCTAAACAGTTTTTCTCGCAGGTTGAAAGCATTTTATCGGTCACCTTCCTTTCGAGCAATGGTGAAATCGAGCGACAAAAACGGTTCGCGTGTATACGACCATCGTCGTCGTAAAACGGTTTCTCAGGTGTATGTGGTTCTGTGTGCGGAGGTTTAAAATTCAAATGAACGAGACGTTACGCGTCGCAGAAAGCACAACGATGAACCAGAAGAGCCAAAAGAGATGGGTTTGGATGGTAAATTCTGGCTGGAGTTGAAGCTAGTTTGCTTCCCGTCTTTAAGAGTCTCCTGAGCGCCCTTTAAGGAGCGCTCGTCTAGCGGCACAACCCTCGAGGAGGTAAAAGTCAAGCAACACTTCTACGGCACACCATTGTGTAAAGGCAAGTGTTGCCAGTAACATTCCGATGTCCTACGTTGTCTCCCCGTTTACCATCGTCCCTCCCTGTTGTCACAAGCTCATACGTAGTAATATTTCTTTCGAGCAATTTCTGCCAACTCTTGCAAACAATTGCCCATCGGCGCAGGCGAAGGCCAGCAGACTGCCGGGCGAGAGGCAGGATGATAATGACGATGATGGGAAAACTTTCCCAACCTCCATCCGCTTTTCTCCCTTTGCTCAAGATATTTTTTCTCCACACTCCTTTACGCCACCAACTTAATACAAAATTCCAACACAGGAGAGGTTTATGGGTCGTTTGGGGGCGATTTTCCGATGGCACTTGGTTTAAAGTTCTGCCATGTATGTGGTGTTCGTCCTCTTTCGGTCGCAACTGCATGTGTGAAACACCGGTGCCTTCCAACAGTGTCCTACTTACACATCCAAGGACCTTCGGTGAAGTATTCTCTCTGCGTCCATAATGAATAAAAGAGACAGAGAAGGACCAGAGCCCGGAGGTGGTGGAGATTTCTGATTGTTATTTGATTGTTCCCATTGTGTTGCGATATTTCCGCCCATGGGTTTGGTGTGCGGCTGCTGTAAAACATTTTCTCCTGAATCCTTGCTCGAGCTCCAGTGGAGGTTTTCACGGCATAGTACACCCAGTGGCACAACTTCTGCAGAAAAAAAAAAAGTCAGAGCTTTTCCTTCAGATTCTACGAGACTGTTTCTGATTTCTTTACCTTGCGCACCAAACCAACTGGTGTACCAGGTAGAAAATAAAAATACTGTTCTTCTCCAAATTCAAAGTCCACACCATTTTCCAACATTTTCCCGGCGTTTTTTTTTTTAGCAACGTCACAAACAAATGATTTCAATGGTCTTCCATTTCTATGAACGGTGAAAGTTGAACGATCTTTTCTAGCGAAACCGAAAGGTGTACCATGTCCCGGAAATTCGAAGGAAAGCTTTCGTGTTCCGCTACTTTCCCGGTACGCTGGTAAGGGACAAAGCACAACGCCCGGAAGTTTACGAGCCAAACAGCAGTTTAATCTCTCTTCCGCGGTATTTAAAATGTCATAAATCAATAAAACGCAAAAACCAGCGTCTAAGACATCTGACGCTGGGAAAGGCGAGGAAAAACCTCCCAAAAACGGTAGTAGGATAAGCAGGGGAAATTTTATAATGAAATCATTTCCACCACACGCCGCCAGTGCCAACCAAAATGCTGCTTTAAGCGCAAGGACGACACGGAAGCTTTCCACTTAGCAATAGATTTTGTTCGCGCGGAAAAACATTGCCTGAAACGTGATAACGTCTAACTTTTTGACTTTTTCCTTCCGCTCACATACCTCCCCCCACGAAGAATCCACTTTTCATCGGACGAGATAAGATTAAAGTTAACCGAATTTAATAATGTCCTGACGTTAAGAAACGGAACAGCCGTAACGGCCCTTTACCAAAAACATTATCTCGACCGCCACCGCAACGTGGAAGGATCGGTTTCGGAGGTTATTTTTAGTAAGCTGTCAAGCGCTGGGCGGTGAGTGGATTAATAATAAGGCTTACCTCACCTCACTGCGCCGCCTCCTTCTTTTTTCACTCAACAATGACTAATCTTCGATCATCAGCTTCTGCCGCTGTGACAATATTTTATCATAAAGCAACATTGTTCCAAGACATTAAAAGCTGAGCTCCATAAAAAAAACCGACACAACGCGACCATTGTGTCATAAATATGATTCTAAAACAATGCAGCTTCGTAATCTAATACGTGTCCGTCTAGACGGCAAATAACGTGATTAAAACCATAAAAGCCAAGCCAAGCAGCTCTCCCTGCGAGGACAAAACAGAACGATACACAATCGAACCGAATAAACCAGGCCATACAGAACTGGTAAAGAACGTTGCGGAAAATCCATTTTCCGACAAACCACATTTCCTGGTACGGAGACGTAGGAGTTAGAAAGCACACGTGCCCAAGGAAATTGTGCGATGAAGGTTGAAATAGACTGGAACACACACTTCTGGTCCGTTTTTTTGTTTTCTTCCTGTTCAAACTCCTATTCTTTAGAACTCTACTAAGTCTTGACCGAAAGCAGTTTGTCCCACTTGTGGCCACGGCTACAGCTCGCCGTACTTTCGTACTCACTCGAGAGTGTAATGGTGGACAAATATTATCCTTTAATAAAATTCCCTCTCGGTCTTGAATTGTGGTCCGAGCTACCGACCAACATGTGACCAGCATCGTTCGCCGTAGATTCGTTGGTTCCACCGAACGCTGGACAACGCTCCCATGGTCAGCAGTTCCTGTCATCGGTTGTGTGGTGTGCTCTTATTTTGATCGCGTTCTTCTTACATCTGACGAGCCTCCTCTTCTGCGTGCCGTGGTCACTTCTCAATGATTACAGCAACACAGCGAGCAAAAGCATAAAAAGAAAACCTGTCCCATTCCCAACATAAATATGTGATGTGTCTCGTCCAACTCCTCCAGAGTGACCCCAAGCGGATGAGCGACGGAAAGAAAGGTAGAGAGTCACATTGTTATTGCTCCGTCTACCAAGCATCGAGATGACACTGGAACGCGCCGCGGCACTGGAGTGCAAGGGCCGAAGTTCCGAGGAAACAATTATTCATTTCGCTCTTTGTGTATTCCCTTTTTTGGGACAAACCGACTCGCATGCGGCAAGAAACGGCAAGTAGGAGGTTGAGGTAGAAAAGACAAAAATATACGCACACGCTTTAACGATGACCCTGAACATCGAACTGAAGAGTGCGGACAAGTCCCGGTTTTCGGGGACCGAAATCCATCAAGCAGCCTGTCCTCACCCGACGAAGTCGACCGCTTCCCCCGATCAAGAGCGCAGAGCGAGCGATAGTGGGAGGACAAAAAAGGGCTCCGGCTCCGGGTCCTTTACAAGTTTTTGATATATTGCCCGGGATGACTTTAAAGGCGACAACGTCCGTTCGTCCATCCGTCAGTTGGCGACGTCCGGAGCGGTCCGCCAAATTTCGCTTCCCTTCTATCTCATCCTTCCGTGGGTTCTAGGGCGAGAAAATCAAACGAAGTGGTCCTACACTGTGCTGCCGTTTCTTGAGCAATCTATGGTAAAAAAAAAAATATATTCGAACGAGCGAATACCGATTGGACTAGTTTTCTCAAAGGAGAATAGAGCGAAGTCTTAATGCCTAACTCGCCTACTCAGCACATCGTCTAACCGGGACACTCAGCAGAAAGGACGTAGCCAGCAAACGAGTGGACAAGAAATTGAAAACAAATGAAAATCGATCGACGACAGGCTTGACCCTTGTCCTCACTCAATGTGCCAGGCCTGGTTCGCAAAGCAGGCAAACGTTTTCCCTCTAATGACGGCTACACAGGTCACCCGATTCCCAGCGGTTGCTCATCGAAGTGCTTTTCGCTGTTTAGCACACCCCAATGGGTTGACTTTGGTACCGGGGCGTTTTTTGCTTCCCTCGAAACCTTCTAAAACTCATTCACAAAAAAAAAAAATAATGCCAATGTAGAAATGTACAAAAAAAAAAGAACTAAATTTGCGATGAACCTGTGTCCTTGAGGGAAATGGAATTCGTGCTCCAAAACTCAACATAAACATGTCGATAGAAGCAAAACTGAAAACCCTCCGAATGGCAAGAATTTTCTATTTAGATTATTATTTCCCATGAGCGGGCACGTACAGGTGCAACGAACTTTTTTTAACAATTTTATTAAACAGCCTTTCTTCAAATAAACCTTTTCTCTTGATACGAAACGAATACCTTCTCATTTAAATGAGTAAATAGAATTCTAGTACTTTGCCTTGAAAGTCATAAAAATTATGCCCAGACAGATTAATTAAAAGAAACGAATTCTTAGTTGATTCTACAAAAAAGTAGCCCTTCTAATAATGGCTATTTCCCTTGTGACTGCAAATGTTCTTCGTTCCCCAGCGAAGTTCGCCCATTTTCAAGGCAAATCCGACGGTAACGGTACGGTCTTGGAACCCTCCTCAGTATTTTGGCCTTTTATGAACATTGGACATAGGATACGCAAAATATGAGCGTTCGGGTAACGGAGTTTGTCCTTCACCGGACGTTTCCGACGTAAAGGACGGACTCAACTCCAATTCCAAGCAAACTAAATGGAATATTACTTTTTTTTCTTCGTACCTCTGCTAGAGTTTAGTATCACCTTTAACTTCACGCTCAACTAGCGGAGTTCTTGCCCATCACTACCACCACGACCAGAACACGTTCTTCCTCAGCGAGAAATTACAACAACTCGTCCAACCAACTCATCGTTCCATCTGCCACCGAAAACGACACCACGTCTCGGAGGAGTGTTTGTCTTCTTTTACTGACTCGTTCGTGTTTTACAGTCCCAAAATAAAAACCCGCCTGATATCTTCATCTGCAACGCACTACCCTATCCACGTTCGTAGGCTTCACCGCACCAAGCAAGCCACCAAACAAAAAAAAACCGCAGCATCGATAGCGTTACTTTACACGTAAGTCCACCAGGCGAAGGCTCACGAAGAAAACACACGCCATGCCATAAAATGCAAATGTTATGATTCCCGAGCCACCGAGGACTTCGTTCGTTCGTTGCTGCGCATGGACTCAACATAGAATGTCATTCTTCTCCTGTATGATGTTGGGTACCGCACCAAGCATCGCGCTTGGAAGCTTCACCTTGACGCAGAAGATGTGCGTATGTGCGCGGCACAACGTACATGTTGGCCGCCGTCCGGACGATAGTGAAGTGGTACCGATGATAAATATGACGTGCTATGCGATAAGATGTTTCCTTCACCCTTTTTTTTCTTCCTTCATTGCAACCGGGCAGCCACATGCTTGTAACGTACGAGTCAGGAGACGAGTCCAAAGAAAAGGTCTCTGGAATTCATCCACTAATTTTGGTTTTTTGGATGAATCCTCCAGCTACAACACTCAAGCATTGTAACTCGTTTGTGGAAGGGTTGCTTCGAACTTCGCTCGTCTTATCTACACCGTTAACGTTGACCGATTATCCTACCGCCGATCTAACGCGCAGAGAAGAAACCTAACAAAAATACGATACAACAAACTTATGGAAAAATATCTTCCAACGTTCCTCTCGTCGCTCCATGCGCTGCTCTGCCCCGTTTTATTACCATCCCGTTGACATCTGCTCAGGGAAAAGAAAAATTGGCTTGAAATTTGACATTTCCGAATGGCGTAAAAGCCTACCAGCCAGGGCACAGTTCTCGGTCTCAGATAATCTCGGCCGCGGCTGGAAGGGAACGGTCCATGATTGTTATTTGTTTTTATTACTTGAGCGCAAAAAAAAAACGGTTTGATACTCTTTCCTGGTGATGGTGATCGGGCTAATTATTTTATTAACGCAGCACTAAATTAGAGCTATCTGATCTGAAGCGCATTTTTAAACAGCATTTCAAGCCTCTTTTCTTATCAAAAATGAATCTCCATATCAAGAGACATCTTCATTCTGCATTTGATTTAATGTTCTGAGGGATAAAAGAAACCCACGAACGCAGCGAATTAAATTAATTTGAAAGAAAAAAACGTTGACTCTTGGTTCGTTTCGACAGGTTTTAATGCACCAACGCTTCTCCGGCGGAGACATTATTACTTTTAATCGGTACCGTGTGAAAACAAGGGTAATATTTGAAATCGGTAAGAAGCATGTGTCTGGATGTCTTCTGACTGTCTTTTCGCTGGCTGGTGTACTCGTGTTTAGTGGTAATGAATTTTAAACGATAAAGGAAGTACCAAAACTTCTAAATATACCCTTTTTACGAGCCATTTTAACAATCTTGCCACCATTTTCTTTTTCTCGTAATCTTCCAATCCAGTAGTAATCCGATCCCATTCTTGTTTCACTTGCCCGACACGGTACAAAACTTTGATACATTCAATTACCGAAAGTTGTTCTCGAACGCAAGTCAACAGAATAAACACGAAAAAAAATGAAAGAACAAGCCGGATTCTCGTGGGAGTAATGGACCAGCAACGACAACAAAAAAAAAAAAAAAATAGAAACAACCGGAAGGAAGGCTCTACACTCCTTTTTGGTGGGTGACAAAAATAAAGGTAAAAAACACACCAACGAAATCGACTGCAAACATAAGAACATGCTGTATAGCCTATACACATACACACCCAAGCACACCATCGGTGGAGCGGAAGGTAATAACAATTAGAACCTACGACCTACGACTGCACTGGTACTGCTGCTATTGCCCAAAAACCCCATAGCCATGGTGTTCGACTTTTGGCCCATTAGACCCATTACGTAGGTGGTGGTGGTCTGCTTCCGGTGTTGCTGCTACAAATGTTTTCCGTTTTGTTGACTTTTCCACCGAACGGGCACAAGGCGAAGAAAATTGTCTCATTTTTCGTTCCCGTTCCGCGCGACCGTCCCAAATCCTTTCCGTTCGAAGGAAGTACCGGTAGCATTAACGTTTATCGGTACCGTGGTTCGGTGTTCGGGTTTTGCTCAGCAAGATTTTCTTTATGACAAAAATGCTCTTAGCACTTATTAGATAAAGTTTTCAATAAAGCAACCAAAAACGTTCTGCCCCGTGTCTATCTTCAAACGATTGATAAAATATTCATCACGACAACTTACTTCCAATCTCTGCGCTCTAAAGAAAGCATAACAAAACCAAAATAGCTCTTCTAGTTGACATATTTTCCTTTACCAGCATTCCAAAGCTGAGAGGAAAGTGAAAGAAAAATCGACATTTTCATCATCGAACCCACGATAATCCTCGTTTATCCGCTTCCCTTTCCATGGCTTTTAATGGGCAAACAGTGTTTCATTTTCATCATACAAAACGACCTAAGGCAACACTCTACAAGACGAAGTACACTTCCTAACCTCTCATTTTATCACAGAGTTTCCTTTTGCTGCGAAGAGCGCCCCTACGCTCCTCACGGATTTGAACTCTTCCACCCCAAAAAAAAAAGGCCGCGACAGACAATCGTCACATTGGTGCGCGTCTGTGCATTATTTCCTTTTAAAAAGCTTAAAAAAAAAGAAACCCGCTCATTTATCTCTTCTCGAAGACCATCCCTATCCTTTCGATTATCGGCATCCCCCGCCGGTGCGGTTCTCCTCCTACTCATTTGCCCTCCGTTTCCATTAGACAGATTCGGTAGAAGATGAGGGAGCAATAATACACACAACGATAAAAAAACACAACACAACTCCCGATGTATTAAAAGGCATATTACTGTGCAGCATCCCAGAAGCAGACGAACGGGGAAACAACGCAAACCCGATCGATTCACAAAGCGGCCACCAGAGCAAGAGAGATCAAGGGAAAAATAATAATTACTTTTTCTTTTAATTAACACGTTTCCAAACTTAATGGTTCGTCGCCAGGGACGAGTCCCGACAGTGAGAGATGGGAATAGGGAATCTCGCGAACGTTTCTGATTTTGGTTCGTTTCTTCTTTGACTTGAAGGCCTCTGTTTTTGGAGAGGTTTCCGCTTTTTTCCTCTCTGCTTGTTGGTAACCGGACTACTAAAATGCTGAACGACGGCGACAAAAATTGACGCCGACCCACGTATTTGGCAGTCCGATCCTATCCGGACCTACCGTAAATTGATGTTGACCCGAGAGCGTGTGGATATACTGTGTACTGAAATAATGATGTCCACGGAGACAGTTAATGAATCTGACATTCAAATTATTTCTCTTTTGGTAAGAGTCTCGTCCACAATCTCTGTAGATAGAACATTTTATGGATCTCATATTGTGATCTATAAGACTCTTGACGAGTTTACGAATATAAGCCAACCATTCTTACCATTTAAAAAAAGTAAATTCTTCAAACTGCACTTACCTGTTTGCTGCAGGGCGGCATTGCATTCATCTTACATCGGGTTACACTGCTCCATTACACTACACTTATTTACAAAACATCAGACATCACTAATAGACGACACATTTGGTCGGAATTTCAACACATGTTTTCCCGCAATGCGGCTAAAACCCTTTGAACTTCACAAACGAACATCGATACATCCACACGATAGGAAGTCCATTATCAGCACTATACCATTGATTTCTTGGAGCAGATATAGTTGTTTACGAAACGCTACACCGAAATGCGAACGTCCAACGCACTGATACTTCCTGATAAGCCTTGTAGCTCATTAAATACATTATTCTAATTAGCAATAGAAAATGTTTAAAAACGCTCTTCATCTACATCATATAAACACGCTTATGGTCCCTAGAATTGATCCTTTACATCTAGCAGTTCATCTCTTGGGTGATTCAACAAACAAAACCTCATACAAACAACTTCAAAAACCACAGACTAATCGACCGCAACACTTTCCGCTGAAACGGATCATTCGTTGTTGGTGCGTGTTTTTGTCGTCTCGTCGACTTCTGGCCAAAAGCCAGACCATCCATCATTGCTCCGCCGGTAAGAAGTACAAAACGCACACACAAACACCCCCCCAACTACGTACATAATTCTTTCGCGGTCACACAATCGAGATCGAAACGTATGTGAGTGGCTGGTGAAAGGCGAATTAACTTACGGTGCGCCTTCGTCCACCACGATTGTAACAGATGACCCCCATGCAATCGCCTCCGATATGATAATCGCCAGCATCGTTCAGCGGGCGCTCTATGCGTGTGTCTGCATGCGTAACATGCGAACGGCCGCTCATTGCTCATACTCGTGTCCCAGGTGGAAGAGTCTTGACAAGAAGCACGGCACGACGCATGTTGCGAAGGTGTCCTCCACATGCTACCGGGCGCATCGGCGCGGGAAGTTCCGTGTCTGCCCAACTCGAACGACAACTGCATCACACAAACACATACGGACCTGAAGATAAAAAGAGCAAGAAAAAAACGGAGAAACTAGTTTATATTTTATTACCACTATTACCTTTATGTAATAAAAATTAAAATAAGAAAGACCCAGGCCAAAACCTGATACCTTGTGCTGTCCGTGAAACTTGAATGCGAGGCACAGAAAACCTGAACTCGGAACAGAGGAGGACAAACAGGGAGCGGACACGTAGTCGGTGAACGCACCACCAGCAGCCACAGCAACAGCACACAAGCAGGAAAAGGGAAGAAATTAAAATAAAAACTCAATTCCTTCCAACGACAAAACCGAAAGATAGAATGAAGTGACCGCCGTTCGTCTCGCGTTCCGCACTTCGTGCTCCATTACGCATTCGTTTGTCTCCTTTACACCTATAATTTTCCCTTCCCGTGCAACTCCCGTTCTATCTCGTACCCCATCATCACCAGTGTCGGAAGGTATCTGATGGTGCGTACCTATGGGCATGCCGTCTTGCGTCTTCTTCGTCTATGTCTCGCCAGAAAAAAGGCCCTAATAGCCACCGTCTTGGACTGTGCACTTATCTTGACAGACCACCATACCACCACCACAGACACCAGACATACACGCAAACCGCAACGCTAAGGAAAACCACGGCCAGGCAGGCCCATGTCCGGCGATTCGATGTCCGAGAGATCACTAATGCGACCATTTCTTGCTGTCATTTTTCATACTATCCCTCCAACGCGACGATAACGTCAATGTCAGGCGAGAGCGCCTCAGCAGGTTTAGGTTGGCCGCATTTTTCCCGTGCCGTTGTTTGGGGATTGCCGTTGCCGTTAATATTGCTTACCTCATCGGACTATTTCGCTAGCCATCAACACGAGCCCTCAATCCCTTTACTTGATCGATCCGACGGGGCCGCACCTTCTTTCTCTCGCCGAAAATAATGGTGGATGCGAAAAGTGAAATGCTGACGGCGAAAAAGCAACAAACAAACCCGGAGGTATCCCAAGGTTTTGCGTTGACGTCTGAGCCGAGGTTGAAACTCATCAATTTACGCCGACGGTTGATGCCGTGCCCGTGTGTCGGCTAAGCACCGAAACATATCGATTTTGCGCAAAACTGTTTGTAGCTTCCGTAAAATAAAATCGATTGCAATAAAATGCGGGCCCGCGTTGAATGGGCGGAATGGAGGTCGCGTGGTTGAGAGGCCATGTTTTCACTACACGTGTTGGGACAAGGGCGTGCGGTTATCAGTTGGAAAGCCCGGGTCAGAGCAATATGAAAGGTTGTTAAAATCGTAATGACCCATCCCGTATCTTGACGGTTCAACACACCACACACACACACACTCACGAAGAGAGGGATGACATATTTGACATATTTGAATACCAGGAATTTGGTGGCAGCAATGCGCTCGTTATCAGCACACATTCGGTGG
Source organism: Anopheles maculipalpis (assembly GCF_943734695.1). NCBI lineage: Eukaryota > Metazoa > Arthropoda > Insecta > Diptera > Culicidae > Anopheles > Anopheles maculipalpis. The sequence continues at coordinate 97,019,398 of NC_064871.1, read as the reverse complement.
CAACTTCACATCAAGCGCTGTTTGCTAACCGATCGTCACGAAACATCTGTGCTCCAAGCGGTCCAATACCAAACTGGCGGTTAAAAATGCAACCGTGTCCCGTAGATTCACCGAACCGTACGAGTTTAATTGACCCGAGACCGAGCAACCAGCGTTTGACCCAGCGGAAGATAAGCTCTGCGCTCGTCGTCTCTCGGGACGTACCACACTGACCCTGCGCCTCCGTATGACATGTGACGGATGTCAAGAGCAATCAAACTAACCTCTTATCATTCGTCGGTTGTTGGACGATCCGTCCAGATTTCGTTGTGCCACATACCGCCATCCAGTCGTCGCGTCAATGAACTCGAGCGAGAGGACGCTGGTATCGAATGGGCGGTAAGGCATGTTTCATTCGGATACACGAACAGTTCTAATCATCATGATTCTTTAATGTCTAATCTCCTTATCAGCCGATGAAGCATGCCAAAGCACGCTCCTGTCGTGGTATTATAATTTGTCCGATTTCTCCCGACAATGCGCTGTGTCTGTAATTAGCCACTGATTGACAGTAAACTGGAACGGCAAGGCCCAACTTTAAAGAGGTAGAAGATAATCTCACGTTTTACAGAAGGAAAAGTTTACCTTTCAACGGACTCGCCCGGGACTACGGCGCACGAAGAACCGACCGTAGCGGATAATTGCAGTGTGCAAACTGCCATTGACTCTACCCCCATTGTGGCTTCTGATTTCATGCAACGGTCCTTGGAGGTTACAACCAATGGCCCGGTGAGTTGCTGTTTGGAGTGATTGTGACAAACTTTCACAATCAAAAGCTCCCGCTCTCGGTGTTCTCGATGCTCGTCCATCTTCAGAGTAGTAGGTCACTGGTGTTACGTTCGAATACCATAACGTGCCGAAGCACCGGCCCAGCGAGACACTTTTTGCCACTTTTTGTCCAACTTTGATTACGACTCCTGCCCAAATACTCGTGGTGCATTTTCTCGGTGCACTTGTTTTGTGGTTTTTTTTTTTTTGGGGACCGGTAGCCTCTGATTGTGGTGGGGCTTCCTATGCAAAAACCATTGGGCAGCATTGTAAGCACCAGAGTTCATTACGAACTTACCATTCCCGAAGGCTTCGGTCGATAATTTCAAACTGTAACAGTAAAGACCAACAACGAACCAAGAGACCCGGGGTCCCCGAGGCGGTGACGATCGGTAGTTCATGCACACAGCTTTAGTGTAGCGACCAAGCCCAAGCTTAATGTCTGCCCTTGATCGGAGCCGTGCCGCTCCACATATCGCTACTCAATCTGCTCTCAATCTCAAATACCTCAGCACAAGCTGCCACAACTGCATCTGTCCATGGGGAGTGTGCAATGGCTTCACGTTGTACGAGTCGCTCGGGCAGGAACTCGGCGAAGCGTTGCCTGCGCAAATCAAATAAAAAGCCTATTACTTGGGACACAGCGGTCCGGTTGTTTCGAAGGTGGACCTGTGCCAGCGAGAGAGATCGTGTGTTGACCGTTTGGTCGTTTGACCAACGGTTCGGAACGATGCATGGATTAAAACTCAACTCATATAGGTTCTAGGGAGTTTTTTTTCTCTCTCTCTTTTTCGTTATATTTTTTGCCTTTCTGTTGGTCCTATTCCACGCCGCGTACCTTTCATGCTAACCTTGGCTGTCTCCATCATCCCACGAAACATTGTAGTAGATAAACCTGCCCAACCGTGGAAGCAACACCGTACGGCTACACGGTACGGTACCCGCAATGGCGCGACTGGACAAAAAAAAGTCAGCCCATCCAACAGCTACCATCCCACAACAACCCTCCCAAACGCTGGCAAACTACGGACCATAACCGAATTCGTCATCCCCGGTTCCCGTTGTTAGCAGCGCGCCCGGGAATGGATGGTGTTGATGATTCCGAGATCGCCACTTCCGGCGGCAACAATGTGCCCACTCTTCGGGTGCGCGACAATGGGTAAAGCACGGCACAAACATTCCATCCATCAGCAGCAGCTCCGTGAAGAAGCTACTCCACACTATAAACACAATGATGAACACAACAGCCCGTGCAAACGGTACCAACAAGCCGGCACGCACAGAGAAAAACAAAATGCGCACAAACAACACCGGGTCCTGTCGCACATCCGATACGCAATCCTCCATCAGCGCCACGCTGGCTCGTCGCACACACAAACAGAGGTCTCAGATTAGGTTTTAATTAAAAGTCAATATTTACTTACACTGTTACTACGGCGTTGGCGGCAGGTGACTCCCCCCGTTTGCTGAGAGTTGCAATTCCGCTTCAGGGTGTTTTCCGTTCGTTCATTGCCACCTTGGCTGTGCGGCGTTCCGTACCCGTTCCGTGGCCCGGTTGTACGATTCGAAAGGCTTAAGCAGCTTTAACAAAATGGAGAATTTAGAATTTGGCAACATATTTTTTCTAAAGCACTTTAACAGGGGGAACTGTTGTAGCCTGTTGGTCCCGGAACTTTAATGCCAAATCAACATTACACGTTTGTGAACATTTCTACTTATGATATGTTGCATAATTTATATTTTTTTCTACTTTTTTCACGGACGAAGAACGCGACGAAGCAATGACGCCGAAAGCACGCGGAGAACTGTCGAATTGCCTACTCATCTTTCCTGTTTCTTATTCTTAATCCATATACAGACGCGCACACCTTATCGTTTCTCGTTGCTAATGCTTACACAAACATGGCTTGCTTTTGTTTACCGCTCTCTTTATCGTGTTCTCACTTTCGCTCTCCCTCTCTCGCTCGCTCGTAAAAAAACATTGGCAAATTTATGAATTCCCGGATATCGATTTCTTTCTCGGAAGCCCTACTTGCGAAAGTGACCCACCAATCGTGCTGTGTCAATTGCAGCGAACTTGCCGCCCAGGCCAAAATGTTAGTTCCGTCAACCGGATCCGAAGCCAAAATTAAGCTCCAAATTTCCCATGCTTCCCTGCCCTTCCCCCGGTTCAACCGTAAACTCTAGTCGCACAGTGACCCAAATTACCGGTCAATTTCCAGTCCAACCTGCCGCTCCAGCTGAAAGTCACGCCACTGCAATCGGTGTCTATTGACGGATCATAAAAAGTGATACAATTTTAAAATATTCACACTTACCAGTTGGTGCTGATGGTTGGTCCCACAGGCGTGCCACAGAGGAGGAGGAGTGAAACTTTCACCCGTACCCAGGGTCTCCACCGAAAGCGGGGTACAAACCACAAAACCCAACGACCGCCAACCCGAGACACAACAGCGACACACAAAGCGGAAATCGAACGCTGTCGGACAAAACAAACACAAAACAGTTGAAACAAACGCACGAAATGAGGTGAGACGACACGCTGGACAACAGCCGGAACTTGCGGATGCGGCGCACAATTGTGACGAAACGCCTCTGACCTGCTAACCTGGACCGGAAACTCATACGAACGGTTCCAAGACGAAGAAAAGAAAAAAAAGGCACCTGAGACCATGTGTCAAACCGCACAAAACCGAAACATATATAAAACAAACTATAAAATCCAGTGCAATCGAGAGCCGTTGTTATGTTTGATTAATTAGTTTTCTTGTTTTATTCACGTGTTTTGTTTTTCTCTTTTTCCCCTTCGCTTTCTTTGTTTTGTTGCGGTTTATTGTGAACCATCAATATCGTCTCGCGTACTCACATTAGCCGTTTTTCTTATATGTATATAATAGAGTGGTTTGCGTGTATATATATGTATATCTTTTTTTTTTTTACTTCTTTCATTCATATATATATACCACCGATTCGCAATGTGTTTTGTTTTCCATAGTCCTAAAATATATTAATATATACGCTTTTTTGTTTGTTTGTTACATTCCTTTCTCGAGCAGGCAACGGGCGCATGTGTTTTTGTTCTAGCAGCTAGTGAATGGTGACTTTTTTTTTACATTACACACTTGACTTTGTTCGTTCGCTTACACTAGTAGTGAGTTTGTGGTTTTTCTTGTTTTGTTCTCTCATTTGTTTGTTTAGCTTTTTGTCCATATATTGCAACCATGTTTGTTTTACTGTAGGCAAAACAGTTTGCCTGTTTTTTTAATGGTTTTTTTTTTCTGTTCCCCCTTACATTCCTATCCTGTCTGGCATTTGATGCATCGATTTGACACTAATTGCAAACCTTTGCGAAAACGTTGGCAAAACTGGGGCCGTAGAAACGTAAGAAAAATGGAAACCCAAAACAATCTAGTGCAACATCAGGTTTACCCCTCGGGTCGGGTCTACAAACAACCAACCCCTGGCAAACGGAACAGAATGTAACGGTTCTGGTTTTTCGCTTTTTTTTTTTTTGTTTGAATTGCTACTCTCTGCGTTTTTTTGGCCACTTTTTTTTCGCCCCACAAACGCCCACAGCCAGAACTGGTAATGGCGGGCGAGCTGCGCTCGCTGCCTCGTGTGATGAAAGCGCGACTGTTCTATTTCTCGTTAGTAACATCCGGTTTTGTATCTATTCTTTTAATTTTTGTCTGCGAGTTTTTGTGTCATTCTTCTTCACCTTTTTTCGTTTAAACTAGTTCTGGTTCTGGTAAATCGATTTTCCTTTGTTTAGTTTTCTATTTGCACAATGTCTGCCTTACTCTTGAATGTTTTATGTACATTTATCCTTTTTTTTATACAATTTTCTTTCTTTTTTTTACCACATTAATTTTTTCTTCTATGTGCGGTCGGTATGTTAGTGAATTTCTGTTCTACATTATTGCCAATTGTTCGTCTCATCATGCTTACTGTGGTTTTCTGTTTTCAACTGATACTATTTCATCACACTTGCTGACACCTGTTCACCACTTTCGCTATTACCACTAATTCAGTCTGATAGGAAAGGAATCATTCGCTCCAGGATGTTATGTAGGACTACATCATCGCGCCCCCAAAAACGCCAACCATTTCGAATGCTATTTCCGTTTTTTTTTGTGCCATGTTTTTTTCCTTCTTCGCTCGATCGTTTTTAACAGTTCTATAAGCTACCATCTATTTACAAGCCTTTGCCTTTTTTTTTACAATCGGTTACATTCTCTCGTTTTTTCAGTCCTGATGTTTTCAGTTTCAAACAGTAATTATCTGGTTCACTTATTCTGTACCACGTTGAAATGTGTGTCTCTGTGTGTGTGTGTTTATATGTGTCCTGGTTTTTTTCTCATTCTCTACACGTGTCTGTTGGCATGTGGGCTGAAGTTCTAAGCGTTCCTTGGTGCCGAGAAAATCTTCGTCCTTCGTTAAATAGGTTGTGAATAAATAATTTAAATAATAATTACACGCCGGCTTTCCCTTCCCCCGTGGAGGTGGAGGATGGATTGGCTAGAGAGGTCTGTCTGCTTACCGTTGGAAGTTTGGTCAGTCCTTCCATTCTGTCACTCACGCACCTAAGCAATGCAAACACCGAAACCGAAACCCCCGTACCAGACAGGGATGGCAAACTAATTAAGGAAGGTCTGCCTGCTGACGCCCATCCATGCTGGGAAATGGGAACGAAACGCAAGGGAAACGTTCACCGAGAGCGGCGACAGACAACACAACACATGACACTGATTCCACGCCGGATCGAACCATCTCTCGGAGGCCGGAGGCCCAGTGTGCGTGTGTGTGCCATTTAGTGTTAATTATGGCCTTCTAGCAAATGGCATTTTATCCTTTTAGTCGTACTTGTGTGTGTGTGTCTTTTTTTCTTCCTCTTGTCTGCGAAGACTACGATGATGAATAGATGGCAAAAAACCTGTCCCTGCGTAGAGGTATGGCCGCTTCCGGGTTTCCACCTCGGTCGCCAACATTCGGAACTAGCAAGAGGTGGACAACAAAACGAAAAGTGGAAAACTCGAGCTATGTAATTAAAGTGCAATTCGTGTATCGGGACCGCCATTTTTCCGCCCTCCCCAAATTTTTCATCCCTTCTTTCTGTTCTAATGTGCCAATGAAATCGAAACAATTAGCCATTTTTTTTTTTGTTTGTTTTAATATTTTATCCTTCATTCCTTTATTCCAACAGTCGCCGGTTTTCGCTTGTGTCGTGTTGTTTTTGAGCTTTGACGTAAAGTTTTGAAAAAACACGGGCGTTTTTTCACAATATTATTTTAGCTATCCTGAAAACTAAAGTGTGCGCTATTTCTTGTCCGTCCCAACCATACAGTTGATGCGCTTTGCTAGAATGTTTTGTGTTTGGTAGTATTTTCCCTACTTCGCCTTTTTCATCTCGCGTACATTTCACTTTCGCTAAGCTAATCCGTCTGGCTTGTTTGCCCACTGTTTGCACTCGCGCTACCGATTATTACATTTAAAACTTATTAAATACGATATCACAAATAGTTTTTTCCTTTCTTTCCTTGCCTTTGCTGCATTCACAAACACGTCAACGCGTAGCTCTAGACCCTTTTCGCTGTTACAGCTGCTGTGCCACTGCTAGAGCGCCAGCCCGCCAGCGATGATGGATGTTTCGAATTTCAGTTCACCTTCATCATCATCATCATCATCATCGTCAACATTTCATACGGTTGCGTACGCTTTTGTCAACCATTTTGTATTCGTTTTCCCTACTAGTAATACTTTAAGAGATGACTGTTTTGTGTGAGTGATAGGAGACAGAGCGAGCGAGCTCCTGTTTCTCGAGCAATAATAAAAAAATTAAATACATGTTAAAACGAGCATACAAATATACATTTACACGGCTTAAACCACGGGGGTGGACTAAAGCGATGAACAAAAAATAATATAGAGTAACACAAACGATTCTACAATGTACAACGGCGCCTTATGAAATGAAACTAACTAAAGAATTGATTAAGAGTGGGTTCGTTTTGCTTTATACAATCACGCACTTGATACGCATTTCTCTACACCCTCTATAAACACACGCGAGCACTCGCGTTCAATTTAAATTTAGCACTTCCGTTCAGTTCCGCATCCGCATCCGCGTGACGCACTACGCCTATTAACCTCTACTGACTAACGACTTAAAAGACGGCGGGTTCGTGTGCCGTCTCATACCAGATACGCCTGCACGTGATGGCCACCGGCACCCGCACCATGTGGATGATGCATCGTACCACCGTTCTGCACGGGATGTCCGCCAGCCGATCGCCACGACGGACGATGTACGCCGGCCGGTGCCATCACCATGTTCTCGCACTCGAGCGTACTGTAGTCGGAATCGATGCTCGAGTAGATGTGTTCGCTAGGAGGACGCTGCGTGGGCACCTCCACCATACCGCGCCGCGAAGGCCGCGGCGAAGGAGTTGCCGTCGTCGCCGAAGAGTAGTTCGCCTCGTCAATCTCCGGACAGTAGGCGGGTGGAGGAGGCTGCCGGAACATGACACCGGCAGCACCACCTGCACCTCCCGCCCCACCTCCAGCACCCGTCTGCTTCACCCGTTCGTGATGGTCGATGGTGTAGTTGTTGCCACGGTAGGGCGCCTCAACCGGTAAGGCGTACCGTAGCTTCTCCCAGAAGTGACGATCGCCACGCCGCACCCTTGTGACCGTGGTCGTCTTTAGATACGGCACTAGCTCGACATCGTTCTCCGCTTCCAGCAGTACACCACCACCCTCCTCCACCACCACCAACTTGTGCGGACGGCCACGAAGCGCATCGTGCACCGCCCGGCGTAACTCGCACCGACTCCACTCCGTCTGCAGGAAGTTACGCGACAACAGCACTACAATGCGCCGCGAGGCACGAGAAGCCTCCAGCAGCTGCAGATGGGATGCATCCTCCGGAAGATCCCGATGCTGCAAGCACAACCGTAACGGAGGTCGCCCATTTTCTAGCTCACTCGCTATACTGCGCGCCACCAGCTCAGCATCCTTGGCCGAGTACAGTAGGATCGCGTCGTACAACTTTTCCGAATCTTCACACCGCGGTCCAAACACACGCACACCGTATCGCGAAAACAGCCAGAAGCGGAGTGGCTCACGGAACACAAACACAAGCACGGCGATGAGTAGCAGGCAGGTTAGCACGAACGCACTGGCCATTAGCAGGATGTACGTTTCGGATAGTCCATCGCCGGGTAGCACGGAACGTCCGGCATAAAAGTCACTACACGCGGCACTCACATTAAAGTCTAGCTCGCGGTGCACACCATCATCGGCACAGTACACATCCTGCGGATCCTGTACGATGACCGCATTGTCCGCAACGAACGCAGTCAACTCGGGCAGGAACCGACACCGGCAGCTCCACGGATTACGGCCGAGCGAGAGCGATTGCAGTGCCTGCAGATTACCTTGGGCTGCTTGCAGCTGGAACAGTGGCATCGTTACCAGCTTGTTGCCATCGAGTCGCAGCACGCGCAGCGAGTACAACGGAGCAAACGACCCATTGGCAATGCTTTGGAGTGCGTTGTTCTGAAGGTACAGCTCACGCAACAGTGCTAGATTCTCGAACTCATACCCGTGGATCCTTTGGAGCGCGTTATCCTCTAGATGGAGCGCTTGCAGGGCCGTCAATCCGGCAAACGTTCGATTCTGAATGGTAGTGATATGGCTCGCATTCGCATACAGCACTTTCAGATTCTTACGACCAATGAACACATGGTGCTGCAGTTCTGGGATATCGTTCCCATCCAGATACACTTCGGTGGCATCCATTGGCACCGGTCGAAGTCCACCGGCAGCAGCCGTCGAACCTGCGCCCTGATTGCCACAGTCCACCACATTCGTGCCCCAAGTTTGATCGTGGTAGCAGGTGCAGTTCGACGGACACGTCATCTCACAATCACACGCATCAAAATCACAACAGTGGCATAGGGCGAAACAGTGCGTCTCGTACCGGCACAGGAAGTCTTTCGGCTGTAGCGACACAATCGGACGAATAGGAGAACCACGCGCATGTGGCATTATGCACTCGACGTTCGGCAAATCCATAATCTTCGGATGTTGCCGGGTGGTGAGATTGTTTACACGCTGCATCCACTCCATGGAACAGTCACACTCGAACGGATTGCCACCGAGGTAAAACTCTGGCAGCGGACGGTCCGTCGTTGGTGCCGGTGCCACCCGCAACTGGTGCAGCTGCAGCTTCTTGAGCGCGTTCGCGTACAGATCCACCCGGGCCAGGTTAACCTTGTCGATGAAGGTGTTGGCGTGGATCGTGCCAATGTGATTATCGTTCACGAACAGCAGCTCGACACTGTTCGGTACGTTCATCGGCCCAAGGTCCGTCAGCCGGTTGTGGCTCGCATCGAGCGTCTTCACCTTGATCTCCTCCTGCAGCTTGTAGTAGTTGCCGAGCGATTCGATGTAATTGCCGTGTATGTCCAACCACTTCAGGTTGCTCGGGATGAACGCGTAGTCGAACCACACCAGGTGGTTCTCGGCCAGGTTCAGCCACAGCAGTGAAGCGAGCGTCGCAAAGATACCGTTAATGTCCGTCAGGAAGTTACCATCCAGCCGGATCGCCTCAATGTCCAGGTTGCGATCGAACGAACCACGCTCGATGTTCTGCACACGGTTCTTCGCCAGGTTGAGCACGGACAGACGGGGCAGATCGGCAAACATGCCAACGGTGACGTTTTCGATCTGGTTATCGATTAGTCGCAGTCCGGTCAGCTGATTCAGGTTGGAAAACGTGCCGTTCTCGATGCGTGCGATCTGGTTCTCGCCGAGATCGAGTGCCCGCAGCATCGACAGGTCGCGGATTGCGTACGGCACCTCGGTCAGCTGATTCGAGCTGAGGTCGAGCTCTTTCAGATCGGAACAGTTGCGGAACACGTTCGGCTCAACGATGCTGATGAGGTTGTTGTTCAACGTTAGCTTGGACAGTACGAACAACCCGTTGAATAGCCGATCGTCCAGCGTATGAAGCCGGTTCTCGGCTAGATTTAGCGTGTGCAGATTGTATACCGGCAGGAACGCATTATCCTCGATGTAACCGATCGAGTTGTTGCGCAGATCAAGAATCTGCAGAAAGTATAGCTCGGCAAAGGTGCGTGCATCGATGCGGGTTAGGGCATTGTGGGCCAGATTAAGCACCACCAGCCGAATCAGTCCCGAAAACGTCCCATTGTCGACATGGTGCGAGGACAGCTGATTGCGCGAGAGGTCCAACACGAGCAGCTGCTCGAGCCGGTGGAACAGTCCACGGGGCAGCTCGTAGATTTGGTTACCCTGCAGATGGATTTCGCGGAGGTCACGCGATCCAGCAAACAGACCGGCCGGCAATGTTTCCAGATGGTTGTAGCTGAGATTGAGCGTACGGAGCGAACCCAGGCCGGCCAGAGCATCACCGTGCACCTCGGAGATGTTGTTGAACTCGAGGTTGAGGTGCTGCAGACGCCGGAGCTTCGAAACGCCCCAGCCGGTCGGTACGGCTCGTAGCTCGTTGTAGGCAAGATTAAGCGCTTGCAGTTCCGACCCACCGGCGCACGTTTTCTCGGCCAGACCGAGCGCTTCCGCCGACCGGAAACGGTTGTTGGTAAGGTTCAACACCTTCAGTCCCGTCAGGGGGCACAGGAAACCATCGGGCAGGGCACGAATGTTGTTATCGCTCAGATCGAGCGATTGAAGCTCCTTCAGGCCACGCATGGAACCGGCTTGCAGTTCCAATACCTTGCCCGGTCCCCACTCGTAGTTGCGTGTGTTAACGCTGAGCTTCTTCAGGGCCAGCAGACCCTCAAAGGCACCCTCGGGCAGTTGGAGCAGTTTGCAAGACTCGATCCGTAGCTCGCCGAGAGCCGCCAACCGGCTAAAGCTGTTGCGAGGAAGCTGACTCTCGAACAGTATCAACTCACTGCACTCAATGTCCAGCCGGGAGGTGCCTTCTGCACCTTGCAGATCCAGCCCGGTCCGTTCGAGTGTCCGAAGCCGGCACACAACGCTGGACTTTTCGTACTCCCACGTGCATTGGGAGCAGGTGGCCAGGGTGAGTGTGCACAGGAACATCGCTAACCGGAGCACTAGAACCATCGTGATGGATTCACCTCCCTCACACGTTCTACTGTTTCGCTGATACATTTTGTTGATTTGTGTGGTGTATTTCTCTTTTGCTTCCTATCAAACGGAATTCTCCGTCAAACTCGCGTACTTTTCTTCGTTTCACACGTTTCGTTTCTTCTCTTCCGATCCCTCCACGCGCCACTAGGGGATCCGCCTCGGGGCCCTATCCTAAAACGCACCTCACGAACCAGACACGGCCGCAGGTCTCAACCGATAACGTAAACCGAACCAATACGCAACACAACTGCGGGCTACTACAACCATCACCGCCGCAGCAGACCGCGCACACATTCCACCTGCCGCAGGCCGGAGGGAAGGGAATGCCGGAGCTTTTCCTACCACTCACCAACACATCACGGCGCGGTTCCGGTGTGCTGCCAATTTTCGCACACACGCACCAACTCTCGGAAGAATATTCTAACTTTCGCACTGCACGAATATCAGGATCGGAACATTTTCATAGCGCCAGCGTCTCCCACGCACAGAAACACGTGCACAGAGCAGATATACAACACCACTCGCACACACACACACACAAACACACAGAAACTTGTGCACACAGGCACACCCAACAACACAAACAGGAAGACACGGATTAGATTTTCCGCGGTATTGGTTTCCTTTCCAACAACACTTTGCCACCACTTTTGCTTCCTCACTTGTTACCGGGGCTTGCTCACGGAAACTCACTGTGCAGAGCACAAGCTCACTAGGCGATTTTATTTTCTTGCGTTGTTGCGTTGCCTTTGCCTCATCAGCAAACACAACACTACACCAAGCGGTTTCTACCTTCAGAGATCACGTCCTGCCCTAAAAGTCCATTCGAGGCTTCTCTACTGGACAGACCGATTCACACCACACTGCGGCACTGGTTTTTTTTTTGTTGTATTGCTCTCTTTTTTTCTTCACAATGCTTAGAAGGGTGGAAAAACTCGTTTTCCAATCCGCTTCACTTCACTTCACCCGAGAGCAAGCCAGCTTCACTTTATGATTTTGCTTCGTTATGCTCGCTTTCACACTCCTCTTCAACATACACACTGGCTGATGGTGCTGCTGTCTCGAATATGCACTCGAGCGCCGACTTTTCAACTGTGTAATATTCCGCACTACGATCTGCTAGCACACTACGAATTGCTGGCGTCGTTTTTTTCTTTTTGGAAATTTTCTCGTAATCGAACACGATATTGCCCATGCATTTCTGTGATGAAACAGAGATGTCCCGTACACTCCTCTACACTTTGTCCCGGTTATGTTTCTAATCTGCGTTTCCCGGTGTGTCCGGATTTTTGTTCCTAACTAATGCTGCGTGCACGTCCGTTAGGCTTCGCGTTCAAACTCGAAATAAACTCAAGATGCGCTTTTCTCTGACTCTACCGATCCGCGAAGCGGTCGGTATTATTCGAGTTGTTATGCTGCTTCCCTGTCTACGGTTTATGGTGTTTCGCTCACTCGCACGTGTTCGAGTTTGTTGCGTATGCTCTTTGCGTACTCCAGCAACATGCGCTCTTTCTCTCATGCTCGCAAAATTGCTCGAACTGCTAAACTGCGTACAGCTTCGTAGCTGTACGCATTTATGTTTTCATTCATGGCGGAGGAAGTGAGAGCGAACACTGGTGTGTTTTAGCTAAGCGTATGAGAAGGTGAGAGGGAAAGTATGAATGAACATTTTCCCCTGCATCGACGGAATTGCATAGTGAGAAACGATGAACGAACAGCATCTCACTGGGCAGTTCGGAATGCATTCGTTTTTGCTCGAGGCAGGCGAATGAATGTGAGTGGCCTGTTCGAGTAAGTGTGTGGTTGTTCAGAACTGAAAACGATATCATTTTAGCAGTCTACCTGCCGAGATGACGGCCCAAACCTTTAAATGCAAACAAAAATGCAAACTCCCATTAAGATTTCAACCCAACATTTCAAAGAAAATGGTCCATTGAGAAGAAAAAGCACTATTTAATCAATGGATTTGCTCTGAATGCTAGAACTCGTCTACACATCATAAGCCCTTAAATTAATGGGTGCAGGACACACGTTTTTGTCAGGTTTGGTAAACAATGTTGAAGGGATAAAAAGCCGAAATGAATCTTGACGAAATTCTCGCTTCTGCTCGATTAGAACACTCCAATTCATTCCACTTGTTCCATTCAACACGAATGCACTTCGAATCAAAATCTTCTCACGTAGTGAGAAGCAGCTCATTCATCTGTTCTCACTATGCAATTATTTAACGAAGGGGAAATTGTTCATCCATCTTCCTTCTCTTTTTCGCGTAGGCGATGCAATCTTCTTTCTCACTTAATTCATCATGAATCAATCGAGCACTCGAGTAGCTCAAAACGCGAGAGAGAATTATGAAGGAAAGCGTAAAGAGAGCACGCATAGAAGCAATGGAGAGATTGCCAACAAGCATGAGATAGAAGCGCAGCATAACAGCTCGAATTATAAGCCGCGTTTGTTGTGTGGAAGAGCAACGTATTTCTTGTTTATTTCGGTTGTGAATGTGCAGCTTTAACGAACGAACCACAAACCACGGGGACAGGGATTGAACATATGGAAGAAAACCGCTTACGACATTCCATATCGCGTGCTTTTCTGTAAACATCCTTCTAAATACCAATTAAACCTTCTCAGCGTAATGAAGAAGTGGCATATCGATGGCACATTTTTTGAATATTTTTTGGCTGGCAAAAAAAAGAAACACACGACTCCCGCATAGCATTTCCAAACACACCACCACTAGCCAAGAACAACGCACAGAAGAAGTTGATTTATGGGCCGGAAAGGATTAACCATGATACAACCCGATGTTCAAGGTACCGCCATGAGGCTGCTCGAATATCAAAATCAAGAACGTGACCTACACTGCGTTACAGAAGATTTTCACAAAAGCATTTTCAGCGCATTCCACCCCGACTGTTTGTGGTACGAATCATCTCATCGCCGGTGGCCAGACAGACTGACGGTGTAGCGTGTGTACCCTTCGATTCCTCGCATATGAAACTTTTGGCTGAAAAATTAGGGTTTTCAAAGTGAATAGGCAAAGTACCATCAGAAAGGTGGTAGTCTCGATTCTGATATCAAAAATATCCCATACAGAAAAAGGGGTTAACAACATTAGGCACGTGACACGACGGGCTCGCCGTGGAGGGGGTCCACCTTTTCCGCTCGATCACGTGGCGAGGATTAGTGGGCAATAGCTCTAATCGACAACGCATAAGGTGAGATAGTTCTGCATGGGCAGCTGCTATTAGCGTAACGCCTCCGGAATCACCTTGAGCGGCGGTCAGATTTTATAGGATTCTAAGCGATGCGTTTATCTATTGCCAAAACAGTGCGAACTACCGGAAAGGATTAATTTCGTTTTCTGGAAGAGGTATGTTTTCATCTTCGTGTGTGAGAATTAATTTCCGCGTGAAGAGAAATGTGGTGGCTTAATGCTAAACACGTGCTTTTTATCTGGAAGTCATTTAGTGTTTAATGTACTTGGTTTGGTGATGAAAAATGACTGTTTATCTTTCTCTTTTTCGCGTGTGTAAGAATCTATTCGATGAAAAGGGTTGGTTTAATTGATTAAAGCTAAATATTATCGTTATTTGTGCTTGTGTTGAATCCCAAACCTTTCCCAAAGGTTCTCCTATCTAGATTTTGTCACCTTAAAATGACGCCTCGAATATTTCTCCGAAATGGCATCTTATCCACGAGAAATCCTACCGGGAAAACTCTGATCAGGATTGCACTGCGTACTTACGCCACGTATCATTAATCACGCTTTGCAGCTTTCGATTAACCCATCATCAATCTTGAAAGTCTGCGGCCTGTGGGATGACACAAAGTAGGTTCCAAATGCGTGCGACATCTCGGCCACTTTGAAAGTGGGCGAGTAGAAAAGTGAAAGAAGTTTTTGATCCAAATCTAGCACAAATCCATCTGTGCACGGGAGGCAACCAAGCAAGAAGTCACCACCAGAACCCAACCACAAACCACACGGCAAACAGAGGCACAGGCACAGAAATGCGACAAGGTAAAATATGACGCCACTAATGCTTCCGCGCGCAGCATATGGTCGAACAGCGCGCCCGGTCCTTGCACGGCGTGTGCTGTCTGTAGCCTAGACTCGATCGAACCCCGAAATCGATTGGCCGTGCGCGGGGGGAAAAAAAGGTTGACCATTTTCGCTTTCACTTTGATGCATGCCCACGCACATACGGTCAGGGCCGCCGCTACTGGAGCTACCGGTGTGGAAGGATATGCGAGGCAGAAGCATGAACATCCCAGCCTACCGGTCCTGGGTCTATTTTTAGTGCACTCATCCGCATTTCGCTTCCAATGTCTTAGCTTATTTCATACCCTGGCGAGCTTGAATAACTTCAATCGCTTTGAATTCGCTTATCTTTCTTTTGAGTGAACCTCAATAACAACAACAAGGTAGGAAAAAAATGAACAAGAAACAGTAAGAAAAAAATTTCTTGAAAAAGAAGCCGGAAAATCCTTTCTTTCTTTCCTATTCGCACATGGGTAAGGAGGAAGTATTGTGCACACAAACACACATCTAAAAGTTCAATGTGTGTGTGTGTGTGTTTACAAGCAAGAGACGCTTTTGCAGATAAACCGGCAACAAGATATCCTTTTATTTTATTTTATTTCATTTTATTCTACCTTAGCAAAGCCCTTTTGCACCGCACCGGTTCAAGCTGTTTTCCTTCTGTCCCGTTGCTGATAAGGATGGAACCGTAAGGGAAGGGGAAAACCTGGCCTCTCCCTATCCGCCGGTCGATGCCATCTGTGCCATCTTGGTACGTGGCTGCATATAGAAGACAACGAAACTGCCCCAAGCTTTCATCGATCCGTTTTGCCGGACGCGGTGGAATGTGGCGTTTGAAAAACTGTAAACATCAGCTCAAATTCCTGCCCGATGGTGTCCAGCGAGCCAGCCTCACAAGCAGGCAAGGGTAAAATGAAGCTAGTTTTTTCTTTGTTCCTCTGGTGCTTTATGCTCCTGTGTGCAATCGCTTTCCTTTGCCTTTCGGTACGTTCTTGCCGACCAACGTGTAGGAGGTCCTTGACGGTGTAATATTCTACAGCCACGGTCGCAAGGATGACAAATCACACCGAAAGACTCGTGTGGAAACCGTTTTTTATCTTTTCGTAGCAATCATGTTTTTTTTTTATACCTAGCCTAGAATTCTTTGGCTCAAGTGGAAAGATTTGAAAGGACATTCTGCAACAAAACCACCACCGTCCCGGGAAGCGGGAAAACGCCAAACGCAAGGATCCATCTCGTCTTTCAATTGACATCGTATCTAATTTTTACAATCGTCTCTCGCAAAGAAAGAATGAAAAAATTATCTACTTGCAAGGCGTAACGGCAAAGGATCGGTATCGGGCAGTCCCTGTTGACAGTGTCCCATTGGTTAGCATGCTTGTTTTTGTGCTTCTTGCGCTTTCGGTCGTCAGCTTCCCACGTTGACTGAACCAAAACAAGGATTTCGGAGCCCTCGGAATGAATTCGATCTATTTCTTCTGAGGACCTCTTCGAGCGGTGTTGCTTTCCGCATGCCGATTTGTCGCAGTTTGCAAGCGTCACAGGACGCACGTCCTGGAAGCGTCCCTGGATAATGTGACAGATACACGCCCTATCTCGTTCTTGCACACACTCTGCCTGGGCGTAGTGCACATTCCAAACCCCGATGCCAAAGGTCCTTGTTTTCATTTATTTATGTGATTTTGTGTACTGCCATTCCCAGCACGCGGATCATCCCGAGATGCTGTGCCGGGTATAATGGACTCAGGCCGAGGCCTGAGGCCAACGTTGCACGCAGGGTGCGAGGAGGGACATGTAGCGCAGTTAAGGAACGAACGGCCAACTTTATCCTTAAGCCTAGTAAATACCAACAAAGCGATGAAGTGGATGTGAAAGCATAGATAGGATTCATGAAAAACTTAGCAAAGCCCCTAAAGAGAGAATAGCAAACGCCAAAAAAAAGGCACAGAAAACCGATGGAATAATACAAAACAGAAGGAAACCCATGTAGGATAGGAGAAGGAATGGAGGAAAGAAAAAAACAGGCAGCAAGCCTCATAATGATGGCGAAAACGGTTTTGATCGACGGGATTAGGCGAACGGCGGTATGGTCGACGGTATTGTCCTGCCATTATTATTACTACTAGGTAATGCCGAGTTGTGGTCCTAGGACTGGGCTGATCGATCGATTCCACCCTCCATCGGGATGCTCTTTTCTCGTGCGTAGGGTACGTTCGGTTTCGATTAGGGATCCCAAATTTGTCAGGTAAAAAACTGTCAACTCACGCAGCCCAGCCTTTTTGGCAGATCTTGCTCTGGCAAATGATGATGATGATGATGATGCGCTGAATGTCGCAGGCCCAATGTGCCAACCATTTAAGCGTGTCGAGAAACGTAGACGAGCCCATCGTTGCCTTTGTCCACAGGGTTTGCGGTTTTTCCGATGATGGCTTTTCGAGATGCTGCCCAAACCGGCCTATGAGGATAAAGTAAAGGATTCTTGCCAGCTATACGCCCGATGAGAGGGATGAGTTTGAAGTTCTTTTTTTTATTTTTGAGAATTAAATTTCCCATCATCACATCTGTTCCGGTGGATGGAAGTTTTAGCTGTTGCAAAATAAATAGAAAAGCATGTGGGTGACTGCTTGGCAGGGTTTCACTTTCCATTATTCTAAACCACCAGTAAGCATCCTTTTGCAACACACCACAAAGAGCCCAAAATTGGCGCTGGCTTCCGGTGGTTGTAATTGTTACCCTTGCATGGAAACTAACAAATTTCGTACAGTGTCTGGGGTAAGGCTAGACGGAATAAAGTAAAAAGAAATTTATAAATATTTTTCTTCTTTCCTCTCCCTAAGCAGCTGGTTGCTGTTCGCAAATGCTCGTTGTGGGTGATTTTGCATAAAGTGCAACTGATTATAAACGATGATCGGCATCCTTTTCTTCACGGCCACAGTACGGTAAAGAGTTGCTCTATTTGGGGTGATTTTATGATGAAGGAAAATATTTTGACACCGGCTTCGTCGAGCTCTTCGACTTCGTCGGCTAGAGTCGAGAAATAAATTACTCACCAACAAACATATAAAAAACTCATGTTCTGTAATGTAGTTTTTAAATGTTTAACAAGTTAATACAGCTACAATTCGTCTATCAGCTGCCATAATTACCCGCTCTTAAGATCATCCCCTAGCTGTCAACCATCGTTTGTACAAAAGATCAAAGTATCTATTCCCTGTGTGAGATGCAATACAGCCGGTCCCATCGCTGTTCTAGCAGACCAGCGTATGACAGCAGCATGTCCTTAGAATCGCTTATCCCACAGCAGAGCAGCTGAACGGGCTTCTCGCAACAGCAGTGCTCGATTTACACAGCTTAATCGTCAAATCATCAGATCCTCAGGTTCAGGATTCCGTCCATGCACTTCAAACGAAACGAGACTTAAATTTGAAGTGTGTTGTGTTGGTTAAGTGTGGCATTCCTTCCTCATTGCAGTGTTGGCTTATTGACAGACTACGGCATACGTTAGAATGCACATGGGAGTGCAGCATGTAGCAGCATAACATGTTACAAAATGAAGGAAAAACATCAAAAACTTGTCCATTTCCGGGCGCGCTTGGTTGGGTTTTGCGTAGCGTGCCATAAGTAGGAAGTGATTGTTATTCCATACTCAAATTGCACTTCGAGAAGGAAGTCACACTTGTCGCTGCTTTGAGGATTTTTTGGGAAAGATATCTGGCCGTTCACTGGGAGGACATCCCTGGGAGATGTGTATGCTATTCGGGTGTTTGACGATCGTGCCCACGCGTTCCATTTTTACGGCCCTGGGCGCATTCCATTTTATAGCCACAGAACGAACTTAAGCACAGATCCATCAACATTGACTGAAATTATTGTTTGCCTGTGCCTGTTCAAGGATAGTATACTGGATTTCGAGGACACTGGTCGTTGGTACACGCATTCCTCAATGAAAAAGAATCCTTTAGCGGTGGGGTTCCCCAAGGACTTCCACCGGGCAGTGTGAGGTCAATGCGAGGTAAACATATGGAAATAAAATAAATATTCCTTACCACCTACAGGAATCGGTACCTTTCAGCGTGCACGCGTACGAAATGACACGGTTTTACACGCGCACTCCACCACAGGTCATCACCTCCTGCATCGACGGATCCTTACCTTGGTTTTTGCTTCCTCAACCGACAGTATTTTATTGCACCTCGGCGTGGTTGGTAGGCCAATGAGAAGGTAGGATGCAGTGATGCATAACATGGGGTCAACCTTACCCGTGCAGAACGTGAAACCATCGGGGGGTACATAATTTAACAAATATTTTCCATCCGAATGTATGATGTGGATGTGTGTGCGTTTTTACAGGGAGGAAAACATTCCACAGTTACTTCATGGGTAGAATAAACATCAAAAGTTATGTTGAAACTAAAAGGTCAATCGCTCTCGTGGGCAATATGATAGTAAGGGCTAGCTGCAGGGTTAGCTTTCGGTATTTATTGACTACGAACTGTTGTTATTTAATTGTTTGTTTTCTTTATATTTCATATAAGTTTTTTGATCATTTTTTTACCACCTTTTCTAGTGTTTTTGTTTTCATATAAATTTTAGTTTGAGGCTTGGTTCTTTATTATTCTTTTCTTTGAAGAATGTTTCAGACTTTTCGATTTATTTGATAGTTTTTAAAATTTATTTATTCTTTCTTTCATTCTGTTGGCTAGTTTTAGTGTTTAACATTTTCATTATTCCTGTGTTCATTTTTTATTATTTACTTTCATACTATCCATATTTTTTTTCTTTTAACACAACGCACCCTTCATTCGAATAACCCTCTTTCCAACTGAGACAAAAACCAACGCTGTTACACCTCACAAACGGAATGGAATTTTCACCTATCGCGCGACCCATTCCCAGCGCCAGTAATTAATTCACCTACCGAGTTGGATATTAGCCGGGCATGAAGGCGGAAGCTTGTTACTGCCGGTGGTCTACCGGCACACATGGTCACCGACCGCACTGTCACGGTGATTGAATGCAGTGAATTTGTTGAATTTATGGTGCAGCATACTGTTTACGTTCGTTTCGGTTGGATAACTATACCCCGTCTAGTGTTTGTATGATTGAAACGAAAAAACAAAGAACCAACTATTAGAAGTTGATAATTAGAAAATAATTTGTATGTCCGTCTGCCCCGTTCAGCTGCAGTTGACCTCTAATTGTCATCACAATAATCAACTCATCGCGCAAACACGTGTTTTTCCCGTGCAGTTCAGTCTGTTCAGTTGATTTGCTTGTGCAGCAGAGCTAGAGTAAAACCATTTTTTTAATGATATTTTTGTTCCAATTTTCCATCCACAGCAAAATTGAAAATCCGTACATACAATGCTTTGTCCTGCGCCTTTATTGTCATGCAAATATTTTATTTCCCTTCGCTCGGTTGCCAAATGATAAACCGTGGAGAACAACTCAACCAGTCGTTCTGCAAAAATAGAACATTCAAATGCACCCACCGAATACCGATGCAACTGGACGCTTAATTGGCTGTGGGAATATCGATTAGTACAATTACTGGACTTGCCTGGCTGGCCTGATGGAGTTGATTTTTCTGCTATTTTTTTCGTGCCCTTTCCTGTCACCAGTTTATGACAAACGCCACTAATGAGCGGACCAGGTAACGAGTAACATTGTTCGCAATCATATTTAATGTATAGAGCTAGAATTCATCATGAACGAATTGATGTGGGTGACGTGTAGCATGGATGGTATAAATGTTCTGTGCCAGTGAAAATTGCACATAGATTCCCTCTAGTTAAGTAGAAATATTTAGTTGAAACGATTTGTCCATATTTTGCTTCCTTATTTCCCAACAACCATCAACAACTGTTCAATTTGTTAATCGCTGCCTGCAATTAAAGTACACTCGTTTTTCTCCTAAAGGACATTACCGACAAGCTACGGAGTAGCTTGTTCCGTACCGAGTTTATCCTTCCCGTGGGAATCTGGACTTGGAATACATTTTTCATCTCCTATCTTGAGTGAGCGTTTCTGCAGCCGAAATCTTTAGCCTGCATCTGTTTTTCAACCAACGTGGACGTGAAATTGTTTTACATTCTAACCGCCTTCAAGAAGGAAGACTCCTTCCGGTTGTTGCTCTGCCTGCTAGTTTCCCCAAGGAAATCTTTATTTACGATTACTCGCAACAACGAATGAACAGAGAACCGAGTAGCTGTTGTGAGGGAGTTGGTAAAGGCAAACAAAAACCTTCCTGTTTCATCATACGTATTCACGCCTTGGCGTTGTGAAAAATTGAAACACACACACACCTTGATAAAAATAAATTCCCCCAGCAAGAAGCTTATCTCCGAAGTAAGAAAAAAAAGAATCATATTGAAAAAAATAAGCAATGGAAACTACCTGTCAAGATTGGTGAGCATGTAATTGTAAAAACTGGACCCCAAAGTGGAAACGACAATTCAATCAATATTTCAACAGGTTCCATGTCCGGAACGGTTCTCGATGGGGTCGTTCGTTTGTGTGCTTATTTTATCGGAGCTTCCTCAGGGTTTCCTTCCATTGCTTCGCAAAAAGAAAAGCTTGAGGAGCAATTTAATAGCACTTCTTCTTTCCCTTCTCTGCCATGCTTATCGAGGAAGGAAAATCTTGCTCAAAGTGTGCAGGAAGAAGGACTAGTCGTGTTCTCCCTTCTTGATTTGTTGCACTTCATCGACCTTTGATTTTGTTTCTTTTTTGTAGAGGCTCGCTAGGCTACTGGACATTGGATCATATTTCGGCTTGATATTGATCCAAAACGAACATCCAAACGGAAATGATGGTTATGTTAAAATAATTCTAAAAAATCGTTGAATTGTATAAGGTGATGTAAAATTATTTTCCACTTCCTTTCAACGTCTTATACTCCCATCTTATTAGACTTCGATGATCTACAGTCAAACGACATGTGGAATCACGATTACTTTAAGACCGGAAATACATTTGTTACTTGTCCGCAAGCACAGTTAAGTAACTAATCTCAACCTACCCCTAAAGACCCAACTCCCTTGGGTGAATTGCTACAAACTCCACTGAGACGGTGAAGCGCAACAGGAAACACACCCCGGGAACATCTTCCCGGTGCAACAACCACAATCCGTCTTCTAGTTCTGTTGGGCTTAACGCCAGCGGGCAGAGGACAAAATTCCAGGCACAAGATGCCGTGACGATATGGCGATTAAATTTGACTACTGGTAAATTACTGCCATCATCCAAAACCGGCTGCACATACCAGGGTCTGCATCTGCATAAGTGCGCTCGTCCGTACCTGATGCAATGCAAACGGCAAGAAACATGTCGGACATGCAATTAATGAGGGCATAATCACCTTCATTTAATGGGACGAAGAAGAAGACGAATACGCAGAAGAAGAAGGGACGCGATCCTAACCCCGAGGAGATGCAACCGAATTAATCACCCACCTTCTTGCGTCCACCTTCAAGTCCACTTCGTTGGTTACCGGTATTTTGGGCTACCGTACCGTGGGCAAAAGGTCCAAAATGTGCGTTTTGTAACGCGCTTGGGTTAAGGACCGGTTCGGTCCTCAAAGTTACGGAACCTCATCCATACTCCCCCGGCCACAGCTCATTAGCATATGTGCCGCATGCCACAAAGTATCTCGTAAAAGCTCCGCCGGACAGGTGCTCTGGCAACCGACGGTCCGCGTGTTCGAAACGTAAATCAATTTACATTGTCAATTGAAATTTAATGGCCACCCGGAATTGCCATCCAGCGTTCCGTATCCTGAAAGCTGATGGATTTCGTCCGCAAAGCCCAACGTGAAACGAGGGGCTTTAATTTCGAATCGGTTTTTGGCAAATTCACAACTTTTCAACCCAAAACGGAACATTGGGAGTGTCCTGTGGCAGTTGCCGGGAACTGATTGGAAATTCTCTTTGATCCTGTCTCATACTGCCACGAATTATCCAACGAGGGTGCCCTTTTGGGATACTGGTCTGCGTGCGCGGTGAATGGAAGTTCTCGTCAACTCGGGCAGATAAATCGATTGCCGATGGGTTTCCAGTTCCGGTCCGGTTCTCGATGGAATTTCGCAAATTCGATCAGCAAATAAGCATGCTCCTTACATTAATATGCGTTGATGGCCTATTTCGACGGTAAACCCTCTGTTCGGTTTCGGTTGGGCTAAAGGTTTTTCCGGCGATAGTCAATGTCAGTAGGGCAATCCGGGGTTCGCTTTGTTTGTGATGCCGAAAATACATTTATTTCTTCGAACTAAGGTTAAGGCAAAAAATTGAAGACTAAAGTTCAAGTTTGGAAGGCTCTTTAAAGGTATTGGGGTCTCCGTTTTGCAGTTAGATTTAATTATTTTCATCTTGAGAATTGAATAAATCTTGAAGCATATTGAAGCTGGAAGTGCTGTATTGGCATGTCTTCCCTTTTTTAACAAAACTATTCCCTGTCTTCCAATGATGCTGCGAAGTTCATCAACTAACAATCTATTTGTTTCTCATTAATTAAAACAAGCTGTTCCAATGAAAGAATATCACATTCAGCACAACATGTTTCAATTTACCTTACGCAGAACGCACTCGGTTGCATTTGCCGTACTACGAATCCAGTGGCCACAGCTTTGAGTAATGTCTTTGTCGAATAAACTCTCAACCACAGGGATGTGAAGGATTAATATTTAATTCACTACCAGAAATAAGATCCCTTCACCGTCAGCAGATCGTTCCGCGAGATCGACTTCAGGCGAAATGACTTTGAAAAACCACCGCAAAGAATCATGCATCCAAGGCGAAGGAAATATGACCTCATGTGGCGTTGACGTGGCCACAATTTCTAAACAAACAGTTTCACATACCGAGGGCCATTTGTTTTTGGAGCTAGGGAGCGCTGCGATCGAAGCGAACGAGCGAAATTGAATCCACGGTATGAAACTGATCCGTGCCGCGACCAAGAGCAAATTCCAGCGAACGTCCTCCCTAGCCACGTGTCTTTAATTAACGATTTTTAAATTCGAGAACCGCAAACAGACAGGGAAAAATAAACATCCGATGTGCGGTGTGTTGAAGATGTCGGAGGTATGTAAAAGGTCACATGCCTCCAAAGTCTCGCTGGAGAAAATTCTTACCAATTTTCCGGAGAGAAATTTTCCATACGTTATAAAAGGCCATCATGCTCGCGTGCCCAGCCGAAGGGCTTTCCATCGGTGGAAATTAATCCCGTTCGCGCGTGGATGAGTTGAAGCCCCACCGGTGGTTAGGGTCTTGTCATGTCTTGTGCGCGGGGACATTCACCTCGATGCGCGATTGCGATCGGTGTTCGGCATTTCGGAAGCAAATCCGTTTGAAATTCGACACCTCAGAAAAAAACAAAACCGTCACCGAACTGGATTCCCCGGGCATTAAGATTCGATATTCCTAAACCCGACCGATAGGCATGATAGAAACGCTTAGGTGGCGTGTGTAAAAGGAAAGAAACAAGAACAATCGGAAGATGCGTCTAATTAGATTCGGAATACGAGCTACCGAAGCGAAACGTTTTTATCGATTTTCGAAGAACATCAGATTTCCCACCCAGGGGTTGGAATGGAGGGAGAGAAAAACCGGGTGGGAAACAAATTTCAAATTCCGTTCAGCCATTTCTCTCTTCTAGGGTTTACTTTTTTTCATTTCAAACACGGAAAGAAAGAAGTCTTGGAAGTCTTCCATGTGTCGCCGCCGATTCCGAGAGACATATTTTACAAATTAGAATTCGATTAACCTCTCCTGCTGCATCATCCTGCTTCGACTGGCGAGACATTCTTGCTGAGACGATATTGCTGAGACGTTTTTCTCTTTCTTTTTCACTTATTCCGACGTACTTTCCTATCGATTGGAGTTCTGCTTATGAGCTCCTAGAAAATTTAACCATTTTTATAAAAAAAGGAAAGAAAAATGTCAAACCAGTCAGACGTTCCAGAAATTCTTGGAACGTAACGCATTTGCATGTGTGACTGCGTAATATATGGACCTCTTGCAATTTCCTATGATTTTACTTCTTTTTTCTTCTGGGAGTGAGGTTTATGTGAGGAATATACCTTGATGAATTATTTTATGTGTGCGTCATATAAGTGAAATAAATAAGACAACGGTTTCCATGACACCTTTCGATCGGTTGTTCAACCATTCCTTACCCGGGCGTGCTCATAAACATCAACAGTAGCTATTGGATCGCAGTGATAAAAACGGGTCAGGTATGTTTGGTGAACAATTTTTACTACATTTTATCACCCATAATTTGGTGACATTGGGCCGTTCGGATGGGTTCTCGCCTATAAAGTCTACTGAAGGAGTCAACAGAAGTCTTCAATTTCCATAGGCTACAGAGTCAAGCCCGGAAGCAAAACAGTGCTCTTTTCGATGCTTTCTTATGGTGCGCAATAAAAGGAGGACGAAAAGAACTCTGCTTCCTTGAGTTTCTAGGGTACGTGCATCTTAGTAGACACGAAAGTTGCTATTTAAATCGTAAAACTCCTGACCTGGATAATCCATCCCAGGGGAGAAATTGCTTTAAGCGAAACCCCGCCGAACGTTCGAAAGGTCTACGAAAGGAAAGGTAATTTTAAACCGTGGGATGTTATTTATGAAGCAAATGGGGATGGATGCATGGTCATAAACCGTCGAACCTCGGCGATCCGTCGGCGGAAGGTCAGATTTTGGCGGACTTTTTCCATCTTAATTCAGAATCGCAACGCAAAAAACTTGTCGGGAAAACCAAGTTTCCCAATGTAAGATGCTTTTTCCAAAACAATCCAAACAACGTTTGATAAGAAAGATATCGAACCTACCCACCTAGCCAGACCGGTGGTCATTTCGGGACTATCCTTCACCCCTTCGGAGTTCTATGGTTCCCGGGAAAAGGTAAAACAATTTCCTTCTTGATTGAAATCGAAAGGGTTCACTGTGCGGGTAAAATTAATGGCTGACCATAAATTGTCACCTAACGCCACCGCCGCGCCAAAACGCGTACACCCGAGAGCGTCCCGATCCTGTTAACTTCGATGACAGCATTATTTACGGCCCGAATAGGGGGTCGCTTCGGAGAGCCACCACACGTCAAAGATCGCTGGAGGATGTTGTTGAAAAGCCTGACAGCGAATGGACAACGGACCTGAGGAGGATACGTTCCAGAGGTCCAACAGACGCCAGGCGTGTTGTGTGTATGTAATTTATTGCCGGCCACAAGTGGGTTAAGTGTTTCGTAATTTTATCCCACCAGCAATCCTCGAGAAGAGTGAGATAGAGAGCGAAGGATAGGAAAACCCAAACAGGCCAGGACCCGCTTCGATTGTACGTGAGGTGTGAGATGATACAAAAAAGGGATCATCATACAAAGCGCACTTGTACGTAAATCTCATTAACGGGAAACTCTGTGTTTCATCATCCGCACGCCAAGCCCACGCTCCCTGAGCACAGGTGGAATGGTGCTGACCATGCCGGAAAATGCAGCGATGATTTTTCACCTTTGCAAAATCCTTCCGAAGTTGATGCAAGGTCCTAAACTATCCAAAGATTGTGTCCAAAGATTTTTCATTGTCCCCAATCTACCGGGGCCAGTTTCAGGTCCTCTGTATGTATAATCGT
This sequence comes from Anopheles maculipalpis, assembly GCF_943734695.1. Classification (NCBI taxonomy): domain Eukaryota; kingdom Metazoa; phylum Arthropoda; class Insecta; order Diptera; family Culicidae; genus Anopheles; species Anopheles maculipalpis. Next base: position 96,992,785 of record NC_064871.1, on the reverse strand, counting down.
TGCTGAGCTGGGCTCAGAGTTTTCCGCCCAAAATTGAACGCTGGGTGGTTGGTCTGTTTGACGGAGCTGAAAAATTAGACAAATGGCCCGTACGTGACTTTTGGGCGAAAAATCAGTGCTTAGCTCACGGCGTCACCCGTCACCTCCGTTGCGCTTCGTCATGCGTTTAAACTTACTGCTTTACGGCTTATCGTGGGATCCTTAGGGCGATTTCGGCCAATTATCCGCATATCCGCACGTTATCTTGCATGTGCCAGCAAGACCACACAATTTAGCATCTCGACCCGTTCTCTGTTTCGGTGGTAGTAGTATAAATTAGAGGATCGTCCTTCTTGGCCTGTAGTCGAGTGTTTTTGGTGTTCCTTGTGTAAGCTAGGGAAGGAGGAGGATTATTTAAAAGTACACCCCTCAAACCACATTGTTTCATCATTAGAGACACACTCACCAGTCCCGCACAAGCACACACCGAGTCTATCTTATTCAAAATGGGCGGTGGTGGTGACGGTTTCGGTGGCTAATTTCATTCGATCCAATGTTCCGTCATGGTTTGCTGGTCATATTGCTTGCTTATCTCCCACACACCCCACAACAACAGTGAAGTCAGCCAGCACGAGCGTGACAAATGGCAGCATCCACAGCCAGAACCAAAAGAGCCGGACGAACTCTTCTTCTCAAGCATCCTGTTTTTTTCTCTCACTGTTGCCGTTGTTTTTAGTGCTTCCCGCGTCCATTAGCTGCAACCTTTAGGATTAGCTCGAGTGGAACGTGAAGGATGTCCATCTCAATCTCCCATCTGCCACGCGCTCACGGGCACGCGATTCATCAACAGTCAATGGATGTGACGTTATCTACCACCGGAACTAATTCCTGCTGTTTTAACAGATAACGCATACACATACAAAATAGGAAAGAAAACAACATTGAAAGGAACGATTTCTCTACTACCGGTTATGGGATAGAAGATCCCGGATGTCCACGCCACATTTTGCCCATTTTGTGGGAAACCATAACGTAATCTTTGCTTGGCTGAAACAAATTCAGGAACTTTTCGTATCTTAATTATGTGAAAACTGTTGTCCGTTGTCCAAGCAATAACCTTTTACTTTTAAATCACTTGCTTTTTAATAGGATAATAAAACATAACATAACCGTTCAGGCGTATCGTGCGGGGATTTGCAGTTCTAAAGCTTACAGGGTTTTCGCACAACTGAGAAATGACCTGAAGGTATGCAATGTGAGATATTTTGCCTGATTTTTGTTTCATTCATTAACAGAGGCCTTGAGTTCCTAAAACTACATCCTCCTCCCACAATTTTTTCAACGCGCTGTGTTTATTCGATGCTAGAAAGTAAAATTTCCACAGCAAAATAATGTAACGTTTAGCGCGTGAATATATGCAATTGGTGTTCCATAGATTTTCAAAAGCCATTTAACATTTTTTACAATTTATAAAGTTAAACAAAGTTCTAAGTAGCAACCAAAATTTATACACACATATAGTACTGTGTTCAGCTACGTAAAATGTATCTAGAAACCCTATAAAATACATTCATGGACTTTGGTTCCCCAAGACAGAGGACACTGAACTGACCATTCCACCGTAACGACCGTACCATGTGGCGTAACATCGGCTCGTTTGTGATTTCCTAAAACCGTAACCATAATCTTTGGTATCCTTCTGCCCTTCCCATCCGTATTTCTCTCCCTTCGAACAAGGCTCCCATTGCTCATCCGCAATATATACGCACACAAACGCTCGCTCAATGTCACGACCATAGTGAGCTGATACCCGCCGGCTCGTACGCTCGGGAGGGACATGAATGAAAAATGTGCTCGCTTTCGGTTCCGCCTGTCCATTGTTTACATAACGCGTTGCATAACTACATCCTTGGCCACCAAGACCCGGTGAGGGCAGTCTGCAAGTAGGCGTCTTTTTCGTGATTGCACAATCATATATCGTTTGATTCATTTCGTTCCAATGCCCGTAGAGAGTTTGCCCATCGTTCGGTAGGAACCCAGTTACGGTCGGTCCAATTTGATCGCTTTCTACCGGGAGGGAAAACCCTCGAATGTGAAAAACTGCACCGTCAGTTTGTTGTACCGGAGGATTGGGGTTATAGTTTTTATATCCCTTTTTCGGAGTGTGAGGGATTCATGGAGCTTGCTGGCGTGTGTGAGAATGGCTTCCCAACCCAACGGTCAACTCGACCGTCGGATCAGTGGGAGTCATTTACAAATCATAAACACATGTCCCTGCACTTGTAAGTGCTAACTTACGAGCGGTCGTTCGGTCACTCGGCTGTGGGTTGTATTTGTCCTACCGGCAAAGCCTTTACGGTCCGAATTTAAACACATTGATTCTGAGGCGTTGTCGTGTGGGTAAACATGGGATGGAAAATTGGCAAATCTCGCAAGGACGCTCGTAGCGGTGTAGTTATCTGATTCCGAAAACTTTATCCCATGGCTTCTGCGGAAGAAAAACGGTGAATTATTGGAACCGTCCCGTAAGTGATTCGGGGCTTAGCTGCAGTATTATAAAATTTTAACAACATCCACACCATGCAGGGACATCTGTTTTGTGGTTGGATGGTAATGTTGCTACCTTATGGCTTGCACAATGCCATGTGCTATGTATGGCGAAATATATAGACAACTGCAGTCAGTACGTAGGATGCTTTGAAGCAACTTAAGATCTTGGTTGGGACCTTGATTGTGTAAATGGAATTGTAGTGTTGCCGAATAGTCATGAATTTGTTAACCTTGCTGCAGACGTATTTATCGAAGAGAGGCAGAATCACGGCGCGAATTATGCAATCTACATGAATCTTTTTATTCAAAGATTTTACTTTGATTCTGGAACAGTTAAAAAAGCAATTTACATCTCTATAATTTTTTACAATATTTTAAGTGCCATATTCCATTTGATTTTAAACCAAAAACGGGTACAACTCCAAAACCACGTCAAAAACCAATCTTTATTCATGATTTCTTATTTGATGTCCTCAAACCCCCGTTTAGCAACACGATTGGCCAAGCATCTCTGCCAAACACAGTAAACACAACCCTTGTTTAACGACTTTGCTAATAAAACATTTCGAAGGTCACCTAGCCGAATTTCCAAACCGTACAGGGAACAGGGAAGCTGTTGCATTGTTTCCAATGCAATTTTCATCGCAGTGCAGTTGCAGTGCAGTTGACAGTCGCACATGCAGGCACGGACGGACCGGGACAGTCGGGAACATTGTTCCTTCCCCTTTTGGTCAAAAGCATGGCGGGAGGGCGGGTGGAAAATTAATTTTTCCACCCCGTAAAGCTGTTTATGGCCCGTGCTTAACCTGCATTAATAATTCAACCGCTCGCCTCGGTGACATTTACAAATTCGTGGGCACCGAACCACCACCGCCACCGGCCAAGGGCCCCTGGGTTTTGTCCATTAATATGGTACGATGTGTTTTTTTGCCACAAAAACGGAAAATGGTTTTAATTTTGGCATTTACTTTGGCTGGAAACAATGGACGGGGTTCCTGAAGTCAGTAACAAATCCAGACTCACCATCTGCAGAAACAGTATCTGCAAGGGACATTGTGAGTATGACGCGGAGAGAGGGAATGATAGAACCTGAGCGAATGTGAGGTAGGTCCTTTATTACCATCATATTCATAAAATATTTCTCTTGAAGGACTTACCGGTCAAAGTGGAGCTTCCTATCGTTTGGGACACCTTTTGTTCAAATTTCTCGTTTACGTTTAATCGAGTGGTACATTGGAATTGCTACCAATTTTTAATTCTGTTCATCCCGAAAAACAGTTGACCAGTTAGCCTGTGAATGAATAAGTAAACAATAGCTTGGACTCTCGTGTCGTGCGGTAGGAGCTTTCGCCAAACGGCTTTAAACCATTCACAGCAGTTTGACCCTTACCGTTGCGTTGCAGGAGATGACCGGCGGCAGGTGGATGCTTGGGACGCATTTTTCCGGCGTCCTGGGAAACAGGGCAGAAATTATTCATGAACAATTCTGACCCGTTGACCACCGGAACGGAACTCACTCACTGTTTTGACCTTCGGTGAAGAAAACAGGACACTTCGATTCGGGCTTTAAATGCTGTCATTCGGCGAGCATGAAACTAGTTTCCTATTCTTGAAAAAGTAAAGCAATACACCCTTTAGGATATTTTTCACTGTCAAATACGGAGACGTGGAGACTTCCGAAAAGTACTGCAAAGGAGCAAATTGCATTTCCGTCCCCCGAAACAAAACACCGAGCAAGAGCAAAAGAATGGCTGCGGTTGCCCGTAAAATAAATTGTTTAAATAATGTAACTAATTTAATATGAAAATTAATGTCCTTGGTGTAATTAAATTAAATGAAATTGCTTTTACCCTGTCCCAATACTTCCGTCACATTCAACCGGACAGTGCACCGAAACCCGCGTGTGAGTGTTTTGAGGTTGGGGTTTTGCTTTCGGTAAATGGGCAGCCCCAGCTAGCGGTTAGCTATTTTTGGTTCTTCCGGCAAACCAACTCGCGAAAAAGGACATCGAACGGTTTGTATGTGTGTGTGTGCTTCCTTTCCTCCGCAAATGTCCACTTGCAAATCGATGCAGGGTGTTGGCATTGCACCGAAAGTGCATCCTGTGCAATGGTGGGCTGCGCAGTGAAAATGCATCCTGCTTTTACTGTATGCAACGGTGCGCTATTTTTATTTCGCGTTGGATCGTTCAAATAAAAAGGGAGGCAATCATGTTACCTGCGTGCCTGTGTGCCTGTGGTACTTGTATTTTATGAAGGACTTTGGTTTGAAGAGCATACTGGTCGCGATTTCGAACGCTTCCGTATCCGATGACGTTGAATAGCATTTACAAAAGGGAAGGTAAAGCTGAAGGAGGCCAGTGCCATAAAGCGTCCGGCTTTCGGGTGGACTTTCGCTGGCAAATGGGCATGGACGGTGTGATTGGAACAATTTTCGCTTTTCATTCTTTTGCTGGATTGCACTGGTATATGCGTAATTCGCGTTGAATAATATCGTCCCGATGGTATTGTAACAAGGTTGGAAGGAACATTTTCAAGTCCCCTTTATGGGATTCTTTTACTACCGCACATTGGGCGATCGAACAAGATGAAAGTCGAAAAAAGTTAGTAGGGAAATTGGATAGTAGGTTCCAATCCCTTTCGGACCATTCCCCGATTGTATATTCAGCCTCGCGTACAGGAGAAGCGGCACGAATAATATTTGTTGTCGGTCCTTTCGTATTTCCAGTCGAGTCTGATACCACAATGTCATACAATATTCGTGCAATATTTTGCAACTTCCTATTGAAATCATTAAATTTCATAATGATAAAATATTAGAATCATGAAAATAAAAATGTTCCAACACTCTAGTGTGACAATATTTAATGCCAAAAAAGACCCAAATCCGCATTGTCGAATGTCTTGTTTGCCATCTAACACAAATAATTTACGCAACAAAGCGTATCTAAATAATCGCAATGCATTCAGCATGGTCACTTTATTTATGTCCCTAATCCATGCCAACGTGACCTGCATCGTTTGTGACCACCGACTGAGTCGATCTCCCACTGTGAGCACGGGATACCAAGCCACGCCACGCCAAAGAATGCGGTTGTTCGACCATCGTTCTTTCGACCACCAGCTGCACAATCATTCCAACAACGCACACACACGGAGGACCTCAATGATTGCACACACAGTGCAAGTTTTATTTCCTGTAATGAGTGCGAGTGTGCATAATAAAATGCACCGAACCGAGTGACAGGCTTTTCATTATTTTTCATACTCAGCTTCAACAGAAGCGGAATCATTCATAGGGTGGAAAAAAGGGGTGAAATTAAATCGAAAGGACCCATTGAGCCCACACGATGAGGACAATTAACCAGGACGACATGACCATGCCACAGAAAGGCGTCCTGATGGAATCCTTTCGATAACGCATACACGCGTGCACTCGTAGAGCTTTTCCATAACTATTTTTAAACACATGCTCCATATGGGCCATACACATTCATTTCGGTAGCAACAATTGGCTGCCGGAACTTAGGGTAGATGAGGTACGACAGCAACAAAATGAAAACACCCGCTGCATTAACTCGTGGAAGATTGTTAACATGTAAACCATGGTGGTAACATTTTTATTAGCCTCCGAAGTCGCCCCACAAGCCAGGAAAGGCGAAATAAGGCTACCGAAAAATAATAAAATAATTTACCGTCCAGCACTGTGTCCCTCCTGGTCGGTCGGTTCACATACCTGGTCCCAGCCCTGTCCAGGAGGGTTTGTATTTTGGAAAAGGCAAGGTTGGTTGGGGTACCATAATGAACTGAGGTATTAATTAAAAATATCTTATTAATTAACTGGCCTACCGGTTGAAGAAAATCTTACCGAACCAACGAGCATAAGGACGACGAGGTGAATAGGCGCCGAAGGAAACAAGGGAAAACACAGGAAAATATGCCGTCAACAATGACGATTACAATGGCTCATAATAACCCCTTGCTGTAGTAACGGAGAAGCAAATCGAATGTCCTTTCCTTTGAGGTCCTTTTTATGCTTTGCGAAGAAATGGGGGAACCTTTTGGGCTTGGTCAAAATTTACGGTTATGACGTCTCGCTCCCACCGGCCATGGCTTGCTGCATTCTCGAAGTTTTCACCCGGAAAGGATAATTAACTGCCATACTACACAAACAAACACCACCAGCTCACAAACACGAAGTAAATGAGGTGCTGACGTAACGCGTTTTGCCCATCACGTTGTATTGTGTTTTCTGGACTTTTTGATGCCAAGGAAATGCTAACAAGCTGCTGACTTGCCAGGATTACCAGACATTGATGGGTCCATCCAGCATTTTACTACATCGGCCTGCCGGATCGGAGATAACACTGGAGATTTTGTAACGCGTCCCATGTCCACACTATAACAGTTAAAATTAACTGTAAACTGTAATCACAATCATCACAATCCCCTCAATGCCGTTCCCGCCCCATGTGGCTGGAGCTAGAACTCTTCGGATAGTCTATGTGATGTTAAATGGCTGCAGCAGTGAAACCCTCGTGTTTTCTCGATGCTCAGTAAGCAGGAAGCCTCGCAATGTGCTACAATGACCGTACTTTGATTAATTACTGCAACGACTTCTCAAAACCAGCTCATCTGCACGGGTACTGGCCCTGTTCCGGGGAAGGTTTGCCCACTCGCCTGCTGTGCCTGCTGCTATAATCCAATTACATTCAACTTCCATTCAATAGAATTCCGCTCCATTAGAACCCTTTTTCGATTTGTCTTTCCCCCAGTGGTAATGGTACACGGAGATATCTGCTGACGGTTCCGATACCTCCGGATGAACGGTGAATGCAGATGATGTCCTACCAACCATCGGCACCAGGACCAATCACTCTCCATTTGTCCAACGAAAAAGGGTTACCGACTACCGACTGCTACTGCTACTACGACTGCTCCCACACCCAGGTCTTGGTTCCTCTCGATTGCAGGACTTCGTGTCGCCTTTAGTCTACGCCCTTTCAAGCTGCGGCGTAATGAGAGGGTATGCCTCGTTGCATTGTCATCCAGTGTGCGTCCTCCGAACTTTAACCGATAACTTGCCCCCAGGAGGTCCAACCGTTCGGTCACCTGCACCCAAGCGATCTAAATCCTTCGTCAGAACGCCGAACCGATTCCAGAATTTTACCCCTTACCGAACTTTTCATACGTTGACTTTCGGCCATCACCGAGCTGGCCGCGAATGGCGTGGAAATGGTGGAATTTAAATTAATCAATTTGTATCCTGCCGTTTTATGGATGTTTTGAAAGAATTTCAAATTTAGATATTACCACCGAAAGGGGTACCCCCACACTCGGTCTCGGTGAACGGACTTGAGCGATCGGAAAGAGAGAGAAGAACGTAACAAAGGAGAGTACAAACGGAGTTCTGCTTCCTTGCAATCTGGTTTGTCTGCTGCTGCTGCTGTTGCTGCTGCCCGTTGACGTCCCGCCGTGTTCTGGCCACTTTGAGCAGAGCTTCCCGTGCGTCTGGGTCACTTCTCTGCATTTCCATGAATGAGACTCACTGAGCTGGTTGGGTTGCTTGCTGATCGAGCATCTCGCCTTCATCTCGCCTGTCATCGGGTTGATTATTTATTCGGAATAATCGTAGGGAAATGGTCCCGCTGTGCGCGCAAGCGTAACAAATGAAATATGTTGGTTGCGTATGATTTATACGCACCCGAAGCTGAGGTCTCTCGGTCTTGGCCTGTGGCGATGCCGGCCCAGTAGGCTCTTGAAGATCCACTTCACCTGCCGCCGGGAGCGTGTGGTACAGAGATTCGCGGAGCATTCCGGCCGGGAAGACAACTCGATTCTAATTCCCCGAGAGTTTTTCCCGAACATTCGAACAAGCTGTTGATTAAGCTACCATGTGAGCAGAAACGATGTAATTACGGTCAGGTGACTGCTGTGCCGTTTGGATGTTTGGTGATCACCAATATGATGTTCAGATACGTGTAGTTAGCCGCACGTTTGCGGAAGCTTATTATGAAACACACACGAACAGGGAGACCTGTTTAGGGGACAAACGTATTGGATGTTTACGGAAGCCTCGAAGCTGTCTAGTTAGTGTGTTTTACATCCCATGGTGATAGATCTTGATCGAATTTCGGTTGGTTGGTTGGCCGTAAGTCGATCGACTTTCCTCAGCGAAGGTGTCATCCGGTGACTGCTTTTGGTTGCTTTTACTCAGCGGGGTGTTTTGTTCGGTTGGGAGGTGAATTTCATAGGATCATTTAATCAGATATGGAAACGTCTTATGTACAACCTTAATCAGACTGTTGCCTCGTTCTTTTTCGATTCGATTTCAATCATTTTTCGAAACTGTTAAAAAAAGATGTGGTCTGACAGGTTGCATGCTATCAAAAGTATTTGTGACGTAAATTTGTTAATATTTGTTCGTCATCGGGGCCGAAGTTCTCTTCCACAATTCAAAGTAATCATTTTGTTTCACCTCGTAGTAAAGAAACCGCCGCACCTATTCCTAACATTACGTCCAACGCCTTGCAACTTTTATAAATGATGGCCCACAACACGTTCCCATTTTGCTCGTATGTTTTCATCCACAGAATTAATTCGTCACGGTGTGTCAGCGTGTGCAACAAGAGTGTCACCTCTGTCTCTGGAATACCGCACAAATATTGACACTCTCCGGAACGAAACGCCAACCAATTGATCCCGACAAACCCGACAGCTTTGATCCAACCGGTGCTCTATTGTTCGATCATCTTTCAAAGCGGCATTTCATTTTCTTTGCGACCTTACCACCGAGATGCTTTGTCGGTACGTTTCGCGAGCGAGCAGATCATTAGAAGTATCCTTCCTGTCCTATGATCGGTAGCATACGGAAAGGGTCTGCCTTCTTGAAGGAAAAAAGTCAATCTACACTGTACCGAAACACATTCTTCAGCAACGACAAATCGGTTTCGGTTTGAGACTAATTGTTTCGCCATTGTACCGTCGGTGTCTGTTAGAACTCGGTGCCGTGTGCGACTAGGATTCGAGTACGAGATATTAGAATTTGACTCTAAGGACATATCTGTTCTTAGGCCCGGGTGACAGTCGATTGATAGAGTTCTTGAAAATCTCTAAACTCTCTCTCTCTCTCTCATGGCCGCGTTGGTTTCGAATAAAGAAAAACAGAACCGCTGATGCTGATGCAGCGAAAGAATGCATTGATTCTGCTAAAGGGCCACAGGCTGAAAGAAAACCTCGATAAAGGAGTCCTTCAATTGTCTGGTTCTGGTTTGGCTCTGGTGTCCCTTTTTTGGCCGTGCGCTCCGTTGTTTGTCCGTTTGACAAAGTGCAGGCTAAGACCGAGTCCCGGGTTTGGGTTTTCGGTTTCGGGTCGGCTATCCTTTGGTGAAGTGATTTAGAGCAAAAGATGAAATGGTACCGCCCAATAGTGCCACTTCTTCTTCGAAGCCGCATCTAGGGAATAATGGATAACGACAACGGCACACTACGAAACGAGGCTCATCATTATCGTCGACCAAATTGACTAATAGAAGTACACACAGTGCAACGTATTTCGAACGTTGCGTTCGCAGCAGGACTCGATTTGTGGTGGGAGAGTAGTCAACCGCTCACACCAGGGCAAAAAGGATACGTTGGTTAGCATTGAAAGAATTACATAAAAAATAATTATGAGAATTTGTGTCCTTTCAAAGAGCACATCGGGGTAAGAAAGAAAAGGAAGCGGCATCGTCCTTTTGCGTCATCCCTTAAGCAGCTACCGGTTGATCAAATAATTGACCGGCGGAAAAAATTGGGCCACAGGACATTTCGGTCCCGGTAGCCTGATTTCAAGGTAGGTTGGAATTCTTTCACTCACTGTTGCTTATGTGTCGCCGCATCCGCCGCCGTTGTCGCTACTTTATCAGCTTGTTATCCTTATTTTATTGCCAGCACGAAATGACTTTAATAAATTTCATTTATTTATTCTATCGAGAGCACTTCCTATCCTGGGGCCGAAACTGATCCTTTCGAAGCAGCGTCCGTAAGCGGTTCACTTCCGATACTTTTTTGTTAGTCTTGTCCCTCTATCTTTCAATCTCAAGGGAAAAACAATTTCCGTGGAATGTGGGAGCGCGGAAGTTCGAATTCCGAAGCAAACGATTTGCGGTCGATAACGAAGGCTCTTGCCGGAGAAACGCTCGAGGAAAGGATCTTAAGGAGCGGATTTGGTGACGATAAATTACCGATTTAAATCAGTTCTAATTAAGGCAAAGAATTGGATTGGAAACGTCGATTTTTGTCGTGCAGTCCGTATTGTGATGGTTTGTTTTTGTGTAAGGACCTCGTACCGCTTTTCTAAGTCAACAGGAAAGCAGTGTTTCGTTCAGGATTCTTAGAAATATGCTTACAAATCGGTTGAAGATTGTTTGATTAGCAAATTATGAGCATAATTATGATGGCACCATTTATTGCTTTTTTAATGATTATTTAAGGCTTTTGCTAATCCTTTAAGTTTTGGTGATATTTTCCACACTAATGACTACAATTTATCCTTGAAAAAAAAGAGGTGTTTGAACATTGTTTTTCATATACCATACTTTTGGGCGTAGCAAAGGATAAAATGTGAATAAAAGTTTTATTTATATTTACTGCATCTTTCTGGTTCTGAAAGTAAGAAATTATTATTACTATTCTCTCATCCAATCACAATGTAATTCACAAAGCCCATTCATTGATTTACTCACTCCAATAACCAAACTCAACAACAGGTCGATCGTATCAAAGTTTCGCCCATAATCAGCGTACTAGTTAATTATCGTTTCACACAGTGCACCTGCAGCTTATCTGTTTTCTCCATCCTAAACCCAGCCCAGCTTCACTTTTAACCTCAAAAAGTTGTCCAACAAACGTAATACCCGCTAGAGGAAAGCTTTCCCCTTTGGAACAAATCGTTCGAGCCTGATAATTCCCTGTTTATCTAAAATCCATCTTTTAAATCCCCAATCGATGCAAAAGCCGGTCACTGTATGCGAGCGGGAAGTCCTGCGAAAGGGTTATCAAATATGAATACGATTCTAAAACCACTTTTACTGTAACGCAAAACTTTTAAAGCCACACCACGACCTCCCACAGTCCTGGAAGGCTAGGGGATAACAAATCTTTCTCACACGAAGCGTTCAGGAGGAATGTGTGCGTGCTAGTTAATCTCACCCGAAAGGGCTCCGGGGCAAAATGGGCTTTTGCTCTCATAAATCGATCCTTCGTGGGATGACCAGAGTTACAGAATCAAATCCACAAACGCTGGTGCCCTGCGGTTGCGTCCCGCCCGATAAACTGCATGGCTGCAAACTTGCTGCACCGGGTTCGGCACATCATGCGGTACGGTGTCACGTAAGGGGTTACCGGTTATCGGGTTATCGGGCAATGGGTTGGCTGTATCGAACTGTTGATCATGAAACTTCGCAAATCCTCTTCCGGGGATTTAGTCGTAACGCGGCAAGCGGGTCTTTGCAAGTCTCCGCCCGTCCGCTTCTCGGTCTTTGCGGTACCGGAAGTGGCAGCTTTTCCCAACGCTGGTGCTAGTGCCTCATAAAACATTCATCCTTTAGTAGCAGTAGTAGTAGCAGCGCCCAAATCCGAACAGAATCCGTCCGATCCGAGGCGTGGACGAGCCACGGTACAGCCCCAGCGGCTTGTGCAACACGTGTAGCACGTCGCTTAACACGCATTCGACGGATTGCTGCATCGCAAAAAGGGATTGCAGTGGACAAGCAAATGACTGCCGGATGCACGCGCGAGCACACACACACACGTACACACTGATACAGCGAAAAAGGCACCCTCGCTTTGGTTCGTTCGATCAGGAACTCGTTGTGAATTATCGATTGAGGTTGCGTGTTTTCTTTGCTTGAAATGCTTCCATTTTTTTCTTCCTCCCCTATCTGCCTAGTGAGCTTCAATGGGCAGAAAACAAATAAAAAGCTGAACGCGCTGTACTATTTTGTTGTACGATGGATAAATCCACCTGGTATGAATCTGTACTTGTTTTTTTCCTCTCTCTACACATGGAGTTTCCTGCACGAGTTACATACCATCCTGATTTTTCACCTGCAAACTGTATTCAATCTTCCTGCACCATCCCTTCGCTTCCCATTGGTGCCATATGTGGAAAACTCCTCTCCAAGCGTAGTGTGGGAAAAAGGGCACCAACTACGCTTTCCAGGAAAGATATTCATTTTCCTGTACGTGCAGGTTACACTGTCCTGGAAAAATAAAATAAACTAAAAGGAAAACAAACAGCAAGAAGAGGGGAATGAAACCAAAAAGGAACATAATCGAACATGCACCCGATCGGCATGAATATGTTTGAGAATCTTGTTTTTATTTTTATTTTTATTCACTCCATAAGAACCGTCCGGTTGGGTTCGATAAATAAATAAAAACTGCACAGTGGTCCAATAAAATATGCACAACAAATGAACTAATAAATATTAAAATGGGGGAAATAGCTACAGTGATGTTTGGATTTAACAGGACGAGCGGCTTTAGTGGCGACGGGGGACATGCGATTGGGACGAGAGTTGCATGAGCTGCCACGCTATGAAGTTGCCTGATAGGAATGGTGAAAAACAATCAGAGAGAATGTTTTTCTATTTCTTTTATTAGGGGAAAAACTCGGTTGGTTCGCGTGTGAAGCGTTTGAGGTTTAGCGAGGGTTAAATTTTGCAGCAGGAATTTTAATCAGATGTATTTCGAGAACTTTTTCACCTATTTCCCACAGGTGAAAGTGTGTATTGGCTGTGTTTTTTTTGCATGTGGTTTGTATTTTACAGAATAAAGTAAAAGCAATAAAATAAAATAATAAAAGTGAGTTTAGCCTCCCTGCATATTTTTTTTGAAGGTGTATTGCTTATTGCATATTTTTAGGCGCCTTTCTTATGCGTTTATGTGCCAAACATAAAGAGCACTAAGTTTATCGTGTATAGCTAGAATTTTAAAACAAAAAGAAGAAATTTTACAATGAATACAAGCAGACAGAGGGTAACAATGAGTTCTACTTACCGAATACTATAAAACAACGAACAAGAACATCCCAATGGACACACAATCTGACCTCATCGATGGACAAATGGGTTTCGGTTCTCTGGTTATATCAAACAGTAAGCAGCAACGTATTGAGTCTACACAACAGCAATATAAATATAGTAGCGTGAATCATAAAACAGCCCCAAACAAAACCTTCCTCCTATCGAAAAACGCATGCTAGGCCATCGCACTTGAGCCCACAGTTGGCACGTGAAACCGATCTGTTAGTCTAACGCGGTACATAGCGCCCATGGTTCACCCAAAGAAAAACTGCTTGGAAATGAATTTGGTAGCATATGAGATCTATAAATAAAATATGCTTCGATTCCTCTTTGAACCGGCGAAACCTTTTGAGAAACGTGGGGCCAGTTGTTTGAAGGCTCGATAAAGCGCCATTTGTCCGAGACTCTTGACTGAGAGACCATTTTCTTCTTGTCGCACGTGACTGCTGATCCTAGAAACAAACGTAAAACACCCCTGAAAAAAGGCGTTTGTTTGGCAAAATACAAAGATGGGCAGAGAGAAGGGCCAATGTTTCGCCCGTTGGTATGGGTAGATATAAAATTAAGAAAATCCCTTGCCAAAGCAGCTTCCTTGTGCTTTACTATCTGGTTAGCTGTGTCTGTTGTTTTACCATTTTTATCCTTCACATCCGGACACAGGGCCTGAGCATCCATCGTCTGTACGGAAGTCGTTATGTATGAGCGGAAGTTCCGAGATGCGCCGAGCTGGAACGGCATAAGCAGAAATACAATACTTGCTGATGGTTGTACTAGAGCCAGCAATATTTTAAACAGCTTTTCAGGATCGGTTTCAGCATGAGAATTGAGATGTTCTATCGATTATACCGAGGAATAGTACAAGCGAAAAGTCAACTGCTTGGGCATTTTCTTAGGCAAAACGCTCTGGAGAAAAATAGTACGTAAGGATAGGATAGTACAGGATAATGCAATTGTATATAATAAATCCAACTAACGTGTCATTACTTCTTAGAAATTTGAACAATGTTAGTGTGGCAAACGCTTCAATTGAGGGTGACATCTTTCAGTTAAACTGTACAAACAAATCATAAGCACTTGGCCTGATTAATCAAATTAAAATTGCACTACCAATGTCCCTTTCCATTGTGCCTTCAACCAGTCGGCTTGGAACCTAATAAATAGATTTTTCTTCTTGCTCGATATAACCTACCATCCATCTGTAGCGTAATCTATTACACGATCAATTACAAACACTAAAATATTGACATAACCATTACAACCCCAACACAAATCGTGGTATCCTCCACTCGAGCATAATGAACGCTGCAATGAAATCTGATCCATTTCAATTATTGCAAACACAAATCGATTCCGATCGCCTGTGTGCTGGGCGAAATTACCTTACGCAATAAATTAATCCTGCGTAATACGTATGTTTGTCCAAAAAATCATAACTCACTCTAATCAGGAGCAACTTTAAGCATTTATTTCAATAGTGTATGTGTGTAGAGATCACCCCACATGTACGTGAGAGAATTCATTTCCATACCATTAAAGCGGCTTCTTAATTCGAGCATGGGTGTGTTTTTGTGTGCTGAGTTTTGCCGAGTTGTCTTCGGGCTGTCGGCCTCGAGGTAAAAGGAGATAAACCATTACGACCCCTTAATTGATGCGTATCAAGGCTCAGGCCAGGCTTTTATCGGCTCGAACACATGTTCCAATGCGGTAGTGAAGGCCGCCTGGCCGTCTGTTCGCTTTAATACGATTCGATTAATTTCACTCTACCGTGGACGGATAGTTTCAGGAAGAGACCTCGTGTACCGATCGATAGTTTTATTGCTGTGGGATGTGGGAGTGATGAAAATTCGTCCGCAAGGCGTCCCACAGGCATTTCGGCAACCCGAGTCAGAAATTCCAGCCCACCAAATGGACGATGATCTCGATTTATCCGTTTGTTTACCGAGCCGGCGAAAGCAATAAATAAACGCACATGTGTAATTGCTGTTAATTGCAATCACCTACCAACAATCTGTGTCCCATTTTCGCACTGGAAAGGGATGCGCAGGGACATCTGGGATGTCCTGCCGGGGGGAGGAAAAAGTTGTCCATATGTTAGATAGTAGGCATAGGAAAAAGACCTAAAAGGGGACAGTTTCTTCCACAGCCAGGAACTCTGTAACGAGTGGTAGGCTTACCCATAAGTTTGAACCTCATTTCGACTTAGGGGTTTTTACTGAGCTCGAAGTTGTCGGGGAAATTTATCGAAAATTAATCCGTCCCCATACACTACGGACGCAGAGCTTCTGCGGAGAAGCAGAAGCTAGAAGATAAACACACCGATGTGACTTTTACCATTTTCAGCTCAACACCGAGATGGAATTCTTATCTCTTCCCTTACTCAAGGTCTCCCCTGATACCTTTCCCACTTGGTGTGGACTTTTGACGCAAAGATTTCGATTACTGATAATAGAGTTTCCCATTCCGGGTTGGATTCGTTTCCCACCAATGAAGTGACCAATACTCGAAACGTTCAATATCCCAAGTACTCCGTCGATAAGTGAAGTGACTGCAAAGACAATCGGCAATCATCGTTTGGAAGGGAAATCTCTCTAACCAGCTGTTAATTCCAGACGATTATTAACTTTAGAGAGAGATTGTATTCCTGTATAACGCCTTAAGGAATCAGGCTGGTAGTCCTTACCCGCTGGAAGAAACGGTCATTTCTTAGAAACCTAGAACCTACCATCGATTCAAACTCGATCCTTGTGCAGCTTAATGCAAGCCTATTAGATAGAACTCGGCAATCGAACGAGTCTCATGAGCAATAGCAACGATCCCAACTCTGCTGTCGATTCAGTTGCGAAACGAGCTGCGGAGAATTTTGCAAATAAAATAAATAACTGTAAGCAATCGAAACAATGATAATCGCCACTTGCTCACAGGCTTTGGACGTTAGGGCGAATGGACAGGAGGAGAGATGGTAAAGCACCTCCAACGCAACTTGTTCAGAACGAATGGTCCGGACGATCGACAGCTCTAATTAGTTAGTGTTAATTGCAAATTAAACCATCTTGTGCTAGGATAGCGTGCCGAGGTTTGTGGGCAAGAATATTGGAATGATTGTGGAGGATTACCTTGTGTCGGTCAAATGGCAGGCCTACCTTTCTGGCTTTGAAATGCGTTCACTGTTGTTCTTGGAACCGATATTTTGTACCGACTAATGTGATGATGATGACTGCAGATAGGTGAAAATTTACTATTTTGTACATGGTACAGCACCAGGTCCTGAAAAAGATTCTTTCAATGTTGAGTGTCATGAATGTTTGAAATTTATTTTCAACAATCCGATTCCTCAACTTGCTCCACTCTTCTTAAACTGTCATAGATGTCATGCACTAGGCAAAAAATGCAAAACAAAAATGATCACAATTTCCTGGCAATGGTACGATAAAAGCCAAGCAGCAAATATTATTTTAAATGGTTCCGCTTAACACTTAACGCTCCGACGACTACAACACAGGAAGTTTCCTTTAATCTCAGCTTTAGTTACCGGAAAATGGCATTGACACACCATCCATTGCAACACTGAACGGTGGAAAACTCGCAGCATGGGATAGCCTTTCATTACACCGTCGATAGCTGTGACCCTGCCGGCTTTCGAGCAGCGAACCGAACCCGGTGAAATCAGACACATTAAAACATTTTGCAATACCAGTTGTTGCAGGTTTCCCGCCTGCCAGAGGAAAATCAAATGGCTGGTATGAATTTTTACGAGCTTTCTGTAAAATCGTAAAACCAATGAGCGACAGTACCCGACGGTAAAACATTTTTGTGACGACCAAAGGAGAAGATGTACCATGCTCGTGACCGTTCCGATTGGAGGAAAATGAGCAACGAGTGCTTTATCTTTTCGTTTTTCCTTCTCCACAGACACAGACAGCCACGCGTATGGTGGCTCATCCCCGTCGGTCGGAGCGTGAAAGTGGACATTCCCCGTTGGAATAAAGAAAATATGAGCTAAATTGCATTCGGTTCTGCGAAGATTGCTGCAACGCGCTAGAGGAGCTGAAGCTGGCTGGTGGAAAGCGAAACCAGTCCATTAAAAGGAATCCCTACGGATGGGGAGAAAAAGTTTAACGTTTGTCTCGCCCCGTGTGCCTCAAATGCCGACCCGTCCGAGGCCGTGGATCTTCTTGGGAAGAGCAAATTGTGTGGATCATGGCGGCGACACGGAGCGGGAAAAGCGTTCGGTCCACACCGACTATCCTTCGAGTGTGTCAATGACTGACGACTGAGGGCGACGAGAGGTTTTGCTGCCAAATGCCGAACCCTGCCTTGGGAACATCAAAGCTGTACAATGGTTAGCAACACTGGTACGTTTGAATGTCTGGCCAACACCGTCATCCAAAACTGACGATAAAAGCTAACTTTTTCAATTAAAATAAATTGTTAAATACGGTGGGTGTGCCAGAGCGTTTGGTGTTTTTCTGTTTTGCTTATTTGGCGCTGGATGATGCTCTTTTTCTGGTTGTTGCAAGTGTACTTTTGGCCACAAAACATCGCAGCGAGCACAAGTAGCGGAGATAGCCTGAGAACAACCGCTTGGCGCTACTTCCGGCATGTCGATAGTCGGGACGAGCGAGCGTCACACTGGTGCTCGCGGTAACCGGTATTGCAGTAAAATAAGTTGGTCGTTATACTTGGGATCAGCCTATATTTATGCAATCCACACGACGAAGTGTTCCGTTGTTCAACAAGGTATGCAGCTGAAACTTATTGTAACGAAGGAATTGCTAACCTAGTTACACATGTGATGAAAATTTCAACGGCTTTCGGAGTTTGTTTTTAGAGGAAAAATCCTCCTGATACGCCAATGAAACGATTGAAATTAAAAATGTGACACTTTTCCCTCCTATCGCTGTTTTTCCGCTCTGTTGATCAATATTTGCTTCGATATTTTATTCTTCAAGCACGACCAGACCCACAGTAAACAGATTTATTATTTCAAAGCTGTTTATCCATCCCAAATAGATCACACTTGCATCATCAAAAAGGAATACACGGGAAACCGATCCCTTTCAGCTTCAATGCAAATGCAAATTAAACGAAATCAAGTGTTGCTTCACGTTTAAATGCACCTCAATCCATCATCAGCCAGCATCCAGCTGTTGGGAATGTTTCGAAATATCAATTTTGCATATCGTTTATCGTATCAGACCAAACATTTAGCAACATTGTATCCACAAAGTGTTGCTTGACATAGTTTTTTTTTGTCCTTTTACCAAAAACTGCTGCATTTGACACATTTTCCTGCTCGAGCGCGCAGAGGGAAAAGTTGCATATAATTATCATCACACGAGGTGCTTCCGAGCGTTTAAGCACGAGCATGCAACAGGGCTTGTGTTGGGAGCGTCCTTAAGTTGGTTGAATTTTAATGACGGAAGCCTGACACTTGAGCGTCGAGCGGGCTTCCGTTGCCTTTCGGGCACGGTGCGATGTATGCTGCACGGTATCGAATCCATCTCGTTCGATCTATGTGACACCGTTTGGGTGTCCTTCATCCAGGAGACGAATGTTCCGAGACGAGCGAGTGAGACACGCGTAACCTACATCGAAGCATCGAGAGCCAACGGGCGTTAATCGAAAACGTTTCCGCTTTTCCGCGTGGACTTGAACGAAACGAGGGTGATGTGAAATTGGGAGGCGATCCTGCGATCCGTGGCAATTTCGTTCGCACTGGGACACCCACTTGTCGTTAGCCGTTAAGTGTTCTTCTTCATTATCATTATTCATCTTCCGTGTCCATTTCCGGTGCACGCCAATTTTCGAGCCGCACTTACTTTCGCGACTTATCCGGCCCTTCCCGGCCATCGTTGCGTCGTAGCGTCCATCATCGTCATGGGGCACGAGAGCATCCTAGCATTTGACGAGTTTCCGCTTGGGAGAAATTTACCATCAAAATCACCATCAACGCTTCACCCATCACGAAACGCTCGTCAAACGCTTGCCGGGTGCCTGAGGAGCACCGAGAGCTTAACGATGAACGATTTTCTAGGTGGCAGCAGTGTTTCCACTAAGAGATTCATTTCCGCTTCTACCCACAAAACGAACAGCTGCGGGTCGAGCGAATAAAAAAGGTGACGATGAATTTTTAATTCCAAGCCAAAAATGCCAAATCTTCGTCATATCTTAAAAAATAAACATGTATTTCAGCGTACGCTTGGAAGAGCAGCACCTTTGCTAATCAGCATTTTCTATTTAGCAATTGGACGTTCACTCAACGCTCAAAAACCCACATCAAAATATGTTTTTCAACTCAGACAAAAGCAAACAAAGCCACGGGATGGTATTAGGCTTGTTTTGAGTGGGTTTTCGAATATTTTACGACCCTCTTCGAATTTGGCGCCACGTGGTTAACCGGTCACTTTTGTGCAGACATTCGTTAACGAAATCTGTCCTTCATCTCTTCAACCCGAAACATAAACTGCACTTAAGCATGCACAAAGACCGAGCCAAATTTACACCACCAACGAATACTCACCGCTAATTAAAAATGAAATAAAAGATTTCAATTTCCTTTGCCCAACGCCATCATTCCATTGTTGGAAAAAAAGAAATCCTCTTCTCGAGGACGTTCCAACGATGAAACCAACCACGGGACGGGCCGTCCACGATTCTTGGGCAGGCTTTTCTGCGCTTAATTTCCTTCGGGTCATCCCACCATCTCCTTACGCGAAGGACTCAATTGTAAAGCCAAACGAAAACTAGGTCGATAGGGAGGATTGTTATGCTTTCGAGTGAACCCGGTGTACATGGGAAAACAATTAATGGCGGAATTTTAATCATCTTGTAATCGTGAAACAGAACGCTGCTACCCGAACGTTGCTAGGAAGGCCGCTCGGCAGGCAAGCTGTAAGGGAAAAGTTTTCTTCTCCTAATGACTCGGGAAAGCTTAGCCCAAATGAAACCTACATTTTGCCTGTTTGCCAACCGGTCAGTTCCGGTGGCGTTCGGATAGCCGTTACGGACGGTCATGGTGGCGAGATATGGTGACAAAGTTCCATTTCCAAGTACCGGGAGGTTCGTGGTTCATATGCACAGATTATTAGCAGCTTATTAAACTTTATGCGTATCGTTGATGGTGAGCCATAGAACGGGTTGTAATTTACATTTGTATAGCCATTTTCCGGGCGACTTTAGGACTTCCTGGTGTGAAAATGGCCGGTGTTAGCAGAGTTAATGTGACGCTTTAGTAGTTCGAGGAATTAGAAAGATAGCATGGAAAATGTCATGTTGAAATAAAAACAAGCAAAGTCATATTACTTTAAGCATCGTTTACATTGTTGCAGTATTCCATTCCAGCATAAAAAAAAAAAACAGGGAAAACTTTTCAACGGGAATCCATTAAAGCTATTGAAATAGTAATTATGTACTTCACAGCACAAATTAAATTGGTTTATTATGTTTAAACCCATATGTTCACACCTGCATTTTTCTTTCATCCATGAAAAAACTAACGATTTTCATCACACCGTTTTAAAACATTTGTAAAAACAATGAAACTCAATTGAATTCAATAAAAGCCAATCAGATGCTGAAGTAGGTAGTTTTGTGTAACACACGTTGCACACAACCGGGCGCAAAAAGCGATTTACTCAGCCTGTGTTACATGAGTTTTACATTCTGATTGGTTTATCATAAAGTTAGATGTCGATAAAATATTATTTTTTCGAAAATATTATAAAATAGATTTAATTAATTTAAGAAATACCATGTCTAATTCGCTCTTGTATTATAGCTTTTCTGCAATGCATCTGCAGTTGTTAAAAAAAGAGTTTTCGGGCGATTACAACGATTGCTAGTTTGTATTCAATTACCAACTAATCAGACCCGAGCTTCATGATTTCAAGTGTTATTATTAATCGTGTTGTTCGATTAATATCATTTTTCGCTTATGAATGCATTGTTTGATAATAACTAATTGCATTACATTGGACACAAAATGTTTACAATTAAGTGTAAACACCTAAATGACACGCATGTCATCCACACGCATTTATAGATCTTCATCAACCTGATCAAGGAAAAAAAAGAGCAACATTGCCCCCAGCAATACCATGGTAGCAGGTGTCAGTGGTGTATAATGAACTAAGTGCATTAGCTAACAACGATTGCTCTCTTCCCATCCCAGCCCTTTTTGATGGATAATTATTTGCGCATATCTCAGCATTCGCTCGTTCAGTTTACCCAATTTTTTTTTTCTACTGCCCAAAAGCCAAACTCCCCCAAAATCCTATAATTTTGACGACTAATCGGACGAAGGGACGACAAACAACACGGCCAACCCTGCCAGCCATGTACCGTTGACTCGCATAACGCTCGCAATAATTCATGCCCGTTTGGCCACGGGCAATAATAAATAGATAATGTTCAACTCGTGTTCGAGTGTCGAATATTTTCCATCCGACTGGTTGCCGGTTGGCGCTGGCCAAGCGCGAATAATGCAAATTTCTAATGCATTTCCTATCGCGCTTTTTGCTTTTCCCATCGCTTCCCTGCAGGCTGGGATGGGGATAGGTTGATTTAGTTTGCAATTGAAATGTTATTGATCCTTTTTACGCGTTTCTCCGTATCTGTGGACTGGTTGGAAAAAGCGCAAATGCAAGCGGCTGAAGGAGCCATCCTTTCCTTTCATATTCCCGCAAATTTTCTCTACCATCTACGATCAGCCAGAAGGCCATTTAAGCTCATCGACATGTCCAATCGAAACATGATTGCTGTTTCACTACACATACTGGCGTATGTGGATGTGTGTGTGTTGTGCATCGTGTGGACGTGGAAAACAACAGCCACAAACAACGTGTAGTTTGGGGTCCTCTACTGCTACAACTGGTGAAATTCTAAATCATTTCCTCCCGGTCGTATCCGCCATGTTCGCCGCAACCGTGTCCTTAAACCACGCTAAAGCATTGCATCGCTTTCAATGACGGATAACAAGGTTTTCATTTATGTGCAATAGTTTCCGAGTGACTGGAGCAACACTTTTCGATTCCGGTGGGATGGATGTTTTGTTATTTTTCGTTGCGAATTGAGAGAATTGAAGCAGCGATAAAAAAGAGGAGCAAATGAAAGTTGAATGCTCACACACGGAGCGGTCAGTGGTGGGGAAACAAATTTCAATTTAGAAACTGTATTCGTTGGACTAGCTAGTAGAAATCCTTGGAAAGAAATAATACAAGGTTAGAGCAAGCACCAGAGGGTAATCACTTTTCCAACGCAGTTAAAATACTTAAGAAGCTTTTTAGAAAAAAACGGTGTCTAATGTTGAGTTATTTTGCACAAACGCCTGAAAGTATGGCATTTCATAACACAGCCGTGGTTTGACCTCATCATCTCGCCTGATACGATTGGATCGTGTTACAAATAAATTCAATATTTACATTTTGGTAAGCTTTCTTCTCAACATAAAAAAATACATTATTCAGCACTCAACGGATGCGGATGTTCTTCAAAAACTGTTCTTTTACACAAAATGCATCCATCGATCATATACGAAACTGTTCTGCTCGCCTTCTCTTACGTGTCTGTGTGTGTGTGTGTGTGTCGATTCCATGGATATGTACGCTTGTTATCACCGTCACGTAATCCACACCCGATCATAATCAGCTCCATCATCATCATCACCATCAACGCGTAATCGCAGCTGATACGATGCTGCTACAACAACCGGGGAACGAGGGGATGTGGACGCATCCCTAAAGAAGCTTTGATAGATTACAAGCTTCCAACACCGACTTACCCGAAAGCTGAAACTCAGGATAAACCGGAGCTGTTGTACAGTGTACGGTGGTGTAGTCTTTCGTGTGGTAAATTTCTTGCCATTTGCAGTGCGTCGCACATCTTCTTGAAAAGTGGCATCATTTCCGCTACACAAACACACACACACACACCCGACCCCGGGTGCTAATGATGTAATCATTTTTTATGCCACCTTAGCCGACTTTTTTTTTTGTTTGTTTCGTGTGGGTAGAATTTAAAGGTATGCAGGAATGCGGCGGGAAGGACTGCTTATCCGAGGTGATAACAGCTTCCAACGACTCACCACAACTTCCAAACCTCCTCGAGAAACAATATCCAGCGTCGTTGGAATTGGCTTGAGGTTTCTTTTCTTTTGGCGAAGACTTCAACGAGCAGCGTGCGAGTCGGTGTCGGTGCTAATCCAATTCATGCTAGCTTCGAAAATGTAGCAGCTTCATCCACGCATACCAAATGACTGACAATGGCTTTGGAGGAGCGAAAGAGAACAGATTCTTGCCGGAGAATATGATGCTGTGTTATCTTCCGTTGAGCGAGCAAAAACGGCCCGGAAGGATCGGTGTGGCAAAAGATGGTAAACTAAATGACATTAACCTCGGAACCATCGGCTGCGGTGTACTGCGAAGGGTTCTCGGTTGGGTGCGGAATGTTGCTTCCCATATGTAGATGACTTGCTCCCACAAAGCGGAAGGTCGCATCCGGTTTTCTCGGTTGACTCGTTTGCTCTACACTTTTGGGTGTTGTCATTGTGATTACAACAAAAAAAGCACCTCTTCTATCGTTGCGAGTGAATTTTTTGTTGTTGTTTATACTTCTCTGCTATTCAAAAGTGCCAACGAGCCGCTTCTATTATATCACGTAGATGGTCCGAAGCGTTTTGGACCTTACATGCATCAGATTATGGAAAGCTTTACCCTTGCTCTACATATGCACTCTTCCGAGCAATCAGCACTACATCGTTTATCCTTGTCGACTATCTGTTAGTCAGCAGTCTCCGCCAGTTCACTGTGTTGTTATTATTTGCGATAAGCAAGTTCTTATAACCCGAAACTCACACGTCGAGCTATGTCCGTCTCCATGTACATCTTCACAACCATCCAAAACTCATCCAACCAAGTGACGTACGAAGATTCCTATCATGGGACCCATCATCCATTTCCCTGGAGGCTTTCCAATGCCACGCACTGGACCGTATTGGACCGGCCTGATTAGCTTTCTCCCGGCCGGTTGGTTGGTTTACTCATTTTATTTGTCGCCGTACGCACCAAAAGCTCCAAGAAAATGAGCTGGAAAAACCCGAGTGACCGGGCGTGCGATGAGGAATGAGTTCGTCGTTCGTCGTCGTGTTGGTCATCGTTGTGCAGCGAGTGAAATAAATGTATACAATCTTTAGTGAACATGTCTAGAGCGGGAGAAAGATTGCTGAGTAGGCAACATGCTGGCGTAATTGGGTGTACCCGATGGTTTTCGGGAGGAATGGGCAAAGGTTGGCTTATGATGTATTCTCAACATAAGGCACAAATCGAAGCTGTTCGTAAAATCAATGTGTGAAAAACATTCGTTAGATACAATGTACAGCTTGCTGCTTATATTACAGAGTTTGTTGTGCGAATTTCATGATTCATATCACTCAACATTATGTGGCAATTATGGGATATTAAGTTGGGATCTAGTGTCATTCAATTTTATTGGTTGATTGGCCTTATATTCCTTGGTAACTTTTAGAATTTTAACAAGTACAAGAGACCGTTCTTTTTTCTCGCAGCAATTAATGAAACTGTAAAGTTTTATACTGCTGACATAATTTTTATTGTACTACTTCTATTCAAGTTGATAGGCTACTTTATTCGAAATTATTGCCATCTTCAAACTCTCTATTCACATCATGTTCACCGTTGCTACAGAACACCAATTTAGATTTTTTTGGCTCAACTTCCATAACATTATTTGCATTTCGTACCGAAAAATTGCACCCGGCCAGCGCCATCCACTCGGATTCGAATGTACGTAGAGTGCAAGTCGATAACGGCGCGACGACGACAATATCGCAAATTGAATTTTAAACTTCACACAAAAAAAGAAACACCTTACCTTCATCGCACATGTAAGGATAGGATAGAAACTTTTTGTCTGGAGCTTGGAAAAAGAAAAATCCAAACTGCAGTTCACGCCCGTGCCATCTCTTGCCTTCATCATCTTTCGCCCGGTACGGATTGCCCGGTTTCTAATAACGGAAAGTGTGTTATTGATTATGGTTACAGCTCAATAAATTCTTCCATCTTCCCCGGGACTTGGGAAGTAGCAAAACGAAATGGCAAACCAAAAGCGAGCTACAGAATTGTGTTGCAAAAAAAAAGATCAGCACTAACGGATCTAAGAGTTTCTTGCACTATCCTTCACTGGAACTGAGCGATTATGGTGCATGGGATACAGTAGTTGCATCACCTCGGGAAGCTTCTCGGTCCAGGGTAAAGTATTGCGAGAAGAACACCAGCATCTCTCCAGCAGAAGGAATTATAAAAATTGATCCACCCGAGGCAGATTTTCCGGTACTTTTTTGCCACCGTGAAAGTGTGTGTATAAATCCATCATCGTTTCCGGATTGCCTCGACAGCAAATGGTGGCGTGCCTTGTGAGATTCAGTGGCTTTCGGGGGTTTTTTTTTTAATCCTTTGCTAGTCGCGGTTATTTATTGGATAGGAACTTCCTTGGACACTCTCGTCTAGAGCACCGAGCGAGATAGCAAGTGTAAGAAAGTAAACGGGAGCCGATTCCTTGGAGAATCTTGACGGACACTTCTATCAATGCCTTCGGGTGCAGCAGTATTTATGCTGACTGACAGATCCCTTACTGTACAGCGTAATGGTACGGAAACGAAGTAAAGATCAAAACAAGATAAATAGATTTTTTTTCCTTCCCTGAGTGCTTCTTCAGATAATAAAGATCTCTTATTTTAATGTAGATTGCAAAACACCAAAATGAAGAGTTTGCATTGCGGATGATTGATATTGCTATTTACGTTTATATTCCATACTGGACTGGCTCGAACTGGTGTTCCAATATGTTTCGCATTGCTTAATTTTTCAGTCAAATAAATCACTGTAAATCAATGTATACTATTTGCCAAAAGGTTCCATCACCTTCTTTCCAAAATTAGCTTGTTTGTGTTGCGCATAAAAATGTGTCATTATTTTTATTCAGCTCCCATCAAACTTAGTCATATAACTTAATTTTCGTTTTATTTTTCTTCAACTTACTCTTAAGATGACATTATCCTACCGGTTTCAGAAGATGCACATCGTTCAAAAACGCACTTCCAGTGCTTCGTTTCTAGTATGCGCCCTCTCGACGGGCAAAGGAAAACTCAAAAGCGGAACTACTTGCACTTAATTATGTAACCGGAAGCAGATTACTCCGAATGGTACGTGATTCTTGCGGGATGGATAGGGAGGAAAAAAAACCTAGAGCGTTCCTAGAGCACATCCACAACTGATGGAGGAACCGGCCGGCGTAGAAAGCGTTACTAATGCTTTCGCTTTACGTGCATTTGAGTTTGTGTGTGTGTATGGTTTTTTGCTTGTTGTGCTTTAGCTCCACTTTGGCCGTGCTTCTGTTTTCGTGTAGAAATCCTGTTCAGTGGTTTTAAAGGGGATGATATCCGTGCATTACGCCTAGTGCGTTTCTTCCAATTTCTAACACATGCAGTCGACGCAGCAGCCAGGATTGAAGCACTTAAAGTTGTCCTCAAGCAGAGAGCGAGAGTGAGGGATGTAACAAATCGCGTCCGAGGGTTGAATGAAGCAATTCTAGCTCCTGTCCTAGACGAAAGTGGGGAAAATCTTTTCCTGTTCTGTGTCGTGTCTTGTTGGTGGAAAAACAGGCAAAAATAAAACATCTCATGATGGAGTTGCAAGGCGGGAGGGCCTGGAAGAATGTGAGAGGGAGTGAAGAGAATATACAACAAACCGTTACATTTATGCATGTAGCAAAGTGCCCATGAGCCGAGCCGAGACACGAGCACTCACACGCACATTTTCCCCATTTCCTCCCGTTGTGGCCTTACGCGCCATTAGGTGAAAAGCCTCCTGCAAAACGCGGACGTAGAAGCAGGGCAGAATGTAAAAATAACTGCTCCTGGGGCAAACGTATACAGGCACAGGACGAAAGGAGGTAGCTGCCAACTGGCGGAAGGTTGTAATGTGCCCCCAAGCAGTATAAAACCAACAACATGACACACGCCCTTTCCACCTGCTGACAAAACGTCTTCACCCTCGCTAGAACCACGAGGGAAGAAAATATATTCCTTAATGGAAATCGAGCAACGAGCGCTCCATCTCGACTGCTCCAGGTTTCCGCAGCTCGGGTTGTTGTGGCGCATAAAAGTATAATGAACATAATACTTTGTCTAAATCGCACGCAAAATCGCAAAGCGCAGTCACAGTCTTTCCAAGGGGGAGCCATACCAGACACAGACATTCGGTAGGTTAACCGTGTGTGTTACGGCAGAGCATCCCGATTCGCGTCCGGTTTTGTGGTTGGAAGCCGTGAGCCGTGCCTGACGTACGTGCTGGTTACATGACAACGCTGGGTGAAGTAAAACCACGGTACAAACCTGGCACGAATCCAGGGCAGGATGTCTCGCAAGAAAACCGCAAAATACTAGGCAAGTAGAACGAGGTATCTATGATAGTATGGGGCAGAGTCACTGGATGACTCCGACCGTATCAGTGACAGATTCTAGTTAGTCCGTTGGGGAATCTTCCTTCAGTAGCGTGTGCTGCTACCGGGCGTACCTAGGCAGCTGCTATTGATGTCTGCATTAAGAGTACGTTCAACTTGTGGGTAGGCCTGATAGAACCATACCTATCTAAACAGAACCCGACTTCCTACTGGAGAGCGCTCAACCACAGTTCCAGAGGTGAAAAACCAAAACCCGTCATTTAATCTTTGACTTTCGATCTTTAGAAAACCCCCTTACGGTGAAGCTCATCGGCATCGGCTTCATAATCAACGCAACATTAGCGGTTTGCTCCGTTCAACGGCGCCTTCAGGGTGGTTAGAGTTGAGTGCTGAGTTCAGACACGGGGAAATATCCACCTAATCTAGCCTATCGGAGTGCGATGCTTCGTGGAAGATTATCTGATTTAATAAATATTTATAAGCCACACCTAGCCGGAAGTTTTTGTATGCAAGAAGCGGTAATCCCTTAGATGTAGCCTTTGTCTAGGAGAGGGTAAGCTAGGAGTGCAACGTTTGTTGTACGATTCCAGGCCTATGTTGTGGAAGAATGGGTGAATGAATTGGGATATAGGACTAGTATAAAGAACTAGTAAGCAACAGAAAGCTTTAAGTCAGTCGAGTCATGCAGTTTTGTAATTTTTAAGTTATTTTACTCATCAAATACTTATTGCTTGCGCCTCAATGTATGCAATGTGGTGTTCAACTTTGTCCAAAACAATTGTGCTCTTTAATTCTTCGGAATTATCTCATTCCATGATGATGCTCTGCTTATCCAAACACAAAGAACCGGCCGCCGTTCTCCTGGCCAACTTTCTAAAGGATCGATGTTTAAAATTGCCCTTCAACCAATCAACATCAATCTGAAAGGTAAAATTAGACCACCACAGTAGAAATTAATCAATCGCGATTCAACAAGCATTTAGCCCCGCTGCAAATGACCTATGACGGGTTCGTTACCTTCTTTGTCACGATACAAACTGCTCCGTAACTTGGCATCCCAGAATCAAAGAACATCCACAAAACGCCGATCGTTCGGGTCGGGTCCGTTCGGTGGCTTGAAGTTGCCAAAACCCGACCCGAAAAGGTTTCCGTAAAAATCGCGAGCGTGAAAACTCATTAAAATTACTTCACGCTCACTGACTGGGGATCGTGTTGTGTGTACGCGTGTGTTGTATTTTTTTCCCCCTTCCTTTCACTTTGTTCTGTAGTTCCTCTTTGTGCTATGTGCGAGTTTTCAATCGATCCATCGATGGAAAAGGTTTCGTGGAAAAATCGTCCCGGCGCGCGTTCACTACCCCCTTTTTGCCCTACTGCCCACCCAAAGCAAGATCAAAGCCTTTGCGAGCAAGAGCCACGGATCGTTTGCTTCACCGCCAAAAGCTTAATTTATCAAAAGACCATCACCCAAATACTGGGATACGACCTCGAAAGCTGGAAGAACTTTTCGCTCATAAAGCGAGAGTTCCCGTTACCATCCCTTTTGGCGGCTTTCGCCGTTCTGAAAGTAATTGCAGCAAACTAAAAACAAAGATGAAACAAATACAAAGCTTCACGAACGTAGGTCGGTTCGGATGGGTTAAAAGGGTGCGATTCTACAGAACGGGTGCGAGTCACGCTCTATAAATGGGAAAATTCATTGATGTATGTACACTTTCAATCAAAAGGGAAATTAGTCGTTACGATTGACGGAAACCGACGGCGAACGAACGAACATTCATTGCAGCCAGTTACTAACGAGACGTCAATCACGCCGAAGATCACTCTTCCAGAGGTTCCGCAAAGAAAAACCTTCATCAACAAGCTTTCTTTTTAGCGGAATGTGACCTCAAAAAGAAAACTAAAGAAAAATCTCCCAACAAAGAAACTTAATTTCCAGCAAGTACAGGAAACGCACACACACACATTCCACCGATGGAACTTCCAACTTCCAGGGTAGCGGAAGTTGTATCCATTTTATTTTTATTATTGAATTTAATTCCGTGATCAAATTAGTTTCCTTCAACTTGAAGGTACCTATCGTCCCTTCGTTTGGTAGGTAGTGCGTACCGTTTTACCGCGTGTGGAGTATTTTTCATCTCATACACACACAACCACAAGTTTGATCGGAACGGGAGAAAATCTGTGGAGCTTTGATGATATGTTGGCAAAAGAATTCGTTCCTGGCGAAGCAAACCGGGAAGCTGCTTGCTAAGGTGCTTTTTTCCTCTCCATTTAATCAACCTAATTTCGATTTCCTTTCCAGAGTTCTAGGACTTGGAACGCATCGCACGTAACTTTGCCCGTTTGTAGTGTGGGTCGATGGACAAAGTTCAAAGAAAAACGAAAGTTTTTTTTTCTTGCGGGAAGCTTCTTTTCATCGACTTTTAATGCCGGTTGTCATGAGAAAATTAGTGGCCAGGGATGTTTCCTACACCAGCATGAAAGTTTTCCTACACCTGTGTGAGGACCGGCCGAGGATTACCGCAAACATCGGACAGATTGAAGTCAATACTGGTGAGTTGTAAAGTTAGGAAAGCATAATGAAAACGGATATTACGCGGAAATGCAAGTTAATATAATGTACGAGGTAGTAAAGAACGGTGTAAAAAAGATTGAATGAAAATGAAAATAATGAAAAACATGATCGTTGTACTAGAAATTGCATAAGCTAAGGCGTAATTGACGAAAATTGAAGATATCCCCCAAAAGTATGCAATATCCTTGTATTTTATTAGAGAAACAATATTTTTCGCCTCATTCTGAGTATTTCTTAACAGTTTATACATTCTTCAACAACTCTCTTAAAATAAATCCGAAATATCGAAAGCATAACCGCCGCAATTGAGCAGTTGTCGGTTGTTATAGCTCAAGCTCTCAACCACCATCCACTTCTCATTTCATTGTGCTGCTTCGAGATACACACACACACACACACACACACAAAACATAACAGCGACATGATGCACTTTCATCGCCGACATAAACGGAAACTTTCCCCTTTTACATGTGACACAACCGAGATACAGAGAACCGCTCCGGGAATGCTACCATCTGTGTGCGCGTGTGTGTGTCTGATTGTGGAAAACCACCGAAACGGCAAGTTTTTGAGGATTATGAGAGTTTTCTAGCAATAACCCTAGCGTACCAACGAAACGCTGGAGCGCCCTTTAGCGTAAGCTTTTGTGGGGCGCGCAAAACTGTTGCACGCTGCTGTTTTGTCTCCTAACCTCAAAATCGTGATGAATGTATGATGCTTACCATGTGTCACAGTTTCGTGCTCCGTGTCCCGAAAATCAGGTCTTCGCTATTCGTAAATCGGAGTACCGGCTAGGAAGGCGGCATTCGGGAAAGCAGAGGAAACCCATCTGCAGTGCAAATAGCACCACCAGCAACGCCAGTTGGAAACTATGACACCACTTTTCTCGTGTTTTCCCTTCCCATAGCAACATGGCAAGATGCATATACAGACCGTGGTACGCTCCCCACATGACAATCCGTACCCGGAACTAACTCGTTTCGGGCGCTGCGGTGTGTCTTTTGCACGGTTTTAGTATTGCGGCTTCCGGATGAAACACCCTTGCTCTTTGCTGCCCTTTTTTATCACGACCCACGACGAAAGGGACACAAAGTTGAAATTGGCAGAGAGATTGCAGCACGAAAGAGAGGGGGGGAAGGGACGAAAAAAAAAGACTCGAATTCTGCCTGCAAACCTAACCGGAAATCCGGATGATGACCCGGAGTTGTAACAGTAATGTGCACAGTGGCAAACGGCACCAACCGCACGGTAAGCCGCATTTGGCTTCCCGTTTCTGTGCTTCTGGCAGTGTGGTGTGAGTGTTTGTCCGTGGGCACAGCGACCAAAAGGACGAGCGGCGAGGTTTGAGCATCAAGCTAGAATATTTATGAAGCCAAAGTATCATCATCCGAGGCGGAATAAACTAGAAAGGCGAAAAATTAGTTGTACACCAATGCGGGAAACACGAAAACTAGGTGAATCCTATGGAACGCTACAAAGCGTTCCCATATACTATTCGGATCACACTGGCAGCAAGGCTACAACGGTTTTGCTGGTACCGAGGAAGGAGATTTTATGCGGAACGAGAAAACCCCGGAGCATTGAAAGAAAAGAAGCAAACTAAATATTGCAGGACACCGAAATCGTCCCTCCGATGTGGATAAATACTACATCAAGTCGGCGCACTAAACTGCACGATTTTACAGTCATCATCAACATGCGTGGAAGGTGCAATAAAACGTGAAATAATATCGGAAGTGAGTTTGCACATACGGCACAGTGGTGTAGAATGAGGGGAAGAAGAAGAAGGTAGTAAAGGGAGGGGTGTTTGGTAAAATGACGAAATAAGTACACATTAAATGCGTCGCCCTTCTGTACTGTGTACTGTTTCGGGGTTTTTTCCGTTTCAAATCCTCGTATGACATAATCCGTTGTATTAACCCTTGGATGAAAGCTTAGTTTTAGGACATTCCGTGTCCTTGTTTTTAAATAAAAAAAAAAAATAATGTAAATTATAGAACAGGAAAAAATAAAAAAACGATTGTAAAATAGCATACATTTGGGCGTTCGGAAATTTAAAATTACAATTCATTTCACAGTATGCAATCAGCCTCTAAACTATTTGCTGCGAAGGGTTATTTTATTCACATGTTTTCGATTTTTCCCAATACGGCACTTGTCTATTCCATCATCTCTTACCCAAAATAATTGAACCAACTGCTGTCGGATCGAAACCGTATTGGAAAATCGAACCGGAAAAAAGGGGACCGATAACTTGTTTTACATTACAGAAGAAGGTGACTAAATTCTGAATTTCTTAAATTGATTTTTTATGTTCCATTCCGCGAATGGTGCTTGTTTAGAAGTCGCTTCATAAAACCACCAAACCCCCACCAGACCTCTCAACAAACCGATACCGTAACGATCAAAACACAATCGCATGTGCACGGCGGAAAAACACATCGCACTTTAATGTGCATATAAAAACGCCCGAAAGACGATTGATTTGACTAATAAATTCCACCGCCAAATAATGGCATTTGTGCCTACCACCGACCGACCGACCGACCGACCGGTGGGGCAGTAAATTTCGCTTCCCGGTATGATCGTGCAGTGAATGGACCGGCACAACCAACGACAAGCAAGCAGGTCCACGAGCGAAGGGCACTTTATTTGGTCGATACCGGTGCATGCAGGTGCTCCCACGAGCAAGTACCCAAGCGAAGTAGTGAAAAGAACCAAACATACAATGAAAAAAATATAATACATATTACTGCATGCAAATGTGACACGAAAATGTTTTACCGTGCTACGTGCGCACTTTATGGGATTTACGTTTGTGAGTGTGTTGTGTTCTGGTTTTTCGGGAAAGAAGCTCATCCGAAGAAAACACTTGTGGTAGGAACGAGATGGGAAATTAAATTTCGATTGTTTTTGGTTCAATTTTCTACCGTTTGTGACATCCGTTGCCGTTTGCTACTAACGTACAGGCGGAAGCCCTCAAGAAGTACCTCTCCCCGAAGTGCTGAGCGAGAAGATGGAAGATGCCGCATGGTAATACGCTTTATTTCACCTCACATAAACCACCCAAAATGGCTTTGTTTTGATCATATTGATTCTCGGGAGCGAAACAAAAGGCAACGAACGAACACGATCTGGCGATACGTGTGTGTTGAGGTGTGATTTCAGTAAATGTTATCTTTTTCGGAGTTTTAATGGTAAATGTGTTTTGTAACGCAAGGTGATTTCTTGTACGAATGAAAATAAGAAGTTTAAATGAGAACAATCATTAACAAACAAAGATAATAATTTTTGTTGTATAGCACAAGGGTACGGTCATGATGATTGCATACTTTTAGGCACTTTTGTTGAAAAATTGAAATTTAAGGATTTATTTTTCATACAAAGGACTGGCTATTTGTTATCGTTTGACGCAGTATCTAGTCAGCATCCATGAGTTAAGCGTCTTCAACTTTAACGGCATATTTGCCATCTAACACTCATGCCATTTTGTGAAAATAACATTATCGTTTACCCTCATCGATGATGTATAACATTGCGCGTTGTTTCGAGATCAGGACCTCTTCTAAAGACAAAAACAATGACGTTTTAGACGTTTTCTCACCACCAACCAGCAGTCTGCAACAAACAATTTTTGCCCTGTTTTGGTGCATTTTCGCTGGTGCAAGGCGAAACTGCACCGATATGCAACTATGCTGCAAAGCATGCGATTGATCATCGGGAGAAGAGCGAACCGTTTTCTATTATACTCTTTCTTCCTTTTTCTGTTGGGAACGTTGTGTAGAACCGGAAGACAGCTTACTATTTTAGCATTTTCAAGGAAGGAATGTTGCTTTTCGATAGAATGCTTCTTCTTCTTTCTTCACCATGCACTTCATCTCCCTCGCCGTGTAGTGTGAGCTTCTGCTCATCCTTGTTCAATGGGTTCGATGTGGGAAATTTGCATCTCACATTACCCCGGCTTCGGGTGCGTTCGGTGGAGCTGGTTAATATTAGCATAAAATATGCTACAAGATTCTGGCGAACGGTAACCACGAACGAAGCACCACGCACACACACACACACACACACACTCACTTGCTGTAACAACAAAAGAAATTTTCCACGATTGTCATTCATCGCACGAGAGAGAAGGAACGAGATTTTTGCTGTCGAGAAGAATGAGCACCGGAAAAATATCTTCCCGATTCTGGGCGGTACGAAATATGTGACAAATTTTCCTTTCCTTCATCCGAACAATGGTATGGCTGTGTTGTGTGTGTGTGTGGGAGCTTTTCCGCCTGCTCGCAGCAGATGATGATGGATTCATCGAAGCAAACGATTCTACGTCGCTAAGCAACAAACACCTCACATTCCGGTTGAAAATGGTTTCCTTTCGAGAAGAATAGAACCTTTCACATGCACACACTCACAGCAAAATAGAGAAAAAAAACCCACCACGAAAACCCCTTTTGCTCACGAAAATGGCAATCCATCCTAAATTTACACGAATTGTCACTTCCTTTGCCTTGGAAGCGAGTGCCTTCCTTTGGTGCCTTCATAGTAACGTGCGATGATTTATGGTGGGAAAGCCAACACCCGAACCCAGAAGTCCTTGCTGGGTTCCCAAAATTTGCGTCACGTTTTCCACGAGCCCTGGGTTCGGCTTATCTAGCAGACGCTTCGCTTTTCCTTTGCTGCACTGCGACGCTTCCCCTTTCCATTTCCCGCACCAAACGTGTGTCCGCTTAAAGCGAAGGACATTCCCGCAGGAGCTACCGGGCGGCATCTTTATCTTTAATTAAGTGATTTTAATTATCTTCCCTTTACACCGGGAGGCACACCGGGTTGCGTTTTGAAATATTTATGACTGCCAACGGCCACACCCGGCCAGCTAGCAAAAGCTGTCGCTCTGTTTCTCTATTTCGCTTAATGTTTCGTTTCTACTCTTTCCTCGTTACGCGAAGGTATTCTGGCCGGATCATGTTTAGCTTGAGCTGATTCCTTCCCATTTCCCAGCTGCAGCTTTTCTTCCCAAAATCTTCTTCCTCTTCTGCTGGTGTCGTGGTCCTGGTTTGGCGGGCCGTCCGGGTTGTTGCTTCGTGATTAATTTACTGATAATGTACCACCGTTCTCAACGTACACACTGAAACGCTTGCACCACTACAAAGCTTCTCCCTAACAATTACAGTACATACCGCTTACTAACGTCTAGCGAAAATTTTCCCCAATCGACCCACTTTTTTGGGGCTAGAAGACGTTAGGCTTTAATATGACTTTCGTACAACTTCTCATCGCTTAAGCAGCGTGCAGCACGAACACTACTGATGAGTACTGGTGTGATGTAGTTTTGCTTCAATGTGGTCCACGAGTTTTTGCCTTGGGTAGTTAGCAACGATGGAGACGCCTGATGGTTGACGCTCATTTATGGTCGACGCTTGTCGGTGCTGTGGCTAATTAACTTTAGGAACGGGCTGGTTTTCTCTTCCATCTCAACAACTTGTGTAAATTTTACTGGGGCAGTAGTGTTTCGGGAACTCGTCACTAGGACAGTGATCGCGTAGAATCATCAAGAATATCATCAAATATTTCCATTGAATGACCTTAAAATATGTTTTAAAACAAACCAAATAAAATGGAAAAAAAGCAACGATCTCAAACTCCTAATTTATTCTCCGTGCTATCGCTCCGAGGACATCGTCAATGTGCAGCTGCTTGTGCAACGCAATAATTGAACAAGAAGAGTTTACCGAGAGGGAACTAACCCACAAAGAGGTAACGAAATAAAAACATAAAAGTCATAATCCCTCATTGCGTCGTGCAAATCCATCCAATTAATTTTTCATCTTTTTTCCACCCTGCTGGTGCTTAACTGCATCATCGTTACACCTGTCCGTGTCCGTGTGGGGGGGAAGAAAGCAGGTTAAAATAATTCTTTTTTCTTTCCTTCATACCGCTCAGAACAATCTCTTCTTTGGCTACGGTTTTAGTTTGTTTCCGCTTCAAAGGGAGATACGGCTGAAGGACGGATCTTTTGAATTTATTTTAAATCAAGCGAATGAATGAACTGTTTCTCGTTTTTCGTTCGGGCGAGGATGCTGTAGTGAGCTAGCAGTAAGAAAAAAGCCATCGAAGCCATTGAATGTTTTGCATCGCTTTGTAAGGATCGCTGTTTTTCTGCCAACTTGTTTTCATTCGTACCAGACAGACATTAATGCAAACCCACCTGTGATAAAAAAATATTTCCATCCGCTCCTGCTCCTGCTTGTATTGAAATACAGCAATAAAACACTTCCAGGAAGGATAAAAAGGGAAGGGTGAAAAGGGCGGATGGCAAAAAAAAACACCAACGAGGAAAAACATCTTTACCACTGAACCCACCATGCCCACGTTTAGCTTGTGGGCTTTTTTATCATCCGCTTTTGTGTGACTCCAAACCGATTCATTAGCAAATTAAAAACCGTTAGATTGGCGCGGAAGAGAAAATTATGAATTTCCTGCCAATCTCCGTGCTTTTTACATGCTTGTTTTGGTTTTTTTTTTTGTGCAGCTTTCTCATTTTGATCAGGATTATGGGTTTTCCCATTGACGTAAATTTACCCAGATATGATTATTTGTCTTCTGCAATGTTGAGTCGTGGGGAGGCGTGGGTTGTATGTTGGGCTGAGTGAGAAGTTCGGTGTGGTTTTTCACATAAACTGCAATAACCACAACGACTCCACACATCATGCGTCTCCATGTGTGCCGTGTACTAATTTGATTGGGTTTGGTTGAGTTTGTGTGTTGCGTGAAAAGCTCCAAACCAAACCACAAACGATTCCAGAAGGAAACAAGGTTTACCCTCAAGAGAAAATGGAGCTCTGAAGGAAAACAACAACCCAAAACATTGCTTAAAAATGGCTTATGTGTATGTTTATCGTAACTTTTTTTTATGTAAAGTGTAGGGGAATAATAGACAAAGGAGCTTTCGATGGGTTGTAGGAAGATTGTTGCAGAAAGCTGACTCATAAAATAAGATAGAATTTCTATGTATCGTTATACTTATCGGAAAGATTTGTTTGTTCAATTAGCAGCTATATTTTTGTATAAAATTTATCAAGCAAATTAACTCTACATTTTTACTATCTAGTTATTGAAAGGTCAGCTGCGTAACTGTTAATTAATATTGTAAATATTCCAATCAAACAGGGCTTGGTTTTTGGTGTTAAACATAAAGCAAGCATATTTTGAATAGGCGCCCTAAAGTATGCAATTGACTCAACATTTTCTCTTCAAAGCACATGCTCAACTGCTTCACAATGTGCAACACACGATTGTAACAAAATAAAATAAAATCGACCAAATCAACCAGCAGGCTCTTGTTTACTGCCTACGAAACCATCCGTCAAACATCATCCAATCATCGTTCAACGAATTGAATCACTCATTTTGCTCAATTGTATCGAAGGAAGCGTTCGTTTCTATCTGCAGTACGTTGCGTACCGCATCCACTACGAAGGGGAGCCTGAGTGTAACAAGTCGACATTACTCACCACATCGCACACGCTCTTCACCACCTCTCCTCCGTGCCACCATCGACCCCAACTATCCATCCTTCTGTTTTATATTAGTGCATCTATTGTTATTTACGACGCGACGGGGAACGCTATTTTGATTCGATTTAATGAAGACATAATATGATTTTCATTTTCATCCAACCCCACACGGCTCAACACAGCTCTTTCTCGCACATGGAAAAAAGTGCAAAAAAACACAGTATTCGCAACCCCTTTTTGTGCAGAATGGGCAGCCTGTGAAAGGGAGGCTTTCCCTGTAGATCCAATGCGCATCACAATGGTGTTACAATAACACGTCAGCGAACGGTGGCTGTTTTCCCTTCGTTGTTTTTTTCTTAGGCCGAATTTATCTTCTCTTTTCCCTTAGTGCAAACGCGTAAGGCGGCTCGCTTTTGCTGATGAAGCTAGCAGAAAACACATATCAGTTTCATAAATCATACCAATCGAGTAGTAAGTGTAGGTCGACCGTCAACCGGTGTCCGTTTCATTTTCGGAAGTTTCTGCGTGAAATTTCATAGCCGTTTATTTTTTTTTTCTCTTGTATCAACCAGCATTCCTCGCAAGAGAATACTTTCCCTGTTTTGTTATTCTTTCGCTTCACTTGTGTGAGGTTTTTATTAAGAAAAATCAAAAACCTCAACTTGTTACATACGAACTGGAACGTTTTTTTTTTTCGTTGTCTCTCTTTTTCTAAAAAGGTTTGTTTGATTTTTCTCCCTTACGGCTTCAAGCCGCAAGCGAGATGATCCTTTACGGCTGCCATACTGCCTTTAGCGTAAAAGAGGCAACAGAAAACAGTGGAAAAAATTGGTCCCTCTTCCACCCATTCCCGCCTGTGGGCGGCAAAACGCGTGGGCCTTGTAGGAGATAAAAATAAATTGGATAAATTTGATGCTTGCCAACGTGGCTGCTGATGGCTGACGATTCGCCCATTTTGTTTGCCCCTTTTTATTTGCCTCCCTATTTCTTCTTTCCCCATGAGCCCCCTTCTTTCCTAGCACGAAAGTGACGGGCTGTTAACGGGTGAATTGCAACGGGTTGATCTTCCCCGCGATTCACGTGGAGTGAGTTGATCCGAGGTTCGTCAAAGTAAAACAAGCAAAAGGGAAAGGTTCGTAAAAAAGTCGAACAAAATAACCGCCATCACGACCCTCTAAACTCTTGCCATTTTGGGGAGCTAAACCTTTGCCTTCCCTTTGCCGCCCTTTGGTTCGACCAGTCAAATTTTGACAGGGATAAGCATCACATTGGCATAAGGTTTTTTTTTTGTTCTGTTTTGAACCATTCACAATGTGAAGAACAAAAAGGAAAAATGATCCTCAGAAGCAAGTCCTTTTTATCAGCTTCTCGATATGTTTTCTACAAGCTGTTTTCTTCTTGTGTGTGTGTGTGTGCTTTTTTAGTTTGAGGCCATGTTAAAAATAACGAGCAGTACCGGTTTCGTTATGGGTTTGTCTTTTCCCCTTTCTTCTCTGTGCTTTCACATTTACAATGGCATTAACGGGAGAGAGAGAAAGTTTTTTCCTCCTCTTTTTCCTCCTCGCAGTGATGTTCTAAGCAAAGCAGAGTTATGATTTTTGGTAGATTTCTTTGAGGAGCAAAATATACAACAAAAAAAAAAAAACCAAAAGCGCATCGCAATTCGCGGATCGCGTTTGGTTGTCCAAATAGTGTCAGTTAGATCTGAAGTTTTTGTACCGCTCTTTCTTTGGGGGCACATTTTGATTGTATGATGTAGTGGGGAAATAAAATGTGAACTTTTATCATTGTTAATAGAAAGAAATTTAGAAACCCTAAAGACAGACAGAAGTTGATTTTGATTTTTTATTTCTAGAGTCAACATTTTACTTTAACCGCCTAAAAGTATGCAATGCTTCCAAAGATGCTTTCTACAACATTGTTTTATCGCCAGCTAAGAAAAGTCATCTAAATTCTAACAGTTAGGTGTAGTTCTATTCACCAAGCAAGCTAATAGATCATCTCATTATATCCGTACGATTGACATAATGTTAATGATGTCCAAATAACAATCAAATCTAATTGTAAAACTGCCAACAATCGAACGTCAGAAACCGGGATCGTGGCACGGTTTCTGCAGTTTAATTACGCGGAATGCATCGTAAAAATCAAACGGAAAAGGATAAATGTATAATGAAGAAAACAAAAAAGAAACGCTACTCCAGTCAACCCTTCTGCCACACAAGTGACAATGCTGCTTTAATGAACGATGGCAGGACAAAAAGAACTCAACTCCACTTCACACGCTGCCTACGAAACAAATCGGGACCGATTTAAAGTACTTTTTTTTTTTTGCTTTTAATCCGCTTCGCCTCGTTGCCTAATTGGAAAATCCACCGTATTCAATCTACCAGGCCGCGTGATACGATAGCGGAGATTTGTCCATAATGCCTGGGAAGCACGTAACCCTTTTCTGCCATCCCGCAACGCAAATGTGTTTGTGTGATTTTTTACTCTCCGATCCTTTCTTCGAATCCTACTTCTCCTTCTCGTTAATCCGCTCCTGTTTCCCCCGTTTGGCTGCTTTTGTTTGGTCGCACAACATCAAAGCAAACCGGCCGGGCGCCATTTTTGTTCTCGCTTCTCGCTAATCGCAGTACGCATCACGCATCGAAATCCTTTTCATGCGTAATAACGCACGGTTCTCGCGTATAACCCCTTTTTTAACCGCTTTGCCAACTGGATGGCGTCACGGATGGCGCTTTCAAAAGGCATTCTGTAAAAAGCCACTCAAAATGTGTTCCTCCGATGCAATGGCCTTGATAAAGGGTAGTTGTGATGATTTTTTTTTT
Organism: Anopheles maculipalpis; assembly: GCF_943734695.1. Classification (NCBI taxonomy): domain Eukaryota; kingdom Metazoa; phylum Arthropoda; class Insecta; order Diptera; family Culicidae; genus Anopheles; species Anopheles maculipalpis. The sequence continues at coordinate 96,951,793 of NC_064871.1, read as the reverse complement.
TTGCTTTTCAAGAGCATCGGTTGTGCAAACATATCGTGTGGATGAGGAAATTTGCGTGCCTTCCGCCCTCGCATCATCACCCAGCCACTGGCACAACAATGTGTGGCAGGTGATGCATTCGAGGTCCATCACCTCCGGCCTCTCATAAATCTTGCAACACACCGCCATTACCATGGCACAGTCACGTGGTCCAATTTGTGATTTGGAATGATGGGCGACAATTTCCTTCCCATTCCAACAAAAAGCAATGCCTCATTCTCTCCGAAACAGCAGGTGGTCTTTGGCGGAGAACGTCCTCCACCATGGATTTCGATAACAATCTACTCACGTGATACTCTAATATTCATTTTCACGCTGCATCGTTGCAACCCTTTCGCGGACCGACCTCAGGTTGCCAATTTCAAAACCAGAAGCCTCAAGTACCAAAACTTCATATCCTCACAGTTGCGGGTTGCTGGAACAAAGGAAAAGCCACGTGCAAACGACTGTTCGCAATGTAAACCGTCAAGCGAATCTTCTCCGTGCGAAATAAGGATGACGTATTCCGGGCACGCACCGAGCAGCGGCCTATTTTGCCTATTGGTGTTCTTCGTTTCGCAGGACGGCTAGAGAGCCAAAACCGGAAGAGCATTTGTTAGAGCATAGGGACGGGGACGAATCCGATGAGTTCTATAATTCTCAGCAAATAATCATGGTGATATTTTACCATCTCACACACACTGGTGTTTGGTTTTGGAATTTTTCGGGAGACGAAAACAGGGAACCCCTTTTTTGCATCCGATTACCGGTGCATTATTCATCTGTCAGTCTACCCTTACATGCCATTCGGACATTGAATCGGTTGTAAATAATAAAAAAAATATTTTTTTCAACTTATACGCCTAAAGTTTGGGAATTTTAGTTTTATTTTAACATTTTTAAGGTTGTTTTGCTTTTACGCTCTATAAAATACAATTTTTCAGAAATGTATAAACACATTTATAAACTCGTGACATAAAAGAGGATAAGGTTTGTTAAAAGCAATGTCCAATTTGCTTGTTATATAATTTATAATGCCGCAGTTTTGTACTTCTAGAGGAGAAAATAGTAGATGAATTTTAATGTTTGTTAAGACACGGCAAAAAGTGGGTTTTCAGGAAATTCTTAATGTGCTTTGAAATACCGCATCGAATTCGTACAGAATATCGTTAAACCTCTTCTTTACAGCTCTTTTTTCGCTCTTTACTACTGGATTTCTCTTTTACTAACGGTTCAATGTTCATTGCAAACTCAAAACTCACCATCACTCAAGGGTTAATAGTATAATAAAATCCCTTCAACTAGCAATGCCGCACGTCAACCGCACGTACGGACCGAAACCTCTCAAACCCATTAGCAATACAAATGAGTCCGCATTTGCCAGCGCCGAAGTGTTGAGTGTTGCTGCCAAGGGCCAAAGGGACACAAACAGCGTCGAGCGAACGGAGAACGCAACGCAATAGAAGCCGTTCGTTTACGTCTTTCTTACGGACTCCTACTACCTTCTTCCACCTTTCACCCATCCAAAAGTGCAAGGAGTAACTGCTGAAGCAGTCAGCAAAGGCCTGGCGTAGCATTGGTTGTCGTTGAAAAATGTTACGTGCCGCTGCCCGCTCGAGTACCTGGGCCCAATGTAAATATCATGAAAGATGCATATTTTAATCAACTTCCCTAAGGGAAGGTGGAACCAGCAATGAGGGGAAGTGATGGGGAAGGAAAGAAAAAATTTAAAGTGAAGAAAAATTTCAACTGCGCTGCAAGGAAAGATAGAAAAGAAGGAAGCAAAAATATCGTCAATGGCAAGACTCCAAAAGCTGTGAAGGAAGTGAGCTGCGAGTGTGCGAGGAGCCCATTCTGGTAGGTTTTTTTCCTTTGCACTCGTGTGTGTAGCGCACGTTGGTACACACTCGTTAAAGGACACGAGTGTTGTTTAGGACGTGTTAGCAAACCGAACCTTATTTACCTTCCTCTAATGCTTGGGGTTTCCTCTTTTTTCCGAGAAAAAGGGGTTCGGAAATTCACTCACCTAACTCGGTGCAAGAATATATTCGTCTGAGTCACTCCTCCGAGGGTATTCCTAGCAGAGCCAGGAATAAATGCACCCACAAAGTCAACGGAAGCGTCGAAATCCTGCTGCGTACGACAAATGATCCCTTCTCATCATCCAGCTTCGACCCAGCATTTTAAAGCCAACCCGAAAACCCCGTTGCATAAGCACAATTGAGGGATTGATTTCCATTCTCAGCATACCGTAACCAGAATCGGAATGGTATGGAACCGACAGCCACCTTTGCCAATTCCGTTTCCCCTACTCCGGCTGGCACCCTACGGTAACAATCTCAAGCCTGCAAACGACACATTACTGGGTTGCATCCGGTGCGAAAAATGTGCCAGCGAACCGATCGATTCGATTCGATTCGATTGATAAACAGAAGCAGCAGCATCAGCCCACAGGGTGAAAGTAATGCAGTGTTCGAATAGTTGCAGGTTCCGTTCCGCACCTTTGCCGCAATGTGAGATGAATTGCGTTCCTTCGACGCACAAGAAGTGAGGTTTGCTTTCCGTTCTCTTCCGGAGCAGGATTTTTGGGGGTGTTCGCCAGACTGAAGAATGGTAATCGAAACCTATGATTCTGACATCGGGTAAGGAACGACGTTCTATGTATGTTATTGTGAGGTATGCAATGTTTATTCTAAACCAGCCAATAAATGGAATTGAATCGAAGCGAAGAGGAAAGAATGGTGTGCTGTTGATTGCCGATCTGTTATTGAAGCTGTTTGACACTTCAAATTAGCTACATGATTTAAGGATGGCATGGAACTAAGAGTAGGATCGATTGAGATTTTTTATTTAATTTTACATGCTGAAAAACTTGAAATTCACATCCTTCGAATTTCATTGAATTTTTTTGAGAAAATTACAGGAAATACTCCAAAATTGAAAACGAAAAAAAATGTTTTGCGGATTGCATACTTTCAGGCTTACTTCTAAAAGGGCACATAAATGTACAAATGCACCAATTTTCAATATTTCTTTCCCTTCATTTGCTTCTGCATTTAAAAGCTAACAATTTTTAAATATAAACACCTCACACCACAAGCCTTCAAGCTATTTCTGGCTGTTTATAAACAACATTTTTAACCATCTTCATCTCATGCCCACCAAAACTTGCTTGATGAGACACGTACGAAAGAATGCACATTTTCCTTCGAGAACCGGGAAACATAGCATCCAAATAGCGAAATAAACACCCATCGAAAGCGTAAAGAAAGCAACAGAGCTACAACATATTCTACGGTGCAGAATTTTAATGAACTGCAACGAAATAAATTCCACTATTACAGGCACGAGCCACGAATGCCGCGGAGAGGCCATTTTTCGCGTGTCTGGAGTGTGTTGATAAAAAGATGCGAGACGACGAAAAAAGGGGGAAAAAATAGCTACATAATACACCAATGCGTGGCTTCTCGCCCGGGCAGGCTGGTGTGGAAAATGTGTAGCAGAGGACCTGCGAGCCTTGTCTGGCAATTTGAATTGTTGGTCTTCACCGCCACCACCAACACCCAGGAGTCAGTCGGAAGAACTTTTCGGAATCGTGAAATTTCCTTTCATTTACTAACGCCCTTCAAACCCACCCTGGCCGTTGGTCTTTACATAATTATCGCACAGTGAAAGTGTGCCGTTGAGCTCGCGACCAACCACCACATAAAGCCACCACTTTGAGCAAATCGTTTTCTTCGGTGAAACATTCGTCCGACAACTAGGAAGCAAATAAAAAAAAACTTTCCACCCAAAACGGAGGACATTATCCTGACATTTCTTTGGGAGAAAAAAGCCCTCCAACGCTAGGTCGGGTTGGGTGGCAGAGGTTTTCCCTCGGCGGTAAAACGCTACGACGGTGTTATATTTTCATTAATTTATCATCTGATAATTAACTTAACTTCCTTCCATTCCCGGTTTCTGTATTCATCTGTCTGTCTGACAGCTGACGCGTTTACGCCGGTGAGCTGTCTCGGAGGCGTAAAATAGAAAGTGGCGCTCCCTGAAAGCAACCATGTTACAGGAATGATACAAATATTTTCCGCATTTTTCACTCTCGTCCCATTCATTTCCACCAGAAGGAGGCCTGCCAGAGACGGAAAAACTTTACAAAACATTCTCCACCCCCGGGCGTCGGTCAATGGATTTTTACTCCCGGTGGTTGGAGTTTGGTGGTGTAGCTGAAAGATCGTTACAAATAAAGGAGCCACGCCAGACTGTGTAGCGTTCGAGCAACGTTCGCAAATCATAACATTATTTGTGATGGATGGAAAATTGGGTGTCGAGTTTTCCATTTTGTTTACAGTACCGGACTGAACGGGGTGGAGTGAAAAATGAACTTTGACTTTCCAATTTTTCGAGATGAGCAGCACAACAGTAAAAGCAAAGAATTATTCCTAATAAAAGCAACCAAAGGCATCAATAAAGTGTTGTAAGGTGGACAAGCTTGTTAGAGAGTCAAACAAGTTTTTGCATTTCTATTTCATGCTCTATTCAAAAGAGTTATTCTCATCGAATTTGTGTATGCAATTTATGTATGTTACTCTTTTGATGTTCTTTATCCAGTTAATAAGCTATTTTTTATTTATAATTTAATAACGCTAATAGCTCTTTCTTCCTTAATGAAATTGGGACACGTGTAGTAAATTTTATTTTTAACATACATTTAAGTATGTAATTTTATTTTCAAATGGCTAAATCAATATTTTAAAAATCCATTTTTCTTTCTGGTTGATCTGTAGAAATATTTTCCACCATTTGACACAAGACTAGCATAGCTCAGGATTATTATAAGGTTATTACTGCCGCCAAAACCAACGGGTGTGCTTCCGCACAGTATTACGAATGGCAGGATGGATTTCATTAGAAAAGCTTGACAAAAAAATCCATTATCCAAACCGATAATGAATGGAAGCGGGTTGGTGGAAGCAGAATCAGTTCATTAGTTCACCAATCCGGTGATCCGATCATTTTCCAATCTGCTAAAGGTTCCCGCTGACCAGCTCTCTCGTTGACCTCAATTTTGAGCAACGATTGTGCGATTTTTTGACTTTATGCAGTACGAAGAAAAGCGTAAATAACTGCGCCACATGAAGTCTGTAGGTTTGTCTATCTGTCTGTTCGGCTGTTTGCGATTGCGATGCGAAATCGTACCGAGTAATTTGATCCTGGCTGCACCGTATGTATGCAGCATCCACAAAATGGGTCGTGCTCAGTGCTCAATTGCCATCACCCGCTGTTTTCCGATCAAAACGAGTCTTGTTTTCCAACCAAACAACACAATGCGTGTCCGATGACGTGCCCCACGGACCACTAGACTTTGGCGGGCGCTTTTTTTTTGCTTTCAAACTGCGCTGAGTACATCCTTCAAAATACTAAAAATGGGCGACAGAGATGTCTGGGCTGGGTTTTCAATTTCTTCTACAGTAGCAGTTGTTTCGTGCGGTCGTTGTTTTCCCAAGAGGAGGCCGTTAGCAACCACAAAAACGATCCGAAACCACCGGCGTGGACGAGAGTGTTCGGGAAAGTTGACCACAGTTACGGACGTCTAAAGCGGTCGATGACTTCCAAAGTAATCAATCCCGAAATCGAAAGGGAATCCAGGGCCCAGTCGATTTTTCCTCGAAAAGTTCAATCAAGTGGCCATTTACCGTGTAGCCGTGTGTTGTCGTCGGTTGATGAATGGAGAACGTTCGGGTACATTCATTCGGGAGTTGGTGGCATGTTGTTAAGTGATTGAAAAATGCGACAAATGAATTCGTTGATCACAACCGACACTTCTCTTGCTGCCATCTGCTGAGGTAGCTGCTGACGAACGGCGAAGAAAGGCTCCCGCTAACAAAGGACCAAACGAAGAAACCACACACACACGTACACTTGTGTGAAAATCCTCTCTTAAAGAAGTAGCTTCAGTACTGTTCTGGAAAACGTTCTACCTTTACCATCACCACTGCATCGCGTTTTCATAAAGTAAATTGATTTCTCTTCACCCTTCTCGAACTGCGCCAGCTTCCGACTCCCTAACGAAATGAAGGAATCGGATTTTTTTTTTGTGGGAAGAAAAACTTTTCCACCACGAGGGCGAAAGTGAAAGAGCAACTAATTTTGTGCACAATTTAAGATAAATGACAGCTTCTTTCAGGGTGAACTGTGCGCGCGTCACATGTGACTGTCACCACCGCTAACGCCTTCCCGTCGTTAGAGGCTGCCTTTATCGCCTAATGGAGGAAACACTTCCGGCAAAACCGGAGCAAAAAATCGGGGACGTCTCCAAACGTGTCCAGGCGTGCGGTTTGTTTTTCTTCAGCTCCAAGCGACCAAGAAACCTACATCCACCGTAGATCTTCGGCTCCGGCATACAAGGTGGCGGTGTCTCGATTGTGGTACGATTATTTCTGATTTCTTCCCTCAAAAGAGAACACTGCCACGAGACCTGGACACGTCAGACAATGGGATTCAATTTCATGCCACCGGACGCCGACGCCTTCCCTATTCCCTCTAAAGGTCTGGTTTTGCCGGATCTGGAATGAAAAGAATCGTAGATCCTTCGTGCTGCAGCTCCTCACGTTCGAATGATTTATGATCATCCCATGGTGGCGTGAGGAAAGTGCGTAAATGCTCGCAGCGAAACGAGCACGTGGACTAGCGAATATGGTGCACGCCGGAAGGCGGAAGTCTAACGCTTACCATCAAAACGCAACAATTATTAATGTGAGCCATGTGAAGGTCTGCAGAGAAAGCTGCTAGAATAGAAGTAAGAAGCGTGAAATGTGTTATCCGTTGCATTAAAGTGACTTACTTTTAAAGACTCGTACAATGTACAGGACCTCCCTGAATGATTCCATCTTAATATCCTTATTCAATCGTATACCCAACAATGACCGAAAAAGTCTGTACGGATTCGAAAACAACTTTCCAGACATAAACGAAACTCTGCACACACAAACAAAAAAACAATGACTCCATAACTCTATCGCCACACAATGTCTACATAACGAAATTCAAGCTTATCAAAGGAAACGCTATCCGGTCTCATTATCCTCGCCCTGTATCGGGAGATGTCGAGCGCAAACCCCAATGCTTTATCCTACGTCCGGCCGAAAGTTGAGCCACCGATTTCGAAAACCTTCCACTCGGAAACCTTCAGAATGCAACCACCAGAGAATGGTAGGAATTTTGGGCCAATTTTACATTCATATTCTGGCACCCGGACATATCCGCCGCAGAAATAACAGTAACAAAAGTTGCCATGTGCTAAGGGGTTTGTGCTGCAGAAATTAGTGAAACATTTCACTTTCTGGTCGAAGTAGAATTAGAATCCTAAACCCTCAAAAATGCAGTTTGCCCCTTTTTGTTTCTTTTCCTTCCATTTCCCGCTGGCAAGATGTAAGACTCCAACCATGAATAGCGTCATGAGCCGAGCATCGCAATCCGGAATAATAAAATGAAACTAAACTCGAGGACATAACAGCTTTGAGCTTGTTTGGCAACCAAAATATAACCCCGAAAACACATAAGCTCTGAAAACTTTATCGGCAATCGTCTGGAGAAAAGCTTTTGCACTGGACGCCGGTAGATGCTCCCGAAACCTGGGGCTCAATTTTCATCCATCCGAGAGATACACTTGCTTTTGGACAAAATAACTTCTACGATGTAGAAGTGCTGGTAGAAAAATAAATGGCCCACAACACATCATGGCGGGGTACGGACGGTAAAAACAGGAAATCAATTAAAAACTTCCCTGGTCAGCCTACGCTGTATTGAGGATGATACTGTGCAACGATGAGCTACAGAGTCTTGTTTTGCAACGAATTGAGAGGTTACGAAACAAAGCGGCTTGCCGTTCGGGACCAGGTGCGAAGGTTAAACTTTTGAAATAAAATACCTGGCCTGGTCGTTTGGTTTGCAATTTCAAGTTTTGATTAACATGAAACAATGAGTGATATGATCAGTGTACGGAGTGCAGTGATCAATCATGTTTGTTTTATACGAAAAGTTGCCGGTGCAATTATCGCTGTGTGTTCACATCTGACAATCCTAACTTAGATACCCAAAACTACTATTAAAGAGCAAAAAAGTATTTGCAATAAGCAAAAATGCGAAGTTTCAATGGTGCGACGGAATTTTTTTGCGGAAAATCGATCGACGCCTCAAAGTATGCAATTTGAAAACAGAATTTACACTGAATGAAAGGTTTCTCATTTCCTAACAGTTGTAATGAAAACGAAGCTAAGGGCTCGAAATATATTACTCTCTCTCTCTCTATCTCTCTCCCTCTCTCTCTCTCTCTTTCTTCGAAGGAAAACAACCAACAAAACAATGAAACAATATTGAAATCGTTCCAACCAATTCAACCAAACTCATTTTAAATTGCCCAATGCGAAAAACGATCCCACTCTCTGTCCACGTTCATCTGCAGCTATAGCCCACATGGCCCAATAAAACTAGTCCAACGACAGTTGACTTTCACACTAATAACCTGATATCTGCAATATCGGTTACAGGATTGCTCTATGGTACAACCGCATCAGCTGTCGATATTGGTGATTTGTTCCAATTCCAACCTCCTTCTCATCCACACACACACACACACACACACACACACACACACACACACACAAACACATAGCTCACAATTTCTGCAATTTCAATCCAACTCCCGATGAGTACGATGTTACTACTAACATGCAACACACAAAAACCCTCACCCATATCCGGAAACATATCGGTTAAGGTTTAAGTTCCCTCGCTCGATCGTTCAGTCCTTCGGTCGTCTTCCTAGAACAGCCGAATTGAGCTGTAATGCTCAAATGTTGCCTTGATTGCGGCATTTCCAGGCTACTGCAAGCGCTCTTGTAAATCAGATTTACAACACCGATACACCCGGCTGTACCGGCTGCTCACACACAGCACATCTACCAAGCTGTGCTCCACAATCGATTTATCAAAATTTAATAAAGTACTGAGCTCCGAGGATCCAAAAGTCCGCATCCTTTCTTCACCGGTGCAGCGTCTTTTCATGTGCGACTTAAGCGAAAAAGCGAATGAGAAAGAGAGGTAGGTCGTGCTGAGAAAAACGAGTTGTGATTTACTTGCACTGACGATGCATCCCGAAGAATTGTGACTCCGAATTGGTCATGATGACATGTCGAGAGCTGAACCGTCGTACCGTACTCACCCTTCGGTTCACCTTCATAATCCGGGAAGATCCGGATGGTGAGCTGCAAGAATGGGATTGCTTGATTTTCCAACCAGAGCTTTCCCAGTTTGAAAGCTTCCTGGTAGGGGAAAAGAAAGTGGAAAAGGAAAAGCGAGAGCTTAAGTGCACTGGTACACAGAAGCAAGACTTGCATCACGATTTGCAATGTCCTTGCACTATCAGCACATCAGCTGATTCAAGGTTAAGCTTCGTGAAGATGCGATTCTGCTGCTTGATTATTTGCGTAATTCTACATCATTCCTAAGCCAATCAGCATTATCTGTATTACTTGTGAGTCGTTAGCAAATCCTGTAAATTTGCAAAACTCTCGTGCATTGCATCCTTCTATTCTTTTTGACATAAGCTGTGGTAAACATTTGAGTTTTTATTTTTGGGTTTCCTTATTTCAACTCGCAAACTTTCTTGCAGTCGCTTGATGTCCATTAGCTGGAAAAACAACACCCTTCACACTCATTCCCAGTAACTTTGCATCGGTCGCAAGAGCGACGTAAATAGATTAGAAAGCTGCTGACCGTGAAATTACTTTCTCCCGATGACAACTCCCTCAAGACGACGCGCCCCCCCGACATAAGACTGCTTCTGTTCACCTTTGATGCAACACTCTGCTCTGGAGGCCATTAGTGCAGAGAGGTCGCCGGCAAAGGATACACGAAAACCTGCTTCACCAGGCCTGGGTTTTAATTTGTTTCTGGGGATTATTTTTCGGCGTTTATCTTTTGGCACATCGTGGAAATGGGACATACCGGCAGAAACTATCCAATTACTATGCTAACGCTTTTGTCAGCCATGCGAATATTTCCATCCATTCGGCTGCAACGGTTCGTTTCGTTGCTGATTTATTGCACATTTCCTTGGGAGATTTCCTTGTGTCCTTGGGGCGAAAGTGGGAGAGCGAGAATGATAAGTTGAAGTGGCCAAAGACAAAGAATAAAAAAGATAAGGTAAAATGTCACTACACACTTTCCCTTGAAGGTATCACAGTTCATCAATCGATTGTAACCGTAATAGATCGCTTGTGAAAGAAAAACACATCATCATCATTATCTTCATCACTCTAGGAACTACACAACAGGATACGCTCGGTAATGGAAGCATTATTTACAAATCCACACAGCAGAAGAAAAACCAGATCCCCAGAGCCCAGGAAAAACATTGACACTTGACGTGCACTGTGGGCGAATAATTGAATGCCCATTGTTGTTCGCCCAAAGAAGCAGGCGGAACACTTTTCCAACAGTACCCACATGGCTGCAAGATAATCGCCCAGCCTCTGGCGCCTCTGCGGCAATTCTGCAAAGAAGGTGGAAGAAAAATGACAACCATATTTCGCACTAAAGTGGCTTTTTTCTTCTTGTGTACATCCGGGAAAACGGAAAACCTGAACAAAAACACAGCAGTCAAACCACTCAAAGCTGTGCAATTGTGTGCTAGAATGGAAAATCACTCTCTACGCCCCCAGTACTGGCAGCGCAGACTGGTCGAATGGACAAAAGCTTCTTTTTTTTTTTTGCCTGCACGTCCTGCATCACAAAAGGGAAATCTTTTCCCGGTAATTGATAACTTACTTAAGTTTGTCATTCTTTTTCCTTTATCTTGTGTTTACCTCTGCTCACGTTGGATGTCAGGAAGAAGTAGCTAAGAGAGGGGAAGAGCAGCGAAGCAAGTCCACACGCGGAACGGTTCATCATTTTCCACTGCGTAACCTAATGCGCTCCGGAATGCCTCTTTGATGTTTGTCACATGCCCACCGGACAAAGCGGAGCATTCGTGCGATGGTATTTGTACTGATTGTTTTCTCGGCACAGGAAAGACCATCTTGACCGACATAACTACCGCAGCCGTGCTCCTGAGGCATTTCCTGAAGCTTTCGCAATAGAGCCGCACAGAGATTGAATTGTGCGACGGAAATGGCTCTCGTCCACGGCAGGATGTTTTGTGAGATAATGAGCGACACATTGCGCCCTCGAGAACATTTCACTCTGTATCCTTCCTGGTAAGCGTGCCAACATTCTCCACCATCAAGAACAGGAATAATCAGAAATGTTTTGTTTAAAAATCACGTTTAATCACATGCACAAATTTGCACCGGAACACAGGACTTTCTATCCCGGTGCATCCATCACGAGCTGACGATCGTTCTTGCGCCATCGATATCACAGCAGCGAAGCCTTCTCCCGATGGTAACACTCTACGGCGCGGAATGCCGTCTCACAGCTGTCCTCTACCTCCACTCCGGTACTGCACTTCTTTACCAGCGCTTCCACTTTGGACTTTTCTTGGTTCAACGAGAGCCGCTCGATGGCGTAATCATTCTGAAGCTTGCCGGATGCATCCATGAAGTTGGCCTGCTGAAGGAAACAGCGCAGGAAGCACTTCGTGTCGGCATCTACCTTCGAGAAGTCACCATCCCGTAGTAGCACCAGATGTTCCTTGTTGAGATTCTTGTGTTGCTCCAAACATCCGAGGGCGAATCCTTCTGCCTTCTTCATCTGTTCACTGGTTAGAGGCTGTTTGGAGTAGATTTTCAATCAAACTGACCCTTATTCGTCGGAACATCTTTAACCACGTACCTGAGCTCCAACGCACACGGCAAGCAGCACGGGAACCAACAGTAGCTTCATCTTCACAAAAAGTCTAAAACAGAACTAATGCCTTCCGAACCACCTCAAGACCCCTTTTATAGGCAGAGCTGACCGGCAAATGCTGGCACTAAAACCAACAACGTAAACAGTTCGTTCTCGAAGCGTTTCAAAACCATTCGCAGACGAATGATGGGCAAATAATTACTATCTGCGCATCGGATCGGCCGCCACCAGAACGACCTTCAACTACATTCGGTTGGAAGATCTTGCATGCGATGATCGTCGCGGTTCGTCGTCGTTGTTATTAGGTTTTTAGATACCGATCCGCTCCACTCTTCCATCCGCTCGTTCCCACGGCAAAATATGACGCACACGGTCCTTCCTCTGCAAAAGCTGAAACTGATCGCGAGTCAGCAAAAAGCTGCACGGTGCCCAATAGCCACCAATTACATGCGTGTGCGTATGTGTTGCGACGGTTGGACGATGATCCGACTTTATTTAACGAGTGAAATAGTCAAAAGTCATTCTTTTTTGGCTTCACGTTGCACTTACATGCTAGGATTGTCTTATAATACATAAACAAAGCGAAAAAAAAGATCAAACAAACTAAAAACACAATAACGCCTAACTATACACGGTAATCAGATGCGTCCAGCGCGATGCAGCGCCGTTCGAGCAAGACGCCAATAGAAACATGGTGGAGGATGACCATGGCCGTGATCTTCCGGTTGCTTTCAGAAGGGGTTGCTTTAGAAGTTGGTTGAGACCCACTCGGAGACGGCCGTCTCGTGGATGCACTGGTACATCTCGAACCCCGTAACGCACACCGTCTGACCGAAACGATCGATGCAGTTATCGTACACGGCTTGGGCCTGTCGAAAAACAAGGGCAAGAGAGGGAAACACTTAGAGACGAGAGGTCGACATGAAGATGTAGTGACGTACCCCCTCCGGTTCCAGATATCGACCGGCGAAACCGATGATCAGCGTTTTGTTGTAGGTATAATCATCGTACATGAAGCCTGATTTCTTCATTAGACATTCGGTAAAGCACTGGAAAAGTTGGTGAATAGAATGAGAGTTTAAAGATATTCAGGGATAGGGCTCCGCACACTTTGCAAGCGTAATATTCAGGTGACTTGCAGTACTCATGTTGTTGTCAACATAATCAACCGGCTTTACCTCTATAAGTGGATCTCGCTCAGTAAAATCGCCATACTTTAGCGATACCACGATGTCCATGTCCATTTCGAAGTCTTTCGTGCAGTGATCGATTGCACCTTTGAAGTCTTGCGCTTGCTATAAAAAGAAAGTTCATCAGAGCTTGCAAGAACGCAATAAATATGTCGGCACTTACACAACTCTGTCCAGCTAGCAGCAGCACCACACCGAATCCAATCACCAACAAGCACCAACTCTCGAAAACACCCATGACAATTTAGCACTTTCTCCACAGACAAATAAACCACGGCCAGTCACAGTTTTCTGCGCAATTTGTCACACTGTCGCGAGTACACCGCACTTGACCTGTAAACCTTGTTGGTGTCTGCTGTCGTTTGTAAAGTCTTCCCGCGCTGTCCAGTGACCGTGGTGGTCCGAAGCATACTGGGCCCCAAACGCAGAAATCTTCTTCACCAAACGCACAACTCCACGACATGTGTGGTTTGGTGTGCTTTCTTTCTTTCGACCTCCATTCTTTCACCCACCCGTGGGGGGGGAGGTGATCGTTACAGATGTATCATCGTGAGGCTAAACATTGCGCGTGAGACCGATCTGTTTCGGCGTCTCTTGACTACCGGTTTATTTTCTTTCGCTCTCTTTATCTCTCCTCCTACATTGCGTTAGTTGGGTGGGCAACCCCAATGGACGGGGGCCGCGAAATGTAGGAAACATAACGGTTTAACCCCGATGCTCCCGATAGCGCGATCGGAAGGCGATGACTTCGAAAACGGAATACATAATCTCAATGGAGAGCTTTTTTTTCATCAATGCTTCACTTTTGTTCGGACCACCTTATTGAAGAAGATTTGCAAACAAATATCAATCACACAAACACACACACACACACACACTTCCTGTACAGAAAACAGGTTTATTGAGGCATTTCGCATTGGAGCTTTTCCCACCCTCGTCGCACACTGGCGCCTATTTTCGGCTGTCCCACTTCTTGGACGTGTTCTCGTAGATGCACTGGTACACCTCGAACGCGGTAACACAGTACGTCGGTATCACGTTCTCGGTGCAGTTTTTGTACACGACCTCCGCTATCTCCTTCGACACGAAGCGACTCATGAAGCGCATGATCGTGTCCCGGTTGAAAGTGAAGTTATCATTCATGAAGCCAGCTCGCTTCACAAAGCATTCACCAAAGCACTGCGACGAAACGAAGGTTCAAAGCTATCATGTAGGTTTTTTTTGCGCGTCGAATTCAATGAGTTTCTTACCTCGACAAAGGGGTTCCTCACGGAGAAGTCACCCGTGCGTAATGCTTCAAAGACACTTGGTTCGACTTCAAACTCATTGCGACACCTAAAGTACGATCCCAGAATGTCTTGGCCACTCTGTTTGTAAGGTGAAAGGTTTTGAGATCCACAGGCGTTGTCTTGCTTGCTTGTTCGAGATCCTAAAGAATACTCACGCATGTTCGCACCAGCAACACGATCGCGATCAATGACACTAAACGCCCGAGACCCAACCGTTCCATATTCACCTTTCGATAGTCAAACTAAAACTGAACCAAGCTGTGAGATGCTGGGCCTGGTTTTGGAGGAATTTTTGTTGGGTGTGAAAACAGGAAACCCAAAAAAACCTGCCCGAATCTAGACACTCGGAAAAGACGCCCAGAGAGTACAGATAGCATAAACTTTCTCCATCGTTCATGGTGCAAGATTTTGTTTTATTGGTTTGCTTTGTGGGAGATCAGAAGAGAGATCGGAAGCAATCCAGAGCAAGTTGTAGACATTTGCGTGGGATTTTGTGGTCAGTTTGAAGTCTTGATCAGGAAGACATCACCTTTAGAACATCAGCGTAGCGCGGTTCTCCATGTAACACTGCAGCAGACGGAACGAACGCTCGCAAGCATCCGGACCAGCATTGTTGCGACAACGGGCGACCAATTCGTCGGCCTTCTCCTGCCCGTACTCACTGGCCAGCTTCTGGGTCAACTCTTCCGTCTGCACGTTACCGTCCTGATCGACGAATCCGGCACCCTGGAAGAAACACTGCACGAAGCACCGCGTATTGCGATCGGCATTCTCAGTGTCACCCGATCGAAGCCGGTTCACGTCATCTTCCGTAGCACCGGTCTGCTGCATACATTTGCCCGCCAGCTGACGAGCGGCATCACGCTGCTCCTCGGTAATGGCGGCCTGCAACGATGAGCTTCTATCATCAGTGGACGAACAGTGCATGAAAGAAAGAACTGCTGGGTGCGAAACTTACCGTGGCGCAGGCAACGATAGCACTGGCGAGCACTAGACAAGCGATAGTTTTCATTGTTGCGAAAAGGTAGGGACTTTTAGACGTTCAGAAGACAAACTGCAGTATGGTGAATTCTAAGACATTTCACTAGCTTTTTATACTGCCATAAAAGACTGATAAGAACGCACTTTGTACTGAGCTAAGCGAAGTTCATTAAGTTATTAAGAAAGAGAAAGAAAGTGAATAATGAAAATTTATTACTATCGAGTGTTTGAGTGAATAGTAATTGCAATGGTCACAGTGATAAAGTGGCAAGTAATAGTGGTAACTGAACTTTATCTTATGATGACTTCATTCATAGAAGCTAAACGTTCATTTGGACGAAGTTTGAAAGGTCGTTGAGAATCGTCACAGAATTTATGTATTGCTCTTTTCTTCCGGACACATCTTCTCCTACGACATTTCCGACATTAACCATATTTCGATCGACGATTCAATGTTGAAACCTATTGCCCTTTTCATGCATGTTCGCTACCGTTAACTACAGCTGCTACAATTAATTCTAATAGTCCCGACGGGATATCCACCCGGTGAAGGAGATTTCTTTGAACCGCCCTTAGAAACCGTACGCAAAACGATCAATTTTCGCACAATTCACCTACACGCACGCTAATACTTCTCTTCCCTTCCCGTTCTTCCGTTAGTGAAAGCGATTTTCCCTCCGGTGTGCTCCGTGCTACTCCACCCCGTTGAAAGTCAAATCGTTGATGAACGATTAGCAACCGATAAACGCTTCAACTACGCTGTAATTACGCCTCTCTTTGCACCACCACCACTGTCGCGACCGCTAACCGGTTGTTGAACGAGGTTGGTGTCGGGTTGAAGATTAAAATAGAATTAAAATACACTTTTCGAAAGATAGCCCACCTGACCTCACTGTAGGTCGTGGGCAAGCAAGAGATAAACTGAACAAAAATGAGGGGAAAAGTCTAATGAAAATATAATTCCAATCGCCATGCACTTTGCATCAGCTGTGCTGAAGCATTTATAAACGACGCGCTAGCAATCGAATGGTAACACAGACACGCTGCGTGCTGATGGCCACAAATGCACTATTCTTTGGCCACACACACGCGCGCGTGTGTGTACATAACCATGTCCGGAAGCTAATTGAGAAAATGTTGATGGAAAATTTGCATTTCCCCTGATGTTACTTGTGATGTGTCCATCACATGGGCAGCAGCATGGGAAATAGTTGCAGTTGACCTATATATTTGAAGTCGATGTGAATTGGGAATCCTCCAGACGAACTTGACGAAACGGTCCCTTAACACTTTCTGGGAAGTGGAGCATATGCTTTTTGGCGCGTACAATAAAGACCTTTTACCATTTGACATTCAATTTCGGCTTAATTCGTGCGTTGGTCATGGTAGCCATGAGTGGTGCCGTGACTAGGATTTTAAATAATTTACCATTCGTTCCCCGAGCCAAGCATCCCACGAAACAATCGATCAGCGTCGCTGAGGGAGTTCGGCAAACCCCGTCCAAACCCTCTCGCCACCTTCTGGTGCAATTTATTGTTGTGCATAATTTGTGTGATTATCCAGCGCGACAATAATTGATGTTCCTGCTGTTCGCGATTCGTGGTCGGTGGTGGTGGTGGTGGTGGTGCTGGGTGGACGTTTTTCAACTCTATTTGTCCTGTGGGCTAATATAGCGTACTGTTTAGAGACGCTTAACAACATTGGGGTTTTTTGTTGGCAAAAGGGGCGGTTTTCAATTGTGTGCTTACCCTAATTAAACCCAGTTCGGTTTTCTCTCGGCGCCAATCAGCTCAACCGCCGGTGCTGGTGTATATGAGTGGACAGCAAAATGAGGGTTCCTGTTTTACCAGGGTTTGGGAAATATTTATCGGTTTTTCGGGGGAAAATTTGTTTCTGCTCTTACAACGCGTGTTGGTGTGAAATAAATAGCATTGAATGGCTTTTTATTTGGCAATTGAAACCATGGCTAAATTGAAACTGACACAATGTTTATTGTTTGCCCATTTCAACAAGTTTTATGTTTGTCTACTTTCCTGTTGCACCCGAAAGCAGATGCAGAAAAGCATGATATTATGCAGCAATGCTTCATTACAATTGTTCTTTCCCCTTTTGCAGTCAAAACGATTTGCTTACAATATGAGAAAAATATCAGTCCCAAATATTAAATATTACCTTTCAGCGATCAATTGCACCTCAATCTAAATCACTCGTCCATCAACGCTTGTTAATCTTTTTCACGCCTCGTCTATTTCCGACCGAACCAATTACCTTGCATCCGGATGTAGGTTACAGCTTTTCACTATTCCAGCGTCAACGGTAATTGCTCTTACACAGCAAACGAGGTGATCTGCGGTTGCAGTGGAGATTAATAGAAAAGCAGCAGAAAAAAACCGCCATCCTAGTTGGCGCCGTTTCCAACAGCAACAGCCTACGATAGACGCGAATTTCGCGGCTAACCGCGTCAATCACGCGACCCGCGTGACCAGCATGGGTACACGTAAGGCTGTACAGTTTTTACTAGTTCAAGTTCAAGGTTCCGCATCCGGTGTCCGGTTGTCTGTGACTGTGTCTGTGTGCTACATAGGTTTGTACTTTGGCTAGGTTAATTATCTATTTTTTTTTCTCTCGCTCTATTACAATGTAAAGCTCCGAAGCAGTCTCAAAACGTTTCGTGTTGACTTATTATAATTGCTTTTTATCCGGAGTTTGCGGTAGAAGTACTTCCGTCTGGCGTAACGTGTGCAGTATGCGCTCGTGGTGCAGCGAAGTGCATTAACTTCCCTTCCGATGACAGCTCAGCTTAGCCACAGCCATCGAGGTTGACGGACTTCTACGCGCTTGGGTGGGCCAACCTTGATGGTGGCCGGTTGTTGGACTCCTTGAGCACGTCAGGTTTCGAACCTTCCCTCACATTAAATCATTCTAAGTATTCTGAGAAACCCGATTCTCGGAGCTCAGTGCTATATAAAGCGACGATAAATCTTCGTTCCAGCATCAGTCATCTACCAGCAATCGTCTGATAAGCTTGAGCTCACTGAGTCCTGAGGAATTGAAGTTCACCCTCCACACCTCCACCATGAAGACATTCGTCGCTATTGCTGTCGTTGCCCTGATCGCTGGCACTTTCGTAAGTAGCGGCACTCACTGTACCTGACCGTCAGCGCATAGCTTCAAATCCCATTTCTTGTTGCTTCGTAGGCCCTCACCATTGACCAGAAAAAGAAGGCGGAAGCATACGCGGCCGAATGCGTCAAGACATCCGGTGTACCACCGGAGACGGCGGCCAAGCTGAAGGGTGGTGATTTTGCCGGTGCCGACGACAAGACCAAGTGCTTCGCCAAGTGCTTCCTGGAGAAGGCCGGCTTCATGACGGACAAGGGCGAGATTGATGAGAAGACGGTCATCGAGAAGCTGTCGGTCGATCACGACCGGGCAAAGGTGGAGGGACTGGTGAAGAAGTGCAACCACAAGGAATCCAATCCTTGCGAGACGGCCTTCAAGGCGTACCAGTGCATCTACGCTGCCAAGGGTGCTGTCGTCTAAGATCGTCGTCTGCTGGCATTGAAACTCTCCTTTGGGACTCGATTTGTTTTGGTTGCTAAAATTTTGTTATTAAATTATTTATTAAAAGCTCCTACATTTTTGTGATAACTGAAAACATGCCTGTCTTTAATTGCGCGCGGAGATAACAACAAACTCTTGAAAAAGTTCCAAAAACAAGATCAATCATTGGAAACCGTTCACAGGAACCAATCAAGAAAAGAAGCTACAGAACAAGAAAAGTAATTCAAGTGACACATGTTTCTGATTGGTTTTACGATGAAACCCCCAAAAACTCCACTTCCAACCACAGATTGGTAAGCCCGCTTCTCCTATCTTTGCTCTCCCTGTCAAATCTTCGATTGCCTTAATTAGCATTCCCAAAAAAGAAAACTGTCAATTCGTTCTATCAAAAAGGCACAACATCGACAAGAACCGAAAGGCCGGAAGCTACCCCTGTTTCATGTTTTACATTTAGGAATGTTCGCTTTTCTCTCTTTCAACTTGAAGAACCATCAGCAAACGGTACCACGCTGGAAGAAAACCCTCAAAACCCGAAATCCCATTTGCTGCAAAAGCGATACGAAAAAAAGGATACCGAAACAAGCCGTCCCCATCAATCAACAAGGATGCCAGAACATTTCAACATTGTTGTCGTGACATCAGCACCGATAAGAAACTAATCAACCACCAACCAGCCTACCAGCTGGTGAGGAGTGGTGTTCCAGGGTTCCAGGCGGAGGGTGGTTTGGTTGGCCGCATTGTTATTCTCTCACAAGGACTGGACCAATGGAGCTTTGTTTTTTTGGTTGGGAAAAGCTCGTTTACCTGACAGCAGAACTAGTCGGATGTCCATTTCGAATGTGATCTCTGACAGGCTGTCCATATTGAACAAGCGATGGAGCCATCTGTGCTGCATATTTATCTGTGAATGTGGTTTTGTATCGAAAATAGTAGACTTTTTTGGGAATGGACACTTGTCAAACATTAAAAGTTGTTTATTTTAATTTTTGTGGATATTCTGAGCCTTTTCACTAAATATTCTCAATGATTTAAAAGCATTTTTATATAAGTTTTCCTGAAGATTTGTTTTTTGACGCAGTTTTATCCATTTTTCAGTAATTCTGATACACTATTCAGCACCGATTAATTCCATCCGTTTATCGACTAGATTCATCCCAACTAATCTGTGCTTCCGGAAAGCAACAACCGCTACCGTTTACATCCGGTCCTTATTTCCTGATGAGGGAAGACACACAAAACCGAACCTTAATCAACCGAACCCACCACCGTCGCTATCGGCCAGCTTTGCACTATTATCAGGTTCTCCTCTAGCGGACCTTTTTCTGTCCACAATGTGCGCCTTCTAATCGATCACCGGTCGTCCGGCCAGTTGCAAAATTGCAAAATTAATTCCATTCGAATCAATTTGTAAATGGCACATCATTTGTCATCAGATGTTGCCACCGTCAGTGAAAGAGAGTGAGAGAGAGAGAAAGAAAGAGTGAGCGGAAAACGATCAGCCATTCAGTAAAACCTCAAACTACCCAATGATTCTTGTCGCGACAGACGACCAAGCTACCTTAACGCCCGATTTGGACACATACCGACAAACATAACCTCAAACGACGGGTCCTACCTCGGTCGGTGGCTCCAGCTGTGGCCATCCGATGTCTACGTGTCCATCGTGTCCCAGCGCCCACTCACGTGTCCTGTCCTGTCCCGCACCGGACTGTGTGATGAAGATACAAGTAACCGTTTGATGAGCCGTTGGTCGGGTCGGCCATTCCGTTCCGAAAACCGGAAAGACCAGATTGAATTAGACTTGTCGTGTTTCGTTTAATTTACCTTTGCCCGCATTGATTAATTATGCCATTTTCCATCGTCCCTTTAACCGATCCGGGCAGATCTAACCGACCCAGATCCAATCTGCCAATCGCAAGCAACATGTTACACCTCCCACGGTCTTGAACATGGGCTCTGGGGAGATCGGGAATAATTTCCATCAAGCCTGAAACGGCTTGTCACAATATATGTGTGTATGTATATATATTTCATCAACATAAAACGGTTACTACCGTGTCATGGGTTGGAGTACGACCTTTCTGCAAGGATAACGGTGATAACAGGAAGAAGATAACATGTCAAAGTTTCAGCCCTGGGAATGGGATCTGATCTTTCACTGACTCCAGAGACAGGGCTAGGAGACAGCGAAAGTCAACACACGCTGGTGGTCGATGGTCGTCGTCATGTTTTTGCTTTAAATCCTCTCGTCGACTGCTGGAACTTTACTACCCAAGACGCCCACCGTGGATGTCAAGAGGCCACGTTCGTACTCGGATGATGTATTAAATGACAGCGAACAGCCGTTCGGAACCAATTTCCAAGCAAGATCTCGGAGTTCTGGGTAAATATTTTAACAACCTCCGATGAAACCACTTCACCAACCTTGGGGCTGCGTGTGTTTGGCAGTGAGTAGCTAATTTCCGAAATGGACGTCAGCCGAGCGTCATTCTAATCGTCACCTTTGACCTGCCGTTTGGCAAGGTAACTCGTAGTCCGATACGACGATGCATCCCTGGGTTTGTTTGTGTAAGCTTACATTTGGGAATGAATTTGTACAAAGTTGTGCCAGATGGAATAGATACGTTTCTAACCCGTTGGATAGTGACCACGATGTCCGTGATGGAGCGGTGTTTGCGTAGATGATACGATTTTGATTGAAAGTGTGAGAAGCGTTTGAAAGATCCAACATATTTGATTTAATCCACTCAGTGGGTATCGTCTAAGTAAGTTCTTCGAGCTTCATTATAGCTTAATCTTAATCACAACCATGAAAGCTATTGCAACATTTGAATGATAAAAGACGAGCTCTTCCATTGCAAATACATCACGAACAAATAGCTCAGTTCCGGGAACTGGCCTACTTCCACCGGACTCCCTCACCAGTCGATAGATAACATTAAAATATTTATTTCTACTCCATGAATCATCAATCCGGTTTCAATTTCCCTTTTGTTTCTCCGCCCCGCGCATAGAACCTATCATAATTCCAATGCAAATGATGAGGCCCCACACACCCGTTCGGACGGCTACTGCTGCTCCCCATCTGCCTGTGAAGCTGCAAGATAACACAGCACTGGAATAACTTCTCGATTCCTATTGTTGTGCTATTGTGGTGCGATGAGAAAGAAAATCGAATGTCTCTCGCCCAAGGTTCATGAAGCCTTGGGGTGGGGTGTAGTATAAAAATGCACCAGAGATGCATTGTGGGTCGATACTCCAGCAACAGGTGCGTTAGAATGAAGTTCTTAGTGTGTGCTATTGTGCTAAGTGTCGTGTGTTTAGACGCGCTCGTGGCCGGAGCAGACGAGCCAGTAGTAAGCATCAAGTTGTAGAGAGTTATTCTGATAAGAAATTGTGTTATTTAAAAGAAAACTTGTGTTTCATATTCTAGAGTCCACCAAATCTGGAAGATGTAAGCAAAATTGCTAATGGAGAGGCATTCGCCCTAGAATGCCTCATTGAGAGTGGACTCAAGTTGGATTCGCTTGCTTCTCTCTCGGCTAGTGATCTGGATGCGAACGGAAACAAGATAAAGGTGAGACTATAGCGTCCCATTAGTATGTCCTAAACATCATACTAACTGAAAACTTGCTCATCTACAGTGCTTGGTGAAATGTTTCTTTGAGAAAACTGGCTTCATGGACAAGGATGGTCAGCTGCAGGAGAAGACCATCATCGAGCAGCTGTCCAAGTTTATGCCACGGGACCGCATCGAGGCGTTGGTGAAGAACTGTAACTTCCAGGAGGCAGATGCGTGCGAAACCGCCTACAAAGTGACCGAGTGTTACTTCCAGAACAAAGCGGGACTATTCTAAAGACGCTCCTAGCTCTGAACAAAAGCCATGCGATAAGGTGCGCGTGTTGTTCGTGATCGTTTAGTGCTGTTGCGATCTGTTTAATAAATTATCTCCTACAGTGAATGAATGACAGTGCGTCAGTGCAGGTTTGTGTACGTGTTATGAAGTCACTTCTGGCAAGATGTTCTGGGATAGGAAAGAACTTACTAGACAGGTACGACGAGACCTGATTAACGCTAATGAGCTAGATTAAATGCTCGTCAATAGATTGCCTATTCGTGAGGTTTTATTCTCATAAATAATTCAGAATGATATTAAATGATGCCTTTTTGTATTGTTTTTTTTTTTGCAATCACAACTAGTTAGTTTTTTCCAATAAACAATTAAGGTGCTTTAGTTGTGTCTGAACTGAACAAAGTCATTATTGATGTCTGTGAACTGTTTTCAGCCGAATGAGAAAATTGCGCTAATGGCGTGTTGATTAGCATTGTGTAATGAGTGAGTCAACCTGTCAAATGAAACCAGATTGCGTGCTTCTAATGACAAAGAAAATTGACCTGGAATGATAATCAGGAATAAAACTCCCTTCTTTATGAGGTGTTTGACTAGTTTACAGTCAACAGTAAACTGTTGATTCGATTGTTCATTTAAATCTTGATGATTTAAACGACTTCAATGAGTCTCAAAACTCTCGTCCCTGTTCCCAAACAAACGATTTGACAAATACTTTTTTTAACAACCCATAAAGCTAGATCAGTTTTCCTTCCCAGAATGGCTTTGTTTCGCTTTTCCCGGTCAGGGGTTAGATTTTTCAATTAACCTCAACGATTTTAGTGCGGAAAAATCCGTCGCAAAGCATGTTTCGATTAATGTCCTGACAGCACTGTACAAACATCCGTTCTAGCGCGTTTGCCTAGGATCTCCATTTTCCATTACCGATCGTAAAGTTCGGTCAATGATTTTATCCCAAATGCAAACCGTCTCAGTCCTCTGCAACGCCTAAACGCACTCGATCATTTCGGTGCGAAGCTAGCGAAAAAGCTTACTCAAGCAGAGTGGCAACATGGTGATAAATTTTAACACCTACTCCGATAAGGCAATATCAAACCTTTCGGGACTTTTCAGGAACAATCCAGACAGCAGAAACTTCAATTTATGAGCACATCCCATAGCCAAACAAAACGCTCCGTGAATGTGTTCATAAATGGACTTCCCGGGACGTGAACTGATTTTCCTCTCAATTTCACCAGGAAAGAACTTAACGAAAACCCCTGCACAGTGTTAGCGGGTAAAATTTGTCACACATTTTATAGTAATCGCTCATAAATCTGGTCGTTCTTGCTAGCAGAATAAATCCCGAAAGAAGTGCCAGCACCAAAAAGGCATCTTTCCCAACACAAACGTGAAATGGGTGAAGGTCGTAAAAAAAGATAAACTTGTAACCGAAATCTGTCCCGAAGCAAAGGGTACAAGTTTGAAGTTCACAAAAATTGCTCGCAGCGCTTTTGTGCTTTCTTTAAGCACTTCATAAACGTGAACGATAGCTCGGAGCGAGAACAAATCGAATTTTAAACAACATTGGCGCTCGTCATAGACGACACGTTTCAGGCATGGGGTGCATGTTTCGAAGCATAAAACTTTTATTAGTTCATCTAGAATCGCTTCAAACTCTGCTATAGAATAGGACTCAAAATTTTCCCTTGATATCATGCTAAATAAATTCTTCGCTTCCCACTTTTCATTGGTTTTTTTTCCATACCACTAACCAACACGTGGACATATTCGCTTAGTGTGTGGTTTATTAAAAATTAAATTCTTAATTTACATACAACTTCATGGGAAAATGTTGCAAACTCGCGAAAAGGCACAGTTCTTTCTCCGTTTAATTAAAACTCGTCATGCCCGTGCAAATCCCATATGAGAGATTCGCACGCGGACAGTTCTATGCTTTCGGTGCCTACCTTTAGGAGTATAGCACGCTTCACTGTCGAATTATGGCGGTAAGGGATTTGTTCAAAATCTGACGATGACTCCTGTATACTCTGACTCTTGTATACCCCATTGACAGTGTTGATATCGCTTGACAAAAAGTCATAGCAAAAATATTTTAAACCCAAAGAGACCAAATTTTTTTCGGGTGAATTGCACACATTTAGGCGAGATGCTTTTATTTTTACATGATAATTTCAGCCTGTGTTTAGCTCTTTAACAGCTGCTTTGTTTTTGTTAACAAGAAGATCGTCAGGATTTTCCAACCGTCAAGCTGGAACGATGCTCCCAGTGGAAATGTTCCCTCCAAAACTCATGCTCACGTTCACCAGCAAGTGTGAACCTGACATTGTGGTACAGCGTCCTTTTCGACAAAGGCACCAACTCCCGAATCTAACCTTGAACGAGCTATCACAGCCACAACAAAAAAAAAAACATACGTACAGAGCGCCATCGAAAAGTTTTCCACTCCTGGATTAGATCATAATTAAGACAGGACCCACGGGGAAAAACGATGTGGCTTCCCAGTGCCGAGGGTACGTAGAATACGAAATTACTCTTGGGGACATCGCATGTTCAAAAGGTTGCACCAGGACCGTTTGAAGTCGCGTGCGTAAGTTTACAAACAGACGACAACCTTCAAAGCCTTGTTTCTTTGAATGTGAATTAATTTCGCTATGCAGTTGAAAACTAACCTTAGCCATGGTTAGATTGCGGGAGGATGATTTTATTTGTTAATCGCATTAAATAATTCGTTACCTTTCTCGAGCCAAATCTCGGGACACTCGTTTTCCGGGCACGTTGTTCTTAATGAGCATGGCAGAATATGGTTTAGGGTTTGCCGTGCATTAGATTATAGAAGAAGGCCAATTTTGTTCTGATTATTTTAGCAAGAACTTGGATGAGGTTTTCCTTTGAGGCGTAATTCAATTAAATTCGTCAGAATTTTCAAAATTCTTTAAAAAATCTAAAGCCTTTAATAAATTAAAAACTGAAAGCAGACCAGAAAATCCTTTTGCGAAACAAACAATACAGATAATAGAACAAGATACAAACGTTCCAACACACGTACGTACGAAAGTAACAAACAGCTTAATCAGTTGAATCAACATTCCGGCTCACCCTTACCATTGAACAGCGATAATAATTTACAAACTTCACTGTAACCCATCACCCAAAAAGACTACTAGCTGCCAGTGAGCTTTTGCCGGTAAAACAATTGGGAAAACATTTTCCAACCAGAGACAAGAACGTAATGAACGTGAGCGGCGAGAGTAGAACACAACAGGGGAAAAAAACGGAAGTACCAAGTACCATGTACACTCATTTTACCACTTCGCACACCATTTGGTGCTTTTCCTTTGCCGTGAAAGTTTCTAATGAGTTCGGTGTAAAAAGGCGCTGGGGGTGGGATGGAAAATGGTTGGCACGAGAGAGGTTTTGCTCATTGCTACCAGCCGAATGTAATAAACAATATATCACCGTACCGCAAACAAATGATGTCAAATTAATCGCCACCGCCACCTACCGAGTGCGCCTTCCCTAGCTGCTGAGAAGTCCTGGGTTGCAAAACTGCGGGAAAACTCCTGGGCCAAAAACATTCCTACGAGCAAGTTTGGCACCCGTAAACAGAGTTGCGCGAAAGTTGCAACACGCCGAAGCTGCTCGCATTCGACGAGCGCACACAATTTGCACCTTATACCCCCTTCTTCTGTGAGGGACGGGGGGAGAATGTAGGCACAGGACGGGGAGTGGAGCGGGTGGAGCGGGACTTCTTCATACAAAGAAGCAGCATAAATTCTCATTTTCGCCACCGGCATCAATTCGCCTTTGTGTTTGTTAAGCTTATCTCTTTCTCGAAGGATATGAAACGCCCCAACATCAGCGCAGCGGAACACCATCACCATTCACCCAATGCGTTGGGAGTGAAATCGAATTAAAAGTTTTGCTTCCCCTCTCCAACTCATCCAAACAACTCACTTCCGCTTAAAGCGCCCCTCAGCGCCCCAAAGGCACAAAAAAAACGGGGAAAAATATCGAATGCTGCCATCTTCTCCAATGAAGTGAAGAACTCCCAGGCCCAGGCCCAAGAGAGTTAGCGGGCTTTTTATGGCCGGCGGCGGCAAACCCAAAAATTTATTCAAATTTAATATGTTTATGTTTGCACTTTTCGTTGTGCTTCAGCTCGGTGATTCTACGGCGCTCGACTCGGTGGATTGCCAACATGTTAGGCAAGCTCTGGGCCAGCCGCCAAAGCAAGACCAAACCAGTGGTCCGGCAAGTGCCCAAAAGTAGTTCAATTACAGATTTATTGTACTCGTCGGCGCATCGCGTTCGTGTGTCACCCTAGAGGAAACCTACATTTTGGAGTTTGTCGAGTTCACTACGGTGCACCATAGCGTCGTAGCACATCCACCATCAACAGCCCCACACAACCATGGGAGTACTTTTGGGTGAATTAGTCAATTTTGTGTTCACAATATTTTGTGTCCCCATAATTTGGCACATCCTGTTCGCCTACAGGAAAGAGAAGTTTTTGACAGCAAAAACATCATGCCTGTTTCCCCATCCGGTGAATACAACAAACTTGGGTCCCTCTTGCTGCTGCTGCTACTGCCGAACTCGGAAGTCCGGAAGTCGATAAAAACCGCACCGTATTTGTCATCACGTTCAATAGTGTATTAAAGGTGTGGGAAGAGATGTCCGATCGTAATGGCCACCGTCGTAAAAGATTGCCAGCACCCAGAATCTTGTGTCTTGTGTCCGTTCAAGCTGATTGTTATGACGAACACATGGGCAATAAAACTTCCAGCTCGAAACATGTTTTCGTTGTAAGTCCCATCCGGACACGGGATGACACACGGGGTTTTTAGGACCGATCCGATAACGGGAAGTCCCCGTTAATGGTTGGATCACCGGCTTAATGGGGGTCCTTTTCGCTCCAGGGACATTACTCCACTGGGACCAACAAATAAAACAAATAAAATTATATACAGCTGACATCCTTGTGCTGTTCCCCGGTATCCTGGTCATTCGGCAACGAGACGAATGAATCCCCGGGATAATGTGTACCAACTACAAGATTGAATATTATGTTTGCAGTGAAAAGTCTTAGTGCTTGTTACGCTAAATCTGGAAGAATCAAATCAACAGCCTGACAATCTGGTTCATATTTCATCGGAAACCATTAAAAAGATTTACTGAGCACCAAGGAACCCCTCCAAAAATCTGCCCCAAAAATATAATCCGTAATCCGATACTATTTATAGCCGCAACGAAGATGTCCTTCCTGGGTTCGGGGTCCTTATCCCTGGGCCAATGTCCGCACTTTGAGCACACAAATTACTTCCCGCGTCGGAGCATTGGAACTAGAAGAGTGAGAGTGAAGTTGCGAGGAGTCATAATTTATAGCTGGATCACTTTCTAAAGGTCAGATTTCGCCACCAAAAAAGCCACAACAATTGGAATCTTGCGGACGGTTGTTTTCGTTTTCGTTGTTTTCTCAGAATACCCTTGCTGGAAAGGTAGACACTTGATGTCTTCGTCCTTGAGTGTTTGTGATGAAAGAGACAGAGCAAACGAAAGTCTATAAAGCATATCTAACCCCTCCTTGGGGAGTTTTTTTACTGCGTCGGTAAGACAATGGTTGGGAATGGTCCGTATAAATACGCATTCTCGGTCCGCTCGATCAACTTTTCTAAGAAGATGTTACCAACTGTCTCCCAACTACTTTTCATCGTGAAAGGAGAAGGATTGTACAGACTCATCCCAAATCTTTTACTTTAGTTGCGGAAACCAAAACAAAAGGAACCAAGGAACGAAGTTGTACGTAGTCGTCCGGAAGGTGAGATCTCTACAGTAACCACAGCATTGTTCCTCGTCCCGAGCAGTTCCCAACACAAGGGGAGAGAATAATTTTAATTGAAACTTTATTACGGAACCATTTATCTAATGGAAGTCATAAAATTCTAAAACTCCTGCCCGAAACCTGAAACCGTCGTTGTACAGCACCTTATAAAAGCTAATTCATGTTACGGATAATGAAAGTTCGTTATTGCCGCCATGATTCGATGCGTTGAACGTGCTCTCTAGGTGCGGCAAGTTCTGTTTTGTTGATTAGCAGCAGGAAAAATCGTAGGCCTTCATGTTTTCCTCAAGAAACGTCAGCATCGAAGGGGAAGAACTTTAAGCACGATGAATGAGTTGGAAATGAATCACCCCACAAGACGGTGGGATGGGGAAAAATGGATCCTGTGACAGTAAAACAAATACGCGTACGCGTACAACAAATGTGACACATACTCCTACACAGAGCTGCGGAAGGGATTGATGGTACTGTCATCCATTTTGGTGATGTTAATGGGACGTAAGACATGTTGCTTTTACTTCCGATTGGAATTGACGGAGCCAGAAAAACTCCTCCACCAGCTGGTGGGGTGCTTGGAAGCTAACGAGGAAGAATAAGTGGACGAAAACTCCTTGAAATAAATAAGTACGCTAAGTGAAGCTAGCTAGATTAGACGATCGATTTTATATAGTTGTGATGATTGCCTACCTTTAGGCGCCATAATATTCATTGCTGTTTGAATGATTAAGAAGGCAGGATTTTTTAAGTACGAATTTACTTTTCTGACCCCGTCAAAATGATTCCACTTTCCAGGAAAACATCTTTCTATTTCCCAACGCCTTTCGTCATTCGAATTGAATTGATTTTCAGCTTCATTTTTCTTTACACAACCACCGGAATTTCCCAACATAAAGAAGCAAACAGATCAGCTTCATATTATCTCAGGTAGGCTCGAAGATTTTTCGAAAGTGATCCATCTTCTCCAGAACCAGACTGAAACAAACAGAATAACATCAATACTGGTGAACGACCTGACCGTTTGCCTTCATCAATTTCATCGGCTTCACCCTACTGCGCAAAGCTCCCAAGATTGTGGAAACCGATATACTTGAGTCAGCCACTGTCGGTACCTCAACTTGGGTAGTATTCATTTTTCAAAATTTTATCACAAATTCTAGCCTTATCATGTACACCAAAGCTAGCACTAACGAAATGGGGGAAAACTCGAAATTATCATCCTCAAAGCGTACCGATTTAGTCTTCTTTCAACACATTTCCACATCACTGTATCTCCCCCTAAACGGAGGCCTTAAATTCCAGTAGGCTCCCTTTCACCGGAAGCTTGTGTCTCGTCTCGTTTAACGAAGCGAAATCAATTTCAACCCTCCGGGTAAAACCGGTACCTGTGAAACTGCGCCACACGAAGCCAATCCCAGGCAGCCGAAAACTGCGTTCGATTGCAATTTCTCTCCCCAGCGCTTCGGTGTCCTATTTCAACGCGAGTAAGAGGGTGATCAAGATTTCCACTCCCAAACCAACAAGAAGCCAGGAAGAGCATACTTCCCGAGAAAAGAAAAACCTCTCAAATTCGATCATCATCATTAAATCTCATCATAATCGCATTAGAGCCACAAAACACCTGATGTGTGTATGCGTGTAGGAGTCCGCGTAGCAAGAAGCAGAAAACGGAGAAAAAAATGGGAAGAAAACTTTTCACCCTTCACTATCACTGTACCACAGGAGGCTCTCATACGCACACTAGCAGTCAATCCTTTAAGATGCGAGTAAGAAACCATTTTCGCTCCCCCTTTTATGAATGGATTTTTGCTACTCCCTCGACTACACGCCGAAAATTTTAACGGTACCCCAGAGCAGCTCTGATCGATCCTTTCTTTCGGGATGAATTTCCTTACAACAGGCAAAATCGAACCCTGCCCTCATCTGTCTGCTTGCTTCGATCCAAATGCATTAAACATACCGTGGTGAACGTCTTCATGAATGGGTCGAGATAGTGGAATTTCTCTCCAGTAAGCCAGTAGCCTCCGGACGTAGTGGCGCATTATTGTTACTCATTCATGCGTACAGCGATGTACGTGTCACGGAAAGGTACATCGCCCTAAACATCCCTTCCCATAATTTATTTGGAAGTTTGTGAAAAATGCTTCAAATAACATTCCACACGCAAAATCACATTACTTCAGAGAGAAGGGATGGGTTGAAATGATGGAATAGAAAATGATAGTCCTAAAATGAAAGAAATTACACAACTAAATTCCTTTTTCATATTCAAAACGGAACACACGGCACTGTAAGATCTGTATTAGAGTAGAAAACGAAGTGGAGTTATGAAAATCGCCTTCTTTTCAGCACTTTCAAAAGGGGTGGAGGTAAAGGAATTACCGTGGAGTCTTGCACAAAAAAGATGAGCAGTTCAAACACGCATGCAACAGTACGTGAAACATCCTGATCGGTTCAGGATTTGCCGAGTTATCACCGATTTTCCACGGGAATGTTTTAGTTTTTCCGCAATAACTGGGCGGAGAGGGGTGAGTTCAGGTTGAGGTGTTCTGCAAAAAGTTGCGCGGTCATAAGACTCATCCAACGGTATGCGGAACGCCCCGATCGGTCCAGGAATGGCCGAGTTATCACCGATTTTCCACGGGAATGTTTTAGATTTTCCGCAATAACTGGGCGGAGAGGGGTGGGATCAGGTTGAGGTGTTCTGCAAAAAGCTGCGCAGTCCAAAGACTCATCCAACGGTATGCGGAACGCCCCAATTGGTCCAAGAATGGCCGAGTTATCACCGATTTTCCACGGGAATGTTTTAGTTTTTCGGCAATAACTGGGCGGGGAGAGGTGGGATCAGATTGAGGTGTTCCACAAAAAGCTGCGTGGTCTAAAGACTCATCCAACGGTATGCGGAACGCCCCGATCGGTCCAGGAATGGCCGAGTTATCACCGATTTTCCACGGGAATGTTTTAGTTTTTCCGCAATAACTGGACGCGAGGTGGTGGGATCGGGTTGAGGTGTTCTACAAAAAGCTGCGTGGTCAAAAGACCCATTCAACGGAACACAGAACACTCCAATCGGTCCAGGAATGGCCGAGTTATCGCCGATTTTCCACAGGAAACTTTTAGTTTTTCCGCAATAACTGGGCGGAGGTCGGTGGGATCGGGTTGAAGTGTTCTACAAAAAGCTGTGCGGTTCAAAGACTCATCCAACGGTACGCGGAACGCCCGGATCGGTCCAGGAATGGCCGAGTTATCGCCGATTTTCCACGGGAACTGGTCGGGGAGAGGTGGGATCAGGTTGGGGTATTCTGCAAAAAGTTGCGCGATCCAAAGACTCATCCAACGGTACGTGGAACCCCCCGATCGGTCCAGGAATGGCCGAGTTTTCGCCGATTTTCCATGGGTATGTTTTAGTTTTTCCGCAATAACTGGGCGGGGGTTGGTGGGATCGGGTTGAGGTGTTCTACAAAATGCTGCGTGGTCCAAAGACTCATCCAACGGTACGCGGAACGCTCCAATCGGTCCAGCAATGGCCGAGTTATCGCCGATTTTCCACGGGAATGTTTTAGTTTTTCCGCCATAACGGGGTGGGGGATGGTGGGATCGAGTTGGGGTGTTGCACAAAAAGTTGCGCGGTCCAAATACTCATCCAACGGTACGCGGAACGCCCCAATCGGTCCAGAAATAGCCGAGTTATCGCCGATTTTCCACGGGAATGTTTCAGATTTTCCGCAATAACTGGGCGGAGGGTGGTGGGATCGGGTTGGGGTGTTCTACAAAAAGCTGCGTGGCTCAAAGACTCATCCAACAGTTTGCAGATAATCCCGATCGCTCAAGGAATGGCCGAGTTATCGCCGATTTTCCACGGGAATGCTGCTGGCAGAATTTTCCGTCAGTTTAAGGAAAATCTTCCCTAATTCCGTTTAATATTAAAAAATAAGTTGCGGAGGTCTTGTAACGGATTTTTTAGGAAAGAAATAAAAATCAGAGGAAATTTCTTAAAGTCGAAGAAAAAGTTTAAATTGTGCTGGAAAATATTTGTCTTGTCGGAACAAAAATATTTTCCAATCCGTTTTTAAAATTTCCATTTGCTACCTCCTCGGAATCATGCTCTCCTGTTACTCCTGGTCGAATTTTGTCGCATCGAAATTGGCCAGATTTCGGTCGAAAATCTGCCACCGGGAGTGACTTGAAGTAACAGGAGAGCATGAATTCGTGGAGGTAGCTCGGGCCGACCGAAAAATCGAAAATCCAACCTAAAAATCCAAAGTCAATTTTAAAGTTGCCGTGGAAATTTTAATTTGGAAATCAACGTTTAAAATTTACTTTGGATTTTAAGATTGGATTTCCGATTTTTCGATCGGCCCGAGCTACCTCCACGAATTCATGCTCTAAATGCGGCAAAATCCGACCAGGAGTAACAGGAGAGCATGATTCCGAAGAGGAGAGTATGCATACGAGGTGATAAATGCTTCAAAAGTTCAACTTTAAATTTAAATTTCAATTTTTATGAAATATTTCAACAGCTTCTATAAAAAGCTTTTAAGGCATTGCGCTTAGTGCCTATCAATATGCAATTTGCCTATTATGATTTGAAAGCTTCAAAGTGCTATAATTTTTAAGTTTTTTTTTGCGCCGCAATATATACAATGCGCAGTGCAACTAGCTTAGCGAAATTCGATGATTTTGCGGCAAAATGCTACCACCTGAATCGTATGTACTTCTGTTACTCGAAATCAAAATGTTGGTGCAAAATTCCGTTGCGTTTACCAGACAAAAACGAAATCGAAATGCCTACCCAGTTGTTGCACGAAACAGAGTTTTGCTGCTATAAAATGAAATTGAAAAACACACTTTAATTGAGGTAGAAAAATAATTGTCGTGAAGGAAAGAAATTATTTTCTGTTACCTTTTTAAACTTCCATTCGCTACCTCATCGCCTGGTATGCTCTCCTGTCCTGAGGGTGGAGGAATCGGGTTGAGGTGTTGTAGAAAGAGGAACGTGGCTCCAAGACGCATCCAACAATATACCACACGTGCTGATCGGACCAAATTTTGAGCGAGTTGTCGCTGATTTTTCATAAACACAAAAAACACGTTGTGGCTTGGCTCGTTTATCTCCGAAAATTTGCCACTGGCAGCGGCTGGTAGTAACAGGAGAGCATGCATGCGAGGAGGTAGATGGCATCTTTTTGTAGAACACTCCAACCCGAGCACACCACGTCCCGCTCAGTTATTTCTGAAGCATTCAGAATTTCTACAGACTGTTTTTTAAGGACAATAATCCTTAAACTACATATTTCCTGCACTAAATCAACTAGCTAAAACGAATAAATAGACACAACCCAACCATCACTAACAAATAATGAATGTGATTCTTAACGAAAGGCGGAGTTTTCTCGTTTTTGTAAGGGTGAGGAATTATGATAAAGTTTTTCTGCTTCCTACTAATATCGTTCTTCACAATTACTCCCTCCAAAACATCAAGCATGCGTCTGCCTTCAAATGAGGTTCATTTTTAGTTTGGATTTTGATCCTTTTAGACCCAAAACACTCCACGCCTGTCCTAACTGCACAACACAAACACATGGCCAAATCATGATGTGACTTACTACTCATTACAATCCTGATCCTTCAAATGAATCCTCCCCAACTCATCCCGGTCCGTATCACATTTCTTTTCCACTAGTAATAACTCATCAAAGCCTAAAACTTCACCCACCCGGTTCGGGAACTTTCTTCTTTCAATCAAATTATGATTCCGAACCCATCAGCAAGTCTTTGTCTCTTTGGTGAACGCGCAGAAACACAGTTGGCAAAGGGGAATCGTGTAATCTTGCCGTTTTTTCCAAGACGAAAATTACAAAACTCATCAGCACATCGCTTCTTATTTCGCTTCTACCCAGAGAGTTTTGCAGTGCAGGCAGCTGCTCGATTCCGTCCCTATTTCGATAGGGAGACTTCCGGTGTAATTCTTCGGCATAACCAACTTTCAATACATGACCGGCTATCTTCGGCATTACTTTTGCTTTCTGCGGGTGCGGGAGAAATTTTGTTTTGGGGCCATCTTTCATCCCTGCACCCGGAAGTGAACCGTTCCGGAGAGTTTTGTCGATTTTTTTTTTCGTGCTGGTTTTTAGAAGCAAAATTTTCTTCTCGTGCCAACATTTTTATAGCGACTTGTTTTCTGTTTGTCTCCCAAGAGTATTTTTTGAAAAACTTCCTGTACTACAAAGTTTACTTGAAAACAAAATTAAATTTGAAAGTTTAAGGAACGAATATCGCAATTGAAGACTTTTAACATATCACAAGAGCAAGAGACCTTCCAATCATAGTCTTTAACACAGTTTAATAAGGGTATTCACTCCTAAAAAAATACATCCTTGTTCTTCGAAAACAAAAAAGGAAAACCTGTGAAAGGAAAGGAGAGAAAATCTGTGAAAAACAACAATCCATTCATAACTCTGCTACGGTTGTATGAAAATAGAACAACACTAGAGTAAGAAATAACCCCAGGGAGAGTGAAGCAAGCTCAAAAACAACACAACGAAAGTAGAAACCCTCCCAACCGGAAGCGAACGAGCCACTCAAATAATAACAATAACAATAAAAACCAATAAATTCTAATACATTTCATTACAGCGAACAATTTTGACAGGTCTCCAAACTTTTTTATACACCCCACGCCGAAGAGTAGCGCAGAAAGAAAGCAAAAGCACAAAGCAAATCGGACTATTTTCATCGCGTTTTCGCCATAGTGAAAAGGAAAACCCGGAAACGGTGCGTCAACCGAACGAAAACGAGGAAGGATTGAAGAGAAACGAATATTTTTCCTCCCTTTTTGTCTTGTTGCTTTGCTTCCTTCCATTTTGGAGAAAAAAACCTTTCGACAAGGAACTCCCAATGGCAAGGAATTCTCACTGGTCGCCCGTCGACGGGAGATGAAAGGGATGGTTTCGAGAATCACTCTTCCGGATCGTCTTCAATCGGTTTCGCTCCCCAAGGCGGGTGGTTTAACGGAAACCGGAAGCTGACGGCGAGCGAAACGAATGCGAAAAAAAAAGCAGAAGCAAAACAAAACACAAACAACGGCCAGACTGGAATGCTTTCCCCCCTGGTATTGGCTCCTGTTCTACCTCCTTCGCCCAACCGAACCAATATCGATGATGATGATGATGACGGTAAAGTGATTTAAGCCTTTTTCTCACTTTCGGTACGGAAAGAAAATGGAGTACCAATGGGGAAGCAAAAACTTTTGCCAAGCCAATCCAAGCACCAATGAACCTGCGCTGAGCTTCCTTTCCTACAGTGGTGTCTCACGGGGCTCGGCAAATCGGCTTTTCTGTGAAGTGGTGAGATGGTGCACCACCGTAAAGGAACTTCAGTCTGTCATTTTCCTCCTTATTGATTGTTCATTTTCACTGCGACGTCCCATGACGTGAAACAACGCGTCATGACAAATTGCTAACCATCATCATATGCCATCATCTTTAACGCTTTGGGGACCTCGTTGTTTGTGTGTGTGTGACAGTTGTGCCCGGGACCGATACGGGTGCTTCATCATATTGTCAAGAAAGTAGCGTAAACAACATAAATAACCATCAGTCGAAACATAAAACTGCATCGACGATTTTGTTGGCATCGTTTAGGTGAGCTTGAAGAGGTTCAAACGGGTGTTTGGGGGGTTGATGTCAGTGACCTTTGTAATTGTGGCCAATGAATACAGGACAGAAAAACAGCGCATTCTATGTGTAAAGCTACTTCATATTTCATTTAAATTTCATAAATTTATTGAAAATAGCCTAACTTCAGTCGTTTTCATATGGAGAGCCCAAAAGTATGCAATCCGCAGAGTACATTCTTTGGGGTTTTCAAGTGTAAAAGTTTAGTCTCCTAGTATCTTCAAATGCTGCACCATAATTGGAGCTTTATTCATTTCAATTCATCAAGATCTTTATCATCTATTTCGTAAATTAATTTCTTACATCGCCCAAAACATGTCACGCAGCGCTGACACATGTGTCTCGCGAAAGTAACACTCAAGTGACATCATATTTTAAGCCAAATACAATTGTTTCGATCGCCATGCCACACATCCTTTGGCATCCGCCTTCTTTCTAGAAGCTCCACCGTGTACCGTATGCTATTGTGCTTCATTAAACTTTCACGCTTCTCAGGAAGCCTCCGCGCAATTTTAGACCTCCTTGAGGTGAGCCTTGAGGACCGAAGACGACTACAACGGTAACGTCGACGGCCTGGCGGTTCAATTCAATTCCACTTTTGAGGCGCACAAAACTCACATGAATCTTCTGGCCCGGCTTGCAATAACAACAATCGTTCACCGTACCACACATTGCCGGCGAAGACAGCCGGAGCTTTTGTGATAATGCATGCCGCGGCTGGAAATCCCACCGATGCCATAAATTACCCGTAAATAATAACACTATGTCAGCGGATGTTCCGATGGATATCGTGGGGGGAGGGCACAGGCTTACGACACCGGATAGAAGATCTCGTCGTTGACATCGTCGTCGTTATTACCGTGGTTGTCGTGTATGTCGACCGAGCGACCTTCCCGTAGACATCGGATACACGTGGGCATGAAGTCGTTCCACTCGGTAAAGAACAGCGGGACACATATTCCGCTGACATCTTACCTTTAAGTCATACGCGTAATTTGAAATCTGTCTGGCATCGTTTCAAAGCCAGTCGAATGGAAATGTAACAGAAATAAAAGCCCCCGGTACAGCATGGGTGAGCGAGTTATTTATTTGTTTCGGCAACAACTGCCAGACGACGCCTCCTTGCGAGTCGAGTCCTCGCGGGACTTACGCGTTGACAGATTCTAGTGACGTTCGTTTGCTAACCCATTGACACCACCGGCACGAGTAAGCGAGTCCTCGCTAGATAACCGTATTACGAGAACGCTTTCCAGTGCTCATATTAGCGTTTATTGAATTTCTCTACCCAGCCCGTTTTAACAGAAACTCCCAAGCTCCTGAAGCTTCAACTGAATACGCACTCTAACTTATTCTCACTAAGATTGTAATGTAAATTATACACCCGAATCGTTCCTCGAGTGGAAACAAAAAAGTTGCTCATCCAACAGACCGCATCTTACCGTACATTCTCGTACGACTGCAATCATTAAACCCGTCTCAAGAACTCTAACGACGCGTAATTGAAAGACGC
Organism: Anopheles maculipalpis; assembly: GCF_943734695.1. Taxonomy (NCBI): domain Eukaryota; kingdom Metazoa; phylum Arthropoda; class Insecta; order Diptera; family Culicidae; genus Anopheles; species Anopheles maculipalpis. The sequence goes on along the minus strand of NC_064871.1, from coordinate 96,914,028 downwards.
CGTCAACCTGTCATTTGCGACTGACTCAGAGCTACAAACACTCTGTCTAAGCATCTCAGTATGATGCAGCTCATGCTGGCTGTCTGGCTGTCGACTCGTGAACACGCCTTACTCACTCCTCACCTTAATAGAATCCTCGTGGGCCACAGCGTCGGAAGGCGTATAATGTTCAAGTGTGTCAACAAATTATTAACAGCATTATCTATTTGTTTAGGCGCTACGGAACCGAACCGAAATCGTAAAAAAAAAAAATTGAAACGCTTTGCTGCTTTTCCGTTCGTGTGTTTTTCACGGGTGCGTTGGTGACATTAAAAGTTTGAGCAAACAACAAAACTTGGTGACACGCGCGTGCAGAAACTTATCCTACTTAGGCGACCTAGAAGGCATCTTCTTCGTGTTTTTTTTTTGTCGAATATGTGTTCTAGTTTCTAGCAAGGCCACACAGAAAAAAGGGTTACCAACGGCAGCACTCGTAGGCGTCTGAACCACCTCCCGTTCTTCTAGCTCTTCTGGACGCAGAAAGAAAAACACATTTGTAGAAACAGGCGTGCATCAGCGGCAGGCTGCTAAGATGAAAAGTAAACACACGCTGACAGACGTTAAAAGTGAATCAAAATGGCGACCGTCACCTATTTAAGCTTTGCAAACCAAAATGGAGAAGGGGAAAATCTCGATTTCAAGGCCTTTTCTATTGGATGTATGGCAAGTACAGTACTGCACAGTCAAAGTGAGACAGCTAACAATTTTGTTTCTGTACTAAGAATCTTTTCCTCCACAAAGTAATGAGGATAATCCTCAATAAATGAAAGATAAATTAATAAGACGCATGACAAAATTTATCCTCCCCCTGGATACTCACTATCATCAACAAGAACACCATGAATCTAGGAAACATCAACCATGAAATAGCCGAGCATAAAATGATTGGCAAGTTATCAAACTATAACAATAATACTTTGTTGCTACCAATATTTGAGCTTCAAGTGTTTAAAACTAACTATTTGTTAAGCATATCCTTAGTTGGACTACATTTACTTTGACAAACTGTTGTACGAATATTTCGCCAGCACGTAATGTAGTACAGAGTTGAATTTTTAAATTCTTTTCACCCTCACACACACACACTCATCAAACAACAAACATGAGAAATTATTTAACAAATCGAATGGGTGTGTGCTTCGTTTCGCTTTTCCTTTTCCATTTCTAAACACAAGGTGAAAGAAATAGCAAAGTCCAGCGTTTGTGTTTGTTTGCTCAGTACGATGAGTGGAGCCGGAAGTGAAACCCTTTTTTTTGGTTCACAACGCCACAAACAAAGAAAGAAGGAAAAACATCTCCCGTGGGTGTATTTTGGGACTCGACTCGACACACTCGAAGAAAGGCGGATGGGCCGCCCAGACCAATAAAGGCTAGGCAAATGAGAAAGGATAAACGCTGCAAGCAATTTGTAACTGTGCTGTATCGCAGAGAGAGTGAGAGGTGTATGTGTGTGTGTGTGGTGTGTGGGTTATTTTTCCACCTTCTTTTCTTTTCTTTTCCAGCTCCAACAGCACTAAAGGACCATTCCGGCGTCCGTTTTTCTTTCTTTTATATTACATCAACTCCAAACCAACTTCACACTGGTGCAAAACACCTTGCCAGAATCGTTTTACTTCCATTTAACCTTCATTCGAACAACGATAGACCACTTGCGGACCCATCTTTCGGAAAACGGAATCGGCTGGTAAATATTTAGTTAGGCAGCCCTCGGTCTGGCCCAACCCAACGCTCTCCGTATGGGACGCGTTACACAGCTTAAAGAGTTGCTTTGCTGCTTGCCGCTTCCAAAGTAAGATTTCAAACACTCACACAAACACACATTATGCGTCCAGTTCTTGTCCATGGACAATCGTTACCACTGGAGCATCAGCCCACTAGTTCTGGCAAGAGTTTTGCAGTCAATAAGGGACGTGCTTCGAAGCTTCCGTTGACAATCGTTGGTATTGTACAAAACGATTTTGCATTTGAATAAGGAAAAGTCCTCCCTTACTGAGGGACACTCTCGAGCACAAAAGGACCGTTCTAATCTTTACACACTTACAAATACAAAACACGCTGAGAACTCGAAAAAAAAAAATCGCTCGATGTTATCGAAGAGTTTAATGGAAGTTTTCTGCTTCCTGTTTTTGTTGTAGCTCTTCAGTATTCCAAAAAATTGGGGGTAGTTTTTTTAAGGGTAACTTTCTCGGCTCGAATAAAAACTCTAATTTTATATCCACCCAAAAAGGGCGCACGCAAATAAGCTGGCTCGTAAACTTGTGCCCAAAGGCAAACACAATTTTATTCTTATATGACAAAAAACAACCAGCACCATCAGCCCAGTTAATTTCGGTTGTCTCCTATTGGTTTGCTTTTTTCCTGTTTTCGATGAAATCCTTTTTTTTTACAAAGAAATTAATAAGCTTCACAGCAAGGAACGTTCCACGCTTGCTTCCTTGCCCGGTTTCGTTACGTTGTTGCGGTTTTTTCTCCCATGTCCAATTTTCCACGCGCTGTTTTCGCATTGTTTGTCTAAGTGGCTGATAGTTTTTCGAAAACCGAACCACACCAATCATCTTTCCATTTCGTTTCGGCTCGGCTCGAAGCCAGACGCCGTCTGGACTGATTATGGGCAATGCGGTATGTTTTCGACAGAATTAGCCTGGTGTGTCGGGGACAATAAATATAAAAAAAGGAAAAACTCAACCCCCACTCCAAACCGCCCCTGAGTCCTGAGGGAAAACTGTTTGGCAAAGAAAATCCATTCACACCACCGCCGCCACCTTTACCACAGCCGGAAGTGGCACGCTCATACTTTCCGTCACCCATGAATTCCGATTTCCGTCGGGCAGGAAACAAACAACAAGCGTAGAGCTTTTGTGCCCATTACTCCAAAAGGGGACGATTATTTATGGGCAACTGGCTCGGACGAAAGTCCGTCCGGGATGGAATACCTTCAGTAAGAACGAACCCGGGAACCTGTGGACGTCAGTGCCGATTTGGACGACTAAAAATGAGCTACTTCCTACCTTTCAGGAAAGAGAGAGAGAGAGGGAAAGACTTAGGTTTAAGCTTGAGCAATGCTGCACTATGGTTTAAGTGCAGACATATTATGAAGTTGTAACTGAATTTTGAAAACATTAAAACATGCTCTTTGATTACAAGGACTCTGGAGGACAATTTACTGACCACTGTGTACTGGCATTGTTCTTTGACAGCGCTTTCTCTTAACTATTGTCTCTGAGGAGTCCTGATTTCAGGTTGAGCCCTCTTGACGTTAAGGTCTTTTAGACTCCTCCATTAAGAATTATTAAGAAGTCCTCCATTAAGAATTGAACCTGTCCTCCCATTCATCAGTGCTGTACCACTGTGCAACGGTGCTTTCCATTTCCGATCCGTATCCAATTTAGACGTCCCAGGTCTCCGACAACGCAGGCCGACCGGTTGTGAGAAAACAAATACATAAATTACTCTTATTTTAATGTCGGGTTTCGGGTTCCGTCCCATTCCAAACGATTCCGGTGGCACTTTTCGTCCAGCAGGGAAACAATTCACTGTGCAGGATCCTTCAACACACCTCAATTCTTCAAGCCGCAAAACATCCCACACGGCTAGAAATAAACTCTTGAAGCATTTTTCTCCTCAGTCTGCCCACTTAGTCTGATGCGTTTTCTTTTCACGCGCACAATGCCGACCGGTGGTTCTATTTTGTGCCAAAGGATTGAAATGAAATGTTTCCCGGAATAACGTGCATATAAACACCTTATGCTATTTCCTGTCCGATACCGATGGGAGTTTCGTCTAGTAGCTGGCGGGTCCGATATGCAAAGGAAGTTGAAAAATTGAACCTGACCTCCCTGCACGTCATAAATATACTAATCTTGGTGCGGAGGGACAAAAACTAATGCTCCGGTAGGGTTCGTGCGTCGTCATCGTTTTCATTTTTAGCAGGTATTTAAGTGGCGTGCAACGTGCTACCACATGAGTCGGGCAGAAGGGGTAGGCTTGAGAAATTCCTTTTTTAGCCCACACAACTGACCTGGACGTCTACATTATCCAGTTGAAGATAGCAATGCAACACCCAACGGACGCAATGAAGCGTGTACTTTGTAGAGTTTTACTGGCTCGGCCTTACGCGACATAAACAACGAGCCCAACCTCTTCAGCTCGAAAACTCGAGAACATTTCAAGCATGTTAATTATGGCAAAAAAGGACGAATGGTCATGGAATGCATAAATAATTGTTCCCTTTTTTTTGCTGCCCCGCTTCTCACCGTTCCTAATCGCTTGGCCAAGCCAGGCGGGAACTCGAAAGCAAGAGGGAATTTTAATCCCTCAAAGACGCCTCCCTGAATGGGTTTATTATGCGTGATTTCTTTCGCACATTGGGCAAAGAACGGTGAATGGCGTGTCAATGTTGTGGCCACCGGTGACTTCCCAGTGCAAACACACGCGTCACGAACGCGTTCTGGAAATTAATGGTCCGATATTCTACAAAGAGAGTGAAGGAAAAAGAGGCTCACCAAAAAACCCATGTGTCCTGTAATGGAGTCATTTGTTCGAAATATGAAACAATAAATGGTAAAATTAACGACCCACGCATGCCGGTCCCGTATGCCGACGCGATAAGTCAATCTGGTCGAAATGAGTTGGCAATAAATTAGCGTCCACCAAGGGGTCAGGCCACGAATGCAAAACCAAACTCAACCACCAGCCTCGACGACTTGAAATGACCAATTAATGCATAGAGTAAGGTTCTGTACTGTTTGTTCCCTTCGCGTGAAAGTAAGGCCGCCAAGAATATCGATCGGATGGGGAAGCTTGGCTTCCTTAATGCCTCCGAAAGGTATCCAAAGCACACTGCGTGAACCTGCTCAATCAGGTTTGTGATTGGTGCTGGTCAGTGCGTTTAGCTGATATGCTAAACGCTTGCCGGAGGATGGAATAAATACATACTTCAACACCCAATCCATCAATTCGCTCGTGATTTCGCTAAATTACTGCAGTATTCTCGATTAATTATCATTTTTATTACGATCACACTTATGGACTCTTGCGGAAATATGTACTTTTTTCTAGAGTTTATGGTAAAAATATCTTCGATGACGCTCGTTCTAAATAGTCAACATAGCCTTTAAGTGACCACAAACCGAAAATATTGTTGAATGCGCCTAAAATTACGCAACAAGCGACCTTTATGTATCGAATGATTGCCAAACTATTCTTCTATTTAGATTCTATTTGAGATTACACATTGAACAAATATTTGCCGTTAATGCAGACCTTAAATTATCGTCAAATGGCTGTAAGTCTTTGATATAACCTTAAGTGGTTGAAAACATCTTCCACGGCAGTATTAACGTCTAAAAATGCGTAAAAGTATGCAATCAGCGTAAAGTGTTGTTGGCTTCCTTGCTGACCGTATTGCAGATCAAATAGCATTTACACGAACCGATTTTTTCAACGGCTTTAATTTACTAACAGTAATTTTTTGAATTGGCATCTAAGCTTCAGCTACTATCAAATAAAAAGCGCTTCATTTCCAGCAAATTGACAGAAACTTCATTAGTGTGCTTTGTATCGATAAACTTACTCCCTTCATCCACCCGCGAAAGTATCATCATCCCCGTTTAGTGCTGCAAATGATGAAAATTGCCTCACTCAATGGGCACACAGATAAGTGAAACCGGAACCGGGTACGATGCGCGCCAAACATCAACAAAAACGCAGCTGTGTACAAATTCCGTCAAAGTTTACGCTTTTACGGGAGTGAAAAGCTCCCGTACCGAACCGTACCGGGCGATGTGACGGCAAGCTTTTGCCGTGTCTTCGTTTATGCTCGCAACAAAAGCATCCTACGGCAGCGAAGCACCACAGCAAAAAGAAATGCTCGATTGCATCGTTCAGCAGACAGACGACGGAACGGGACACGGGTACGACGGAAAATGTGGAGCCTGCCGGAAATGTAGGAAAAACTTTTGAATTATGCATTTCGCTTTAGTTTTCTTATGGTTTGCAATCGGCGGAAGACGGAAGTCCTCTTCTTTTGCTGCTGCTGTTGCTGCTGCTAGCTGTAACCGGTAGCCTAGCTCCACAAGTTCCAGCATTTGCTATCCGCAGTTCCATTCTTAACACCTCGCTGTTCTTCGATTGCATCCCGTTTATTTGCATCCCGCCGGGCACACAGTCGACCATCTGGTTCACTTAACTTCTCATCCGTCCCGTGCCCGAAAGCTTTTCGCTTGCTTGCTTCTTTTGGTGTGTGTGTGTGTGTAGGTTTGCTGCTCTAGCTCGCTGGCGGGCGAAAAAGGGCCTCACCGGCTTCCGGAATCGCGTGCCAGTGTCAGGAGCGCATGGATTCACTTTTTATTCCTGGCCAACTGGAGCCACTTTTACAGCCAATCTCTTCGGGCACCAAAGTACCAGACGGTGGTGATCTTCAAAAGGAAAGCACCGTCTCTGGAAGGGAGGGCTGATGGCACGGAATGGAAGTGGTACAAACTTTTCAATATTGCACGGCATTCACCGGCCAACGATGCACTGCTTCGAGTGTGTAAGAAATTGTTGCCCACCGTTAGTTTTGTGTGCTTAAGTTTTCCTGCATTTTTTTTCCTTTCTTTCCTTGCTTTTCTTTTATGTCAGCCGCGTTATGCAGATACACGTACCGTTGCACTTGCCGTTTTTTTCGGTTGCTCGGGCAGGCGATATTCAATGGCAACTGGTTTCGATTTTGTACTGCGATAAAAATGGGGAAGCATCACACTTGCTAGAAAGTCTGGATCAGCTGTTTTAAAGTAAGTGGTAGATAACGTGCATTAATAAATTATTATCAAAATAAAAAGTAATACTTTTTTCGCTACTGTTTATCACATTCGCTAGTGTATTTTTTATAGTTACTCGTTCTGTAAGCTATGAAAATCCTTTTTGGTATTCCTTTTTTCTTTACTTCTTCCTTATGTTTCTTGGCTTCTTTTTCTATTTTTATAATAAAAATAAAAATAAATATTTAATGCTACTATTCAAAGCATTTATTGCGGTTTAAATTGGTCATAGTCTTAGCCATAGGGTGTGAATGTGTATCAATTTTTGTGTGTGATCTTATTAGATTTGAATTAACAAGTTTCAAAGCTGATAGAGATACTTACTAAATCTATCCTCTGCTCCACTGAATTGGTGATTGAAAAACTCATAATCAATCATAAGCTTAAGAAGGAAAGTCCAATACAATTTTCAAAAAACACTTCTTATGACGAATAAGCTACAAATGTAATTACTTTGCTTAAAGCATTCCAGCACGGAATTATTCCATTTGCCACTCCATTCCGATTAACTCCTTTTCCAGTACATTTTATTCAAAACAAGAGAGAGAGAGAGAAAAAGCAAACAAACCAAGCATGAACACATCACGCAAAAAACCTCAACCAGCACTCCAACCCGATCGAAAAGCTCTGTCACACCAAAATCCCAGCCAGAGCCACAAGATCTATCAAAACAAATCAATCTGATTGAGGTGCATGAGATTTCAAGCTCGTGGTTTGCCTGCTACAACAGACACTCAAGCACACTGGATGATGAATATTCATCGCTGCTTTAGTGTTTCTTTCTTTTTATTTGTTATGCTCCTTAGCTTTTCCGATCTACATTTTCCAACCCGTTCAGGTTCTTTACCATACGAGCGGAGAAAGGATTATAAACCGTACCGCCTTCGTACAAGATATCTTGGTCGATCGTAAAAATGGTTCGAGTAGGAAATAACCGGTTCGATTTGAGATGTGTGCGCTCGAAAGTTTTTTTCTTTTAACTTTATCGGGTTCATATGATTACTTGTGTGGGTGGTACGTTGGTGGGTTTTTTGCCTGCTTGCTTTACACTTCCTTCAAATTTACTTTACCGGAATGTACCGCAGGATTTTTTTCCTCCGTTCTACTGCATCCCAGTTCCAAGAACGGTACTTCGAACGGCCACTCGGCCCTGGCCGAGCCTGGTGAATGTGTAAGTAAATAAGCATACATTATTTAATGCTCCAGATGGGATCGCTTTCAGTCATTGGGCTGGACGTGGGCTGGACGGACACAATTCCGAGAAATCTGTAGCAGATGAATGAAGGCCCGAACGGAACGAGTATTCCCACTCCAAAATAATGACAAAAAATAAGGAAAAAGCACGCGATATCGCTGGAAAAACGTTTGTCGATCAAACGGAACCGAAAACTTGAAGATTGATGAAAGATGCCTTTCGAGAGGGCTGACCGCGCTTGGTGAGTTTTCCATCGTTACGGTGGAAGAATGAAAAAAAAAAGCCTCTCTGAAAAGTTCACCAACGTTCAAAGTCCATCAAAGTTCTGCCACTGCAACGAATTTAACCAACCGAAATGATTGAATGGCCAATGGCAGGGTGCGTGCAGCAGGAGCCTTCGCTGCAAAATTCGTTGAAAATGTAAGGCGACCGACCCGGACCGATGTTTTTCCAATAAATCAAATTGGATTTCCACTTCAGACTGGGCGAATTTCTTTCCCATCGCGACGCATGATGCCGTAGTAGACTAAATGGGGAACAAAAGATCCACTTTTGGGGGCATTTTTTCGTTCATTTTTGCTCTTGCTTCTCGTCAAGAGTGGGCAAATTTGGAAGGATTTTCAACCACCGTTCCAGTGTTCCTGGGAAGGGCAGGATGGTATAAGATGGCGAACCTAATCATAACTCTTGTTATCGATTGAGAGCTAAAAATGGATGCGAATGTAAATCAGCGAGCAGTTGGAAGTTTGTTTGTGGATGTTTGTACGGGATTTGTAAAGATGGAGTTTTACATTAGGAAACAAAAGAAAAAAAAGGAAAGAATGTTGAATTCGGGAGAAAAATAGCACACGAAATGATAAGCGTAAATGTACCAACACAAGATATACGACAAAACAATACGAGAATAAAGTATTTACATCCTTTTTGTGATTCAGTTGTAGTTTTAAATGAATTATAAAAATCCAGTTCTAAGCAAAATGCTAATAAAATATTTAACAGTAACAATTTTTTCCTGATTGCACCGGGACTCGTATCAGTGTGCAATAAATGGTGCATTTTGTGTGTCGTTGGAGTCTTCTTAGTATCTTCTAAGGATAAAATCGATGATAAAATTATATCTCGATCAGTTTAATGAAGCATAGATTCATTGTCCTTTATATTACTCCTTATTTTTCTTCAATTAGTTTAACAGATGGAATGTTACTTGAAAGTATTAAGTTTATTGAGAAATTTCAATTTAAAACGTCGTCCAGAACCGGTCGAATATCAGAGCACAGAAATGAATCTAACACCACTTCTACTATCGTTTCGCCAACACTTGTTTCAGCTATTGTTCAACAAACCATTTAATTAGAACACAAATCCGGCACAAGGTTCTTAGAACCAAACTTCACACGTGAACCGAAAGAATGGCATCAAGTAAACATTATTTGCCGAACCATTTCCACTATCAAAGCTCAAGTGGCACAGGCGATTAAAATTTCCAATTAAATTGCCAAGAAACAAATCATTCGTACACATGTCCTTCAGCGGCATTCTCGGTTGTAAGGAAATTGGAAATTCTGCTCCTACGTTTCCTCTTTCTACCCTTCCTGAACCTCCGCATTTCGTCACGCACACACACACACACAGACGCAGGTGACTGGTGATATCTAACACCGGCAGCAGTAGCAATAGTAATCGTCATCGGCAGTCGTCAGGCTTTTCGGTTTTCTCTAATGAATAATGTAAATTTTTCGCTCCTAGAACAAGAGAGCAAGGTAAATATTGATTTTACTAAAGTGAAACAAACAAACCCGGCCCTTCCAAAGGCGAGTGGCGGATAGCGAAAATGTTGTTTGTGTTCCGCTTCCGACACACTCCGACGCAACGGTCCTGATATTCCTTTTGATGCTCCGACGGTGATAGTGATAGGGAAAAACCTCGATGTGTACCTTTAATCATACAAACTCTCATTTTGTCTTTGTGTGTGTGTGTGTACGTGCGTGTGGATACTTCATCGATCCGAGTGGGTAGACGGGGTCGCACATAATGTAATTGCTTTAAACGTTATCGCAAACATTTGGCAGGCATGGTCGCACACAATGGACTGCGGCAAATCGTTTATGGGAGAAGGGATGTTGAGTGGATGCGGAGAAGGAAAATTATCTTCAAAAAAGCAAATTTAATTTTTCTCTCCATTTGCTTTACGCAGCTATAAGATGAGGCAAATTCGATGGAGGCACAGGGTTGTTCATTTCAATGTTAGTATTTTTCCGAATTTTATTTCATATTTTCGTCCTATGATCCCAACATAATGTACACCACAAAATAATGTTGAAAAATGTTTTATTAACCAGCGAAATATTATAAAATGTTCTAGAAGAAAACATATTGTTAACTAGCGAACCCTGCAGAGAACTTTTCTTTTATGCCCCGGGTTCTCCCACATTTCGCCGCTGCTCATTTCCCTGGTGATGTGTTAAGTGAAAAGAATTTTGCCGTCCGTAAAAACAATACAACAAATGGAGGATTAACCAAAACCACCATCCTCCCCCCTTCCCAAAGAAAACTCCGTTTTCCCGCTTCTCCCATACACTCAGCGTGAACGCTCATTGCGCCTTAGTCCGCCCTATAAAATGGTCGGTCAACGGTAATCAACAAACGGTAGCTGGGAAAGCAAAAAAGAAAAGAGCAAATGTGCCTGAGCAATCGGAATAATTTGAAGCGAAGAAAAAAAAAAAAACTCCGAAACCAGAAAATCCTTCACTCCACTTCAGAATTCAATTCTCGGGAAAAAGTTTTTATCGCTTCCGAGGACTGGCAGCTCGTGAGCCGGTGAATGGCCATCCCGACCCATCCCGAATGTACGTTTCGTTTACTTTTATGGTGCGTGCACTCTCATTAATTCCATTGTTGATTCACTTCTATTGAGCGTTTTCCCTTCCTCCGCATACGGGGGTGATTTTCCCTTTGCCGGTTTTCCCCAAATAGCGAGAAATTGTGAGCATGTGCAGGAAGCGTGTATTTATTTTACAACATAACAAAATCTTCCTTTCTTTATGCTCCTGGTTCTACGCTACGCTGCTAGCTTCTTGGGACACGGTCCAGCACAACGCTGCAAGAGAAACCCCATCTCGATTAAAGGGAAAATGCTGCGTAATATGTCCTTGGGCAATCCTTCGGGAACGCCAAGTGCTCATACAGTATTCAACAATGCGTGCCCCCTTCGGACTGCTAGTTCATCGGCAAAAACGGGACGATTCTATTTGAACAACAACTTAAGCAATGTTTTTCATTTCCTGATCCATCCGGTTTAAAGTGCCCAATCGAGCAATGGTATCGAAAATCAACCGTCTCATGAGCGGGTTTTGCTTTCAAGCAAACAACCAAGCACTGTAGCATGTGTTTGTTCTGATTACATCGCACGTCACCTCACGCGTTCCCTCCTGCTGTGCTTCACTTTTACTCTTTGATTTGCAAAAGCCTACGAAATAAAGGGGTGTCGCACGGGTTCCTTGACTTTCAAATCCTTTCCACTTCAGCTCGATAATCTCTAAAACCTGTTCCACCCGTAAAACTCGTACGATAATTCCGTACGTAGAACGAAACCTGCCCGTCCAGGCCACGGTGTTGTTCGGGCTCACCGCACCAAGATTAATGCGCCACAATTTGTATCGACAATTAATGGGGGAAATTAATTGGATGGGATGAATGGAATAGTTTTGCTGAATCGATGCATACTGCAGGGCACTGGGAAATGATGTCCTTCCCGGAATCCCAACCCCAGTAACGTACATACATCATACCAGCGGCGTAAAATCGTCGAATTTCCAATTTAACTTTAAGCAGAACCTGTGCCTGTAATTCTGCCAACCGGGAGTGATTGATTTAGGGATAATGTGATCATTATCACAGTTGGGTAGCTAGCCGGGAACGTTTCATTTTTTGTTCGTCCCCTTGCCACGTTTGGCAAGCATACAGAGGCCAGTGTTTGTGTTGAAAAATTGCTTCCCTTACAAAATTACAATATCACAACACCACGCCACATTTGTGAACTAGTTCCGGCGTTTGCCCACCCGCTGATATCGGTTTATCATTGATTATCAAATTTAAACACCAGCTCCAGCTGAGGGTGCACAGGTGCCACTTCATTTTGCCAGTAAACAGGACAGCATACGGAGGGAGAAAGATTATATTGAAGTTTGCTGTAAATAATCGAATGTCTGTCATGTTGACGGTGAAGAGAAAACTCTTTATTAACTTTTTAATCATTTTGCAATGAAATTGGAACGGTCTAGATCATGTGAAATGTTGTTTTTATATTGTTTTTAAATTAAACTTTACTGTTTGAAGTAAACTAACAATAACTTTTATTTTGCTATGCGGCTTGCTTATTTTAAAATTATTACTGTAAGTATTACCAAAATACATTTACAAAACAATTCAAAATCAGTTTATTATGTCAAGAACAATCCTTTAGTATTCAAAACATTACATACTTTAAAAAGTAACGAGGTGCAACGAAACAAAAAAATAAAATAGGGGCAAAACAAAAGAGATAAGTTCAAACGCATCTAACTGTATGCAGAACATCACGATCAGACCGGAAAAGGCCGAGCTATCACCGATTTTCCACGGGAATGTTTTAGTTTTTCCGCAATAACTGGGCGGGGAGTGGAGGGATCGAGTTGAGGTGTTCCACAAAAAGCTGCGCGGTCCAAAGACTCATCCAACGATACGCGGAACGCCCCGATCGGTCCAGGAATGGCCGAGTTATCACCGATTTTCCATGGGAATGTTTCAGTTTTTTTCCGCAATAACTGGGCGGGGAGTGGAGGGATCCAGTTGAGGTGTTCTGCAAAAAGTTGCGCGGTTCAAAGACTCATCCAACAGTACGTGGAACGCCCCGATCGGTCAAGGAATGGCCGAGTTATCACCGATTTTCCACGGGAATGTTTTAGTTTTTCCGCAATAACTGGGCGGGGAGTGGAGGGATCGAGTTGAGGTGTTCTGCAAAAAGTTGCGCGGCCCAGAGACTCATCCAACGGTACGCAGAACGCCCCAATTGGTCCAGGAATGGCCGAGTTATAACCGATTTTCCACGGGAATGTTTTAGTTTTTCCGTAATAACTGGGCGGGGAGTGGAGGGATCGAGTTGAGGTGTTCTACAGAAAACTGCGTGGTCCAAAGACTCATTCAACGGTACGTGGAACGCCCCGATCGGTCCAGGAATGGCCGAGTTATCACCGATTTTCCACGGGAATGTTTTAGTTTTTCCGCAATAACTGGGCGGGGAGTGGTGGGATCGAGTCGAGGTGTTCTGCAAAAAGTTGCGCGGCCCAAAGACTCATCCAACGGTACGCAGAACGCCCCAATTGGTCCAGGAATGGCCGAGTTATAACCGATTTTCCACGGGAATGTTTTAGTTTTTCCGTAATAACTGGGCGGAGAGTGGAGGGATCGAGTTGAGGTGTTGCACAAAAAGCTGCGTGGTCCAAAGACTCATCCAACGGTACGCGGAACGCTCCAATCGGCCCAGGAATGGCCGAGTTATCACCGATTTTCCACGGGAATGTTTCAGTTTTTCCGCAATAACTGGGCGGGGAGAGGTGGGATCAGGTTGAGGTGTTCTGCAAAAAGTTGCGCGATCTAAAGACTCATCCAACGGTACGCGGAACGCCCCAATCAGTCAAGGAATGGCCGAGTTATCACCGATTTTCCACGGGAATGTTTCAGTTTTTCCGCAATAATTGGGCGAGGAGAGGTGGGATCAGGTTGAGGTGTTCTACAAAAAGCTGCGTGGTCCAAAGACTCATCCAACGGTACGGGGAACGCCCCGATCGGTCCAGGAATGGCCGAGTTATCACCGATTTTCCACGGGAATGTTTTAGTTTTTCCGCAATAACTGGGCGGGGAGAGGTGGGATCGGGTTGGGGTGTTCTACAAAAAGTTGCGCGGCTCAAAGACTCATCCAACAGTTTGCGGAAAATTCCGATCGGTTAAGGAATGGCCAAGTAATCGTCGATTTTCCACGGGAATGTTGCTGGCCGAATTTTCCGGCATTCGTTTTGGAAAATCACTCCTCAGATGCCTTCGATATTTTAAAAAAACACGTTGCGGAGGTCTTTCGACGGATATTTAAGGAAAGAAATAAAAATCAGAGGAAATTACTTAAAGTTGAAGAAAAAGTTTAAATTGTGCCGGAAAATATTTGTCTTGTCGGAAAGAAAATATTTTCCAATCCGTATTTAAAATTTCCATTTGCTACCTCCTCGGAATCATGTTCTCCTGTTACTCCTGGTCGAATTTTGCCGCATCGAAATTGGTAAGATTTCGGCCGAAAATCTGCCACCGGGAGCGACTTGAAGTAACAGGAGAGCATGAATTCGTGGAGGTAGCTCGGGCCGATCGAAAAATCGGAAATCCAATCTTAAAATCCAAAGTAAATTTTAAAGTTGCGGTGGAACTTTTAATTTGGAAATCAACTTTTAATATTTACTTTGGGTTTTTAGGTTGGATTTCCGATTTTTCGATTGGCCCGAGCTACCTCCACGAATTCATGCACTCCTGTTACTTCAAGTCGCTCCCGGTGGCAGATTTTCGGCCGAAATCTGACCAATTTCGATGCGGCAAAATTCGACCAGGAGTAACAGGAGAACATGATTCCGAGGAGGTAGCAAATGGAAATTTTAAATACGGATTGGAAAATATTTTCTTTCCGGCAAGACAAATTTTTTCCGGCACAATTTTAACTTTTTCTTCAATTTTAAGTAATTTCCTCTAATTTTTATTTCTTTCCTTAAATATCCGTTTAAAAGACCTCCGCAACTTATTTTTTAATATTAAACGGAATTAGGGAAGATTTTTCTTAAACTGACGGAAAATTCTGCCAGCAGCATTCCCGTGGAAAATCGGCGATAACTTGGCCATTCCTTGACCAATCGGGATTTTCCGCAAAATGTTAGATGAGTCTTTGAACCGCGCAACTTTTTGTAGAACACCTCAACCCGATTAAACCATCCCCCGCCCAGTTATGGCGGAAAAACTAAAACATTCCCGTGGAAAATCGGCGATAACTCGGCCATTCCTGGACCGATCGGGGCATTCTGCGTACCGTTGGATGAGTCTTTGAACCACGCAGCTTTTTGCAGAACACCTCCTCCTGATCCCACCCCTCTCCGCCCAGTTATTGCGGAAAAACTAAAACATTCCCGTGGAAAATCGGTGATAACTCGGCCATTCCTTGACCGATCGGGGCGTTCCGCGTACCGTTGGATGAGTCTTTGGACCACGCAGCTTTTTGCAGAACACCTCAACCTGATCCCATCTCTCCCCGTCCAGTTATTGCGGAAAAACTAAAACATTCCCGTGGAAAATCGGTGATAACTCGGCCATTTCTGGACCGATCGGGGCGTTCCGCGTACCGTTGGATGAGTCTTAGGACTGCGCAACTTTTTGTAGAATACTTCAATCCGATCCCTTCACCCCCCGCCCAGTTATTGCGGAAAAAATAAAACATTCCCGTGGAAAATCGGTGATAACTCGGCCATTCCTGGCCGGATTAAGACTTGCATCATACCATTGGTTGCGTGGTTGGGGGCTTAGAGGATCCCAAAGCTGCTCGGAAAATTTCACCAGTTGCATTCCCGTGGAAAATCGGCGATAGTTCTCTCATGTTTGGTCGAATCGGGTGGTGCTGCAAGAGGATCGTACTGCTCTGGCGTGCATGGAAATTTGGTGAGATTTACCTATCTCAGACGAAAAAACGGCTCTTGCCGGTGAGACCCCTGGTGTCCCGTCAGCTCCGCCCATAGGTTTATCCGCCACTGCTTACCTCTTATCCAAGATTCTTTTTGTACAGTTTGTATTGTTTCTACACCAATTTTCCATCATAATCGACCAAAACAAAGAAACCAATCTTCGAAACTTTATCATTCTCTTCCAATCCCTCCATTTTTCACCCTCCACCCTCTAACCTTCCTACAAACACAGAAACTTTTGCTCAATTTGTAGCGTGCGTCTGCTAAGCCATTAAACTTGTGCCCACGTGTCCCTGTGGTGTGTCTTGTCTCCTGCACCTTACGCAACATAACAAGCGCATAACATAATCAGCAACTTCCGTCCGTTAATTGGCTTCGCATTTCATTGAGGTGATGGGTTTTTTTTTTGTGGGCAAAGCTCCACTCCAAGCTTCATCACCCTAAAACTCCACACCTTCACCCGACTGCGCTTGGACGCTTTTTAAGTAAGCAGAGCGAAATAAAATCTAAGACTACCCCGATACAAATTGCCTACACAGCGGAAAAAACCGGTCGCAACCCTCCGCCGAACGACATCGTTTCCGGGCGCCGAAGTAGTGGCGTGTTGCGGCACGACATTGTTCCCCGTGCAAGGACACCTCGGTAGCTGTGGAAAAAAAAGTTATACCAGCAATCCTCTATCCACTTCCATTCGGCGCCACATTACGCACCAACCGGAAAGATAAACAAAATCCTGATGAAATAATACGGCGTAAATAACGGTCGTCGGTAGGGGCTCCGCAGCGCAGCACGCGAAGGAAAAAAGGACGAAGGACGGCATTCTGCTGACGTGAGCGCGGAGTCCCAGTTTCGGTAATGAGGAAGACATATCATGGTTATGATCTTGTGCGGTGTAACCTGCAGAGTGTCAGTGGAAAATTTACGAAGAGAAAAAAGAACCTATCAAAGAACCACACGCCGCACGATAAGCGGGCAAGTAAAATGTGCAGAAAAGCCAAAGTGGATCGCATATTTCACCGTGCTGTAATGCTGTATGTTTTTGCTCTGTCTTTGTTGTG
Organism: Anopheles maculipalpis; assembly: GCF_943734695.1. Taxonomy (NCBI): domain Eukaryota; kingdom Metazoa; phylum Arthropoda; class Insecta; order Diptera; family Culicidae; genus Anopheles; species Anopheles maculipalpis. The sequence goes on along the minus strand of NC_064871.1, from coordinate 96,897,194 downwards.
TTGGTCACACTGTTTTCACCGTGTTTTGCCGTTGTTTCGCTCAAGAAGCAGAAGATAACGTGTAAAAATACGACACCACGACGAGAAACGCCATCCTCACTTCATTAATCTAACTCAATGTCTTCGACGCGTCACCTTGCTCCGTGAGAGTGGAGGAAATGGTGAACAACAGGGAGGTTCGTAATAACATGATAAGCATAAATTCGCCATCGAATAGAGGTTTATTGCGTGTCGCGCAAACTTCCACGTTTCCGCGCAGGTGGATCCCGGAAGCGGAAGTGATAGTAATGGCGATGTCTTCAATTGCTCGAGACCTCCTGTATGTGTGTAATGTAAGACGGTCTATTACAGATTCGCAGCACGTTTCGCGACATGAAGCTACGGGAATTGGGTACACCTTTGGATGACAATCGAAAAGCATAACAACATACAATGTGTAAGATTGAGAGAAACGAGAAGCGAGCTGTGAAAGAATTTAAAACAGGACATCCGGGAAAAGGTTGATGACAGGGAATTTTTTTGGAATGAATTAGCTTAACGCGCGAATAATTCGACATCACACTGTTTGGGTGATGGATGTAAAAATTTGAAACAAAAGCCAAAACACAACACAAGTTGAGTGTCTCATATAAGCTCTTCGAAGCGTATTTGCATACTTTTAGGCGTAAACAACAAAATTAAGTAATTTGTACTGTAAATGTAATAAATTTGCAATCCCACCGTAATGTTTTTGATAACATCTCCTCGTATTATTAATTTCAAACAACCGAGCACAAATTACAATGTGTGAAAATGAACACAAAACAACTACGCCTTCCACCCGGCTAAACTAAACATTTGTACACGACCAACACCATCCAAAGGATCAAAGCACCGTAAAAAGTGCTTCCTCTACAGTGACTAGCACACAGACTCGCGAGATCCATCATTGGCGTTAGTCCGTGACGAATGGCATTTTCCCCTCCAGGGCGACCACCCTCCCTTAGTCCGTCTCCGTCCGACGTCGACATGTCCTTGGCCTCGTCCCAAATGAAAAGAAAACGGCGTGCCGGCAAACTACGCGCCCCAAAGTGACACTGACAGCAAAACAAAAGACTCCGATTTTAATGAGTATTTGCAATTCATCAGAAGTGAAAATTTAATGAATCGCAAACTTTCCGGAAGAAGTAAACAATGAACGAGTGTTTTCCTCGGCAGTGAAGGGAGGGCGGAGATGCCAAAGGGAGAGAACGCTTTTTCTTCGACCGCCCAGGGAAAGCAGAAACCCATCGTACAAATACCACTGTAAACAGGGGGTGGCAAATTTATCAACCCTGGCATTCGGTGGAATTCCTGCGGGTTTTCCCTAATCTGACGATGCCGGGCGTTCGATGTTGCTGCGATGGAATCAGCCACAAATCGGCACCCGGGAGTGTTCGTGATTGTGTGTCGGCCCACGAATGCCGACCGCTGCCAATTAAATGCGGCGGAAGTAACGCATTTCGATGGTTGACGGTGAAGGTTGGTATGGATGGAATCGGAAATGAGTCATCTTCGCGCCTGACTGCCTTCGGTAATGGATCACAAATGGGGAGTAAGCTGAGAGATGATGCCGGTCGTTGATGTGCTCCCGGCTTTTTTTTTTTTTTGTTGACACACTGTTATGCGGGTCATCTTTGTGTTGAAGAATGTCTTCTATCAACATACAATGAGCGATAGCAATGAAGGTAAACGTGGTGAATATATCTACCTCGTATTCAATTTCCCTAAAGACTTCAACAAAGTTGTATGGAAAACGAACATGACATTATCGGAAAGTTTGTTTTGAGATAATTTGCCCTTTAGAAAGATGGCCATGCTATCAAATTGCCCTCAGAAATCGTTTGACATAGAGTACCACAGTGTAGGGAGCGAAACACAGTCATCTTCACAGAAACGTCTCCCTCGAGAGCCTACATCAACTGGGTCCCCAACCTGTATCGGAATAGCCGGAATTTATACGATAAACTTAAACGATAAAATTATAAAACTTATTTATGAAACTATATTTTCTCGTCCCCGATGTGTGTTTTAACTCCACTTTCAAGCTCACCCGGCTTTCGTATCGGCACCATAATTCCCTGGTACTCTTCCCTGGTACATACTCTAGCGAAAGTAAGAGAGAAGGAGACGGACTAACCGTCCTTTGGGAAGAAGGAAATAAAAAGGGGTTCCTGTTTCTGGCACCTGCAACACGTAAAATAGGTTACGTTGCAGGTGAACGAGTAAAAATTTCAATATATTCACGATACATGCACCACACATTTGCAGGACCGTCCTTTGGGCTTGCTTCTCCAGCAAGTAGCAGGAAAACTGCTGCATCGAGACACCTCCAGCAGGACAACTGTGGTCTTACTGGGTAGCATGATTCATGGCGCAAACTGCATGCCGCAGTGTTCCGAGTGTCGTTACCACTTGCCCCGACTGCATCCGGGACGAGATTGCCAGCCTGCGGTGTTGTACATTGCACTCAGTCTGATCGCATTATAAGCAAAAAGCTCGACTCGAATCAAACTGGACTGAACGGTCAGCGTTATTGCTATAGGGCCCTATAGTTGCCTAAATGTATGCAACGTGCACAACACAGTGCTAGTGTCAATATAAGTTAGAATGTTAACAGAATCATTTCTATAAGTTGTTATTTAGCGATTTCCATCTTAACTGAAAGATATTCCAAGAAGCGAACATGTTTACAACGAGGCATTCAGTTTCAGGTTCCAAGAGTTTCAAATCTAATAATCTTCTCCAGTAAACCGAACCAGTTACCTAATCCGGCTTATCATGCGCTGGCAGTGCATGTAAACGATACTTTATTTACCTCTTTCTCTATCTTGAAAATTATGTTCGATTTTAAAAACAACAACTTCTTCTCCTCCCTCTTCCTTTGGAGGAGTCTGATATTCTTGGCCCGGTCATATGCTAACCTCGTCATATGCAAACAGCAAACCTTCCTTACTCCTTCGTGCAAGCAGAGTTGTAAACAGTTCTCGAAGTTTACGTACCGTAACTTCCAACCCAAACAACAACCCAGGGTTTCAGGTTAGTTTTTCTAGCGGAAATCAAATATTGTAATCATTGCTCGAGCGCAAACACCGGCCAACTCGTTCGTACCAGTCAAGATCCTGCATCACGCACCTTTCAGTAGCTCTCGATGGAGGCGGGTAATCTTTCTGATGGAAACGATATCGTGAAGCTGTTTACATTCGACTGTTTGAAACTCACGCCGGAAAATATTTCAAACACTACACAAACTCAGCGCTGGACGTAGGAGCTAAGGTACGTTTTGTACAGCAAAATTCGAAAAAATATATAACATCAACCTACGGATTAATGCATCCACCTGTTACGAAAGAAATGACGGATAAAAAATGTACAACTACTACATTCTGAAACAATATTTTCCAAACAACCCCAAACACATGTCTTCGAAGCAAAGGTATAAGAAAGCTGTAGCTTTTTCGGAAAAGCTCAACGGGGGTTGTAAGTTTTCCTCCCGCACGAAGAAATACTATACCCATTAGCTCACACGTGCCACTAAACGGTAGTGTCAGTGATCTTTTTTTATGCTCAAAGTTCGCCAACCCAACACGGGCCAGCCAGCCAGTCTCGAAGTCATAAATATTTTGTCAAGCTATATTGGATCGGTTTGTGTCGTTTGAACGTGGGGGTTGAGAATAGATTTTCTTTGCATTTGAACCCACACTCGTCTAGCTGGTCTTGTTGTGTCTTGGATGACTTTCAAAAACAACCGTCCCTCTCGTATGAGGTAGCTTTCCTGGAACATAATTTGAAATGTATTGCCACCAGCGGCGCTCGCTTGCACGATGAATTGTTGTGACACTTCAGCTAACCTTTTTCCTCGAGCGTACGTTTGTGGGTTTTTACGCCCAGTGGGCGAGACGCTTACGATGCATATTGCTATTTTGTACGCTCGTTAATATTTTTCTTCTTTTTTAAAAAGAATTCACATGTAAAGTAACACACAGGACAAGTGTTGTGAGTGTTTTACAATTTATTTTCAATTTACTATGCTTTCTATTTCACTACCTTCGGTGACATGAAAGGATTGTTTTGGTGATTTGAAATTAAAATTATCTATGACCCATACCTATGTAAAGTACTCAAGAGTCTCTTTTGCTACCTTTTTTTACAAGCCTTCAATTAGTTAGCTTACATTCAACGATTTTATGTACTGCTAAAGCTCTTAAAATGTGCCATTTCCTGAAGAATGGTAAATTTTGCATTCAGCTTACTTATATTTATGATAAAAAAATATTTTTCTGACAGTTCTCAAACATCCTTCTCAAAGTTTTTTATACTCGGCTGAATGTGTGCAATCCGCTATACTTCTTCCATCACCATTCACACGCCTGTCGCCTGGGTATCCCTTTTCTATTAGCCAGCAATCAGACAACACATGCAACAAGACGATGCACACACTTGGTAGCAGGAAATATGATTAAATGCTGCTGCTTCTTTCAACCATAAAGTGAATCTCGCGAGGATCCTACGGGGCGGATCTTCTCGCCCGACTGCACAACTGTTCCAAAGCGATCTTTCATCGCGTACAGCACAGCGTCTTGTACATGCAGGCGCCGACATGGCGTCATGTTTTGCTTCAAAATTGCTGTCAGAATCGCGAAAGGAAACGGTCGGAAAGCTAAAGGTTGAACGCATTCTCACAAACGCTTCGCGCTACGATATTAGCCATTCGTTATCCATTATGAAAATGGATGACACTGCACCGCGGGTGCAGGGTTTCTTACGTTTTATTTTAGCTACCAAGCCACGGCAAAAAGCTTTATTTCGACAATATTTTCAGCAACATTAAGCAATTTGTTTAGTTCAATTTATCTCATCCTTCCTTCACTACCAATTAGCGTTCTCCACACAAATCCCATTAGCATTCGCATCGACAGCCTCTATTAACTGCGCTCAACTGCTGCTGCTGCTGCTGCTGCTGCTGCTGCTACAAATGTAATTTTAATGGCAACTAATGTGCGTTGGACGCCAACACACCGCCGTGCAAATAAATCATCGATGGTGCATTTTTTATACGCTCACCATTTACCCTGCTATCTCTGCTAATGTATCATAAACTGCCAGCTGCATCATCGGACGGTGTGGAAGTTATTTGTTCATTTGGTTGCTCTCCTGTTACCCAAAATTTCCGCGCATACCAATTTAGAAGGATTTTTTTGCTAGCCAGGACACCGCAATACATCGAATGAAAGAAAGAGAAACGGTTGTATCTCGCTTGTTCATGGTAACTCAATCATCATACTAACAGGCATTGTCTTTTCACCGGATTATCTGGATGTTACCTGTTAATTTGGATGCTTTTATAAAAGCTCTACCGGTGTGGGGGCAAATCGCGATATCAACAGAAATAAACACACAAAACCAATCTTTTAGCCATTAAGTTTCTCAGGCGCGTAAATGTTTCGCTTGACCGCAATGCATTCCGAAATGGTGTGTTGGCTAATATTTGATATTTTGCTTTTACTCTTCTGTGGTCAATTTTTCTGCTCTTAAGTTAAAAATTCGGACACCATTGTTAACCTCACACTCCAGTGAACGAGGATTTGGGCACACCAAACGGTGCTAAATGAAACGATTTTCCATCCTTCACGTTGCAAATTACAATTTAATGTACAATTCTCGTGTCACCATTCTGGCTCCTGTCGGGGCTGTGTTTATTTTTTGCCCGCCTTTTCGCTCGTTTGTTAAATCATTTGTCGTGAGCGTAAAATGGCAGCTTTTCATTTGTTCGCGTTATGTTTTTACTGGTACATTCGTTATAGGCAAACCATTAGGCCTGTACCACTTAATCAACTACAATTATCCACTCGCTAGTGCGTTTTATACGGATTTCCTTTAGCGCTACTGAACCATTTTCCATCGGAATTAATAAATAAATAATAAGCGTCTTCCTGTTCTTTCTATACAGTAGTTTAAGCGTGCTGAGTAGACGAAGGAATTTTAGGTAAAGATTATACAGTTGATTTGCCTTATAAATTGTAAGGAAATGAGAAATCTATTTAAAGAATTGTTCTAAAATGCATAACTTTAGGCGAACTTCTTCAACACCGCCCAAAGTTATGCAATAGGTGTGTGTTTTTGTGCATATATTAAACAAATCTCGAGAAATCGAGACCTTTCCTCTTTAAAATTCGAAAAAAAATACTTATTATCCCCTTTCATAGAACTCTACCCCACACAAAATAGTTCGATGACTGCTATACTCCAGCAATAGACTGCTAGCAAACGTAAGTGAACCGAAAAGCATGAAATTTATTCACATTCACTTGATTAGCTTTCTCTCGTACTGCTGATGAATTCTGAACGAGCAACGCGTAACCGACAAGTGCTGCCAACGATTACGTTTCTTTCTCCATCACTACCCATTGCTCTAGGCCACAGTCACACACACACACAAACTCATTCCAGTTTCCAATGAAATACACCCAAAAAAAAAAAAAAGTCAAACACATCCTCCTAACGCAACGTGCAACAACTTCTCCGGAACGGAAACGGAGATTAATATTCAGCAAATAGCACGGTTAAATTAAATTATTGTTATTGAAAGTGTGTTTGCTTTTCGTTTGTGTGTGAGAGTTTCCATTCCCGGTACCAATACACGTGCTGCCGAAAGCGTGTCGAACATGAAAATTTGCTGACAGGAAAAACGTTAAAATATCAATCCTTCTTTAAGTGGGATTTTTACGGAACTTCCCAAAGACCGATAAAGATACCTCAAGCATGTTTAGAGCACCTATAGTTTGATCAGATAATTGAAAATTTTGAACAATTTTCAACGGGTACACTAAATCGTTTCGGAACTGGCCCACGTTTTGATAGTGAAAGAATTATTTTGAGTTGCCTTCAATACAAACAACTTACCGATTCAAACTCACTGCATTTGTGTCATCAAGTTTTATAATAACTTTCCAAGCGATTCTTTTATGTTTTCCACACCTCTTAAAAGTACCGGAGGACGCGCCACCAGGACGACACACTCGCGTCTTTTTCGCTAGTTCATAAATTTGACTCTCGACAGGGAGCTTTCAGCGTGTTTGCTTTCTGTTTTTTTTTCTATTTTTCTTTTCTTTAACAAGTTCTCCTATCCTGCCACGGTTCTATGTGGCTCCAAAGCAACGTGGAGGTGGTTGCTGTGAGTAAATATTAAAACAGTCCACTGACGAACAGCAGCGGGCGACCACTTCCATTCCGGTCACGTAAGATTTTTCCATTACCGATCCAGAATGTTGGCGCTGCCGGGTGAGTTTATGGCCACCGTGTGCTGCCAGTAACGTACGAATCTGTCGGGTTTATATCGTATCTCGGGGGTAACGCATGAGGCTTTGAGGATTTTTTTTTTTCGTTGTGCCTGTTTTCTTTAGCACATTTGAAACAGTTTTATTGTACCTCGTCTTCGATTGGAAGGTGGGAAAAGTGTGAGTGTAAATTCTATCAACCCATCCCAATGTTTACCACAGTAAGACAGACACGAGACAACAGATAGTAGAGATTTAGGTGCTATCAGCACGGCAAGAAAAAAAATGATTTTAAGAGCGTTTGCAACTAATATTAAACATTCAATTTGTGTGTTCTGTTTGAATTACTGTAGCCTCTGCTTAGTACTAACGCTTCAATATCTGTACAAGACGGTTTCAAATGAAAATGATGACATTTTTCCGTACCAATGTACTACTACCACATCTTATTGCTGACCATTACAGAACAACTTCGCTTCATCCATATCAAATGCTTGTCCACTGCAACCGTGCAACTTTTTCCCTTCAACTGAACAGAAGCAAAAAGGAAAATAACCACTCAGTACAACCTTAGTTCTAGTATCGAAATTTACCGCCGTTACCCACTGCCTTCGCACCATATTGCCTACATTTAGGGGGGGGTGGACTGTTTCACAAAATCCCGAGCAACATATTTATAGCAAAGTTTATGGTCGAAAACACACGAAAACCAATCGCATGAACGTGCACCGGACATGACAATCATATCGCGCCAGCAAATGCACTACTTCTCTGTATGTGTGTGTATTTGTGTGCTCTGCTTATCGCACCACAGAGCGATTTCTTTCTTTGCAGCAGGGCAGAAACATAATAACGACCGTGATCATGACGACCGGAGCATTTTCTTCGGCGCCAAAAAGGGTGACGACGACGACGATGGTTATGATTTCGATTACGAATACCAAGCATCTTGGGCGTACTGAGCTGATGTGCCCAGAATACATGAACAGCAGGTTGCGAAGATGATGGACAATTTCCATTTTAATCGACTGCAAAAGAATGCGTTTACGAGTGACCGACCGTTGGGCTTGCAGTCTGACCCTCGTGTATGTGAGGGCAAAAGTTAATCAAGATTCTAACGGCATATGTTACAGAAGTACTTCCAAACTGCAATAGAACCATTGTTTATGTGCTCAATAATAGTAAATGCATGTACGTTCCTGTACGTTCATGTTCACAAGCAAGACACGCGATCGGGGCAATTGAATTTTTGAACCAATAGTATCGCCCATTAAAATCCTTCTAAACAGGCTATCTTTCCCGCGAGCTATGACATGACCTGTCGCGATTCTGTCAGCGATGAGTATTTAATCGTTTTTTCCCTGTGGGTTGTAAAAAGCAGTAAATAACGCCAGCAGAAAGCAAACCGAGCAACATACACTAACGCCCATAAAACTTTCAATGCGCAATTTGAGCAAACTCCAGCACGTGACGTTTGACTCTGGCCCATGTGTTTGTGGGCAACTGTTTTTCCTGCAATCCCACCCACTGATCCGTGTTCTGTTTTTTGAAAAAATATTTATAACAACACACACACACACTCACACATGTGTACATACACACTGACGAGGCCAAATAAATAAATAGAAAAACGTACCGAATAGCGTTGATTTTGTTGAGGGCTGTGAAGCCACATCTGGAAAAAAGCTCCCGTAGCCTTGTGCGTGTGTGTGTGTTTTTTTTTTTCGTAGAGAAGCCTGATACATTGTGGGAAGAAGTACAACAAAAGGGAGGGCAAGAAAAACATGTTCAAAAAAACCTCAAAACATGAAAATCAAACGAAAGAGTAACGGTGCGCGAGATGGGTAAAGAAAAATAATAAAAAAAACGTGCACACACACACTCATACAGCGGCAAAAAAACTCACAAACTGGTCGGGTAGAATGATATACACAAAAGGCCAAAAACGCCACCACCAAGCCTCACCGGGAACAGTACAACCCGAGCCGAGCCCCGAGGAAACACGTCTCGACCGCACCGACAAGGGAAAACCTCTGGGAAAGCTAATACGCGCGCAACCACCCGGGGGGTGGAGGTGTGCCGGGGGTTTTCATTTTTCTGGCCCCCAAGTTTTGATGTGGGGGGGAATGGATGGGAAACAGACAGGAAACGGGGGTTGGCAATAAAATTTGAATAAATTGCAGATGTTCATGGCGCTTCCTGTCATCGAGCTTTCCGCTTTTCATTTCAACTTTCATTTCCTGTCTGGACGGATGCTTCCCCCGTCCTGGTTTCGTTCTCATCCGTATCACGTTTCTCTCTCTCTCTCACACACACACACACAAATACACAAACACATATAAACGTTTGTTTTTTTTTGGGGGGCATTTTCCATTTTGTTTTCCCTTCTTAGCGTTTCTTTCCACCACCAAAAGGCCTTCTTTTCCTTGGTTCAATTTCCGGAAAAGCTGTTCCATGTTGCCGGAAACCGGTGCAGGTTTGCTTTTCACCCATCCGTACGGCTAACGGCAAGCCTCCAATTTGGCAGAAGTAGACGGATTCCTTTCATACTTCAAACGCACACAAAGCTACATACCGTCTCGTTGAGTTTACTCGATCAAATGGAGGCCGTCTTTTTGGCAATCAGGTGTCTTATCGATGAATAGCACTGCTTAAAAGGCTTTCCAGAGACTTTCCCTGTCGATATATATCCGTTTGGAGTTGTGCCAAAATATTGCTATTTATGGGTGACAATGAGAATCTGTTTCAATTTTGCGCCACGAATATTTTAAACAAATACTGCAAATATAAAAGTATGAATTGTTTCTGATGTTTGGAAGCTGAAAGATGCATAATTTTAGCGATATTCTAGCCGTCTAAAATAGGCTAATCCACCAACTTAATCGATGTCAAGATCGATGAAATTTTAAAACAATATTTGTTAAATGTTTGTTAGCAAACATAACAGCATAGAGTGTTATAAGCTGGGAGTTTATTTTTCTTAGGCCTCCATTTAGTTATACTTCAATTTTCTGCTTCTCCAACATTCCGAAAATATTAATATATTCTGCGATGTCTTACTGAAATATTCAATATTTACATAATGGCATTATTATCCGCATGATATATGTAAGTGAGCAAGATAAAGTAATAGTTCCATTTAAGAAAAAATCAATTACATATTCCATAGGGTGCATTATTTTGACAGCTGTCACTTTGACGTCTTAGCGCATGCCGGTGCCAAAACTTTTAGTACAGCATCGCTTGTACTGCAATTGCATCACGAAATCACTCACCATACCACCTTCCAGTGGTCGTGTTCGGGCACGAACGAAGCTCAAATGCAGTTGCCAGCATATCCCATCTCCTTCTTCTCTCTTCCGCTTTCCTTTCGTTTTCCAAAAAGTCGACAGGAAGTCACGTTTTACCGAAACTATTCATTCACAATACGGTTTCCCTTCTTTCTTTCTTTCTGACTGACTGTCATCTTGCACGATGTTTGTCTTGGAAAACGTGGAAGAAGTTTTTAGCTTCCACAAACACACTCATTCAGGCACACAAACACACATCCATATAGAAAAACATGGCACTTTTTGTTGATGGAGACGCCTTGCCTTCTTTGCTGTCAGTCCTTGCGCCTTTCGGTAGCCAATTTTCACATCCCGATCGCAACTCGTATGCGAAAATAGACAGTTAGTGTCGTATTGTGACTGCATTTGCATATGCTTTCCGTTTCTTGCATGCTTGCGTTCCGTGCGCGGTAGTCAGGAATTGGGATGGGATGGGGTACACAGAAAAAAAACATTGCTGCAACTGCAAACAATGCAGCTTTTTCGATGGGAAAATAGTTTTTAACCTACTGTCGGTGAGTGTCTTTTCAACCAATATGTGAGTGCTAGTGTATCCACAACGATTCATGCCAGAAATGAGCAAACCTCCGTAACTACAACACGAGTGACATACGGGTCATGCATCCCATTTTCTAGCAAAATAACAAACCAAAACATCTGCATCGGGCCCACCGCAACCACTGCAACCAAACCCCGGCATGGGTAATGTCATCCTGATTTTCCCCGCCCACTATTATCAGTATGTTTTCTCCCTTTTCCATCGCTATCAGCTTTTGTATTCGCATTGAAAAAAAGGTCCTATCGACACACTAGCTTCCTGGAATTCGTTCGCTTATCATTTCCCGCTTGAGGAGGTAGGTGTGAACACTTGATCAATTTTCCCAAAAACCACCGGAAGCTGGAGAGTTGCAAATGTGAAACGAAAGAATGGAATTGCCAAAAAAAAAGAAGCTCCCCATTTTTCTTTCTTCGATTCATATCATGATAGTTAAAACCCCAAAACCATTGCATGGGGCAGCAAAAAAGTGACTCTCCTGTGGAAAAGGTGGCGAACACGAAAAGCGGATTTAGAATGCAATAGTTGTCATTCCGGTTCAATAGCGCGAAAAGCTCCTATCAAACGATCGTCTCCACAGTCGATGCCAATTTTGTTGCATCGAACACGAACGGGTCAGGTACCACTTCCGGCTGATATAGTCAACCATTGCCTGCACTGTCTGTACTGAACGAATAGGGCAAAAAAAAGTTCATCAGCAAGTGAGAATTGCATTGGGAATGAATTTTCGTTACATTTTTAACGTGCTATTGCTCTATGAAACCGGAAACCCCATTGCGGATAAGGGCAATGAAGCTTTTGATTACGAAAGTGTCTATCAACGAGGGATACTTCCATGTAGAATAGCGAATTTTCACGTTATTTATATGTGAGTAAGTAAGAGTACAGAGTCAATAGCGCCTAAAAGTATACAAACACATGTTTCAAAATATTTTTCTCATTCTCGTTGATTGAGTCTTCTATAGTCCCGAACATACTGCTACGTGGCACTCTACCCTACACTCTACACAAATTGAAAAAAAATCTTTTATCCATATTGAGAAAGAACATGAACACTGGACTATCTAGCTCTTCTTTCAAAGGGCTCCAACCGTCTAAGTGACCACATTGTCATCATACAGAAGTCTTGATTGACGACTATTGAAAATTGCAGTGACTCGGTAGGATGACTAGCAAAATAAGATAACACTCCGAAAATTGTCACATATAAAAGACATGTTGAATAGACATTTCACATTTATTTACTTTACCAACCTCCTTTCAACTTCTCTCACTAATCGCTTACAAATATAAAATCAGTCTTAAACTAATCTCTTTTCATCCCTTTATCCTTTGTTACTTAATCATTGCTGCAAATTTCGCCGCCCAATGCCCTTACGCATCTGGAACAGTTCCTTCGGCACCTTGTGATTGCTGAAGAAACACTTGTACATCTGATAGGCAGTGTCGCACGCATCCGTTCCCTCCACAGAACACTTCTTGATCAGGTCGTTCACTTTGCTCGCCTCGATGCCCACCGTAAGCTTCTCGCGGATTACATCCTGCTGGATCACACCATCATCGTCGATAAAACCAGCCTTATCCAGGAAACATTTCACGAAGCACTAACGATTGAAAGCGAAAACGTGTGTAAATTAGACATAATTGCTATCAAACACCTAAGGCATTTTTCTTCACAAACCTTCGCCTTCACAGTGTCAATGGTAAAGTCTCCACTGAGCACGCGGAATGCGTTCTTGGGCAGAATACCCGTCTCCTTCACACACTCACGAGCATTTTGATGAATGCGTCGAACCTGGTCAGCCTCCATCCGTGCACCCTACCCCGCACGAGAAAACAAAACATTGGGTATTAAAATTACAATTCTTCGATACACTCACGTCACTCTCACTCGGAATCTCACCTTAACGGCCGACACGCCACACGCACCAAACAACACCGCCAGCACCACAAAGGTTACGATCGTTGCGTTGCACTTCATTGTGTGATCGTAGTCGTTTGAATTTCCCACCGATGAATGTGGTTTATGCTCGAACTCTAACTGATTTGATTGCCTCTAGCAAGTAAGCAGCACTCACTTTACGTGGTTCACCTCCATTCACGACGCGGTCAACGGTACTTATAGCTCCGTCGAGGAGTCGCACACACACACTCCGTGACCATGTCTGAGATGCGGGTTTTCTCCCTGTTGCGAGGGAAAACACGGCCCGGGTGGGCATGGGGGTTTACAGTAAACAATTCAATTTTCATGCTGATTCATTGAGTTCTTCCGCCGACCGTCCAAGGCACGCCCTTGGCGGTCGTTGGAAGGAACGCGTGCAAGTAGCAAGGTTAGTGAAATGTTTTGCTCGCTTCATCTCTCGTTATAATTTTGCATGCCTCTGGTGAAGGTTGCCACTGTAGGAGAAGGAGCCCCTTTCTCTTTGAGTGTTCTTCGATTTTAACCTTTCTAAGTAAAGCATAATTTGTCGTGCGATTTACAGTCCAATCTTTGAATATTTTTAAGCTGTTTTATTACATTTCCAACAAAATCACAAAAATCACATATATATAAATATCACAAAAAGACTCAAGGGAGGGCAATGATTAATTTTTTGTGATTCAAATTTCATAGCATTTGGGCGCAATTTTTTATGCTAGGTGACTACGCGTACATTACACTGCATTTTAAACAAGCTAACGGCAATGGAAACTGTCACCAAAGGGTTCAAATGAAACCTTGTCTAATTTCCCTCCGCTCAAGAATAACTTCATTGCGAAGGGTAAATGGTAAAGTTTTGCTTTTTCCACCCTCTTGTCGCTTGCCCTTTTGAGCCCGCTGAACCTGGCCCGGGCGAAAAAGTTCCTATAATAAGCATACGCAACACAACCATGCCTTTGGACACAAAGAACCACAACAATAATATTATGCCACAAACATGGTTTCTTGGAGCAAAGGAGAAAGAACCGTTTAACAACATTGCACCAACAAGCGTCAGCTGCACTCATACTTACACACACAAACACTATTCGATCTCGATCGTTTCAGTATGAGGCTCCAAACTATCGTATGTGCTCCGCTTGTGTCACGTGTCAAGCATCCTTACACATCCTCCGACCGGCGAGGAGAACTGTCTTTGCGCCAGGTGTGTCTTGAAGCGAAACGTGATGGAAAGCTGAACGTAAGATGGAGAAAAATGTTAATCACTTGCCTTTGAGTTTCTGAAAAGCTCTTACAGCTTGTAACAGACAAATACAAATATATTGTGATTTGCTCATCTCAACTGCACCACCACTCCATTTGCAATGATTAAAGCCATAAATTAAAGGCAAAAACAGGGCATGCATCAGAGTGGGTCTTAAATTTTGAATGCAATTTGCACCACTTCTACGGGACAAATTATTGAACTGCGGGCAAAAGTGCAGCTCAAACATGCAGGCAGCGCCGTAGTTACACCAATCCATACCAGCAGTTCAATTATGTATCGCTGCTCCACCTTCACGGCCAGGGCGGCTACCGGTCACTTTTAAAGGGCTTTCTCTTCAACCCTGAATGTATGTAGCTGCATAGGAAATTAGTGTTCGTACCTTTTAGCAGGTTGCACACGAACTTGCAGTTAGCACCGTTTGCAATGGGCGGCTCCGTGGGCTTACATCTCACCCAAAGCAATGGGAATGTATGCTTGTAATTAATGATTCCAAGATAGGCAAAGAATGGAGGGAAACACGCGCTCGAGCTAGAAGTGAACATGAACTTGAACTGTTCAAAAGCTTGCTAAACATAGGTACTTGGATCGGTGGGATGGATAAGCATACCACTATCACGCTTTTACGAACATCAGACAAGAGCCAAGGGGGAGATTTTCTGCTAAGCTGGGTGGGATTTAGCATCGGTATATAATGCATTGGATTAGGTCAGTAGGCTATCAGAACATTGCCGAGTCTCTCATTGAAATCTCCCGAGCACCATACTCAGCATTCTAAAATGAAGCTTCCAGTATCCTTATCCTTTTTCATCGTTCTAGTCGCATCAGTAAATGTAAGTAATCAAACTCTTCGATTTCAACGTCAAAACATATTAACCTTTCGCTTCTCTATTTCTTAACCGTCATTTTAGGCATTCACTCTGCGCCAACAAAAGATGGTAAGCATCTTCGCCCTGGAGTGTATGGCCGAAACGGGCATTGGAGCCGAATCGCTAACGAAACTTCGGGACGGCGATTTAACCGCCAACGATCGTACGGCCAAATGTTTCATGAAATGTTTCTTCGAGAAGGAGAACTTTATGGATGCCGAGGGTGTGCTGCAGTTGGAAGCGATTGCGGTGGCACTGGAAAAGGATTACGAGCGGGTCAAGATTGATGAGATGTTGGAGAAGTGTGGTGTACAAAAGGAGGACGCCTGTGAGACGGCGTTCAATGCTTATGAGTGCTATCACGATCACTACCAAAATTTGTAGTGCGCTGAAAAATCAATCAACGGTTGGACCTTTGAATCATTTATTATACTCCTCTAAGTGAACTGTTGTTGTTGTAGGATGAATAATCTAGTGGTTGGAGATGTGAAATAAAACTCACTCTTGTTACCTGTCAAAAGAGCTTTTCTTCACCATACTCTCATCGACCAAAAATTGGAAGAATCTCTCTAGCATAACTTCATCGCACACCTCATCCCTAACTCCCTATGTTCAAGACACCTTCTCAAACGCAAGATTATAAACGAATAACATCATTAGATGGACGTTATTGTGAAGTCGTCATGTCAAAACCCGTCTTGCAAAAGGTATTCAACAGTCAGCGCATTAAGCTGCGTTCCTTCGTTTATCATCATCTTCCGAGAGCTGCAGCGAGTGGATTTTGTTGGCCACCCCACAAGAAGTCATCCCTCCGGCGCCATTTTACAATGCTGATTATGCAGTAGGATTATGAGCGGCAGCTGTGGACTATGACTTCTGAGCTCGTTTTGCCTCGACTGCAGAGTACCGACTGTCGAGGATAATGCACTCGGTAGAGCAAAGCAGCTAGAGAAATGTGCAACCATTGCAGTGAACCATTTATCACCTGCATACGCGAATAAGGTCCTCGCTTAGTTCTGTGTATGCTCTACCGTATGCTTAACGGGATGCAGATATAGTGTAGCAAAGGATTTCTATTTTTAAAAGTTCGGTATTTAAGACAATTTCCTTCCGTTATACAGCGACTACAACGACGCCTAAAGTTAGGCAATTTGACGATGCAAATATTTTCTTAAGTATTTTAAAGAATTGAATTCTTTCCATTTCTTTAAGGTCACTTTAATTTGGCTTATCGTTTGCTTGAGGTTCAAATCATCCATTCCCATCCTATCTTGTTTCCGCTTGTACTAACAAGTGTACTAATTAAATTTTCAAGCACATCCGTATCATTTCCAAAACGCAACCTCTCGCTCCTTTATGCTACTGTCTACTGTTCACTTTCCTTCCATCAACTAAAGCGGGAGGAAAAAAAGGAGCAAACGGAACAATATTGCCCTCGAATAATACCCTCGAGAAGCTGCATCCCTTGCATCCGTTGCGAGCTTTTAAAGCCTCACAACTTTCCCTTCACGAATATTCGGTAACGAACCTTTCGACAAACGGATGTCCATTGTACCGTGTACGGTGAAGGACGGGTTTGCCTATTCCGGGAAAGAAAGACACTTTTCCACTTTGCCCCATCTTTCCCATCCATCTTTTCCTTTCCACAGCCAATTTTGCGGAACGCTCGGTTATAGGAATGCCGAAGATCCTTTCTGTCGTTCGGCAGCTGCTCAGCTGCACTATTTGCATTGTGTTTCGCATGGCTGCACATCTTCAAAAGGCTGTCAAAATTACCCCGTCAAGGAAAGGGCAGCGTGCCTGGACCAGATCCAGGCAAAGGAAAACTGTCTAACACCCACTTGGGACGACTCGGGATTCAGCTGGAGCAAATGCTTCGTGGATGAGAGCGAGAATAGCGTGAAGACAATCCCCTTTCCGGATGTTATTGTTGTTTTCGACGACAGGCATGATGATGGAGCGTTGCAGGAATTGCAAAAATTGTTTGAAAAGGCGGACTATTTCGCAGCAATGGAAAAGGGAAAGTTTTCTCCGTGATGATGAGTTGTCCGTTTTGAGATGTACTGCATTGAGCATTACAAATGACAAACGTGCTGCTATTTGCGTGTGCTCGAACGAACATTCTGCTCATTGTAGGATGTCTTTATAATATTTACACCATAACAAACAATTATTATTGCTCAAAACATTGAATTATATGCTCCCAGCTTCTAATTATCGTGTTCGAAACAGACGCAATCAAATACGAATCAATTAAAGACCGTTTAAAGCGTCATGAGAGTACAATCAGTTCATGACCCCTTGGTCGCAGGGTCTCATATCACTTCAATTAAAGTTTATCGAGCATCGAGGATTCCCTTTGCTTATGCAAACTCTCCCCAACCGAACCGGATGTATTCCCATTACGCATGTATATAATTAATAATTGGATTTTAACCCTAAGATCTCGACCAACCAACCATTCTTCTCCTGGCCTTCCGATAAGCTTTCTCTTCCCCTTCTGAAAGCCAATCAGCAGGAAAGATACAATTTCATGTCACTTTACTTGTCCTGTCGGAGCGCAATAAGCAATTGTGTAGCACCTGCACGAACATGCCTCAACTAGGAAACACAATGATGACTCCTTTTTCCACGCTATCCCAACCTGTCGAGTCCGACGCTGATGGAATTTCCATCAATCTATCCGTCCTTGGTTGAGGTGCGGCGAGAAAAATGAACCTCGGCAGCTCGATCCATCTTCCTCTATGCAAGCTGAGGAAAATCAGAGATGGAACAGAAGCTTCATCTTACACGCCTAGTGTTACGCTACAATGTAACCGTAACAAATGACATGTTTTTTCCATCACACCCCACACACACACACACAAGCTGATAAGACAGTGGCAACGCTACTCACTCCAACCTTATTTATGTAACCTATTAAAACCCCAGCATTATCCGGTCTCCATCCGTCCGAATGGTTGGCAAGGAGAGACAAAAGCCGACTGAATAAATCCCCTTTTCTGCCCGGTGCCGGCAATATTCACATCAATCGCATCAGATCACCGGCCGCCCGATATTGCGACGCACACGGTGAGATAACATGCGTCACGTTTTTGTGCCACAGATTGACAGCTTTTGTCTTGCAGGGACATTCCTCGCTTTCCGCTTGCAAAGACTGAAGCAAGGATAAAGGTCACACACATATTGTTCACGTGATGGCTGTGGCCAACCAATTGCTTCAGCTGTATCAGCAGCTAGGAAAAGCTGTTGCAATTGTTGGACAGGTTTTAATTATCCTGATTGAACAATTATAATTCTGTTCTATTTTATCTTTCCCTAAACAGATACCAATTAGAATTAAAAGCTTCAACAAACATTAAAATACAAAAGACCTACAAAAGACATTTTAGTTGGAAAGGAGTCAGTATGAGTATGTAAGTAATATCCAATGGTGATTTGAAAGTAGTTTAAGGTTCATTAGAAAAACGACTCTATCCGCTGTCAAATTCAATCAAAATTTAAAAAAAATTATATTGCATACCTTTAGGCGCATAAATTCGCATAC
Organism: Anopheles maculipalpis; assembly: GCF_943734695.1. NCBI lineage: Eukaryota > Metazoa > Arthropoda > Insecta > Diptera > Culicidae > Anopheles > Anopheles maculipalpis. The sequence goes on along the minus strand of NC_064871.1, from coordinate 96,878,413 downwards.
AAATGGACGAGAATTTTCTGATCGTTACGCAGCTGCTACAGTGTAACTTTAACAACGTAAACTGTAGTTTTGATGTATCAAAACGATCTTCCTTTACGACATGAAATACAGTCCTTATATTATACTATATCAAATTTTAAAGCAGCTGGTTTCTTAAGTCGCCAGTCGCCAAACTCTAAAAACTTCGTTTCAACTGCTGATAAGTGAGCTGGTATCGACATATCGATAACCCGCAAAGAAACGATAACACTATCAAACGAAAAATCTCTTGTCCATGTGCAAACAAAATTTCTTAAGGATAGCATCTGAACGACAACGGCCAGAAGCGTGGTGCGTGTAGTCACAACAAAAACCATCTGTCACCGTTCTCAATTGCCATCTTCTTGGAAGCCTACCTCCGGATATCCGCATGAATCAGTTGCATTTTGTAAAGGCCGTCACACAGCTTTTCCGTTGCGTAGCGGTGACGATTACTCAAACAAACCAATTCCAAACATCACCACCACTACTACTGACGAGCACTGATAAGAAACAACCCCCCTTAATAAGCTGCAGGGAAGCCTGCCAGCCCAGAATAATCAGTTGCCGATATCGCTCCGAGGTTGTTGCAACACTGTCGAGCCATTTCTGTCCCGCAGTCTAGTGTTTTTTTTTCTCTCCTTCCTACTCTCCGTGTTGTATTATTAACCGAAAGATAACACGATACACGGAACAGAACTTGCCAAAGCAAGACCTTTTTTTGAATGTGTTTGCGTTATAAGATCTACCCTTCCCGTTGACGGAAGAACTACCGGGCAAACCTTCGAAAGGCGTCAGGTCAGTGTGTGGTTGACTTTAGTGAACTTTGGGTTGATTTTAATCAGTGTCCAAGAGGATAAAGCCCGTTTCCATATTTGCCTGGTGGAAGTGCTACAGTGAACAAAAAAAAAAAAAACCCGAGCGAAAAATCGATTCTTCTATAGAATCTGTGATAAGAAGCCACTTTCTACGCCGCGTTGTGAAAACTAATTATTTTCGTTGGTAGCAAGTGTCGTGGTCACGTAGCGTGTGTCTCGGGGTGAAAGGTAGCGGTGCTAACCCGTGGTCAAATATTTGATTTGTGCTGTGATAATTTTTAATGAAAAGTTACCTTCGTTCCCTGTCCGTGTAAGCTAGAGATTAGATTTTGGCAAAAGCCCGCGCGTGGTGTTGTGAAAATGAACCGCATCATTGTGTTGCTGCTTTTCGGTCTTACTGTGTACGTGCAAGTGTTACGTGCCCAGGAGGACGATCCGGTCACAATGGAACCGGCACCACCAGACGTTCGTGTTGTCGTATCGCACCTGTGTCACTTCAAAAAACCGCTCCAAGATCCGACCGACGTCGATGGAGATCAGTATTGCGATTGTGATGTACATAATTCGGCTACCGGGCTGCCGGAGATTCAGATCGATTGTAAGCGGCATCAGCTAGGGGATGACTTCTGGCAGGACTATGAACAGTTACCGCAGGGTACAATCCGGCTCGATCTATCGCTCAACGGGCTAACGGTCGTGCCCCGCCTTAGTGGGGAGAAGCTTCGCTATCTGAACGTCGGACACAACCAGATAGCGACCATTCCCGATAAGGTGTTTGTCAATGTGTCGCAGCTGGAGGAACTGGATCTAAGCAGTAATCGTATCGAAACGCTCACAACAGACGCTTTGGGCGGGCTTTCGAAGCTCAAGAAGCTCGATTTGAGCGGGAATCTTATCGGTTCGATCGAGGTGAATGCATTTTCGAACGCACTGCAGCTCAGACATCTCATTCTCTCGAACAATTCGCTCGGTACATTCTTCAATCGGACCGAGGCTGACCTTTACCTGCGTCTCGGCGTCACAAATAGGTTGGAAATTCTGGAAATGCAAAGATGTAACCTCACGAGCATTAATCTGGCTAGTGGCGTTGGTCTCGAACGTGCCCTGCTTGGATACAATCGGATACAGCAACTAACTAAGCTTCCGAAGCAGCTCTCCTACCTTGACCTCAGTGGAACACCGATTCGGAGCATCCCAGCAAAGTTCCTGCCACATCTACTCCATCTCGAATCGCTCATCCTGCAAGACATGCCCATCCTCTACACACTGGAGGAGTACGCCCTCTACGGACTACCCCGACTGTCCATGCTTAATCTGCAAGGCTCCCGTAACCTCTCCTCCATCCATCCGCACGTGTTCGGTCAGAACGTTGTCCGCAACGAAACCGACACCGAGCTGAAGCGTCTCATCCTGAAGGGTACCAACATCCGAACGCTCAACTCCACGCTACAGTTTGCGTTCGAAAATCTGCGTCTGCTAGACATCCGTGGTGCTCCGTTGCGTTGTGACTGTCAGTTGCGTTGGTTGCGTGAACTGCCCAACCTGATGACACTCGGTGTCTGTGTCAAACCGAACGCACTGCGTGACAAACGATTCGGTACGGTTGAACCACATCAATTCCAATGCCGTGCGGAACAGTTTTGGATCTACACCGTGTTTAATGTGCTGTTGGCGATCCTGTTGATAGTGCTTGTGTCAATCGGTATCTTCCTGATCGTGAGAGCTATACGGCCCAAACCACACGTGCAGATGCGGATGGTTGGAGCCACGAGTCCGTATGCTCGTGTTACGATCGAACCGAACCGAGCAGAAGTGGTGTAGATAGTGGCGCGTTGGAAAAACTTGGGACCTTCCCAGTGATCTGTACATAGAAATGACGTAGATATGGTAGTGTAGAGTAAGATTGAGTGCTTTTCAAGAATAGGATGTAAATGTATATGTAGACTTTTATTTTTCGAGTGAGCTAGACGTAAGAAACCAAATTCAATAAAATCTAAATATTTTCTATAAAGATTTCATGTTTCTTTGCGTTTACTGGGTTAGTGATTGAATATATCACGACTTGAATTATTTTATAGTCCTTTCTTTCCTTTTAATGTCCTTTCTTTTAAAGGACATTACTATTTTTCATGGAAAAAAATAATTTGGCTGTAAACTCCTCCAATCAATAGGACAGTGAATAGCCTTTATTTCGACTCATAAAAGTTTCCTACAGATTGAGAGGGAATGGAAAACAAAACAAAATTATTCACATAGATCTTTTAACCCCGTTACGCTGACCAGAAGGAAGTCCAGCTTGAAACTTGAGAGAGATAAAGGGTGGGAACTTAACAAGCGAAGGCCAATTATTTGATTGTAACCAAAAAGAAAGTACGTGCAATCACAAACATAAACAACTTCAACACCCTTCTCTACTATCTGCCGAGAAATTATAACCTCCAGCAAACCACCTCTATCCCACTGTGCCGCAAAGCTTGAGGGTCTAAAGCAGTTGAGCAACTTTATCGCGTGGCACCTGTACCTGATGCTTCCCATCCGTCAGGCCCCATCAACATTCCAAGCTGTGGGTTGTGGGTTTTTGCCTTCCCGTTTTGCCTTGACCCTCGTCGTTGGTTCGTTTTTGGGTGGATATGCTAGGCGGAGGTTTAAATTTCGTCTATCAACATTTTTTTCACCTACATTCTACGCGTAACTTCTTCAACCGTTCGTCTCTTCCATTCTCTTTTTCTCTCCCATCGACGAAGACACCTGTCCCGGGCCCTTTCCCTTCGTTGGCCCACTTTTGCGAACGCTCCCTGTTTTTATTCTTGTTTGGAATTTGCCCACGTCAACAGTAAAAACGCAACCTCGGCAAGCACTCTTTCAAAGCAACGCAACGACCGAGCACGAGAGCTCATTTGCTTGTCAGCTGTTAAAGATCACGGAGATCGCGCGATATCTTCCAGATGGAGTGACGTTCTCTCTGGCTCTCTTCATTTCTTGAGAGAGCAAACAAACAACAACCCTCTCAAGATGGGTGCGCCCCGTGTGGGATTCTGGCCCCAACGACAACGCCACCCTCCAAAAAAAAGGGAATATGAACGTCAGAGAGACCCACCTCGCCACCGTGACAACCAGCCACGGTGATCTTCGATGCTCTTTACCAAACGATCGCACAAACACCCCAAAGGTGGAATTATCTAATGCCGCTTGGCTCGCGGAGAACCCCGGTTCCGCCGCCAGTGCTGCTCGGTTACTCGAATCGTACGATCACAGTGTCCGCGTGTCGCTCGCCGTACCGGGCCAAACACGATCGTGTATCGTCGGGTGGTGGTTATTGTGTTTACGTACGCACACTCGCGGTGTGTTTCTTCCAGTTCCCTTTTTCCCGTGCGTAACTACTGTTACGCACCAGCGTGTGTTACCAGCGCTGTTACTGGCCAGCGTGTGGCCCACATTTCTAGCCCAGTAATTGACCAAAAACTACCGACCCGTCCCTAACCAAACCAAGACCAACCGCACGGGTAAAGGTTGGCTTTTAATTTTGGGACTCGTCTCAGACGGCTCATTTCGAAAAAGCACAACAACCGGGCCAAAACTCGAAAGGCCAAAAACTACCGTTACCGCAATCGTCATCGGAAGGTGGTCGTCAGCTAGATTTGGGATAGGTTTTCTGCAAATGGGCATGCACAACAGCTCGTTTTGCCTTGCTTAAAGGGGATTCTGTGATCAGTGCAACATTGTAAAAGTGAGTGAATTCCTCCTCAAGTCAAAAGGCGACTGAGTATCCATCGTAGTAAAAATGTGACAACACAAGCACTCGACTACTACCGAGCTAACATCTGAAAAGTTTCAGAGAAGTGAAAATTAGTGCGTTGGCAACCCTGTGTTATTTCCCTTCCGCTAATTCCAGAGTGATCTTGTTCGCTCAGTGCTACCGTGTACACGACTAATTGGTCTTTCCTGAGCGGGTTCAGTTAGGGAAAGAGTTCCTCTCCAGAAGCTATCGAGGAAACTCATCAAAACGTCACCTAGAATCGTACCGGAAAGATAATGCGCATGGCGCATCTAATAGCGAACATCAACAATAGCACAACCAACCAACTACCGAGGGAGCTGTTACGCCAGGCAAGCATTTGGACGCTAGTGTCTCTCGCTATCGCTCATGCTTTTACCTACAACGTCCTGCTATCGGTCACTGCGAAACCAATTACACTGAACGTTTACAAAATTTCACAAAATGCCCTGTACAGTATCCTGCTGTTCCTTTGCCGACCGATCTAGCCATGGAAGCGGAAGTTCCACCGGACCGGACAGCAATACCCACGTAACAGGTATAGTAATAACCCTTCTCGAGCTTACCTCTTGCACTCCCCGGTTGTGTGTGTGTCTCTGTGTGGGGAAACACAGTTTCCAGGCGACGGTCTTCGACATGACTTGCGACTCGAACTTCCTCATCCTCATCGATGACTTCGGTGAATGGGCGCTTTCGCTATCCAGCGGTCCCAGGTCGTATCTCTCTCGCAACTCGCGCGCTTGGGATGAAGATTATCTTTCGCTGGCGAAGCAAATTGTTGCACCCCATGTCGCCTTACTTGGTGCAATCGAAATGCGGCACAGTTTGTCGGAATATTTTTTTGTTGCTTTTGCTGTGTATGCATCACATTGACATGATACAAAGTGAAGCTAGTGGCAGGCAGGTTTTTTGAGGTTAGTAAAACGTGACGAGAGTAAAAATATTAGCTGCACACCGTTGTGCAAAATGTGTTACACAACTTCAATTTCATTGCGAGCAACTACGTGGCATTCAGTACCTCTGTACATTAATTTGATCTGCTCATTTTACTGCAATTTTATTGCATACTATTTACTTAGGCTTGAAACTGTTGACTCGTTTGCCAATCAAATGTGCTTCGACCTCTAACCTCATTTTTACGTTAAATTATTCCACGAAATAAAACACTCCAACGTGCCTTTCGGTGGATCGTGGAATACACAGCGAGAACTGCTGCTCAACGCCGACTGGACCTTCAATCCACCGGACTGATTAGAAACTTGTTAAACCTAACCTCACCAAACATCACACTCGCCACCATCGTTCCACTTGAACTAAACCGATACTCGTTATCCAATAAATTCCATTTCGTACCGTACCCGACAACGGGAACTAGGAGAACCACTCGAACCATCACCGAGCGGTCCCAAACACGGCCAAACATCACTGTGTCCGGGGAGAGCTCATGTTTCCTCGGCTTCCCACCGTTGCGATTGGGTAGCTTCCGGAAAATGGGGACGCCGGCGAATGTGTAAGGTCGTGGCGAAAACTACTACTCTACAAGACGACACATTCGTCGCCCGGGTTACACATTTACGAACATGTGTTGCCGGCGCGCTCTGTGCACGAAATTAATACCGTTGTCCAGTAAGTCGGTCACCTAGCAGCAGCAGCAGCAGCAGCAGCAGAGAACGACGACACGGGGCGACTGTTGCTTTTATGATGACGATTTTCTCCTGTCACTTCAATGTACCGGCACCACTGGTGGTCCCTGAGCGATGGGAAGCTGGGAAGATGCAAATTCGCGACATTGCACCATCGTTACCGGTTACGAGGGCAAGCGAGCGTTAAATCGAAATTTCGCTACCGTGAATGCAATGTAGACAGCCACGGCCGGTGAGCGTTCGCGCTCCGGACGATGTTTAGGGACGTTTATGGACAGGTTGGTTATGTTTCTTAATTAGCCGAATCGACTTTAGGTCTCCCTTTTTGCCAGTCGTGTTAAAACGTTCATCGATCTAGTTGAACGTTTATTTTTATGCTTCACACTGGACGTGCATTTGAATTACAACACAAAAGGCTTTTGTTCATACTAAAAGGCTTTTTGATGAGCTAGGTAGAAGATAGGTACAAATTTTGCTCTCCATCTCGGTCTTTCTCTTGTGAGACGAGTAAAATATTGGATTGTCGAAAGAAATTTCTATCTTACGTCAAGTCAACCTCATAATTATTTATTTATTTAGACTCATGCCAAGCAGCTGAATAGTCACTATACGAAGGGGATTTTATAGCTTTTGACAAACCCTTGTCACATTTCTATTTAGACGAAAAAGCTACGATCTACTCAGAGTTCAAACCAACATTGGGACTCCAACACATACAGATAGCCTATGGACGAAGCTGGCGGCTCGTCGCCAGGGGCCTCTAGGATGGAGAAATCAGCTTAACTGGCCAGCGTCGCTGGCCAGTAGGGCCTCATCAGCCAGGGGTGGCCTCGCCCTTTCATATGAGCTGAAAAATCCTATTAAATTTCCATCCCCCTTGTATCGTAACAATCAATTGTAAACAAATAAATTTCCATCCCCGCCATAGCAATACGAAGCAGCACCAACCGATTCGACCAAAAAGAAGCGAGTTATCGCTGATTTTCCAAAGAAATGCTACTGGTGGAATTTTGCGAGAAATATTGGGACTCTCGAAGCCCTCAAACACGCATCCAACGGTACGTGGAACGCCCCAATCGGTTCAGGAATGGCCGAGTTATCGCCGATTTTCCATGAGAATGTTTCAGTTTTTCCGCAATAATTGGGCGGGGAGAGGTGGGATCAGGTTGAGGTGTTCCGCAAAAAGCTGCGTGGTCTAAAGACTCATCCAACGGTACGCGGAACGCCCCGATCGGTCCAGGAATGGCCGAGTTATCGCCGATTTTCCATGGGAATGTTTCAGTTTTTCCGCAATAACTGGGCGGGGATGGTGGGATCAGGTTGAGGTGTTCTGCAAAAGGCTGCGTGGTCCAAAAACTCATCCAACGGTACGTGGAACGCCCCGATCGGTCCAGGAATGGCCGAGTTATCACCGATTTTCCACGGGAATGTTTCAGTTTTTCCGCAATAACTGGGCGAGGAGAGGTGGGATCAGGTTGAGGTGTTCCACAAAAAGTTGTGCGGTCTAAAGACTCATCCAACGGTACGCGGAACGCCCCAATTGGTCCAGGAATGGCCGAGTTATCGCCGATTTTCCATGGGAATGTTTCAGTTTTTCCGCAATAACTGGGCGGGGATGGTGGGATCAGGTTGAGGTGTTCTGCAAAAGGCTGCGTGGTCCAAAAACTCATCCAACGGTACGTGGAACGCCCCGATCGGTCCAGGAATGGCCGAGTTATCACCGATTTTCCACGGGAATGTTTCAGTTTTTCCGCAATAACTGGGCGGGGGATGGTGGGATCGGGTTGAGATGTTCCGCGAAAAGCTGCGTGGTCTAAAGACTCATCCAACAGTACGCGGAACGCTCCAATCGGTCAAGGAATGGCCGAGTTATCACCGATTTTCCACGGGAATGTTTCAGTTTTTCCGCAATAAATGGGCGAGGGATGGTGGGATCAGGTTGAGATGTTCTGCAAAATGCTGCGCGGTCCAAAGACTCATCCAACGGTACGTGGAACGCCCCGATCGGTCCAGGAATGGCCGAGTTATCACCGATTTTCCACGGGAATGTTTAAGTTTTTCCGCAATAACTGGGCGGGGAGAGGTGGGATCAGGTTAAGATGTTCCACAAAAAGTTGTGCGGTCTAAAGACTCATCCAACGGTACGCGGAACGCCCCAATTGGTCCAGGAATGGCCGAGTTATCGCCGATTTTCCGCGGGAATGTTTTAGTTTTTCCGCAATAACTGGGCGGGGAGAGGTGCGATCAGGTTGAGGTGTTCCGCAAAAAGCTGCGTGGTCTAAAGACTCATCCAACGGTACGCGGAACGCCCCGATCGGTCCAGGAATGGCCGAGTTATCACCGATTTTCCACGGGAATGTTTCAGTTTTTCCGCAATAACTGGGCGGGGGATGGTGGGATCAGGTTGAGATGTTCTGCAAAAAGCTGCGTGGTCCAAAGACTCATCCAACGGTACGTGGAACGCCCCGAACGGTCCAGGAATGGCCGAGTTATCACCGATTTTCCACGGGAATGTTTCAGTTTTTCCGCAATAACTGGGCGGGGGATGGTGGGATCAGGTTGAGATAATCTGCAAAAAGCTGCGCGGTCCAAAGACTCATCCAACGGTACGCGGAACGCCCCAATTGGTCCAGGAATGGCCGAGTTATCGCCGATTTTCCACGGGAATGTTTTAGTTTTTCCGCAATAACTGGGCGGGGAGAGGTGCGATCGGGTTGAGGTATTCTGCAAAAAGTTGCGCGGTCTAAAGACTCATCCAACGGTACGCGGAACGCCCCGATCGGTCCAGGAATGGCCGAGTTATCACCGATTTTCCACGGGAATGTTTCAGTTTTTCCGCAATAACTGGGCGGGGGATGGTGGGATCAGGTTGAGATGTTCTGCAAAATGCTGCGCGGTCCAAAGACTCATCCAACGGTACGTGGAACGCCCCGATCGGTCCAGGAATGGCCGAGTTATCGCCGATTTTCCGCGGGAATGTTTTAGTTTTTCCGCAATAACTGGGCGGGGAGAGGTGCGATCGGGTTGAGGTATTCTGCAAAAAGCTGCGCGGTCCAAAGACTCATCCAACGGTACGCGGAACGCCCCAATTGGTCCAGGAATGGCCGAATTATCGCCGATTTTCCATGGGAATGTTTCAGTTTTTCCGCAATAACTGGGCGGGGATGGTGGGATCAGGTTGAGGTGTTCTGCAAAAGGCTGCGTGGTCCAAAAACTCATCCAACGGTACGTGGAACGCCCCGATCGGTCCAGGAATGGCCGAGTTATCACCGATTTTCCATGGGAATGTTTCAGTTTTTCCGCAATAACTGGGCGGGGGATGGTGGGATCGGGTTGAGATGTTCCACAAAAAGCTGCGTGGTTCAAAGACTCATCCAACGGTACGCCGAACGCCCCGATCGATCAAGGAATGGCCGAGTTATCACCGATTTTCCACGGGAATGTTTCAGTTTTTCCGCAATAACTGGGCGGGGAGTGGTGGGATCGGGTTGGGGTGTTCTGCAAAAAGCTGCGTGGTTCAAAGACTCATCCAACGGTACGCGGAACGCCCCGATCGGTCAAGGAATGGCCGAGTTATCACCGATTTTCCACGGGAATGTTTCAGTTTTTCCGCAATAACTGGGCGGGGGATGGTGGGATCGGGTTGGGGTGTTCTACAAAAAGTTGCGCGGCTCAAAGACTCATCCAACAGTTTGCGGAAAATTCCGATCGGTCAAGGAATGGCAGAGTTATCACCGATTTTCCACGGGAATGCTGCTGGCAGAATTTTCCGTCAGTTTAAGAAAAATCTTCCCTAATTCCGTTTAATATTAAAAAATAAGTTGCGGAGGTCTTTTAACGGATATTTAAGGAAAGAAATAAAAATGAGAGGAAATTACTTAAAATTGAAGAAAAAGTTAAAATTGTGCCGGAAAAAATTTGTCTTGTCGGAAAGAAAATATTTTCCAATCCGTTTTTAAAATTTCCATTTGCTACCTCCTCGGAATCATGCTCTCCTGTTACTCCTGGTCGGATTTTGCCGCATCGAAATTGGCCAGATTTCGGTCGAAAATCTGCCACCGGGAGCGACTTGAAGTAACAGGATAGCATGAATTCGTGGAGGTAGCTCGGGCCAATCGAAAAATCGTATATCCAACCAAAAAACCCAAAGTCAATTTTAAAAGTTGATTTCCAAATAAAAAGTTCCACCGCAACTTTAAAATTGACTTTGGGTTTTAAGATTGGATTTTCGATTTTTCGGTCGGCCCGAGCTACCTCCACGAATTCATGCTCTCCTGTTACTTCAAGTCGCTCCCGGTGGCAGATTTTCGACCGAAATCTGGCCAATTTCGATGCGGCAAAATCCGACCAGGAGTAACAGGAGAGCATGATTCCGAGGAGGTAGCAAATGCAAATTTTAAAAACGGATTGGAAAATATTTTCTTTCCGACAAGACAAATATTTTCCGGCACAATTTTAACTTTTTCTTCAACTTTAAGTAATTTCCTCTCATTTTTATTTCTTTCCTCAAAAATCCGTTAAAAGACCTCCGCAACTTATTTTTTAATATTAAACGGAATTAGGGAAGATTTTTCTTAAACTGACGGAAAATTCTGCCAGCAGCATTCCCGTGGAAAATCGGTGATAACTCTGCCATTCCTTGACCGATCGGAATTTTCCGCAAACTGTTGGATGAGTCTTTGAGCCGCGCAACTTTTTGTAGAACACCCCAACCCGATCCCACCACTCCCCGCCCAGTTATTGCGGAAAAACTGAAACATTCCCGTGGAAAATCGGTGATAACTCGGCCATTCCTTGACCGATCGGGGCGTTCCGCGTACCGTTGGATGAGTCTTTGAACCACGCAGCTTTTTGCAGAACACCCCAACCCGATCCCACCACTCCCCGCCCAGTTATTGCGGAAAAACTGAAACATTCCCGTGGAAAATCGGTGATAACTCGGCCATTCCTTGACCGATCGGGGCGTTCGGCGTACCGTTGGATGAGTCTTTGAACCACGCAGCTTTTTGTGGAACATCTCAACCCGATCCCACCATCCCCCGCCCAGTTATTGCGGAAAAACTGAAACATTCCCATGGAAAATCGGTGATAACTCGGCCATTCCTGGACCGATCGGGGCGTTCCACGTACCGTTGGATGAGTTTTTGGACCACGCAGCCTTTTGCAGAACACCTCAACCTGATCCCACCATCCCCGCCCAGTTATTGCGGAAAAACTGAAACATTCCCATGGAAAATCGGCGATAACTCGGCCATTCCTGGACCAATTGGGGCGTTCCACGTACCGTTGGATGAGTCTTTGGACCGCGCAGCATTTTGCAGAACATCTCAACCTGATCCCACCATCCCCCGCCCAGTTATTGCGGAAAAACTGAAACATTCCCGTGGAAAATCGGTGATAACTCGGCCATTCCTTGACCGATTGGAGCGTTCCGCGTACTGTTGGATGAGTCTTTAGACCACGCAGCTTTTCGCGGAACATCTCAACCCGATCCCACCATCCCCCGCCCAGTTATTGCGGAAAAACTGAAACATTCCCGTGGAAAATCGGTGATAACTCGGCCATTCCTGGACCGATCGGGGCGTTCCACGTACCGTTGGATGAGTTTTTGGACCACGCAGCCTTTTGCAGAACACCTCAACCTGATCCCACCATCCCCGCCCAGTTATTGCGGAAAAACTAAAACATTCCCGCGGAAAATCGGCGATAACTCGGCCATTCCTGGACCAATTGGGGCGTTCCGCGTACCGTTGGATGAGTCTTTAGACCGCACAACTTTTTGTGGAACACCTCAACCCGATCCCACCTCTCCCCGCCCAGTTATTGCGGAAAAACTAAAACATTCCCGCGGAAAATCGGTGATAACTCGGCCATTCCTGGACCGTTCGGGGCGTTCCACGTACCGTTGGATGAGTCTTTGGACCGCGCAGCTTTTTGCAGATTATCTCAACCTGATCCCACCATCCCCCGCCCAGTTATTGCGGAAAAACTGAAACATTCCCGTGGAAAATCGGTGATAACTCGGCCATTCCTGGACCGATCGGGGCGTTCCGCGTACCGTTGGATGAGTCTTTAGACCACGCAGCTTTTTGCGGAACACCTCAACCTGATCGCACCTCTCCCCGCCCAGTTATTGCGGAAAAACTGAAACGATTACTTAAAATTGAAGAAAAAGTTAAAATTGTGCCGGAAAAAATTTGTCTTGTCGGAAAGAAAATATTTTCCAATCCGTTTTTAAAATTTCCATTTGCTACCTCCTCGGAATCATGCTCTCCTGTTACTCCTGGTCGGATTTTGCCGCATCGAAATTGGCCAGATTTCGGTCGAAAATCTGCCACCGGGAGCGACTTGAAGTAACAGGATAGCATGAATTCGTGGAGGTAGCTCGGGCCAATCGAAAAATCGTAAATCCAACCTAAAAACCCAAAGTCAATTTTAAAAGTTGATTTCCAAATAAAAAGTTCCACCGCAACTTTAAAATTGACTTTGGGTTTTAAGATTGGATTTTCGATTTTTCGGTCGGCCCGAGCTACCTCCACGAATTCATGCTCTCCTGTTACTTCAAGTCGCTCCCGGTGGCAGATTTTCGACCGAAATCTGGCCAATTTCGATGCGGCAAAATCCGACCAGGAGTAACAGGAGAGCATGATTCCGAGGAGGTAGCAAATGGAAATTTTAAAAACGGATTGGAAAATATTTTCTTTCCGACAAGACAAATTTTTTCCGGCACAATTTTAACTTTTTCTTCAATTTTAAGTAATTTCCTCTCATTTTTATTTCTTTCCTTAAATATCCGTTGAAAGACCTCCGCAACTTATTTTTAATATTAAACGGAATTAGGGAAGATTTTTCTTAAACTGACGGAAAATTCTGCCAGCAGCATTCCCGTGGAAAATCGGTGATAACTCTGCCATTCCTTGACCGATCGGAATTTTCTGCAAACTGTTGGATGAGTCTTTGAGCCGCGCAACTTTTTGTAGAACACCCCAACCCGATCCCACCACTCCCCGCCCAGTTATTGCGGAAAAACTGAAACATTCCCGTGGAAAATCGGTGATAACTCGGCCATTCCTTGACCGATCGGGGCGTTCGGCGTACCGTTGGATGAGTCTTTGGACCACGCAGCTTTTTGCAGAACACCTCAACCCGATCCCACCATCCCCCGCCTAGTTATTGCGGAAAAACTGAAACATTCCCGTGGAAAATCGGTGATAACTCGGCCATTCCTGGACCGATCGGGGGATTCCGCGTACCGTTGGATGAGTCTTTGAACCACGCAGCTTTTTGTGGAACACCTCAACCCGATCCTTCCACTCCCCGCCCAGTTATTGCGGAAAAATCCCCTGTCATGCCGTTTGGCGGATTTGAACCCCGGTCCTGCCGTTTGAAGACCGGCGCCGATGTCGCCTACATCACAGGGCCGCCCCAAAACTAACAGTAATATGCGTCAAAAACATTATCCCTCCCCAACCGATTGTCACACTCTTCAACAGCTATCATAGCAATGTTCTCACTCGTTGACAATAATTAATCCATCCAATCGGAGAATGATTTGTGCGTTACCCTTTTCTTTCATCCAGACCAAAAAAGAACTACACAACCCATATGACATATCAACAGTTGTACAACATCGCTTTTCTTTTCCTATTCCTCCACCTCCAAGGCTACCACGCACCGTGTATGATAAGTTGTGCCACACGCTTGACGAACCAATTTCATTCACAACCAAATACACGCCGACCAGACCAGACGTGAAGAAAATGGACGGGAAAAGCGACGAAAAAGGAAAATGACCAATGGTGGTACAGCCAGATTCGGGAATAGGAGACCTTCCACCCACTGCCTCTCTACTCTTCTCTTCGTTCGCAAATTAACCTCTCCGCTTGTCCTTTGACTTCTTCTCTCGAGACACGCCAACGACAGAAGCTCGTCTTCAGAGCGATGAACGCCAAAAGCGTGACACAACTGGCGACAATGGTTTCGCTTTGCTTCCACCCTTCCTCCAATAGGTCCTTCATCTCACAACCTTTCTCCCAGCCCCTTTGTACTTCGGCTCGGATTGTAATTAAAAGTTCATCCCGCTTTTCCACGTGACGCTGTTCGTTTGGTTCAACAAAACGGGGCGCAATAAAAACTCGACCCTTTAAGGGAAGAATCGTGCTGTCCAACGGCCGGCAGCATGCTGAACTTTAACCTCCCGGGCGACCGGTGAAGGTTTTTTTTTGTATATATATGTGTGTGTGTGCCTAGCTTCAAGGTGGGGAAACGAATCATTCTTCTCCATAGGTGGCGCGGAACATTTGTCGAAACATGTTACAAAACCGTACCGAATGAATGTCCCCAAACTGTTGACCACGTTCATGCTCGTCCACAAAGCTTGAGGGAGTTTCTGGCTGATATTGAAAAGAATAAATTTCGTGTACCGGATGCCAGGCTCCGGGTTCCAACTGACATGCGGTCCTCGAGCTCCGGATGTCACCGAGGCAGAAGATAGCTTCGACCCAGTGCTCTGTCATTTGCTCCGGAAACTCAATGGCAAAAAAGGGACCCCACCGTTCGGGTAAAAGGGAGTCTTGTAATTTAGCACCACACCCGCAAACCCCCCCCCCCTCCTCCATCGAACGGCCTTTTTATTCCACTGATTACAGGATGAACGCCTTGCTGGGGTGGATGGGGTTCGTACGTCCGTCGAATTCGGTCAGCAGAAAATATAGGTTTTAATTAGTCCGACGGTGTGTCGACGAACAGGAGAGGACCGACTGATGCTGCCAACGGAACCGGTTCTTTCTTCTTCATTCAAACTAGACGGGAGAGGGTTTGGAAATTGGACCGTTTCGATAGAAATGCTCTAGAGTTTGGTCGTGGTAAAAAGCCCAGACATTCAATGCAGCGTACATGAGTGCATCGGTTTTAATTAATGCAACGTGCATCTTTTGAATATGGTGGGTGTTATAAGGTTGCATTAGAACATTAGCCCGGAGCCTAACAAAAATGTAATCAACCTAAAGGGGGTAGAACCCAGAGCATTGGTAACAATGTCTTTGTGATGAGCACTTTTAGCAACAAGCTATAACAATAGAGAATTGGGGAAAAACTAACAAACAGGTACAAAAAACGAGGTTACAAAAACGAGAGGCGTTATATGCGCTACAGATGTTTGAGAATAATTCGAGACATAGTTTACCCGCACACAAGGCATCTTTTGTCCAGAGCCTTCAGGTATTAATTTTAAGTAACGTATAAATTTAGCCTCCTCATACGATCAAGGTTTAGTTCTTTGTCAAGCATCACCTGTAGCGCATCTTCACGATGAGACTTTTCACAGTTGTGCTTTGGTGTTTGTTTGTAGCATCCACTTCCAAAGGATACGTTATATCGCGTCGCAAGCGAGAAGTGCTCATCCAGTCGATCGATCCAAGTGAAAGTGATGTGGAAAATGCGTGGTACGAAGTGACTTCGGAAGATGAAGATCAAGGAAGAATATTTCTTACCAGAAAACGAGAGGAAAGGAAGGTCCTCCTCGAGTTGTACTACCTTGGAAAGATTCTTCGAGCTTATCGCCGTCCGTGGGCCTTTGGTAGCCCGGTGTTTAAGAGTGCCATCGAGCGAATTACCAACAGGGAGCTTCTCGATCAGTTAGAGCGTAAGCTACGCAAAGTGAACGGGTTTGAAGAGATTGCCCGCATCGGAACGGATGGAACCGTTCCGGATCAGATGCATGTGCAGCTGGCAAATGATTATCGTCTGCTTGCTCCTATTATGGTGCGTACTTTACGTAAAATCTTGGGCTTAAAACACGGCACCGGTGGGCTCGATATCAGCGATAAGGACGACGTGATTGGAGAGCTCCTTCGCGATCAGCAGCGTGAGTGGCAAAGTTTGCAGCAAGCAGTAAAAGATCTACAAGGAGATGGAGTTGTTGCTATCGTCGTGCCGGAAAAGCACATTGCCACACACAAAGACCCGGTGTATTACGAAACCAACGAGCTAGATGTGGTCCATCCAGCTCCGGAAGAAGCAGAAGTTTACAAGCTCCCAGTTGAGGAGCTAGTTGTGGAAAGTGAGAACGATCTTCCCCAAGAGTATCAGTGGGCTGATGTGAAAGAACCAGAATGGGAACAGAAAAATGGGATCCAATGGGGTCCTCGTCCGCATTCTTTTGATTCCGAGTCGTACTACAACCTATTCCCGGGTTATAAACCTTCGTCGTCTTTGTGGGCCAGTGCTTACGGTCCAACGGATAAGGAAGATGTTAACGTGATGGACGATACCGAGAGCAGCATTCAAGCGTTCGATGGAGATGAGCCGGTGAATTTGATCGATGATAAAAATGACTTGCTGTTGGTGGATTTGGAACCAGAAGCTGTAGAGAAACACGTCGAGATTCCCAACGATATGGTGTTTGAATCGTTGAGTGGAAACGATGAAGATGCGAAGCCTTTTCCCACCGAAGAAGCGGATATTCATGTTGCGGAGGAAGTTACAATCGATCCGTTAGTGATTTTCGAAGAACCAATCGAACCCAACACAGCCCCCCATGATTACATCCCGGAAGATATGGTTGTGGATCAGTTTGTGAGTAGTGATCATGAAGAGGACGATGTGGAAGAAGCTTCAGTAGAAAGTTCTCCAGACCTTGTACCCATCGATGCGGAACAACCGGTCGAGACGAATCCGGAATTCAGTGAAGATATTCCAGAGGATATGGTATTTGGAGCACTCATAGACACCAACGAGGATAACGTTGATGTAGCAGCTACGGAAGCACCTTGGCTCGGTGCTGAAACCGAAACACATTCCAATGTCGCGGAAGACATCCCAGAGGGCATGGCGGTGGCAGCTCTTGTCGATACAACCGAGCCAGCTCCTTACGACTTTTCCGACGATAAATACGCTAATGCTCTTACCGACGAGATTGAGGGTCGTCGGAACAACAACCGAAGAAGACAGCAACTGAAACAACAGCAGCAGCAGCAGCAGCAGGCACAAGTTCCGGTGGTTATCATCCAGCAATCGACAACCTTGACCGAGGTAACTCAATCCCCAGCGGTACTCAACGAACAGATCGAAAGGGCTGCCCGGGAGCTGATCGCTATCGAGCTGGACAAGTTCTTGCTGCTCGTCGAGGAACTATCGGGCGTGGATGGTGTTTCGCAGGAGTTCGATCGGGCCGATCGAACGCGTATGATCGGATGGGTGAACCAGGGCTTCTCACCCACAATCGGGCTCGATCAGCGGGATCTCGTGAAGGCATTGTTTAAGTTGCTTAACACCAAGGAACTAAGCCGTGGTCGGGTGGATCTCCTAGCGGCACTAGAGTTCCTGCAGTCGCAGCTTGAGAGTGAAGCACGAGAAGACAAGATTGCACCGAAAGAAGCGGACCCGAAGGAGGACGATTACTTCTCCCGGTATTATGGAGTGAATGGTGAAGCCGCTGAGAACACTTTCAGACACGAAGACCAGAATGACGCTGTGCTGAAGGCAGAAAGTGACGCACCGACTGAATCTGGTGTAGAAGAGGATTTAAAAAGCGAAAGTAAAGCCGACCTCGAACGTTAAGGATGATACAATCAGGCGCGTACCACGCATTGACGGATTTCCAGACGTAAAACGAAATTTTTGGAAGTGGATCGGGACACTGGCGGAGAAGATATTCGTGTCGTAATATTTAGTTGCGTTTGAGTCATGTACATAAACAGTATTTTAATAAAAAGAGCTACACTAGAGCCGTATATTATCAAAACTGGCGTAGTAACGACTTTTTAGGTAGATTTATTTTCAGGTATTGGATGAGAACCATTACGACGTAAATTCCAGCACAAAGAGGTAAACTTTGGTTTTAAAGGAATTATTAACTCTTCTACCTGTACTGTTGCAAGCCTGTGGTGAGGTTTAGCTATTCTACACAGCCATAGTATTGTATTGGTCGTCAAAATGAGAACATCCTACCTCTTGCTGTGGTTCGTTTTCGTACACGCCTCTATAGAAGGATACGTCGTTTCGCATCGCGAGTTTGAACCAAATGAAACTGCTGAAGGAAGAACTCTGCTCACAATAAAACGAGAAGAAAGGAAGGTCCTGCTGGAGCTGTATTACCTTGGAAAGATTGTCCGTGCTTATCGTCGTCCGTGGGCCTTTGGTAGTGCGTTGTTCAAGGGTGCGCTCGAGCGAATTACCAACAAGGAGCTTCTCGATCAGTTAGAACGTAAACTACAACAAGAGAAGGGTTTTGAAGAGCTCTTTCGTATGGAACCTTTTCCTAATCGGTATCAGCTACAGCTTGCTAATGATTATAGGCTGCTTGCCCCTGTTCTACTACGTACATTACGTCGATTTTGGAGTTTAAAGAGCTCGCATCTAGGGGCTAGTAACAATCGCCTAATTGATGATCTTGAACGTGATATCAAGGAAGAATGGAGCAATAGTCCAGCGAGTAAAATAGAGAGAGAATCAAATGAATATTATATACAATCTTCACGTGGAGTATTGATCGAAAATTATGTGAATCAAAATGATGTAAGTGATAATGATTGGGCCAGACAAGAAGCTTCTGACACGACATACAATCAATCAAGTGAAATCTTAGATGGAAAAGAAGAACCAGCAATATACTTTGCAGAAAACTCCAGCACCAACATAGATGACACCGAGAATGAAGATTCTGGTAGAAGCTTTGCTTTACCTTCTTCGAGAGATCAAGCAGGCTTCAGCAGTAGTGCAACGGATTCACCTCCTGTTTCAGATACAATCTCCAACCTTATTGCAAGCGAATTGGAAAAGTTTCTTCTAGTGATTGAGGAGTTGTCGGGAGTGGCAGGCTTTGCCGATGAGTTTGATCTTTCCGAGAGATCCCGAATGATCGACGCTGTAAAACAGCGCTACAACCCAACGATCGGACTTGATCAACGATATTTCATTGGTGCAGTTAGAACAGCACTTGCGGCTAAACAACTTTATGAAGGACAGTTCGAGTTAATGGAGACACTTGAATACATTCAGACCCAGCTAGACATCTTAGAACAGGCTGAGCAGCAGGAATACGACTATCCGGACATCGAGCGGTAGTTAGTAATTATGCAATGCAATTGTAATGTAAGCTTTCTGACGAATTTGACTTAAAGAAGATTTAAAGAACCAATAAATCGTGAACCGCAGAAGCTCGGTAGTGTTTCAAGAGGCAAATCGTTACGATTAAGAAGCTCTTCCGCCATCAAAAATGCACATTTGCTCACGTTCTTCTAGCACCCCTATTCCCTATCAAGCTGCTCGTGACAACTGTCAGTTCAAACTTGCCCAAAGTAATAAAGCCATCGTGTTGTGCTAATTCTCATCCACCTCTCGCTATCTTCACCGTTTCACTCATTGTGACCTAATTTCTTCTCCCTCCCCATAGAGAAACACTACGGTTGCTACAAGGCGGGCATCTTCTTCGCCCTCGCGATTATACTCCTGCTGCTGGTCGGCTGTCTGCCCGTCTTTCTGCTCACCACCAACAACAACCTGATCCTGCTGATCCTACTCGTGACGCTTCTCTGCATCGGGCTTGCCACCTTCATCTACTTCCGCTGGCAGCGCAATCGAGCACTCGCGATGCGACGCACGTACGAGCAGCAAAAGTTTGCGCTGACACGCGTCCATCATTCTTCCGGCCCAACAACAGGCATCACCAACAGCAACACCATCGGCACCGACGCGTCGAAGGATGATGGTGGCATTGGGACGAAACATATCACCCAAACCATACCACCGTACGGCCAGGTATGTGTTGGTGTTTTTCCACCACGTGGTTGGTGGTTTTCCTTCGCAACTTACTCGCCGGGGCGGGTGTGCGTGGGGGTGATAAATTGTATTCCAAATAATTAACCTAATTAACGTGGACACCACGCGCGCTTTTCCTCTCTTCTGTGATATCCAACAGAATGCAGCATCCAAATTAAACGAACCAATCCGGACGGGACCAACACTGCAAACGGCCATCAAGCCCGATCCAGCCTTTGCGGAAGGAACGTTGCAGCGATCCACCACCAAAAGTCCACCACGATATTCATTCATCTGAAGCGACAAAACGGGGGAGGGAAACAGTGCTATAATGTTGATAAATGTGCAGCACACAACTGTGGTTACCAAACGCACACGCTCTCTCCCTTTAACTCTCTATTTATCTCACTTTATCTGTCCTTTTGTTAGTACATTTAACCATTTTGTTTTAAATCAAACATGATAAAACATTAATTGTACTTTCGCTCGAGCGACGAAAGCCTGTTGTATGTCAATATTTTATTACCGCAACCGGGGTACCTCAACCTCAAACATAAATCGGCAACGGTAACGGTTTTTCGCATGCAACGGTATAAAGTAATGTTGAAACCATTTTAGATGTAGTTAGCCGTATTAATAATAGAAAAAAAAAACGACCGATACAAATTCCAAAATACACAGGAATAAAAAAGCACGTGATCAGAAATATCTGTTTGAAGTTTTCCCGATTTTCCCCGCGCAACAGCGGATATCCTCGTTGTGTGCCTTGCTTTATTTAATTTATATCGTGCTCAACGAGGCATTTCCATGCGGTTAATTACGTTAGTGTGGCGTGAGGGTTCCCCAACCAGGATGCCACGTGAGCTTTTGCTCCATCGACCGAGAATTCCTGGAGAATAGGCAAATTGTCAATCGAATTGGTATTGTGCGCTGTCGAATTGCTTGTTTTACATAATTATTAATTACCGGTTCCATAGAGGATGCTACAATAAATATATTTATAGCCTTTTTTTTTAAACAAATAGTTCAACGCTTTGATTTTCTATTAATGAGCCACTATCGAGTGTTAAATTGGCTGCAGCTTCTTCTATCCAGTCTCTGTAACGTTCCACATCGGTACAAATGATTGGTCCCGTTCCACAAACCTTCTTGCCGTGCGATACCAACCCAACCAACCAATCAACGCCATCGATCGTGCCGATAACGGGCCCGCCCGAGTCACCCTCACAAGCTGTTGCGCCCGGAGTACCAACACAGAACGTTCCGAAAGCGTCTTGATTTTCGCAATCATTTTGAAAGTGCCAGGCACACTCGACCACTCGCAACCGATCGGGCAACGTGTCATCGTCATCGATCTTTCCAAAGCCCAGTACGTCGGTTGTAGGTGGATGTTCGTAATACGGTGGTAATAGTGGAATGACGGTCAGATTAACACCATCCACCAGAAATGGTTCTTCTGCCAGTGCGAGAGCGATATCGTATGGTCCGCTAGTTCCGTTCTGAACGTACTGTTCGTGTGCTAACATACGGACGATGTTGCGCAGTTGGCCCTCGGTCTTTGAATTACGCCATACCGTACCTGCTTGAGCTCGCAGCTTTAAGGACCCTTGGGCACAGTGGGCAGCGGTCAGGATGTAACTCGCTGTAAGGAGGGAACCACCACAATGGTGGACGTAGCTAACAACCATAAAATTTTGCAATTGCACCATGTAGGTGTACTGCTGTATCGACACATCTCCACCGGTGGCAAGGTCTGATTGTAGGACTGCAAGCAAATGGAAAAAAAAGTATATTAATCAGACGTCTTCAACTATTCGGTGATGGTTGATTGAAAGTTATCTACATATGCACTCGACCGGCGTGAGATCACTCACTAAAGCTAACGCGATTATAGCCAACAGCATACTGACGTCCAGCTTGTTCCAAACAACGCATATCGTTGCGTCGCTTTATATCACAAATGGATAGATATTGTATTAAAAAAATACTAATTAACAATTTCTCAGCATTTTCAAACCCACAAGCAATATTAATTAACTCTTCTTAGCGGAACTTTGTTTTGCCTTTTTTGCTTATTACTGTTTTTTTTTTATTAGTTGCCCCTTTTCGTTCGTCGCGCGTTCGATTCCGGTGTTCCCAGCCATCAAACGTTTGCCGCTCTCTACCGTATCCGTTAACAAATATGTCTAATGTTGCATATTTCATTTATTGTACGCCACACCTTACGCATTGCGCCCTTTTTGTTTCCCAGCTTCACTGTTTGCCACTGTCCCTACACTGTTTTTTTTTTTTGTGACGTACAGTTGGTAAATGGAAATGTTGCACAAACGGGTACAAAGAGAAGAGAAAGAGAGTTATGACACTCCTATGTATCGTATAGTGTATAGTATGCATAGCTTAGTATGGCTGTTTTGCATCGGTATAATATCATCCGCTCATACAATATGACAAACGGCAGATTATAGCAACTACCAAGAACTCGTACTCGTTCATTTCTCAATCTCGCTTTTCCAGCTACCTTTAACCAGGGATTTTTTTTTTCTATACAGTTTTACAAAGCAAAAGAAGGGTTCGTCACTTTCAATGCTCGGTATCATGTTATTGGTGAGTGTGACAGCACACATGAGTTTTATATTTTCTTACGTCCATCCGCTACTTAAGCTTACCACATGAGTGTAGTTACACATTTCCTTTTACTTTTATTTCTAATTGGCAACCCTCGCCAGGGACTTTGCCAGCTTGTGTCTCGTTTCGCAAGCTTTTTTCATCCTCCTTCTCGGCGCTTAATTCTGTAATATTTCGCTACTTCACGCGCCCCTGTTTTTATGCAATTATTCTCCGCTACTAGTTTGATTTGTTACAGTTGTGTGTACAAAACACTTGCCAATCCTCCTAACACTATCAAGCAATGTACAATTCATCCCAGTTCATCTTCATCTCCCAGCGAAAAACAAATATAACCATTTCCTTACTAAAATTTATCTAAATAACAAATAAAAGAACCCTCAAACTTAAAAAAAAAACATAAGAAAAATATAATACAATCAATGTGAGCCCTTTATCCTAGTCCTTTACACAACAAGGGATGGATAGCAAATTAGGGAAGAACACGGCACAACACACCAGCTCCGGGTACAATAAGCACAGATACACACAATCGTCTAAGGAACACAAAACGGGCAACACAACAGTGCTTACAACAGTTCACCGGTATGGATCGTGGGACTTGCAGTCCGATCGCTACCACCACTTCTCGACTACGTAGAGGAGAACGACGACTAGCTCTTAGTGATTGGAATGCCCTGCGGAAGGTTTTTGTACAGCTGCAGCAACTGTTCTGGCGGCAAGCTTTGCAGGTATAGTCCCGGGTTTGCGTACAGCTGCAGGTAGATCGGATCGAACGGAGGAGGGAATGTAGCACCAGCTCCAGGCGGCAGTCCAGACAGTACTGCGGCTGCTGCAGGTGGTACAACCGGAATACGGGGAACCGTGACCGGAGAGGGTGGCATTGCGAGTGGAGGTGTGCCCGGCAATGGGGAGCCTGCTCCGACGGTAGACACAGGGGACACGGGTGAGCCTTGACTTGGGGAGGATTGTTGCTGTTGCTTCTGCGAGAACTGTTGGTACATTTGCAGCTTCTGATGTTCTTCGGAGGCTTTCTGTTGGAAGAACTTTTGCTGCTGTTGGAGCTGAACTTGCTGGAGTAGCTTGATCTGTTGGCTGAGTGGATGATTCGCGGAGGTTGGTGAATCAGCCTGCGGAGGATGATGTTGCGGAGAGGGTGAGTTGGATTGTAACACCGATGGTGGCACCATTCCTAAGCTGGCCGGTGGCATCGGAAACGGTGGCATGGAGGGGACAACATTTGGCGCTTGACCAGGAGGAGCACCCGCTGGTGGTAAACTGCCAGGGATGCTGGGTGATGGCGCATTCGGGACTGAACTGACTGCAGCCGCTGCTGCTGCTGCTGCCGCCGCTGCCTGTGAGTTGGAACGTCTTCGTTGCGTCTTCTTCGTCGCTGGCGGTGCGAGTGGCGATTGATCGGCAAGTGTACCGAGAAGCTGCGTCAGCCCCGGAATGGATGACTTTGAGATGCCGGAAGAGGACAGTATGCTGGCCATCAGGACCGGGTTCACCTTCTGCAGGTTGGCAAGTGTTTCGAGGAAGTTGTTGGTAGAAGATCCCGCACCCATCAATCCTAGCTGAGCGGCGGAGGCCGAGGGGGGTGGAGGTGGTGGAATGATTGTACCGTTGGTGGAGCCGGACGAGGAGGAGGACGCAGAAGAAGGACCGATAGTAACCTTGGGACTTGGTTCCTTCATTGGTGCAGTAACACCATCTCTTAATGGCACAATTTCGTACGCTTTCGATTTCTTGTGTCCCATCATCGAATTGGACGGGGTGGAAGATGCCGACGATGCCACCGATTGTTGACTTGGCACCGGAACGGGAATGTTCAGTGGTGTCATCATTGGTGGAAGACTTGAAGGTCCACCACCAGTGTTGTGGTTGTTCGACGGACCGGGAACTAGCGTTATCTGCAAGCTCGGTGCTGTGCGGGAGGCTGGTCCTGTACGATTATTCTGACGCATATTCCCACCGGAAGAAGAGAAATCCATCCCAGGGAGCTGACTTTTGTTGGAAAGATTCGCCACACTATCGACGCCTACCATCATACCCATGCGGCCAGTTAGATCGAGAAGATCCGGTGCAGGCACGGGAGCTCTTGAAGGAACCAGCTCCTTCGGATCGCCGAATATCTTCCCGGTGCGTGTGTACATACAGTGCGTCTGGAACTCGAGAGGAGTCGGAATGCATTTGCGTGGCTGCTGATCGTTCCGTTTCGATACGGCTTCGGGCCGTGGAGGAGTCGTGTTCAGTTCAGCCGTTATATTAATACGCATCGGATTGGGCGGTCCCGTGCTTTTTCCGAGACTCGAGAAGATACTTGCTCCGTTTGAGATCGGTGTCACTTCGAGGCCGCCCTCGCGAAGAATGTCCAACTTGCGCTTCTTCATCGGTGGCAGTAGCGAAGGAATCGGACGCATGGCTTGACCGGCTTGTTTGCGATTCGCAGAGGATGATCCTGCTTCGCTTTCGTTATCACTATCAACAAGATCGATCACTTCCGTTGCAGCTGGAGTAGCTGATTGCTGCTTACCGGACGAGTGATCCATGTCCATTGAAGGTCTTCCTCCTCCTGCTAGGCTACCTCCTCCTCCAAGGAACGCTCCTGCCATCATCATGTTAGCAGGGATCGGTGTAATTGTGGTTAGACTCTGACCACCGAACAGACTTGCCGAACCGACGCCACCACCAAGCAATGGGATGTTCTCCTTCTGACTAGCACCCATAAACCCACCAGCGTCCATCAGCACTCCTCCACCGGAGCCACTTCCTTTTCTATCGTTCTTCATTCGCACATGCCTCAGCGAACTCGTCTTCGAGGGTGTTGTCGGCACACAAGCACTGGACGTAATCGATAACGTTCCACTTGTTGGGCACACTGAAACTTCCTTTATGGTTAGATCTGGATCCGTTCCTTGTCGGTTGAGCGGGAATAGACTTAGCGATGGAGCACCCTTCGACGGTGATCCAGCCCCAGAGGCAATCGTCGTTGAAGTGGATTTCGGTGTCGTCGCAGCCGGTTCGATGTTGAGTTCTTGGCCTGATTTGTCCTGTTTGAAACTATACTTGAACTGTCCCGCAGATTCATTCGGACTTCCAGCCCCAGATCCTGCCATGCCACCCGAACCATTCTTATCATTCGATTGCACTGTGATCTGCTGGATTTGGATCTGATTCGTGATCTGTATCTGGTTGGTAATGTGCTGCGGACTCTGTCCACTCATCGGTCCATGCTGATGGTGATTGCTATTTGGCTGATTTGCGTGATGATGATTGGCATTGTGCGGATGGATCGTTGTTTGATGTACCGTGATCGTCGTGTGCGGTTGCTTGATCTGTATCTGAGAGGACTTTTGATCCTTTTCGTCCAAATTGGGACGAACGATAACTGTTAGTGGGACCGATACAGGGGACATTCCCAGATGTACGCCACCGTTAGGACTGCCTCCACCGGAACCATTGCTGTCCTCTTTAAGTGCACCTTTCCCGTAAAGTTCATCCTTTTCCACCAGTTCCCGTTTAACCGAATAATCCAATCCAGTGTTTCCATTCTTTTCCATCTGCGCAAGCGATTTGCTGTCCGGATCAGGATCACGCTTCTCCAACTTCACGTCGCGCAGCAACCGAAGTTTAGCTTCCAGCTCATCGTCTCCCACCAACAGTAGGGTCGATTCTCGCTTCAGCTCCGAATCCTGGTCAGCAGCCAGTTCGCGTAAATGTTTCTCAAACGGAAGTATAATCTTCTCGTACTTCCGTCGACTAAGTACACCATTCTCGGCACCCGTTCCTTGAAGCAGCTGATTCCACACCTCCTTATCCGTCACCGCACTGTAGCCACCGATCTTCTGTACCTTGGCGTATACCGCGTATAAACTCACTGTTGAGAAGAAAGAGAACCGTGTTTAGTACGAGCTACCTAAGGCTATTTCATCTATACATACCATTCTTCAGCGAAGAAGCCTGACTATCCGCATACTGAAGCGCTCGTGGATCGAGGAATTCCTGCAATCGCTGCAAGAACTCTCGCTCGGCAGAATTCATCCTCTCATTCACCCGGAACAGATTATCATCCTCCTCTTCCTCGTCATCCTCATAGTCCATCTCTTCCTCATCTTCATCAGCAT
Source organism: Anopheles maculipalpis (assembly GCF_943734695.1). NCBI lineage: Eukaryota > Metazoa > Arthropoda > Insecta > Diptera > Culicidae > Anopheles > Anopheles maculipalpis. Next base: position 96,851,649 of record NC_064871.1, on the reverse strand, counting down.
CATCCTCCCGATCACGATCCTTCGAAGCACCGCGGGCCGACGAAGACCCACCATCTTCACCATCCTCATCCACTTCTTCTTCATCGTCCTCCGATTCTCCACCACCTCCAGCAGCTGCCAGGGATGAGTTGGAGGACGATGAAGACGATTTTTTGCCACCGCCTCCTGGGCGACCCACCTTGCGAGCCGCTTTCGTGGCCGACGATTTTGACTTCTTGGAGGTTTTCGTTTTCGACGTGGATTTGGACCGATTGCGCTGGGACAGATGGTTGTTGTTGTTTCCCGTGCTTGGTTTGACTGTGCCGGCCGAGGCGGATATAACCACGCTGATCGGTTCCTGCTTTGTTTGGGACGATCCTCGAGACGGTCGGGGATTGTAGCGTGGGGTAGGATGGAGATCGATAACTTTCTTGCCGGGAGATACCTAAACGGGGAAGGAAACGTTCATTAACTCTCTTTTAATCTTTCCATATGCTGCTAACTTACCTTGCTGTAGGAATAATCTGAAACATCCGATTCGTTTGAATCGCTCTCGTCCGAACAGCCCTCCTTCTTCGTATACTGCGACGAGTCGGAGAGAGTTTTCTTCCGCTTTCCGCGTGGTCGTCCTTTTAGCTTTGGCGCCAAATGATTGCACAGTAGCTCGTGTGTTTCCAGCTCAGGATAGTCGAACGTTTCTTTGCAGAACATTATCCGCATGTTGGGGACGGGTGCGACAAAGCCTCCGAGCGTTTCCACCAGCGCATTTCGTAGCCACGCATCCTGTACACCTTCGAGACGTTTTAGGAGCGCTCGATAGCGACAGTATCGTGAAAAGCTCAAGACTGCCACTTTGGATACAATGTTTTCACCTATTGAATGAGAAAAAACATATCAAGGTTATTCTAATGGTAATGTTGATCTTGGCCACCCTCCAAATTTTGTGCCGTGTGTCGGAGAATTTGTCAGAATTCCTCTCATCGGCATCTGGATCCTATTTCCAGACGTCCCCAGCTATCTAGCCGTCGCTACCTTCATTTGCCAACAGTAGCGCTATCACCGCACGATCATTAACACAGCACTTCACACCAGCAGTAAAGTAAAATAAACACCCGTGTCTAAACCCTTGTTCCTCCCCCAGTTGCTTTCTCCCCCATTTCTGCTGCCCAACATTTGCCGGCATGTTTTTCGCTGATCGAGCATTAGGTCAACCGCAGTAACACGCACACCACGTTCGCGGCTTCAAGTGCGATCAGCAGCACCTCATGTTCGGAGCGCATTCCACGGGTCGTATCAACGCCAGTTATAGCAAGACTTCTTTTACGGTCGGTCATGTTTCGATCCACCAGTAGCGCGAAGATGACGGAGTAATGAAATCATGTTTGATTGTTTGTGAAATGAGGAAGTACTTCAGTATAAACATTCCATCGGCACTATATATTCCTCATTGCTAGAATCGCTTATTAGACGGTGTTGTGTTCTTCGCCAAACATAGATAGACCCAAGAAGCAGTAGAGTGGCCAAAAGCTAACGATGTGTGATAGAGTGTAGTGTGTAAATCTTCGCTCAGAGTTTCGTTTTCTTTCTTTCCACCCGCATACAACATACAAACCACCTCCTCCACAGAGCGCGATACACACATCCAAAAAACGGTGCAAAACATTACGTACGCGCTGCTCAAACGTTTGCAGAATACAACGACTACAGCTACACACGGCGTGTCCACGGAATTCGAGCACGTTGGCGTTGGCGTTTTCGGCAAACGCACACACATCCCATAGCACGTCGCATATAAGATCATAGCGTAGCACAACTCTGGGATACGCAAAATCATCGCCAGTAAGAGTGTACGCGTCCAACAAATAGGACTCATCCGTTCCGTGTGTTCTGCTGTCACCAGCCTCCAAACATGTCTTCTTTACGAGGACTTCTCGTACTAGTGACGCTCTCGATCGTCCTGTTCAGTGAGCAGCAACAGGACTATGGTGGAGCAGTTGAGGCTAGTATGATCTACACCGGCATAAAGCTACCATTTCCTCGACATCGCATGTTCTACAAATCGGTTGGCGAACGTAAGATCGGCCCAAACCTGTACGAGGTCAGCACAATCATCCAGGAAGACATCCTGCTCCGCAAACAGTGCGAATGCATGCAGCGATACCGGTGTCGCGTACCGCGCAACATTTTCTACCTATCAAAGTAAGTGTAGAATTGCTGAGATTTCCGACACTACTTCGCAAACCCTAACACATGAAATCATCCATGACCGAACCTCGCTCCGGTCCGTATTTATAGCTGCCGGTTCCGTCAACACAAACAACAGCAGTTAAAAGCCCCGAGCACGTTTCTCCGACTGTGAAGAAAAATTCCGAATGTGATACACATACATTACGGTTCTCCTATCTTTTTCCGACACAAAACGAAATCATTTAATTGATTTGCGCTACATTTACTCCCATCCCTTCCACTTTTGATGCGTATTCTCATTGCCTTTTTTTCTTTCTCTATCTCTGCCTTTGCGTAGCCGCGATTGCCATCACCGCGAAAAAGTGTGCTGCGAGCTGCTGGAGAATGCGTACGAATCGACCAACGATACTGCACCGATCGAACATCAGGGTGGTTTCCTGAGCGATAATGAGATCTAAACGCACCGGAGGTGCTGCGGTACTGCCTGCTGCTTGCTTCAAACTAACCTGAATGCTTCTCCTTATCAACATCGCCAAAATCGAGCGATGAGTTTTTGCTGAGATGTCGCGTCATCCCCAGGCAATCCTTGGCACTGTGTTCGTCGTACAGCGTTAGCAGGCCCCAGCTCCATTCCTGCTCGGTATCGATCCAGTTCAGGAGATCTTCGGCCCGCAGTATCACCTTGTCCGAGATCGCAAGCACCTCGTCCTGAAAGCAGAGAGAAGATTTAATTTGATTAGATAACAATTAGATAATAACGGAAGGGGAGTGGCACAATTTTGCATTTAATATCACGTGACTTACACTTGCTTTTAACGATTTTAATGAAAAAATCAAAAACTAATAAATAAACCCTACAAAACATTATAATTCTAACGATCGTGAGCTTTCAAAATTTTTTGGGCAGTATGTGACAAATATTTTATTGAAAATAAATAGCGACTAAAATTTAAAAATCTATCGTACAAATGTAGCTCATTTTATTCGTATTTCAAAAATCAACCAATTGTGGTGCGCGCCCTCTAGCGGCGAATAGCGCAAGCACTTCACTCACTTCCCTAGACACCAATCTCAAAATGAGCGCAATGAGCACGAAGCAAAATCTTCTATTTCTATAGTTTTTCATGGTTTTTTCAAATTATGACTAATTAGGGATCCATAAGCTATTTTTTGTTAAATTAAGCATAATATAAGCGATAGGGTTTTGAGGAAACAATTTCCTCATTTAAAATCCAAGCTACGGCGCTCTTAAGACATGAAAAGTAAACAGGCGTGCAACATTAAGTTAAACGATGCTCCAAAACTGAAGCCATTAACTAACAATAAAGTAATCTGGGATACTTAAGTATAAGAACGTACGAAGCATCAATCGATCCTAAGTGCACCCAATCTCCACCGATTCACAGTTTGGACTAACAACAACCCTTACACCGCAGAGCCACTCGTTCCGCTCACTTTCGTACCGTGATGAGTTAAATAAAAATAAATTCATCTAATTATAGACATTAGTGCACACTAACTAACGCCCTGTTTCCCCATCCAAACAGCGAACGCAATCAATGCAAATCACTAATATCACTTCAAGAAGATGGCCAACATATTGCTGTAATTCTGTTGTGTAAACACGCACATGGGGAAGGCGTGACTGTGAAAATGCAACAAAAAAGAAATACAGCAAAGGTTAGAATGTACACGCACATATGACTGGCAGTGACTTGGTAAGATATCAACTATATTCCTTATCACTTTTTATCGAGCACAAGGCATACATTGTTGCCCTTATTTCTCTGTTTGTGTTCTTTATCCATTTTATCTACCTCTCAATCCAATTTGCCGATAAAAATAACACTTTGATGAATTGAATTAATTTTCTATTTGATTATCATCGTTCCGTGCCCTTCAAAAGTGTTCCACTCTCGAAAGCAAAACAAAACAGGGATGACACAAACTGCGAAAATCCGCATCAATTAGCATACACACAGACACGAACGCACACACTCGAGCACAGTTTCCTCCTCCCTTCGTGCCGAGTTCACTGACTCCTTCTGGGCACCCTGTGTATGATGCGTCGGGCAAGTTCGACGTGCGCACGCAATATTTTCCCTCAAACTGTCAATGTCTCTGTAGCGTCGTCGACGGTGTCGCTGGTTGTGTGGTGTGTGGGGTGTTAAAAAGTTAGGCAAACACACACAACAATCGAACAGGAGACGCGACCCCCACACAGTTGATTTTGACACACTTTTTTCTCCCCCCAAAAAAAAGAAAGATACAAAATATACTCGAAAAGAGCGAACTACTAAACAACCAACCGATACCGGAGGTTTCAGGCGTTTTGGGTGCAGAGAAAAAGGGGTTCAGATGTATAATAAAAATTGAGAACGCTGTGTAGGCGACAGCGACGACGGTGGCAGCGGTTGGGCCACACGTAGTAATGCAAAAAAAAAAGAACTGTGAAGAAGGAACGCAAAACGAAGAGCGCATTTGCACAATATTAACAACAATTTTGGGCGAGGAAAACTTTCAATCATCTTCTTGTGCAGAACAGATTTGAAAAACGCGAGTGGGATGCAAAACAAAACAAAGTTAAAACAAACGAAAAAAAAAAACTCAAACAATATTGACAAAATTGTTTAGAAGTACAATAAAACTGTATAAAATGTAGAAAAGGAGAAGCGAGTTGGACATTAAGTAAAAGAAAGAGAATAAAAATAATAATTGCGCGGACATGCTCAGTGAAAAAGTAAAATGGAAAAAAAAAACATTGAACAAAAGTATTCACAAGACAATAAAATAATTTCTAAACCTCACCATTAATTGGTATAAAATTTAAATAAACGCTTAACTTCTATTACCATGTTTTTGCTAATACTACTACTACTACTTTGTTTATAACTCCATTTCTTTTGTTATTATTTTAATTTCCTCATTTACTATATTCTTTCCTACCCATTGTTTTGCGCATTTCCTTCTCAACCCCGTTCCAAACTTTGATCTCATTAAATCTTTTATTTGCTTAGTTTTTGCTGGGCGAAATTCAATAACTCCAGCACAATCACCGAAAACCCTCGGTACCATTTCCACCTTCTTCGAAAACGAAACACCATAAACCAGGCCCCGAAAAGTCATAAAATTCTTCTACTGGTGCCGGTGACCTACTCGGGTATCGGGAGGCAACTGGGGCGGGAAAAGGGAAGCGTCGTTACACAGTAGCTACAAACAAACGTCTCGATTTCACGAACTATTCACCCTCAGCTTCTCCAACTGCATCCCAGCAACAACTCCAGCCTAGCGTTCCCTCTACTATTCGCCAAGTACGTTTCACAAACAACGGTAGCTCAGAGTTCAGACTCTTCTTCAAATGTTTTGCACTGCATTTTCATTTCGTAGGAAAAGCTAGACACTGTCCAGCTTGGGAAGGTCGCAGCGGAAAAAGGAGAGTAAAGGAGCACCAAGAAGCAAAAAACAAACCCTTACCCCCCCTCCCCCTCGAACTGGAACAACGAAACGTCGTCCCCCATCCCGAGAGCGAAGGAAAACTGTGAGCCCTAGGGAAAAACTGACGAAAGGTTGGCACGGGAAATGTGTGAGACTATGGGCGGGCGAAAGTGAAATATACTGAAAATAGAACAGACCGGTCCTGACGGTGGGACAAAAAACATGGACGACGGGTAGTGAGAAGACGTGTTTTAGTAGAAAAGGATGATCGGTTCGCGCTTTAGTGTGTGGACAAAACGATGCTCCTTCAGTGGCATCGGAAAATCAAGATATTCCTCCCACAAACATTCAATTTCAGTATGCAACGAGGCTGCTCTAGCTGCTTCTCTGAAGGTGGAAAATGGATGAATCCATACGCCGGTCCGAATACCGATCGATATTTGAATACGGCGGCGATGGGGGGACACAATGTATCACAAGAACTCAAAGTGCTGTAAGTGATTGTGCTTTATCACGAAAGGGGATGATATGTTACTAGTTCTACCCATACAAATGTGTACTTGGTTTTGGAGTACAGCGGCTTACGAATATTCCAGGTCCGGGCAGTCTTATCAATTCCATAAAAAAGCAAATAATAAACTTAGCTAGAGCGTCCCTATGCCTCGCAGTTGCATTTGCAGTAATTTATTGCGTGATGTTGACTAATCAACCTACACACACACACACCCTCGAACGTACGAACACCCCCCTTATCAGTGAGCACGTGATTCAAGATTACAGTAGCATCGACTTTTGTGTCGCTCTGATATGCTCGGCTGTTTCAACACGCCCAAACCTAAAGAGGATAATTAGACAAAAATAAATCATCAGCCTGATAAGCGATTACTGCATCTAATTATGTTGGCAGTAAAAATAGAGAGGAGAGGGGGGGGGGGAGGGGGGGGGAAGAAGTCCAGCACCGAACGGCAAACATCGTAATCGCGTATCATAAGCACACGATATGAGATAAAAGAGAAATTGCAAATCATCACCACATAGGCACGGGGGCATCATGAAGGCAAAACCAGAAGCAACGCATTTCGGTCACCGACTGCACAGACCCCGACTGCTGGTGGTGTTGGGATGATGGGAGGATGCACAACTGCTGTCTGGTGCAAGGAACCGGTTATCGACCTCCGGTGGAGCGACATCTGTTACAAACGGGTGGCAAGTAGAAAAGCGGACGACAAAAGACAAAAAGAGAGTTTTTTTTTTTTCATCCATCGAATGCAGCAAAAAGTGCAACATATGTGTGTGTGTGCGTGTAAGTAAAGAGACACGAGAGACGGGCATAAAATGCAACAACACATGCAAAATATCCTTGCTCACAAGTGCTGGGGATGTGAGATGCTGTTTTTTCATGTTTATGTGGCAACTGAAAATTCAGTTCTAGAGCATCTTTTTGTTGGAACGAGTGTTACATGTCATATGACAAACGAATCAGTTTTATAGATCATTCTTTATAATATTAATCTGCTTCATGAACGGCGAATCATTTGAAATCATAAACGAAACATTATGAGATAATGTTCATCTACTAATTAAATACTCCGTAACGGTAATCAGCAAGTCTAAGATGGCGATTAAATGACCGCCATGATCACGAAGGTCTTTAAGCCAGGGAAAAATTATAGCTGGCGTTTCATTCGACATGGCAAACAAACCTGTTTTTTTTGACAAAATACTAGACCTTCATACAAAACCCACGGCCACCAAGTAAAAGCCGATGGTCTTAAATTTATCTTCTTTTTTTGTATTTCTAAAACTACATTATGAATGGTGCTTCATTTTATGATACAAATGAACCAGTATTTTAGACAAGTTCTTCTCTATAGATTAGAACTATATAAAAGGGGTGACTTTTGTATGATAGGACCAGGATTCAAATGCCATCCAGATCGTTTCTCTGTGGTATAATCAAGTCTAGTATGCCATTTAATGAAACGCGTGTTCTAGAAGGTCTTTAAGCCACAGAGGGAACTGTATAGAGTACAAGATATAATTGAAACACCATACACAAAACATTGATAGATTTATGCACAAATTAATCCTTGATTGAGCCATGATGCTTGCTATATTTAAAAAAGATATACTTTCTATTAGACGACATATCATTTGATATGCCAAAAATGCTAATATTTTAAGCAAATTTCCATCTACAAACACTACGATACCTCGTTTACAGGTGTACCCTAACCATCACCTTCAAATTATTCAAAACAAATCGAACGGATGTGTGAGAAAGCCACGCAATCGCACACAGGAGACAAAGAAATACACAACAGCGCCTAGTGTTTCGAGACGCGTTGTGCTGCATCCGCGTATCAATTGCAACCGGGGGCGTGTTTTATTTTTACACCGATTCGGCTCGTTGGATGATACTGCTGCGTCTTCTCCTCTCTCCTCTAAACCTGTTCCACCCACAAAGAAAGAAAGTGACGTTGCAGTAATAACATAAGAAAAGAGCCACAGCGTGGAACGGATAATGTGCAGCACAAAACATACAAAAACAGTACAAAAATATGCATAAAATCTCACGCGCATAAGTCAATCGTGAAAAGTGTAAGCCATATAAGCGAGACACCCCAACTAAAGGTGAACTATTTAGCAGGGAAGGGGGAAGGAAAGGGATATAGTGGAGGAGCCATCATATTTGCAATCATCAGCCGCTCCTCAACCATCCACCACTACCACAGCGGGTGCTTCAATCGTCACGGGTAAGGGATAATGGGCCCAGAATGCATAGAGCGCGATAATGATCAAATCATTCATCAAACATCGCGTTCGCTATTTTTGCAAGCCAGAAAAGGGGTTGGTTTTTTCTCTATCTTTTTCTACGGGTTGTTAAATTCCTTGTGCTTATCTGAGTCTTTAACCATCGCTAGCTATCTTGTTTGGAGGTCGTTAAAATAAATAAAATTAAAGTTCATGTAACTCGTAACAGTCATGCATATAGTAAATCAAAATGAGGAAGATAATTGAGCAGATTCATTTGAGTCAGTTAAATAACTAGTGTTTAAAACAAAATAAAACAATCTAAACTTTATTTCTTTAGTTTTGTCTTTTCTTCAGTCGACAATCATTAAACAATAACATTCCACTTGCTTGCCGTAGGAAATGTCAAACATCAATCAAAATGTCATTGCCGTTTGCTTTGCGTTTGCTACCGGTACCGATGGAACTCTGTGGCAAACCGAGAGGGTAAAGGTTGTACAAAATGAAAGTTAAAGCACTATTTACACACGCACAGTATTTATCGTCTGACTACAAGACAAGACGCAAAAGCGGTTTGTGGTAGATGTGGAACTAATTATTTTCTTGACGTAACTGAGAGCTATTTTTGAAACTCATCATAACATGTTCTTGTGCATTTGATGCGCACCAATTATGTAATGAAACGGCGCGACCTTACTAGAACTGTAAAAAGCCATCTCTCCAATTACAAATCAATCAAACAAATTAAAGATATCTCTTTCGCTGATCGCGATCGACACACTACGCTTTTCGCTGACCTATTGCAACGGGGGCAAAACGTCGAAGCTGCGAACAGACGTGATGGTTGTGCTAAATAAAATTCGTAAACGGGCCGGGCCCACCAACCCAACCGATCCGAAACGAACCACCATCTCGGGTGGGTGCACATCCAAAGCGCAATCAAAATATCGACCAGAGAGCAAAAGCGCAATCTGCTGCTGCTGCTGCTGCTGCTGGTTTCATCGCTTCTGCTGCTCTGATTGCACACCATACATACAATTAAAAAACCAGTTCCGATGGAAAGCGAAAAGAGCGGACACACCGAGCAGAGATGCCTTGCAGACGCATGGGACGCAGTGTAGTGCGGTCGTAGTGCGGTCGGTCGCGTTGCAGTTAACAGAGTGAGAAAAAGTTTTTCTTTTCATTCGTGTTGGGCTTCACGAAAGCGGGATGGGTGGAGATTGCGAGGTCTTGAGTTTCAAGCGACATACAACGCAACGCGAACCCCCTCGTAACAACTGAAACCGTACAACAGCAATAAAATGTGCAGGGAAACGAGCAGAACGCTGCTGCGTAACACCGCGTAACGGTAAGTAACGATAAACACCTTCAGCATCAACACGATCACAACATCACATCGTATGAAACCGAGGTTTGGAAGGTTGTAAAAGTTGTATTCTAAGTAAATTCTTTTACAACCTACTCTGCTCTATAAATACTCCCGACAAAACAACTTTGCGTGCGTTTTCGCTTTCATAAGCAATGAATAATACGGAAACTTTCCTCTTCCGCATTTGCTGCTTAAAGCATAATTAATAATGCAAATAAATTGATGCTGATCGAGCGCCAAACCGTCGGCGCGGGGGAAATTTATGCGCCTTGACCCATTTTAATAAACACTCACCGTGCGGTGTCGGGGGTCGGGACGATTTTTCTCTTACTGGTGAAATAAAGCGACAGGCCGATTTGGCAGAAAATAAAGGGAAGCACAGAAACGACACGAACGCTCAACGAGAGATGGTCACAAAGCCGCATTGTTTTTACGTCGTTTAGCAAAGTGTGCAGGAAAGGAAAAATGAGCCTTTGGACTATAGCCACCATTTTGTTTATGTCTCATTCCGGTTCATTTGTAAATTTCGAATGACTTTTTTGTAAACAATCGTTATAGTAATGTTCAATCATTTGTACAAAGAAATTTGATATTAAATACAAGTGTATTTGATAACTTTATATAAACCGTTTGCAGTGTGACATTTCTGTATCATTAAACCGTCTAGAATAATCAATCGCTCGCAATACAGAACCACACACTGAAAGGCATAAAGATCAACTGTTATCCATTATTCATCGGTTCACTGGAGCGAGAGAACAAAACTGATTCTCATCATGACTTCGCATTGGTGGCTCGATGGTATCGTGTTTTAGCGTTCGGTTTAGAATCCTCAAGCGACAAGGATCGAATCTCATCTAGATCAAACAAAATAAGGTGGTCCAATAAAGGCGTCTGTATGTGGACACACAATGATTATTAAATCAGTCAAAACTAAAATCAAATTTAACAAAATTAAGGTGATAAAATGTCTTGTAAATTTTGTAAAATGTTAACACTTTCAAAAGTTCTTGTTTTTTGCACACAACGAAGAATAAATAAGTATAACTATTAAAAAACAAAAACAAAACACGCAGACACATTCAATCCTTCTGGTAAACAGTTGCATCGCAATTATTTTCTCTACCGTGAAGGGTAACAACAATCATGCACGCAGAGGAAATAACTCGCAGTTAAATGACACGGTGGGGAATGAGTGTAGCGTTTGGTACGTCTTTGCTAGTTGATTTTTGTGTTCTTTTTGCGTTTTTGCACTTCCTGTTTTCAATGTTTCCCCTCCTATAAATGCTTTAGCTTAAGTCTTACACACATAGGAACGATTAAGTTTTACCCTAGCAAAGGCATTTTTCAATTTAAAATACAATAAATATGATTTTATTGAACTTGGTAACGCAAACATATAAATCTTTCATTGTTTTAAAGCCCTTTCTCTCTACTTTTCTAACAATCTCAAACAATATGGTGAAAAATGTTGATAAAAACCAGACGCTTGGCGTGTTCCAGTTTTGAGTTGGAAGAAATAAAAAAAAAACGCTTCATAGTAATGGAAAATTGTGTTACCAGGAAAAAAAAAACATCATCTTTGCTTGTCACAGGTTTAATGTCGTGCCTTATAAGAAGGTCTCACTGTCTCACTACTGGAATGCAACGCACGATTTGAGAAAACCGTGTGGCTAAAAAACAGAGAAACAGATAGAAAAATTATTCCACTCCACGGCCCGGACAACCAAGCGCAGAGGCCAAGACCATGCGCGAAGAGAGAGAGAGGGAAAGAACGCAATAAATTAGTTTTCTTGACCTCCCCTATCCGCTCTCGCTCCTCTTCGCCCCTGATGTCCCTGACCCCGTTTCCGCACCGCATCCACACCGAAAAAAAAAACCCACCCCGAAGACTCAAAGAACGGAGAATGAATATTTCGGAACACCCGAACAAAACTCCGCGGCGCAGTGTATGCATTCATGTTATTCCGCGTGCTGTACTATCGCGTTCCTTCTCTTGCACACACGCCGTCGATTACGGAGACGATGACGACGGCACACAACGTGGCCTTCACAGCACGGTAAAGAAAAGAAACCCGGCGGGACTTGGCCTCTGTGGCATAGGAAATCAAACATAGACCCAACCGTCAAGAGCCGTCGAGAGGGCGAGAAAGAGGCACCACGTGTGCAAGTGGTAAGCATTGCATTTGTGCTTCGACTACTTGCCTATCTCTGTTTCGTTGGTTCCTCGCATTGCTTCCACTCTGATCCCTTTTTTCTGCTCGCCCAATTGCCGTCTACCGATCTATGATCGCATGTTTAGCTCCATGCCGCTCTTCATTACAACATCACGTCTCTTCATTCTCCAGCAACACCGTATGGCGAAGGCAAAATACCATTTCCGACTCCACTTACAAAAAAAAAACAACAGTACAAACTTTAGTTTTTATTATTCATCGATGCTTCTCTCCTTGCCACATTGCCACACATTTATGCATATCGAAAAGCCTTTAAAAAAAAGGAAGCCAACGATGCCCAGCGTGATTAGGAAAGCGATGGGCACACACACAGCCATTTCTGGTCGGTTTTTTGGCAGCTCACGGGGAAAAGCAAAACCACCCCCCGGAGTGGAGAGATGAAGAGACGTGACAGTACTTTATTTTCTAGTTCCGCGCGAGTCCGCAACGTCAGCGAAAACTTTTACACGCTTATCGGCTTCCTTTTCCTGACGTGCCCCTGCGTACTATTGCTAAGACAACCGTTGAAAACTCGGGTTGAAACACGTATACAAACTGATGCTTCGTATACAATAGCGTGTTTTGTTTGTATCTTACTTTGATACCAAGAGAGCAGCGTTGAAAAATAGCTTTAAGAATAATTATGTTATTGCTTTTATTTACAATATTTTATACTCGTTGTTGATAGCCAGAATTTCGTATTATTTTTCCTTCCACTTAAGTGAAAGTTTTCATCATGAAGAAGTTGACATCCTCTGCATGAGAAACCAATTCATGATATCATCCTACTCCACCACTTATACCTCTCATAACAACCTCATCAACGTTCTTGAGCAGCATCTGTGACAAGGGCAAGACCTTCGTGGGGCATTTCAATTATGAAAAATTTAACAACTTCCCTTTTTGCTGACCTCATATGCCCGGCGACACAGCGACACAACTATGTCATCCCAAATAAGGCAAACCGAACTTTATTTTGGTCCCCACAACTTCAACGAAAAAGTCGAGCTAGGAGTGAACGAAATCGCAACCTCATTAAACGCCACCAGCAGGTGAGAAATTGCTGCGGCCCATTTGAAGCTTGGAGGCAGCCCTCTTTCTGGGTGGACACGGAAGCTGGTGTTTGCGTATGGTTCACTCTCTCTCTCTCGCTTGCCTTATTTGCTTATTCTACCCTTCGAATGGAAGCAATGTGCGTGTTATGCTTTCGAGAAAGTGGGTTGCATTTCAACCCCCCCTCCCCCCCCCCTCCTTCCACCACATTACTCATCGGGAAGGGAGCTTTGGTCGATCTTATCGATCGCATCAATGAGCGCGCGCGTGTTGAGATCAAGATGATGATCAGCATCCTGCTTCGCTCTCACTTTCACTCGCGTTCGCCCAAACGCTCTCACTTGTGCGGCATGCGCAGTGAGATGAGAATAAATTAACGCCAGAGACTAGCAGCACCGGTGGCGGAAACTGTTGATCGATTAATTATTTTATCTCTGTAAAAAATATAATACAAACATGATTATATCAACAAAAAGACTCTAATTTGACTTGTTCCTAAATCTGCATAGTCGTAAATCTGTATCAACGTGTATCCGATGAGTTGAGCTCCACTGCTACCGCGTAACTTATCACGTGAGCAGATTATTTCGTATCGCAGGTTAATTGCATCTGGCATACGGTAAATTTCGACATAAATGATCTTGGAGAGCAAAAAACAGCAAGTCCTTCCGTTTAAAGGAGACTTACATTAAAAGCAAGGCAAAACAATAATAAAAAAAACCACCAAACCTTATTATATGAGACACGGCAGAGCATGTTTGAGGGACGCACAGAGGGTAAACTCATCCATTTTCATTATTTTTCTTAGGGCGAGACAGGGAGTGAGAAAGGTACGGTTTTTTTTTATTGTTGTTCACCGTGGGCTAAATTGTATCAATATGGAGACTGAGTTTTTGTGGTAGTTTTGTTTAAAAAAAGCTGTATTTATTTAATCATGAATAATTTAAAACAATGCAATAAACTAATGACTTTGTATAATTCAAATACACTTCCTAAACGACTCATAACGGCACCGAATGCGACATAGTTTTAGAAAAATACATCAAATTTAAATTACTCCCACATGAAACCATCAAACAATCGCTTTAAGCAGTGAACATTTTTTATTAAAGCATGCTCTAAACCAATGATCCGATAACTGATTGGAAGTATGCCACTCCACATTGGCCCATTCGCCTCACCGAGAGATATCACATTCCTTTCGAACCTCCATCTCGTCACTACCCCAATCCCGTCACTACTTCCACCCCACGCTCTGTCGGCTTCTCACTACCCCCCCCCCCCCAACCCCCACTAGCACTTGTATCAAAAACGGTTCGCCATTCATCTGCCCACGACGATATGCCCCTTTACAAATAAAACAATATTCAACAGCACACAACACAACATTGCACCGTTGAAGAGATTCCGTGAGCAATAGCGAGAAGGCATATTGCCAAGTGTACCAACATGAAGCAGGACGAGCGAGAAAACTCACCCTTTTTTATGCTCCCTTCCTTGTTGCTCTTGGAGCGCAATTCGATTTACAACCCCTGGGACGGTTTATGCTTATTCCCGCACTAGGTTAAACCAATTCTCACTCTCTCTATACTTGTTACTCTCTTTGTGCTCTCGCTCTCTCATACAACCCCGTGCACAAGCAGCAGCAGCAGCAGCAGCAGGTTTAATGCTTTTTTTTCCTCTTTGAACGAACAACCCTCCGCACTTCCTTTACCACTCCACCCAGGCCCACCATCCCTCCTAGGGCGTTTATCGAAACGATCTACGCTGCCTTCTCTCGTCCAACATCGACCAATTCAACCGGATGATGTGGCTCAACGACGGGGACATAGCATAATGTGCGATAGTGCGGTGGGACGCCTGGTGGCAGTGGCATTGGTGGTGGTGTTGTGTGGTAATGTGAAGTATGTGTGTTGTATATTTTTTTTTTTTCGTACCGTCTAATGCCCACAGTTAAGCAATAACAACAACACCGAAGAACGTAAGCGACTAGTAAAGGTGGTAAATTACGAGAAAGAAAAAACCTAAATGAAAATAAACAATCAATTTTCAGCTGGTTGAGTTTCACAAACATTTGCAACACATGCAACATAGTGCTACAAAATCTTTTATATAAATCGTTTGGAGTCGGCTGTATGACACATTATTTTAACTGGAAATTGAATATCCAGATTAGAAGCCTTTATATAAATTATTTTTGTTTTATTAAACATTCGATTTTTACTTCGAATTAAATTATTAAATTATACACTAAAGGAGTTCCTTTTCAGTAGTTTGTATATTAAACGTTTTAAGTACTTAAACTATTCAAAATAAAGTGTATTAATTACGAAATCAAATGTGTAAAATTAATACCGTTCAATTTGATTTCCACCTGCCCATTATGTGCCACACATCTGCACCACTTACAGAGGATTTACATACATTTCCAACGGTCTTACACACACGCACACATCGGGCTCATTCCACGTGGCTCTCGCTGGGCGTCGAAAACCGCTATCAATTCCCGTGGAGCCCGTGCCTGTTCCGATAGAAGGCGTCGTTAGCGCAGCAGCTTCCAAAAACTAAGTGGAAGTCATCGCCGGTCGCGGCGGTAAGGCAAGACGAAACACGAGGGAGATTAGAACAGAATGACATCATTTGCGTCACCCGCTTGCCAAACGCCACCGTCACCATCACACCTCCAACGGCAACACAAACTGCCACCCCTATAAGTTTCCCCGGTGTTTGGCGGGGGGTTGTGTTCTTTGCTTTGCGTTTAGTTTCTTCAACAAGCTTTTTCTTTCCGCTTTATTTTTACCAGCTGCGTGTTGGGGGATGATGTTGGGCGATTGTGGGGTGCGGGATTGAGGGTTTCGCTGGCGTTAACTTTGCCTTTCGCTCACGTACCCACCAATCGGGCACGTATGGGCCTATGAAGGAACTAGAGCTAGTAGCTCTGCGCCAACCAGAAAGGTTTGGAATTGTGCGAATGGTACAACTGAGCTTCTTCCAATAAAACGACAACCACGGAAATGTGTGGAAAAATATGCACAGCTTTTCAGACAAAGAAAAAACTGCCACTGAGTTTGCTATTGAACGAAGCGAATAAAGACTTCATTCTATCTAGCAACGTCGGTTGTTGACGATTAGCAAAATTAGATCGCATTTTGTCGCAAAAAGTTTCTAAGTTTAAAATAAAATAAGCAAAGAAATTGTATAGAATTTATACGACATTTGATCGACGCTTAAGCCTTTAAGGCCTGTAAGACCTATAAGATTATTTATTGGACAGTTGTCCTTATTAATTGAGATATCTTGTCCAAAACTTTAAATTAGTTTTAAAATAAATAAAATAATTCCTCTTTTCGATCGCATAACATCAACTCCACATCACATCCAAAACGATTGGCGGGACACTTTCACATACACAAGAGCAATAAATATTTCTTTAAAAAAACGCTTTCAAAACCCCGTTGTGAATCTTCCAAAAACCACTTTCCTTTGCGTGAAAAATCGCATCGCTGTACATAACAACGATCATCTCTCGTGCTCGAGCTGATGTAATGCTGACAACAAATCAAAACATACCACAACGCCATCACCTCTCACCGCTTGTTCTGCTTCCTCCCTGTTTCCTCTAGCTGATAATGAGCTGAAACAACACTCCACTTTCGCATACTTAATATGCTTATCTCGTATTACAGTCCCATACACCACGCAGACACAAACCAACGGAAGGCAAATATAATTACTGCTCCGGTATATGTTATCGTTTGCCCCTTTCAGCAAGCACAACTAACCAAAGTCATTCGTAGGGTTCAATCTTATCTAATATGCGTCGCGCGAATCGTCAAACCCAATTCGGTAAAATCGGTGTCACAGACGGTAAATTTAAACTGCAACGTTTTAGACATTTTTCCCTAGCTGTAGTTGTCGGATAATCACTTCGCTAATGATGCTCCTTATAATGAGCGTGTAATTGGTGTTTTACTAAATCATATCTTGCGATTGTGCATTGGACCAGTGTTGTTTTCTTGTCGAGAGCAATACTTCAAATCCTTATCTACCGAAGCAGCGCTAATCCAGCCAACCGCTCCAGGGAGAAGCGGTGTGAGGATATTGTCAGCAGCAAGCGTTATCAATTCTGCCCTGTAACAGGGCTTCCTATTACATCAGCCTTTGAAACAAACAAAACTCACACGGTCACACTCAATGCCAGTCGCTGGAGCTCGAGTGCGGGAAGATGTTAGGGTGGAGCCGAGGAAGGTAAACGAAACACACATGCTGCTCCTGAACTGCACCGCGCATAAGGTTAACTGCAATTGACACGGCCAAACCGAGAGAAAAAGGCATGTCCGGAGCTTCCACAAAGCCCTCCATCGTCACTCATTGATAACGCAAACGCAACGGGAAAAGATGGGAAGGTGAATGGGATGGGAATAGGGCTGGTGGTGGCATTGTAATGTGTGGTAATAAAATAAAAAATTTAACAAAGTCAAATGTACCATTCGGTGCACACGGTCGGGCCGTAATTGTCGAGCATATGTGCATGGTACTCGCCATGGAATGGAATGGAAACATAAATTTTCATGCTTCTTCATGCGGCTTTGGCTCGGGTGTGGTACATTAACATACCATGGTTCATTTTGGTACGCTAATGGGTAAAACTGGGCATTACATGAGCGAAAGGTGAAAGGAAGTACATGAGAAAGTAGCAATCCCATCTTCATGACAGAGTAATTTCATTTGAAGCTAATAATTCTTTCAAAAATTGGGCATACATTATGATCAATTGCAATGCAAATTTATATCACTAAAAAGCAGCAATTTGGGCTGTATTTTAAACACACACAAACGCTCTTAATATGGTTTAATAGAGTGAAATTGAAATAGCTAAATGGATTTAAAAATAAATTTTTTTAATAGATATTAATATCTGAACTCTTATCCAAAACCACTTTAGGAATGATACACCAAGAATCACAGAAATAAAAAAAACAACTTTGGAGCATTCCCTTAAAAGAGAGTCTCTATGAGCCTCTCCGAACTGTATCTTTTGCGATGAACAACACTCCCCGTCAAAGAACAAGGCGACATGTTTCGCTTTCACGATTAAGCAATATTTCATGACCGCACGCTTCTCTTAGCCTATTCTTTGCCTAAAGCGGAGCGCATCGGAAAGCTTTTTTCTTCTAAAACTTACCTCGCCGTGACAGTTGCGGCCCATCGGTGTATTCTCCGGCAGAAAGTACAGCCGGAGGGCTATCAGCAGGCACTGCTCGTTCCGATCCCGCCAGACCATACGCAGCTCGGCCAGGCAGGCGATCGGTGAATCGGACCATGGTCGGACCGGAATGCAGTCGCCCAGCGCCAGCACCAGTGGACGGTAGTGTTGCCTGCAAAGGAAAGACGAACAGTGAGAAAGAACACAAAACCATCGATTAAAGTGATGATGATGATGGAAGCAGAGGAAGCAGAGCAAACGAGTTTTGGGGAAGTTCTTCCACTGACTATATACGCTGTTCGCATTCGTTATTGGCATTTGGGATTTACGTGAGATTTTGTTTAGTTTTGCCTTAATCAAAATGCAAACTCCTAACGGTGGATCCGGTTTTTCTCTATATTGCAAATCTTGTTCGCATACACATTTTTATTTTTTGTTTATGCGCATGCAAGATAATTTAATTAAAATTTCAACACATTTTATACATCTCTATATTAGAAACAAAAATGAAGGATGGAAAAATAGTATTAAAAATTAAATCGATCACATGAAGAGCTCAGTTTAAAAATTCATCCCATAAATACACAAATAATTAAACCACTTCAGGCTCATATGTTTGCTACATTGTTGGCGCAAAAGTCATTTATAGGACAGCCGCTTTCCACTCTCTTTAACCCCCGCCCGGCAGCAAGTTCGGTTTATAGTTTATACACACACACACACACACACACAACCGTACACACGTCATGTGAATGAGCAGCGTGTGCAGCGAAGGCCCAAATCAATAAACGGAACCGCCACTAACGACCATGTTGGGGGGGGTTGTGCAGAGTTGTGCCGAGAACCAATACACGCCTTCGGGTCAGTACAACACACACAAAAAAGCAAACAAACAAGAATAGGCGAGTGTTGAAACATTAACATAACCGAATGGATGTGAAAATGAGCGTAGAAGGAGAAAAATCTAAATTCAAAATGTGACTCAGTTTTCGGGTCACAGAACACACACGAAAACGAACAGATAGAAAATGAAACTTATTTTAAAAATCGCTTGTTCCGTGAACCATTAAGAACATGCAAAATGGATGGGAGATTAATTAAACACGAATTTTTCGCAATCTCGTAGATAATCGAATATATCACAGCTTTTATGGGGTAGAATTAGCATAACCTTTCCACCAGGCGATAAACAACATCGTTATAGGCTCTCGATTGTGTGTAAAAAAGGTTAACGCGGCAAGTAAAATGTAAACGTGTATGAAAGCGCTTGGAAATTCTAATTCAAATAACGATTAAAATGCTTCGTAAAGATAATTGCATTCCAACTACAAAGGAAACCACTAAAACATAGTTTCAAATTTGGTGTTGTTAAATGTAAACAAACCAAAGTTGAAAACGCACTTGACGACTGAACCTGTTGGCCAAAAAAACCCGTCCAACAGACAATAAAGTAGAGAAATTAACTCGACATGGTGCGGCACTAAAATAATAAAACATAAACACCTAAAACGCACCCCTTCCGGGTCCAAAATACTTACTCTCGATCGACCGACGTTAATCGGCATAGGTTGTTGTTGATACCGGCTCTGGTGCTGGTACCGTTGCTGCTGGCAACACTGCCACCAACACTACCTCCGCTGCCGCCACCACCGCCACCACCACCACCACCAACTACTCCACTGACGCCATTTTCGCTGACACATTTTCGTTGCGTTTGTTTTGGCTTCGCATGGTTGCCATTTTGACTCTTTCCACTGTTGCCACCGTTGGCACTAGAGCTACCGTTGTTACCGTTACTATCACTATTGCTATTGCTATTACTATTACTGCTGTTACTATTACTGCTGTTACTATTACCACTAGTATTTCCACTACTACTGCCGCCGGTTGTCGACGACGCACTACTACTGTTGGCATTGGTTTGATTGCACTGGGCAGTGTGATCACCATTACGATCCTTCATCCGCTCATCCTGTTCCTCCCCCGGTGTATCACCACCATCTTCACCACCCGTCGATGGCCGCTTGATGGTAGTTGATGGTGAGGCGGAGGAGGAGGAGGAGGGTTCAGGTGGGCCGGCGGTGGTTTTGGTGGTGCCACCGACTTCGCTGGGAATGTCGACAGAAGGGCGCCGCCGATCGTGCCCGTTACTGTTGTTGTCGGTGGAGGTAGGGGTGGCAGTGTTGGGTGGTGATGGGCCACCAACACTTCCGCTGCTCGGTGCAGCAGCGGAGGACACTGGTAGGCTGGCCACAGACGAAGCCGACGACGAGGAACTACTGCCCGATTCGAGCGATCCTTTCGCGCCGAACGTAATTTTGAGACCCTTGAAAAAGGTGTACGAGCCATGGTAGCCGCAGGGTCCACCAACGACCTGCAAAGATTTGGAGAAGAAATAGTGTCTTAGAAAGCAAGTCGAAATACAGGAAGATAAATGGAATGATGCAGATGTCACAATGAAACCCAAATGTATACACCTTTTTTAAACAAGCGTACTTTCGTGATCGTAAAATGCATTTATTTAGCTTTTAGAACTTACAAAGAAGCAATAATAGCTAACACGCCATTTTGCAAGATTCTCTTTTATTCAAAATCAACACATTCACAAAAAACCATATTCCTACTTCACATCCATCTCGTCTAGGTAGAACTCATCGCCCAAACCTTCTCTTCGATCTATGTCCAACTGTGATTGCAGATAGTCTAACGCCTCCAACACGTCCGGTCGACCCCGACGAAGCTGTTTAGTCTTTAGCAATCGTCGTAACGCCCGGAGAAACTCTCGCTGATCCAGTCCCACCGATGGAGAATAGAACTGCTTCACCCAACCAACCATCCGGGCACGGTCCGATCGGTCAAACTCTTTCGAAAAGCCATCAACACCGGATAGGTCCTCCACACGCAACAAGAACTTATCCAGCTCAACAGCGATAAGCTCCCTGGTTACTCGATCTACCTCCGTCGAAAGTTGGGCGGCCAACGACGATGCAGGTGGACCACTCACAAGCACTGGAAACGGACGAACTTTACTCGGCAACGGTTTCACTGGCACAGGAGCAGGTGCTTCGGAGATCTTCGTTGTAGATTGCTGAATTATTACCACCGGAGTCTGAGGTTCTGGTTGCCGTACCACTGATCTGCGCTCCTCTACCTCCCATGAAAGGTTTTCAACGTCAGCTTGACCGCTTGCAGCAGCACCTCTAGCATTGCCCCATACATAACCACCTGCGATTGGATTAGTTACCCAATCATTGCCATCCATACCGGAATCTATATGTTCGACGCTTAACTCCTCGGGAACAACATCAATCGGTTCTTCATACATCACGGGCGCCTTACTGGGATGGAACTCAAGTGGTTTGACCTGTCCCACTCCCCTTTCCTGCAAGCTCTTCACAGTCTCACGTAGCGTCTGCCACTCGTTTTGCACATCCCACTGCAGTTCGTACAGGAAGTTACTCTTCTCGTCGACTTGCAGAATTTCGGGAACATGCTTCAAACTTAACACCCGTCGAAGGGTGCGAACGAGAACGGGTGCGAGCAAACGGAAATCATTCGCAAGCTGAAACTGTAATGGATCCGGCTCAGTTCCGTTCGTTCCGATGCGGGCGATCACTTCGATGCCGCTCTCATGGCGCAGTTTTCGTTCCAGCTGATCGAGAAGCTCCTTGTTCGTAACCCGATCGATGACACGCTTGAACACGTTGCTTCCGTAGGCATGCGGAAGTCGGTAAGCTTGAAGCACTTTCGCTAGATAGAACAATTCCTTCAGGACGCGCTTCTCTTCACGCTTCTGGGCTAATATGCGACCACTGTCAGCATTGTGCGATTCGTCAAGTTCATTTGGTTCGAATAAATCTAGAAGCGCTTCTTCCAGGTCCCGGCTGTGACGAGTTGATGCAGCAGTGGTTTCTACCGGCGAGGAAGTGTAGAACAAACTGCTCCAAATAATAGCATGCAAGATGCACGAAGGTAACTTCATCTTCGGTCGCAGTTTTCACCAACGTATTCTTACGAAGACTGATCAGAAGCACCGTCTTGAGTGCTGCATTTATACCTCGAATTCTTAAGGACGTCCTACTACCCTTTCTCTTACAGGTAATGCAACATAAATATAACATAAACACCCGCAGAAATATTATCTGTTTATATAAACTTCTAAAACAGTGTGCTGTTTTGTGTTGCTAGCCCAACACATCTTTGATCCCAAATAAATACCGGAAACTGATTACAGTATCCCATCGAACAAGGATAATAAGATCTATCAACGATTCATTCTCTGTAGATGATTGGAGATTCCACTTTTAAAAACTCTTTTGCATCCTTCATCCCATTTCCAAATTAAACACCTAACACACAGAGAGCCAGGTACCAACATCACGCAAGCACATCATTATCTCCTAAATACCCGCCCGAATCCCTCAGAACTCCATTACATCGTGCGGTTGCTCATCACGAGAAGGTTTCATCTTTCAATGTTTTTCGTTGCAGCATACAAAAACCCGACTCATCATCCAAAAATGCTCCGAAAAAGCAGTTGCGGGTAAGTGGCGAACCGCCAATAACGATACACGCCCCATAAAAATCCATTACTCAGCTCATAAGTGGGTAGCGAAGACGAACGAAGAAGCCCGGTGCCATGGTCCGGTTATATCCTTGCCCGATCGAGGTCCATAAGAGAGAGCATCTGGACATACAATACCGCTGTTGGTTAAACGGGGTTCCATTTGTCACGAAGAAGCAATAGAACACCAACCAGATCTTGGCGAGGCTAATGAGAGTGGTACCTAGCGATCGTACCTGTATCGTACGACTGCTTCCAAACGTAGAGAATCTTACAGGGGGAAAATGATTACCCGTCATCCATTATGTCGCCATCGGGGACGGAGACGCAACCCAACGATCGTCCGGTAGATGATCAAAAAGCAGAACAAAAGAAGCCTTCTAATAGCTTATTGGACAAATCTCGATCCATCGATCACGGGATAATTGATGGGATTGAATGTCGCGTACATTAAATTTGTATAAATAGTCTCCAGAAGGCTAATGAGGTAATGGTGTCGTGAGCAACGGACACAATTATGATGATCGTGACAAATAACATCAGGCGTTGTTCGTTCTACCTTGACACAATCTATGAGGTTGAAAAATATGTTCATATTATTTTCCATTTTGTAATATTAGAAGATGATACTAAACAAATAAATACAAAATTAAGAAAAACAAGATTCATCGTTATCGCACAAACAACAAACATCCCACCTACAATACGAGATATGCATTTATCACACAACAAGTCTACCTTCCTGCAAGAGGAAAACACATCGAAACCTTGTAGTACTGCAATCCGTGTGCTCTGCACTTCTGCTGGTTCCTCTCGTTCGTCGCCGCTGCAGCAAACAAAATGCAACCCCAATAATACACAGCACAACGGGCTTGATTCTCCTCTTAACGCCAATTAGCTCTTCCTATTAGCCATTGATGGGGCAGAAGGTTGCGCTGCGAGCGGCGGTGGCGTATGCCAAGGGTAGAGAGTGGTGGCAACCAGAGCAAAAATATATAAACAAAGAAACACACTCGTACCCCACACACACATCATACAACACACAACAACAACAAAAAAACTAAAGCAAAAAATAAATCTACTCACGACACAGCCCAGCCTCATGTTCATTGTTTGTGAGCGTTAATATGATGTAAAAAAAAACCCATTCGGCTACATATATTTTACCCACTTTGTACTTTGTGTTTCATAGTTTTTTTATTGCTAATACTGATGCAGGAGTTTGGTAAGCTGTGATTTATGACCATTAAAATTAGTCAGCTTTACTGAATAATAATGACTTTTAAATTGTTTTTAGCATAACAACTCTATGAACTACTAGCTTTGTAAAACTTCAAGAGAGTTAGCCAGCCATTTATGGATTCCTGAACTTGTTTTTAGTTGAACTATTAAAGATTGTTGACTAAAAATCTCAGACACACAGTAACAAACTATAGATTGCAAAAGATTAGGTTATTTTGCAAGTAGAAAAGTAAGGTTGTGGCGTAGATATTTACGATGAGGATTACGATGAGGATGAAGATATTATAGGATTCAATACCTTATTTTACCTTTGAGTAATTCATAATTATGTGATCCTCAAACAAAAACTAAAATGGCGAAAGAAAGTTTAGATGATGATGATGTACTTTCCTATTTTTTGAATGATTTTACCTCATCTAAGTATCAAAAGCAGTAACTGCAAAGAAGAATAGTTAGGAGATTTTATAGCTCTGTCCATCAGCGTGTGATTATGAAAATCAAGCGAATGTGCAAAAAGGAATTGATTTCAATGAACTAAAAAATAAATTACGAACAAGCTTAGATTTTTATACAAAACTCAAGCAATTAATCACACTAAAGCAGAGTAATTATTATTAGGGATTAGACAAAAAGTCACACATACTGCAGCTAAGAACTCTCCTCCCTTTACCCCATAAAGCCAGTGACGAACGGTGCGATCTATTTAATGTTTAATCTTCATCCGTTGTGTTAAATTATTTGTTAGATAAAAACACGCTCGTCGCGAAGAAAAACGCAGCGAAACACAACGCCGCTGCTGCTCACAAAAAAAAAACATCGTCATCGATAAATTCATCCACTCATTCGCTCGCATGCTCGCTGCTTTCGTTTCTTGCGGCACCGAAAGTGACCCCCTCAAGGTGTGTAACCGGAGACGGCTCTTCATCGTTCAAGTAACACTCTCCTTACCGACTCTCTGGCTCACTGACTGGGACTGGGGCAGCAGCAGCAGCAGCAGCAGCATCGCCATCGGACTTCGCTTCAAGGGAAGGAAACGGAACGGAACGAAACGGAACCAGAAGTACGCGAGTAGCTCGGCTTGTGGGGACGTAATGCGCGACCCTGACGCTGCAGCGCTCACCCTCTCACCAATCTCACGCTCCCCTCCCGGCCCTTCTCCCTTCAATGCTCAATCAACCCCACCACCTGTTCTCACTCCACATTCCCCCCCCCCCCCCCCCCCATCCCACCCCACTTAAGGGTGGTACGGATCGGGAGAGAAACAACAAAACAACAACTCCACCTTCACCCGTCCGCATTACACCGCGGGCACGCAAACACCGGACACAGTCTTAACCCATCATTTTACGCGAACGTGAATAACGCGTGAATGAGTGGAAATGAGATAGGGAGTGTGAGCTGCGCCGCTGCTGCTGCTGCTGCTGCTGCATGTGAATATTCATTTACGAATGAAAATAAGCAACCCTCTGGGAACTCGAGGAGGGATGCAGGGTGCGAACGAAGGGGTGAAGAAACCCCCGGCACAGATATGAGCTGCCGCTACGCATTTGGCCTTTCCTGGTCAGTTAATGCCACTGTGTGTGACTGTGTGTGTGTGAGTGTGCACGAGTTGTCAAATGAAAAATGATGCACATTCTTATTGGAACAATTGCAACGGTTGGTTAATGATATTTTTTTCTCTCTTTTTTTTCGTATTTTTTGGTGTGTGCCAATAATGTGCTTTTAATGACATTTCACAGCGTAACAAGTAACGTCGATGCGTTTTGTACTCGCGCTTTCCGTTGCATAAATAACGACCTCGTTTGAACTATTTCATCACATTTGTAACTTCAAAAGTTTTGGTTTAAAAAATCAATATATTTTTGAGTAATTTTATTTCGCACACTAATCGACAATTACCTTTGATTTTATTTACAAAATAAAAGCTTAAGTATGCAAACTTTGTTTCTGTATATTACAAACAAACACATCGGAAAAAAAAATCCAGCAAGGAACGGCGGAAGATAGTCGACCTACAACAAACTACGTCTTAGAAAGAAAATCTATCCCCCGAAGGAATAGTTCCGACGCAAAAGAAACCTATGATGAATACAGATGACTGATCGAGGAGCAGATCAACAACAATCCAACTTTAAAAGTGAATGTTTCAAATCAAACACGCAGTTTAAAAGCATCCCAATTCTTATTCGCTTCACTTTCCCTGTGCCCTGAGGGACCATTTGGAAGTCAGTAATAAAAAAACTAATTAATGACTAGCTTTGTCACGACTTCAAGACTAATCTATTTGATATAAAAAGCAAGCAAAAAAACTATCCTAAAAACCTGCTGTTCCTACCTTTACACACATGTTCTTCATAGCTTGCGAAAGAAGGAAAACCAGCACTGCCACTAGGTGTGACACGTTTGTCCCGTGTTACGTAAGCAGACACACACCACAAAACCGACCCCGGCTAGTGTTGCACTGATGAAACGTATCTTCACCACAAAAAAAGGCCATTCGGAAGCATCGAACAATTCCACTTCTTCTTGAAAGAAAAAGAAAAGCTCACCAAACCAATTTGACACTTTTGAATGACCGATTCTTCGTTGACGTTTGCCATACACCGGGCGCGCGATTTACTCATCTATAAAAATAAAACTAATCGCAATTCACCGCGGCCGATAAATATATTCCGTGCACGCAAAGCACTTCTCTTGGCTTTGGCGCTTCCGCACCAGACAGCAGTAGTCGGCGTTGAACACAAGAAGAAGAAACGCGACGCGAGAGCGCGTGCGGAACAACCGATGAAGTGATAATCGAGATCGGTACTGTGTTGAAAGCGTGTAGCCACACTGGGCGAGAAGCAGCATAATAGCACGGAGCATAACGCAATCAACACAGCACATCCAATCCACCAAGAGCACCCAAATTAACGTTTTCTTCGATCTTGGGGTACCTAAAACTAATTCTCCTCTCCAGCAGCAGCAGCAGCGCCTTTTGGACACCACTTGGGATGGGATTTGGATGGGTGGGTCATGGAACGCTTCATCCTCTCATGCTTAAAACACACACAAAACAAACCGACGTCGGCTGTCAAACTGGGAAAGTCAAATGGATCTAAAATCCATGGCTCCCGGTGCTGCTCCCCCCACCCCCTCCTCCACCACCACTGTGTGTCTGTGCGCCTCAATACAAAATGGTGCTGTGCACTTGATTTGCACACACGACTTGGGGCGGTTTTTCTACCATTTTTTTCAATGCCATATGATGTGGTTTTACGAGGGCAAATTAGGGAAGTAACTAGCGACGGCGGGCGACGAATGTGGTAAGGTTGCCAAAGCGTCTGTTATCATGCAACTGGCGAGAACTGACGAACTGCGCTTACACCCAATTGCCTGCGACCGTCCGTCCGTCCGTCTCGTACACGTTACAACGGGTCCACCAACCATCCCCCCCCCCCCCCCCCAAACACGGTATGAAGGCACACATGAAAAGCGGCTTCGAACGCCCGAGACAGGGGCCAAACAAGATGTCTGTTATTTTAACCCCCGCTTTTTGTGATGAAACTTCGAATGAATGTAGTTAAATTACAGTGCTGTCATACAATGTTTTGGAACTGAAGATGATGCCAAACGAAATAGGAAGGAAACTATCAGGAATTTGGGCGATATAGTCAATTATAAAAATAGTTTGCCTCATTTTTTCCATTTTTTTACAATTTTGTAGTTAGAATAATTTATATCATAAATAAATCATTCAATAACATGATATACATTGCTTGTATTAATGTAATTTAGTACATAAAAAAGAACATAATTTGTTTCCTCTAAAATATGTAATTTAAATACTATCAAAATAAATTTTTATTTATTTAAACATTTAAACATTAAAAGAATTTTCAATCCGTTTCTTCTTCCTGTTAGGCTCTACACAATACGAGAAGTATCGATCCTCCATTTGCTTTTTACCCTTCAAAAAGTCCATCCGGGGTTCGATACTAGGTTCTGTTGTATCAAGACCAGTCTGTTAGTAGGCTTATTTTTATCAGACATTTAAGATTGAATTTTTCATACTTTACACTATTCCCTATCATTCATTAGAAAGTTATACAAATTTCTTCCAACACCTTCTAGCACAAAGAGCGACTTTGTTGAGAGCAGAGCGAATCATTTCACAAGCAGCAAGTGCGTGTACGTAATCTCATTTTCCTCTCGCTGCTTTATTCATGCATTCAATCCAAAAACAGGCTTCAATTCGTAGCAGCTTATTTCACACTCGCCGCAACAACAACAAAAAAAAAACCCCGAATAAAAGAATCTTCAATCTTTGTGCACGATTCCGTTTTTTGTATGTAGTTTATTTTTTCGCGTTGATTTCCGACCCCGGGCGATGGCGATTGGGAGTGGGTTGAGCGAGAGAAGCGCGATACAACACTTACCCTCGCCCAAAACGTCAACCCTTTGCGCTGTCCCTCCCGTTTCGGAGCTTCATCGAGATGGAGGTGGACATTGCCACGTTTGGTAGCGGGTTTGGAGGTTAATGTGTTTTTTTTTGTTTTGTACATTTATTGGCTCATGTGTGTGGTGCTTTAGTATCTTTTGTTCAAGGTTTTCAGTGCGCTTTAATGTTTAGAAGAAGCAGAAGAACCAATAAAAAGGAACTTTTTGTCACAAAAAAAAACATATAAAAATTGTAGCTACAAAAATATATTCCATTTGAGTAAAAGTAAAATAACAATTTGGACCTTTACTCCCAAAGAATTCCTTAGACGAATACATTATAAAGTTGTAATTGAAATTTGTCTGCAAGGATTTATTTGCATAATTTCCTATTAAATCAAACAATAGTGCACACATACCCACACCCATTAGAGATAAATTTAAATTGTTTTACTCGGTTTGTTTTTGCCCAGTGCATCATGCAGTGTTCACTTTCATGGCATAAAAATCACCTACTGTACCACGACTACTGCTACTACTGTGTGTGCTTTTGCCTGACTACTTAATGAATATTCATTAGCAAAACAACAAAGCCATGAACACAACGCAATAAAAATGGGAAGGAAACACATTATGAGGTAGATTTACTTCAAGAAGGCGTTCCTAACAATAGTTTTTAATAATCATTAGAATAAAAGAATGTAACATCACACATCACACAACATAGTGGAGATAAAATATGTAATGCACGGATTATTATATATGACAAAAATTATATCCCTTTTTCACAATGCGACAAACTTAAAGCAGATGATACCGACAAAGCTAAAGCAAACCAGAATCCCATCGCCAGCCAAGGAAATCCCGTAAGAATTCGTTGCCAAAAGATCCGTGAACAAGAGCTGACCTGGGAACAGAACAATCTCGCAGGAAAAGAAGTTGAAACACCACTGCACAAAAAAAAAGAGTGGAAAAAATCGATGCGAGGTCGAACATTCCGCCAGCATACAGAAGCAAACAGGCAACGCAGCAATGCGAGCGTATACGAAGCGTTGTTTTCGACCAGACCTAAAGAAGAACAGCGTACAAAATCACATACACAGACACATACTCACTCATACACACACACACGGTGAAGAACAACAACGAAACAACGAATGGGGAAACGCATTCACGCCTGCCCTCGCTTTTAATGCTCCTCAAGGTAAATCGGCGTTTTGAACGATGGATGGTTGCGGTTGCGTTTTTGGGCGGACACGACACGGTGTCAAAGCTCTAAATCCTATATATAGTGAATAAATTTCAGCTATGCACATTGCATACATAAAATATGATTCACAAACACACGGTGTTTGATGCTGGACCCCGTCGTGCGTCCGTTTCGGTTCACACCGATTCAGGATGAGGTTGTGGAGTTATGGCTGATGAAACATTTCTACTTGAATTTTTGTCTCTTTGCAGGGGCTGTGCACTTCAGTAACAGCTCAATAAATTTCTATTTTTTCACTGATAACACTGACCCTTATCAATCTACAAGATAAGTGTTGCAGGACAGGTTTACATTTATTTTTGGATAAAGATTCGTGGATGTCTCTCAACAAGTTTTTGGAACTGAAGATTGTAGCATTACAGAAAGGTAAAGCGACACGATATAAGGTACACTTCAAACTGGTATTGCTATTGAACGCTGTGGCACACGATTAGGGGACATTAACTGATTCACAAAGCTATTCGTGTAGCAGTCGTATGAATATGGAAATCATGTTCTGAAACACTGACAGAACCAAAGGGGGGGGGGGGGGGGAGGGGGGGGGGTATTTATTTAGTCATACACCATCACACAATGAATTCCATAACAGTTGCGGTGCTATAAAATTTGTAATCTTTTCAATGATCCAATCCAAATTCTACGAATTATTCTAATCTGACTTAAGAAAACCCCTGCAAAAGCTTAATAAGAGATTGATTCGGAGAGAAGAATACGTTGGTATTCAGTTTTCATTTCCATTTTATTTACAGATGCTCTCAATTGCTCAAGGTCTGCTCGACTGCACTCCCTCCCATTGCATCTCGCGTACTTTATCCTCGCCTAAATGACAGTTGCTGTTCCATGCATTTACAAAAAAAAAAACAAAAAAAAAACCGAACGCAACAAATCAAACAAAACCAAATTGCTGCAACCTAGACCAGCGGCGAAGGACCGGACCAGAAGATTGCACAGCAGCTTTAGCTTGCATCGCGTTCACCCTCAAGGGCTTTCAATAGAAAACGAGCGAAAAGAGTAGACTTTAGAAAAGTTCAAGGTAACGACAGCACGTTCAGGTCTGGGTCTGGGAATGACCTGAAGCCAAACGCACAAGTTGACAGCGGAGCACAACAAATCATTAAAATCATTAAACAGGCAACCAAATTAGCTGATTGGGCGCTTTGTAATAATAATAAAAATTTATTTGCTACTAAACACACTTTAAGAGGGCAGTAACTCAAACATTACCAATACATATCGTTAAAGACTCGCGTTGGGTTTGGATATTTCCTCACCAAAATGTCTAATTTTCCCCAGATCTCCCCCAGCGTATCGATACGCGAATTGAATGAAAATGTCAAAAAATTAAGCAGAAGGCCCTCCAAGACTTCTGGCAAAACAATCCGGCAATTTTGTGCTCTGTGCTCTTATGGCGGGGGGGACGATCTCGTCTCTGTCTCATTTTCTTATCCATCATACGGATGATTATTTCCCTTACTCTAATGACTCTCGCCAAAAAGGTTCTTCTTCACTGGGCCGTTCCAACGTGGGCCAAGTGTACGTGTGCCTGCATACATACAAGGTGAGGGAGTAGGGGGGGGGGGGGGGGGAAGGATGGTGGGTTGAGGGGGCCCAAGCCACCCCTCCGTATACATAAAACCGCCAACTACATAGCTGCACAGCTAAATACATACAAAATTCCTCTCGCTGCTGTTAAATCCTCTCGCTCGGTTGCTTGGTGTATCTTCCTTCTCGCTTTTGTGTCTCATCGTGTAGCAGGCGGCCAGACAAGAGTAGCTTACCAATTTCCATCCTCCCAGACCTCCCACGCCCCCCCCTTCTCCTCGCGCAACAAAAAACCACCCCTCGAAAACCCACCCAACCCCCCTTTCAACATTTCTTTTCCGCTTCAATCTTATTTAACCTTTCCTTCTCTTTTGCACACACTCGCTCTCTCTCTGTCTCTCTCTCTCTCTCTCTTGTTCTCTCTGTGTTTGAGGGGTTGCGCTTCTCGCTCGCTGTAAATCGCACGGCGCGTATCGTTTCGCACCCCGTCGTATCTATCGTGTTTCAACAGTTTATGCTATGGGGCTTTATGTAACGATCTATACTCTTTTGCCTCCCCACAAAGCTTCCCCCTCTTCCCTCCTCCCTTACCGACCCACCTGACGCATGAAAAGGAAGTTACTTGATATGTTGGTTGGGAAATGAAAACAAATTAAATTGTCCCCAATTTAACACCAAACCAGTAACAAGTATGCTTTTCCATCTAAAATTATATCACTGAAGAAAGTTTTACTTTATAAAAAAATATTATCAAATGTTAAAGAAGTAACTTTTTTGTTTCGCAATTAATTTATTCAATTTTATTTCTTCATGCTGAAGCAAATTGTTCATTTTATATTGTTAAATTAATCTTATGGGCTATAAAATAAATTATTACTTTCAAGGTTATCAACTTATCAACTTTACTACGAAACCTGGAAAAGTATTTCTTTCATGTCCCTTCTTATTTATCTCTCTCTCTCTCTCTCTCTCTCTCTCTCTCTCTCATATCTTTCCCTTTCTTTCCATCTAACTGTGTTAACTGTGGCAATCTCATCCCCAACAATGCCACCCACCCCCTTGAACCAGCTCCACAACAGCAAACCCACCCTCTCCTACTCCTCCTCCCCTTGTGCGCTTCTATCGGTCTCTAGGGTGGTTTTCGTTGAGTTCGTTAAATCGATTTCCGGAGCTCCAGCTCTATACACCACACCACAGTGCCAGTACCAAGTAGATTGGAAGCAGGTTTCGGAACAGCACAGTGTGTCCAGCAAATAGTAAACCCCACAAACACACACACACAACCCGGCTCGCTCACCAACCAGCCGCGGGTTGTGTTTGAGACCCGGTGCTAAGAGATATGAATAATTGAAGAACAGCGGAAATACGACATCAATAAGATTTTCACCACCGCACCCAGTTTTCCGAGCGAGAAAGAAAACAAAAAAAAAAGGGAAAGAGGAAGGAAAAAAACATATCCAAACATTCACACACAGAGAGAGAAGTGACAGCATGAAAATGTGGCACAAAATTAAAATTGCACGCACGAAAAGGTTCC
The DNA here is from genome assembly GCF_943734695.1 of Anopheles maculipalpis. Classification (NCBI taxonomy): domain Eukaryota; kingdom Metazoa; phylum Arthropoda; class Insecta; order Diptera; family Culicidae; genus Anopheles; species Anopheles maculipalpis. The sequence continues at coordinate 96,818,876 of NC_064871.1, read as the reverse complement.
CGTTGGTCGTTAAGATAGTGAATGTGGGGTTCGTTTTTTTTTTTTTTTTTGTTTCTTTGCGGGAGGAAGTGGAGCAAAGAATAGTTGAAAAATTCGAAACTATAATCTCGAGAAAAAAGGTTGCCTTGAGTGGCTAGTGGCGTTTACACAAAACAGATTAAAATCAGTTAGGTTGCATAAGAAAGTTAAAAAAAATGACAACTTGCTTCTAAGCAAACACAAGCTGAATAATATAAAATTTTATTCACTTATACACTATACAAATTACAATTTACACATAAAATGAGCAAATATTACGTCAATATATCAACAAGTAAAATGAATAAAAATTAAAAACAAAATAAAACTAATAAAAATAAAACAAAATCTCTAGCCACAAACATCAACATTATGTTAAAACGGCAATAAAACTAAATAATCAAACAACAAACATAAAAGTATAAAAATTATTTATTCCCGTTGCTTATGATTGATGCTCTCCCAATGGTATCTGCCCGAACTAATTCTTTGCCCATTTAAAAACAAACCAACGGCATTGAAAGCAACCGAGCAGCCATTTACTTGTCAGTAATACATCTTTATCGACAGGTTAGTAAAAATAACCTCCATAAAGACTGTATCGGTAGCCGATCCGCTTCGACTGTCCGGTTCGACCCAAACCAGGTTCATCGAAAGCTACAAAACGATCAGCAGCACGATAAAATGCAACGCACTGCAAACGCACACACACCGAGAGAGGGAGAGAGCGCGAGGGCCTCCCAGTTATGCTGCTCCATCGAACTGGTGATGTTGATGTTGTGTGTAATGCTTCTTTCTTTCCTGATCGTCCATCGCCTCCACCGCCTTCGTCCATCATTCCCGCTTGCTGGTGAGTTTTATTTTTGGAAGCGCACAAAAAAAAAGGACAGAAGCGATTTCGCTCATATGCCTTCGCCCCCGTGTGCAACGCACACGCGGAACGCGTAGTGGTGCTTTACATCGCCACCACCGATAGGGCACAGGTTTGAAAAGCACGTGGTTGCGCGTTGTTTTTTCGTATTTGGTCTTAAAGAACGAAGCAGCGCGCAAGATGTTTTGTGCATCGAAAGCAATCCAATTGACACATGTATTTGACAAACAAGAAAGGGACGTACAGCCAAGAAGGGGTCCTCCCTCCGCATTGGCTGGTGGTGTTGGTGATGATGGAAGAAGCTGTCTTATCTTATCTCGCGCCCTGGAGAAGAGAATACAGGCAGTGCCGGGCCTGGCTGGGCCGTTTGTCTTGTTCGTTAGTAGGTTATTAATACGAAACGACGAAACGTGGTAACGAAATTGTTGATAGCGCGTGTAAATATTTTCTACCAAAAATGCCACACACACACAATCGGAGACACATGAGATTTACCGTGATTCTGGGTCAAACGAAGAACGCAAAAATTCATAGCCAATAAATAAAATCGATGCGTGAAAGGCTAACCACACTATTTGGGAGCAATTAATCACCTGAAGCGCTTGCAAATTGTGCTAATTTTACAACTCATTTCATATCTCTCAAAAAGCAACCCCTTTTAGAGCAAGGGACCCATAGTTCTTCTTCAAACATTTACACAAAACGTTAAATTAAAAACTTCCCACCAAAAAAAAAAAAAAACGGAATCAACGAGCGAGTCGAAACCCGTGGCATTCGCCCGTCATCGCACCCGACCGAATCAAAAAACGAAGAAACAAGTTTAAAAGCAACCCCTTCCCGGCTTCAATTCATCCCCCCCTGTTCATCCCCTGTTGTATGTTCGTGTCTTGCGCCTTGTGGTGGTTGAAAAGTCAGACCGAATGAACGTCCGCCGAACAGGATCCACCTGCTCTTCTTTTTGTTGAACCGTTTCGTACCATTTTTCTACCATTTGGGAGTTTTTTTTCCTCCCCATTTTCTCACTCTTCCTAAAGACAATACCACATTCCATTCGGATGAAACTTTTGATCGAAAAGCGCTACCCAAATGCAAAACACTTAAAGGAACGGTCCATCCTAGGTGTAAAAAAAAAACATTCTCTAAAAACAAAATGGTTGATGTTGTGTAATTATGATTTCTTATAAGGAAAAATACAAATATTTTGAATTCATTGATTTTGATTCATTGGAAACTTTCTAGGAAAGCTAATAAAATAAACGTTTCCAAAAATGTGCTACCCCCTGTAGAAAACCCCGAAATTCGCCCCCCGAAAGAACTTCAAACAAGGAAGGAAACGCCCCAATGATGTTACCGAAGAGAGAAGCTTTCGATTGTGCGAAACCTTTTCAAATCTAGAGAAACAGAAAAACCAAGGGAAACCAACGGGCGTAAGGCAGTGCAGAAGCGTTGACGATTTTCAATATCACGTTACCTTGGCCAAAAAACGGCTCTTGATGATGGTTTCTGGGATTAGAAATGTGTGTGTGTGTGGAAGAAATCGCCGGAAAGCTCGGCTAAACTCAAACTTAAAATTCTGCCCCCCCCCCCCCCCTTTCTCTACCACATTTTCTAAACGTCACCCCCCCCCCCCCCCCTATCATCCCCTCCATCCCTATCTAGGGGATGATGAAGAGGAAGGTAAAGTTTTGCACCAACGCCATGCCTCGGGCGGTCGCTCTCGAGACGAGTGGACGAGATATGAAACGAATATTATCTACAGCGCTCTGTGCCACCTCCCTCGTGCCGCAGACTATACTTGCACAGTAGTAGCACAGCACAGTACCCCTTTTTTCCCTTCGTCGGTGAGTTCCAATTTTCTCTCAAGTTAAACTTTCATCCCTTTCTGCTAGTGCCTCGTCAGCTCGCTGACACTTCCTTCTGCCCAGCTGCCATCGGAAAAGCTTAGCTGTGCCTTATGAAATCGAGCACACATACACAATGGAGGAGGTTGGGGATGGCATACACACACAAACACACACACGCCGCCACAAAGATCGCAACAGGAAAATAGGTGGAAAATGTGAGGGAAAATACGCGCCTCGTAGAATGAGATGGAGGATCGGACGAACCACACACAAAACATGGACACTTTCTGGTTCCGATTTACTATTCCTGCGTCAGGCTCTGCTCCACAGCTATCAGACAGGTGGATTGATAAGTCTCGAGTGTAAGAGTTATTTATTTATTTCTATTTTAGGGTGACGTCTTATCGCCATCGCTTGGTATGATTATGTTACGTGAAAGAAATTAAAAAGATGTTTCCTTTCTGTTTGCTTTATCCCGGGCATGCTCGGTTACACGAGAATAAAGGTACCTGTAGACAAAATTAAATAAATATTACCAATGATAAGTGTTATTATCAAACACACTTTTACTCATCTTTCTTGTGTCAATCATTCTCTCTTAATAGAGAATAATTAAACCACATCACATTCTAAACACCTTTCACTGTGTGCGTGTGCGTATAGCTCAAAATGTAAGGCACTTGATAAAGCATCGCATTTTCCGTCCGTACGCGTTTCTGTCCCTAACAGCTTTCCATCCAATCCATTTTCGCTCGCTAGTCTCGCTCGTAACCACCAGTCGAGGGGGGGTTATAATGACGACAACGACGATGGTAGCAAACATTCACCACCCCATGGAGGAGGGCAACATATTTCCTTTTGGTACTGCTTCTTTTTTTTTCGTTGTTGCTGTTGTCGTTGCTTCGTGTTGTGCCTTTACCAAGCGCCCACACCCATCGTGGTTGAAATGTATTTTTCTGTATAGTTTTGTTTTGTTTGGTTGTTCGTTTCTTTTTTCTATTGCTCATGTTAAACATATTTCGCTTTTCTTTTGCTTTAGAGACTTTGTTTCTTAAAAACTTTTATATTTTTACAGTTTTTACAGTGGATTTGGTGGATACTTTACACAACATTCTTTAACTACTTACAGTATAAAACAATAATTTCAATGTTCTCTTATAAAAATGATAATACAAAAATAAAACTTATCACATTATGAACATGTCAATTTTGATTATTTTCTAAAAATACATAAAAATGTAAAATTTTATGTAACATTATAGAAAATTGATTAAAAATGTATGTTTCTCAATAGTACAGAACCAGTTCTCTAATTTATTTATGTTTGTTTGTTTATCCTTATTGTTTATCCACCCATCTATTAATTTTCTCTTATTTATGACTCATTGTTGCAGAAGTATAACATTACTACCGAGTTATGCCCTTTCTTGACTACCTTTTCTTTATCACGCACGATGCAAACGTACCAGACCAGATAGCAGAAATTGAGGTTCCACAAAATTGAATGAATAAAGGTTGCATTCAAAGAGCGTAGCAATAATAATACAAGATTTACCGTAATTCATTCGACCCAGGAGCCGTAGAGACGCGCAACAATGGTCTTCATGCAACAGCAACAACCACAAAAAAACACGCCAAAAGAAATTGAAACGAACAAGCAAACGCAAAAGAAAAACGGAAAAAAAGCGAATTCAAAAAGAAAACAAGCTAAAACCAGCTCCGACGATGTTAAGGAAATCGACCTCCGGATGGGAAGTGCAATAGAAGAATAAGTTAAAAGGCGATCTTCTCGCAGCAGCCGGAGACGGGGGGCGAGCGCGACCGTGCATCTTCCCGTTCACAGCGCTCACAGCATCCTATGTTTTCCGGTTTGGCAATGGCACATGCACCAAAGCAAACGGAGCGAACGGGCGCAAGGGCGAGAAGCAGGATAACATCTCCTCAGAATCTCCTGCCGTCTTATCGTTTCGTTGCGTCTAGAGCGTTTCGTTCCTTTCTAGAGAGTGTTCTTACCTATCCAGAAACCCCCGTTTTGCCCACTCTTTCTACAACATCGCATTTACGAGGTGTATGTGGCATTATTGATTTTGACTGAAAGCCCTTGCTGTCGGCGGATTTTACCCTGTGCGTGACACATTCCCTGTTCGTTCTGCTTGCACCTAAATGGACTACATTTTATACCACAACCGGGACGTACACTCGTTCATTCTATGCTGTCCATCTGTCAACGGTGCTTATCCGCGTTACAGCCTCAAGCACACACTGATTGAATGTGTTAATAAAACCAAAGCACGTTTAAATAACGTAAAATAATTAGCTTCACACAAGAAAAGCAGTTACAAGCTTACGTTTAAAGGTCGCATTTCACAGGAATTTTTATATTACTTGTTCCATTTATATTTTTACCTCACTTTTAGCACCGCTCACCCACTTGCGATCATTACAAATACCGATGAGCGTTCCGTTTTGGGGTTATCAATCAGTTTCCGAGGACAAACTGGAATCCAAAACACCGGTCTAAAAGCTTTCCCGCACTCAGAACAAAACAACACCGCCACTCTGTATTTGCATAAATCTGCAAAATTCATGGGCGCACGCTATATCTCTTCTCTAGTTCATTTTCAGCCACAAGCAAACAAAACTTAAAAAAAAACCGGACAGGAAAAACAGCAAAACGGGTGTTGTAACCCATTCAAGGGAAAGGAGGAATAAAATAAAATACATCACCTCCGCTTATAACTCGGAACCTGGTCGTGGGAGAGGCTTTTTTCATGATTTTATTTGCATTGAAAATCAATTCTGCCCTTTCACAAGCTAAGCAGGCCCGCGCCCGTTTGTGTGTGTGTGTGTGGTTAAGCTAGGTGAGCGCGAAAAGGTGATAAATAGAAGAACACTTTAAGGTGCTATTTTGCTCGCAACTGATAGAAGGAGCAATATTTTTTGCAATTAATTTTAATAGACACACTAGCAATAGTCCTTACTGCTGCTATCCTACGAAGAAATTGTATAATTTTAGCGCTTGGGCAAAGGTTGTCGTGAAACCTTACAAGGGAAGACTTAGCCACGCTTCATAATATATTATATGTTTTACAAATTATACGTCCGGTGAAAAAAATTGAAATATCCGTTCAAATAGTTGGGATATAATGCCACAAAACCAATAAAACATTTATATCAGGGATTTGAGACCAGTCCCTGCCTTGTGAAAAACCGACGGCTTAGCTATACTTATGCATCGTTTTCGTACATAAGTTCGTTTAAAAGCGTTTGTTAATCACTTGTCTCATCTATTTTAAACAGATTCACATTAAATTTTTCAATTCAAACGCATCAAACTATCTTTCGCTTCTATTGCACGTACCATAAACAGCACAAAAACGGCCTCACTTGGTAAACGACATGGTGCAGTTCGAGTGACAAAAGCAGTGCACATTGCAGCACCTATTTGTGCTCTCCCAACCCCGGATCCGCCGCCTATTTGCCCACCCAAACACCCTCTCTCGATCGATACGAGACGATGACGATGGGCCCTCTGCTTGCTGTTGTTGGACACGATATGGCCGAGAACAGATGAAAGTAAATGAGCAATCGGTTTATGATGGAACCCGTACGGGAAAAAGTGCGGTATTTGTGGTAATCGGGGATCACAGGGAAGCTTCCCCCTTTTTGCTGTTGTCCTTACCACGCCCTGCTGCCTGCCTTCTTCAACCACAATCCGATCATACTCAACTATCCACTGACCGGTTTTCGGTGCACTTGAGAGCGGGTGTTCTCGTTCGTTGCATATATTTAGAATGTTTCTCAACGGTACACAGAAACACACACACACACACATCATGCACTCTTGGTCACGGTGCTGTGGCCACCTCTAACTAGAGACAAAAACACTTCCCTTCTATCGGAGAGTGTGGCACCGTATTTATATCATTATTTTACTTCAAGTAGACTTTCATTGCATATCCAAATGCGATGATGTTCTGGACGAGAGTCGTGTGTGTAAGAGCATCTGTCCCTTCCACATAGAGCTATGTTTTTGTCAATAGCATTGGAAATGGACTGGCATTACAATTGCCAAAAAATGCTTCACAGCATTGGTTTTTTTATCTTCCTTAGGAATAGTATTATTAAACTGATGAAATTGATATGACAGGAGGATATGAGGATTATGAAATTGATTATAAAATACAGCATTGGAAGCAATTTGTATCGAATCAATCGCTTAGTATGAATTCGACGAATTTACCCCAATTCGAACCTATTCGTTATCCCGTGAACGTATTAATCCATCAACATTATTTCTGAAAACATAGAAACGTATATCATTGTAATGAATTCCGTTAAAGAGTCGATTCATTGCCAGCGAGCAAAAAAAATCCACTGCACTGTTGTTGCCTGCCGAGCGAGCATTAAACAACGTCAACAACGTCCCTCAAAACGATCACACCATGGAAATATGCTTCATGCTAAAATTTCTACTAAACCCCCCCACAAAGTGATGAAGCAAAACGATAACCAAAAAACCCATCTCCACGCAATACTCAACTCAACCGACATAACCCAAGGAGCGCTAGAAATTCGGGGAGGCGGGGAAAACTGGGCTCGAAACCACCATAACTACACCAGATACTCTCTCTCTCTCTCTCTCTCTCTCTCCCTCTCTATCTCTTTCTTGTCGCAAGGAGGAAAATAAAGGTTTAACGAGATGTGGAAAAACTGTGCAAACAACAGCACGAGAAAATGAATTCGCAATACACCGGGTCGTCCATCCGCTGGGTTGCCTTGCCGGGGTGTAAAACGATAGAGAGTGAGATCCAATACAAGACTAACTGGTGCACAGGGATATCAGCCCAAAGCCAGAGCATGAGCTAGAAAGAGAGAGAGAACGAGCACCAGGATGTCCTGAAGATAAAGGGAACAGAGGTAACACGCCGGCAATCTGAAATGTGCTTCTCGTTCTCGTCCGAAAAGGCAGGACTATAATCGGAATTTATATTCCACCGAGGGGTAATGGAAAACTTCCGCCCGTTCGGCTCGCCCCTGCCAACAACCACCTTGGGCCTGGACTAACCTTTTGTCCGGTAGAATCAAATCCTTTTTTTTTTTTTTGTTGTGTGCCATCTCTTTCTTTTGCACCTCGCTGTTTTAAGCTCGTGGTAAACATTTCCAGTTATTGGGTGAGCTTTCATAATTTCTTTTTACTCTTTTATAAATTAAATTCATTAATACTTTTTTTTAAATTAATGGGTTTTTATCATCAACCCTCCAGAAAGTCTTGAAAAGCAGTTTAAGACATAATGTTGTTGAAATTAAAAATTGAATAATTTCGATATGTTTGTTTTACACAACATGTAGGGTGTTTAATTTATACGAGGAAGACTACCACAACTATTTTGCATAAAATATGTGTTTAGGGCCATTAAGAATTTATTCCACCAAAGATTTCAGCCTCGAGAGGTGCTGGCCAGCCATTAATTTACTCGTAACTGGACAGTCAGTGCTCCGTGCGAAGAAGACAGTTTAGATGAGATTCGATATCCGGTTATGTTGCGACTACCACCGAACTGTCTCGACAGAAACTGCGGTCAAATATAACTAATTCTTTACTTTTAGAATTATTTCCTTCGCCGTTTTTATTTTATTGACCTTCCTTTTAAATCGTTTTTAAAGGTGCCTTACTATTTCCTTATTAAAACTCCAATATTCGTAACCACCATTGCAATGTTCATCCAAAATCTTCCCCAAAACCTTCACCAACAAGAACCGTTGACCCACCACCATCCCCGCGTGTAGCGAATCTGCTATCATCTCCTTACACTAAGACAAACAAGAGCAATGGGAAATCGGATGGAAAATTGTGTGCTGGAAAATGTGCAAAATCAGGATGGGAAAACCAGAGCCCATCAGCGGGATAGCGCTTGGTCGGAGAAGCCATCGCTGGCTGCAGAAGGAAATAAGTGACTTGTGGAATAACAGCACCACACAACAACAACGACGCACACAAGTCGTCCACTGTACATTTAGTCGAACAATCTCTGGGTTCGATTCGGTTGCAAGACCAGGCTGGCAGGCAGAAAGCACACAGAATCACAACGATGAACGACGGCAACGACGACGACGACGACAACGACTACGTTGGGTAAAAGTTTCAGCAATGGAAAAAGCGGAAAAATCGATATCATTTTACGTCAAATCCAGAGCCCACTGGAGCGGCACAATGATGTATTTGTTTGGTAGTGTGCGTGTTTGTGTATGTGTGAATGGCTGTGTGCATTGTGAGAGGTTTTGTGCGCGTGTGCACGTGTGTATGTGCGTTCCGGAGGCCGAAAATATGTAAGGACTGTTGCTTCAACAAAGTACAGGACGTTAAATAAATTTAAAAAGTAAGTAACGAGTATCTTGTTGATACAATCATTTTCTACTATCTTCTACTATTTTAATTCAAATCAAAATATCCGAAAAATATAATTTCAAAACATCACATGAGATATTATATTCAAAATCACTTGATAAATAGTTTACACAGATAAAATTGTAAGTAAAGGTACATTGTTTCCAGGTATTTCATCCAAAACTACTTCAAACCCGTCAGTTACAAGAACTAGGATTCATCCATTTTCCGAACCTCAAATCAATGTCAAATACTTGAACAATTTCGTGTTGCAAAACCCCACCCAGGAGTTCGATTCGTGTTCGTAGGGATTCGCTTTTTTGTGTTCGAAAACTAGGACAGGAAGATCTACGTTTCCCTTTGTGTGAGTGAGCAATTTCCTTCGCTTTGTATCGTCATCCATGAAGGGTGGAACAAGTTTGAATATTTATTTGTGGAAAAAGTACCTTGCAGCTCCACGGCAGTTTGAAGTATTCCGAGGAACCTTTCAAATTATTTACAGTTTAGCAATAATTATTTCTAATATTTGTGTTTAAATAAGCTTTAAGGATCGAAAACTCACGAAGATGAAGCATGGTTGTGACTTTTGGTTGCAATGCATCTTACCGAAAAGATTGCCAAGAGCACAGTCATGTCCACACTATTTTATGCTAACAAAAGGGCCGAAAGCGAGGAAATAAATAGCTCGTGTCCCATACAAATCGATTGTATTGAAATATTAAAGCAATTTTCGAAAGAAAAAACTTTTATCACCAACCCGTCTCTTTTGTCTGCCACCGTGGAAAACCGCCGCGCCTTTTATGTCGTTTGGAGTTTTTCTTTATGCTTTAAGCAACATAAAATGGGAGCGTGAGACGGCGCACCAGCTGTGGCGTACGGGTGTGAAAGAGAAAGCAAATCTAGGAAGCGCTTCAAAAATCGGCTGAATAAACTTCGAGCAAAAGGATATGCACGAGGCCATGGTACCATTTTCTTTGCAGCTCCACATGCACGTCGCTGCCATCGTTTTCGAAAAACGATGCTTTGGTAAAACTTTTCCCGTTTATCATTTACTCGCCGAAAGAAGTGGTAACAGAGAGCATCAATGCAAATGCAAAGGAAAAAGAAAAAAAAGCGAATAACCAAAGTATTGCAACTAACGAATAGCGTTAGATGAAGGCAAATATCCGAAACAAACGTACCGAAAAAGGCAACGGAAAACTGGCCAACGGAAAGACCGAGCGTAAGAGAGACAGAGTGTGAGAGCGAGAGAGAGAGAGAGAGAGAGAGAGAGAGAGTGAGCTTCAACCAAAGGGAGGAAAAAATAGAGCATCCGGCATTCAAGCGCACCTCACCTAGTCGTAAAATCCTCCCGAAAAGAGCCGCCACCCGGCCAGCAGTAGCAACCAAACCGATCCACCTTCATGACACCGGGAGAGCAGATATGGATTTATGTATGAGAGTGCCGCTGATACCATTTTATCGGTACGCTATTTTGTACGCTTTTGCATACATTAATTTTTTTTTTTTGGGTGTTATTTGTTGTTGTTTAGATGAAGCATTAGAGCTGGGGCGCATCAACAACTTTCCGTGTTTTGAGCCCTCCGCTGGTGGGAATGGTTGTTGTAATAGGATTTGCTATATAAATTCAAGTGCGTGCACACTAATTGGCATGATGGTGGTGCAGAAGTAAGTAAGTATAATAGCTGATGAACGCATTCCTATAGTAACATTCTTCAATTTGAGTTCATTTAACAATTGCTATGATACACATTTTAGAGCTTAAAATTCCAACACAGCGAAGCATAAAACATTTTAACGGAATTATCCTGCAGAAATGACCTGAGGGTTATAATTTTATAATAGCAGAATTAATGCTTCATATTCAGACATTTCCAGGACGCAAAAAGAGTCATTTTAAACTGGAAAAGTACTATAATTGAAGCTCGCGACTAGCATGACACTATTTCCAATGATCAATCTGTCAAATTAAATTCATACAATTTATGCACTGGCTGTACTAGCAGAAGCAATAAATAGCAATTGTTTTTAAGTCATGTTCTGTGCAATAAATTGTAAAAACTCTAATTTTTAAACAAAGCCCTCAAAAAAGCATATTGATTAACTATCTGTCTTTCTGTTACGTTGCTCACTTAAGCATGAAATTTATAATTTGTCCAAATATTAACTACATCGTCACACCAATTAGTCAACACGATACGCTTAACTGGTGGCAAATGCTGTGGTACTTCCTTGTTCGTGGTACAAATGTTCGTGTGAGCTAGCATTAAATAATAAACTAAAATATACCACTTTTCCATTACGACTAGATGTGCACAGCAACGCGGGATGTGTAAGTTGAGAAGAGTTTGGCTTCCATTAACGCTCAGCTTCGGTATGTGGCAATCCATTAAACAACCTACTTCTTGAGCCACTGAATACCACGGCCGACAGACATTTAAATAACTATCGCAAACACATACGCATTAAAGGCTGTTTTTTTTCTTTGCTTTAAGGATAACGTCCTTAACAGAAGCGAAAAAAAAAAGCAACCGAAATCATCCCCTAAAACATTTTCTATTCCCCCTTTTTCTTGCTTTATAACGCTTTAATGTTTGCATTATTGATTTCTTTTCAAACCTTTTCCCCGCTGTACGGGGATTCACTTTCCGCTATTTTTTTTTTTATTGATTGGGGCCAGCAAGACCGACGATGAATTGCCCCTCGTGCCTGGGTCGTTATAGGGCTTTTTTTCTTCCGTTTTGTCATACGAGCCACCCGGATGGTTATTGGAACCTTCGAACCGGCCACAATTTGACTAAAACATGAATGTGGGAGAGAGTATAGAAGCTTGCCTTTCATTTTTTTTTCCATCTTTTTCCTCCCTAAAAACCACCCTCTACTGCTTGCTTTATTCGGAGAACCAGGAATTAGTTTCATTTTCGAGTAAAACCACGGTGCGAACCGATTGTCGACGAAACATGGAAAACCGCGCGTTCGTTCACTCTCTCTCTCTCTTTCTCACTCGCTCTCTCTCTTTCTCTCGCTCGGGGGAAAAGCGCGTGTATTCAGCTCAATTTTCCCACCCATCAAGCCGGGGATCGGGCAAAAGATGGAAAAATGTATCCAAATCAAGCTGCTTGTATTGGTATCACGAAAATGCTTCTCTTCGATATTTTCACTCACTCTGGAGTACGGTACAGCCGGGCGAGCAAAGCGAGAGACACAATATTTGTCAGAGCAACACAGCGCAGCCGGAAGTTATCAGGGAGGGCCGCGCGCAAAAGGCCGCATACCGACGGAAAATGGAGAACATTTCAAAATACACCGGAACACACCGGGAAACACACTGCACAAAAGAAAAACGAGCGCAGAAGCAAAACTTTTCCTGGCATCCTTTTCGCGCGCGCTCACAAAACCATTCGAAGCCGTACGTTCCTTGTTGCACACTTTGGGGGCCCACACTCTACTCTGGGAGCGTCACAAATATCCTCTTGAGGGTAAAGGCACACGTTAAATGACCCACCGTTCTTTGGGGACTGCTACTGCTCTCAACTGCTGCTACTGATCCCTTTGTTTCCGCGATCAGCTTTAAGGCTTAGTAAAAACTATCGAATGACATCAAATCTTTCCCTTTTATTTTCGCAGAAGAAGAATCATAAAATGAGTATACAAAAAATGCACAAAATTCTAATACATCTATCCAAGGTATGAATGAAATATTAATACACTCGCTCGCTAATGCATGCAGTGGGAAATAAAACATATGCATGCATCACGCAATCGTTGGCTCATGACTTTGCAAATCAAAAATGCGCATTCATTGCCACAAAGTGTGTGTGTGTGTGTATATATGGTCGTCGTTTCCTGTTTCCTCCTTAGGAGAGGAGTACAGCATAGAAACAATTCACCAAGGAAAATAAATCGGGGTCTCTGTGACGTCGTGCTTGCTGGTTACCGCTTAAATACCATAGCTTCATCTTGCCGAAAAACCTTGAGAATCGCTAAACTCCAAAAACAAAAAATCCGGTGGTAAAAGGACGCAAACATTGCAAATCGCACACGTCCATAAAGCCACAATCACCCCCGGAGAAGCCGGGACCCCAGGGTTCCCATTAACCCATGTTTTCATGTGACCTTCTTTCTCTTTGTCTCTCTCTCTCTTTCTCTCTCTGTCTCACACGCTGCTACACAGCCCATCATGAACATCATCAGCATAAAAACCCTTCGATTGGAGAGCCATTTTGAGTCTCGAGAGATAACGGAGACCCCGGGTACGTGGTTTTCCAGCTGTGAGAGAACTGTCGTTTCCACTCAATACACTAGCTCTACATACCTTACCAAAAAAAACACAACATCATCATCATCATCGCCACCATCAGGCGGCGGCAGCAATCATCAAATTGAACTGTCTCCTCTACCAGCATCAATTTATGAATTTACTTCTCCATATGACCTCGCCGGATTGTGAAACACCACTCGGTCACCAATTACCCGCCACCACCAACTCTACGCACGCAGAATTGAAAGGAATCGGGCCAGAGAACTCTCCTACAGCGATGAATGGACCTGAACAACTTTGTTGCCTTTGACATCCAGCTTCATGTGCCCTTCCCGGAATAAAATATCCCGCAAAAATAGACACTTTTTTTTTAGGGAACAAGTATATCGATTCACAAACAAACAGAGACACACTTTACCATAAACTTATACGGCATATAGTATAATCAAAAACAAAATTAACAACTCCAAAGTCACGCTACTTCTCCACTGCTGTCCGAAGCAAACAAGTGGGCGGTATAAACACACGCAAGCTGATGGACGAGATTAAAATTGCCCTCCCTAAAGGCGAACACAAGAACAACGGATCGAATCGCCCAAAGGTTCGTGCGGTTCCTTACTCGCGCAACTACGACGAGCCCAGGGGGAAAAGATGATTATTTACGACGCAGAGAAAGTGATGATAAACAACAACATGTGAGCGAGCGCTTGTTTGTTTGATATTAAATCCGAGTTCTTCTTAAAACAAGGAAGAACGGTAAGGAAATTTGTTTTACCAGATTAGAAAGATGGTGGCCACACAAAGCCCCAAATATAACATGCCTGGCTTCGAATCGATCTGGTGACAGAGTAAGTAAGAGTTCGTTTTTTCGTGCAGCTGGAGATTGGTCTCCAATTCCATCCAGGATGTTGCAATATTTGACCCTGAAACACAGAGGAGGTTTTCTGCAGAGAGAGAAAGGCTCTTAGAAAGAGAACTTTATTTAAATTTTTAAATAAGAACAGTTCTCAGGACTTATGGTACAGATTGATCACAAAACGTTCTATATCCAGCCCGCCTTCTCTCAAGCAAAACTGGGAAACATTCAATTACCAATTAAAGACACACACGACAACATACGGGTCATCCTTTCATACGAGGTTCTACCATGTCCCTTGATTCATTTTGTTGGTTTTTTTTCTCTCCACTTCTTCTCACACATTCAATTGCCTTTCTCCTTTCTTGCTTCCTTCCCTTACAAAGCATCCCTTATGGACCTTCGTATCGTTTTTATTCACAATTTTCACACCGATTTTGGTGCCACCGTGACCAAACACATCGTCGTGCGCTTTGAGCAGTGTTGTTGGCCTATTAGAAACGGTTAGGAGGATGTTTATTTCCCTCCCGAATGCTTTCACTGTCCTCTCTTTCTCTTTGATTCTCTTTCTCTCGGATGCTGTGCTCACAAGGGACGAGCTTCAATTCAACAATCAAAAAACCGTCATTCATCGATTTGAAGAAAGCATCAACCACACATAAATGCGCCAAAACCTGAAGCTGGCAAACGGAAGGAATGGCAAAAACTTCTTTTTCAACTGCTTGATTGTGGACTTGGGAATGTTTGTCATGCCAGGGTTGGCGATGGCAATTTGAGAAAAGGACAACTTAATGTTTGCTTTAACGAGAACAAGGAATTGTTTAGGTTTTCTTATTTAGTGGAACAATATTTTTCGATTCCTATCAGTACATCTAATCTACTTTCACACTCACTCAGTACACAAAACAATCATACACATGTACGGCTAATAAAGCATTTGCTTTCCATATTTGTTTCAATGAAACTAACGCAAACATTATGGAAATCAATGTCCAATAAATTGTTCTGTTCTTAATTCAATTATACTACAAATTTATACACACAAATACACGCACCCAAAACGGACAAAACAGTGTTGAAATGTGAAACCGTTGAAATGTATAAACGCATACTATCTCGAAGCAAACATCAAACACTTTTCCACTGCTAATTAAAAGCTCTCCAAAAGCACCTCAAACCATCTCATGTTGGGAATGATAATTTTCATAAAATAAACCAACCAAACCGTCGAGAATCGATGGATTTTAAAGCGCAAAGCGTCCTCGCATCACATACAACCTTTCGGTATGCATCGAGCAGGCATTTGGAAATATGTATGACCTCATCTGATTCTGACACATGTAATCATTTGCACAATTAGTGGGCCCCACATGTACAAAGAGGACATTGAAATTGGAGAATGCGACAACTAGCGAGTTTCGGCATTGATAAATTGGTACATCTTTTCTAGGAAAATTGATTTCATTCTGTGCAGTATGGATTTTGTATTTTACAGATGGTCAAATTAATTCGACTACAATTTTATTCCATAGCTAGCAATCTACTTACTGACGTTCAATGGAAGCCGGGAAGAGCTTTTAATAACAATTTAATTTATTACCGCACATCTATGGGCATTTGTTTTTTAAATTAAAATCAAATGGCTTTTCATATTCCGAATAAAACGCCTCCATAATCGAGTGGCTCGATATGGTATTCGGTAAAGCTCGATGACGCCTTATTTTAACATCCCAGCCCAGCACGAGTTACAATCTCGTCTAGACCGAACGTGTGAAAGTGTATGTCGTGTTGTTGTCACCTTACTTTGTGTGAACCTTCTTCTACAAGCCTTCAATTGGCGCTCTCCAGGCAAGCTTCAAACTTTCTTAAATATTCAAAGTGTGTGCTATAAAATGTAAATGACCTTCCCATCTATCTATTACCCATACATAAATAATATTCATTTCTTGCGCAGTGCAAATGCACGGTAAATCATAAAAGCATGGAAAGCAACACCAGAGCAGGATGATGAAGTGTATTGTACCTAACTAACTACACCATTTTGTCCAGGGAAATCTTACATTTGTCCACTTCGTAAAAAGACATTAGTGTTGATTGATGAGCCACTAGAGGCCGTGTGTATCGATTTTACTGCAAGAGCGCACCACAAGCACATGCAAAGTAGCGTCGAAAATAGATTCCTTTCAACTCTTTTAAGCTGCAGTGCATTGTTAGGATCTTAATGCTGTGCAGAAATTTCTTATTACTACACGCGAAAAACTTCGTCTTCCATGTTTGATTAGTTACAGATTAAAATGTTCGCTATAGGGTATTAAAAGGGAATGTAATCTGCAATAAAGCTACGAAAATATGTCAAACCGGAAAAAAACTAACGGAGAAACGAATTTTGCTTTTACACATCAATAAACATGACTCTACACAAGCACAAGTAGAAAATGTAAGACTTCAAATTAAAATATTTTGCATCAGTGAATGCACATGCAACCACAAGGAAACCCAGATGCATCCACAGCCATCCACCAGCCAAATCTCAACAAGAAAAGTACAGAACCCCCCGAGCGTTATGCAATAAAACGACACACCAACTTCGTTAGAGCCGGAACGGATGGTTAAGGCCGTGACAAAAGACGATGCAAAAGCTACCTGAAAGAAGAAATGGGACAACCAAAACCAAATCTTCGCGACTTGCTCCACTCGATCAAGCCCTTACAACGCGTACAACATTGGCGGCAGAATCGCGGCTGTGGTGCACAAGAAATTCTATCCATCATCAAACAGTTTTACAACCGAGAAGAGAACATGACCATTTGCGAAAAAAAGAAAAGCAGTGGAAATCAAGTTTTTTTTACATGAAGTTCTTTACATGAAGCCAGGTCATAAAATTACATGGGCGTGTGTGTTGGAATTAGCAATCGAAGGATTTGAAAACGTCGAGAAAATATGTGGAAGAGAACTCTACAGAGTCCTTTGGAGAGTTTACCGCTTCGTGATTTACGATGATTTAGGGTAACTTTAATTTCATAACTCATTTCTAAAAACATCCCCCGAACATTAAGAATCGATTATAAAGCTATAATGCTGTTTGTTTTTTAAATATAAAAAAAAATCCTTTTCGCTGTTTTAACAACCAAAGAGGAGTCAGGATTTGGGCTCCAAACAACTATTCATCTGTCTTCACAAGGATTTTCTACAAGTCGGTTTCATCAGAAGTCACATTTATGACATCAGGTATCGAGGAATAGTGAAGCATAAACAGCTTTTTTTATACAATGGGACCACTCCCAGGCCAATGCGAACTTGAAGCGGAAAAGAATTGTAATTCTCATATCCCCACAACCCAGCATCCAACCATTGATGAGGGTACACCATCAAAGTTCTCTGATGTGTTTCCCCAACTCAAAAATGATTCGTGTTTTATGGAGCTGGTTGTGTGCGGAGACCTTAACATTATTCCGAAACTAAGCAATTTGCTATTTTTATATTCGCATCATAAAAAAAATACGGGCAGACAGACACGTGTTAGGAGTGAGGAAGAATCATATTGGTTCCACTACATATGATAAAGTTTGTTTTAACGATGCTTTTTTAAGCCGCGCCGAAAAACTAATTACGAAAACTAATGGGTTTGGACTAACGATATTGTACAGCGCACCCAAAATCAAACCTGGAAATGGCTTTTGCTCTTCGCCATCGTTTCCTATCACGAAATCGATAGTATTTCCAAGAAAATGTATACAACACCGCACCAAAACACTGTCTAAAATGTTGATTTGCGCTTTTTTTTTTTGCGCAACACTATCAACGGAAAACCTCGGCCGTGTGTAACAGTAACTTCAACTTTCGTTAACTGACCCGTAACCCCGGCCAGTTGATAAGAGAATAGAGTTAGGGATGGGAAGGAAACAAAATAAACAGCCACCAACCCAACCCAACAAAAGCAAGTGTGATAGCATAAACACCACACCGCCGCGCTGCTGCCAATGTACCAACAACAAAAAAAGCGGCGCACGGAATGCAACACAGAAATATAGCGCCGCCGCCGCTGGTCCACCACAAACGCACAAAACACAGCGCAGAGATTTGATAAGGGAGCGATGTGACTTGACTGAATGACTCGGTAAGTGAGTGCATGGGCAAACATTTGCGTTATCAACAACAATGTATGATGGCTAAGGGATGGCGCGTAATTGAGGGGGGATTGATGAAAGTAATAAGGGTTGAGAAGCAGAAGGTTAACGACAGAGGAATCTAAATTATGTTAGATTGCCTAATAACAGGGCATCCTTTCCAAGACATTTAAGTAAAGATGTTTAAAACAACTTCTTCAATCACTAGGATCATGATCAGCTACGATTCTAGTTAAGAAAAAAGGGAATGTCAACTAGTGATAACGCTTCTTCAATTCGTTCCAGTCAAAATTTGCTTAGCCAATGAGAACAAACTTCAACGCCATATCTGATTTAGAAATCTCATCCTAATCTAGTAATATTTCTTCCATATTTTTTCCCAACATCTGGCAATAGAACAGTGCACTGGTGATGCAATTCCAGTGTTGTGCTGCCTTTACTGCGTCACGTATCACGTGCTATTCTTTTCTTCGAAGCAATATTGCTAAACGAACAACAGTTGTTTGCATACCGAGAATTAGAACCGTTTGTGTGTGTGTGTGTGTGTTTGTGTGAGTTCGTACAAAATATGTCATTCGGGTGGATTGTTTCCACCGAATTCATGCTTACGTGCGACACCAATTCCTATTTTATGCTGTATGTGGATTGCAGCAAGTGCATCCAGCGTTCAACATACGAAAGCCTTTTATCATCAATTTCAGACGTGTTGTTGGGTAAAAATTTTAATCGAATACGCAGTAAACAAATACCAAATTTATGAAACACTTCTGACACTAATCACATTTACTACAAACAATACTGATAAAAATTGGACCCTTAGGGGACTGCGGATACCCGATTTGAGTGTGAAAAAAAAACAACATGTGTTCACATATTCTACGCGAAATGCTGAACTGCGTTGAACAGCTTTTCCCAAAACTGTAAATTGTTCCTACTTCGTGGAAAATTTCACCCCTTTCTTCCCCCCCCCCCCCCTCCCTTAAAAATGTCAAAGCTGTCATTTAAACAACTCACCCTGATATCCATAATCGGGCCGTCTGATGATGCTGGGATTGCGTTTGCTTCCCGATGATGCTGCTGATGCTGCTAGTCGTATTAATGTTTGCACCACCGTTTCAATAATGATGTTATTTCCACCTGACCGAACGGACGTTGTTGTTGTTGTTGCAAGCAGAGCGCGAGAGAGCGCGAGAGAGCGCGAAAGGGAGCGCTCGCTGGACGCGTTTTGTATGTTGCCAATGATGATGATGATGATGATGTTGATGCTGCTTCTTTAGGCCTTCTTTATCGCCTGCGAGTTTATCTTGTTTTCCGACTTTCTGCCACAGAAAAGCAGAAATTTATTGCAAACGAAAATCGGGCAAGGAATTAAAAAAAAACGAACGAACCGTAATTCGATCGTTTCGGTGAGAGAATCTCGCTACAGTGAGCAGATTATTATTTTGCTTCTGCTGCTGGCGCGTGAGAAGCGTCGTGATGATTCGTGAGCGAGTTTTTCCTCCATTTACATTTACAACAAGTAGAACAAAAAACCGACCGGCTTTTAATACGCGCGCGAGCATACGGATGGGCAGCAGTGAAGGGGCACATTCAGATACATGTTTTTTTTTTTATTATTTGCTTATTTTGTTGTATGGTTAAATGCAATCTTTTTTATGATTTTTCGGGTGACCATTTCACGCGGTTGGATTTAGCCGGCTTTCATGAATGAGGTGAGTGATGAGAAGGGAACGAAATCTCACACCACATGGCAGACTTTTCTTCCTAATGGGAAAAGCAATCCCGGGATCGGATCAGAATAAGCAAATGCACCATATCACTACCCTCCGCCAGCACGACACCGAGACAATCGTCGGGGGTGTGTGACTTCATTAACGAGACGCGAGACGAGACGCACTCACAGATGAGACATTTAATGATAGCTTAATTGAACTATTTTTCTTCCACAATTTATCTCATTAATTTTTCCACCACATCTCACTTCTTACATATACACGTACGCACACACACACACTTAAACCAACTACAACTAGCCGTATTCCATTCCCTTTTTCCAAGGGAAGTAGCAACTTTTTGGCTATATTTCTATTTTGCGCACTAGATTTATTTTTCACACAGACCCCCAAAAAGCGTAATTTTTCTTCTTCGCAACGTGAAAAACTTGCATGCCACGCACCACGCACCACGGCCACTAACACACACACACACACACGCTCGCGTACACACACAGGTTCTGTTGAGGGGGAAATAAGAATAAAATCTCTATTAATTAGAAAACAAAGAGTTTTTGACTGCAAATTTGAAGAATTGTTGATTCTTTAATTAGTAATGTGAGGCGTATGGAAAATAGGAATTCGATGTACACGCACACACAGCCACACTAATTTTAGGTTGAAAACAGTATTCGATGTAATTGGGGTGTATTTTTTTTATATTTAACAGTTTTTATTTAATTATTTTTTACTTTTTCTTCATTTAAAGCGTATCTACATAGCCTCGTAAGCCGTATTACTCGTGGGTAAAAAAACATGCTTTATTGTGCAATTGTGGCAAAAAATACTTTAAAATTCAATACACAAATTTTAATCGTAAATTGTTGCGTTGTTTTGCTATTGCTACGTTACCGAGGCAACAATAACGAACAAAAAAAAACGCCTTTGAAACGCCATGTGTTGGCGCGAGTGTATGCTGGTGTTTGACTCGAAATGAGGACCAATTGCATGAGGAAGAATCGTTCAACGGGGGGAGTAGAGTACACAATGTATGCAATCGTTTCACTTATTAACACACACACACGCACAAATACACAAGTAAGGCAGTGTCCTTTCAAGAAGCCATCAAACATTACTGACCATAATAGAAACAAAAGCCAACGGTATTTCGTGACAAAACATGCAAACATGCATCACACAAGCACACACGGGTGCATGCATAAGGAACCCGTGTGTTCCTTATCCTTACGTAGGAATTATCGCTTTATTGCACGGCTCATTGCACAAGGCAGTGAACAAGAAAGGTAGTTTTTCTCTTCTTTTTCTCACGCGTCATTTAATCCTTAATCCATCGCTATCAGAATCCATACTATCACAATCTGAACTGTAATTTAAAATTGAACAATATTTCACAGTTTTTGTTGTTGTTATTTTAAGCTGAACAATACGTTAAATTGCACAAAAATTGAAAACCCGTTAATTGATAAGAAGAAAAACAATAGCAACAAGAGGTTAAGCGATTCCCCTACGCAGTGAGCAACAACAACCGGCAGTATAATCACACTACACTTCATTAATCAGCACGCTGCCATCCTCCTTTTTATTACTTGCCATGTAGCAATTAAAAAAAAAAAAAACAAGAGAGTAAAATGCACCGAATAACAAAAAAACACTAACTGCACACACACTGTGTATCCCACCCCACCCAACCCCACAACGTATGCATTTATGCGCGTTCAACATAATGCTTTTATTATCACATCGTCCCTACTCGCTTGCACCAAGCTGTCGCGTTCTGAATCTGTCATTCTCACTCTCTTTCTCGCTCACTCTCACTTTCCCTATTCTCACATGTTTGACTCTCTCTCAGCTACGGTTAAATGGCGTTACACGCAGTTCCACGGGTGCGGGTGGGAAGAGTCAGATCTTGTTTTTTTTTTGTCTTCCTCCAATACTTAAGCACCACCGCTGTCACTACCTTTCCCTTCCCTTCATACCTTTCCTAAACACATACACACTTCCTCTCTTCAGCTTACCCGTGTCTACCACCCGATCGCACACATTCTATTCACACTTCCACTCCAAAACACCGAATAACCAACGCAACCCGAGTGAAACTTGTGCAAACTTTGCGTTGACAAATTATTGTTTAATTACTTTGTGATTGAATTATTATTCTTTCTGGTTCGCGTTACGTAGAGTTTTAATACAAAACCACCTTTTCAAAAGACACGCGGACGCACCAACGCAACGCACGTCCGTTCGCTTCAAGTGTTGCGAGAGAAAAAACCCAATGTGCTGCTTCGGCAACGCAAACCTGAGCGCGTGAGTGAGAGAAGGAAATCTCTCATCATTATAGTGAGTTGATATAGCGAGAGTGAATGTTCTATGTCACTCTTTTTCCCACAGTCGACCGGACAGTAAAAAGGAGGTCTAGCACAAGAGATATCTTTCTTTCTCTTTCTTTCTCACTTCACTATTGTGGTGAATTTATACAATTTTGCTCACTACAGTGAGAACAGATGAAATCTTCAAATTCTAACCGTTGTACACTTAGTTACTGACGTAGTTACTAAACTACAAAAGCAATTAAAACAGTGTTTGTTCTACGAGTGCAACGCAAGCCGAACAATTGCTTCAGAGGAGAAATTGTACGAGGAAATCGCTCACTAAAGACAGCAGGCTCTCTCACCTCTCAGCCTCTATCAACCTTGAATGTCAACTTCATCCTGCTGTCAACTAAACGTCAACAACAACCGAAGAAAAAAACACAAAAACTTTTTTAGACTGGAGAAAACAAAACGCCCGTGTCTGTCGTGTACCGTGATAAATTATCCTTTTTTACACTAAAAATGCCACAAAGCATTAAAAACTAGATAATTGACTTCTTCAGAAGCTTGTTGTGTTTAAGTGGTGTGTGTTTTACAGTGAAAAAACCAATTTGTATGCAGTTTTAAGATCACCTGTCTGGGCCGCTCCTAGGATGTCTTCCAGCAGTGCATATTGGGAGTGAAAATTTCTTGACCCAGCGTAAAATTTTGACACCAACCCCTTTGCTGCACCGAGAAAATGGCGCCGGGTTCGAGCAACAATCAAAACAATAACCGTCAGACGGGTACAAAGCCGAAATCGAAATCGTCGAAGAAAAATGCAGTTCCGCAGGAAATCGTTGCCCCGACCCGGAGGGACCAGCTCCAGCAGCAGCTAAATGTGAGTTGTTAAATGTTTGCACGCGTTGGCACGAATGCGCGCACACGGCTGATAGCTGGTCGTTAGGATTCGGGCAGAAATCGGACAGGTTAATTATAGAACGGAAGGGCCATACTTTCGCGCATCTCACACCAACCAGATGAGAAGCGCGAGAGCCGGACTCCGATCGTACATGTAGTAGCCAGTCTGTAGCAAATCGGCAAACGACGACGTGACAATTGCTGCAGCCAATGATCATCGGAAGCGTGCTTCTCTTTTGGATCGCTTTAGTGACAGTGTTTTTACTTCTAAAGGTACTCGTCGATTGGGCAAACGTTTCCGGCGCATCGTCGGTGGTGCCGAACAACAATTCTCAGCAACAACATCAGCAGCAGCAGCATTTCAGTGGCGCACAACAACCATCGACAAGTGGCCAGCAGCAGCAACAGCACCAGCAGCAAGGGCAGAACATTCTTCTAAAACCCCGCAACAATCGGACACCTGGTGAAGGCACCTGTTACGAAATCGGTAAGTGGAATCGGTTGTTTTTCTCTTCACTTTTAGCTAGGTGTGAATCATGTCTTCATCCAATTTTCCATGTTTGGTGTTTTCATTTCGATTCCGATGCCGACACCGACGTCATTGCCGGACCGAAAATACATCTCATCTCTAATTTGAATGACAAACCCGAGGCCGTGATGATTGGCCTCGTGGCCATTATCGATTTGGAACCTGCTTTCCTCGGAAACAACACCGGCGCGATATAGTTTTGTGGGGGATAAACTGTCGCACTTACAAGCGTTACAGGTTCCTCACACAGTTTCCAAATTTCGTTCAATGTCCGTTGCAAACCCGCGCTTATGATCTAAATTTAGCGTCATCTGCTTGCGTCAAGGTGTGTAACGCACCCCACAGAAAAACACACGATGACGCCCGGTGGCCTTCACGCCGGTACTATGTGCGATGGTGGTGTTAGGATAAATAGACGATCTTACCAGGGAGGTGAAGGAAAGATTTAGTATCTTTTCAGTATGTGAATCAACCCATTCAGTGGGATGATTCCACACTTATCAAGAAAGAGAATTACAGTCTTTGCCGCTAAATGTTGTCTCTTCACACAGAAGTTTTTGACTGCGTGCATCAATTTTTGATTCGCTTTCAAGACAAAAATTCCTGACTTAGAACCAAAATTTGACGGCAACAACTGTATTATCATTATCAGAGTAAAGTTTTTTTTCTGAATTACGATAGATAAATGTTTCACGAGTTTTGAATAGCTATTAATAGTCCCCTATCGTGCCCTCGTTGCAGATAATCTGTCGCTGCAAGATAACAGCCGCTACATACCGGTACGGCCAATCGTACGACGCAACCTGCTGAACGAAGGTGCCGGCGGTGATCAGAACGAACCGCACAACACAGCAGTCGGTGTAGTAATTCCGACGACGCCCAATTCCGCTCTACAGCAAACTTTTCGCATAAACGAGGGAGCATCAGCGAGTGGAGTCGCTGTTGGATCGACCCATAGCATTAACAATTTGCTTCATAGTGGATCGACCGGTGGCTCAACCGTAACAGGAGTTGTGCCGAAGCAGCAACACATCCTTAACCCTCTATTGCTTCTTCAGCAACAACAAAACCAAGCGGTGCAAGCAAGATCGACGTCCTCACCCTTGAGTTATCGTGTACCGGATGGTGCTTCACAGAATCAGCTAAATTTGAACAAAAATTCGAACCACCATCAGCAGCAGCAACAGCAGCAACAAAATCATCACTTACTCGCAAGTGCTGCCGTGCCATCGACTTCTTCCGGTTCGCGTTACGGTCCCGCTACGCTTCCGTTTAGCTCCGCCAGCGGTACGGTTGAGGATACGCTGAATCAGATTCAGGAGTACATCAAGCTGACCACAAATCTGATCTCATCTGTGCAGATAGATAACGTGAGTGGTGGTTTTTACAGGCGGAGAAGAAACCAGAACAAAGAGTGCAAGTATGGGAGACGAGAGTTGTTACTTTGTGCCGATTAACTCCGCCACGCTGGAGGACGTGCGGCACTCCGAAACGGAGGTGCGTTTATCCGGTTTACCCGTGTTACTGTGGCTTGTGTTGCTGTTGTTGTTTCGTGTGTGGAGTTGTGAAGCTACCTTAAAATGCTATAAGACTTTATTTTATTTAACAGCATGATGGTGAAAACCGTGTGAGAACGAGTTAAGCATCAGTACAGGATATTCCATCCAGAGGCATACGATTCCGTCGGCATTGCGATCTTTCGTCGTAAGCGAACGTCGAATACCTCTAGGTGGAACACCCTGCATTTTCCTAATACCAGCCGTTAATTGATGAATTAAAGCTCGATGTTCAACCCACTATTGTAACAATTCTCCTCCTTACTTACCTCTTTCGATGTTGTACTGCAAATGTCGTTTCCTTCATGTTAATTATTCCTTCTTTTACCTTGCAGCTGAACGGTGGACCAAGACCACAATCGGTGCAAAGCATTAGCACGAACCAATCGACAACGCCCGTTCCACCGTCGGCATCCTGCGACGAATTACGCTACCGTATGGAGTCTCAGTCGAAAAATATGCAAGCCCTCAAGGAACAGCAGGCTCATCTGCTCCGCCTGCAACAAGCAGCACGCCAGCAACTTCAGGAAATGGAATCAATCCGTCAGATGCATACGGCCAGTGTAGCTCCACCGATAGAATCTTTCCAAACGGTGGAACAGGTGCAGGATGGCATCGGTAGCATCATGGAGCGAATGCGTCTCCTTTCTACCTTCATTCAAAACCAGCAAGAGCTAAGCAACATGCTGGGCCCTGATAATGATGCTGATGTAATGGCGGATCAAGCAATGCTGCAGCAAAAGTTCCAGGAACTACGCGACAAGAAGAGTCAAATGCATAATCTCGTGTCGGAGTTGCAGACTTTAAATCTGGATGCAAATCGACAATTTGATGGTGAAGCTGGGACGGAACCGCGTAATGTACCGATCGAACTAACACACGCACCAGCAACCGCTTCCGATGCTAGGAATGCGACGAAAATATTCCTCAACGGTGCTGGAAGCACCATGGAAGGTACGAACTGTGGCGTAAACCCGGTGGCCACTGTGGAAGGAATGTCGGTACCGTCGCACCGTCAGATGATGGGTGACGAGCACCGTAACGGACAGGCCACCTCAACCACGGTGGACGAGGAAGACGATGAAGGACCGCTAAATGAGGAGGAAGCATCCGTTCTTACCGGCACGGCTGACATGTTGAACGATAAGATAAATGAGATAAATGCTATGAAGTCACAGTTGCGCCGGCTAAAAGAGATGATGGACACGGTAAAGCTGATCGAGATGAAAACGGGCCAAGAATCGATCGACGAAGAGGATGAGTACGAGGAGGAGGAGGATGCACCGGAAGAAGAAGAGGAAGGTGACGATGAGGACGAGGATGGAGCAGCATCAGCTGCGGCAATCGCCATACAACAGCATCAGCTCCGCCCCAGCAGAAGCCGTTCCCGGTCGATGAGTTCCGCACCGATTACGCTTCTTCCGAACGGCACTACGATCCCTAACGAGGCAGTAGATGGCTCGGAGATGTCCCAACAGGAGCGTGACCATCTCAACAAGCGTGTAGAAGCCCTCCAAGCGATGACACAGGATCTCCGCGAACAGGCTAAATCTATTGCAGCCGAAAGGGACCGTTTAAAGCACGCTCGGAACGATCTGCACAAACGTCGGAACAATGTGATGGAGTTGCAGCAACAGGCAAGTAATCAGGCGAGCGAAAAACTCACCAACCATGTGGCTTCGTTTGTTTCGATGGCTGGTCCAAGTGGACGTACCCCAGCTGGACCAAAAGAGCGTCAGCAGATGGAGTTGAAGGCGGAACTTGAGCAGAAAAAGCGTGAACTTGAACGTATCGAAAAGATGACGCAGACTATCAAGAAAAACACGGAACTTTCCCGTACGTCTGTTGGGGAAGGTGTGAGTGGTCATGAACCGTCGGTAGCTTCCCTTCCGACAGCGCCTGGTCCTTCGTCGGTAGTTTCTTCATCGGTTGAGTCGTGCAGTGGCGGTGCCGGATCGCACCATCGTGGTACACCATCCACGCACGTAACCATTCCACCAGCACCGGCCCCTTCAGCCATAAGCGGATCACTGCAGAACAACACGGCCGGTAGTAATGCGACCAACGGTTCGAAAACCAACTCTGCCGACTCGGGTGTTACGTCGGATATCTTTGCCAACGCGCAACTCGAATCGGCCAGCTATCAGTCGAGCAGTACGCGCAGTTTTCCACCACCGATGCCCGATATCTGCAATCGTAATGCGGCGACCGATCGATATCGGTTGAAGAGGAGCGAAATTGATGCGGATGGTGCACCGGTTGGTTCGGCTGGTGCTGGTCCTATTGGGCGTGATCATCGGGGATCTTCACCGTGGCCCGTGTTTGGAACGAGTGGTGGCGCTGGTGGACTGTCAAGCTCGAATACGGGCCCGCACAGTCCACACTACGGATTGCCATACGGAGCTGGGATGCACGATCTGTCTCATCATGCGGCAGCTGCCGGTGGTTATGTTGGTGTTGGAGGAGGTGTTGGAGCGTATGGAAGTAGCTGGAGCACGGGGGGAGGTCCGTACGGTGTGGCGGCTAATTTGTTGCCACCGCATGCTGCCACACCAAATACACCGCCCGATCCGATCGTCTTTCAACACATCATGCAAACGCAGCAGATGCTGATGAACTCGATTACGCAGTGTAATCAGTTGCTGTGGATTCAGCAGCGAGAAATCAACAATCTCAACAATGCTGTCCTGTTGGTAAGATATTCATTTTTGATCAGATGCAGAACGGTCTGAAGCAAACTATTCTAGCGTGATTTTTCATTTAACCATTATTTCAATGGCCTCCTACACTAATAATGCATATTCTTTTTTGCAGCTGCAAGAACGGATACTCGGCACAAACAGTAGCTTGTTGCTTCATGAAAACCTTGGCCCATCGATGGCGGCTACTACGCTGATAAGGGCAGAGTCAACACCACCGAACAATGGATCGAACGCAGCCACCACGGCCAGCAGCATGTACGCGCGGGCTCGTTCCGAACAACCGATGATGTCCCATCAGCAGCATCAGCAGCATCAGCAGCAGCAGCAACAATCCTCTCCCTACCATCATCCTCACTCCCATCTCCATCTGACCTCTCATCCGCAGCAGCAACAGCAGCAACCAATGCAACCACCTTTTACCCAACCGCCATACAGTCCGCTTGCTGCTACAATGGTGTCCCCACAGCAACACCCGCCAGCTTCCCAATGCCTCGCGAATCAATCCACGCAGCGTAACAATACTAACCCAATCGCCCAGGCCGGACTGCCGCCGAGTGGTGCCAATGTTGCCGGTCGGTTGCGTTCGAGTGTGCGTCCGCTTAACATTAACACGCTTAACAATGCGCTTTACGATGATCAATCCGGCGGTAGTGGTGGCGTAGGTGTTACGACCACCGAAGCCACTTCCGGCATGGCAAACGAGTACGGTGCCGGTTCGGTTGCCCCGAACATGATCAACAATCTGTGCAGTAGCGGTTCGCAACCGGCCACACCAACGCCATCTTTACTTGCTCAGCAGCAGCACCATCAGCAACAACATCAGTCCTCGTTGCGCTTTGGACAGAATTACAACAATCTGAACAACACGGTAAACAACAATCTCTCGAACGCAAACATGCAGAACAATCACAATCTGTACAACCAGCAGCAAGATACTTCCTCCCAGCAGCAAACCCAAGCCCTCAACAACCAGGTGCTGCCGGGAGTGAGGGCCAATAATTATTGGGATAACTTTCGCAGGTAACTACCGCCTGGTTTAGTGGCCATTTTTTATCATATTTCATGTTGATTAGATAGTGTATAATTTGTAGATTTGTAGTATAATTGTTTCAATTTTAATTTAAGATTTCGTTAGGGGAATATTTATTGACCCATCTGAGTTGCTATTGCTTATATACCCTGCTCCTGTTAGTCAAATTCAAACACATCCATCGTATCATTGATCCCTTTCGGTGCTTTTTCCTATCCAATCCTCTCGTTGCTGTTGTTTACTTTCCCATTTCCTAATTTTGGTGCTGGTGCACACCGTGGCGATGAAGAGAGAAACCCTATTCGGAAATGTTTTCGTTTGGTTTGAAAGCTTTTGAGATAGGGTAGAGATTTAGGGAAGCGGAAGCTAGTTCCGCTAACGCACTGTTTTGACACGAACCAAGGGTAAGTTTGTGTGCATTTTGTTTGTGTGAGTGTAGTTAGTGCTTTAAATATCTGAATGTGTGTTGTTGTAAAATTAATTTCTTATTAATCTGTTTTCTGATTCCTCCATTTTGATCAAATAACCCGACATTCTTCTCGCCTCAAATTTCTAAATGATTCTTTGTTCTAATAACTAATAAGATCATTGTTTAATCTGGAAACACCCCTTAGAACCTTGGAAACCCTTTCCTGGAAATTGGTAGACACTTGAAATGATTGAGGCTACATGCATGCAAGAAAAATAGGAGATTTGTCCGTATCTTCGTTTGCTATTGCTTATTTGTTCCTTTGTTACATTTAACTATTAGCATTTATTCCTAACGTATTTCGTTTTCCCATCATTGCAGCTACTCAAGACAAAATCTCCTATCGAGCAACAGCTGCAAAAGCAACGAAGAATCATGCTCGCAAAGTGGTAGCGCCGGCGGTGGTGGCAGTGGTGGTGGAGGTGGTGGAGGAGGTGGTGGTGGTGGTGGCACAGGAGGAGGAGGAGTAGCTGGATGTGGTGGACCGGGAGTTGGTGGAAGTGGTGGCAGTACAGGAAGCGGTGGTTCTGGGAATGCTGGCGGAAGTGGCTGTAATACGATAAATAATCAACTGCAGCGTAATAATAGTAATGCTTCGAATCAGTACATGAACAACCAGAGTAGCAACAAGTACCAGCAGTCGATCAATATTACTCGCAACAACTCTCTCAGCAATTCGAATCATGTGAACAGTCAGGAGTTGGATTCTTCTGGATCGCAACAGCTGTTGGGCTACCATCCGAATCAGGAACAACCGATCGATGATTGTAGTGGACAGGTTGTTGATCATCAGCGTCACCAGCATGGTCAGGTACCGGTACAGCAAACACAATTGCCTAACCTTGGCGGACACTCGATGCAAGGAGGAAGACACTCCCAGGAAGCGTATCAATCACAGGCACCGATTGCAACCGCTCGCCAGCAACAGCATCGTCAACAATCTCAACTAGTCGGATCGGGACAGTCAATTCAAACGCAATCAGCAACACATCCATACGCACCAGTTCCACAACAACCTTTACATCAGTCGGTTCCACCACAACAACATCATCCATCGACGAGTGGGATGGGAACTCAACAACATCAGCAACAAATCGCGGTACAACAGCAGCCACAGCACTCCCATCATACGCCCCTAAACCAGTCAAACTCATTAGATCTAGGCGATCTGCAATTCCACACTAATCCAATCAATTTGGGCTTAGCGAACAAAACTCATCCGAAAGCGAGTGGCCACAAGAAGTATCCACTGTCTTTGCGATCTTGCCGGGATGCTGGAGCCGGTGGGGAAGGAAGTAGCGGATGTTATGTGTCCGGTGGTGGAGACATGAATCTTGCATCCACCTGCACCTATCAGCACGATTCCAAGTAAAGTTTAGCTCGTCTCTGTAACTGAGCTCCTTTTTCTAATCGTTTCTTTTATCATTATCGGTTCCAGATCGACCTCGAAACTGTTCGAAGCACTCAAGGAAAACGTCTACCAGGAGGTGAAGAATCTCATCACAGCGAACGAATCTCGGCCTCACTTTCTGATACAGCTTTTCCGTGAGCTGCAACTGATCTCGTCTGATCCACTGAGACAGCGCACGTTGCAGTCGATACAGGAGCTATACAATCGGTACATTGAATCCACGCTGCAGGAAGAAAATCATGTCAACAATGTTGGAAGCAACAATTTGTTGGCCTCTAGTGGACTTTCCAATATGCCGGAAGGAGTCAGTTCTGTTGGGGAAGGAATGGCCAACATCAGTGAACCAAGAAATACTCCACCAAGGGATACAAGGAATGAAGAAGTTGCTGTGGAGCTGGAGGTAGTTCAAAACTACACCAATCTTCGTCAACAGCAGCAGCAGCAACAGCAGCAACAATATCACTACATTTCACCTAATGGAACTGACCTGCCGGGAGGACAAAGCTCTTCACCTGGAGATGGAATAGGTTCATCCTTGCCGAACGCTACGACATCCAGCAGCACTCCACCGGGTGCTGGACGTCGACATTCGGCAACTCGACCCCTAAACCAAGAGCAACTCGTCCCTATTGCAGTGGCCAATTCGGAAATCATTAACATAATAATGGGCGATATCGTGTCGGTGATAAATTCGGTCGATTACATCAACGATTCGGTGCTGTTTAAGATTGCCGGGGTTATCTGCAACCATGCGGCTGGTGGTGCACCGGTAGACTACGGACAGCCGGTAGGTGATGCCGGACAGCAGCAACACCATCATCACCATCACCACCAGCATCATTATCATCATCATCTTTCCCGTGCAGGGCAGTCACCGGCGGCATCGTTGCTGGCCGCTGCTTCCTTCCTATCGGCGCAAGGCGATGAACAGCAGGGTGGCGTTGCACCGGAGCTGGGCGGTGGTGTTGCTGCCAACGCCGGAGGAAGTGTCGGAGGCGACGTGTTTAGTCGGGAGGATTTCTTGCGCCATCTTGAAAGCTGGAACCGTACCGATAAGGATGAGTTTATTTCCAATTTGGAGAACTTTTTGAACAATATACTCCTACGGTCGTCTGCTGTGGAGGGCGAAGAAGGGGAGGAAGAGGAGGACGCAATTACGGGAGGTCCTGTGATTGGGGGTCAGCAAAACCAGACCTACGGTGATGAGGTACAACCGCCAGAAGCGAGCTATGAAGGTGATGTGAGCGAAAATGCTCTTAATGGAAATGGAATGGCACCATTTGCTGCTGGAGAGCAACGGCCGCTAGAATCTGCAGTAGTCGTCAGTTCAAGCTCCTCCAACGCTGTTTACTCCTCGACAACGTACGATTTGGCTGAAGCTGATCAGGTGTGCGATATGGACAATTCCACCGGAAGCTTGACAGCCGTTGCTGCCTCTGTCGGATGTGCTAGTGGAACAAATTCCACGATGGAACATCCATCCGGTGGTGTTGGGTCCAACTTTGATGATCGCTGGACCGTCGTGGTGCAGAAGAAACCGGTCACGGAAGAACAAACGGCGGCAACACAACCTCGGATGGGGGGAATGCAACAGCAACAGATGAATGGTGGTCCGAGTGGAACCAATGGAACCGTACCACCAACGGGTGCACCGGGTGGAGGAAACAATGGAAATAATATCAACAATAACTGGCAGTCTGAAGAGGTCGCTGACGAACATATGGAGCAGACCGAGGTATAGCAACTCTGGTAAAATATCATATTGAAACAGGTTTCTCATTCCGTTTTCTCTTATCTTTTTAGGAACAACACCGTTCGTCTTACTACTAAAGATTGTGTCGAAAAATGTAAGACTTTTCAAACCCTTTCAAGCTCCACGTGATGGTTAGGATATGGCTATAAAAATAATCGTCGACTCATATAAAAACAACCCAACAAAATATACCCAATGCATCCGTATATCCGGTAATACTTCACAAAATGCAGAATTTAAGTAACACGAAAAATAATATACAAGAACATATATTAGGTGCTGCAACTATGTTCTCTGTGGTAATTTTTTGTATTGTATTGAGAATCCATTCCCGTGAGAATTCTGGTCTCTGCGGTCTCTTTTAGTTCTCTCTATTTCTCCTGTATTTATTAAATTAATTACAAAATTGAATCGGCGAAAACTCGTACATTAGTTAATGTGTGTTTTATTTTCTTTATAACAAAGAATAAACACTTAAGCACACGGAACACGTAGAAATGGTCAATTGAGACAACACTTTCCCAAACATATCACACTACAAAGATCATCATCTACGGCAAAATGGGGGAGCAGGAGGGGGATGATATCGTGAGTTTTTTTTCTATACTAATAAAGAACCTCTGGTTCTTGTTGCTACTAAGCCTAATTGTAGTTTTGATTGTGTAATTCCTGAAAGAGTTTGAAAAATATGCACTAGAAAGTATTAAAAACATAGGAATTCTTCCCACTACCTCTCTACAGTCGAGCTAGTCGCACATTCATGTGCCTTTTTTCCGTCCGATATTAGTTTGTTTCTTCAAAGCCTAAAACTATAGTTAAGTACACTTTCATAGCACTTTTGTGTTTGTGTTTTGTGTGGAGGTGCATGTGCTCCTTTACATACTAGAATCCTTTAGTAGTCCTATTCCTTAGTATAGAGTCATTAAAAAGGCATACTCCTACGGAAAGCTATTACAAGGGGGAAGGGGTTTTCCCATCCCATTTTGTAGGTACATCGTAGAACGTAAGGTGCAGTCAGGATTGGAGTGGAGTCGACGAACGTTGGATGGGGCGATCCGATACACGTAAATGATACTTGAAATCTGCCTCAATCTTTAAAAAAGGCGATAGTAAGGTTACTTTCCTACCGGTAACCAGCCACCAGTACCGTGCAAACTGTGGAACAGATCCAGATCGCCCCCGAACCGACCAGCCGGAAGCCGATGAGCACGCGCATGAATGGGCATCAGTTTCGTCACGGCGCCCTCGCAGTCATCTCTAGCATCGATGGAGCTGTTCAACCGTACATCCCTCCTCTGAACTTAACGCGCGCGTTTTTAAATGTGTGTTGGGAGTTGGGGGGAGGGTGTGGCGATTTAAGTTAACCAAAAAAAAAGAAAATGAAAGAGAAAGAAGATAACTAAGTGAAAGAAGAATTTACAGAAAAGGGAGTGTTTTTTTTTAATTAATAAAATAGTTAGTAACAAGACAAAGGAAGGTTTTGAGCCATGTGGAAGACGGATGTAGGTTACGTCAACAAAGGAGGGAGTTACAAGGCGATCGGTCCGTGAGGTAAGCGTCATCTGATTAACATGTCCGGGTCTTCATCTCGGTTCTCTCTTCTTCAAAAACTTGCTCTCAATCTCTATGAGATCATCCTCGCTTCCGTTTTCGTTCGGTCCGTCGGTCAATCCTGCCTCGCTACTAGATCATATGAGACATCATACAGCGACTAGTGTCGAAATATTTACTCTTGCTTGTCGGCTGCTGTCCGGCGGGATGATGTACGTCGACCGCATGGAATCCATTAGCGTTCGGTTGCAGCGTCACGGCGGGATGTTGCTGGGCGGGCTGCTCCTGGCATTCCATCTCGTCGATGGCCGGGCTATGTACTTCTGCCTGGTGCTGCTGCAGGTACGATACTATAAGGGTGCACGGAGGCAGAAACCACCGGATAAGAGAGAAGAGGTATGGGGCACATTTTAATTTTCATTCCATTATGGATCTGTGTGTGTGTGCCTCCTGTGTGTTTGTGAGTCAGTGTGCGGCATTACACCGTTACACTCCCACACAGGGTATGGCCAGATATTTAAAGGAGACGCAAAGTCAGAAATAGCTTCAAGCGTCTTGCGAGATGGAATAAATTTGGATGCAATACACTGAGTGGCGTAAATACGGTTCTACAATAATACACATTTTTGCTGAAAAAATCGAACAAATTTCTGATTTACTTATAGATAGACCTGTCACTTCAAAGTGTAAAAACGCAGTGTCCAGCATTGAGTGACAGGTACTATAAGTGTTTTTATCATAATGGCCAACCGTAATGGGTCTTTTGTACACATTTATCACACAATTATAGCACACACTGTACACCATGAGTAATGAGCATTGACTGAACGGAACCTAATTGGAGTTGTTGCAATTCGGGTTATTTTTGACGGTAGAGTATTCATCTTAAAATTAGCATTATGACATCACTGCAATTGCAGTTGCATTTACGTACCTCCTCCCACCGCGTTGTTGTTTCCAGCAAAAGATCCATTCGTTGGCGCCGGAAAAATCACCGGTTCCGGGTCGGTTTTTCGTCGTTTCGGATGCTGATGTCCGGCCACGGCCAGCTGTACATTGGTGTCCATTTCCTCATCCTCGGGCTGATTAAGTTCTTTACGCTTTCGGGGAGTCTGTTGCACTGCAAACGGTTGCACATGGAAAATCCCTTCGTCGTCGTCACCGTTGTTGTTGTTATTGTTATTGTTTTGCTCGCCGGCATCCGTATTACAGCTGATACGGTGATGGGGGTGCTGGTTGCCATGGAAATCGATTGCCGACAGGTGACCGTTGACATTTGTCGTTGTTGCCGTGGGGTGATTACTGTTGACGGCACCCGGAAGAACGTTGTTATTGCTTGAATGTCCCTCAATATCTGCACCGCCACCTGTTGCTGCTAGCGATGGGACGTATCCGTAGTAACCATTGGATGAGCCGTTGAAGTAACCGACTGGTTGGAAATCGTCGCACATGGCAACGGCTCCACCAAAACGATGGTACTGCTGTACCGACAGCTGTTGTTGCTGTTGGGAATGCGCGGTTGGTGGTGATTGAACCCGCCCGAAAGGGCAATCACCCACGTTCATGTTTCTACCGCTAGCACCACCAGCACCAACACCACCACCGACACCAACGCCACCACTGACCGTTTGGTGCTGCTGCTGCAACTCGTGATGGTACGCCGCGGTCAGCATGTCGGTAATGCTCATGTCGTTCGCGGAGGTGTTGCTGTTGTTTCTTCCGGGTGGGGGTGCAACAACACCACCAGCGGACGAACCGATAGCGGTTGGGAAAAGCCGATTCTCGTTTCGATAGAACGATACGCTCTGATCGTTATCCAGCGGCAGCAAGTACGACGCACTGTTATAGCTCGCAAAAACCATTTTGGTTACGTGTGAGAAACCTTTGCCTATTGCGGGGAGAGCAGGAAAAACCCGCCTCGCAACCACTTGTACCGCGCGTCTGCACAGTGGTGGGGGAGGGCGAACGAATGTTTTCGCGTTCGTTGAACCTGCCGATCGATTGTGTGCACACGCGGGAATGCACTGTGTACGCACGGACGTACGGGGTTCTCGTTTTGGGGTCGTTTTTCGTTCGATACGTTGTGGATTAATCACGATTCGATCACAATTTGCGGATCACCAAGCGAACTAGCTTTTTACCGTGCACAAGAAATAACGAGAATGCAAAAAAAGTGCATACATACGAGGTTGGACAATGACGGTGGCTTGTCAGGCGACGGGTTGCGCAAATATCTCACTTTTCTTGCGGAACACTTTGCTAAAAAGCCACACGCGCACTTTCCTGACACTAAAAACTTATCAGCAAGAATGAAATTCTACAAAAACAGTCGTTTTCAACTGCTTATCCAAGTAAATTATTGAATTACGAGAAGAGCCTTTCGAACTCATGCAAAACATGGCCGCCAAAAGCCTGAACTGACAGGATTGCCGCGCATGTGTGTGTCGAATGCCAAACGTCAAACGATCACCTGTCAAATTTGAAATACATTGAATAAAATGTATACTTTCTTGGTTTGTATTCAATTTATTTGATTTATTATTGCACATTTACTATCTTTAATTATTTAATTCCACGCTCCGAATCGCAAAACACGATTTTGAACCTCTTTTTCAACGATTCTACTTACTTGAAAAAATAGCTCCCGTCAATGTTTTCGTGCAATGCGGATCAAAACAACATCAGCTGTTTTTAGTGACAATTTACAAAACTACTCTTCAGTGCACGACGCAAAACAAAACAAATCGAAATGAATTTTATCACTCGAATAGTGGGCTCACAGTTTCGCCAGGTGGTTTTAAAACACCCACCTGTAAGCTGGCAAAGAGTCACGGTGGTTCCAACACAAAATGTGCTGCGCTACTCTACGAAAACAACGAAACCACCGGGACCCGGCACGGGCAGTGCTGGCAGCACCAACAAGAAGTCGAAAACAGCACCAAAGATAACCCTTATTTCGTCAGACGAATCGATATCGATAGTGAATCTGGACGAAGCGGTCAAAATATCTAACCGGCGTAATTTGAAGCTGGTAAAGATAACCGACCTAGACACAAAGACGCAGCGCCCGGTGTACAGGTAAGGTGGATCGGTTTTTTTTAAAATATTCTCTCGCTCCTGACAATACCACTGATATTTGTTTCAGGTTGATGACCGGTTCGGAATACCTAAACGAAGACCTTAAACGCCGCGAAGAGAAGAAAAAAACCAAACAGGATGCTTCCGTCAAGGGCGACAAGCTGCTCACGATTAGTGCGCGTATAGCAGAGCACGATCTCGCCTCGAAGATACAGAATGTCCTGAAATGGTTAAACAAATCGTACGAGGTACGTGTCGTGGTTACCGGCGATGGTGCTGGCAATAAGGCCAAGCAGGAAGACATCGCGCAGCGCTTCGAGGCGTGCGTAAAGGACACCGGCAAAATAGTGCAGAAACGTCTCAGGGAAAACGATTTACGGTTTAATATTACTCCAACCGGTGGCGCAACGGCTGGCAAGAAGGGACTGCTAGACATGAAGGAAGCACCGAATGGGTTGAATGAAAGCCAAGCTGCCCGGGGATTTCACACGCGGAGCTGCCTAATGGCGTGACAATCACAGCGAGGGGACAGAGAGACGCAAACGGCCACGAAACGGTACAAGGTGACGGGATGTGTTGCCTTCGTTCTGTTCGCAAAGTACGCTTTCTGGGCCTATCTACTCAGGGGCGATAGATGACTCGCAGGTGGGCGGGCTTTTCGTTGTAAAGTAAGGTAAGAAATAAAGTTAGCTAAAATCTAGATTAAATAACGGCAATATTTTTATTTTAAATATTACACACTGCATGGTAATCCGAAGCGAATGGGAGAGAATTGATGTTTGAACTACTGTTTGCTATTATAATCCACCTCTCCAGCGTGACTGATCAAAATCCACCGGCCAGAAGCTAATTAGTGTGAAATAAAATTAGGATCAAGCTTTACAAATTCCCGTCACAGCCCCAACAAAGAGCGTATCGCGTTACCAACCGAAAACGAGTGCACCGACAGCTCGCAATCCCAATTGAATTATTCAATTGCATTTCAATCGTATCACACGCAACAAAACCTACACATATGCTGTACCACCGCAACCGGCATTCGACAGCTGTCCCTGAAGGGAAGAGATATTTGTGTGAGATTTTTGCAATTGCATTATTCATCTCCCCCTGCACCGAAGCCAGTCGAACTCTAATGGCGGTTGGTGCGGCTCCCGGTGCAATGATGCGGTTATTTGAAATCTATTCTCCAACAGCATCACCGAGCAGCACTCCCGCGGATTACTCCGACTAACTGACACGAATGGGACATTAACTGGGGACCATAAAAATGTACCGAAATAACCTTTTTTTTTTCCTCCCGGGCAGTAAATTTCTGTCGGGAACGGAATAATCTCACTTATCTACTGTATCGCTGCAAACGCAATAACTATTGTTTGCGTTGAGGGAAAGTCCCGGTGTGCCTGACACAATACAATTGCACATTCGCCACTCTAATGCATCCTGTTTGGAAGTATTGTTTTTGTTTGTCGGTTCCTTGCCGTTCAATGCAATTTTACTACCGAAACTCCGGTGCGGTTGGTGTTTCGGGCCGGAGAGCAGAACCCAATAGTATAAAAAATGCAAAAGGATTTCCGTTCCGTTCTTTTTTGTTGAACGAGGAAGTCGTTCCGGACCGGGCCTCCCAGGAAACGTGGCTGCACATTCATTCTCTATGCATTAGAAAATCTATGTTTTATGGGTCAATTAAACAGTCCGAAAAGCACCGCCCTCAGTCAGCCATTGTGGAGCACTTTCTCGTTACTGGGGACTGGGGCATGCGAGCAAGAAGGGGTAGAAGAGAAAAGGCTGAAAGTCTCGGTAGCAGCCTTATAAAAGAGGACAAATTCGAATGGGTTTTATGCAATTCGTGCAATAATAAACATTTTATGCTGACTACCAACTTCAGAAGGCAGTTAGATCTGTCCACAAAGAGACTACTGCCGACAAACGATTGGCTTAAATTAAATTACCCTCAAAGCAGACAAGTCAGCACATTCAGCATTTCCGTGTCAAGTAGTGGGACTCGAATCCGTTTGTTTCCGACACCGGTTAGGCTTCTTTGGACGTTCATCTTCCTCTTCCGGTCAAGCAGAAGGCCTTTCACCGGACGCCGTCAGGCGTGAAAGAAAGTCCTATTGGCAGACATTAAAATTGTCCTCGCAAGCCTGAGGAACGTTGCCAGGTTGACTTGGTTGGCGATGCTTGTCACGTTTGCACGTGAACAATTGCCGGGAACCGGTTGTGGTGATTAAGCGGCGTAGGAAGAATCGCAGTGAACACACACCCGTTCAGCTGGAATGATTAATACGACTTCTTCGGGTTTTTTTCCTGCAGTACCCAGAGACAAGAAAAACATTTCGGAACTCTTTAGCCAAGCAAGGCTGGGGCTTGGGTTATTTTGAGAAGAGGTCCTCCAGTTCCTTATAATAGGGATTGAATGTATCAAAACTCACATAAAGCAAACGACCAAACGACTTTACCGCCGTAAATCGATCTGTGGCAACTTGTAGTAGATACTTGGAAATTAATTTCATTCACCACGCTTTTATCTTGGCTCTGCCAAATGGCAGACACGAGGATCCGAAGCATCCACGCGCATAATACACCCGGACTGTGTGAATATTTGATTAAAATACTTGCTCCCCGTCGGAAACGGAGTGGAGCACTCCGGAACATAGACAATCATTTATGTGGTCGGATTTTTTTTTGCGCCTCGCCGGGCCGGCTAGACCACCATTATTAGAAGGGAAAGATAAATTTTGCCCAACCCAGCAGCAGCAGCAGCAGCAGTAGCACCAACTTACTGACAACAGTTAAAATATTCAATTGCGAAACCACAAACTTGGCCGGGTGGAATATATTCCGGGGTGTCGGGCAAATCTAAAGAAAGTATAACGTTTGCTAAGGAAATGTGTATCATCTTGCGTTAGGCCGCAGATGGTTTTGTTGCCTAGTGGTGTTGGTGTTTGTATGAAGACACTTGCCGAAATGATGACTGCCTTAAAAGTTGCTGAATTCTAAGATTCCTTTCGCTTTTTCCCGCTCCGGCTTTATCCAGAAATATCTCCCCCCCCCCCCCCCCCCCCCGAAATTATGCCCGTTCAAAATCCTGGGGCCCGTTACGCTCTGATTCGTCGTCTGACTTTTTTGATGCCTGATGTTGCAGCCTCGTTCGGTGGCCATGGTTTCGTGATCTTAGATAGAGAAAAGAAGGCAAAATGCTAATGTGAAGGATCTGCTGCTTAGAACAGGACGAACAGAAAACCTTACGGGAAAGGAATTCATTTGTTGCTTTTTACGCCTTATAAACTTTTTCCATTTCCAACGTTTCGCCATTGGATGGCAAAGGTTTTTCATTACCGGGTTTCTTTTGCCCTCCATTTCTTTTTCCAGTGCTCGCTCACTTGCTTGCTGCTTCTTCATGGTGATGTTTAACATTAATTATGAGCTCCAGATCAGTTGGCATCTAGCTGGGATTTATTGTACGGCCAAGACCAACCTCCTGCGAGTGGGAAAGCATTCATTTTTCCGGCATATTAGGCCCGCAAGGAATGCTTCCAAAAGGAGTGTAGTAAAGTTAATGATACTTTTATCTTTTGCCCTTACGCTGTATGAAGGGAAGAAGTATCCTTGGACGGACGCCCAGAACGGTCTCAATGTCTCATCTTTGCCGGGTGCGTAAGCCGGTTGTCTATTGTCGGATTCCGCAAAGGATCGTTTAGTAACGCCACTTGGGCAGCGTAATGAACGCGTTATTTTTATATGCCACTCTGCACTTTACTTTAAGGCCATAAACCCCGTCACGTAATGTGCAAAAGGGAGAGTGTTGCACGAAATTGGAAATGGAATAGCTTTTCGTCAAATGCCATACCGCACGGCACGGCGTGGAAGTCTTTGGGCACAAATCAAACTTTATGTCCCAAGAAGATGGGCGGACGATCTCGTTAACGGGACCCACGCATTAGACGATGGAAACATTCACTTTTATTGAGTTATTCTTCGCATTGGCATGAGTGCTTGGGAACCGATACATCTTTTGCACGCGTCTACCGATGCAGTCTTGTGAGTTGATGTTTTCTTGTCCCGACAATCGACGATGGTAACTGGTTCGTCTAGTGAAGAGAATAAGCAAACATGAGGCTCTCCAGCTCTTCCTTCTAACTCATTGCGAAAGATCCCTTCGAAAGGATGCTCGTTCCATACCAGGAAGCGATGAAAATTAAATGATAACATTCCGACAGTGTCAATACACAGCCCAGAAACAAGTGCGTATATCGTCAAAGTTGTTAACGCTACGTACATGGAATCGTAAATGAAGCGTGCGCGGATGCTTCAGGACTCCATCCAGCTAAACACGAATGGGATGTTTGTAGGGGTTTGTTTCAACATTTTTATCGCTCCTTCTTCTGCTGACAGGTTTAATGGCGGGCTGTGGGTGGGTGTTGTCGGGGCGTATTGATTGTTTATGG
Source organism: Anopheles maculipalpis (assembly GCF_943734695.1). Taxonomy (NCBI): domain Eukaryota; kingdom Metazoa; phylum Arthropoda; class Insecta; order Diptera; family Culicidae; genus Anopheles; species Anopheles maculipalpis. The sequence continues at coordinate 96,777,042 of NC_064871.1, read as the reverse complement.
ACCGTAGCCATTGAGTACGGCCATCTGGTGTTTCTGGTGACAAGGACATTAATGCCACGCTATTTACTTTTATGTACTCACTTGAATGATGAGGTCGATGAAATATCGGTGCATTGATAGGGAACCATTAGTGGAAGAGAGCTTCAGAAATTCTAGAAACTTTGAAGCAAGAGCGCGGCATATCGACGAGCTGATTTGTACTAATCTTCCAATTACATATAATCGCGAGCAGCTGTAATCCACCTGCAGGCAGCTTTAGAACTCTTGTGCATGCAGTCTTTCAATTGAAAATATCAAAACAGTCTACCTTTAGTTCATTTGAAGCATTTTCCACACAATACTACTTCAACGAAAGCTTCCACTCAAAACCGTAAACTAACATAAATCAGCCCACGCTTAAAACTGATCCCAAATGGAACAAACAAAGTACAAACCATCTGCCAAAACAACGCGGGTGGGATAATTTTGGAACAAAACCGAACCATCTATTGTTACTTTCACCGCATTCAAGTAACAAAGTAAGACGTACATCGTACTACACCGCGAATGAATCACGTTTAATTAGCACATAATTTCAGTCAAGTTGTGTCGTAAATAATGGCTGCCACGGTTCATTCTACCGCACCGGAGTCATTTGGCGCCTAAAGGTAGGCTATTTTATGCACAAGCAGTAAGTGGGCTGGATAAATTTTGTCTTCTTTTGTGTACGCTGCCACGTGTTGGTAACGATTACCACAGCGTTACCATGGTGATCTCACTGACGGAAGGTTGATATGCGTAAGGCGCAAGGTATGTTTAAATTGCGTTAAAACAGAACCTGTCGGATAAAGTCTACGGGCGGGAGAATCCGGTCAGGGAGGGCACTTTTAATTTACGACTAAAAAGTTCTTCCCTTAAGATTTCTGTTTTACTTTTTTCATCTGTACTTTTATTATTTATTTATCCTTACACCGAGGAGGATGATCTTGTTTAAACGGTGGCGGTAAGGGTTCCGGTAGAAGTTTCCGTAATTAGGATCTCATGAAAAAACGGCTCCCAACGCACATTCATTTAGCACATCCGTTTGAGGCTCTCTTCCTGACCTTTCATCATCAGGCTGTCTGTATCCGTGTCCTTGTGTGTCGAATTTTTTACACGTTGCTGGGAAGAAGCGCTGGGTGCAATATTTTACGACCACCATGCCGGTTAGTACACTTATATTTAGCTTTGATTTACCGGTAAGCTTCCACGTAAACACCTTGACGTGTGCTGCAGGACATACCGGTTGCTCTCGCAACCGGCGACTGTAGATGACGTGAGTAAAATACTTCCCCCTGTTGTAGAAGAAGGATTTGCCTTCAGCATGCAACGTCTGGTTCAGTCTGGTAGAGTAGCATCTTAGCTTCCCAGATCAACCGTAAGGTTAAAGGCATCTCACCGGTCGTTGCCTGCCACTGTAATCACTCCGGATACACACCGGAAGGAAGGATACAGAACAGGACATACGATAGACCGCACAACCGCAAAAAAAACCTCTGATCTAGCTACGGATCCCGGGGATCGGGAAATTTCCATCAAATCTAATTTATTTTACCGTCAACAGCTTTTTGTGTTATTGCACCCACAGGGTAATAAAAGTGGATCATCTTTTTCACCCCCCGGTATCGTGCAGACACACCACCTTCACCTACACGGGGTATGACTAGGAAAGGTTTGGTTTTATGTTTGCGAAAGGGAGGGAAAATTGAAGAAAGTGCTTGGCAACGTGATGCACAAGCATTCCACAACAGTGCCAGCGAGTAAAATGATAAATAAAAATGAAGCAAAAAGAACGGTGTACTTGAAAGTAAATTTGGAGCCACTTTTGACTCGCAGCGTACACTTGATACGTTCCCGAATGAAAAAAAAAACTGGAAAATGGCGAAACGAAAGGATTCGGATGCCCGGCAACCGGTCCTGGTGTAAACATAAAATTGGAAGCATCGTGAAACACTGGGGCGAACCATTTCTTCCCGATGGTGGAAGCGGAATACGAATGGAAAGGAAATAGATTCACTCCCAAGTATGGTGGCTGTGGTACTCTGCCACTTGAAATTTATCTACTATCCCCATTCAGCCAACCAGATTCGTACAGACAACGGTGACTTCTCAAGCGGGTAATGGCAAATGGAATAGTAACCGTGGTTAGTTAGTTTTGAAATTCCCATTTTGGGATTTCGGTACACTTCGAGGTTGTTTTATTCAAGCATACAAACAAACACACCCACAGAACTCAACTCAACAGTACACAAAGCAATACAATTTAAAGCTGTCCGCGTTAGCCGTGTTGTTTGTTAGTGAGCTTTTTCTAGGATGCCCTCGAAGAAGGTGAGTGTTTTCTGCTTCCAGTCCTTGCTGGCGATCGAGAGAAGCATGTTCCTGCAAGCGAAAGTGGCATCGGAGATGTTGTAGCATGGTTTCGGGACAGAGGAAATGTAATGGGTTTTTTGGTCAAATTATGGAACACTTGGCATACAACACCGGGGGCACATGAATGGAAGAGTTTATTGTTGCTCTTGAAAGGGTATTCCTAGGAAGTGGTTCTCTCTGAGTGAAAGCAAAAGGCGAAATTAATATTGTAATAGCTTCCTTTGATAGACTCAAAGCCTCTATAAATTAATAAAAAATAGCTTCCAATTTATAACACAGAGAGAAAGGGAGATAAGTCAGTACTATCAAAAACTCTACAAGCTCTGAGTGCATGAAGCAATGATGACCTCACAGGACATACAATTTAATTAACTTTCTTCTGTCGGTATTCCATTGATAAGAGGATGACACATTGATGTGACCAAAATTGAGTTCGAACACTTACCACATGTCGGCTTTAATGTAAACCTGCACCGTTGGCTTTGGAAATCCGTTGAAATTGGTCGCAAATGTCATTCCGTATGCACCGAGATTTTCAAAAACGATGTAGTCTCCTATGTGATGCTCCGGATACTCCACATCTTCGCACACGATATCCGTCGAGTCACAGGTAGGACCCCAAATTGTCGTCGGAAAGGTACGCTCGTGTTCTCGCTCCTTTCGTACCAATGGAACCGCCCGCTTAAGGTCCTTTATCTCCCTCAAGCTGAGCCAATCGAACAGGGTTCCAAACACTCCATCATTTATGTAGTACATCATCTGTTGCACATTATCTGCTTCATCACGTACAACCTTTTTACCCTGCACAGTGGAGAGCAGTGTTACTGCAGATCCAACATAAAATCGGCCTGGTTCTCCGATAACAAACACTTCATCCTTATCGTCCGGGAAGAACTCCTTCAATCCTCGGCACACTGCCTGTGCGTACTCATCGATCGGTTTATCGTTGTCCCCGGGGAATCCTCCTCCAACATCTAGCAACCACAGCCGCATGTCAAGCTCATCCCGTGCATAATCAAACACTGATCGTGCAGACGCTACCGCATGATAGAAACAGTCTGCATCTAAACTTCCACAACCAACGTGGAAGCTTACACCAACTACCGAAACACCGAGTTCCTTCGCACGTGCCAGCAATCGACGTCCATCGCCACGTGCATCGCAACCAAACTTTTTGCCCAATGCAATCAGCACACGGCCAGAGTCGTGTCGGATGCGTAGCACAAGCTCAGCTTCTGGATATTCGCGGGCTACCTTCTCCAGCTCACACTCATTATCGAACGTCATACGGCGGATGCCGCGGGCTTTGGCAAACGCGAGTGCTTGCACAGATTTAATCGGATGAGCGAAGATGATACGATCGGGTGTAACGCCCAGCCCAAGAATAGTGCGTATTTCCGCTTCCGAGGCACAATCGAACCCAGTTCCTAATGCCGCAAGAGTTGCGAGAATTGCTGGATCGTCATTGCACTTGACAGCGTAGAACGGCGTCACCCGTGGCATAGACCTTAGCCAGATCAGATGCTTTCTTATTAGATCGTCCAGATCGAGCAGATGTAAAGGGTGTTCGCGTGATCCAGCCCCTATTACACGATTTATTTCCTCCTCGAGCGGACCAGCTGTTGATGGACGGATTGTCACATTTTGAAGTTCGAAGCGATGAGTATCTTGACGCGTGCCCATGGTACCGGCTGATCGCAGCGACGTCTCGTCGTATACTGGAGTACTCGAATGTAGCACGCTCTTGTGATCAGGCAAAGTGCTCTAGACTGTAAAGCACATGCTGATCATCAAACAATATGTGCCAGCTTGATAAGTGTGTGTTCCCGAACTGTTCAAACAGTAGGTGTTCTTGTTGTTGTGGCTAGACTATCACGAAAACAACCACCACTGTTGGCGGCAACAGATTTAAAAAAAGCTTATTCTGCAAAGTGTAGACGGAGAGACGGTCTCATCATTGATCACCGTAGATCGAACGTGTTTTGTGCCTTGCTAAATTAATTTCAAAGCCATCGCACGTGCCAGAAGAATTTTGGGACTGTCATTATTGAAATTCCGAATAAATAAACGACTCAACCTAAATTGGCTTCAAGCGTAATAATCAAAGACACACTTCTCGTGATGCGACAGATTGTACTCGTGATGGCTAATGTTTACGAAAGGTTCTTTTAATCCGGAAAGGCTATATTGAGTTATCAGAAGACAAACACATTCCTTTGGTGGTCTAGAGAGTGCAAAAAAAAACACACTGAAATTGTCATCAAGCGGCTTCTGCTTTATTGTTACAACAAAAAACACACTGCATCAGATAAGACAATCTTTGTCAATCCGGTTGACCGCTTTATCTGCTATTGACTTAGCTACGGGTATCTGTAAGCTGCAGCTGTTCTTCAAGTGAGGATGCAGTTAGTTCTATTATCATTTGTGGGTCATTTTATGCACCGACAGAAGAGTGCAATTAAGCGAATACTTGTTTAGGTACGAAGAATACTTTTGATATTTGCTAATTGCAAAATTTGAATTTTTGTAACTGTTTTTCTTGTCTATATTACCCTTTTTCTCGTAAACTGTATTATACGAACTAAACGAACGGACCGTTAAACAATACTTAACACAACAAGAACAAATAAGCCGTTTGTTGTGGTTTTTCTTTCGCGCTCAGCTCTTCGCCAGCCAAAGTACTGTTTAATCTTTGCTGCAGCTAAATCTCATCACTGGTCTGGATGCTGGTCTTAAATCCCATTTAAGCACAATCTACTTACTGTCTGCTTCGATGAGATAAGATGATGGTTCCCATCGGGGCTCATCGGAACTAATCCGCTTTCTACCGTTCTTATGCACCGTTTGCCTTTGTCAACATTCTCTTCGCCGAGGTTTTATCCAGTGCTTCCGTACGCTTACCGTATCATCATCATTCACTCACGGTACGTCACTCACGCTGAAAGGTAAGATGGGATCCTCCAAACGGACCTGTTCGGTCTGGGCTTTTGATTTGATAATGGTGTTATTGTTGTTGCGGGTGGCTTCGAAAACAAATACGATTAGAATCGGATGTCTGGCCGTACAATCGAGTACATCCGGTTCGTAGTCGAGAGTGGCCAATTTGCTATGGCAGCCACAGCATGTAATGTAATCACAACCCTTTTCGCCACTTTAAAGATTAAGACCCTTAAACCGTTCCTGATTTTATTAACAGTTTCTTTCGTGCGATCCCGTTTTCAGTTTTTTACCTTCATTTCCTGTCAAATAAACCCCCACAAAACGGACCTGTAGAGAAGTGTTTCTCAACGACAAATGACGACACTAAAGTACCGTACACCGGTCAATGCAGACATCGATTTATAGTGGTACATTACCGCTTCCGGTCAAACACACAAAACACTTTTCAGCAACATCGAAACCGTATTTTCGACGCCACGAAAGGCACCCGAGCGTTCGGGGTGTAGCTTCACGCTCGAGAAATATATTTATTTCCGTCATGTTTCATTCGATTTCTCAACCCTTATTTCTTAGGACTTCTTGCAGGCACGACTGTTGGACTTCATTGGCCCCAAGCCCCAGACTAAAGTCAACACATCCGACCGAAGGTATGTAACCAACTCGGGGTAATAGTTGTTGCGAAATGTGTCAGCTTTCTTTTCGATTTGCTTGTTCCTCCCAATCCCAATGGAAGAAAGCATCTTACCTGCCACATGCTACTGTTCCTCTTCAACACTCGGTGGGACGTACGAGAGTGTCGAGTGCATTTGCTGTTGGTCTGGTGTGGCACTTTGGTGAAATTGTTAAATTGTAGTCGATTTTATGTAGCCGTTCTCTGGTCATTTGGTATCGTGTAGCAGCATTTGGCTACGGATCGATTCGAACATTTGGATTGGAATAGGATAGGATAGGAGACATGGGAGACATTTGAAAGAAAATGGACAGTAAAAAGGAGAATAGGGAATTTGGGATGGCATGGTGAGACACAGAGAGCGAGTGAGTGTTGAAATTTCAATTCATTTTATTGTGTTTTGGGATGAGTATTTGGAAGAAGAGTAAACAGTGAAATAGTTTTATTAGAAAACAAAGTCCTATCTGCCAGAGGTCTTCCACTATTTTTTAGTATATGAGAAAGTTTAGTATATTTGTAGCATGAAAAAATTTAAAATTTTAATAAAAGTCGTTTTATTTGCATGTTTATACGTGTGCAACATAATTTTTTTTTTGAAGGCATAGGCAGGCGTAGACCACACCAGCAGTTAACTGAATGTGAAATTAATTGCAGCCATTTAGGCGTAAACCGTATCTGCTCATTTTACACGTGTACCACGTGCTGTCTTAGGGTATAATTTACTTCCTTATGATCCTAATGACTCCAAACTATTTTTGAAAACATTATGATGTTATGAAATAATCTTAGCACGATTCTTCAACATTGTACTCCACCTCAACTATGACCGACTTCTGCATACTAACGTTGTCCCGAGGGCATTCAAATAAATCAGTCACCAATTGTTATCCTAAGCGTGTGTTGTGTGTACATGTCCATATTTTCCGATACACCCTCAAGGGAACTAAAAGGTTGTCTTCGTTACTCATAAAAGCCTCGTCCAAATGCAACTAACATCAAACGTATCCAAGAGGAGAGAAATCGAATCTCCACTAGCTAGGAATAAAATTTCTTATTTGTATCTGTTTGAACTGCAAATTTGCAACGTGACATAAAGCTAGTACCGTCACAAGAAAAAAATACATTCCATCGGAACCCATCAAGGGGATCGTCTATAAAGCTGATACCATGCGCTTTTCTTCTTTAAAAAAGATACCCCGAAGAGAAGCAATTTTCCTTTGTAGATCGGTTGTGCGAAACAAGAAACGCACTTAAGGATAAATAACAAAACAAAGCAAGCAAATTGAATCGTTGCAATGAAACGGAATGGACCGAACGGTGCTGTTCGTGATGAAAAAGTAAATCTTCACAATGAACTAACCTTTTTTGTCCTACCGGCTCTCGCGTTCCTTACGGAACGAATGAAAAGTCAGCGAAAGCATTTATTCTACTTATCTTACACACGGTTCACCGTTAGGTATTTTCAATTCTATTTCTTTCTTTTCATCGCTCTGCACCGGTTCACAGCCGTTTTGCCGACGTTTAACGGCGTCAGGATTATCCTGCAGGAAAGGTTGCTCACAAGAAAATAACACATTGTTGGCAAGAATGAGCGAGAAGATGGTGAGTTAGAATTTTTCCCATTTTCCGCCAGCAAATGGACGTACCAAGCATCACAACAGCAGCAAACAACGGCGACTGGTTCTCATCGCATCCAATTTAGAACCGATCTGGTCGTTAGAAGGAACAGCAAGAACAACTGGGAAGCCGGAAATTGCGTGCATAATGGGGAAAACGGACCCCAGTGCCGTGTGGTTTTGATTTAACGCACGGTTAGGACATGGTTATGATCGGTGCACGAGACTCATGGTGGAGGAATCAAATTGAGCAAACGAGCGAGAACGAAAAAGGAACAAAAAAAGGAACTGCTCCACCAAGTGTGCTTAAGGCCTTCTTTTTTCTCATCTGCTTGTTCTCCTCTAAAGTAGGCCATTTTACAGTATGGCAAGGCCTTCAGCGGCAATGGAGCCGTGAAGATGCTTTTGACAGGTACAGGTTCATTAACAATGGACGCACTCGAGAAGGCGCTCGGTTCGTGAGAGTAAGTGAGTGTAAATGAACGAGCAAATAAACCCACGGGACCAGCCATCACCAGACCAGACGACTTACGACCCTACGCAGGATAAGGAAAAATCATTTCCTTACAAAAAAAAAAGGAAGAAAACCGACCATTGCTCGAATTACGGCGAGAGATTGAGGAAAACCCGGGCAGGAAGCCTTTATAAGTGGTTGATTGCTTAACGAGCGTTGGCTCGTTGATGGAGGCTTGTAAATGTGGCCCGTTCAGTACGGATAAGCTTCAATTCAATTTCGCAAAACGATGCCACCCGGAAAAACTGCCACCCTTCTGCCCTCCTTCCCAGGATGGGAGGTAGAAATAAATTTACCGGAAAGTGGAGCAATTAGTTTGTAAGGGTGGTGGAAATCATTGAATCAATATACACGCCACAAGGCATGTCGTGGGCTGCTTCTTCAAGAAAGCATTTAACATTCAACGCAACAGCGTAGTGTGAATGTTTGTGTTTTTAATTAACAGCTCGCACTAGTCACCTAGCAAAAATGTAAACTACCGCACAATCTTCCACTTGTGAGATACTACTTCATCAGTCTTGCCCTCGGTAAAAAGTAATTTAAAACCTCATTACTTATCGGTGGCCTTTTTCCGTGAGTTGGACAAATTGTGGCATTTGGTTTTCCCTGTGATGTGTCTCCCGCTTCGGTGTAGCGATAATTATTAGCATTACAACTCCCCATCTACTGGGGAGGGTTTCACAGTAAACTCCCATCCACCGGATACGACTGGTTGACTAAATGAATTAATGTAATATTTTACGCTTATGCGCAAGGGTAGGGTACCACGCAGCATGGAAAGTTCGACAGGGATTTGCCGTTTTGCAACGGTGGCACACGTCCACTGCAATTACAGCTTCAATTTAATTACATACACACAGGAGATGGAAATGCACGAATGTAGCGACCAGAGTAACACCATTGAATTCTAATTCACCGTTGAACGATGGTTGTTTGCCAATGCGATAGAATTAGCATGCATTTGCACATTATTGAATTATGCTATTTATTTCCAACTGAATACGAGATCATTGAAAATGAGGAGTGAAATCATCGAACAACGATGACATGTGTTTATAGCTATTTTAATAGCATGTTCATACATGGAGAAGGATAAAAAAGTGGAAAATATTGTAATGCGGATTTCATAACTTTTGAATAGTTGGATTTGATGGATTTTTTAAAGTTTTGTTAAAAATATCGTCCTGCAGGATAAATAAACAAATTGTTTTATCCATGCAGATTGCAAACGGTTTGGCCCGTTTTTGTGTGATTTATTTGTGTTGATTGTAATTTCTTGTTGTAGCATGCAACTTTAATAAAAATACACCAGTTCATCAACAATTTTGAATCCTGTTTTTGTAAAATGCGCATTGCATAACTTATAAATTGATAAATTCGATAGAAAAATAAAAAAAATCCATGGTTTGTTTCTGCATGATTAATGATTTGAATAGCCAAACTTTAGACACGTAATCGTGAATTGAATTCTACACTATTGCGCCCATTTTTAAACAAAAAAGATTTTAACAAGACACCAACTATTTTGTCATGGATTTTCATAGCTTTTTCATTTTCATAGTTGTTCCATTTTTATTAGCAACGTATTTAATTCAGCATTCACATTAGCAAACATTTTCAGTATAGTGGCAACAAACAGTGGTCGACTAATTGTTTGAAGCCACAGTTACCGTGTGCCGTTCCCGATATTGTCGAACACACACTCTTTAACTCCTACCATAAGCGGTAAACCAAGCGGACAGGTACTAAAGTTCATCAAGGGATCGTTGGCCAATCAAATAGGTGGGTCGCACGGGAGCATTTTAAAAAGCACGCACCCTTCCAAAATCCTTTTCATGTTCCGGTGGTTTTTGCATTGTTTCCAAGGCTAATTGGAAGTTGATGTAACATTGTGGCCAGTGCCAACAAACGTTATGAGCGGTACAGAGCATACAGAGTAGAAGAAGAATAAAAAACAAACCCAGTCACGTGAAAAGGATAGAATTAAAGGTGAAAAGAGTGCGCGTGGGTCCATAATCGATTGTTCTACCATCGATTATATTCATTATAATGGTTTGTGATGATCTGCACCACACCCGGGTGAAGGGACGACCGAAGAGAAGAAAATTAATTATTAAAATCATGTGCAGTAACATTTTTCCAACCACGGTTCGACGTATCATGTACCTGTTGTACAGAGTATACACAAAAAGCAAAATTACAATAATGTATGTTCGTGTACGTGTTATGTTGTGTTCAGCTAGCATGCGCTGCAAAATATGACATTAATAATTAATTCTTTATTTAAACACTACCTACAGCGAGTGTACCAGAACTTTTAGACAGCGGTGTCGGTACCGTCATCATCCGATGGTGAGCATTGGGAAATGGGAAAACGGGACGCTACCACCGAGCAGTAGTCGTGCTTCTGGTACGTCATTAACGGAGACAGCCACAGAACGTCAAACTCACACACCACAACCAAGTCTCGTTACTCAAACAAAAATTTGCAATTAACGAAAATCTCTTTATCGATCATTTTAAACATCATGCTGTGTCTAGTACGGGAGTTCGGTAAACAGTTCCACACACGCACAGGTGCGCGCACAAATGGCTGTTCACGTTGTATTCAATCGCCCGCATGAAGTATGGAAAAGTGAATTTGAATCTCATTAAAATATTTATTCACGCTGAATGATACTAAAATGTGCCGCAGGATGCGCAAGTGTGAACGTTTAATTTGAATGCATTGCATATCATTACAGCACAAGTAGTGATGAAAGTGAACTTCAGCTTACAAACTTGAAACTATTATTTTTCTGCATAGCTGTAAGCGTTTTTCTAGCAATGTTTCGACATTCGAGTCGGCTTCAAATGTATGCAATTCGCAATACAAAAAAAGAAAATTTATACTGTGTAGCCTCATTCAACGAGCTTTTTACCAACGGAAAATGAATAATTTCAAGCACACTCTTAAACAAAATATAATTAATTCAACGAAGCATCACTTAAGTATTAATTCGAAATTTAATGGATATGCAAAACGGAACGTATGTAGACATTTAATCATCTTCCACGACTATCAATCAACTCTCCGAATGGGATTGTAATTGTGAACGGTTCCACCCGAAATGGCGCTTCTCATCCGATATTGAATCCTCTCGGCACGATTTTCAATTTCCATCCAGCTGTAATTAGCGTTCTATAGAATACGCCACTACCGGTTTCGGCTTCATAGCAGTGTAGCATATCTTTTGCTCGATTGTCGACTGCCGTGCCTCTGCATTTATTTCCACGCGGCTGCCGGTCAGCGATGGGCGGTGAACGGACAGCATATAATCGATTCCTGGTGCTCGGAATCTGTTAACCGATACCTTAGCATTAAGGCACTGCTGGTTTGGAGGATTTCTTCCCAAAAGTAAGCCAACCCACCAAGCAAACGAGTACGTGTGTGTGTGCACACGTGGCAGTAGCTAGCTGGGAGAGCGCGAAATAGCGTTATGCCCGATCCGCTCAGCTCCGCGCTTCCCCATCGGGTTGGGCACAAATTGAAATCAAAGCGTAATATACATATTATTAGCATCACTGAAATTGGCGCCCGCATGCACCGGCTGCGAATGGTTCGACTCGTGGTAAAGCGTACGGGCGTAGTAGCATGCGGTTCCAACTTGCAACTACGGTGTGACTCCCGAGAGAACGATTAACATTTATGTAAATCGCGTCGACATCCTCATCGACTGTGGGCTGGGGAATAGGGTGGTCTTCGAAGGATGGGGAGGGTAGCAGGGGGAGTAAGGACAGAGTGTGAGAAGGCGGTGTCACTTCAACGCTTGACAGCTGCCGCCCGAGCGTTTTGCGGGCTGTGCAAATTGTGTCAGCATAATTTTGTTGCTTTCGTCGGCGACACATCCTCACCACGATGGAGGCTGGGTTTGGCGTTGGGTGCGTGCTGTTAAGCCATGATACAATCAATCCGCGGTTTCGATGGAGGAGCGTGTACGTGTATTGTAGTCAATTGAATAGGATGTTTCACAATGCTCTTGATATTTCGCTATTTATATTTAATGCTCAGTGAGCCTGGTTGTTAGATGTTGTATATTTGTCCAAGGTTTGTAATTCTCGGTTGCATGGTTTCGCTGTGCATCAGTAATCAAACATAGCATGGAATGTAATGCCACACATTAAAACACCGTCAAGACTTGTGGAAAAACATTTCCTTTTGTTCTATAACTGTTTATTCAACTTCCCGAAACGAAAGAAATACGAAAGAAATAATCCACCAGTCTCACAAGCTGTAACAAGCTGTGAACCGTTCTTTACGGCCGCGTAATATTCAATTCACCCGTCCCGACGATCGAGACGCTTTAACACACCAAACGACATTAGTGTTAAATTTCCGTACCCATAAAAGTGAACGACACTTGCCGAGCAAATAGTTTTGCATCCTGTTACTTCATATATACATATTCTGCTTTAAACGGTATTCACGTGCATCTAAACCTAAATCCACCATTATGAACCATCAAATGAACTTCCCAGGAGAATCCTGCCATCCGATTACACACCAGAACCGGAGTGCAAACACCTCGGAGGGCTATTATTTTATCCGCAGCCCGCTTCACAATTCACGTTTCAATCTTGTTCGGGTACGGGTGGGTTTACCACAAACACATGCACGTGTTCGGGCACACACACACACAGGTTGGGCACGTTCTTGCACGTGCATTCCCAGGTGACCTTAAAATACGCTGAAAAATGCATCAATGATAGTATCAAATTTTATTAAAAAGTACGATTCTGCTCTCTTTTCCATAAATTCGGGTTTGGCCTTGCTGTACAGATGGCAACACTTTGGGACGCTGTTTTGTCTCTCGATGAGACATTGTTAAGAGCTTGATTTTCGGTCGTCACAAGACTGGGTTTCCTGGGCCCTGCTTCTATTCGTACACTCAATGGTATGCTTTTGATTTGCATGGATGCGTTTTTTTTTCGCTCCCGCATTCCCGAGTTTATTCATCCGCTTGTGAAGGAAGAATGGCACCGCCAGCTCGTTTGCTCCCGGTTACTCGTTGCATACTTTCCGGGGCAGAGAAAGTGGAGCGAAGCGTGCTGCATTCACTGGTGAGATGCGTTGTATCCTTTTTTTCTCGCTCTCTCCTTTCAACGATATCTTCCTGATGATGATCATCATCGTTCAACAGTTTTCTTTTGCCACCGGTTTTTCATCCTTGCTGTCCATCCTGGTGCTGGTGCTAGCGAGCTTATTTTTACCAGCTCGTGTCTTCTGATGGGGACGATAATCACAACGGGGAGGAAAAGCGGGGAGCGGGTGGGTAGAGGAAGTTATGAAAATTGCTTGCTTCGCACATTTTTCGGATAGTCTGCGGGTAATGTGGCTCTGGTACGAGGAAGTGGTTGGCGAGGTAGTGGCTGTCCTATTTTCCATCGTATCATGCTCAGTTCTTCGCGTGGAAGTGCTCGACGGTGGAACAGGTCGCTTGCAAAAATAACCGACACCGAAGCAAAGGAACTGTCCACCGGACCGTGGCCGGGTTTGTTATGAGTATAAATATCAGAATCTCCGAGTGCCACATCACAAGAACAACGGATGGCTGTGTGTTGAAGGTAGTGCGAAAAAATGAAGCGATGTTTTTATAAGATTGGTTGCATTGCAGCGTCCGTGGAAACACCATCCCTTCCTCCGTGTTTTTGCTTGCGCGCTTCCTCTGTTCCCTTACACCAACGCCAGAACCCATTAGCAGTCCTGGTAGTAGAAATAAAGCATGCACAAACAGCAGTTTTCCCTTTTTCACATTCCGTTTTCAATCGTATTGATCTGTTGTGACTGAATTATGCTCTTCGATGAATCTTCTGATTCCTCGTTAAAAGACGTCGACGAGAAGCAATGAGGCTTTCGTTCTCGTTCAGGGAAAACCAGTGAATGGTTTGATGTGGGATGGGGCAACGTGCAGAGTTCCCCGTACGATGTAGCGTTAAGTGGAATCCGAACGTTGCTGGGAGATCTTTCGATCTGTGGCATTGCTGTGCGCCGGAAGACCCTGTACGCCGGAGACGACGGTATGTAATTTGAGAAGGTTTATTTTCGTCAAATTTCACTTGAAGCTTTTGATGGCGTGGATCATTAAAGAGTACAAAGCAGTTTATATTATTGTACTCAAGAAATGCTTTCTTGATAGGGGATGAAAAGAGGGAAAGTTATTAAAAATAAAAGTGTTGATAAAGGTAGAGGTAGATGTTTACTTATATACGATCAATAGAGAATTTGTTGAAACATGCTCGCCTTACTTTGTGCATCACTATTGCCTAACACTAGGCGCAAGATGAAGTGCTTTTTCTAGTTCAAAAAAAAAAACACAGGAAAACTACTGCCCTCACATCCACATGCAAATCACTCCAACATGTTGCGAAAGTCCTACAAAGTCACACTCTAACTTCCACATCCTGTAACAGCTTCAAACTTTGCACCAAAAACCGTCCAACTCTGAAACACCTCTTCTAACATGAAGCTTCTTCACACTCGCGCATCGCTGTCATTTGCAGCCTTGGAAGTGCAAAATGATGGGCTTCGGGTATGAAAAGCAAAAGAAAAAAAATCCTCCAGTCGTCAGTGGAACGAATAAAACTTACAGTTGGGATAGCTAACCGGTACGTTAAGGCAGCGTCTATCCCTAATCGTGGGCACCGGAAAAGAACGGGATAAAGTGGGATGTTTGTTCTGACGCCGAACGCCGCTACGCAGATCTGACTGCAAAGTTTTGAGAGCAAAGTTTTTGAAGGCTAGTTTGAAGCGCATTTAACGGAAGGAAGTTGAGCTTTGTGCTTCGTCTTGTGTGTTGATTTTACCAGAATGCTTGTGAAGAGAAAAGAAGAACAAAAAAGGTCGAAAGGGGGCTTAGCAAAAAGAACCGAACGGGAAGTAGAATAAAAATTTCAACAACTTCCAGAGGGAGGGGTGGATTTCATCGAAGGAAAAGATACAAAACGTGACTTGTTGATGGTAAAGGTTGAGGTATCGGGCCGTAACGGTTGGTGGATTTCTTTCAGCAAAAGTGGAGTGGTTCTTGTTTGACTTTGAGCGCATACTAGAAGGATCGAAAGTTTTGATTCAATCATTTGGTGGAAAATATAAAACTGTAAAGTGTATCAGGTTTTTGAATCACTCGGGGCCAAAATTAAGATTACTCTTTTACGACTTCGATGGAGGCGCCCGGTGTTTCATGGAAAGCATGCGCCTAAAGCTATGCAATATGGGGAGTAAGGCGTTTTGAGAGGCATCCTAGGACACGTGCCAAACAATATTAAGCTTTATTCTAAGATATCAAAGAAAGGGTATGATACTTTTGTTCTTAAAATAGCTATTTCATACATTAAAGCGTAATGAAGGTTAAACAGTCTTAAAGATAACTGCAACTTTGTGAATAATTTCTGTTTCATTCTAAGAAAAAGACGTTCAATCGTGAACTAGATATTTCAGCCCTTGCAAAAACCACTTGATAATATCAATATGCTAATACGTTCTCGCTTTCAGAACTAAATTCGAGAGCAAAAAGACCACAATCATCATTTTTCTCTCTACCTTTCAACCTGTTTTTTTGAAAACGCTCGTCCCGTTCTTCCGAGGAGGAAAAACTAAACTGCTGACCCTTGTCGGAAATGAAAGTGGCCATCGATCAGGATTTTTCTTCCAGCATCAGCAGCAGCAGCACGTCGTCCAGAACGTTCGCAAGTACCAAGACGCTGTCGGATAAAAACTCACTGTCATCTTCTTAATCGTCTTGTATTCCGGTAGCGCCCGGGAAGGTGTCCAGGCCAAAAATTGGATCCATCCAAGGTGATGAATATACTGGAGCGTATTTTGCAACACATCTCGATAAATAGAGCAGCTGTAGAACGGGCGAGGGCGAAAAGAAAGCTAGTACCGGAAGACGGTACTGGTCCCGCTGCAGAGGGGACGTTACAATGATAAATTTAAGCTTGCTAATCTTGACGATAGAGAACCGCCCAGGAAAATGGTCATTCTTCTTGCCTGCGTCCGAAGAATCCCGGAAAGGGGCGGCGTGATATGGAGCTGACGGCGTGCAGACTGGTGGAAAAGAAAAATGATTCAACAATTAGATTTGGACGGAAAGTTGAATAGGTTTGGGAGCTGAGTTTAGTCGTCTTCTCCGTTTTATTTTGCCAGCAAATAGGCACACTCCACATAGGACAAA
Source organism: Anopheles maculipalpis (assembly GCF_943734695.1). Classification (NCBI taxonomy): domain Eukaryota; kingdom Metazoa; phylum Arthropoda; class Insecta; order Diptera; family Culicidae; genus Anopheles; species Anopheles maculipalpis. The sequence goes on along the minus strand of NC_064871.1, from coordinate 96,760,704 downwards.
AAAAGCTGAGTCAGACCCGTGAATTGAATCGGAGTCTTTCACTGTTGCTGTTTTGAGGCTACTGTCTGTGTGTGTTTTTTTCTGCTTAGGGTACTCCTCCACTCAAACATTGTAAGCACCAGGTTAAGTTCATTAAAAGGTCAAGTTTTGTAAAAAAAGCAGCTGGCATTTAGGGACCGACAGTCAAAGCAAAAATGGGAACCATCAGCTAAATCATTCTTAGACGACTGTTGTGCTGTGTTGGTGGGGTGGTGAGTTTTTGTTTGTGTGTGCGGGAAGACTCTTTCTTGTAAGCAGTTCACTTACCTAAACATGCCGGGTGCGTTCTTGGAATTTTCACTCGACGACAGGCTCATTTTGTTAATACCTTCCTACACAGCTGGGTTTGGTGTTCATTTGAGAGAAAATTCTATGGAAGTTTGTTAGCAAGTGTGTGCTGGTTTTATTGAAATTTTTAGCACAACACATCTGCTACACGTCGCATCAAGTTTGAGATTATTTCTTGTTACTTTCCAGCTATTTCTATTATGAAGAAGGCAGCAATGGAGAGAGAACTTTTGGCTTTTAAAATAATTGCAACTGGTTGAAAACAAACGTCTAGGGGCTCAACATTCTTTACTTTGTTGGAGGAAAGCATTTCATGTCTATCATGAAATATTTAATAGAGTTTTCCTAACAACGATAAAGCACATGTTTTACCAAAAATAGCTATGTTAAACATCATATTATGCAGTCCAATACGGTTGCCCTTATGCAGCCCAGGTTTAATGTGTGTATTTCAACAAAAGCGCATCATTGTGATCCAACAAAAAGATTGGATCGAAAACATTGCATTTCTGGCGCAGCATGTAAATGACATAAATGCAGCTATAATATAATCTCCATGTTCAGGAAGCTCTCACACAACGTTTCATACACGTATTATTATCATTTTTAACGTTAGCCATCCGTGAATAACCACCTCGGGTAAACAAATGCAGTAATCTGATCATCACAACAAATGTGGAGGATTAGGGAGGTTTTCTTTGATGGTTTGCGATTGGAGTAATTTTATTCATTCAATCATTGAACGATGAAATAAATGGCATTTCACCTCTGACATGTACATTTTTTTTTTGCATTGCACCTGGTTGCAAGGCACAAAAAAGCACAACGCATTGCACACTTTTGGTGTCTCGTTGAGCGTAACGCGTTACTATCTTTACTAAAACACGCTGTAAGCAAACAATTGTTTGAAGTTTTTCAATTAACTTTAGAGGAGAACGATAAGAATCACACTTTAATAGTAGTAATTGCTTAAATTAATTCATAACAATTCATTTCCAAGTCCTTGGAAATTTTAAACACTCCAACGGCACACATCTTCGCAACGATTACTTCGTTAGCTTTGCTTTGTCCGCCGTGCCAAAGTGTTGAAGCAAACAATGCTCAGCAAATGAAGTCATCGAATCAGCGTTAAGTAAATTAAAGCCTTGAGCGAGTTTGGAGCGAGTCTGAGAGCAGTGTAGAAGCGCGACTAGACAGCACAGCCGACGAAATTCTGGATGCCGAATTTTAATTAACGATTATTTCCTGCAACAACCTCAGGGGCAGCGAGATTTCCGCGAGACTTGCCACCTCGAGAAGCATTGCACTTTTTCCAGCACTCGAAATCACAATCCAGTGTTTGAGAGTAAGGATCAGGAAGGCAAGACTGATGAGGATAGAGGGAAAGGGAGGAAAAGAGAAAAATCTCATTAACGGCAAAGTACCGAAACCGGTGGGCAAAGTGTTTCGCAAACTTGTTGAGTGCACGTTTAACGTCTAGGCCGGCCGACACTGGGAACGCACGGAACAATAAAGACGTGATATCGGCAAGCGCCGGTTTAGCTTTCTTTTTGCTGTCGTGCCGCTTGATTTTTACTCTTTGTTGTTCTTTTGTATTTTTTCCGTTCGTTCTTTAACAACTCCGTTCGCGATGAACAGGCATGTTTAGCTTGCATAAAAAAAACATGCCAAAGGAAAGGGCATTTGCATAACAAACCGCCTCAAAGACAACGTAATTGGAATGCATCACGTGATTATTAGTGGGCTTTTAGTTGTGTAGTTTGCTGACACTACAGGACTGTGTTCATAAAGTACATTGTTGGTTGGACAATTTCTTAAAGAATCAAATGAGATAATTAAACAAATCAAGAAAGCTTTCAAGCTTAAGAATAGGAACTTCGTTGGGATCAGTTTAGAGACATAATTTCGAAGCCGTTTGGTAAACTTTTTCTTCAGACTTCTTCGGCCAGCCCTTCTCGTAGATTGATGGCATTAGACTTGGTCAAATGTTGTTTAAAAAATTCTATTCATTGCTTGACTTTTTCGGTTCGGTTTTTTTTTGTGGTCAAAAAATAGCACTTCCCAAAGATTTCTGCCAGGATTAGTGGGAAAGCGAAACAACAGCGAGCAAATCTTAATGGACACCCGGAAGGCAAAACGGTGATATTTTCTGATTGGAAGTTATGCTGCTTCTGGGAGAGCTTTCCTTCCTTCCTAAACTGTTCAATCTTCTTTCTGCGAGGTTTCCGTTTTTCATTGCTTCTTCCAAAGGTTAAGATTTTCATTTTTCGGCTGGCCGCTAATCATGATGCAAATCTTGATGGGTTTTTTTGTATTTTTTTTTACGCAGAGAAAGTCAACTTTATAAATCCAACAGCTTGGAATGTTCGGTTTGTCCCAAGGGTGACTAATAACTTCCCCACCGTTTTTGAGGCCGGAAGATCCTTTTGAGAAGGGAAAAGCGTGCCAGGAGGGATGGCATCCCGGAAAAAGGTCATGTATTGTTCTGTGCTGGAATCTAATCATCGAGCCGATTTATTAGCATCGATTTCGTTCTCAATAGGGACACTTTGTTTATGGTTTGCATAAAAACAGGGACAAAAAAGGAAAGCTTTTTCTCTTCGCCACCAAATGATGCGTGCCTTCTGGACACACAAGAAGCAAAAATAGACATTCATCAACATAATACGCCCAAAGGAACAAAACACAAAAAAAGGGATGACGAACAAAAAGCCCTTAAATACTTTCATATAAAAACATATTTCATTTCGCCCGTAAATGCAATAAGTTGAACTGGATGAGTGAGATCAATGCTACCAGCCAGCTCCATCGATCGATAGAACCGACGTGCGAAAAAGTAATCAAATCGCGTTAATGGATGTCATAATTCATTTGGCAAATGTGCACGCCTGATTTATTGTATGACTTTTTGCACGTTTGCTATACTCTCTAAACACCTCTATAATGTACGATGTTTCCGTGTATCTGTGCAGCAAAGCTCTATGAAACTGAACGTTCATCGGTGTTAGCAGATGGAGGCATAGCTGATTACGTGGAAAGCATGGGGAGGGCATACATTATTTTTCAAATATTTACCACAGCATCAATCTGATTGGATTCGGGCGAAATTTCCTGCGCTTTTCAATTATCACATTCCGGAAATTGGATGCATTAAAGAGCTGGCGGTGAAAAGCCTGTGGAAATGCAAGATAAACTAGATCATTTACATTTTTAAGCCATTCTAGCCATTGCATAGCATTGCTTCATATACTTCAATTTGAAGAATGGATGGGAAAAAATAAACTTTATGGCGTGTTTATGAGTTTTGTTCAAAGGAAATGGAATGGTATGGAAAACATTTGTTCTAATTATTGCTGTTAGTTATAAAATTTATTAGAAATTAAGCTTCCACATTTTTTTTTCAGATTTTTCATTGTAAACAGATATCATGACAAGGCGTCCTGGCGGCTTACGAAATTTAATTACAATTCGAACACTCAAATCACAGACCTTAAAACTAAAGGATGAAACCCTGAGGGTTCATCGGTAACCCAACACGTTTATACGATTACAGGGCTTTGAGATAAATAATGTTTTTTTTTTTTTCGTTTCACACCCGTGTCTCAATCCTCCATCTCACGATCACTGCTACCGGCACAAATTATACCATTCCCATTACGCAAGCTTAGAGTTTTGAGTTTACTGTCACAGCAGCGTCACGCGGCAGAAGATAACACCGGTCCGGTATGGAAAAACCAAAGACCCTCGACCCGGACGACGGTGTGGGCGATAAACCAACCCCAGGGAGTACACAATTTACATGATTGAATTTATTACCGGGACCACCGCCACGCTGCTGTTGCTTGTTTACCACCTCCATGGGTCCAGGTGGCCCTCGGTGCGCCCGTAAAGGGAGCAAATTAAAATCCAATTTGGATGCATAGCACCTAGCCCAACCCGCTCAGCCAACGTTCGGGTGACGATTTTGTTTTGTTAACAGTGTTGAAGGGTAGGTTAGGGTAGGTGGGTTTGTGACAATATTTTACTACAGTTTGAATTTATTTCGGTGCGTCGTCGTTTCGATTGCTATCCGTTTCGTGTCCGGGTCGAGGCTTTAAAGCGCACCTTTTTTGGTGGGATATACGATTCAAGGACGTGTGTGAGCATGTGTTAACGTTTTGTACGTAGTTATTGTGTGCTTTACATACGGATTTTAAATGAGAAAAACACTTTGATAGGTCAATATAGTTGGAAGTTTTTGTAGGATTGTATCGATTAAGGTAAAATTGATTAGAAAAGCATTTGTTTGTAGTTTTTGTGTAACGAGAATTACTAAATTCTGCATCTAAATTCATCTGTAACTGCCAATAAAACGATACTATTTTGGTTCTAAATTTTCATGGAAGGATTTCCATGAACAGTTTATTAAAAAACGGACTAACGAAATATCTTCCGAATCCATGGATACCCAAAAAACGCTACTACACCATATTGCCTATGTGTCATGGAACAAAAATAAAACAAACTCTCTAATGTTTACCTTTCTCATCGACGAAAAAGACATTTAGGTAGGTATGCATGACTTCCTGCTGCGCCAAAAATTGATCGCTTTGCCCAGGTTGTTATGCTTTTTTCTCGCACCGTTTTTTTCCCCTACCAGAGATAAGCGAGTGTCCGAATACATATGACCGTGTCCTTGTCCAAAAATAGCCCATCCGATGTAACCCTTGGAAGCAGTTAACGTCCCCGAGCGTCTTTTTATCGGCACTTTTGGACCGCCATCGACATCATTCACTGATCGTTGAGTTTGAGATGGGTTAGAAAAAGACGATAAAAAAGGGGTTAAATTTTGGGCCAGGAGGAAAGGAATGGTCACCATTGTCACCACCATTGGCGAATGTGCTGATACTTTCTTATATTTAACTACCTTCAACCTTTTAACTACCATCTCTTTTTTGTAATAAGCTAAGTATCGAAATTGCATACTTTTAGGCGTCGTCGTTCACGCTAATTCAAGTTTATATGAATACGTTTTATCCATTTTTCACCAATTTCCTCGTAACAAACAGAACAAACCGAAATGAAACGGACCGTTTCCTTTCCATAAACTACTAATTTTTTCCCCGCAATAATCTCCAACGCTGCATTTGCTTTCGGCTTGTGTTCTATCGTTCGTTAATTATCCCCAATAGAGTGGCATGCCCGAATTTCATCGAACTGTTTCTGGAACGATGGAAACGATTGTGCACAGGGAACAAAAGCGTTCTTCATGAATATGTGGCACGTTACACATCCTGCCATTGGTGATCCCTTTTTGCTTTCTGTTGCTTTTTTCCCCCGCACTAGGTGTTGCTCGGAATTGTAATGGATATGGTTATGTCTGGTTCCCACACACATACACACACAAAAAGGGAAAAAAACGACGGAAAACCGAAAAAATTGTACACCAAACGGTACACGCTGGGCTTGATTGAAGCTCCATGGAAATATGAATGGCGTGCGGGAGCGGAAATGCGAACGCTTTATTGTAATGGAAATCCGCAAACTGAACCCGGAACCCCGGCAAATGGCGATAGCAGGAAGATAATTGACAATTAAAAGTAATGAGGCTCATCGCCCTGCTGGAGATGGCCAGTGCGGATAGACAATAGCAAGTATTTGTGTATGTCTGTGTGTGTGTGTGTGTGTCTGTAACAAGGGCATAAAGTCCTGCCCCGGTTCCGTTTGACACCATTTGACACCGGCGACGGAACAAAAGCGGCAAACTATTATGCACAACACTGTTGCAGATTGCAAGGGTGGCAAGTTATTTGGTCCCGATCTCACTTATCCGTTATCGAGCAGCTCAATAGCGGGGCGTTTGTCATTGGTGCCTTGTATATGGGTACACAAACACAACAAAGTGAGGATAAAAGAAGTAAAGTGAAGCATGCTGTCAGCTGGGAAATACTCGTGCAAAACAAGGAAAACAAAACGTACTATAAAAGGCACGCGATATGGGTGCAAATGGCATCATGTTCTTCTACATGCCCAGAAGAATGAAGCTGAAAGGAAGCTGTTGTAATATCTTTCAACCTTCCATACTAGGAAGGCTTTCCTTATTGGCAAGATTCGGCAATCTACGCACCTTACAAATTGCTTTCCAATCATACTGCCATCGTCGGCATTAGAACGGCTGGCTCAAACAAACTGTTGCCCGTACACGTTGGCAATGGGAACAAACAGGGAAGCGTCATGCATTACAGAGCGATTGTAGTGCACAATTCGACGCAGAAACAATCGTTAATTTAGCACGTTCTGTGGCGTGTGAAGATCCTTCGCGGTTGGTTTGCTTTCTCTTTGGTGCGTGCCTAAGTGGGGTTCTGATGAGGATATGTTTTCTTTATCCTCAAGTTGCCTGTGCCAACACTTAGAGGGAAAAGAATTGTACATTCTTACAAACGAAGCGCAAAAAGAGCGAAGAAAACACATCATAAAAGGTTTTTGGAGTAGTTTGTGCGCCGTAATATGTGAGTCAAATTATGTAAAGTGCGCCGTAAAGTATGCAATCCAAGCGTCGCTCTGTCTAGATCATGTAAATAGCGTCAGCAGACGACAACTACGCTAAGGATTATAGGATAATCGAAAAACTAGATAGCCACATGAATTATGTACGCAAAAGCTCCTCCGTTTAATGGGCATTATTTAGCTCTACAAAGGAATTATCCTAAACTTAGGTAATCGATAAATTTTTCCCACCCAAAGTCCATCGACCAAACAGGACAGGACTGTCACAGAGCCAACTCGAGCGCAAAGTATTCCCTGTGCAGTAGTTTAATTTCGAACTTTGCTACTTTCGTTCGGCACTTGTTTAGTTCGATCCGTAAGCTTCCTTTGCACAGCTTTCTCCAAAGGTATTCCTTACATTAACACATTATACGTGCCCGTCTGCTGGATGCTGGAGCAACTTTTCTTCGCTCGATCAACATTCCCGTTTCAGGGCATCCGAAGCCAAAGGATAAGCTCTGTGTGTGTGTGTGCCGCGCTGTAAAACTCTTGCACTCGATCCATATTGACCGGAAATTTAATCCGTTCAGCTAATATTTGCTCTTCTCGACTGTATACGGCGCAAGCTGCGGGGTTCAAGCCTAGCTTCTGCTGAAGGTTTGCACAGGAAAAAAAATCTCCAGCATACAATACACCCAAAGGGACGTCAGATTCTTTTCCAGCGTGGTTTAAGGATTGTTATACAGAGCAAAACAAAACAAAACACAAATAAACGCCCCATTTTTTTGTTTGGGTCGTCTGGTTCGCTCGTGTGTGCGTGTGCATGCTCGTTTGTATTTGCCTGTTTATGTGTTGAAAGGGTGGCTTTCTTCTCCCGTTGGGAGCACTTAGCCTTTCCAGGAGGGATAATTTGTTGTGCCAGCTGTGCGACACAGCACGTGTACGGGCAGGGCAGAGATTGTCTCTCCACTCTGGGGATGCATCTCACAATTTATCGTGCATATCGGGCTCATTTGTTTGCCGGATGGGCATTTGTTGCGGTAAAGTCCTTGTTTTTTTTTTTTTGCCCTAGCCCGCATCATCGGCTTTTCTGCCATATCCAATCGGTTAGATAAATTGTTTGCTAAAGCAGCTAAACGTGTACGTACATACATTGAGACAAGAGAATTGGGACTTCTCGGCTAGGTTATTAATATAGGAACGTGGGAGTGTTGTGGTTTTCTTGAGCGCTTTCCTGCCTAGAGCGAAGCACCCTTTTTTTTTTACGTGCAAGACCAGTGATGCACGGGGGTTTGGGTCGGACCAGAACGATGCGAGAAACATAATCCTCGATCATTAATTTTGACCAGCTGTGCCTTGTGTTGGGGTGGTGCGGTTGTCCTTTTCACAGCCTGTCAGTTGACTTTGACACAATATCGATTAAAAGCTGGTAGAGAAAAGGAAGCAGTCACTATTCGCACTATCGTTTATCGTCCAAGATGGCGAAAGGATTAATACGCTCACCGGGCCCGTGAACGGTTTCCGCTAAGCTTCTAATTTGCCTTTGTGACCTTTAATTAGAACAATCGCTTTATGCGACAAATGACTTTGATGCTGACGGTCTTCGAAACGATACTACTGGCTGACATTGGAAATGACCTGTTTCCCCGTCTAATGATGAGAACAAAACATCGCCACGGCAAGAGATTGACAGGCGATCGTTAACCTCCTTTCCACAAGGACTAAGCTTTTATTTAATGAGGCTGCAAATGACAGTTGGTGAATGTAATATTTGATAATGAGATATTTTAGGCGAGATACGGAAGAAGATAGATGTCAATGCGTCGGTGATCTTATTCAATTTAATTGTGCAGAATTGAAAGGAAATTAGTTGGAACCGCCGTAGTGAAAAATCCTACTGATGATAAATGTGTAGATGTACAAGGAGCCAGGGTTGAAGTCCTAGAGTTTGGAACATTTGAATCTTCATTTCCTGAAAATTCGACATACGTAGAGTTATCAAATGATTTTTCCAATCAAACAAGTGTTATTCCATTAGAATTTTTACGTAACAAAATGTGTACCACAATTTTATCTGAACACCAAAAAAGCTGTAAACGTCCTGCTCCATTACACTGTTGCAGTGATGCAGGACGCTGTATCGTACACGTCCCTTGAAACAAACCAAAATCCCGAGCCTTGCAATCAAGGTGAGACTCAACGTGTTCTGTTCGTCCTAAGTTTTCCCAATGGTACCAAAATCCATCAATTAACCTAGGCTTCTCACCATCAATACCAGGTAGGTAGGTATGCTTTTACCGACACATCTCGGAATAACTCTCGGCTCAGTGATGCGTTTCAATCACAAGACCGGTCCCAATGCTGTGCGCTCTTATGCGTTACACGTGTGTGTAAGGCTTTGTGTAGCACTTCCGGACTCCATACTGCTTCATTGTGATACTTTTAGATACGGTGAAGTTTCTTCTTGCCGTAGTGTAGTTTCGGTGTAGTTTTGGTTTCCTGCCACTGGCCACAAAGCCACCCGGGATGGGCTTCCGGCAGGTCAAAAACCTATGATGCGTGACTGATACAGCAGCCGAGAGGAGAGGAAAGGAAAGAGCAGAAAATAAAAGTCAGAAAAGTCCTTTTGCACATTCCTATAATCTGGCCATTGTTTAGCTAGTCTGTGTCTTTCTTTGTTTCTGCGAATGTTTACGTACATGATGTACTCTTTTAATTGTCTGCTCAGTGTTCGGGTCAGTGGAAGAAAGCTTGTGTGGTGAAGCTTTTTTCTCCATTTACTTCCATTCTCTAGCACACAGAAGAGAATGTTGATGAAGCGACGAGATGATGTTATTGTGTGGTCAACCTTTAACAATGAAGGCAATGTGTATGTCTACACTATAGAGGCAAATAGCTAAATTAAATGCTCCGAGACTTGAGTTCAATAGAATGGAAGATGTTAGATTGTTGTTCGTTTCGATTGAATCTAACAAAAGTGAAACTATCAATTTGAATTATTAAAGGTGAAAACTTATTAACGATTTCTCGTCAAATTTTCAACTCCTCCTACAACGAGAAATGAAAGAATAGCTTACTTTTATTCCATTCTGATGCTACTTGTTCTCCAAATAAAGCGAATTATAAATAACCCGTACCCCAGACGAGAAAAGAACAGAATTCTACCGAAAGGTTATCCTTCTCCGTAAAGGTTGCACAATTGGAAAACTTACATTGACGTTAGAGAAAGTTTGTGTTCCAACGATGAAGTTTATTATCCAACGTTCGTCGAAGAAAGCTTAGCCTAGAAAAGTATTCCCAAAGAAGCCACGCTCTGGCCTCTGGACGCTCTAGGCCAGACTCTGGCTAGAACTATTTTCCCTACACGAGAGTGAGATAGAAAGAGCGAATTCTTCGTGTTCATCCTACACCGGTACAGTAAGTATAGTATACGGCTCTATCGGTTATTGAGGGATTTTTCCAACGTACAGCTTTTCGGCCTGAATCCCCATTCCATCGGTAACCGGAACGTCTTGATAAAATTTATGACGAGACGCCGGCATCAATGTCAATGCTGAGGATGATGCATTGGATGCCGAGAGTCGACGAAGGACGGTTGAAATATAACAATATTTACCCTTACTCCGATCATCCGCTCCGAAGCAAGGAAGGCTGGTATCCATCTTTTTCGCTCACTTTCTATCTCAGAAACTCGCTCAAACCGCAAACCAAGACCGAGAATGTCTTTTTCAATTTCTATCAATGGAAGAAGCCGTGCCTGGAAGGGGGCTTTTAGGCGGAGGTTTTTGAAAAGGCCGGTTTTAACCACTTTATGATCGTAAGGCACAGACGCTGGGGACCCCCAAGTGGAGCATTCTGAGGCTTGTTGAAGTGGAAATTTCGAAGTGGGAATCGAGCCGATGAGAGTTCTTGTATGTTTGTGTGTGTTGCGGGGTAAAAGGTAAAAATTTTGAAGAACATTTTGAAAGGTTTCTGAAAGCTCGTTGTAGAGGCTTTGTGAGGGAAGCCACACGAACTGAAAGAGTAGGGTATCAGTTTGGAATTATCCTACAACAAGACGAAGGAAGAGGCGAAAGTATTCAATAGGTTGAATTAAGGATTTATCAGCATTTATTCGTAACATTCCGCAAGCATCGTTATGCTGCTAGGCGGTACCAATTACTTACAGTAGCTAGAGATGGAGCAGGAAATATTCGTACAAACCAGCATCGGGATTACAATGTCTGGATCTGTTTGGAAAGGCAAAGTTCTGACGATTCTTGTAAGCCATGTTAAGACGATTTCTGATGAATTGCAATCGGCTGGTTTTGGGAGTGATGGCGAGCACACTCACTCGTTAGTCGTTCGATCTGCTAGGAAACGCAGGAAAAGCCCCTTTCGATCTTGTTACTCGAGAATCCGTTTCTGTACGTCTTTGTATTTCTTCTTGGCGAAAAGTTTTGCATTTACAGAGCAAAGCTTCTTGATGATAAAAAATCGTGGCTAAGCATGATGTGTGGTTGGTCTGATTTATGTCGAACTAGACGAGACGTTAGGAATAAATTAAATGATTTCGATTTGATGCAAACTGGTTGAAAATGACTGCTGTTTCCGTATAGAAAACATTTTCCTGAAACCTAAACGTAAAGTGGAGCATTTCTGCATGCCCGAATAAAGGATCAAGGGCTGTCAAGCGCTTCAACTGACAACGAATAAGCAATTTTCTATCAATTCAACGGCCCTAGCTATGATTCCGGATTACTTTCTTAATCCGTCTGAAAGCGAAAAATATTCGTAGACAGTGGATATGCGTAAAGCCTATTTTAAATAAAGCATTTCCTGGTCATCAATCGGAACTCTGACAAATGTTGTCGTGAATTTCATCATTCAGCAAAGAATAACTAATTATCTAATCATCCCTAGAACATTATTAAACCTAACAATAATTACTTTAATTTCATGCTTTGAATAACTTTGAAAAAGCATAGATAGATAGATATTTTAATAAACGCCTAATGGATATGCAATCACATTATAATTTTCCCTTCAATAAACTAACAAACAGATTGTTAGCAGTTATCAACACCAAGAATCGTCCGGGAAGCTTCCCCACGTCATAAAGCGACACTCACACGCATCGCAAGAGTTATCGATAAAAGTGCGTCCATTGATACACGCACAATCACGAACCGCTATTTACACAAGGCGATTATATTTATTTCGCAGAATCCTTGGAACCACCGCATAACTCTCGTCAAGGATTAAATATGGATCATGGGCGAGGGTTGTCCGCACCGCCAGTGAAGTGCAGGCAGGGCTGACTGGCGGTCGGAAAGTCGGTGTACAAAAATCCAATAAATATAGATTGGTCTTGACGGCGCCCGGTAACCAAACCGCACGCTACCAGGAGCGGATCGGAAACTCGTTAACGAAGGGTGTCTTATCTTGTGAAGGCATTTCGGTGAGACAGGAGTTTTCTTTCGTTGCTTATCTATGTTTGGAAGAGGTGGATTGTGGCATTGAAGTGAATGGGTAGCGATACGAACAGACATGATATGTTGTTAGTTAACAGGAGAATGAACAGAATGAACGCTTCGAACGCTTGTCTGCCTGTCTGCGAGGAATGCTTTTTAAAACGCTCCTATTCCACTCGTGCTAAATTTTCTTCCCAATTGCTTCCAATTTGAAGGGTGAGAAAAGCTGCTCGTGAGTTGTGGGAAATTTGTTCGACACAAGCGGGTACAAGCGTTTAAAATGGAATCTTGTTTTAGGGGAAGCTTTTTGTTGGGGTTGCAAGCGGTAGTCCCGGGAACTACCCGGACGATGATGATAAGAAATTATGTTTATTTGGGACAAGTAGTACGTGCGGGATCCTGGAGATCAGAGCGAGGAAAAGTTCAAAATGGAACATTCCTACTTCTACAGCACAGGAGTTTTAAGAGCAAGAAGTTGTGCAAGAAGTTTCAACGACAAGTTGCTTCTTAAATTCTCTTCGACATTGCTATCGAGCTGAATAATGGCGAATCGTCTGCGACGTTTCAACGACAATTGGAAAAGTCTCCCGGGAGCATGGGATGGGAAGATTGGCCAATGTCATCTAGAGTGTCAACGCAAGACACCAGACGATGACACCCAGGCTCAGGAAACTTACGACAATCGGTGATACTTTAACAGCAGGTTACATTGCAAACATCGTAGGCCATCTGGTTCATTAAAAGTTTGACTCATCGCCCGTCTTGGTCCTCCCGGCTTCGGTCTGGAGTGCCATTGATCCGCGGCCTCCGAATGCCTGTCTAGAGTTTCTTTGTTTCCATTGGACGCTGAGAGGGAGTGATTTCGTCGGGTTAAAGTTTGATGCCACAGTCGTGCAGCTGTACGTGCTGCACGAAGAAACACCTTTGAGGTTAGGAGTTCGAGGATTTACCAAAGCACCCCAGAAGCGAGCATGTCTCCACAAACGTATAGCGATCGTGCAGTCAAATGTGAAAGAACGACGAAAAACACGGTCCAAAAAAGGCCAGAAAAACCAGCGAACACGATGTACGTTAGTCATTTGTCACCCGTGACATGACAGCTAAATTGTGTCCCCAAGGAGCTTTAGGCGAAGAGCGGACTGTCTGAGTGCTCTGAGATGGTGGGTTTTCATATTTTTATGTCCAACAGCTCACAGCCAAAGCTCACATTGCACACATTCCAGCACTCAACTTCACAAAGGCTTCTCGAGGACTTCGTTAAGAAGGAAACTTGAGCCGACAGCCCGGAAGGATGGGAAAAATGGGATTGTTTGATATTTGACACTGCTCCAAATGAGTTGAAACGGGTATGACATCTTGCTCCCGACGGAGATTCACCTCACCAACATCCTTCTTCTTTCTCTTCTTCTTCTTCTTTCCAAGGACGCTGCAGTGTAGCATTAAAACCTTCCTGGGCCCACAGTGAGCAGCATGATTGTGGTTTCGACTGTGAGTACCGACCACGAGCGGCTGTCTAATCGTCATCTTTCTAAAGCACCAACACGTCCTCGTGTTGCTTAAGCCGGGTCGAAAGCGACCCGAAGATAAGAGAGCACAATAAGAAGCATCGTAATGGGTCCGGTTCTACAGTCGACATCCGGGGTCAGTAGTTCCAGCATACCCGCCTGCGTTTGTGTGCTAGGATAAATTTGGCAGCAGCACTTAAGCATTGAAGTGTTATGATAAAAACGCTCGCAAAGTCTAATGCCGTGATAATTGACAATTAAAAGTAATGATATTCGCACCTGAAGAGCGCTGGCGTTGGCTGTGCGTCATAAAGCGTGTCGTGAAGAACGTTGGACAAAGCGATGAACGATTCGGAGGGTGAGGTTTTGCTGAGGCTGAGGTGAATCTGAGGTTTATTCCCGGAGGTTTTGACGATACATGGATGGATTTACATGGAATCCATCGGTACGGTAATGATGTAGGCAGTGATGATGCTTTGTTACAATGTCGTTATTTTACAAATACATTTAAACAGCCGAGAAAAGCGTAATTAAGGGACACGTAATGAGATGACGGCCCTATTCATCATATAAAAGTAATGTTTGAGCTTTAACATCCATTTACGCCTAAATGTATGCAAAAATAGAATCATGGCATTGTTTATCACTGAGATGCAACCAAAAAAATATGATTTGCATACTTTCAGGCGTAAAAACTCTGAACATAAACCGCTTCTCTATCTTTTTTCAGCTTCGTGTTTCTATTTTTATTGTATTGTCCCATATCCCTGCATCAGCTTCTCCAATATTTGCAAAACAATTTAGCTTCACAATCAATTCACAGCCAATTAGAGAGTGAATTTGCCCTCCGCGAATACGTGGGGTAGAGAGAGTTTTGGTATAGATAGCAATATTTTTATTGACATTCATCGATTCACTTAACAATCGATGGCTTAGCTCGTCTCTCCACTCCCGCATTTCTTGCCCACCCGGCGGTAACTTCGATTTGTCTCCTGCAATTGTTCATTGTGCAAGCGTTCGCTGCATTCAGTGCGCTTCAACATGCCCTGCCATCGACAAATGATACAGCACGGCAATAGGTCTCGTGTCTCGTAGAAATGGACTCGTTTTGTTGTGTCACGTACGATGATAAATCCGGTTAGAATGCATCCACAATTTGTACCAAGTACACTCCATTGCCTGGATGGATGTTTTCATATGAGTGCTTTGAGCTTTTGTCATATTCTTTTCTTCTCTGTCTCCTAACAACGATGTTTTTCTCTGTGAAATAGAATATCGGATTTACTGTATCGAAACGCAAACTTTCATGTCAAATATGTTTACATATTTGGCTATAAAAAAGAAGAGAATGTTGTTGCTTCCCACTAAAATAATCCGAACAAATACTGACGCCAAAAAAAAAAAACTTACTCCGTCCATGAAACCATACAGGATCAGAAAGTTAAAATCACCAACACAAAGTTCCACCGAGCCTGATGGGTGACCCGATCGTACCCCGTACCCCAGGCGGATGTTTTAGTTTCGAACGTTTCAATTTTGCTTCGGGACGCCTTATCTACCTTGCCTAGTTAGTGGCGGTAATGTTGATGGAGGAACAATGCGTACCAATCGCCAAGAAGCATCTCTATTGTTCATCGTGGCCCGTTGCTACATCATGCTCAGATGACCAGACGATGATGAGGTGCACGTTAACTGGTATCCCGATACCTTGCCGGAGGATTTGGAAAAGCTCCACTCGCCTAACTGTATGGTGGACTATTCGAACGAGCGACTAAATATCGATCTGATACTTGTGGACAGATACTCTTGGTGTGTGTGTGTGGGGGTTGATAGTAGGAAGGGACATTGTTGTAAGTTATCAGAATTCCCTGAAGGAATTTGCCATGTTTATTCTAGAATCCTTTAACCGATACGCAATACACACAACTTGGGCGTTAGGGCAAGCAGTTTAAAGTAAATCGATATTGGAAGACAACTGGAAAATGTTATCAGGGTTCTTACAACTTTAAAATACATTTCATAAAGTAATTCCCAAAGGCGTACAACTTACACAACAAATAATCCTTTTCCGAGTAATGCAGTGTGTGTAGTATGATGCCTCTGGAAAACTTTCCTCTGAAATGGAAGCTACTTACTTGCAGTGATTCAATGCTATATTTTTTCCTTGAAATCTACCACATAAATAACAACACAATAATAAGCTCATCTACGTGTACTCCAATTTATTTGATCTTATTATTAGAAGGATACATGTTGTCTGCATTTACTTATATGTCATTCTGATTGCACCACTGCCTTAGCTCTCTCGCTTCAAAACGTACACATACAATTCAGCTTTCCTTATGCCCATCATTCTCGTGCACATCTAAATGCAGTAAACTGCAGAACATGGTGATGCAAATCGTCAGAGCGCAGCAACGTGATTCACCATGCTTTCTGCTATCTTTTGAAAGTACTTTGTGTCACCTGTTTTGTCTTTTTTTTATACGTGCGCTTGGTTGGTTGTGTTTTAGTGTTGGGCATGCATTACTTCATGTTCTCCTATCCTCCCTCTATCTATCTCTTTCTCGGTGTTTTTTGTTTTTATCTTCTAAGTTCTGTTTTTTGTTCGTTCTGCATTTTAATCCTCAAAATCTATAACCTAATGCCCCGTGCCCGCCACCCCAAAACAGCAATGATTGGATTTATGTTGTGTTTTTGGCTACGGCATGTTAGCTATCTTCAACTTTCCCATCACGTTCCGAAGCCACAGCGTGGCACAGCTGGGCTTCATTCATCAATGTCGGCTTTGGATGTCGACTCAACTCAAAGGGTGTGCGGAACGAAATGAAAAAAGAGGGGAAAAAACGGACCAGAAACATAGATTGGTACACATAAAATATCGATGCAATCGATGAGATGTATCGGGACGAAACAAAAACTGCAACAGGAGGGACAGCATCATTTTTTCTTTATTTTTCCGCTGTCGCCATACTGTTCCCCCGACACGGATATACACACACATACGCTACACTACACACATACACCGTAGCGCGAGTGAACGGAAATAAATCTAACTGGGTACGACTGTCCACGGTTTTGTTTGTTTTTTTTTTTTGCATCATCAGTTTGCCCAACCATGACTTCGCATGACACATGGGGCCACTCCGGTGTCCACCGGTCCGGTCAGATCTATTTGCCCAACAGGCAAGGCATGATATCACATTTCCGCTCCTCGAGCCGGTGCGGACAGAACCGGGCGTTCTCGGGATTGAGCACGTACCGGGTACGCTGCTGCACGGCATAATCACCGCAGGTTTTGCTGCACGGTGACCATGCCGACCACGCCGAGTACTCGCACTCGATCGGTTCCGGCTCGTAGCGGGTGCTTGGGCCCCACGAGGGATTCGTGTCGTGGCGGGACGAGTCGCAGTGCACGAAACACCGCTCGACCTTGCGCAGCTTCCGGGGACACCGTTGTCCACCGTTCGACGGGTGCATCTGTACATAACGGTCAGAGGAAGCAGCAGTGAGTTTCCGAACCACCGGAAGCGAACGAAGCGTCAGAACTTACCAGTATTGTGCGACTCTTCACGCGGAAGCCTTCGCCGCAGGTGGCATTGCATGGGCCACGCTTCCAGTGTGAAGTCTTGCAGTCCTGTTTCATCTCCGAACCGTACTCGACACCACCGGCACTGTTTGTACTGATCTGGTCCCGTATCGGAATGTTGGTGAACTTACGATCTGGTTGAGGGGAATGGAACGAGAGAGAGGGAGGGAAAGCATTCCATGGAAAATTAGTACCTCATCGAAGCCCGTGGCCAGTTTTGGTGCAATCGCTTACCCTTACTGCACGTGTCGAGACAATCCTCGCGAGACATAAAGTTGTTATTGTTACCACCGCAGCCGGTGAAGAAGAGAATCGAGCAGTCGTTCTTATCGCTATCGAAGTACCAGCGTGTTTGCGAGTCCCGGCAATTGCCCGGTTTCGGTTCCAAAAAGCAGAGCTCTAACAGTGTGAGAATGTAATACAAATTGTAATCATTATCCTGTATTATGTCACCCTCAAGAAGTTTATCAAGATAACAGGGTTTACTGGGTTCAAACAAGCAAGGTCACTTTCATTTGAACCACTATCTGAGAAAAAAAGGGCTTTGAGCCATCAGGAAAACCCTGCATTTCCACTCATACCTGGCACACCGTACAGTCCATCGCACGGCGGTAAATCATGGCCGCAGGTAACTTCCTCCACCGTCTCCACACCGTAGCACGGATCGTTCTGGTCGGTAATGTGCAGATCGTTATCTTCGCCTCCGTCCTCCTCCTCGCTATCTTCCTCCTCGTCCAACGCCGTCATCCTGCGCCGGGTCATGTAGTAGCTCACGAAACGCTTGTGGTGCGTCCGCATGTTCTTGTTGATGGGCATACGGGTGCGCATTTTGCGACCCAGTCCACACGTCACACTGCACGGACTCCACTCCGACCACTGCGTCATTTTGCACTTGGGATTGATCTGGAAACATATCGTTGGGTTAGCGATTGCCACAAACAACATCTCACGGTTCGGTTAATACTTACGTCCGAGCTTAGAACGGGTTGTGAAATGTCACCGCCGCAGTCCTCATCGCAAGGTACGGTCTGCTGCAGCATCGGTGGATTCGGCAGTCGTTCACACTTCTTCCGAGCGCCCTTCTTCTTGTACTTGCGTGAGCGCGTCTTATTGCCTTTTCCACACGGTGAGCTACACTCACTCCACGGGCCCCACTCGGTCACCTCACACTCCGGATCACTTTGGTACGCTTCCTCAATCTCCTGACTGTTGTAATCGCAGTCCCGATCCGTTCCAACACAAGGCCGTCTATCGAACAGCTTCTTCTTGCACTCGGCCTGCTTCGCCTTCATCGGATGTTTGAAGGTACGGCGGCGTGTCTGCTTGCCCTTGCCACACCTCGAGCTACAATCCGTCCAGTCAGACCACGGTTCCGTTTCGCACGCTTGCTTTGTTTCGTTTTCCTCCTCATTGTCTGCGTCGCAGTTTTTCTCGTACAGTCGCTGCCGGGACAGATAGATCCGGGCGAGTGGTTTCATCTCCGTACCGGACGGATCGTAGAATGGGGAGCGCGGATCGTTCGGATAGTTGGACTTGATGCGTCGGATCACTTCCGGCGGGTTGGTCGGTTGGTCGGGCGAAATGTACGTTGGACCACTGTCGGTACCGGCGTCCCAGGGGTAAAGGTTGAGAATTTTGTTCTCTATCCAGGAGCAATTGGTAAGACAAAGTTCCAGCCCCGAAACACCGACGATCCAGTCGGGCGAAGGGTCTAGCATGGACACAATCGATACAAGATGGTGGTTGGAATCGACGCGAAACACAGCGAACGTTTTGCCAGTCACATTGGGGTAGGAAATGCCGCGGGCTTTGATGATTGTACGGATTTTGTCGCTCTGGAGAAGAGAATCGTGTAGAACGTTTGTTATTTTCTCGCTCTCATGGAACTCTTTCTCGCTACTACCTACCTGATTCTTAAGCTCACTTTCCAGCATCCGGGTGGAGCCGTGTTCTGCCACCTGTTTCAATCCTTCGCTCGCCACCTGCCCATACTCCCAGAAGCGATAATCCACCGTGTGGGACGCGCCGATCACATCGCTAAATCGCGTGAGCCACCCATTCGATGGGAAATCCTTCGGGTGCGTATGCCGCGACCAGAGACCCTCGAACGTCAGCTCGTACTTGGCCTCGTCGCAGGCGCAGCATTCCTTCAGCACCGGCGGCTGTGTGTCAACCGAGTCCGCTTCGTCTTCGCAGAAAATCTTGCTCAGCGGACCATCGTCCATGTACCACACGTCCCGATGTTCGACCACCGTTGCCCGGATCGCAATGCAACCGCTGCCTGCTGGTGGCGCTATCCAGTTCACCTGTATTTCGCTCTTGGGCAGCGAGTTCGTCTGCGTGACGGCGTTCGGGCAGCGTTCGCTAAACTTGGTCAGCGCATCGCCCGAAAGCTGGAACGTTCCGACATTATGCACAGCGGACGGTGGTCCATCACCTCGCACGAGGGAGAAATCCTTCTCGGCCGCGAGGAAGAAGCCGGAGAACTTGTGCGGCACCTGCATCGATCGAATCCCGACGAGGCTTACTGTGGGGTAGGGAAGGTTCAGTGGAACACGCTGTAACATTAACAATTCAATCTCTTCCTTGGAGCATTGGTAAACTCTGGTTCCGCACCCCAACGGTTGTGTGGTTGTGTTTGAAAATTGGAATTGGAAAGTGCCTGAATACGACGACGAAGTGAAGGACAAAGTTCAACGAATGCGACACTAAAGTCATGCTTGAACTGCCGGACTCTTGGAAGGTTTCCAACCGCAAGAGAAGAAGGAGCAGGAGAAGGAGGAGGTGGTATTAATTTTATGTAATGCAATTTTCCCTTTCATCCCATCGGATTCGATCCCACTTCGATTACGCCATGTTCAATAATCTTCTCAAACGGCGACGCCAATCATTGAACAGGCTCAAGCCTGGCCGAAACGCGGGAAGGTTTAATATTTTCTGCTAATTACATTACAGCATGACATCCACAACGGACCGACCGGAGAACACAAGGGTCATGGCTCGAGGGAAACTGATTGCTGATAGGAAATCCTTATGAGCTTCGGTCCTTTAGCGCCGTTGAATGGGTTTCTTTATCAGGTCTAGTTTTTTATGCGCTTCTCTCTTACTCGTCGATAAATTTCTTTTGCAGATAGAGTCTACCGTTCTACGATGTGGTCATGATTTTAAATTGTCAATTAGGTCGACACACTGCACCGGCCGACTAAAGGGGGCGACCGACCATCCACTACACGGAAGATGGAAAAGAGTGCTTTTAATGGGAAATCGTACAACCAGCCGACAGCATATAGAGAGGACGACTTCTCTTAGCTCTCGTTCTGTTCAGCATGTTTACATAAAGTCCTGTGTAAGTGTAAGTTCCCGTAAAATCTTCGTCCGAACCGTTCCCAGAATGGAAACGAATGCTAGATCGTAAAGTCCAGATAACGAGTGGAGCTTTTTGGATTTTCCCTATCGTTTCGGTGTTCCGGCACAAAATCGAATCGAATGTTGAATCGAATACGGTGGTGGGACCTTTATTTGTCTCCGTGCATCTTACTCTTGAGCCTTCAATAACGGATGCAGAATCCAATATTGACACTTGAATCTGATGGGAAACCTGGTTTTCGCTCCTACTCTCTATATTAATTCGGTTTGATTTTAGTTTGCGGATAGCCCGGAAGGAGAATCGAAGAAGATAAATGGAGCCATCAGCTTTGGCCGAGGACCAAAAGCAAGCGAGAATTCGATTTCGGAGATAATCCTTCCACAAGGACACTGTAGAGGATGGTGGTTATGGTGATAATCGAAAAGTAAACGATGTAAAAGCTTCACTTTGCCGCACTCGACATCGAAATGGCCGTTGGTTGGTCCAACGGCCATAAAGTGAACTATGGTTGCTCCCCCGGCAATGATGATGATGATGATTACCGAAAATGCTCTCTATCGATAATTGAATTTTTCGTCCAATGGATAGCGTGGCTGGATAACGGCGGGCTCGGTAGTCGAAATAAGGATTTATGACAGTTTGCAGTGCTGTGAAACAGCACCCGTGGTTCTTGTTCGGCGCTTTGACAGTTTGACGGAAATGAAGCGGAAATACGCGAAGAAAAAAAGGCACATAAAAGGAAATGAACGAATACTCACTGGTGTACGATTCGCCCGGCACGTACTTCTCGGGATTGCCCGATATGCGCAGCCGGAAGCGTCCATCGGCGGGTGATTTGTTCGCACCGGATCCTTCGGGCGATCGGTCACAGCGGAGGGCGCGGACGAGCAGGTTATCGTCCAGGAGCAGTAGTAGTAGTAGTAAAGGAAGCAGGACGAAGGCGCTGGTCAACAGTCGATACGGAGATCTCCTTCGTATTGACCTCATTTTGGGTGTCTTTTTTTTTTTTTTTGTTGCTGGATTCTTTGAATGAAGTGCAAAGCCTACATTCAGGCGTTTGATTACCGCACTCGGGTTGTTGATTAATGATGTACTAATGAAGCGTCCTGTAGAAGCGTGAAGGCAATATGCGTGTCGTGAAAAATCAGTTCCTTCGAGGAAGGTAAGGGCGATGAAGAATGTAGCTAATTATTTAAAATTATTATTAACTGACATCACAAGCACATTCTTTGATTGTGATCTTCTATTCAATCTTACAAATCAAAAGTAAAATAACTCAATCTCATGTTGAAAGTCTTTAAATGTGTTACGCCTAAAAGTATGCAATCTTCTTCTCCTCGTGCAAACTTTAACGAATTATCTGATGAAGACTTTAAGTTGATCGCATACTAAATGTATACGCCTAGTAGCTTTCTTTAGACAATTGTAAGCATTCAATTTAGGTAATTGCAATCTTTACATGAACTAAAGATGCAAAAGTGCCCAACTGTGATACCTTCTTTAAGGCTCTAATGGAGTGCATCTCGTTTACTATGAGCGTTTAATTTCATAGTTTCCCAGAAATGATCCATCACTTGGGATGTTGTCTGTTGCATTCTGGGAAGCAAGAATGATTTCTGTTTTGCTACCCATCCCCAAACCCCATCGTGTTGGTTGTTATGCTTGGGATCGGCGGGTGGGCGTCCAACAATGTGCATATCCCTGTATTTTCCAGAAAACTCTCCCAATCGTATCCCTGCGTACATCAGTTCGCTTGTACCGAACCTCGAAATAGCACACTCATGCCGCGAATTGGAATGATTGGCCGCTATACACGAAACGTGTTTGGAGCGAACCTGGGTCGATAGGTTATCGCGGATCGTGGCTGCCAAGTACACCAGCGAGCGTTTGTACCGTCTGGCAACGGACCAAACAACGTCGTAAACAGCCTTGAACAGGGTGTGCTGTATGTGTGTGCATCCACATGCGGTATGGCCGTTTCGAGCATATTCCATCCATGTATGGGTGACCAGGATGGATGGTCCAGTGCCCATAGCACGTTGAGCAAAGGCGCCAATCTCAACGCGTCGAAGGAAAGTGATAGCCAAAGCCGTTGGCTCATCTTGTACTGTTGATTTCGATCAAAGCGTTCAACGTGTTGTTTTGCAAAATAATGTGAGCTTTATTGCTGTAAATTTCCGATTGCCATAAAGCGCACATCAATAGCTGACAGGTGTTGTTGGTGATGAACACCATCCAGCTTGGGTTCCGGTACAAATTTCTGTGATATTGTGATATTGAAATGGCTTGCCGGATGGCTTGCTTGTACTTTTTCACATCCTGGAAAACCACACACGTAACGAGAAACCCCGTTCGATTTGTAGTGGACAGATTGTTTTTTGTCGGCTCTGGATGCCAGCTGTAAGCATCCTTGCATGAACGTGGTGCAATAAGAAAACGTTCTCGGAACGCCTGGTGCAGATCTGGTGTCTGGCAATGAATATTGCTTCCGGTGTCGGAGACATTGCGGGATATCTTGCTGCTCCGTTGGTTGCAGCTGTGGCGTTCCTGTGGCGTTATTCAATAAATATTTCATCGACAGATATTCCAACCAGCTTTGTGTTGCCGTCGTTTTACGGTTTTTGTGCATACACTTCCAGGAATCACTGTGCCAATAACGTGATTCCTTTTTTTGCGTATTTTTTTCGTAACGTGGACATCAAACCCATGGGACTTTTATCTAGCACATTCCAGCATATCCGAAAGTTATTCATAACAGAACCACAAATCGGTTTCTTTCATCTTTTTTCTCGTGTGGCACACACAACGCTATGGCCTGTACTGCAATAACATAAGCTCTCTGTTATGTGTCCCACGTACGGCTTGCACAATGCGCAAGACTAAACTGCCAAACGGCCGCAAACTGGTTACAAAGACATTAGCGGATTAGTCATTCGCCACCGCGATGCAATGTTATGGGAGTGTGCCTTTTTGTTGTGGACAAACGATGCGGTTCCTGCGGGTCAGAGATAAACCCGAAGCTAATTAGATATTGCCTGCGGTGGGGGAGATTATACCTCCCAGCCCTGTGCTCCACTCATACATTCTCTCTCTCTCTCTCTTTGCAGAAAATGTCCTCACAGTTGAATCAGTAGGACCTGAGGATCTGCGATAATTAGATAAATTATGCGCCCTCGAATGATTATGCCGGAGATTGCGTTTGTCCCATTCCAATCCGCTCTTGTAATGCATGATAGATGATGAACGCTTCGGCGAACCGCAAAATATCATTCCTCCTCCCGAATATGGCCCTCTGGCAGCGCGTAGATAGTTCACTAGCCAGGGGAAGGTGGGAAAAACTTCTCCAGCGAGACTTTGCCGTGGTCGAGATAAGGTAAGCATGAGTTCACCCGAAAGCAATCGGTACGCCACTAAGCAGCTTTCCCTGCTGAGCAGCTTAGTGTGTGAATTTTTGCATCTTTTTTCCTAGCGAGTATGCTTCTTCAACGCATTCGATCGGAAGGGAAGACGATGAAAGAAAAACTAGCAGGAAAAATGTGGGGGAAAAATACCATTTACAGTTTACCTCGGTAGGATGGGACGATCAGGGTATCCAAATTCAGTAACTATGCACAGCTGGACAAAGTTCGATAAGAAGATACTCACACTCACTCGCAAGGACATGGTCCCTTTTTTTTTGGGATTTCTTTTACCATGCTCGATATTTTATTGATGAATCGATGTCTAACCGTGAGGCGCACGCTGGTGTGAATGTTTTATTGGAAGAAAGTCGATTGTACTTCTTGTGGTCGATTGTTATGCTCAACTAAATGCATATCGACACTTGTTGGTAAGTAATGCTTTGGAAATATATAAAAGAAACTCGTTCAAACTATAGGTTTCAGCGTTCATAACGTTGAATTGAAATAGAACAAGTCTTTGGCTTTGTTATTAAAAATGTTGCACACATACACGTGAGAGTGCATATGGGGCACTTATCAATGATTTATACCCCTTTGCAGCGTTAGAAAAATCTCCAAATAATTTAGCAAAAGTAGCAGTTAATATAGCATAGCTTCAGGGAGTTGTGTCACTTGAATTTCAAACATGGAAGTCCTTTCTTGGTGTCTAAGAACAGTTCTTATAGAATTTTATGGCTATAAGGAGATTCCTATACCCACCAATATTCAGTGCCCAAAGGTATGCAATTTCTACATCCAATGCCATCGATCAGTATCACTAAAAGCATTAAAAGTGATCGATCAATTACAACTTTCGTTTACTTTTCAAAATGAAAAATTAATGTGTTCTCAACAGAAGCAGCGAAAACCAACAAAAGTACCATTTTCCTTGTGGTTGTGGTTTTCCTTTCTTAAAAGCTTTAGCAAACATTCAATTTCCAGGTCTGTCTTACCACAGGCCGGGAAGAAGTATTTTCTAAGAACTGTATTGATAAAACACACAGACACAAAGTCTATCCCAGTGTTTTTCCGTGCCACAAATCAACAATCGTCCAACGATGCCGGGAAAGGCCCTGCAGCAAACGCTGGTGTCCGGTGTCCTTTACCTGAAGCATTTTCCGCCTTAGCTCGGTTGGAGAGTTTTCAGCCGTCTTCCAGGCGCCTGTTTGTTCTTTTTTTTCTCCACTGCCACGTGGTGCACGTGCCCGAGCGGGAAATTCGCCTTTTGCAACCGTCTCTCGCTTCACAGGAAGCTTCGTTCAACATCTCATCCCATGTGACATCACGCGGTGTCAATGGTGTTGACGTTGCGTGCTGTTTTCTGTTTATTTACAAACAGTCACACTTTTATCCTCCCATCCTTGGCCGAGCCGTGTTTTTCATTTCCCATCCCACAAATAAACCCGCGCAATTTGTTTGGCTACGACACAGGTAGTAATTTACGTCCGTTTCCACAGTGCTTCCACAGGGGAGCCTGCACTGCTTCCAGGATCCAGCTTTTCTCGTGCCACTTTTCGTACGTGCGCTGTTTGCACTTTTAATTTTCCTGTCTTCGATTCCCCGGCACACTGGTTGCGTTGCTTAGCAACGGGAAGGTGGGAAGCCTTAAGCTTGACAGTGCAGTACTGGAAAAAAAGGAAACCAAAATGGTTTCCTGAGCGTTACGCTCCCGGTGGTGAGTGTTCCATTTGGTTTTAGTTTGTTTCATCTGCGGTTGTTTGTAAACGGTCATGAAAAGTGCCCGCAGAACCTGACCTGGCCGATGAATAAGGGCACATTTCAATTCACTTTCATTTTGCCAAAGTGCCATTGGCACACTCAAAACGGGCTCAATTAGTTTCACTGTGTATTTTCTGTTCGGACAACTTTTATTAGGTTTTTCTTTACCAGAGCTTCCCCCCCCCCCCTCCATTTTTACCACCCAAACCCAACGACTCTGTACCCGTCTGTACAACTAAAAAACGACTAAACCATTTGACCTAATGCAAAACCATTATTGTTTTTCTTTTTGGTTTCTTTCCTTTGCTGTTGGAAGTGCAACTTTTTTCCTGTCTCGCAAACCTCACAATTCTTGTTCCGGTTTAGTTTTGCTTCGCCTGGAAAATGATGCTGATAAATGGAAGAAAGAAAAAAATACAGAATACCCTCCAGTTGGGGGACGTACCGACCCAACTGTGAAGCTGTGGCGCTCTAATTTGCTCAAACCAAGGACACCTTTCGGGGGGACACCAAAACTGGGAGCCGGAAAATTGCGCCCTACCGAAAGCTCCAGCGATAGCAATTAAGCAAATCGCAACAAAGTGGACAATAAAACTGGACCGTACCGGCGTCTCCTAGCCAGCATCCGGACTGGTACGGACGTTAGGGCAACGGAACCTTGGAAGCTGCTGGCGAAGAATAATGGCATCTTTTTTTATAGCGCTTGCCACTGTCATTGCAGAAAAGTTCCAATTTCGAGATGGTAGCAGTTGTGTGGGTGAGATCGTATGCCGCGGGGTGGGCAAGTTTGTGAAGGGTGAGGGCCGAAAAATGTTCCTTCCAAAAGAAGACCCTCCATTTTCTCGGACCGGCATGATTGAGGCAATCGTCGTTGAACACTCCCAAGAGAGAAACAGGCCTTACCGTTTATGGCTAGGCACGAGCGTTGATAAATTGTTTTTAATGCTTTATGGCCTGTAAGGATTAAAACTGCATCGGTGGCTCGCCCCAGCGGGCCGGCTAAACCGCAATGCGGAAAAATAATCATGAAATTGAATGCTTCCCCCAATTTGGCATCGGATCGGATGATTTATCTGTATCAATGTCGTGGCCGTTAAGATAAAATGCATCGCCAATTGTACCCTGTAGTTATCGGCCCATTCCATGTAATCGAGAGCGTGGAAATGTTCACTCTCACACTCGTCTAGAAAGCTAGAAAGTATTAATTGCAGCTAATTAAACTGCCATCTAATGCACCTCACGCGCGACGTGCTAACTGTTTTCACCTTCCGAGGTCACAGCCAATCGTGCAAAGGATTCAATATCATCATAAATTGGCCCCAAACTTCCCCAATTGGTATCGCATTTCATTCGCGCCTCGGCCAATCGGGGTGTCAAAGCACTACCGGAACGCACGCAATGGCGAGGTCAGAGAACGAAGCGACAGAGTTGTTGCGCGCGAACCGCGTGCCACGCGTGACGTTATTGCGCATGACGCATCCATCTGTCACGCTGACAACAGTGAACGGGTTGTTTGATGCGCAACAAAACAATTAAAGTCGCACGGCAAGCCGTAGTGGATGGTTAAGGGTGATTTATTTTTATATATATCTACAAACCACCCAACCACCCACTGCCGAACAACAAATGGCCTCCAATGTGTTCGAATCAAGGTCGCAATGCGTTGCTGAGCGTGTTGCGCATCGGTACGCGTTCAAGATGGAGGTCACGTTCAGCTGCTTTGGATAGGAAATGTTTGTGTGCTTTGCAGATAATTGAAATGAAGGAGAAAGCATTGATGCTTGGTTTAATCCTTTGCGACACTCTTATCACCAAAAACCGAAAACTTCACCACTGCACTGCACTCTTCAGCACGAACGTACTATTTAGCGTTGCTATTTTAAGTCACCTCGCGTTCGGGACGCTTCTTATCGCACAAAACAATTCACATTTGCACACACAAAAAATACGAAATCACCCCACACGATGCAGTGGAGACTTTGGTTGACTTATTTTGCGCTAGTTGATAGCGACGACAACACATCGACCGATTTCGTTGGCTAGAGTTGCCAGCTGGAGGGGATCACGTCTCTTACGAACCGGACACAGAAAACCGACCACTATCAGCCGGCCGCTATCACGGTATGCGATTTTGCATTCACACGTCACAGACACACAAACAAACACGCATGATTTTTTTCGTACGTTTCCGTTTGTTTCCGTACGCGCCAACACGACACATAAACATACATTTACTTGGTCATACACAGCACATAAACACTAACAGATTCTGTAGACACTGCGGATCATTCCCGTTCCGCTCGCTTCTTGTGATTGACGGGTTGATAATCTTGAATATACGCGCAATTTGCCCATTACTTGCTACTGCTCATCGACACACAAAAAAAACACATAAAACCACTCACACAAACCGGTCAATAACGTGAGCTAGAAAAGCGATATCTGTGCTGGTTTTCACCTAATTAAAGGACACATTTTTCACATCCACTAATAACAGGATACCCACCGAGAAAACTGTTCACCCTCTACGCTCCCAGTACGTGTGAAACGCTTTGTTTATAGTGTATGATGGCTGCACTTGCCAAACCGTGCCACTACCGTTTAAGCTAGCGATTCCTTTAGCGTTCGGAAACAAACTGTCCTCCCGGATCTGTGGGTCGCGTGCGTTTGGCGGCCTTGTGGATGCTGAGCGAGAGCTACCAGCATTCGGGAAATGTTCGGATGCGTCTCGTGTGAGATACTGTGCTCGGGCGAGTGCTAAAATCGGATTTCACGCCAAATTTCCTACACTTTCAAGCCAGCTTGAGCGGCATCCGTACAATGGTCACTCAGTCGACGGTTTGAAAGCGAGTGCAGCACGCACTGAGTTCGAACGGAGGATGCAGCTTTATTATGATGCTAGTTTGTGAGCGGTTTTTTTTTTTGTCGCTGCTCTTCTACTTCCGAGGAGACATGTTGTGGCATATTCTGAAAACAAAAAATGACGGTGTTATTGCTGGTGTCAAGGGCATATTCTGTTTCAAAGGAAAAAAGGGAGTAAAACAGTTTTAGCAGATGAGCAAAAGGTAGGTGTGAGGTGGTTACCTGATTGAACGTTTGATGATTAGAGTTCTGGAAAATAATACCACTATTAGGCTTCACTGGAATCAATTTTGTTCTATTAATTAAGCGATAATAGAGCGTAACATTTCTACCTTTATAATTACACCTGTACTCTGTAGAGTACAGGGAAGGTAGCAAAGGTGTAAATAAGGCAAAACTGTAAAGCAAATTTTCATACTGATCTCATTTGGACTGCTCTAGATTATGTAAAGTTATTCAATTTGGTTTTGATATCTTAAAAAAGCTGTTGAACCTTACTTTAAATAAGGTGCAAAAATCAATATTGATTAAAAAATCTTAAAATAGATATAATAAAACTGCCTGAAGTCACTGTAAATAACATTGATAACTGTGTCCATTTTTGTGCAGAGTTTAAACGATAAGTTTTCATCAAGCCGAGAAGTGATGTCTTGAGAATAGCACAGAACCACCAATTTATAAATTTCTTTTGAAGAGAATGAGAGAATCAGAAGAATTAGGGAAAGGAGAATTTGAATAGAATAATATTTCGAGGGGTTGGATTATGATGAGCAACGATTTTAAGAATGTTTGTGTTCCATCGCCTGCAAGGTATGCAATCTGAAAGTCAACTGGCCGATGTCGACGCAAATACAAAGGATATCCAAAAAAAGGATTCATTAAATAAATGTCCCAAACAATATAAAAGAAGCAATTCCTTGTTCGTTCATCATCTCACTCACCCAACTCATTCTCAGATCCTCGCCAACTCTCACCGTTCATCTCACTCACTAACAAATTCTCACCTCAGTGCTCAACTCGTAGCACCATGCGTTCATCATTCGCGACCCGCATAATCACACACATCCACACGAGCCCCTCAATTTCTGGATTTTTGATACACTTCCTTCCTTCCTGGCACCCAGTTTTTCTGCTCTTGCAAGCTCCCTCCTCACCTCATTCCTTGGCAGCTCAGTACTGAAAGGGCAACGGATTGGTGTGACGTTTATTAAAATTTTACTAAAAAGCTAAGCTCCATCGGGCGTTCTCGTCGTGTGCGTGTATATGTGTGTGTGTGTTTTTTTTTTGCACTCTCACCCTATGTGTGTGTTCGGTGTTGCCATACGAGCTTCCTGTGTTATTGCATATGCATAAGCGTCATGTGTTGCTGGCACGGTGTTGGCCCGCTGTGGTGTGAATGCTTCGCCCGCGTTTTGGAGGATGTGTTTTCCGTTTTATTTTTGTTTAAGTTTGGCGCTAGTCCTGCACGGTTTGTGCCTTTACTCCCATTCATATGTTTATGGTTTTATGCACGTATTCAGCCACCAACCCTCCTTCCTCTCCCGGAATGTTGACGGTTTTGTGGCCAGCGTACCGTGGCAAACGGCAACAAAAATAGGACCGATAGAGCGAGGACGAACTAAAATTGAATTGTCATTTCTTCTTTCCTGCTAAAGTGTATGCTTTTTCGGGATGCAGGAAATTTGGAAAACTTTGGTTGAATAACCGGTGGAGCTATTGTTTGTTTTGCGCAATACATGCTAGGGAAGGTGGCGGAAATAGTTTTTTTGCTATTTTAGAATAATAGCAAAACAGAGCATGGATATCACAGATTTGCCAGAAACTGCTGCTGGCAGCCGGTGATTGAGACAGGTGATTAGAACCTAATCAAAACCTTTGCAAAGGCAATTTGTTTCGAGGCATTTGAATGAAAAAATAAACTGTCCAATTTAATGCTGACAACGACCAAGATTACTTATAGCTAACACCGGTTTCTTCTCGAGTGATCATTGTAACGGATTACACAGCCAGACTGTTGTCGCCAGAGTGAACTTTTCCAATCACTTACTAACTCTCCAATTCTAGTAGAATTTTATCTTCGCAAAAATAAATAGCACACAGCAGAAAGCAACAGAAAGTCGTCCATCTTGTGAGAAAAGAGAACAAAGTGAGAAAAAATAAACTCCTTCAACTCGGCTAGACTTCCTGCTCCTCCGAATCTGAATCTCACTCGGTGGATGGTGATGAGATAAGTGTATTGATTAAGCCATCAAGACGTACGTAAAAGTTTTCCACATTCTTCCCAATCGATCTTGCTCCCGCATGCACACACATACACACGCATCTAGTAGAACATTTCCCTCCCCGATACGCCACAAGCGTGTGATATATTATTGTTCGCAAATCGGGTGAACGACTAATTTTTCCTCGCGTAAAACGAAACTTTCCCTTTGCACATTCAGAAAAGAGGGAAAACATGGCAGAGAGAAGTAAGTAAGTGTGTGATTTATTCACTGTTTGCCAGGGAGGTTTGTATCTGTAGAGAAGAAGAAAAAAGTTGAGGAAAGCATTATCGACACTTTCCTGGTGCGGTTTGAATCGAACAAATTGTAGGGGAAGCGATCCCCAAACATAACAGATGGAAGGGGCCAAAATTTGTGCCGAGTGAGATTGAAGCGCACCTCACACAAGAGATTGACATTTTCCAAGGTATCATCAACAAGAGATTACGCAGTGAAAGCGTCTCAAAAAGGGGAGAAGGTTAATATTTAGTTTGTAAAGTAAAGGAAAACAAAGCTGAAGTAAAGATGAACGGTTCAAAAAACTGCACGTGCTACAGACACGTGGTAATGGATCGTGGTAAATCGTAGTTGAAGAAACCCGTTTAGTAGGATATTTACTCGTGATTATATGAAATGTATTCTACTTCTACAACAACTCCTGCTGGCGCTCTGCTGTGGACGCCACATTTGAACATTTAAACAGTAACGTCTTTTAATGCATAAATTAAGGCGCAAATACATACTCACACTTGGGCGCACAAAAATGCAAAACAACCAAATAAACCGTTTGAACAAGCCGTTTCCTGCATCCCGAATGAGTTAATTAAACTATCTGCATCGCAATGAAGACTGCTCCAGCACAGCGCCAATGTCGTCGTCGTGCAGTAATCAACTAAGGCACAGCATCGTTGCGCTTTTTTGCTGCAAAATTGTGTATGGCTTAGCGTGTGTTTCGTTGATGCATAATGCATTTGCTTGCTCGGTTTGTAATTGGAAATACATTCCATGCATGCAGCGTACGATGCTACAACCGGGCAGGCATGAAATTATGCTAATGAATTGAAGAAAAGCGCGCCCAACAGAGACGTCTTAGTTTGTTCTTTTTTGCTTCTTCTTTCACTGCCATACGTGAGTGTGTGAGAGTGTTTGGCGGAACGATGTCATTGTCGTGTTTGCGGAAAAGCTCGTTTGCTTGCCCGCAAAATGAAGAATGCTTACAGTCGTGCCACTGCTTCACAGACCTTGTGTGCCCGAATGATGGGAAATTATTTTCATCGTCTTTTGCAGCTCCAGATGAAGAGGTAAAATTGTTGCACAGCTTTATGACACTTATTTGCTGTAATTCGTTTGAACTAATGCGGCGTCAAAATGAAAGCTTTTCCTTTAATTCATGCAAATATACACTTGATGAAAATTATTTTATTTTCAAGCAGTGTGAGCAAAAGAATAAATTAATGCTCAACATAATTATGACTGCATAATAGACTCCTTAATATTTGTCCGAAATTATTTCCCCACAAAAGTACTACAGCTCGAGTTGCACGAGAGTAAAGAAAATAACACATTTGATGCACTACTTTCAGGAACCGTTTGCCGCTATAACGCCGTTCATACCAAGGCTCTATTTATAAATGTTCCCTCGGTGCTCATACCACCATGGAGTGGCTTTTTTCCGTGCCGTGTTGTTTTCCACCGCGTCGAGTATCCTTTCCATTGCATTAAGTAGCACCCCACGCGCGCATTCGGTGCATTAGAAATTGTGCACTCGAGAGAAAACCGACAGCGAACCTACGGCGAAGTGTCGGTCGGTATCGGTGTCGGTGGGTTGACGCGCCGTGCTAAGCGGATCGCACTGCAAGAAGTGTTGACTCGGAACACGTCGGCTTGGGTACGTCCTTTAATGTTGCAGCCTGAAGTGTAGCAGCACGTGGCGGTAGAGAAGCGAACAGTTCAAAGAGTGGATTACAAACAGCTTCGCGAAATGTTTTTCCGGTGCACTTTTTTTTCATCCCCTTTCATGTCATTTCGTTGCATGCATTCCGGCTGGAAAGATACGGGGAAAGGCGCGCTACTTAGCATTCACACTGACGATTGCATATTTATTGTGACAGATTGACGGAAACAGGCCACATGGGTGGAATTTTCCCGGAAGTAAAGTCACAGGTTGTTTTGGTATTCAAAGCCACCAGCTGACAGATGACAAACCTAAGGGAAAACTGAGCTACTTAGCGCTCTTAGTGAGTCTCACGTTCGGCTAATGTGGCTCTCTAGCACTGGTTGCAAAGGATGCATTCATGTGGATGCATACATCGAATGCGTAATGATTTCCCGTTTTTGATGCATCAATAGTCGGAATAAAATGTTACAACACGCTCAGGAATTCATTTTCCATGAAAGTAATCATCGATAAATGGTACTGACGGCTTATAATGCTTTTCAAGAATGAATGTTTCTTTAAGAAAAATTTAAACACATTTTTCTTCCAAACAAAATTCAACGAATCCTGATCATGTTCGATCTCTGTATCTTGTTTAACTTTTTGTAGAGTCATTCACCCTACCACGATAATTCCAACGAATATCACTTGACAAACGAACCGTCTAACGGCATCAGACACAATTTAGCTTATCGATATTCGATACTTTCATCCTCAGTCAAGTGCTTTCTTAAACACATCGAATAAAGCGCCCCCGGCAGCACAGCAAGTCGAAGCGCACAACAAACTATTAGACTCGATGCTTCATACCGTTTCCCATCTTCGTTCGTTTTTCCACTTATTTTGCTATTTTTCAGTTGGAAAATTTTTACAACAAACTTCGATTACATCAGCGACCAGCGACGCTGAGAAAGTTTCGTCCCATCGAGCCATCGAGAACATTCCGTGTTTCTTCAGCGCTGCACGCTGGAAAAGTTTTCATTCCGTTCCACCGTTTCGGGGTAAGCATTCTTTGTCTCGTTGCACATTGAGCATTGTTGTGGGGCAGGTTAACCTTCGTTTATCTTTCCGCCCGGCAAGGACGCTCGTGGATAGGTTGGAGCAACAGTGTGCAAAACCCGGAAGACCATCCAGCAGTGTAGCAGCGGTGATGCTGTCGGTTTTATCCCTTCAAAAACAGAGCACTTTTTCAACCGGAAACCTATTATATTACACACCGACCAACGCACACACACACACACATATACATACATGTGCACATGACGTGGGGGGACCTACCCGTTCTGTGGTGGATATGGTGCTAAGACCATCCCTATGGTGTAGAATTGTTCTATCGTTTGCGTTACAACGGCACTGTCATTTCCCGATGGAGCCGCCTGGTGCCTGTCGAATCGATGGTGCCGCCCGGTGCTTTGTTTTCTCAGACACGCACGCAAACACACACACACACACAAGAGCCAACCAACCAGTCACCCAACTTTCCGTAGCATTTCCTCTGAGATTTTTCCCCGTTTATGGCATGGGAAACAAATTGTTCCCACCTTCCGTTCGTCCCAGCGAATGGCACCACCGGGCAGGTGGATTATCGTGAACGACGAGACAATAAATGGAAGCCTGGCCGGGGATTTCGAAGCCAGTCAGCGTGCAAGCAAGGCTACCGGGATGCTCTTACTTTGCATTTGATCAAATTGAGGCATGTGTAGATGGCATTCCGCGAAGGAAAAAGCTAGTAGCCGGATGTGAAAGCGCGATCGCGGATATCGAAGGGAAATAAAATTCACCCAAAAACTTCAGCCATGTCATCCGCCTTTCCGTGGTGGTGTATGGTTGAATGTATTTGCAGAGAAGGTATTTTTCACAAACGAACGAATGAATGAGTGAATGAATAGAAGGCACAAAACTTTCCCGCACGCCCGGAAGGGTCCGGAAGTCGTATGATTTATATCTTGAGCAGGAGAAACTTTTGCACCGTCTTTGTGTGTCGATGTAAGTAAATGGGGTTTTTGGATCGGTTGGGAGTACTTTGTGTGTTGTAAACATGGATTCAGCGATTCTTGTGTAGACTAAGTGGATCATGCCAATATCCTTGCTTTTGAAAGATAGTAAAACTGTTCGAATACTACTCAACTTATGATGAAAAGGATAAGTTGAGGGTAAATTATTTAAAAAATCCTTTCTCGCATTCAATTAACGAATATTTGAGCCTTCTTGCTAAATAATTACACCCAACAATCCTCATAATCTTGAGCGCTTTAGGGTTGTTTTTTAACAAAACACGACGCAATCTTCCACTGTGTAAAGCAATCCCAAATTTGAAACGATTTGTCTTGGCTCGCTCTCCTTCCGACTAGACAGAACCTTCATAGAGCAAGTGTTTGATAAAACCTCCGAGAGGGTTCAAAGTTTTCTTGGAAATCGAGTGGAAGCAAATCGACATCAAATAATATTAATAATCTTAAAACCGCTTAAGTACCACCGCTAGTTAAATAGAAAGTTGATTAGCGCTTGGCCGGCCCGGCGACAAACGAAGACGGAGGCTTGGTTGTCGAATCGAGTGGATTCAATCGGTTGGAAAATGGGGAAGCTCGCTCATTTTTTATGCTAAATGTTCTACAAAGACTAAGTTCATGTGCCCGTACAGAAAGCCAGAAGCAAAGTGGAACTTTTGTTTGAAAGGTAAAGAGATAGAGCGAAAGTGCCTTCGGTGGTTTGCGCATAATTAATATATAATATTGCCCATCGCGGGAGTTGGATGATTTTTCCCAGTGTAAATGAAGAAACTGGTCAGAAAGGATGGCTTACACATTAACTGATGTTACCAGCAGGGGTTTAGAGCCGAATGCTGAAGGCCGAATGAAGCCATTAATGATAGAAAACCCATCGGAAAGCATCCACCGTAGGCATTATTTTTATTCTTTATGAAATCCGTCTTAATGTTGAAGCTTTGAAAGTGTTTTTGAAGCCCTTAAAAACGATAGGAAAAGTCAAGACTGTGCTTATAACACTTCCAGGAAGAAGAAAAACCTTCTCACCGAAAGAAAAGGTTAGGAATGGTTTTAATTTTGCGTTTTTCGATGCTTTGGAACTTTGATTTTCCTTTTCAAAGTGTGCATGCTGGTTGAAGCAATAAAAAGAAGTGTTTATTGCACGGCAAATGAAAATAGCCTTATCATTTATGCAGGGTTTAATATGAGTACCGTCAATGTTTTTATTCGTCTGTTAAATTTTAATGCAATTGCTCGTTAGACCAACGTTCTAATTTTATTTCTGGCGAAGAATAATTTCGAAGCATTTCGTTGAGAATTGTGTCGCGAAAATTCTGCGCAGATTAAACTCCTTACAACAATCTACACATTTAATACTTCAACAACAATTAACCAAACCCGAAAGCAACTCAACGCGCATATGATACTCTGCCTTACGAGGATTCCTCTTGAGGCTTGCCAAAAACGCCGGAACCACTCTTCCTGATCTATTATTATCTGGATTAACCGGAAATAACACAGCACGATAACACACGGCCATGGACACACGGTGCGCAAAGGAAGATGCAAAATTCATGCAAAACTTCCCAGTTTCACCGAACCGATGGTTCAGACCGTCGAACATAAACATAATGGCCTCTTCTTTACCACCACTTTCTCTCTCCCTCCTCAGCAAAATCTCAAGTGCACCGGGCACAGATGGGCCGGAAGCGACTGCTAGTGTGTGTGTGTGAGAGAGAGAGTGATGTTATTGTGATGGGTGACGGGTGGGAGTTTTTAAATTAAAATCCACATCGGGCCATCGGGCGGGCTGGCTCATCGTGATGCGATCTAGGGAGTTCGCCCTGTCCACACGCCAAAAAAGAACGAATAAATTCTATAACCACACACACACAGCAAAGCGAGTGGGTTTTTTGTTTCACTTTAAACGCACATATGGGGGGACAGACAGTTGCTTTGTTTTTGTTGTTTGTTTCGCTTTCACCGCTCTCTGGCACAAAAATCCGGCATTGTAAATATTAGCCCGGAGAGGATTACGTTGCGCCTGCAAATAAAAACACACACACACACATACGTAGAGGGAGAGCATCTCGTTCAGTTTTGGTTGGCAGGAAATGGAAATGAGACACCAACCAAAAAAAAGGGCTCCATCTCGATCCTGGAGGAAGCATTTTTTTTCACTCCAGTTTTCGTTCTACCTTACTATTGCGCCTGAATGTTCGTTCGGCGATGGCATTAGTGTAGTGAATGGTGGAGCTTAACAAAGTTTTTCCTTTTTGTTTTTGGCAATATTTAAATTTTGAACTTATTTTTCATATGGTTTTTGTTATGGAGATATTTTGGACAAATTTGATTGAAACTTGTCCCGATTGACACCGGGTAGTAGATGCGTTATCGAGTGATACAGATTGCAGTTAAGCGGTGCAGATGGAAGTGATTTGTTTGCTATACATCTTAAACTAAGCAGTGACAGGGAGATACATGTAGAATAAAATAAATGTTTCGTTTCGATTTTAATGTCTCAAAAATGAAAATTATTATTATTTACTGCAGATTGCATACTTTAAGGGAAAAGCTCAAATGGAGCGCAAAATTGAAAACCTGAAAACGGTCAAGGAATATTTTGCTGTTTGAATTAATGTACAACACATCCGAATCTAAAGAGTTGCATGAGAATATATGGAAAAATTGCACCACTTTAACCCATTCAAGAAGATGTTTTAAATGCTGTTCAGCAAGTTGCATACTTTAAGTCAACCAGTAAGCTAAGGATTCTAGTTGTATGATAATTTATTCAATCTTTAAGAATAAATTAGTAAAATATGGTTTATGCTGCATTACGAAAGGAAATTTCCTTCAACTTAAAGCTCTGCTACGCACCAGAAAATATAGAAGCTCATCAAACCGACTCCATTTACAAATTATCGGAACCGTTTTCTTCCATCGGAATGCCTAGTGCTAGCCACTCATTTACCATTGCCTTTGCCGATACACCCAAACGATTCTCCATTTAATCTACCCTTCACACAATCTTAGTGCAACAGGATAACGATAAGAACTGACGGGCAACCAGACAGGGAAGCTCAACAATAAACTCCTTCTTTCAGTGCAGAACAGAAAGCAGAGAAAGTGTAGCCATCGCCACGCACTGAAGCATTAGTCAAATAACCGTATGTGCGTGTGTGTGTATGTGTGTGTGTGTGTGTGTGTGTGTGTGCTAGTGCCGTTTATTGATTTATGTATATTGTTTCACATCAACGTTCGCCCTTTTCAACGGTTACGGTTGTGGTGAATGTGCGGTACGGTATTGTTTATCCTAGAACCAGGGATGAAGACCGAACGCATTGCATACATGTACATATTTTTCCGCACGATCGTCTACCATTCTTGGCTACGTTTTGCCCAAGGTACGTGCGAAACCGAATGAAGCAAGGAATCGTTGCTTTCTATCGAATCGGAGCTGCATGAATATTGCAATGCTGTGCTCTTGTAGTTGGAGTTCTAGAGCCAACCACCTAGAAGAAAGTTGGCTGTATCGTTTCAAATTTCTACACTGTTGGTTGGATTCTTTTGTGTAGAGGCTCTGAGTAGGATCACAAGAACAAGAAGGATGCACTATGAAACTTCTCGTAACTTCAAATAAGAAAAGTTTGGTTCAGAATACACTGCGCACATTATGAGAAAAGTTGTCTAATGAGTCTTTCTTAAAATCATTCAATTTATAACTAACACTTCCTCGGTTTTCTCAAATTATTTTCCTAGCCCTCCGACAAATGCTATACCACACACTGTCCGATTGCAATTTATTGGAGACATTCAAGCGCTAAAGAATCAAATCGTCACTCACTCGCACGCTACAGGATAGATTTAATGAAACGTTATATCGTCCTGGGACAAGCGTAAAGAATCATAAACACTGCCAAATCGAGATGACAAACCATGGGACGAAACAGCTACCGGTATGCTCACGGAAATCTACATAACTGGATTTTCTCAGCCATAGAAGATTTATGCCTTTACGAGCAGTTCTTTTACGCCTGTTTGGATGAACATTTTACGCATCATGTTGTCTTTCGCTTGGTAGAGTGTACCGGTGTGTGCCGAACGATGTGAATGTGATGGCTTTATTTCGTTTCACAAATGAAATTGAGTTACCTAACAAGCTCGTGCTTTGAGATGGTTTATAAAGCTGAAAAGTTATCGAAAGATTATTGTAAAACTTTCCAAAGCTAGTTTCTAAAGTTATAAAATATTTGAAGATTCCGTAGAAGTATTTAAAGCCAAAAATACAGCAAAACCACCGAGGGAAACTCATACAGATTGACGAACAATACTGCGACAACAAAAAAAACCCTCTTGCGAATAGATAAACGAAGCGCCAAAAGCTCCATTCATCAACCGATGGATAGGCTAGGCTCTGAGCTCCATTTGTAGCCAAAACGATCGACGAGCTGTCAAACGATGAAGTTGCTGTACTTTTGAGCAGAACAGATAGCAAAAAAAAAAACACCAACGAAAACGTACTCTCAGCTTTGAATACCGAAACGACTGTCGAGAACGAATCGGACCACGCACAAAGAGCGTCAATCTGCCACGGTTCTGCGAAACGCGAAGGTGAACCTGATGATTGACACAACACAGTATCTGCCAGAGACGGAATCCGCGACTCAAACCAAAGTACGTGACGCGTTTTGCGTGAATTGTCTACGGATGCAAATCGAGCGAGATTTTGATGGAATTTCCCGGAACCCCTTTCGGCGGTAAGCTATCGGCGCGAGGAAAAAAAAGAGATGGAGCCTTGTAGATCGTGTGTCTTTTCCGAGGCGATTTATAACGTACTCGACGAATGCAGAGATGCATTAATCTCCACACGGTGATAAGAACGAGCGAAAGAGAAAGAAAGAAAGAAAGTGAGAAGGGAAGCTTCCCCAACGCGACCGATTTTGACACTGACAGATGAGTTCGTGTGTTCCCGCGCTGAAATGTCATCCGCGGCGAAGGTCGATCATGATATTCCATGTTTCCGACGATGCTTCCACGTTACGATGATCGTAATTCGGTACGTTTCATTCCTTCTTTCCGGCCAGCTGCTGGTTTGCTTTCACAGCGAGCCATTTTTCGTTCCCGCACAGCAAAAAGACGAAACGGAAATGCGCATCGAACTGAAAACTTTGTTATCTCACGGTCGCTGATGGAGTGCAGTGCTAGTAAAATCGACGGAACATGAAATGGTTTCATCGAATGATTGAGTCATGCAAGATTTGCCTACAGCCGTTTTGTTTTTCTTCTGTGTTCTCCACGGAAGATTCACAATGCGAAGAGCAGATCAAGGGTTGTTCTGCGAGGTTTAGTTTTTGTTTTCGGTTGATGATGGGACACTAAGCTTGATGATGTTTTCCTTCGTGATGGCTTTCGATGGGTTCCAGTTTGTGTGTCATTTTATGGCGGATTCCTGGTTGTAGGTAGCCCAGACGACA
The DNA here is from genome assembly GCF_943734695.1 of Anopheles maculipalpis. NCBI lineage: Eukaryota > Metazoa > Arthropoda > Insecta > Diptera > Culicidae > Anopheles > Anopheles maculipalpis. Next base: position 96,720,318 of record NC_064871.1, on the reverse strand, counting down.
CATTTTTAAAATGTTTTCAATAATTTTAAATTATTACAAATAGAATGTTAAAAATAAACATTCAATCAACAAAGTTACCACAAAATGACGATTTCACTGTCGTGACAATTATCACTTACTGCACAACATTCACCCTAATACGGTTTTTACGCTACGAAACTTGTTTGTCCAACATTTCACAAACACCATACGCAAACACACACAAACAACTGCTGTAAAACACAAAAGAACACAACAAAAAAAATTGTCAACAGTGAAAGTGTTTTACAGCGCTGGTCGCTCGTTAGTTCTGTTCTAACTCTTGTTTGACAGTTTACTCATGGCTCGACGGCTACCAGGCACACAACGAGGAAGCCATAAATTACACCATGAAAACGGGGCAAAGAATCCTGCCTCAGCTCGTCCTCCTATCCTCCCTAGAGAACATCCCTTCCTCCGGGCTTGGTTTGGTTCTGTTTGGACGATGCTTTCAGCACTGCTTTCAGCGCTAGCCCATCCGCTAGACGGTGGACAAAATGGTTGGGCGACTATTTACACCAAACACCCGCGAGAACGAAGAACTGTGGGAATTTTAATTAAAATACTTCATAAAGACACATACGAATGCCACCGAGTGGATTGCCCGCTTCCACGCCACACTGTTGTTTTTTGCGCTGAAAGGCGAATAGTTAAGGGCAAATATGGGCGAACGATGGTGAATTAATGTAAAATTCGCGTTTTCATCAAGCACACAAACACACACACACACACTGCTCGGCTGGAGGGTGAAATGAGTATGAAGTAAACAAAAACACGTGGCGAAAGAAAAACTATTCTAAATGGTTCTACTGATGGAGATAAATTTATTTCTCCACTAACAAGGACCTTGTTAGTACAGCTGGTTTCAGGTTTAATCTACGGAGTTTTGAGATCAAGTGATTTGAAGTATGATTTTTCTGTTACTAAATAGCTCAAATTTAATCTATTACCAGTTTAAGTATGAAAAGCTTTCCAGGAAGGGAAAATGTTCAACAAATTATCACAAAAATAAGGTTGGCCATTTAATTTATTAAAGCCTCTGTATCGTCCTGACGGAAAACACGTGCAACCAATATTTTCTTCTCGGGCGTACGGATGAAATAAAGAACAGACTCCAAAACGCACGTGAGTCTCAGCTATTATGAAGCTGTAAGATGACAGGAGCGAGCGAAAAAATAAAATGCTACACTTTACACAAACACACTTGCCCTCGTCACGTCATCGAACGGATGAGGGTCTTAGAGCGACATGAAGCATGAAGCGTCGCAGCTGAAAAGCTATACCGTGTACAAGGAAAACCTCACACCCAACCTCAGACGCACTACGTGTGACAACGATGACGAAGACGAAAGCATCAAGAACAGCCGGAAAGATGGATACGATGCTTGCCATCGACAAGCAGAACAGGCATCCGAGTGCACCCAGAACCAGCGGGGCACGAGAATGTCAAACGGCTTCACGGCTGCGGCTCAGCATTCGCAGCATGTAGCAACCATTGAATAAATGATGGTGGCACCTCATGCATAACATATGTGGTGAGCCCTTTTGCCTTTTTGAAACTGTCAGAGGATCACACAGTGACAAGCGGCTGTCGATTGTGTGTCCGTGTGTGTGTGTGTGTATGTGTGTGTACGTGTGTGAGTGCTACTCAAGCACTGGTCTGGGGGTGTTCCATTTCGACGTTAGGGCTTCCGTTTTTCGGCTTACCACTTGCAGACGGTGTGGTTACTAATTTTACTGCCCATTAAGAGCGTTGTCCGTTTCAGTCCAGACCGCTCCCGACGCATAGGCCTATCTGAGCTGGACGATGTAATAGCAGTGTATATGTATGTGTGTGTTAATAGACATTATGAAGCAATTTAAATGTATTTAGCAACACAGTTATCCGCCCAGCTACGTATCGTGATGCGAACTGCAAATGATATGCGACAGTAAATGCAACAAAGAGGATTAGTTACCATTATAAGCGATACCTTTTTTGGCATGACCACAAACAGGTCATCTACATGAACTCCGTATCGTATCGTTTATCAATCAAAGTGCTTTTATCGATTCCGAATCGTACTAGGCGTCTCTATTTGCGATTTACAAAGTACCAGGCGTCTCCATCGTTTTTCGATCGAGCATTGGGAAGAAGTGCGTCAGCTCTACATGTATGTTGTCGTAATGTTAATTATATACGACACGTTCACTTGTCGATATATCGTTTGATGTTGTACTGATTGATAGGACCTCTCAACCGGACAATCGACACATGTGTGCTCGGGTCCATCAAAAGGACATCGTTACAAGTTCCGCCTGGTTGAACACATGAAAACGGGGATGACAGAGATCTAATAAGACGGTGGTGGGTCATGTGTCTGGCCTAGGGGAGCGAGAAGCATTTTTGCAGTGCACATCAATTACTTCATCCCTACTTGGTGTGCATCCATGCATTCGGATGAGTTGATTAAATTATTCCGTAGGAAGGAATGCGATTGTCTATTCAGCAAAGAAAAGCTCTTTGAAGGCACAAGGGTCACATGCAATGTTAAACGGATGAGATTGTAAACATTTAATGAAGTTGTATTGATGTGTTGCAATGTATTTGTTGATAAGCTTTCATACAATCACGCTTCTATTATAATCATTTCTTCATGAACAAAATTGCAGTATTCACCTTCAATTTAACTTCGACTTTTTCCGTTAAAGTAAAACAAAAAAGTAAGATAAATTTCCCCATGTTGGAGATATTACTATCATTCGCATTACCCCCCCCCCCCCCCCCAGCCAAGAAGGATCCTGTTGTTATGCGTCCTCATCGTCCAACTCTTAAAAAGATTACCCACCAAGACCAGTTGTGTGTACTTCTTGGAAGTGCCGACGCATAACCCAGTGGCCCTATAGATCAAAGCTAAGACGAGAGCTTTTGTGACGGTGTCACGCAGTCTAATTAATGCAAACACTCCCTTCCTTACATCGTGCATGTATTACTCGCCAACCACACCAACCCACGGTTGGTGGCTATCCTTAAGCTACAACCATTGGGCGAAAGGGAGCAAAATCTGTTCAACCAGCAGACTCCACGAACCGTACTAGCTGTGCTAATTGAGCCATGGAGGTTGCTGAGGGATGTAATTTGCTTCTTTTGCGTCTTTTGCAGAAATTTTGCCCAGAACGCCGTTCTACTACCATCGTACAGGAATTTGTCGAACCTCTCGATGCATTATTTAAAGCAAACGTGCACGAACAAAACTCCGATACGAAATCTTTCCTTGCGCTCGCAAACTCGCGTCATACATCTTAAGAAACTTTCCACAGTCTTGCCCCGAGGTCGAAAAACGGCCGTCCTAATAGCATCTGCCTTCGCTTGTTTTAGCTTTTCCTCATCAGTAAAACCCGCACACCAGCCATCCGAAAGCGCATCGCACTGAAATGAAATTAAGATTTTTCCGCGTACAGCGGTAGTATGCGCGCGGAGGGCAAATTAATCGACTGTTCGATCGATTTTCCATTCCGCACTAACCGTCCTAGGGGTTCACGTTGGTTGCAGCAAGCTGAGATTGACACGTATTTCCCCCGAAACCGAGCACGATGGGTGGGAGGAGGTTGGAGATAAATTAGCAATTGCTTGCACGTACTGAAATGAATCCTTGCGAGAGTGCTCGGGCGTTCTGGCCCACGTCAGGACAAAGTTTTCCCACTGGAAGGCGTTTGGCAAAACTATAGGAAGGGCACACGAACGGTGGCCATAAAACCGCGTGTTCCGATGTATCGGAGAAGGTAGTTTTTCTTGTGAAATCTTTCATACCTTTTCTTCCGGCAAAATGCACGCTGTTTGGAAAGAGGCGGGAACTTTAAACGGAATAAGCAAGGAAAAAAGTTTCTTCCTTCGAGCGATCAACGAGCAAAGGCTTAGCTCTGATTTTGGGATTCTCATAATGGAGGTGAAGGAAACTAGAAAAGGATAGATCCCCTTGTTTTTAAGCGGCCACCTTTAAGCTACCTCAAGCTAACTAATCCTTGCTTCATCGGAGGGATTTTCTTCTTGAATTAAAGTCATCGCTAGTAAAAGATGGAAGGATTAAAGCTCTTCTGCTTACCTGAGTGTGCTGTTTTGGAGAAGACTTATGGTCAAGGCTAATGTTGGCCCTGCACATAGATACAGACACACACACATACATACACTCGAGTGCTCCATTCGCAGTGCTGATGTAACCGATCCACAAAAAGCATCTTCTTCCGGTGGAGGCGCCCAGTACTTCACATGCTTCACGATGACATATGCAGCTCGTACATGTGGAACGGATTTCAATTAGCATCGCATTCATGGCATGGGCTGAGATTCGTATCGAGCTCGGGCGCTCGGTCACGTACCGACGATGATAATGGTAGCATATCGCAAGCCATCAGGATAATGCAGTAATTTCCCGTTTCCGTCCAGCATTTTGGGGAAAGCGCAGATGATGTATCTGAAGGCAAATTCAAAAGATAGACGAACAGCACCATCAGCAAACGAAAGAGAGATAGAGAGAGAGAGAGAGAGAGAGAGAGAGAGAGAGAGAGAGCAATAGAAACGTTGTGGTCGTGTTTCATCAATCATTTACGACGCGTTCGACGGGTACGTGCCTAATGCTCGATGGTGAACCATTCGATAGGTGTTGAATGTGACGCTGATTCTCATTCAGATCGTTTCCAAGGACGGTTGAATACACATACCACACACACACAAACACTCATATTTCAATAGAACTGTTTATCTATCCTCATTCGAGCTTCTTCGGCATGCATCCGTGAACACACACACGCCTAGCTTTAGGCTGTCCCACAATCCTTCGACGATGGGCTCCTAAATGAGCTACCGTTGAATGCACTTTGTGTGAACATTCCTTCATAATAGCGCTACAAGCCACCGTGTGAGAGAAGAACTCATTAAACCGTTCGCCCAACGACATCAATAATTCGTGACAGTCCTTCATACAGGAAATGGTTTCTTTGCAAGGATTTGCTGTGACGATCTCGTTTTCACCACTATTTTCTTTTTTCCCATCAAGCTCGCTGAACAAGCTATTGGGGGAAACAAGAAAATCTATGCCAGCCATTCATTTCCCGGTCAATGTGTAGGAATAAATAGGTCTGTGTGCTCGTACGTTTCTGCCGCCTTTTCTTAAACCCTTTTTTACTGAGGCGTCCTTCCGGGACTTACAAAGCCCTGAACCACACAACCTGAATGGATCCGCTTTTTTCGGAAACGTGCTCGAGGAAATCCCCAATGGTTCGCGGGAAAATATTATCCCAAAAACCACTCACATGTGTTGCTTCCTACATCCATCCACTGTCTCCTATTCTACCCCAGGCAGGCTTTTTGACGAACACTTTCTTTCACCCCGTGCTTGAATGTCTGTGTGTATGTGCGTGTGTTTGCGGAAAATGCAGAGAAAATATTAATCAACAGAACCAGCTTGTTTACTCAGCACTCATTTGATGGCAAGAAGAAGCGCCAGAACCAACCAACAGAATAACGGAGTGAGAAAGAGTTCATTTGCTGCGCGAGCTGCTTGGGCAAAGTAAGCGGAAGAAGTGTACGAAAGGAATCTGAAAAATAAATACACCAAAACTCATTAAGATCGGTAACGCGCAGGAAGGGGCTTACGTTGATGTTATCGGTTTTCGATCACGGGGAAATCGTTTCCTACCAGCCGGAGGGATCAAACGTAATACTTCGGAGAACTGCGAGCTTTTTCGGGTGTGAGAAAAAACGCCAACACATGCACAGTGTGTGCGAAAGTGGGAATGAATTTCAATGAATTTGGTTCGAAATTTAATCGTGCAGCTTTTAAACCGTTTCGGTAGAAGAAGGATTGCTCGCAATCAGCGTGTAAATTTGATGGATATATTTGACGTTTGGGTGTAAATTATGAATTTATCTAACTGATCGTCTTATGATTGTAACAAGTAAAACATTGGAAAAATAATTTTCAGCATTTCACAGGATTATGAGTGAAAGATTCCCTGAGCATAGAACGAGGAAGCTTAGACTCCCTCTAGAAAAACATATTAATAAATATAATATTTTTTTTCATTTTACCATTTTCTTCACGGAGAAAACAAACAAACTTTACGAATCAAATCCATACAGTAATCCGTTCCACACATGCCAGCATTATTCTACTTCCATGCTTATCGTTTGTAGATAGATTGCCATTTTATTTACCGATACCATCCGCTTTCCATCAAGACCATAATCAACACACATCAGCATTACCGGTTGGGTCCGAGTGACGATCGATGTGCCGAAATTGAACGAAATGGCACTGATATGGCCATCCCCGTACCATACCCACACATACAATCGCACACGCACACAAGGAGGTGGCTCATTTTTATGGCATACGAAATCGATTCCAAATGTCACCATTCGTCAATCACACGCATGAAACATGAAACAAAGCAGAGGAAGAGGACAAGGAGAGAGCATAAAGCACAACACAAGCCCAGCAGTAAAAAGGCGAGAAAATTCCGTTTTGTAAAACACGCTGCACGCACTTCGCGACCGTTTTCCCTTCATCCTGTCGTTACAAAGGCTGGCCAATCTTTTGCAACCTCCGCTGGGGGCTGAATGTTGTTTCAATTTGTCTCCTCGTCTGGTTTTCTTCTTCGAACACGATTCTCTCCCCTCAGGAGATCGAAGCAAAGTTTCATAATCTATTAGATGCTGTAAGCAGCAGCCCAGTTCCCCGAAAATAGAGGTGTGACTGTTTGGATTTACGATGGAAATGGTATGAGTGGCTTCATTCCTTCAGCTTACAGCTTCTGTCGATGGGTTCCTAATCGTAATCAATATTGACTTTTTCGCTGTGACATATTACCAGTAAGTAAGGGTAATTGGAACGAGCTTGCCACATTTGCCGCCGAGCGACTAAAGGTTTGAGGTCACAATGCGCTTTCCTCGAAATAGCTTAGTGAGCGTTTTCTTTAGCAGAAGCATGCCTCCTGCTGATTCTTGCCAACCGAACATGCTTTGCGAGCTGGTTTTGTCTTCTAAGAAATGAAAGTTTTCCGTTTTGGGACCATTCTTCGCCCACCAAATGTTTTGTGCCAGAGAGTGAATGTAATATGATTTCTATTTTGTTTTTCTTTCGCTCGTCGCTTGTTTTTTTTTTTGCTCCCATATGACTACCAAAGTCTTGTATTTTTCTTAAATTCAATCTCACAAACACACACACACACGCGCAGAAGAAAGAAAAATCTCTGTTCACCATTTTCTTTTCAAAAATAAATGTTTTCCATTCACGCACAAACGCTCCGGGACGTTTGTGTTTTTCTTCTGTGTTTAGGAAAGAAAAGAAAGAACTCTGTACATGGTTAAAGCCAGTGACGAAAGCGATCCCCTTTCGCAAATTCTTCGAAGGCGAGTACAGAACAAACAAAGATAAAGCTGAAAAAGCTCACAGCCACACGACACATGCACGTGGTAGCTTGACGCGTTTTCGAAAGCAAACGCATGTCGACGGGCTTGACGGCTGTCCGGATCCGGTTTGCGTGAAAGGTGTTATCAGATTACGAATATTATACCCCGCCGTGTAAATGACACTGTCAGTGACAGTACGGAAGGTAATATTTAAAAAAATATGAAACAGATTTCGAAAGGTAGAGGAACAAAGCGGCACGATTCCATGTTGGGCTTGCGATGGTGCAGCTCACGGTTAAATAAAATCATTTCAATCTCGATGCAAACGAAATGTGCGCTCCAAATGGTATTGTTTGTAGTTCTTTGTAGCAAATGCTGTATTCAGAAGAACTCTTTTTTACGTTTATTCAGGAATCTAAAGGAAACAATTCCTGTTTAAAATAACATCTCATCCCTTGCGGCTTTGATTCCTTTGAAATTTTAGAGTTCAAAAACGATGGATGAAAGGCTTAAGATACAAAAAAATGTACAAACCTGTTGCAAATCTCCCCTCATTGTATGCAAGGATTTTTAATATGTTTGTAGATAACATCATATTTCACCTTAAAAAGGTCTCAGTTCGAGCACATGTAAAGAAATATTTTGCAAACGGTTGGCGAGTCTTTAATAGCAATAATATGCTACCATTGTGATATCAACTATGTCTCTTGTCCTTCTGAAATTCCTTCAAAATACAAAACCTTTTTTTCTTCTAAACATCAGATAGCATTCGACTTCAAAAACCTGTCATGATAGAAATGGAAATTATTTGCAAACATGTCAGAACAAACACAGTGTTCGCGAGATTTTTCACGAAATGGATCCGTTTCATCCGATTCGCTGAATGCCAAATGTCAACAGTGAACGAAGCAAAATTAATACCGTCAGAGTGGGAATCGAAATAAAACATTTTCTTGCAAAAGAGGCAATGTCCCAGATATCCTGAATATGTAAAGCATTAGAATAAACATACTGAAGACGCGATTTAGACGACAAAGGAACAAATCTCGTAACCCCGTCAGCGGTAACAATCGTCAACATTGTCGTATCCGTTGATGATATGCAGAATATGATGATGATTCTAAGGATCTGCACAAAGATGAATATGCACTCGGGGAGGTTACATCTGGAAGAAGGAAGGGAGGAAAGGGACTCTCACGGGAACTTTCAGTCTGTGCGTCTTCCCGCGCTACGAGTGCACATTTCTTTTTGCTTTCGGTGATTTTGCTACTCAATTTACCTTATCAAAGAAAATCGGAGGACTAACCATAAATGAACCAGGCCGTAAGGAACACAATCGAAACACAAACAAGCCGAAATGGAGATGATGCTCCCTGGAGGGTTTTTCGTTCCGACAGTCGTTTTTTCTGTCAAACCATTCTGAAACGATCGAAACGAAACGATACAGAATCGAAATTGGGGATGGGGAAAAATTATTATCAATATTTTTTTCCTACTCTTCCTCATCATCAACTTACAACACAGCCATACACAACAAACAAAAAGCAATAGCCCTTTATAACAACACTCCCACCGATGGTTCGCTTCGGTCGCGTATCGTGGTTTTTGGCTTTGAACGCATTAGCAGCGCTTGATTGGAAACTCGATTCGTTCCCATCAAGAGTAGAATTGGAAACAGATACTATTATTAGTACTACACAGACCAGAAAAGGAGCCTCTATTGGCACGTCGGAGATCAAGGTTGTCTTGATTTTTCATTCCTTCATTTTCATTGCCTCCACTACTGTCTTGAGCGTGGAAGAATAGCATCTTAATCCTATCAACTTTTTTTCCTGGTGTGTCACAGTTTATTGTGGCATGGTTCAAAGCAGAAAAATAAGCTTTCAAAACATAGCGAAATAAACGTGTCATACTGGTTGCATACTTTACGGCTTTCCCTTTCAGTTGCTTTTTTCAGTGTAATTTTCGAAACGAATTATAATTTTAATGAAAATTTCAATTTGCAATTAATTTAAATCAAATGATAAATCTTAAACAAAAAAATTACCACTTAAGCTTTTATTTTCCAAAGAGAAAACTCCCTTTCAAACTCAATCGAAAAGATTATTGAGATGAAGTGAAAATCAAAACCACTGATAAAAAAGGGTTCAATCAAATAGTTTGCCATCAGAGTGGCCACAGTGAAATCTTTTTTTTTTTTTTTGCCTGCCTACTCGGGTTTTGGTGACATGGCAGTGTGAACCATTCGGTCGTATGTGTTCTATTTGGTGTGAAAAACAATTTCCCTTCTACGTGTGATTTTCCTTTCCGAAAAGTGGTCGTTTTCCGAAACAACCAGCCTTACCGATGTGTGTGTGTTGTTTTTTATATTAAATTTCGTTCTAGTTCCATTTCCAAAAATCCAATTGTGTGTGTGTGTGTGTGTGTGTGTGTGTGTGTGTGTGTGTGTGTTATATTGAGTTTGAATTGTTTGGCAGCGTTCAAACCGAACCTAGAAAGCTCGGTTTCCCAAGATTCGAAAATGACAATTGTCAATTTCTGATTTTATTTCAGATTGTTTGTACCCAACCTTTTTCCACTACGTACGGTAGGAAACTTCGTACCGAGTGAGTGCAGTCTCGATTCTGGCTGGCTGTATTTTTTTTTCGCCTTTTTTTTGCTCTCTCTCTCTCTCTCCTTCTTTCAATCTGAATTTTTCAAAACTTTCCCGCCAAACGAGCACGGTGTGGTAAAAGCTCAACTTTAACGCCACCAACTTTTCCTACGGCTAGCAAAATCGGTGGAAAAATCGTGGCAAAAACTCGATCGGTGAACAATCCATTGCAATTATCATCAGTCTCAGTCTGCCGTCGAACTCGGACTTTGTGGCTGCAACAGACGAAACGGACGGGAATGAAAACGGACGAAATGTAGCGAGCTCTAGCTGTTGGAATGGAATCGAAACTATGCCTAGAGGCGCGCTTGTGTGTGTGTGTGTGTGTGTGTGTGTGTGTGTTTCGAGCAAAGCGATGCAACGATGGTGTGGTTCAAGTGAAAATTAGGATACCGTTCACACTAACCACGCCACCACGGTAAATCCTTCCCGCAAGCGATAAGTGAAAAGTTTAAGAGTTTTCCATAGGTAGCATTTTCCTGCTCAGAGTTCGTTTTGTTCTCAAGGGTTGCATTCTCTTTCTTCGGTGTATTTAGATGTGTGCTAATGTGTTTTACCGATCCACAATATATTTTTTGCTGCTTTATGTGAGCTTCATTTTTATTGTTTCGAATCCCGCTGCTTCTACTGCTCGCTGCGAACATTTACACCGACATTTGAAGCAAACGAAAGCAAACAACGAGCCGGAGGAACCCTTTTTTTCACTCCACAGTGAACGTTCAACTTTTTCGCCCTTTTGAAATGCAACATTTCGAGCATGGAATGCAGCACGCAAAACTTTATCCGCATCCTGCTGCTGCTTGGGGCCATTTGCTTACGCGTTTACCAAAAGTAGCCAAATTCGAAACCAGCGAGAGCACCATGAGCTTGGACCATAATCCATTTTTATGCATACGACCGAACACGGCTACGAACGCTGCTGGTAAAAAAGAAGCGTTTCAGGTGCTGCGTTTTTTCGTTTTTTTACATAGAGTACATCAAACAAATGTTCTACCTCGGGGCACATTTCGATGAAATAAACTTTATTTTAAATATGAGTAGCTTTGAGCGAACGAAAGAAAAAAATACTTTCGGAATGAATAAATGGTACCCAAAGGAGGGGAGTGAAACTTTTCGGTGGTACATCTTGGACGAAACAGAAACTCACCTTTCCAGCCTTTAATCTACCGCATTTAGTTGGTGTTGCATCGTTTACGAAACGTAACAATACGAATTGATCCTGGTTGATGGCAACGGACAAATGGTTAAAATTATTAGCATTTAAATAAAGGGGTTTTTTTTTAGGAAGGAAGTTTGATAGCATTATAACCCCTCGAACATATTGAGGCAATTGAGAATTTTCTCTATAAGGCAATTTAAAGTTAGTGAAGCAATTTGCAGAAAGAGCTTTCCATCATTGCATGCAAACCATTTATTTAGCTACGATCGTTTGGAATTTTAGCGCGGGCAGTCGAACCGATTTTCACATGATGTTACTGTAATTTAAATCCCATCCGAATCGTTCTCCCGTAGTGAGGAGCGACTATACAGCTACGTGGTATTATCAAGTCTAGTAAACCATTCGATGGCCGGCGTGACCTAAAAAGTGTTTAAGCCAAGAAGAAGAGCATTTTGCCTAACATTTTTAAGACTTCTGCCACCTAAGATAATTTGACATTCATCTTATTCAATACTTAATGCACATTCGAACGCTTGAAGCTCCATTTCGTGTGCTCCAGTTATGCAGAATTGAACAGTACAATTAAATCTTGATCTGGGCACCAGGCAGAAGCTTCCGAAAGCACACAGCACTTGGAAAGATTGTCAAAACCAAAAAACCGACAATTGTAGCTGCTGATTTTAAGGAATTGGAAGCTGTGGGAAAAGCACCTAACCTTCGTCCTTAATTATTTCCACTAGGTCAATTAAAGTTTCCTACCAAACGTTTGCACTTTTCTGAACTGAACGTTTTATTTTCCATTAAATTTTATTCGATTCCTCCACCTTTATTGCAATGCTCACCGCGGTAGAGGTTGGTGTCTGCCACACCAGCTAGTTTAAATGTTTGAAATTGCTTAAACCTCGTTTTCAAATGCAGAACCACAGTCACACACACACACACACACATACATTCCTACTTCATTGTGCACCACACATTATTTGTGCAGCACCGGAACTGCATTCTCCAAACTAGAAAAGCAAAATCAAACCTACCGTCTCTCTTTCTCCTTCAGAAACCGATTGACTTGATTCTGGCAAATGTTTGCCAAAAATAAAAGAGACCAGAGGGAGAGAGAGAGAGAGAGAGTGAGCGATGAAATTAATTAGGCCCAAATTCCTGCTTACCTTCTGCTTCGGAGGCAGCAGGACACATTCGTCGTCTGAATTCACCAAAACCGGGGACGAAGCTTTAATTAAATTTTACTGCCATCAACTGGTCCGGTCATTGCGGGATCGGAGCGCTGGGATGGGTCAGACAAAGTAAACCGGTCCTGGCAACTTTGCAACAGTTTCCACCGATGCCATATCCTTCCGTAGTGTGTGTGTGTGTGTGTCATGCTTTTTCCTGAGGAATGTCAAATTTCTGAAATTTGAAAATCAAACCATTCATGCCACCCGGGTTACTAGAAAATGGGTGGATGAAGAAGGGCTTAGATAAAAGGGTAGGGGGAGGCTGAATTTCCTCACCAGGTGCTAGGCAAAACAACCCGGTAGAGTTTTTAATTCGGTCCAACGTAGGGACAAATATAGCAAAAACGTCAGCAAACTGTGATGATTTAGGGGAGGTTTTTTTTGTCCTTTCCTTCCAATTGGTCTTGCGTTGTGCAACACCGTTTCTCCTAATGAACAATCCTAGCCGGGACCGGGTTTCGAAATTAAAGCCTAGCACAGTGTTGCAGCTAAGCGTACACGGACGGTTGCCCGTACGCGCGAAATGCATGTGTGAGAAATCCATTTCGTCTGATTAAAATGACTTTGTTTGACTTTAAGCTTCTTCGCTTCGGGAGATGTACGTTGGTGTTCGTTTCGATTGTGCAACTGTTTGCTGCAGCGTATGTGTGAATAAGGAAATGAGAAGGTGAGAAAAAGAAGCAAAAAGGATCCATTTTTCGAACAGGCAAAATGATGAATCTGCTTGCACATGAAATGAACGACTTTTCACTGCTGCATGTGTCATCTGGTGGGAAGGGTGCTTTTTACCAACCTCCCAACCGGAAGGGTGCACCATGCCACCAAAAAAAGCTTAGACACTGTAGCAGGAGACAGCCAATTCAGCAGGTGAAGATTTATCGTATCAAAACCGAAAAGCGTCCGCTGAAGGAGTTTTGTGAAGCACAGTTTCCTGGTCCTGGTTGTTGGTCATGGTGCATTTTTGGAAAGGCATTTGCTATTTTTGAAAAGCCAGCATCCTGCACACACGCACGCACACACAAACTGAAACTCCCTCAGTCGCATTGCTTAACATTCATTCTGCTAACTGGATTTACAGTCGCAATTTGGGAGCGTTCCTTTGCCGATTGAAAAGCGAGAGAAAAAAGGAAAAAAACCTAGTAAAAGCTCTGCCATGTCCTTATGATGAATGGGTTTGTGCGTCGGCATATTACCGGGCCCATTTTCAACGCCCAAGCGCAACGTCTGATAATTAAAATCGAAACCCAGGAGGTTGAGCTTCGTGCATTTTGCTTCACGGTGATTCAAGTTGTCAGGTTCGCCGGTTTCCTGCGTGCTGAATCCTTTGCGCTATCAACCCGCTAAACCGGGTGGATTGCTCACGACACGATGGGGATTATTTCATCCGGAAAAGTCGCTCGCACGGAAAACACCGCAAAAGTCGATTTTGTCGTACGCGGGTTAGTAGGGTGAACCGATGGAAAAGCAGGAAGTACAGTGGGATACATTTGTGGTTAAAATTATTATGTGCGGAACTGATTTTCATAGCAGTTCTTGTGTGGGTAAGGTGTAAACTACAAGCAGACAAAAAGCGAATCTAAAATAGCAACTTCTTTACCCCTGCAGTAGACTATTATCCCTGTAGATTGCTTCAATCTCACAAACACAGTACGCAACTTGTGCTGTGTCAACAGAACTCGAGACAAGAAAAGGAACGAACAAGGTAGCAGTGTTATCGTTTAAACAATCGTCTAAATCCGGTAACTTTTAACACAACACTTATTTTGACGCCATTATCATCACACATTCCCACGCTGTGCAACACCGTTAGCAAATCCACAGATAATTCGACACGAACCTGCTGCCCCTGGAGCACACCATCACCGCTGCTGGAAGCTGTCGTCATCATCATTAGGATTCTCAGCTCCCAAGTGAGCGTTTAGAACGGTGCTTCTTTCGGTGGAAGAGCGGGATCGCACCGGATCAACGCTGACAACAGCAAAGCGACGCAGCAATTTATTTCAATTTTCCGGTGACTAATGTTAACGCTCACCCAATGTACCCGAGTGTGTGCGTACGCTGATCACGCCGAGCGGAAAAGCTCATGCAACTCGAGCGAGTGGTTTTGTAGTTGGCAAAATATTGAAGCACCATAATGGTCCTCAACGGGTACTGAGAAACGTGCCTGCAAGTGATATCGATGGATGATGGGACCTCTCCGATCCTACCCGAGCCAGCGTCCGGTCTTACAACGGTTGTGCTTGAAAACTAGTTCCGCTTCCTGATTTAGGAACGGTGCAATTTGTCTACAGACGGTGATGCTACGGCAACAGGCCGGAAAATTCATCGCACGGTAAGCGTAGTTAGTGCTGGTGTTGCGCTCCTAGTGCACCTCATGCAGCGGAACCTTTTTCGAAGGTGACTGAAGTGACACAATTGCACTGGGATATACTTTGTGGAAATGAATTTTCATCTCATCCTTTTATAACAGGATGGGTGAGTGTGGCACTATTTGATGCTTCTAAATATGGTTTTATGAGACAGTAAATATGTTGTGCAAGCTGTTGTTTGTCGGGTAGCGCGACCTCAATTTGTGTTTCTCTTCGTAAACTTCAGAGCAGAAAATAGTGTCAAGCTTTTTGTGCGCCTAAAGGTATGCAAGTGTTTTTCTTTGCCTTTTACCAGCTACTCGGAAGGGAAGCGGTTAACATTTTTGCCGAATACCTCGGTCAGCTTCCTAAGATATCCTAAGTATCCTAAAAAATCCAAAAAAAAATCTATTTGGTTCAAGCTAAAACACATGAAAAATCTCCACGACGCTGACCGATCAAATAATTGTTTCCCATTGTTTTCTAAACGTTAATCACGCTCATCAATCTTCGCAAATGATGCGCAATAAATATATCCCCTTCAGCACAACACACACCACAATCGATTTACAAGCTCGTCGTCACAGCGAAAAGAAAAGACATGCTCCATTGAAACAAGATGGACAAATTTGGATCAAATTATTATCTTTTTATGTGTGTATCTGGTGTTTCTACCGCTCCTTTTCCGCTAGTTTCACCATTCCACACGGCTATTAATCTTGACAGTGCACTTACACCTAGCGTCATATCGGCATCCATCGTACTTTGTTAGCTGTGATGCGTACTCTCTATGGTTTGTCTTCCAAACGAACGAACCATTTCGTTGAAGCGAACGAAACAGCGTTCCGGATCAACAGCAACCGTGTGATGGATGGATGGTGAGTGTTTTATATGAATGACAAGATTTAGCATTTGATGTCAGACGACGACCATTAATCAACCGACTTCCGATGCGCAACCTGTGGCACTGCTTCCTGTTGCGTGTGGTAAAAAATGTACTTTATTTCTTATGCCCTGAGGAGCGTTTTCCGGGGCAGAGTGGTTGTTCATGGGAAAGAGAGCATATTAGATGCGAAAGGTAAACGTAACTGACGGGCGTAAAAGAAAAAACAAAACGGAGAAAGGCTTTCAGATTTGCTAAACGGATTGCATACTTGTAGGCGTGTTCAAGATTGCCTCAAGAAAAGCCATTCCGAGACGAAACTAATTCGCTCCGGTTCGAGGATGAATGACAGGTTTGTCGCTTATTGTATGCATATTATAATACATCAACATAATTCAACTTCATTCCTTTGTCGTTCACTAAAACATTCTCCTAAAATAATGCACTTTGCTAATCCCGATCATAAATGAAATTAGCTGAAGTGTGTTGAAAATAGATCTCACCAACTACATACCAAACCACGCTGTTAGGCAACCTTCGCACGCAAACCTAAACCACACGCTCGCAGCCACGCAGTACGCTGGACCGAATCGGATAAATTTAGCCAGCATCCCCTAAACCATCCGTGCGTGGACGGGCCACGCACATTAGGCTCTAACATAACCCCTTGTGGCATCCCGAGCACGTTCGCTACGCTGGCCCATTCCGGCTTCAGCCCAATCATTCGGAAATATTAAAATCGTTGACAGGTGCTTTCATTATTTTGCGCACAAAGTGCATTTCCCACCGACACGAGCTCTCTTGTGGTACACCGTACAGCTTAAAATAGTGTTCAAAATGGTAGCCAACAGGCCGTGTGCGTGTGTGTGCGTGGTGAGTGTGTTTGTGGTGTCGAATAGCATTAAAATAATTGCAAACCACAGCGAGAAAAGCGTGGAACACTCCAGGTTCCAAGAGCTCTAGGGGAAGCGTTCGAATGGATGGGTTGGAATTCGAGCACGCAAAAGCCAATGTGATGGAAAATAATCTTTCCGGTTCGATGGAAAAACGCTCATTTGCGTTTTGTGGAGGACCCCGGTGCAATCGGAAGCAGTTTCATTTAGTGGCGTTTGGCGTTTTGGGCAGCTTGTTGGTCAAAAAGGCAAACCGTACGATTTTTTTCCGGCGGTTGCGGTCAAATAATGAACTTCCGAAATGGACAGAGCGCAAAAGATGCCCTGCCATCGGTAATCGGCTGGTGAAGGTTGTGTTTTTCCTGTGGGAAGTAATAACCTGGGAGTAAATAATTAGTACGACCAATAGCGATAAATATGTGTTGAACAAAGTACGTTGGAGCAGCCGAAATTCTCAGCAACTCACACGCATAACGTGTGCATTATTGTACATTCTCTATGCCACTGCAATTCACAAAGCATTTAATTGACTATTAATAGCCATGCGTGGCAATCCGAGTGCAAATATCTTCGCGGTTGGATGTCATAAAATCAGTAAAATTCACCTGACTGCACGGATGGCATTAAATGGCGCGGAAATATCTATCGCAGGATTTGGGCTTTCGAGGATGGTGTAATTAATATGAATTTTCACGCTTGTGGGAATTGATGTCAAAAGCAATTTGCAATAGAAAGTATGGTCATTTATGGTAAAAAGTTACTTTGAATATTGGTCGATATAATTGGACTGAGTTGACTGATCTTCAGAAGCCTCGTTTAACCACACTCAATCATCGGCCACGTCAGTTCAAACCAAGGAATCTCTCCTCCGTCGATCCTTCGATGAGAAAGGGAGATTTTCGAATCTCGTTTGTATTGGAAGGCGCAGCAGAGAATACGGGACCGAGCCGTAATATTTAAACTAAAATAAAAGTAAAATAAATTGTATGAAAAGCGGATTGCATATTGGTAGACACAGAAAGGATCATTAAAAAAGCTTGATTTTATTTTTTTTTTTAAACTCTTTGCGTCATTCATCATCTAATCCTGGCCTTAATAGTTGAATTTCCGTCTCATAATTCGCTCGCGACTGTTTCATACCTGACTCTTCTTCGTATAACTTGCCAGTCAATAAAAACGAGTTTTTAATGATTGAAATTCTTTTTAAACTAAAGTTCTCACTTCTATTGCCACCGCAGTGAAATAATTCTTGCCTGTCTGTCGTTCCATGAACTCCAAAAACACACTCGAGATTCTACAGAAGACCATACACCGAGCTGTAACACTGGAAAATGTTATAACTTAATGAATCATTTTTCATCGCTCAAACAACCCGTTTCTCAAATACCTTCTCAGCATTCTGCAACACCCGAGAAGCGTTTCCTCTTCCAACGAAACTTAAATTAATCATTGAGGTTTCTTCCCGATCTATCAACCACTGTGTCGGTACCTGCTTGCCTTTCCACAGGCCACAGCTCCACATTCCAGCTCCAAGGAAAGCCACAAAAATCGGCGAGAAATCACTTAATCACCTCCAGCACTAGCACCAGCAAATGGCTCCCGTAGAAAAACGTGCTCGGAATCGGGAAAGCCTAAAGCACTCACTCCTGTTCCAGTGAAACTGAAGCCGCATAAAAAGAGTACCTCGTAGCTCGTAGCGAACGTATTGGTTTAATTTTAGCAAGCTTCTCGGGTCGACCGACCGATTGTCCCCTGTGGAATGACTGTGGGAACGAACATCGACACCTGCACTTTATTGGTCCCTGCGGGTCGTTTGCGACCGGTTCGCTCGTTCCGGTCAAGTTGTCACGAGCTCGATCAATTGGAAAAATGCAAAACAAAAACATCCAGCTTCAGAAAAGACTGGAAGCCTTATATTCCCCCCCACGGGGAACTGTCCGGGTCCGGGAAGGTATTAAAAACTATTTTGCTCGTTTGTTCGTGCAATTTCCACGGGAAATAAAAGCAACGTAAAACCCATACAAGCGTGGTAAGCTATGAATAAGGTATGGAAGTGCGGGTGAGTCGTTCGTTTTAATCATCTCTCAGCATACAAAACGATTTTCAGTTCGTTCTACCCGTTCGCAGGCATGAAAAGGACGAAGCGTTTGAATCTCGGATGCAGCTTTCTGCATTTATGGCTCTTGCGTGGTCAAAAAGCCATAAAAATGTACATTAAAAGTTTATATATTTTAACGAAAACAAAGTCAATTTAAATAAAAATTTAATCTAATATCTTAACCAGCACAGGAATAACTCATTGTCAATCACCCGCGTTCCTGTGAGCTCCATACTGCCGCATACTGGTTCATATTGGTTTTTTCGTTCACTTTTCGTGATGATGCATTTTTCTCCTGTTCGCGCTCGATGAGCCTGCATTATGCAGCCAATTTTCGCAAAATCCGAGGCAGCAAGCATCATATATCATGCATACAAACTCACGTTGGCACACTTTTGGCCACCCGAAAGGTTTGGTAAAATCATAGGAAAATGTCCCAGCGATGGCCGTTATGGCTTGTTATGCCTTCCCAATTTGTCTTAAATAGTCGACGGTCGAGAAACGCTGAGAAGCAATCATGCAGCAGATATTAATTATTTAATTCCAGCTCGTTTCATCGGTATCAGCTGTACGCGAGTGATTCATTGCCAATCATGCGAAATGAGACTGAGGGGCTTTCCTTTTTTGTTGCACTATGAACGACGATTTTTCAAACAAAATCCTTGTATAAATGCTACTGACGTAAGCAAGTAATAAGTAATAATTTTGATAGTTTTTAACTCTTCGTGTTAGGCTCTCGAGAGATTTTGAGCTGCCATTTCCAGCTTCCTTGACTTGACTGACTGACTTTTCGACTGTCCGCATGGATGGAAGTGGCTTGATAGGCCCAGTGTGGGAAGGTGTGATGGCGTTGTAGCATCCATCAGAAGGAGTCCCGGGATATTGGATTGGTAGAGGAATTCGCTGAACTGTGAGCGGTTTCAAGGAAGTTTACAGCTGGAGTAGATCGCGACTGTACCCGTAGCTGGATAGTCTGTGATACTCTGTCTTGCCTTGTGATTTAAGAATTATTTAAGAGGAATGTAAAACACAATCGATTACATTGACAAGCCTTCGATTTGGTTCGAAAACTCATTTTATTCGGGTACAATTTTCAATCTTCATTGCCATACCCACTTAATTCTCATCCGAGCCTTCGTCACTGTCAGAATAAGCACCGAGCAGCCCTAAGCTTCCGATACCAACACTTCCCGTCGCTGCAGCTTTCGTGTCCTGTGATGATACGGACGAAACTACGGGCGCCAGCGGCACTGATACTGGCGGTGGCGCTTTCGGTGGTGGCATTTCTTTCTTTTTTACAACCAAATTGTTCAGCGCTGTCTTTTTCACGCCGATACTAATATTGTCCAGCTTGCGGGCCTTGCTGCTTGTAAAAGTTGGACCGGTGGTGGTGGCCGTGCTGGCTATCGATGCAGTGGCGATGGTGGATTTAGAGCTGCTCGGTTTATTACCTTCCACCGTTGAAGTGGATGCGTCTGGGGCTTCTTCCTTGACCTCTTCGACAATTATTTCTGTCGCAACGCGCTTCACACCAGATTTGGTTTGGAATTTCACTGACCTGGAAAAGGCAAGATACATTTGTCGTCTAAAAAACGCTGATAATTTCAACTGAAAAACGGAACTCTTACTTGATAAACTCCTCGTCCTGTCGCTCCTGCCGTTCCTCTCGCTCGCGGATACTCTCCGTACGATCAAACTGCTGCAGCATACTGTCATAATCGATGTCCTGCTGCCGGCGGTTCAAATCACGCAACTCTTCTAACGATTCCAGCAGCTCGATCTCGTTCCGTGACTGCTGCGTGCGGTTCTCGAGCAGCTTCATCGGATTGGTCGCTTCCTCTTCGCGCGCTTCTTCCTCCTCCCGGCGGGCCTGCTCTTCGGCCAGCTTCAGGGCCATAAAGTTACGTGTCGCACCCGCCTCAATCTCGTAGTCTGTGTTGCGTGGATCTGTCTTGAATGAAATTTCTTGCAGACAGCGGGTGCACTTGATGTAGAATCGATATATGCGGATGCCAAGGTAGTCTTCATTTTCCACATCCTCCTTGCGGGCGTTGAATTTCTTCCCCTTGTAAATGTACTCGCCACAGGTAACGCAACGCATATTGAATGGAGCCATCAACCGAACGGTGTACTGCCGATTCTTTGGTAGCTTCACCCGCGGGATTTTCGACGGGTCAAAGTCGGGTGGGTAATATTTCTGCAAATAACAATGAACGTAGGCTTTAAAATGAACCAAACACACAACCTCAGGATGGAAAATGATTTACTTACGTTTAAAACTTTTCTTTCCGACATTGTTAAGGTAAAATTTGTAGCGAAATAACAACAGAGCGTTTGTTTACGTTCTACAACAACAATGTAAACTGTCAGACTGCGCCACAGCATGCGTTTGACAGCATTCTTGTGTCAGTTGACAATCAGCTGCGTTCGTGAAAGTTTTCAAACCTCACGTACGCAGCCATCGATACGATAAAATTCGTTTTTAGCTATTTTTCTTATTTTTTACAAGTTTACGAGGTTTATCTCAATCTATTAAATGTTTTGTTTATTTCTTTCGCTTCTTCTACTGCTCAGTAAATAATTAAACTTTCTCTTTAGGCTGTTTCCGTTCCTTTATTGATAAAATATCGTTTTCTTACAAAGTTCCACGTTATGTTATCGGTTGCGCGTTTTCGTTTTTTTTGGTATTTATTTTAATTACTTCTTTCTCACAAAAAGTAATAGTAGAATAGTTAGCGATTACAATGGTAATATATAATGTGATATAATTAGGTTTACGATACAAAAAACGTCTTCCTTTCCTTCCGAATTTAGTGATAGTCATGCTTCTAATACACCGAGGGAAGAAGCAAATGGCATCAGGCGTGAGGCAATCGGTTTGATGCTTCTGTGACACCGTCTTTAAAACCAGGATTGGCATGGCAAATTTTTGCACTACGTCAACACGGTTAGCAAACAACTCGTCTAGCAAAATAAAACGCTATCAGCACAGTGGTTCTTCCCTAGATATTGTGAGTTGCGCGTGATGCATTAAGCGGGCTGTTCACATATTCACTAGAATTCCGAAAAACCTGGACCTATCGAAGGTCTCTCTAAATACCGTAGGTGAATATGTATCGCCACAATTTAAACTTTAGACGTCCCACAGCTTCGGTCGTTTTTTCTTCTTTATATGATCACTCAATCCCTATCCGTGACTGGCGTGATGTAGATATGATCGGATGTGCTGAGTGTGTGTGTGTTTATGTATGGTTTCTAAACCTCAAATGATCGCGGGCCATCCATCCATCGACCCGGTCGTTCGTCATTCCGTTACAAAATCCACAAAATAAAATAATCTACCGTAAGCTTCACCGCCAAAAAAAGCCGAATGGAAATTGTGTGATCAATTATTCACCGTTTGCGTGTGTTATGCATGATTATGGTGTTTTTGTTTTGGTGCATGGTGCTTTTTAATATTTGTACGAGCAGCAAAGCTTACATCTAGTCAAATAAAAATCATCTTACACCATAAAATTGTTACGTTTTTTTTTTCAAAAGGGCACGAAAGGGCTACAGAGGCGCATAAATGGTTGGACGTTAAACAGGAAGAACAGAACAAAATTACGTTGGGGTGGTTGTTGAGTGTGCCCCAATCGAACCGCCGAAAGCGACTGTACGATCACAAACGATCATTCGGAATGCTACACTATGCGATCGTGCTTGTTGCTGCAGGAGGTGCCATCTATCGGCTGGAAATCTCACACTGCTCATTGTGGCTGTGTCCCCGGGATCGCTTCCTGGTCCGATTGGTATCGCTCATGTGCGTGTATGTATGTGTGCTTGTATAATTTTGGAGTGCAAATAATTGTTACCAACAATTTAAAAAAGAAGGAGCGAATTATAGAAGAAAAACAAACAAACAAACATAATGGTGATCTTAGGCCATCGTTAGCGTGCCGGCACCCATGCCAAAACCGACACCTCGCGGACCGTAGTTGCGACCGTAGCAGCCCCGGCAGTAGATTTCACCGTTCGGGCCATCGTTCAGATTCGTCGAGTCGAGCGATTTGTGGCAATCGAAGCAGCTGAAGCATCGCTTGTGCCAGATGCGGTTTTTGCTCAGCATCTTTTCGGCTTCGTACACGGCATAACCGCACCGGGTACATCCTTTGCCATCCTTGGCTCTCGGTCCATTTGCTGGCTTTGAATCGGTGCTGTGAAGGAAGAGAAAATGAAGATGCATCAGTCATGATGAGTTCTTCGCGCCTATCCGAACAAGAAACTTACTGTACTGGAGCAGACTGGGCATCGGTGGACACCAGGGTCGGTGTGTGTCCGAAACCGAATCCCTTCGGTCCGAACAGCTTGCCGTAGCAGGCACGACAATGGATCTCACGATCAGGACCATCACAGGCAATCATGGAATCGAGCGGCCGGTGACATTCGTTACAGTTGAAACACTTCTTGTGCCACATCGTTCCCTTGGCCAGCTGCTGCTCAGCAGCAAACACCATACCACCGCAACGGGGACATCCCTGGCCCTGCGGTGCCTTGATCACAGTCGTGTCGATCGTGACCATTGGCTTCTGGGAGGCCAGCTGATCCTCACTGTAAAAGCAAATCAAACGATTAGCAGCACGATCAACCAACTGCTGGCAGTGGACTTACGTCATGCAATCCGTCTGCAGGAAACCAGATCCGCAAGCAAATCCATATCCATGCGGACCCCACTTCTTGCCGTAGCAGGTCTTGCAGTACACATCCCGATCCGGACCATCGCAGGCAATGATGGAATCGAGCGTTTTGCTGCAGTCACGGCACTTGTAGCACTTGCGATGCCACTCACGGCCCTTCGAAAGGACCTGCTCGGCAGCGAACACTACACCACCGCAACGTGGGCAACCCTGTCCGGGCGATGCCTTAATTGCCGTCGTATCCACAGCGGACGGTTTCGGTGCAAACTCACTGGTGATAGAGAAAGAAGTATGGATTAAAAAACATTCCCAAGTAGTCGAAATACCTGATACACAAACATGTCACTAACGGTGTAGGAAATAGTACGAAAACTAAAAACATTGTAACGGAAAGCGGCACAAGCCAGAGACAGAGAACAGTTACTGATACAACATCGTCTAGATCTACTACCTCTTGTAGTCCAAATCGCGTGCGTCACTCATTAAGCCAAGTGAAGAGATTCCCGAGTGGCCATAACCACGAGAACCAAAACGACTGGCGTAGCAGCCTACGGAAGCGTAAGGAAGGGAGAGAGATATTGAGTGTATCATTATTAGGGTTTGCTCTTGAATTTTCAACCTCCCCACACGAACAACGAACAACAAATTGTGACATTTATGGGACAGCTACTGCTAACGAACACAGTTAGTGACAGTTTAGTGTGTACATCCGGTATTTGGTAGAACGTTTTCCGTCAGGTGAATCCTGCCCTGTGACATTTACCCCTCGATCGTAGTAGTATCGCTCTGCAGCGCTCCACCGCCTTGTCCATATCCGTAGCCCTTCGGGCCAAACTTCTTGCCATAACAGACTGCTCACGGCCAAGGTTCCGAGGTTCGACGCAGACACAACATAAAGATGTATGACGAAAAGATACACAACGGATAAACAACATTACATCGCAACCCAACAGACGGTTCGCCGATCTTCTGGTCAAATGATCATTACCTTTGCAGTAGATGTTACGATCGGGACCCTCGCAGCAGTTTACAGAATCGAGACCCTTCTTACACTCACCGCATTTGAAGCATCCCTTATGGTAGGCCTGTATGGTACGGGAAAGGACGACAGATATTTAACAACACACCGTAGTAGTAGTGGTAGAAGTAGTGGTAGCAGTAGCAGTAGTAGTAGTATCACAGTTTATAAAACAACCACCGAAAGTACAAGCGGCTTCTTGCAAGATGAGCCTAGAGAATGTGAGTGTGTGTGTGTGTGTTGGTTGTGGCTGTTTGGTGTGTTGCAAGTCGCGTGTTATTTACATGACATGACTAAGGTTGTTAGCAAGCTCCCACGGCACATCTTCCAAAGTTCAGCGAGAACGCATGCATTACCTCTACAGTAAATCTCTTTATCCGGTCCATCACAATGCATCGTGGAGTCAAGCGTACGGTTGCACACTAAGCATTTGAAGCAGCGCCGATGGTAGCCCTGGATGTCAGAGGGATACAAAGCAGCGCGCAGACAGTGGAAGGTTGGCGTACAGCACATTCGATAGCGAAAGCAAAAGAGAGATATAGAAAAGACAAGGTAAAGTAAGGTAGAGGCAACAGTATTGTTTTTGTCGTCTAGATTAATTCAGAAACAAGCTGTCTTATCAACCGAACAGTAAGCAAGCTAGGAGCGTATGGTTTGCCCTTGGTTCCAGCTGTTAGTATTTCTGGTTGGAAAAAGCTCTATAGTAGTAGTAGTAGTAGTAGTAATCAACTCACTCTTCCACGTGCCAACATTTGCTCGGCCATGTAAACATATCCGCCACAGCGAGGGCAACCCTCTCCTTCAGGTGCCTTTGACATTGGTTTCGGTTCAAAGTGTCCGTTCGTGCTATGGAAGTGGGACGGAAAAACGGGGGTTGGTTGGTTGGTTCGGTTGGTCGGATTACCCCGGTTAAGAGTTGAGTTGCGTATATGTATAGGTTGTGCAAATTTTAATTTTGTGTACATCATCATCGTTAATCCAAACAATTCCAAAGCACGCACAAATCGCGGGGATAGTAAAAGTAATATGGTACGATCGATACGAATTGGATTGTTGAACAAAAATGGCCAAATGCACGTGACAGGGATGATGTATGAAAAAGAGAAAGAGAGAGAGAGAGAAAGAAAAAGAAAGAAGAAAGTAGATAGAGAGATCATGTAAGTGAAACATATAAATCATTCAATGCTGAGTCTTACAAGGAGTTTAAACGATCCATTGCAAACGACGAACTTCAGAGGAAGTGTTCGTTTACATCAATGTGAGGTTACTGCGAAAGGACAAGAATATGCCATGTCTTGCGATCAAACAATGTTCCTGCCCAATCGGGTTTCACCAATAGTTCTGTTAATACAAGGTTAACACAGTATGATCTTGCTAGGAGTTCCTTGCTGATATTCTACTTCTCTGGGACAAGGCAAAGTCCCCTGTGCCAGTTATTGACAGACTCTCTTCGTACCACATTTTGATAGGTCGCCTTTTCGCTTGCAGATAATACGGGTTTGCTTTACACAGTATTGCACAAATGATGTACATAACTAAACATCGCTTTACTCTGTACTCGTTTTGCTCCAGGGCACTTTCCTTATCCCAATAACACGGTGTTAGACATTAGAAAGGTGAAAGTATAGGGTAGAAGTTACTGACAAGCGTCTACTTTCATTCCGTGATTTACATTTAGTACACATAAATGATGAGATGAAGGCGAAGTCATAGCACTGCAGGACAGGAAGCGTTCGTGTTAAGTCTTTGCTGCATTGGGGAAACATCAGGGAACAAGAAGAATCGTTACACGCACAGCACGGCACAACATCCAAAAGAAAAAAAGAAACACATAGGTTTGAGTAA
The DNA here is from genome assembly GCF_943734695.1 of Anopheles maculipalpis. NCBI lineage: Eukaryota > Metazoa > Arthropoda > Insecta > Diptera > Culicidae > Anopheles > Anopheles maculipalpis. Next base: position 96,694,105 of record NC_064871.1, on the reverse strand, counting down.
GAAGTGTTATCACAAGTGATAGAAAATCAGGGACCAACTACAAGTCAACAAAGTAAATCAAAATTTCAAACATTTTGCTTCCAGAAAGTAATTATTAAATACAACGAAAAAACAGATACAGGGAAACAGGGTAATAGATAAAACAAACTGGTAACAATATACAGAAAAAAATAATAACAACAGCCAACAACATCCAACAACATCCAACAACAAAACAACACCAAAATACAACAAAAGAAAGACAAAAAAAACAACAAACGTCAAACAACAAGAACATGAATATCTCACCAGATCATGGGCCAGATCTTAGGACACACGGGAACATTTATGACAGTAATACGCCGGCAGTAAAGAACGAACACACACGCCATATTTGCTCATGATTGGTTTTACAATTGATGAACACACACAAACAAATGTATATCAGACTCCTCCAGGTACTCTTTTGTATGTCCTGTGTGTGTGTGTGTGGGGTTTTGATGCTGGGTGGTAGCTAACCACCGACATCGAGCGCTGCCACGTGGAGCTGTCGTCTCTGTGCTCGTTTGCCGCTCGTTAGCGCTCTCTAACGTGGTTCGATCGTTTGTTTTTCGATGTCGGTGACTTCCTTCTGATGACGGTGGAACGACATTTTACACATACACACAGAACTTTGCACACGCACGCACACACGCACACAGACGGACACGGACGAACGCAGGCGCCACAACGGTGGGGAAAGAGAAAGAGAGAGAGAGGGAGAGAGGTACTTTTGTACATCGACGGAAGGACGGAGAGTGGGTACGAGAGACGAACAAAAACAAATATGGCTGTTGCTATGGGGAGTATCTGTCATGGTCTCCTTTGTTCCTGTTGTTGGGATGTAACGATGGAAAGCGGCGTGCTCTCTCGCTGTCTGTGTGTGTTGTGTGATCTGTCACACTGGCTACTGTCAAGTAATAGTAGCCCAGAAGTTACTTAGCCGAACGCACGTGTCATTTTCGTCGTGCATAGGTGCGTTTACTTGTTTATTTGTGTGTTTGTTTTGTGTGCGTGTGTGTATGCGGAGCTCGTAATCTCTGCCTTATTTTTGGATAGCTGTCACATCAAGCGAAATTGTGGATGGTGCAATGCCACAGCCAAGTAGGCACAAAATGGTGAATATGGTGATGGTGGTATTGGTGATGTATATGATGCAGTCCTCATGCACATTCTGGCCGGTTCCGAACACAATATGAATGTCAGGGAAAACGAGAAATGAAACCCAAAAAACGAAGCCCTATGTGTCTTCTCACCAGGGGCACAAAGAAACTGTGAAACCGGTATCAATTAGTCACAGATAATGTACGATTTATTTGCCAAAATAACTCATCCAATTAATGATTCGATACACAACAAAAAAAAAAAACTAGGCCAATCGAAACGGCAAACGCTCCACTGCTCATGGGAGCGAACCTACGGCAGCGAACGAACCAGCTTGGAACAGGCCGGATACTAACAGGTGAACGGTGAACGTCGAAACCATCTACCTAGCTACTAATGGGTGAACTACTATCCATTCTTTACCCTCTTTCTTCTAGCATCAACAGTCGAACACAAATGGGAGATAAACTGCGGGCATGAAAAGGTAAAGCACACTCACACACTTTTGCCTTAGTTTGTTTAACATCACAAAGCCTGTTTTCTTTTCCTGCTTTTGCATTCGATAATAGTAATAAACAAGAAGGGGAACACATGAACACTAGGATCTGGATCTGGAGGTTCACCCGCGTGATTCTGACGTTTCGGTGAAGCTTCCAGATAACGAAACAAAGGTACGCGTTTCTCGTATAGGGTTTCCTTTTGTTTTTTGTTGTTGGCTGATACAAATGCCTCTACAATCTAACAAAAATAAAAACGGACAAATACAAGGTAGTGTGCAGGATAGTGTGAGACCTGTCATTAGCAGTAGTGTCCAAATAGTAGTACGGGTGACTTGTGTTTCGGTTTTTTGCAAACTAATTTTCTTCAGATTAGATGTCTTGTGTTTCTTGATATAGATTTAGTACCTTTTCGTTCTCTCTTACTCTGGCGTATTCTCCTACAATTCCTAACAATACTTTCCTGACATTATCATCATTTACTCAATACTTATGGTGATGGTGTTTGGTGGTGACAAGTAATTGCTCATTGCTCCTCACACTTGCACTAACAATCATTGCTCTTCGATTACTGATCCCTTCGCGAACGGAGCTAACGTTGGAGGTGTTTCTGGTTTTTGGGTTCTTGCTGTTCAGTGCTCCTGCTCTCTACCACGGGGCTCTTACTTAAACGAACATGGTTTGAGTGTTCTAGTATACCGGGTAACGTTTACTTGCTGCGTTTGTTCCGAAATTCAGTTCAGTTCGACAGCAGCACAGAAAGAAACAAAAACGAACACATCATCGGCACAATCGCGTGACAAAAGACAATGTAGTTTGGTGGACATAGTGAAGGTAGTAGTGGCAGTAGTGGTGGTGGTGGTGGTAGTAGTAGTAGTGGTAGTTGTTGTTGGTGTGTTCATATTTTTGGTTTTTGGCATGAAAATGTAAGAAAAAAAATAACAGAAAAAGTGGAAATCAGCATGCATGTTTTTCATACGTCGCAGGTGGTTTTGCTTTAATATTATTCTGCTGTTTTTTGACAATTTATATATGTATAACGTTTTTTGCAAGAATCATAGGGAACGGAGATGAAATGAATGGCAAAACATATAAATTTTGACACTAGATGGCGCCAGCGGTGTGGGAGGTGGGCAACATATATTTCGATATTTTACAGAACAGATCGCCGGGATTCAGTCATGCTGCACTGATGGGGAATTAGTATCCGGAACAATCTATGATGCAATAATTCACATTTCATACATTGTTGTATTAATATACATGGTTGTGTAGGATGAACCTTTTTTTTTTTCTTTTTGAAAACCGCGCCAAGGTAACGCCAAGGCTTAGTAAAAGATCGAAATATATTGAAGTACTCCTATCGATTGCTTTACAGCGGAGATGAGCTTACTGCTTTACGAGACAGAAGAGTACTTCAGAGATACTCAGACATTTAGTATGGATTCTGTACCCTGAGCTACAGGTGTAAGGAAAGGCCCAACGAGAGCTAAACGAAGCGAATTTAATCAGGTGACTCTGATCAGGTGGCAAGATAAATACATCAGCGTCCTCACACTCTACAGAAGGGATCGAGAGGCCCTGAGAAGATCTAACGTGTTGGCTAATTATGTACTGTATGGATCAATCGGTTTCGAATTTTCCTCCTCCGACTTTTCGGTACTCTACGTTACATAGCAAGTGTGCTAAAATGGCCGTACTGTCATAGCGAAACTTACCTCTCGCCCTGAAACTGGGCGCCAGTGTCCATCGAGAGGCAGCCGGCGCCTCCACCGAAACCGTAGCCCTTCGGGCCGTACTTGCGACCGTGGCAGTTCTTGCAGTAAAGCTCGTTTTCGTGCTCTGCACAGTTTGTGGAGTCGAGCATCTTGCCGCACATTCCTGTTGCAATTGACCGGTACCGGTATAGAGAAAACAGTGAGAAGAAAGAAAAAGAGAAGAAAACACGCGTGCTTGTTATTTTGCTCGGGTACTGCTGTGAGTGGTGTTAAAAATAAACCTTCGACACATCGACGACATTGCAATTACGCTCAGTAAAAATTTATTGATTGACACCGAGCCCGCCCCGTAATCGTCTGAGCGCAACTCGCACCACCCAAAGCTCGGACAAAGAAGAAGTGCAAAAGCCGTGTAGTACGTGCGAATAGTTTTCGGCCACGAATGGGGTCACATGCTACGGTTCGCGCAATCTCCTGCAGGTGTGCGGGATAGGGGTAGCAGAAGGGTTTGGGGGCCACAAAATACCGACATCTACCCTTATGCTGTGAAAACCCCATCGTGATAGAGGTTCGCCCAGTGGTCGGGGCAATGGTCGTGATGGGCAGTCTGCCAAATGGTGGCCTTTTAAAGAGCAAGTGGGGAATATAAAGACGGCTTGAAAGAAGCCGTATGTCTATGGTTAGAGTGATTGTGTTGTGGAAAAGTAATCGCAAGTTGTTGGCACCCATTGTATGTAATCTGGAGAAATTGGCATCTATTTATATCTATGCCAATTATTATACCTGTTTAACGATCTTTCTTCGAACAAGATGACGATCGTGATGATTGGATTTTGAAATCAATCGATCCCGTAATTTAATCGAAAGGGGCGTTGTTGAAGGCAACGCCACAACCATCACAACCATCTACTACTTCCCTGAAACTTTTCATACACATAAGTAGTAGCGCTTGAAAAGTTTCTTCAGCTTTTCACTAGCTGATCATCAACAACATTTTCTAATGTCGATGATGTCCCTCCGTATTTATCGTAACGAACCGTTCTTTTCTTGCCCCTTTAACCAGACAATTAAAAAAGAAAACATTTAATAGATCATCTTCTTCAGGGAAGAACGATGCGAAAAGTTACGCAGAAAAAAGAACATCCCAAACGGTCCACCCCCTTCCCCACCGGCCTCACCAGTTTCTGGCCGATCTATGTCCTCGATGTTCTATTTTCGATGCACCCACCCTGCACAGCACGTCAACGACACTTGGCCGCCTGCCGGGGCTCTCCCTAGCCCCGCGAGGCTTGACGCGAGTTGTCAACAAAAAACTGGCAACGAACGCAGGCGGATGCGTTTCAGTTCGCCTGCCGTGCTGGTTCGTTTGCCAAACCCAACCCCAACAACTTGCCGTGGCTGCAACATTGCAATGCATCCCCCCCAGGTCTGGCGATGTGTTTGTGTTACTTACCGCACTTGAAGCACTGCTTGTGCCATTTGTTTCCTCCGGCGACACGCTCCTCGGCGGCGTACACCGACTTGCCGCACTTGGGGCACTTGGGGTTTTCAGCTGGCTTGAAAGGCATGGTTCTGGTTGGGTTTGTTTTTCGTAATTAACGCTGGAGACGGTAGCAATAAAATATCGAAGAACTCGCGTTCGATGGTAGGGTTCGGTAGCCGAGCCTGTTTCGGGATGACCTGTTGCACTAGCGCGTGGCGCGACTTGTTTGCTGCTTCGATGACCTTTAGACGACGCAACACGAAACGAAACGAATATGGCTTATGTAAAGGTATGCTAGTAGGACTACCACTTGCGTGGGACGCAACAGCCGGTTAATTAGCAGCGAAAGCACACTTTGAGCTACGAAAAGCACTGTTCTTTTAACGTCCCTTTTTTGAATGCCACCGAACGGGATGCAATTTAAACCGGATGTGTTTTGGACGATCGAATCACACACATAACACTAGCAGATGCGAGAGAAGCTTCACTAAGTTGAGGCGTTTTCAACGATGCACTTGTTATCGCTCTAGGGCACTGTCTAAATTGTGCTAGAAAAAGGATCAACGACCGATTGTGACTGCGCTTCGAAATGTGTTCGCTCTTCACATTGCAACCGACAGTGCACCGTGCGTATGAACGACTGAAAATCGTATGCCTGATCTACATCGATCGATCACTGCTAGCTAGATACTAGGTGGCGAATGCATTCGCATCGGCTTACTTCGGGATTAGGTAACGCAGCAATCGTTGATACGATCTCAAACGATCGTGTAATTAATGTGTCGAGTGCTGCGTGAGTGCTCCTCATCGTGATAGATCTCACCGTTTTTACTATTCCTTATAAATATTTTCTAATCAGGTCTTAGTGGCGATGAAAATCAGATCGATTGAACGATCGGCTTATTACAAAATTACTATACATGAAATTCTACTAATATAAACAACGTTTTGAGTGCAACAGTACGCCTCCAAACGTCACGCGACATCGCAAGTTGCATTTTATTACGTTGCGTAGTCGAACGAAATGCGGCAAGATAAAAATACCACCGCGCACGAGAGAAGGCATAACATCACGAGAGTTTTCCACACGCGTTTTTTTCAATCCCCCCATTACGTGTGTGGTTGTGTGCGAAGAAAAAAATAAATAAATAATAAACAAAAAACAAGCAACTTTCATCGGCAGTGGTCCTTGTACTACGCAACACGGGCCACAGCAAACGTAACGCTTCTTGACCGAGTCGCACACGCACACTGCACACGGCCACAAGCACTGCTCAAGAAAACACCTGCTGCTGTTGTGTTTCTCTGGTGGGGCTGAACTTTTCCAACCGGTACGTTTTGTCTGTGTGTGTGTGTATGTGTAGGTATTAATAAATTCTGCGTGGGATTCAGCTGTGTGTTCCGTTTCCCGTACAGAAACATTTTAATACGCTGGCGCTAAGCCAGCGTACCGAACAAGTGTAAATTCTGCCCCGGGGAAGATGTCTCATGGAATTTCGTTTTCGCTTATAACCACTTCATGTCTTGTCATGTTTGGTTCGTCAGTATATACCAAAGTTCCATACGAAAAGTCGCCCGTTTCGTTGTCACCTTATACCAACTTTTGCCCACCGCACCAACAATTTTCAACAAACTGTTCGGCGTGGGTGCTTCAACCTTGCCGAATAGACATTGAGCAAAACGGAGATCGAAAGAACGATAAAGTCCACTCCGTGCTGCACAGGATGAGGTTAAATCCAAAATACTGAATGTGACAAAAAATAACTTGATGTTCGCGGTGATGATCGTTGACAGTACCAATGATAATCTTCCTCGCACTGTTGATCATCGTCTGTCACAATTAATTGAGTGTCAGTTGAAAGGAAGGAAGAGTGTCCGTCGTCCAACCGGAGGAGAAATACTCATAATTAACATTCCACAACGAGCGGGAGATGGATATATTTTCAACAGTGCTCTAATTATGTTATAGCACCGAACTGGCAAACACGAACTTGCAAGGAATCTTGCTGGGGACTTGCTGTCCACAAAGGAGAGTGACAGATTTGCAGTTGTCACCGTGCCAAAAGTACACGTAATGGAACGCATATGCCTGGCGTTCGCAGTATCTTTTCTCGTCTGTTCTGTCCTTTTCAAATGTCAATGAATCTGCGTTGGGGAAGGTTACTTACGGAGCGATCCAGCTTAATCTTATCGTAGAACTCACTAGCTAGCAATTTCTATTCAACCGAGATCCCCTTCACTACCACGAATCTCCTGAGGTCCCAAAGCAGCTCATCTCATGACACGGACGACATCGGTTGACCTTAACAACTTATCGTCATGGCATGGATGTCTTCATCCAACACCCAACACGCCATCACGCACAAATCATGTTCTTCATCGTTTTTCTTCACACCAAATTTTCACATACCAAGCCCAACGCTCTCCAACTTTTCACACGTTTATAAATAGACACACAAAACCTTCACCATCATTCGCACGGGTGGAAAATTCACCGAGAGAGACAGAGAGAAAGATCGAGGAATCATTTGGTGGGTTTGGACAAAAATGGATCAGAAAAGTAGAGGTTATTTGGAGCAGTCGGTTGGGATTGAAGATTGAAAATTGGAGCAAACAGATTTTGCAACCGGAGGTCGTTTCATCACTACCGTTCCACACGACACACTGTTCGATCCTTTAGCATTATAATCTTTTATCCTTCCGCACTTAGAATTGGAGGAATTGCATAAGGATAAGATCGAGCACACTTCACAGAATCAGATTCGATCGCTCCAAACAGTTCGGTGGCTTAACACTTTTTGAACTAAACTCCTAAAGTTCGTCACAAAGAGTTCACAAAATCGTATCCAAACAGAAAGGATCACTCAGATACGGTAAGTTCACAATCCAGATATCTGGAACTTTGCTGCTTCAAACCTCTCGATCACTTGCAACGCACAAAATCCGTTTTGGGATGTGCGGAATTGAACGTTATATCCTTCAAGTCCCTGTAATCCTTTGCTGCAAAAGCATTCAAGCTGGACAAAACGCAAGCAAGAACAGAACCGCACAGCTGAACGCAACACTCTGGCGAGCTTGAGAGTACTCGTCAACTACTAACCGTGTATTCGAATGATTGACTATGGTGCCGTGCACTCGGTAGTCTATGTATCAGGATGCACACGGCACGCTACTACTTTATTCGGTAGCAAAACTCGCCAACCGCACACCAACACCACCAACGTTCGCGACGTGCGAACAGCTCAGCTATGTGGTCGGTCGGATCATTCCGAGCCATTCGCTATGGTAGTCCCTTTCTGACCGATTGCTGTCCATACCGTTTTCGGAAGGGAGATAGCCCAATTCAGTCACACCGAAACGGAGGGGAATGACTTAGTGGTGTGCCAGGATCAGGAGTCAACTTCCACGCTACCGGCTTTCCCGGCTAACGGTTGCACCAGCACACTGCAAACGGTAAACCGACAAGGAAAAGCAGCGTCTTACTACCGAAAAAACACACGTCACTCTATCTCGCTTTTCGGGCTCCCGCACCATTCCATCCAACCGGTTTGCCATTTTCCCACTCCCAAAGACCTGTTGATGTTGGTAGCAGTCCACGCTCGGGCCGATGACTCAGCCCGTGGACGGTAGATGCCGATGATGACGAGGATGACAACTGTTTGATCTCATCCACAGATCTGCCACCGTTTGCGCGAGTTCTGCATGGTGATGAACGGCATAAATCACATATTTTTAACAGCACTCGAGGTGCCGTATCGGGAGATGTTTCGGTTTGTTTTCCGTAGCGGTAAAGCAGAAGAAAAACTGGGGAAAGATGTTTTACTGCTGGTCCATCGTTCAAGAGGAAGCAGTTTGTTTCGTATGTTTCAATTTAGGGAAATGAATCATGCGTATCGTGATGAAGGAATAATTGACTCTTAAGTCCCTCATAAATAGTAGCGTTTGTTGACCTGACGATTGTGGTGATGGCAGTTAAGCCGATAACAGGAGTGTACCTTAATTTCGTACATTAAAAAATGTCACTTTTATTTATACTTTATTATTTCAAATAAATCTTGATAGTGTCTAGAGTCTCAAACTATTAACTGTCAAATTTGAGTGTTAACATTATTTTGAATGTTAACAAGCAGAACATTGATTACTCTTTGTTTGATTGACTCTGGTGGTCTTGGTATTACTTTTCACAACCTTAATCAACTATTTCATCTCAGATTAACCCAACAAACTGTCAAATCTAATTCCATATCCTTCACTCAGTACTTAAGAAGTTCCTATAATTTCTATTGCAATGTTTCAAACCTAAATTAAGCAGATCGGCCGTCTTTATTTTTCTTGTTAATAAAATACTTAATTTCTATTATTGTATTAACATTACTTTTGCTAGATATATGGAAGCATTTTTCAGACGAATTATAGTGATCTCTTACGCTCATGATGCATTCAAAAGCAATCCGCAAAACAAAATTCCTCAGTCTGCTGCATCACTTGACATTTTGCCTCAAGCGCATCAGTTGGAATGTTAATTATGGGGCGTTTTTTCTACTCTCAACCATTTTCTGTGTGAGTATGTGTTGTGTTCCGTTCCAAATATGTGCGCCAATCTCGCCAATCCGTTCAACAAAGTAACATAATCGAACATATTCCATTCCTTAGGTCCTTCGGTTCTTTTTCTTTTTTTTTTTTTGGCAACGCGATATCTTCATCCTCTGTCAACGCCGGGGTGAAGTAATTACTCTTCTGCCCAGCGAACCGACGCCGATCCTCATCAATTATCTTCGTAAGGATGGTAAGGAAAACAGCAACTTGAAGAGAAGAAAAAAACAACATACTCTGCAGACACGTTTCGGGCGAGGTCAAAGATGACAGTAGCGTGCCTTAAGTGGCGTCTGACGTTTTCGCGATCGGCGAAATTTATCTTTCTTAGGATGGTAGAAGATAGAAACAAATGTCAGGCTTTGTGAGTAAGATCCATGAGATTCGTAGGTGTTCCTCACTCTAAGACTACTCATATGCAGCTCCTAATGCATCTTTGCACCTTAACGATGCACACATATATGAACAGCAACATACCTAAGTGTCCGTTTCCTCGTGGACTCTTCTCCACGTGTCCATCTATCTTAATGGGAAAGTGTTTTGCTGAAATGGGCGAAATGGGCGGACGAGAAAATTATGACTCGTACCGTACACTCATCAACACACGGTTCAGCCGCATGAATCACACTTATAAAAATGAGGAATGTTTTCTACGGCCTCTTGACTTTACCGCGATCACCTTACCGGTGATCACTCCCACCACAGTAAGCGTAAGTGAATCGTTTTGTATAATGTTAGGGCGCAAAAGGGAGGGAAGGTGTGCTTAGAGTTGGGTGAGTGAAAAACACCTAGGAAGCTCTAGCGCTTACTAGAGGGAAATCCAAAGAATAGAAGAATTCGGTACACCTTTCGAGCAAAAATTTTTCGTGTGCAGAGCTATTTTTAGTGTCCACAACTACATTCAACATCGGATATGTGTAAGCGAAAAGGAAATAGTACGAAACTCGGAAGGCCCAAATAAAAAAAAACACACGCACACCTTAACTGCTTCTAAACACGGTAAACATTTCGGCCTTTTTCAAACTGCGATGATGCCACTGGGCTGAGGTTCGACTTTTCCAAACTCCTCGAACTCGAAAAGTCAAATATTCACTCCACTAACGTTAGCCAGGAACGCGGGTGAGAGTTGTTCTTTTATTCCTGTTTCGCTTTACTTCAGAAACCCAACACTGACTCTTGCTTTGTGATCCTTCTTTTTTGCTGGAGAATGTTCTATTTTCGACCGCTTCTTTGGGCAGTAGAGAGGGCATTAGGTGAACCGATCTCACAACGATCGTAGACGATGCGATAATTTGACGATCATTAGAATCGATAAAAGGTGATTAAAATTCAATTTAAGGAATTTCTGCCGGAATTTCATGTTTACTTTGAGATAGGCAAAGAAACTAATAACCTGATCATTTGAGTTTAGTTTTGTTTAGGAAATATTTTGGTTTTATTTGAAAATCTAGGGTATTGTTTCATTTTACTAGAAAGTATCAGTTCAAGTACACGACTTCAAAAATGGCGTACATTATCATTATTTGCTTAACATAGGTCTAGGCTAAGATACACATTTAAACATGTCAGCTTTTTTGTGAAGAAACCTTTCATTACTCCTAACTGTATGCAAAGTTAAGAATTAGCATGTGCTCCCTACAAATGTTATAGAATAGTTTGGATTTTTTATACCCTGTAAGCATTCTATTTCTTTTGCAGAACCTGTCTGTTGAGTAATGATTAATTTCAAGAAAATAAATGGAAAGCATTTTTTTAAACCCCTCTATAGTTCAACAGTTCAATCGAGGCTATTAAAAATACCGGATCAGTGGTAAATATCCAGTCCAGCTAGCTTCTCCACGCCACGCATGCTACAGGTGAACGCAGCACATCATCGGTCAACGGTTCGTCAACGCTTCAGCTCCCATCCCGTTCGAGTCAAGTGCCAAGTCGATCGCGTACGCGTACGAAGACTGCTTAGCTGAGTCGGTGGGTTCTCGAAAAAATTGGAGCTCCACTAAAAATACATCTCCGGTCTCATCTGCCAAAAATAGTTCCGCAGGAGAAAATTCTTCATCGCCAACGGTCTGAACGCGATCCACCAGTGCCGGTACCGGGATCATTCTTGCTCACTGTCCCTCTCTCTCTTTCACTCGCTCGCTCACGCTCCACGATTCCTGTCACTGTGCAACTAACTCATCCACAACTTTCCTCCCACAGGCAATACCAACTTTAAATGGAACGCAGTGATCGAAAGGGGCGGAAGAAAAATCACCTCACATTAATATGTATTTTTCACTCACGGGACGATCAATCTCAAATCCCGCGATGAACGCGTTGATCGCCGTAACGTTTCCACCATGCCAAACCCTATCTAAACAATTTAACTGTCCGGAATGGATGATTATTAATTACAACATTTGCCAGATACGGCTGAGTGGTCTAAGGGGCCATTTGGCCTCCAAAAACCTACAACCCGAGGTAGTTGAAGCGATAATTTTATCTTCACATTATTTTGCGACACATTTTTATATGGCAGTGGTAAACTGCTCCGGTGAGACCCTTTGACATTCGGTTAATTCAACGATAATAATTTCGCCCCACTCGCTGTAATAAGTATAATTTCCTTTTCTTATTTCCCACGCAGTGCAACCACTTTGTGCCATAAACATTTCCACCCAAACGTTCCCAATTAAACCTATCCGGGATGTGTGTGTGTCCGCCTTGTTCACACGTTTACCATCTTTCTCTCCCTTTTATCTTTCTCTCTGTTTTCTCTTCTTCTCTCTATAATACGAACCGTTCGTGTACGAGAGTTTCATTTGTGGTAGAAAAATTATCATTAATTTAGTGCCCATCATCGTCCCAATCACTCAATTTCATAACGGGGTCGGCCATTTTCTTACGTAGATACAGATATTTTCCTTTGCGGCATGATTCACCACCACAAGACAGCAGAAAAAAAGCCATTGTAATGCAGCCAACTTCCGAAGCTGACAAATAACAACAGATGAGTAACAGGAATATGGGCTAAGTGTCGTATGGAACGGTTTAACCCTACAGATAATATCGTTTTATTGTTGCCTGTGTTATTTTTAATTATTTCAAAAACATTTTAGCTAGACTGCGTTTGCTTTGCATAAGTGTTTTAATTGTTATTTTATTACTTTTATTTATTTAAAACTAATCTTTCGTTGAGCTAATACTTCTGAAAATTGTATTAATTTTTTTTCCAATAAACTTATACTTCATTTATAAGTTTAAAATCTTTTCTTGATGCTCTTTTTCTTTTTCTTAGAGTTTTTTTCATTTTTGTGGCTTGAGGTTTCTAAATTTTCTAACTTTTTACACATTGCTCAAAATTTTAATTTTTTATTATTTTTTCGGTTAGAATTTTTTTCTCTTTTAGTTCATTCGCTCTTCTCTTTCACTTAAATTCCAGGTTCGCTACATAAGGTTTCTGAAGAATGGTGTGAATCTTTTTGCTCATACCAAAGGGTTCAACCATTCTCTTACCAAACTTACACAAATAAAACCTACAAAAATAAACCCCTTCTTGGTCCGTCTTCCGTCTCCTATAAACCTTCCTCATAGTCCTGCATGTCGGCAAGTGAATAATCATAGCCAGATGATTCATAACCGACACTAGAATGTGTTCCGTTGTTTCATTCGCGAGGCAATCCCACGCGTGCCATTGTAAGAAACGACCTGTTTGTGTGCGTATGCTTACCTCGTGCTGTACGCTATGTGTGCTCACAAACAGTTTCGTGACGTGATGAAAATGACACCCTATGGGAAATAAAATGGCACGAATAAATGTCAGCCAGGGCGCGTGTGGACATCGTCCGGTGAGTTGGTTATTACGAGTGTGCTGCTGAAGGATGCTGGGGTAATGGTAATGGTGGTGGCGAAAGACATACCGACAGTAAGTCTGTGATTGTACCCGTCTGTCCTTAATGTATGGCACAGTCGTTCGAGAAAAAGGGAAAGTTTCGTTTGGGGATTTTTCTTACCTTGAAAGGATTTGGGTTTTGGTTGCCTTTTTCAACCCAAAACTCATAGTAAGTGAATCTTTTTATGCCCTCCCAAGTTAAAAGACCACCCAAGATTGTTTCCCGTTTGCCGATATTGCCTCTTAAAGGTTTCATGGAGGAAAAACCGCTCACAAAATACATACTTTGGTACGTAGTGGAGTGAAATCTATTTTCGGAAGATGTAGAAAAATGACGATATGCTGCTTAAAATAAACGCGCCGTGTTTTCTCATCTTATAATACTTCTTTTTCACCTGCTAAAATTATATTTGCCCTTTCTTGTCTTTGCCATAGTGCCCCTCCCCATCGATCACCGTTCGTTAGGTATGTTCCCGCTGCTGAGAGGTGCTTGTTTACTTTGCTAAACAAATCGCAATATGCGTTCGGCACGATCTAACTATCCTTTTCCCTTCCACTCAGGAGAAGCGAACAAAAAGTGGTGGTGTTTGTGAGGCACATTCCAACGGCACGATTACCTTGACGGGTACACATGTGGAGAGATTATTTGAGTAATACAGTATTACGTAAAATGTGCAGGTGAAATAATGCAGTATGCATGCAACAGAAATAGCATGGCTGCTTGGTTTTCAGGAGCAGTAGAGAACAAAAATAATAATTGATACGTGTTTGAGGCAACAGGAGCCGACTAGCATCTACGCTAAAAAAAACATTTGATAGTCTTTTTAGTTCAAACCGTTTATTAAAATTAAAATTAATAGCAAACATGTTAACTCTACGGTATTTTCAAATGTTCAGTTAGATCAAATCTGATGCCAATTGTATTTTTAATTACTAGAATCCCCTTCACTAGGAGCATATCTTCCTTCTCCTCTTCGTATCACTACGAGGCAGCCTAGACTTATTCATGGTCAACGTATACTTACTGTAAATATGTCAAACATCATAATCAATCTTCAATCACTATTGTAAGTTGTAATCACAATTGGTATTCTGTACAGTCAAGTACCAGGCGCCTCCATCAGTAGTGCAACAAAATAAATCACTGCACGCTGTTGTTTGGAAATTCCTCCGAAATAGATTATTAACAGGCAAGAAAACTACATCATATGATTGCAGAAACATACCAATTTTCTATACGTTAAAAATGCTACATTTTTAAATGCAACAAGGTTTAGAGTTTGTTTGAACATTTCTTAATTTTATGCATTAATCAAGTACCAGGCGCCTCCATCCGTAGCACAAAAAAGCAAATCAAAATCCCTGGCCACTGCTGGATGGAAATTCATCCGTAAAAGATTAGTTATAATTAAGAAAACATCATCAGATGAATTCAGAAACATATCATATGGCTACTTTTGATCCGATAGTAACTTACAAGCATAAAAGTAAAGTAAAAGTTCCCCTGATAACCTCACTGTGTTTAATCCTGATCAGTTTTCCCAAGAACGAAATTGTTGTTTGTACAATATTTTCCTCCTCAAGGCTTGGCACGCCATCTTGAGGAATAGTCATTTCATTTCCTTCCTATATTTGCTTGCTTTTCTCTATTTCCCAATAGATGTCGCTCCACTCTCAATTTTCCGCGTAATTGAGCAAACAGAAGCAATTTCATTCCCGCGGATAATCATTCCATTCATTTGAATGATCTCAAAATATTCCCTGCTACCCAAAGCTCGTGCATGTTTCTGATCAATCAAGCTACAACGGAGATTGATTTGGTATTGGCCCTTACCCGAAAAACCCAATGTTGTAAACAAATACCCCATAACCTAAACAATATCTTGCCATAAAATTCGGTCCGCTCAGTTGAAAATTGCAAACGACCGCACGGACCAACGCAGGTCCAGACCTACAATCCATCGATCGGCTGGTGTCGGTGTACGGTCCGGTTGCAAATGTAAATAAATCATTCCGATCCGGTGCCGTTTTTTTTGCTTCCCAGCACGGGTGGACATTCCTTAATGGTAGTTTAGCTTCTCCCTTTCTCGAGACGTAATCGTAACCGTGGTACGCGAACTACACGCGCACGCTTCGAAACGCCGACTTTTCGCAGCGCGTATAATTAGTCGAAGGTCCGTCCACTCGGCCTCCAAAAAGGAAAAACCACCCAAGGAAAAGGCAAACAAACAGACACGAAATGAAACACACGCACGCAGTAGAACTCATATCGAGGGGAAAAGTATACGAGCGCGTGTGTCGGTAGTTTCGAATTCCACCCTTAAGTCACGCAACGAACGGACCTCCGGACAGGCGGTTAATGGACTGGAAAGATCATGGCTCTCTCCGCCCCCAACTCGCTCTCGACCGTGTTGAAGTGGTACACCTTGCGAAACGTGCGATCCCGCCTGTTCTAGGACACAGTTTATGAGCTGTCAAAAATGTAGGACTCACACACGCCACCGGCTCGGCTGGTGAAGATCATCGTGGGCGACACTGCTCAGGCCAACGTGATGCAATGCCAACAAAGTGTGCCAGCGTGCTGTTGTGGAGATTACGTTCACACCTTACACCATTAATCGCATCCAAACGGATTTACTGGGAGTTTTTTTTACGAAATAGTAGTTAATTTTATTACAGATAAATTATCAACAAATTTTCCTCTTACAAAAAAATGTACCGATTTCCTCCCCACGAGGTCACTGTTCCTCACCGCTTTTGAGGGGCGGAGCTGAAAATGGGGGAAGTTAAATTATACCAACAAAAAAAACTCAAGGTGTATAAAGCCGTACGCCGTATTAGTAATACCAGTTCTGGCCGACAGTCCCCTGGAAGCAGGAAGATCTCCAAAAGGTTCCTCCTTACGTTTCTTCTCGCACGTTTTTACTACCTTAACTCTTCAACTTCAACATCATCTTCTTCTCCTCCGTCCTACTATATCTTACACACTCGCAAAGTATGGATGTTTGTGTGGTAGTGCTGATGGTAGTGTGATGTAAAGTGGGAGGTCATTTTTATGTAGGTCGCGGGATTTCATCCGCTGCTAGTGTGCGTGTATGTATATGCGTGTATTTTGGTGGTGTTGGATGGCGTTTGTACACATTTCCGGACCGGTGCTCGTACCGCCTCGTCCACTGGTGACGCTTACTTGCCGAGAATGATTTTACGACCGGCGCCAATGTTCTGGCCAGCCTGGGATGCGCCCTTGTTAGTGCCTGCCTGCAGCCCAATGATGGCCTGGCCCGCGTTCAGCTGTTCGTCGGTAAAGTTACGCTTGCACTCGTCGGCCGGTTTCGGTCCCAGGAAAGGTCCGTTGAATTCTGGATGTTTGTAGCACTGTGGAATCGAAGGAGATTGAACAGATATAAACCATTTCGGCTCTATAGGGAATTTCCATTGCAACTTACCGCTCGGCCAAGGGCAAAGATTGTGCTGGTAACTTGTGCTATGTCCTTTTTCTCGTACAAGTCCACCGTTTGGAATACGTCCAGATCAGGCACGCCGTACTTTTTGATCGCCTGCTGGAACAGGTTAATGTTTTCCATCATCTTAAACTGTCCGCCGGACGTGTTGATCTTGGCCACTGCACCCGGTTCCAGTTTGTTGATCAACTTGCACAGGATCAGTCCATCTCGGAGCGCATCCTCGTACAGGACACCGGCCGGGAACTTCTCACCGAGCACCTCCTCGATCCAGTACTGAGCTTCCTTATCCTTCTCCAGGTCACGCTTGCCAGCGATCTGGAGATAACCGTTCCAAAAGAGATTTTTCATCAATAACCAACACTATTCAACACCTATCACTTCACTTCTACAAACCTTTGCACGAACTTGACGCTCCAAAGCCATTGCTATTGCGCACTAACTGTGTGTATGTTTGTTCTTTCGGGGGTGGAAAAATCCTAAACGCCTGTTGTTCGCACCAAACTGTGCTAAGCTGCTGTCGCTCGTATACTGATGACTGCTGTGGGCAGTAGAATTGCTTTTAAACTTTGCCAAACCGTTCAACATCGTCCACATCTTGTGCGCGTGATGGAAAAACATGCGCCCGCGACTGCGCACTAGCCAAATCTCACGGACCATTCGAAATCGTCCTCCTGCCGTGATCTTCATGGATGGTAGAAGATCGCTTTTGTTTTTCCGAAATTTAATACTGACATCAATGTGGAGGAAGCGCACGAAGGAAGCGTCCTTTCGAAGGCGTCCAAGAAGATCTCTCTAGCTCATCTTTTTTTTTCGTGTTTCTTCCTCCCCAATCCCATGCGTCGGATTTGTCGATTATTTCCATCCGATAGTCTTGTTTGCGGGAAATGGTGGGCTGGCAAAACCACCACCCTGGATCCTCTCCACCAACTCCCGAGACCTCTGATGACGTGTTTACAATAAAATACACATCATTATTTCGAGAACGTTCGGCGCACACCGGACGCTCAGGCCGGAGTTATCTCCATGCCGCGGATCAACAGCGTCCGTACCAGAAGAACCAGATAGCGTGAGTAATTTATTTCCGTCCAAATGACAGATTTTCTCAGACACACCAAACGGTTGGTTTGTATTTAGTTTTTGTCTTACTTGCTCGTTTTTTGGAGTTGAGATAGAGGGAGTGGTGAATTTTTGCGTAAATTCAGCTGCCAAAATATTCTTAATGGAGGGAATAGCCAGTGGAGGAAACGAAGATAAAAATAAAAAAACACTCTTTTAAATTTGTAAGACTCTTCTCTTTCGTTAAACAGTACATTAAACTGTCTGTCCGAAGAGAAAGGGGTCTGTTTTTCCAACTGATTGATGACACAAACTTGATGGATACATATTAAAATAAAATAAAAATCCCACCCCGGAATACTTTACGTTTAATAATGTGCTTCATCGACATCTTAAGTACCGAAGCAGCTCAGTTTATTCGCCACTTTCGCTTGTTTACTAAGATTGAAGCTTGCTGTATCAAATTCATTATCAATGATGCAATCGTTTCTTTCACTAAAATGCATTCAAACACGCACGAAGCACCCTGCTTCGATGCATCTTACGCCTTACGCAGATTGTTTACAGTGTGTATGTGTGTGTATGTGTGTTTCGGACCTGTCTAGGTTAGGTTTCAATCTTTCAACACGTCATTTTACGATCGCCACAGTACACGCTCGGCTACATGTGAGTCTCTCTCTGCCTAATTACGCGTATGTTCTAGACGGTTTCACGCCGGTTACTTAATTGCAAGACACACACTGCTAGTAATTAATGAGAATGCAGTGCTACTTCATCCAGTTGGAATGTCGCTCCTAAATGCTTGCCTCACGGTGGCCAACATTAGCTGCTGACTAATGGTAACGCCACAAGGAAACCGTCAACAGACTAAAGAGATCGCCACAATGATTCACCTGTTGGGCAATCTTCTTGACCTTTACCACCCGTTGCCATGGCAATTTCACCAACCATGGAAAGCCGTACGCGTACTTTTCCACTCCGCTACAGATCCGATCCTCCGAAGCACCGTCGATCTCATCGTCGATTGGCCGGAAAAAACTCTTCAGAAATCATACTAATTTTAGAAACAACGCTACGATCTCAAGGTTACGATCAAACGATACCGCGTCACATTCGCGTTCAAATATGGTTTCCTTTCCTTTTTGTTTGTTTTCGACCCGCTCGGGTCCTTCGGATAAAAGCTCCGGACGCACGTTTATTTGTTGTGCTAAAGATTACCATCAAACGACGTTCGCCCCTTAGACAACGACACATCCACAAACAAACGCGTGTGGAATTGGAATTTAATGGAACAAAAAATGTGCCGCTCCGTATGGTCGTCCATGTTAAGTGGCCCAATAAAATGCAGCGTGAAACAACATCCGCTGTCATTATTTTCCGCCGGTTGGACATCACTCACAACCGAAAGGAAAGCCAAGAAGCAAGCAATTTGGGAACTATATTTAGCGATGAATATTTTTTTGCGAACAGGAACCGATGGGAACCAGGTATAGCGTCTTGACAACAGAGCACACCGTTACCCCGTGTGTGTGTGTGTGTGTGTGTGTCACAGGCAATTCTTCCCCGAATTTCCCACGCCCAGGGACGATGAACTTCGGGATGGAGTGGTCGAGAAGCGTGCTCTTTCGTCATCGATTGGAATGTGTTCGCGTTGTACAACGCATCCGAATAAGTCCGTAAAGAGCGAAAGTATTCACTTTCCAATCACCTGAGTCGATTCGCTTCAGCTTGGCATCGAACAAAAATAAACCACTGAGACAAGACTGGTCACGCTTCTACGATCGTGTGCTTAAAATATAGGTTCGTCTCATGTTCTCATCTCATCACCATTGTGTCCAGTGTGTGCGTCTGTGCGAGCATTCCAATGCGTCCGAATCATCGTCCGAAGCAGACGTTCGACAGACGGACGACCGTCAAACAAAGCACGCTAATCTGCGTGTCAGCGTATTACCTTTACGATACACTACACGTTTTGTGTTGTTGATCCGATTCTTAGTATATTTGACTTACTCTTATAGCATCAACCTAACGTACAATGTGTGGGGTGGCTGTTTAATTTAGTTTTTTTTTCTTTTTTTTTACATTTGGCATGATTTGGACGAATGGTAGAGTCCTTACCTTACGCATTCTTCCCATTGTTCGTATATTTTCTCTTGTCAGGTTCTACTCTCAACTGTCTCCTCAAATTCAAGCAAAAAAAAATACACACACACAACCCTTTCACATTTCCGATAAGCTCCCCAGCACGCATTTGCAGGGTGACCGGCTACTTTGAATTCTACAAGCAATTAAGTCTACCTCTCAATCCTACACCTGTAGCTGTACAACAATTTAAGTGTCCTCGTCTCCAAATACGCTACGCTCATAGGGGACAAGAGTTTTACTTCTACCAGTTTCAACGCTTCCGGAATACTAGTTGGATCGGTTCCAGCTGAATGTCGCGTGTTTCGCGCCCTTTTTCCAACACGCTTGTTTTTTTGGGTATGAGTGTATTAGGATTAGCAAGATCGTTGTAGTGGTAGCAGTAGTGGATCCAACTGTATTTACACACCAACGCATGGCACCTGCTCACGATGGAACTCGCCTGTGAATCGTACTTTTATTTTGAGGAATCTATTTACAAACAGGAGTGTTTTTGGTTGGAAATGACTCTATAAGTGGCTATAAGTAGAAGTATTTAAATCTGTTAGCGTTACCATCCACAACACGATTCCTACATTAAATCGGAATTATAGATGCTCCCAGTGCTCCGTATACAAGACCGTATCGCTTTATGTCCCATCCCTACTGTTGAATTCTTGCCGAACTCTACCAATATCTTCACAATCTTTCTGTGCCCCTACTTATTATGCACTTTTTCACCTCATTTTGATTAATGTCACCTACGCTGACGATGACAGACTGACGTCGTTGTCATCTCTATCCATACGTCCGCCATCTTTCCTTCTGATTGCTCCAGAACCTTATCCAACGACGGTACGATCCAATGTACCTTCGCTTTAATTAATCCAACGGGCACTATTTCCTCCTCTATTTCTATCTTCTCTCTTCGCCTTCTCTTGTTCTCATGGACTTATTTTTAGTGACAGCTCATACCGAAAAGCCGAAGGTGTTTCAATCATACTGTTGCATTTGTTCCTCCACTGTGACCCTGATACTCCCCTCCATCACATAGCCAGCGGAGGACATCTCGGGTCAGTATTCGAGGTCTCTAATGAACGGTTCCGCAGCTCCCACCAAATTCCTTAATTAAGCCTACTCTGCGTGACCCTGCCGCACTTCAATGCACACTCTAGAACAGATGATTGGCGGACGTCGTCTTGTTGAGTCCACCGAGCGGATCCAACAAATATCCGGCCGCACCACCACCGGCGGCCGCACCCAGCAGTGAGGAAAACGGTGAGGACAGTGCCGCAACCGCATGGTGATGATGGTTTTGGAGGTTATGATTCATGCTCAGATGGTTGGCCGCCTTCTGGTTCTGTAGCAGCGGATTACAGGACGGGTTCCACTTGTTGTTGTTGTTATTGTTGTTGCTGATGCTGTTGTTGTTGTTGTTGTGGTGATGGTGGCTGTTGTTGTTGCTCGTACCATTGCTGACCACGAGATGGTGATGGTTCGGTCCACTGTGAAGACTCGTGCCGTTCAGATCGTCTGTCAGTTTTCCTACAGGGAGTAAAGAGGGACAGAAAATGTGGCATGAGAAGCAGACTTGGAAAAAATCACACACAAACCATGGAAAACAGTACGAATGTAAGGGAAAGCAAGGATGAAAACTCGCTCGCCTGTAGGAAAGTCGTCGGTGACATGCGACAAAACGGACCACGACAGTTACGAATGATCTCTCGAAACGATGTCGAAAGCGTCCTTATGCCAGTGTTGGTCATACACACACATATATACACACACCCTCTCCCCACACACAAACCCCCGACAAAATGTAGAGTAGTTTCTCAAACGACAATTCCCCAACGAAGCCCTGTGTGTATGTGAGCAGCGACAAACCCAAACTTCATAATCCATAATTCATAAACTCAGGGAAAGTTGTACCAGCTTTTCCTTTTGCGTTCGATGGACCCACTCCAAAAACGAGCAGCCGGTGAAAAACAGTCTGTTACAACGTGCACAAAAGGGAGCAAAAAGACGCTCGCCACATGCGAAACGCGCTGGTCGGGAATCGAATATTCCAAAATGAATATGACACCAGTTTTGCCATTCCACCAGGCACAATCCAGCACGAAGGATGAATGGTGCTTGGATTTACAAAACTTTGGAGCTAACGTGACAGTACTGGCATTCGCTAGCCAAGAATGATGAACTATTGCGATTGAAATTGAGCCACTATCGAGGATGGATATTGTTTTAGACTTATGTTTTCAAGAGATTGCCCGCCTGTCAAATGTTATTTTATTCGTGTCCTTCATCCACCTCACAGTGTGTTTGAAAACAGTTTACTGTTACTGCATAACAATAAAGAGCCCGGGCGAGGACCTTTGGAAGATGAGGCTCCTGGACGTTATTATCCCTTGGTAAATGAGGCCCATGAACGATAAAGTCTCTTCATCCTAGAGACTTCTTCGTCGACTAGCCTTCTTGGAGTGTCAGATCTCAATGTTGGTGACAGTTTTCACATTTAAATACAACGCTTACATGACTCCTGTACGTTCAATTCCTTCCCATTATAAATTAACGGTAATAAAATTAGTAAACTTTTGCTCCAAACTTTCACTTCCCCTTTACAATCGCGAGTATGTGTGAGTAATTAAGTTTAATTCATTCTCCCATTTGCAAAAACCCACTCGCTGGTCCCAGGTTGAGCTTTAACGACCCGTAAATATCAATACTGCTTGCCCACCGTGACACCTTCATAACGCTAATGCATTCATCTCCCACACAACATGTGAAAAAATGGGACAAAAATCTTTCCCAAACTCGCCTCACGCTGTAACGCGGTGTGTTGGTAGAAAACTGTTATCGAAAGTAGAACCACCTGTTACACAAGGCACGCTCGAAAGCTTACATCTTATATCCGTTGAGGTTCTTCGCGCTTCATTTTGCTTTCGATTGCTGGGGTACGGTACGGGGTGGTCTTAAGGGGAAGGATACGCTAAAGAAGCGCTCGCTCGTTGGATGCTAGCGAAATGTATTAAATTGGTTTAATCTAGAAAATTGCTTGTTACACCGTTCATTTATACGAATTAATGTCAGATTATTTCGAAAATGTCGCGCCTGCTGCTGCTGCTGTTGGCGTCTCATCCCTGGTACGAGCTCGAAGGATTCGCCAGCATTCCCGCTAAAGTAACGCACGATGACTTGCGTGGTGTTGTAGCTTTCGATTGGCTTCTGTGCGGTGGATAATAACAAGCGTGTCAAGCGTACCGAGCGACAAAAGCACACCCTGACGATAACATCGGGCGAATCTGTCTGTATAAGCCCGACCTGAGATCCTGCGTAGAATTCGCAGAATTAATGGAAACTTCAGTGTGGAGTGTGAAGCGAGACGAAGCGGCATATAATTCCTAGCCCGCTTAAGAGGATGGAATCGACCGTGAGGTGAAGGAATCTAGGACGACTTACAATGTCGACAAAAAAATACAACAAGACGGCAACACACCCGGTGTGGTGTTTTCTCTTGATTTGTTTTTCCAAACCTACACACTGAGAAGATCCTCCCCGGGCTGGCTGGCTGACTGGCTGGCTTCCGGTGACTTTTATAATGAAAAATTTACGACAGCACCATCCCAATACCAAATGGGACCACTTTCGCATCATCCCAAGGACGTGACATTAGAGTGGGTGGCCTGGTTTGAGGGGGGGGTGAGTGAATAACAGTGGCGTCCCGGTGCCTTTTGCTGTTTCCGATGGTAAATCGAGGATGTAGGATGACAATCATTGTGCGACAATTCCAACACAAAAACACACAGACACACGCACACACACACACATACAATCCTCAGCAATTGAGCAAACCATCGTTTCCAGGGCAACCGTGAGCGGGAGAGCAACACATCATGCCGACTCTGCTCGCAAGAATCGGTGGAAGAAACACTTACCATTAATTGGTTTGATATCACCGTTCGACTGGTGGGAGGAGGCGCTCGAGTTGGGCGTGGTGGACAGGGTGGTGACGGACAGGCAGGGTGAACCGGGCGGCTTGATGTCCTTCGGGGTCGTGCTGCCACCGTTCACCACCGACGACGACTTCTGTTCGCTCTTCACGGACGATGAATCTTGATTAGCGCTACTGCCACCGGTGCCATTGTTGTTGGTGCTGCCGTTGCTGCTGTTGCTGCTGCTACTGCTGCTGCTGTTATTGTTGCTGGACACCTTCTGCTGGGCGATGCGTTCCTGCTTGCGAAACTTGGCCCGTCTGTTCTGGAACCAGACCTGAACGGAGGGAAGCAAAGCGAAACAAGATGGTGGGTTAAAGATTTTAGTAAACAGCCGAACTGAGATGAGTTTGTTTGGGTAAGATTTCTTATTCTAAAAGAGAGTGATTTCTTTTTAATTAGTATCACCAAACATGACGTTTCAATGTAAACAATACCCAATGACAGTTTTAGTGTAGTAGGCTATGTACTACCAAAAAAAAGTGATTTTGGAAGGGAAAGTTCTTGTTATCTAAAGTAACTAATCTAAAAAATTGGGAGCTATGAAACAAACCGCATATTTCATTGGTATTTGTAGCTGTCATGTCTTACGGCTGAGAAGTTGTGCGAGATAAAATATTCGCTTGTCATAAAACCGACACAAATGCATGTCGGTACATATTTCAAGCCAGCCTCTACAAGACAAACGACACGATTATTGTTAACCACCAATTGCCTTCACATCCAACCAGACCTGGCCACAGCATACGCGCCACCATCACCAACATCATCAGTCATTGTCAAACTTGAGGCTTGCTGGGTAGAAACCACCACATACACTACCACCAAAAGGTTCATGAAAAATACATTTGCTCTGCCTACATGCCAAGTCCATCGTTGTCGATCCTTACTTTTGTGTCACTGCAACCTTAATTGCAATGATTTTATCAAACATTAACAACACCCACAGCAAACCCGCAAAAACTCTTCACCACAACCACTAATTATGCACTACTATTGGCGGTAAATATTGTGCGAATTTCTAATCATATGTGCTTGTCCCTGTTTGTGTGCCACACAGAGAAAAGCTTCTGTACCGCACAAACAAACGAGTGTTGGCAAACTGTCAATCGGTGAAACCGTAACGCATCTCCACGCCACTCCATTGCTGCGTGCGCCTTAATGTATGCTACCCCGCGTGTCGTCTATTCCTCCGAAGCACTCCCAAACCCGCGGCGTTTATGAAATATTCAAATTAATTAGCTAATATTTACGTGCGCCAATTAATGAAATGGCTGGGAAGCGTTTTGTCGTGTTTTTCACGCATCCACCACCACCACCACCACCATCGCCAATAATGCGCTAGCATTAGAGCAAACTTTGTCGATGCGCAAACATGCGGTTCGGGCTTCACTGCCTCCCATGTCCCAATTCTCTCGCTCTGCTGGTGGAAAATGCGCGCATAACAATGACATTCCATGTTTCGAACAAATTTGTCAGAATATTTGAGAAAAAAAGAGTAGCATAATGCAAACAGCTCTGCTACGGGTAGCAACAACAAAAAAAACGACATCAAACTTTCACCAAATGATGCGTGAAAACACGGTGCCAGTTTTTTAAGCTTCATTCTGTCACGCGTGACATGTTTAAATATCTAATCAACTTCAGCAAATTCGCGACTCGTGCCATGTTTACTTCCGGGCGTTTTTGTTTGACCCCGGCGCGGGCATGTTTCTACCCTTTCGGTTGGGAGTTTATTTTTTCGGCTGAACGACACAGCGATTGTCACAAAACGGGTGCCCTTTGGTTGGTGGAACATCACGCTTGATTTGGTCATCGGATAAAATTGCGACTTCTGTTTGCATCAATATTTGCACTTGGACATTGTTGTGTGGCGCTGGTAGCTTGTTGTTACTGTCACTAGTCAGTGTGTTGGTTGTTTCCCTGTTTTCCTGTCTTGCAAAGTTATTCTCTTTGCGACCAGTTAGCTTACCATTAGCCAATCAGTGCATCAAGCTGTACTGTAGTTGTTTTCGTTTTTTCTACTTTCTATTTACCCAACTAACGGTCTATTTACTCTAGGACTGACCAGTTCCTCATTGATTTCTTTTGTGTTCAGCTTATGTTAATAATATAAATTTTAGAACTTCGTTCAACTATTTATATCAAGAATTTTCCTTACTAAACTGACCGTTAAATAAACCAAAAAAAACCTTATATTCTCCCCCATAGTAAGTAGTTTGCTCTGACTCCAATTCCAGTCAGTTTTCTGCTTTATTTTACTCGCAACTACCCAACAAATCTTTAGCATTCGTATCGTCCTTGTGTGCTCAATTGCTTCTTCTCTACCATTTGCTGCACCGAACTACCTCGGTGCAAACTTGTCCAAGCCCAAACACCAAACCCGATTGCTATTCAAAATGCGTCCCACAACTTCGGTTGTTGTCTTACCGCTCTTTTTTTTTTCTCCACCAGGACTCGAGGTACCCGGAGTACTTCTTCTGGTCAGTTCCAAGTCATTTTCTGTTCCAAAGCCCGGTCCAACGTCTTGACCCAAATCGTGCTGAATTTTAATGCAATTAGTGCGAGAATCTTTCGTCTTTAGTCTTTGGTTGGTCAGGGCTGTGCTCTTTTTATCCCCCCTCTTTCGTTTCCAGAGCAGAGGTTCGGAGGCTATGTCCGTTTTGATTCGTGCTCGGTTCACGGTGTGAGTTTTTAAGGTTCGTTTTTCTTTTCTTGGGAATGGTAACTACTCAACTATTGGTAAAATACAACGTTTTTCCCTTGCTGTGCTATTCTTCGCAAAGTTTGTTGAATCCACACTGAACGCAGCACTCGTCCCCGGTCGGCTAATGAAGACTGCGGAGACGAGGAACCGATAGCTTCTTCTGTCATATCCGCAATCGGACGTCTAACGACCGAATGTCTTGATGCTCTTCCTGACCAAAAAGGCAAAGAAAAAAAAAAACACCGGACCACGGTCCACGGTACATTCCTTTCCGTTGTCTTTGTCTTAAAGATTGAGAAAAGCCAAACACAACAACAAACACCGTACGACAGCGTACCTCGTAGCTGATCCCGTGTGAGTGTGTGTATGTTTAACTTTCTTAATTTATTATTTGATTAGGAATGATTAAAATAAACAATTCATTTATAGATCGTTTGGCATCTATGTGTGCGAGTTTATAAATAAATCCATCCCAGGATGTACCAGGATTTCTAGGATTCTCATAAAGGTTCACCGACCATTGGTCACATTTTGTCCGGCAGGATTGTATCACAGGACATGTGAGGGTTTCTACAGAGGGTTCGAGTGAGAAACTCAACCAGGAAAAAACCCTAAAATCAACTGATCACGACGGACATCCAACAATCTTAAGGGTTGATGAGCTTCTGTTTGCCTTTATCATCAGCAGTGGTCAACATCTTAAGGACGCTCTCGGTAAGTGGACACACATTCCACAAAGTGGCCACAATCGGTGTGATGACGTGACTTTTGTTTAAATCTACTATGTATCTACATTTGAATGTATTTCTTCCGCCTTTTTGTAAGATCCCGCCTGATTGCTAAATTGACAGGATACAAGTCTTTAGCTTCACCTGCTGAATGTCCGCCCAGCTCCAGCTAGAGAATTGCTTAATTAAATGATCTTTTTGCGTGGTAGGTTTTGAAATCGTTTGCTATCCTTCCCAGGAAAAAAAAACCTCCCTCTCCTTAATGCGTCCCAAAATGTGAAAATCTTCTCTAAAGATTTTAGATTCGGAGCCCCGAGTGTCCTAGGATCATTCCAAAATTCAATTTATTACCACCTTCACGCTCTGATCCACTTGTGCAACCCACTACGGATAGACCGTTCGTTGGCAAGCAGAAATTAGAATCCAATGGGCTTTTTATGGTTGAAAACAACCATCATAAAAGAAGCGAATCAAACTTTCTCCCCAAAAATTTTATTTACGATCACATCCCCAACACCAACACCTTTTCGGCGAGACATTTCTCATCCATGGATTGGTGGTCGCCAAATATCGGTCCTTCCCGACCGCACACAGCCACTTCGACTGCCATTAATAATTAATTCATGGTCGAGCAGTTTTGTTGTGAAATTGATTTGACCTTTTCCTTTTTCTTTTCTTGCTGCTCCATGTGACTTGATTTGGTTAGAGCACCCCCGCCGAAGCTATGAAACCGCGAAATTGGGCTTCGACCGCTTGTAATTCAATTCTACGCCTTCGGGGTTCACCAGGCCGGAATCGAACAGAACGATTAAAATTCATCCCATTTCGATGTTACTTTTTTCTGCTTCCTAACACATTCCGGCACCCTTTTCCTTGCCGGGCGAGGGCAAGTAAAGCTCATAAAAATTGGCATAAAAACGATTTTCTTTCCGTACATCGGAAAAGGGAAAGGATTTGTGGGACACCCTTCATTCGATAATAGTTTACGATATCCATCCCGGGAGATGGGGGTACCTCTTGAGGATGCTCCGGGAGATAGCGGCGAAGCCTTCGTAAAGGAGGCCATTTTTTTTCTTGGTCTAAATTGATTAAATTAAAAATTTAAACTTTTTTTTACGTGCGCTCACTTTCTTCGGATCAGTTAAAACCGATCAATCGATCAATCTCGGGCTCGGGTCATAAATTTGTGTAGCGATGGCATTAAAAAGTGACACGTACGCAATTGGCTATAAAAAAAGAAGCGTAATGGATGCTTCCAAGAAGTGATTTTCCCTTTTTTTCTTAAGGGATTAGAGTTTATGTGGCTATTATTTAATCAAACGGCTTCGATTGTGATTCAAAAAGTTTTATAAAAATGTATTCATTTCTATAGTTGTGCTACATCATAGCTCATAGCAGCAGCATCTCGCACTTCCAATACCAAATTGCGACAGATGTGGCGATACTTTCGCTAAACAAATACCTAACAATCGAAACAACAATGATATCTTCATTCGCGACATTTATTCTACCACGTGCAACACAGACACACACTAACGCTGCGAAGGGTCACCCTATGACCCTACATCCCTTACAGTTTACAGGGCGTCATCGGCGCAAGTCATTGAGTTCGAGCATCCTTGCCCGTCCCCTAAACCAAATCTGAAACGGAACAGCGAGGGTTGGTACCGCTGGTAGCACAAATCAAGCGGAGTGATCCTGGTCACGCGGCACCAGGCGCGCACCCCGTAACGAATGACAGTGTGGATGAGGGTGACTGTAAAGCAATAAACTAAATACAGTAAGCATTGTTTATCCTTGCTTAGTGGATAACGAAGCACTTGTGCTAATATTTTCCCTTCATCACGGTGACGACACCGAACCAGTCTCCCAGCTTCCTTCCCATCCTGGCAAACGGCAAGTGTAAAACGTCAATTGTCCTGAGGGAGAGCGAGGCACTTTATGCTTCCTTTGCCCGTATCCCCTCTGACTTACCGGTAACGGTTTTGATTAGCTTTTTTCGGCAAACCGGAACAATAAACAACCATACGAACAGAATTAAAGTGAGGTTAGTGCGTAACAAGGGAGATACCCATCAACCGGGACACGTCACCGGGGGCGCACCGGAGCGTTCACTTGTTAATCGATGAATAATAATCCTCCCGGGCGAGGGCGAGGGTTGTACCATGCTTACGCAAACGTACCCATTGGTTGCAAAGAAATCACTTTTTCGCAGCCCTGTTACCTCGTGATGTTTATTCAATTAACTTTGCAAACTTTGCTACCACTTGCACCGCGGAAGGGGGAGATCTCATGCATGATTTTTTACCAACTGAGTTGCATCGAACCGGATGAGGTCATTAAGGTGGATGTTTTCTTTTTTTTTTTGTGCAGGTCATTGTACATTGTGTTTACATCGATGAACATGGTTTAGTACATGTTCGCTTTTTTATAGCCGATATTCCCCTTTTTCCTTGTGTTGCGATAGTGAAACCTTTCCAAAGGATCTATTGCCACTTGGTGTTAATGACAACAACAATAGAGCTAGAGGACAGCTGACACAGTCATTTGTTATGGTTTGCTGTCTTCACTGACATCACTTGAGATGAGTTTTTTTCCGTTATATGAGTTGAAGAAAAATGTATTTTTAAATTAATTTTCTACTGTCAAAAATCTTTCATGTCCTCCGTATCTTATAAAGGTAAATTTCAAAATCAAACATGTCTACGCACTTTTCTCCCCAATGGGAACACCACCGGTACTAATAATTGAAATTGGTTTTTCGTCCATTATTGAGATCTTATCCCTCCAGCCTCCTTTCGGTCTCCAATTTCTATTTTCCAACAGCATTATTTGGGGTTTCATATTTGCAAAAACCCCATCCCAATACGCTGTCTTCGGAGGGTGATTTGAATAAATTTCGACGGAGGCTCGTTTCTATGAAAAGCCTCCTGTATCTAGACCTTCCGATTCTCATCCTGTCCGATTTGTCCGAATCAATTTTTCCCAAACGGATTTCCAATTCACCACATCCAGCTAGTGGTGCAACATTCTGTGTTTAGATAATTTATTGTTTTTGACTAACGCCTGTGGTGATGGTTTTGTGGTTTTTGGGACTATGATTTTCTGTTCTGACAGGCCATACAGGCTCTGTGTGCTAATAGTGTTAATTCCTCGGGATTGATCCTGAGCTGGTTAGGTTGGACCTCGTCATGACAAACTGGCTACGTATTCCCTCCGGTGTTTGTGGGTGATAAATAATTGAACATGAATTTTGAATTTCGATTAGACAAAACCACATGGCATCGATGTGGCTGTGTTCATCCCTGTTTAATCTGTATTTTGGTGCTTTGTTGATTAGTATTGTTTGTGGCAAGTTCCCGGGAGTTCTTTCGGGATGTATAGTTGTTTTTGTGAAAACAATTTGATTGCACTAACAATTATTCCTGAAGCTTCCATTAGACAAACTTTCCATTTATTTTTCCTCTTAGTATCAGTAAATTTTTAGCACAATTCTAAGTGTATTTTCAAACACTGCCTATAAAAACAGCACCATTATTAGGTTGTAACAACGCGAAAAACACCAACAAACCACTCTGCGCGACCACACGGCCCATTATTTTCCGCCATGGTGGTTTTCGCTGGCCAGTCGTAAGCATAAATTTTCATAATCATACTACAGCTGCTTCTAATAGCAAAACCTATAGCATGTGGCTATTTGACCAGTATCGCGATGGAGGGAAAACCTCCATTCCCTTCGACTACCACAACCGCTGTACGGTTTTGTAATTTGAGGAAAGCACGTGAAAAGGGTTAGAAACTATAGAGCGTGTAAATTTCAACGCGTTGCCCTTTTTTTGTTGCTACTACAAGGTCTACTCAAGCAATGGAGAAAGGTCGTTGTTTTTTAGGATGCAAACTGGCCTTTTGTTTGTATTTTTTTTTTCACATTAAAACCCCTCCATCCGTGAGGGAAACCAGTGGCAGATTGGCTTTTCGGGTCCAGTTCCAGTATTTTATGATTTGCGGTTCTCTGTTTCGCGATCCAGGACCAGGTTCCATAGTCCACGGACCAGACACACACGCGCTTCACCTGCTGGAGTGCAGGCTAGACCGCCCATCAACTCTCCATCCCCAACCACCACCATATGTGGTCCATGTGGTGCATGTCCCAAAAGGTGTGGGCAACGACAACCGACGATGACGACGGCGATTTATATTTATCGAGAAAAATAATTCCATTCTTGCGGTACCATATGTGAGCACATTTCCATACGCTGGTAACGCTGGAATCTGTTGGGTTTGGGGTTTCGGGGACGGTGTTGTAGGTGGAAGCAGACAGCTTTCCACGGTGTAATCGACCCGCTGCGGGTGTAATCCAGACGCTAAAGGTACGACAAACACCATGGTTGAAAGTGCTGGAAAGCTAATTGAGATTGGATTGGAAAAATGCTTCAAGAGAAATATGGTGCTGTTTTGGATGAAAACGAGAAAAAAATACAAGCTGTTTTTGGTTTACTGCTGCAGACTTTTTTAAATATCTGATCATTATAAGGGTGTTTTGTAGAGAAAACAAATATCCCTTTCTGAGGTTTGAAAATGAATTTTTAAACATTTGTTTAATTGGACGAGTTAAAGATATAAAAGAACAAAATACACGAGAGATTTCTAGCAATTTCCATTAGAAAGAAAGGTTACGAACTATTAGAAAAGTATCAAAATAAACAAACGATTGAATTTGGAAGATATAAAACGGTAATAAACAAATAAATTACCAAAACCTAAAACCTGTTCTTCCCAAATGAAGCCAAACATGTACTTCAAACAGATTTTTCCATCATTTTCCTGCTTTAATTCCATCCTAAACAAAAACAAAGGAAGAGCAATCAAAAAAATATACTCCATTGCCGTGAATGAACGGTTTTATTCGCATTCGCTCTCATCTCAAGACCCGTTCGCGTTCGCGACGGGAATAAATTTAGCAAGCGTTTCCTCCCTCACCACTTCTTCACAATCCTCCTTCCACCCAAAACGGTGGAGTAAAATGTTGCTACATTTTTCCTCACAGCCGGTATAGTCCCTTACCAGTGCCTGTCTCGAACTGACGGTCGGTGGTGCCGGGCTGTGATGAATTAAATTGTTTCAAACTTTTGACATCCCGAACGCGCCAGTACAGGACCATCGTAGGTCTTGCTGTTGGTATGCTGTGTGTTGTTGCTCTTTGGGGTGCGTATTCGTCCTGCCCGTTTGTGTTACAAGTACACACGCTTGTCTTAGACCTTGCCGTCGTGTAGGTGGTTTTAAGAGAAAAATATCCTTTTTTGCTCCATTTTTATCACATTTAATTTTCACGTATTTCTCCACTCAATCTTTTTCTCTCTCTCTCTCTTGTTATGGCCGTTCTCTTTTTCCTGGAAAAGTCCATGTTCTTTGAAAGGAATGGTTGTTTGGTTGTATTTTTTGTATCATCGTACTTCATAGCATGAAGTGAAATGAATTTTATTTACGATCACCAATAGCCGGGGCAATACTAAATGTTGCCTTACGCACTTCGAGAACGTCCATTATTGGGTCCATTTTTCTTTTTCGTTTAACTGACATTAATCTTGGTGCAGTTTTCTATCACATATCCATCCATCAAACAAAGCCCAGAACAAGTCGATTAATTTTCTCTCACATTCATAAAAAAAAATATTTGTATCTGAGTGGCCTTTCCCCGAAAAGTGTGCAAAATGTGTGACAGTAAAAGCTATCAGCTCAGAATTATCTAAATGGAGTTAACTGCAGTTAGAATAATGCTTCAATTATGGCTTACATGCTCACTGTCACGCTGCATCGTAACGATGTGAGTTAATCAACTTAATGCTCTACTTTTCTAGATTTCTAGAGCCCATTTACGACCCATTTTTACCGTTAAAATCTGCAAAACTATCCTCTACTCTTTGAATCCAAAAGCAATGCCAAAACTTCAACATTCATTCAACACATTCAACTACCTCACCCAGTGTTGTACATCAACCACAGCAGGGAACGTTACGATTGAGGTTTAATAGCCCTCAGCCATGCAGCCACGCAAGTGTTTCTATCGACCGAAAGGACGTGTTTATGCCATCAAACACCACAGATGTGTGATGAATTTTAATTCAATCATCTCCGAGAACAAGCAGCATTCAGGGTGCTAGGGAATAGGAGGGTCCTTACTCTTTTGAACGATATAGTTTCAATAGCTGCGAGGGATAATGTTTCCCCTTTTTACACAAAAGCCATCATCCGCAGGGTGTGAATGCAACGAACAGGTTTCCTTCCCGTTGTTTACTGAATGGATAAGCGGTAGAGGATTAGGTTTAACAAAACCGGAGCAGAGCGGAATTAAGGGAGGTATTTGCGTGTTTATTTTTAGTCTAAATTTAGATCAGCATTTTAAATACTAGAACTTAGAAGAAAGAACACAAATTTGGTTGAAAAAGATAATTCGTCATGTACCTTCACACTGCACAGCCAATTGCATACATTTAGGAGGATTTTTAAAAATACATTTTGAGAAAAACCTCTTTGCTACAAACTCCCCGCAAATTCGTATTTTAAAACAAAGTGCACTCACCTGAATGACTAATCATTCACCCTAGACCAGCACGTTTCTCACCGTCTCACGCTAATTGACAGACGAACCGTTCCACCGAACTGATCCAATATCCGTGCACACATTCGTTGTTACCGTCAGCGACCGTTTTTGACACTAATTATAAGCGGAGATTGCAGACAGCCGACAACCAACCAACCGACCACCCACAACCTCCCCGACTCGAAGCGAACCTGATTGACACCGATCACCTGTACAACATTGTATCATTTGAGCAACAACTGTCGATACCTTCCAGCCGAAATGTTTCAAACAATCAAACTGGCCAACATTTAATGAGAGGGTTGCTACTGGTGGACGCGAACATCGAACAGACATTTCGATCCAATCCACAACTCCCACGACACGCTGTCAGTGAAGGCAACAGTGGCATCCGCGATTGGTCTTAAAATATCAATTCAAACAACCGGGCAAACACATTTTATCCTAGGTTATGTTTCCCTTTGCCTTACTTGCTCGGGTTTTTGCATTCCATCATCGACACGAATCGTGAATTTCATCAGTAAAATGCATTTTGCAACAATTTTCACTCCTTTCTTTCTACTTTTGTAATCATCTGGAAATAAAACCTTCACAAAAGAACTTTTATTTATAGCACTTTACCGAGCCAACGTTTTGAACGATTTTTTTCCAATTTTAATTTCAGTCTCGCTTCATCTGAATACCTTTTTTGTCAGAATCAATATCGACGCACCACCAATGACCATGCCCCAACAAGCGAAAGTTCGTCTACGCCGGGAGTTCATGAACCGCATCGCAGTGGGACTTTTCGTGTTGACACACAATAATGCTCTATTGATTATTAAAAGAGCCTTTTTCGTGGCAAACGCTTCCGGATAGCCATTTGGAGGAAATAAATTGACAGACGGATTGCATCACTAGCGGCTACAACAACGATCATCGACAGCAGCAGGCATCGTCACCGAAGCTACTACACTCTCGCGACATATAATGTACGATAATTGAATTGAATTTTCAATTAAACTGCGCCCTCCCGATCGTGACGTGTCCTCAGTACGCACCAGCGTCGAGCAACCGTACTCAGGCGCATAATTGAATCGATCAACACTTTCACCCTGTGACAGAGCATCGGTGGCTTGTCGGTCAAACGAACCGAGCAGATCGTTATTGTTATTCATCTGTCAAGTTTGACGTATGGCTGCATGGTTGCATGGCGATCGAACCCAACCCAACGCCGCTAATCACATTTCGCACGAAATTGCTTTACTGAAATGGAATGTTTACGTTAAACCTTCTTCTTCTCCTCGGGCCATTCCATTACCGATAATCGGCATGTAAATTATTGCGGCCTCAAACCAATGTGCGCGTGAGACGGCAGACACACGCACACATCGATCTGCGACCACTTGACATTGACTACGAACTACCGTAGAAGTGTGCCGACAAGCTATGAGCAATATTGTTTCAATGTAATTTAAGATAACATTCGATGTAACTGAATCAAAACAATAGGACGCCATTTAAAATTAGATCGGCTAGAGGTCCGGAACGACTTAGCTTAAGCACTAGTCCATTGAACTGTGCCAAAAATAAAGGTTAGGTCATTACGGCACGAGCTTCAGCTGAATGAAGAACTCGCCCCAAAGTATGCGACATGACACAAACCATACAAACTGAGCAGAATGCATAATTTCCCACCAACGGTTTCCGATGGGATCCTTTATTTTTCCCACCCTGGACTCAATCATATCTGGTGTCCCGCCTTTTCACGCCCACTTGAGCCAGTTATCATTTTTCAGGATGTAATCTCACCATGCGACATCAATTTCAAGCCACTTCACACGCTGCTATCCGGTTACAAATAGGAACATTTCCACCCTCTGTAGCACCCGTCCCAAACGGCCGGAGACGAATCAATTTGGTACACTTGTTTTACAACTTATTCACACACCGAGACAACCAACTGCTGAAGGACCGAGCCTAATCGAACTGAATATCTTGATGGTTGCAGATTAGTCGCAGCAGCACGAAGGCGAGGTGTAACCAAAGGATGTCATCCACCCTTCTCACCCGGACGTGCGCCGACACCATGACATCCTAATCGCTATTGCTCACGAGATAAATGAACGACGTCCTGGACGGTATTGTCCATCCCAATGGATAGGGCTTCTGCAGGTCTTAGTTTGGGAAAACGGCAAAATGAACTCCCAAACGAACTTCATTGTACCGTACTCTAGGATTCGGTCTCTTCAAACGACACCCAATAATCCATCATTCTTTCTTTCCCACACCCTTGCTGACCTGCTTTTTGGGAGAGGAAATTTTGATCATCTTCCCAAGATATCTTCTGGCCACTACTAGGCGCTATGATTCTTCTGATTGCTGCGCTTTTCGGTGGGGTTATGGAGTGGTGGCAGATAGCCAATCCATCCAACTGTCCAACACGAAGGATGGAAGCAAAAAGGTGATAAATTTATAGCCCTCTCGTAATCGTACGGCATGTGTCAAGCGTTCTCGGCCTCTTGGCTATGATATGCGTATGCTCGTACGTACCCTGCTCATCGTGAGTCCTTCCTCCGCTAGTAAGGGAATGGAGTCATCTAAAATGCACACAGCCTAAGACCTGAGTTCCACCGTCCACGAAAATGGCACACTCACACACCGATGGAAACGATAAGAATGACTTGCTTTTTTTTGTATTCTTCACCCTCCCAGATATTCACCTCAAGAAGGCTCAAGTAGGCTATGAAATATTGAGCATAGCACGTGTCATAAATAATGGACGTTATTTGCGCAACCTCTCCACCGAGTAGGCTGCTGTATTGTATTGGAAAAACATTCCGCACACAGCGGGGACAATGGCGAAATCCTGGGACACACCAAAAAGGAAACAATTTAATCAATCAATCCCCGACCCTTTCCGGTGGGCTCATGTGGCCCGCACAGAACGTCCGGACAGTCGGAAGCTTCGGCAAATCGTGCCCACCAAACCGAGCAGTAAAACTCACCTGTACGCGTGCTTCCGTCAGATCGATTTTCATCGCTATCTCTTCGCGCGTGTAAATGTCCGGATAGTGCGTCTCCTGGAAGGCTCGTTCGAGTTCTTTCAGCTGGGCCGAGGTGAAGGTCGTTCGTATCCGGCGCTGTTTACGCTTTTCCGCCAGTACCGAGTCGTGTCCTGCATACACCTTGTACGGAAGGCCAGCTGCTCCCCGAGAAATTTAAAGCAAAGAAGAAAGAAAAACAAAATGGAAGATGAATATAAGGTAAATTTGTTTAAAGTCGGTTGTCTCTTATATCGCTTCAAATGAGTTCAATATGGTACATCTTAAACTGGTTAAGGCTCTCTCCCTTCTTCTTCTCGCTCTCTCTCTCTCTTTCTCTCTCTCTCTCTCTATCTCATCATCATAAACATAATTCAGGACCCACACAACCAACAAAAACTTCTGGCACATCAAATTAAAACGATGACTCCATTCATTAGTGTTAATTAAATGAAATTAGGTGAGGATTTTTATATTGGTAGTAAAATTATTTACAACCCAATGTGAAGTCACCGCCGAAGAAGAATCTCACATGCGCGCACCGTCGGTCGGTACTGTAAATATTGCTCGGCCCTTTTTTTTTCCTGGAGAAACGATCCAGGCGCACACCCTCGACGAGCAAAAACGGGGAGAAAAACAAAACAAAATGATGGCGCTATAACTTGAACTTGGTCTACGTAATCTGGAGCTGGCCATCCCTGTTCACCCTGTTGCAAATGGAGGCACAATTTGGGGAAGAAGCATTGCTAAATGCCAGACGTTAATGTATGTTTGTGTACCGCTTCACCACTACATCGGTAGCATGCGTTGAGTTAGAAAGAGAAGTGTATATTGTGAGCGAGCAGGTCGGTAAGAGCATCGAGAAGATGGCGATGGAAAATTCGTCTTCATGCGCATCCGAATTGTCCTGCTGATGGAAGTGGTAGTGTGAGAAGAACCGCCATGTCGTCATTTATCTTCAACACGAATGACTAATGGCTGGCAAAACGAGATGGCTTCCATGGTGTTTGCCTGCCGAAACGGACGCACCAAGCAAATCAATTTCTTCTGGTTCTGGCTGGTGCTCTTTCTCTCTTCTCTTTGGTGCTAACGGCCACCTTGAGCCTGTTCGTCTTTTCAGCGCTGTTATAAAGACGTCTGCACGTGCTTACTCGTGGCACTCATGGCTCATATTTAACCACTCTCTTTTGCTTCTTATCTTATCTTCTTGTGATAGTATTTTTTAAGCATTACTCTCGAAAATTCTCTCTCACGTTCCCTCTTTGTTTCTTTCGATCTCTCTGTGTTTTAATCTCCTGCAAGGGGACAAGGATTTTTGGGAGATTTTATGACTCCATTCGGTTTCACGGCGCTCGCTCATCGGTTACGACGTCGTTTGCATGTTTTATTTATTTGTTTATCGTTTTGCCACTGGTTTTTCACTCCATTCGCTCTTGTTTTAAAAGACCAGAGCAGCAGTTGAGGTACAGAGGTGGGTCAGACCTTAAAGAACATTGCTTTTAGAGCGACAATTCTTTAAAGCTACTGGCATTAAAAGAAAACAAACATTTTTCTATAGCAGACAAAATAATTTTGTTGAAAAGGAATTACATCTTTTTAATAAAATATTTTGCAAGAAGTATAAAATAATTTAAATCTTTTACCTATTTAATCATAAAATCAATGAAAATTTTCCTTGTCCCGTCAAACTCGCCATCCTTGACAGCAAATCTACCAACATCAGTTCCAACGCCACACAAACTACTCTACCATATAACGACAAAGCCCAACCCAACACACCAAACAAACCAAGCAAAAATGAGTTTAATTCTAGCTCTGGCACAATTTGCCATCTTCATTTTCGGAAAAACCACACCACAGAACGAATCGCACATACACGCTACTTTGAACGCTTAGAAACCGACGCTCTATT
Source organism: Anopheles maculipalpis (assembly GCF_943734695.1). Classification (NCBI taxonomy): domain Eukaryota; kingdom Metazoa; phylum Arthropoda; class Insecta; order Diptera; family Culicidae; genus Anopheles; species Anopheles maculipalpis. Next base: position 96,655,220 of record NC_064871.1, on the reverse strand, counting down.
TAACTTGCTGATAAAACACTCAAGCCCTCCTCCATTCCCGGACCTCTCTCCTCTTTATTTTCCTGCTATTTTTCTAACCCACCGTTGAACGCAAACGTACCCGGGCTTTTTGTGGCGAGACGATGGCAAGTGTTTCGAATGGTTTTCGAAGAAACTATTCGAGCAAGAAGTGCACCGTTAGTCTCTAGTCGGCTAGTGGCTCAAACCTCGACGAGAAATTAAATGTCGACGCATACACACAACACACATGAGCCATCCGTAATGGCAAAAGTGGAAAGGATATTTGCATTAGCGATACGAGAGACCCACCAGAAACCCTGACTTCTGGTACGATGAACCACGCTTTCTTTTCGTATTGATTTTTCAACAGGTTTTCCATAGCAGCCACACCATTCGCCCTTACTTTCATGCATCGTGTTATTCGAGTTCCGATTCTGTCTGCTGTCGGTTTTGAGGTTTTATTTTACCATCCAAGCGAGAGAGCACACCGCTGCGCACACATACACACCGACACTTGAAACGAGCCACCGGTTTCAAGCAGACGGACCCGATGATGTTCAGCACCGTGTATAGTCTCCGTTCGTTTGCGGCAAGGATCAATGTTTAAGCAAGGATATTCTGGGCACGATTCACGATTGAAAGATTTCGGTTTCGCAGAGCTGTCCTGCAGCATCGTTCTTTCAATTTCCCAAGCAATAAGCATTCAATCGTACTCCCATCAGCATTCGTTACCGTTCGTATCTCGTTTTAGGGTTGTTTTTTTTTTCTTTTTTCCTTTTTTCTCACCGCTTTGTTTGAGGGGCAAATGTTTAACAGCACGAGTTTGCTTGCAAATGCAACGATTTTTGCAACCACTTTCTGTTGAGAAATGATGGGTAAAAATATTGAATCTTGCACCGCTGTCGGTGCATTTTAAGTTTGATTGTGGTGAGATTGACTGCATAAAAACCAATACATAATCGTTTGCAGATGATTGTCTTTCGAGTGTGAAGGCGAAGAATACACCTTTGTTAAAATACATTCTCTTTTATTGTTTAAAATAATATTATCTATTTTTGCAACGCATATGTTCGCACATACTAAATAATTAGTCTCATCGGCACAAAACACCAGGCGTCTCCATCGATTTTATCGATTTAAGTTACTTATTTTTTACTATTTTCCTGAAATTTTTCTCTTCATAAAACTTCACCCTCTCAGACACTATTTTTTGCCCCCAATCTTGTTTTCGTCCTCTCCCAGCTCTTTACAGCCATTTTTTATTCTTACTGTTGATTTACACACATTGGCTGAAGCGATTTACTGTTTCCTTGTTTTGTTTCCAACTCTGCTATTCTCTCCTTCATTTTGCTCCATTCTCCCTCATACTACCCTCATGTTATTGTTCATTTCTATCCTGAGCTTGCTCTTCCTTCAACGTCACCTCCCGCTCGTACCTTTAGTGTTTTGTTTACTTTTGCCCGTACTGTGCCTTCCCTGGAGGTTGCATCGCTTCAAAAGGTCCTTTTTTCTCAGCCCCTGGAATTTAGGCAGCCGACACGACTGAACACGGTACGCCGGTCCCCTCGCTTCATCAAGGCCAAGTCTTGAGCTGAGCTGACAATTGGCAATGCTCGGGCAGGCGGAAATTTCAATGCAAACAAGCTAATTTTCGACCACGGCCTACGGGAATGTGAACGAAGCAGAACGAACCAGCTGCCGTGCTGCCCCACAGCATAACCCAAAGGCCTGCCGATGTATATTTGATGAGCAACGGTGGGCTTGATTATGGTGTAGGAACCGCCAACAGTCCAATCGGCCTGTCGGATTGGTGGATGTGCTGCTTGTGCTGCTGCTGCTAGAATGCTCGAGACGGGCAGGCCTCTTTCCATCATCCGAACGAGTGGCGTACGAAGCCGATGGGTAAATATTTGTCTCTGTCACCTTCTTTTTTTTTCGGATGATGTGTTCGTTTCGGTATGGTACGGCACAATCTTCTTCGACTGATGTAATTTTTGCTGCGTCGTGTTCATTGTTTTTGTATGTAATCGGCACAGCATGAAGCAATTGTGTTGGAATCGGTCGTTCTTGTAACGATTGCGTGCGTCTTGCCTAGTTTTAGGGGTCGTTGGATTTTGTGTATTGAATACTTTCAATAGCTCGAAAGAAGGTGATTTTGGTGACCAAAAAGCAATCTTTCTGCAAATTCTCATGAGTCAAACACAGGCCAAATATGTTACAAAATCAAAAGGCAATAAAAGAAGCGCATAAAAAGCACATACCGATGGCTCTTTCTGTTATTCCTTCATCGCTACTTCAGTACATCATATAAAGTAACATGCAGGAATTTCGATGGTCGATTATGATGAGCCCAGAAAAAACTTTTCCCCTTTGGTCCTTCGTACATTTTCTGCCCAAAATGCTCGACATATTTTTGGCAACCCCCAAACGCCAAGTATTATTGCCAACAATTTCGGAACTACATTGAGGACATCTTTTCTGACTTCCCAACTGACTTCGGCAAACCATTCCAACGTTTCCAGTCGACTGATCCGACTGTCGACAAAGAGAAAGAAACACAAAACAATAACGCAACCCAACGGCCCCCATTTTCTTTCCAGTCAACGGGCACTGCGAAACTGACAGGGCGTTGCTGGGTTATGGATTATGGTCAATCGGTATTAATCTGCCATCGGGGCAAAGATGAACGTCGTCTACCATCGTCGTGGAAGATTGTTGCCTTTCGCTTTGTGGGGGGGGGGGGGGGGGTGGATAAAGAGGAAGCAAACAAAAAAATGAAATACCAACTGGAGAAAGATGAAGACGCACCATGTCTATCCGGTTCAATTACTGGAGCAATCTTTCAAAAACCTAAGCACTACCAAACACCTCCATCGAGTCTAGTATTAACCGTACCATTCCAGCAGCTACGATCGGTTGGGTCATTTATAGTTTTTTTTTATTCCCTTCATTTCCACACAGTCATACCCAAACACACACATTGCAAGTGATTTCGAATACAAATGTGCCCGAAAGCGATAAAAATGAAGGGCAAAAATGGTTGATCCTTCTGTGCATTTGTTACTCGTTCGCAAAAACACACATCCAGAAGACACACAGCCACCGTACGATTGAAAGCATCAAGCGCGTGTGTGTCTGTAAGAAAACTTCTCCAATCCATAAGAAGGCCAACAAACATCTTCAAGACAGTCTTGCAGAAAGACAAGTGAAAACCACCAACTAACCACCGGCACGGTACATCCGTCATGCAAAATGCATAAAACACATCAACAGAACGTGATGAAATCTCAGCACAAATGGCATCCGGTTGCGGAACATTTATTTGGCCCGCACGGCTGGATTGTTGTTGCTGTCTTACGCGGACGCGTTCCCTTCAGCGGGCTGAAATATCTTTCCGTCAAAAGCTCAGTTGAACGTTGGATGGGAAATGATTTCGCAGCCATTTGTTGTCGACGAGTGTGGAAAGGGAGTTTTTTTTTAAAACAAAGTGAATTAATTGTGCTGAAAGTTTAAAGTGAAACTATTGACGAAAGCTACAGCTTGAAAGAGAAACAGAGCGTTTCATTTGATTTCACAAATATAGCTACTGAAACACTCTGTAATTTAGATTATTCAAGCTCACCACATTAATTATTTTCTAATTACGAACTTACAGAAGAAAGCCTTTTTTTTTTGTGAACTCAGGGAAACATTAATTTGCTGATTCGATAATCACATTTTTCTGGTTTCTCTATGCACATCCCTCCTTACCATAATGACGCATAATTATCATGATTTAATGACACACCGTCCTGACGATTGGTCGATGAATCACATGAAAACGAATGAATTTAAAAAAAAAGCATCGATTCGATCGATTATAACTCTTCACATAGTGAAAACTATGAACACATGAAGCATGCAAAACCACCAGCCAAATGCAGCATAAAAGCACAAGCACACACATACACATGAGGTACAACAACCGCATCCCAACATCAACCAGGACATCCGGTTACCGTGAAATATGATATCCGATTAAATGGCTACTAATTGCCACCGTAATCCAATTTGCAACATCATTCTCAATTATCAACAATTACCGCCGGTCTGCAATCGAATTAAAATGCCGAGATTTGAATCTTCAAAATCCGGGTGGCTTCATGTGTTGCTGAATTTATTATGACCCATGAATGCCGCGAACGCCCAGTTTGGAAACAGTGTTCAGTGTGCCCGAGAGTGTCCGTGTATGGGAAACCGCAACATAAATGCCGATCGGCTGAAGCACACACAAGCTTCCTCACACAAACCACACGCTGCCTACACACACTGCAGTATAAGGATTAGCAAAAAAGCGAGTCAGGTCGGAAAATAGTTTTCATTTCTTTACAATGGAGCAAGCATCGAGCAGACTTTTCAATTCAAGTCTTTCCCTTAAAATCCCCAAAGATTTCCCCGTGTCAGATTCGTACGCAAACTTCCAGTGGGATTGGTCTCTTGTGGATGCGGAAAACCTAGAACAAAAAAACCCCTCACACATACTCTCAAACGAATACGAGAAACCCGGAAAGGGAGAGAGAGAGAGAAAGAAAGAGTCATTTTGCCGAACGGAGTTATGGTCTGGAAATGTTAATTTATTATTACACTACCAATTACGCCAGCATCAGTGATAATCATCGTCATCCGGGGACCATATCCAAGAAACCGTAGTTGGGGGCTTACCAAGATAAAACCGACTTTCAACCATACACGATCCTTGCGTGTATGCATGTGTTTGTGACACATGTTTCGAATGGAGAACCGAACCGGGACAAACGTTTTGTCGTCCGGTCTTTGGTGTATGAAAACCATCCATTCTTGACTTTAGAACAGATCCCCAACCGACCGGTCCTGTGTGTGTGTGTGTGGTACGCTCCCACACATGCACACATGTACTACCGATACCAAGACACTCAAGACGATCCCCTGCTAGAACTTCTCCACACCAGTAAACCGCTCACCAAAGCAGAACGATGGCAGGAATTATTTATGAAGGACTATTCCCAGCTCTAGCTTTCACTTTGCTGGCTAGGCCCGGTACGTCGTGAGACGCATAGCTAATACCCACTAAGCAGTTCCGACACCTGAACTTTCCCTGCAAGAAGCCGTGCGTGCGTGTAATGTAAATTTAGTGCCTATAACATTAACGCTATTAAGAGCACCGTTTTACAGAGCTAATGTGGTTTAATTGCGGCCATGCTGCGATCGTTAGCGTGGCTGCCTGGCTCCACACTTGCCCACACACACACACAGGATGCTGCTCAAGGACAATACACCTTCCCAGGATAGTGTGTTTGTGCGAAGGCACACATCTCAAGCCAGCAAACGTCCGGCATTTGCCAATTAGTGACTGATATTTATCGTCTTGCCGTACCGTTCGATTCCAGCCAGCCGGTTTACTTCGGAACATCTTCATGCAACTTTAAATCACTGCTCGCCTGGTGTACGTTCTCCTGTGCTTTGCATCCGCCAAAGGCTATTTGTCTCCAGGTGTACGTGAGGTGTTACACCATCCCTTTTGCGCCCGGTTTCACACCGGGTCACCCACCACCACTGCTACTGCTGGCGACTTAATTGGCCAACGGCACGGATAAACTTTGCTTTGCGGTCGATTAGTTACGATAATGGGTTTTCGGTTTTGGTTTTAATGGCCACCGGGAAAGCGTGCCTTTGCGACGTTTGGTAGCGACCGTTCAACACATGAATCCTTTTCCGTTTAATTTTGGATGAGGAGAAACAAAGTAGTGTCTAATATTATTGAAGAAACTGTAGAATAGAAAAGATAAGCCTTTTTGTTTACCTGCATCTCTCAATGCCTTTATTTTCTTATGTTTTAAAATTATTCATTATAACTCGCTACTCATATGCTCCTAAAGCTATGCAATCCCCATCACACGTCACCCTACAGTAACGCTCGAAAATAAACACCAACATCAGCTAGCGCCATATATTGTCTCTTTAAAATGCACACGTTCCCATTCAAAGGCCACCAGCATCGTAAAACATGGCGTACTACCAAACACCTCAATATTGCACCCCAATTAGCGTAAGCTTCAGGGCCGGCCGGAGACGTTATCAAGATGGCACTATTGTTTCGCATGAACCACAACGCTTATCACCGGGCACAACAAATCATTCACTACCATCTCACATCAAAGAGCGTAAACGACCCCTTACTTCCTTCATCTTTCATAATCAAGCGTCTCAATAAAATTGACCTGATTTTGATCCTATCGGGCTACCCTCGCATGGATATGATTATCGCACCAAAACAACCCGGTGAGAAAGAATAGCTCATAAAGCTCTGTTGTTGTTAATCTATTTTCGGACATTCTTTTATTGGCACTGCAATCGAAACGGACCGAACCAGCCAACCGATAGCATCTCGCCAATTCTCAATGGCCGATTGTTGAGCGTTCAAGGTTTTTGATGTGCAAAATCCATCCAGTTTCTTTCTTCGGTACATCTAGAACACTCCAGTTTCCAACTGACTTTAGCGTGTGCCGTGAGGATCGACAAACAGACAATGACACCAAATGCCGCCCGTTATCGGGAGTGGATGAGTTTATGATCATGTTTTTATCGTGCATAATACTCATCCTCGCCCTAGTGACAGCTACTGACGCTTCAGGTACCAGACGAACAGATGAGGCTGACGAATGTTTCTAGCTGGAAACGAAAAGGTCAACTCTAGGTCCAACGACAATGGATGCAGCTGTTAGTTGTACTGTACCATAGACAGCCTAGTTATCTGTACTGTTTACATTTTACAGGTAGAACATCACATTTATCTATGTTTTATGGGGTCGCTCTCGCTCTCACCGGGCTCCTCTCCTCACTCATGCCAAAACCCTGCCTGATGGACAAATGACGCAAACCGCAACCGCGCACCGCAGCGCCCAACGCGAGCAAGATTTATGCTTTTATGAATATTTCGTTGTTTTGTCCCAACCCCAGGTACGGAAACACGTTACCATTACGCACGGGGTTTCGGTGCTGTTGTTTACTCGCGTGCGAATTGTCATTATCAATCGCCGGTGCGCACGAGACGGTGAGAACAAATCACGGAACAACCCACTTAAACGGTAAACTTCAATTTTCAATTAGCAAATTCGATTTCTCGGCTACCAACATCATGTACGGTGTTTCCCCGGTACGAGCGGATGGGTAGATAAGTAAGCAAGGGGAAGGGCTTGCGGAATTCATTGCGATCGCGGCAACTCAAACTGATCGATGTGATAAGAGTATCGATGTACGACAAGCGTAGATACAGTTTAAAAGAGAACTTAACAAACATTTGACAGGTGTGTTCAGAATAGAATGTTGCATAAGGAATCCCTGAAAGTGTTACCATGCGCTAAAGTTCATGATCCTTAAAACGAATGATATCAAATCCAAAACAAGCAGCGAAAATTTGGTGAATGATTATATTACTAATAGTTAATTTGGTCGAGGAGCTTGAATATTGCAAAGCTAGAACGGGCCATTTTTTGATTTCAAATTAAAAAAAACAATAGTTTCATCACTTTCATAAAATTGTTGAAACACTTTTTGAATTACCCAACGCTTTTCCTCAGAGTTTCACCCTTCTTACATCATTCGCTCTCCTTCCCGCTCTCTTAATTTTGCCGCTTAGTACTTGCGATAGTAGAGAGAAATTGCCATACGCGCCGACTGCTCAGTAAGTGCGTAGGAGCTGAGATTGTCTGAGAGCTTCTTCTGCTGTAAGTCAACAGTGCACTCCGCTCTGTGCGAATCGTGCGACAGCTTAGAACATAAGAGAGAATGCCAACAAAATACTAACCCCTTACTAGCGGGTGAAAAAGAGAAGCTCGAGCAAGGCGGCGGTCACACTTTTTCTTGTCGTTCGGAGAGCACCTGCTGGGTGGACGCCGGCGGAATTGATTAAAATTTCCCCACCGTTGACCGAGTCGGCTCAGTAACCCGTTAGCACACGGTGCCGAACGATCCTAGTTTTCCACCTTAAGATCCTGAAGGGTCGTTTGAGTGTGATCCGAAGACACAACGTACCGTAGCTAGAGTGTGTGCCGGGCACCGGGCCGGTATTATTTGTGTGATTGTGTTCTACTTGTTTGGTAAAGTGAAGTTTAAAGATCTTAATAATAGTGTTACTGTTGAGCAGATCACAATGTCGTAAGTATTGCTTCTCAGTGTTTCGATGTTTATTGAATTGATCAAACTACACGAGGACCTAGATCTAGTTTCTGGTTCGCTCACATGGCTGACCTAATGCTCCACCGAAGTCTTTGTTTGCCAACGCCTTCGGACCATCTGTTTCGTCACATTTGAAATGCACTTGTCAAACACATGTGCCCGGTCAGGGTTAAGATAAAACTAATAGAAACAATTTAAACCAGGGCAAACCTGACGCCACCGTGTCCTAAATGCTTACAGTAGCTCTTGAGGATGAGCAGCAGCACCTTATCGGGCGCCCGATTTAATACCTTAACGTGTACATTTTGTCCACACTTGTACCCAGCCACACGAGGCCCAAGAGCTCTCACAAGTGTCCTGCGCCTGTGGCTTGAATATTGGAGATTGAAAAGCACTCGAAAGTAATTTCACTTCATTACCACAGCTTAGCTGAAGAAAGTGAAGCAACGGACAAAAGGCTTCGAATCGAAAATGCACTCGAGTTCTGCGAACCAATTAATAACGACATGAACAGAAACAACGCTAACAATTCTCCCTTACAGACGTCTGAGCAAACAATGTCATGAGAAAATAGAAAATTGTCTATTTCTGAGCGTTGTCTCTCTGTTGTTTTTCTTCACTTTTTTGCCATTTTATGTGTCGTACAACACGCCTCGATGGCGTGCTCTTATTCTCTGGGTCCCTTACATCAACTTGAGTTTTAACTTCATTTTTACACTCTTTTTAAAGCCATATTTCAAGATCAACGTGCTTATATAGCGCGCTGGTTCAACGATCGGATAAAGATCGACCTATGATAACGTGTCTAGCGTCATCCTGGTAAAACCTTGCACTGTCTCTTTCCTCCACACAATCCACACTCATCGAGATGATCATAGTCCATGCAAGCATCTGTCGTACGACTGTCGGAAAATCCGTATTAATACAGCACTCCCCATAAAAATCAATTGCTACCGGAAGAGCAATACAGGAAAATGTCAGTTTAATCGTGTTATTTCTTATCCTGGACCACGTAAAGTGGGCTATTAAACGCATTCAACGATGTTGTCGCGACGAGATATACAGGTACGCTGTTTTTGGTACGTTGATTAGGGCGCAATCTTTTCGTGTACCCACGCTATCGATTACTCGATCACGCACGTGTACCATTGGAAATTAAAACATATTTACGTCTCGTGAAGACGTATGCAGAAAAAGAACCTTTCAGACGCAGTACGGGTGCAGACCGTCGTACACATAAATCACTTCCCTAGACGTCACTAACCCAGGCTGTGTACGGAGAGCACTTGAAACGATTAGCATCGGTAGACTTTATCACTTCGTCACGATAAGACAGTGCATGCCAATTGCAGTTATCGTTATTTAAACGTTTACCCGTTGACGTTTCACTACCCCGCCAGTCAGTCAATCCCCTTCTACAGCATTAGCTTTTTTATGGCTACAGGAATAGGTAACTGATCTTGATACCGATACCAAACAACGCCATATCTGTTAACTTACCTCATTAAGCGGTAGTATTATTTACTCGCTTAAAAAGTGCATTAAGAAGTTAAAATATTTATATCCTGAAAACGGAATACCATTATCGACGTCAATCATTCAAAACAAAACGTCCATCAATTTTCCATGCTCTCTCTGTGTTTGGTGCTGTACACAACGCCGCCCATCTGTACGCAACCACCGACTTTGACATCTGACGCAAAAGCTTTGTAGCGCAGGTGATCGTAGAAGATCCGCTTCTTGGGTGACACTTGCCGGCATGCTGGTAGTGGTACACTTGTCAGTGATCCAACACTCGATCGGTGTAAAAATACGTGCCTTTTGGTTGTATGCATACCTACCCGAAAGCAGCTGGCTTCCGATGCATGTTCGTTCAAGGGTTCGGAAAGGGGTTTTTTTTTGCCCGTGCCAGGAGCTGTACGAAAAGTCGATGATCAGTTAGTTGATCGATAGCATTCGGGTGGGCAGGACATTTGCCGTACGATTACAATCGCGTCGAAAGTTCTCGGTTTCGGTTTTTCAATATGGCTAAAGACGATTCGCCAGAACCAGCTACAAGCAGCACGTTTAGCCTTACAATCCCTCGGATTAACGTTCGGTAAGAGCTACAAGCAACCCCAAACGACCCAAAGTGTGGCAGTGCCAATGAATCTCGTGACCACAAGTGCCCTATCGCACGAGACGCATTGCGTCCAGACAATCGTATGACTAATGTGCTGCTGTTGTGTACCCAGAACGCCAAAGGCAAACAATTTACCTTCGCAACACCACCTGAGGACTTCAGTCCCGAAAAAAAAAATCAGTGTACAAAGCCCCGAAGAAGTAAACTAATTAAGCAGACGATAAAGATGACGTTTACAACCGTTACACGGGCGCAAACCAGGACCAGGACCCGTTGTTTTGTAGTCGAAAAGTAAAGATTTGACCACGCTTATCTAAAACTCCGATGCTGCCCAATTGTTCTGTTTGTTTGTTTATGGCCACTTTTTCATTGTGCGTCTGTTTGATCTCTGTGGGATACAAGGAGGGGGTGGGGGAAACCGTTACCACGTAAAGCTAATATATGACGCGTAAGTCATATATTAGCTGATAACTATGTTTGCCGTACAAATACCCAAAACAGGTGCAATTCGCAAACAGCACACAGAGTGGTAAAAACAATCTGACAGAGTTCCCAAAAACATCACGCTTGTCGTTATGTGTGCTCGTGCTGCGTGACGCCACCGTCCCCGCCCCGCCCGAATCTACAACCCCTTATCGGTAGTCTCGTGAAATAATATCTCGACACGACAATGGGCAGGTCCTTGTCAACATGACACACACGTCAGATTGAACTCCCGGCATCAGCCCATCATAAACGATCATAACCGAGTTTTGGTTGCTTTGTTGAGCGGTTGGTTCTTTTTTTTTATGATGGCCATCAAACGGCCTTATCGCGACAATTGACACCTTGCCGTTTGCCAGGGATGTGCGAATCGTTCGGTGCCCAGGTGTATGCTCTGGTGCACTTGCAACTTGTCAATCTGTGGTGTTGCTACGAGCCTGTGCTACGTTGTAGTAGCACCAATATCCGAGCTGCACGGTTTGGATAAATTTGACAGACTTAAGGCCCATGACAGCCCTTACACTTACATGGGTAACAGCGTAACGAATTTGAGTTTTTCAATGCCTCAAGTTATCATCAGCTGACTTTAATTGTCTCAGCCAAAATAGTCCAACGCTGAGCAGTGTCCCCGTTTGCTGATGCGGTTGTACCATTCACAGCAAGGTAAAGAAAACACACATGCCTGCCGTGTTCCGTCGAGTTCCGAAAATAGACTTGCCCAAATTACGTTCTGTTCGCGTTCATGAACTTCACGTACCGATTTTCGGTTCGTGATGATGCCGGTCACCCAAGACAGCCTGGTTCTGTATGTCATTGCCCGTGCACGACTAGTTTCATCACTCGCTCGAGAACTTCCGCGCCCATTGAGCAGGATATAGATGAGTTTTTTTTTGTGTGTGTGTCTGTGTTTTTTTGACTACTCCCTCAACGTATCACGTGAGATCTACTGTTCCGTTTCGCGTCCCTTGAGACTAATGGGATCATATGAAAGGAACTAACGGTGGGGGTGTTTTTTTTCTATCATTCGCATGAACAAAAAATCTTAGTACGGGTGTCAAATGTGATAGGCTGCCAAAAACTCTTGCAAACAGCAAAAACATCCCAAATCTCGGTCTAGTAAGGATTTTGACGGTCAAAATCATGGCCGTCCAATGCACTGCACGTGTTGTGCTTCAGGTAGCACGATTTGGCACTGCTGGGAATGTCTCCAATATCGGTAATTAATCATAATCGGGTGTAAGGAATGTAACAACCCTTTTTTTCTCTCCGAAGTACTACATCCGGTTGGTTCCAAATGCGACACACTAGCGCCTTCAAGTGGGCTGAACAGATTTACCATCTGGCCATCATGCGCCTGGATGCGCTCTGTTTATCCTTACGTGCGAGACAACCGTGGATTTATGACCGATAGACCTCGCTAATTCTAACTACTCTACGTACAACCGGCAAACGTGACCGCTCTCGTGCTATCGGTAACGAGTGAGACAGAGCGCGAGATATGATGCTACGGCCAGGTGAATAAATTATGACACTTGACGTTAGACGCTTCTAGTAGTAGTCTGTTTGATGTCACATAACAAGGAAGAAAACAAAAATATATCGCGATGCTCTAATGAGCATTTGTCGCACTTTGTTTACTTTTACTTTCATCCTACATCTCACTATTGATAACTGATGATTGATAACGTCAGCTGATTCGAATGATTAGAATTTTTCGTTCTACTGTTTCTCCTCACTCCATCGTAACCGAGTGCCATAAAGCCACTAGCACATGTACCTAAGGTGTGTGGTACTAGCAGGAAGGCACATTGGTAAAAATGGTAATTTTAGCACACCGACACCATTCCCCGGTGAATGCTCTGTCACCCCCGCGTTGTGCTCGACACGCGATTGTGCAGTCGTCTGTTTTACGAGTGACCGGTTAGAGAAACAATAAAAGATGATTATTTCCTTCCATTTTTTATGTCTTAGCACTGGCCGTAGCGTACCTTGAAGTAACGCTAAATTGTGAGCGAAACACATGATTTATACTGTACGGTGCATCTCAGCACTCTCGAGTTCCGGATCGAGCTAGATTAATGTAACATGTGCCTTCAAAGTCACACTATCACTCGAATCAGCGAATAAGTACATCAAAATTACTTACTCTAATCGTGCGTCCAACACCCGAAGCAACACTTCAGAAAATCTCTTTGTTGCGCAGTTTTGTTTTTTCTTTCCCCTTCTCAAGGGCAACCTTGAAAGCGCCTGTTCGCCAGGGCTTTACAACGGTGACTCATTCGACACTCAATTCGCACATTTGCAGTGCTTAGCGAAGCCAAGTGCTAGTGCGCTACTAAGAAATTAAAAAGTAGCACCACCAGCAGTTCACAACAACGCAGCGAACTAAGAACAAGGTTTTGTTTTGCTCTGCTCTTCCCAACAACAGACGAACGTCCAGCGACACCCAGCTGGATAAGGTCCAGATCAAATCGGCCTCGGTCTACAACATTCACGGTCTGAGCGGCTCACAACACTCGCTCAGTGTGCCTCCGATTCACAAGGATGTCGTTGGCTATCGGGGCAGCAACGAGTTTATCTGTAAGTAGTGAAGGCGCCATATCTCGCCCGCAGCAAAAAGGCTAACTGCTCCAAAACTCTTTCGCACAGTAACGGACGATAAACAGTCAACGATGGATCAGATCAAATCCATCGGTCCTTGGTTCCGGCGCAAGTGCAAGAACATGTGCCGGCGCAAGATCCTTTACAAACGAGTTCCGGTACTAAACTGGCTGCCCAAGTACAACATGGACGACGCAGTGGGAGATCTCGTGGCGGGTATTACCGTTGGTCTCACTGTCATCCCGCAAGCGCTCGCCTACAGTAACATTGCCGGTTTACCTGCCGCGGTAAGCAAACGCCTCGTTCTGTTGTTTAAGAACAGATAAGAACCTTTATCTCTTATAATCTTCCAGTACGGTCTGTACGGTTCCTTCGTTGGTTGCTTCGTCTATATCCTGCTCGGCTCGTGCAAGGACGTCCCGATGGGACCCACGGCAATTGCATCACTCCTCACCTTCCAGGCTACCGATGGTGTATGGCAGCGGGCCGTACTGTTGTGCTTCCTGTCCGGAATTATCGAGCTACTGATGGGACTTTTTGGACTTGGCTTCCTCATCGATTTTGTATCCGGTCCCGTGAGCTCCGGGTTCACTTCTGCCGTTTCGTTGATCATCCTTAGCTCCCAGGTGAAAGATCTGCTGGGAATTGTCGCCAAAGGAAACACGTTCATCGAGCAATGGTCATCCATTATCGATGACATACACAACACCCAGGTCGGGGATGCGCTGATGGGTTTCATCTGTATTGTGGTGCTTCTACTGATGCGACTCTTGCCACGCATTAAGGTTGGACCTCCGGATGCTTGCGATCAATCCGTGGTGCAAAAGATAATCAATAAGTCTCTGTGGCTTATCGGTACGGCACGAAATGCAATCATTGTGGTTGTGTGCGGTGGTATCGGTGCTGCATTCTACGAGAACGGAAAGGAACCATTCCGCATGATTGGAGACGTACCGAGTGGTCTGCCAAGTGTACAGGCACCACCGTTTTCTGTACCGGAGATGAAGGATGCGAATGGAACGATCATACAAGAGTACGAGAGCTTCGGAGATATGCTGCAAGGACTTGGATCAATGCTCATCGTCATACCGTTGATTGCGCTCCTGGAAAACATTGCCATCTGCAAGGCTTTCGGTACGTTCTTTCAACCTTTACAGTCTCATAAAGCATAGCAACTCATTGATACAATTTTATTCTAGCCGATGGAAAGCCTGTAGATGCCACACAAGAACTCATTGCTATCGGTGTGTCCAACATTGCGAACTCCTTCGTTCAAGGATATCCCGGTACGGGTGCCCTTTCGCGTGGCGCAGTCAACAATGCCAGCGGAGTGCGCACACCGTTCGGTGGACTTTACACCGGACTACTTGTCATCCTTGCCCTGCTGTTCTTCACACCATACTTTTTCTACATCCCTCGGGCAGCCCTAGCAGCAATCATTATTGCAGCCGTTATCTTCATGATTGAAGTGCGTGTCGTAAAGCCGATGTGGAGAAGCAAGAAAACGGATCTTATCCCAGGAATTGCCACCTTCATCGCCTGTCTTGCACTACCGCTCGAGTACGGTATTCTGGTCGGTATTGGGTTGAACATACTGTTCATCCTGTACCATGCCGCACGGCCAAAGATTCACATGGATCAAGCCGTTACACCGTGCGGAGTAAAGTATCTCATGCTAACACCTGACCGCTGCCTCATCTTCCCCTCGGTCGACTACGTCCGTAACCTGATCAACAAGCACGGTCTCAAGAGCCAGATTCCGGTCGTAATCGACTGTACGCACATTTACGGTGCAGATTTTACAGCGGCCCAAGTTATCGACACACTCATCAAAGACTTTAAGAGTCGAAACCAACTGCTGCTATTCCTGAACCTTAAACCCTCAGTTGGAAATGTGTTTGAAGGCGCTGATCTCGAGTATCGTGTGTTCTACGACTTTGAGCAGCTGGACAAAGCGATTCAAGAGTGTCGTCGAAAGAGCATCCCGGCTTGATGGGTTGACCATAGCACTGTTCCTGAGCATATACATTGAGACTCTTACAAAAAGACACAAGTGATCTGTACATTTTAGCGATAAAGACAACCCGAACGCATGACGGCGTTTGTTTCTAGTACTATTTCTTAGGTTAATGCACCAGTTCCTGTCGAGTGTCATACCTACGTACCGAACGCAAAGCAACGTGAATGCCATGAGAAGTACGTGCGTGATTTCATACGACGAATGATCGAGCCAACATCCCTGTTGGCACGTAAAGACATCTTAACTTGTAAGCATTTGATAATCGAAAACCCCCGATAAATAAAACCATTTACGTATAGTTACGCAGCAAAGCCAAAGAGAAAATTGTGTACTAATTACTTCATCTACTTACATTGTAAATTCATCGATGTCTGGAACATTGACGCCCTATGCACGTCCTGATGTGTCCGGCCACCCATCACCGAGCATTGCGATCCCGGTCCGGCTGCAGCAGCCGCATGGTGCAGTGCACTCATCGTCACATTGCCTGGTCCGACGCCGGTGCCGACGGGATTGTACGACCGTGCCATGGACGCCGCAGCAGCCGTGTAGCGGTAGGCTGCCTGCGACATCTGACTGCAGGACGTTAGATCGCCGTACGAGCAGGGCATATTGCCGAGCCCGGTCGGATCCATACCACCCTGGAGGCAGCTAGAGTCAAAGCTAGCTGCCGCCTGGTTGAGGTACGAATAGTCCATATCGTGGGGATAAATTTTGACGACTTTTTTGGGGTTCCGGGGTCACCACGAAGAAATTGTACACAACAGGGTTGGTTGCTTCGGGAGAAGCGTCTAGTCTAGCAGAGAACAACCACGCCGCACACTTAACTGTCCATTCAATGTAAACAAACCTTTCTCACCACTATCGAGAGTATCCGTATTGCCTACCTTCCAGGCGTAACAACGTTTGAACCGCTTATCGCTCGAGCTTCTTTCCCGGAAAAAGGCGCACGTTGATGATGATAATGCTGATTGCAATAATACTTTCACTGATCACTACTATAGTGGCTACCCAGCTGTGGGTGAAAATGGAAAAGAAGGAGAATTGAATTCTACCGCGAAAAACCCATTTCGATTTGATGTTCCAAATCACCAGGAATGAACACACAAAAAAGCACCAAATTCGCACCTTTCGCACACTGTTAACAGATGAACCGAAAGAACGAAAAATACAGACACACACACACACACACACACAGCCGAGGGATCGTTTGGTTGAATTGAAATTAAATATTAATTTCCTGCTCCACTCGATTGGCGCGTACTTGTTTTCGCTTGCTTTCCCCAATATTTTACACCCAATTTCCGCGTATATATTTTTTCTTCTCTATTTTACGTTTCCATCTGTACACACACACTCGATCCGCTTAGACCGCTGCACACTTACGCGTCGAAATGTCTGTCAGTTGGCTTTTCCGGGGAGTTTTTTTTCCGACCCTCCTCCATTCGCATTCGCACACCAACTTCTCACTGCTTCCAATTGTGTGGATGTGTTATTGTTGGCGTGCAATTTCGTACCTTCGTTTGCTCTTATTTTTTGGCGTTATTTATTTTTTATCATTCATGAATTTCTGTGTGTATGCTGCTCCTTCAACGCTTTCGAATTAAACTGCCGATTTGCACGTCGTCACTGTGTACGCAATGTTTTACCGAAGCTGCTGATAGGCTATTGCCCATTCACATAAATTCACAGCCTACAGTTGGCATGTGCGAAAGCTGTGGTTGAAGGATTTAGCACACCATAAAGATCACAATTATTTCATTCGTATCAGTAACACTAGATCTTTTGTGTCGTTGGGCATATGCACTTGATCTGCAATATTCACTTATGGTTTAGTCTACACACTCCTTCACAACGTAATGATCAGCTGCAATTCTTCACAAAACTCTCATTTAAACAATTTCCCCTTGTTGGACACTTCACGGAAAAGTGTGTTTTCGTACACAGCATCAAGTACGACGGATTGCCTATAGCGACCTCCGCGAAATCTCGACTCAAAACTTTACTTACTATTCGAACGACAGGACCTGCTCGGCTGTGCGACCGGTTGCTTGCATTTGCCGAAATCAAATGATAAGCTTAATTCAATAAATGTGAACTCAAAGCCTGTCCCGTCACGACGCTAGTCACCCATCTGATGCTGTTGGCCGGATGATGCTGGTGGTGTTTTCCTATTGTTTTCCCCGCAATTTCCCTACTCACTCGGGGCACCAACTGGCGCTCGGAACACATGTCACACGCACCGTACGTACGTACGCAACCGAACGGATGTACAAGGTGTACAACATAGGGTACGAACAATCGTCCTAGTGCACAGTGGCTATCCTTTTCTGACTTGCCGTCATCTTCAGCGATAAACAAGGATGCACCCTGAATCGCTTCGGTTCGCGCTCTCTTTCCGTTGAACGTGCTCCGGCACGTGCTCAGAAATGAAAACAAAGTAGGCTCCTCTTCACGGTGCGCAAGGATACGATGCACCCTTAACCACAAAGCTCGCCAGGAACAATCGTCTTTTGTGAGGGGAAAATCCTGAACCGTTTTCCTGGATGGGCGTGGCTATTGCCATCACTTGTATCGCAACCAATGGCCGAATCGGAGCACATTTGCCGTTCAAGAAAAGCTGAGAGTTTTCCGTGACGTCATAATGGTAGTTTTTATCGGACACTTTTCCTACGGAAACACCGAGTTCTTCTGATAAATTCTCTTTTCGTCTAGATTCTTGCTAAATATTCTTCGCGAATGCAGTTCCGTGTGATATCCTCGTGAGAGTCGAGCTATTTCTATGATATCCTGAGTATTGGTATCGCGCCCGATAGATGAATGGGTGTTTGTGTAGTTGCCGGTTCTATGAATCCTCCTGAGACATAAAGTTGAAATTGGAATAAAGCAAAAAAAACAACAACAACACAAGGCAAACAACCGGGACAACAATTTAGGACGAATCCCCACGGAAGCCACGAGACGCTACGATCAGACATTCCTGCTCGATTGGTGCACCCTTGAGTCTGCCCCAAACCCATCGTTCCAACCCTGGTGGGACATGCGTTGAAGTCGGCAGCAACGAAGTGCAACATTTTATTTACAATTTTTTCGTATTTTTCAACACATTCAACACAGATTTCGGTGTTTATATTTCTTTCCGGGTGCAACTCCGGGTGCCCAAGAAATGGAACAACACTCCTGAGTATGCCTTGGTGCATTTGGGTTACTTTTCGAAGCAGGGCACAAGGATTGTTTGTACCCTTTCCGCTCAAGACGAACGAGGACTGCGATGTTGACGACGACAACGCAAGACGGTGTACAGTGGACCGTGTTCGCGTGCTTCTACTGAATTTCTGGAAAACAAGCCCCGAAGGTGTAGCCTTTTATTGGATTACGATTGATGATTTCCTTGCGTCCTTGCGCTCGTTTAAAGCTGCCGGCTTATCGCTGTCGTAATGAAAACAGCGAATAATCGCTTCGGATCAAAACACCCGTTAAGCAGATTTAACAATTAGATTACAGTGATTTTATTATGATTTGGATTAATTGCTACTGAAACAATGCTTAGCGAACAGTTAGCCCACATTGGCTCGTAACATTCCAGCTATAAGTTTAAAGGAATTCAATGATTTTTTTTTGTCGATTCGAATTAGTTTGTTTGGCATTTAACAGTCAGCACACGCACATCACCATTTGCCACGGTTCCATCAGCTATCGAGTAAGGGAACTCCTCCATACCATGACAAGCGGCCCCATACTCTCCATCCTTTGTTACAACTACAATTCCACCCACAAAGGAAGAATAATATTTGGCGATCCTTCTAATTGCTTGCTGACCTGCCTCAGCTGGACTTAAACCACTTCGCATAGCCTCCACAGCCAGCAGGGAAGGTAAAAAGCGCATCATTACATCACCGTCACCTGTGGCCACCGCTGCACCTACTTCTGCGTCGGCGTATGCTCCTGCTCCCGGGATAGGAGAGTCTCCAACCCGACCGGGGATCTTATGACGTGCTCCGTTGGTGGATGTACCTGCCACCACGTGCTTTTCGTCATTGATCACAATCATGCTGATTGTGTCGTGGTTGTACTGACCAAAGTCATAAGCATTTCGGTTTGAGAGTTCCTCTGAAGAAGAAATCGAAGTACGATGGATAGTGTTGGCGGATACTGGCTCGTATGGACCGCAAGACATTGATGGAGAGGGAATAACATTCTGCAAGAAAAAAAAACAACGATACCAGGCGTTAAAAAAATCTTCTCGCCTCGTTATCTACAACCGATTCATGTCTAATGAATGACATTCAAATTGAACTCCTTATCTCATTCCACTCTCAACGGTGATTATTCATAACAATGGTTCCCCCCACACGAAGCGACCACCAATAAACCCACCTTCCAAAAGTTCGGCTGACAGTGGTTATTTTGCCATGCGCTCCACATATTCTTCGATGCTTCCGTTTGCAGCGACTCCTTCTTGAACCCCATCATAACCGCAAACTCCGTAGCCTGGCTGCCAACCAGCAGCGTATGTTTGGTGTTCCGTAGCACATACTTTGCCACCTCAGCCGCATGCTTCACATCACGCAATGCCGCTACCGCACCGATATCCATCGTCCTGCCATCCATTAGCATCGCGTCCAGTGTCGTTTCTCCATTCTCATCCGGACTACCACCGAAACCAACCGTTCCATCGCACTGTTCCCGTTCACAAACGCTACATCCTTCAACCAGTGCCTCAATCGGATCAAACTCACCAACTGTTAGCGATTGATATGCTGTGTAGGGTGTGGAGGAAGAAGAATTCATCAATGTATTCTGCCAATAATATATTCTACGACTCTTACCTCTCAGGGTGGCATTTGTAAAGCCCCAAGTAGTAGCCACCAGGGGCAATCCTCCGCTGACAGGCCTCAAAAACGTTGAAAGAAAAACAACACTCAACAAAACAGCGTACAAACGCAGCATCTTCCCGGATAAACAAAGCAACCGATGCGGCTTACGTCAAATTAGAATCTGTCAACGGGAGAGAGAGCGCGCGATCTTTCAAGTACGCGGAACACACGCGATGTAAATTGAGCGTTATCATCGATCAGACATTTACAAGACGCGCGTGTGTGTTGTGACATCAGATCAGCTGGTTCTTGTTCTCGTATAGGTGCAATAGGCAGCTTCAAGTACGCTGATAAGCTTGGGAAACAGGGTGATTCTGTACAATTAGTGTTTTAGTATTTTGTTCGTTCTTATTTTAGTAATCAAATAAACAGTCACTTTACAACTTACAACGGAATGTTTGGGAAGGACACCAACAAACCTAAATCTTACTTGAAACCATTCCACAGAATGAATGAACTCGACACTCATTTATCACATCCACTGACCCACAGCAACGTTACCGGAAAAATCGCCATAAAAACCGCTCGCGCTGTCAATATTTCACTTCAAACAGAGCCGAAATAAAATTTGAGCTATGGCCACAATGTGTCCCGCCGTAGCGCGAGTCTTACAGCCCCACGCCCTAAGTCCTGCCAGACAAATATTGCCCGCCACCATTTGCTACTGGGCAAAAACAAATAAATTCATTTAATTTCGTTAATTATTTTCCATCCTGACCAAACAACGGTGGACGACACTACGCAATCAGTTTCGAACGCACGAACGCCACGCCACTTCTAGCTTTGTGGGATTTCGAGGCCCGTTTTTCAGTACCCACCTCGTCTATAGGCATAGAATTCCCTCGTATGGTGCGTTTTTTATTTTGCGTTCAATTTACCTAAAGTCGAACCCAATCAGACCTTCAGGCAAGGGAAATTCGGCGAACCCACTGCTTACTGCTTCCGGTTTGCATAACTCTAGGCTCTTTGCGCCTACACAGTTCTACAAGAAACCAGCCCTAGGTATGGGTAGGAAAAGTGGACAAAATGTATGTCCAACATTCACACAACCAGCATGTCCAGTTCGATGTTTCCATCCGACTTGCAAGTGTCCCGACGTATTTCGTTGTCCATAAATCTAGCCACACGAGTGAGTGCATCGTTGCGTGCACTGCAGATGCATCTCCCTGGTTTTGTGTGTGGTGCAACGGTGAGACAAGACCACAGATGCGTTGCACCAATGGTGAGATACTCCGCAAAAAGAGCCTCCTGATGGGCTGGCGATGATATTGCGGGACATCATAAATTATCCGAACAACCCAAAACGCATCTCGCGTACGGATGCACTTCCCAAACAGACACGCACACACACACACACCCACAAACATGCACCTGCAACGCAGTTTTACGCATCGCGACTATTGGCCGTGGGGCCGTAAATTTGTGCAAACCATCGAACAACTGCATTCTGACCGTGGGCATCCGACGAAGCAAATATTATGTAAATTGTAATTGACATTAATCGAATTTTTTCCATTCTCATGAGCACACGTACACTGTGAGTGTGTGTCATAAGTGTAGCCAACTGCTGGCAATATTTGCTTTTCCCAATGCATCTCCCCGTTCCATGCTTTGCCTTGTTCGCGTTCTGATAGTTTTCATTGTTGGAATTTTCATTGCTTCGCTGTGGACCTTTGGGTGTGCAAGAGTATGCAAACAAACGCCACCGATGCGTTGGGGACACGTTCACACGTGTGTGTGTGTGTGTCTACCGACTGTTGCTAATTACTTTAGCAGCGTTAACCCGGCCAGTTGAGTACTTAACTAATTTAGCCATTTTCTGCAACGCAACGTATCCTTTTTCCACTGTCACACCGGTCCTCACCGCCACACGAACTCACAAAGGAGGCCCCGGGATACGGTCGGTGTGATTGGCTGATTACAGTAGTTGTCCTACGAATGGGAATTATTGTTGTAACGGAGGAAAGTCGCCAGGGAAAGCGAACAGGATTATTTGCAACAGCGCGATGTAATGCAAACAAGTACCGTTATGAAATTAACGTTTTTATTAATCAAAAGCTGGAACAGGTTTTTTACATTACAATATAACATTCAAGAGACAAAAAATTGACAAATTGGCAGACAATTTTAAAGTCTTTTAAACTAGAACGTGTATAAAATTTCTCGCTTTGGTTGTGTTTTATCCAGCTCACTCACCGCAAAGCGCCTAAAGGTAGACAATTCGGTGTAGAAAATTACAACTTCTTTACGTACCTTAAGCAAATTAATTATTACACCTAGATAGTTTACCTATTTTCATAATCTCCATTGAAATTAAACTTTACTTACACACTAATTACACCCAATCATTTACTTAAGTAACGAAAATTTCTTCAAAAACCAGCCATACTCTTCGCCATGGTTGGTTTGTCGCTGGGGAAACTTTTACCTCTTCAGCTTTCCTGATTACTTCCCATTTCGGTGTAATTATCGTACGATTGCGCACCTAAGTGTCTAATCAAAGAAAAAGCTCACCGTCACCCTTCAATCCACTCTTACCCTCCTTATCCTTATCGTGCCCCCCCCCCCCCCCTTTTCTCGCCCGTCTAATGGTGCCTCTTTCATAAACTTCAAGCATAATTGAAACTGTTACTGATAAATAAGCACAATCTAATAACATTAGGGAAAATGGAAAATGTTCCCCACTTCCCTTACCTCAGGCTCAGTCTTACCTTTTTCCAGCAGGCACTCGATTCAGACTTCAAACCACACCACCATCACCACACAGTATTCGGTTCCATCAAGTGCAAAAAAGATGTCATCAGCGCGCGAAACCCACAGTCTATGCCCAGCACGTGTACGCTCGTTGTTGGTAGGAATGCCATTTTAAATCCGCACAACAAAGCACAACAACGTGAAACCACTACACAAGCCTTGCCGTGTAATTACCGATAAATGTGGCCACTTAACTACAGCTGGACAGGAAGAGCGTTGGAATCGCTTACAAAGTAAAGCGACACTACAACACATTTAATGGACCATTCGCCCATTACGGTGCGTAGCACGGTGACTGGTGGCTAAATCTTTTTGCTTGCATCCTCACTGTACGCTGTGAGGAAAATGGTTCACGAGACATTCAATTTACTTAATTAGATAACTGGGTAGCATTATTAAATGAGCCACCCAAAAACCAAAGCAGCATCAATTTACCAGCATTTTGCAGCGTAGGAAAATACGCCTGTCCGGGTTCCCGCCACACCAAGGAGGCCGCATTTTGTAAGAACAATTGAAAGGAAATTTTCTAAATTAAACCGTAAATTATAAGCGTCCTTGTGTGTTCGGGGTATTGCTTTTTTGTGGTCCTGTCGTGAGAATCGGCGCGTGACTCCCACGAGCTCGCGTGTCCCTTGAGAGAGTGGCGAAGGATAAACGCGTTTTTCCACCCGCAAACGAACAAGTGCATTCGTGCTTTATAGAGTAGAAATCCAAAAAGGATCACATGCCAAGTACGAGGCAGATTCTACGTGACTGTGGGAAAAAAACAACCCCATGAAGCGGAAGTCAGGACTATTATTTATCGTTCGATTTTGGACCCGGGCGTGGAAAACTCGAGAGGGAAAGTCGGTGCAACATTAGCGCATTATATTTCCGCCTTTCTATAAAGCACTTGTTCTTCCTTACCAGCAACACACACAGTAAATGATGCTTGCCACGATAGTAACGGTAGTCACGTTCAACAATCAAAGAGGAAAATTGTCACTGAGCAGTGTAAGGGTTGTCGTTTCCCTTCGCTCGGTGCCAGTAAAACACAAAATAAAGCTTAGGGGACAACCCATCAGCCGCAAGGCCGTTACTGTGATGCCGTGGCAACTCTCTTATGCGTGCATATATCTGTCATAAATATGTTTTATATTCAGTGCCTTTTTTTTTTCGATGTTGCTCTACACCAATACACCCCTGCTGTGACACACTTGTTTCGCTGGAAAAACTGATCGTTTGTGCGTGTTGGAAGCTTCGCGCACTTGCTGAAATCAATATTTTTCTTTTGATATTGTCGGAAAATTCAGTTCAAGCAGCGAACATGCATTCAAATTGCATTGATTCATGTCGAATAATGTAATGTGAAATAGCTAGTGAGGGCACAAAACACATCGTCTTTTTATGCCTGAAGTTATACTATTTATAATGTGTTTTTAAACATAAATGTTCTACTTTTGTCTTTTTGCAACTTTTAAAGCCAAAGTGTGTTAAAGTAGTGCTATTTATTTTATATTTTTTCTTTAATAATGAACATGTAAAACAACAATAGATTCTTTCCACCTTTTTTCATTTATCGCCAAAAAGCAAACATATTCTATTATCAACCACTCGACAAGCTTGTGACCGAATACCGAGGGAGATTCCACTTCCAGTAACATTAACCGTGTAATGTAGGATGAATTTTGATGTTATCGGAAAACATACCCGTAACGCACTAAACAGCAGTACAACAAGGGGTGGGAAAATGGACCTCCGGATAATGTTTTATGTCTGTGTGCTGCGCTTCACCATGCCACGATGCTCGGCTACGATCGAGACGCACACGGCCAAACGCCCTCCGTTTGTCTTTTTATGTTCAACCACTGCAGTCCGAACACGTGATTCTTTCCTTCCTTCTTCCCTACCACCCCTACCCACCTAGCACAAAAGCAGCACCAACCAACGCGTCTGGTACGTCGCATCATTCGCGTCTGGCATGGGCGAGGTGGTGAGTTTTGTTGGTCCACCGGGAATTAAGATAAAATTCATTTTCACTTGATTCATGAAATCAATTTTTTTCTGCCCCGTGGCTTGTATTTTCCTCCCGCCCAGTGGGGTGCTGTATCGGATCGGTAGAGGATTTTCCGGGCTAGGAAGAACTAGGGGGTAAACGCGTACATTTGTAACATGCGTTCTCACGCTGTGCGATCCAACACGGTAGCTATTTGTTTACGACCGATCCCATGCTCAACTATTCCTATGGGTCAGATTGTCATCGAAGAATGAGCGTTAGGATGTGCCAGAACCCCTTCCGACCATAACTGTATTGTAAGAAATTGTTCTGTATGATCAACTCTCCACGGAAGATTTCTATCAGCAAAAGACGTGTAATCGAATGTCTATTAGTAGATGGCTATCGATACACTATTAAGCGTGTATTTTGTAACTAACAACGATATCGAATCCAAGTGTACGTGTATGGTGAATTGTATGCCTTCAGGCGCAATGATAATTTATCCTTTTTTCCGTTGGTTTTCTCCAAACAAATCTCAACCCATTAAAGGTTAGTTGTTTTAAAACCAGATTATTTATTATACAC
This sequence comes from Anopheles maculipalpis, assembly GCF_943734695.1. Taxonomy (NCBI): domain Eukaryota; kingdom Metazoa; phylum Arthropoda; class Insecta; order Diptera; family Culicidae; genus Anopheles; species Anopheles maculipalpis. Next base: position 96,629,607 of record NC_064871.1, on the reverse strand, counting down.
CACAACTTCTTTCTTATGCATCCGAAAATCTATTTATCATCACTTAATATGGGGGCAAAAACCTGCTACTTGTTTCCGGCAGCTTTCTTTTGCAACCTTTCTTGCATCTATTTACTGTAAGTGTGGCATGTGGCTAGCATCTTAGCACCGTGTTCCACGTTGATGCAGCGACGTTCTCCAGCAAAGCAAACAAGAAACTGCACCTCAAATCGAGATTTATCGAGCTAATTAAAGAAACGTGATTTTTGTCGCCAAAATCTTTAACCTCACCAAAGGACGCTCACTGTCGCCTGCATTGTGTAGCGACACTCGCCCTGCAGAACCGTTCCCGGAACACAAAACTTTGCCGTTAGGTCGTAAAAGGAATAAACATCTATCACGCAGGTACGATATGTTTGGAAGATTTAAACCGAAAACCAAATAATCCAATTAACGGGACGGGTACTGCACCCGGGATTAGAACGGTGGCGGCCCTTGCGGCTCAATGTATGCAACATGCGCTGGGATGCGCCACGTGTACGGATTCGAACACTGGCAGCACAAAATCATTTCGATAATTGAATAACACACCACCGTTCGCCATTTGCCGTTCTTTTCTAGCAGTTTTTCGTTTTCCAGGACAATTTTATGAGGCCACTGTAGTGCACTGGATACATCCCCGTCCTTTGCGTGTTGGACATTTTATAGCTTGCAATCAAGCTTTTTTCGGAGCTAAAGGAAACAAAAACATGCACAACAACATAAGCAAAAAATCCCCAAAACGTGAATGGACATTATCACTTCCATAAGCACTATTGCCAGTGTGTTCCCTGTTCCTCGTGTACTGTAAAAGGCAATGATTGCAAAACGTTCTCCCATCTTTATTGAAACAAACGATCGCGCATCGAGAATCTATGATCCTGTCCGGACAATTTGTCCCTCACGTAAGCTGCCCGAAAAGCTTGTTGCATGAGGTGAGCTTTTTTCATCGCAGCATCGCACCACCTCACCATCTGAGCCATGCATCTTTGCGCAATGGGAAACATTAGCTTATCCTCCACATGTGAGCGCCTATGCAGATACAGCCTTCCATCTTAATTGCATTGCTCTCGTACGCTGTCACCTCGACCGATTCGCCCGTACAAAGTCTGCTGTTATTATTTGTCCACTTTACCTTCACAGATCAGCCAGACTCCGTCTCCGATGTGCTGCTCGATAAGACAATCAACCCGAACACCTGCTGGCGATTTTCGTCCGGAGATGATTTAGAACTGTTCTGGAGAAGGCACTAATTGACATTAATTTCGCCGGTTCGCACGATTCGATTAGGCTAACGAATTTTTGCCCGTGCAGAACCATCAAGACAGCCTGCGTGACAGGTAGGCCCTCGTTCGACTACGTGTGCGATGATGATGTCCTCGACGCCACGTCGAAGTGCAAGAATTTGGCCGTACCGATGCAGGGTTCGCAAGAGATTCCCGGGCCAATTAATTGATTGATTAGCCCAGATCGGGTAGTCCTAGCGCCGCGCAGGGCTGATCGGAAAGCGGGAAAGATCCTCCCGACAGCAGCTGTGACTATCGGCCATGTCCTCAAGACTCGCACGGATGCGGAAACTTCGCGCCGAAGACCTGAAGCGGAGCAATTTTTGGCTGATTAGAGAAATGATTGATTGTTGGCCGGTTCCGGCTTCCCGAGTTCCGAAATTCTCAATCACCTCATCAAGAAACAAAAGCCTAGGGAAGGAGTGATTTTGTTTGGGCCACACTTTGGTAGACTGAGCGAAACTGGCTACCCACACCCCTACTGCACCGTTGCACGAATGCCACAATACGCTGACAATAATTTCAAACACAGCAAAACGGTCGATGAGACAAGCGTGCAAACGACGATGATCCGATTATAGGCTGCTTATTTATTTAAAATCATCTTCTGGCCCATTTTCTCCTACTTTCCCGCTCGTAAAGTGAACGGATTTACGACAACATTCGGACACAAACCTGGGCTCCTGCGTCCGGTGCCGTACGGCATACAATCTTCAAGTGCAGACAAAACGGGCACTTTGCAACGAAATGTGAGTAAATCGAGCGAAAAGAAGTATCCCACATGTCGCACAGGATTGCAATGATCGTAAAGTAGTCCAGCGTAAAGCGGCAACGATGTCTCCCGGTATAGTTCGGGGGCAGTAAACGACATTGCAACTGCTGGCGGGATGTACATTCTCGTTTATGAAGAGGAAAATATTGCACATTCACTGGGATGCTGGAGAAATCTAAGACAGTGGAAGTTAGAGTCGAATGATGTCTTCTGTTGGGCAACAGAAAGTTTAAACCAAGAAATGATGAGAAACAAGTGAAGTGATTGTTAACCCTTGGAGTACATACAAGACAGTCTGTGGTGTGGAACAAGAATCCCCAATAAACAAACATCACGGGACAGAATGCAATAGGATAGGTCCCTTGCGCAAGGTCTTTTATTTCTTTTCCTGATAATTTATGTTCAAGTATCATTTCTTTCCCATTTCCAAATGCACTTTTCATTCAAGGGTTTAATTGTATCGTGCACACATCATTTTGCAATCAATCCTTCCAACACAACATGTAAGATAGTCTAAATTATTATCTTTCTTTCTGGAAACCTTCGAAAAGAGCTACATGGATGTGAGGCGAGTCTCTTGAATATTAAAATAAAATCCCACAGCGAGATGCACCACGTTTGCAGGGAACTTTCTTCTATAGTTCCGTGCCGCTCCTAGTGGACGTTGTGGTACGATGCAACAACGTAAGTGGTCCACTAAATTTGTCCATATTATGCCATGGACGTGCTGCTTTCCACGAGAAAGCTCCGCGTAATGAAATGCCACTGATGATGAGCGGTAGAGATTGAGCTTGAGTGGAAGTGAGTAAAACTGGACTAAGCCTGCCAGCAAGTTCTACTGGTTGTTCATATTATGTACACAAATTTACTATCAAAAATATGTTACAGGATACTATGGACTGTGGAACTTTTTTTTTATTTTTATCGGTAAATGTGTTGAACAAATAAAATAATTTTTCCTCACTTTTCCTTCTCCATCAAACACGCCGAAATGTATGCAATCTGCGTGACACACCCCATACGAATGATGCGATTATTTTGAACAATTTTAGTACGTTATCTTGTTACGGCATCCTTAACAGATTGTTTGCTACTTTAAAAAGATTCGCCTCCAAAAACAGCACAAAAACTTACAAATAAAACGATTTCAACGCATGCCTTTTTGCGCCCCGCTTCCAACGCATTGTTGGACGGATAATTTTCCCCTAAACAAACACCAACAGCAAGCCTCTTGACCTTAGCTCGGGACGAGAACCAATAGCCTACTGCGGTCGCGACAAAAACAGTGTGACAGTTGGTGCAGCAACTGGTCTCGCACGTGCTTCTCTTGTGGCGCTTTCTTCGAGTGCACGCGCGTGGATGCCACGTGCGGTGACAGTTGGTGCCCTCTCTCGAGATCCTGAAGCTCGGAACCGATTTGTTCGATTACCATGCTTTTGTCTTTTTTTTTTCTCCTCATTGTTTCCTCTATCGTCAGCCTCAAAACACTTGCTATGCCTTGCTGCCAAACACAGATGACAAACACGGTAGGACGATTTTTCGCCACACTTTGCCGGAGAAGATTGCAAAACGATAAATTTCCACATCATCCTGATCATCAGATGGATTACATAAATAATTTATCACATGACAAACAGCTAAGCAACGAATCGGGAAAGAAGTTCGGGAAAGGAACTACAACCCATGAAACAGCCTGTCATACAGGAGACGCATCATCTCAGTTGACCGATTCGTTGCTATCCTTTTTTTTTTTTTTTTTTTTTGGCTTCTGTGTCTTCTTTCTGTCCCTCAGTGATTTCCTGTGCATAAAATCCTGCCTCTGACGAGAGAGTGAGAAGCACTCCCGGACAGATAGCTTCCCAACTGACACTGTGATTCAGATTGGCTGCAAATAGTACGGTACGGTAGCTAAAGCGGCCCAACACCAGAGGATGACAATCGTGAAATAATAATAATCAATCAGGAAATATTAGAACGTCGTTCGTTCATTTCCGCACGCACTGTCTGTATTCCTTGGAACAGGTTCTTCCGGTGTCATGTTACCGTGAAAGGGGTTTCTTTTGTTTTTCTCTGCCGGTTGAAATAGTACCCAGAAATGGCATGAGGAAGGAAGAAATTAATTTCTAACGACACTACCAACTACCCGATTTATGGATGTTCCAGCGACTAGGTATTCTTAACGGTCGGAACTTGGCATCTAATTAAATTTGAATCTCTTTCCGAGCTTACAACATGTGAGATTTTCTCGTTAAGTTCACCTTAAGTATCTGTTAAATTCTCCACAATATTTTACTGTCTGTACTGTATAGTGCAAGTACACCGGCTCAAGTCTTACCTCCACATAGAGAGAATCACCCGGACACCTGCCCCGAATACCTTCCGGTGGAGAAAATCTGTAAAACTTTGCCCGGGTTCAATTACCGTGAAAGGATCCCTGTCACCATCGCGATAAAACTTTACGAGGTTCGATTTTATATAGGTGCGAATTAATTCTGTCCTTAAACTTTACACTTCGGGCTGGGTTAAAGATGCTGACATCGTTGTACTGCACGGTCCCCTCTCCCTTTCTCACAATCGATAACGGAATCGAAGTTTTAGCTTTGGGACAACTTACCAGATTTCTAGCCCGAGCTACTAAACGTTAATTCGGGAAAAGGACCAACAGCAAACATGACCATTCGCGATGTTTGAAGAACTAATGAGTCGTATCTCTAGTGAACACGGTTTGGGATTTCGCTATCAAACAACGACTCTGAAGGAAAACGTTGGAAAACAACAAGCACCACGAAAAAAGCAACTCACGCACGGTTCCCCAAGGATGCCCAATGCTTTTTGCTAGTGGGAGATTTTATTATTTGTTAATATACACCTGAATGCTGGTCTTTCTCTGCTCCGCTGCAAAAACTTCCACTCAAGAGGACACCGAACCGTCGTCCAAAAGCAAACATTGTCCGAGCGCTACCGGTACGACACAGCACACCAAACGTACATTCAGAAAGAACGTGTCAAAGACACCAAACATTTCGGGTCCACCAGGAGAAGGCGATCCCAAAGGGTATAGCCAGCCTCTTCCCCGAGCTCCTTGCGCGAGAAAACACAAATATCACCGGCCGGTTACCGGCAGTAAGGTACGGCAACCTGACAGTCTGATGCGTTAACCGACCTGGTAGGCATATGTGGAAGGAGACACATAAATCAATATCCTTTTTTTTCGGGAGCGTACGAAACAAACCCCCGGTGCGATGCACGGGGACAGATCCCAAGCTGTCAAATGTCTCTGCCGTTTCGGTGGTGAACGAAAATAGCTCACCACGAACACCTCGGCTAGGGGCTCCAAACATCCAGCGGCACTTTTATCCATACCAACGCAGACAGAGGACATCGGTTGGCATCGCACACGTATCGTGCCTCAGAAGCGCTATAAGAGTTGGCGGCAAACAAGCGCAAACCCCCCCATTTCTAATCCTTCAATCCTACAATCCCTCGCTTCAGTCAACCTCCGATGCTAACTGACAGTGGCTGATGCTCGTCGCTAAACGAACCATCGAAGCTTAAGCACACACACACACACACAAAATCGCGTTTGAGAAAGTCCCTGTTTGGCCGAATCTCTGCATGGAGTGAGGATGGGAAGCCCTTGGTGGGTTTCTGGTACAGTTTCGTGACTACAGTCGTAGTGACGCGCGTGGTCAATAAATAGAAAATGAAGATTGAATAATAAAATGCCGTTTGGTGTGATGAATAATTTGTGGGTCAATGAATTTAAGCCCCCATCTGAGATGTCTAACCATCGGTGTATCCTCAGTAAATGGCGACAGAAGCTGTTGGATTTGGTTTTCTATTGAATGGTTAACAATCAATTTTGAGAAGCTTTCGGGAAAGGATTAATTGGGAGTCTAGAGAAAAAAAATTGAGCTTCACTTTACGGTATGTATTATTGTAAATAGAACGGAACCGCCATGCTCTAGAATTGAATCTCCCTGTTTAAACTATACTAATTTTCTTTTTAAAACGTTTAATTTTCCTACCTTTCAGGCCTAGCATAGGATTCTCCCTACAGCACAATTTCACAGCAAAACAAAAATCCTAAACCCTCCCCCATTTCAAGCCGGGGCCAATTGAAAGCGTAAGTAAGCGCCTGAATGAATATTTTAAAACGGCCACGACTCCCCCGTACTAGACACATCAGACAATGAAAAAAAAAAAACATGGCGCAAAGCAGAGGAAAATAGCAACGATTATCTTCACACCCCTACCACGTTGAAGGTATCCCCGCAAAGCGTATGATAAGCCAGCAACTTTAAAAATCGCAAACAGCAACAACAGCGCCGAATGACAGCCCACGTCTTGGGAAAGTTTTGGAAGCAGAAACTTTGCCGTCCGTCGAATGATGGCATGTCTCCAGCGTCGCTGCGTACACGCTTAAAGTGTGGTTTGATGCGTGTGATAATATATTTACAAGAAGGTCCGGATCCGGTGTGATGCGAATCTCCAGTACAAGGACAATTTACTCCTTATCGTGGCCGATGACGGGATTGCAGAATGAAAAAATGAACTACTTCTTCACCACATTTTGCTGGCGTAGTTCCGATCAAACATTCAATCGGGGGGAAATGCCCTACCGGCTGACGTGTCCTTGGGCAGCAATGATAACGATGCTGGTGTATGAATAAATAATGCGATGGTTCGGGTGTTTTTCAGTGACCACAATAGTTACTGTGTAGGGCTTCGTTTGTTTGTATTTTTCTGCTCGAGCTACGCTAAGTTATATGTTTTTTCCCAATTGATAATTATTATCATAAAATGTCTCCTACTCCAGATATTTTTAAGAAAAGTCCTTAACAATTTTCCAATTTTACTATGACTGAAATTTTCCTCCGATTGGCTCACTTTCCTTTAAAATGAGCTTTTCATAGCAACCGCCAGGTGACGCTCTTCTAGAAATGCACTGCTCCTAATAAAATACAACAGGTGGCGCTGCTAACAATAAGGAGAAAATAATTGTATCCATTTAAAAGCTTCGTTGGTGAAGTGTCATGATTTTAATTCGATTTTCACACTTTATCTTCAATTTCTTTATATAATTCTGGGAATCGGAGTGCATTATTGTTGTAAACAGGGACTAATGTTTTATTTGCATTCGTCAAATGTAAGATATTGAGGCAAATTAATGCTTGCAGCTGGAACTGAAAATATGATACAAGCATACCTATATTGTAGGACGAGCATCATAGGTTTCCTTGCTTTTTTATTCAACTAAATCTTTATTTAACTAAATCCTGTTAATCACCATAATGTTTACTATTACAAAAAGCTAGATCTTCCTGAGATAAAATGTGCTCTCTGATGATACCAACTTATTTGCTATGTTTTCTAGAAAAAAAGCCTTCCATCTCGTGTACGATAGTTAACGTTTGATAATTTATGATATCGTTCATCAGTACATAAGTCACACCGTATTTCGGCTTGTTCTCATAATTTTGAACCAATTTTTCTTTCCATCTAAATTTGTACCTTTCACCAGATCTATCTATGCACACACACACAATCACTCGGGCTCGCTCATCAAAAAGTAACATAGCGTAACATGATGAAGAAACTAGCTTCATATTTCACGCAAATAAATGCCCTTTATCTGTTCCTTCTTCTTTTCGCACCCTGAAGACAACGGGCAAAATCAACTGGAAACGATAGGAAAATAAAGAAAGCGAAAGACCGGTGAGGAATGAGAAAAAAAAGGTAACGAGCACACGCTCTACAGAAACCGGAAGAAACCCCAACATTTTGGAAACGGAAAAGCGGAAGAAGGTGATGGGTGACATAACACCCCTGTATGATTGCGCCAGAATCAAGAGGAGAGAAAGAGTGAAAAGGAAAGAAAGAAAAGAATAATGAAAAAGGACACGAAGAAAGTGGACTGGGTAAAGAAGTAAAAAAACACAACAAGGAAGTAACGGAACGAAGCGATCAAGCGGAAGAAATGCACCAATATCATCACCGCAACAGCAACGAAATGCACCGAATGCCGAGGTAAGCAAAGGTAAGCAAGGACTTTCCAACTCCTCACAAACTATCTCGTCGAACAAATGGGAATAGCTTACAAAGGGGGATGACGACGGCTACGGCAGGAAGAATAAAACAATCCTTCACGTGGAAGATATTGTAACCGTTGTTTATCCTTTCCCTGGCAAACGTTGGCTGTGCCGATTGTGCTGGGAAAAGGCTTAAAAGGCTGTGCAGAACGATTTTTTGTTACACTTCTTAGCGCCTTTAAACAGTCCCTTACGCAAGACGGGGTTTTTGGGGTGAGATCTACCTAGAAGGATTTCTTCCGTCTTGATCACGCAACGCCTCAGGCTAGAAACGATTCATCCTTCCGGCGTTGGTCAACGGTCATCAGTTTCGTCGTGCTGCGACGACTTACAAGCAATTTATTGCGGTCAGCATCGCCTGAACTGAGCAGGATTGCTGGTTCCGGTTTTGTTGCATCGATCGCACTACTTTTAATAGGAGCTGTTCACTGCGTCCAATTTGCTGTACCTAATTCGTTCTATCCTGGAGGTGTTTGAAGAAGTAATAACGAGTCTCTGTACGAGAAGTGAAGGATCTTGATCACGGCACCAAACACTCATAATCAGGATTTTTTTTTTTTTGGACAACCACGTTTGGACGTGCTTAAGGAATGATCTAGTGATTGTCTTAAGCGTAATAATAGAAATATATAATAATAGACATATAATAGAAAATGATTATTGAAGGAGATTGGAGGCTACACGAAACTCTCTACTAATATGTTTTCGCTCAAGGACTTTCCTGCTCAATATCTGTATAATAATTTTGAATTAAGACAATGTCTATAGGCAATTTCGACCAAAAATCTTCTCTATCCTTCGATTGGTTTCTTTTGGTAAAAAAAAAACTCAAGAGAATTTCGAAATGACAACAATCATAGCTCAAAAAAGGAAGATCCTGGTCACGGTGCCTCAAATCCGCCTAACTATTAAGCCTTTCAAATCAATCCAAAATCAGCAATTTAATGCGCTCTAGTTCTCAAAAACGTTTCCTCCTTAAAGATACATTTTATGATCAGACCTCTAATCGTGACTTCTAACCAACGCCTTAACCTCCAATGCTCTACTTGGTTGAAGTTGTTTCATGCTTTGCAGTTTAATGCGATATTAAAACCAATCAACCGTTCTAATTTATCTTCCCAATCGGTCCCTCTATTGTCTAACGGTTCTGATCACTCTCAACCTAAACCTCGTTCTGCCGTGCATGGTTGATCAATTTTCTGCAGCCCACTTTTCCAGCGCATCCTTTGTTACATCCTTCCGATCAATATTATTTATTTCACTGCACTATTGCAAAGCACAATCCTTACCGTACACCGCTTCCCAAATGAACCATTTTATAGCGCATGCATAACTTACTCTGCATCAACCATCGAAGAAAACCCATCCTTCCGGTGGCATCCCTTTGATAACGTTTCGAAAAGATTGATGCTAAAATTGGCACTCGATCCCGGCCGCACACACACACTCATTTGATCCCATTTCACATCCCTTTTCACAGATTCCAAAGGAACAATGATACTTTCGTTGCAATCTTTTTTCTCTCTCCTAGATAGCTGTATCCCTCCTCCGGAAGAAATGGTTTAACGGCATTTTGAATGTTTTGAAGGAAAACAGACTCATGGCAAGCGGAATTTCCCAGCCTCCTTTTAATGGTAACTTATTCAACAATCGCATAGATTGCAATTGATTTGTGCAATGCCTTGTGTCCTCTGAGAGAAGAGCCTTCTACTTTGATTCCCATGGGATATAAAGGAACCCTCAAGAAGGATACTGCTATTTCTTGTTTTTTTGGGTGTTCTTCGATACAATTTCCTCCTTAATTAGAACCCACAGGACACAAGATACATCCTCTGATTGCGTTCTGTAAAGGAATGTTGGCTTCCCTTCCTATTGCGATCTACTTTCGGGGCTTTTGAAGGTCACAGCTGCATAATTTGTGCCTTGAATTTCCGTTCACAAACGATATCGAAATTTGTTTATTTATTTACTTTTTTACTTTCCTAGCACACTCCAGTTCACACGAACTGAACAGAAATCGTCACACTATCGATCGTACCGTGTGCGATAAGCAGTCCCTTTCACCCCCCCAACAAACCAAATGCTCATTTTGTAATCATCGGGCGTAATTGTTGCATGAAAAACTGCATTTTCATCGTCCCCACAGTGCGGTGCGCGCACATGCGGTCACGTTCGCATAAGCCACGGTACGTAATTTTATAACACTTAGTCACATTCCAACACTCCAAGGTACGAGTGTACGTGGGAGCATTGCAGGACAGATGGGACCAAGGGCAGGACACCAATTTTAACTTCCCATTTCCGTTAAATCACCCTCAAGCTAGAGACCACCAGTAGTCCTGTTTGCTTAATGACAATAAAAACCGCAGCCAAAATGGGGACATCCCTTCCTGCAGCTCATCCACCAAAAAACTGGAAGGATTGTCCATCATCATCATTAATAATAACAAATACTAAGCGCACGAATGAACCGCGAAACCGAAATTTTACCGCGAAGGGTTTTGAAATGACATCGTTTTTTTTTTATTTACTATCAAACGATCGCGTTCGACCGTCCTGCGATTGCGCGGCACGAAATTAATGATCGTACGGTCATTTTTTAACGGACCAAACGGACGGCACATCTACGCACTATCTGTCATGCTGTGTTAAAAAATTATGACCTTTTTTATATAAACCGTGACCCCGCGATCGTACAGAGACACCGCGAGGTCCTGCGCGACGTCCTGCGGCTGGATAAATCACCGTTCCGTCCGTTAACCTCGGGTCCGGTAGCAGTCGGTAGCGCGGATAGGGTCGAAGTTTAATCCGCGAAAAGGGTCTCGTAAAAGGGGTAGGTCCTTCAGACATTCCGATATCCTTTATCGGGTGGAATACTTTCACCTCAACAACGGTGGCATCGTATATCTTGCAGTTGTTTCTAACGATTCTCGTTGACCTGGTCACCACTAACGTCCAGCGTGACCTCGCGTGTCCATCGTAATAGACACGGGACTAGACACGGGACCTTTTCCTAGCAAACCGCAAAGGACCTACTAGACAACATCGCGGAATCGTCGACACCGGACAGCTAATAGTCCAACAAAAGAGGTTTAACGATTACTATACGCGTCTTCGCGGTCGTTTCAATTTCATGCTGACCATCGGTCAGTTTCTTGAAGTTTATGAGGTTATGGTGGCTCAGTGTAATTGGAAGAAGGACACTTGATTTGATGAAGGGACCAAGAGGTCATATTATTCGCTAAGGTCAGTCAAGAAACATGTCAGCAAATGTGTTTTATTGCATTATTTTATTTGGATGTTGTTGTATGATATCAATGTTGTATAATTTTGTAGATTTTTGGTACACTTAGAGACTGGAAAAACGGGGACTATTACCATGTGAACGTTTTCATTGTAGTATGGCCTTAAGAGAGACTCAATCAACGTTCAATTTTCCGTTAAATTAATCCTCAATCAAACCAATCTCTACACCATCAGAGAACCAATTCCACTCTATTTCATCGTTTGCAAACAATGCTGAACTCTATCGTTAACCCCTTTTTTGCGCCTAAATCATCATGCAGCGGTGCAGCGTTATTCGATTGTTCTCCCGTCAAAAGGATCCTGCGGGGACATTTGTCGATTTCCAGCATAAATCCACCCGGCATACCCGAGGCCGATTATTCCATTCTTTTGCCCAGCGGCAGCAAAACAGCAACAGAAACCCCAAGACGTCCGAAACTGCCGAGAAGAAAATTCTTGCGCACGATAAGGACTTTCTTTGGGCTTTCACTTTTCACACAGCCGCGCACAGCTGAGGGGTTTAGAGTTTCGGCCCAATATTCGGAAACTCAGGAAGTCTAGAAATTAGTCCAAGTGTGACACTTTCTCCTCCTTATTCTCTCACGCACCCCTTTTTTTTTTTGGCTCGCTTGCTTTTCAGGACACGAGCTGCTGCTGCTGCAACGATGTGTGAGCCAAAAACATCCGATAATGTTTGTGTCCCGTGTGTCCTAACTCCACTGACATAACTCTCCATCGTCGAGCCGTTCTAGCGACTGCTGGCATGTAATTATGGATCGGGAGCGAAATGAAAGGGTGTAATAGCGGCAACCCGAGCGCAGCCATTGTGCGCACAATTACCGCTCGTTAACTCTGGACGTTAGAGGACGCTGGACGGGGCTGGCGGTGGAACTTGAGAACACAAGAACTGCACGAGAATGCAAGCTTGCGGGACGGGTTTCTCACGACTCACGACACCATCCCGGGAGCGATTCTACAGTTCTTAGGCTGAGATTTTGCGTCCAGAATGTTGGCATCCATCTACGTACATCGACAGTTTCGTTCTTGTAAAGTGAAAACCCATGTTCTACCGCACGGTTAGTCTTCCCAGGGAACTACGTCATGGGACGTTCAGAAGCACCAACCGTGTGATATCTTCATTTCCCGGAGTCGTAAATAATCTCGGAAATCGGTTTCATATTGCTCATCCTAAACCAATCGGTCAGCGCTCACCCGCATTTTCGACCTCTTGGCCAGTGGGTGAAAGTTTTTGGCGATCAATTGTAAAGCAATAAATTTGTTCCGCCACTTTTTTCTGTGCCATTCAACATGCTAGCAGCTTAACTAGACTGTCCGTGACCTAGAAAGTATCGTTTTCTACTTCCTGCTTCCTACTGCGTTCAATTAGAACCAGCGCGCTCTAGGCTTTCCACTTAATTACCGATCGGTCTGTTCCCGGGACCCAGCAGGTCTTTGCACATACGGTCTGGGTTTCGTGGGTCATAAAAATAATAAACCGGGTTCCGGGCATATCGCCATTTGAATTGTTTTTTCAACTGGCTCGCGCGGAACTGGCACCCTTGTGCGGAAATTGTATCCACCTTCCAAAGTATCGTCTAACCCTGCCAAAGACCGGGTGGGTGTCGGCCTAATTGCATCCTTCCACGCACATACGGCACGGTTTGGCTTCAGTTTGTGACTGCTTCCAGAAAGGACTATCACCGTTCCTGGGACTGTGGCATGCGTGCTGACCAACAATTAATTGAGCTCGATCGGTTGTGGTGAAGCTACATTAGAACCCACACACTCAATGACGACTTTATCGGGTGATCTGATGGACAGTTCCCAAAGGGGAGAACGAAACATGGTAGCCATTTATGTACCTCCGTAATCTCGTGAGGATCGCCACGTTTAACTGTCATATTGGCGTCAAAATGTCATCTGTTTTGGCGAGCGAAATATCCATTTTACCGGTGAGCACGCGTATGACACAACAAAAGAGACTTTCATCCACGTGGCCGAGAGGCGTCTTAAGAAGCGTCATCACGCATTCTGAAAGGAAGCTGCCGTCCAAAGTGTCATGCAAAGACACCTTTCGAAATCCCGGGCGTCTTCGTCTGGCAGCTGCTACTGACCACCACAACTGATCTTCACTGTGCATCCCTTCTTTATACGCAGGACTAGAAAACGGGCGTATGGCACAATCCGAAAAGCAATTCAAGAAAAGGTCAACCTCAATAACTGTGTCTTATGCTTCAAAAGTATCTTTTCGTTTCAAATCCATTAATCTCTGGCAGGACGAAAAATGACATGCACATCTAGTGCATTTATTGCTCTCCCGGGTACAGCAGGAATAGAGGTGCAGAAATTGCATCGTTGCTACCTTTAGGATCTTCAGGACTCTGCCCAAAATGGACGACCCAAGAACCGAAAGGTTCTTAAAGATTACACTTTCTCTACTGCTGACATTAGATTAGTTAAGGTTCTATTGTGTCCGTATCACAGATTCTGCCCGTAAAGGACACGCCGGGTGTAATGTTATTTCTTCTCCTCGCTCTCTCTCCCTCTCTCTCTTTACTCACATTGTTGCGTAGTCTCGGGCAATGCTTCTGGGCGATCGAGGGATAATCGACTGTACAAACGGCAGCTGCATCAACGACAGTTTTCGACACCTTCGGGACGAAATTACCCAACTGCAAGACGAGGGATCTCGGTAAAGTTTACACTTCACTGTTTGCTTTAGATCGGTATGCAATACCTCTGTTCTACATCTGACGTGTGTGATTTTCCGCAAATTTCTCCCCGGTCGCCAATTTGTCTCACGAAACAGCGCAAACGATCGATCAAGATGCAACCCGAAAGTTCTGGTTTTCGTTTGCTCTTGGTCACAATTTCTCTCATTCCCATTTTGAAACCTAAGGGGAACTTCGAAGCCTTCGTTTTGGAAAGAAAATTGATTTTCACCCATCTCGCTATTAAATGTGCTAAATGCAAACGCGCACAAAACCACGATCTTAAGGTGAGAAAAACTTTGAACTGTAATTTATCATCATTCTTTACCGCAACGAGAAGAAATCGAAATAATAAATGATTCATCGAGGCAAGCGAACCGACGAAGATCATGCAAACTAATGCAATCGTTGGAAAAGGATCGCTTTTTCTAATCATTTAGAATGTGAAAATTTCATTACACAGCAGTTTCCTTTCAGCCTGTGCAGAGAGCTTGATGGTTCTGGATGAGATTTCACTTTCCAAAACGTATTCCCATGCACCTTCTCGCTTTCTGCTTAGGAAAATTAAACTCTCTTCAATGTCCTTTACTTCCTCGTGTCTTGCATTTGCATAAAGTACAAATAAAAGCAAACAGTATTTTCATCCAGCCGTCAATCTCGTTCGAAGCTGAAAGCAAAAACAGTCCTCCTCGCCCAACAGAACAGTTGTCGTCAACAGAGGCCTGGCAGGGAACCATCAAAATAACAGCCAGTTCAAAAATTCATTAGCTTCTCATCAAGCGACTAGGGAAGTTAGGGAAGAAAGGGCCAGTTTTGTCTCATTTGCATACTTACCTACCATTTCCTACCTTGCACATTCTCACAACCAATCCTCCCAATCATGATGGCCCTTTTTCTTCATCATTCCCCGTGATTGATGCGTGACTCGTAGCCGTTCCTTGCAACGCTTGATTGGTAGTGGTATGAAAGGGAAATGAACTCGTTCGATCGTTGTGTGCCAATGTTCACAAGTTTGTTCGCCTGTCAGAGCCAGAACTCTCGAGAGTGCATTAGTTTGCATACTGTTTGGGCGCATCCTTAGAAGCATCCTGTTTCCTTAATGCTGCAAGGACTCTCTCGGCTTGCGAAAGCACCATACGACAACAACACATGTAAAACATGCAGAGCAAAAAAAAGGGGAAAACCCGTGCGCGTCTTGTGCGATCGTACCAACAAAGCAAGACGTCATACCAAGACCAAACGTTCGTAGTTCGTTGGACGTTCCTTTCAGGAAACGGCAAAGTTTGTTTGGTGTGCCTTTAGCATGACCTCCGGCTAAATCGAGCACCAACATGTGCATCGGTGAAGTAGACGGCGAGCTGGACATCGAACTTCCTACTGCAGTGTGAGCCCTCGCCGGAAAGGCATTCAACTTAGCACCACCGCCTCAGCATCTGTCCGTATTTGCATAAACCGTTCTCAACCCGTCTTACAAACCATCGCTTTCCTTCGCTTTGTTTTGTTCTTTTCTTTTGGAACGCTATTTAAAAAATCCACCACAGTTTTCCGTTGCACAAAACCGCGACGTTGCGTGCTTCGAGGTTCCACGGGAGCATCCTCTTCCGTATAGCGAAGAGGCACTTCTTCCTGTCTGTGTGCAAATAATGATAGTTGTTTGTGTTTTTTGTGGTTTTTCTTGTTCTTCGCTGTTTGGCTGCTGGCTCATTTCTTCGCCCGAAGATCCTCCGTTGGCCAACTGTCAGCTCGCGCATCCCAAGGATCAATGACACTGATGGCTGTACCTTCAAAAAAAATTGGGCTACAAACACTCAAAGGAGTTTTCACACACAACGGTGTGAGCAAGGTGTGAACAAGGATATTTGGATGATCATCTAGCAATCCAATTTGGGTATCAATCAACGATCACTTCGCCGGTGGCTTAAGTCTTCACAAAATTAATATCTCCTCAAAATATTGATGCTTGCTGACAGTTCAGGAAGCTGCACAGGCTTCCCCGAGTCACAGACAGCTCGGGTTAATGAGTGAGTCCCGAAGGATCCTCACTGATCCTCACGCTGGCAGTAAGGAGATGAGCAAAAAGATGCGACCGAACGCTGGGAAAGTATCCGGTTTCTGTTGGAAGCGCTTTTCCAGCTCGCCATTGATCGGACACACCCGGTTCCTGGACGAAGTCCTGTGAGAAACTTGGGTGTGTGTGTGTGTGTGTGTGTGTGTGTGTAGGTGCTGGTGCAGGTCAAGCCGGCAGAGGATCCAGTTTCCTTGGTTGATGATATTTTCAAGTGCAATTCTAACGCACCCGAGTGCAGTCGTTCGAAGGGCTTCCCTTGCCTTTTGAAGGCAAGTTCACACACGTCCTAAAGCCCTTTTAGCCCAGACGACGTGAGCAAAGGGAAATTGCAATTAGATACTGGTAGCTTTGATTATCTCTCTGTCACTTTTTCTCCTTGGGTGTGATCCTTTTCTGAAGCTAAATTTGAAACAATTTGAAGCAAAAAAAGAAAGCGTACGAAGAAGTGATTCTCAAAAACAAAAGGTATCATGTTGGACAAGGTATCAAGATGAGATACGGTTTAAAGGGACACTGTGGACCTCTGTTTCATGGTGCTATCTAATGTTCACATTTTTGCCCAATTTTTCATTCATAAAACCACAACCAGCCTGTAGCGCATCACTTGCTTGGTGGTCTTTTCATTTAAAGGCTTTATCCAAGCTCAAATTACGGCACAATGAGCAGGGACGTTAGGTTGAAGGCGCTAACGAAATTCTAGACATCTCCAACGGGAATGCTAAGATTCACATGATTTTTACACGTTATTCAAAGAAATAAATCTAAATTAGATATATGCCCTACTTGTGATTGAGATCTACAAACAAATCCCTATAAATGCCTAGCAATTCAAAGCATCTTGAATTTTTTCCCAGCTAATCGATTTCATTTTCCTACTTTACGAGCTCAAGCACTCGTAGCACAATAAAAACGGTAGGTTTGAGGGAATAGAAAATACAAACATACAGTGATCTTACAGGCAAATTGCTAAGATCCTGACAATAGGCTAGAAATTACATTCTATGACTTCGCTTTTAATTAAGGGGGATACGTCCACCAGCGTGACTGATTGGCCCGGATAGGGAGAGCCACATGGAGATTTAGAAGAAGCGAAAAACAGCTAACCTTAACGGTACGGTCCTCAGGTTTCTTCGATCAAATATCCTCAGTAAAAGTCCCTGGAAATCAAACCTTATGACTTGAGAACGGTAAAAAAAATGCGTCATTCTTAAATAATACTCCTAACGAGTGATCTTGAGCAGGACTTATAAAAAACATCCAACCCCCAAGGAAGCCAATGACAAAGCAAGTAAAACACATAAAAATCCTGCAACTCTCTTCATGAAACAGCAAGCGTTAGAGAGGCCTTCCAGAGGCCGAGCAATTTAAACAGAATCAAAAAAGCAGAATAAGTCCTGACATAAAACTTTTACGATGCCTATCAAAATGCGTACGTATCATGACCACGTGGTGCATTTTTGCTCTACCATCCCGAAAAAAACGCAGCTGGTGGCCAGGACTAAGCTAAAAATAATAATAATCATAAACGGGGCCCGTAAATCGCAGTAAATTGCATCAGGAAGTCTCCGTTTTTCGGTGCCATCGATTCGATCCTCCCTTTCTTCCCGCAAAAGGATCACTGGTTTTGTCCTTTCACTTTCGATTTTTGGATAGGTCCCACAGAAATCACTGGTTTTTTCCTGTCCGTTCCGGAAGGAAGTTGGAAGAAAGCAACTTTCGTCCCTGTTCGATCAAGATGATAGAAGTTTTTGTCCGCTACTTAACTGCTCCTGATACCCTAACTGCCATCGCCAGGGACCCTTTTTTGCCTCCGTGCGAAAGCGGGTCAAATCGTGCACAGAGAAAATACGGTTCATAAATTTCTTCCAACGAAGCCCTTCGGTAAGGCACGGTCAGGCTCTCCGTCCATTATCCATCATCTAACCGCTCAACGTCAACGGGCTTGCAGGAACGGACGTCCCGACAAGACAAACGCCGTGTCCCGAAGGAAAAGCGTTACACCCCGAGATATCGCAGAGCAAATAAAAACATTATCAAGCGATCCCTTTCCTCGTGGTAAATCTTGGGACCAGGTGTATGGCTTTGCACAAGATCTTTGCGTTTGTACCATTCGTAGGATTCAACTTCTTCGAGTCATCCTGAATTCTGTCCTTCCGGATGTTTTTGGAACGAGCTGAGATTGATCTAGTTTTTTTTTCTAATCTTCTTCCAAGTATGAGACACCGGGCCATTAGAGAGCATGGACGGTTAAATACTGTAGGATTACGTTTGGTGGAAGACGAGAAAGTACTTTAAGGACGCGTTTGTGCGTGCTCTCATTAGAAATGCATTGAGGTGATGGATTCGGATGAATGAAGTTCCGTCCCTCCTTGTCCCTTGACGGTGCAACTGTGTGCTTACCTATTCCATAAGGCTAGCTCCAGAAAATGAACCACAAGATACAGAACCTTTTAGGCTGAGGATCCTTTTTTGATGAGCGTACGCCATACGCAACTCTGCGTGCGATTCTAAGGACTCTGATTACAAAAAGACGTGAATCTCTGTGATGGACTAGGACCATTGCAAAAAAACAACTCTAATACCCCCCATAAGAAAAGGACTGCTGAAGACTGCTGGGTACTTTCTTATGATCCTTAAGCAGCTGCACGCGTGGTACGATGCGTTGGTTCGCCTACAAGGCAATTTGCTACAATGTCCATATGAGCAGCAGCAGCAGTCCCGCAGCTTTCTCAGGTGTTCCCATTCAGCACGTGCCTTTTCTTTTGTCTGTCTCCTAGAGTAGCGTTTCTTGTCTTAAACCATTCGTCTTACTCTGTTCCCATTTGCGCTCAAGATTCGCGTCTTGGACGCAACATCGACGGGCATGCCTCATCTGGGCCGGGCAAGGATGTAGCTGCAAACTGCAAGAAAAAAAAAACACTAAATTAAACACGCAAACAGACAAAGCTGACGACGGTCGACGACGTGATGGTAACCGGATTATGGAGTTTTCTTCCCAATTTTTATTTTTCATCGTCTCACTACTCTACTGCCTGCGCATGTGCATGGGATTTTATTTGTTTACACTTGCGTTTGCTCCTTGCGTACCAGCTACTCCTTCACGCTGGCAGCTGTCATCCAGGCTGGTCTGGCTGGCAGGGCTCGCCTGATGGTGGCTTCTGCTGAGCACAAAAAACGTCCCACAAAGCCAATGAAGGCCAATCGATTCGGCACGAAGCGAAGCAAAGCGATCATGCCTTCTTTCTTCCAGTTTAATATTTACCAACAACGAACAAAACCTCCCTCAGGGTAAAACATTGTGTTTCAAGAAGATGTAAGCAAATTGTACACTGTATTGTGGTAGGTAGAGAGAAGCGTGCGAGAGAAAAGAAGTCATTTTAATAATTAAAACGAAAAGGTGTTTCTGCGTGCAAATTTGCAAGCTGCACCGGAGCATCGCAGAGATACCGAAGCGATAAGACATAGTTTTGATAAACCGGTGTGCTAATGAGGTGTGCAAGCAGAAGAAAACGAGAACGACACGACACGATGTCGATTGCTCTCGGCTTCATAAAGCAATGCGCAGATGTTATCTGCTCAAAAAACGTAGAATGACATAAAATCTGTACAAATATTGATCTTTGCTGGAATACATTGTATGCAGCTTCGGGTGTTAAACCCTTCAATGCCAATTCTGCACCATTGGAGAGATCCTCGATCGCGAGCGATCGTCAAGTAATTCTCTTATTACGGTTCCTTACAGATTGGACATCATGAAGTAATTTACATTTTCTCCAAGAATTTGGCCACTTTCAACCATCTCTTGGAGATTACTCTTAATTCCTTTTTCTAGGAAACGGTGAAAGTCTAGGACATTAGAGTACGCCTTCATCCAGCGCTGCAACTTCGGCTACCTGACAAATAATTTCATCATTTGCAACCGATGCAACCTGAAACCGTTGGCCTTTGTCAAAAGTTTTGCAGTACAACATCGACTACAAAAAAAGCCCCCACGGTGAAAAAAAGGAGTGACAGAACGCCATTAGCCACTTTGTTTTCTTTGCCACCGACTACATCGTGGGTGATTAGAGGTACATTCCTTCCTGTCCAGCGCAACCTGACCACGCCGAGACCACTCGAGCAGCCTTTGACACCCTCTACCGGCGAAACCAGTTCTCTCGCCAGTCGAAGGGTTAGCGAAAGAACCCAACCACACAATGGCCAACGGGTGAAGGAAACATTACAGAACCACACACATACAGTAGTGCGTTTCTGTCCCATTCCTTCACCCTGCTCGTTGACAGGTTGAAGATCGCCAAATCACTGCACCGCACAAGATCACATGCAGAAAGGCTGTGAAGGCTTCTTGGGTCCTTCATTGTACACCTTCGTCTTGAGACGCTCGGATGCCTTCCTTTTTCGCTCAGCGAATGGCATCGATTAAGCAAATTTAAGTCCACCCGTTCGGTGCCCCGGATACCTGCGCTGCACCAAGTGCGACCGCCTTTCGAACAGGGCAGAACATCGGCAAACATTATATGGTTGGGTTTTGGGTTTTGTGGTTCGATTTTTCTTTTACCGCTTGCCGGAACCTTAACGATCCTAGCACGTATACGGCAGCAAACAGACACGTACAAAAAAAAAAAACACACACAGGAAACCAAAACTCTCTGACGGATCGATTTTCGGCCAAACAACACCAAGTTGAGGCTAAATAAAAAAAACACGCAAATGACCAGCATGCCGGCACTAAACAGTTCGGACAGCAGCTCTAGCAGTGATCACTGCTGGGTACTGGTGCTGTGCGCCCGACATCCATTAGACGGTAGTTTTCACGAAAGGAAAGACAATTCGGAATTGGATCTCACCACCAGATTCAGATAGGAATGGAACGAGCAAGGAAAAATGCGGTAATGATGCTCCCTTGAATGCTCCGACCCTCTCTACAGACACATCTACAACCTGATCGCTTTGATTTAGTGAGCCAAACTCTTGAAGTCTTGAAGAAATCCTGATCCTGATCGCCCGAACGTGAGCAAAAAATGGACCCACAACGACAAAAGCACCGTACCGGCGCGCTTCTTCAAATCAACGAGCAAATAAACCGTGCATAGCTCGCAAGGGACATCCATCCACAAACCACAACCCAAAACAAGGGCCGGACCACCAGAATGTCTCAAGGAATCACATCCCAAGCGCGTTGGTACGTACGCGATTAGAAAAGCAAATAATTTTCGGTACATTTCCGTGGGCAATCCACTTTGCTACGGGAACCTGATTTTGGGCTCGTTTTCGGACGGTTTCCGTGTCTGTTTCTTCAAATTATTTCCAACTAACCGGTATGGAGAATTGCACCCCCGGTAGGGATGAGCAAACAGACCGCGCGTCCCAAACAAGCTTCTCGTTTGCAACGGGGCAAGAACGCACGAATGCGGTCGGTCCTACTCCTTCTGCACGGATGTCCCTAATGTGAAGATTGTTATTTTTTCTCTCAGCCATGCCTCGCGTTACGGCTTTTGCCTGGCCAGACTGTTTATTTATTCACTAAACACGGAGTTTCCTTTCAGTCTCAGCACATCCCCCCTAAATTTCAATTTCAAACACCGCCAAAGTCCTTTAATCAGCGGACGGAAAGCGAGTATCACGATTTTAAATTGACACCTTCGCCTATCGCTGGGGTGGGCCCTTGGGTATTCTCCTTGTACCCGACACTTCAGCCTGGCTGAGAACTTCGAAAGGATATCCCAGGGAAAGGATCTTCAATGGGCTATAAGAAAGAGACACGTTATTGCACGCATTCCAACGCAATCCTGGTTCGATCTGTTTGTCTTGGCCCATATCTCAACACTAGATAAGCTTTTATAGCTCCATTGAAAGGATCTTCGGGGGACGATGACGAGGGGACAAAGGGAACAACGAATGGACGGACACTTTTTGTTGTCGATTTCGAGTCCTTTTAAGATTTAAAACGAAACGAAATATTAATGCACATCTCGACAACTCATCTTCTCACATCAAGGATAATGCCGGTGGAGATTCGAAGGTTTCCTGACGATCTTCCAGGAACGGTGAGTGAGCAGGTTAGCAGGACTCGTTCGATCGTAGCGCTGTTGTCCTGCCGTAACGTGTCGGCAGTCAGCAAACCAGGGTTGATTTATTTCTTCCATCATTAAAATCCCCTTCTAAGAGCTTAATCAGAGGTTCGGGGAAGCCGCCACGAGTGAGAAATGGGAAAGGTCCTCAAGCATCGCACAAGCGGGTGAGAACAACGCACAGCATCTCTCTAGTGTCTAGAGCACATCCGTCCGCCTTCACGGAAGGTAACGTTTGTTTTTCCGCCAACCGTTCAAACAACACATCGTTTAGCATCCCACCGTTCGTGAGACGGTTAAACAAGACTGGTGGAATTCCAACGCAGTTACAACGAGAGGTTACCGGTGCTTACTGAAGTTATCGTGAAGATGGCACAAGGGTGTCCGGCAAAAGGATGAATTTGGGAATTAGCAGGTAAATAATTTCTTCAAACAATTTCGCCCTACAGTACGGCGTTCCATCGCGGGGTTTCGACCATTACGCGTGAAGAACACAAAACACGCCACAAGGATGTTATAGTCCGTACCCCCAAAATGTAAGCCGTACAGTCATTCACTTCAAGTACACCTTGTACTGAAAGGCTGCAAAATAGAACAACAACAATAAAGAAGCTGAATGGGAAGGTTACGGAAGACACAAAAAAAGACACATAATAATCTCATACTTACAATCGAACATTCCATGCCGTCCGTCCACTTCACCCACTATTAGATCAGACCCGGTCAATCGATCGATAGAGGCGGCGAACAATTAAGTTGTTAGAACGGTTCCGTCGATCGTCGGCCGCGGTGCCATCACCGAGGCCGAGCCCATTAAGGTCGTTAGTTAGTAGCGTTTGCTGCCGAGGATCGCCGATCGTGCGATCCGGCGATCGATAAATGCGATGCGTGCGGAGGGATAAAGGCGCGTAAGGAAAACGCAACACACAAAAAAAGAACCTCATCATCCTTTCGGCAATGGCGGATGTAGCGCCGATCAGCGCCAGCGTCTTTTAGCGAAACGATTAAACCAAAGTCAGCCATGACGACAGGCTCCAAACCAACGACGGCCTAAATCGTTCACACCGACCACAGGTGAGGTGTGCAGAGATTTCAGGTTTTGGTTCGTTCTTTTTTTTCGTGACGCTCGATCGACGCCTGCAAGCCCTTTTGCCCCGTTGGGAGCAGGTCCCCCAGAAGTAGCGAAATCGATTGAAGGATGCTAAAATTGCTGCTCGGAAGCCGTCCCTTTCGCTTGTTGGCTAAATGTTCTGCGTAACTAAGGCGTCTGCTTGGTTTTTGTTTCGTGCTACCATCCACCGAACCTTACGGCACTCTTCATCCTTATGCCGGCGTCTGAGTTCCCATTTCCACCCATTCCCCGTGGCCCGTGCCAAAGCGGTGTGTGATGGAACGCCATTCAAACGGCTCTCGGTTAGGAGTTAAGGCGTCCTGTGGAACGTAACGGCAACGCCAAGCAGCATGGAAGCAACAGCATGTACATAGGTGGTATAGGTATATCGTCGCACTAAAGCAAGATCGTTAGACGCGACAGCTTGGTAGCTATAGTCGAGGGTCCCCGTTTATTGCTTCCTACCTTTTCTTGCTCCGTCTCGAAGAAAACTGACAAAAAAATCCTACTGCACCGACAGTCCAGGTGTTTCTTGGCCGCTCTCTCTCTCTCTCTCTCTCTCTCTCTTTTTCTCTCTCTCCCCCTTATCCCCTCCTAGAACGTCCTTTCGGTGCCGCCCTTCCGTTTTCAAACTCCTGCAGCTATTGTGTTGTTTTGTGTGCACCGAAACGTCGCGTATCCCTGCCAGTTCCCGAGGCCAAACCCGTCCGGATCCTTGCTCGCCAGGAAAAGGGAAGAACAAGATGCTTTAGGCGTTATTGTTCGTACGTTCTCCTCTAGCTCCCAGTACTAGAACAACCCCACCCGCTCCAGGACCTCGATCCAGGTGGAGATCAACCCCTTTAGCAGTTCTCGCAAAAAAAAAAAACCGAACCGTTCCAAAACAAGTAACAACCCCTTTTCGGCGTGACTTTAAGAAACACAACCTTACCTCCTTCCTGGCACGCTTCCAACAATAGTGACCTCTCGGCCTCTAGCAACTGGCCCCCTAGCTGACGAAACCATCCATCGCATAGCTCCGTATACGTACAATTCGTTTCACCGCAACTGTGCAAGGAACTGCATCCACATCCGGCACATCTTCCAGACCGTTCAAGACGTTCCAACAACCACACACATGGCGTACGCAGGTTACCAAAGCCACTGACTCATAACAAATTACGCCTACAAGCTCAAGATATGGAAGAGGTCACACTTCCTTCCAGCTCGTAGGGACACGGTCTTCCGTAAACGAAATAGAAGGGAAGCCTGTTCTGCTAATTTGTTGACATCTTCGGTGAATGTTTTTATGCTTCGAAACTAAATCGGCAGAAAGCATGGGAGGCCACTGTTAGTGCGTCATCCATCTCGACATTCATTCATCACTCCCGGGACGCCGTCATCCTTCGTCATTTCGTCCATCTGGTTGCGGCCTGCCCGAGCGTCTGTTGATGCTTCACGGACAAGTTCTTCCGAAAAATTCCTCCACCGAAGGATGATGACGATGGTGGTTGATGGGGTGGTTGATCTTTGCCTGCTCGTTGGTTGGTTTGTTTTTTGTGTCTCGCAATCAAAAGTATTTTTTACGGCTGATAAACATAATGCCATAATGGGCCGTGTTGTAGCTGATGGTTGCCTCCCCTATCACAACGGAACCGGTTCACCGCCATTGTTTTGCTGAGCGTCACAACACTAAGCCAGATGCTCCCGTTCAGAGAGCTGTTCGTCTGATGTGAGAATGTCTTTTGTTTCAACGATGGAAAACCACACACGCACGCTCGTTACCCTACTGAAGCGTAACTTTAAGTGACCAATATTTTACACTGCTTGAATGGAATTGTCACTCGCTGGCAGGGCGAATGACTCCATCCGGTGCCGGGCGTTTCCATTCGATCATCACGAAAGCGACACGGATATCCCGGAGTTGTGGATGTCTCTAATCTGTTGTCTGCCTGCCGATCGGTACTTGAGATTTTACAATCAAACCTTTTCTCGCTACCTCTGGCGTTTGACGAGCGTTGAGGATACACCCATCCCTAGTGGTAACCATTATCCCGTTTTGTGGGTCTCGGTTTGGGAAAGTGTCCCATGCTGATACGTGAAAACGCCACCGATGAGGAGGCGAGAAATGGTGCGATACGGCTAGAAAATGGTAAACTGTTTCGGCTTAAGTGCTTTGTTGTTTTTTTGCTTTCTAATTCCTATTGCCTGTGGGTGTCATTGCAGGTCTAGAATGCAAAGATCTTCTTCCCGGGTAACGCGGCTCAAGTTTACAATGGCGTTCAAGGGATCAGCATTTACCAAATTTACGGAAAACGCTGCATGCATGCCCACTCAATGACAAAACTCCGTCCAGAGAGGCAATCTGCCGGCAATATGTTGCCGATTCCTGTGTTCCATGTCCTACCCTGCCCCTCCCAATATAACCCGCAATACAAAGTCAATATCGTTGGTTTATGGATGCGCTCGGGGTGTTAGGAACGCACCACAGGTTTTCGCCTTTCAAAAGCGAGAAAGGATCATCACGTCCAGAATCCAGGACATTCCATCCTACCAAAGCGAGCCCGTTGTGAGGTCGCATCTATTCCTGGAAAGTGTGTAAACTAATTCAGAGTGTGACGTAAAAATTGTCTACGCTCCCCCGTAGCCTGCCTTACCTTTCCGGTAGGTGTCTTTCACACCGGGCGATAAAGATGACCATAAAATCGGCTGTATCCGTCCCAGGCTCTCGAAATTGACAAACGGTTTGCCTGGCTCTCGGCGCGCGTTCAGGTCTACAAACGTTTGACCTTGGAGGATGTGTTTCACTGAACTCGGAAGGAATGCGAAGGGGCAGGGAGAGAGATAGAGAGAGGGAAGCGAGCGGCGGGGAAGAGGGAACTTGCTCTTTGAGATGGACAGCACGGAGTCGCGGATTTAGCGTACGCGTCTTTACTGCCCTGCCTTCTGTCACCTTCTTCGGCAGCCTCCCGACAGCCGCCCAACTCTCCAGCCCCAACCTTAAGTGTATGAGTTGTGTTTTATTTTCGTGATCTTTTTCTTGCTGCTCTGTGCTTCCCTTTTCTAATACAAATCAATCCGCGGTGGCAACGGCGGCCGCGGCGGCGACGAGCGCTTGATAGCGCTAAGAGCTAGAGAGCTTCACACATTGTAAGGAAGCGGACACTTGACACCGGGCACCGTCGATTGCAACGGCACTCTCACTCTAGGGAGGCTTTCCCTGATAAAGCCGGAGATAAAGAGAATTCCAGTGCTTCCATCTACTAAAATCCCGACAGCAAGGGTGGCCGCCAGTGGTTTGCTGATGTTTGGTATGATGCTCTCGCGTACTCAGCGGGGCAAAACATTGTGTTATGGCTCAGGTATATTTAGCCGTGCCCTTCAAAGTACTCCACGCGTTCGAAGGAAGGAAGTACGGCAAATTTGTAATCGGACTCTGCGCTGTTGTTCGATAACTCTCTAATAAGCACATGGAAGCTTACGCAAAAGGGCTTCATGTGCCTCGCGAACGCCTTTTTTTTTGTTTGCCTTGCCTGTCGATTGGTGCGTTTACTTGTGCCTTAAATTCGATATTGGTCCACTTGATTGCTTCCAACCCGATTGGTAAAGATAGTTCTTAGCCGCTGAGTTGATTATAATTTTTTTTTTGTTTTGTCCATCGTTTGTGCGTATCTTGATCCTCAGATGGTCATCTTTTTTTGCACTCTAAATGAAACAAGTTATGCTGCTGGCATTGGTGGTGGGGCGTAATGGTGGGGGGTTCGCGGTCAACCCTTATTGCTATGTGGGAAACGATTTCCAAATTTATGAATGGCCGAGCAAAAAATTAACATATCTTACGAGTGGTCCGACAGAAATCCCCCCCCCCCTCCGCCTCCCGTCTTCCTCTCCTCCATTCTCTTCATTCGAGGTGATTCGTCCATCTATCGTCCTATTAGTGGGACTTGAGCGCATGATGAAGGATGTCGGGCCAGTTGGACTGATGGCCGGCCTGGCTGCTCGGGTGTCATGAATTGGCGGATGGGGCGGTGGGAGAGAGACTCACAGGCGGGTGATATTGTATTGCCGCACACATAACAATCCTTATGCCGGTCGGGGTGGTCGCTTTGTTTACAAATCGTTCCAGTCCCGCAGACCTTTTCTTGCATGCCACGGTACCGTCCGCAGCGCCTTCAAGAAGAAGAAGTAGTAGACGAAAAAGTCCATCGCACGCACTCACACACGGACATCGCGACATCCGCTCAAACACGAGTCGTTGGGGGAGGAGGGAAGTTGGTCGACAGGATGAGGGACGGGGGGGTGGGGAGGGAAGTTCGGAAAGAAAAGGCATTCTTCTACATCGTCGCAAAATATAATGTGGTTTCGGTTCAGGCCGGGTCTGCTTCGTTTGCTTGTTCGTTTCTTTGCATGCGCGATATGCGCTCACAGCTGGAAAGGGGAATGATTTCAGTGTTCAGTGAAGAAGTTTCCTGAATTGTCGTGGTTGCGGGATTCTAACGGGTCCGTTCGGCAGCCGGGACGTAAAAAACAAACTCCACAAAGACGTGCGCGTGTAAAGAAAGTAATATTTTTTTAGCGTCAAAAAGTTTCAGCAAAATGATTACGATTACTTAACTAATGGACGACAAGTAACGAAAAAAAAAAAAATTGCTAAAATTTATTTCTTTCATATGGCGGCAAAGAATTGAGCATCCCTGTGGCAAAAGATTGGTCTCCTTCCTAATCGTACAGTGCGTGCCGCAATAGATGCGTATCTTTTTATTATTTCTCACAGCAATTGTGTTGCTTTCATAGCAAATTTTATTTGGTATAAGATTGGCTGGATTGTCCTGTCCTGACAGGTAACTTCGATGAAAAAAGAAAATAAGAGCCTTGGGAGATGACAACGTTTGCTTAAAGATCATTCATGGAACATCAACGATTTACACTTTCCTATGTGTTGTGCAGTATCATAAATATTTTTGATACTGAGATACGTTGGTTTCCAATTCCAAAACTGTACCAATCACCGCGATCTGTTCGTAAAATTTAGATTATAGCGCTCTTAATCCTTCTTTGCCCATAATTAAATCCAAAACTTTATAATGCACAAGAAACGAAAACGAACATCTTTTCCGTCTGTCACTGTATGTAACTAAGCGGCGCGCGCGACGGTTGCGCTCTCTCCCAAAACTACTCTCAATCTTTCTCTCGCTCTCCGCAATTCGCGCACACACACATATGCACAGCCAGTCGTACCGTTCGTACCGGGAGCATGGATGTAGACTTCGAAGCTGCTTACCGATGTAAGCAGTGATCAAAACCGTGAAAACAATCAGACCGGACGGTTCACACGCGCAGCGAGCCTAACCCAGTGTCTTCGTGTCACCAGTGTTGTAGCAGAAGCAAAACGCTCTAGTGTGTGCGTGCGTGCCACCATCCGCCTAGTGGGGTGCAACTGGATGGATTGCAGAAAAACGATAACATTACCCATCCGAGCCACCGGCCATTAATTTCCATTGCGGAAGTGTGAATTTTCAGTGCAAAAAGAAGTGAATAGTGAAGTTTTAAGTACCAACAAAAAGAAAAAGACGTAAAACAAAATTAATACAAGGTTAGTAAGTGCTTGGTGCGTGATAGAAATATGTCAGTGGTTATTGCGACCGCGTGTTTTGTGACAGGAATAGGTTTTCAGCGGTGTGTTTACCTCGTGTTCACAGTGTAAATCACAATCTTTTTGCGCATTACGAAGGGGTGGAAAAATCACCCCACCCCTCGGGAAAGGAAGAAGAGGCCCTCCCTCCCCCACGATCCGGGTGCCGTGAAGAGGAAACTTTGTAGCCCAACAGCCCTGACCGAAAAGTGCATGCCGTGGGTGTGTGTGTGTGTGTATGTGCAACGTGTGACACCCACCGTGGGGGGAGGAGTAGTGGTTCGTGGGACGTCGTATATGCAAGTGGGAAGTTGTAATGCGTTTGCCAAGTGATACAC
This sequence comes from Anopheles maculipalpis, assembly GCF_943734695.1. Lineage (NCBI taxonomy): Eukaryota > Metazoa > Arthropoda > Insecta > Diptera > Culicidae > Anopheles > Anopheles maculipalpis. The sequence continues at coordinate 96,600,244 of NC_064871.1, read as the reverse complement.
TCTATGTGAGCTTGTAAGAGGCAGAAGGTGTAAGTGCTGGAATCTAAGCAGAAGACGGGAAAGAACTCTTCTTCTTATCAATCTGCGAGCGGTCGCGCATACGGACACAAACACATACGGAGCGAGGAGCGGTGACGGAGCCACGTTTGTTGACGTCTCGCGGCTGGTCCGGTTGAAGAAAATTACAAGGAGTGTGGAACGGGTGGGAGGGCGTCTGTGTGTGCAGCAGTAGGCCGTGGGTTTTTAAACTTGACAGTTAAATCATGCGCTCCCTCTCGCTCGCGGTTCTAACACGCGGCTTTTACACCACCTCACATTTTTGCATACCGATACATAGTGTTTTTATTCTTCGTGCGGTGGTTGAGCAGTGAGCAGCCGAGTATATTGAGACTTGCGTGTGCGTACACAGCGAAACCGGCGCGCGGCTATCAAGTGTCGCGCGATTGGCCTCGACTTCCGTTTCGATAGTGTTCGTGTGTATTTTAGTGTGTAGTGCACAGTAAGCGTGCGCGTGTGAAGAAACGTCGGGTGGGAGGGGGCGTCGAGGACAAGAAATATTCGGCAAAAGAGGTGCAAGAAAAGTGAAGGAACATAGCGAACAGCAGCAACAACAAAATCCGCAAAGAAAAACAATCCCCACACACTGACATAAAGAGCGCAGCCCCGCGGTCAGGGCGGCGATACCCTTCGACTCTCCCCGTGGTTAATATTTATCGAGTGTGTCGACCTTTAGTGTGTATACTTGTGCGCTGCTGTGTGCGTTGGTCACGGCGCTCGGGACGTGCATAATATTACATTGTATTTTCATCGTCGCGCAAAACGTTTCGTGGTGTGTCGTGTCGTCGTGGGGTGGTGCGCGATACCGATAATGTGGTGTGCGCGACCGGCTCATAAATACATAACATCATCATCACCGCGACGGTGATCAGCCGGCTCATCCAACACACATATGACGCTTGTACATGACAGCGAAAAAGCGAAGGCGCCCCAATAGTTATCGAGACACGTATAACGGGACTTTTTTGGGGAATAGTATTATTGTGTGATGACATTCCTCATACATCATAAAATCATGCCCGTCGACGCACACTCGCGCACGCAACATCCATTAGAATTAGAACGACATGGTACAGATTGTAGTATTGGTGGGTCTGAAAAAGCTAAAATTTTTGTTTCTCTTCTCCTAGGACCTTTTGTTGGACTTTGGAACGTTCATCCGGTGTGGAGTGAGTGTGTCCTGTGTGTGTGTGTTTGTGTATTTGTGTGTACAAAGGATATTGTCTCGCTGGTTGTCCTGCCGAACCGTTATACCACAGGAAGCAGCTTCAAAAGGACTATTGTTGCCTCTACCCGTGTTGTGTGTGGCAGTAGTTTACACGGGCAGTTCGAACTGTGCATGCCCGGACATGGTCCTTCTGACGAAACAGTCATAGCAGCAGCAGACACGGAAAACGGTTTTTATTAGTTCGTGCGAAGTTGCAGTACAGATCAGACAAAACCAGACACGACAGCCATTGGCCGTGTAGAGTGTGTGTATCGCGCATCACGGGGTAGAAATTTTCGCACTGGTCCGCGAGCCGCGAAACTCTTCGTGTGCGTCCGTTCGTCACCGTCGTCGGTAGAAGAAGCCGGAAAAGAATCAAGAAAAGTAGCAACGGATGAGACAAACACAGACGGAACGGAACAGTACGAAAGACACCACCGGCACCGGCTGCTTAGAACAAAAGCAAGTCGCAATTTTTTCGGTGCGTTTTACTCGCTCACCGGCCGCGATAGGGTTGGCGGGAAGCATTACCCACTAGCAGAAGTGGAAAAAGAAGACAAATCCACCGGCAACGTTTTTTTTAGGTTAGACAAAACACATCCCTCTCCGAAGTGTGTGATATCTTCATCCTTCCCCCCACCCACAAAACGTACCAACGTACGCCGGCACAATATGGCACCGCAAGGAGCAACAACAACGACGTCGGTAGTAGCACCCGGCGCTGGTCTGATCGCGAACATCCCTACCGCTTCTTCCGGCACGAATCATCCGGCCGTGCCCGCTATCGATCAACTGTCCTGCGGGGAAATCATGTACGACGAGGTGGATAACAAGTTTGCCGAACCGGATCGCCACATGATCAGTGACGATCGCGTTATCCAGAATCTGATCGGGCTAGAACGGCTAACCATTCCAGCGTTTAACTACTTTATGTCGGTGCAGCTAAACATTAAGCCCAACATGCGAAAGATCGTCACCACGTGGATGCTGGAGGTAAGATACACTCGTGCACGGGCTGCCCAGAAGCCTACCCCTTTCCCTACCATCCATACATGATCATTCTTGTGGAACTTGTGCGACTTGAAGCTTCAGTACTACATCATATTTCAAGACAACTTTACTACACCACTACTTCCCCTTTTCATCCCTCATCCCTTCTCTCAATCTCTACCCCTAGTTATGCTTATTGGAGCATTAGAGGTACGCTAGAGTGTTGGTGAGGGTTAGACGAGCAAAACAAAGAGAAAAAGAACGTTAAAAAACCTAACAAACAGCTCAAGAAACCATCAAGTGCCGGTGGCTTTTTAAATAGCCACCTCATACACCCCTCTCCGCCCTGCTCCCAACCTTCCTACCTCCCGCTAGCCCTGGAGCGTGAATTGGGAGCATTGACTTTTGTTCCTCCAGCCGCGGAGGGCAACGGAGCAGTAGTAGGAACGAAAATCGCTCGCGCGAAAAACGCGAATTTTTGGCCAACTAGTTCTCGCACATATTCGCGCACCACCACGTATCCGACCAAAAAAAAAAAAATCTCTCTCACTCTCTCACTCAATGTTGATGGTTGATGATCATCATCATCATGATCATCGACAACAATCATCTTGCTCTTCTAATAACCTTGCTAATTTTTTGTTGCTCTCCTTTCTCTCTCTCTTTTTTGTCGTTCTCTTTTACTCAATTTTTTTTTTTTGGTTGCGGGATCTTCTTCAATTGCCCTGCGTTCGATCATCAACATCGCGATCATCAGGTTTGCGAAGAGCAAAAGTGCGAGGAGCAAACGTTTCCACTGTCCGTGAATTTCTTCGACCGCTTCCTGTGCGCCCTGCCGATCCATCGCCACCACCTGCAGCTGCTCGGATGTTGCGCCCTGCTGCTGGCGTCGAAAATTCGCCAATGTCAGCCATTAACGGTGGACGTGCTCAGTGCCTACACCGACCATGCGGTTTCGCCGGATCAGATAAGGGTAAGTGTGCGCTGTGCGCGAATTCGCGTCCCTCTCTCACGCTCAAAAAAATTGGTATGCCGCACAACTGCGTGTGTGTGTGTGTGTGTAGGGGGTTAGGCAGTGGGGTAGAATGCTCCCCCAGTAAGGGGTGCGATCTCGCGAAAAACTAACCCCTATAGGCTTCTTGCGCATGTAGTCGAAATGGAGGGGTAAGACCCTGTATGTCTCCTTGTCGGAAGATGACGTTCACTCGAGTACTCTCTCGCTCTCTGTCTCTCTCTCTCTCTTTGGAAGTTCTGCCCAAAACCGTGATTGTATGCGTAGCAACCCGAACAAATTTGTGGGGTTTGAAGACACGGGGACATCAGTCTATGTATATGCCAAGCTTCTACTTTTTCTTCTTCTTTCTGCTCCGTGAAACCTCTTTAGCTGGGTACCCACATGTCCTCCGCTCCATGGCTCTCTGTACATAGCAAGAACATACCATGCCACTTCACCAAAAAAAAAAACATCGCCACGCAATGGATAAGACACCCCTTATTGACTATTCATGCCTCTTAAGGTTGTGCTCTTTAAATCAAATTTCAGTCCGAACACCTTCCTTCCTTCTGGGTAAAGAGGGCAAAAGGGGGGTAAGATATCTTGCAAACGAGAAGAAGGGTCTGAAATAAGTCTGCGTGTGTGCGTATGTTGGAGGCAAGAACTCGCGAAAAAATTGCCAAAAAATCGCCAAAATAGAAATAACCGCATGTCGACGACAGACCGGCCTAATGTGTGTGTTGGTGGGGATTTAAAGAACAGTCGAATTCGATTTGGAAATAGCACCCACAGATGACGCGAGTGGTGGCAGCACGGGGATATATGTGGGGGTGTGTATTTGGCTATTTTTTCGTTGTTGCAAAAATGTTCCACCAGCAAGCAACTGGAAGCAACAAATTATCTCCACTGCTTCCTGCCTCGCGATCGCCAAAAATCGAAAATCGATCAAAAAACCACACACAACCGCGCGCACAGCACAACAGCAAGTTGAACTTCCCTTTTTTGAAATAAAGATTTGTGTGTTGCAAATCTTTTGACGGTGGTGAAGGGGGGGGGGGGGGAGAGGGAAGGTAGATGATGTTGATTGAGAGGGGGGGCGAGATCATGCGAAAATATATTGCGTGATAATTCAACCTTCTGGCATCCTTTTCTTGGGATGATGTGCTTTGCTGGGTAGAGGAGAACAGGGGTTGTTACAGACACCCCTACACACGCAAAAACAGAAACAATCCATTAAGGCGAAGAAAGATATCATGCTGATGGCGATGACGACGATCATATGCCCGAGAGAGCGAAGAAAATTTTGCGGGAGCGTTGAAGAAACATTATTCACTGACACCCAGTTTTATCCTCCCCTAAATTGGAAGAACTGTGTCTGTGCGCGAAATTCAAGCCTGGCATGATCGGAAATTGTCTTGAAGGAAGTCTTCCTCTTTTTGAGGGTTTTTTTTTCGGGTAGATTAAACTGTCGCCCATGTGTTTTTTCGTGTATCAGAATCATATAATGTTGTGTAATTGGGGAAGAAATTTGTGGTCAAACAATTACGGGTTTTCTTATAATTGGTTGCGTTAGATAGGTGTAGTGGCCCACCGGCATACGTTTAAAGAGACCACATGTGGTACGCACACCTGACTACACTCGGGGGGGGAATGGATGATCGCATAGAAGAAGAAAAGAAAAACGAGAAGTTGTAAGGAAGTGATCGTCTTCAACGATCGTTCAAGAAGAACCGGCGAACCCGGCGAACCGTGAACGATAAAAAAGCCTGTATCCGTAAGATGATGGATCGTGAGGGACACATGGTATCTGTGGCGTGCCACACAGGTTGTAGGTGTCAGGGTGCTACTCCTGTTGCTGCTGCTCGTCTTCGTACGAACTATGTGTTGCAGTTAAGAGAGTGCCCATTGCACGCAATTTTACGGAAGCACCACTATTGAAGAGGGGTTAGATTCAACTCCTTGCTCCAGCCCTATATCAACGGGTTGTTCCGGACAACCTCCACAGCACGGGTCTGTGGAAAGCGGGCCATCAGTAGAATATAATTAACGCCCAGCGCCAAATAGTGACCGGTGCTTGACCGGAATTAAATACCACCGCTATAGCATCTCACACACACACACACACACACAAACCTGTAACGCCGGGGTGAGGTTTCTCAATTCGCACACTAAAACACACATGGTGGGCATTTAAAAATTGCCTTCCGGACAAAACACCTACAAAGAAGCCACAGGCAAGAAGCGCCATTTAAAGCGCTCGTCGGCGAAGGGTAGTGAGAAGATCAGCTTAACTTAACGTTCATGCGGAAAACCACCACCTTTTTTATGGGGGGTTTGTGATAATGATGGGGATGATGATGGTTAAAGAGAAGCGCACGCAGTAGTAGGTGTAATATATTGGCGGGTTTTTGAAGTCTTCCTAACATAAATAATAATAACAGAGGCCCTCTTCTATACACAGACTGATACACAGGCAAATCGATCCTCAATTTCGAGGGCTAGGTAAAGCGCGCCGAACGAAAGGGGAAAGGAAAACATTCTCTTATTGACGCAAGCGCGCATAAAATTCTGCAAACCCAGCCACTCCACAAGCTCTATAGACTGTGCGCATCAAATTCGCACTACTAGCAACATGGCGAACCTCGATCCATCCACTCCATATTGGTCCTGCTTGTGGGAAGATCGTCTGTGTTTTACCTCGAGATTTTAGGGGAAACAACAAGCAAAGACAAAAAAACAGCAACAGTCAGAGTCAGTGGCAGTACTACTAATCTGTGCGCCATCAGCTTTTTGGCGAAAAAGACGGAAAAATGGATCATCACTTTTTGTGTCAGAAACCGCAGAACGGCGCGTTTCCCACGCTGTTCCCACGGGAAGAACCTGACGCGAGATGAGCGAGAGACTTCATGCATGTATACGTATTCATGCGACAAAGATGTGTTTCGCACAACATGCAAACATTAGGTTGTGCCGGGCGGACAAAAGAACTCGCAAAATCGCCGACTTTGGAGAACGCAAATAAACTCGGCTGGATGTATATGACGCATCCTCCCGCAAGTAGAGAACCTACAGACACATCTACATCGCCACTCCACAAATGGGCTTAATTAAACAAATCCTGACACACGCACTCACCATTCCCCCTTTCAGCTCAAGTTCTCTTCACCATATCCGGAACTTCGGCCGGAAACGGGCAAGGATCACGCATCGGTGACATTCGGTTTGCTGCAGTACAATGCGAAAACCGCACCGCACAGCACAACGAACGCACCGCGGGGACAATATCCGCTAACACCACTCCCCGGATGTGTGTTGTCTCTGGTGCGCGACGCTAATCCATCACGCCAGACGGACGTGTTTCTTCTATTTTTTTTCCTCTTCTTCTGGTCCGGGGATGGTTTCGCTTCTTTTTTTTTTTGCGCTCGGTTGTGCCCAATTTGCGCTCACGGCGGCATATCTCATCCGTCGTGTCGTGTCCCGATTTAGTCCCAAAAATAAGTGAATATTTTTGGTTGCAAACGAATGCTCGGCGGTGGCGGCATCGGCGGAGAAAGGTTATTGGGAATGGTGAATGAACGACACACAAAACAAGGGGTCGGACACACACACACACATACACACCGCCTCCCACACTCGGTCGCGCCACCATCAACCAAAACCAAAAGGATCCCTGTGTGCTGCCGCCACCGTAATACGATATCAATCAAACCCAATTAAGCGCAAAATTTTCTTCACTGTTGGACACACCGTCATCATCACCCACAAAAGCCTTCTCGAAGCATTGGCTAGCGCGCGGGGGAGGACACACGTCCAACCCGTATGGACACTGTCAAAGCGCCCCCGGGAAGGTGCCACAATCGCGAAACGCAAGAAGCCGGTGGTCGGTTGCTTGTTTGGTGGATTGCAATTCTTCGTTCTTTCCGTTTCGTTGTTGCAATCAGAAATCATTGGAGATGATGATGGTGGTGGACACAAACACACACGCTGCTCGGTGGTAGAAAAACCCCGACAAAGCTTTGTGGAAGGCAATGTTGTCACGAGCGGAGGCAATATCCATCTTCATCGTTTAGAAAACGCAAGAGATTCTCGTCCCGCAGGAAAGATCATTTTTCGGGACGGGGACGGACATGCCCCATTCTGCCGGAGCTGGGCTGGGAAGAAGAGTGATGGTGGCAGAAGCGCCAACTTTTTTTACTGGCGTGTTTACTGAAGCGAACCTCCTATATGGATTCGGATGAAGTCTCGGATGAAGGCTAGCTGGGGACTACTACCGCTGGCCGGAGATATATGTTTGTGAAAAAATGATTTACATTTATTATGTGGCGTGTAAGTTGGTTAGCCTTCTTACCGTTCGTTTCTTCTGTGTTCTGTTTGGGGCTGTTCGTTCTGATCTCCTTTCTCGCACTCTCTGATCCGTCATCATCATCCACTGGAGACGATATGTTGTTTGGTGGTGCCACTGCGAAAAAGACCGGCCGGGGTCGGCCGGCTGGTATAGGCCATAACGAGGCGCTATATGTACTGCAGCGACCCCAACAACATCTCGTGTTATCGTATTACGTTGTGTATGCTTGTCCTGCGTGTGTGCGTTTGTTTGTTTGCGCGCCTATGAGCCCTCCTCTTCTTCCCCTTCACGGGGGCCAGATCGGATCGTTTTTTCTCAATGAAATATTCCAACAACCCCCCCCCCCCACCATCCCCCTGAAAATCCCCCGACGATGATGGTTGAAGAAAAGCAAGAGAAGGAAGCGTAAAATCTGGCGCGCTTCAACAGGCAGTTGAGCGTGCGCGCGCGCGCGGGATATTTTGCGCTTGGCTTTTCTTGTCCTATTCTTGGATAGGAGGATGGGGTATGAGGGGAGTTTGCTCGATTGGGGGTGGAAAAGGAAGGAAGAAGAAGCTTCATTGATCTTTTTCATATCCCTTTCCTAAAGAGCCCTCGTTCAGGACTAGTTGGCCGTCTAATTGGAGAGAGTAATCGGAGAAGTTGAGATTCTGTGCTTGTTGTCCAGTTTTGTCTATTTCGGTAAACACATCAGCATTTTTTGAAGAGAGCATTCGATCGTAAACGGAAGGCTTGGTAAAGAAGGGAACAAAGGTTGGGGCAAGCATGGAACCAGGCAGCTTAGGAAACCTGATTCGGAACGATCTACTCTCGAGAGTGTGCTCTGGGGCGCAACTCCACAAAAAGTTGATGGTTGGACTAATCTTTATCTAGAATCGCTACAACCACCGAGGGTGGTTCGTCTATTATCCGCGCGAAACAGGATAAGACACACTACGCTTCTCGGGTTGTTAGAAATCAAACTATGTTCTTTATTTGCAGAGATCAGCCATGTTTTGACGATTTTGCCGAGTGTGATGTCGACGATTTTGAAGCATCGGTATCCGCGTGTTTCCTGTGGCCTTCGAAGGAGGTCTTTTCGGCATGTAAGATGATAAAAAGGAAGTCAGAAAAAATCTATGCTCGATTCTACGTTCCTGATGATCGTCCAGATGAGGTGGAAAGTATGTGTTTGTGTTGATGGTTGCAGATCGCGTTGTGGCATTCACATATATCCAGAGGCGCACTTGGTGTGGATGCCTGTGTTTTTGGTAGTGTACGTGAGCAAGATCCCCGGCATGTACCGGTGGATTCGCGCGCATTTCTTCTGTGCTGCGTCGCCGTTGTGGTTTGCTTCGGTTAGGACCACCGGCGCATAATTTGTGCACTTTTGTTTCTGCCTTCTGCCTCACCATCACCCCACACACGACGCCCAACTTCTCTGTCTCACATTTATGCTTCATGTTTCGAGACAACTTTTTCCTTCGCCCGAATCTCTTCCAATTTCTCGGTGCCTCACCCACCCGCCGTCCATCGGGAAGCGTTTGGTATGTGTTGTGCATTTGCGCGCTTTCTCAGATGGTTTTGGTGTATATTCTTCCTCGAGGACACATCACCGGCGCGTAACCACCGACGACGAAGACTTTGCTTGACGATCGCTGTATGTTAGTGGCAAGGAGATGGAGGAATCTCGATCATAAAACTCGATCCTCTGGTGGTGATGTGGTGAGAAAGCCGTGGGGACCGGCTGGGTCGGGCTGGCAAGTGTTGTGTGGCGCAGTCTTTTCTCACTGTCGAATTCCAATGGTGCGCTCGCTACACTCCATAGAAGGAAGAGCAGCAGCAGCAGCAACAAGAGGGGGTACACACAGTGTACGGTACTTGATGCCCCGGTGCTCTTCTCAGGTTCGTGTGCAGTTCCGAGAGGAGTATTTAAAACCTCGGCCAAAAGCGCGCAAAAATACGCACCACAGTCCCTTGCTCCACGAGCCTGCCACCGCCCAGACAACACGCACGCACTCTCCGGGAGGAACGTCCCGAAATTGTCGGGACAACACAGAAAGGGAGAGCGGCCAATAAGAATGCCAATTGTGTGCCTCTACCGCCCGGCGGCCCCCGGGGCGACCCTTTTTGGTGGCACGTTAGAGAAGCAAAGAGAATGAGATAACTGTCTCCGTCGACTACCCGTTTCCCTTGCCAGTGGTTCGCCCGTCTGTCTGTCAGCCGCAGAGAGCGAGGACATATGCGAAAGTGCGCGCGTACTCAACACACACCAAAAAGGGAAGAAGCCTACTTTGCGCGGGCATGTCTCGCTTGTGGTTGCGAGATATGGCGCATAATGGCGCGGTGGTTAAGGGGGCACATATACGCATGAAGGCAGGGGATGGATGTATCAGCGATTCCGAGCCACGAGAAATTCCTTTCGTCTGTTTCCCAGAAATACAGAACACATGAGTCGGCGGGAGGAGCATAAAAAATGCGCACACCACAGTGACAACCCACCACCATGAAGAAATCCAGAATGAATATTGGTCCACGCAGGATTTGAAGGTGTAGAACTGTGGCGCGGTGATCCTGAAAGCAGCCGGGTGGTAGTAGGTGATTGCGCCGGTAAGACATAGGCTATTGGCGCATCCCGAAAGGCTCTCCAACAAGAGCCAGAAGTGGCAGGCCTTTTCGATTCAACCTTGTCCTAACCCGCTGATCCCGCTGGTTGCTGGTTTCACTTCGCGATCCCTGCCTGCAGAAGATCCTGAAAAATGAGTTTACAACATTTTCACACGTTATTCAATCGCGGTGTGTGCTGTGTGGTGTGCGTTTCCTTCCAGCGGTTGTTGTTGTTTTACTTGTAGTGTTATGTTTTTTTTTTTGTTGCTACAGCCATTCTTCTCTCTGTCTGTCTCTACCTCACCATCTCGTTTTGTGGATCTATTCTTCTTTTATTAGTATTTTTATTTGACCGCTTTTGTCCTTCACCCACCTATATAACCTCCTGCAGTCAGTGGCGCACCCGCCTTGGGGTGAGGATGAAGATGGTTGTGCTCTGCTCGCTTCGTCTTCCGTTCCTTCTGCACCAAGAACACTGCCAAAGTTATGCTCGGCTCGTTTAGCCTGAGTTTTGGCCTTTAAAAAGCAAACCCCCAGATACGTGTTTTCTTGATGTTGATGCCTTTTTTTTCGGCTTTTCGCATACTTTAACGGGCTTCTTCGGGTTAGGGCAGGGCAGGAAGGGAGAGTGCGCACTCTGTTCTTCTGGTGGCTTAATGTCGTCGGATGGCGGCGTGCCTTTTAGCGCACGATTGTCTCGCTTCATCGTTTTGGCACTTGTGAGGTACTGCTGCTGCTGCTGCCTGCTACACATCAATTTTGGTGTGGAGGCTCCCATATCCTTTCTCTCCTTTTCTCTCTGCGTTCTTTTTCGATGTTGGAAATCTTGTGGCCCAGGCTCTGGGCCAGGCAGTTCTTCTTTCTCACCGCGGCTTAAGCTGGTTCCCTTTTCTTGGTCTCTCGCATCTCTCGTTATCGTTCCTTTCCTTGATCATCGTCGTGATCGTCGCCGTCTTCGGTATGCCGAAGAAGGGGCGAACCTCTACCGCTTCTCAAACGTGTGGTGAAGGCGACGAGCAGATCTCGCTTTCCAGTTAGAAGTTCTGCTGCTCTTTAAATGGGCCGTGTCTTTGCCTTTATTGCTGACTAGCCCTTGGTCATGTGTGAATGCGTGCACGTGTGTGTGTGTGTGTGCACATTTTTGTGCGGATGGGATTTTATTCCCTTGCTGTTCTCACTTCTTTTCGAGGATCTGGTTCCTCTGCTCCTGGGAACAGATTCTTCATGGTTAAAAATCGGGACGAAAGTGCAAACAAAAACCAGGAAGATGAAGTTGCGCGCACACCCAAGAAGAAAGCCTCCGAGGAATGTTGAATGAAGAGAAAGACCAAGGCGCACAGGCACCGAAGATGATATCCACAGGTCTCCTCTGGTGGCAAACCTGCTAGGAGGAGTTTTGTGCAAAAAAAAAAAAGAAAAAAGGATGAGAAGGACGCACGATCGAAGAATGTTTGAAGGCTTATAGTTTATATGGGAGTCTCCGTTGTGCCGATGTATCCATTGAATAAAACACACACCGCGCAGAAGGAGCCGCCCAGTGTACTCTGGCTGGGCATTTATTTTTAAGGGTTCATTTCTTTTTCGCCCACGGTTTTTGTTGTGTGCCCACCCTAAACACCCCTTTTCTGGCCAGGATACAGCGCCGGAGAAGGAAACCCGTACGGATATAGAGTTTTTTTTAACGATTTCCACGAAGTCTACTGAGGTTATTTTATATATATAAAGGAAGCGGCGATGGCTCCTTATTGGAGATCTTCGCCTCGAGATCACCTTCCTTCGCAGGCGCAGGTTTTCTTCGCAGACACACACACGGGGTACGTGCGGGCGATCGATCTTTCGTTAGCCGAAAGAGCCCGTTCTTCTCTCTAACAAGCTTTACCAGTTGCTTCTCGAGCCAGAAGGACAACTCGCTCACACATACTCTCCACCCCACTTCACGCTATCAAAAGCATGCGCGAAACCACCCCGAATCGGTCGTGTCTCCGCGGTCCTTCCCTCCTTCTTCCCGCCGAGAATGGAATGCTGTTCTCACTTTTTTGGCGGTTTTTTTTTTGTCGTTTTGTTCATTCTGCGTTCTGTGTGAACGGGCCCAGAGAACGATCGGGTCGGTCCCTGTCCGTTAGGTTAGGAAGGTTGTGCGTTGTGCGAGATTTTATCGAAACCCCCAGCGCGTTATGTTGCGAGGTAAGCTTTTTTTTTATTGGGATCTCTTGTGTTTAGTCCATGGAGTCCTGGCATGTTGGTTTCGGCATTTTTGGGAGTGTTTTGGTACTCTTTCTGTGTTTCAACCTCCCGTAGCTGAAAGAAAAAGCAAAGAAAAAGCGAGTTGCAGGGAGTAAAGGTTGGGTTGAACAAGCGGTTTTGGGGTGGACCAAAAAGGAATCGTTTTCCCTTTGCCGCTCGGCGAGTGTGTGCACACACACACATAGACACCGATGTATGCACCTTCTTCCTTTTGGGAGTATTAATATTCGCGCTGGTCAAATGATCAAAGGGACACGGAGTTGGTTGGCCGCAACAGCAGCAGCTCCTTCTTGGGCCGTGTGGCGGGATTTTGTTGCTGCCGGTTATTGGTGATTGGCTGTTTTTTTTCTTTTTTTTCATTGGTAAGTTGGTGGTGTGTGTGCCCTGTTATCTTCCAGATCATCAATCAAATCGAAGGCACAAGCAAACGAACGAACGATTTTGTTTAGTGTCTTTCTTCCCTTGGCTGTTTCTCCAGTGCACGAACCGATCGGCTCTTGTCGCTCACACCGGGGGCAGTCCTTTTTGCAGTTGATCGTAACCTTATGCCCTTATGCCTTTCTAGTTAGTTGGTCGACCGGCGGCGCCCAAATAACTAAAGCAGCATGCTCTGCAGGCAACATGGTGGCGCGGAATCGATTTTTAACCGTATCGAAAAAGCAACCACCAACACCTCACCACATCACCTTCGCAGCGGCTGTGTGTGACTTCCTTTTGAAAGAGATTTAAAAAAAAAAGGTGCTACCTTGTATTATTTTTTTAGTTTTGTTCACATCGATCACACAAGGACCATTTTTTATCCATCACTCAACTAGGTTCGGCTTAGAATGGTTATAAGATTGGAGTGGATCTGTTGGACAAAAACGCACGTTCGGCATTCCCTTTTTAGCGCCTTCCCTGAAGGATACGAAAATAATAATAATGATGATACGAATGCGAAGCAATAGCGGCACCACGATCTTGAGAATCACGCACGAACGGACGCCGCCTATTTGAAGCCTAACTGAAGCGCGCGATCGGTCTGTTGTGCGCTTTTTTTTGTGTGTGTGTTGTGTGTCCAGCATCCCTCCGAGGGGGCTAAAATATAACGCAAAAGCCCCTAACATCGAATCGGGTTCCGCCTGCGCGCTAAGGGTTGCTTTATTTTTAAAGTGTATACTTGCTCGTCCGTTCTTGTTCGCACGATCATACTTAGGGTTTCGTCTGATCTCTCGATGATGATTTGGTTAAATTTGGTTCTCGGTTGCGTAAAAGGATCTCTTCTCCGGAGGCGCTCCTTCGTTTTGAACGTGCCCTCGTGCGCTCCACGGGGAGAGACACACAGGTATATAAATCGACGGGCCATCCTTTATTATTGGGCCACCGTGCCTGCCTCTTGGTTCCTCGCGTAATCGCCAGGAAACGGGCGGGCGCGCGCGCGACGCACAAACGTCGTTGATTTTAAGCGGGAGATTTGATTGCGGAATGATTTTTTTTTTTTAGCAAAGCAACAAACCCAAGTCCAAGCCCATGGCAGTGAAGGAAAGACACACAGAGCGAGTTCGGGTGGACGATTATGAGATTTTCTTTTTATGATTCTGATCATTATTTTTACGTGCGCGGGACTGTTGTGTGTTTGTTGTGTCTTACTCCTCTCTCTCTCTCTCTGGTGTGCCGTTTGGAGGTGATCCGTGGGAGAGAACGCACGCTACCTTCGGAAAGCTTCTTCACGATCCTTGCTGTGGCGATGAGGAATCAAAGCAGGAGGAAGAGAGATGTGGAACCGCCATAAATGCGCAATGAGGCGTACAAACGGTTCCAGCATTCCATTCATCAACAATCAACATCATACGAAGGAAGGGCGAAAGAATCCGTCCCAAAGAAAAACAAAACCGTTGCTGTGTGGTATGTCCTCCACCGGAAGAAGCGCAGCCGTATGTTGTTGTCACCCTGATGAAGAGATTGACCGACACCGTTGTGTTGATGCAAACCGTGCGATTACCCAACCGATGTTGCGGGGACTTAATGTCCTTCGGTCGGGAGTAGTAGCCGGGATGATTGAGTTGGCATATTTGCGTGTTTTGCGAGGGAACGGAAACAGCGTCGGAGGATGGAATTTGATCGTCGACCACACCGAGGGCAGATAGATTGAGCAATGGGAACGATGGAAACCCAGGATCAGGACACACGGGGTTCAGTGTCTCCGTGCCGGGTCATGCAGATATTCATCAATCAAAATCTCACTCACTGCGTGTGTGTGTGTGTGTTCCCCCAAATGCACATTATTCTTGCCCTGCTCGTCGATTCCCGAGATGCAGCAGTGTCTTCACCGCAAGCTGCGATTTATTATACGGCCCATATAATCCTGCTGCGGTCAACCAAGCGGTCTCTAGGAGACAACCAGGAACCCATCATCTCTTCTTTCGGCGTTGGGTTGTTAAAACATTTGCATAACCCCTCGCATAAAGACAACAGCACAGAAGTACAATCGAAGGGAGATGTTTTGTTTTGCAGCGAGACCAAAGAAAAACAAGCCATAAGGAGGTAGTTGCGTTGCAATGCAATCACCAGACTTACAGCTCTTGTCCCAAGTCCGTCCGATATAAAATTGTACATCTCCGGACACGAGAGAGAGAGGACCCCCTGAAGGAAGGCGCCCTAGCCCATGTAGACCTTCGTACACAATTTAACGGTTTTTCCATTATTTGTTGTTGTTCTTTCGAAGACGTTAATATGTACCAGTTAGTGTCCGTAGGGCCGATTAATTGCTACAACCGACACGGACAGTCCCGCAGGGTGTGTGGCTTATAAAAGCTTGAGGAAGCATTAAAATTCAACATATCCTGAAAATAATTGGGGAATATCCTTCAAAATATGCAAGCAAGCGCCAGGGCCAGCCGTCGACATGTGCCGACCGTTTCACGATCAACTGTGCACGAAATTTATGCAAAGTGTGTCCAGCCGACTTCAATGCTCGATTGGAGCACGTGCTGCTGCTTCTGGGGAGAAGATCTTAGGGTCCTTTTTTGGGGAGTTATAGACACGTGCTTGTTACTTACGAAAGCCACGTTCCAGAATAAATTTTAAGCAACTCTCCAGTTAAGTTGTGGTTGATCCTGCCCATATGTCTTCGCCCGTGTGCGCCTGAGGCGCGGCCACCGTTAAGCTTATCTTTTATGACTTAAAACACAGTTGGCTGTTTATCGTTAACGCTTTACCTGTAACGATCCATTTTTTTTTTCCTTAATTGTAACACATTTTCCCTTCTCTTCTACCTTTCCAGAGCTGGGAGCTGCTGTTGATCAGCAAGCTCGAATGGAACATCAACGCGGTGACAGCGTACGACTACGTCGACCACATTCTGGAACGCTGCAAGTGGGGTTCGGACGATTCCCGGCTGCGCGAACATGCGCACACACTGATACACGTCTGCAACACCGGTAAGTTAGCGCTGCTTCCAGATCCTAAGTTAGCACCTAAATGTCCTTTTCGATGAGCCGATAAACGGTCGATACCTTTTAGCATTTGTGCGCAATTAAGCAATTTCGGCACAAAACCGTATTGTGTGTCCGCTCGTTAATTGTCAAGAATTCCCTTTTGCAACACGCGGCTGCATGTGCTGTGTGCTGTGTGTTCCCGGTTGCCTCGCCGTCCATCGCCGTCGTTCCTCTTATTAATGATCGCACACATAAGCTCGCCCTTCCGCTTTTTGGTTAACTAATGGCGAGGAATGTGTGTGTGTTTCTCTTCTCCCGAGAGGTTGTCCCGAGCTCAGGCCGAGGCATTAGACTGAATTGACTTTTTCTTTATTGATTTGTCAAACGCATCACGACGCTTAAGAATGCGCATCCACAAGGGGTGGCATTGCGAGACATAAGGAGGTCTCTAATTCGAGGTCATTTTCATAAAATTCCTTTACTACACGTTTATTGCTCTGCGCTCTTGTGCCGTTTGTAAAAGCACCCCAAAACGAAGACGCGGCTTGGTCGATTGTGGCGATGAAATTTTTAGCGACTTTAAAGCCTCTCCATCTTCCAGACAGGAAGAACGAGAAAGAGGAGTCATTAGGGGAAGGAGGAACTTCTTTTGAGGTGATTGGATTTTTGGTTTTATTGCATTTTGAGCGCGCAAACAACACAACCCCCGGCGTATCGCGCTGTCCCGCCGCTCTCTTCCATTTCCCTTCCCCACGAAGGTGAACCCTCCAGGTCTCCAGGGCGAGGACAATTATTCTTCGATTTCAATGCCAATCGGTGGCATTGCCTTCCTTTCCTGCTGCTCACATCTCAAGAAGCCGCACCAGGAACAGCACGAGAGAAAGAGATGTGGTAGGGCGAATATATATTCTTCTGATCGAATCTCGCCTCACGACGACGACGACGACGGTGAAGACGCCGCCGGAATCTCTCTCCCTGTTGTGTGTTTTATATGTATGTTTTTTTTTTTTTTCGGTCGTCGGTTTCGGGTTTGTGCTGTGTTCCCTTTTTATTCCACCCGGTGCCCGAAAATGAATGTACCATTCATTTTCGGGGATATTTAAATTCAAGGTTATCCGCGAGACGAGCGTGTGCGCGTTCGCGTTCGCCGCGGTCGGTGCCGCCGCCGGCTCACGTAGAGGGTTTGAAAGAAACCACTTCTCTACCAACCAGGGTCGCGAAGATATAACGACTACTCCACACAATATCGCCCTGGCCCGGCTGGTTGTAAGGAGAAAAGGGCCATACAACATACACACTAGACACTCCACACTTCAGTTTCTTCTCTACGGCTCCGTGTGCCAAGAAAGTAAAGCGGAAACGAACCAGATTCCTGTGTGCTTGTGTTTTACCAGCGTTCGGGAAGAAAAGGTCGTGTCCCTTCACGGTTACAGGCAGCAGCAGCATGTGGCTCCTCAGCTCTTTGAGGCCACAAATGAAGAAACTTGGAACCGTGGAAGGATGGTAATGTAACGTTCTCGCGAATCGAGGAGGAAAAAAACAGAGGTTGATGACAACAAAGTGAAATAAAACCCAACAAACCGGAATTGCTGTACGGAATTGCATACAGGAGTTTGGAGAAGCTCCCGATGGTGAACTCGCTTGAAGGGAAGACCTCGGGAGGCTTGTCAGAGTTAAATGGCTTGTTTGTGCAAAAAGAGTTTGCTTGGAGAGGGTTACAGGACCTGCGCGGAGTTGTTGCAGAATATCCGCACAGCTCCTTGGAAATTCTTTTGTTTGGAAGTCGCTACACAAGACGATATAACAGAGGGTCCTAAGCGTCTCCAGAAGGACCCATTATTCAAACGCAAAACGGGTATTACAAGTTACTCTTTTCCCAGTTGTAGCAACTTCCTCCGTCAGGATACAACCCAAAAAAATGTATAAGAGCGCCATCTGCTGTCGCTACCATTGTTCGCTCCCTCGTTCGTCCTTTTGCTGCCCATTAGCTTCCCTTTTTGCTTTTAGGACATCCTTGCTTGCCTTCATTCCGATACATTTGCTCGTCGCGTAGGTTTCCTTTCGCGCGAAGCACGGTAAACGGTTAAGAAAGGTGTTGTTTTGTAGGAAAACGGTGAGTTTCAATTTAATTTGAACCTCCTAACGAATGTTTCCTCCTTATTCGCCGATATCAAACAGCTGCCTTGTGCCGTTTTAATGTTTCGATACACACACACACACACATGCACCCAAGGATGACGAACGCCCGGGCCCAATGCTTTATTCCCGGGGCTGGTTGTGTGTCGGAATCTCTCTCCAGTTCCCCATAACACCTTCACCCGTATTGGTGGAATGTAGTACTCTAAGTCTCGCAGGTTGAACTCTGGACAGCAACAGGAACCTGCCTGTTGCTGTTAGTTCCGTGCACGCATTTCCTATCGGACTTGATCACAGGATAATTGTGTGTGAGTGCATTTCTGACCTTTTAACCGGGTACCCTGATGGTGTTTCTGTAAATGCGCAGGTGTGCTGTGTGTGCTCTAGCAGCCGGACGTGTCCTTAATTGACTGGGTCGCTCGTTCGCTTGTTTGCTCGCGCACCTCGTATCGCGACACCTCGATCTGCTCCGTAATGGTGCGCCCGCTCGCGCAGGCTGAAAAGAGAAATTTATGTTAATTTCCGGTTCACCTTCTAATGACATGCGGCAGGTAGGGTCCTGCCTGCTTGCCCATCAAAAGTGTCAACGACCAATTGAACCGTCGAACCCTGGTGGTTGGAAAATCAAGCAGCGCAGATCCCTACAGGTTGACTGTACTAATGTGATAAAAAAGTGAAGCGGAAGTGTATTGCTTGAAACAACCTGTAAGGGCCACCTTCTTCCTTGCAATGGTTTCTTTTTTTTCCAAAATTTTAACTCATGAAGCTTTTGTTTTAACCGTGTCTTGCTTTTGAAAGTCAGATGGAACAGTTCACCCCACCTAGAGAGCGAGGGTCCACATGCCACCACCATAAACGGGAGACGCTTGCACCGAGGGTCATTTTCCACGTTAGGAAGTGCCAGTTTTTCCCTGTTTTTTAAATGCCCGCACCAACTTTTTGTTTGGTCCGTGTTGTATACACCACCGGCCGGCCTCTTGGCCGGCCAATTAATAATCGACGGCTTCTCCGATCGCGGCCTGTATACTTTCGTATGGGAACGCTGAGCTCTGTGCGGTCCCGGTTTTCTTTCCCGGACCAAACCAAGGAGATTCAACATTTTATGATAAACCTGACCTGACCGCGACGACGGCTGCTTGCTTAACGGAAAAGGATATTGCATGGTCTACAGACACACAAACGCACACCTGCGTGTGGACCATTTTTAGCTTGGTGACGCTCTTCCGGGGTCGTTCAACAGTCGTCAGCAACAATGTCACTCAGAATGCGATCATAACTCCTAGAGGGGGTGGGTTTCCGCTCCAACGCAGTCAATGTTCAACCCAATCGTCTCCATCTTCTCCCTTCGGGTGTAGTCCATTGGATAGGGTAGATCTTATCGATTCGATGAAATTACGAACGTCAAAAACGGTTGGTGAGGAGATATCTTATTCCCCTTCGTGTTTACACTTGGCAAGACGTTATCAGTCGTCAAGGATTGCTAAGCACCCCCGGGTTTGTCTTATCCACATGTGCCTTCTCGAGCATTGTGCGATAATTCTTTCAAGGTGCGGGAAAAAGGTGAACTGACAAGATTCTCCGGGCTTTGCGGCTCCGTGATTCTACCTCGGCAGGGGACAAACCCCAAGAACGATCAACATCCATCAACCCCCAAAACGACGACGTGTTTAGTATGCATTCCGCGCAAATATGTATGCAACTGGGCGAGTTGCTTGCCTCTTACCAGCAGCTGTGTGTCGTTCCTTTCGCTAAATTCCTCGTCCTCTTGCTTTAGTTTTTGTGCACAAAACCGGGCGATGATGATGCGAGAATGTGAGGCTCTGCCTCTGCCTCGATATGTGAACTCCTTCTCCTTTCCTCGTCTACTGCTGCACACACAAATATCTCCCAGGAAAGGATCTCGTCTTACGCCTCGTGGTCCAACCGGTTATTTGTCCGTTTGACTAAATTTAGCCACTTTTTGCAATTCATGCAATTGCTGCGCTCACCGGATGATAATGATACGCTCAGCGTGTGCTTCTAGAAGAAGCCGTCCGGCAGGCGATCGCAGTGATATCATTCTGCCGATTAAACGGTGGAAGGTATCTCCATATCTTCGCAATATCTGGTTAAAATACGGTAAGGATCAGTCTAGCCACATCGGACCCTTATTTCTGAAGTAATGAATGGGATGGCCTCGAGTTACCCCAGGGGCCGTTAAGCAACAGCAACATTGTAGTCGTCCGTACCGTCTTGCAACCGTCTTCTGTAAAGGTTCCTCGAGGTTTGTGATGACTTCTTGGTTGGTGATGACTCCCCTGTGTTTGCCCCCCCCCTCCCCCTGCCTCCCAAAACCCTCCTGCATGTAGATATCAGTTCCGGATCTTTTTGTACACAGATAGGCAGGTTTTTGGTTGTTTAATTTCTCACCGAGAGGTCGAGATTTTCGGCCCATTCGCTCGCTTATGATGCGTTGCGAGGGGTTCTGCGGTCCCAGAGCTGTATGTTTGCGGAAGGAAAAACTCGTTCCTCCTTCCGTTCCTTCCTCATCCTGCGAAAAAAAAGGGACCGTGAAGGAACCACTTTCTTCTCGGAAACAAACGGGACCTCCTTTACAACGCCGCAACAACGTCGTGTTTTCGTCGTCTGATCTGGCAACGGTTAAAAATCGGGGAACACACACACACACACCGGTCTGGGAAAAACTGTCCTGTTGCCACTGCAGTGTATCGATCGACTGCTAGTTGTAACTGGGAGAAATTTATCACCCTTTTTCTTTGCCGCTCAAAAACACCCCTTTTTTGGGTTGGTGGGACACCGCATGATCAATAAATTAATTACTACCTGCAATCTCTGACGACGCCGAACGCGGAGAACTATCTTTTTCGGTTGCTGTAACGGCAAGTCTTGTTTTGGGTAATAAAATTCCTTACCACTTACCCTTTTTTTTTTCTTACAAACGACCGAGATCCTCATTGATAGTACATTCCTTTAGTGAAGAACCATAACGTTATCCTGTGTCGTCGCCGTGGCCTGTAAGGGAATGTTTGAAGGATGCGACCAAGAATAGCATATCGGTAGGTTTTGCTTCAATTAATAAATCCTGGCCAACAGCGACGGCAGGAGCCGTAAGGGACGAGATAAATCAAAGTTCCGATTGTTCGGCTTTCCTTACACGGCACAAAATGGTTGTTACATGAAGTGGTGTAATGGAATCGATGAAAAAAATTCCCATTAGAAAGGAGAAAATTAATTAAAGGACGACAAACGTCATACATTAAGGGGAAAGAAAATCGCCACTCAATCATTTCTCACCCAAGGGAAAATTCCGGCGTTTTTTTTTTATACTTCCTTCCATTTTGTCACACGCTGTGATCGCAAAAAAAATATTCTCCAACCATGCCATGAGTTTCTGAAGGATTTGTCACATTTTGTATATTTTTTTTTGCAACAATTTTTTTTCTGCACCACGAGAATTGGAGAATTCTTTCTCCGTTCAAAAAAGTAGGCAATTCGTCTCCTATTTCCAAATAGAAAGAAATCTTTCTCCCTGCTTTCCACCGGCAACTTTCAAGGGGTCTTGCCGATCGTGCACATCTCCCCCTCTGTAGCAGCTGTCTAGCCAGGCGAGAACTAAAATGGCAGAATGATAATGATAATCCAAATCAAAATCAATTGCTCCCGAATTTCGGTTGCGCGTCGTTGACTCCGGTGGCAGGATTTTGTGGCCGTTATTTTGAATCTTTCCCTCAAGAAGAAGGGATCACGCAAGGATCAGGCAGCAGGATCAAAAGAAATGAGCTACATAAAAAAGAAAATTTTCTCGTTTCGTTTTTTCGTCTTTAAAAAAAAAAAGGAAAAGTGATCCTTCCTTTAAAGGAAGCAAAAACTATTATAGGATGAAGTTTAAATCACTCTTAAGGAGTTTTTCAATATCAAAAAGATTACCAGGTGAGATGAAAGCCTTTTTTTCTTCTCTACTCCTTAAGTTACGTGACATTGATGCGTTTGTTTTTTTGTTTGCATCACAAATTAAGCGAAAAAAAGTGTTTATAAAACCTGGCCAATTTCTTTTACCTGGCCTGGCCAAAAGTGTTTTACCTGGCCAATTTCTTTCTCTCTCTTTCCTCGCCTAAGCGATAGACTAGAAAACGGTAACGTTCGCGAGGGGTCTCACTTAGTTCTGGCAATCTTACAGCCTTACCCAACATGACGGGCAAGAACACGCTTTAGGGGGAAAGAACGACGAAGTGTGTGATCCTTCTTAATTATTTCCGATTTAAAATCACGTCTCGACGGCGCGCGAGGTCTTGCTGCCCTTCTTTCGTGCACCCTCCTTCTGCGGTCTGTTCCCATTTGGACATGTTTTTTTTTAAATTCGCTTTCCATTGGGCCAAGGATCGAATGACCGATTCCTCAACGTCTGTGCATTGTTGCACAATGGAGCTAATTTTGTGCAGCTTGCATTACAACACGCACATTTGTATGGGAAGCTTGTTGTGTGTCGCACACCTTTCGTCTGGCTCGCGAAAACACACAAAAAAGTCAAGAAGGTCATTTTCACCTGCATTTCACATGCCCTCCTTTTCTCCCCTCCCGCACTGGTGCTGGATGCTCCTCTGGTAGTGGCACATTGGCCAGCAATTACAATTACACAGTATCCCTTTAAATGAATTCCTTTTACCTCATCGCCTCTCCCCAGCTCATCCCCATGGCTGGTGTATGTGTACCCAATCGATTCCTAGTTAAATGCATCAATTGGCAATCGGGAATGAAGAAATATGCTGTAAGGAAAAAGGTCCGCCTGTCGCTGGTCCGCCTTGAAATAACATAAAACACTGAAAGAGGAGCACGTGCCTCTCAAGCAGGCATTGAAAACAACGATTCCACCACGATCTGACGAACGATTGAAGGAGCACGGTGGGTTCGTCGTGTCTCCTCCACCTGAAGTCTCTCCAGCAGCGGTGGACATCACGTCCTCCACGTGCAGGCAGGTTCCGGTGTGCAGGCCCCAAACTGCAGACACTGTTCGTTCCACTGTTGTAGGTTTTCAATTTCGGTTGATGTATGCACATAAATAATTTAAAAAAGCATAACTGCGCGCGCCCGCCCGTTTGCTTTGCTTTGAGGGCCACCAACACAAACGCACACTATTGCCACGCGGGAGCCCTTTAAAAAACAGCCTATTCGGGTGTCCGTTCGACACGAAAAAGGCGCATAGGAAAATTCCCTTTTCTGGCAGCCAGCGCTGATCCCAGCAGCAATGCTGTTGACCGTCATAGGTTTCCTTTCTCGCGTGTTTTTCTTCGCTGTGTTATCCCATTCGATTCCTGTTTCATCATTCAACTTAAAACTAGCCCTTTAAACCTAGTTTGCTGACGCTCGATACAGTGAGACTCTAGTATGTTCGACGTTAAATGATCTTCGATTAGGTTTAATGGATTTTTTTTCTTGAAAATTCTTCCATACTTCTACAACTGTGTGTTTCCTGCCGTTTGTGCCCAATATTGCATCTTCTTGCAGATCTTGTTTCTCTGGGAAACATATGGACGCACAACGATCTTCTTTGGACCGTAGGTTGATGGTATGTGGGCACTTGTTTGGACATCATCCATTTTTTTGCCCAGTTTGCTTTCTTTTTACATTCGGTCATTGCGTTCCGAAACACCCTCCCTCAAAAGTGGTGCCAGAGATCTGGATATCGGGAGGGAAAGCGAGATGGAGTCTTGAAGTTCATCCTGTTATGTGTCGGGATTGTTTTTGGAGTTCCTGGAAGGAAAAGGATGAGTTTTGCTTGCCCTCTCGATCTGTTTTTACACACACACACACACACAGGACAAGAACTCGATTTCAATCTCGGTTGTTGCATGTTACAAGAGGAACGAGAAGAAATAACGCAACAATTTTCCCATGGTTTTTGAACGTCGGGACTTTTTCTTCAATTTCTAGAAGCGCTTTGGCAATTTGATTCCTAACTAGCGCACCCCTCGAAGATCGCTGCTCGATGTGTCATTTGTGTTCGCTTGCTAACTATGCTAATAAGGCGGCGTGTGGCGTGAATGGGTTGCCGATTTTGCCGAAAATCGTAGAGGACCTAGAGCCACCGAAGACCTAATCAATAAATTCTAGCACTAGCCTGCACTGGTAGGTCAAGTTCAACAGTTGAAAGCTGTCTGTGTCATGAGGGTTCGAAAACTGTCTTGCCCCTACTCAAGGGCGATCATGCGTGCGTGCTAGGCTCAGTTTTACGATAGGCAAATTTTATTCCGCATAACCCTTCCTTCAAAGTTCGCATCGATCATCCCTTAAATCTACATTTGCCCGTTCCCCCTTTCCCTTCACTTCGAAACGTATCGAATTGGCCCGGGGGCCAATATTTACAAATATTATAATTTTGACGCTGCTAATCGAACCTTCTAGCTGCTGATGGTAGATTTATTACGATCACCCATTTGCTCACGTTGCTTTGGGTGAACCCTTTTTTTGCTTGCTGTTTCTTGATCCTCTAGTTTACTACCTGCACGTTGGGTTTTTTTTTTGCGGATGGATCAATCGAGTCCGGAGACCCCGCGAATAACCTTCTTCTTCAGTAAAGGGGTAGTAAAACTAGCTCGAGACAAGACCTCCCTCTAACGCTCTCGGCTCATTACGCGCTTCAGAGCGACGTTTCGGGTCTGTCGGACATTTTGGTGAGCAATGATCGAGATCACACGCACGATAGACGCGTTAACCTTCAAAGAAGACGGGCACCAGACGCTCTTGCACGCGTGTTTGGTAGAAGACCTCCCCGGGCTGCTAAATTTGTTGAGTGTCCAGTGTGCCGTGTGTTGTAGCAACCTTGGGTTTGAACCGGTAATTCGTTTGCCTCTCTCGCTAGGTGTGCGAAAAAAAGGGGTTAAAATAGATTTATGGCAGAACGATTGTCCATCTCGCTCCGGCCCGCTTTTCCTGCAGCGTGATTATGTTTTAGGACCTCTTTAGACAAAACCGTCCTCCAGACGGTTGCAAAACCATAAAGCCGATACGCCGTATAAAAACCTTCCTTTGAAGTGTATGTTCCTTTCGGAATGAAAACGGATGGTTGGGTCGCGCGTCTCACTTGCCGTGGATGCAAATTATATACGCGCAAAACCTCTTCTTTTATTTTTTTCGCAAACCCCAAACCCGGTATGTGGTGGTAACGCAGACTCCCGGCTTTCGTTAGGAGGAAGAAACCATTCGGGGTTGTGTGCAGACTTGCCTCTTCGTTCCTTTTGAAGTGCGCAAGCCAGAAAGGAACGAATTGTGGAATCCTTTTTTCCACTTCGACGCATTGGCATCGTGTTTGGGAATTGCTGCGCTGCCAGGCACCCCACCCGCCAAACCAAGGAGAAGCAACAGTAGAAAGAGCGAGAGAGAGAGAGAGGAGAGAGAGAACATCGAGAGAAAAAAGGATCCACCAAAGGAAGGAAAGGAAAAACTTGAAATTTCTGCAACCAAACCAAACCCAGCCAGCCCAGCCCAGCTTTTCTTCGGAGGAAACCGTTGCTTATTGTTGCTTCCTTTTTGAAGAAGCAAGCGCGCACCGAGCGACCCAACAGCGCAAAGATGTGTGCGTATGTTCATGTTTCGTTCTTAAAACGCTTTCCACCGTTTCAAGACGGGAAACGCATCGAATCTGTGCAATTCGAAACGGTTCCCGGGGTTTTGAATCCTCACCGTCCGACGCTTGGGTTTTCTGTCTCGTTGTGTGTTGTGATGCTGTTTTGATAAATTCGATTCTTTCGGTAGAGAAATTATTGGTGCGCTACCTTATATTCGCATTTGGAGATTCGTTCCGGAATCGGCAAGATTACTCTGCTCCGTTCCTTCTTAAGAAGCAGCCTATATTTGCTGCTTTGTGTTTACCGATCCGGAGATATTGATTCTCGGTGTGTGAGGATCGATGGAAAATGCATGCAATCGTGATAATTTATTTTGCACGATCATAATCTCGTACAAACGGGGTAGGGGCGTGTGGCTTTAAGCAGAACAAAAATCATCTTGCCTAATGAAACATCTACAGAAAAACCCACCCAAAGAAGCCAACCCTTTTCCTTGAAGGCTAAGGAGCGCGAAAAGAGTGTTCGTTTACATTTTTTTAAATGTAATCTTGCAAAATTAGTGCGTCTCCAGTTTATGTGTGTGGTGTATTATTACAACTCCTTGAAGCAGGGTATTTGGCCACACAATAAAAGCATCCTGCAAGAAACACGATCGTACCGCTTTCGACGTTTGAGGTTGCTCCAGGGCGTACGACTCTCTTCGGAGCAGCAGCTGTGTATGGCTATTAATGATTTGTTTCCTGCAAGCTAAATTAAATAAATACGAACCAAAGCGAATGTTGGAGGGGTTCGATGAATGCAACGAAATAAATATGTAACAATCGTAATCGTAAAACTTTGCCCGCGCCGTAACTCACCGTATCGCGGGAGGGATGGATGGGGTGTTCTTCTAGGTGAAAAACACCTTTAGCGATCGCTTCGAAGTATCGAATTGATAAGGACATTGCTCAACACAGACGTTCCCGTCCAGGTGAACGTGACGAGCAAGAGAGGGTGGCTCTCCTTCGTCCTTTTTTTCCTGTGACAAATGGCAAAAGGAAGCAGCAGCGAGAAGCTAGGAGGGTGTGCAAGAATAAGAAGGAACCGATCGTATTGCTGCACATTTTCTTGGGTCTCATCTACCCTACGCGACACGCAATAGTGCGTTCGTGTCTCGATTGTCGTCCTGCGCGCGATTTGAAATTGTAGCTAGCGATAGGAGATCCGGTTGTTTCGATACCGCTGTAGGTAGGGACGAAACGGAGTCCGGACACCAGGTGTTGAAGACGTTACATTAAGAGAGTATGGGAGGAAGAACTAAAGGAACTTTGGATGTATATCTCCCCACCCCAAGTCTTACGACGACTCGCCCGACCGCCTTCTTGCGTGTGTCCTCTTTCGCTCTGTGACATGTGTTGCACCCGGAGTGTGCCATCTGTGCAGCTTGTTGAATGCGATCATCAGCGTTTTGATCAATCGGCATGATAACCGTTCCCTTTTTTTGTGTAATGTTACTTCCGTTATGCAGAAACCCAAATGATACAAAGGAGCTTCTTTTTTTCAAACGGGGGACGTTGGAAGCTTTTCTTCCGGTGGATATTGTAGGTAATGACTACCTTCTTGCGATGTTACCTCTAAAAAAACGCACACGGTAGCTACAACCACACATATGCCCACACTTCCTCTGACGCGAGTGACATTAATTACAATTGGAAGAGTTTCCTCGGTTTTTCTTGGGCTAGTTGTCTTGGGCGAAATATTAAAAGAAAAATGAACGCTTTTTTTTGGGGGGGGGGGGGGGGGGGGGGGGGGGGTTGAGTGAAAGAAAAGAGGGCCCATTGCTGCTTTCGAACTGTAACGCGTGTAATTAGTAGTGTGGAAAGTTAAATGCTCTTAAACCTAGTTTTCGGAAGACATTCTCCAGATATTTAAACCTTTGGAATGTCATTTTATTAGTTGATAATAATTAACGCGACGTAAACGCGTGGTCTGAATGTCGGGCGACGAGTTTTACTACTGCCCATGAGAATGGCGCCAAGAAGTATTTTTGGGGCGGCTCGTTTGGCACAAACGTCTCGCCCGAAGGGCATTTAATGTTCAACTTATGCACAAACCAGCTCTTAACTAAGCCCTTGCGCGCCTATAGTAATGAACTTTAGGGCCCAATTTGCGGCTTGAAAACTGCCGAAAAGCAGCCGAGATGAGCGCCGTCTAGAGAGTCTGTCTGTCGTTCGCATTTAAGATAATAACTCCTGTACGCGGGGTGATGCGTTCGGTTTCTGTTTCGCTATTTCCTCTTCCGTTTCGATCAGCCTTACTGGTCTGTTCTTGGGTGGAAAGCGCGAGATGCAACCGTGTGTGCTCTAATCGAGCTTAACGCAAGAAAGGAAAAAAAATATATCCATAAATTGAGGGCAGGTGTTGGTCGTTGCTGCTGCTGCAACGGAACCACCGGCAGGTGAACGAGATGATGGAGCGCTTTTTTATTATTCGTCTCTTTATCGGTAGGGGTTTTTTTGTAAGGATACTCGGAAGAGACGCGAGACGCCCGCTAGTGTGTTGAGAGGATCGGTGCAACAACCCGGGGATGCAACTGGTTGATGGTGGTGACCCAACAAGTAGGGAAACAAAAATTATGCCAAAACAAAACTGAAAACTCTTAAATTACGCACACATAAAGAGAGACGTCCGAGGGACTGTGAGGCGCGACAGGTGCCATGCGTGAGTGATGATGAGAAGGAGAAACATAAGGCATTCATATAGAAATGCTGCTGCCGCTAACCAGACGAAACATCAAAATATGTTTCCTCTTTCGTACGTCCATGTGGATAGCGATCCTTTTGGTTTTCCAACCTCCAGAGTACGCAGATATCCTTGATCGCGTCTCTTTTCGAAATCCACAACGCAAGGTGCAACCTGGCTTTGTCTTACTTTATACAGATGGACGGCTGTGTCTGTCCGGGAGGTTGATATTGCCCCCTTTTTTGGCTTTCGCATAGAGCGTTCCAAGTGCAGCAGGCTGAAAGGAAGTGGGTTGTTTGTAAACAAAACGTTGCAGCAGCAGTTGTGCGCGCCATCATTCCGTCACGATTCCGAAACGATGTCTTCGGGGGAGGTTGTAGTGTTGCTCCAGCAGCTCCTCACTTCCACAACGCTCGCGTACCACAACTCGTTCTCCATCGCTTTAATACGCGCCAATTCAACAACCCGCAGACTAAAAGGCAGGACACGAAGGACATTTAAACGCGAAAAAGCTTTTCTTTTGGGGCCGACGCGCGCAACACCTGGCGTTCGAACGCGCAATGTATACAACTCCACAGCATGCAAGAGAGAGTAAAGCATTTATTTTGCACCTTTTAAAGGGGCAGATGTTGCTGTTGTTGGCGTGTTTAGCGTCTCTTGTGCTACTCGATGGGCCCGCAAAACGTAGCCAAAAATGGACCGGATATCTGTTTAAAATTGCAACACATTCATCCTCACCCCGATAGTATTTTTGGATCGTGATGTGTTCTCGCAATCGCCTTTTCGAATGGATAACTGCAAGTGCAACAAACGCGAACAGAGGGGCCGTGTTATCATCGTACATATGTGGCTTCTATGTGTTGCAAGTGCATTCCTGAACATACCGCCCCGGATAAGATAGTACCTCTCCGGGCGAGAGTTCCAGCACCAACACCATCTCACAGGGCCGCCTCTAGGCAAATCCGATTCGACGAAATCGTTGAAAGAATTTTTTTTGCACATAATGTGGGTGCCCCATCGGACGGACGATGGCGTAATTGGACTAAGGGTTTTTGTTTTGTTGTTAGCCCGCCTACGTAATCCGATACACTTCCGCCCACTCCCCCCTCCCCTAGATGGGGAAAAACCGTTTGCCATCGACGCCCCATCCCATCCCCCCGCAGAGGGTTAAACCCTTTCTTGAGCAATTCGACGACGATGACGACAACGACCACGACAGCGACTGCTGACCGGCGCACATGTGAAATCTATGCAACACATTCCACATTCGGGCAGGAAAAAAAAAGAATATACATTTGCTTGCTTGGTGCTGTAAAACGAATCGACGACTCGGAATTGCACATTTTGTTTAAATTGCCCTTTGCGCATTCCATTTTAGTGACGGGCGGCGTCCGGCGCATGTAATTTGTGCCTCAAAGACCTCGGAGTTGGGTGTCGGTTTTTTCCACTTTTTTGTCTTAAAGACTAAGACCTGTTTTTTTTTTGCGAGAGTCCTTAGGCTTTGTGCGCGCCATCGCCAGTAAAACAAATAACGCTAAAAGGAAGGCTAAAATTTCAGGATACGAATATAAATTGGAAGTCATAAAATATCTGTGTCTCTCTCTCGCCAAAATGCGAGACGTCCCAAGTCTTGTCTAGAGGATGCATTCTCCTCGAGGCCAAAGATTGTAAATACCAAACTCGATTTGGGTTTTGTTCCCTGTACCAATAAAGTATGAGGAAAATGAGCAGCGAGATGTTTAATTTCGCGTTGAAAAGCTGCACCGAGGGAAAAAAAAGGATCAAATAAACACCGAAAAGAACCTCAAAAAAAGGGGAAATAGGAGTAAAACGAGATCACTCTGGCCGTTGTTTCGGGATGTGATCGTGTGCTGTCTGGCCAAAAAGAAGGGATAGTTTATGGACTTTTGCAGGACTTGTCTATTAATGCATGAAGGATTTACTCATCGTTTAGATTTCTTTTTACGATCAACAAAATGCCAAAAAAACCCCGAAACGAATGGCGCACAATCGATTGATGAAACTTGAGTGATAATTGCACCCGTTTGTGGGATTGATTGTTTATTTACCCTTTAAATTATGGCTAGAATTGTGTGTGTGTGTGTGTGGATGATTCAGGAGTATATCCGAGGGCGAGTTTTATGGAAGAGGTTAAAATTGCGTTTTTGTACAGCGCTTTCTGGAGTCTGGAATTTCCACAAACCAAGTTTTTTTTTTGGATAAACACACGCAACAGAAAGATTCATTCAAAGAAAAACCGACATTCTTTACTGCCAAGTTTGCTCAGATGTTTGTAGATTTTACCCAAAAACGCACATGCATCCCTGCAGAAGAGAGCAAAACTGTATATTGCGTGTCCTTACAAATATCCTTCTTATTGTACGTCTCTTTATGTATTTGTGTAAGACGGAATAAAAGCTTGCGAAAGCATGAATTCCTTTTCCTCTTTACACGAAGCAAGAAATTTGAGCAGAAGAAAAACAAAACACGAAGGATCGAAATGAAATGGAATCGAAGAATAACATCTCATCTCCTTTGGCCTTGGTCTGCTTGCCTGGGTGCATCTTGGCGGTGTTTGTTATATACAGATACAAGATGATGCATTGGAGGGAAGAGATGGTCCCCGGATTGCAAGCGCAAAACACATCATGAAGACCAAAGGATATTGCTGCTTGCTTCACTGCACTGCCCACAGTTGGCAGAAGATCCCTAAGGACAAGATTTTCGTATATTCAGCCTCTTTTCGATGTACCTTTTTCCTCCGTTCAAGGTTCATTCTTATAGCTTTCTCTCTACCTGCGCAGTCCGAATTGCAATGAGCTTTGAAGAGAAGAGTCGTTCAGGGAAACTGATTGGCAAAATCCTTAGAAGCATATTCTACAGCTTCCTGTGCATGTTCTGCTTTTACCTGCTAGTTTTAAGAATGTTTCTCCATTCCGTCGCAATTGAATGTATTTCCTCTAACATTTTTTTTTCTCTCCTCTTTTATTTCATTAAACAGAAACCATCTTCATGCAAGTGGAACCATCACTGTTGGCCGTATCCTGCATCGCGTCGGCCACACGCGGTCTGAACGTATCGTCCAAGCACGCCGTCAATTACGATCTGTGCCGGCTGACCATGCACGATTCGCAGAAGATCGATGTGATCGTGAAGGTGATCGAAGAAATCGTGGCACGCGAAATCGCGGACAAGCAGATCCAGCAGCAGCAAGTCGCCCAACAGCAAGCCCAGCTGGCGGCCGCTGGCAGTAGCTGCAAGGAGCAGTACCAGCAAGCTCCCCAGCGGTTGGCAAATGCTACTAGCAACAGCAGTACGGTGCCACCTCAGCAACAGCAACCGGAAACACCTACGGATGTGCAGTACATCTTTTTCTAAAGAAACGGATTTTTCCCTCATGGAGGATGTGAAAAGCACGCGCGTCAAACGTAAGCATCTCTTCAATCACTCCCAGCGCAGTGCAGTTTGTGGTGGGGCGCGCACGGGGTGGATCAAAATCGATCGAGTATGACTTAAATCGAGCCATAACATGTTGAAAAACCCATAACACCCATCCTTCGCTGATTTTGTTGAACCAGCTTAGATCGCTTTTTTGCTGGGTGGGAAAAAGAATATTAGAATGTACATACAAAAAAAAAAGAGAGAAAGGGAGCGGAGAGAGTTGTCTTACGCGGTACCACGAGGGTGACGATGACCAAAAATATCGAAGGATTTCACGGGAAACAAAAACAGAGGAAAAATCAGTTTAGAGTTAGAAAATATCCTATGCAGAGAGCACACAGATTGGAGGCGCACAATATTTGTTTGGCGCACAAAAATTCTCATCCGTGGTTGCCTGATACACACCGACAGGTGTCTGTAGTCGATAAGCTTTATGCATATTTTTCCTCAGCTTCCCCACGAAACAAGAAGAGCGAGAGCGAGGGCAGCATAGCAGTGGAAAGGAAGAGTAATTTTCATTACTTTTTCCACAGTTTTTGTAGTTTTTTTTTTGTAAATATTAATTAAACTAGGTTTAGAAATTGCTTACCCCCTACCATCCAGCTGCCGACTCTTTTCAACCAACCGATTGTTTTTTCTTTTTTTTTCAATCCGCCCTTAATAGTTTATCTTTTATGCATTATTTTTATTCAATTCCTATATTGATATCCTCAGAGTTACAAGAATTCACATTTTTTTGCTTTTTGTTTTTCTTCTACCCTTGTTCGATTCTATCTGAAACTGTTGAAAAGAAATTTAAAGAAGAAAGGAAGGAAAAAAGCAGATTAGGAAAAACAAACGTGTCGCGTGTGTGTTTGCAGCGCATTTATATGTATATATTATTTTTTGAAAATTTCACAAATTTTTGTTACTAATGTATGAGAATCCGCAACACACAAACCAAGTTTATTATCGTTTTTCTTATTTTTTTTACATATATAACTTCTCTGTGTGTCGTGGAAGGCCACTTACACGACCGTGCGCCCGCACGCTTCCTAGCCTGCGCGCCTCGTCCGTGTGATATCGCGATAACGCGAGGCGTGACAATGTACAAAAGATATGTTTGTTTGCAAGAGAAAGAGAGAGAGAGAGAAAAGAGACAGCATCAAGAAACGGAGAGAAGCAGGAGAAAGTAAATACGCACGGGGGCCACACCACATACATGCGTGGCTCCGGTTGTGTTGCGGAGACCGATAGCATTTAAAGGGACACACCACACTACACACTTCTGACTGAATGCAAGAACCTTTACTTCACACTTCATCACCAGGCGCCTGAACTACCACCGCCACCATCACCTACCTTCCCTTGTACATTGTTCACAATAGCATCTCGCGCACCCTTTGGTGTGGCGGTGGTGGCTGAGGTCGGTGCAGTAGGGCGCGCTGAGAAAGCACACAATAACAGAACTGAACGAAGAAACGCATGCCACTACCCCGAAAAGATAAGAATTTTCCTCCCGATACTTACATTTCGGTAGTTCGCAGTTGAGAAGAAGAAGACAGCAGCAAATGCTGATAGGAAGTTGGCACTGTTTTTTTTTTGCTTTATCTTTTACGTGGGCATATTGGTTTTCTTAGAAAAACCAGAAGGTGTTGCGGATATCCGTGACAAACACTCACGGGGGTTGATCGCTGGCGCGCCCTTCCTAATGCCCTTCTGTTGCGGGGTTTTCGTTGTCGATTGTAAATATTAGGGCCACATCTGCGCGACAAGAAATATAGCGCACGGAGGGATGTGAGAGGGAGAGAGAGAATATCATCAATGAACCTAGATTCTAGTTTTGTAGACGATCACTCGATTCATTCATCAATTGTCGAGCGTTAAACTTATTTTTTGATCTTCACTGTGGACAAGATCACATTCAAAATTTAGATCGTTTTCAATCTTTTATCTTCTTGTTCTAATGTTTTGATCTCGTTTATATTCCCTTGGAGTTTTTTTTTTAATAGCATGCAACAGAATCTGTTACGTTTTCTTTTCCATTTTTATATCGATTGTTTGTTTTCCATTCACTGTACCCTGTTGTTTCGGTTTTGGATTATTCTTTTTTCTTTTATAATCCAATTGTTTGCTTTTTTCTTAACAAAATGATGTTTGTAAATCGTGAAAAAACTACGTTATGTTTGAGCGGGCTAAATTAGAACTTATACAAACATTTTTGTTGTTGTAAGTTTATAATGCAAAATCAAATAAAATAAAAAATAGGTTAAATAGAACGGGGACACATACTAAAGTAGGCGAGATAAAGTAAAGAAGAGTAAGGAGAGGAGATGAAAAAACCTACAAAAAACTAAAATTGGAAACCACATACGCTTTTGAATTTATTAAGTAATGAAAAAACAAACGGTGCGCCAACGATGCGCGTTAAATTCGTCACCAAGTAGTAGTACTAGTAGTGAGTAGTTCTTTGGTAGTAAGCTCTAGTAAAAAGCTAAAAATCGTCTACTACTATGAGCACCTCTTGTGGTGTGTTCTTGTACCTTTTTTATACCTTCTCTTACCGCGCGATTGCATCACTTCTTTAAGCGTTTTGCGAGCGCTGCACCGGTTGATGTAGAAAAGAAAAGTGAAGAAGGTGCAGGTCGAAATGCAGCATAAATACACGCACACACACACTATCGAGCCGTGTAAACTGCTCCAGTTAATTTCAGTTCCCTGTATACAACCCGGTTGAGGTGCATTTTTTGATCATCGATAAGCATATCGATATAGGGTTGAAATACCGTCTCTTTGGGGGGTGCATTGATCGATTGGAGGTCTCTGGAAAACTTCAGAACATTTAGCTGATGTCGTTGCACCTGACTAAATGATTCTATTACCTTTTTTGTAACGATTTATTTGAATCCTCTTTGAATTAAATTGAATTTTCGATTTTTTTATCGTAAATAAAAACTACATTTATTTATTTAAAAAATAACAGAGTAGGAAAAAAGGTGCATAGACATAACTGCAAGAGGAAAAAAAGTATAGCAGACACTTACAAAACTAGCAATAGAAATAGAGAACAAACGGAGGAAAAGGATGTAAAAAGTAAACTAGGAAAACTAGGAAACGAAAGACTACTAAAGAATAGATGGACATACACGAAAAACAGAGCAGATCAACGGGCAGAAGACAGTGGAAAACAGAGCTCCAACTTCCCCATCACAGTGAGGGACACTTAGTGAGGATGACTCTTTTTTTTGTACATGTGTGGGTATATTATATTTAGATTGTAATATGTTTTATTGCCAAAGAAGTAGTAAGCTAGCATAGTGAGATAGAAATGAAAAACAGAGTAATAGAAGGCGACGAAAAGGACGAAGGGGACGAAGAACAGTGACGAAAAAAAAAAGGATGAAAAAGGACTGCTTAAGAGTACGTTATGAAGATTTCATGAAAAGAGGAAAATATACAGCATAACTGGTAGTGAAAAAGCGTACAATTACACACATACTACTACTACTAGCATCAACAGAGAAAGAGAGCTTACAGACAACACATTCAACATGCCATTACGACAACATATACTGTGCACTACTTAAAATGAAATACAAATCCTTCTAGATATTAAGATTTAAGAACAAAATCCCAGTTCAGATGGACGAAAAGGATTAAGCGACATGAACCCAGTTATAAAAACCGATATCAATAAGAACCGAAACCTCGACTTGCTGTGTGTTGTTGAGGATGAAGATCGCGTTTGTGTAGTAAACGTGTAAGTTGTGGAGGACCATTTTCTTATGAAGTGCATAGCATCAGCGATATTTTTTCATATTTTGTAGCATTTATGCTCGTTGCACAAAAATCTCCACCGTATATGTTCAATTTTCAACTCGCAAAACTGCGCAAAAACCATCAGACGACACAACAGAGCAAGAGAGTGTGAGAGACTTATTATTTCAGACTGCCAGATCTCATTTTATAAAAAAAACGTTTTTTTGTGAACATTACACACTGCATTATATAAGCGAAAAGAAAGGGAGAAAAAGAGAGAGAGAGAGAGAGAGAGAGATAAAGTGGAAAAAAGTATAGGAAAGAAGGATATTGAAACAATGTGAAATGACAGTGTTACTTCGTCTCCTGTAAAAGGATGTAAATAAAGTAGATCTAACATAGAAAAGGATAGATGATAATAGGAATAGATAGCGTGTATCAGTGGTGGACTACATAAGGAAGTACAGTTGCATAATATAGAACATTAAGGATAGGAATATTCCTGCTTACTACCGCGCGGGAAGAAGTAGTGGAATCTAAATTCTAAACGGAATTACACCGTAAACCTACTTAAACACGACGTAAGGTTTATCTTTGTCTGGAGGGAAATTATTTGTTCGTTTCGTTCTTTTCCGCATAAATCTTTTTTTTTTTCTTTCTTATGGTAGTTGATTTGTTAGGATGTTTCGCGTCTCATTTTCGCCCTTTTTATATTTTGTTTCTTTTGACAAAAATTTGCAACACTTTTTTTGTTAATCTAGTCTTAAATAAGAGAATTTATATTAATTTATATGATGATTGTAAAGAAGCAAAAAAAAAGAAAAACCAAAACCAAATTGTCAGCAACAACATCAACAACATGAAAAAAAAACAGATAGAAAAGGTAAATAGAAAAACAGGAAAGGTAAATTTGAAACGGAAAACAGATTGTGGAACACAGAACTACAGTTGAGAGAGTTGCAGGTTAGTGCTACAGGTACACACATGAATGAATGATTGCGCTTAACGTTTTACCAGATGTAACATTTATTTTAGGACCAACGAAGAAAAAGGCGAATAGTGAACAAAATGGTGCATTTATTATTCTATTTTTTTGTTTGTTTTCGTGTTATACACAAACACAAGATTTCTGCCTCTTGATATGCATTTTTCTTTCCTCCCGACTAGCTGTCAATTGTTGTTGGTATATTAAGTTACACGCCAGAGCGTGGTGTGTGTTTGTGTTAGGTTTAATTTTACCATAAGATCTACTAAGGATGAGAAAATATTAAAATAAAAGAAAAAACATGTTTGGAATCAACGAAAAAAATAAAACTTAGTCTCGCTGCGTCTGTCTGTTTGTAAAGATGTAACAATTTTGGCGTAAAAAGTAGCATTTAAGCCGTTCCTTCTATTAAAACCACACTCACATTTGTACAGTGTAGTGAAAGGCGTCTTTGGTGCTGATTTCCTTCTAATGTGTATAAGCGTGTAAGGAAGGGGAAAAAATGAATAATACGCTTGTTAAAATGTGTTTCTTTTTTTATACGAAGCAAACAATCACTCACAGTTCAGATGCATTTTGTGTTTATTTGAATGTTCAGCAAGTTTTTTTTTTTGAGGATGTAACTACATGTAACAGTGTACCTTGCGAACGAGTTTTTTTGTCATATTTTGTTCATCCCACAACTAAAAGTGTATAAAATAAAAAGTGAAATGAAAAAGAGAGGATGAGGTAATTTTGAATATTTTTTAACTACAGCATTCGAAATTAGAATTTAATGGTAATATGTCATATTACTTTTGCAAATAGTTGATGGAGTGAGAAAGCTACGATAATCCCTTTTTAATAACGACCATTTTGAATTTAGTACACAGATGAAATATTTCACGTCAGTTGAATGAAATGTTTCAGCATGTTGATTCGATTTCCGATCGGCTACTCAGTGTTGTCGAATCGAGGCTATGCGCAATTTGCTTAGTTTCTACAATCAACAAAAACTTAATAAAAATACCTTAAATGATCTTTTATCTTCTTTTAAACAGTTGAACAACTAATAAAACGAGTTAAATTCATCAACAAACAAGCATGAAACGATAAAAAATCCAAGGCAAACGACGAGACAGTACCATCGTGCAGAATTTTGACAGCTCTTCAGATGTCAGCGCACTATTGTTCCGGGCGATCAACACAAGCCAAACATTTCCTAATTTTCACCCCAACCACAACGATGCCGGGGCATGGCTTTATTTCAGTGTAAAATTCTCTTCATTTATACTAATGTAAACTAAGCACACATAGTATGTAGCATAATGTATATTACGTGTACAGTAAATGTTCTTTAGTTACCGTATAAAAAGCCCGATAAGTATAGCAGTATAAGCATGTCGAAAAGTGCGTCAAACAAACAACCTGGCAACCGGAGCTTC
This sequence comes from Anopheles maculipalpis, assembly GCF_943734695.1. Lineage (NCBI taxonomy): Eukaryota > Metazoa > Arthropoda > Insecta > Diptera > Culicidae > Anopheles > Anopheles maculipalpis. The sequence continues at coordinate 96,562,398 of NC_064871.1, read as the reverse complement.
CGTGTGCCGGCCACCGTACTGCCACCGAAGACACGGCGCGGTTTGCAGCCATTGGATGGGCGATCGACGCGAGCAGCGTCCACTGTACGATCACCGGTTGCAGTTCGGACGGCCAAACGGCGCGATGATACGATTCAGCTGATGGATATGGACAATACGCTGCTCAATGCGGTCGATTTGGATAGTATCGAGACGCAGCAGATTACGTCGGCATCATCCACCGGCAGAGCACGCTCACCGTCGATCTTTTCGTCCCGTGTTGCGATGAGCACTCAACCGAAACGGTCACATTCTTTGGGTGGTAGGTAATGCAGCGTTAACCGTTATTTCAATGTCCACCTTCCACCTAACTAACAGGAACGAAGGTTGAAGATCGAGTGAATGTAATGAGAATATTTTCGTCTTCCTCCGTAACAGCGGTCCGGGGGGACAAAATGACGGAAAGCACACCGAAGCGCCGAAAATCGTCCGCCGGAGGACGAACCATCGTTGTGCTGCAGATGAGTATGGAGGGAGAGGAGGTGGAAGGTGGAGAACAAGAAGCAACAAACGCCTCTACAAATCGTTCGAAAAGCAGCAGCAACACGAAGGATAGTGGTTGTTCCGAGCGGAAAACTATCAACACCGGGTTTGAAGATGAGGACGATGAAGAATATCTGTTGGATGTAATGATTCCTTGTGGTCAGCAGCAGCAAACGGAAACTACCGACCACTTCATTCGGGACAAGCTTCGACGGTTGAGTGGCGTTCAGAACGGTCTATCACAGGTCTGCTTGGAGGATAACGCATTCGAAGTGTTCACAAACCGTGCCATCTACTCGCAATACCTCCGACTCGAGCAATCCGTTGTGGATGAGGGTTTGGAGAAGATTGATCCTATATTTGGGTCCCAGGTGGAGCGTGATCCTGACTGCCACACGTCACCGTTAAGCTCGTCGTTGCGCGTTGCGCACGGCAGCCAGCAGCATCGGCTGCAGGTGAGCGAAGTACAGCGAATTTTCGCCAACTGCGAACGAACGCTCCTAGATCTGACGAATATCGTTCCGGAAGGTGGGAATGACAATGGTTCACCACAGCCCAAAATTTCATCGAGCCTGGCAGCGATTAACTGGGATGAGGAGATCAACCAGCAGCCGGCCGGGATAGCACCGTCTTCCGCCGCTCCGCCACGCGTTTCCTCGCTCTTCCTCGAGAAGGGTCCATTTTACGGGTTACCGAACACCGTCCGACGAATACTGCACGATTTCCGTGGTATCGATGAGTTGTACGATTGGCAGCGCGAATGTCTCGCCCTACCCGCGGTACAGGAGCGCCGCAATCTTATCTACGCACTGCCTACCAGCGGAGGAAAAACGTTGGTAGCGGAAATTCTGATGCTACGGGAAATTATCTGCCGGTTGCGGAACGTTCTCTTCATTGTGCCGTACGTATCATTGGCGCAGGAAAAAATGATCGCTCTCAGCCCGTTTGCGCTGGAGTTGCAGTTCCTGCTGGAGGAGTACAGTGGTGGCAAGGGACAGTGTCCACCGCGCAAGCGGCGCAAAAAGAACACCATCTTCGTCTGCACGATCGAGAAAGCGTTACTGCTGATGGATTCGTTGGTAGAAGCGGGCCGGGCGAACGAAGTCGGATTGATCGTGATCGATGAGTTACACATGATCGGTGAACAGCGGCGTGGCGCTTGTCTGGAGATGCTCATCACGAAGGTGCAGGTGCTGCGTGCCGGCATCCAGATAGTGGGCATGAGCGCGACGATCGGCAATCTGACGGAAGTGGCCCGGTTTATGCTGGCGGACGTTTACACTCGAGATTTCCGACCGGTCGAACTGAAAGAGTTCGTCAAGTGCGGGGAAGATCTGTACGAAGTACGAAGCCGGGAACAGGCGGGACACGCGGAGGATGTTTTCGGCGAAAAGCGAACGCTTGAGTTTCCGGAGTACGCTGAAGAACTGCAACGACTAGATACGGATCATGTTGTACGGCTAATACTGGAGGTAATTCCCGAAAGCTCTTGCTTAGTGTTTTGTCCTACAAAAAACAAATGTGAGAGTTTGTGTGCAATGCTGGCGAAGCATTTGCCACCCCGGTTAGCAGAGCATAGGGCGGTCGAAAAAGAGCAGATCATACGGGCGCTTAAGGAGGATGGTTCGATTGCTCCGATACTTCCGCTAGCGTTCCGTGTCGGTGTGGCGTACCATCATGCCGGGCTAACGCAGGACGAACGTCGCACGATCGAGGATGCGTATCGTGCCGGAATTCTGTCTCTGATCGTTTGCACCTCAACACTAGCCGCCGGAGTAAATCTGCCCGCTCGACGAGTAATCATCCGTTCGCCGTACATCGGGAACAGCTTCCTCACGCTGAGTCGCTACAAGCAGATGGTGGGACGTGCGGGTCGGGCCGGTTTCGGGGAAACGGGCGATTCGATCCTGATTTGTACCCAGCGCGATATACCGCAAGTTTGTGAGATGCTTTGCGCCCCGATGGACATAGCCGAATCGTCGCTAATAGCGGACGATCGGGCTTACTTTAAATCGCTCATACTTAGCGCCATCGGGTTGGATCTTTGTGAGACGCGGGAAGCATTGCAAGCGCTCGTTCGGTGCACTCTATTAGCACAACAAGCCACGAGAAGATCTATCGACCTAGAAGCTGTCACAGACGAAACGATCACTCAACTTTACCAAGGGAACGCGATTAAAGCGCGACACGACAGTTGTCTACGTAATCCACCCAACATGCTGGTAGAAATTGAATCTGACCTCCAGGACCGTAGTCCAGCAAAGACGACAAGTTGTGCACAGTACGAAAGTCACGCTACCGGACCGACGTTTATCCGAGTGCACAAAGCGGCAGCACATCCGGGGAAGCTGATTAAAACGATTCAGCGAACAAGTCCGCTGGAAGTGAATCGGCTCGGGAAGGCAGCAATTCGGGCAGGATTTGATATGGAGCGAGCGGTTCGGTTTTATGATGAGATGAGGGCGCTCGGGGAGAGTTTGTGTGTGTTGGATGAGTATGATTTGTTGCATTTGATACTGCTGGAGGATGGTCGTGAGGTGCAGCTGAAACAGGATGATTTTATCATACTGGTAAGTTGGCGATGTGTTTTTAAAATGTGGGACATTTAAGTTACCGCACTTTTACGGAGGATGAAGGACTTTAGTCAACATACATATTGAAACAACATTTTTTGTAAATAGTCATATTGATTTTATGAATTTTCTTTCACTGTCACGCCCAGGTAAACCAATTGTCCAATGAGCAACTTAAGATAGCTGAACGGTACGGTATTAACAATGGACTAATTGCAAAGATTCTAACGCGCCGGTCAATGCTCGGAGACACCCAGTACAAGATGATGCGCTTCATCCGGCTGCTGATTGTGCACGACCTGTGGAAGCAAACCGCACTGCAGGATGTGGCCCACCGGTATCACGTGAATGCAGGCGCCCTGCAAACTCTGATGACTAGTACGGCTGGTACGGCTTACAGTTTGTTGCGCATGTGTGAAGAGATTCCGGAGCTGTGGGCGTTCAAGCATCTACTAACGGGCATGACGGAGCGGTTGACGCACTACTGCAAGTTGGAGTTGCTTCCACTGCTAGAATTACCTTCGGTGAAGGTGGTAAGGATATACGTAGACTCAATGATCGACGAGGTGTTAAAGTAACCGGTCTCCTGAATGGGTCATGAAAAGCTACTATTTAACATTGATTTCAATCGCCATAATTCTTTCCTCTCGCCAGGGTCGCGCTAGACAGTTGTTCCGGGCAGGATATACCACACTGGCATCAATCGCTCGGGCCAAATCGAAAGAACTGGTCGAAACCATCGAACATATGAACTACCGGACCGCGAATCATTTGATACTCAGCGCGAAGGTAACGACAGCCGTCACTTTGCAGAAATTGTAAGTGTTTATTTACTTCCCTTCCTTACAGGCCAAACTTATGGAAGAAGTCGATGCGCTACGCGAACAAGCAGAGGAATATCTGTCCCAGCTGAACCGTTAGGGTGTATGGCTTTCATGCCGCGACGTTTCTCCGTTTCCGTATATAGCGGAGATGTGTTGTCAGCATTCAAGGAGCGGATGAACTTAAAATCGAATTTCGAAATTGAACTGAGAACAACCAAATGATGACAAATTAGCGAACTATTGTTGTTGGGAGAAGGTAGTGGTGAGCTTTAAAAGCGTACCATCCCTTCTCTAGTGTATTGCGGACACAGTCGCATAGCGGCTCAGTGATCTGTTGTTGATTGTATTATTGATAGATTTTTTTTTCCTTTTGCACTGGCCGAGCATCTTGGCAGAAATCTTATGATCCTAAATAAAACAAAGGAGCGAAAGAACTTCTTTTCGAACTACTACTCCATTTGCCGAATGCTTAAATCACCTATAAACCTTAATTATCTTTCTTTCTCGGTCGGAACTCCACAAACACACCTTTCTCGCTGCGCATGCCGGCAAAACCCTTGGCCAGTCGCAGCGGTATCTGAGTGTTGGGTGTTTTTTCGAACGAGAATTCCAGCAGCATGTAGTAGACGATGGCCTTCACTTCCATCAGCGCAAACCGAGAACCGATGCAGTTGCGTGGCCCGATACCGAACGGCAGGTAGGTGCCTGGGTTAATTTTCTCGCGATTTTCTTCATTGAAACGCTCCGGATCGAATTTGTTCGGGTTTGGATAGTACTGTGGGTCACGGTGAAGGCCTGCAACCGGGAAGAATATCACCGTACCCTTGTCGATGGTAAACTTAAGCCGATCGCCATCATCAACTACGTAATCGCGCACACACAACCGATCGGTAGCGGGTGCCGGACTCCACATACGTAACCCCTCCGATACCACCATGTCCATGTACTGCATGCCCTGGACCGCATCGTACGTGAGTGGGCCTCCGCCAAGTGATTTGCTTGTCGCAACGATCTCCTCGTACAGTTTGTCCTGGACTTCTTTGTTAATGGCGAGCTCGTAAGCAAGGAACGTCAGACACGTTGAAACGGTGTCAAAGCCGGCCAGGAAAAAGATTAAACATTGTGCCACCATCTCGAGTTCGGTCATCTGAATACCCTTGCCAGATTTGCCCACTTCCGATTCCTCAACGGTCGCAAAACCCTTCACTTCTTCATGATCATCATCTTCACGCTTCAGTTTGGCTGCTCCCTTGCGTGCCTGCATCAGCAAATGCACCATATCCGGGCGTACGATACCGTGTGCGTCTCGAGTTTTTAGCGTATCGCGTATAATCTCGACAAAATAGTCGCTCTGCTCACGATCGAACAGATCCAGGCTTAGATAGCTCATCAGTTTGGGCAGCAGCCGGAAACCGAGCATTTTTACCATTACGATCGGCCGATTGAATGCCATCATTTTTTTGCCATTAATGTAGAAATCATTGTCCGCGTTCTTGAGCGAGTCAACCTTGATGCCGAACGCACACGTCGCTATAACGTCGTTGGCGTACCGCGTAAACACATCCTTCATTTCGTGCTCCCGTGCCCGGCCGCCACTGTTGCGGATCTCCTCCTTGTAGAACTTGGCCATGTTGGTACTGCACTCAACGATCAGATCGAACATTTGGCGCATTTTGCTGCCAGTAAAGGCGGGACTCAGTGTGGCTCTCATATCGCGCCACCGTTGATCGTTCATTGCAATGAGGGTCTTGCTGAACAGAGCCTTGTTGTTGGAATCTTCATTGTTGCCAAATACTGGCCGGTGGTTGACGAAGTAGTCGAAATCTTTCACTCCAATCTTTTTGATAAGCTCCGGGTCGCGCACCACGAACACGGGTTGCAAAGTGTCGATCATACCGAAAACTCTGGAATCCGGAAAGAAGGGCCAGTGCCAATTAGTCAAACATGTAAGGATACCCAAAGGTTCATCTGTCATTGTTTTTGTAATACATTTAAAGAGAGAGAGAGAAAGAGCGAGGAGAGAGCTATTAGAGTTGTCATTAAAGTTTAGTTCCTTCAAGTACTGGGCGCCTCCAGCAACATTGAAAAATGATGCTGTGGATGAAAAAATATTTACTTTTACGTTCCGGTAATAAGTTTCATAACAGTCTAGAGGAATCAATTTTTATTATTCTCGGCTACCCGATTGTGATTACTATTTAAAGCGCTTCAGAGGGCTCACTAGTAATTATTCAAAATTATTGTAGAGATCCTTGACGTATTATAATTTTCTCCCAAACACTCTGCAATCCGCCTCCACACGTACCGAGACCCTTCGACAGGTACATGCTCTGATACTTTATCGTCATTGCATGTATCGTTAGTTTCATCATTTGTACTTCGCGTGGTAATGTCAATATTGAAGAATGATATAATACACGAATTTTGCTAAAAAACGATTTGATAAGCCCGCTATCAAGAACAGCGCTACAACTACATTACGTCCATAGATAGCAATACATTGAACACATAGACAGCTCAAGAGCTCGACTGCTACCCATCATTACACGTGAAGACTAAATATGTGGAGATCAATATTCGCAAAGTCACTTACGTCACTTGGATCATTAATACTCTACTTTAATTGAATTTTCGAACATCAGATTCCCTCTCCGCACTGTTTTTCTCCTTTCTACTTACTTAACCAGCGGGAACTTGTTGTAAATGTCGATGATAAAATCAGTGAAAGAAGTTTTCTTCATCACCAACCGACGTGTGCTCCCGAAAAGCGGCACCGTCGCCAGCGATGGAATCGGTTTGTCGTGGAAATAGTTATTATTCTTCGTAATGTAGTAGTAGACGATGCCGAGGATCGCCACCAGCGGCATCAGTATCATCAAATCGATCTCCATTGCTGGAGCTTTTGTTCACCGTACCACTTTTTGCGCCGCACTGCGTAGCTGAGCACCAAACTTGCCAAATTTAGCAACAACACTGAACCGATCCCACGGCACGGTGGGTCTAATTTATACTCCAACCGGTTCGCGCGGTTGAACACACGCACACGATCATTTTTGAGTGCATATTTTCTTATTTGTTTTTATTTACTATGGGGTGGCATCTGATTAGATAAGGAACGCGCGGGAGAGAAGATGCGGGCTTTGGAACATCATCTGCCAATTGCCAACCGTCAGAACTGCTGGAGCAGCATGACGGGAAGAATTCTCTATAAATGTCCATAAACAGCAACGAATAATGGGTTCGCATGTGATCGCAATGGCTTTTTGTTAGCTTTAATATGAACTACTTAAAGGAATGTGGAGATGGCACTTACGAGAGTGGTTGTATGTTACACGCATGTCGCCCTTTTGCAAGTCGCTCACACAAACACAAGCCTCCGTGATCCATTGTTTACAATGCAAAGAATAAAAAGAGCTTAAAACTTGTTTTAACTGACCGTCGAGCCCCTGCATGCCGGTGCACTCGGCGATGATTCAGCCCGATCTGTAGAACCGGTGTATCTTTCGAACCTGATTGTGTGGAGCACTTGGTGCCAATTGATTGACAAAAGCGAAGAAGGGGAACAAGGCGTGTGCGTAAAAATGCCGGTGAGTAGTTGCTTCTTCTGATAAGGCTTATCTATAGTAATGTAGTACTTTTAATTGCATTGGTTCTTTTCAGATGGCTTTTTTTCGGGGGACTGATAAGTTGCATTAGAAACGTTCAATTTAGCGAATTAGCAGTGGCTGTTGATAGTAGTCACAGGGCAGAGATTTATTGTCCCAAAGATTATCTGTTTAGAATTACATTTGAAACATCATAAACTCGAATGCTCTTTAGTGCATACAACGTGATGTTTGTCTAGAAATGAATTCACCTACGTCATGGATCAGACAGACATTTATTTCAGACGTGATAAATATCGGCATCCATTATCTATAAGTCAATCGTTGGACACCTAGAGTTCATGGGGCATTAGATTCGGCTACGTAGCAGAAGCATAGTATAGGCTCGAGATGGAGGCATCACCAGTGGTCCTGCTTCTTATTGATCTACGAAGGGATGATATTCAGACATTTGATGGTCACCTTCTTCGGCCGGATGACTTACTATACTTGCTAGTTGAACACTTGCTAGCTAGATCACGCAGTTTGATTGAAAAGGAGGTCCTCGCAGTGGATGAACGTTCCCTGATGGAAGTTGAAACCCGATCCTGCCGTGTGAAGACTGGAGCGGCTACTACCGGGCCTCCCTGCAATAGACACCCGGAAGGTCATCCAATATTCCACCTATCTTGGGTCAAAAGTTAGTTAAGACATAAGCATCGTTACGCGCTGGTATAGAGCTTCTACAAGACGAGCGAAACTGGGATTGTACAAAACAATTATAGTTCCAGTACTCGCATACACTATGTCAAAGGTGTCCTTTGACATAGTGTATGCGAGGTGTCAAAGGACAAGTTCCATGGTGCGTAAATAAGTAAGTAGGTTAGTAAACAATAAAACATTAAAATACTCTTTCATAAAATAGAATATTTACGAATTGACTTTAATTAAATTGAGTACAATAAATGGCTGAGTTTGAAACTAAATCTTAAATTAACACAATTACTATTTAAATATTGAAATATCTACTCATAGCACATGTTTGACAGCTCTGCAATTACACACACGTTTCCGCAGCATAATTCTATGTTGACTCACAGCATACTGGAATTGTGTTGTTATGCACATTCTCTTTCTATCATGCTTGCCATTCTCTCTCTCTCTCTCTATCTATCTATTTTTTGAGTGTGTGTGCGTTAAATTTGAACCGATCGGGGCAGGAAACCATAGCAATGCCGTCACCACCAACACACACCCACAGCAACCTGACAAGGGGGAGTATGTTGAGAGTGAGAAGAAAACGCAGTGAAACAATACGCGTACACGCACCCGAACGATCGTTGCCATCTATTCTCTGCACTTGCTGTTAGGGGTTGAAAGGCAACAAAACACACATTCGTGAGCGCGGACGTGTGTGTGTGCGAGAGCATGATCGCATGCGCCCGCCACACGCCACAGCAAGAGGAAATGGTAAAGCGAACCACAAGACAAACCAGCAGCAGCGAGTAACGAGCGTCTTCTAGCAGTCCAAGCGCTGCCACACACGAGAGCCAAAGTGTGTCGCTCGGCTCCGGGGTTTTCTGGTGAACCACAAGTGATTGTTTGGTGAGCAGTGAGCAGGATTGTCCGGAACAGTGTAGTAGCTGGCAGTGGGCACACGTACCCGGGGTATATCCGATCGTAAGTGCGTCTTTCGCCCACTACTTCGAAACCGCATGGTGCTGCCAGAATTCAACGACCTTTTGACGTGAACGGAGTTCGCTTCCGCCCCGCATCAGTGCATCAGTGCGTTTCTGTACGTGTTTGTGTGTGTGCGTGTTTATGCGAAAGAGTTTATTGGTGTCAATCCTTTTGCTCCATCCAAGTGTGCTGCCGTACAGAGTGTGTGACGTATACGAGGTATCCTCATCAGAAGAATCATTTGCTTGAAGAAATAGGAAGCGAATCCAAGTGTAACGTGTAACGCCCTAGAAGCAACAGTGTAGTGCAGTTTATTTTCTTTTCCATTACAACCGTGTTTAAAGTAAGCATTAAAGTGAATCGAGCTGTGCGACGACGCCGTTCATCCCTTATCGCGTTGTTCTGATCTTCGTACGATCATCGTGGAACTACGTGCCTTCGTAGCAGTATGGTCTGGGGTGGCAGCATTCTAAGCCTCATCCCTGCTGCTGCCGGAATACAGATTGCACAGTTTTGTTTGTGTTTGATAAAGCTGTGCGATTACGTTGACGATTTGTCGTCATCGGTAGCGCATCTTTTCATCGGGGCCTGATGCTAGACAGCGAGCCAGCGAACTCAATTGCACCGGCAAAGCTTGGATCACCTAGTCGAGTGAAGGTAAGTAATCTCGGTTGGATGTGTCACCAGGTGAAGTTCAACTGCAAGCAAGTCAGCCGATCCAAGAGTTGTTGCTCTTACAGTTACTCGCTCACGAAAACGGACCAAAAGAGGAGAAAACCAATCGGCACGAACCGGTTTAGGTTTCCGAATCTGTTCACTCTCCGGAGGGCCCAGAAACATCAGGTATAAGGGAACGACGCAACAGCATCGCTCCTCAACTCAAGTCGATGTATGTTTTCTCCAAAACTTTTATCCGCCTGATCCTGATTCTCAAGAACACAGGTAGCTTCTTTAAACGGTTTTGCCAAAAAATTATTGCTCAAGCAGTAAAACAAGAGGAAGAAAACCCGCGCCGGGGGTGAAGGGAACGTTCCAACGATCTTTGTTTTTGGCGAACGTACGGTCAATTTTATGTGCTCGCACAATCACTTCTTCCAAGACCAGATTTGTCGGTTTGCCAATCGGTTCGCTCTACGAAATGGCCGCACAAAATAGCCCCGAGAACCGTTGTTGTTGTGAGTGGTGTTTTATGGGGGGATGTTGTTCTTTTGCCTTCTTTTTTCCGCTTCTTTGGCCCTTTTTCATGTGGAGCAGAGTACGTAGTACAGTCTTCACCCTCCCTTCTCGGGGTCCCGTGCTGTTTGTTTCATGTTATCATGTTTCGCTGCAGAACGGCAGGAGAAGAAACCGAGCGCATACCGCGACCTACCAGGCTCACGATCACGTTCTCGTTCATGTCTACCGAACAAACAGTGTCGGCCTGTAAGTGTGTGTGTGTGTGTATCTACCGCTAGTAGTTTTATTAGCTTTGGCCACTTTTCTAAGCAGCTTTATCTTACGAATGGCATCTCGTTGCTTCGGTGGGGTACTGCAGCTACCTTAGATTGCCAAATGGCACCAGTGTCTGCGAAAGTAACGGAAGCCTTTTGGAATAGACAATGCGCTATGGAGATTTTGATTGCGTACAAAAGAAGAAAGAAAAAAACACGGGAAAACCAGGTCAATGAACAATCGTTCCGATCTGCGAGTGCTTTTCCATAGGATTTGTCCAGCTTTTGGAAGGTAAAACCGAAGCCTTTCTGAAGAGCATTTTCAATAGGAATTCTTTGGCGCGAGTTGTTACTAATACATTTGCTTAATCGTTGATTAGGAAGCGGGGGTTTTTGGTTGGGTTTAATGTCGGCGAACGGCGTAGTATTATGAGTATTTTGTTGTTGTGATGAATCATCCAATTATTTTCATGAATCGATCCGGAATCGTTTGCCTATCAGTATAGACTCATACATGTTGGTGGGACAGGCTAAAGACGAAGTTCAATCAGGTTCGGTGGAGAGGCGCACAATGACGATCATGATCAGTCATTTAAGGAGATATCAAATAGAGTTTTCTCGGAGATTCACCGTTCTTTTACTGAATTTTAGTCCCAAATCGCTCAAGGGATGTCTCTTGAAAGTCTCAAAAGAACCTAGTCCACTTGGAGGTTTTTTTGTTTTTGTAGATTTTCTTGAACAAGTCGTCTGTCAAGGAAAAGGAGCATTAATTGAGATTGAGGTCACCTTAATTCGGATATCCCAAGAATTCTTGATGTACCTATGGTAGGTTTCAAAGGATGCAACGAGCTAGACCGCTCCAAAATTTTACGAAAACATTCCTCTGGAACCTGTCTCCACAGATTTTCTCCAGTTTTGGACAGAATGCAGCTCCCAGAGGCGTCTCTCAGACTGTTGGTGACTATCAACTTGCAAAATTGCAGTATGTAACATCTTAATATCTCATAGCAAAGTTTAACACTTAGAAAAATATAATCTTAATTCCTTGTAGTATCCTTGCAAACCTTTTAATAGTCACCAGTGTTCAGCAAACCATCTGAGTAATGGAAACATTCCTCTCCCGATTGGCATGAGCTCCATTTAACGTTGACACCACCTCCCTGGAAGTGAAAGAGTCAAACAACACGATCACAGTACAGTAGCCAACAGGCTATATCCGCGTCCTAATAAGGTCACCATTTGCCTGGTTCTGCCACTGTTTGCCACAGCTGCTTGGAGGAGATAGGAACGTGAGTCACTGCCAGGTTGATCGAGGCCGCGCAATGATCTTGCGATTATAAAAGAAATTTATCTTCTCCTTCCTTCCATCGTGTCGATCAAAAGAAATTGTCATCGTCATCGTTAGCGTGGTTTATCCGATGGGTCTGTGAAGGCCACCGTATCTACCTGCCTGCCCTGAGTCATTTGATGTGTGGCTGATGGTACGGAACGCATTAATGCCCTTTTCATTGGGTGCCCACTTTCCCTTTATACAGACACACACACACACATACACGAGCACTTTTTTATCGTTTGTTTCCGCAAAATTTTCCCTCTTTTCGCTTTTGCCTTTACAATGAAGGCTCTCACATGTGCGCCCGTATGAGCGTGAGGGGTGAGCTTCCCATCGAAAAAATCATCTATTAAATAGAAGAGAAAGACAAAATAAAAAACGGCAAAGTACACAAAACAAACCCGAATAAAAAAAGGCAATGATGTGAAGCAAACGTATAAAATTAAACTTACAAAACAACACCAAAAAACATCGTCCCCAAAAGCAATGCTCAAAATCTGTGCAAAGAAACACAAGCCCGAAGTGCTGCAGTAAATCTTTCTCCATTGAGATACGGGAGCGTTTTTTTTTGGTTGGTGGATGTGTGTGTCTGTAGGCTTGTTACTTTTTCCTCCGGCAACCATCCTTTAGCTTTATTTAGATTAGGGCCATCATGGAACACTTTTTCCATCCGCACCATCATCCATTCATCCGCCACACCACGAAACTAGGCCACGCGGAACCGGGTTTATGATGCGCAGAGCATTAAAAATGGCCACATGTGTGTGTGTGTGCGCGAGTGGGGAATGATTTGACGAAGGCGTGCGCCCAGTTTGATTAGTTTACTGTGGCGCTTGACGCGGTTGTAAATGGGGGTGTGCTAAAGGGGTGATAAGAAAATGTTTATCACCTTACTGTTTCACAGCCAAGATGAGCCAAGAATGCTGCCAAGACTTTCTTTTTGATTGCATCGGACGGTGAGGTTGCAATTGCAGTGAGCCGCAATTCGTTTAACGCCTGAACCGGTTATTTTGTCACAGTGGTACATCTTAAGGGGCAGGTTTAGGAAAAGCTTATGCGAAGAAAAGTTTATTTTTATTCTTTTTCTCTCTTTTTAAAACGCCTACCTTAATACATGAAATAAACTTCTGTTTAAAACACAAAATCATTTGGTTGAATTTCATTTACGATTCTTTCTTAATACGAAAGCCTTTTTTTATTAATATTAAGCAGAAATGTCTAGCAATTTTAATTAGAGAATGAAAACAATAAATAAATAAAAGATAACAAAAGAAATTGAAGAGCTAAAGAGATATCAGTATAGAATCAGACATGTTGGTGGGACAGGCTCAACACGAAGCTCAGCGAGCTATTGTAGATTGATGTTCAATCAGGTTCGCTGGAGAGACGCACAGTGACGGTCATGATCAGTCATTTACGGATGACTCCAGCCTATTTAGTTATGTCACTACTGAGTTTTGTTGTTTTAGTTGATACCAAAAAAGAATTTTCTACAATATTTAGCGTTCTTATGCTGAATTCTAGTCCCAAAGTTTCCAAGGGTCTCTTGACTGTCCCAAAAATCTACTTAGAGGAGTTTTCTTATTGAAGATTTCCTTGAAGAAGTCTTCTGTCAAGCAATAGGAGCATCAATTGAGACTGAAGTCATCTTAATTCGGATTTCTCCAAACTTATTGATCTATGTGATAGGTTTCAAAGGATGCAACGAGCTAGACCGCTCCAACATTTTACGAAAACTTCCCTCTGGAAGCTGTGTAACAATGGAATAAAAGAGAAGGACAAAAAAGAAGAAGAGGTAATACAAAAAAATGAATAAAATAAGGAAAATTAAAATAGAATAAGAATTTAAAAGAAATCAAAAGAAATCGAAAAGGTTAAAAGAAGCAATAACAACATTATTCATTCACACTTCTCACTATGTAAGCTTCTCTACAATCAAAACGAATTTCATGCCTCTTTTTCGCAGTATTATTAACAGTTTGAGTACATTTTCCTTTCTATTGACCCCCGGAAGTCATAATCCACATCAACTTAAGTAAAAAAAATAAGAAAGTAGTTTGAATAATAATCAATACTCTTACTTCCCTTTCCATCCCTTTCAATCTCTGCTCATTTCCCTTGCAATTGAGCAATTTTCAGTTGCAATTTTTGGACTCCACTCCACTCGACTTCAAACTCCAAACACAAAAAAAAAGAAAAACCCAATTTGCGATGGGCCTTTGAACTGTGGCTAACAGTTTTGTGGACCACTGTTTTTGTTGCTGTTGCCGTTCTTTTAGGCGATTGGATGTGTCGTTTTTTTTGCGTTTTTCGCTTACTAAACGTGCACTTTTAATTTTCTTTTCGCAATGGGTGGTTGTGTGTGCAAGCATCAGGTTTACAATTCGTTGCACTCCCAAGGACACCAAGGTGTTGTGTTAATAGAAAAGCTTCACGAAAGAAGAAAAAAACAGCCATACACACACACACAACCAAAAGAGGCGGATTTCTTCGGCCAGGTTTTGGTCGGTGTTGTTACGCGTGGCCAAAAAATAATTTCAAGGTTTTCCTTCCTTTGCGACTCATATACACGCACGCACAGTTGCTCGATCCCGGGTGGGGGGTTTGGTAAGTTTTGCGTAATTGCATTTTGCGCATACATAGTTCCCTTTTGTTTTGTCACCTTTCCCGGTGACGATGAAACCTTTTTTTAGAGCAAAATCCCCCCACAAAACCCTACATGTCACCTCATATTTATCAGTATGTGTGTATTTGGTGGGGTTTCGGGTGTTGTTTTGGGGGCGAATGGTACTCTATAAGGAGGTTATTAGTTATGCTGCTGACAAAATGATGAATGGAGCAAAGAAAGAGAGAGATAGAGCTAGTGTGTGTGTGTGTGTGGGTCATGTTTCAAACAGAGCAAACGAATTTCAGTTACCCACGCTAAGGGGAGAAATGCGAGTTGCAACATTGCATCCAATAAGCACGCGGCGGGCGCCCATACATGCTGACGGTGAGTGACGTGTTTGGAGTCTTTTTGGCCGGCCGATCATATGGTTCGTGACGCATCCACTTCTCCCTTTACGGAGGTGTCGACTGTGCCAGGCGGTGATTCATTCTTTATGCAACGTGATGCATCTTTTGCGTGTTGGGCTATTTGACGACCGAGGGAAGATTCGGTTTATGTCTTAACAAATGACACACAAACTAATTGAAATTTGCTATTTTGATAAAACAAATATTTTAACGTTTTAAACAAAAGATTTTCTTCAAAGTAAGCAAACGTTTACTTATTACTAATCCGTCTTCCCATAAATCTCAACCATAGAAACCAGTGTCAGAACCTCGTTGGCGCATTTGAGGTCAAAGTGAGTGAGCCAAACCGATTAGCTGTGTTGCCATTTTCTCGACACACAGCACCAGGGAGAGAAGCCACAATAAGCAAACGGAACAACAGACACCACCATCTCAACCCACTATAAGCGACAGTAAAAGCCTCTTCTTTTACGCTTCCAACAGGAGGAAAACAGGGCTTCGGAGGGGAGGGTAAATGGCTCATCAGCAAAGGGAAAAACCAAACTCACTTGGAGTGAAATCTGCCTCACCATCAGGCAACTGGCGGGGGTACCGTTATGGGCGCTGTGGTTAAGCTTATGCTTTTTTTTGCACCTTTTGTGTGTGTGTGTGTGTGTGTGTGTGTGTGTGTGTGTGTGTGTGTGTGTGTGTGTGTGTGTGTGTGTGTGTGTGTGTGTGTGTGTGTGTGTGTATGTGTGTGTGTGTGTGTGTGTGTGTGTGTGTGTGTGTGTGTGTGTGTGTGTGTGTGTGTGTGTGTGTGTGTGTGTGTGTGTGTGTGTGTGTGTGTGTGTGTGTGTGTGTGTGTGTGTGTGTGTGTGTGTGTGTGTGTGTGTGTGTGTGTGTGTGTGTGTGTGTGTGTGTGTGTGTGTGTGTGTGTGTGTGTGTGTGTGTGTGTGTGTGTGTGTGTGTGTGTGTGTGTGTGTGTGTGTGTGTGTGTGTGTGTGTGTGTGTGTGTGTGTGTGTGTGTGTGTGTGTGTGTGTGTGTGTGTGTGTGTGTGTGTGTGTGTGTGTGTGTGTGTGTGTGTGTGTGTGTGTGTGTGTGTGTGTGTGTGTGTGTGTGTGTGTGTGTGTGTGTGTGTGTGTGTGTGTGTGTGTGTGTGTGTGTGTGTGTGTGTGTGTGTGTGTGTGTGTGTGTGTGTGTGTGTGTGTGTGTGTGTGTGTGTGTGTGTGTGTGTGTGTGTGTGTGTGTGTGTGTGTGGGTGAGTTAGGGGGTTTTTCGTTTTTTTTATGACCCGTGACCTAGGGAAGAAAAATCGACGCCATATGCAACCATAAACCTGGCCCGACACGAGCTTTCCTTAACATTCTGAAACTCGCTACCAATCTGTAATAGGTCTTTAATATGCACACCGAATTGGTTGTTACTTCTTCCCTCAAAACACAACAGGAAGGACAGCACGATTATGCCAATGTTCTGCTCAATTTCCGCCTGCATTAGTCTGATCCGCTCGGCTGTAGCTGTAGTAGAAGTAGCAGCGCCAATAGTGTTGCCCAACAGGGCCAAACACCTGTGCCCGGGGGGAAAGGTGCTAGAATTTACCGAAACATTCATTTCCGGCCAGAGAAAAATAGTGAAAGAAGGAAGTGGGGGGGAAAAAAATTAAACCCACGGGAAATTAAAAACGTGTTTTGCGTGGTGGCGGGTTCGTCGCTTGTGGACAAATCAAATCGTTCTCGTACGTGATGCGTTCCCAGGCAGGGGTTGTCGACAGTGGTTTTGTTCAGCTAATGTGAGGTTGGTATAATGTTCATGGGTGCGGTTGGGTCTTTGAATCTGTATGTGGGCACCGGAAAGAAAAATCCGCTCGTTTTAAAACTTTCAATCAAGAGGAACAATATGCGTTTTTGGCGCATAAATTAATTCCTTTCTTCTCTCTTGTTCTGTGTTGAGTGTTTTACACTTTTATCTTTTCATGCATTTCAATGCTGCGTACATTACAATGTCTTATTTTACCAAATTCGGTTAGCTCTCCATTTCATCCACCGAACCGTAACAATGTTAGCTACAGATACAAAAAACCGCACGTGCATGTGCACTCCCAAATGCACGTACAGCACGTTGCAAACGCAAAGTTGCCTCAAACACACACACACACACCGCACGGCCCGTCCTGGCCACAAGAACATGGGTACAATTTTATGTTTTCTTTCGTATAAAACGGCGCACCATCGTCACACCCGCAGTCGTTTGTGCACGAAATAGTTTCCTGTTATGGTTCAGTGCGTTTCAGTCTAGAGAGACCTTCTTTTTTTTTTGTCTCCTGCTATTCCGTAATGGGTGGGTTGAAATTCATCGCCGCTTGAAAAAAGGTAAAAAGTTGCAGCAGCTGTTGCCTTCGCGGTGACGCCTGAACCACCACCGAACCGAGCCACCCGATATGTGGAAAGCGAAGGTGCATCAACACAACACACAATTGTCCATTATTCTGGTCTGGCCACCCAGTCAGGCTCCAGCTCCCACTCATTTGGAATGGAAAATTCGCCGCTACTCGATCGTTTGAAGCAACCAACCAACCAAAAGAAGAAGGGGAAAAAAGATTAAAAAGAAGGAGAACAATATTAGAAACGATCGATTTCGATGATGAAAATTCGATGGAAATATCAAAATGCAACCACCACAACAACAGCAAAAGGAAAACTCTTTTCACTCCCGCCCGTCCTCCCCTTCCCCGATACGATCAATTAAGATCGTTGCCGATTTCACACGATGCGATTTTGGGTTGTTTTTTCGTTTTGTTTGTTTTGGAGTAGCTTTCTTCTGCTCCGACGAACAGTTGGAATTTTTTTGTATTTGCTTTCCTTTTGAAGCTAAGTCATACATTATTCCACCACCGAAAGTGCCATGCTCCGGGGTTGGGTTCGTGTAAAAGGATCATTTAATACGGTCAATGAAGCGTCTGCTGATAAATCGAAATTGAATACAATTTTCGAGTCACTTTCTACGTAAGGTGAAGAAGAATTATTTTATTCTCGACAAAACAACAAAATAGAAATCGAAATATAGTACCTAATGGAATAACTGCAAAAAAAAGACTAATTTGTTGCTTCATTTTCTCTGTTTATTATTGCAGAACGATCAACCCTCGAGCAACAACGCCTCAAACGATGTGCAACGGTGAGGCAACAACAGCTCGACCGAAGAAGGAAGTGATTGGATCGGTACGTTACTCGGTTCCAATATAGCACCAGCGTGCGAGAACCTACCTCTGCCGGTGCTAAGTTGCAAACGTGGCTTTAGTCCATTTCTGCCAACATCTACCCACTGGCTTAAAGCGCTTCCTGCTGCCGCCGACTCCCTACAGCCATGGAGGAGGAAACTGTAAATCATCTCACAAATTCACAATCAACAGCCAAAACGATGACGGACCGTGGTGTGATGATTCCGGGCTATTGCACATTCCCAAGACCACCGGCAGCCGCCGCTAGGCTTTCGTCGCTGGCAGAGCATACCGAGCGCCAGCAAGTGCTGGATCGGGATGCAAACAATAGTGGCCACTTCTACACACTACGACCGGCAAAGATGGGCGGTGTTGGTGGGCGTTTAAATTCAATGGTGGGCAGTTTTCGGAAGGTAGTACCACCAGCCACAGAAGATCTTGCCGAATCGAACCGTAACCTGCTGTACGAGCAGAACATGAGCACGTTCGAGAATTTCTGCGAAAGGCGTAATAGTCAGCAGCGGTTGCAACCGCACGAAGCCGGCAAGGAGGAGGAGGAAGAGTCGGCTGAACTTGGTCCGGACAGTTTGGGCAATTTCTGCACACTGCGTAAGGTGCGCCGAGCGCGCAGTGGAAGTGACGCCGTGTCCGACGCAAATCGACGCCCGCTGGGTGGTGCGTACTGTACGTTGAAGAAGAAAAAGCTGCAATTAAATCGGAAGTTTGTGGAAAGTTTCTTGGAAGATCCGAACGCGAAGGTGGTGGACTATCTGTCCGAGTTGGACGCGTACCTGGACGAGATGGATGATGAGCTGTGCGGTGCAGTGGATGATAGCAGTGAAGGTGAGAGTGAAGTTAATAGTGCGAGTGAAGATCACGGTTCGGGGCAGAATCTGCCAGCTCTAGATGGCAAGTGTCAGGGTGCTAAAGAGGTGGAACAAGTTGGCGAAAGTTTACAGTATTACCAAACCAATGTGCGGAGTGACGCTGGTGAAGCGTGTGGTGCGACGGTGAACGATGTGTATCAGGAGGATCGTATCAAGTTCGGTGACATCAAGCATTTCTGTACACTTCCCAAACAGAAACGTGCCCAATTTCTGGATGCGTTTAAGCGTGGTGCGTCGATGCGTAGGTCGGTCGTAAGTCAACCAAAAGCGACCGACGAATGTGAGCAGCAAAAACAACACGAACCAGCAAACATTCCGGATGAGAAGATCGAGTGTGCAAAGTCGTCAGAAAGCGGGGACAATACTAATGGTAAGTCATCTTGTACATTATGGTTGAGGCATCCATTTGTTTATTTCTTCGAATAAGTGGTTTAGGAGTATGATTTGAGGAATCCAAGTAACGCAACTTTCTAGGTTGCTTCTAAAGTTTTCAATCAAAGCAATCTAGGTTTACAAGTCGTGGCCAGGTGAGCAAGTGCGCAATAAGGTAAAGCAAAAAAAAAAAATGGAACAACAGCTACAAACCTCTTCATCCACCGAGTTTGAAGCACTCTCGGATCAGCTGGCCGAGCTAGAGGAACATCTACTAACAATAGCCGAATCCGACCGGGTTTTAGCTGCCCTAGAAGCCAAAATCGCTGTACGAAAGCTAAAAACTGGCAACCGAGCACCCGTTGCGCCACTTCCATTCGCCCACTTCAAGGCCTTCTGTCTCGATTGCGTACGGAAGTGTGAAACCGCCACGGAGAAGGTTCGCTTCGAGACGCGTGCCATCGAGCGTCAGTGCCGCGACCATTGTGCCCTGATCGAGCAAAAGCGTCAAAGCGTTGGAAACGATGCACTGCGGGTACATCTCGAGAGCTTCGCGATCGAGCGGCTCGTTGGTGAGCGTGACTTGCGGGCCGCACAGCACACCGATTACGAGCTGCGTCGGCTCGGTGCGGAAGTGAAGCGTGAGATGCTGATGGAAAAGTTGGTACTGTACGAAACTGGCCAACAGCATGGTCGATTGCGCGACAGTGTGAACCAGTGGAGCAACAAGCTCACAGAAGTGCAGAACAAAATTGAACGTACCGATCGGGAGATAGAATTGCTGGAGCGTCAGAATGAAGCATTACGTGCCAAGCTGCGCCAATATCGTGTACCAAACGTGCAGGAGATGGCAAACCGTGTGGAGGAGTTGCGCCAGCTGCAGGCTCAACTTTTTCGGCGGGTAAAGCGAGGCATATTGGATGGCTCGATTGCAGTTCCCGTAGGCAAAGTAGAAGAATAGCAGCAATACGGAGCACCAATTGCTAGATAATTCGGTTAAACTCAATTGACCTAAATTAATCGCAACACTGGTCTGGTGACTGAACTGGGCGGGACGAAACAGGACGCAAACACTGCGGCACTAAATTCAATAAAGACGAAAACCCGCGCGCGCCCCATTCATCAACCGCTGCGCGCGCTGCTATTTGCAATGGAACCGACTCTAATCGGATTCGGCTCGTCACGATCGTGGTGTCTTGTACCTTCTCGATGAAAGATCGCCCACGGGTAGTTGGCCATGTTTTTGAGTCACCTACCTACGAGACAATCGTTCAGTCGTTGATCTTTGTTGACATATTTCAATCTAAGGTACCATGAATTTCTATGGTAACGATTCATGTTGGGTTAATGTAGATCTTGTTAGACTCTGCAGACACGGTTGCAATTAATAAACCCTTGAGTGTGATTGGCAAACGAAGAAGTAACAAACGATCTTCTATGTTGAGTCATAACATGTCTGGCATGACTTTAACTTCTGGATTATAAGAGATATGAGCGAGAGACCTATTCCTGTGTGCGACTTGGAGCAGCTTCAAGTGCTTTATCAGTGTCAATTAAAAGTGGTCGGCTTGATCCGGTTTGACGAAGCAAGGACCGCTTACTATCTTCTCAAGTATCGCACTAGACAAGTGCTTCCTGTATTGAAGTGTACATGTTGAAGATGCCACATCTTATTTAAAGTTATAAAAAAAGTTACGCTACATTGATATGGAAATGAAATGTTGAACATATGGGACACAGCTCACAGAATGTTTTCATTGGAATTTGAAGAATGTCTAGGTTTAAAGTTCACATACACTCCACAACTTTCACACTGCTCAAATCAATAAACTCCTTCTGCAATCTAACGTAAATTCCTTCAACAGCTGGTCTGGTTGGCCTCTATCAATGCAAAGCTCAACCCGATACAGTTTCACAGTTTGATCTTATTTCGATTGAACACCACTTTGGGTCGTATTTCTCCGGGTCTAGATTGGTACTGCGTCTGGTGAGACCAACAATCGGGAAGAACACTATCGTGCCCTTATCGATAGAGTGAACTCAACACCATCCTCATTGTGTATCACATCATCTCGATCGGTTGACGGAGCGCGTCTCCATTTGAGGTAGTTCCGATGTCTTCATATAGACAATCTTGTATGTCAGGCTTCAAAACGTCAGAACTGTTACGTAGCCCAGAAATGTGATGCAGGTTATATGAACACAACCGAGCGTTTATCAGTTGTCTGTGTCATCAACTAAACCTGCCGTTGTCTAAAGAATTGTGTCTCGTGAAGGTATGCTTAGTGCATGAAGCAGATTTTATTGTCCAATGCATAGAGGTTGTTATACGAGATTACAAATTTGGCCAGTGTACTTTAAAGCGTACATGAAAAGCTGCTCATCGACTCTAAATCTTCTTCCTTGGGCTCAGTCGCAGATAGATCCCCTTTTCCGGTTTCAAAGGAATAAATCCTTTTGCCATCTCTATCGGAACTGTGGTACGTTCTGAGGGTTGAAACTCGTAGCTCAGCAGCAAATGATACACGATTGCTTTTATCTCCATTATGGCAAAACGGGACGCGATGCAGTTGCGTGGTCCTATTCCGAACGGAATGAATGCTCCGAGTGGAATCTTCTGGCGGTTCTCTTCATTAAATCGTTCCGGATCGAAGCGATCAGGGTCGGGATAATATTGGGGATCGTAATGTATTCCAGCAATCGGAATAAATACGGTAGCACCCTTAGGTATGATGATGTCTGGATCTCCTGGAACGGTATAGTCCTGATTGCAAACACGATCGGTGCCTGGAGCTGGGTTCCATTTGCGCAGCGTTTCCGACACTACCATGTCCAGATATTGCATGCCTTGTAGAGCATCGTAAGTGAGCGATTTTCCTTCCAGCGATTCCAACACTTCGCTGATCTCTTGGTACAGACGTTCCTGTATGTCGGAAGCTATCGTCAACTCGTACACGAGGAACGATATTACCGTGGCGAGTGTATCGAAACCGGCCAAAAAGAACAACAAACACTGGGCAACCATTTCACGCTCTCTGAGCGATACTGGATGTTTGGGAAGAATCTTCTCTTCATTCGATTCCTTTGCCGTTGCAAAGCTCTCTACTTCCTCGTGGTCATCGCGTGCCTGATGGCGCAGTTTTCCTTTACCAGCTTGCATAAGAAGATGAATCAAATCGTAACGTACGGTGCCAAGATGTACCCTTTCTTGAACCGACTGTTTAAAGAGTTCCGTGAAAAAAACGACATGCTTCCGGTCGAAGATATCCATCTGCAGCCATCCCATAAGCTTCGGAAACACCTGATAACCCATCATCTTGAGTATTACGTGGAAGCGGCTAAAATTAGACAAATCTTTCCCATAGCGTAGGAACACATTCTCCTTCTCACGGAACGAGTTGATGCGGACGCCAAATGCAACGGACGCAATCACGTCGTTCGTAAAGCGAACAAAAAGATCCTTCACTTCACACTCCTGCCCAGCTGGGTCTGCCAGCGCTTGCACCATATTTTCGCTGCACTCCACAACCATGGTAAACATCTGACGCATCTTGCTGCCGGTAAAGGTGGGACTGAGCGTGGTGCGTACGTCACGCCATCTTTGATTGCGCAGATTAAACAGTACCTTCGTAAACATGACGGTAGAATTGTCCGAATTCGCACTGTCTGCCGAAATCAGCGGTCGATGGTTGATAAAGTGATCGAAGTCCTTCACCGTGATGCGCTTGATCAGTTCCGGATCTCGTATGACGAACATTGGCGTTAGTATTTCAAACATTCCAAACATTCTGAAACAGATATAAAACATTCTTAGTACATCAATTGTGAGTGAAGACGATTATACTTACTTTGCGTCCGGGAATGCTTCATAGTTGGAGCGTACGAAGTCGTTGAATGAAGTACGCTTCAGCACTAATCGCCGACAGCTCCCAAAGAATGGTTCTACCGGCAGGCATGGTATGGGAAATCGTTCGAAGAATTTGTTGTTGCCTGTTAGGTATACATACAAAGCCACCAGCAGCGATACGATTCCAATCACGAACACTAAGTTTACCTCCATTTAGTATCACTTCACGTGACTGTCTTCCTGCTCTCACTAAAAACTTTGGGAGAAAAGATTGCTAGTATAAGCAATATACTGAAATATGTTGTGCATTGTCTTGCAGCATTTCAATCAAATCCGGATAATCTTTTTGTGGTTGTGGTTTCAAAAAAATATGCTTTATTGATGTAATGAATTTATTATTCTACTCCACTGTTGATAGTAAAGCTTTGACCTAGAGTCCATAACTCCCAAGGAATATATAGCTTTACTCTAATTGTGCCTTGAAATACTGAAAGATCTTTACACTCTCTGTCGCGATTTCAACTTTAAGTAGATTCCGTTTTCTGCCTTCAATGGGACGAATCCTTTTGCCAGCACTATTGGTACCTGCGTACGTTCCGAGCGCTGAAACTCGAAGTTGAGCACTAAATGGTACACAATCGCTTTTATCTCCATCAGCGCGAATCGGGACGCGATGCAGTTGCGTGGTCCTATTCCGAACGGAAGGTACGCTCCGAGTGGAATATTCTGGCGGTTCTCTTCGTTGAATCGTTCCGGATCGAAGCGATCAGGGTCGGGATAGATTTGCGGATCATGATGCAGTCCAACGATAGGGATGGACACGACAACACCCTTGGGGATGACGACATCAGGAGCACCACCTTCACCGGTCACCCTATAATCCTGGTTACATGTACGATCGCTAGCCGGATTCGGCGGCCACCTTCGGAGTGCCTCCGATACAACCATATCGAGATATCGCATACCCATCAGAGCATCGTAGGTGAGCGATTTCCCTTCCAGCGATTCCGACACTTCGCGGATCTCATCGTACAGACGTTCCTGTATGTCGGAAGCCATCGTTAGCTCGTACATTAAAAATGACATTGAATTCGCGACGATATCAAACCCTGCCAGAAAGAATATCAAACATTGGGCCACCATTTCAAGCTCACTGAGCGTCTCTGTGTTCTCCTCGCCCGGGAGGAGCTTCTCATCGTTCGATTCTTTTGCCGTTGCAAAGCTCTCTACTTCCTCGCGCTCCTGTGGCTGGTGGCGCAGCTTTCCTTTTGCCGCCTGCATCAGTAGATGGATCATATCTGGGCGAACGATCCCGTGCTGTTCCCGGTCGTGCACCTGACTTCTAAATAGTTCGATAAAGAACTGTGTGTGTTTGCGGTCGAAAATGTCAACGTCCAGCCATGCCATCAGCTTGGGAAAGAACTGGTAGCCCATAATCTTGAGAAACACAGGCAGGCGGTTAAAGTTGGATATTTCTTTGCCATAGCGGAAGAACACATTCTGTTCGTCGCGGAACGTGTTGATGCGTACGCCGAACGCGCAGGAAGCAATAGCGTCGTTCGTGAAGCGGATGAAAAGCTCCTTAATTTCGCATTCCTGTTCGTTGAGGCTTTTCAGTGCCTGAACCATATTTTCGCTACACTCCACAATCATGGTAAACATCTGACGCATCTTGCTGCTGGTAAACGTGGGACTAAGGGTGGTGCGTACATTTCGCCAGCGCTGTCCGTTAAGGTTGAAAAGTGCCTTCGTAAACATGATGGTGGAGTTGGTGGCACCGTCGCCCGATACTAATGATCGATGGTTGATGAAGTGATCGAAGTCCTTCACCGTGATGCGCTTGATCAGCTCCGGATCGCGAACGACTAACATTGGCGTTAGCAGCTCGAACATGCCATACATTCTGACGGGGAAAAGACACGCAACATTTGCAAAATGGCGTAATTTAGTACAGATCGCATACTCACTTTGCGTCCGGGAATGATGCATAGCTTCGGCGAATGAAGGTATTTAATGCGATCCGTCTTAGAAATATTTCTCGCTGGCTTCCGAATAATGGTTCTACCGGCAGGCATGGTATTGGGAATCCCTCGAAGAATCTATTGTTTCTCGTAAGGTAGCCATACAGTGCTGCTAGTACCACCGTTACGAACCCAATCGTAATCACCAAGCTTAGCTCCATTTTAGAGATATTGCGCGAACACTAACGCTATAGAGTCTGTAAAAACAAAATGAAGATTGTTTTCATGATCAATTTACTCATTTTTTTACACTGCTATTTCGACGATTGCGATTAATTTAATCGTCATTTGTTTGACCTCCTCAGAGGAAACCACCTCACCGGTTGCTACGGTTACCACCACCAACTCCACTGTTGCTAAACTGAATGTGAAGTGAACAATTAAGCGACGCCTGCTATATGATGATCACCATGAGTAGACTTCTCGCGTTGCTTATTAATTCTTGGCTGTCTGATATATCTTATCAATGGCACGACGACCAACGCTGGAGTTCATGAAGTTCAATCAATTTAGATGTCAACCTTTGGCCAAAACAAGGAAATATTCATCTTCGTACCACTGCTGCCGAGTCACGGCAATGACAGACAACTTTTGATTGTTTGTTTTAAAAACTGGTTCATCTCTACTGTTAGTAAGACAATTTGACAGTGTGAAGGGTGATTTATCAGCGATTTTTTTTCGCAACTACCAGCGAGACACAAGCGATAACCACGGCATTTCTGGGTCCATAAAATTACGTAGACGTCGTGTGCCCTAACTTTATCATATCGGGTGAAGGCTAGACTCCAAAGCCCAGATATTCGGGATGAGCGATAAGCCTTGCTTTGATAAACCCATTGATTTCCTTTGTTACCAAATCCGATATCTCACATTGCTAACCCTGAACTACTACTTATCATTAACTGATAGCCAATTTAAATCTCGTCTTGAATGATAACTTTTTATTGTACATTCTTTGCGAAATTGAACATTCGTTACCCCACCTCAGTTACTGATATCGCGCGGCTTCAAACGAATCCAGATTCCATTTTCGGAAGCCAGCGCCACTGGACTACGCTTCAGACGTAGCGGTACTTGCGTTTTGTCACAACGTTCAAAGGTAAAATTCTTCAGCAAATAGTAGACGATTGATTTGACCTCCATCAGCGCAAACCTTGACCCGATACAGTTGCGCGGTCCAACGCCAAACGGCAGGTACGCTCCGGGGTTAATTTTGTGTCGATTTTCCTCACTGAATCGCTCCGGATCAAACCGTTCCGGGTCGGGGAAATACTTCGGATCGCTATGCAAACCGGCCACCGGTACCATAACGGTGCGTCCTTTCTCGATCTTGAACCGTAACCCGGCACCATCGTCGAACGTGTAGTCTCGATTACAGTACCGATCGACCATCGGTGCCGGTGGCCAGAAACGCAACGACTCCGACACTACCATATCCATATACCGCATGCTCTGGACGGCATCGTACGTTAGCGGCTTCCCATTCAGTTTCTCGTCGATCTCGACAACCTCCTCGTAAAGCCGCTCCTGTACCTCCGGGTGTCGGACCAGCTCGTACATCATAAATCCGATCGCGGTCGAGATGGTGTCAAAACCGGCCAGGAAGAACAGGAAACACTGCGCCACCAGCTCCTTGTCGGTCCAGTCGCGTGTGATCGCCTTCTTACCGACGGACGACTCGTGAACCGTCGCAAATCCGGCATCCTTTACGTCCGGTTCGTCGCGCTGATGGTTCAGCACGCCGCGCTTGACCTGCATCAGAATGTTGATCATGTCGTTCCGCACGATGCCCTTCTCCTCGCGCACCCGCATATTGTCCAGGATCATGGCGAAAAAGTGCCGGCACATCTGCTTATCCATCATCTCGATATCCAGCTTCAGCATTACCCGGGGCATTATCATAAACAGCATAAAGCGCAACGTTGGCCAGAAGGAGCTAAAGTCGAGCAGTTTCTTGCCGCGGACGTAGAAATCGTTCTCCCGCTCGGCGAACGAGTTCACCTGGATGCCGAACGCGATCGACGCGATCACGTCGTTGGCAAAGCGCGAAAAAATGTCCTTCATCTCCTGCACCTGTTTGGTTTCGTCCGACCGGGCCTCTTTCAGTAGATGCTGCACCATGCCCTGGCAACTTTCCGACATTAGCTCAAACATCTGGCGCATCTTGCTGCCGGTAAACGCGGGACTAAGCGTAGCCCGCATATCGCGCCACTTTTGGCCACGCAGCATAAACAGCGAGTTGAGAAACATGTTGTCCGTACCGACCGCATCGTGCTCGTTCGGCAGGAACGGGGTGTGGTCGGTAAAGTAGTCGAAATCCTTCACGCCAATCTGCTTCACACACTCCGGATCGCGTAATATAAGGTTCGGGGTAAGCAGGTCGAACGCACCGACCACTCTTTTACACGGCCGGGGATGAATCGAAACGAGCTGTGTGTTAGTTTGGTGAGCAGTTGTGCCCAGTGCCTATGACTTACTTTGCATCCGGAAACGCTTTGTACAGTATTTTGATGTGCTCGATCATGTCCCGCTGGCGCAACATCATCGGGCCGGAGCTTCCGAACAGGAAGGTGGGCTTCAGGTGTGGGTACGGTTTGTCGAGAAAGTAGCTGTACCGGTTGCGGACGTAGTAGTAGAGCAAGCCGAGAATCGCGGCAACTGCCGCCATCGTCACAATATCCAACGCCATTTTTCTTTGCACTGCTGCTGCTGCTGCTGCTGCTGCTGCTGGTGATGCCTCTGCCGGGTGTTGCTCGTCACCTAAAACAAACTGATCGCTATTGCGTGAGGAGTGAAACTGGTTTGTACTTTTTATGTGGCTTCGTCCCAGCGACGGCGGCTGTTTCGTTTGCTTGATAATGGAATGGCTAACGTGCCTGTACGTTCCGGCACGCTATTTATACTACGAGATTAGATTAGAAGCGTCATTACACATTTGGTGTTCTCTCGGCTTGGGACAACAAACCATCAAGTGTGTTTACTGTTGGCGTCGATATGACTGGCTGATCTTTTCGTAACCTACAGGGAAGTAACAGTTCATATTAAAAAAAATCCTGTTATGTTTAATATCTATATCGGTGGGTGAATTAAACTACTAGAAAAGCAAACAAACTTTATCGCTGATGTTCACCCATAACCATCTGTATGCCAAACGACGCTGATAATTAATATCGCGTTCGGCAAGTTGTTCACATTGACCGAGCTATTCTGAAGCGCAAAACCATCTTTCGAACTTAAGGACCCCGCCTCCCTCCCAGCACACGCCAGTGATGATCTCATTTTTGGACAAACATTCCAGCCGAGCGTAAACCAGAGCGGAAATTCAAATCTAAGGGCGTGAGAAAAATATCTTCCACCAAAAGGAATCGAAAACGACACTGGGGACACACACACACACACACACACACACACACACACACACACACACACACACACACACACACACACACACACACACACACATATGGCGGCACTCAACGAATATTTACACGATTTCATTCACTCGGTGTGTTATGCTTACTTGTCTTATTTTAAAGCTCAGCTGTATGATGGAGGCCCACCCGCTTTTGAAGTGGAGCAGGTTCTGTCCCAAATTTGCGTCCGTTCCGTCGAACGCGTTGTCCAGAACTAATAGCAGCGGCATGTTGTCCGAAACGCGTTTGCTCTGTCCGCTGTTAATGATGGGGTGGTACAGGCGTTAGACACATACACACGGACAGACGCAATGTTTCGTATTGATGTGACCTTCAATTCGCGTGTGGTTCCCGGACACTGTTATACAATGGGAGAACCACAAGTGGGAGGCCTGTTTGAATGTGTATCTTTTGGGCGTGGGGGAGTGGAAGTGCGTGCGAGAAGTGGGCGGGTTGATACACACTGACTCAGCATTTTTTTTTATCTAAATTTGGAGGTTGACGAACAAAGAGGGAGAGAGCGAGATAGAGAGCGACACATGTTTCACCAAGCGTAATCTAATAATTGCTCAAAAAAAAAAGCTAAAAAACAACAACACACGGTTCATCAAAGATTGGCCATATGCTTGGCACAATGCCATCAAAAGCGAAGCTGACTCTTTTTAAAGGAAGCAACGAAAGACAACGCGACTGATTGGATGATTATATATTATGCTGATCGTTTAACCTGCTACAGCTATAGGTATTAAAATTAATATTCCGCCAACGCTTAGTTGCTTCTGGACTGGAACTCCAACCAAATGCCCTGTTCGGTTTGGAACTGTGTGGATGATTTTTTCAACTTCAACGGTATCTGCGTCTTAGAGTATGGTATCACATGGAAATGGAGTACCAGATAGTAGAGTACCACCTTGGCCTCCATCAGTGCAAATCGGGATCCTATAAAAATAGTGGAAAAACGATTGCGCATTAGCATTTACGGATATACGGTACGGAGTTCCTAGTGAGAGGGGGAGCCTATAGAAACCTACCGATACAATTACGAGGTCCAGCACCGAACGGTAGGTACGTGCCGGTATGAATTTTCTTCCTGTTTTCCTCATTGAACCGCTCAGGATCGAAACGTTCCGGATTGGGGTAGTACTTCGGGTCAAAGTGCAGTCCAACAACAGGTATGAATAGCTGGGCACCCTTCTCAATGATGAACTTCACTCCCTGCCCATCATCGTACTGATAGTCTCGCACGCACTCCCGGTTCAGCACCGTAGCAATAGGCCATCGACGAAGTGCTTCCGAAATGACCATATCCAGATACTGCAACGATTGCAGCTTTTCGTAGCTGAGCGTTTGTCCCTCCTCGAGCGACTGTTCCGTTTCGCGCACTTCCTCAAACAATCGAGCCTGGATATCCTCATTCACCGCCAGCTCGTACAAGGCAAAGGACAGCGTCCACGAGATGGTTTCAAACCCGGCAAAGAAGAAAATGAATGCCTGCGCTATCAGCTCCGTGTCCGACCATACACGATCATGGGCACGCTTTCCAACGTGAGACTCCTCCACGGTGGCAAATCCTTCAACCGCCGGGTCAATCCTTTTCTCCTCTTTCTGCTGATGCTTAAGGCTACCCTTCTTTGCCTGCATCAGCAGCTCAATCATGTCCGGACGGAAGATACCTTTCTCCTCTCGTGTCTTCATCGTATCCAGTATTGTGTCCCGGAAGAAGCGATCCTCCTCCGGTGATAGAAAGTCAATGTTGAACCGCGTCATCAGCTTCGGTGCAAAGGTAAAGCCAATCATTTTGATAGCCTTTACCAACGACTCCTGATTCATTACCGAACGGGCCATACTGATAAACTGATTGTTGGGATCGCGGAACGAATCCACCTTAATGCCGAATGCGGCCGTTCCGATGACGTCGTTTGCGAAGCGCGTCATCACATCCTTCATCTCGAGCTGCAAACCGGAACCACCGGCCGTACGGGCCTTCTGCTCTTCCGACCGGAAATGTTCCACCATCGTTTGACCACATTCGGCAATCAGGGCAAACATCAGGCGCATCTTACTGCCGGTAAACGCCGGACTGAGGGTAGCTCTCATATCGCGCCACTTTTGTCCACGCAGCGATACGAGCGAATTGCCCAGCAGCAAGTGATTCGAGTTGTTCTCCTCGGTCTGCTCCATCCCGGTGGTCATGTGGTCGGCAAAGTAATCAAAGTCCTTCACGGTGATCTGTTTCACCAGGTCCGGATCACGCACGATATACGCCGGCTGGCGCATATTAAACATACCGTGTATTCTGTAAGTCAAGAGAGATGATGATGACATTTCGAACCGATGTTGGCGACAGAACTGCAAATGAGGCGTCTTCTTCTTACCTTCCATTGGGGAACGCATCGTACAGATTTTTGAAGTGCTCAAACAGCGTTACCTTCTTCATCAATATAGGACCGGCGTTACCGAACGGGAACGATGGTTTAAGGAACGGGATAGGTTTGTCCGCAAAGTAGAAGTAATGCTTCGTAGCGTACCGGTATGCTGCCACACACAAGCCAACGCAAAGGGCTAGCGTTACCAGGCTGATCTCCATAGTGAAGCTGTTGCGTCGCCTACTTGATGATGATTCACTCACTCACCGTCTGAATGACGGTGTTTCGAAAATTTCTCGACCACTTTGTTGGATCGTTCGTTGCGTACTGAATGTTGGGCGAAGACTGCGACCCGATGGCTTTTATTCTGTACTAGCGTCCGCCTTCACAAACACCAACAATTCGCAGTATGTATGTTGCTGTGCAAACAGAGATTACGCAGCATACCATTTTGGGGTGAAATAGCCGGCATCACCGTATTACATTGAAGATATGCGTTTCGTTGTGCGAGCGTGTGCCATTTTTTACAATGTATTGGTTTCATTTCATTCATGTTTTCTCGCGTTCATACTTGTTTTTTTTTTTGCCTTCTCCCCAGGCCAAGCTTCGACCGCCACACTTCACCGCTACGGTCAATCATGGGGCAATGACGCTCCACATCATCATCCCAGCTGGCATCGGAATTCGATGCGCAAGAAGCTCCTGATAGAACTGCCCGAACAGGAGATCTTCGAATTTCCGGTGTCCTCAAATGTAGTTTCCGAAGCTTCTACTAGTGCTGGGAGCAATGAATCTCTACAGGGAACCAACGACTTAAGCTCCATCACCACATTGCCGATGGATGAGGTGTCAACGGTGACGGAAACGCTTGGTGTAATTCCTTCCTTGGTTGCTGGGTTACCTCCCTCTCCGGTGCCGCCGTTTGTCGAACACCGAGAACAGCTTGTGGCATCGGCTCCTCCCGCCCCCGACTCCTCTTCACCTTCACCACAACTGCTCGAAACTGATCTGGATGTGATTGTACAGGAGCGTCCAAGACAAGCAGGACGGCGGGCCCAGTCACAGCCACGGATCGGATCTATAACGGTTGTACGGGATGCTACGACGAACGAGCTCATCATCCATACGAACAGTGTGCCAGGATCTCCGACGGCACCTCCACTAGAAGACCTAAGGCCATCGTACCAGGCAAATCAACAACATGGCCATTATACGGGCGAATCGGAAGGCAGTTCAATTGGCAGCTCACGGAATCCGAGCCCTGTTTCGCTGCTATCTACGACAACCACATGCAGTTCGATAGCATCGGGCACTGATAACGCTAACGAGAGGTACACCACTTGCATAGACTCCAAAAAAGGAAAGGCGTACTCACATGATTCACACCACACCCCGCCCGAGAACCTTCCGGTGGGTCGGTGTATCATTGATCTTGGATGTCAACAACAGCGTTATATTTCCCAGCCAGCTGCTGGTGGTCGTGAGGGGGGGGGGGGGGGGGGGGGAGGAGATGTAAATAGAAACTTGTTTACTCTCACTCTGGATGACTATGCATAAAGTCCGCAAAATCATATATTGAACTTTAAAGTCTTGAATGCGTCATGTTTAACCCAGATATTTCATCAGGATTGATCTGAGATCAATCATTTGAAAATTAGCTATTTCTTCACATTTCAGTAGAAAGATTTTTTTGTGAAACTCTTAATTTCACTCCTTGCACTGTAGCCGCTTTTGCTACCATGGCAACCACATTCAACAAACTTGCCCGCTGCACTCTGAAGCATATTGCGATTTTCCCACCAATGCAGCATACGTAGGCAACATCGCACAACGAGACGTACCTGCATGGTAACGTGACGTTATACCAACGGGGTGCATCCAGGACTTGACCTAGTCCTTGACATTGGGCCAAAACGGAAGTACCTACGTCGGAAGCACAAACGAACTGGCATTCCCCGAAATTGAGTGCCAAGATGTTTTACAACTGTGGTGTTGGAAAGGTTTCAGTGTTTACGCTACCTTTTAACGAAGTCGTGTAAAAAGAGACTTAAACAAAACGCAGAAACAATCAAACATTAACTTAATCTTTTTTGTCTGTTTTAGGACACACCAAAGTGTATCGGAGTCACCGCACGATGGATCCCCGGAATTAGGTTCCTCCCCATTTACGGAAGGTTCTACCATTGTTAACTCCATCGCTGCCGTCCGTTCGGCAGCCCCCGACCGACGACTGCGTGACTCCTCCGATCTGCACAGTCGCAGCACAAACACCTCCTTCACGCAAGCTACGCAGGTCGAAGAACGTTCGAACACATCGGAAGACCGTACTCCTGCTGCCACCACCGGTGAAGATGAATCGGACGTGGAAGCGGTCGCTCCGCAACGTGGCAGTAGCCGCCGAAGCGATGGCCGTCCGAAAGCACGTTGGCCACACGCAATTTCCCGCTCGCTAGCGACCACCTTTTGCACGCTAGGGCTATTCAACATTTCACGCTTTGCCGTGTTTAGCGTCCATTTCGGAGCTAACTTTGTGGTACAATTTTTGATCTTTTCGCTCCTGTTCGGTATACCGATGCTGTGGCTACAGATGGTCCTAGGTGCGCGAATTCGCGGCGGTCCCGTCACGATGTGGCGCATCAGTCCGATATGTAAAGGCATCGGAATAGCGTTGCTGCTCGCCCAAGCACTCGTCACCCTTTACTCGGCAATCTCGCTTGCCTGGGTGCTGGTGTACTTCCGGGACGCGTTTATCATGCGCAACGAGAAGTACCGCTGGCAGGAACCGTTCGAGCTGTATCGTGGCGTCGGACAGGACAATCAATTGTACCGACTGCCGGACACGGTAGCGGATTACTTTAACGGGGTTGTTTTGCAACGCTACTATCTCGCACACCAGGCTGCCTCGGTTCCGATTAGCTACGGTGCACGCAATCTACCACCAGCTCCTGCCCCGTCACGTACCAACGGAATCGGAGCAATACGTTTCCAGCTTGCGTTCAATATGGCCATCCTCTGGACATTGGTGTTTGTGGCACTCTGTCGTGGCATACGCTCACTGGGGAAAATCGTAATCGGAGTGTTTCTCGGTGCATTCGTTGGACTCGCTGCAGTTTGTGGAAAATTCCTGACGTTCATCAACTATGACAGCGTGCAGAACATTTTCCCGGCGACCGATTGGCAGGACTTCTTTCTCAATTCGCGCAGTTGGACGAGTGCGGCCCAGGAAACGTTCCTAACGTGGGGTCTGCTGGGTGTGTCTGTGTACGCGATCAACTGTCGGAGCAACCGGAAGGGTAGCTGTAACTTGCGGACACGTCGTGAGCTGCGCCGTGACGCTTTTCTTGTCGCGCTCATTACTCTTGTGGTGCTGATACTGGCTGCCATCTTGGGTAGCTCTTGTGTGCAGATACTGAACAGCCGTGGGTATTACTACTTCCCGGGATCATACGGTAAGGTCTACACGCCATTTAATCATAAGCATCTGACTTTCCTTCGTGTCTTCTTTATTATTAGACATCAGACATCTAGTTCATTTAAGAAACCTCAACATATGGGCCCTCGTTTCGAATTTGTTGTAAGAAGAGTTCTCTCTGCCTAGGGCCATTTGACCAGTTCGTCCTGAGATCCTTTGCCGAAAAAAGCTCTCCACCCAGGAGGTTCTGTAGTCTATAACTGTACTAATTTTTGCTCTTCAACATATACAAGACTTCATCTTAAAATACCATTCGAAGGACGTTGTTAGAAATTCAGACTAGAGGGTAAACTAATAGCAAACCCATCATGTACCTATCTCCCAACGCTTCTTCCAGAAAATCTAGGCACAAACGTATTCCTGCGGCCAGCAAATCAGCCGCTCCCACCCCAACACGCAACCATGCCCAACCGTTGGCTCATCCGCTACTCGACCGTTACCGGGGAAAGCTTCAAACGCTCGTATGCTGACCCGAGTCGCGAATCCGGCTATCAGGCTTTGCGCCTTGTTACCGAACTGTTCCCGGCAGCACTAGCCGCCGCTACCCCGGAACACATTGCACCGGTCTGGGGACTGGTCGGCTACATGGCGCTAGTACTGTTCGGATTGGGACAGCTGTGCGTGATGTGGAAACCAATCGCGGGAGCTATCGGTGATGCCCCATCCTCTATTCTGCTGAGCTGCGTAACGGGACTACTGCTTGGGATGCCATTGGCTACCGAAGGTGGCATTAACATTGTGCACTATCTCGACACTATCCTCGGTGCAGCGTGGTGGGTTCTGTTGCTCTGGATCGGTCACATTCTTGCACTGTTCCTAGTGCGTGGTCGACCTTTCACAAGTAAGTATTCGTACAATACCGCACCGAACGACCAGAATAATAATAACCCTTCATTTGGCTGCAGGTGACATTCTAGTCAACGATCTGCAGATACTGCAATCATTTTCCGCGTTTGTAGCATTCGCTTGGAACTTCCTGCTGCCGATTGGGCTCATCTTCATGTGCATCGTTCAGTACCGGCTATCAAACAGTGCCGCCCTCTTCAACTGGTCTTCGACGACATCTGCAACGACGGGAGCTGCGGGAGCAAACAACTATTGGCCACTGTGGGCTCGTCAGGTTGGGGGCTTTGTGCAGGTTAGCTTTCTGCTGCTAGTTCCGGTTGTAATGGTGATACAGATCTATCGCTATCTTTGCCGTGGTCCACCTGACATACTTGACGTAAGTTGACAGCCTAAACACCCACGCATGGCCTACTATGCCGGTAACACTACTCTTTTCTTTTTAGCGAGTTGATCTATTGCTAAGACCACCGATAGATGGCGACACTAGCAATTCCATCCGAACGATACATTCTCGCCGTGCCCCAGTTTCGCTGCCAGTGCAACGAAGTGCCGCTTCCGGTTCGGGTCGTGACGGTTCTGAACCGACCATCACACTATCGATGGATTCACGCTCGGTGCGTGATGCGGACGATGCTCCTCCAAAATATACCCCACCACCCTCGTACACTACCGCGACCGGTGCCCGCATTGCTAAGCTGTTGCGCAACAGCATTCGGCGGAGTGTGCGTCGTCTGATGGGAGAATCGAGTGGAGGTGCTGCACCAACGATTCGACAACGTGCCGCACTCCCACAGGCTGCTGCGGCAAACATGCAGGCGGCGAATCCTTCCACTGGCGATGAATTACCACCGCCAGATTACTGTTCCGCGCTGCAACAGTTCGGTGGTGCTACGCCCTACCTTAGCACAGCGGGAGGACTTGAGCTAAACCACCAAAATCCAACAGTAGCGCCACGCATCCTCTACAACTCATCCACACTCGGCAGCGGTCGAAGATATCGCTCACTGAACGCAACGGGAGATTCGATGCAGCAGCAAACGACATCACAAAATCAGCCAAACTTTACCGCTTCCGATGTGAGGCAGATACTGCGACCGGGCAACAATCCACCGGCCTGCTTCACGCAGACACTACGCAACACGCTGCTGCGACGCGGACACTCGATGGAAAATCTCGTCCTAGCCGCAGCTCCACTCGGAGACTCGAGCATCATCACACTGAACGGGGACGAGGACGATGACAACGATGAAGTATGCCAGGATAGCAATCGAATCCCCAGAAATGGGCGCGATTCGGTGATATAGAAAGCTTACCTACTAGGCTACTTATGTGCAGTGATTAGGCACATATGTGGATATGTGTCCAACGATAAGGATTTCGAAAGAAAACAAGAAAAATATTAATGCTAGCACGCATTTAGGATTAGTCGTAGTAAGATTATTATAGGAAAAAGGTAACCAGATACGACGGTATCGCTGTGACAGGACTTGTTTTTTTCTTTAATATTACATAAAAAAAGGAAATGCTCGTTTATTTATTCGTTTCATTAAACAGAGTAGCGCGTAGCATATAATTCTTGCTTACTCGTTATACAACATCAAAGTCTTTTTTGAAAATTATTCACATTTTTTTGTGTGCTTTTTATTGCAATTTAAATTATGTAGTGATAATTATGATTACGGAAGACCATTCAAAAAGCAATGGAAATGTATCATTTCGCCCATTCGGAGCATTTCGCTGTTCCATAGTAGCGTCTAGCATAAGGTAGCATAAGGCGACAGTTCACAGTATCGGTTGCTTGGACCGAAAATGCGTAAGTCTACAAAAATATCGAACAAACAAACAATTCAACATCTCGCAGATTGAATCAATCTCGTTGAACTTGTAGAGAGCTGATCCTAGAGATCCGTTTCATTGTGTCTGTTTTCGTCTCTCTCTCTCTCTCTCTCTCTCTCTCTCTCTCTCTCTCTCTCTTTATCTATCTCTCTCTCACTTTCCCATAAGCACTCTATACCATTTTGCTCAACGCAATCTTGGCTGCGGCTCGTCGAGCATCTTCCTTGTTCTTCCCGAACCCATAAACCCTCTGCCGCTGGGAACGGTACGTGTAGGTCAGCTTCACGTACACCACCTCATCTTCTACGATCGGTGCACTAAAGTGGGGTTTTGCTTCCGGATGCTCGTACAGCTGCCGTACGATCTGTATCGGCGTATCCCGGCCAAACGACGCAATCTCATCCCGCATCAAACGGTAGCAAACCTGCCAAACCACTGCGAGATCATTTTTGCAATCGAGATAGATGGCACCGATCAGTGCCTCGAACACATCGCCCAACACCTTCGGCACGTCGACGTACTCCGCCATCGATATGTCGGACTCTTCTGTCAGCAGGCGTACCCAATCTCCCGTCCGATTGTTGTTGTGTCTTTGCACGTCCACAAACTTCCCGATCGTATCGGTTAGCATGGGCGATTGGGACAGGATGAAGAGGTGCAGATCATACCGTACCAACACACAAGCAAGATTTACATTGTTCACCAGCGACGAACGGAGATCGGTCAGTTGACCCGGGGACATATTTGGATTGCGCTCGAAGATGTGCATCGAGATGAGAAAGTCCAGCACGGCATCACCGAGAAACTCCAGCTGCTGGTAGGATGACGTTAACCTATGCGACGTGTACGAACTGTGCGTAAAGGCTTGCAGGAGATAGGTACGGTTCTGGAACCGATATCCCAGTATCGATTCAATCCGATCCGGATTGCACAGCAACTGATCAACCTTGTGTCGGATCGGGAAGTAGTCCGCCACTTCGTACCGGCCCATCCGCAGTACCTGTGCCACATCTACGTCTTTCGGCACGATGCCCAGATGCGACAAGATGCGGCACGACCGCTCGTACCCGACCGTCTTAACGCACACACCCATCAATGCTTCCGTTGCGTCCGCTACTACCTTGTCCGGGATTTGGACCTGCTGCAGCACACTGTGCAACGTCGAACGGGACGCTTGT
This sequence comes from Anopheles maculipalpis, assembly GCF_943734695.1. NCBI lineage: Eukaryota > Metazoa > Arthropoda > Insecta > Diptera > Culicidae > Anopheles > Anopheles maculipalpis. The sequence goes on along the minus strand of NC_064871.1, from coordinate 96,524,002 downwards.
TCCGCTTTCTCGATACGGGGCAAAAATCCTTCCAAGGTGGTTTGCGTCACTTCACCTCGCTGTATTTCGTCCTCGGAAAGCTTCAGATTGTACAACAGGGCGGGCGATTCGTTCGCCTCGACCATTGCCTGCCGGATCGGGCCCGGAACACTGGACAAGGGTGGCACCCAGTCGTTTTTCGGATCGAAACCATGCACCTTTATCTTACCGGGCAGCCCGTAGTTCATGGCGCAGTACACCAGATTCCGGTTGCTAACCATGCGGCTCTTGCAAAAGGTTAAATAGCCTTCGTGCCAGCTCGTATGCTGGAACAGAATGTACACCGACACACCGAACTTGAGAAAAGCGTCACCCAACACCTCGAAACGCTCTAGATTAAACACATCGCTGGACGATTTGGTGGTGATGGCTTGTAGCAGATCGGCCTGCTGCAAAGGAACGTCTTGCGTGTTTTCCCACGTTAACTTCAGCATTGCTATCTCACTCAAACGTCCATCGTCCAAACCGTCTGTTATGGCGGGTATATCGCGTCGCTGCATTGTCACTTCCTCAATCACCTCGGTCCGATTGAGATTGAGGTTGGCCACCAGCTCATCCACCTTGTTCGTATCGGTCATCGAACTGTACACGCTGGTAACGATCGTTTCCACGCGCGGGTTGTATTTGTTTACAAAGCTCGCAAAATAGTCGAGATCGAACTTGTTCAAAGTGTCCCAATTGCGGTCCAAATCCTTTGGCTCTTCGGTTTCTTCCCACGGGTAGGTAAACCGATCGATCACCGAGCTGGATTCATTGTGGATCTGCTTCAAAATTTCGAGCAAAGACTTTCTATCCGGTGTCTTCTCCAACGCCCCCTGATGCGTGGCAACCGTTGCGAGCTCTTCCTCGCTACTGTCCTCTTCCTCTTCTTCTTCGCTAAAGTTGCTCGATTTGCTTTGGATGTGAGACGATAAGCGGTCAACAGTAACGGGTTCCAGTGTTGTACACACCGCGCTCCCAATCTGCGCCCGTTCCGCCAGATCTATCCGTATGCCTTCCGCAAGCAGCAGAAAATGCACCCGATGCAGTGCACTCGGTAGTAAGGTCGCCTGCAGCCAATAATCGGCCGGGAATTCGTAATTGTGTACCAGCTCAGGTATCAGCACTTCTTGAAACTCCCAGTTCCGTGCACGTGTACTTGCACCACCGTCCGCCTCCCCACCCGGATGCAACCGGTTCAAGCTCGTCGTAATGCCCTTCACCTCTATCAGAAACTGATCCTCACGCCGTGTAATCACCTGATGGTGCTCCTTGTAGAAATAGTCCTCGTACGAATTGTACTTCTCATTCGGGAACGCACTTATTGGCCGCAAATCATCGCGCACCTGCACCACCACATAATTCTGATCCGGATCGTTTTTGTACCACGGATGTATCACACGCAGCTGATAGGCTTCCGGCTCAAAGCGTAGATTAGCGCGGGCCCGCGGGCTTAACTCCGTTGCCGACCGAAGATAGGGAAACCGGTTAACCAGGTCCCAATCGATACACTCCCCGCGCACCATCGGTACAACGATGAACCCATTCTCTTCCGGCTGAGCGTCCAGCACGGTAAACGGTTTCCAAACCTTCAACAGATCCCGAAACAGCATCAGATGGAAACGCTTCAGGCTCTGGAGTGCGCCCGAATCGGGCGCCAGGATAATTGGGATCGGTTTCGGCACCAGTTCCACCTCGATTGGACCAAGCGTAACGAACAGCTTGATCTTGGCGAGCGGTGGCAGTTTGTTGCGCGTTAGAATGCCAAAACTATTGCCACTGTTGTAAAGATCGCTTAGAATTCGAACGCTTTCGTGACGGGCGCTCGCTTCGAAATGAGCTCGTGTGCGGAGGATGTATACGTAGCATCCTGGTTCGCCGTCCGTGCGCGGTGTACCACCGATCGTTTCCTGTGGGTAGCAAATCTTGTGACTACGGACGTACTTCATCGTTCCTGGCTGGGCGTTGCGGGGTTCTTGAAGGAATAAGCGAGAAATGAAAAAGAAATTTTAAAAACCCACGTAAAATGCAATGAATTAATAGGGCACGGGCCAGAGAAGATTTCAAAATCCAAATTTCAGATCCTCGTGAGTGTTTTGAATTGTTTTCGTTTTGCAATTGTTTTTTGAGGTACAGGTGCAAACAAACAAGAAATAGAAAATCCTGTAGAAAAAGCTGAAATCGTAAATTTGAGAGTTTTTGACAGTTCAACATAATTATCCACAGTTTGAAATTTCCCGTGGCCCGGGGCCTTTCTTCACGGGGCCTGCCACGTGCAGGTAGCTTGTGTATGCGCCAGGGTCCCAAAAAGCGATTTAAAAGCGAGAAAATTTCACAAACACTCATGAGAACTTGAAATTTTGATTTTGAAATCTTTCGTGGCCCGCTGCCCCAACGAATGAGAGGATATGAAACTAGTGCTAACGATTACCATTGGCCATGTTGCGCCAGTGCTGGAAATATTTATCGCTTAACTCCTCCACTTTGTCACGGTTTGATATGGGCAGCAGATTCATGTTCAGCTCTCCCGCTTCGAACAGCTGCTTGCACGCATTGAATGCGGCGGACTGTTTGGCCAACTTCACGTTAGCCATCGGCTGGCCGACTATCACTTCGCGCACTGTCGATTGAAACGGCAACTTCACCGACACCGTCACCTTGCCATCCGATGAATCAGTACGGTGCCAGGTGACGTTGCTGTCCGTGAATAGATCGCGCGGCATACTCATACAGTATCGGTTCAGCAGCTGAATGGAGGACAGCACATCCAGCTTGGCACCGAACGGTGTATAAAACGGTGGTATCATGTCATCCAACAGTTCTTTCTCTACATCGGCTATCAACGGTTCGGGACGATTGATGGTTTTGCCAATCAATTCCTAAGTCATCGGGCAAGGGAGAACGTTGGTTAAACAAAAAATGGCGTTTAGAGCGGCAAAAGTTAACAGGAATGCAACGAACCTGCTTCAATCGTGCTTCGATAGCACGGTACCTTCTGATGCGGGATATAAAGGCTTCCTTATCCTCGATCGACGTCATCAGCAGATAGGTACTGGTTTTCATCCGAGCTCGACCCTTCGACTGCATGAACGCGGCGTACGTTTTAGGCTCATCGAACATGATCACCATGTTGCACATCTGCAGATCGATGCCTTCCTCCAGCACATTGGTCGCGCACAGTACGTTGATTTTGTGCTTTCGAAAATTTTCAATGACCTGGCGCAAAAGGTTAAAATCGATTATCGATGTGTTGAGCTAGTGTTGTGCGTTCTGAGCAACAGTGAGTGAGTGAGTGATTTAAACCTTTCCAATGAATGTTTAACATAAACTTCTCACAAAGAGTTACAACTACAACTCTTTTGGGATTCGAATCGCAAGGAATGTTTAAAATCTTTTTTGAATCGTTATTATCAAACTCACTCCTAAGGAGTTCATAGTCGCCCGAGGGATTCGAACGAATCGCAAGCAGGGGCCGCCTTCTGCCTGGACTGCCAAAAGCGTTGAAAAAAGAATGAAATCCCAGTAGGTAATGACTAAGAGTGAATAGATTCCTTGTAAAAAGTTGTTGTTCTCATCACTACTTAAGACGTTCTCGTCCCCCAAAAACCTTACCCGACGATCCATTTTGCTAACAAGTATCGCATCAATCGACTCATCCAACGGAGCATTCGCACCAACGATAAAGTCCGGGTTCACGAGCGATTCTTTCGTCGAATCAGCACCTTCCAGTAGCGACTGGAAGTAGATCTTTATCAAATGGTACAAGACTTTGGCGGTAAAGCGGCGCGTCACAAACACAATCGCCTGCTTTTTCTGATCGTCATGTGTGCTGTAAGACTGTTGAAGGTACTGGAGCAGTTTTTTGACTCGATCGCTGGAAAAGCTAATGATTTGCTGCACTACGCTAAATCCACTCATTGCCTCTACCAACTCATGGCGCACCATGTCGCAAACTACGCAACAAAAAAACGAGAAAAAAACATAAAACGATAAAACAGTACGAAAGGAAACTAATTCGCTTATATCGTGCATCTACTTACACGAAATCGCTGAACGATAGACCTGTCGTGCTTTGTTACACGCCGCCTGGCGTTTGCTCACCTCCAGCTGCACAATCACCGCCAGTATGGCCAACGACGCCGGATACTGGCCCAACTCTTCCATCTGATTTTTAAACTCGTTCAACGCTTTCCTCACCTCCTTGATCGGTTTCGACGTAGACGTTAGTAGTGTTCGATTGGACTGGGTAGAATACTCTGGCAGATAGACATCTTCGAGCATTGTCATGAACGTTTGCATCCGATCCAGTATGTCAACAGCGAGCTTTATTGAATGGATGGCTGGCATGCGGTACGGAATGATAACCTCTTGTGGGTTGGTGGAAAAGCTGGCCACCTCTTTAAACTCCTCGTAGTTGGCGACGGTTGCTATAGTTGCGCTGAACGTGTTTTCCAACCGTTCCAGCTCGGCCGGTACAAGCTCCGGCAGCTTAAGCTCCTTAAACAGCAACGTGCCCGAAAGACCCAGCACACGGGGCCGATCTTTGGCCGGTGCCGCAATGATTTCCTTCATGATCGCGTGCATCGGATGCTGCCCGACAGCTCGGTGACATTCGTCGAACACGAGCAGATTGATGTTTGCCGGCTGCATGTACCCGTGCTTTAGCACATCCAGCAAGATTTGGGAGGTGCAGATGATTATCTATTTATTTCAACACCCACCCAAAAATGGAAGGAAAAGGGAAAAGTAATCAAGCCATCAGGCCCCAAGCCTCGCATCGCAGCCGATTTACCTGTCCTTCACTAAGCTCACTGTGCCAACGGTCACTTTTCCACGCGTCCACATTCACCTCGCTCGTGTACAGCTTCACGTTGAATGGCATATGACGGGTGAAGAACTGTGCCTGTTGCTTTGCCAGTGCCACCGTGTTGGCGAGGAAAAAAGTCCGCTTTCCACCTTCATCGATCTTGTTCTGCACCTGGTAACTGATCTCCTTCATCACCATCAGTGCGATGTAAGTTTTGCCGGAACCGGTCGGCAGATAGACAATCGTATTTTTCGCCAAACATATCTCCTTCAACTGCGACTGGTAATTTCGAGGTGCGAAATCCTCCATCGGTTGAGTACTGGTGTCACTTTCCTGTGTGTTTCGGTGAGAAGTAGAAAACCCCGGTGAATTAACGCGGACGCACGCCTAAACTGAATCGTTTCGTTATACTCTTACCATGGTACAGAAGTTGACAGAGAAGTTGCTTCACGTGGATTAGTCACCGCTATGTGAAATTCCGACACAAGTCACAAGAAACAAGCAGGCGAAGGCTAACGCTAAAATGCCTATTTTTTGGCACATCCGCCCCGTGTTATATTATTTACCAGTAACGTGGATGTATTACATTTTTTCCGGAAACTTAATTTTAACACACTTGATAACGTAATAAACTAATTGAACAAATGCATCTAGCGGACGAACGAAAATGATGTAGTAAAGCTAGTTACGCGCACGTATTGCTGTACTGCAACCAGTGCCGGGTCCAGAAAGAAAGTACCGCCCAAGGCTGCTAAAAACAAGGTGTACATTGTTTGATGCATGTTTTCAAAGTAAAAAGTAAATATTATTTAAATTTTCTTTTTCTTGTCATTTTTGGGCACGCATGCGAAAGAAAACATCCTCAATTTAAATAGTCGATAAAGTTTGAGTTTGTGCCAAAAATTTACCGAATGTAAAAAAATAAATTGAAATCTTTGGAAGCTCTGTGTCAGTTGTCATTGCGATCACTGACGTTCAATATGGCGACCAGTTTACATCGCGGTACCAGCCCGTCAGGCTTGCACGCATTGAAAGCAAAGGGTGCAAGTTGCGTACATTAGGCACTAGCTGTAAAATCCAACCAAATAGCCTGCCACCATTTTCCTCTAGTTTACAGTGGAATAAGGTTGTGAAGCTGCCGCTCCGGTCCGTACTTTTTCACTCCGCGTACAGTAATCACCAAAAAGGGATGGTATTGTGAAAAGCGTTTTATGCTCCAGGCCCAGTGCGTGCTTGCGTGCGTTCCGATCCCTTTTTTGTGTTGTGTTTGGTGCGTGGCGTTGTATGCCAGAAGTCATTCAACCCCTAGAAGAATAAAATCGATGCATTGTATCGTCTCTGGTTGGCCGCGTTGTGCGAAATTTCGGTTGCTCGTGTGTGAAAGAAAGAATTAGGAAAAAAGGTGTTATAAAAGTTTATCAGAAAGTAAAAAAATGTGCCCCAAAGTGTGCGTTTGTGTGTCGTGGGAACAAAAAGTGCAATTAAATTCACGTTTCCCATTCACCTGTGCCTGCAATTAGTGCTCCTCCCCCCCGTCAGTGCATTCCATAAGCGAACTGGTGTGTGTTAGTAGTGGTGCACCGTGCTGTGTTTATTCTCAAGAAAGTGAAGCGTGATGATTCGTTCGTTTAGAAGAAATCTTTGTTAACGTGGAAAACGGAAGAAAATTGTGTATTTCTTGACCGACAAATTCTGCGACAACAGAGCGTCTCAGTACTTCACCCCTTCCTGTGTGTTTGTGTGCATATGTGTGCGTGTGTGTGTGGTCAGCAACGTCCGCTCGATGCGAGAAGGGCGGCCAAGTCGGTGGTTAGGAACGAGCGCTAAATAGCTAACTGTAAGGGCCGGTTTTTCGTTTGTTTCGTCGTCGTCACCAACACAATTATACAGCGCCACGAGAAGCGTCATTACGCAGCACGCCGGAAAAGAAAGCATGGAATGGGCGGGTGTATGAAACTGCGGCAAATATGTAACTCGTACACATATCGTCAGGTGCGGAACACGGTGTCACAAATCAGAACTTTCCGTTTTCCGTATTTTTTGTTTGCCGGAACAGCTAATTAAATACAATTACATAGAGAGGAGGTTGTAAGGCAGCAGGTGGAAAGGACACTTCTTGCTAATGACGGCAGCCGCAGTGTCCTCATTCGTCACGACAGCAGCACGATCGTCTCGATGGGCACGATGATGGAAACGGAATCGGTCAAGTCGGAACCGGGTAGCAAAAGCAGACGATCACGCACAACTCAAAACCAGCAGCAGCAGCAGCAGCAGCAGTCCCAGCAACATCACAGCACACTTGGATCGCATCGAACGCGTCATTCGCATCGCAGCAGCAGCAACAATCATTCCCGCAGCGGCAACAACCCCAAGCGTCCGGATATGGCACCGTTCCAAACCAGTGTCAACCTGGGCGACGATGGTCGGGATGGGCAGGAAATCATCGAGGTATCGATCCTGCCGCAGGACGAAACGTGGGGCGACAATACGACCGCCATCACGGGCAACACTTCCGAGCAGAGCATTTCGATGGAGGACGTCAGCTATTTCCAGATGTCGGACGATCGTGGCGTAGGGTTCGCCTGTCAGCGCTATCTGGAGCGCGGGTTAGCCGTACTGCTGTGTGCGGTCGCCTTCGTAAGCCCACTGGCCATGGTTGTGCTGCCGCGGCTTGGCTTCTTCCCGTCCGCATTCGACAGCTTAGACCTGACGCAGAACGAACGGTTGCGGCTGGTGGCGTGTAATGCCGAGTGCAAGGGCATGCTGGTGTCGTTGGCCGCCCGGCTATTGCTGCTAGCGATCGGACTGTGGGCCCTGTTCCTGCGCCAACCTCTCGCTATTATGCCGCGCATCTTTCTGTTCCGTTCGTGCGCCCTGCTGCTTGTGCTGATCTCTTCCTTTGCCTACTGGCTGTTCTACATCGTCCAGGTGACCGAGGGTGCCCGCGCAATTGTTTCCGGTTCGTCGGTGGTCGATTACAAGACGCTGGTCGGGTACGCTACTAGCTACTGTGATACGCTGCTGTTTGTGCATTATGTATCGGTTGTGCTGCTCGAGATTCGTCACCTACAGCCGCTCTACCACGTGAAGGTGATCCGCAGTCCGGATGGCGAATCGCACAGCTACAGTATCGGGCAGCTTAGTATTCAGCGGGCGGCCGTATGGGTGCTGCAACGGTACTACACCGAGTTCAGCATCTACAACCCATACCTCGAGCGGTTACCGGTGTCGAAAGCGCAACGCAAAGCGGCCGCCGTGTCTTCCTTCAAGTACTACGATGTGGACGGGGCCACACCGGCCCAGCAGCAAAGCCAATCGCGGGCCGTCCTTGCGGCCCACGCTCGTCGCCGCGATTCTTCCCACAACGAGCGCTTCTACGAGGAGCACGAGTACGAACGGCGGGTTAAGAAACGACGGGCCCGGTTGGTCACCGCTGCCGAGGAAGCGTTCACGCACATCAAACGTCTCCAGCAACCTGGCGCACCGCAGCAGCATGAGCAGCAAGGCGATGGTGGAAGTACGGCCCCGCCCGCCATACCGCTCGACCCACAGGAAGCGGCCCAAGCAATCTTTCCCTCGATGGCAAGGGCGCTGCAAAAGTATCTGCGCGTGACGCGCCAGCAACCGCGCCACACCGTCGAATCGATCCTGAAGCATCTGGCGCACTGTCTCAAGCACGACATGTCACCGCGTGCCTTCCTCGAGCCGTACCTCGTCGAAGCGCCGGTACTGCAAAACGACAAGGAACGACGCACCAACCACAACTGGTCGCTAATCTGTGACGAGCTGCTATCCCGGCCACTCTCAGACGGCTGCACGTTCCAGCTGATCCAGAACGATGTGTCGCTGACGGTGTCGATACACCGGATACCGCACTTTACCGTCAGCGAGGAGGTGGTCGATCCGAAGTCGAACAAGTTTGTGCTAAAGCTCAACTCCGAGACGAGCGTGTGACCGGTGGCGGTGGCGGTGGCGGCAAGGTGCGGCAAGCTGGGGAAGGGGGGCGAACAACGGCGGACCGAAATTTTACATCAACTAAACCATCTACTCATCACCGGTAAGCGCCGAAATCGGAAAATTCAGGACCGGTTAGTGTGAGCACGCAACCGGCGAGGTATGAGCACATCACACTTAATTCCCTCTTTACGTGATAAGGTTAGCTTGTAGGGCTAGATCAGCCAGTTGGCCAAGTACTCTTTCTTCTGCTGGGGCTGTAACATCTCATGCAGCTGGCCGCCGGTTCATTGTGAGTCACTCGCCAAAGAGTAGTAGGAAGTAGCAACGGAGGACGAACGAAGACATCCGGAAAGCTAAGCGTAAGCGGATCGAAACAGAGACCACATATCCAACGCTCCTGAGATTAGGTTTAAATAGTACGCCGCTATTTTAATTCTAGCGTGCTTTTTGCTCCTGCACACAACCCCATGGGTCACACACACACACGCAACATGACCAAAGTCAAGTGAAAGGAGACTAGACCCCCCCCGGAAGGGATACACGGTATGCCGCACCACCCAGGGTTGGCGGACTAATGACGAAAATGGTGGAGTCTGTGTCGTCGTTGGTGCTGGGTTTAAACATTTAATGAAGACACACAAACACACGGATTCGGTCGAAGAAGCGGCACGATTATTCCTCGCCCCGACGCCCGATTGCATTATAAAACAAAGAACCGATCGATTAGGCGACAGGCGGGAAAGCTCCTCGTGGGGAAGATGAGTTTCGGTGCCTGTCCTAAACTTTAATTCGTTTTTGATCGCAACGAGATCGGCATTTTATTTGTGTGTGTACCTCCGTCACGTGAGAACAATCGTGAGTTTCTTGGGTGCTTCTTTGGTGGGGTCGTTAAAACGTCAACCCGGCTTTTCCGGTCCTCTAATTGTCTGAATCTTGGATACGTTACTCTCGTCGCTCCGAGAGTGATGTTTGCAAAGCTTCCCACAAACCTTTCCAAAGGGAGAGTCACTTTTCAGACAACTCCGGGCGAAACCGTAGCTATACGCGCAGGTGTGTTTCTTGACGATCATTTCACGGAAAAAACGGAACTGCGAGAGGATTGGTTCGTGTGAAGGTTTTCCGATCGATCTTCTCGTCCATTTTTTTTTTTTTTTTTTTTTGAGAGGATTGATCGAATCGCTGCAGTTGACAACCGGAACGAATCGAATTTGTTGCCACCGTTCTCCGTCTTCTTTAGCTCACGATTCATATGCGGAGCGGAGTCCTGTTGCTGTAAGAATTGAGATCGTGCAAAGGGAAGAAGTCTGAATCGAACCATCCGGTACGAGGCTGCGGAAATCCTACGATCAATCGAGTGTGGAAAATTGCATTCCGTGGGTATCGGGCATTCTTTTCCATCAATCTTCGTATCGGCATTTAGCATTGTTAGCTGCTTTGTTACCGGAAAAAATCTGGTATTCATCCCCCTCCATGCCGATGGCTGTTGCTTTTTGCGCCAACGCCTAAAAATATGCAACGGAGGTTAGTTCTTTGCGTTAATTATTGATGCATATCATGCCGCTAGTAGTGCTCGCTTGTCCGTCACAGGTAGCATCATTAATATGCCCCGCAGGTTGAAACTATTTTCCCTGTTTTGTCTTGTTGGACACTGTAGTTAAGTTCGCGTTCAACGTCTCTTCCATATCGTTCCGCTTATGCAAGGAAAACATTAGGAAGATCGCGACATACAATGGGAAGCGCCAAAAAGGCATGCCGAAGAACACCAGCAAGATCAAAGCGAAAAGCCCGCGCAATCGTGAATCAAATTCCGTTTCCAGTTTGCTGTTGCTGTCGAGTGTGTGGTTTTGAGCTACCACTCTGCCCCTCAACGTCCAGCGAGAGCTATTAACGGTCGTCGTGTGCTGGGTGAATAAATTGGCCCAGGGTGGTCACTCGCCGAAGATGTCCATTCCGAAGTGTCGCTGCAAAGCGTAAGGGAGAGAGAAACAGAGCTATTCGCTCTCGAACCTATTAGTCGGATTTGCATATCATTTACTAATCAAATCATAATCCTCTACCAGCTAATAATCGTGCGGTACCGGGTGTGTCTACCGGGTAGTTTATCGGTTTGATGCTTCGGCATCATGACTGGTATGTCTACATAAACCGGATTCACTTTTTAACATCAGTATTTTGTCTCAGCATGTCCACCCTTCTTTCTTCAGTATTGCACAGGGTGTTCAATATATTCGAATACACTTTAAAAACGAGCTCACGCAAAAACGAGTAATGAGATCCGGGGAACTGGGTGGCCATGACATCTTATCTAGAAAACCCCGTCAAATTCTCCTGAACACCACGCTTGGACGATATTCGCCGTGTGGGCCGGATCGCCGTCTTGTTGGAAAATGTAAGGATCCTTCCCGGAGAGATCTTGAAGGGCCAGAGCCACAACCCAGAACCTCTGGTTTGTAGTACGCGGCGTTAATTTTGACGTTTTTCTCACTAAAAAACAAGTGGGAGCTTCACACGCATGGATACGGCGCCAACCAAACCATCACCGACGCGGGGCATTCTAGAACCGTGGGATGTTTATTTGGGACGGGAGGATGCTGGCCAACGTCGGCGCCGACAGTCGATCATTTTCAACATTATGCGGCTGTTCCAAAACGAAGTGTTTGTCATCGGAAAACACGCACTCCTGAACCTGCGAATTGATACCGAAAGTATCAATTTGCACGTGTCCAGCCTCTTCTTCTTTGCAACCTCCGTTACTCCACGTACTTTACCGTCACCACCACCTTGATTGTATTCGAACTTATTGAACACCCTGTATGTCAGGCGCTAAATCGTAGCGGCCAAGATCGGTGCACAATTTTGTCGTCACAATGTTTTTTCTTTATGTCATGGGAACTGGCGGTAGGTTAAAAATGGCCCGAGTAGTACGCAGTGAGAGATATTAGTATCAGCAGTCCTTGTCAAGGCAATTATTGCAATTAATATCTTTGCAGATCGATAAAAGCAGTAGAAGAAAGCTCACATAAGTCTGTGAGTTACTTCCTGTGTCTGTGAGTCGTAGTCCTGTGTCGCTTTGGAGCCCAAACATAATATCCAACATTAGCAACGGTTCCTCCAACATAAATTCAATCAAAGAAATATGAACATTAAATTTAATCCAGGCCTTTTGATCACCTTTACCCTCTCTCTGTCACTCTCTATCTCCCTCTCATTCGCACTACGTGTTACTGCGTGGTGAAGCATCCGACTGTCCAGAGACCGGGTTAATTTGATGATCCCCAGGCACATCCAGTGATTTGGTTTTGTGGTTTTTAGTTCATTTCATGTTCTCCATTAGCTTTTTCATGCCTTTTCTAGCCCCCAATTTGTGCTGTTCAGCGACACTTGGAAGGTTTCTGTTCGTCCCCCTTTTTCTTGGGACGATTTTGAGGATACGATGGATGGTTTATGTTAGGGCATCGGCATGTGATTGTTGTGCTGCAATCCACACGCCGGAAGCAATCCAAACGCTACCTCAACCGATTATGGACTATTTGGTAGATTGCCTGGCTTCCTTAGGTTTGGGATAGAATGTATGAAGAGAATGTCCAGCCCAGATTCTAGCAGTTGTCTAACAGAGTGTCCGAGCCGAAGTTGCGAGTTAAAGAAATCTCAATAAAGTGTATCAATTGAGTAATATTATCTCACGTTGGTATAACTACAACAGCGCACCATTCAAAAACTGCCCGATGCCACACAACGCCGCATCCCTTATCTTTTTGTCGACCTGCCGACAATCCCTTTTACAACAGTGCAGCAATTGTGTGCAATGGATCGATCCATCGATCGACCACCGGCCACAGACCGGCACAGAGAAGAACCATTCGCTCCGAAACGCAAGGGAGGAAAAGCTATCTTCCCAAAAGAGGCATTATTCGGTGGTGCCGTCGTTCCTTCTTCTGCTGCTATTCCCTTTTCCACCCGGGGTTTTATGGACCAGTCGTGACTTTTATGGCCAGTAGCGTCGATAACGTGCCTGAATCCGGTGAGGGATTGTAATTTTGTTTAATTTTTCCTTTTGTTGTTCCTGCATGCTTCCTCAAGGGATGGGACTGTGTTGCAGTTAAACCTCCGGGGTGGGAAATTGCTTCGTTGATATTGGATTCCTAACACCAGAAACGTTGGTGGGAATTGTCTGCGTATAAAAGAAGATGACGCGCGGATCGTTTTTTTTTTAATGGGTCAAGCTACCTGAGGCAAGTGTCTTCCCCCTCGATCAGCCCATATATCGCATCCCCGACTGATTCGAAGGTCAATTAGTTCCTTCTTTCGTCGAGGCGGTCCTTTTGTGTATGTGTTTTCCCTCTTTGCCGGACCCTTTTTTTTACTGTTTGATGCAACCCGATGGTACAATGTCCTCAAAACCATCCGATAACGATGAGTCACAGGCGGAAGTTACAGTGAGCGTGATAGCCGTTCGCCCTTTTCCACATACGATACACCTGGTAGGGGCGATGATAAAGGGGGAGCGCCGCATACCTTCATTTTCTTCCCTATACAGTTGACGCTTCTTCCGTTTGGCGCCCTCCAACAACTACTGTAAGATCGCCGAATTAGGAGGTGCAAGACGCGAGTTGTTAAAACTTAAAGCCTCACTCTTCGGAGTGTTGTAGAAAGCTATCGAGAACCGACGAGAGAGTCAAGCAAACAAAAACACCCAAACACACACAGGGTTCCAGTTTCCTGACGACAATCATTAGGGGTTTTACCTTCACCCCTACCCTTCCCCTAAGCGGAATGGTTTTGGTTGTGGGGTTTTTGTATGTTTTCGGTGTGTTTGAAAAGTGGTGGCAAAGAAACGCTAAGAAAACAGCACACACAAAGGTAATCACATAAGTGGCCACTTCCGTCACGATCCCGCGGATGATGACGACGTTGAACAAGAACCGATTCGATTGCTTGTTGTTGGCTTGTACCTACCTTCTTCTTCTTTACCTTCATTCAACACCCAAAAAAAAAAAAAGATTCCAAAATGCGTCCCAATACCAAACCGGCGAATTATAAGAGAGTCCCACAGTCAAGGTTTTCTTGGGGCTGGGGCCGATTAAATCCCGGTGGAAGAAGGGTTTCTTCCGACAACTTCCCCCGATATGACCGTTTACCTTTTCGCGCTACCCTGCCGATTGGTCAAATTGCTCAATAGGTACTAGCTGGTGCTTGTTTCTTCTTACTTTTCTCTCCCTTGCAATGGATAATTTGTGGAAGCGTCATCTTTTTCGGATGTAGAGGGACGCGAAGCGCGCTTTAAACGATGGGAAAAACAGAAAGGTGGACAAATTTTCCAACCTCCGCTGGGTGTGACTTTGTTGCGTTCAACAACAATCAAGTTTGGCTTCACCAAATTGCTAAAGTAAGTCCCAAATTGATCTTTCTCAACGCAAAAATGTGAGCAAACTATTCAAAACGTGCGGGGTCATGTGTATGTGTGTGTGTGAACGACGTGTGCCAGGATCCTCCGATAACCATTAAGAAGCATCATAATAATGACCAAACAAAACAAAATGACCTACATATCCTTTTCCTTCCGTTTTTTTTTATTCCTAATTCGCATTCAATTCAGTAACTGAGTTGCAATTTCTGGAGCGTGTTAAATCACTGCATGAATTCCAGTGTAAAATCTTTTATTTATAAGCCTGCAAGTTTGTATTTAATGCTTGATGTGTGTGTGTGTGTGTATATATACTTCGAAACGCGAAGAGCCTCAAACTTAAAAAGAGAAACAAAAAACACTGAAAGGCCTGGAAAAAAAACATGACGCGTAGAGATTAGGCCGCGAGACACGTTAGTTAGCGCCAAAAGAAATGTGGCCTATCGTTCTTCTTTCACATTGACAAAACAACACAAGCGAGCAAGATTGTTAAATTTATTAATTTAAAAAAAAAGGACGGTTCCACAATGAAATCGAGCTAGGAAAACGAAAAACAAACTCAACGAATGCGGTGTGTGATTTTTTTGTGCACAATTTTCCACCTGACCCAGTGAATATCAAGTGAGTTTCTCCAGCCAACGGTACGCACCATACTTCCCAGTGAGTTCAATATAATGATCATATAAAAAAATGAATTAAATAAATTCGCACAAGATATAAAACACGGAACGGAAAGCTGAGTGGCAGCGGCCACGATCGATTTATTGTTTTATAAGCAGCGTGTAAAACTCATTCAATTTTTCAATTCGTTCCCATTTGTTGTGTGACTCGCCGAAGCAAAGAACTGAACGGAATATTAAGAGTGAGACTGAGCAGAAAAAAATGGCAAACTGGCACACAGTGATGCGTTTTTATAGTTTATTAGTAGATTAAACGATGTAAGGCTGAGACAATACTGCCAGAACACACATCCATACTTGCCTCTCCATGACTTTAATGCGCATTTATATCAAAGGAAGAAAAAAAATATCAAAACACAGAAACCGATCAATTAAGACAGCGGGCAAACAGCATTTTACAATTCTTACACACAACTTTTATTAGAAAAGTAAGAGAATTTTGTGCTTCTTAAAAGCTTGCCGAGCACGATAAGCAACTGAACTGTAGACTAGTGTAATGTGAGTTGCGCTGGAGTCGTTTGTGTGTGCGTGTGTGTGTGTGTGATAATCTTTTGAGAAGTTTTTGAAGAAGCATTTTTCATAACGGAAGACTCAAACCTTAGCTGGCAGATAAAGGCTTAAGTAATAGAATAATCAAAACTTGTCCTTCATTGCTTATACAGATAAAGTTGAAAAGGCAAAGCAATTTATGGCGCATATTGCCACAGACTGTGTACTTGCTTGCTGTTTAAATAAGGTAGACGTGGATAAGCAAAGCTAAACTCTGTGTACTTAACAACTTTTCGAACTGAAATTTCCCTCTTTCTTACATAAATTATACACCAACCAACCATCTAGGACAAGTGTGGCAAAAGTCGGAATAGAAGAAATCTGCAACGGAATGATAATTTATTGAACGGAAATCTCTATCTACTAGCAGACATTGTAGATTTAATTTAAGCAATGCTACACTTAAATAATTCCTAGTTAACTATTTTACGCTTAGTAATTAGTTTATCGAAAATGGTTTGAAGTTGAGATTTGCGACAAGCAGCATATTTCTGCTCGCTCTCTCTTTATAGATGATTCATCAATACTCCTTTAATTCGTACTGTATTTCTATTTTAGAAACATTCAACCGTGCTACTGTTCGAAAGGAATGTGGTGCATGGAATATTTTCCTGTCCATCAATTCCAAGACACGGCAGAGCACAAACGAGCAGAGAGTAGCATAATATTAAGACTTTTCTTTCTACAACAAGGATCGAGTTGGTCAAAGAGACCGAGAAAGGTGTTGCGTACACACCACGTGCACCGGATAGGAATGTGAGGGAAAAAAACCCCGAAGTCAATGAAACTGAAAATAAACAAAACCGAAAACTAAAGTTTTAAACAATGCGTGCGGGCGAGTTCGTGCTGTGTTTTGTTTATGACCGAGTGGGTGGTGGATGCGTGGTGGAAGAGATGACACACATTGTGATTTGTTTTGATTTGTACAAATCGTGCGGGCAAACGTTCGCTACGAAAAATTTGTGGCGTTTGAAGTGATTCAGGTAAGTATGACTTTCTCATTATTAGCTTTGCTGAAAATATGACTGAGTTCTTCCACAAGAAAACATTGGCAGGGGGGTTTTGAGCACAGAAACGACAAATTTTCAGGTGGTACGAAAGAGCAGAGCCTCTTTTATTCAGCACAGTAGAGATGGTGTCGCCGGATGGCAAACCACAGATGAGGGTCCTCATGTATCCCCTGGTTATGATCTGATGGCGATTAGTTCACCTGCGCGGATGTTTCATCAAAGATCTAACCAAACGATAGCCCCAGTACTTCAAGGAGATGGTGTCAGAGAAGTCGTGAGCCACACGCTTCACTGTACCGAGAGCATCGGGTCTTGGTTTGTTGCAAATGTCCTCCAAACCGCTCTATCTGTCTAGCGGAGTCGTATCTCTTAGAGCTTTAACGAGTCTCAAAAACCATTCCAGTAAATCTTTCTCTCGATCGCGGCTCAGAAGAATTAATCTGTTTTGAGCTACTGCTTTTTGAGTCTCAGAGTTGCGTGACAGATATTGGGTAGATTTGAATCGACTTGGTCCGGTGGATAGCAATAAGAGTGCGGGAAGGCGTACATGTGCTGACATCACAGTTGATTTTGTACAGGGAGAGCTGATGAGGATTACTTCAATAAGACAATTTGTTTACGATATGCGAGGTAATCCAGCACTAAAGGGAATTTGCTTATCAATTATGAATATTTTGAATATTTTGATCCGCGTGGGGATCGCTAAAACGGTTGTGTCTGACTGGGAGTGAATGCCATTGCCGTTAATTGAACCGGTTCGTTCGGTTTCGTTAAGAAAAAAGTTATTTTGAAGCTTTCGCAAGCGAAACAGGGGAACATTTGCTTCATTCAAACCGTGTCGTTCAGTGTTTGCGTTTAGTTAAGGACCTTGCCGTGGCGACTCTTCTTCAAAAAATAGAAAAAAAAAACTCATATAAAAATTCATGTTCTCCTTCATTTTTGCCAATTGAAATTGTAAGGGAATGTGTTTTCCCATTCTAGACGTTCCAAACTCATAAAATAACCTTTAAATTCGAACCAAAACCCGACGTATTTCGTACACAAACGGGGAAAAAAGCTAAAACAGGCCAGGATTTGTGTGCAAGGAAATTTTGTACGCAATTTCGAGCAGAACTTAATTTTTAAACCAACAGCATGAAATCGAAAAAAGGTCATTGTTCGATTCTAGCGTCCTCTGTTGGTCAGCACAATAGCTTGGCTAGCGCCATCTTTGGTTCGCTACATTTGTTACGCCCGATTGTATGCAATCGTAGGTAATGGTTGAAATTTTTCATTTTGCGGTAAATTATTTATTAGTCTTTATCTCATCGATGTTTATTGCATACCCTATTGCGTTGTTTATTTTCGTCAAATAACCTTCGTTCATTTTAGAGTGCTTCGTTAAATATGGCAGGGGCTCGAAACCGATCGACCGCATTAACAACGCTGGAGAAAATTTGATGAAACAATAACAGCAGCAGTCGTATAAATAATATAAACGATATTATACATAATATCATGAGCCAGCGTTGTTATAAGCGTCTTGTTCTTGTTGCAACGCATGTCTCTGTAGAACATTTGTTCAAGTACTAAATAACGCTGTTTAGAAGCTGCCTAAGCGCTTAATGGTAAAGATAATTGTTGACCAATTGGGAAAAAGGATGAACGAGCGAAGGAGGAACAAATGAACGAATGAACTAGTAGGGGCACCTGTAAACACAGGGCTAAGCAATTCGAAGTAAAACATGCTGTCGAGTAGATTCAAGAGTCCGCTTACGTTATAAAATCGATTAACTATTATGAAACTGTTTCATATAAACTTGAAGACATATTTGCAGTCGTATTTGCAGGTATATTTGCAAGCTATATCGATTTCGTTTCGATCATTGAAAAAATCACTACCAAATGTTTGAATTGAAATTTTGTTTTGTAAAACTTTATGTTATTTTTTTTAACTGCGTTTGTACTTAAAATTCATTAAAATAACTATTATTCATTGCGCACCACTGCCAAGACAGGTGTATTCATTCCTGGATTCATCTCACAATATTCATTCGCGCTCCACCGCACCGTGTTCATCAGGCCAGCATCAATTGTGTTTCGAATCTCGGTGCGTACGGACGTGCGCTTGTTGTCCGTTCTCGTCCTCAACCTCGTGGTTAATCGCGTCGCGTTTCTAACATTTTTCGTTCTATTGCGTGTTTTGCAAAGCATGTGTGCACCATCCGAGGCATACAGTGTCGCAGCTGCAGTTTTGCTCATCGTACAAAGATGCAATAAAGAGCATTGCGAGTAAAATTTTTGCGGTAGTTGTGCTGTAAGACGCCGAAACAAACCCGGCACATGGTTTCCCGGTAGCCGCATATGCCCCCCCCTTATACGATAATGTAATCAGTGAACGAGTGTGTGTGTGAAGGTGTAAAAAAGTGTGCTTTTTGTTTGCTGTGCCGTGAGTGAAAACAGGTAGCAAAGTTTAATTTTCGCCAAAAGTTTTGTCTCCACTGTGTGTGTGTGTGTGCGCGTTGTTTGTTTGCAATCCTTCAATCTGCGTTTGCAAAGCAAGATGCACCTAAACAGTGTTCCAAAATAACAACCACGCGAGAGAGCGGGAGCGAAAGGAAAGAAAAGAGAGAAAGAGCAAAATAAAGGAAGCAACCGGGCATCGGCAAGTCTATTATTACAATCAAAGTAGCAAGCGTCCGATTTAATAAAAAAAAGGGCAGTGTACGTGCAAAATTCCACCCTCCATTAGATAGGGAGAAAATTGCAACAAGAGAGGAAAAAAAGGTGGGAAAGGAAAATAGAGATCCCTGACCCATCTGTTTTCCCCGGCAAGCAGAAAGCGGTCGGTTTTCGTTTCTACTCAATTCGCTGTGTTTTTGATGGTAGTGGTTGTGACGCGCCAAATGTATGCGTGAAGCTGTGCCCGGTGGGTGTTTTTCGTTCGGTCCCTTGTTGTGTTTGATTATTTTTCTGTTTTTCGCCGGTGGGTAACTTTTCGTGCCGGCCAGAAAACGTGATGTAAAGTTGTGCTAGTAGGCGTGAGAGTGCGTACCCGCTCGCCTACGGTGTGCGCTTTCATTGGTGTGCGTGCAAGCAGGCGAAGGGCCGTCGGGTAACGCAAAACGAAACACACGCCGCAGTGTTGTTCGCGCGGTACAGAGCGATGCATCGTTGCCGCGAAATGTGCGTTGGGGTGTGAAAGAGCGAGTGAGAGAGAGAGAGTGAGTGAGAGAGCAAGAATTCTAGTGTTGTCTGGTGTTGCTGTGTCTGGTTCGGTTTCTGTGCTGCAAAGAAGGAAAAAAAGCACCTGTTCAATGTTTTCAATGCGTAGCAGCATTTTGTAATTAATTCGTGTATGTGCGTGTATGCGTGTGTGAGTGCTTGATGTTTGATCAAGGAAGCAAGAGCAATTCATATCGAAGCAAGCTGAAATTAGCATAACCCCGGAGTGAAAGTGCAGTCAGAACCGGGTGCGTGTGAGTGTGTGTGAGTAGCGTGCCGGTGAAGATAGCAAAAAGAGCAAATCGAAAATGGCCGCTTTGAGGCGGTTCGTCAGATTCGGGATGATGATGGTCGTCCCTCTGTGTCTGCTGTTGCTGCTGCTGCAGCTGCCCGTACCGATCGTAGCAATCCAGCAGCAGCAGGAAACGATTGTGGCGCACGAGGACGAGCTGAGCTCGGCCGGCGAAGAGTTCCAGGAGCACAGTCAGTGCGAACCGATCACGATACCGTTCTGTGCCGGCATCCCGTACAACAGTACAAAAATGCCGAACTGGTTCGGCCATACCCGACAGGAGGAGGCCGCACTCGAGGTGCACCAGTACGTGCCGCTGGTAAAGATCAAGTGCAGTGCCGACTTGAAGTTCTTCCTGTGTGTGCTGTACGCACCGATCTGCACGTTTCTGGCCAAACCGTTGCCACCCTGCCGCTGCCTGTGCGAAAGTGCCCGGGCCTGTGAGAGCATCATGAAAACGTTCAACTTTCGGTGGCCGGAAAATCTCGAGTGCTCCCAGTTCCCCGAGAACGTCGAGGGCAGTCTGTGCGTGTCGAAGAACAAGAGCAGCGAACCGACACCGATACCGACGAGCGCATCGGCGGCATCCGCCGGCTATCCGACGAAAACGGTGGCCGCACCGTACGTACCGCCCCATCGAAAATCGTCCGCCGGTACGCCGGTCGGTGTCGGTGGGGGCGGCGGTGTTGGAGTGGGCAGCGGTTTGGTGGGGACGCACCGTGATTTGGGTTTCATCTGTCCGGTGCAGCTGAAGGCACCGACACTAATGGGGTACCAGTTGACCATCGGTGGAAAGGTAGGTTGTCTGCTTTTTTGGGAAGGTTTGAAGGAATTTAATTACGTTGGGAGGGTTCTGAGGTGAAATTTTAACAAATGAAACGATATGGTCCAATGTCTCTCTGTACAATGCCTACAAGCAAGACAGGAGGGTAGACACATCCGAGCTTAATAGGAGCTCTAACTATTGAGGAACACAAACAGAATTGTTTGATTAGAATCAAAAACAACATGTCCGGTTCTGTTCTCAGTTGGCTTTTTTTTTTGATCAGATAGTTCATCCGGCTAAGTCGTTTTAGACACTCCCCAGGGTGCTGATTATGTCATGCAAATCACACCAAACAACTCCATAATATATGCATTTAGAATTTTCTTTTTTCGAGACCTTGGAGGGGAGGGTATTGGGCGAGAGTCTTCATAAAGCAGCAAATCCTATTCGGACCAATCCCTCGTAACTGTTGAACTACTTGAGATCAACAAGAATAGTAAGAAATTAAATGGCTGGAATAACCTAGGAGGAATTTTGGAGAATCATAAGGACTCTGAAGAACTCGCATCAACGTTCGTGCCTGCCTGTCTAGTACAGTATAAAGTTTGAGGATCTAATCCCAGCTGAACCTGGACGAGAGCAAACTCTTTTTCAAGGTTGCAAAAATAATTCTTACTAATGAGACTCATTATATGGACAGTCTAGCCCTAAAGATCGCAAAACATTTTTTCGGCGAAGACCCCCGTCAGGATGTCTGGCTCTCCGTGTAGCTCAGCAAGCTCGCGGTTCATCCTTCTCCTCCACACTCCATGCAACTCCACACTCGAGCACACCGCTAAAGATGGTTCAGAGAATGCAACGCTCAAACACACCAAAAGCGTTTCCTCCGCTCCTCCGCTCAGATGGTCCATGACTCGTGGCCATATAGGACCACCGGGCGAATCAGTGTGCGATATATCTCACATTTCGTGCGGTCTTGAAGTCTTCTGGATCTCAGCAGACGGTGAAGTTCGACGGAAGGACGGAAAAACGGAAGGAAGGACTTCTATAAAGCCTTAATACGTAAAGAAACAGTTGTAGAAGTCATGCGATTTTTGTAAATCCCAGATGATACTCTTAAAAGCATTGGAAATCTAATAAAATCTGCATCTCCATTGTGGATGGATTTCTAAAATAACTACGATGCCTAGAAAACTGTTTGATATTGTATACAGTAACATAAATTGATATTGAAATAAATTCTGACCCGAACATTCCGAATCGTCCCTCTCTCGGCAGCAAGCTGCTCGGTGTGAAGAGCAGCCTTGTGTCGCAATATATTCAGAAAATCTTGTCCCCAAAAATGTGAAACTCGAGCACTTTGCACAACACTTTGCCCTTTTTCACACGTGTCCCGGTATGCATGCATTACACCGGCATAATAGCCTTTGTAGTGTAGTGTGGAGGTTTTTGAAGAAGCACCAGAAGTCATCCTGACTTCCATACCACAACATAAACCTGGGCGGAGGGCGATACTGGGTATTAAACATGGTTTGGACACCTCTCCCGAAAGCATAGAGCGATGCTGCTTGCACACACAGTACGTGAAAAATGAAACGCTCTGCTTTGTGACACACGCTGTACACATGGATTTTATCGGAAGGATCTATTTCCCGGTACTCCTGCCCTCCTCGGGGTGCCTTAATCGTATCCAGAAAGACGTAATCCGATTTTCGGAACGCATACACGCACACACAAATTTGCAACGGGAAAATTTATCCATATCTGCTTAGTGTCCTGGATGTCGGCGTGGAAATTGCATTGGACACTTGTTTGGACCCGAGAAAACGAAATATAGTGCAATAAGCAGAGGGTGGGGAGTCTTTCAGCTGTAACTGTATTCTTGTATTCGTGTGTGTGTTGGCATTTGTAGAATTCTATCGGCAGACTTTTCATCAGCTTGAAGTAAGCAATCACATACTTGGGAAAGGATTCCGAGGGGCGTTTACATTCGTTCGATAGAGCTTTTGTCAATCTGATCTTGGCATTCCGGCATTAGAAGTTTTGCACAACGGCTTTGCATTTATTGAACAATCTCTCTCTCTCTCTCTCTCTCTGCTGGGCCGCTACCAGGCCATTAGTGGTATAAATGGCCTTATCATCTTCAAATCCTGATTATATTTCTTGATGTAGCACTTGTAGATGCGATGTTTACAATATTGCCTTTTCGGCATTGAAACTGTGCCCAGCAGCAGGGAGAAATGATTCAATATTCGTAAAACCGCCTCTTACTCACTTGAAGCACATCGTGCAAGTGGTGTATTTGCAGCGAATTCTAGCACGACGCTACCCGGCTAATGGACGAACGTCCCCGGTATAATTGCTTCGTTCACCGACAGGATTAGTGAAATGATTGCTTCCAAGCAAGCAGGCGTAAAGTAGTAGAAAAAGCGAACCACACACCGTATATCGTCTGAGTTTGTGTGATGCAACACGAGCAGGATTCCTCCATTCGTTTTGTTGCTGCAGTTTAGTGTATCATTTGTTTGATGGCGAATGTGCTGCTGGTGCTTGCTTGAGCGTAGAAAACGGGAACCCTCTGGATGGTAGCTTTTTGTGAGCCAGCGAAGAAGAG
Organism: Anopheles maculipalpis; assembly: GCF_943734695.1. Lineage (NCBI taxonomy): Eukaryota > Metazoa > Arthropoda > Insecta > Diptera > Culicidae > Anopheles > Anopheles maculipalpis. The sequence continues at coordinate 96,500,701 of NC_064871.1, read as the reverse complement.
CTTTCGGGATGTTCTAAGCTATAAGTGAGGTAATTTAACTTGTCTGATGGATGATAGCTGAGGGTAAACACGGCTGTATATCAAAGATGCTTCCATGCTAGAACATGGATAGGAGAACATTTATCTGATGCTACTTTCGACGGTAGTTTTGGGCTTGCTCTGCAGTTGACACTGTGTTCAAATTTTTAATGCCAAGACTGTCGAGATGTGCCAGGCAAGCAGCGCTAGCACAAGATTTTCTAGGAAAAAAAGACGTCCAATGAGGCTGAAATCATCCGAGAGAGCGTGCACTGATTTGTGCCGGGGTTAATTAAGTTTCCAGAGCCTAGGCCTTCGTCCCCGTCCGTCCTGATTAGCCGAAGAAATTACCTCAGTTTGACACAATTTTTTTCCTCCATCTAGACGTTTTTTCCTCACTGTGAACGCCCGCTGTGACGAGGCCATAAATTGAAAATCTTTCCCCCGTTGTCCTTTCAAAAGTTCTCGTTAGCAGTGAACTTCATTCGGAGCTGTGGAACTTCTTTGCATTCTTGCACCAGTGAGCAATCGTTCGGTGCATTGTTGAAGGAGTTATGGCACCGCACTTTGGAGCCCGTTTGTTCGTACAAGACAAGTCGCGTTTATTGTACAGTATTGGACAAAACAAGTGCGACAGATCAAATCCCAATCAAGAAATCCTACATTGAAGGGTGCATAATAAGTCGATTGTGAGAAAGATGTGTTTAAGTTGATTGAAACGGCACTTTTCTTGTTTATTATAACAAAAACTTAATTATAAATGGTTCTTGGCTACAAAAAACTCGCTGTTATTGGTCAATTTGACAGCTGATAGCTGCAATAAGCGTGTAGCAAACATCTAGACCTGAACCGTCTACTGCAGTGTTTCGTTTTCTATTTCGAAAAATTGAAATCTGCTGATCCTTTTTATGATTGCTCTATTTGAGTTGCACATGTTTTGTCGAATACTGTACTTCTTCGGGTGGAGGGCGGTAAAGTTTGCGCTAAAAATCAAGTACTATCCTCAAAACTCGGAGTAGTACTATGCAGCCGCATTTGACGCTTTCTGGAAAACCCCTTTTCAAAGATTGGAATCAAGGAATAACGCGAGCAATATCATTGCGGAGTATAGAAAATTGAGGAAAATCCTGTGTGCGAATCTTGGTGTACCGTGTGCCTGCTAGGATTCCGATGAACCGGATTGTTGTTATGGGTTGTCTGTGAGGGTGTTCTTCTTCAAAAGAAAAGGAGGAAAAAAAAAGAACAGGACAGGAAGGATCCATTTCCCGCACTCGGTTTGGTGTGGGGTGCTAAAAAACATGGGAAAATCTGTTACCCTCCACCACCTGGCTAGCTGTGTGTACACGAATCTACACGTCCACTCGTCGACTTTGGGTCCAGTTTGGAGTGGATAAATGAGAAAAAAAAATAGGACGAACAAAAAAAGCTTTGGCAAAGTTTTTCAATTACATCTACACTGGTGTCGTGGTGGTGGGGAAGGCGTTGAGGCATTGATGGTGGGTGCAACGAGTTTCGTCGCCCAGGGAGAAAGGCTCTGGCTCTTCCTTTACAATATTTTTCCACTCCCTGTGCTCTTCATTCGGCCATAAAACGAAGCAGATGAAACTCCACGTCTCTCGGGCACGGCCGGCCGCTGGGTTTGGAGATATTGGTCCTCTGCCGGTACTTATGCAGTCAGTTGCCGTTTGCTAGTGGGTTCGCCGCTGCCCTGCCTCGGCTCGGGCTGTAGTGGCTTGTTAATTCGGAGCATTTCTGTGTTCGTGTTTCTTTTCTCGCCAACGTAGCACCAGGAGGGATCCTCCCCCAACCCAAAGGGAGGATCCCTACGGTGCTTTCGGCACTGGAGATAGTAAACGGCATGGGGGGATGAATCGTGTCCTCGGTCCCGGTAGCGAGCCGTTCGATCGCTTTTATGAAATCGTAATCAAACTGACTGTTATGTCGTCGTCGCTGTACCGACTCGTTCGTGTTCACTCACCAGGGGCAACACAGGCAACACACACACACAGAAGAAGGATAAGCTGTGGAGGATAGTTATCTACTTTTTACCAGAATAATGGTTAATCCTAGCCAGCGGAACCCAACCCTGGTTTTCTGCGCCCCCTGTTTGACAGTTTTTGGAACACACTGATGGAGTCAACTTTTTCCAGAGAGCTGACGATTCTTACCAAAAGAGATCCATTTGAGGGATAGACAACCGGAACCATACATGGAGCCGAGCAAAGGGACTACGGAAGGGTCGCTTTTCAATTTCATATCCTTGCAGCTCCGGGTGTGTGTCCCCTTACCAGTCAAGAGACACATTCGATTCCTTTTAGCACCGTACGAGCGTGATTGTGCTTTCGCTGCTTGTCTGACGCCCGCCTTGATGACGATGCTTGGTCACCACGACAAAAGATGGGAAAGGATATGGGACGAGCACGAAAGAGCTCACGAAAACTTTCTTTCCACACACACCGGGGGGTGGGTGGTTTTGCTCGTTTAGACGCATCTGTTGGGTGCCGTGAACTGTTTGATTAATTTTTTACTACTGCTATCCTTCCCATGCCCATGTAGCAGAGCGTCCTGTTCCTCCTTCCAACTAGGCAAAAAGGTGTGCTCTGCTGCTGTGTTGCTGTGTGGCACGGTACGAATAAAAGGGTATTATCGGTTTTTAGTTCCCATTGCCAGTTGAAGCTTTACACATGTGGCAAGCTTGGTTGCATCTCGTTTAGGAGATTTTTTTCCTTTCCCTCCTCCATGGCATTGCTGTCTGTGCAATGGAGGCCAAAAACATGAATGGAATGACTGCTCTTTTCATCGCATCGCATCGCCATTCACTCTCGTTTTATGCACCACAACGAAACTGTTTTGAACGTCGTTTCTTTCAATGGGGCCATTTTATGAATGCTCCCAATGGGATGGGATAATCGGAGTAACTAGTCGACTACGTTACTTTTTTTGTCGATAGAAGCTACTCTTAAAACTGCTTTTCTATGGCAATCTTGTTGCAGTGGATTTAATAATAAAAAGTAGACAACAAAAGCAACTTTACATGAAAAGGTTTAATGACTTGTATTATGTGTAGAAAACAATCTAATAAACATTTATTTATTTATTATGTTCAATTGTCCGCCAACAATGGCTTAGCAAAAAAGTATTCTAAGTAGCTAATGGGAAGAGGAGGTAGGTAGGGGGGGGGGGGGTGTCGATCGTTGTTGAAGGCCGATAGAGCCCTAATTAAGGGGTCGATCGAGCCGTAGAGAGTGTGACGGGATGGGATGTATAGGGGAGATCTATCGCTAATGCGACGAGAAGAGGCGTAAAGGGGGGTAGCGGACAGGAGAGACTAGAATGTCTTACTTCCAAGGGCTCAAGCCCTAGAAGGCGACAACGGACTGGATAGGGCGGGAAAGCCAGATGATAACCGGTAAGGAAGCACCTAACAGCTACATGTATATAAATTTGCGTTGAACACTCTCCAGTCTGGCCATAGCGGTTGAGCTTGGAAGAGTCCAGACCACAGCTGCGTATTTCCAGGGAAGATCGAACCCAGCAATAGTAGAGGGACTTCAGACAGAGGGGGTCACGGATTTCTGACGAAAGCCTAACAATCCAGACCCAGTGATTTGTTAGCTTTACTGATAAGATAATTAACGTGACTGTTGAAAGAAAGTGTCTTGTTAAGCCCTAGATCCTTTACAGATAATACCCGACGTGTAACTGTATCACAGAGGGTGTAAATGAATGAGATCACAGCGGATCTGGTAAACGACGCATCACGCAAAATACTTGTCGGGACACAGGAGTAGACCGTTCTTACGGCACCACACAGAGAAGGAATCTAGGAAGGTTTGGAGGGTACAACAAGTAGCGGACGAAGACACAGGAATCCCTTGGAGGGGAGGATAGAGATACAGTCGTTAACATATAAGGTAAATAGAAGAGGACTAAGGCTACTACCTTGAGGAACTCCAGAGGAGCCTACGAATGAGTTGGACAAGCAGGAGGACACTTTGACTCTATACACTCTGTTACAAAGGTAGGGCGAGAACCAGGACAGTAACTGACCTATGATCTCGAGTCTTGTTGTGTCGAGTTTGGAAACATGCAGAAGCTATCCAGTTTTTGTATCCTTGTCACGGCACCAAAATATTATCTCGTTTGGAATGGTTGTTTATTGAGCTGGTTCTTCTTCTTCTTGGCATAACGATCTACTAGGTCACGCTGGCCATCGAATACTAGAAGTTTTGATAGCACGCACGTACGAGGAACTTTAGGGTTAGGTCAATCGAAACCCTTGGAGGCCTAAGCAAGCATGGGCTTGGGATAGGTTTGTTGATCGTGATTTCTCTGCCTCCGGATATCCTTCCACGGGCTCAGTTACGCGGTGGTTTCTGTTACAATGTTCTTGGCTCCTTGAATCCCCGGGGCTTCCAGGCGAGTCTCTGTCAGGGCACTATAAAAGCTCCGAATCTCAAGAAAGCTCGAGGCCCCAAGCATCTAAGCTTGTCTAAAACTAGTTACTATGTATCGATTTTTCGAATAAATCTCACCCAATTTCAAGTAATTCAAGGAATCCTTGAACTTCAAACACAAACCGGCAAAAAGATTAAGCAAGTGGCTAAAAGTTGTCCACAGCTCGGAAATTAAATTTCCTTCCCGATGGCCAACGGCAGAGATTCTAACCTCATGTGTTTCGAACCATTCTAGCCATCCGAAAATCCAAAAGCCGAGAACGACAGCCCTCCAATAACATTCTCACAGACGAAAGCTGAAACCAAGCCTGGCAAAAAAAAAAAAAAAAAACGCCACGAATATCTCAAAGTCAAATAGCAGTACGATTCCTCCCCCGGGGAAGGAAGCAAGCGGTTCCTCGTTTGCTTTGATAATTTCCATTAAATAATTGACACAGTTCCTCCGCTCAGACCGCTGTTTTGTGTCGTTTCATCCGTCCCCCCCCGATCGGCCCTATGGAGAGGGCTCTTGAAGTGAACACCGGGAGGCGTTGAATCGGTCTAAAAATGCCATTAGAAGTCACGAAGGGCACGGGAGCAAGTGTGGGATATGGCGTTCTTCACTGCGTTGGTATGGTGCGATGCCTTGTGTGTGTGTGTGGCCTGGGACACTTTGTTGGTCGCATTAAGGTTTCCTTTTTTTCTCTCTCTCTCTCTCAAATGCTGCTTCCGTTCTTCTGACGTTCCCGTCCCATGGCGCCTTGCCGGTGTCACTTGTTTACGTACACCAAGTACTTTTGACTTCTCAACTCGTGAATAACGCGTCCCGCTTGTTGGGGTGAGAGTAAGTGTTTTCCCGCGTTTTTTCCTACACGTTAGCGCGTCGCGTTAGAATGCTGTGTTTCGTTTACAGTTTTCCTGGGCTGCCGGTGCGCTGCTGTGTTCTTTTCACTTTGTTCTTGGCCCCTGCAAGTCCACGTCCATTTTCGTTCTCGGAAAAAACGGGGCGTTGTTGTAGCATTTTGTTTTTCTCTCTTCGGGATCTATGAAACTGGTCGTGGCGCTTTTGTTTTATGTTCTCGGTTTCTTTTTTGTTGTTGTGTCCTCTCCCGTTTGGTGACCACTTCCGGATGGGAAAGAGGGCAGTTTCACTACGCCGCGTTATGCTTATCACTATTTGCCCTGGACATGTTTATTGTTTCCGTTTATGGCAACGCCGCTTGATGAGCTTTTGCGCTCGTTCGACCCTTCTGCTTTCGACATTCATCAGGGCGGGCGGTTGGTGTACTGGGTGTGTTGGATTGGTGGACTATATACGAAGGATTGCTTCTCGGACTGTAAGCTCCTTCGAAAACCCACGGCATCTGGGTCAAGAGTGAAACACAGGAGGTCGAGCGTATAGGGCCGACAACGTTCGGGGAAGGAGCATATAGTGGAAACCTTCGAAAGCCAAGAGTGATGAATACATTGCATTTGGATGAACGATGGTCGGGGGGTGGCAAAAAACCCTCGAACCGCTCACCCTCAACTATGCTTCTCGATGATTGAGCACTGGCATTCGCCCCAACGAATGGCGAAGAACCACAATTGAAACCGTCAAGTGGTCAGACAAAGAGTGACCGAAACCCGGCCCAAACCACCCAAGTGACCGAATGGACACTCGAAGAAAACGCTCACAATTAGAGACGAGCGACAAAAAGAGAGCACGCCGAGACGAGTGTATGATGATGTTTGTCTATTTGCCAAATGGTGGCCCTTCGCATCGGGCACTAACCAAAGTTCGTTATCGGCCCTTTGCACAAACGGAGGCCCTGCCGTTTGTGACGACGCCCCTTGGGGAGCAGTTTCGGTACAGGGAAGAAAGGAAAAACTTCATCAACGGTCCTTGGAGGGTTTTGTTTTTCCTGTCTCTGCAGTCTCTCCGTCTTCATTCCTGGTGCGGTGTGTGTGTGCGATGCAGGGCGTACCAAACATACTGCGGGTGCCCGGAATGTTGGCCACATTTTCACCCCGGAGAGGCGGCGGAATGTCGATATGATGATGGTGCCGTGGTACGCGGGGGCGTTGATAAGCCGAGGAAGATTGTGATTAATGAATGAAACAAATAATGTTTCGATGACGGGGTGACGTCGTTTGGTCAGTTTGCAAGTCAGCTAGCCATTATGTTTCCCTCCTTTACGAATTGGTAAACATTATTAGGCTGGTAATGGAGCAATGAGTGAAAGATAGAACCATCATTGTATTGGAGGTTTTGTTTAAGATCAATTCTTTCTAATTATGAATTGGAATTGTTAGTGCAATAAATTGTTTTTAATTCATTACTGTTGATTGTACGTGATTACGCTTAAACGTAACACTTGTGCTTACTCGTTAAAGTTTGCTTCAATAAGGTGTAAAAAAAATTCTGCAAAATTATTTAATTAGAATTACAAACCAATAAACGAATCAGTAAATGGTTCAAAATTACGATTGTTCTAATTACAATATTAATTTGAAGCATTGTAAATGTTTAAAAGTTTCTGAGACCTGTACAAAATCATTAACACTTTAAAGGAGAATATGAAAATTCGTACCTTTTGTCACTTGGAAACGGGAATTGAAGTGAAACAAAAATTGAAAATCTAAGCAAACAAGTATAAAATAAATTTAAACAACGTACCGAACGAGAAAACGAAAGAACTTGTTATGAATTATGCAAATAAAGAGTTCTTATAGAATTTCCACATGAAATTAGTATACAAAAGTTTCAATTAGAAATATAAACCAGAAAATAAATCAGTAAAAGGTTCAAAATTACAATTGTTTAAAGTTTCAATTGAAATAGTAGTTTAAATAGATAAGAAAACTGCATTAGAATGGAATCGATTATGGGACATAGCTGAATTTGAATTGAAACATTTTAAATCTATAGAAGTTACAAATGCATAGAAGTTTTTTTCAAAATGCGAAAGAGAACATGAAGATTCTAACCCGACGTCACTAAGAAATAAGAAATAAAATATAAATAACAGCTAATCAAAGAAAACAAATATTAAATTTAGCTCATAGACTGTACGAAAAGCGAATAAAAAAAGAAAAAAACGACTTATAAACTAAGAAAACAAACAAAAGCAAGAAACAAAGCATCGCTTCATTTACAATTAAAACGCTTAAGTGTATAAAATTGCTTACAACAATAGCAATCAAAAAGAAGCCAACATAAAGTGGGAAATGTAGCAAATGGTATCCGTTCTAATCGCTCCAGAACCTGGTAACACACTGGCTGGTTGTTTGTCGCTTCCCGGTGAACGAACGCGAATGCCAATAAAGCATCATTCGAAAAATGAATCGATGTGTGTTGCCCTGGGATGGGATTTTGGGCTGCAAATCGTTTGAATAGCAAATTCGATCACGAACGACCCATAAAGATATGGTTTGACATTCGATAAACAGATTTCGATCCGATTGGTGGGCAGCGGGACGCGCCCATACAAGTGTGCTCACTGTGGACGTCCCTCGCAAGCAGGACACTTGCGGGGCTTCCACTTGGATGGGGATGGTAGGTAGGTGAAATGTTTATGAGCGTAAATATGAAGCCACGTAATCTCTTTCGTTTCTTGGTGGAAAAATATTAATGGGAAGTGTTTTTATTTGCAATTCGTATTACATTGGGCGGGAAGCTTTCAAGCCCTAGCCCCCTGGCCCGGTATTATTAGCTGTTGAAAATAATGTTAACTAAGTGTGGTATGCTCATGTGTATGCGTGTATTCGGGAAGCCGTCTGTTGAATATTAATTCAAAAACACTCCCACTTCCCGTACCAAAGTTTTGATGGTATGGAAAATTCCGTTTTTTTTTCAAATGTAAAATGTAAAATTTAAATCCCCTGCCCTCTATCTTTGGCTTTTTCTGCTGGTAGTCCTGGTTGCACCGGGGACCAACTTTTGTACACAAATGCAGGTTAAACGAAACGAATGCCTGCTCCACGTAGCATTTCAATTTATCATCATTTTCCACAAACAGCACAAAAAAATCTTCTTCTCATCCCAGGAACGCAGTGTGCCCAAGCGAAGCCGATATTTTCTCTCGCATTCACTTTCCGGGGATTCCGGCTAGAAATTACTGTATTACATGTTTTGCGAGCTAAGTTAATTAGCAAAATTGAAGCAGTAAAGTAATGGGCGACTGTGTACTGCTGTCTGGTGTGTTTGCTGGGCGCTGAAACTTCTCTCGTGGACCCGTTGCGAGAATGCTTCCGGTTTTGGGCGGCGGGCAAGCGTACGAACGAACCAGCCAATCCAATTTCCCTGTCAAGTTATCTGTTTCTCGACTTACCCAGGCGCTTGTTTTGTTGTTGTTGCCTGGTGTTGCCTTCCAGTGCGAGGAACTGTGTGTGTGTGTACATATTAAAAAATGAAGACACGCGCTGCCGCCACACGCAACAAAACCGGGTGGGAACGCATCTTCGGACACACGGTGCGGAGGTAATATTCGAGATTCGCTTTCGTTATGCTATATTGTCGTGTCGTCGTCCCGTAAGCTGTCGCATTTTTGGATGGGATGGCACATCTCCGAAGCATGATAACGTTTATGTAATACGGTCACGTTCGGACGTCCTTTCACGACGCACACATACCCATTGCGTGCACACGAACGGCTGGCACTTTGTTCGGGTTGATCGTTCTTTTCGGTGTACGTTTCGTCCTATTGGGGACATCTTTCCGTCGTCAGTCAGTAACGACTGAATGTGCTCAGAGCAGTCAAGCAAGGCAGCCAAGCAGAACCATGTGATGATGCTAAAGCGTTGGCCGGTAAATTTTTCTTACCGAGACCAATTCAAGGGACACAACCGTGCCCAAAAGCTGGCCTGAGTTAGGTTTGTCACTGCAGTTCCGTGTCCGGTAGGTTGACCGATAACACAAGCCCCCCCCCCCCCCCCCCCCCCCCCCCCTTCAACCATGGATCGAGTGAAGAATTTGTAGTCACTATGGTTTGTGAGTATGTTTTTTTTTGGTTGCGTCGGGCTCAGTCGGCTTCTTGAAAAGTCTCTCACCGTGTCACAGAGAGCAGCATACCAATAGTTATCCTTTTTTGGTTTGCAAATGGGGCCTCGAAATGATGGACCTGGGGGGGCAGAATTGCTAATGTGATTTTTGGTAGGTTAGTGAGTGTGTTTTTTCCGTGTCCTGGTGATGTAGTTTTTCTCTTTTAAATCTTGGTGCCAGGCAAACGGTATGGCGGTAGCAGTGGAAGCGGAAGTGTTTCTCTTGGACTCGGCGTCGTTATCCACGTCCGTTGTCGAGATGTGTCATCTTCGATGGTCGTTGGTTTACACAAACTCACCAGCACACACACAGTTCCGAAGCCGCTGGACGCTTCCGAGGCTTTGGAATTCTCGTGTTCCGGATGTGGATAGCTTGTTAAAAATTCCAGGACTTTTCCTTCGTCCACCGGTGGAACAGTTTTGGGATGTTAGCCTGTTGAAGATTAAAATAGCTTGCGCCCAATTTTCGGGACAAGGATACAATCCCGGCTTTGTATGGAGGCAACGGAATCGTTATTTTTAATATGCTTCACTTCCCGAAACGCACTGACCATGTCCAACGGATGGGCATGGATTGTTTGGAGGTTTCGTAAGCTTGGCGAACGTACCCCGTACCAAAATGCTTGCACAGATGGGTAAAGCGATGGCGTAGAACTGAAACCAATTATCAGGGGTTCACTAGCCCAACGAGCATTGTGGATGGGTCTGCGTGACTTGGTTTCTGGGCGTCCGCTGAAGAGAATCGATGGTTGATGTTTTCATGTATCGTAGGCTTTGGTTATCCTTTTTTGCACGAGCAAAGTCTGAGGTGTCAACTAAGGTTCTTCCATGCGTACGGAGTCGTCTGGTTCGTACGCAGTGAAACGTTTTGTGAAAATAAACGATGATGATGATGATGATGATTACAAATCGCTGCTGCTGCTCATGGCAATTGCTAACATTGGTCCGTTAGGTGTACTTGTCCCCTATCATTTTCCAAAACTTGGTGTGCAATAAACATTTAGCGATTATGCGACTTGTTTTGTTTCACTTGCACATTCTTCTTTATTGTTATTGCCCTAAAATGAGTGTATTCTTAAATATTTTACAGAGTTTGTTGTTATTTTTCGATGACTCTTTGGAAGTTCCTCGATTTCTTGATCATCTCCGCGAGGATTCTCCATCACTGCTGAGTGCGGTGCTAGGAAGGATTTACTTTTTTTCCTCCCGTTTATTCAGCTCACTTTCAACACTCCAAAGTTATTATATTGGACACTCGGAGGGGATCGCTGTTGACTGGTTTTCGTTCGTTTCGCTTGGGCTTTACGCTACAGCTTATAAGCTTACCGAGTGTAAATGAGGAAAATTGAAATACGCGCGGATGAATCGAGGCCCGCGCCTGGCCGTGTTTGGTCAAAAGCTCAAAGTCAGCGGGACATTGTGGACATATAGTCGATCTACTTACGGTCGGGCCGGACCGGAGCAAACTTTTGGAGAAAAACACAAACCGGAGATAGGGCGCTGCAGATGGGATGGACCGGGACAAGCCGAAGCGAACAGCGAAAATGAACTGTCATACCGTCAGCACCGGGGTTGTGAAATTTAATTATGAAATTCTTCACTGAAGCTTGTATCTCTGGCGCCTACCCTGGTACAAAAGCCGAGTTTGAGTGCCATGTTTTACGAAACGCTCGAGCGTACCTTGGGTGGGTCTATTTAATGATCATTGAACATATTTTTAGCGTGCGCTTTGTTATAATGAGGTGAAGAAGAAAATAATTTTGTAGAAACTATTCTATATTAAGGAAATTTTTTTGTGAATGAGTCGTTGTTATTAATATCGAGCTATCGCTACCAAGGACAAAATGTCTTTGTAGCTTTATACTATTTTTAGCTACCGATGAGCTACCTCATCGTGACAAGGCCCAGTCAACAATAGATCTCCGGGAAACTCCATGTAGGCACCCGATCTCCGACAGGTCTCCCTTCAACTGATCCAGTCAACGAACTCGCTGTGCTCCCCGTCGCTGACAAATACCTTCTTGGCGGGGCATGAGTCCGGCATCCTCATAACATGCTCCAGCCATCGTATCCTGTCGGTCTTCGCCCCACCGTCAGGATGTCTGGTTCTTCGTATAGCTCAGCAAGCTCGTGGTTCATCCTTCTCCTCCACACTCCATGCTGGAGCACACCGCTAAAGATGGTCCAGAGAATGCGACGCTCAAACACGCCAAAAGCGTTTCCTCCGCTCCTCCGCTCGAATGGTCCAAGACTCGTGGCCATATAGGACCACCGGGCGAATCAGTGTGCGATATCGATCCCACATTTCGTGCGGTCTTGAAGTCTTCTAGATCTCAGCAGACCGTGAAGGCCGTAGTAGGCACTATTGTCCTGCACAATGACACCTTCCAAGACTATATTGAACAGTAGACAGGAGAGTACGTCCCCTTGCCTCAGACGAATCCAACCTGTTCATGGTGGCCTTTAACAGCCGTATGAACTTTTCAGGAAAGTGGTGCCGCTGCATTATGTATCGTAAGCCGCCTTGAAGTCGAAAAACCGATGGTGCGTAGGGATCTGGCGCTCTCGGCATTTCTGGAGGATCTGCCGAAGAGTCGGTTGTGGATTTGTCTCCAACAAACCCAGCTTGGTAGCTGCCGACGAAATCTACAGAACAAGATCTGGGATAGGGTCTTATAGGCGGCATTGAGGACAGATATGGCACGATAGTTCGAGGATTCCAGTCGGTCGCCCTTTTCGTAGACTGGGTGAATAACGCCCAGCAGTGAACTCCTCCGGTAATTCTTCCTGTTCCCAGATTCTCGTGATCAGCTGCTGCATGTCGACGGTAGCCTCTCCGGCCTCATCTTGAAGAGCTCGGACGTCAGTCCATCACTACCAGCAGCGTTCTTGCTGCTTTTAAGCTGCTTGTTGGCGCTGGCAACCTCATCCAGAAATGGCGGAGGCACTTCGTCTTCTGCACTGCACTCCGTCTGCGTCCCGTCACATCGCGGTTTTACGAGCAAATCCACTCCGTGCCTCTTTCAACCTCCTGTAAAACGAGCGGACGTCCCTCGACTGAGAGAGCTGCTCCAGCTCTCTGCTGCTCCAGAATGTTGTTCTACATTCTGCATTTCTTAAATGGCTTTACAGTAACTTGAACAATTTCTCTCAGCTTCAAAGCTTTATCGAACTGGAAACATATGGTTTATACTTTTTCTTGCCTATGTCAAGCGCTAAGTCATGTAACAGCACCATTTGCAGACTAACCTTGGCTAAATTAAAATAGAAAACCGAGAAAAAAGATTTCCAAACGAAGCGTAAATCATTTATTAGCTTCCGCGTCAACGAAGATTGACATTGAATCCCTCCCGAACGCGGTGGAAATATTCATGACAAATGTTTGACACGGAAAAGCGCATCCTAATTTTAGCGCCATTACGTACCTTACCCCCAGGGCCCCAATTACGGGCCCCATCCAGAAATTGGTTTTATTCGATGAGTCCCAAAAATAACACACACAACCAAACAATCGACAAAACGGCAGAAGAATCTTCCCTTTTTACCCACTGTTTCCCTTTCCCAACTGCCAGGAAAGTCTGACATTCCTTAGCGAGAAGCATCCATCAAAGCACAATTTTCCTTTTGTTCGGTGAAATGCTTTAGAAAGAGCACTCTCTTGATCTCTCTCTCTCTCTCTCTCTCTCTCTCTCTCTCTCACACACACACACACACACACACATATACAAAAGCGTATCCTTAACGATCGTCGATTCTTTCCGTAAGACCGAATGGCGGCTTTCATTATGCAGGAGCGCAATATCCGGAGCTCGGGAAAGCAAAACCTGTCAATCGATAGTAGGTGTCATTCAATTATGTTTTCTCCGAACCGTGTCTGCTTTTTTTTTTGTTTAATGCTAGCATGCCAGCTGCCAGCGAGCTATAGTAGAGACCTTGTAAAGTGTTACTCTTTGCGGCAAGGACAAAGATGGACGGAAAGGAAAAAGTAAAAACCTTCTCTTCCGACACATCTTCTAATTAAATCGTCAAAACCATTCTATTCCCTAAACCTGAAGTAGACCGGGAACCCTACCCGGTTTGATCTTCACATTCTGACCCAGATCAATCAAGATATTGGCGTAGCAATGGCGCGATACCTTACGAAACTTTCACAGCCCAAAACCTGCATGTTCTAGCCGTTTAGAAGGTTTATTTTTGGGATGTTTTTCTTTCCCTTCTTTTTGCTGTGTACCCCTGCTGCGAACTAAACTCGGCTCTAAAGGCTCTCTAACGGGCGCTTGCCAGGCTATCAGATCAGAAGGACCAAGGCAAGCACAAGGTGTTTACCTTCCTGCAGTGCTTTCTGCGAAGGAGCAAAAACGAACGCCGAATGATGTAAAATTTACGACCATTTAAGAGGCAAACGTGTTCATACGTTTGGTCTGACAGTCATCCTTCTTGGCAGTTGAAAGCGAAGGGTGTACCGTGCTGCACACATCAGGGCGCGGTCGTAAAATTACGAGAAGAGGCAATAAGTAAAGCCTTGTCGAAGAGAGGAAGAAGTTTGCTCGGCGAGGTGTCCTCCCGCTTCAAGATCAAATCCCGTAAAAAATGGATGAAGTGGAGGAGTGCTGTGGATAAGGAGCGGAATGAGGAATTTTGGAAGAATACGAATGGTAGCAGGAAAAAAAAAGACACACGAATGTGTTACATCGATATATGAAGGAGAAGCGTTCATTTAACGCTCGATTTCCATTCGGTCGTAAACTGCTTAAACTTCACCTGGAATGTATTATACGTACGCGTGTACCGTATCCGTTTTTCTCGCTTTTTCTCGTTTGGTTGATATCTTACCTTAGAATAACAAACGACCCACTTCCATTGGAAAAATTGAAACACTTTACGATACTACGATTCTGCTGTCGCCAAAGAAATTGTTGGGAAATTTCTCGCAGGACTTGTTGGAGGTTAGGTTCTAGATCGCTCCCTCCTCTAACTTCTGCGAAAAGTTGGAGCTCTGGGTTTAAAAAAGAGTTAACACTCAACATCCGTGGCAAGGTAGAGATTCTTTTTCTTCTTTTGAATGACTTCTCCCCGCGAATAGAAATGGCAATAAAAATGCGCAATAATTTCCCTTCTTCCTGGGCGATGATGGTGATAAAATTTTCGTGGCGTGTCGCGAAAAATGGAGTCATAAATCCCATACACACATCCCGCGGCAGTAAGGGAACACAACAGCTGCGTCCGGTGCTGGTTTCCCTTTTGGATGGGTGGGAGGAAAAAGGGACACTTTTCCCGATGTCGCGTGACCTTCAATCTCAGGACGCAGATTTCATATTTCACTGTGAAAGTTGGTGACCGTACTGGGACGGGATGGATATATTTGATCCCGGATATTCTATACATCTCATCAAAGAGACTGTGCACAATGGGAAAGTCAGAGGACATTTATTTACATTTGATTATTACGGTCCAGTGCCGTATTGTCAGAGGACATTTGGAAGATAATAAATTGATAGCCTGTCAATATATACATAAGTCGAGAAAGCCAATCGATGATCTGCGTGACCAAGTAGGTTGATTAGCTCGGAAAAAGAAGATTCTTCTTCTTGACTTAACGATCTCTATGGCTTAATAGTCTCGCCAATAGCATGTAGTTGGAGAGTAAGTCATCACTACGGGATTTTGAACGGGATTTTGGAAGGGATTTTATTTTTCATTTTATATTTTCATTTGCGAATCCACCTGCGAGTGTCTGGATGTCTAGTGCTCTTCTAAGCGCTTAGAATTCATTAGACAGCACAGTCTTAACATCTTAAAAATATCAAAATAATAATGCTGTTTGTCCTACGACATCCTACCATGCTATGCTTTTTCGCAAGAGTTAAGGTATTTCCCTCCGACGCCGAAAGAAAGGTGCAAAGACTTCCCCCGATTTTTATTAAGAGTAAGGCCATGATCGGAAAGATGTGATAATACGCGCTGTCTGGTTTTTTCTCACCCCGTTGCAAAGCAAACGAGTCAAAAAACGCACAACAAAGAGAAGCCCCTTCAGGAAAGTTCCGGATAAAGATTGTTGGTAAATTTGCCATATCCTTCTCACTCGGGTGAAGAGTGAACGGTGTAGGAATGTAAGCATTACTTGCGCCATTCTTGAATGTCCTGGAATGGCTGCTGGCGCGATGATGGCGCTTTTACCCGGAGCTTTTGCGAAGCGAATTTAGGAGAGATGATTGAGAAAGTTTCAAATCGTATGTTTACCTTTCCCGAAACAGTTTTCCCGGACCAAGGGGGGTGGGGGGGGGGGGGGGGGGTGGGCGTAAGAGTGAGCTTCAATGCTTCCTCGCAACACCAACGATGTGAACTGTTGTGTGTATAATAGAGATTTAATTATTTACGGCGCAGACGGTTCGCCATGTTGGTTTGGGGAGTTGGGAACTCGAGAGAAGTTGGATGGTGCTTAACTGGTCTCTTAGGATCGATTTCAAATCTCATAGGTCATCTTCATCGCGCTTAGTTGGCGATGGCGTTGTTGCGAGCGAACAGGATTGATAATTTTACCATCGACCACCGGGCGTGGTGCTGTTCAGCAAACCGTGAAACGGTTTGGAGCAATTCTTGGACCTTAAGAAAACGAGACCAGGGATTATAAGGGGGTGCCCGGAGAAATCACCCTCAAAAACGGAAGGAAAAGCATTGACCTCGTAGAATCCTCGCTTTGCACGCAGCTTTCGGAAGATCGGGTTATACATCTTCGCAAAGGACATCTTCGCTGCTCCACAACTTCCAAATCCATCTTGGGTAGAGTGAATAACGCGCCCAGTAGTGCCAGTGAGTTGGGCAATGGTTTGTTTTGTGTGCGTTTAGGATTTTGCTACCGCTACTCGCTCGCCGCCATCTTTAATTCATAAGCTCGGGTTGGTTTAGTGAAATGTGGTTGGAAGAAAAGCGAATGACAGTGGGAAAAAGGGTTAAACTGTTGAAAAAAAAAACACAGTTAAAAGTGAAAGATGGGTCTCTCCTGAGGCCGTACAAAACAAAAAAAAAAAAATACTTCGCAGTAAAACGGTAAAAATATTTAGATAAGGAAAAATTCATTTGTATGCTTTGCGGTTGATGTTTTATGCATCGATTACAATGGAGGAAGATGCCGTTTTGGGCATGATGATGACACGAAAGAAAAGAGGAAGATTACAGTGAAGTGGAGAAGGAAAAAAAAAGAAAGAAAAATAAGAACGTTAATTAACATTTCGTCCTTGAGCGTTGGTTCGTATATTTTTTATGTGTTGTATGGCTGCATTAAAATTATGGTCTATTACCCCCACAAAAAAAACCTTTGGGTCTCGGCCTCCTAACCGGTGAACCGTTGCGTATATACGTCTCTCTTTCTATCGCTCGCTTAACACTGCCATCCCCATGTTAGCCTGGTTTTATGTTTATTACCGGTGAATGATGAGGACAGTTTTTGATCATGCCGTAGGAAGTTATGGCGGGTATCTGACTGTGAATGCGGCTTTTGATAAGAAACTATACATGCGGGTCGGGAGCCGGCGACGGATGAAGAAGCAGCGGAGTGAGTTTGCTAATGGCAGAAGAACAGGGTCTGCTTTATTGAATTCTAACCCCCTTTTTCCCTTCTCCAGAGTTCTCAGGCTCCAAACCACGCTTCCCGCCTTGAGTAAAAGTTTCCCAGTTTCGGTGTACCCTTCAAGTAGTGTAACATTAACAGTTGTTACACCGAAAAAAGCCATCTCGCCTCAAATGAATGTTCCCTCCGAAAGACACACGAAGCGAGCGTTAGTTTTCTTACATTTGGAGGTCCTTTTTTGTTGTTTCCTTCTTTGGCTTTGGAAGTTTCGGCTGATCTTCTCGTCCGCGCCATGTGAGAACCCACCGAAACCCAGGAATAAGTTGAGCTGTAAATGAGCGGCAATTTAGTGGTGGGGATTATTAAAACTTTATCCTGTAACTTGCGGGCGAGACATGGCGATTGGGAGCTCTGCGTTTACTTGCGCGTTCTATGTGATCCCTAAACGAAACTCAGGATTTTCCTTTTTTTTGTGCCCGTTTTTTTGGACGAGTTTCAAGCGATAGTGAATCGTGATCGGATAGTTTCATTTTGATCGTATTACTTTTAGAGACTGGCTGGCGAAACTCCGGATCCGGAGAGCTTTACCGAAACCGACCTGAAAGCTAGCTGATGGATTGTGGTCCAAGTTAGTCAAGATTAAATGTTTTCTGTGAAACTCTACGGCGAGAGGAATATATTATCATGAATTATTATGCAACTTTAAAATGCTTGTCAAAGAAAAGGAGTAGGAAAAAGATATATTAAGTAAATTTCACAGATGAGTTGACAGTACAAACTGAAAAGATTGCTCGAGGATTAATTTAGGATCAAAACAAAACCATGCTTAACCTAAAGTTACTGGATAAAAAGAGAAAAATCTGATGAGCTCTTCGTAATTACAAACAAGCTGTGCTTTACATTGATTGTAGAATAAGTTCGATTACCTCAGCTCAGTAGCGTCGTTTAATGCTGACGTCTACGTTTTTTTTTTTTGTTCGTCCCGAGATCGCCGATCAGCCTGCACGTAGTCAAAAACTTATCCCTTACCGAAAGCTAAAAACACAGACTTTAAGGCGAGATAATCAGAGTACACAGGAGGCCATCCCTAAAAGCCAAACCGGGGACATGTGATGCAAGGTGGTAAAAATGGCAAAAGTGTCTAATGGCACCCAGTGGGACGCGCTGTCATCGCCTGCTGAAATTGCCAAACTTTTACTACCGCTGGCCCGTACTGGTACAAGAATCGCCAACTAAAAACGTCTCTCCGCCAGCCTTAAGAAACGTCAAGTCAAGAAAGGGGGGCCATGGCTGTTCGAGGAGCGAATCAAGTTAAGAAAAGTGTAGTTATACTTATCCACTTGGGTTTGGCTTGCGCTATGTAGGAGAGACGACGCGTGATGATAACCAAACCAGTTGTTCGGAATGATGCAACGAAAATAACTTACCCAATTAAGATCGTATCCTAAAGTTTGTCTTTATCGGTGATGATTGTAGTGTGGAGCATCAGGCAACCCTAGAATTCATTTCAAAAGAAAAATAAAACAATTTCGATTTCTTTCTGACATCACTTGTGCCAGGTCTGGTCAAAGCACGCTGCGCTGTTCAGGAAAGGACTTTAATTTGCCGAAGAGTATCATCCATTTTTAGTTGGAGGAAAATCCTCATGACATGATTTCCCTTTTGTTTGCTACCGGACGACCATCATCCTTAACAACAGCTTTCGGGAGGGAGTTTTTTTTGTGTGTGTGTTGTTGGCGTATGGAAAGAAAGGAAACACACAAATAAATAAAATGAAGCGAAAAACAGCAAATCTCAAAAATCTGATTGGGAAAAATGGGTTTTCCCGCCCTTTTTCCGTTTGGTGAAGCGAGGGCCAATGAAGCGGTGGAGGAAGAAAAATGGATACATACACACCTCTTCTGCAGACTATTTTTCAAACCCACCAAAATGGCGCGGGTACGCACTGCGGTGTCCCCACCACCATTTTCATCCCTTTTCCTCAAAGGTCTCCCTCACTGGTGGGTCTCGAAGTTACTTTTTTTTTGTGTTGCTGTTTGGGACGAGGGACATTGTTGTGTTTTGTTTGGGTTTTTGGCCGTTGGCTATCGTTTTTCGCAAGCTGACTGGACGCATAGAGAGATAGAGAAGGTTTTGCGAGCAAAGTGTCCTAGCGAAGGTTGGTAGAGCAAAAATATTTTCGAAGCGAATGAAAAGAAGGAACTTTTATAACCTTCGTGTCTGCACGAAGCAAGCGGCAAGGCTGCCGGATTCGAGTGTCCCTTTTTTGTGTTGCTGGCTACTTCGGCTTGTATCCTTGTTTAGTGCGGAACACCCTCCCCACCATACGAACATCAAGTGCTGCCGGTAGAGGGTAGCCGGCGCTAAGCCGGAACCGGGAAAATGTTACCGCAATAAAGTGCCAATCGCAGTGTCACCGTGACACTGGAGGTTGAGGATCGCCCTTAGGAAACGAAACAAAACAACAAACCCCGTCCCAATTGAGAAAAAAAAGAAGTAAACCAAAGGGACCGAACGTCTGGTAAGCGAAAAAGCTAAGTGACAGTAAAGCATACATGCGTGCGACACAAAGTAATAACCCAATTTTACGAGGTCGCCACACTCAGGCGCGGAACCGTTCCCCAAGGGCCGTCGGCAGTTTTGCTGCTGCTATTTTGCTCGTGATGGGAACCTTTGGTGAATTCTGGTGAAGAAGAGTGGAAGAATCGAGAGACAAGATATGTGGTAGCGGACAAAAGTGCAGAGATGGCACAGAAAGTGCGCAAGAAATGGGCTTTTGTTGCGACTTTTTTTTCCGGGGGCCGCTCTGGGAGAACTCCCTCCGGGGACTCTGGGAGCGGGACAGAAGCGGGAAAGATGGGAGTTATACTGCCGGGAATGCTCTATCTGTCAGATTCCGGTGCATCAGTGTGGTGTGGTGATGGAGGAAGGGAACATCACGAAAACCTTATGCTAACGCGCAGGGACTTTAAAGTGCCTGGAAGTCCTGAGATATCCAGAGAAGTTTGAGTACGTGAGCATTGGTGAGCCGCCGGTTTTTCGGGAATGTTACGGGACGGAGCCACATTTCTACCGGCAGCAATGAAACCGAGACTTGGGAAGAATGTTTCGGGTCCATCATTAGCATATTCATAATTTACCGGAAATGCTTTCCTTGGGGTTTGGTTGGGTGGCGGTGCTTTTTAAACCCGCTTTTTGTCTCAGTGTTAGTTTTAGTGCGTTTCTCCGCTAAACCGGGTGTGTTTTAGTTGATCCTTTCCCTGGAGTATTTTTCGTTGGCGATGTTGAATGGTGTGTACTGAGGGGGGAGGGCTGTGTGTATTTAAAGAACGAAGAGAACCTTTCCAGTGTTGTTGAAGTAAACACTATAAAATGGCAAAGTAATAAATGGGCCGCATTGCTGCATGTTCGTAAATGTCAAGTTGCTGTAGGATGTTATGGAAACGATAAGGTTGAAATAGGACTTCAAAATAAATGTGCTGGCGAATTGATTGTGGAATATATAAAATTTTATACAGAAACTTCCGAAAAATATTACACAAGAAATATAATCGAAAGTTATAAAATATTTCTAATTTATTTCTTAATTTTGTTATTTATTATATTAATCGAGGGTCACAAAAAGCCCTCTCGATAGCTAGGTCTGCGAATTGTGCGAAATATTGCGATCGTTGATGTATAGCAGGAACAGCAAAGGACCAAGGTTGCTGCCCTGCGGGACGCCAGAGGATGCGCGTATAGGCCTTGACGTGTAAGGACCCAATAATGTCGATATTCCTTAAGAAAATAGAATGAATGAATCCATTAAAGTAAGCCAAATAAATGAGAACAAAATGGCATACTAAGAATGACTGATGATAAGCCACACAGCTGACGATAAGAGAGATATCAGGGAATTTAAAATGCTAAAGTAATGGGATTTCACAGGGAAATATGGTAATTTTGATCAAAATTTGATGAACATCGAAGAAGGCATTATATCTTGATGTAATTTAAGGTTCGCAAAGAAAAATGTCTTGAGTCTTTCTTACTTCTTATGAAATAAAAGATAAAACCTCATCCCATAAGATCCTTCCTTTCTGGCATCTGGACTCATTTGGTTGATGAAAGTGGCAAAAGCAGTTGATTATCTGGCAATAGATTGTTCACACCAGATTTGCAAATCACCACTCGCGAAACATCAACGTCTGCAAAGTCTGTTTCACATCCAAAAACGTCCATTTCGGTAATTCGTCTCCTATTCATAATCGTGTCCTTAAAACGGTTGATGCATGTAACCGGTGCAGAGATAGAGCGAGTACCAGTGACTGCGTAGGCGAATGAATGAAAGTGTTGAGATAATTCGCCGACCGATAGCCGGCCACCAGATGTACCGGTTGGCATTCGACGAGCTTTAAGTTGTTAAAAACATGTTGGACTGATTTCGACTTTTTTTCCGCTGGCGTTTTATATTCCTAGGAATTGTTTCAGAGTGGAGGAGAGAAAAAAACCGTGCCGCTGGATGTATCCAAACCCGGGGCGAGTCTGTTTTTAAGCTTTTCGAGTAGGTTGGTTTGGACGGTTTTGCCTCTACATTGTGTAACTTCTGGTCCGGAGCTGTAAAATCCAGTTGTTCGCTCTTCGCTTCCCCTCTTACCACACTGGTCCGTTTCGGTGGAAAGGCTATTTGCGCACAATCTGGCGTGAACGACAGTTGGAAACAGTTCTTTTGGACAGACACTCGTTTCGCCCCAAGATTGCTTCAACCATTTCGGTTCGAGCAGCGTTAGAGACTGTTGCTGCCTCCCTGCCCATGTCTACACTACTCAGTCTACTGGTCGGATTGATAAGAGACACCACCAGCACTTCGGAAAGGGGCTGAAAGAAAGCGCCTTTACTGTGTCGAGATTGAAACTTTCCGATAACCGAGCACAAACCCACCTGTCCATCAACTGAAAGGCTCCAAAGGTCGTCAGTGATCTGTTCAACTTTGGAAACGATCTCTTTCTCTCTCTTTCTATCTCTCTCTCTATATCTCTCTCTTTCCAACAATAGAAATGTTGGTGCGTCTTGTCAGCAAAATCTGATGCCTCTAATATCGCTGACACCGTCGGACTATTTACCGGCCAGCCAACTCCACTGCGCTATATCTCACCAACATACAATCTGAAAGAAGGCGCGAAAGTTGTATATATTTTTTTTTGTGTGGCCTCTCTGTTCTATTCTGCGGGCTCCAAACACACACACATACACACACACACTGACTTCCATTCCATTTTCGGCCTGGTGCGAAGTGCGTGTCACATGGTTTTAATGATTTACGACACTGGGTGGGCAGGTTTTGGGGCGTTTTTTTTTGTCTGGTGCCTGGTATACGCGGGTATTATTGTAGGCCTGTGCGTCATGTTGATATTTGTTCCCGGTCATCGATATGGCAGGTTAGGCTGAGGGCTCCATCCCACCTCTTCACTGTCAGTCTAGGCGGGCTGTATGTGTGTGTGTGTATGTTGCCCCGTTTGCGTTCGATCGGTGCGGAGATTGCGGAGTTGGCTGTCATAAATCATGCCGGAAAATCGGTCGCATCGAGACGCCTCTTTTGGAGGCAGTGTGTGTGTGTGTGTGTGTATATCTACGTTGGCTTGGCTTCATTTCGCACAGCACGTGTTGCACGCGTACCGGTTTAGAGATTCTCCCGCACGCCCGTGACAATAGAAGTGTACGCATCCGCAGTTTGGAGGGAGGGGGAGCCAGTTGGGGTGGGTACAAAACATGTATCCGCGTGCCTAATATGTTGTATGAACCTCCAGCACTCCAGCAGAGCATCAGTGTTAGCTTATTATTGTAGGTGGGCAGATATAGGATATTGTGCGTTAAGAGAGGGATGCGAGAGCCCACTATTGGCAAATGGAGAATTGGGAATGCTTACACCCACGGGGCGGTGACATAACATACATTAATCAATTTTCTTTGTTTTTGTGTCTACGGACGCTTACTCGTCGGGATAATGGTTCGAAGCCACCATCTCGATCGGTTGGCACAATATTCTAACGTTTCGATAATGTTGTGTGTTCGAATTGGTAATTGTCCTGTGGTTGACTCTTTTCTGTGGAAGCAAACATTTCTGTTCAGGGCAACACGTGTGTGTACGCAGGATCTGAAGTGGTAGTCACGCACGGTATCGTGATAACTTGTTGTTGTGTATTTTTAGTAAATACATTTTTAATTATAACGAGGTTGGTTCCTGACACGATGTTTCGCAAACGCAGGACATGATATCAGAAACGTACCAGAGTAATTTAATGCCAAGTTTTACTAGATTTTGAGAGATCATATGCCGCAGTTGTGATGTCTTCTGACAGGTTTGATGTCATCTGATGTTAGGCCGGTGACTTCTGGAGGATGTAAAATAATTGATAATACAGGGTGTTCCTCGCCGAACGCGGACACCCGGATCTTGTACGGTAATTGTTCGAGCCCGTCTCCCGGTACCGACGGATGCCACTAGATGGCCGGCGTGACCTTAGAAGGTCGTTAAGCCAAGAAAAAGAAGAAGAAGTCTACACTTATGTTACCATTTGACGCATTTCTCCCCATGAAGTGCTTTCCTTACATACATTCAATATCATTTTTGTACGAAAGCAATCGAAATGATTGATAATTTTGCTTTCTTCCATTAGAACTCGCTCTCGATCGGTGATTAATAATAATACATAAACAATTGTAAGCCTTTGTCCTTCCCACATCCAGCACTGTGGGAGAACATACAGAGCACTGTAGCGGCACTTCGTTTATTAATATATTATCCTAATATGTTATCCATTGCGTTATTAATGGACCGCACGACAGCAAGGGCAGCAGTTGTATCCAGATGAAATATGATAAAATCGAAACGAGGGGGGTTTTTGGTGTGGTTCCTTTTTGCACCCAACAATTGGAATCGAACGTATCGCTTTCCATAGTTCAATCGGTGCAAAACTGACGGCATTCGATGGATGGCGCGACATATTTCATCTAGAAAAGGGAACCGATTTCGCTTCGATCGCTGGCGATGTTTTTGGTGTTGTGTGGAGCCAGCTATTTATTGTGTTCTCGACTATTTGCTCACGGAATTGGTTGTGACATCGACAAAACGACAAAAACCTGGTCTTGGGTGCTGCTGTTTCGTGAGGACACGCTCGGCAAAAGCGTCGTGCTCATTGCTCCGGTGTGTGGTTTACGCGTTTCGCTTCGCCCTCCGTCTGATATGGGCACGGTGAAGCGCTTCCTTATCTGCTCCGGGCACATGTTAATACCGGCAATAAACGACTTGGTTTATAAATAAATAAAAATCGATTACCGAGCGGCGTTTGATGTCCGCCGATGCCTGCCGGGCTTTCGCGCAGTACACCGCACCGCGAATGGGCCGCACAGAGCTGAGCGAAAAGATAGAAAAGGCCACATGTACACGGGAGTTGGCTTCGCCTACGCCACTACACTGCCCTTCGTTTCCCGGTTCCGTGGGTGTATTTTTTCCTCTGCTGACGGTTGCTACTTTGTGCGACATATGCGACGTATCACAACACCGCCACGCATTTACAACAGGCCCAGTTGCTGCGGGCTATGAAGACCGGGACCACCACCGTGGGGTACTATCGCGGTGTGGTGCGTATGACACAACAAGCTTCCCACGACGTTCGATGAAAAGGTGTATCGTTATCGGATCACGAAGGCAGCAGCCACAGCAGCGTTTAGTTGATTGTTTGTGTAAGAATATTCATGGCCCAGGCTAATGGAGGTTTACTTCTGGGGGATGTTTTTGTTTCTGCCATTGGGTCCTTTCCGAATTTCCTGCCCCCTCTCTCCCCTTCCCCTGGAAGCTTCATTGCATCACTTCATCGAGATGTTTCAATTTTTTACTGTCCCTCTCACCCCTCCCGCGCCGGGAACCACTCGCTCCGATCGATTGGTACGCTTTGTGTACTTTGAAGATTATCGTGTGACCTTTCCCGGGGTGCGAATGGCTTAGCATGGTGCGTTGGAAATGTAATGGAACTGAGCCGAAGCTTAGTAACATGGTCTCTATGCTAATGGTTGCAACAAATAGTCGTTTTCTGTGTGTGTGTGTGGGGGGCCGATTTACACTTCCATTAGCACGTTGCTTACACATAATGGCAGAGGCTTAGAAAACATGTTTGTGTATTGGAAAATGTGTCTGCCAAGAGCCTTTGGCAGCTTTGAGGCAAAGTGGTTTCAGTCAAGGATCAGTAATAGTTTGGGTTGTTGGTCAGAATTCCTTGTAGCAGTTCTCTAACTATCTAATTGAATTCTTACAAAAAATATGTCTTTTCTGGCTCTTCAACTTCAAGAGGTTTTGACCTATAAATTTCGGCTTGCTTGACTTTATTTGATTTTTCTTAAGTGCTAAATAGTTTTAATCAAATTACAGAAGCCGTAGCATACAAAAATGTCGCCTATTTTTCCATAGAATTGCAAGATTTTCAAGTTGAAGAAGATTGCTAATATGAATCATATAAGAAATCTAGAAAAATCCTTCAATTGCTCAATAAATATCTGAAATGGAAAAATCTGGTTTAATAAATGTGTTATAGCTGCTGTAAACTGCGTAACGATAGTGTAAAACTAGACAAGACAATCAATAAACAAATATTCTACAAGATTTACTCGTACGAATCGTACGACCTATTTGAAGCTGTGAGACAAAAATCACCTCGTGCTTGAAAAAAAAAAAAAAACGCCACAGTGTCACGTGTAACCTAGCAATAGTCTGCCGTAAAACGTTGAATGATTCCACCCTTCCTCCCGTGCCATCATAATATTTTATTATTTGGCCGCATCGTATGACAATTGCATGATCCAAGAAGCATTTCCCTTCCCAATCGAGTCGCGCTCCTACACGGTCGATGCTTATTTGGAACATTACGAGAAATACTCCCGAACTCTGCTGAGTTGAGCTTTCCCGGTAATCCTATTCGATTTTGGGGGGAGAGAACGTTTCACCTATGTATGCCATCAGCCGGGCATTGATTGGAAGGCATAAAAGGTACTCCTCGTCGGGAGTCATTGGAAGGTCCTATTGCAATTTTTGCCGTCTTGAGGAACTTCAGGGGATGGCGATCACGTGAGCATTCGGAAGTTGCTGATACACAAGAAAATACTAAAACCGTATCGCTAGCAGTGGATTGATTTTTTTTTTCTTCTCGTCCTGTTCTGAAGTATCATGTGTTATCCTTTTATTGTGTTGAGGCACGTAAGTACGCGAGTGGAATCGTTTCTATACTTTGCGTTCTTTTGGAAACGATTGTTGTCTATGTGGCGTTTTGCGATAGTATGGAAGGCTTCGGTAAAGTCACAGATGTGTCAAATGCGGTGTTGTAGGCGGCGTAGGTTGTCAGTCGAAGATAGGCATCGGGGCAGATGATTGACGCTCTTATCAGCTGAACTTCAACGATTGGGACGGCTGTTGGAATGATTTTCGTAACAATTCTTAAAGCAGTAGATGTAATATAATTGCACAAGTTTTTCGGAATTTCTGATTGAAAGTCTCTTAGATTCTTCTTGCATGCGAGTAACAATTTACATGCTCCAATAAACAGTACAATTACAATGTAGCTCGCTTACGATGCGTTCATATTTCCCATTTACGATGAAAAGTACACAGCGTTATGTGGCGCTTTCCAACTAATTCTCTGCTGTCACTGTTCCCTGTGTCACCGATCACCGGTTTACGACTCGATATGAAATGATGACAGCAGGAAAAATGAAAATAGAAAACAAAAAGTAGGGTTGAAATGAAAAAAAAAAAAAAAGATCGCAACCGAACACAGCTTCATGACACGGCGCACGTCGGTTGCTTTGAAACAATCGACATGATAAGGGCCTTCTTCCTGCGTGCGTCCGCCGGGGGACTCGTTCCGTCACGAACCAATCTCGCACGATAGACCGTTTCAATTTCCGATACTTTGTGATTGGTCGGACGCATCAAACACAAGAATGCCCGTCGTGTCCCTTACGTACGTACATTGTCAGTAGGGATGGTTGTGTCATCAGGTGGAACATCGATACACGATGCTGATGAGTTCGATATATGCGAGATATGCATCTGCCCTGCCTGCCGGCTCGTGTGTCCGGTCTAGAACGAACTGTCGGTTTTGATCGATCGCCAAGAGACCAGAAAACCGTCCAAGGGTTGGTCGATGCAGTTGTGTTGAGCTGGTTTGGTAAAAGGGATTCAGTTAGAGATTTTAATAGATCAAAGGAAGACGTGTCATCGTATGGTGTAGCTAGGAATGATTGGGTGCGGTTTTAGAATTCTTGGATATGTTCTAAGCGTACAACATGGGAAAAAAAACTGACTGAAGAAGACATATTTGCTTGTAAAAAATCAGATATTGAGCCAGTTTTTATATCCTGATATCGAAATCGTTCAAATAGAAAAATTAATTGAAAGAAAACGAATTGACTGTACTAGAGATATCATG
The DNA here is from genome assembly GCF_943734695.1 of Anopheles maculipalpis. NCBI lineage: Eukaryota > Metazoa > Arthropoda > Insecta > Diptera > Culicidae > Anopheles > Anopheles maculipalpis. Next base: position 96,473,201 of record NC_064871.1, on the reverse strand, counting down.
AAAAACTTCAACAACTTCAACTATTTCGATGTATCTCATTGTAACGCTAAGTAATTCTGGAGAAAATCCAGATTAAATCTGGTGTAAAATGAGCGTAAATCTGTTGTGAGACTCCGGAGTCATCTCGAGAGTCATCTCTTTGTGCGAGGACCTTCTCAAAGGGTCCTCACACAAAGGAATCTTACCAAAAGGAATCAAAATACCATGAGCACATAGCACATTAGCGTTTTCGGTTTGCTAGTTTTCGGACGCATAAATGCTGTGAATTTCCTGGCTTGACCGATAACGCGCGTTACGAGACGTTACGCGCCACGTGAAAGTGTTTTTGATCAGCACGTTTCAATTGTTTTCTGTAACTTACCCTTTCCACAAACGGAGCGCATAGATAAAACTCACGCCCCGTAACGCTTCCGAAACGCTTTAAGACGATCGTAAAATTTGTACTGTGCTACGTGATGAAATTCAACCATCTCTCGACACGCTGGTGGAACTTGGGTACAACGAAACGCAAAATACGCCCCCGCGCAATTTGTGTTGGGCGGCTGTGTGTGCGCGCCACATCAAACGGCAAATTTTTTGGGGGGTGAACTTGTACCGCTCAAAGTTTAGATTGTTCTTCGTACGTGGAACCGTTGCGCCTTCAAAGCAACAAGCTTTGGTGGAGCAAAAATAGAGGAAAAACGGTTCCATTTCGTGGTTTTGTTGTGCGCTGCTGCTGTCGGTGGGGTTTAGTTTTCGCTCCTTCCACACTCGGTTGGGCCGGGCGTGCGTGCGTTCAAATAAATGGCTGTAAAAGTTTATGATACGGACAATTGATGCGTTCGTTTTTGCCAGCCGGCAGCGAGCCCGGTAGATCATGGTGAGTAAGTGCGCGCTTTAGTTGTTATTGTTACTGAATCGTCTAAACACGGCAATACGGGAATTCACAGAACCTGTGCGAGGGAAAGGCTTGAACCTCTTTGAAGCCTGTTTTTTTTATTATTCTGAAATCGGAAGAGAAATCACGGAGAATCACGGAGGAGGAGGACCCTGTGGAGGAGAAGATGTTTGGTTTTGTTTTTAATTTCCGGATTTTATTTCTCACTTCAGCGGATTCCTCATTTCCGAGCAAAAATTTTACAACCCCCCCACCAAAAAAAAAAAAAAAACCTGCGAATGGTTGAGCTGTCGAGAATGACTAAGCTACAATAAATCGACTCCCACACAGCGGCAGTCTTTTACGCGAGATGCAAGGGCAGGCTGCAGGTTGCGGGCGGGGCGTATTAACCAAAATGATACTGCGGTGGTTTTCGTTTATTAATTATGGGAAGGAAAAAAGGGCTTTTTTGCCACAAACCCAAAACGCATCCGCCAAGACAATGGCAGGCCATAAAGCGGGGCACACTCAGCTGGTGTGTAGCCGTAAACCCGTAGGACTCATCCGTCTAATAATTGCAGCTGACGATGGGTGTCAATGGACGCGGGAAAAGGGACGGATGGACGAGGTGGAGGTTTTATCGCCACCTTCTGGAGGAGAGGGCAATGGAATTGTCGTATAACTGCCATTAATTGTCAGCCTTTTCGGTGGGTTTGAAAGGTGATAATTAAATTATCAATGTTCCCACAATAACAGGGGGTTGGAAGTTTATTTGATGCTTTGATTTAGGTTGAAATTAAACAAATGGATTTTTGAAAGATTCCTTTTTTCTTCAAGATGTGTGGTAATGGGATTGTCATTAATTTTTAGGTATATTTTTGACATTCGAAATGATTTATTGCAATAAATTTTATTTATATGAATTTTTGTGCAGAAGGTTTCCAGGGGGTTCAAGAAGGGGGCTGCTTGGTGGCAAAGGAGACAGCGTCGCCGTTTTTCACACGAAAGGGCCGAGGAGGTTTCCCCCGGGGTGAGGACTGGTTTTCTTGGTACTTGGTTTCAGCAAATCTATTAAGTCATTCGAAAGCTGGCGTGTCCTAGTAGGTCACTTAGACTAGAAGAAGAAGGTTCCCTCAAGACAAATCGTACAGAAGACATCACATGTATCAGGCCCAGCTGATAACAGCGATCCTCACAACTATCAATCGTCGCTTTTATTGTGTCTTTATTACACAGATAGCATTTTCCAGCGTTATCAGTTGATTCAACCTTACATTACAGCCGACAAGATTGGTCTGAAATGAAGATGGCGAGAAGGCTTCCTGAAAATAGGCTCAACTATGAACGGTGGCCAGGTGGCCCGACCTTCCGACAGTATTGTGAGCACCTTTTAAACCACTAGAATGCGTCCTGTTGGCCTTTAGCGATGGCCATATCTTGTGCTCAAAGTTGAGCGTATATTTGAGGCGTAGAGTGTCCTGTGCAAGATCAGCTTATAATAAGAAAATATATCATTTTGACCATTACTAGGTTGTTGTTGAGACTCCTTACTCCCTGCAGATTTAATTTGTAAGAAAGTGTAACACTATTCGTTGCGATTTTGAAGTTAAAGAAATTATTGAAGAGTTTATTGTCAATCAATGTAATATTCTGCCCGTTATTGAAGCCCCGTTATCAGGAACAACAGTTCAAACATGTTTATTTGTTGCGTCCGTAGTTCCCATTTCCGATAAGAATGTTTCGTAATGTAATGAAGGAGAATGAAACAGATTTAGAATTAAACCTTTCGTCCCCGGAGATAACCTTTCGATCCATTAAACACATCAACACACACTGTTCGTGTGTGTGTTGTGGATGAAACCGATGTGTCCCGGGCCATTTTACATATTGGGTCGTTTGTAAAATTTTCAATTACCGACCCATTACCCCCCCCCCCCCCCCACGCACACACACACACTGGGCGTGAGTGGCGAGAACGGTCGGCATTTGCAATTAACTGAAAGTCAACAACACAGATTAGTGCGTGTGTGCGCGTGTCTGCTTTTGTAGATGTGTTTTGCTCAGTGCGGTGCGGAACCAAATGATGCGAACAGAGTTGAACGAGTTTATGCAAATTTTACAACCCCTAATTATCACTCCACCAAGGCGATATGCGCAAGAAAACTATCTACCGGCCAACAGGTCCTGAGCACTTTCACCCCTCCAGGGCAGTGGAGTGGTTGTGCATGATCCAAAGCATGGTAACATAATGGGCGATTTGTTTTCCCGGCATTTTTTTCTCTCTCCCTCTCTCGCTTTTCCAGCTAAACTCTGCTTCGAAATCGCATCTACCACATGCCGTTGTTGTTCCGAAGTGAAACTCCGGGCCATGGGGAGAAAAACCAAAATCCATAGTGTAGCTTGCACATTGGCACAGCATAATTAGTTTGCTTGTGCTCGGAAGCAATGGCGCACATGTTGATTAGAAGTGTGTCTCGTAAGCGGCTGCACGAAACTTGTTCGCTCTGTTTTTGCTGTCCAACAAAGGGAGGTGGAATTGGAAATAATTGCCAAAAAACCGGGATAAAAAGAAATTGAGTAAAGTCAGCATTTAGTCGTTTTGAGCGTACTCCGCATATAAAATTGCTTTTTTTGCTAATCATTTTCCATTTCTACTTTTTTCATTTTAGGTAAGCTGAACATCTGATGGGCATGTGCATGATTGGCTAACCAGGGAACAAATCGACCTGTCGGTTGGTAGCGGAATGGCAAGTGAAACAGTTAACGAGGACATCATCCGATATTTGTATCCCCAAGAGATGGAGAGAGAAATGAACACAGGAATGTGTAGCATTGCATCACTTGCTCGATGTTTAACATTAATTTACGAGCACGCGGAGAATGGAAACACGAATTAGGTCACAACTGATCGATACACATCGTGTTAGTTGGAAAAGTCCTATTCTGTCACGATCGAGCATACGGCTGGAATTGCTTCGAAACCCCTAACTTTTAGCGATAGCGAGCCATTGGTCACCGAGGGAGTTAAGTTATTAAAACCGCAACACCAACAAACCCATAGCTCGCGATCGATCAGCTATTGAAGGGTGCACGCTTAATTGACCGATTACAGTGAAAAAAGTGGTGCAAAAATCGCTGCATAATTGGCCAGCATGTGTTGAAAATTTAGTGTGTATTCGCTGCAATTGGACACCTCCTCCACACACCCGAGTGTGTCTGTTTTGTTGAAAGCAATCTGTCCAGTCTTCCCACGCCATAATAAAAGTACCATAAGTCTGGTGTGTGTGTGTGTGGTGGTGTAGAGTGGTGGTAGAAACATTCGAGTGGGCTATTGATTGGCTGTCAACAGGGCAGTAATTAACTGCGTTTACCTCTCGTCGGATCTAGGCCTTAGGGGAGTTGTAAATCTTGAGCACTTTACTAGAGACCGAAGGGTGGGTTTCGTAAAGCTTAGTCGTAGAGCTAGATTTTAAAATATTTTTATTCAAACGCATATTTATCTCGAGAGCACTTGTTCGATTAGCTGGGAAAAAGGGGTAAACAAATTAGTTTTATCAAAAGAGGTTTCATTGAGACACGGCTAAAGACATGGCCAGTTAGGAGCAAGGTGGAGCACGTAATGACACTTTATGGCTAAAGTGTATGTTCCTGAACTGTTTCACGTACCAGATAGTGGATAGTTTTTGCCTCGGATACTTGTACCCTAACCACAAATCTCGTTGTCAGCTTTGGATTGCTTGCACATGGAGTGTAAGTAGATTGATCCTTTTTAGACGAGTTAGTCTTTGGAGGATGTTTGATGCCGGATTTCTTACTAGGATTTTTTTTTCCAAAAATCAGAGCTCTCCTATGCCCGAGAAAAACGTAATTACGTAGAAACCAATATTTGATAACTCATTCCTCAAATGACCAAATGATCATAGCAATTTTCTCAACTCCTCGGAACTGAAATCTTCGAATTTTGTGAACTTCCTATTTCTTTTTTTAACCGTCTTTTTGACGAAATTTTAATTGCATATGTCAGCCTTCCCTAACATATGCTCATTACAACTAGATATTGGGAGTTCTGAGAAGACTACGCCTAATTTGGTGCTCAAAATACACTAAAAAAAGAGAGATCCTTACAAAGGTCTAAGTAATGTCATTATAATCAGGGTAAGCACCGCCGTTTACTTTACCTTGAAATTCCCACTCCAAAGACGAATTGCGGTCAATTAGAAACGAAGCACACCTAAACATGCTTTAAACTAATCCAAAGCAAGCTGCCCATGGCCGGAAATTGTTGAAGGTAATGAAGATTTTAAAACGGTCCCATAAGCGCCGCCCGACATCTTCCGGTGGATGACGCCTCACACAGAATGAAGTTATTATATCGACATCGTCGAATTATCGTCGCTGAAATAATTCATCTTCACCCGCGCGTGGTCTGGGTGCGGTGAGAATTGTTTCGCCACGGGGAATGAGCCTTTTGCGTCAGTGGCTCAGCTTCTTTCTCTGCTGCCAGCAGGTTACGTCAACCACAAACAGCTCGAAATTCCCTTTGGGGCTTTGTCAGGAAGAAATTCATCACAAAATATTCGTTTGATTCGTGCCGATGCTGCGGCTGCTGCGTTGTCTCGGTCATGTCTCGGCATGCCAGCGGCCACGAGCTCTTTTGACGGGTTGTCTTTTTTGACGACAAAGTTGTTGGTGCGGGTTTCAGTGGGCTTCGTTGCCGTTCGGGCGGATGTTACGGTTCGCGCCGCATTGATGAAGCTACATTTTAATGGCGTAAGGTACGCGAAGGTTCTTGAAAGCCTTAGATCAAATAGGTGGTGGCGATGTTGAGCTTTTTGCTTGTTCCAGTGAACCGTGTGAATGGTTTTGGTGCGGCTGGTGACGTAATTATGGGCTAATTGTCCAGCAGTCACGGCGAGTCGTGATATCGGACGATTGAAGACGGGTTAATGCGAGGTTGCTCTAGATTTTCCTGATTGTTCATTGAAGCTCGTTGGTTTTTCCACACAGAGTTGTTGCTAATGTTCGAATATGTTGCACTTTTTGTTCTGTGTGTGTGCACATTTACACTTTCTGGACGTGGTATGTAATATTTTCCCCTCGGGTGAAGATTGTAATTAGTTTTGCCTTTTCAATTGTTTCGTTAGATGTTGTACTTCCTGTGTGTGTGTGTGTATGTAACTGCCCGCAACCTAGAGTTGGAAGCTTTCTTTCACTCGAAGTACAAACCACTCTCGGTAAACAAACTCTCGCCGGAGCTTACACGACCGGCAGCGGCAAGAATAAAATCAAATAAATGATCAAATTGCTGAACCGGACAGCTCGAACGTACGCTAACCCGGTCGAGAAAAAACAAAGCGCAGCAAAACACAACCCTTTTTACCTTGGGTCGGACGTTTGTAGGAAAAGGCTAAATGCGCAAGAAAAGCTCTCGCGGCAGGTTCATTTTGCGCTGTTGATGATGATGAGATGTTAACGACACCCAGCACTAATCGGTTAATGCGATAAGTACGATGCAAGGCAACCTTCTTCAAAAACCATCCACCCACCAACACACCCACCCACCAACACACCCACCCACCAATGGGGCCGCCAGGGAATTAGTTTCGTATCGCCTTTTAGAGTTAGTTGAAATTTGGGTCGAGCTGGTCTCGTCGGCCAGGAACATACCAGGAAACAGATACAGGTCATTTACAGGCGTCATTAGACAGGGACACGTTAGCATTGAAAATGGTTGCTCAATGCTTCGGTGCACTTGTGGAGAGCAAAACAAAATGTACGAAACGTTCGTCAAGACGATGGCGATGGGAAAAGGGATAGAGAAAAAAACCATGGAAAAGCGACCCCATCCTGATAGAAGACCATTATTGCAGCAGCAGCAGCAGCAGCAGCAGTGTTGGTTGTCGTGAATCGTTGGTCGCTAAGACAGTTGAAAACGACCGATAATGAGCGGTTTGTTGCCGGACGCAACGCATTTGTCGGAAAAGTTATGAGATCGGTTGTGGGCGACGGTTGCCGACGGGTACCACACCAGAATTTTGATGTAGGGCGATGTGTTTTGGGGTGATGATAAATGCTCACAATCGGGCCCGGTGGAGGTCACAGACAAGACACAAAAAGGAAAGGTTTAGTGGTAGGTTTTGTAAACCACATCGTTTAGGTTGTTTGAAGTGAGTGTTTTCAATCAGCTTTTTCCTTGGTCTGTGCTTTTGTGTTAATGGGGGTGGGGCGGAAGGCAGGATGGTTTGACCTTTCGATGGTAATTTTTCTTTGGCGCGGTTCACAGCGAGAATCGGAAGATGATCATCGGCAGAACTTATAGTGGTGGTCAGCGAAATAAACTCACTACATAAAGCTATATTCTTTTATAGTTTAGTGGGGTAAGGATTGATTTGGACATTAGATTTGACGTTAAAAGCAACAACCTAGTTGGTCGTAAAGCCCAGCAGAATTCCGTGTCAATTTCATTTGGATGTATTTCATTTCATTTCACTCCATTACATCATGATCTTATATTGTTGTATTGCACTGTAGATCGAGCTTTTGGAAATTAGCTTTTTTATGTGTAACTTTTTCATAATCTTCTCAAATTTTCTTGCGTAATTCTAAATTGAATATTTGTTAGTAGAAGCAACCTGTTTATTATAATATTTCTGCTGAAAATTTGATAATTATTTGAGACTTTCATTTTTCATGTCCAAATATACTTTATCATGCGATTTCGATCGATCACAACCCAACGATTTAACGGTTTTCTATTTGAGGAGATCATAGATAAATCAAACTTCTTTCCATAAGCGGAATTGCAGGTTTTAGCCCTCCTCAGCCAACCATTCCATAGGCTCTGTCGCCGAGTCTTAATTTGGTAAGAAAAATGAAACATTAGCCCTATATTCGGCACTACAAGATGGATGTGTTTCATCATTGTATGGGATTAAACATGTCCGCACGGTGTCAGTTTCACCGAAGTAGGACTCCCAATTGGAAAAACGCGCCGCTCGTATAAGGCTATGTACTGGCGGTGCTCCAAAAGCTCTAGTGCCCAAGTGGCTGTCCAGTGTTGCCCAGTTTGGGGTGAGACAGCACGCAACCATGCGTGGACAGTTCCATTCTTGGCTGCCGCAAACCGTGATGCAGCACACCGATTTGAGGTTAGGATTGTCGTGCGCCGAAGACACTGCAGTCTGGACGTTGGATTAAAAGGAGAGTGAACGGCCAATCATGCCACTGTCGATTGTTTGAATTTTTACCCGCCTGCTTGTGGTTAAAAATGATGGAATTTGTATTGCAGTGGCATTTGGCGAGAAAACTGCTTTTTTTCCAAAAGTGTTACTCAGCTCGTCTTTTTGCCCTTTTCTTTTGCATAGGAATCTGTGCGGATTCTTAACACACCCCTGTGTTCCATATGCATCAGATTCTCATCGAAGAGGTTTCATTGTTTGTGCAAATTTCATTAACATAACGATATTGGCGAGCGGTGTTGAATGCCGTCACTTCAACCGTGTACCCTTGACAGGGTGCGCGGCCGACGGTCCTTCCTTGGTGGTGATCGATCAACATTCTTCACACGCTTGACCGGAGGGGCTACCACCAGTAGACTGTACCACCCCAATAGCCATCCTTCTGGTGTGGCCCGCATTGAGTGTCCCCGAAGCGTGCCAATCCAATGATGGAAGGATATAGTCAGCGCCGTTAGTAGATTGAATTGAATAAGATTGAAGTTTGCATAAGGACACCGAATGTGGTGCTATGGAAGGGGCGACGCGGAGGGTGACAAAATGGAAAAATATTTTAAGTGAACGATTGACCGGGATCCCAAGGCGCTGCACTGAGGATACTGGCGGTTGGTAAACGAAATGACACGAAACGCGGGAGGAAAAAATCCCTTTCGGCCCGCGTGGTCCCAAACAACGAGGGCTCTCCACGCTCATGTGTCTATCTATATGCAAATAATCTGCCGCAGCTACTGCTCCTAAGTGTATGCCACTTCTTGGTCGTACCGTGGCGCTCCGGTTGAGGGTTTTGCCTTTTTTTTTTTTGCGTGGCCTGGCCTGCATCTCATTATCTACGGGGCCTATTTAAACGAGATTGAGTATCGATTTTTTTGCCCACTGTTTTTGGTCCACGGCGTACTGCGGCACTCTTGCAGCTGGGCCGAAGTTTTGCTTGGTGGAGCCGCATTATTGTGCTGCTTTGTCTTGCGGGTTTCTCACTTGCACGAGAGTTCTCATCGTGGGCATTTCTGTGGTTTGTGCGTATCGAAGATAAAGTCTTTTCCACCTAGAGAAGGTAGAAAACTGTTTGAGGTTAGTTAATTCTACGCCCGAAATCTAGACCATCACCAGTTTGCTAGGTTTCTTCAATTTCTCAAGACGGATGGGTTTTTTGTGTGTGCTGTTTGTTGGACGTCCAAGAAAAGCCTCTGAGGGTGTGGCAGATTGAAACGCATTTGCAGGCGCTTGTAGTGGAAGTGTAACGAGCTTTGGGTGGTGGTTTTTGGCTTAAATTGCGTTTAGAGCCGGATTTGATCCATTTCGTATTACTGACATAGTTGAATGGGTGAATGTGCATCGTCACTTGGGGCACAATCTTTGCACACGGAGAAGGAGGAAGCGCCAGTCCAGTTATTTTTCCATTAGAAGCATTCAACGCGAAAGAAAAGAGAATTAACCGCTACACATAACGTTGGACTAGCACGTGGTACGCACGCATTGCATCTTCAAATAAGGGGCAAGGTTTCCAAACAGTCGCTTTTTTTGCTCCAAAGTTTCTGGTCGTGGAGTAAAAACCCTAGCATCTCGATGGCCGGTTGTTGATGATGGCGATATTGAGTGAATATTAATTGGCTTCTTAAGCAAACCACCGGTAAAGAACGGACCCTGTAACGGTGCTTGAGGAGGGGGTCATTTTCCGTTCTCTTTTCTCCTCTTCGTCTTGGGAATCTGCCTCGGCTTCCCATCAAGACCACGCGAGCACACTGCCATACATTCTCCAGTCTGGAGTGGAATTTTTTTTCGCCCACTTTCGCTTGCGTGGAGCTAATTTCCCTTAATTACCGGTACGTGTTTTGGGCCACGTTGACGACTTGTTGGCTGTCCCCAGAATCTGATCGGCGCCACTCTGTGGTTTGGGTTTTGTTTACTGCCTGGGCCTGGGAGATGGTGTGACTGATACTGGAGGAAATGTACGTTTAGAGACCGCCGGATTTTTTTTTTTGTGTTTGCAATTCCCTGCATGCAATGGACGACGAGAGTTAATGTGATTAATATGGTTTAGCTAAGCAGAGGTTAAGATTGGATTATGAAATTTGATTTGGAAATGGGAAAAAAGGCAACCAAAAACCCAATTAACTGAGAGTGAAGTGTTGATTGAGATAGAAATCGTATCTGTTGCAATTATCACGTGAAATTGACGCCCCTCTAAGTGTGTTAAGATTTTTTGTTTGTTACGAATATTAAATAACACAAAAGCTGAAGTTGGCATGAATAAGAAATTGTTTGCTGGGCATAAAAGACAATATCCCTGCGACTGTAGAACAGGACACGAATTTGAAAGGATAAGTTTATTTGTTTTATTCGGTAAATGTGAACTTCCTGAACGCAAGTCTGCTACTTCCGCCCGTCCCATTGTGCCTGCGGATGGTGCTTTCTGCGTTCCAAGAAAACTCACCATCACCCTGCTCCTTCACCAACAGTCAACTCCTATCCGAAAAGCTGCAACCAGATATCCACCTCCGGCGTCGGTAGAATGGAACAGATTTTTCGCTCTTTTGCGGCGCGCTGCTGAAGTCAATTTGAGCGTGTTTTTGAAAAGCAGAATACGCCATCGTTGTTTGGGGGTGAAAAATTCTACCGAATGATGGTTTGAAATTTATTGCTTAGCCTAGCGCACGGGGGGATGCCTTTGACTTCGGTCTCTGGGGCAGTGGTTGTTCGTTTCGGGGCCTTGCCTTCATTTGCAAACAAGCGAGATCCGGTGGGTGATGATGGTGGCCGAAGCTGGATTTTGTGGGAGAATAAAAGAAAAGACGCCTTGTTTTTCGGGAACCACCATACAGCCGATCTTCGCCCTCGGTGGGAGGGACTTTTAATTTGAAAATATTTATACGCGCGCCGGAAAGACACACCACCAGGCGCGCAGGGCATGCGGAAAAAGCGCCGTTGTTTGCCGCCGGCTTCCGGTTTGGTCTAGCATGCGCTTGGGGATGCGAGGGAAAGACCGAGTGGGGGACCCTTACCAAACCAAAGACGACAGTTAGAGGTAACTTTCGCACAAAGAATGAATAGAGAGCACCCAGGCCGGTTCATTTAGAAGCAATGGTGGAATTTTTCGTGATGAGTTTGCTGAAAATATTACGCCCGAAAATCTTATCTCACCCGCGCACAACCGGCGAGATCCGACGCGGTGCTGCAGGCTGGTGGATGCTGGTCGTACAATGCGTTGTTGTGGCGCTCCCAATGCTGGTCTCAATCTTGTCCCAGATATTCCGTATTGGAATGCTGCGTGTATCGGTGTGCCTGTGCCACCGCAACCTGAAAGGACCGGCATCAAAGTGGTGCTTTGATATTGTTTTCCCAACGGCGAATCATCCGCTGGAACTTGTGAGGTGGTGGCCGTGCGAAGGAGGAAGAATTTTTATCAAAAGATTTTTGCGGACAGTAAGCGATGGCGGTACAAAAAGCTAGAGTTCACCCTTGGAACCCCAAGGGGAGGAAACTAGAATACAGTTGGGTGGGTTGGATATTCGTTGAATGTTGCTGGCAGCAGATGAATAGATGGTGAAAGAGTAATTAAATTTCAACGGTAAATATTGAAGAAGGCTGAATGGCACACCGAATGTAAACAGAACGGAAGTAAGTTTCCGAAACCGATCAAAAGTTCTGCAGAACTGAGAGTTCGCGTGCTACTAGATAATGATGAATGGTTAAAGGAAAATTCGATGTTTTATGAACAGTAAATGAAGGGATAAAAAATATGATTCATTACCGGTCTAGACATGCTCAAAACATGACATAAATAAATGTAGTTTGGTTTAAGTAAAGTACATTTTTTATCTTTCATTCTAGTAATGTAGTTATATTGGTAAATTTTCACATTTCCAGTATTTAAACAAAACGAGAAGAGCGTCCAATGCAAAACAGTGAATCAATTAATCCTGAATTGCTGCGCATAAATTAGTCTGCTCTCCAAGCTCATGGCAGATTTTCCCGCTGGCTGGTGGATTAAAGGATTTAATGAGCACAATATTGCATTTTCTATCATTAATTTTAGGTGAACCTCTCCTCCACATCATCCGTGCGTTATTCACGTACAACAGAGATATTCCCACACAAAACCGATCGACGAACCGAAACTTATTGAGGTTCACTTAGTCCCATACACCCCTCCCATTGCGGAATGAACGGAGAGAAACTCACGGCCTGATATTGAAATTGCATTTGTGAACCGAACGTGAACTCAATAAAACTTTGACCGGAGCAGCAGGATGGATGCACTTTTACTCCTCCATAAATGCAACGAGGTTCAGGGAAAATCCATCAATCCGATGCCGTACGATCGTTCAAACGGCGGAAACAAACGATACGACCCGTTGCATGCTGTGCTCCCATTTTCCATTAGCATTTTGCTACCCGTCCGGTCCGTCCGACTGGGGTGTCCCGGTAGGGGGAGGTCGTTTTTTTTTTCGGCAGCTTGCATAATCGGTAAACGATTCACGGAAAAGCTATTAGCGGATTGGAAAACAATTACAAATTATCCAGTCTCGTTGTGCAGCCGATTGGAAAATGTTGAGCGTACGAAGCGCGCTGTTCCCAAGTAAAAAATCGGCGATCAATCCGTTTAGTATTCGCAGAAGTAGGAGGACGTTTGGAAAAGGTTGGGAAGTGCCTATTTGCATCTGTATACGATTCGACAACATCATCGTCTTCAGCTTCCACTTGGGAGCGAATTCGGTGTGGTGGGTTTGTTGCTCAATAATGTTGGTCGGTTGAGAGCACTGTTTAAATGTTACTTTTTTGAACAGATGAACGGATGAGAGCTCCCAAACGTTTGGTACGCTAGAGTGTCCACCTGACTGTGTGGCATCAAGAGCTGGCTCGAGCTCGAAAGCACTCGCAATGTACGCGCCGGAGGGCACGTTTAGTCTCGTAATTGCACCATTTGTAGGGTAATTAACAGACTACAATTGTAGGACAAGCTGTCTGCAGACATGACCTGTTGAAGTTTGCGACTGAATGTAATAAAGATATTAACTCGTCCACTCCGCTAAACTTTGCAGCGATCCAGCTAGTCATTGAGGTAGAGCTTTGTGATTTTATGGCTTTACAAATCTCAGCCATAACATACTTCAACCGAAGCTTTCACTTCATTCACCAAAATGCCAATCTTGATAGCTTGGATCTAGCCGGAGCTAATTAGCTTTTTTTCTCCCTCATCTCGTTCGATCAATAAATGAGTCGATCCTGAACGAGCTGATTGATCGATTCGACGATAGGCGTGAAGATGCAGAAGAAGGATAGCGAATAGTAAGGTTCGCCCGATGGCGAACCTGACCGAAGTCTACCGCTGGGTCCATCCTCTAACGACATCAAAATAGAGAGTCTGCAGAAATTGAAAAAAAAAACGCCCCTTTAAAATAAGTCTCGCACAGTTTAGACCTCTGGATAGGGGCGGAACTAGGTCAACACGTTTTGGAAGCCGATTATTCAAACGTTCTCTGCACCCGGGACACGGGCTATAGGGGTCGATGAAAAGTCATTTGCTGCTATGCGATGACAACCGTTTTATGACTCGGCGGATGGATCCTGCGGAGGACCTTTAACATTTGCCGTCTTTTGCAGACGGTGTCTAATGCGAAATATACGCGGCGTGGGGCTCAGTAAGATAGGGCAAAACGAAGATCAAACTTTTACGATGATGAACGCCGTACATCCGATGATCGCGCATGACGTAGCAAAGAGTCGACCGATTGGTCGACACCCTGACCCCGTTCGGAAACGCCGACGACGGGCAACATCACGAGCGTTGCTATAATGAGGATCGCACCGGGCACACCGGCATCGGCAAACGTGATGTCGAACTGAAACGAGATCGTTTGATGATTCTCGCTGGCTGCGAATGCTCTAGCTCGGGTTTGGGGCGTTAGGCTGTTTTGTAATGGTGTAATAAATACGTCCTTTTTTTCTCTTTTTCGCGGACGCCTTCATTCGTCTCGTCTGTTCAGCCCGACAGGGACTGGTTTTGCTTTCCTTCTTGGTGACCTGCTTTAAACACACATTTCGACTCGTGGGGTTCCTAGCGTACGACCCGAAGCCTCTCCCACCTGGTGGATGGGACTGGTTTGTCCTGTCTCCTCGCTTCGTGTAAATGTGGCGCAAACGTGATGCACCGTCAATTTGTGTCTTGCACTCGATTCCTGCATGCACGGCCACCGCATGCAAATAGTAATAAATCAAAACGCTGATGAAACGTAAACGAGGCCAATTTTCTTGGGATCGTAAAGCATGTGTCCCCCGTCCTTTGGGAGTCTCTCACGCACGCACTCGCTCTCGGTACCGACGGTTATCGGTCCAATTTCATCGCAATGCTCTAATTTACTTGCCTTCACTCGCTGCAAACGGCTCTGATCGGCCTCTGATGCCTGGGTGTGTGTGTCCTGAGGTTGATGAATCGATGCCACATCGAGCCCACGACATGCGGCGAGTGGTGAACGAACCGGAAAAAGATTAGTCCATCATGTATTAGTCTTCTTGCTGCGGAGCCTTTCCCATTGTAACGTTACTATTGCGACTCGAAGAAGATTTATTGGGCGTACGATTAGTGCAACGGTTCAAAGCGGGTTTACTTAGCATTTTAAACGACGTATAGATGCACACGTATGCCCGTCTCGCATCTAGAGCAATGCGCAGACCATCTCCTAACGAACCTCTATTGCGAAAACCCAGGTGTCGTGTCGAATATGATGGTTGACGTTGGAAAACGGAGGCTTTAGAGTTATTGATGTAGATTATCTTGTGGCATTTCCTCTTCAATTTTCATGTTGAAGTTCACAATAGAAATGATGTGACTATTGGTGGCAGCAGCAGCAGCGTACTGCTGATAAATGAAGAGCTAGGGATTAATTCAAGCTTTAAGTCTGATCATTAGGTTTAATTCCCTCCGGGCAGCTCAGCACGTTTGTTGGAACCGGCGAACGCAACTGCTGTGTCCAAACTCTAATTCAATCCACAGTTCTCATTCCACGTATAAATTAAAACAGATTTTTCGCCAGTATTTGCTCTAACATTTACCTTTTCTATTTTTCCTGTCCTTCCTCGGTTTTATTCCAGGTTACCAAGGATTGCGGTGCACCGTGCAACTCGATGTTCTTCTCGGAAAATGAGCGTACCGTGCTGAAGTACTGGGTCGGTTCGTGGGCTGCCGTATGCGTGGCGAGCTGCTTGTTCACGGTAAGTTCACGGCGGGCTGTGTGAAGTGTGCCGACCGACCGAATGGCGGTGGCTGATGAACTTTATGAAGAGTTTTATAGCGTCGAGTATAATACAATTACTAGGAATATGAGTTTGGCGAAAAACGATCCGTGACATGCTCCCGGTGTCGGGCACGAGATTTGCGTTATGCGGCGGGAAAACTGTGCGGAAGGAAAATGCTCTGCTGTGCAGTCGTATCAACCGCCGACTGAATGGTTGGAATAATGATGAACTCTCGCTCGACGCTCCGTGCCTGGACACGGAATGTGCCAACACGAATTAATAATTACTGAAGTTTTCCCGCTGCCCGGACGAAGATAATGAAAATGATGCTTTTTGGTGCCGCCTTACCGTTCGCTCCCTCACGCGCAATGTTAGGCAAAAAGTTGGTACGGAACAGTCCTCTGTGCTAGCTTCTGGTGCCTTGGTATGTCTTCCCATGTTTGCCAACTTAACATTGCAAGTGGTTGGAATTTTAGGTTTTAATTTCTACTGAGCTCTTTGCCGAGCCATCTGTAGTAGTTGCTGATGATCAGTTTGAATTACGGTTCGGATGATCCTGAAAGCGATTTTTGCCAGCGCCGAAGCCAGTGCAAAATAAATTTGATTTCAGTCGTAGTGCTCTCAAAAATATTTCATAAACTCAAACAAAATGAAAGAGCTTCCATGCGCGGAAATTCCATTGCACCGCTGGATGTCTAGTTTGTGAAGTTCGTCCGGGACACAACTAATCTGCATTAACGGAATCCGGTCGTCTAGTGCAACGGCGCTTGGTCGAGTGAGCCTACACTTCTAATTAGCGAAAATTAATTCACATCCACCATTTTCCGGAATCGGTTCGCTTTCAAACGCATCATTCGCAGCTCAGTTTCGACGTAGTTGAGGTTGGTTTTGTGTTGGGACTGTTGTCACCATGAGACTCGCGTGCCTTTTTGTCCAGTGCAGTTCGGATGCGCTGGATGCATTATGTCCCAAAACTTCGAATGCCAGCGGTACAGCATTATATCCACCAGTGCGCTGGGTCAAGCGTAATTTCCAACAACATCCGGATCGGTACCGTGGGTTGGTTTCTAATTGAAAAGCAAAAGAATAACCATTCCGTGATTTTGCGGTTCACCATTGCCGGGTCGGAACATCCTCCAATGTGAGTTGTGCTGAATAGTGATGTGGATCTATCTGGTTCCAGCTGCAAATCGGATAAGCCGGGTGGTTTGTGTTTGGACGTGGCCAGGTGGTGACTTTTCATGCAGTTTGTGATAGTAGTTATACCCTTGAACACGTTTTTGAACCGGATGCGGTTCGGGCGTGGAATTGACTGGACAGTTATTTTGGTCCACCGGAAGTCACGTTCTGCTGGACATCACCGTATGCACAAGGTGTGCATAGTAAATGTTCACACTCTTCCTGGAGTAGGAAGGCAGGTGTTTTTTTATCGATCCTTGTTCCATTAGAGAGAATTTTGAATGCATTGCTAAGCCGAATTATTTGCTTATCGTCATGGAAGGACTCTGTTATTGATTTTTCGATGAATAGGAAAAATCGGTTCAGGTGAAAGAATTTTCTCACCTGAAGTATTTTTCCCCGTAAAGCGTTATTTCCTTTTTTTTTTGCATTTTTTATTCATCATTGCAAAAATTGCTTCGTGAGAATATTTGTACTGATAAAATGTCATGAATATGAAAATGATGTTCTTCTACACAAATTATTCTTCGATTCATCATTCGCCCAGAAAGAGAGACAGAAATTCATCACGACTGACATACAGCCAACGTGCAGCACAGCCTCAATACTCAACGAGTGGAACTCTAACAGCAGGATGTCCGGTGCATTGTTAGAATGACCCTATTATCTCTGCAACCATTTGCATTTCTTGCTTTTCTGTTTATTTTTTCTTCTCTCTGCTCAAAAATGGAAATGTTCTGATGGACGACAATGTCACGGGCGAGAGATGAAGCACTTCGCTCAATCATTTTTGTGTCATATTTGTTTGCCTTAGTACGCTCGACGATGCTGGACACGCTTGAATCAGGTCAGGTCGGCGGGCAGCTGGAAGGAACGGAGTGGATGAGAATCGAGTGCACTATTAATGTGAATGCCCAACTCAATCACTTTCAACCTGATTTTGCGATGAGTTTTTTGGCAGCGTTTCAACAATCATACAGTGGATAGTTTGGAAATCTATCAACGGAAATGGTTGAAGGACGCCGCGCTGATCGGCGATTTGGACCGAAATTTGATGGCTGGTTGATGATGTGTTATTTTATTTTTAGGTTTGATAACATTGAACCTGTTTTCATTTATATTGAATTTGTTGTATGTGGCTTGTGCGTTTTATTATAATGAATTTTAACTATTTCGATTGATATGTTCATCCACACGTCAGATTGGTGCTCTTGGAACGTAATTTTAGATATTCAGAACTCTGTGTGGATTCAATTCTGAGTGCTTTAGTTGTCATATACCTCATAGTTAGTAGTTTCTAGTTACTATAAAACATAGGATTTTTTTTCTACTAGCTTTTTTAACTCAATGATTTTTTAAATAAATAATTCAATTAATTTCTAGGGTATTCAAGTTGCGTTTTAATAATAATAATTAGAATAAAATTAAATATTCTTTATCATAACTAAAATTGGAAGAGGAAGGAGGGACATATTTTTTTCGAGCCCCTTTTTAAATATAAAATTGATTTAGAATTCTCAAGTTCAACTGAATGATGTTTTTTAACATCTGACAACATCGAAAAACATAACAGAATTTTCCCTAAATGATAAAAACTCATTTTTACCATAAAATCTTTGACAGCAATGTAAAAAATGAACTGTTGTTGCAGCAACCTCAGAAAACAATTCTCACATGATTCTCAATGTTCCACGAAATGCCAAACACAAGCACTGCTTATTAGCATTTCATTTGCGGACAGAAATAAAAGTCACCAACATTTCAAAACCAAATAACAATCGTTCCAAATTGGCAAACTTTTGCCCAGCTGCGAACATTCGTTAGTAACAGGTGACAGGAACAGAAGACTGCCGCGTCTTCTGTTTCTTCTTCTCATTTTACATCTCACACTCCGCAGGTGCACATAATCATCCCTTCCTTAATGTCGCCTCCATTTGCATTCTGCATTCAAAAAAACATCGCGCAATCTTTTGCCGCCGCTGACAGCACAAGGAATGCAGCGGGAGATTTATTGCACCTTCCAGCAACAGCAGCAGAAGAAGCCGCTGGGGAGTGAGTGAAGGAAGGTTTTTTCCCACCCGAAGAAGAGCCCAATTCTCGGTTCCTCAAAGAGTGTACCGAGCTGGAATATGCCGGCAAAGAAAACGCAACTGACGCTCGCGTGTGTAATGGCGGAAGCTTTGGTGTTTTGGTGGCTCAGTTTGCTTTTCATTTGTTTATTTTGTTTGGGAGGGATGTGTTTGTCTTTCTTTTTTTTTTTGCCGTCCCGATGAACGTCACACACAGCGTGCTGCTACCCGATTATAATGCATCCCCTTGTCGTCCGGCAAGTAGTGGCTTATTTGCATGGATGCGCACTGATTTTATGTCCGGTTTGCTCAGGGTTGCAATTTGTGTTGGGCGATTTTTCCAACGATTGCAAGACGTCACCTTCGCTGTTAAATGCAAACATGATGAAACAGAGTAGCAAGAAAGAAATGCCGGCAGAAGAATTGGTGCTGTTTTTGGTTGTGTTTGTTTACATTCACTGTACACGTAACCTGGATGCTCTTTTTTTTTGGTTTTTGCTTTGTTTCCTCGTATCCCTTTGACTTTCGCCTACAAAGCGGTCTTCACGTATGCTTACGGAGATGTTTACTTCGCTTTCATCATGGCAGTTGTTCAAACAATCGCAAAATGCACCGGACCGGAGTGCATCTTTCTGTGTGTGCACATTTCATTGCAGTTTCGAGTACGAATCCGTCTTCGTTTTCGTGCGCGTACGCTGGGCAATAAAGTAATGCCGCTCATGTGAATCATGCCTCTCAGCAAAACAGAGTTCGTGTGTGTGTTGAATGAATGTCCCTAGTAAGAACAACGAAAACATAAAAGTCGTCCACCACCACGGGAATGGATGTGCTGCTTTTAGTGAGGAGGAAACCTTAGTTACCTGAACCTACCTGGAGAGCACTACATACAAATCAATACACGATGAAGTGATCAATGGCGGAACCAGGCTAGGCGTTCGAGAGTGCGGCAGATCTTTGGTACAATGGGTCAGGAATGGACATTTAGTTTGAAAACTTCGAAGTACTGGATTTGAAAATTTAGTTAACTTATTGGTCCCTCAAAGTTGTGAATGTGGAAAATAAGTTGGATAAGTACACCTTGACTTACTCATAGACTCACGTCGACTCACCTTGACAACCGAAGTCTCCGATGATGCTTATGGTTTGCCTAACTTAATCAACTTCATCTCCATCTTTGAATTTGGAAGCTTTCGCGATCAGAATTAGTCATTAATTTCTCAACAGGTCTAATCTTTAAAGATTTTTTATTGATTATATTTTAAATGCAACCGCCCATTATAAACAGAGAGATCACCTTCAAGCGACCTGTCATATGACTGGGTAACCCGGATAGGTTTGTAGAAAAAACCGAAGTAGAAACACACAACCAAGTAAGAGAGGAATTAAAACGCAGTAAGCGGACAAAACGTGAAAATTTGAGTGATCAACAAGAATAGTATGTTGTAGTAACTGCCCCGTCCAACAAAAAGGTATAAATATTTAGTTTACTTTAGTAGCTGTCGGTCCTGTACGAAACTCACCGTGTTTCGAGACGGTTGTTTTGAAGGTCCAGCGCCAAAAAAGGAAGCATCCGTAACAGCAGCCGGAAAGGAACGAGAAAAAAAGACGAATGCAAAACTCCACCGCGCGCACCGAGCCGATCCGGCGAGATACGGGTGATGAATCGCACAATTTACGAGCGTTGAGTGAATTTCCATTGCGTTCGCGGGTCCGTGTGCGGCTCGAATCGTGATTGATGGAAAAAGGCGGTTTAATTTGTTTAGTCCTTCATCGCGGCTGTTCACCGATACTGAAGCGTGCGAGACCCAGTAGCAGTAGCAGTAGCAGCAGCAGCAAGAGCGCATTCACGCTTCAAGTGATGACGGCGTTTCGGTGCCCTATGTGTCTGCGTGTATGCTCATTTGCCTGCGCTTTTCGTACGGAATAATGACGTCTCCAGGACCAGCGAGAAGAGTTTCAGAATTTCTGAAGGTTTTCAGAACAGAATACCGCCACGGTCAAAGGAGGGACCGATTTGCAACAGGCCCTCGGCTGGTTGGCTAGCAGCTCGAACTGACGGTTTGGGCGATTTTTTAATTTGTTGCTCGTCTGCTTTCGTATTCATATTTTGCCGTTTGTTCTGACTGCGTAGGTTCACCCATTCGTGTTCGCGTGAGATGTGTGAGGCTCACTCGTTTTGCTCTCGGTTTTCATGCAATTTTTTTTTCTCCGTTTCGTTTGTATTTCACAGGTTTTAACGTTCCTGATCGACTCGTCCCGCTTTCGGTATCCGGAGCGTCCGATAGTGTTTCTGGCGATATGTTACCTGATCGTGGGCTGTGCGTATGTGGCTGGACTTGGGGCCGGTGATTCCGTCGCCTGTCGGGAGCCCTTCCAATCGCATATCAAAATTGGACGAATGCAAATGCTGTCAACTATCACACAGGTAAGGAATGGATGGAAGGATAGATGAGGAATGTTTTAGGTTTTTGTGTGTGTGTGTGCGTTGTATGCTGATCAAATTCTCGTACATTGGAAAGGAATTCTTCATCGAGTTCAATTTATTTTTTTTCAAAAATTTATAAATTCTGACTCTAAAACTATCAAACTGGCTGCACGGTGACCTAGTTTAATATCTAGGCTTCTGAAAACTGGTTGATCTGCGCTGTGTAGCTCCGGATTATTTCTGACTAGAATTATGGACCCGCTTTTGATCTGTCTGATCGCCCTTCTACACCGGGTCGGACAGTGACAGGAGTCCTATGAGTCATCACTACTTTACTGGCAGCTCAAGCGATTTACAACCCATGCTTTTGGTGAGCAAAAGGCTCGGAGTAGTCGCCACTTATTTCACAAATTTAATTCTGGTTCATTAAAGTGATGTACACATATTTTTCCTCTCATAAAAATTTATGATTATAATTGTTCGTAGAACTGGACCTACAGTTTCTTCCCTGTGCCTCCACATAAAATAATTCCCCTTCATTGGACAGTACCCAGTTGTTCGTGAAAGATTTTCTGATCCTTGCTGCGTTCGAAACATATTCATCCGTGTTTCCAAGTATTTCCACACAATGTGTTCCAATCAAGATAAATAATTTGGAGATATCAATTATGGTGGTGCTGTGAAAAATGGACGAAAAATGGCGATTGTGATTGCTTACACGTGGAAAATGTAATATTCTCCAGCTAATAGACGACGTTACGTGTATTGGCAGGTTTTATTGAATATATGGCGTGACAGCAGCCGATGCCGCCTCCGCCGCCACAGCAGTAGCAGCCAACAATCACCCGGTGGCATATATCTAGCACAATGTGTGGCACAAATGTTATTGGTTCGTTTGTGCTTGACGGCTTTGCTGTGCAGGAGGTGTTTCAGTACTTCTCCTTTGTGTGTGGTCCGATTCAAAGTCAATTTTCGTGCATAAATGTCAGGCTCCATGTGCGCGCCATGGGCGAATAAGGTTACCATTCTAGTTGTCGGCATGTGTGTCTGTATGGATGTGGCAATCGACAGACTTTTGGATGGCAGTGATAATATTGGTTTTTACAATGGAACGAGACCTTCCCCTGGGGAGACTTATTGAAGTACTGGAGAGAGAGAGAGAGAGAATGAGCATAGAATACATCTGTGAAGGATATGAGATCTAGAGTGTCCTACGAATGTTTAACGGGGGATGAAAATTCGCATGGAGTAGGATGGGTGTTTGGAGGCGACAAAGGATATCTTTGTGCAGAATTCTTGTCTTGCATGAAGTTCCACGACATCATCCGGGATGTATGAATCATCGTTCTTGTCTATCACCCTTACAAGTTTGGTTTTGCGTGGAGGAGTTCATTATTGTCGATTTTGGGAGGGTGTCAGAAACTACTATCAAACGCATCGATGCGACCACATCGATAAGACCAGTTTGTGTGCCTTGGCTGCCGCCGTTCCTAGCGTCTTCTTTCATGGCTGGCTGCATTTATCCTGCTTAATGTCGGCTTGGTGCGCGGCATACGTCAAACGGTCACACATAAGCACATAAGGTGTGCGTGTGTGTGTGCCTATGTTCGACCCATCCCTACTGGCTTATGCTGTGCCGAGACCGGTGCGGGAAAGTTCAACCACCCTCAAACCGCGTTCACCCACCACGAAGTGTGGCATTGTGAGATGGCCCTCACACGCACACAGAAAACATTGCCTTGTAGCCAATATCTATCGATTCAAACAATCGACTTCAATGTGCGTACTCAGTCTCCGCTCCAATCCCCCCCCCCCATTGCCACCCCCTCCCCTAGTAACGACATGTGGTTAAACCAGTTCTTTGTTATTATTTCCATCTTGGATGAAACATGTTTCCTTCGTTACCTCCAGCATGCCTGAGGTTTCTGTTATGTTGTCTTAACACACACGTAGAGACATACACACAGTACCAGCTTCCTTTGGCTGGTTCTCTTCCGTTCCCGGGTCGGTTTGTGCCTCGTACGGGAGAGTATGGATGTGCAATGTTCTGATGCTTAGCCATAGAACCGGGACAGCTTGGAAACCATGGAAACCGTTCCAGACGGGTCCACGCGGGTTTAGTGGTTAACCGTAACGCGCTTTACCTTTGCGTTGATACGATGCGAAGGGTGTTTGGCGTTTTGGATTGGTGGATAAAGGCGACGCGTTGAAGTTGATGGTCTGAATAAGAGGTTCGTTTAGGAGGTTGTTATGCACAGTGCTTGGCAGTAGCTTTCCAGGAAACCTTCCTTCGGATCGATTATGAACCATGGTGGTGTGTTGAGAAAAGTGCAATGATTTTGGATTAAAACTGTTTAAAATTTGCTCTGTATAATATTTTATTTGTATTACTTTTGGAGTTTTTTCAATTGAAAAATGAGTTCTGAAATATTATGTTTACTTGCGAACCTTGTCTCATCAATTAGGGTCAAACAATATCGATTTAAATTTAGTTTAATCATTTCGATGCTCGAAAAAGCATGAATTTATTTATTGAGCTATAAATTTCAATCTATGTCCAGCTTTTAATGTTACATCCATCGTTTGTCAGACACTTTGTGTGTAGAAATAATTTTAATTAAACCGTATAGGTATTCAAAACTCGTCGCTATTTCTTTGAGGCATCGTTACTGACAAATAAAAGAAAGTCAACATCAAACACCGAAATTGAACCGCGCCTTGCGCACATGACGTAAGAAGACGTTAGGAATCAAGAGCACGAGTTTGATCCCTCCATGCACTGCGTATTTATTGTATAAATATTTATGCAATAAAGGATTGTGCCTTGGCAGTCTGTCGGGACCGGGGTCGTCTCTTTCTTCAAAAAATGAAGGCCCAAAACCCGTCCGAGCTCCAAGACAGCTAGCAGGAGGAGCTTGAGGTAGGGCAACAGTCGTCGGTACTTGCCGTCGGTGTGCCTCGAGCCTGTTGTGGGTACTTTTGGTAAAGGAAAAAAAACGACCGACCAACTGTACGACATTAATTCTACATCAAAGTCGCACTGGAAGTGGAGGAAAAATCCCGCGGATAAGAAATGGTTGCATGACGCAACAAACACACGCTCAAACAAGGTTCACCCTTCAGCCAAGGGAAACAATCGCTTTGCGCGTTGTTAAAGAGAGCTTTTATCTACCGGAGACAACGTGTTGGGGGAAGATGTGCAAAGAAACGACAGTTTATTGTTGTTTTCGTTGCCCTGATACCGTGTGCCACCCAGTGTTTCACCGCGTTCTCCACGGTTGTTATGAACGTGTTCTCGGATAAGTGCAGCGGATCGTTTTGAAACTCTTTTAAATACAACTATGTGTCCCGTTTTCTAGCTCTTCTAGGTGGTGCAGAATCTTCTAGGCTGAATAATCTAGGTTGCTGCGCTTGGCTATGTCTCAAAGATGACAGTTTAAAGGTGAAACAACGGGAATAATCAGCGTCCATTCACTAATGCGCGAACCCCCCGGCCGTACGACTGGATGGTACGGTTTATCCAGCCGAAATTATGTCGAGGCTCGTGAACCTCCTTTACGTCATTTGTCGTGTCGGTTGCACTTGCTTCCATTTTTGCTTCACAACTGTGAGCCGCGTGCGACAGTTAGTGACACATTCCAGTGAGATCAGAGCCACGGGAGACCTGATGCTTGGCTTGGTTCAGTTTCCGCGAAGTGTCTGATGAAGCTGTGAGGCCATCGGTGCCTCGACCTCGCGTCGACTCGCAAAGGGGGTTTGTAGTTAATTGTAGTTATTGCTTCGCCGTGCCTTCACCCCGTTGTCACCTTTGGATGATGCAGCAGCCGGTGTGCCCTTTATGGAACACAGGGCGTGTGGATGGGATAGTTGGTGAAGGAATTGTAGCACAATGCACGCGTCTCTGGCGGAGAAGGTTTTAACTCGGCAGAACACGCAAGCTAGGTGGGCACAACACGGTGCCATGGAATGGATGCAATCAGTTCGGCAGAAATGTATACTTATGCTTTTCAACACTGTTTACGGGACTGGTTTTGCTTCTCCTGTCTTCTGGTATGGATACGTTCCGAGCACGCTGTAACGTGCTTGTATTATTTAATCTTACTTTGAAGTTTTGTGTACATGTTGATGGCAGTACGTAGAATCGAGCCGGGTGCATTGTTATGATAGCAGATTAAATGGTTGTTTTATTTGTCTTTACCTTTTCCCATCTGTCTGTACGGTGAAATGTAATGATTTATTACAAAGTTGGAGTGTTGTAAGCTTGTTTCTAGGATCGGGGTTCTGCTGGAATCCGATTGTTTTGGGAGCGAGAGTTGAAAAGGATAGTTAAGCCGCGTGTTTGGTCTTCGAATCATTCGAGATTTGTTCACGTTTGTGAGTGATTTTGATGCTTGTCCATTATTTGGAAAGTAATGGAATTATTTTAGTGTTATTTTGTATTTATATCCATCATGTTTCATGTGTATAACTTTGATCAACATGAATTTACGCTTTCAACTAATTTCGTATCACATAACTTGTAGCCTTATTGTCCATAGTGATGTTCGGTACTGAACAAAACGAGCTTTTGCATAAATCTGTATAAAAGAATTTCTCGTTTTTCAGTTAATGTTATTACACAATATATTATTTTTCTTCTTAAACTTGCATTTTGATTGCTCCATCAGAAATATTTATGGCAAATTTAATTAAAATTCAATCGATGTTGTGTACCTGTGGGTAGTTAATCCACACCCTAGCGTTTCGATGAAAGCCTGAAGCACGTATTTACAATTAAAATAACACACTCAGCATCCAGTGGCAAACAAACGAATTAACGTTAAAACACCCAAAGAGCGTATTATATAACACAGCATCAATAATTGAGCCTTTTGTTTTCTAGTCCCGTGTCACGTGATGCTAGCGAGATTTAATTAAAAAATACTTGTTGAAGCAAGTGATTTCCAATATCAACCACTAAATGATAATTACACTCGAGCACACACACACGCGGTGCCAGTGTTCGGATGCTTTGTAATAGGATATACACCATTAAGCTTCTGACGGACAGTTTGTACTTTTTTTTTAGCCAATGAATTATGTTCACCCCCCGCCAAAACACATCCCACCTCTACACCTCCTGCTGCCTGATCCTGATACTCGATAAGCATGTTTTTTTTGTTCATTATTCACACCCGCCTGAAACGCCACTTATATGCGACGGTAGAAGATTAACGAATTCATGTCACGAACCGCTTCGTTCGATTAAGAAAGGAACGACTTTGTCTGACTGGCTTGATCCGCTGCTCACTCAAATGGTGAACCCACGCGAATCGATTCACTGAGTTGGAGGAGGTTGGATTTTTTTTTTGGTGGTTCGTTTGGCCGTTCAGGGCCATTCCACAATGGTTTTCGGTGTTTGCAGGGTTGCGCCTTCCTTTGCTGTGCTGCCGGAAGCGCGAGGAATAGCTTGGTGAATTCTAATTAATCGCAGTAAGTTCGTCCGTCGATCGTGGCCCCGTGAGAGCATTTATCGGTTAAGCACGATGAATCCAATGGCCCGGGTACGGGCCTGGTGCTGAATGTAAATGAACGAGGGCTGTGTAATTTATCATGAGTATTGCGTATGATTGGAGATAGAAACATAAAAGCGTCCGAGCGTTTGTGAGGAAGACATTTTCGATCGTTATGGTACACGGAGGCGTTTTTGTTATGCTACGGTTGCGTAAAATAAATGGTGCAATCTGACCGCAAATACACGGGTAATTTTCTTCTTTTGGTTGTTGAGAGAAGTTTGTGAGTAGAATCATTTTGGGTTGTGTTTATGGTTGATTACTCTACTTTTATTATTTTATTTGTTTTTATTTATGTTTCTTTTTGTCTGCTTATCTTTATCATCCAACTATTTTCCTTTTCGTTTGTTTGCTTTGTATTCTTTTCTTCTTATTAAGCTTTGTTGTATTTATTTTTTGACTCCTGATGTAATCCTGATTTTTGTGTTTTTGCATTTTAATTGCATGTATACTTTAAGAATTGTATGTTTTTTTATTTTTAAGTGAATTTTTAGTTTTTCTCTTGTTTGTTGGAATTTTTTTTTGAATTTTTTTGTTTGTAATAAATAAAATACGGTGTGTTCTTAAGTATTTTTATGTATCTATGTGAGACGTTTTTGTAACGTGTTTAAGAATCAAAGTTAAAAACTAGAAGCAATATACTAAAAAACCTGAAGCGCTTCGCTTGAAAACAGAATCAAAAACATCAGTTTAAATTGCAAAAATTCCTTCTGAATGTGTCGAGGAATGTTCTCCGACGCCTGCGGCTTATGCAATACATTTTAGATAAAATTTATCCCCACAACTGCATGCCTACGCCTGCTTGGAGCACAATTTTTTCGCGCTATATTATTAGCTCACGTTAAAATCAACGCATACGATACTTTCTAGATAATAATCAACCAAAGCAACAAACAGACCCGGTCCGGTCTGTGCACTTGCCGTGCCGGTCGGTGGCTACTGTTGGTTCAGCACATGGCAACCGAACGGTCAACGGCTAACGGTCTACACCAGCACCGTCCGGCAAAAAGCATTGTAATTTAAATTCGAACGTCCGCCCCGTTGTCCGCGATTCTTGCGATTGCGATGCCGTGATACGAAAACCTCTCCGCATGTTAGAGAACTTCTCCGCTAATGCAGTGTGTGTTTGTATTTTTCTTTCCTTTTCTACAGGGCCATCGTCAATCAACGTCGTGCACGGTGCTGTTCATGGCGCTGTACTTCTGCTGCATGGCGGCATTCGCGTGGTGGGCCTGTCTAGCGCTGGCCTGGTTCCTGGCGGCCGGTCTCAAGTGGGGCCACGAAGCGATCGAGAGCCGTTCGCACCTGTTCCATCTGGTGGCGTGGGCTATTCCGGCGGTGCAGACCATATTCGTGCTGGCGCTGGGAAAAGTTGAAGGTAAGTGTTCATGATCCGGACGCACAAGCTCCGGAGGGGGGATTCTAGGGAAATTCCGCAATGGTCGAACTTTGTGATGTAAACATATACTTGTGTGTGCTTGTGTCCTACCATGACTACACACCTATGGGCCGTGAGAGGCCGAGCGATGGGTTGAAAACACCGGGAGCCACAACAAGTGGACGCAAGGGTCAAGTTCGCTGTCACTCTGTAGCCACCTCCAGGATCGGATCATCCAAGGTGTTGATCGAGTCGTGTCTCTCTTTCATAACGGATGGGGATGGTGGAATTTGGAGTCCATATAGGAGGATTCTCCACTCCTCCTTTCAAGCGCAAATGCCAACCCTTCCCAAGCAGTGGTGCAAACTTTATTGAAACTCGTCACGAATAGCGTCCGCCGTTTAATTGAACCCTTCTCGCCAGGTTGGGATCGCGTCGCGTGTACGTCTCGGCATGCGATAAAGCTGCAGTTTTTACGACCCAACTCTGTCTCCTTTCTACATCGCTCTGCTTTGTGTGCACATATTTGCATCGTTCAACATTGCGGCTCCGGTCATGTTTGATATGATCCGCCGTCTGCGTTCGTCGTGTGCCAAGCCATAAGACAAGCCGGCATTGGACGGCATTGGAGGGAGCGTGCGGGGTGGCGGGGTCTGTCTGAATCAATAAAACCGCTATTAACTTTGTAACGTGTTAGTTATCCTTCGCGTTTGTGAGGGGTTCGGTGAGAAAATAGACACACACACACACACACCCCGGCGCTTGTTAGTTTTGCGCGCTTATAGTTCGGGGACTCGAGACAACCTTTGCTGCAAGGGGAAGAGGGCTCTGAGGGCTAGATTTATCATAATGCGCTGGCTAGGCGAGCTTATAGAGGATTGAGTAATATTAGTATTTATGGGCAATTTTATCGCCTGCATTAATTTGAGCTAGAAACCCCGTTGAACGCAATCCTTGACACGGGTGATGGTATTTTATTGCATGGAAAAGGTGCACAAATAAGAGCAATTTCTTCTTACGAGTGGAGTTGGTCAACAACTGTTGGATAGTTCTCTTAAAGTATGACGGCAGAACATAGAAGTTTATCCCAGCGTTCATTTATTATTCTAAAAAACCTCTCTTACCAAAGTTTCTTGGTACGAAGGTTGAAGTTTTAAAGTCTTATGCAGTTAAAGGTTTGGATTCAAACTGACAGTTCGACAGTTTGAATATTTCTAGATTTCAAATAAGCAAACTTACGGCTGAAATAAACTCTTCTTCGCTTGGAGTTGGGTTCGATCCAGGCGAGATTTGTTCCTAAGGTTGGTCGAGTTGTTGAGTCGTGCTTTTAACGACACTTCAACCTAATGAACCCATTTCAAAGCTGCCTCTTCTTTATTTTTTTCCGTTAACTTGGTCTCAAAAATTGAATTTAAAACTCACCTTCTCTATTGAATGGGTAATTTCGTGCAAACTTCGACACGTTCGCTTCAATATCTTCCGAATCAGTTGTTGGAAATTAAATTTCAATATTTTGCTCCGAATCAGAGCTAGCAACCACGTGCTGGCTTCATTTTTGAACAAATTTTGCGTCACGTTTCTGTTCCACGTTTTAGAATTTCCTTTCCACCTGTGCTTTTTTTCCTCCCTTAAGTTTCTTTCGCTCGTTCGTTCGCTTCCTGAAATTGAAATCGAAACATCGCCCCATCTCCTCCCCAATCCTTCTCACTGCCCCTGACAGGAAGGTCATTAATATGGATGTGTGACGTTTAAATTTCAAACCACTAACGATCGATCAGAGCCGCCCCACCCCCTGCTGCCGGCAAGTGGCTTCGGATTGGCCGGGTACGCGGGATATAATCTTATCGAGAATCCATTAGCGAGCCAAAACCGTGGCGATGTCGGAGGAAAGCATTACAAGATTATTGTCGAAGCTTTCGCTGTCGTGCGGTGTGGCTACTGATTCGATTTTCCCCCGGTAGGGGCCACAACGTCGATGAAGTGAGGTTGGTTTAAGTGTGGAATAAAGAGTGGAGGAGAAAAAGAGTTCTCGTTGAGTTTGTGTTTGACGTTTGTCGGTTGCTTCCTGTTGCCAATGGGGTTTGGGGGTTTGTGGTACGAGGTAGCGAAAAACGGCACAACGCCAGGACACGAAAATAAAGCTCAGATTCGAAACGTGCGATAAACTGCGTTAAGAGAGAAAGAGAGAGCCACCAAAATCGGAAAAATCTGCTCAGATTGGCTTCGGCTACCAATATCCCGGCTCAAAGGGGTGGAAAAAGTTGGTTTACAATTGTCGCCGGTCTATCGTGTTTCATGGTATGTATCCTTTTCCGTTACGTTGTTTTTACCAAAGGTATCGGCACCGATTCTGTTGTGTGTTTTTTTCTGGTTTTGCTCTGGTTTGTACTTGCCAACCAACATCGAGAGAACAAGTGCAATCATGCTCGGGCGGTTTACCATTGCAACATATGCTGGAGGACAACATCAACCGAACGAACCGATGGAAACTAAGAGATAAATACAATTTATCTAACTAGAGAGCGCTCGCCAAAGCGCCAATCGGACAAAGTCTACGTCGTGATCGCTTGGTACGCTTATGGATCTGAGTAACTCAATCTTAATTTTTCTTTGCACCGAGTGCCTGTAACTTACCTCATAGTTGAGATAGGAATGGAAGGAAATTATTCACAAGAGTTTCACAGTGGCAGAAAATTATAATTTCAACACGACAGCCGATCAGTTTGGGCGATAAATCAACGTGATAGTGTGTGGCGTGCCCAGAAGCTACTACTGCTAACGTGTCGTGATTGGATTTTGTGTCTTGCAAGTGTTCCTGGGAAGCTCTGTGCCTTTCCTAGGACGTGCGCTACTTGAAGTTAAATTTGTCTATTGTTGGCATTTTGTAAAATGGAACCTCTATTTTCACCCTTGAAGATACACTGTACGCGCCAAACGAAGTCGAACGGGAAGTCTTTGAAGCCGAATATTCTGCTGAACCAATAAAGAGTTACCCTTGTCAGAGCATCTGTGCTCGGTGTGTTCTTGAGCGTAGACATTCCGGCCCTTCCAGAGGCGAATCCATTTTACCCCGAAGACGCTGCATACTGACAGTTACCTGATTGGCAGACCATTTAAAACGCCCATCCGGGAAAGCATTCCATCACCGCCCGGTTGCGGTCTTGTCATTTTTCCACTTAATTAAATCTAGTCCCGCGTCTTTGGGAAGTTTTCCCGCCGTGTGTGTGCTTTACCGGCGCGGCACCGCCTGTGAAGCGAAACCGGATAGATATGGATGAGTGGCCAAACGTCGCTTAAACGCTAGACTTCAATCGCCTTCGTAACCGCATGCACGTGAGCTTTTGTTGGGGGAGCATCCTCAGGATCGCTTCGATGAATTATCGATCTTCCCATACTGTGGGGATGCCTGGGGAGAAATGCTCCAGGTTCCGTTCGTAGGTATGCGCTTCACTTTGTCCGAATGCTTCACACGACGACACCTGTTGCGCAAAAGCAGATGTTGGAACTGTGGCGAACCAGAGCTCGAGACAGAACGATTTGTTATTTCCATCCTACCCCGCCTTTTGGTTTCGTTCCTCGGATGTCACTAACTGCGGGCGGTGTACGGTCTCTGCATCAGACTTCAAAGCCATCAAAGCCCGCATACGAATTCTCCAAGGCTCCAGCTGGTTGGTGGGTGATTTGTGGACATTGGTGTCATCGGAGCACTAGTACACATCGTTTAATCACACATTCGGTGGTGCTCGGAGGCTCGCTCGGATTGTGCCTTTTGCAGCAACTCTGTATTCCTTGCATTTAGCGGGTGCCCTAATCCTGCGTGTCCAGCGTGTTTTCAAACGTCGCCGTTGTGCGCCGCCATACAAGATGCTCGACATAATTGGTTTAAAGGTTCGCAACAACACACGCCGGCAACTTCTGGTTGCCCTTGGACGTTGCGCTTTCTCCGTCGGACGTCGTTCTAGCACCCCCTCGGGGCGGGAGCGCGTGTTTTCCTGGAAAAGATGGCACTCTGCACGCAACGGGATACGCGAATTGCGAAAACGGTTAGATTATCGCCACTTGCGACAGGACGTGCGTTTGTGTGTTGACCTATTTTTGGTGCAAAAGCCTTCCAGTGCGCGGCCGGTGTCACGTTTGCTAATTCGCGCACCACGCCGCGTGGTCTGCCTGTTTGTTTCTAACTGTTCATTTATTTTCCGGCTGCGAGGCAGTACACACATTTCAACACTTGCGCCACGCCTTGGCCGTATCGATGGCAGACGGCTTCACTTGTCACGCGATGCAGATTACCCCGGAGGGTTGTGTGGAGTGCTGGAGGCGTAGCAGAATAGGAAAATCGCTATCTGGTCTTTCGCGCTTAATTGCGTTACGAAGAAAGTGCGGTGGAGGGAAAAAAAAGGTTAGCTTTTCTATGGCCAGTACAGTTTTGGGGAGGTTGATTTTTCACCTTTTTCTTTAAAAAAAGACGGATTGTTTCTCGCTCTCTCCTTCCGCACTCTCAACCTGTTGCAATTGCAAGCACGAAAGAAAGTACACGCAACGGCGAAGGCCAGCTAAAATAATTGGTACCGGTAAGATGTAGTGTAATGACGTTGATAAGGTGTAGCCGATTTGCATGAAATCTAGTCTCTCGGTCAGTGAAAGCGAAGCATCCGTGTGGTATGATCTGGTTTTTCTGTTGTGCTGCTTGCTGCTGGTTGCAACCGGATCGTGCTTTGCCTATTTAACCTAGACGCTGCCACAACCGGTGCAGTTTTGTGCTGATTTACGCGCGCGCGTGCTGCGCCTTTCGAATGGCACGCAAAGAATCGTAAGAATCAAGCGTGAGTGAATCGTGGCGCTTGTCGTTGTGGTTCGGTGAAGGTGGTATAGGGTTTTTTGCCACCTAGCTTTGCCACCGTTAGTGAGCACACTTTTCACTTTTTAACGCTTGACAGGTGTAGGAGATGAAAGTGTCTTTGGCATGGGGCGTGCTGGAAGGTAGGAAACAGACAGTGGGTTTTGTGCTGGTTTTTTCTTGAAGTGGGGGCTGTTTTTTATTGTGGTTTGCATTTAATTAAATTTGTTTGATTTTCTTTTCGTTAGATATTTTTACATTTTTTAAAGACGTTTAATGATTTGGTTTAGTAAATGACGTCCTGTGAAGTCTTCTTCTTGGGTTAAAGACCAGCTAGGTCACGCCGGCCATTGCTAACGCTTGCTCTTGTACCGATTCGATGCTTGAAATAACTTGTAATCAAACAGTTAATTCCATTTACATCGACGATTACAAAGCGATTCAAACAATGCGCATAATGTAATGATCTTTTATGCTCGAAATTATAATTAGTGTTTATTTTCGTGATGCCTCCCTTTTAGCAAATTTATCTATCACACCAGACACCCAGAGCAAAACACAACGGTTGTAAATTACGAAACCAAACCAAAATCACCACGCCGCGTCACGTTTCACGATCAAACATTGGCTCAAATTGTTTAATGACCCGTATTGGATGGTAGTAATAATTTTCCAATTTCGATGTTATAAAAACAATAACAATTTGCGCGAACAAATATCCCATCATTACACATGCAACTACAATGTTATTGTGTGTAATGATTTAAAAAAAGCTGCCCATACATACTGAGCTTTTTGCTGGTCGGCTCATCCACTCCAAACCATCCGCAGTTATCCAACTATCCAACAGAACGGTGCACAATTAATCAAAGCCATCACGTAATTGATCGATTTTATGGCTTTCACCTTCGATGATTATTTATGATGTGGCATTAATTTTCGCCCTGTTCGGATGCGTGAGTGTTTGCAAGTTTCCCGGAATTTGAATGTTGTGCGATGTTGTTTGTCTGCACTGATTTATGCGCAGAACGTATTGGCTGCAGCTAAGAGGATATGATTTTTTGTCCAAAAAAAAAAAAAAAAAGGAAAAGGAAACGAAATATTTTGATTCAAATTAAATTATTTTTATTTCCTCACGTGCATATTTGTGTGCATATTGAACAGATCAACCCTGGGATGGGATGGCAAACAAAAGAGCAAACATAACAATCATTACGTGTAGCTCCAAACAATCTCAGCGCCTGGTAATGACCATTATGTGGATATGTTTTGGTTTATATCGTACGAAATACGATTGCAGCTAAAATGAGTGTCAATTTGGGATGTGTTCCTTTCATTTCCCATAATCATATTCGTATCTACACTTACTATAAAAACATTACAAAATGGCTGCAACAGCATTACATGCGCTCGTAGTGTCCAGCAAACGGCAATCGGTTATCGTAAATCCTTTGCCAAAGTCCAATAGAATTGATATTAATGCTGCTGATACGAAACCGGACGTTCCACGAGTGGCGTGTGATGAGGTGTTATGAGGCCCTGGTTTATTGTTTTCCTACTCTAGTCTATCCGAATCCTTTCCGATGTGTGTATTCCAGCACCGATTGCAATCGATTTATCGAAACAAAGCGAACACAGCACAGCAATATTTGTCCGTGGACTTTGTGTTGTCTGCGAGAAGCGTTCCGAATGCGGCTATCGGGGCAACCATTTTCGTCGGCTGTCGAGTAAGAAAGGAACGAGCTGTAAATAATCCAAAACGGCAAACGGCAATTGCTTTGTAATATTCATAAACCAACACTGAGCCAGACGAAGTTTGTAGACGAACGAGCGGACGGGAACGAGACGAGCTCCGAGGGCGAGTTTGATGAAGCGGAAGTTGGTTAGGGTTTTTCGGCGGTGCCGGATGTGTTTGTGTGGCCGGCTTGCAACCATATGGAGGCTTCCTATTTTTAAACACTGTTTATACGTTTGCCGTGCGCATGTTCTTTGCTGGAGTTTGTTTTGTGTTTGGAAACCGGAAAGAATTGATCGAAAAATGGCACACAGTCGGATAGTCGTCTAAATTTGGGTAAGATGTCGGAGATAGGGCTAGAGAATTTGCACAAAAGTCACTCGAAGTTTAATTGTGCCAGCATTGCTGCGGTGGCCTTTCATATCCTTACGCCAGAAACGGATCTTGCCACGTGTGCTGCACTCTGCCCCAGGGTTGATGATGGTCAACTGCGCTGCAAGGTAATTGCACGGACATTCGGAAAAGGCTGGAGCCCTCGTTCGGCCAATGGGTCACACTTGAATGGTGTTCGTTTAGCAATAAGTTACGAAGTCAGATAATTTCCCCAGAGTGCAAGAAAACTTTGTCTGTATTTGGTTGATTTTTCCGGAAACGTCTGCCCGAAGAAGTGAAGGTGCAATCGGTCGGTCCGAGTGTGGATGTTCTTTTCGCACGTGTGGAACCTTCTGCATACACACGATTGGGAAGTTGGCTTCGAATGCGCATCCTAAAGAGGAGATAAACTTTTGCCTAATGGAGTGAATTTGCATACCAAACAAGAAGTGTGCTTTTTTGGGGAGGGGAACGGGATTGTAGAAGTCCTTCAGTATTGTGATGGGACCCCTCCTCAGGCAGACGGTTGTTCCAGAACAATGTCGAAAGTCAACTGGAAAAACTGTTATCGTTTTCCGCTTGGGCAAATGGGCTCCATCAGTCGAGTCGTGGTCTGTGTTACACACTTTGCTCGTTTGCTTGGTTGATTTTTGTCATTTTAATCAGCTCATGTAGTGCTGGACCGCAAGAACCTGCTTAAGAAGTTTGCTTTTTTTCGAAAATGGCTTACGCGGGAGTCGTTGAATGGAAAGTTGTTTCGAAACACTGGGAATGTCACGAAATCAGGCCATGCTGATCCGATCCGTGTATTGCAGCAAGGTCGTCCAAATACCCGTTTTAACCGTTCAGATGAGTGCAAACACAAACACAGACGCACACACCAAACATTAAGCGCCGTTGGTCGATCTTTCGTTTCCCAGTTTTGTCCTGGATTCTCTCGTGCAGGCGACTCTGCACAACGCATGTTACCCGACGACGTTTATTAATTAAAGCATGTGCGCAATAAAATGTAAATATTTCAATTAATTTAAATGAGCCATAAACTTTGCCCGCCGGCTTTCATGATGGCTTTGCGTGTGCCGGGGACCACGAGACGGGCGCGCCAGGTTGGACGAGAGAAGTTGTCGTTGTGCCTTTAACGGTAAGAAGCTTTCGTAATGCCTGCCGTTTTTTATGTGCTCACTTCGCTTGCGGGTATGCGTGTGTGTGTGTATGTGTCTGTGGGTATATTGGAGTACAAGCATCATTTAGCATTCGATTTGAAGTCGGGTTGTGTGAAGCGCCCTTGTGAGAAAAACCAGGACAGGGGTAGGAAAGGAAAAGTTTCCCTCAATTCTTCCCCATCTGGAGAAGCGAGGCAGAAAGGCAGAGGGGAGACGGGGCACTTGGTAGTAATTGAAATTTTAGAACACAAATGTTACACTCACTCCCCGTGTTTGCATTGAACGCAAAGACCCAGCACGTTTTCGATGCGTCTGTGCGAAGGAAAAGCTTCGATGAAGTGATTAATTGCTTCTATATGCAATGCCGGTTTTCCACAGCTCGGAGCTCGAGTTCTACGAGACCTCTAGTGGCGGGCCGCTCGACGGCTCTCCAGACGAGACCAAGCTGGGAACTGGTTTCTTCAGACGGAAGTGGCAGCAATCAGTATACACGACGACGCACACGAACCAGTCGGTACCGGGATGATGCTAGTGTTTATTTAAGTGTAAATTATGCCAATTAATTTCTGTGTGATTATCTGTACCGCTAGCCCGGTGCCTGGGCCTGTACTGCCCTGTGCCTGTTCGGTTGGAAACCGTACCGGCTGGCTTGTAACGAAGGATACGCTGTGAAGTCCAGAGGTGGCTTTGACAAACTGGTGTAATGTGAGAATCACTACGCCGTTTGGTTTTGAGTTCAACAATTACAGTTGGCAAACATTTTGCAGAAACCTGGACGGTACGATTTCTGAAGAAGTATACATAATTAAAATGGATTGTGTTGCAGGCAAGATGCAAGTACGTGGGCGATGTTTATATTCTCCACAATGTAAAGATGTCAAAGTGGATTCGTACTTACATGCAAAAAAGGGATGCAGAAATGTGATACAAAATCGATGTAAGACTGGTTGTGCTTAAATGTAGAATTTATTTGTTTGCTTGAAGGGATTTTTATTGTAATAGTGGTTGTGGTTTCTACATTAATAAGGCTTCGACTATATAGTGGTCAGTAATTGAAGCTGCAGGAAATATTTCTTAATTTTTAATGTTATATTTTATGCATTAAAGAAATGCGACGGAAATAATTGAAGTTTAAATTTTAAAACAATATTTTTCACAAGAATATTATAGTAATTGCCACCTCTGTGCAAAAAGCATAGTTGTTGATTATTTGAGGCTAAACATATTTTCAAAACTATTTGTCACCTTCAAATAGCGCTTCTATTAATCCCAATTTAAAACCCCCGGCTTGCCTTGCACACAAAGAATGTGATTGAAATATTTACACTCACTCACCATCGTAGAAAACTGCGATTCAACCAAATCCGTTAATGAAATTGGAATCCATTTTCGAAACAGGCGCCGCCGCACTATTTTCCGTTTTGCTGCAGCACAATAAAAATCGATCCAATTGCCTAAGAACGTACATAAAAGCGAGCGCTTATTTCACGAAAAGTTCTGCTATCGTTACAAACGAAACGAGCTAGCCAAAAAAAAAGGCACATTGTGACGAAAGAACTTTGGCGTACGCAATGTAAACGCGTCCAGGAAGCACAGAATCCCGTTTTTATGACCCAGCCCGGCCCGGCGTCAAGACTATTTAGGGGTGCGCTCGCTCCGGTCAATCGATCGAAAGTAAACCGACCGACAGTAAAAATTAGTTTTCGGGGGTAAAATGCCAATTCGCTCGTGCGCTCGGTTGGTCTGTGTTCGGAGCGACGAAAACGGTGCACAAAATTTGCCCATCGGCCGTCCGACAACTCCGACTAGCGGGAGGATCGCACACGGGACACGGACCACGAGGCACTTAAACAACCGTTAAGCTTTCCCTTAAAAGCATCGGAGCCCTACTTTTAATCCGCCTCATAAAAGCTCCGACAATTCTGTAACCGTTCGCGGAGCTCTCAACGCACAAGGCTAAAAGTGCGTTTGCGTTTACTTTAGTTCTGTTCGCTGACGTAAGGTTTTGCAAACGGCGGGGGGCTTTTCTCTGTGCTGCGGATGACGGCGAGGGCGTACAAGATAAACCCTTTTTCGGGTTATGCGATCCAAACGCTCAGGTGTTACTTTCTAGCAGGCACTTTAGCTTTTCGATTCGATTGTTTTGCCGGCTCGCGAAGTAAGATTGTTCGATGCGCAAGGGACGTCAGGAAGTAGGAAGCGTGTCCTCAGGTGGGCATGCAATTGGAAGGCTAAAATTTTCCACCAATTTTCTAGCAACCGATTATCGATTCCTTCCGTTTTTGGCAAACTCGCGATAAGATAAAGCTTTCGGTACGGAGAATTTTCTATCCTTTGAGCTGATGGAACCTCAAAGTAAGCCCTATTTATGTTGGCGAAGCGATAAAGAGCGATGGAGATTTGAGAACATATCCCTTACCCTGACGCACCGGTGAACGAGTTGGTGTAAAAGTTTATTTTCTAGAAAGGTGGGACACCATATTGCGGTGCTGCTTATTAGACATCCGGAGGCATCAGGTTCGAGTTTGATAGCACATAAAAATCTCGTAACCCACGTAAGATGCTTTTTCTTTCGCTTGCTTATCAACACACAACGTTAACACCCTTCATAGGTTCCGTAACACCGGGAGACGCATACATCGTGCCAGGTGAAGAAAACGCCCAGAGAACGCACCGGAACCATTCGCGTGGCAATGAAAAAAAAAAAATGGAGGACGGAATGCAAATAGTTCGATCCGTGCCATAATCGAGCAACATACATTTTCCATTTACATTCCCAGATGTCCGGAAAAGCGGAGCAAAAAAAAAAATGCTACAATTTGGTATGTGTGAGTAGCAATACGCTTCTTGTACGCGAGTTCGGTTTTTGCATATCTTTAATTTCTGGTTTGGTTGCTGCCCGTTTGAAAGCCACTTCCTAGAGGCAAGAATATGTGTGTGGAATGAAAACGGAGTTGTGTAGTCGAACAGCCATAACGGGAGTGTAAATAACGAGCCTACGGTACAACGGATGGGAGTAGCACGGGTAGAGAGCATGATCAGCGCTCATCATCTTCGCCTTCCTGTTAAGAATCGAACGGCCAAGTGTGTGGGGACGAGTGAGGAAACCTCCCGTGACCGAGTTGTGGCGTGTTTCGGAAAAAAATACGGTTGATCCGGATTATCGGATCAAATGAAAAATCGCCAATGGCCAACCACGCCGTCAGCACCCGAACCAGCGTCTTCCCGAATCTAATTGACCGTTTGATGGGGCGTCACGACCACGAGAGATAGAGTGATGATCCATTTGGCTAGGGTTTAATCCCTCGTGGCAAACAGAAACGGTCTTCCACTACAATGTGCTAAACTTCCTATCGCTTCTAAGTGCGAAAAGGCCGAGAATTTGCGCTTCTTCTTGAGATTACGCTTAGATTACCTCCCATTCCTTTCAACTATTCCCTGTTGGCAACGGTTCCGGTAGGAAATTACACCCAGAGAGATGCATCCAAAATCTTTTGCGCTGAGGCGTAGAGTTATGTTTACGTTTTAAAGTGGGCGTTTTGAAAGCGGGGTTTTCTCACACCCTCACCCATCCAGTAGTAACAGTCTGAAGATATGCAAAAAAACCCATCCAGGCACAATCTTGCACACTGCGAGGGTGAAGATTTGTATTATTATCGCCTAAGACTGGCGCCTCAACAGTAGTAGTAGTCTAAGTGCAGAATAACTGAGTGTTTACTAGACTAGACGGAAATTCGCATGGTGTAGCGGCGGTACGACTAGCTTGTAATTATCTACCAAGCAGTGGATTACAACAAACCACCGTATGGTATGAGGTATAAGCGGCCATAATCTGTACAGCACGATTTGACGAACAATAACAGCAAGTGGTGCTTTAGATCGATGAGCGAATTTAAGCTGGCATTGTGCAGTTAGCTGACTATACTCAATGATTTGCTGGGGTTGTAGACGAAATTTGTGTGAAAGCATCACAAGAATCGGAACTCACGATCTCACGATCAAGTTGAGCAGGATACAAGCTTTTGTGTTGAAAAGATATTCATCACGAGGTGTACTAATTGCTACAGTCTAAATTAAAAGAAGCAAAA
Source organism: Anopheles maculipalpis (assembly GCF_943734695.1). Classification (NCBI taxonomy): domain Eukaryota; kingdom Metazoa; phylum Arthropoda; class Insecta; order Diptera; family Culicidae; genus Anopheles; species Anopheles maculipalpis. The sequence goes on along the minus strand of NC_064871.1, from coordinate 96,433,079 downwards.
TGATATCCTATCGAAATGGTAACTTATAAGCTCTCTTTTCAATGGAAAGTGGGTCAAATATATTTTCGAGGATTATTGAGTCCTTGCAGTTAAGTGAAAATTTAAAGATTCGTACCAAGAAGCGTCATAATTTATCTGACTTCTTGGCTCAACGACCATCTAGGTCCCGGTCATCGGATGACTAGAATTATTGATATCACGCATTTGGATAGTCATCGCTACGGAGTAACGGCCCGAATGGGACTTGAATCCCGCTTCTACCGCGTGCAGGCCGTCGTCGCTGTCGCTTCCATGAAAGGACTGTCGGTCATTAGTTTCACTCGAAATACGATTTGATGACCTTCGGTGTATAAGACCGTAAGTCGAGCGTGATCAATATGAGATCCTTACGGGAGAAAGTTGTTATTTGACCAATAAAAACATGCCTAATGATTAGCCCAACATTTTTTTTTGTGTCTTCAAGCATAGTTTATAAGACCACAAATCTTCTCATACAAGCGCCATAAAGCCATAAAGCTTGTTGCTTTTTTTTTGTACATCCCCCAGTTTCTTATTCAAAACTCGTTAGCGGGAGGAAAAAGTTTTTCCTTCCACTATATAAATCACCGTCCAGTGCTACGCTACGGTGCACTGAATTAAAACCCGAAGAAAAATAAAATCCAGACACCACCGTATAAATAATGCATCCGCACGACATAATCCACCTCAATGAATCAGGATAAAAGTCAGTACTGCAAACCGTGTCCGCTTTCGCCTGCTCCCGGTACCGGTGTCACCAGTATTGCATGCTGCAAGTGTCAGCAGCAAATGAAAACGTATCGAATTGCACTCCCCGGTCCCGGTGAGGTGTGAAAAGGTGGCTTATCGTTTGGTACGAGTCTTGTGGACAAGATTTACGTTTCACAGCCGGGTACGGCTGTGGAGCGAGAGAAAGAGCGACCGTGCGATGTAATTAAACGATCGTAATAACGATTGCCCAAGTCGATAGTGGAGAACTTCTTCGGCCACTTTGTTGCCGGCTTTGGTTTGGTTGTTCGTTTGAAAATCCGGTAGTTCATCGCTGTACTTCTGTGCGTCGATAAAAGCTGTTCTCAATAAGGTCCGGTTGGTTGCGCCCGTTCTTGCGGACGGAACTGAGAGGTTATAGTGTTGTTGAGAGAAACTGGGGAAGCAAATTGATGAATGTTTCCTCCCGGTTTGACGATACCTGTGTGACGCCCAGTTCTCAGAATAGAACTTAATGTACAGAATATAGAAGAAGCTGAAGTGTAGGGGAATTTTACCTGTTTCCGGGTGAGTTTTATGGTTATGATAATGCATAGACTCCTACACTTACGGGTTTATGATCACTGAAGCCACAATCCAAGACAGAAGAAAAAGGTTGCTCAAAAGCACTTCCATGTTCCACACATCAATCTTTGTACTTGTAGCAGTTTTAGTAGACAGTCCCTCGGTCTATCCCTACATCCGTACGCCTTGTTTATCTTGCCGGATTAGAGAACGATTTTGTGGAGAACTGTAATCGGATTGCCATAAATAAAAGTTACGTTCGCTGTTGTTCCAATCAATCGGACACACTCGCACCCGGATTAGAACAATGCGGCTTTAGATTGTGCTTTTACAGCAGAATTCGACCTCTGCTTGTCCCTCTATAGGAGCCTGTACTTTGGTTGCATTGGGCTTGTTACAAAAAGGGAAATGGCGCTTGTTGGAATGTGTAAAAGCAGCGGAGTTCGTGCCTGAGCTTAGAATTTTTGGGGCCACATAATTTCCCGCAAAAATCAACACAAAGCACCAGTTTTTGGTAGGCGTTTTTGGTAGTATTTGGTTTTGTGTGTTTTGGGCATTCCCACGAACTTTTGCCTAGGTATTGCTGTGTTGTGCTGTTGCAATTCCCGGTACAACCCGAACTTCCCGAAACAGCAGCATCACGTATGTCACAAAATGCTGACAAAGTACACGCGGGTTCACACGGCAGGGTTAGAGCGATACCCTCACACTTCATTTCGCTTGTCCATTCAACTGGTTCCGGGTCGTAACTTACATTTCTAATCAACGGTCAAAAGGGCTATAAAATTAAACGCGAGAGAACATAAATTCTCATAATTTATACGCTCGCAACTACTTCGCGTGCTGGGCTTAATATTTGCACTTGGCGCTTTTTGGCGTTCGAATCGATTTCGGTCGTTCGGGTGGCGAACGTGTTGGAAAATAATGCGGTGGTGTGAAGGAGAAGAAGTTATTCGGGGATGTCTAGTTGACATGACTTTTTTCGTTGATTTACACGGTCTCGTTAGGGATGCGCTCCGCTAAACAACTGCTTGCACCACACGCGGGAGTAATTGAAATCCTTTATTAACATTGGCTACGCGAGGATGCAAGAGATAGGACGCATTGTCAGGGCGTATGCATGGCGTGGATTATCTACTGCCCAGCTACTGACAGTTGCCGCGACCACCTACCGTGGTTTTGGCTTGATGATGTTGAAGATTTTCCCTCCGGGCCGTTATGGTGGCTGGATCTCGTGATCGTCCCTTTGCGATCGTAAATAAAGTTAATTGAAGAATTTTTCAAAACACGCTGCTGCTGCTGCAGATGCACCCGGTTTTTGCATTTCATTGTGCTCGATCGCCACGTCGGTGAGTGGTTCGGAAGCAGGCAAAGGGCGTTTGGGCCTTGGTCTCCCGTGTGCCGTCTCCGTCAAAGTGATCGGACGACGGTATGATTTATGAGGAAAAGATCGTTATCGGAAGTGCGTTTTCCGGTGTGGTGGTGATAGTCGTTAGTATGCAGTGTGGAAAAGCGATGCAAATGGATTGGGATCGGTCGGTGGACGTGGTTGTTTATCGTTTTATATAAATTAACCGAGACATTTATTGAAACGAAGGCTCGGCGGCGAGTGTTGCTGTGCCAGGGAAGTACGGACGGAAAATAATAAATGGAAGCGGTTAATGGATTTGAGTTGGTTCATACATTTCTAATACTTCTGTGGCAGATGTGAATGGCATCATAAAAAATGATTAAAATAAATGGCTGTAGAGCCACATAAAGGGTCAAGAGAACTTCTTTTACCTTGATATAGAATACTGTAAATTAGAAGAGAAAAATTAAAATAATAGGAGCAAAGGAAGTTCTTCCTCTACTTGACTTAACGATCTACTAGGCCACGCCGATTTACGAGACTTACTGATACCACGTAGTTGGATAATTAGTCCTCACTTCAGGGGGAACAGCCCGGATAGGATTTTAATCAAAGTACTGCCGTATGAAGACTGTCGCCTCTACCATAGGGGACCGCACAGGTAGGGAAAAGGAAATTATGTGACTCAACTATTGAGTGTCTAAAGGATAACGTTCATGCAACAGTATCTGAAAAGGAAGGAATTTTGATTGCTCAAAATTGTTACCATTTTGGCTGATATCATCAAGATATTTAAGGACCACTACCACAGCTGCACCATTCCGTACTGTAACCGTAAACCCATTTCGAGCATCAGTTTGTAACACCACAATCCACTGGCCGTAAACGGATAGGACCGAATGAGGTGCTGAATGGGCGGCGAGTATTCCCGTCGGCTAAATTCTTTCACTTTAATATCGCCCTTGTCATCGTGTCGTGTCATTGCGCCGGTCATGACGTGACTAATGTCACTTCATTACATAACTCATTCTTCAGCGAGAGAAGATCACCGAACACGGGGTGCGTGCGTACTTCATCTTCCTCCTAGACAACCCTACCCGATCCTATCCACTTTCTCCCACACGTCTTCCAGAGACTATCTAACCATAAAATTATGCTAGCGTGTTCCTCTTTTGCTGCGCTGTACAACAAAGTTTCATGCCATCGTCGTATCGGGTTGGGTGGCTTACTACATCTAGGATGAGCGATGCATCCACGCTGGTCCGGTGGCAGCTCGTTTGCCACCGGAATTAGCATCTAGCCTGCGGTGTTGTCGGTCGGTCGCCGGTTGGCCGGCGACTATCTCGGGTGGGTTGCGCTTTGGGAGGCCGACATCATCAGCGTCGCATCCTCGGCGTACGCCAGATCCGAGGGCCGTAAGGCTATTTGGAAGGTGCATATTAAGCGTCTGATTTATTGCTTGTCGCTTCAACCATTTTTTGCTATCGTTCTTTTTATAGCATCTCCCCTGATGCCCGGTTGTGTGCTACAGCCCACTCTCTGTACTATTCTCGGTGGATTTATGCACACGAGACGAGCCTGTACGGCAGACGAGAGCGTGCCAGAAGACGTGAAGTCCCACAAGTGTGCAATTAAAAAACATTTCACAACACACACATACACGCTCCGTGCCATTTCTCCCGTTTGGGTGCCAGAGGGAAGCAACTGCACAAAGAGACTGCTCCCGTCTGAGGTAGGACGGGGTTCGCGGGACTGGGAACTCCTCCGGAACGTCGGGCTTGAAAAATGCGCCAGCCTGTTGCATGCGTTCCAGTGGCGCCCGGTTTCGGAAGAGTCGAGTTTGTGGGCCGCTTTTCAAAAAATCTCCCCGAGTTCCGAGCTTATCGAAGGAATGGGACATGCATACCATGACTCGGAACATGCATCCGAAACACGAGCCTCTGTGCATATATGCATTGAAGCAACAGTGGTATGCAGTAGATTCTTGCTTTCGCTTTGCCAAGCGTTCGTTTTGGAGGTTTTGTGGTCAGAGCTTCGAGAGCCCAACGTGTGTGCATCGTGGGTTTTTCTTGGAGTGCTGCTACGTAGCAGTTTCCCGTTTCGGAACGGATTCCTCGGATTGTTAATCCTGAGCCCCATTATAGGCGATGCCGTGGTCTGACGCAACTACATGATGTGGTCTCCCGGGTAATGGTCGACCGGGTCGCGCCTTCTACGCAACCCTGTGCGTTGTCGTCTTCCGATGTCGCAACGCATGATAGTAATGATAATAAATATTAATAAAAACAGAATACAGAAAACAAAACAAAAACTGCCCAGAGACACAAAGTTCGCGCGATGCCTCGGGGCTGTTTTGTGGTATCATGTTCATGGTATGCGATGGCTGTGCCGCCGAGCCACAGTACACGACATAGAAAGCATATGCATTGACATTCAGCAGCGTCTGCCGCTGGTCGTTCGTTCGCTGCGGTCTGTGCCTCCAAACTTCTCCGTCGTTTGCCTTTGGTTTTGGCGTTTGGTGTGGTTGGTTGGTTCGGAGCGGAAGTGTCTTTTGTTGTGCACCAGAAGAGTACGGGAGGGTTGCCTTTAATATCCCGTATCCCGGTTTGCAGGAGAAAATTCGTCGGGAGAATCGGGAAGACACCGGGAAAAACAATTCCCTTGCCCTTTGGGGATGGACACACACACATACATGGCTGCCGGTGCACAGAGGAGCCATTTATTTTAATTTATGAAGAACGCTACGCCGACATGGTTGTGGTTGTAGAACAATGGTGACGACGGTTGCAACAGCGCACAGTGTTCGGTGAGACAGATTCTTTGCTTTTGGATGAGAGAGAGCACTGTGAGACATAGTGATAAATAAGTTGGCAAAGGAGACTTTTGTTCAGTTCGAGGTGTTTCAGATTAAAATTGCAAAATGCACCAGATGATATCGCAAACGAATCGTCATGTTATTATATGTTTGGAGAATTGTTTTAGTATTCACTTTGTGATCGATTTGAGTTTAACTTTTTATAATTTTAAACTCTTTTCTATCGTTACGTTACGTGACATCAGATACTTCTGTATTGAATAAGATGGTTCCTGTTAAGAGGAATATTTGCTTGTGAGATCACCTGGTGCTTCGACGATGTTATCTGCAAGAATTGGGATTTTCAAAGCTATTTATGGATTCTACTACTCTCATTGATTATTTCTGTGTTCATTTGTTTTCTTTTTTAATGTGCCCTTACCAATTCAAATTGGTGATGTTTATCGGGTGTTGAAGCCAAAATTCTTTAAAGGATTTTCCGTCACTTTGGATTTAGCTCTGAATGTTCTCCGATCGTTATATTTAATTTTAAGCCACAAGCGCTTGAAGACGGTGTGATTTTTTAAAATTTAAAACTTAATGCTAGAAATGAAAATGAAGTTTTCAAATTCGATTTGTTTGTGCAAAATGCCATGATTTTATAATCGTTTTTTCAATTTTATTACAATAAACGTTTAACAAAATTTGACCATTTTGTCCCTTTTGCTTTGGCAAAGCGCTCTGTGTTCATGCTTCACCTTCTTTAACCTCGTTTGCAAATGAATCTTGTACGATGCCTCATTCTTGTACATTGGACAACCCTACTTCTATCCACACACACACACACGTCCCACCAAACCACCTTGCTAGACGATTCAATCCTTAGATTAGTTTCATTGCTCCCGGTGTGTGCAATGAATAATGGTGCAATCGGGTGAATTGCTTTAACCACCACCATTTCACGGTTTATTTCGGTATTGCGCACCGTTTTCCGTTTCCATGGGTTAAGCGTTTTTTGTTCTGGGCGGGAGGGTTAGTTTACCCGGATTTCCCTGGTTGTTGAAGCACCTTTTCTGCATGCACCTATTATTGGTAAGCCGGGCAGATGCAGATGTACATTTCGGACGCGTAATCAAAACTTCATTCTAATCCCAAAGTATTTCGCGTTTTCCGATGGTGTGTGTGGTTAGGATTTTTTTTTCGATATGGTCTATTGGTTGGTCTTTTGTGACCACCAAAATGCGTGAGTGCATGGGCATTAAATTAAAATTTATGGAGCAACCCGATGCAATCTGCGGTAGTAACATTTCTAAGTCAGCTTGATCAGTTGATAAATTAACCACAAAATATGTTTAGTTAGGCTTATTAATACAGAGTGCTCTTCAGCTTCTAAAAGATACGTTTGCAAGTTTTGAATTGTTTACTCGAACAAAGAGAACCCACCGCGTTGTGCAAATTTTTGCTCGTGTTTCTTGTGACAAAACGAATAAATTGACATGCAAATGTTAGTATGTAAAATTTACTCTCGTCGGCATGCGAATAAATAAGATTTATATGCAAATGGTCAACAACAGGGCTCCCTCTAATGTACATCAAATACATTGTTAAAATTCACATGCCTGTGGCACACTCTCTGTTGTGTCCCGTGTTCCGGTGTCGTTTTTCGCACCGTTCCGCGGTAGCCGTACCATCGGCAAGTCGTCGTCCAGTGACCCTGTGTAAAATCGCTTGTCACTTTGCTGTAAAATTCCATTCTCCAGGAGCTTAACCTTCGCGGTTCTTCGTCGGCGCAAATTTGTGCATCTTCTTCGTCATGTATCCCCCGGTTCCCGCCCTAGTCTCGGTGTACACATAATTGCAAATAGAATTTATGGATGGACGCTCCCAGTCGCTCCCAGGTACAGTGGAGAGGGAGAAATGGAACTTTTAGCACTTGGGATATTTACTTTTTTGTACTTTTTTTGCGCTTTTTTTATTGAGAAAAGGAATGTTTGTAAAAGCTTGCTTTGTAGGGTAGAAATGTGAAGGAACTCTCAGAATAGTCGACACAAATCAGGTGGTTTGGTACTATGCAAACATCTTCGCTGTGGTTTTACATGCGAGATGATAAACTTCACAGCGGGACTTCGATCCGGAGTTGATGAAGCTTGAGAAGTCGTGTGTGGAAAAGCTCGTAATAATTGATCGTATTTCATCGCTCTCAAACAGCTAGACGTTTAGGACTGCTTGGATAGCCTAACGGACGTGTGTTTGTGGTACTTCGACATTCAAAGTCATTTTCTTTTTACATAAATCAAATCGATAATCTGTAATAATTTTTGCTAAAGCCACAAATAACTCCACTTCAAATAAAAAGCTCGTTTTTCTGGTTAAAAAAGGCTCTTTTGCTTGAAGATTAGAAGGGCCTTTTAGTGTTCCACACATTTAACTCATGCAAAACATAAATGGATCATGTCAACCGACGTTTGCACGTTATTTTGCAACAAGCGCCTCTCCTGTTGTCGTTTGATCGCCTGCGATTGCTAGAATGGATTACGGTTACGATCGCTTCGGTTGCCATATACAAACTACAAAATCAACCCTTTCCTTCAGCTCATTCGAATCGAGTTTGTTCGATTGGCTGATGCATGAACAACACTAATTGACTTTTCGCTGGTAGCAGCCCCGAGTGACAGCTTGATGGTTTCGCGATTACACAAAGGACCGATCGGTTGTGTCCGCGGACACAAGGCACATGAGGGAATGAGGGTTGAAATCGTGGCAGGGTAGCTTAACTTAAACACCGCACATGTAAAACACCATCCATCCAGCAAACATGCTTTTTGTGTATGATCTGATTCGCATGCTACCGCCACTGGTCGGCATAAAATAGGAGTCGAAAAGCGGAAAAAAAGCAACATTCAAACACACGTCAACCGCCTGTCGGACCCCGCGAAACGTTTTTCGATGGTGTTTCAACAATGATCAAGAGCAGGGTGCACAGATGGAAAAGGCTCCTTCGTGAGGGTTCAATGGAAAGCCAAACACACCACGGTCTGGGGACTACTCAGACCGAAGAAACTAAATAAATCCGACTGTTGGAGAGAAAAAATAAAGCTCTTTGCTTCATTATGGAACAGAGAGCACTTTTCGTTTGCTTTGTTTTCTTCTCGCTTGCGTGTCGTGGACAACAACAACAACGGGGTGGACACACTGTGTTCCGGGGGGTTCGTCGCTTGTCGCTTGGGTTTAATGTTTTAAATTGAACGCATGCGGCAGGCCCGTACGGGAAGATATGGGAGAGGATGAAGTGGGAAAGGGTTTTAAAAGCTTTTCGTAATTGAAACACCCGATGTCTTAATCTTGGCAAACAAAATACACTTGTTTAAAAAAAATAAATGACAGCATAACAAAGGAGTTAATCACTGCAAGTCGCTCCCTTAAGGTCAGTGAATTGTAAACATCAACAAGCGAGTTGAGTATGATGTATGGTTTTGTAATTAAATTGCAAAAGCAATTGTTCATATTAATGTTTTCATCGGATGTCTATGTGCTTTGTCCTTGACTTGGATAAATTGTCAACTTTTTATATAGATTTGGATAAATTTAGCTTGTCCTAAGCGAAATTGATCATTTTGTGTGACGCTTATTTACATTTGGAATGAAGATTTTTTGCCTCGGCAAAACGATTTGCTCTTTCTTTTCCAATTTTATTTTGTATCCTACGAAAACCATAGATTTTAGCAAATTCAATTAAATTATCGAAAAATATAGTTTTTTGTGTGCTCCAGCTCGTCGATAAATTTCGCATCCAATCGCTAATGTGCTGGCAAAGGCGCGGCTAAACTTGCTGCATCTTAATCTGCGAAGAACACGTCGATTCGTGGAAAGCGAAAAAAAACATTAAAATAAACCTACTGTTGACTTATCCGTTCGTGCCATGGTAACTGGCAATGTTAATCACATGCCTCTACTGCTGCTGATGCTAATACTTGTCTCCTGGACTTGTGCCGGTGTGTTTACAATATCGAGCGAAACCTACCAGCAGTTGTGGGTAGCAGTAAAAGTAGCCAGTAGCCGCCGGGCGGCAGCCAAACAAACAAATGCCTGATGGTTTTTGGCAGTTTGTTTCGTTTCGGTGCCTGCTGGCCTGATGTTGATGCCCACTATAACCTTGCCCGAAAATACCGCTCGCAGCGCCCATCCATGACCGAAACGAGACAGCACAAGAAAGCTCAGCTAGGAGTGATACCAGGATAAAAAAAATGAACAAACAAAAATCGCAATGATGCTATCTTTTGCAACTTTTTTTTTGGCTTATTTTGGAATTCTATTTTTCCTTGGGGAAAAAAGAAAGCAAAACTTGTCGGCCGAAGAAGCGGATGAAATCAATTAAGATAATGAGAAACTGAACCTTGACAAGAAAAGCCACCACCCAATGAAGCACAAAATGCATTCGCAACAATAGTTTTGCTTGCAGTAGCGCGCCTGTCACGGAGCAGCGCGTGAAGGAAATGTTTTCCGCTTCACTTTCCCGGCAATAGCTTATTTGGTCAGTTTGGTGCTAGTTTTCATTCATCGTAATTTTTTGTTGGGTTTCGTGCACAAAGGTTTAACTGAAAGTTCGATTTTGTTTGCGCAGAATAGAAAATAATCTTACATATGTTATGAAACGCAGTGAAGAATGAAATTTTATCATAAATGTTAAGAATGTAGAAATCATATATAAAAATATAAAAATTTTAGTCCAAGAAATGATTGTTGAGGATTTATTGTTAAATTTATTCTTTCGCTCAACGTGGAAGATCATTTAATTTTCCTCATTTCTATTCTTTTACCTTCCCCCTTACTCCCAGCAGCGAAAATCTCCTGTTTCATACTTTGAACTATTTTTCCTTATTTCATCTTAGGTTTTTTGTCCTTTTCAGTATGTTTTAGTACATTTTCTTGTTTCCTTTTTTTCTTATAAATATGTTAGTTTATTTGACAATCATTTATTTATTGTTAATTTTTGTTTTTCGTATTCTTGCTCATTTTCTCTTATTGTTCTTATGTTCTTGTTTAACGTGTTATTGCTTTAGTTTTATAATTTTTTGGTTTGTTGTTAGCTGTGTTTTAGTTGCTCATATTCGTTGTAGAATATTTTATTTATTTTTACAAAAAACCGATTATTTTTCCATCCTAATACACAATTAACACTTACACTTTAACCTAATCAAGCTGTCTTACTAATGGCACTCTCAACACTGACCCCAAACTTAGGAAAAAACGTGCCACGGGTTGTGTACGTAGCTCGCATGTTATTTTCCCGCCCAGGTACGCTAACAACCGGCATTGACCATGATTTGGAAATTCTATCGTGCCCGGAAAACACATTCAAAAACAATCACCAGCACCATCCAACAACCGTTGCTGCTCGTTAGGTGGAAGGTGAAGGTTAATTAAAGTGAATGTTGTATGCAATTTATTACGCTCGAAAGAATGCGCACACTGGCCACGCCACAGACACACACACACAATTAGGTGGAAAATGCGATCGGTGGTAGCTCCTTAGCGAGCGAGAAGGGCAATCGTAAGAACCGATTCGGTTCCAGTTCCGCGCTAACGAACGAGGTCGATATATGTCGATTTCGTGCGACCGCGGGATCGTGGGTGGGTTTCCAATGCAACAAACACACGGCGGTTGATACTGGGAGCGAAAAACAATCCCTGCTATCTTATCGTTTCATTATGCAGATTATTTTCTTACAGCGGGACGCGTACATCGCTATCCTGTTGGGGGATCCTTACGGTACTTCGGTGATTTATTTTCAATCGATCCGAATCCCCGCGCGCACACTCTAGGCGTATGCAAGAAAGATTTACATTTCGACTGGGGGTATTTTAGCTTCTTCGATTGAAGGCTTCTGCGGAAAAGCCTACCATCGTAAGATGCTACTCTTTCTCGTTCGTACGAGATGGAGTTGGTTACATCATCCAGACATCACGTACAGCCATCTGCCTTCAATCCCAAGGGAAGGAAAAGTGGCATTCAGAAAAATTGTCTGACAGTAGAGAAAACTTGGCCCCGAGTGGAAAAAGGCAAATAATCCTTCAATTAAATTTAATTCCATAAACTAACAAACACAGAATCCAGACGCAACTGGGCGAATGGATGTTTCGTATTCTACATCGACCGATGAGAAATGGGCAAGAGACTGTGTTGGAACCAATGCCCTCGTTACAGCCATGCAGTGTGACTGCAGTGTGTCGTTTGATTTGAATATTTCTCGTTATGAATGTTTAGTGGCCGATGTATACGCACGTGTGTCTGCGTGTGTCGATAAATCTTTTAATTCGTTGCAAGTTTTCTGCATTCGAAAGCGATTTATGAGTACGTTGGGAAAGGTTTACGAGATTGCATGATGAATTTAATAACATTTAACGTTGGTTTTGAAACGGGAAGGGATAGGTTTGAGTAGCAAGGGTTGTTGGAATTTGCTGTAAATAAATGTAAACTTGTAGAATTAAGGAATGCTTCTAGAAGTACTCAGCGTCGGGGGAGAAGTTATTTTTGCAGTTGAACGGTTGCATGATGGAGTGCTGTTGTGTGATATGAAAAGGAAACATAAAATATTTATTTTTCACTTGAAGAGTTATTGTAATTTCATCAAGGGAAACATTAGTTGATGTTCGACTGTGTACGTGACAAGATTTGATCTTGATATCCTGTGGAAAGATGGGAAAATGTTGTTCAACAATTATTTCTATCAACATACTCAGTTTCTGTGTTGTGCGAATTCTAAGCTCAAGTCAAAATTGATGATCTATTATTGAATATTTAAAATGGCCTCATATCCTTTTTTGTGATCGGAAAGTGACAGTGACAGGATGGAGAGGAATCTTCAGACTGTGTTGCGATAAGCTTAGAGCATAGGGAATTCTCGATTAAATTATGTACGAGCCTAAGAAACTCACAGCACGCCGTATATCATTAGTCTGGTAACCCTTACTTCGGTTTAAAAAATGGCAGCATATAATCCACAGAAAACAAAAGCACATTAAGATATGAACGAGCTTGAACGAGTCCTTGAAAGCTGTATGTAGGGAAAATAAAAACTCAGTGTCAGTATGATATCTGACAGCAAGGATTGATAGCACTAACTACCTGATATTAGTATATGGAACGGGTAAAATGAGCTTGAGATTTGTTGAGCGAGTAGAGCATTAAATTCTCTATCAGAATTTTGATACCATAGAGGTGATTTATGATACGAATCCAAATAAATCAAATAAAATAGTTCGATCAATGTAGAAGTTAAGAATAAACAAGTTACTGATCAACACACTAGCTCTTTCCTACAGCGTTTGATTCGAAACAAAGAATGCTACCATTTTAAAACCAACAATCAAGCGAAACAACAGAACGACCCGAAACGAATCATAAGCGTTTTTTCCTCCCAGTTCCAGCGCGCATTCGAATGATGATGTCGCACGGTGTACCAGCATGACTTTTGATTGATGGAGACGGCTGGATCTGGTAGTAGTGGTAGATGATTGTTTAGCCTGCAGGTGTAAACAAATTGTGTTAACAAGATGAAAAACAAATTGCTTCCTGCCGCTGTCGCTGCCAGTTGATTGCATTATTCTTTCGGCTTACGATGGCATGGCGACCCCGCCGTATGGCTGGCGCTTGATTCACTTGTCGCACGATTGTGCCGGAGACGCTGGTCGACGTGCCGGCGCAAGATGTGCTGATGAACCTGTGGAGCACTCAACGAAGGGCCCGGGTGAAGTGGTCGATTAGAAGAAGCGCGTGCAGGGATGAAAATCATGTTTGCTCAGGGCACAGGCTCAGCGTGCTCCCGTGTGTTTGTGTGTGGGGATGTGTCTCTTCCTCCCGGTAACCATTGTGTGGCAAATTTTGCAAAACAAAGTCAAACCAGCACACCCCGGCTGAGACAATATTATTCTCGCTGAAACCGCAAACATTTGCCACGGTCGACACCGAAGCATTAAGCGATTAGCAGAACGGTTTGCCGCCGTCGCCGAGGAATAACAAACGCGAGATGTGTCCCATTTTATCTGAAAATTTTAGCGGTGCAAATCAGCCTGCCTTGCTCGGTGAGTCCTGTTGAAGTTTACCCAGGGAACAGGACACACAGAGACACACATCGTTGACATTACCCGAGGAGCTGTCGGTCACAGACCGCTTCCGACTGGGGAGTCGGAACAACCGTCCCCCGCCGAACCGTTGGAAGATGTCAAGTGTTTGCGGAAGATATTTATCAAAACTCGGCTTATGTGGCAACATATTCACTGGGTCGGCCCCAGTTCCCCTTGCTCTGGTGGACCGTATCTACGTATGTATGTGTGTTCGTAGTCTCTCTTCTACAGTCCCCGAGCCCAACGTTTACTCTGCAAACAACGCGTGCACGTTCGTCCGTATTGTCAGGTTTCCCCGTGTTTTCACCCAAAGGTGGTGCCGTAGGTCAAACTTAGGCTTTCGACGAAGCTCTCGAGATTTTCCTGGCCAATTCTAGCCGCGAGTGAGAAATTGGAAAAGGAACGAAAAAAACATTGCTCTCTCGGCACTGCACAAGACACCCGAGGTGTGTTTTTCACCTCGAGGTAGTTCAGAAGCCGACTGCCGACTCTGCTGCATAGGGTGGAGGCTTTCAAATTGAAGTCAACATCATTTGCTACGCCTTCGGGAGTGTGGCTTTGTGCGCCTTAAAACCTTCAACTTCCGTGGATGATATCGTGCAGCGTGGTTGGTTGGGAGATGATGGGGTCTGCGTCTTGTAGTTACCGAAGCAAACTTCACGAGCATGAAGCCTGGTGCAAATTAGGATTTCCAACACATTCCCTAGACGTCGTGGTTGTAGCGCTAGAGAACACATAGGTGTAATCGTGCGGTTTAGTTTGCCCATCGTCACACCAGCTGAGGAGTGTGTTGGAGGCTCAACGCTCGTGGCGAATGTGGCGCGAAATGAGTGAACTAATGGATTCATTTCAGTGTTTTCATTTTCTGCGTGGAAAAAGTTCTATACTACGTTAACTTTATATACGCCGAAGCTCATCAGAAACTTCAGGTGCATCTAATTTGTGATTTTGAATGAGAAGAGATTTATTGTCTATCACAGGAAGAACGAATTTTGCAATGGAATTATGGCGCCAACAGGAAGTTTATTATTAAAGGACAGAAATTCAGAGATTGAAGTTTGTTGTTGAAAAAAGAATTCTTGCTGTGCGGTGCTGGGTGGCTTCGATACGGAAGAACGAAAGTCTGACCACCAATTGAAGTTGATCTCTTTATGAAACCCCGAATCCCGATCATGAAGAACTGCTCATCCGGACGTTAAGTAAAAAATGAAGACCTACGACGTAGGAACCAACTACAAAAAAAAGACACACACACACACACACACACACACACACACACACACACACACACACACACCCTGGTGTAATCAACACCAGTGTGAAGGAGCAGGAAGAATAAAATTGTTTAGTCATTTTGCAATTATTCCCAAGGAATTCTTCTCGCCATGGCTACCGTTTCCAGCCTGACGTGGTGGAGCGGCTTCACCGCTGTACGTTGCTTTGTGCTAAGCTTCTCACATCTTCGTTCTTGGCGCATGGAAGGACGAGGAATGGTTCGCCAACACCATTAGAGAGCAGAGAGCAACCCACAGCGGTGCTTTCGAAGGTGTTTTGGTTGGTAAGACAAGATCCACTTGCTTTCAGTGCGCTCCACCGGAATCGCGAATCATCGTAGGTGCTTGTTTTGTAATCTATGATACTCATTTGGAGCGCATTAGGCGTGCGTTTGGATGGAGAGGCCTCTGACAGCGCTGATTCCAGTCCCTGGTGATGGTGGTTGCTTGATTATTTTCCGTGTGTGTGTATGTTTATGGTGTTCTCGGTCACAAACGGTCTAGTAGAGTCTTTTCTTTTTTGTGGCCATGGATTTGAGGGTTCTGGCTGTTGTTTCCCTAGAAGCAGCAGCGCGATGCTCTTCGTCTTTTAGATGCGTTCATTTTTCTTCCACCCTTGAAGAATGTGAGAAGCGTTCGCTTTCGCTTTTTCATCGTCCGCGTTCATGCTGTGTTCTTGGCAGGGCGGACAAAATATGCTTCCCACCGTGTGGGGCCAGCTGTGCTGGGAGGAGTTTCTTTTGGAACAGTTTTTTTCTTTACTGCTGTACTCCGTACTCCAACTTCGCTTTCAACTCTTTCGACGGAAAGGGGTTTTACTAGAGTTGAGCATCATCAGCAGAACTTTTCCTTGGAACGAAATTCGAATCAATCGAAAGCAGATTATTGATTTCATGGTGTTCGCACACGTGGTGCGTCGGTATCGACTTTCGATTTCTTCACTTAAGCTGCCCGATCCGAAAAAATGCTTCAAAATAGATGGAAGCCTTTTCGAATGCTGATCGTAAGACGACGCACACGATGCTGATGCTTCCGACCCTTATTGTAGTTTGCCGCCCGACAGGGTGGGGGTCTGTGTTCTCCTGTTCTGAATCTGTTTTGGCAGCTAACCAGCGGCGAAGAAAATGACATTTTAATTAATTTCACAGCTGAAAATGAAAGGTGGTTGTTCTTTTAGCTGGCTTGGCCGATGGTTGCCAGCGAGCTCTCGTTCGAAGGAAAATTAGTCCATTCTGTTGTTTTATTAGTGAGTTCTAGCATACAAAATCTTGTTCTGCAACGTCATCGTAAGTTGTTTATTTAATCTTATTTCCTTTTCTGTTCTTGTGCGTTTTTCTTCCAGGTAAGAATCGTTCGGGAAAATGAGCTCGTCAGCAATAGTACGCGGGTATAGCCGTTCCGAAAAGTGGTAAGTCATTTCGGATTCCGATGCAGTAAAGAAAGCTTGATGCGAACTTGGGAAGGAAAGGAAAATGGATTATTGGGATTTGATGCCACAAATTGGAGGTTAGTTCGATTTTCGTTTTGCTGATTGAGGAATTTCGGAACTCTAACTTACTTAGCGTTCTAGTCTTTATTGAAAATCAATGATATTCAGAACTCTCCTAGCATCTTGATAGTTCGATGCCCCAGAAATGTTCGATGCCCCAGAAATGTTCGATGCTCACTAAATCGACGGCTTAACACTCGACCATGGAACTCTGGCTGAACTTAGGGTCAGGATTCTTCGATTATGTGATATTTCAAGTCTTTAATGGGGCCCGCTGAGCACATAGCCCATGCTTTTGCAAAAAAGAACATGATCATAACTGTTCTCAAACAATTTCATTAGCCTGCTCTGATAATGTCACCAGTTTTACCAGTACTTTAAACATCCTCTATATGTCATCCATCCACTCTTGATCTTTGATAGCTTTTGGGTCGTTTATCCTGTTTATTTTCGCCCTAAAACCCATGAACTAACAACCGATAAAGCACGTTAGAAGACCATCGAACATAACGGGCTCCGGAGAGTACTCATGTCCATGGTCTATAAAATCCAAAACACGCTTTTTACCGATCAGGGCCCCAACCACACAAAAACCGGATCAATGTCGCGTCAATCCCGTTCGGTCGACACCGGAGACCAGAAAAAGATCAACCATTCTTTGCGCTTGCCTCACAGCGAAACCAGCTTCAACACAATTGAACGCTGATGATGAAAACCCATCGTGGCCGTCGTTGTCCCCGGCACGGACTGGATGCCTACATCCACCGGAGATCAGATCATGTTTGCCAGGAGCGAAGACATGTTCAACTAAATGCGCATCGTTCGCTCCACTACCACTTCCTACCCAAGCCCAAGGCCCCTTCTTTTCCACGCGATTCATCACCGATGCATTGTGTTTGTACTTGCATGTTCGTGCTTATTGCCTCCCCCTTCATCCGGTTGTGTGACTGGTGGTGGGATGGGGGGAAGCAGGCAAGAACTTTTCAAGCTCGTCAAACTCGCTCCACACAGCACTTTGACGATCGCGGTACGCTATCCTTTAGGGAACCGGTTGTGGGAATGCTTCGCTGACACTCCGTTCTAGCGGACGTTTCTTTACTTGTTCTGTGTTTTTTCTTCCTTTATTTCATATGCGTCTTGCGTACTGCGTACTTGGATTCCGATGTCTTTTTATGTATTTATGCATTTCTTTTATGTTTCATCGGTTCGGGGTTCGCGCTTGATAAGGAATTGGAGGCCACGAAAGGGTTGGGTACAGAAGTTATTGGATTATAAATTAGAATTTTCAGCATGGCTCCACTTCCGTTGTCCCGATGTTTGCTATGGACTGGTGCTGAAGAAGAAAAAAGCCAATTCATATTAAATTCAAAGTAGATGTTTTCTAAACACGAGACCTTCTTTTGATTATGAATTAATATTCTAGATTTAATAATTGTGCATTGGTCGTGAAGCAACCAAATGGTGATATCGTTGAAGGTGAATAGTTAATTCATTTTACTGTCCTTTTGAGATTCATTTGAATTTATTTTTTACGTCAAGATAACTTCAATAAAGTTGTCAATGTTCTACTGCCAAGGATTTCCGCAGTCAATCTAAACGAAATTCATTTAATTCACTGAAAGTTTACGCAGAATCCCAACAATAATATTCGGTTGGTTTTAATGGAAAGGGATTAAAATCACATCACAAGCAAAACGGAAAATCTTTTTCCATCTGCATTGAATTAAATTAGCGTTGAGAAGCTATTAACCAAGCGTCGCGGCGAAATATGCTGCTCTCGTACAAAAGCTTTATGCAACATGCGCTCTTAGCTTGCAGCGGAAGTTGGCTGGATTCCGCTGAAAAATACACCCGAGGTGATAAACGCAAACAGCAAACGATATATGTTTCGTGGATGTTCGAGGAAGAATAATAATGGAGGAAGCAGAACAGGAAAGAAAAGAAGCAAAAAAAAACCACTCTCAGGCAGGATAAAGCATCGCGCACATAAAACAGAAAACAATAAGCCCGAACGAAAATGAATTAAAAAGCAAAAGCTGCCAGTTAAAAAGTGGAAAACGCTGGGCTTGGTCGCGAGATGAATAACACTCGCGGCATTTTTCGTCGTCGCCGTAGCCGTCCACTGTGGCTGCAATGTGCTCGGTGTGTATGTGATGGCACCGACATTCTCCGCGCGTACTCATATACCTTTTCCTTCGTGCCAACGGCTCCCGCCTCTTTGGCCGCGGCACGACCGTCGCTGTACGGTTAATTCCATGCGAGAATACTTGCCTGGTTGCCATTTTATCCTGGAGACTTTTATTTTTACCCCCCTTTTCTGGCTGCCTTCTGCTTTTGTTTGAAACCGGCGAAAAAGAAGGGCCGCATATGCTGCTGTTGCTGCTGATGGTACACAAAAGGAACAGAAATTGCTTTGACGTCGATGAGGAAGGGTCGGTGCTTCTGCTGCAGTTTGTTGCACTCTGTTTGCTGCACCACAAGCACCACACTCTTACACACAGTCGGCATACAGACGTTTGAAAGGGAAAATTGGATGCAAAATTAAGTCTCCTTCTCGGCTTTTCTCCCGCCCTTCCTACAGGCGACGATTACCTCGAAAAAGGCAAAAACAAAATGCTAAGGGTTTACTCATCAAGCGGAGTAGAATTTCGCACCATTTTTTTGCCTTCTCTCTCGTGTGTGTGTGCCATTTTGCAGGTTTTGTTCTGCACTTTTGGGTTTTGTTTTTGGAATGGTGGTGTCTTCAAGTTGTTCTTGCTGCTGCTGCTGCTGCTACACACGCCACATATGCTGTTGCTTTACATCCTGTGAATCCCGTTCTAAGAAGGATGTGCGTTTCTTTCCTTTTAGTTTCTACTCTTATTAGGTGTATCCTTAAGTTTGAGTTTAGTTTTCCATAAGCCATGTATTTAGCAACATATTTTCATCCATCGTCGAATGTGTAGTCACCATTGATTTCAAACCATTTAAGTGCACTGCTAATTCCATAATTCTGGAGTCTTTTATTGATAGCAGGCTTTCATAGGACGGAATAGAACTCTAGCGTAACAGTTTCACTTGTTACAGCAGTCTCAAGAATTGTTCGTCAGAGATTTCTTCAGGATTTCGTCATGCGTAAACAGTAAACATTGATCAGAACGTACCGACTGTTAAAAAATTGAAAATCTCTTAATTGTTGGTGGAAAATGTGCTAGTAAACCTCTGCAACGCTGCAACGAGATCCTTGGCGCTAGACCCTCCCTTGATCTCGTATACGTGTCGGTTGCATGGTTGACAAGCGCTAGAAACTCGTCAATCCATTTTGATCATGATCTCTTCTTATCGTGCTTTCCACCTTTAAATTGTCCAGCTATTTAAGGTTATTTTAGGAGTAGTATTTAGTATTTCAGATCAATATTGAGCAGCGAGTGAAACATTGTAACCAAACTGTTGTTCATATTTCATAAATTGATTATTCTGTCTCCTTGATGATTCAAATATTCAAGCTGAAGGCTGTAACTGTTTTCCAAAGAAGTTGCAATACTTACAGATCAACCCTAGAGTCTTGGCCGCAATTTTTGCGCCAATTTCCGATTTCTTCTTAGAAGTACGAATCTATCGCGCTCCTAACGTGTCCAACTTCACCTTCGTCCGAACGGCATCAAAGGAGTAAAGCTATGAGGTAAAGCATAAACACATTCGGTGCACGCCAGTGCGAACCGCTAGAATCACCCCAGTTAAGGGCAAAATGTGAAGCATCGAGAAAAGAAAAACAAAACCATTCAAAACCGGGGCGTTATTAAAGTGGAACGAAACTTTTCAAAAGTCATCCTTTTGCGCACATTCACGTACGGAGGGGCCCTCATTTCGGGTCTCAAATCGAACGAAAACAAGGTTAATAATTCAAAACTTGCCCTCCCTTTACGGGGTGATGTGGAAGAAAACAGAACCGCAAAGAGTTCGATATTCATGAAAAAGAGAGAAAGAGAGAGAAAAAAGCTAAACCGGGAGGATACGAGCCTTTTCACGATGATTAACTGTCTGCAGAACCGGTCCAGGGAGAATAGGTCTGGGGCTATTTTTATGCTTCCCTGTTTTATCCATGCACCATGCTTTATCGATGACCGATGAAGGGTACGCACCTGTACTTCTGGAAGAAGAGATAGGAAGAATCATAACTGGTGGGATGGGATGGAAGAAAGGAAGAAGTGGTAGATGTTGCTTTGTATGTGCGTTTATGTGCCAGGTTAGAAGGCACCATGAGATGTGGAGCACCGGAAAAATGGGAAACCAATTTCGTATGGACGAATTTATGTGTGCAAAGGTCAAGCGTATCAAGCGTATTCCTGCTGCTTCTGATGATGATGATCTTATGCCTTTGAGCCTGGTTAAGGTGTTGTTTTGTGATTGTTCCTTGCCGTGGCGAAGTTTATACGGTCGTTGGGCGATTTAATTGGAATGTTGAACGTGATGGCTAGTTGCCGTAACGTCTTCCTTTTCCTAAGCTAAAGCTTTCGAATATTACACGTGTGCGAGCGCGTATTTCCGACGACTAATCGCCGTAAGGATTTGTCTTACCCGGTTCACAATCGTTTCTGACTCCAATCCAATTGAAATCAAATGTATTCATCGCTCGGACTGTTTGCGTTCCATTTTTGTTATGGATATTCGAGACGGGGCGTCGTGACCTGGGTTTAATAGGGCCCCGGGTAGGCGCGCGCTCGCGAGATTCCACAGGTTTTCGTTTTCAATTTCGACGACTTGGCAGAGGAACTCGGACAGGTTGGGTGAGAAGAAGTACCACAAACTTAATGGGGTTTCCGTTTTCCAAAGAAATAAGCTACAATAATTTATTATTTCATTTTCATATAATACCTTTTACGCGGCCATTCTTTCCTGCAGCCGCAGAGTTCTACGGAGAACACAGAAATTGATGGGCTTTTTGGGTGTTGTTACGCACGCAGAAGAAACACAGCCCATAACGAAGTGAAAAGTGAAGAGACAAACCCATTCAGTCGTTTGATGATACCTTTTGTGTGTGTGTGTCTTGTAGGGGTTTTTTTTTTCGCTTGACTCTCATTCAATGTTCTTAATGCCCTTTTTTCCGGACAACTCCGGTGCTCTGGAATCATCTCGTTTCGGGAAGATTTTGGGCGGGTTATTAAGAAAATAAAAAATATCTTCAAATAATGTTGACGATCGCTTGGTTGGGTGGATGGTTGAATCTTTTATCTCTCGTTTTTTTTTTTATCATGGCATCATTAGAAGAAGGTGATGAGCCCGAGAGAATGTACCGCGACGATTCGAAGGTCCTGACGAGAAGTGGATGACGAGATATCCATCCAACCAGGATGAGGTTCTAAAATTTGTGAATGCTGACTTGCGCGACCGAAGCTGAAAATGGAATATGGTCAGTCATCGTTTGGTAGTTGGAAAATGATGACATAAACTTGAATTGCCGCACCAAACAAAAAAGAAAGAGCAAGAAGAATGAAATATAACAATAAAAATACAGGGCAAAGCCGAGCGTACATTGCAGCGTATCGTGTATGATGATGTTGCAGGAAAAAAAAAAAAAACTGACGGCAACCACCGGTTATCATTAATCATGCTGTAGATGTTCAAAGTCGGCTAAACATTTTTCACAGTATTTAAAGTTTGCTTTTATTTATAGACGTGCGCGAATCGAATCAGTAGGGAGATGCACAGGTGGTGCGGATTGTGTGCTTAGCCGCCTTCCTTCAGCGATATTTTATCCCGTTTTTGAGAAGAATTCTTTACCCTGATTGTTGTCCATTTTTGGCATCAAAACGAGAGGATTGAAGAAATGAAGCTCATCGCTTCATAATGGCCGAAACGCGAATTAACGTCTTGTTTGTGATGTGTTTTGGGTGCTCTGCAAGTTTTCATCTTCTTCCCAAAACCACATTTGATAACGAAATTGGAAAGGATGCGAGAGAGCAACACACTGTTGACCATAACTCAATCACAACATCGTTAGGTGTGCTTCTCCGTCTTGTACGGTAGCGAATGGTTCGTTCGTCTGGTTGTATCAATTTGGCAAGAATGCAAAATAATGCGTACGCTTTCCTCCGAAAAGCAAGACGATAGCAATCTCGTCGTCCACCAAAATATGGCTGGGGTTTCTGCCTCACAGTCGTCCAGGAAGAATCGATAATTAGCTCGTTTCTGGTTCTTTTGGGGCGAAGAGATGTATAAGATCTTGGGTCCTCACCACAACCGGATGTGGTGAATGTGTGAAGTGTATGTGTGTATGCGTCTGTTTTGCCAAAGTACATCACAAAACTTGCCAAAAGACCGCTGTCAGACGCTGTCGCTTTCGGTGATGTAGGTTTCGATTGCGTTCTTGGCCGAGCGCCCATCATTTTAAAGCGAGTCAAAACTCGGGAGTCGGCTTTACGATGTGGTCAAATTAAAGGCTATTAAACAAATATATTTCCTATATAAAATTACCTCATTTCTGGCTCCCGTCTCCCACTGAACTGGATAGGCTCGGCAGATGGATGAGTAATTTATGAATATTTATGTGACGTATCCGTCTGTTTCTCCTGTCTGGGTTCGGCTGGCCGTTCTTCGTGCGGGCGGAAATTAGTCAGATTAAGACTTCAGACTTTTGGAGACATCCAGCCGGTGATGTACACCCCATCGTACCGTACCCGAGCGGTGGTTTAATGTAAAGATCTCGAAGCAAAAGAAAGGGATGCTTTTAATGATCCACACCAGTAAACTGCAGCGTTTTACGGCTTTCCACACCATTTGGCGTTGAAGGTGGTCATTGTGAATGATGGTGATGGCGATGACTCTTAATTGCATGTTCGTTGATGGCGATCTTGAAGTTTATGCGACGAGCTTTTACTACAATCGTATCTTAAAAACACGGAAATAAGTTGTCTCCGTATTGATGATGGTTGTTGTTGTATGGTTGAGCCGGTTAACCCTTAAAGTGTCGATGTCATGGGCGACCTTGGGTGAAGTTTATCCTCTTGCAGTGAGTAAGATTGTACCAATTCTGGCAGAAGTTAAGGCTTATTGTTATTTATGATAATTTCGAAAAAAAAAAGGTTGAAGTTAAAGTTTCTTTCCAATGCTCGTACAAGTGTAAATCGTTTGAGATGCTTGCTGCGTGCGTGCTGCGTGTTTGCTAGAGCATGTTGTAATTTATTCTAACACCTGAGCTTGCTCAGAACCTCCTGACCCTTCCGAGCAGCCCAACAGGAGGGTAAGCCATGAACTTTAATTCCATGCAAATTTTCCTCACCCTAGCGATCGGTAGGAAAAGTCGGAACCCCCCCGGGGAGATTAAAAACTTTCTCATGAAGTGTATATGTGTGTGTGTTCGGAAAAGGGACCAATGCAGTAAGCGGATCGATATGTGCGTGAGGTGGATTGCGTGCAAAGGAATGTGCACAATGGTGAGTGATAGAATGCGGTTTGTTTGTGAAGCACCGACAAGAGAGGGTAAAGCTTCATGTGCGGAAGGATGTTGCCCCGGGATGTGCCAGTATGTGTGTGTGTGTGTGAGTGTGCCTGTGTGGTTATGGAATGAAATGCGTTCGACCTCCTATGGTTATGATTGGTGTGGTTGTACTCCTCGACAATACCGGGCTCCACATTCAACACACAAATGTGGAAGCGATAGTAACAAAAATAACCTCGAATGCTTGTTTTTTCCCACCCAATCCTCTTCTCGGCCCACTGCCACCTACACACACACACACACACACACCCACCTTCCTCTTTTGGGTTGAGTTGACGAGTGGCAAAGTTCTGTTAAATTGATTAAACCGATGACGGTCTGGGTAACAAGAGATGATTTATTGTTTCGAGTGTGGCGAATGAGTTTTTCGGGTTAAAAAGGACATATCGACCAGGAATGTTTTTCTGCCACATTTTTCTCTGCTTTTTGTTTCGCACCCTCTCTCTTACCAAATTCCTGGCTTTTCCTGTTTTCATTGCAAAACCAGCCAACAGACATGCATACCGGAAAGGTCAAAGTCCATATAGATATCCTGGTCCAGAGCTCTTGGCAATGGATTGATGTTGCATCCACTTCTGGTTCAGGTCAGTCATGTGGCTTGAGAAGCGAGCGGGAAGAAGAGACAAGGGAAGAGAGGATGCTTGTGGGTGGGTGATTTTACACGTGATGGCTGATTATACTTTTTTGCGATGCATTCTACCAAATCAAATATTTCACCGTTGAGCTGTGGGAATATTTGAGTCTGACCAACGGTGCGGTTTAGTTTATCGCGTGGTAAGGGCTGTTTGACACGTGAGCAGGAGTATTTGTAGAATGATTTTTCAAAATAAATTTTAAACAAACTCATTGAAATCATTTTACAAATGATGGTGCATTGTAAACAATTTAGTGGAAGGTTTTGCTAAAATCTTCCATTTACTTAAGACTTGTTTGGATTTTTTATATGGGCCTGTCGTTGAATGTTCTGATGCCTACCATGAAGCCTATGCAAAAGATTTTCATAAATTAATTTAGGATAATTTTTCTAGCCTATCATAAGCATTGACTAGCATTCATTGACCAGCTTTCAACCATACGATGTTGTAAAAATTAAATAAAAAAATAAATTAAAAATAGCCTAAATCATGGAGGATAAAACTGAAGAGGACAAATTCTTACGCAACTATTCATTGCAATTCTGCCTACGTATAAAGGCTCCCTAACATCCTACAAATACAGGTGTTTTTATCTCTCAGTTTTGTTTTTCAACCTTCATTGTAGTGATTCAACAATAACAAGAGGCATATTGTCGGAAAATTGCAAGCACCCGTCATAATGGAAGTATTGGTTTATTTGTGCAGTGTCATGAATATTCCATATACGCACCTCATCTAATCTCCAGGCGTAACGAATGAGTTTAACAAAATGAAGATGAGCTCGTTTTATTTTTCAAAACGGCTGCTGCAAATGCAACACGCTCCCCATATGTGTGGTAGCCAGCTTTGTGCTCTTTTATTTTGCACTCAATGTGTGTGGTAGAATGTTTTTTTACTGCCATCCATTATTAAGCAGCTTGGACGGATGTAGGTGAGCTAACGAGTTGAGTGGATCGAAGAGAGATTGTGAAACATCATTTAGCTTCGTTTGTTGTGAAACGGATTAAAGTATTAATATGGTATGCAGAGATATAAAAAAAAGCTTTTTTTTCTTTTTGCTACGACCGAAAATAATGGCGCGAGGGTTTCGGAAAGTATTGCAAAATGGAGAATTAGAATTTTCGCCTTTTAAGAGTATGTTTATCGGACTGTCATAAATGTCGCCGTACGTCTACGTTTAAGCTCGTGACGGTCATTTTCTGCCGACAAACTGCAGTCACATTTGGGGGGAATTCCTAATGAATGTAATAACACTCACCCGACCGAAGACAACGTTCTGCTTTGTTATCGCACTGTGGACGTGGGCGAAAATATGGTTCCTTTTTGGAGACTTCGCTGTCCTCAATTTTTGATAAAGAAACGATAAACGACCACCCCATCTCGAATGCATTTTGCGACTTTTGGTGCGGCAACAAATTCACCATCGCCATATGCTGCGGGTGATTCAAAGAAACGGTCAAAGATATGAGGTCATTCTCAAGGATCGGCGAACCTGTCTGATGGCGTGGTTGCGACTTTTGTTTTGGACAATATGATAAAAAGTGATAGTAAATTAAGTTTTATCGCTAACTCAATATATTTCACCAAAATCCACTCCAAACCTCCGAAGAGAGGTTATTGTTTGTGGAGCGTGTTTGTTGCAATCAGATGTTGCCAGAAGTAATAGTTTGGAAGATTTGTATCCACGGCAATCTTCGTCCTGGTGGGTGTTCTGCAAAAACCAATTTCTCCACCATTCTTCAAACGAACGTTCTACTTTCGCCGTACTAAACAAACATCATTTGACACTGTCCAAGTGAGGTGTATTCCAGCTGTCACCAGCTGTGGGTTGTGTCAAGTGTTTCGCCACGAAAATGGAAATTTGTCATCCCAAAAACCCACTTTAGAGTTTTACACATGCAGGTAAAGGTTATCAAATGGGAGAGTTTTGATACGAGATTAAGCGAGCTTGTAAAACAAATAAACACTTCCCATAAAGCTGCTCCAGGACGTGTTCAACGAAAACCTCACACCAGCTCAACACCGTCACACCTTGTAATGTTTGTCACATATCAAGGGCAAAAAGTGAGTGAGGATCACGCCGCACAATCTCGTCCTATCGTCGCGAAGAAAATGCGGCCGAGAAGAACCGGACGAGCAAAAAAAAAAAAAGGGACCCTACGCGCACCACGCCGCCTGTTTATGATGTAATTTTCCATGGCGTGGAAAATGTTCGACCTTATCGTTTCGTCTGCACTTTGCCCAGATCCCAGACAGTTGAAGTGAAGCGGATATAAATCGTTTTCGTAGACGAGACGAAAATTTATGCTTTTCGAAGCTGTTGATGATGATGGTCTGCTTGATGCACCACCAGTCCGTTGACGGACGCACCTGGTCAACTTAGAGTACCGCTCCGGGCACAGTAACTTCAAGCCGGCGTGTGTGTGTGTGTGCCCACACGTGGTTCAACTTCTTCATCCGTGAGAGTGTGCCCTTGAGGCGAAGGCCAACTTTTAATCCTTTTTTTCTTATTGCTTTTCCACCGTTCACCACGATGCGATGATGAACGGAGATTCGGCCGTCTTTAGCATACCGAAAGACCGAAAGCGCACTGTGGTCTTCGCCTTACCGCGCGTGATTCGTCTCGTAGTTTAATCTTTTTGATCGACCTATCGTCCAACGCTGTCCGAAGACTGACGAGCTGTTTTCTGTAGGCATAAGCGAAGTGGTTTGAGTGGTGTTCATGGGGGCGTGTGAAGCGTGCTGTCATACACAGGAAGCTCCCTCCAGTCTTATGACGCAAGGTACGCGAAACCTAATGGAGCGATTTGCCGTGGCAGAAGTGGTCATTGTTGTAACTGGAGCTTCAGGGGAAAGCGTGCATTGTATTCGAGCCGCAAGACGAGGGATTTGGATGGGCGTTGGAGCAGGAACATCGCCGTCGGCTGGCATCGATATGATCTGGGGATTAATTTATCGGCAATGGTCGTGAAAATGGTTGAACCTGAACAAGGATGTCTCGTTCTTCAAGCTCTACTCTTCTTATCGCAAACAGGCAGAAAACAAAAATCTGTACCAGTAAGAAAGCAAAAAAAAAAAATGGAGGCCCTGTTTGTTGTGGGCCAAGGGTCCTTCTCATACGTTATTGCTCCCTCAAGGGAGCAAACCATCTTCCGAGGTTAGCCGGATAATTCTTCACGGAAATCAAACGAAACGGCACGAAACAAATGAGCCCACAATCGCTCTTGGCTGCGTGTACGAGAATGGCTAGGGAAAAAAAAGAACCATTTCATCAATTTGTTTCGCTCGACTTCCCGACACGCAAAACGTTAGAATGATTATACACCGTGGAGGGAGAAGGCAAGTTTGAAGGGTAGTGTTAGTTTGATGCCTGCTTGCATCCTCACAGCGAGAAACCCTTTTGCTAACTCCGACATGGCTAACGCAATTCCTTCCCCGTCCAGTCATCAGTATCCTCTAAGCGAGCGAAATTTCCCGCAGGGGGCTTCTCGTAAGCATTCGCTTATTTTTCGCTCGTTTGTTATGATCATTGCGAATGCCGACACCAGTGTGACCTCTGGTGATCCTTTCCGTCGTATTTCATTATCATTATTATCACCGTTGGCTAGAGAAACCACCGATCAGGACGAGAGACACGATCGCCGGTCTGGGACTGTCGAGCGCGGGGGTGTTTGAGTGGACTCATCGGTGAATGATATCGTACCGTGCGTAGGGTCATTCGTAACGGAAAGCTTATTCAGCAAGCGACAAAGGATAAAGGATGTAACGATGGAACGTCAATAATCGGGAAAAATTGTTCAGATTATGAAGCACGGTTTATTGGTTGGTTCAATGGGAATCGCAGCAAAATGGAATTCATTACATTCATGTAACCACTTTATCGATCCGGTACGGTAGTGTAAATAATGAGATAGCTGCTTTATATGCATTTGAAGACATCAGTGTGCTTTTTCATGGTTTTGATGTATTATTTTACACGTTGCAAATGATTGTATTAGGGCGGTCCAATATACTACTTATACGAATAAAACATCCCCAATTGTCACAATAGATGAACGATTGACACCAAATTCGATCAAAATGAACACAGATGAACACTATTGACAGCTGCTCTGATCGAACTCAACCATTCTATATGAGTATGTAATACTTGTCTGAAGTTTCAAATCGAATGTAACACTCTCGATGAGCTGTCTAGCATTCTAGCATCTTACCCACGTAGTTGTAACCAACCTTGAAACATGTATTTATTCATGAATGACTTATTCTCGATATTGGTTTACCACTTGGTTGCTTTCCTGGTCTAGTGCCATCCCATTGCTCGCAAGGTAAAACATCAAAAGATTGCTGCAGTTGCTTTACCGGACTGAGGAATACTTGTAGTTCATATTTTTCCATGTAGAACAAGCATCAATGCACACGGTGTAACGCAATCCCTCTTCAACTTGGGACGTATCGTAGCGTAGAAGTTACCCTTTTATCGCGCACTTCGACTTCATCCCACCGTTAAAGAAGTTCTACTGCACGCTCTGGTAACAGTTGCATCTTCACCGTACACTTGAGCAGAACATGTTCTGGTGGGGGTACCCTTTGCTTGTAGATCGGTGTGTAGGAAGTTCGGGTACGGTCATGCTATTGCTGCTACGAGCGGGCACCAACAGCGACTCCTTTAACCTGACACCTGTCCTGTCGTTTGGGAGTGTCTTCGCGTGCAGAAGAATGTGCGCACGGAGCACGAGTGTGGTGTGATGCTGTTGCGTGTTGTTTGCTGCGGCGTGTGCAAAACTCGCAACCACTCCAAAGACACGGCAGCGCAGCGCCAAAGGGGGGCATTGGCGGTGTGTAAAATTTATTGCCATCCCTGATGGCCGGCCGGTCGGCCTGGCCGAGCAGATGAAACGAACACGGTGTTGGTCGGCGCAAAAGCAGCTTGCCAATATCTAATTGAAGCTAATGTCGGATGGATGTTGAAACGTGCACATCGATTGATAAACATCACCAGCGAAGATGATGCCACCTCGTCGGTAATGACCTCCACGCAGGGATGTAGTCGGGGCTGTAGAAGAAGATTTACCGCCGTTCTTTTTATCACACGGCACGGACATTTTGTGTGTCTAGTGGTATTATATTTTCGTGCCGTTTTTTTTTTTGTGGTGCTTGCAGTTTTGCGAAAGCCATCGAATGCTCTTGTTTTTGTTGTGATATTCTACCACGTCGTCCATAAATAACGACCAACGTAACGCTCGGCTAGGCAGTAAGTCGTTGTCTGGCCAGTGTTATACTTTTCTATTCCCGAAGGCGATCCCGATCCACCCCATTAATGGGCTGCTGCGGGGGCTCTTCGCCCGATGGGTACATTCTGGTAGTGGATTTTCATTAGCTATAAATCGATGCTTATCTGCGACAAATCTAGGACGTGTTGGATGTGTGTATTTTTAATCTAGTTTCCTTCTCTCTTCTCCATCCCGGATACGTGTCCGCATCGACGCGTCCATAGCCATAGCTCAATTAAGCAGCTGCAATCTCCCCTTGTTTCCCCTTCCAAAAAGAAAAACAGTCGCAACATAGCACACCAATTTTGTGTTATTTTTCAGGGATCACCGGCTAAAAAAAAGATACCAAGTCCAAGAGAAGCTCTTATTAATGACACCCGGATTCCGATCGATAAACATCGCTTCTTTAATCGGCGTCTTCGGTTTCGGTGCGAGAATGGAACCATCCGAGGACTTCTGATGTGAAGAATAGCAAGAAGAAAAAAAAAGTCCGTTGCGTGAAACCGTACACCTTCGACATAAATCTGACCATTTTAATGATGAGTCGGGACAGGTTAAGGTGACACACCGGAAAACCATTCCGCCGTCTCTCCGCGATGTTCCAGGGTGCGATTGTGATATTCGCCTGGAACAAGCCAACCCAAAAAAAAGGAGGATTTCTCACGAGAAATCATACGTCTACGGGACTTTCTGTGACTTTGGAAGGCCAAGAAAAATGAACTCAATTAATCAGAAAAAGTTACCGGCAACTTCGGGCTTCTTTTTTTGGAAGTTCAAGGCTCATTGTTTTGGGCTCTCCGTCCGTCAATACTGAAAATCGCGAAAGATTTTTACTTTCTCGCCTGTCGGATGTATGGATTCATCCGGGAAGCGAAGGAATCTCATTACCTTCTGCAGCAAAGGTTCGTGCAACAAAAAAAAGCCGGAAAATCGGCATCATGAAATTGCCATAACAATACGGAGCTTTTTCTCGTTCTTTACTTCCACCCCTTTGTGGTGAGAGGTGGGGAGGGTAACCGTTTCCGTTTTCCTCTCAACCTCCAAGGCAAGGATATTCCTGGTATTGTTGTCATGATTTTTTGATGATTTATGAATGGTATTAGTCTGGAGGGTGGTTTAAGGATGACGAGCGTGGACGAGGGACCGATCGTTATCAATTGTGAAGTCTCGCTTCCATCTTTTGTCCTTTCTCCTGTCTTCCATTTTTCTCTTGCTCACATCCCTGCCCCTCTTAACTACACGCAACGGGAACAGTGTCAGAGTTGTTTGCTTTTTGCAAAATTTGTCAAAGCCAAAAGTTGTCATACAAATTTTTGTTCTGTTGTTGGCCCACTCCTTCCGACGCCCATCCAATCAGTTTTGGCAGTTTTTGCATTTTTGGACGTAGGCGAATATTGGGTATGTTTTGAATTGTCTTTGTCTGCTTTTGAGGATTTTTGTTGTTGTGTTTTCTCTATTGCTTTTTATCTCTTTTACTCACGCACAAAACCATCCGTATTGCTTTGTTGTCTCTGGTACTGTCATGTTTTATTTCGTTTTTTTCCCAGACTCAGTTTGAGTGAGTGGAATTTGTGAAATTTTGTTTGAATTTGTTTGGTTCTCATTTGTTTTTCGAAGATTTATTCTCTTTTGTCAGTTGGAGTACTTATGTCAACCAATGACATGTAAAAAAAAAACAAAACGAAATAAAAAGTCAAATAAATTGCCACGTAATCTGGAACTTGACCTTTAGCTAAATCACAACAAAACTTTCAATTACAATGAAAGGGAAGAAAAAGGTCGACCATTTAATATGGCTCTGCAAGTGATGGCGACCGCTTTTGTTTTTGGCTGTCCGACGGGCTATTTATTTTGACGATGATAAATGGCACGTGAAAATGTGGAAAACGGTTGTTTACTTTTAACTTTTTATCGCTATGATAGCTGCAAGAGACGGAACAAGCTGTGGTGCAATTTTCTAGCTTCGTCAGACCTCTAGTCTGCTGCAGAAATCTTCCGATATTAAGCTTTTCGATGCTGTCACTCCGTCTCAGCCTGAGCCTCAGCTGATGGTCAGGTTCAACCCTACCGATTGAACTTCATTAAGAGGATTTTATCATCTTTGAATGTAGCCAAAGGCCGTGTGCCAAAGGCGTATGTGAGAACCGGGAATATAAGCTTGAAGCGCGTCGCGATTTTGAAAGGAGAACCTTCCTTGGTTTGTAGTAACTTCAGTTGACAGCTGGGATTTCGAGCCTATCTAGGAATAATAGAAGATGATCCACGAAATTTCTCCCCGAAGCAGATTCTTGGTGATACTTGCAAGCACTGAGAGTTATCCAGTCATATGCACGGGAACGTTTGATTTGTCAGGCTCTCCAAGCTTTGTTACATAGAGAAGATCTTATTAGTGGTCTACTCTCCGCTTCGGGATCCTCTTTGATACATTTTATTTATAAATTCATGTTCCAAATACAATTAGACGCCACATCACATTTCCCAACAGTTACAAACTGTAGCATTGAGCATTTATCCGCCATTATTCAATTAGACTTGTTAGTTATTTTGTACAGTCAGATTGGCTACTAATCCTCCTATGTTTCACCAAATTTCCCTAGCCCACCCCGTTTGTCCCTGAAAATTGCATACGCGAAACGATGAAGGGATTATAAATGAAGGGTGTTTGGGTGTATTTATATCCCCATCCATAAACCCTTTCCTAATTGCCTGTTTGGAATAATTATTTTGGCTCATCCGTCTCATTTGGTTCATGAATTTACCTCGCTATGGCACCATTCCCTCTACTCGACGCTCCTAAATAATTTCGTGCCCATGTTCGATTAGAATTTCAATCCGACCTGGCAGGGCGAAGCTAATAACATGGTGCGCGGGATATCCTGTAGCAGGTAGGGCATGTTCATGTACATATTGTTTAGTGCGAAAACATTGGGCCAATATTAATGCTTTATCACTTTTTCTCAGCAATTTGCATGAAGTGTGGTGCAAAAGCAGGAAAGCAAGATGCAGCAACACATTTTCGGTACTGTTCCGGCTAATTCCTATCCAAATAGTGCTGCATAAACTATGCTGCTGCAATGTGATTTGGTGGATTTCTGCACGATGTACGAGGATCCGGGGCACGGCTGGCGCAAGTTTAGCTTATTGATTCATTGAGTCGCACATATTTAGCTATGGAAATGTTTGGTGAGGTTTTGTTTTGAGAACGCTTGTAGCAAGCGCGCACCCCAGGCAAGGGCGTGAAGAAGAAGCTGAGATAAATCAACCCTCACGAAAAGCTCTACGAGGGAGCGGAAAGCCTCATCTGTTTATGAGTTTGGGCATTGTGAAAATGATTCGAAATATTGCATGTTAATCGATGCGTGAATTCCACCCCCTCCCCGGGCAACCTTATCACCCAACGCGCTGGGTTCGATATTTATGCTAACAAACCCCAATTTTCAAACCCGTCCCGGGCGCATTCCTCATCACAAATATTTGCCCGCCTCGCTCACACTCGAACGCATCGAACGCATTTGCGAATGGATTCGTCATTGTACATTCGCCGCCAGCACGGTGAGCCGAGGGGAGGTTTGCGTTTTGTCGATGTTTGCTCGAGAATTTTCAAGCTCCATAAATTGTGCCGACGTATGTTTGTATCGAAAATTGGGACACATTGATTCGTCGGCAATGAAGAGGCAACAGAAAGCAGTGATTTTTGTGCCAAGTTGAGCTATGCGTGAATTTTATTCATACCGCTGCCGTGTTTTTTTTTTTTTATTTTTAGTTTTTATTCTCGACAAGAGTATCGGCATTTCTTTCCCTTTTTTTTATTGGGCGCTGTTGTTGGCTGCACTTATGCTGAGTAAATATTTGAACAGTAATCATTGTCAGATAGTCTTCCATTTTTTGTTGTTGCTGGATAACATTCTTCATCTCTTCTTTCATTTTTGCGGCACAACCCGTTTGAAAGTCAAGCGAAACGCGAATGAATTGGCAAAACAGGGACTGGGCCGAATGTTTGAGGTTAAATATTTGTTAAGAACACGTTTTTGCCAAGCATGTTTGGACGTTTGTTATTCCATGCCTCTTTTATAGCGCTTTACCGTCCGGTCCGAGTCAAATGTTTGCGTTTGACGGTTCGAAATATTTGACACACATGCACGCGCACAAAAACGTACTGTTCTCATCTCTGGTGTATGAAGCTGTCATCTGATATCGTAACGAATTTACCTTTTTTTTTAAGTTGTTTCATTGTCTTGATAGTGTTTGACAAAAGTATTGTTTTGTTATACATTTTCGCACCACACTTTGTAGTTTTTGTGATCGTTGGTATTGACAGTAGTAGGAGGGAATGCATGGTGACCACACAACTGTGAGCATATCAGCAATCGGTTGCTGTCACTTTGTTTGTCAATTATGATAGTAATATTTTCGAAACTATTTTTACTTGAAAGGTAAACTTTATTTATGAGAAATCGATATTAAATTACCTCACTTGATGATATTCTATCTCGTTGATAACAACATTCTCGACTCATCAAACTCTAATTTATCTCTATTAAACGGCCGATGTATATGGTATTCGGCTTTCAAAAATTAATTTACCAACTTTAGCTTACCGCCGGTTGGGAAGAAATAATTTGAATTTGAAAAAAAGCTAACACGACATTGTAACTTTCCCTTAGCACCATCTTTTATCTCCCACCAAACGAACCGAACACATTAATCAGCATAAGCTGCAGGCGAAGAAAGACAAGAGATGAAAATTAAAGTTTTATTCAGGCTCCAAAACAGCGGGCCACACTTTTCGGGGCTGAAGCGAAATTGAGATAGTTTCAGGTTTCATTCTTGATCGTACCGGTATAGCTGTAGCAAAGCACTGCAGCTTGCGGTTGTCGCTTCTGTTGCCTCACTTGGCATGGTGCAGTAAGGGCGCTTCGGGATGGAACAGGTTTTTGTTCCTTGTTTTCGCCTCCAAAAAACCGGGAGAACTGAATGTTCCTCCGTCAGTCATTACATATGCTTTCCGCTACCCCTACCAATGGGGCAGAAGGCATAACGTGGACGTTTGCCAGATAAAACAAGATTAATTAATTTTTATTGAATTCTTACCTCCTGAAGGGTCTCCCGAAATCTTCCCGCAAAGAATTAATCTTTTCTCCATTTTTTTTTTTTGTTGGCCGTTCGAAAAGCTGCTTTAACCGGGTGTGCAAGACCCTCGTAACGGTTTGGCGACTCGAATTGAAAATGACAAACGAAGAAACATATTGATATCTGCATTTTTTTAACGCGCTGCGCCAGGACCAATGAATCAGAGGTGCGACAAAACGCCTGCTTCACGTTTTATTGGATACATCTGCATGCGTTTGTTTGGCTGTCTTTGTTTTCACATCGATCGCTAGAGGAATTCGACAGATTTGCTCATAAAAATACAGGCTTTTCTTGTATTGATACTGTCAGCCGTCTTGGGTATCTTCAACTGCCAATCGATCGGCAGAAAGAATAGAAAGAGAGTTTAAAAACTCATCCCATTCAATGGTGTCCCAATCAGGAACGGTCATCAAATGGCATCGCACCTTTTCCCCATCCACCATTTTCGCAAAAAAAAAAAAACAGAAACCTCAAACCTGCGCCTGATACCTGTTTTAAGAGACCTTTCGTGTTGGGTAATAATTGACAAATCAATCAAAGCTTTCAAATCGCTACACTTGTAGGATTACTACCCCGCAGCCACTTTACGGATTAATGGTTTTGCGTGCGCTAGTGTTTAACGTTGCAAAGCGCTATTCGCTAGACGTCTCACGTACGATTAGAGCTAGCTTTGCCTCAAAATATGCTAAATCGAGAAAGGGAATCTATCTTAATCCCACCGGTTCCCAGCCTTAGGAGCACAGGGATTGGTTAAGATTAGAACCTGCAGCTGGAAAACGATCGTCGGATAGACAGCAGAATAGAACGCGCCCTGGCGGGGTTGAATAGCGGGACGTGGCGAATTAAAAATCCATTAAGACTGCACGATTGTGAGGATCTGCTCGTGTGTGAGAAGTGAGCACAGAAGGTTCGCATTCTAAGGACTAGGAACCGTGGTCGTTAGGTCAGCGGTTATTATTAGTTGCCTAATCGGTCAGGCTCATCTCACCGCGTTTGATCTCTTGCGTCTTGCTGAAGAGTACGATACCTTAAAGGTAAGAACCGTGAAGTTTAATGGTCATTGACATGTTTGACTGCACACAGCATAAACATTCCGATGTTCTGCCCCGATCAGACTCGTTTGCGAACAACTTGTTGTAGCGTGGTGGTACTGGAAACGGTAAACGGTGGTTCGAACGGGTCATCAGCATTCGGGATGATTTCTTCAAATCTTGTCATCGCCGATATCGATTTTCCATCATCCACGCCAGCGCCTTTGAAGCTGACCCGACCCAGAAATGGGTTCCAATAAATTATTCATCGCAGCAGCACCGGTTCGATTGATCTGAATTTTTGGAGCAACCAGAAAGGGGCCCTCAAAACTTCATGCTTCTTTAATGGAACATGGGTGGAGCACAGGTCCGCCTTGTGTGAAAAGGGACAGGGAATTATTTTATTGAAATCTCTTCTGTGTTGTAACGCTGGAAAATAACTTAATTCATGAATATTCTACAATCAATATTCTACCACTGAGTTCAGGCTCTGCCAGGTCAGGGTTGAAAAAACCCTGGGTGCGGAAGTTGAGTTACACGTTACACGTGGCAAAGGAAGAAGCATTCAATATATTAGAATCGCGTCGATCTTCCGGTCGATTTATTAGCCACTCACTCTCGCACAGTTACCGTTGTCCAGATGGCCTTTTAATGCTGTTCATCCCAGCATCCCTGGATCCCCGAGGTTTTAGAAGAAGCGCTCTGAATGCTGTGTCCATGTTTTACGGACGGTTCGTCCATTGGGAAGGAAAAATGAAAACAATCTCGTTAACCGAAAATCCGTTTAAAGCACACACCGTTTCGAATGGAAGGTCCGAAAATTCGGAACACACCGATCCCTAAAAGTGAGCAAACAGTGGAAAACCAGAAATGGTAACAGAATAACAAACTTCGGCCTCGAAACGAATGAGGCATATCATTAATTCGGAAAACATAAACATACTTTATGTGTGCGAGCGGTTCTGCGCTCTCCCTGCACACACTTACGGTGGGAGAGCTATTTGCTTCGCTTCACCACGGACGGAATTGACCACGGGTAAACCGGGGGACCATTTCTGCTTACTGCCAGTGTTTGACTACTTGTGCAAAACTTCATCAAAGTTCGTTCACAGACAAACGGAGCATGTGCACGGTGGATTGACTATTAGCCGAAGAAGGTAGCGACCACGAGGGTACTGAACCTGGAATCGTAAGTCTCTTCACGATTGGAGTTCGCGCCGGGAGAAGAAATGGTCAGTGCTGCCGTTGGTGCACAAACATCTCCTCTAAAGCGAGAAAGCGGGCCCAAAAGAACGAACAAATAAGGCCCGGCTAGCTACCACTACCGTATGGTAATCAACGTATGGGTTCTGGCCTATGAAATAGATCACTCGCAGACGGGAACGAGCTTGGCTCTGTGGCCAGCCGTCTCGCAACTGCTGCCAGTTTTGTTCTTTTTTTCCGCATCTTTACCCCTTCTAGTTGGCTCCAAAGAACTCAGGAGGGCACGCTAGTATTCCACGTTTGGGGTGACAGGCGTTACGTTCAAGGCGGAGGAATATCGTCTCCGTTCCGGTTTTGTGCAGAATGCTCTTTCTGCACCACCTTCTGCGTCGCTTTACAGGTAAACGCTGCACATTACATAGACCACGACCTCCACGGCAACCATTAATGTCTGAAGATATTTCTCTCGACGTTTCTCAACGCCCTTCTTTGCAGTGACGCAATCGAGGATGCCATTAAACCGGACACACAACAG
The DNA here is from genome assembly GCF_943734695.1 of Anopheles maculipalpis. Lineage (NCBI taxonomy): Eukaryota > Metazoa > Arthropoda > Insecta > Diptera > Culicidae > Anopheles > Anopheles maculipalpis. Next base: position 96,395,473 of record NC_064871.1, on the reverse strand, counting down.
CAGATCCGGCCGCGCGTCCGGGTGGGTTTGAATGTCTGACAAAACTGGTGTAAATGCAATCGTTTAACGCGAGCTCGCAGTAATTTAATATTCTCTTCCCGCTTTTTTTTTTTTGTTTGTTCGTTTTCCTCTCCACGCGCATACGACGTTTGTAGGGCCGAAAAATTAAATTGCTTCAGCAAAGGGAACGAGGTTTGTGTTCCTAACTGTTTTTGCTCGGCAAAATTGAAAGCCCTCCGAATGGTTGACTGGCGTAGATTTTACATCAGATCAATGTATCTTTCTACCGAAAGCCCTGAAGCAACATTCATCTTTCACGGGTGCTTTTTCGTAAACAGTTTCAAATAAATTACTTGTCATCCATTTCTCTACGCTGTCCTATACTCTAACCGCCCTTACGCTTCAGGGTTCCTACGAGAGGGTACTGCCGTGTGAGGGAGGGATAAATGTCTTTTTTCTCTTTTTTGTGTGTGTGTTGTTGTTGTTAATACATAATGAAAACGGCCGCCGGTGGAAAAATAAAATAGCAGATCTGAGCGTTACCTCTTGGCCCGTGACATGATGTGTCCACGGAGAAGCTTTGAAGGCAAATCCCAACGCCTGACGGAAGGAAGTCGACTGATTCTGGTGAAGGTAAAAAAGCCCCGATAAGACTTTCTAGCCCTTGGACGACGTGATAAATTTGCGTCTATCGAAAACAGGCACTTTGACTAGCAAAAGCTGTTGGGAAATCGGTGCTAAAGCATCCATTTCGATTGAGTCTCACTTCTTCTGCGTTGCCGTGTTTTTTTTTTCTTGCCCGTTCGGTTCAGGAAACGCAAGAAAGCTTCGGGATCGTGCTAAAAGCAATACCTCTTTCCTCCCCAGTATACTGTGCATATGTGTGTGTGTGTGTGTGTATGTGGGTAGGATCAAGAAGAGTCTAGAGTTCTTGGTCAAAAATAGCACAGAATGAATAATAAATTATCCACCTTCGGATGATGGAGAAAGAAACTGTCCAACCAACCAGGCAAACACACGCTCCTTGGCTTTATAGGAGTTGGCTCGATCGTCATTGGGTTTGGCATGTTTATTGATTAACGTGGAGCTCTCCACTATATTCAATTTTATATGTTGCCCACGACCCGCTACTATTACAACTACTACTACCCTCGTGCCCGTAGCTTCAACCGCACTGGATGTAAAATCCTTTTAAGGGAAATAAGGTCTAGGAGCTGATGACGCTATCGAAAGAAATGTCAACCGTCGATGCCGAGAGATAGCGTGACAGCTCAGCTCCCCCGATCGACATCTCCGAACGAAATACTTTTGGGTGCGGGCATTTGAACTTCTCGGTTAGTTTGGACCCGTATTGCTGTAGGAAGCATCAAGACAGGGTATAAAAGCGAAACGACTGTGGACGTCTCGCAGACTGGTCCCTCAGCTGGGCAGCCACCATTACGGAATAGTAAACCTCGATAGTTACAAATGTACATGTTTTACTTGCATGCGCTTGATGTAAAATATTCATGCGGCTTGTTTTAACCTACTTCCGAGCGTGAGGGAAGGTTGTAATATAGCTCCAGTGTGCCCCATCCAACACTATCTCAATTTCTTGGACTAAACCTTGGATGAAGGGACATGGCGCTGAAGGTATGTGCCTGTATGTGACGTGTTCCACTACGTGACAGCTCTATGTTTCGGCAGGTCGGCGAGTGTACCTAGTGTGTTCATGGCGTAGCGGTATTTGCGATAGATTAATATGGACGGGTTACGACGAGCAAATGACGATCGGCGGAGAAAAAGGGGGAAAGCTAGGCAACCAAAAGGGGTTGGTAAAAAGCGTACACGTGTGTGTATGATGATCGATTTTCGGTGGAAGAATTTCATTCGAAATATTGAATAATCTGAGAAGCATGAGCAAAACCCATTTAACGTGTTTGAATTGATTGGTAAGAGCGCTTCATTATGCTGTATCCGTCAAAAGGGATGAGCGATTGCATGCATTAAAACATGTGATAGTAATATTAATATGGACAAGCATGAATCTACTCGCGTACCCGTTGGCGTAAAGAAGAAGCGACAAATGGAATGTTAAAATCACTTCAAGCAAGCATTTTACGGTGTGACACACATGCAAACACATGGAAGCACGCAAGCAGTAATGAGCATTCCACCAGCAGCAGCAAATCCAGAATCTCATGTTCGGGATGGTGTTGATTTCGGAATTAATTTCCGACAGGATTTGTTTTCCCTCCTCTGTACATAGACAAACCCGTCATCTCCGGTACTCATTGCTTTCAATTATGTCTTACCAAAGAAGCATTTCACTTAACCAGAGATGAGCATTAAACAAGAACAAAAAAGACCGAACGAGCGACAGCTTATACTGGTTGGGTTGGCTGCTGGTTAGCTTGTCATTCTTGTATTCATCTCATTTGTCATCCTTGATGTTCTTGTGTGAGTGTGCGTGTGTGTGTGTGCCGTGGGACGGAAAAACTTTTCTCATTAAATCAAGATATTTTCATCAGTCTCCTCATCGACACCAGAGCCGAGCGACACCACCGTGTGGACCGTTGTGTGATTCTGGTTCTTGGAGAGTGAGATCCGGAAATCAGATTTCCTTCTTGTACAGAGGAGTTCCTCTGATGAAGGCATCAAACGAGATGTCCCCAACACAGTATCTCGTGGGTGCTTGCATGATCTGCCTCTTAAGTAACATCACCTATACTAGGCGCGTGTTTGTGGAGACATTCATATAAGGAAAGCATCATGATGTGTCCGGGGTACAGAATGGCCCCCAGAGTGACGGGAAACACGTCGAGTGAAAGAATAATGTCTCCTGGGGGATACTCTTTGCGGTGAAGCAAAAAAAAAAAAAGTCAGAATGATCCATAACAAACTTAGATTGGCTCGCTTGTGTAAGAGGAAAAACCTGTATCGCAAACACCGGGAGAATAAAAAAGTAGCTGCGAAATATTTCTCATTCCATCGGACACAGATTATCATACGACTCATACGGAATCCATTTATGGACCGGTGGCGAAATGCCATTGCGCGGCAGCAGTAGGTTGACCGTTTGGGATATCCCAGGATCAGATAGATCTGCGGTGTGGATAAGTTGGTGGACATGGTGCCGGCATCGGTCTAACTCTGCAACATAACCGATATCTCTCTCGCTCTCCTATGGCCGGTGGAGAGTGCCCACTAGGCAACCGTTTGCCAATCCATATTTGTAATTTAGTCGCGTGATGATGCACACGGTTTCATACAGTTCGATATCGTGCCTACCAGCAGAATCAAGGACACGTAAAGAAGGTACGCAAGCATGACATTCAGCTTGAGCATGCTTTGATGTGACACTGACAGCAGCGTGCTGAGCGTCCGTGCGTTTCAAGAAAAGCTTGCCGAGGGCTGCTGGCCTGGGATGGTCCTGGGATCTTCCTCAAAATACCGATGGGACCTGTTATGTAGCGATCCGCGCGACTCGATGTGCATTTTAAAAACGTTCAGCTATTGAGTAACGACGACGCGGCACCCTTTCCGCGCTGCCGTATTGTCACCCTGATGGTGTATGCACTTATGCGCAATGAAAACGGGGGAGAAGGAAAATCCGCGAGAAACTGGCAAGCAACCTTAACGGGGCACACGGTGAGCATCATCAGTAGGCGAAAGGTTCTTGGAAGGAAGATGGACACTTTGGTGTGCACGGATGCAGCTCGGGTAGCAAAGGAAGTAGGAAAAACAGTTAACAGAACGTTGGGTCCGATGCCATTTGGGTCCAAAGGAGCATCGAGATTAAGATAACTGTAGTTTCACCGGGTTGTCTTGGTTCTCACTGTGTTTCGCTCACCAATAGGGTGGAGAAGTCGAAGAACGTTGGAGAATGTTTTATCGATCGTCGTTCAGCAGGAATAATACTGAACATACGGTACGAGGTGAAGAGTTCGCACATGCTCGGGAACCAACTTCTGGAGACGTTTGCGTTTTCTTGCTTCACGTTTCTCTAATTAACGACACACAGGCCTGAAGACTTCGGGCCTGGCGAGTCAGCCCGGACTCGGACGTTGATCATCAGCGGCATGGCATAGATAAAGCTCATCTGAAATGGTGATGAGCAATTGGCCAATGTGTGTTTGTTGGAACACCGGTCGCCATAGAGATCCCCGCTCGCCCCTCCCGAACGCTTGCACGGAAACAGCCGACGGCAGTCACTGTTTGCTAATTAATTCCAGCTTAAAAATCAACAAATTAATCAATACTCGACTCTTCTTTGGTGTCGTGTGTCGCGTTCCCTATGGAAGTTGTGTGATGCGCTATCGGGGCCGGCTTTGCATGGCCGGTTTGTTGCGGTTCATAATAAACTTAATGTCTTACTTAACTCGTTGGCGCTGGCAGGGTGACACTTGCTGACAACCTGCCCAGCTCTAGATCGCCATTCGCACGATAAGGCGTACCGCTTATAGAGTGCTCAAAATTGAACAGATGATTTACACCGCGTTTGCTTCGCCGATCTTTCGCATAAACCTCTCCCTAAACCACCTGTATGGGATCGATGGTTAGGTTATAGGTGCAGCGAATGTTACAAAACAGGAATCGTGTTCCGGAACGTGGGCAGTTTTGCGGTGCTACTGCTGCTGCTGCTGCTGCTGCCCGGAAGGAGGCACTAATTTAACGCGCCGTCGCTCTGGGAACACAATTAATTTTGATAGTGACTAATTCGAAGGTTAAACGTAGTGAGCAGCACTATGGTTTAGGTTTTCGATTACGTGTGTGTGTTTTTAACGCGAATGTTTTGGAGCGAAGTGCTAGATCTTGAGCGGAACGGGCTATCGGGATCTATCGGGTTCAAGTGCGGTTAACGAAAGCGGAGTTCTTGAACCATATCGGTGGTTAGAAACGTTGCTAATGTTGGCTTAGAAGTTGTGCTAATCCACCAATTTAAACGAGGTTGTTTAACGCTAAATCCATTTAATTTGTTTTAGGATTCGTTTACCTTATGGTTAGTCACTATAGATAGCTAAGACACGACTTAAGATTAACAGAAAAAAGAGATTAATTGTTGTTAAGATTAGAATAGTTTCCCTCCTACTGACGATTTCCAACATCTTAGAAGTCTGATACATTTAACGTCGTCTTTTGCAACACTTTGCCAATAAAATGTGTAGCAAATCGTACATTTTTATTGAAACTCACTAATGAAAGAAGTACCACGAGTTGAATGTAGAATCACCATAATAACGACAAACCGCGGCACAAGCAGCACACTCCAAAAACCAAAATCCGTTACAAAGCCATCGTCATTAATTCTTGGGGATGTAATAAACTTGCAGCATTATTCCTTCCCCATCAGCGCCCTCTTCGCTAAGCTCTCTGAACCTTAATGACTACGGTCATCGGGTTCCGGGCTGTTATCGCAATTCTGTAAGAAAAGCAACAATGCTGCAGTAGTACAAAAGCATCAGCATATCTCCTATCCGCGCAACAGATCGTCATTATGCCAACAACAGCGGATTTTTGCGATACAGGGTATAATCTGTGCACGGCTTTGATATAAATATATTTGCGCATTATTTTGCAATGAGGTCTATTCATTTGCCGGTCGTTAAAATCAAAACCAGTAGCGAGGGACCGCGCTAATGCGCAAAAATTGTCCGACTAATCCTTCCGGTGGTGGTATCGCTGATTGAAGCGGATTGAACGTGCGGAATGTCCTTCCGAATGCGTTCCTGATGCTGCTGCTGCTGCTGGATGCGACGGTTCACTCTTCTAATCGACAGCCGCCGATCGGTTGAGTCTCTGTGCAAACAAATCCAATTAAAGGCAAAGTTCCGCGTATCGAATTGCACAACGCGCGAGTAATCGAGCAGTTGTCGGCGAACCTGAGCCGAGGGTGATAATTACAAGCAAGTTTCCTACATTTTCTTCGCGCTGTCGTGCGAATGTGTACGCCCGCTACCCACGGGTGTAAGCGTCGCGCTTTTCGAGCTTCTGTTTACTACAGCTGCGCTGCAATCTGTTTGCTGTACAGTTTTCGTGTGTTTTTTTTTTTATTCTTTCGCTCACTCTGGGCTGGGTTTGTCCGTTGGCCGGATAATCATAATTGAAGTTGCGGTTATCGCTGCTGCTAATGATATCGATAGGAAAGGATAATTACCGCCAGATGGCTCCTCCAGCTCGCAAGATCCGACGATCGAAGGCCGCGGCCGTGTTGTTGGAGATTTTTGCTTCATGTTTTGTTTTTTCGCTCCTGCGCAAATCTTGCATCTTGCAGGCCGGCCGGACCTTGGTAACTGGGAATGTACATCCCACCAGTGCGGAAATACAATCGTTTGATTAGTTTTAATAGCATTTTTCTTCACGATTATACACACGATGTGCTCGAAGACAGCTTCGCGCACAACGCCAGAACCCCACCAACGCCACAGGTAGATCATTCGCAGCTGGTTGTTGCACTTGTACACCACCATAGGGTGTGTGCTTCTCAGGTTCGACGATAATTTTCTTTCCCCAATGTTTTTTTTTCTGCCCTGCTCTCACCATTCCTTCCACAAACGTGAAGCTCACCACTGTCGGATCACTTTTCGCGTGCTATTAGGTAATCAAACAGCGGAATTCTTTTCAATTTCCGCTGGGTGAATATCTTGCCAGTGAGATCTTCATCGCGGGAGCATTTGCAACAGAAGGTACCTGTGCGGGATTCTTGTTTAATTTTTATTGAGCATTGAGTTTCGGATCGGTCTGAGCTATGAAGATCTACGATATCTCATGCCTTGTCGATGGTTTGTTGGTTTGTGTTTCGTATGCAAACGCTGCCCCGGGTGTATCTGGTGTGTCTGCTGTGATGCTGTGTTGTGCCTCGTTCGACCATTCAAGCAATATTCTTCCCTCGAAACTGGCATCGCATTCGATTTTATGGTCATTGGTTTAAACATTTGCGTCATTCTATGATTTCCACGTTATGTACTCCTATAGTGTTCTATTTATTTATCGTGCATTTTTTTTCGCTCTTCTCTTTCCATTCGTTTCAGGTGAGTTTGTAATGGCACCGTTACCTCCACGGACTAGAGACGTCCACAAATATCACCAGTTAATCGACCGATTCAGAGCAGGTGACTCAGGGACTAAGGGTGGAAGAATGTATATATATCCGCGCGTGATGGTTGAGTACGATTTCCATTGTTGAATTTTATTATCCTTCATCCCGTGTACAGCGCCGGGTAGGGTCGTTCGTACGGCATAATGGCATAATCCTGTGCAGCAACTTTCGCGAAGTTTCCCGCTATCTCTCCAAAGCAAATCCCAAAATAAGAGCTTCACCGAGAAGGCTTCGGGCTGGGTTAAATAACCAAACAAACCTACACCAGTAAGAATTGCGCCAAGTGGTGGCGGTGTGGATTTGAAATGTTTATGATGCTGGGATTCGCGACCCAGAGATTCGTTTCTGAGAGTTGCTCTGCCATCCTTTTTTTTTGTTTTCTCCTGCGCCGTTTACAGCAATCCCTGCGCTATTGTGAGTGTATGGTATTTAGTGCTTTCGCTTCGTCCGAATACCGTTTACGTTATCGGATATTTATTCAAACGATTTAAGTCAACCCAAACGATTGCTTGCGGGTGAGGGGGACAGGACTTGCTTGAGCTGTGGTAGAAATTGCGTGAGGAAAACCCATTTCCGAAAGTGTATGTGTCCCAGGCGGAACTCCTTTTTTAGGGACTCGCGAAGATTACGGCGCAATGCAGTACAACTGTAGTTGTTGTCGATCGCACTGTTCCACTCGCTTATTTTTTTTTCTTGTACGCGCTTATCTAAAGTTGGTTAATAAATAATCGACTTTTTTTCGCGTGCGGCATGACGTCTGTTGTCTGCGGAAATGCTCTGAAGTGGAGTGAATCCCATCATTGCCGACAGCAAATGATGCCGGGTGGCCGGGATATTTTATTGAGATTCTCATATTTTGTGGACTTAACCTCTTTCCCTACGGTTGGTGAGGTGGGCGAACAAATCCTTTTCGTTTCGCTGGGCCGTGTAGAAAAGGATCAAGAATCAGACGCCAGCAAGGCTTTTTAGTGCCATGGGCTTAATTTTTTTTCCTTGTTAAAATCAGTTCAAATTTTAATCACTTGACTGTAGTTTTCACTTGGACGAGCTTCGTCGGGACAAGGTTTTTTTATATTCTTAAAGAATAATTTAGGAGTAGGAAATCTGGAAATCTCTGAAAGAATCCTTTCCCGGCGAATATATTTCTGAATAATAAATTCTAGACATTGTTTAAGGTTCAGCGTGTTACATCACTTCAAAAACCTTTTTTAAACAAAACTTTAAGAGATACATAGAGTTGAAGCGAATAAAATGCTCCTTCTTGACTTAATGACACCTTTGGTAAGGCTCAAAGGTTTCAAAAGTCTACTAGTGTCTTGCAAGGTCTCCAAACACTATTGACAAAATTGGCTTAGTAACCACTACTAAGGTTCTTTTCAATACAAATTTGCCTTAGTAGTGCCTTAGTTGGCGGATTGACATCGATTTTGTCAGTAGGGGAGGATTGTTTTAATGAACCTGATTTTTTTTAATTTAATATTGTTCATTAGAAATATATTTTTATTCAAATTACGTTATTTAATCCATCCTGTGCCACATTCCTTCAAATTTTTACTGATTATTTGGAAGCAATTAAATGCGTTTGACCATAAATAATGTATTTATAGCTTTCGCTTGCAAAACATGGTACCATTCTAGGAACAATTCCTTTCGATAACCAATAAATCGTTCTAAGAACTTTAATCAATTTCAGTTGGTGTTTTTCATACAATAGTGTATGAAAAGTACGCAATCGCTAAACCTACTCCACCCCTAAATTTAAAGCTCTTGTACCATTTGGATGCGCTCTGCCTGATATCGAATAAACATTCCCTACATTTCCAACAGTTCTTGACCGGACAGTTCGCGTATGATGTGTGGGCCATGATTGGAGTTGAAAATTAGCTCCCATCAGACCCAACGTGTGGTCGATAACGATGAACCCGGTTTTGGCCGATGGTTCCAGTGGTCAGTGCACCACGTACACAATTGTCAGCTGCAAAATGATATGGACACCTATACATCACACCAACGTCCAACGTCCTTCTGCTCCTGCTGCTCCTGTGCTGTGTTCGCATCGAAAAGTCAAGTCGGTCAGGAGCAAAACCCTTCCGATCCAATCGTACTGAATTTGCGCATTCCAATTCTGCATACGCCCTTTGATATGGTACGGACGGCCAAATTGCGGTGAATCGCCCCAAAACCCCGGCCCCGTGTTTATGGTTTGCGATGCAAATAAATAATATTTTACGTACGGTTATATGGTGTCCCAAGCATGGTACAGGTCGCGCCATCGCCATATGCAATACGATTACATTCCGTGCCATTTTTGGCCCGCGAATGTGCGACCCCGAAATCAGGCTTGCTTTGCGTTGGTACATCCCGGTGCAGCGTGCAATTATCATTACGCAAAATTACGGTATCGTTGACTGCCGCATGGAAAGCAGCACCATACCAATGATTCTCCGGTTTGATCTTTCCGCCGCATGCGTGTGTGTGTGAGTGTGTGTGTGTGTGTGTGTGTGTGAGTGTGTGTGTCCCATAAAACACATCCTTAGCAGCAAACGGACATGCATGCATGCAGACACAAGCGTTTCCTTGCGGACATGCAATTTTCAACAGCAGCCCCCCGTGTCTTCACTGGGCGTGAAATTGCAACTTAGTTGCAACTGGCTGATACCGTGGCAATTCGTCGAATGAGCTAGTCGTTGAGGGATTTGATGAGGCGGGGAGGCCCAGCGATTGACCCTTACGGGGACCGGTGCGAGAGGTGATGAGAAAACTTCAAGAATGCATCTTTTTACCCCCGGATCGATGCTCCGAATAGCTCGGACTGTGCAATGGACAAAGGGTGGCTCAGGAGAAGTTAAGGGGAAAAATTTTCTCACATGATGGATGATACTCTTTTATGGGTATATTTTATTGGGAACTTGGTTTACTAGAATCTAGTTGTACTAGCATGTACTAGTCCGTGTAAATGCCGTGTAAAAAAAAATCTTAAATTGTGTTTATTTTTTTGCGAATCCACCTAAATTTTCTTAGTTCTTATTCTGATCCCTAATTTAATCTAATGAAAAATTAAAAACCATGTTAAAAAGAGTTTATTTTGTAGTTGCAATGTTCAGTGTTAATCTGAAAAGTAACAAAATTTTGACCTGCTAAGAGTATTTATTTTGTCAACTGCCCACTGTGCAAATGGAAGCCAATTGACACACGCGGGAGCGAAGGGAACGCAAACCCGTTGGGCGTCCATTTCGATCCTGCTCGCTACTTATGTAGCTTTTTGTTGTTATTTTGTTTCCCTTCCAACAAACTTGAATGGTGTTTTTTTTAAATGAGATTGGTCGAAAACAATGGAAGGATAATTTATGGTAAATATCATCAAGGCCCTGTCGGTATGCAATTTTTAACAGGCCGTGGTTCTCCCCCACTTTTTCTTGCATTTTGCGAATTTAATACAAAGTACTCACGTCAAGGCGAACTGCAAACGGCAGAATTGATTTATTGTATCTAGATAGGGCAGGGTTTAGTTGTAGCGGCAAATTGATAAACTACTCCCGCGAGAACGTTTAAAGCTGCGTAAATAAATATCGAGAAGTTGGGGCGAGAGACAAAAAAGAACGCTTAAGGGAAAGCACTGGAGTGAAGGAAACCCGTGGGGTGAAAGGCGAAATTGTATGTTGAAATGAAATCTTAATTATGCAATAAATGGAGGAACGTAAAAAAACGATCTGGGTAACACTACGAAACAAGCAATGGAACACACTTAATGACAGCAATTAAGCATTAATCCACGCGATTGTGCATCAGCGCGCGAATGGTGGCTTTGGAGCGTTCCTTTGACCTACCGCTGATGACCTTCTGCGGCGTTTCGTATCAAAACTTCTCGCTCGAGGAATGTCTGATAAAACCGATAAAATAATGAGCAAACATTCATTTGACTCGCTGGCACTATCTTTGCCAACCATCTGGATGTGAGCGATTGTCAGGAACGGAGGAATGTTTCCCATTCCTCAGCATGGACTCACGGGCACGGAACGAACCTGATATGGCGCGCCGTGCGCGTCCTGACTGATAAACCAAAAACCAACTGCTTGGCATCTGCCGCGCGTGTCACGTTCACCAGCGATTCGAGCCAACTCGAGACAGTGATTTAAATAGCTTAATTAAAATACTCACCGTGCCTCAGTGCCACCTTCTCCATCTGAAGAAGCACGGCCGAAGGCAGCGAAAGGACCTAATCTTATCTCGACCATACCGGCAAGATCTTGATACGTCGTTTTACGGCCGAAAACCCCAGTAGCCGGTAGCAAATGTCATTTACATCTGCAAAACCGTGCCGTGCATTGGTTGAGATGATTTTCGCTTAGTTCTTTTGTTCTTCGCCCACTTTACCGTGCTCCAAATCTTTGCCGATGCATTTTGCACATTTTATTGCGCCTTTAAGCCTGCCAGATCTTTTGCGCCTTGCTGCGAGTCTTGCGAGAGGCGAACATTTAGCGTAAAGCATACCTTTAAGCATCTCTGAGCCGGAGCAGTGCGACGGTGCGTGGTTATCGTGCGAGCAGGGATTTCTGTGTCGGCCGGAAGTACAAATGCGCGGGTAAATCAGTCCTTAAAGAGAAGCCCGCGCCTGATGTCGGCGATCCTTTGGTGGGACCTAAATAAATTGCCCAGTTTTAGGAGCTTTTTAGAGGGTCCATTTACTTTGGTTGGTTTCGTTTTGAGAAGGGTTGCAAACACCGATTCACTCGGTTGCTAAAAGGAATTTAAAAGTGAAAACATGTAATTTTGATTCACACATCACACACCACCACACAGAGGAAGTCGTCCCGAAAGAGGTGCCAACGTGTGCTACCTGTGGTGCAATCGTGTCGAGGTGTTAAATTCTCGCATTTAAATTGGTACGCCAAATGGTTTTGTATAGCGCTGGTGATAAATTCTGGACTCGAAATATTAAAGGCTTTCGAGGATCAGAATACTCGTTAACATATGGAGAGAGCTCCAAATATACTGTTCGTGGTATGGTGCTCTTCAAGAGAACCGACTGTAATGAAATATGACTTCTACTTGAAGTTCAACCTTGTGGACTGAATGTCAGAAAATAGTAGTGTATCCGTGTTTCCACGAAACGGTGGATGTTTTGCGATGTCTTCCGAATGTTTTGAGGTGGAAATTTAATACTTTTCAAGTAGCACTCTAGTCTCACTTGCTGCTCTTTGTACCGCCGTTCGGACCGTTCCGAAACACCGTCGGGCGTGTATAAGTCGCCTAACATCTCACATTACGTACGCTCCCGCTACTTAATCATGACCCGAAGGCCCCAAAGTTCCCAGGTTCGTCAGCTGAACGATCCAGCTGATGTATGTTCCGTTTCTTTTCGTCCACGGAGCGCTAGACGTGTAAACTTGGACCTCGTTTCGCCCGGCAGACTTGCACTTGACTGTATAATCTGATTTAATTTTAGTCAATTTGCCCAGCGTTAGCACACCCGGTTTCGGGATGTTCCGTATGACGGCAGGCACCTAACGGTCATTAACGATGGTTTAAAGCGCTTGCTTGTTAAGGATGTTTTTTTTCGGGTGAAATGTATCGAAGGTACCACCAGAGCCGCCACTGGTAAGCATAGATTATTGAAGAAAAGATCTCATTTGTGGCTCGCTGTGGGAAACGGGGCTCGCACGCGCGAGAGAGAATGTTCTCCATCTTCACAACGTTCTGCGACCGTGCCAAAGGTTGAAGAGTTCGTGACAGAGGGAACCGATGGAAGTACACGCTCGAACGAAAGCGTCAGAAAAGGAAAAATCCAATTATTTCCTAGAAAACGATCTAATTACAACCAAAAAACCAACAACGCCTCCTACGTCAAAGCGACAGACTTGGGCACACGGTCCCACAACCACATTGGGAAAGGGAGAAGAAAAAGCCTCTTACCACAGCTTCACCGTGGGCAGGTTAGGTTTGGGTGAGCAACACACAGGGTAGGCTGAGGAGATGAAAATTCCTGCCGTAAAGGTCTGGCTATGGTTCGGAAAATTTGTGGTAAGTTTCTGTGCAGACAGAAACTGTAGTCTTCCTTCCCAGACACACACACACACACACACACACACACACACACACACACACACACACACACACACACACACACACACACACACACACACACACACACACACACACACACACACACACACACACATACACACACACACGAACGCGCTCAGCAAACCCCAGAAGATCGTCCACAAGGCTGCCGATCGGTGAAGCTGCCAGGGGTGTAGGTTGCACGCAATTCGGGACCCAGTTGCGTGTTTGCGTGTTTTCACGCAGCAAGCGGACAAGCGAGAAAACGGTTTGGGCATGAAAACCGAGCGCAAACATGAGCAAACAATTTCTCCTGCTCGATCCGTGCTTCCGGGCGCAAGTTTACAAACATGGAGCATTTGCTTGACGACCGCATAACACGGAGAAATAAATCAATGCGGCAAAGGTGATGGGTGTAGTTAAGCGTTGCAGTAGCGGCATTGGCGGCCGAGGTGGCTTCTATGGGGTCGGAAGACGCGGTAAAATAACACAAGCCACAGCCTGCAGGATATAAATACACTTCTTTGCATCGAAATGAGAATTTTCATTAGCTGCGGCTGGCGTCTAGTTGTTTGCGAAAAACACTCGCTAAAATTACTGAAGAAGTGTGTGCATGATGTACTTTGGCCTATTGACATAGTGGGCATTAATTATTCGTCTATAGTTTATTAAAAAGTGCTACATAGTAGTACATTGAGTTAAGGCGTTATGTAGCAAGACAGACTAACATTCAATGCACTTCTAATGTGCACAGATATTTCAGTAGAACGACTGGGATTTTCAACAGAAATAGTGGTGTCTTCTTTGTATTATGAGGTATCTTAAGACCTCCAAACGTCTCGATTTTTGTATTGCTTGGCTTGATTTTAAAAATGGCTGACTAGTTAGAAATTCTGCCTACGAATCCACAGACTACTCCGTCTCAGTAATCGATTCAGCTTCTTGTCTAGTCAACCATCGATAGTATGAAAAATGCTAGAATATTGCGAAAGTAAAAATACATAATGGCATACCAATTATTTACAGATAAATTTTAACAAACAATCGATTTCTGTTCGACAATTCAACTTCCATCAGTAAAAGCCATGTCCACTCTTTACAAAAAAAAAGTTACATGACTTTCAACCCATCACTATGCGTTGAATCTGGTAATGATGGTATAAAAATAGCAATACGTTACGGTCCTACCATATGGCCCATTCATTCCAGTGTATAACGATAGCCACCCACACGTGTGACAGTAATCACCGCCCATCATCGGCACTGATGAAGGCTATCTCATTATCCAGCATCACAAGCATTCACTACAGTAAAATGTTGCTCGGGTTTTTGTTTTTGCTGTCGTTCCTGTGCCCCAGCAGCCAGGATCAGTTTCATTGCAGTGTAGTCGCTCTAAATACGGCGACGACGTTTGATGATGAGTGGCGCCAGCTCTGCTAATGAGAGAAGGCGGTAGTATGTGTGATTAATCGAAACCATCTATTTATGTGTTTGCTTTGCATAATCACTGTTTCTAATATCGTCTATGTTTGTCGCTAGCAGCATAATGATCGGTCGTCGTCCTCCCGGTTGTGAACGTCCATCGTAATGAAACTTATATCATAAAATCCCCGAGCCTCGAAGAGTAATCCTGTCGCGGGGAGGAACTTCCAGACACGGTAACCGAAACCGGTTTAAAGCTCGGTCGCCTGAAGACAACAGCACACCGGTACGGTATGGGAGTGTGGTTGGTTTTGCTGCTTTTATTTCATAACAAAGGCCAAGGTGAAGATCATGCACGGGTTTGGGCGGCGATTTCCACAAGAACTTGGGTTGCGCGAAATGGTGGTGCGCGCGTCATCACCATCATCATCATCACCCAACATCGTCGTCGTCATCGTCGTGGGTGCACAGCTTGCCCGGTGGGATCGTGAGGAACGAATTTAATAATCCTGTGCACGATTTGCATACAATGTGAAAATGTGCGCGACATAACCTGGGGAGAGCGGAGGAGGACAGCAGACAACGATGGACGGGAGGAGAAACTGTCCCGTCGCAGAGTGTTGAGCAGAGTGCCAAAGAGTGTCGAAGTTGAACAATGAAACTTCCTTTTTCCATTTGAAAGCTTGGGGAGATGCACTTCCCTTCATTGCAGTTTAAAGTTGTGCCATGGGTAGTACGAGCCAACGAGTAACTTGAAGTGCATAAATTTACACCTTATTCTACATCAAGGAAACAGCACAAGTGAAAGCGGGCGTATATCCATCGTTTGTAAGTAAAAAAAAAACGGGGTGTTCTGTAAGGTAAAGCAAAAAGTGGGATAAGAAGTGGCGACATCAGAGTGCAGGGTGACAGAAAATGCGCCAAAGATAATATACCCATACACGTCACTTGTGCTCTAACGTATCTTGACGCGTGTGTCACACGAAACTTGGCTGCTGCCGTCGGTAGAATGTTCGCCGAGTTTTCTAATTCAATTTGGGGCCTGGGTTTTTGGCGATGCGTGCGCTTCCCTACGTATGCGGATTGAGCTCCACAAGAAAACGAAGCATTCGAATTTCGCGAAATTTGACTCCTCCAAAGGGCACAGTTTCGAGGAGATTAATATCACGGAAGACCAATATCCCTAAGGTCTCCCCCGTACGTCAGAAACCAACGTCTCTCCGGTATGCAGCCGAAGGATGTAGGTTGAAGGTTGGAAAGATGGATTAGTTGTAAACTCTCTTTATCCGTCCGACGGCGACAGTGAACGTCAAGAAACTCGAGCAGACGGTTGTGGTAATAAAAACTTCGATAATTTATAATCCTGTCCCTGGTGCCGGCTGGTGCTGTTACCCGTACACAGCCGTACTGCCTGCTACCAACGTGCCCGAAAATAAAGGTGAGAAGTAGTCACGCATCCGGGGAGACTCCTATTACCCGCAGGGAGTCGTACCCGTACGTGAGTGAGTTTGTTTTTCTTTCATTACGTGAACCGCCCTTCCGGGTTTGGTGCATATGCCGCTACCTCAGCCAACGACGGATCGCGCTTTCCAAAGAATGACACCCGGTGAAACCTTTCTGTCGCAGTTTGGACGTTTCTTTGGATGTGGTGTAGAGGCGGCAAAAAACTGATTCTCGGAACGCACACCGTCGTGTACGGCTGGGCTTAGTACTTAAGCCATGCCTCACGACAGTAATTGATGGTTACAAGACACTTCCACCCGACGGAGGTGCAATGCAGCGCAATGCATCCTAGATGTGTCTCCGAAGCCATTGTCATCCTACCTGGAGCATTCGCGCAACGCCAGACAACGTCATTTCATTTGCATTCTGCTTCTCCCGTTTACGACACCCTTATTGGCTATCCGGACAGCTATCCAACCAGCAAATATCTCATCGAGTGAAGTGTTTTCTGCCAGCAACCCGCAGATGATGCTCGTCCGCTCGTTGCGGTGAAGCTGTATCGGTGCAGTATTTCACCGCCGCCCGGTGAAGGATGGCAAATGTACGTCCCGGCGAGAGCAGAAATAAGGAGTAAAACCCCACTACTAAGGTATCTTATTAGGTGGAACATTACGTGCGGGGTATCGCTGGGCAATACTGGGAAGAAATTCAACTCTTCTGTACGACTTCCTACCGGCTTTGAACAGTTGAAGTTGAATTAGCAGAAAACTGATAGAAAAAGCAAAGGGTGGTTTTTTTCGTTTTTTTGGCACGTCCAGCAATTCTTTTCTATTTCCCTTACACCATTTACACGATTGGGTGAGTTTTTGTTGTTGTTGTTTTTTACGTTTCTCAAGGGATAACTTTTGCGTTGGTTGGTGAACGTCGTCGTCCTAACCCGGGAAAGCGAACGGCAGAGTCCAGGCTACTAATTAAAAGCTCAACTTCCAGGATAAAAAGTCTTGCAAACGCTAAAAACGAGTCAATTACTGACGCCCCGCTCGGTGGGTTTGGAAGAGAAAATCTTGCAACACTGGAAACTGAATCTGCTTGGTCACGATCAGTTTATTCTCGGAACGTTTTGTGTCATCCTAAACTAGCTTGCGTAACACCTGATGCGAAAGAAAACTCTGAGCAGCAGACGCAGCAGTGGCAGCCTTAATCTGAACAAGAAAGCTTCTCATTAACCTGTGTGAACACCAAATAATTTACAAAACTTTTTTCCTCGCTTTTGCTTTTTCTCTTGACGTAGCTGGAACTTGTGAGGATCTTCTTTAAGATACAAAAGCTTCCTGGTGCAAATATTGCAATTTTCTTCATCGCAGGTGTGACCAGCTTACCGGTCTCTGCATCATGATACGGTGTAGCAAACTTCCGCCCTTTTAGACACCATACTGGAAGCCCTAAAACTCACATCCGGACATAGGCACATACACACACACACACACACACACACTTGGGCCTGAGTGAACTGCATAATCTCATAAATAGGTGAACTCTACGGATGAGTGTCTGGTAACGACCGGCACGGGACGTACTTTGCACCAGCTCCATTTGGTCTGGTGAAAATTCCGAGCTGGCGTGCGTGATTTTCTTTCACCGGGTGGGATTTGTTGTAAGAGATGTCTCGTTTTAGATGTTGACATCTGAGTAACGTCTGAGCGGGTGTATCGTGTGTATATGTCGATTAACTTGTCACTTTAGTGTATGCTGGGTGCCAAAGGGAAACGTGAGATGTATGCTTACGTTTGCCCTTTGGAACTTAAACCCCGGGAGAGTTATTTATAGTGCGATGGGATTTAAGATATAATGGCATCATTCTTTTATTGAAGTTTTTTGTATATTGTTAAGTATATGAAATTTTTACACTGTCATAGAGTATTTTGAATATTAATATAACAATGTTGGTTCTTATCTATCGTTACTGAAGGCAATTTGTCGAAGCCGAAGACTCTGAAAATATTTTGATTACGTCCCATCAGCATGGCACGATAAAACACTGCAAATACTGTCCGAAAGCCGGGCACGATATGAAGATAAGAATTGAAAGGGATATTATTCCATTCCGAGTGAACTATCCGAAAGGCAACGCAACCATACCAAAAATTACATGCGTATGTAGTGCAGCTTTAGGCGCCCAACTGCCTCGATCCAGAGAATGCTGCAGAAGCCGATCATAAAGTTTTTATTGTGTGCAAATAAAATTAAGATGAAAACAAAAATTTAATAATCGTCCCAAATGGGTTTGTGCCTGCATGCAGTACGTGCTGAAGAGGCTGACCATCCACAGTAGTAGGTCGAAACGTTTAAATCTGACTGACCGTTGGTTGCTGTGTTTAAGATCAATTTCCTGCCATCAGGACGCTCGCTCGGTGTTGTATCGTATCATGATTTGCAAACTGCTGTGTGGCGTTGGGCGCCTGGTGGATGCAGCACACGATACGATATACGATACGAGACTCTTCCCATAGCAGAGGGCTCTATAGGAGGCCTACAGGTGCTCATGATTGGTAGTAATTTAGAAAAATAATTTAATTAACGAGCCGCTTACGTACCGTCTCTTTAATGTGATTTGATTTGCTTGCATGCTCGTGGATAGATTGCTTGCCCAATGAGAACAGGTTTTCTGTACCTTGCTGTGTACTTCTTATAAATGAAGTTATTAAAATTTGATTAATCGCTCACAGAGAACGAAGTACGCGAAGGTACTTCTGCGGGCTGTGCTTCTCTTGTCCTCCACCGAAGAGATAACTATCCACAGATGGGTCAATGGTTTCTTTAATGAGCATCGTTTGGAAAATTCTCCCCTCCAGCTTGACCACCATTTACACCCAAAAGGTGGTAAAGCTGGGTGTCCTTTCCCTTTGCACTTTTTTAGCTAGGCAAACCCATTCGAAAGGATGCTCGAAAACTACCACACACTTTACGACTGTGCAAACGATGGTGCTGTGGATGCTTGTTGACAGCGTTAAAATAAGAGCTGAAACATATTTCTGGCCCTCATTAGTTTTTATGCCTGGTGAGTGGGCCTCCTTTTTGCCCGGTTTTACCGTGACAGTTTCCTGCTATTCGCTGGATTGGTCCCAGTGTAGACCATTGACACGTTTTAGAATGGGTTGGCACATTAAAGAGTTTCGTGTTTTACTAGCCCACTTCTGAAATTCCTCTCCAATTTGGAGGATGTGAAGATGAGTTCTTTTCGAAGCGGAAGTCCTTGTGTTGATAATCACTTGGTATGGTCGATCCAATTCCTGGCAGCAGTAAGTGGGGTTCATTTTGTTTCAGTTTTTGTTGATTTTTTCCGAAAATGTGTTAAAAAATGTTTCATTGAGGCAATACTGTTAAAGAAGTTGACTCAACTAAACTTGATTATAATATCCTCAAGTAAACCTTGGTTATCCGTCCGACCGTTGCCTCAGAAATCCTTAACTCAAGTCAAACATTTTATAGAAATTAACCAGTAGTGTCTAATGAGTTTTGAAATCTAGAATTATCAGAACAAATAAATATTTTGATAAATTCCTTTGTAAAACTGTCATTTTAAAGTACGCGGCGAACGTTATCGTATCGATCGATTTCTAGAATAGTTCCAAATTAGGTTTCTCCCTGAAAAGGACTCGCCTTAAGCACTGAAAGAAAACCTTGAATTCTAACGATACACACTTAGCTTTTTATTGGCATCTTTTAAAGACAAAACACCACACCGAAAGCCTAATGTTCCGACACATCTCGTTACGATTATTACGCATCTTCAAATCGAACGCGTTGGTTTGATGATGCTGGTAAGAAGGTCCTAAAATATGGCTGGGCCCAATTTTACTTACCGCTCATAATCTAAACCATCTCGTCGTATCCTGCGATAGCTACACCTTTTTTAATGGTCCACTGAAGATAATAACCTTTCCCTGGTACGTAAATAAAAGCGAACACTTTCCCGCAGAGAGAGAGAGAGAGAGAGAGAGAGAGAAAGAGAGAGAGTGAGAGAAAAAAAAACAATACGACTCAAGCGGGTGAAATTTGGGACCATTACAATGATGCGAAGCTTTAAAAATTGCCAATAAAACTCATCGATTTGTGACAAAAATAAAACCTGCCCCTTCGGTTACTAGCTCGCTTACTCGCTACCCAGAACGGGTAATGTATTGGAAAATGACCACCAAACAAATGTCGATTCACACCGGGAGGAAAAAACGGTTCAAACGGTGAGCAAAATGGGAAAATTTCATTTTAACGGTAAGCAGCGGGGAATAATCGGCGTGGGAAGGTACCTTTACGGCCCATTGCTACATTACATCGGTTCATAAAGTTTTCCACCCATTTCACCAAATCATTGATGCAATATTTATTAAAAATCAATACACTAAACGTTTTGCTATATGCACCCGTTCCCGGTCCCGTCTCCCGAGGTTTCTTCGGGAGAGAGAACTCACTGGGTACAAAACCAGGAAGCATGAAAAATGTGTGCCGAAATCGTACAATAATTAATACTTTTTTTTCGCTCTCACTGGGTGTGTGTGTGTGTGTGTGTGTGTGTGTGTGTGTGTGTGTGTGTGTGTGTGTGTGTGTGTGTGTGTGTGTGTGCTTGTGGTCGGCTGCTACAAGGATTCTTTAATTTATCAACTGGCCCGGACTCGGCCCTTTGTCGGTTGAACGGAAAGGTACGGCAACACGGCCTCACCAACGCCCGCTTGGGGACCATATTTCAAATCACGCTGTGGTTTCTGACACTTGCGGGTATATTCATGCCCCCTTTTTTTGTGCCGATCCTCGCCCCCTTTCTACTCAATCCGATCGAACCACATGCAGAGCCGGGCGTGTTAAACCCGAACTTTTGGCACCGATTCCACATTTTGACCACCAGCTTTTTTTTTGTTGTTTGTTCTCGGTGCTCGTTCACGCCATACAAAAATGCTTCTTTTCCGAATCATTTATTACAGTTTCGCTCTCGCTGTGGTACCTTTCCCATCGGATGATCATGGACCGTTGGGTGTTTGTTGTGACATATGGACAGCAACGTGGGACACAACGCATGAAGAGCAATCGGTCCAAGGTGTAGTGTACAGCCAAGGTGCAGTCGTGTTTTGGAACGGTTCCGTATTTTTATCGATAGCACTCGGTGGATAATAAATGATCTACAATAATTGTTTCATGGTACGGTATCCTTCGCTGGATGACGTTCCACAGCTGTCAGCGGGTGTGTTCTAATGACAGTTGCGAAGATAAACAAACAGTGCTTTAGTGCGGGAGCATAACTAGTAAAGCACAGCAGCAACAAAAAAAGGCAAATCTTTCTTTAGGTAGAATGAAAAATTACACCTCGACTATTTTCTTCCGCATAGCATAAGAGCCCCGGGGACACAACGTCGCAATTCTTCCGGCAGCCAAACTAGAGCTGAAATCTTATGTCCAAAAGAAATCGATATACCACCGGATGTATGCAGTTCGTCTGTACCGAGGGAAAAGCATTGGAAGCGATCCGAAATCTTCTAACCTTGTTCGCCCGGGAGAGGGAATCTGTTTGTTTGCTTGATTATGATTGATTACAGCAATTAGCACAGAGCCTCTATCGATGTTGTGTGTAGTATGGGCTAAGAAATAGGTATTTTCTATGAAAAAGAATCGTGAAGTCGTTTGCTTTCATTTTTCACCTGTCACATTCGATCGACATCTTAAAAAAAAATGTTGGTTTTGTTTCATATGGTGTATCAGATGATATCACAAGCGCTGCAGATAATAATTTAATAAATATTCTGTCTTTCAGAATGTCTTATGTCTTAAAGTTTTGTCTTTTGGTCGTCCTATTTTGTAAAAGTTGGTGATTGATTTGTGCAATTAAGTGAATTTTCCCAGAATGGATGGATGGAAAAATCACTGTATTTTATGTGAGTTTCTGGCTGTTCTACCTGTGTTGGTAATTTTGTTAAAAAGTGTCTTTGTCTGTTCAATTTTCGATTCATTTTATAAGTTTTCTATAATCGGTTTTCGCTGCTACGGTGATCAGGTCCTATTTTCCATGTTATGAACCTGTTTAATGTATCCTTTTTTTATTTTTTTTTGCTTTTTCCTTCTCTTTTTTGTCTCAACTTCTGATATTCAACATAACGCATTTTGAGCTTCAGCATTTTGTTTTTTAGTTTAATTAAATTCATACGAAAAAATATATATTCATAGAGGCATTTCAGATAGGTAAAAGGTTCATTAGCAACATAAAACTAATGCGATGATAAAACTGCTCACCAAATCATGTTTTAATGAGCTTATAGTGTAGCGTACTTGAAGCAAAAACATTAAACCACACATACACCCATGAAATAAATGTATCTTTAGACCCACGGACAAATGAGGAAGAGACACACAAAAAACTGTATGTTAAATTGTGCGTTAATGCAAACTTTAATTATGGACGTATTGGACACAACAGCAAAAAGGTTTTCTTGCTCCTTTGGCTGTTAGAATTTAATTCCCTGCATTAACATTAACCATACGTTATGTAATTAGATGCGAACCTCCGAGCGAAAGCCTCGTAAAGCAGATGGAGAAAAGGAGACTCCATTGACCGTTTGCTTGATAATTACCATTTTCGTATGTTTCGTTGACTTCATTAATCATGTCATTTGGGCTGGGCATAGATCATGCGAGGCAACGGTGGAGAAATGAGCTAAAGGAGAACACATTTACTCATTTTTGACTATGGTGGAGTCGGCTGCCTGCCCAGTGCGCCTCGTACGAAATCCATCCGTTTCGGAACGATTAGCAATTATATGTGTAGCAATGTTCGCTTGGCAGTTGGTTAGTGTTTATGTGTGTGTGTATGTGTGTGGAGGTTCTTTTCTTATTTTGCAAACCACCGTCTTTGTAAGTCAGTGAAATAAAAAAAAGGCCCAAAAAAGTGCTCCATCGCCGGATTGTCGGTGGATGAAATGAATCGCGATGCAATTATCGTTAATAATCTTTCATCCAGGCACTATTTATCTTGCGTTCGTTTTTCTTCCAACCGGCCATAAAAGAAACTACAACCAACGTATTCGCGAAGTAGTTCGCGAGGGTTTTGTCAAAGAAAAATTGAACATTATAATGAAAAAAGTTAAATGGCAGAATGAAAAGTCGCACCACCGCGATTGCCCATTCTGCAGCCGCCGTGACTTTTTTATTCCCGATTTGGGAAGGACGGCAATCGGTTTTGGTGACCAATGGCATCGATGTGAAGCTTGAGACCAAGTGGCATCGGTTATTTCTCTTCTCGTTTTCTTTCCTCGAATCGATTTCCGCCTCGTTTCCGTGGCAATCTGAGGGAAGGTGATGTCGCCGACGAATGCTGAGGGCGAAATCAGATGCCTAAAATCGGTCGATTTATCGTTCATTCTTCCAACAGAGCCCCGGGAGTGGCACAAGACAAGGTGGGTGGTGAGTTTACGTATTTTTTCGCCCCTTCTTACCTCTTCTTTATAATAACAGCACCACCCACCCGATTCAATTTAATAAAGAACCCTCATGATTCGTACAAATATGGTCGTCGCACGATTTTTGTATTTTCATCGCACGCTTGTGTTCTTCTGTACGTCGCGGTGGTCTCTGTGTCGCTCTATTAAGACCGTCGTCCATTGCCTTTAAAATTTTTTCGTTACTTTTATATATATTTTTTTCAAGTCTTCTAAAGCCGATATTTTGTTAGCCTCTCTCTCTAAACGCAATAAGCGCATTGGTAATGTGAGCCAAGGTTTTTAATTTCCTCCAAAAGCCAAATCAGTCAGGGACCGCCCACCGAACTTATTAAAACATTGGCAGGTCAAACCATCTTTATTGACCCCGCTTTGTAGGGGGAGGCGCAATCGGGATTGGTGATGGACAAAGGAATGGAAAATAAATGTCTGCCAAAATAATCAATAAAATCAAATCGTTCTCTCCAGCTTTGGACCCGGGATACAGAAGCTCTTGACGACCGATTCTGGGAGTGCGGAGGGAAAACGTTGATTGAGTTTCGCCAATTCGTAATGAGTTTTTGGATAACGCGTTAAATGTTGACCTTTTTTCTGCCTGATTGCCGAAACCGGGGCAATATATAGGCTGTTGCGTTTGATGTATATTTTCCGCGAAAAACCTATCAATCAATAATGTAATTTTTCTTGTGTTTCTTTTCATTCTAGGTGAGTGAGTTAGTGACGATTGCCCCCTTCATGGTTCATGGTTATGTTAAGGTGGACACAGATAATAAACGGTGTAAGTGACTTCAAACGATCGAAAGTGGCAGGAGAGCTATCCAGTGGTCCATCAACTGGGTAAGAGTTGGCATTCAAAGACATTACATTGATAAGTCCAAAGATCTACACAACTAAGCATACAATGATTGCGTTGTAAAAGTCTTCTTTCCCGTTTTAATTCTTATCCAATTTTTTTGGTTCAATTGTTTCCAGTTAGTTAATTTTTAATTGATTATCTTTTACTAAAGTTTTTGTGATAAAATGAAATTTTATTTTTAAAGTATGCTTCATATGTTGTACTGTAATTTTACAATGTATTCGCTCATGTTCGAATGTACCATGACGTCATGCAGAACGAACCATACCAATCATCAATAAACATTTTACTACGCTGTAAACTGCACTCAATACAGCACTCCAATATCAACATACGTCTGCAGAAAGTACATAAAACGTTGCTCTACATTCGTACCCCGAACCGATTTGAAGTATAACACAAACCCCAGCCACTCAAGAAGCAGTCACGATTGTGCATGCGGCTAGATTGAATAGCCCATCGTGCCATAACTGACGCTGCAACGCTTTCTTCAAAGATGGAAAAGCGTTTTGGCAGATTGTTTCCAGATGGCCCTCTTTCACAACGGTGCGTGGGTGAATGCAATAGACGATCGATTGCAGGCCTTTTTACAAGATGCCGCCTCCCCGCGACTTTCAAGAAAGACAGAAATGAGCAAAAACAAAACTTCAAATCAAACGAACCGCCCTACCGGTTCGACGACCGACCGAAGAGAGTGGTGAGAACAAGACGCACTGTTTATGTGACCCCGGGATTTTTCCTTTTTTTCTCTCTCTCGTAGCGATCTTAGAAACAGTTTTCCACGATGGTGCACCCGGTTGTTGGGTTGTTGGATGGGGAAGAAAGGGGGTTCATGAAATGCTTCCCGTGTACGATGCGTTTGGCCGCGTTTTAGGGTAAGGTTAAGGTTCTTTCTTCGCTTCACAAGTAATCCACATTGGTGGTGCTGTGCAGCGGCCCAACACCATCCAAGGATCGTCCATCATCTGTGCGGAGTAACTCCAGACGGCCCCGAACGTGCTGAGTGTTATTGATTGTTATGAGACTTTTCTTCCCGAGTTTTTCCTCCGGGTTGATGCTTTCTTCCTTCTTTTGTAATTTTGCAACCACGCACCAGCACTACTAAGCATCGTACCGAATTTTCCGGTCGCATTTCGGTGTGGGGTTCATTCATGGAAAATGGATCGTAAATAAAATGGTTTGGTTATTTTAGGACACACCACACACATACAAACAACGGGTGAAATTCACTCGTGCGAATGATAACAAACGAAGATGAATGACATACACTCCCTACCCTGTGGGCGGTAACGATCGCAGCATGAGGTGAGTGCGAGTGTGTGAGAGTTTTTCCTGCTCTTTTTTTGCTGTTTTTCTTAAGAAGATAGTGCGAATAAATATGATGCTGCTGGATTGTTTGTGCTTTTACTCGGTGAGTGATTGAATCTATGGTATAGACGAAAAATGAGTTCTACCCCAATGGTAAAGCGTTCTTGCTTTACTGCGTTTCAGTTAGAGATGTAAAGGAAAAAGTGCTTTAGTTTAGTATGCCAATATTCCGAAGCAATGTTTTATTGGTATCAAATTGTTTTCATTGTATTCGTACAATAAACCGAATTTTTCTAACGTACTATTGTTGTAGCGGTTGATTTAATAGTGTTTTTGTTTGTTTTATACATTTGTAACGGGATTTAGTTTGGCTTTATGAACAGAAGCTACATCTAGTATTTGTGTACATGTTAACTTTTTTATGTGATGCCAAATATTTTCAAATCCGATTTGCAGTTAAATCGGCTTACTCTCTTATTATTTTATCTTTCTGCTTCCTTTTTTGTGTAAAACCATAAGCTTTATTGTTATGGGATTTAAAAAAAAAGTAGTTCACACAAAACTACCGATAAAGTCTACCAAAACTCGTTCATGTAAAATAACAACAAAAATTAATACTTTACCAGAAGCAGCACACATCATAGAGATAGATCCCTCTGACAATAAGGCGCGACTAGTTCGGTTGATTTTTCGAATAGACACATTCATAAATTGAGCACACACACACTCACACACAAACATAGAAATGCATCCCGCATACCTCCAAACAAAAGGCCCATACAGAAAGTGTTATTGCAGCAGCAAAATATAGCCAAACAAACCAAAAAAATACAGCCACGACTTCGATGGTAGCAAGGATTTATCTTCATAATCCTATGTTCTGGAACTAAAATGCGTGAAAAATTCGAATGGTTATGAATCCGGTGCTGGGAGCTACCTTCCTCGCTTCTTTCTGTCTAACGCCCTACCCTGAAACAAAACTCGGAATGTCCCGGGATGGCGCGGCAGACATTATGCTTGCATCTGCTACTCCGTACTCCGAACTCCGGTCCCGTGTACGTTGTCTTGCGCTGTGAGGGCCGCTAGATTTCCGGTGATGCTCGTCGGTGTACTTTTCTGATTTTCTGAGCTCCTGCCCACGGCTGCGGGGAGTTGGGATCCCAGAAGTCGGTTGGCGAACGAACGGGGTGGATATTTTGGTGTGTGCTCTGTTCTTCGTCCCTTTCTTTGCACGTGGCTAGGCACAACGTCACGACGATGTTTCGCTTGACTTGCTTGGCTCATAATTTTTGAGCGGGCGAAATCGTAGATGCATGAGCGCACCGCAAAATGCTGATTTATTCTAGCGTAATCCAGCCATCGATGTGTAGTGGTGTGTGTAGTCTACGGGGAAGCGGGAAAATATGCCCCCTAGACAAAGAGATATACACCAGACAGCGAGACAAACAATGTGTGTGTGTGTGAGAGAGAGGGAGGGATGATGTTGGTTTATTCCTTTTGCTCCTGGCTTCTGGGGATTCCTGAAGTTGTCCCGGCGAGTGATGCGAACTGTGATGTCTACGCATCGACGTTTAATGCATTCATATTTATGGAATCGAAAATTTATACCAGTCTCTTCAACACATTCAATCTGCGCTGCGTCCTGGATCTACGCTCTAATCCAGGCGGAATGTGCTGCTAACAGCCAGAGGAGAAATCCTCTCTATCTGTTTGTTTTATTCTGTTGTTATCCTTTGTATGCTTGTCCTCCAGGGTATCGCATGCCTCCCGGTCCACCCTAAAAAGGAAACTAAATCCATTTATTTAGACCTAACTTCATGGATAACAACCTCTCTGTATGAACCTAGCCTGTTGATGTGGCTACGGTAGGCCACGTGCGCCGATGAACAGTATTTTGAAACATTTTATTCTGTGCTCGTGGATGCATGGCTATGCCACTAACTTCAAGCATCCAAAGCTCGAGGGCAATTTGGCAACAGGCCAAAACGCGGTACATGGGAAAAGCATGGATCGCGAGTTGAGACTCTTTTTTCCAATGCTAGAATTTGTACCACCAGAATATCCGTAGAACGGACGATGTGTACGGAGTAAGGCTAGTGCTGATTGGCTCAATGAATCATTCAAACACACACTGGCTGGTATCAAAAGGCGAACAAGGGCATGGAAATGTGTGCATTGTTTGGTGCCGGTGTTCTGGCACACCAACGATGGTGTACCGATCGCGCCACTCGAGGGCGTGAGCCTCCCGGTGAAGTCTAATGCACCGACAACTCACTGATGCTCGCCAGACCGTGGCATTGGGATTTTTGACTTCCGGTTTCTCGGTGTGTAAAAGTAAGGGAATTGTTGGAAGGTGTTTGTTTGGATTCTTGATTCCATCGTGTACTGCTCGTTCTCGCCATTTTTGTCCAGATGACCTCGGAACTTTGGAGAGATTTTTTTTCGCACAAGGGGGAGTTTTTTGCATTTGAAAATATGGGAAATCCCACAATGGATTCTGTTGGTACGCTCTTCCAAGCTAGTGCGAGAATTTCCTGTCTGTTAGGTTCGTTAAAAAGTTCTCCAGCTATTTTGCTGTTCAATATCATTAAACCAAGGACTTTAGGAGAAATTCTATCCACACATTCGTGAGTTTGAAGTGCGGAATGCTTTCAATATTGCAAGCTCAATTTTCCCAGAAATCTGCTGATCAGCTGTGTGAAGTGGTGATGGCTGACTTTCCCTGAACTTTCGATGGACAAACAATCCATACTGGTGGTGATTCCGAATATCTGAACGTCAGCGAAAACAAACGCGGCCTGTCAAAAGCCCCGCGCAGGGCTCGGAAGGTGGTATTTTGTCTGGAAAAAAACGGGCTGAAATTACATTTCTTCAAATTTAATGAGCGCACCATTTCCGTTGCCCGCTACTGCTCACTGTAGCGGGAAGGGAGCACTGGGCGGGCGGAAGATACCTTCATAAGCCTCGCTCATTTTGCTTCGAAATGAACCAGCCGACAGTTATCGCGGAGGAACAATTTAATGTCTCTACCTCGTTAGTGGAGTAATTAATTGTGGACTTGGTTTAAGCTTTGCGTTTGATTTTAGCGTTACCTCTCGCTCGCTTACGCGAGGTGGTGCTTGAAGGCATCAAACTCAAGTTCTTGAGAGGCGTGTGAGGTTTTTTGTTTTCCACTACTCGCTTACCAGCACATTCATTGCTGCGAAGAGTCGAAACGGCAGTACTTTATACTTCCGTCAGTATGGTAAGGATGCTGACGAGGGACAAGGGTCGAGATGAAGAGTAAGGGACGAGACGATGTGTATAGGAGGGGTTGGCAAAAGTTTTAAACTTCATTAACCTCCGCTCATCTCCGTGCATCGAATTTCCAGCACTTTTGTTTTTTATCCCTACCACACCCGAAGCAATACTTCAAACCATTGAGAAAATTTCTTTCCCCTTTCTTACTCTATTTTGCCAAGTTTGGAGCAGGCGTATGTGTGTGTGTGTGTGTGTTGTGGAGGATGCGGTAGAAGTTTCCATGAGTTTTTCTCATCACTCTCGTTCTCGTCGCAATGGCGTCTTCTGCTGTGGCCCAGTGTATCTTTTACGTCTTACGCCACGACTTACGACATGATTATCACCCTTTTTCCAGCGACTTTGGTAGATGGAGAGTTTTGTTTTTTG
This sequence comes from Anopheles maculipalpis, assembly GCF_943734695.1. NCBI lineage: Eukaryota > Metazoa > Arthropoda > Insecta > Diptera > Culicidae > Anopheles > Anopheles maculipalpis. The sequence goes on along the minus strand of NC_064871.1, from coordinate 96,366,159 downwards.
TTTGTTTCATTTTGTTCGATTTTTCATCTCTTATTTTCGTGCGCTTTTTGCTAGTCTTTTAACCTTTTTTTCTATTTCTTTGCACAGTTAGCTGTTTTTTTATTATTATTTTGTTTTAAGTCTACCTTAACCAACTTGCTCTCTTTCTCTTTCATAAAACTCGTGGTATGTATCATCGGTTTGTAAAACTTTTTTTATGATGCAACAAAAATAAGGAACAAAAAAGGGCTCTCCTAGAAATTTCTCATGATCCCCCAGAAAAACGTCAGGAAAAGGCAGCCACTCTCTGTGATGATCTCATATTGAAAGTTGGCGTTGTGAGTATTTTTACCTCTTTTCCTTAAGAACTGTCAGTGAAGATTTGCGTCGGAATCTTCTTTTTATCTTTGCTGCAAGACGGTTTTAAAACCGTCCATAAAACCCGAGTGTTAATGATGCTCAACGAACCAGAATAATTAGAAGTAATGAGACTCCGACACATGATGAATGGTTTGAGGTTTTTCGACGTATGTATAGTAGCTGAAACGTAGTATCAAAAGCGTCAGGAGTTGAATTCTTCATATATTATTAGAGTGTCATTTTATGACAAATTTCCTTTGAAAGTCATTCTCTTGAAAGAATTTTTCATTATGCTCATGTGTTCTCTTCTATTCGGTTATCATTCTGCCTGACACACACATACTTACACTAACCTGTCGTATGGAAAGAATCCGATAAAAAGCTATGCTTCGTCAGCTGCAATAAACTTAGGTAAGCTTGAGTAAAAATTGTCAGAGCTTAAAACAAGAGGATTAATTATGTTCCTGTGGCAAAAACCAAAAAGAAGCAGAAAAAACTCAGCCCAGCACCTGCATATCAAAAGTCTATCCCAGGCAAAGATGGTTGAGGGATAGATTAAAACTTGCGGAGTTGGTGGAGAACGTAACAAAAAATGGCGTGCAATATTTTAAGTAACGAACTTTGGTCCCTTTACCGGTAGCAACCTTCCTGCCCCTGCCACTTTTCGGGAAGCCAGCTAACTGTGCGAGGAAAGTTGGGGTTTTAGTTTCTGGAGGGATTCGTGTCATTAATCCTGCCAGCATATCTTGCAATTTACTCGTGTACACGTACACCGCCTCCCCTTTAACCATGGCCTGCAGATGAAGGCGTACGTTATTTCGCTCGTTGAACTAGCTTCAGACTCACCGGGTGAGTGTCTTGTTCGCTTTGTTTCAGGTGTGAGCTATTGGAAGATTTAAAAATAAGTACACCAACATGAGGAGGAACAACTTCTCTCTGGCCGCACGAGTTGCAGCCGGGACCAAAACAAAAGCCTTTTTTTTCTATCCCTGGACGTTGTTTCTTTTTGCGTGCTTGTGTGTGTGTTATTATATTGTAGTAGCAGTATTACCCCCGGCAACATAACATGTAAGCATGTCCTCGCAACTTCGGAAGCGGCTGGACCGGGGCATCATCATTATCGTCGTCAGCCTTGATACGGTCGCCGTGTACCACACGCGTGTACTGTTTCGCATGCGGTTTTTCATGCAACTATGCATGCATGCCAAGGTTCGTGTGTTTGGGTCGTCGGTCTGGCACGAACAACATCGAAACGAGGCGAAGAATGAAGACAAAAAAACGCAAGCTCAGAATATCCCTTACTTAACGTCTGTCTTCAATGGTTTGGTCCTGGTTGGGAACGTATGGCCTCATTTAAACGATGGACAGTGGTTCAGATCAGATCCATAGGTGGCTACTTTCGATACAGTTCAGTTTAGAACTAGTTAGTGGGAGACATTTTAAGAACCTCGGAAAAATTTATTTAGAATTAAATGACAAGGTGGAAATAGAGACGGAAAACAGTTTGTATAAAAACTTAGTTTTTTACATATTTGTACATGTAAATGTTAAAATTACCAGAAGACCCTTGTAAACGGTAGTAATGAAATTTACTTATTTTGTCAAAAGACGCCTTCATCCTCAAGATTTATAAAAAAAATGCATCAAAATGAATATGCCTTTGGATTTTTTAAATATTATTTTATTTTGAACTGCATTTGACCATTTTAAAATGTTTAAAAATTATGTCGAATTGCATATTTTTATTCTGCAATTCTTTCACTTTTGGGATGCAAATAAAATGAATTTTCCACCACAAGACCGTCCGTTGACTCATTGTGCGGAGATGCATCCATCCTGCATCAGCCCCATATGCATTGATGGGGGTGATTTGAAACAATAAAAAAGGTCTTTTTGGACGATATTGTAACCACCTCGGCGTAGCAGCAGCAATAGTAGGTGTGTTTCTGTCAGCTTCGTCTGCCATCGTTACTACGCCCTGGTAGTGCTGCTGTTGCTGCATGACGGGTTTGCAAATTTCATGCCAACATACATACACACACACACAATGTCTCGGACCACATCGACTGTCGGGTGAAACTTTTCTGCGATGTCTGCTTTCGATCGGTATCCTCTTTGCATGGCATTGCCAACCCTACGAAAGGGTCCGGGCTAGCATGGTTTTGTTTTCCCTGTGCCCAAGAACCGAACAGAGACGACCGTAGCAGCTTATCGTCAGTAAACACGAAACGGGAATTGCATTGAAAATGGTGTGTAAATTTGATTCTGCATCCCACCAGGGGCTGTACGCAATCTACAGCATGTTAGGCCTTGTTTGGGGGGGAAGCCATCGACGTCGTTGTTCTGGACTCCCTTTGCAGATTCTTTACAGCCGCATAATGCACGCACGGGACCCGCGAACAAGGCCCCACAAGGACGCACCATGTTTTGCCGTGCTTCGGTTCCACATTTTTCATGGTCGTTTTAAATATTTGCTTTAATTCTACATGATTCGTTGTTTTTTTTTTTTTTGTGCTCTAGGTTGAGTACGTTTTATGCCTAAAAAAGTGGAACCTTAGTCCTTGTTGTAAAAGTTAATCCACCAAAGTGAACACAACGCTCTCTCTGCCCAGGCTGAACAAAAGAGGGCGAACTTTTGTGCAGGAAAAAGTCACTGCAGCGGCACCGGTTCTTCGTTTGTCGGTGAATAATGTTTAATGAATTATTAAAAGCTCTCCAAAATACACCACAAGATACAGGGTGCTGCTCCCAACCTTGCGATATGTACGAACCGATCGGAAACTCCGGTGTATTAGGTACACCTCAGGAAAAGCAAGTGAAAACAGTGTAACACTGTACGCTGCGTTATCCAACGTGAAACCAACGTTGGAAAATCCTGAGCAAATCTTGCACAAGGCAACGTAATTTACTTACTTCTTCTGCTTTCCCCCACGTCGTCAGTGCTCCTGGATGCTGTATTTGGCATCAATTTTTAAGTATGCTTTTCTAGCAAGTACCTGCGAGCTTTCCGAGCGCTTTCTTTCCGTTACAAAAGAACATTTGTGAGCCGGCATCCTGTACTACGTTAGGTTATTTAAAACTCATCTGTGTAGGATGTCTATCGGTGTACTCGCTGGGGAGATGTGTGGCTTTTAAAAGGGAGCTATAAAATTCTGTGATAAATGCACACAGAATAATTTGGTTTTTAGCTTGCAAATAATGTACTTGCTTCAAGTCGTTCAATGTTTTTGCAGAATAGAGACATTGTTGGGCCAAAAGGTATTTGCTTGCTAGTTTTTGTGGTTGAAAAAATAATCCTACACCGTTTTTTGAGAACCTCACATCAGCATACAAGAGAATATTAAATTGATTATCCTGCGGAACGAAAATGGACGCAAATGAACTTTCAGGAACAGTTCACTTTTGCTTCGAATGCTCTTGTATCCGAAACAGGTATCAAAGAGAGACCTAGAGCTATCGAAAGTACATCTGCAGTCTCCTGAAATAATTTCTCTTGTTGTTGGCTTTATGATTCTTCCAAAAACTATTCACGAAAAAAGGTTATTTCAGCACATCTTAGCGCCCATTTTCACCAATCATTCCATATCAGTCTCTCTCTTTTCACGGTTGTGGTTTGAATTTTTCATTCCAAATCAATGATGCAAAAAATACGTTCTCTCGGTAGTGATGCAAATCGAATGAAATATCCTATTGTCCTGCCGACATAAAAGAGGGAGAATATCGCTTGGACATGTATCGGACCAGAGCGCGCACGCTATCTTGATTTGCGGTCTGCTCGAACGGTTCTGACTACAAATTGAGACTTTCGGAAATTTACGACTGTCGCCTCAACCCAAAAAAAGACTTGCCGAGCTTGACCACAGCGGGGATATGCAGTTTCTCCCTCGGAGTTTGTGTGTATGCGTGGTTTTGTGGGTGTTGCAGCAAAGGAGCGACGCACGGTACGGAAAAGCAACATACGGACGGTCGTGTCCGGTCGCGGAAGATCGGCACAGCTCAGCCAGCATTAAAGTTTCATCGAACGAGGTCGTCGTGGCTTGGGTTGTGAAACAGCAATAAAACAAACAAACAACACTATAAACGGGCGACTACGGAACAGGAAAAACAGTTGCTTCTTAGCTGCGCTAAGATGCAGAACACGAGCGATAGCGTGATAAGGCGGGAGGGGGGAGGGAAGGGGGGAAGAATACTATAAGCACAACGCGAGCTTAAGATAAAACGAAATGACGGACGGGGTGATGTGGTCGTAAGCTTTGTCTGTTAGCGAAAAAAATAAATAGCAACAACAAAACCATCTTCGATATGGTCTTTGCGGTTGGAATTTTGGACGGGTTTCGTAAGAACTCTCTTTTTCTCTCTCTCTCTCTCTCTCTCTCTCTCTCGCTATCATATGGTCTCCTCAATTTCTTGCCCCATTGAGACCACCCTGAAAGACGGCTATTACTCATACTGTTGACATTTTAATCCTCCCCGCCTTGTCTCATCGCGGGTGGCGATAGTGACAAACTGGGCGAAGGTGGTGTCATCGCTGTCAACCTGCGGCGCGAGCCATCTTGGTGGACGCGCACCGAACGCCCGGGTGTGACTTTGATGAATGGCGGTGTCAGGAAAAGTTCGTCTCCAAGTCTCCTCTGGATTTTGATGGGCGTACACTCAACCACCGGTTGACACCCGTCAGAGCATTAGAGAGAACCAGCATCTTCCGAAAACTGTGTTTTCCTCCGAAAAATGTGCACACTTTTCACGTCAGCGTGCTGGCGGAAGAAAGCGAGTCCGTGTGTACGAGCGCCACACGGTAGTAATGGCATTTTCTCGGTTCAACAACGCTACGGGCAATTGTCGGAAGGAAGCACACGCTTTACGCTTGATGTAGTCAACTTATTCTTTTCCATTACGATTTGTTTCCGGAAAAGTTGAAACATAATTTCAGTCGAAGCCTTTTTCCCTTCTTTTTCTTCGGGTTGTTGTTTTGCGATGTTCCGAATTCCATCAGTATTCCTTTGGCTCTCCAGAACACCCGGAAGCGACAATGTTGTCCGACAGCGAGTGTTCACGCGCTGTCGTTTGTTTGTTCCATCAAACTTTCGACACAGTACGGCTCAGCGCGGACATCGTTCCATCTCGGGGAGGTGGAACGGCAAAACTCCCTAAGCCTAGGCATCGAAAACACATCAATCATCGACGAAAAAAGTTGAGTCCTCGTTCTGGTTACGCAAGCCTCAAGAAGGCTTTCAAAGTGCGTTCTACGGTACGTTCGACGTACCACGTTTCGCTTGTTCCGCTAATTTGGTTGGAATGGCTTTTCCCAGAAATTGATGCGCCCTTGTAGACACACAAAAAGGAAATCTATTCAACGGAAAATCCGGCTGAATGCCTTCTACTTTTGCACCAACATTCAGCATTTGTCCCGGAGTGATGTTCGTATGACTCTACCTTCTGTCCACTGATTGATGAGGTGAGGTGTTCGAAAGCTCTAAGCGTAGGTCTAATGGTCTAGACTTGAGCTGGCTTTAACCGTTTTTCGGGTGGCTCTGGTCACAGGAAGCTTAGAAATTCCCCGGGTACGTATCCCACGTCAAAAGCTTTGTGCACGGACGAATAGTTTCCAACGGCCACTGTCGATAAGCGCACGTTGTTGCAACCAACGATGACAACTGGATCCACAGGGATGCATGTACGTAGTCGAGAACAGTGCCCATTATGCATGGGATCGGGTTCGAAAAATCCGTCCCCTGATCCGGTTTTATTCCACCCAGACGAAATGACACAGCGTGGCGCGACATTTCATTGTGCCCTTTTGCACCACAAATCCTCCTTTCCCTGGAACCTCGCACACACACCCGTGATGCACGGTAGCACCGATCCGACAACCTACACTGTGTTCTCTCGCTTAGAGGCCCTGCAAACAGTCTGGTTGGAAAAATCCGCTTGCCTAGAATCGGGAAAAGTCAAATCGTGCGGGTCAAAACCAGCACGATGTTTTGTTCTTTTTTTTGCGCGCTCGTTCTACACACCCAGAGAACGAGCTAGTGGTCTACGGTTCTGGGGAAGCATCATAGTGGTGTTTCTCGCATTTAGAAACGATGCGCTGACTCGACGACATTCAACGAGGGCGTCAGATCAAACCCCATCAGAGCCACTGAACCTGGATTTAAACTTGTGTGACTGTGACTGTGAGTAGAATGGGAATCCCCGTGCATGCCCACCAAATAAAGGCACTCACTCTGCACGTCACCTACAAATGCTGACGCCGTCATTTGGTTTGTTGTTCGTGACACACAAACTAAAGCGTCTGCTGCTTACCACAACCATCATTGGGGATGAAATAGTGTCCAACCTCCAACCTTCGCTCAAAAAAAAAAGGCACTCGGAAATGACATATTTTATTAATACGACCAAACACGACCCATCACGGTCCGAGGGATGATTGAGCCTCCTCTGATGCCGGCCGTTTGTCGACACATTTTTGCATGGTGTTGGTGTATCGGTTGCATTTGATCCTGTACATGTTTAATTTCTATATACTGTATCAACGTGATGGGAAGAGTACATTGGACTAGTAGGAGAAAGATGTTCACCACCACATCACCGAGAGCAGTAAGAAAACGAAGGTGCCATACTGATAAATTATACTCTCTGGTCGATATCGCACAACCCTTGCTTCCCTCGGTACGGTAGAACGTCGTAAAGGATGTGTGTTTATGCATTTATAAACTGCTTACACAGGAAAAGCGATTTTTTATTAATACTGCAAACATTGGTTGATTGATGGCGATCCTGATATTGCATGCTTCGTTGCACAGTTTTGCCTTTACTAGCGCTCTGGGGCAGCATGAAGGTCCGACGTTCGTCAGCAGTATCGCCCATCGTTCGTCCATAAATCGTTTGTGCGCTCGAGTGAGTGGAGAGAATTAAATGGACGTTCATAAAATGCATAATTAATGGACAGAACTTTTTGATGTTGATAGCCAATGTTGGATGTTATTTTTTGAGGGAGTATTGAAGACCAACCAGCTTCAGATAGTTTGTGTGGTTGAATGGGCGTTTACTTACTATGATTTATACTTTCGATTGTTGCTTCCTCATATGGCAAGGGCTTGGTACTTGAGAAATATTTCAATGCGTAAGTTCCTAGAGACGGAACAGTGAACTTCGTAGAACTCTCTTCAGTTTTTATTAGACTTTTTCTAGGCCATTCCAGGCATTCGTTTTTCTCTAGAAATAAGAGAATATTGGAAATAATGAGTTTTGGTATCCTGTGGATGCCAGGTGCCTCATGATATTCAATGCTCTGGTGCTTGCGGTAAAGTATAGCCATTCTTGTTACACAAAGCTCCTGTTAAGTTCGACCGTTGGTTCTACAAATCAACCTTTTACTTGATTGACCAACAGATTGCGATTCAATTGAAAATCAATTCAATAGGGATGTAAAATTGAAAGACTATTTTTAATGGTCCTACGTCTTTGTAACGTGTTGGGCAAGAAATTAATGCCCTACCTATGCATCGCAATCAATTTAAAATCACTGCATTTACGATCATGTAAATATTTACGTTCGATTTAGCTGTAAACATGTACATTTTGTAAATAAATTGGCAAGTCGTAAAAGTTTTACACCTCACCCATCAAGAAACCCCAATATTTCAATTTCAACGATAAAATATCTTACAATATGTAGCCTTAGCAGCAAACAATACCGACCGAAGCAAAAGGATTTGTGCGATTCGGTCTACAAACATAACACGACAAACCAATCCCCATTTTTTTGCCATTCGCTTGCTTTTGAGGTTACTAGTAAACCTCAAGTCGCGATTCGCTCATTTGCATCCCGTAGCTCGTATTCCTTTGCACCATAAACACTGACCCTACCATCGGGTCGTAAAATCGAAAAACCTCCAAAACCATTTCAACAGCAGATATGTACATTCATTCTTCGGCGGCAGCATTCATTATGCATGCACTGCATCCATTCGGGTAGATACTCAGATATTTGCCGACCGATTTCTGCCGACATTTGCGGACACGCGGCAACACGGCGCACCGGAGACAAATGGATTAATTTGCTTTTTTGCACAGCTCGGCATGATTTGAAACAAATCGACGGGAAATAAAAACACACTGCACACGTTTCGCGGAACGCTTGGAGCCAGGCTGATGATGGTGGTCGGGTGATAATGTCCCTCTAATGGGGAGGTCTTGCACGGTTCGGATGTTTCCAGCGTACCTTCGACCTGTTGCCGGTTAGGGCATGTCGTAGTGGACGATACGATGCGCTTCGTAGTAAAACAATTTTCAAGCAACCACTGGGGAGGAGGGAATGAAAAAAGAGTTACAATTTGTGGATGAATTGAAGGGTTTTACAGATCGCATCCGCAATCGATTTATCAACCGGTGGACAAGAAAACCAACATCCCTGGTGGTTTGCTACTTCAACCGAACGCCGTGGTGGATACACTGAAACATTGTGCTAAATTGTCCCCTTTTCTCGGGGGAACGTTTCTTTCCTTCCTGAACATGCCTGGTGGCAAGTGAATTAACGTTCAACGACCCTTCGTAAATGGGCGCTTTTCGTCGGTGAAGTAAATAGGCCTGATGGCGACTACACACACCGAAGCCGAGGAGGAGATTTATATCCTGACCAAGTACGAGGACCAAACTTTTCCACAGCTCGTTAGTGCAAGTCGACGGCATGTCCTCGAGTCTTCGAAGATGCAACTTCTTCTCGTTCAGGTTTCAGCGGAAAGGAAGGATTACCGCTAACCCCTCTTCAACATTACCTCCCAATGAAGACGACGACGGCGGTTCACATACACACGCGCGGGTAAAGTTCGACGGCTTTTTAGCTGATTACGAAAAGGTCCAGTGTTAATTAGTGTTTATTTACCCGGGAAGACGGAAAAGCGTCCGAAATTGGTTTTACCGGCGGCTTCGGCGTGCTCGTGCTGTTATCCCTATTCAAAGCCCGCTGCAAAAGGAACGGTTTTCGTCCCTTTTTGGACGAGGCAGTGGGTAAATTTCGCCCTTGCCTATCAGCTAGTAATGGGGCTCGAGGAAGTTTTAAATGTTGTGTTCTGAGAAAGACGAAGAGAAATAAAAAAAAACACGCTACTGACGCCATCGCCGACGAACCCTTCACCTTTTCGAGCAGGAAAACTCAGAATGGATCCGACCTTCCTGATGGGCCCTTAACGTTGGTTGAGATGGATTCCTTTTCCATCGTATACGTGTTGGGTGCGCGTCACTCTGTTGGCTTCTTGCGCTTCTTCCGGTTGGTTCTCTTCTTTGTTGAGCTTCCCATTTTGTCTACTTTCTAAACGGCATTGGTTCAAGAACAAAAAAAAAAACACAAACCATCGGCATGTGTCACGATGTGCAGCTTTCTTTAAGGGAGTTTTTACCTCCCTCAAGAATATGCTCCAGTTGATCAAATTTCCTCGACCGGAGTAAATTGTTTTGCAGTAGGTATAGAGTGTTTTCACCCTATTCTTGTTCCCCAACAAAAAACCTGCAACCCCCATTTCGGGTGGTGGAATATAGAACTAAAATCTCTAAGCCTTTTTGTCGGTTTCTGGGTGAGAGGCGGGTTTTCCTCCCAATTGAGATAACGATACATTACCCGAAGGTATTCCTTCACAAACTTAACCGTTAACGGAACGGAGGGGAGACGACCTTTAGGGTTGCTTTTCATTTTCCACTGACAACGATGTGTGCGTGTGTACCGTTGGATTGTACACTGGAATTCGTCAACCGTAATGGTTGACATTTCTGGCGAACATTGGCAGTTTCACCTTGGCAATGGGGTTCCAAAAATTGGACATTTCCCGGAAGAGGCAGAATTGTTTTCTGTTCTGCTAAAGGTGACAGGTTTTTTTTTCGGTGTACAGGAATAATGGTTACACATGAAAATTAAACTTTGTTTACAAAATAATTCTAAGAAAGGGTAAAAATAGCTTAAATTCATTTAACTGAATCAATCTCGGTCCAAGCATAATCCCCTCACTGATTCCGGACCTTAAACAAATTAAATCATTGCCTCAATGCATTACTAAATTAAATGAGCAATATCCTTTAAACAGCACAAAAGAGGGAAACCGACCGTTCTCCGTGTTTATGTTTGCTTATTTACCAAAATCTTGTTGTTTTCTTCAAGTAAACGTTCGACGGGCGTTTTCGCTATTGTCATGATGCCGCTGCGGTCATGCAGTCTGGTATGCAGTGCAGAAGAATCGCCTAACGCCACTCCACACAGCATTTAACTTCGTGACCAAACCGATAACTATCTAGCCGCCGCCAGCCGGACCATAAATCAATCCTCCTTCTCCTCCTCCTCTGATACGAAATGTGTGTGTGTGTGCGTCCCTACACGATGAGGGGAAAAGACTAATCGCCGCCGGACGAGCAAACAATTTGCTATCAGTTCGAATCTTGCCCTTCTGCAGGGCCCCCAATACGGTTCGTACGGTGGTTCCGGCGATTTTTGGTTGGAAAATCCGATTTCTGACCGTCCGTGAATCATGGCAGATGATACTCCTCTACGTTGTGGACTACGCAGAAATCGAGACGTCACGCATGCCACAGCCTGCGTACGGTGTCGAATGGTAAAGATGTTGGTCGAACCCCGCAGCACATGCACACACCCACTGCAGAATGTAGAAGCGCAGAGAGCATTCGGATTGTAAATCTGGCAGCAATTTTGGCCACGTGGAACCGGAAGCCAGAGTTCGCAACGCTTCCGGTGGAAGTGTGTATCTTCTACTCGCTGCCATACTGCGCGAAACGAACGTTCGATGTGTTTGTGTGTGTGTGTGCGTTCACTGTTATGCATCATCGCTAGGCGTTGTGCGGTGGTGGTGGTGTTGGTGGTGTATCGGGCGGAAGGACCAAATTTACTCGAAAACTCGACAGGAAGCTGGGCCAGAAAACTCCCCTGGAATAAATAAATACCATATAAAACGGTGCCGGGGGAGTAGTAAAACGTGTCCACCGGCTTACGCCGGATTTTTGCTGGTCCTGCTGATGTGTCTACCCTTATTTGCCGCACGTCCTGTGCCGGTGTGTGTCCTTCCTCAAGGGAGTGCGCGGGAGTTTTTGTTGATACACGTGGCCCGATACGTGAGGTGAGATTTTCCACGAATTTTCCCCAACGACTCGAAGCGTTGGTGTCCGCACACATAGCCACAGGTACAGTGGCCATTGTGTAGAGTATGTCATCGCTTTGGAGTTCTGTTTTCCTTCCTTTTTTTATGTTTGGTGTCGGAAAAATTCGATCGAAAAACCATTTCCCTGTCATTGTTGCCAGAAAAAACGAAAAAAAAAAAACTAACGAACGAATGATTCTCGCTGGATGTCCAACGGCGACGGACGCTTTTTCAGTCTGATGGTGCACCGGGGTTAGCTGATCGTAAAAATAAAACTTGCAACAATAAAGCTCCCGCGCGGGCAAATGCCACAGTGAGATCGTTTGAGGTGTGGTTGAGTACATGGTTTGGCTATTCCGGCACCGGCTGCCTTCCTATTGCGGCAGAGGATTATCAGAGCCTTGAGGGTCGCGCTGCTCACTGTCATACAAATCATGTTTATTTGAGTTTGATAATGGTTTTAGTCAAGTTTCGTGTCGCACCGATAAGGGTATGACATGCGCGTGCTGCGTGTCGTTTAGGGAGATTGTCAAATTTTAAAGTGTCTGACGCTTTTGCGTGTGTACGGGCTCGTGCACACAAAGCTGACAAACACTGAAGGCAATCACATTCCAATGAATCGGTGTTAAAGATTGTTTAATGATTATTTACTGGATTGGGGGAAAAAAACTGTGTTATAAAGAGGAGTCCTTATTGGTCTTCTCTTAATTGCTTCACCCAACTTCAGATTAAAGTATGATGAATGAATTATCTGTAGAATACGATACGTGTTCTACCAATAAGGTTAAGAGATTGCAAATTTTCAAACTCCAGATTTGATTAAATTAAATGTCAGTGCTCTAATTGTTATGCACTGCACAAATCTAAAACTACGCATTCAAGCAATGTCTCCAAAGACTGTTCTGTCTTCTACAAGCAATACCAGAATTGACAAATCAAGAACTTCTCACGTTGTAGTGTGAAAGTACAGCAAGATAACACCGTTTGCAGATCGAAAACTGCTTCAAACTACAAAAAAGGACGCAAGAAATTAACCTCGATCGCCTTCCTTGTGCTCTCGTTCACCTTCTAAACGAACGAAACAATATTAGATTACAATCAAGTTTAATTACTTGCTCGAATGCACTTTAATTGTTTGCTGTGTGCTCCCATTAACTGTTGTTTCGATCCAGTTTCAAGCTTCCGGGTGCAATGCTCAATGGCATTAGATTAGAGACACGATCAAAATCAGTTCCTTTTTGTCTGAGGTTTCCATGATAGCAAAGCGGGCGTGACATTGCTACTTGCTATAGTGCTGCTCCCACTCTATGTGTGTGTGTGTGTATTATCTTGTTAGACATCGAACAGAGAATGCATGTTCCACGCTCCGGTGAGACAATTATCTGCTTGTGCAAATAGAAAATTTAATAAAAACGTTCCCCGGGCATCCATTGGGGAGCTTGATGGGAGGAGTGCTCGTCGTCACCGGTGTCCATGGTGGGAATTTCGGCGGAAAAGCACCGGAATGGAAAACTCGTCCAGGTCGTCCAGGTGGGAAAACTTGTTTCGCCGAATGCGCTCAGAATAGTGTAGCAGCAGCATTAGAAAGTCTGGTCTGGTAGTGGTGTCGCTGGGTGTACTGCATATTGAACCTTAGTCAACACTGAGTACAACCATACAACAGACAAAGCTCCAAGAGTATGTATGTGACCTGTGCTCGGGCCCCGCTTCCGAGGACCTCTGTTCCCATCCACCAATGATGACCGTTTTCCAATTAACGGCATGCTGTTCGGTGTTTTCTCAGCCAAATCCTAACCTCCAAAAATAGCCTGCCGAGTGTGAAGTTGCGAACCACTTCCGGGATTCTATTTTGCGAATTGTCGGCGACGTGTTAGTAGAACGAAATTGAATTTTCGGCTCCTTTCCTTCCCCCGAGCGAGCCTCAATATGCTTCTACCATTCGCTCTTCCTGCCGAGGGTAATTGAAGTTTTAGGTTTGTTTTGAAGATTTAATTTAGTTACCAAAGCTGGGAAACTTATTCTCAAAAGTTATCCCATGCAAGGAGCGCGCTACCACAAAGGGGGAAAACAGAGTGCTTGGCTTAAGAAGATGCGCGTGCATGATCGTGCGAGAGCTGTTCCACCACATCTAATCGAAGCCGTTGTCATCATAAAAATCGGTTCTAATTAGATTGAGTCAATTTATGTGACATTTTCTTGTGGAAAAGTCCCACCCATACTTTGAGCTCCGATTATCCCTCGGTGATACTGTTGCTTTTTTTGTGTCTGTGTAGGACGTGAGCAACACGCTTCTAGGAGTGAATCCTTCCCCCAACGCTTTTTTTTTCAGACCACAAAGGCAATAATCGATTATCCAAACTTTCGATTATTACGACGTCATCGGCGTATCGCTTGTGTTCCCGGGTAAGATAGGACCGCACGATCCGGTGCACAACGAGGGTGACTCTTTGTGTGCTGAAAGCGAGAAAAATGGGAAAAAAATATCAAAGAATTTTCTTCTTTCCATGTCCTTACCGAACCACCCTCGGCAAATATCGTCCCAGGTCGGAAATTTGTAACGAAGCAGTGCGAACTCAGCTGCGTTTGCATTCCATTAGCCCGTTCTATAAGGGTCTGCTCACTCGTTAAATACTTTAACCGCTCGATGGGACAATTTTCCCATTACCGTCGTGAAAGATGTCACCCTACTCTCGGTTTCCTGTGGGTGGGTTTTGTGAATTCTGGAAAAAGGGCGACGAGTGCTGTGCAACTTAACGCCATGTGAAAAGTTTTTGCCGGGCCGCAACATTCATTTTTATTTACATTTATTTTTCCCCCTTTTTTTCGGTTGCGATTCCATTTTATTATATATCCTTGCCCTGGTGATAGGAACCGACTGCTGCCCACACGGATGATGAAGCATGTGGGTCCACCGCCGGCATGATGAATCTCTCTGCTTGTGTTCCATCTCTTCCTTTCATCGTCGTTGCAGGCAACACTTTTATTTTCTTCAAAATTTGCGCCATGTCCTTCAGCACGTGTTGTAGTACAACTCTGGCAGGACCACGCTTCGTATCCCTTTTCTTTTCTTTCCTTCAGACGTCTGAAACATTATAGGGGCGTAAAGGAATCAAGTTTCTAATCACAGAAAACCCTTACCCCGGAAAGTAAATCGTCCGTTCGGGGGTTGCCTTGGCAGCACACCAGTTAAAGGGGTTTTTTTTGGCGAAACGCACCCGAAGAAAATATGTATTTTATGATGCCCCAGCTTTATGGCGTAATTTTATTGCCCCGATACTGATGAGGCGAATGCGTTCCGTTCGGTCGTTCGTTTCGGGGAAAATTGATTATTTTGCAGATGGGTAGATCGATAGCGAGCTTCACTATCGTCAAGTGAAATGTATCCGTGCCCGGCAATGATGGACATTTTATTGCCGTGGAAGTTAAGTTGAAGCTAGACTTTTCGTTTCGGTAACAGAACATAATAATGTTTGCTGTGGAAGTGAAGCCAATTTGCGCATTGATTTCTGGGTAAGATTTTTGGGCTTGAAACCATATGAGCGCACCATAAAGCAAAGAAATTGTAACAATAGCTTTCAATCAATAAACATTTTAAATCATCGCTATATTGGCATTAATAAGCTCATTACTGAAATATTTCAGCAATTTATTCTTTGCGAAATTCTTCTTCCAAATTTCGTTGTTTTTCTTATCAATGCTAAAACTAGACTTTAGCCATTAAAACGTGACGGAGCCGGATTTTTTGCCGGTTTTACGGCTTGCTCTATGTTGTCTGATTGAGCCCTACATATTTCTTATAGGAACGTCGATCTCTGGTTTTAGATTGATTCCAAAAATGAAAGGAGAGAATCATACACATGAGACGGGGAGTTTAACGAACGAAGTGTCCTCAAAACAATTACAATTTGGTAGGCAAGGAGGCGGGAAGGAGTGAACGAAATGAACTGACATGTCACAGGACAGACAGGATAGAGTTTCGATCCCACCAAGAGGAAAAAATTGATTGAGATTGAAAGTACATTTTGCAGTTCATTCAATATCCAGTATTAAGTCTACTAAAATAACAAAAATTAGCGCTGGAATAAACATGTAATTAACTTCATTTTGATTAAATTTCTATGAATTTGGCCAGGGTAAACATGTGTGTGTTAAATGACATTTTTACAATAAGCTTCAAACATGTTCCATGAATAAGTTGAATCTAGGAAAACAGAATCCTAGAACAGAAATAGAAATTAGATTTTTCTATATTCCTTAATTGAAATAAATAGCGAAACATAAAACAGAAATAACGTTTGTTTAGCATCGATAAAAGCCTTAACGCTACCCCATTCCTGTTTGTATTGAGCTTTCCAAAACCACTCATCTTGATCCACTTAGACGAAATCTCTCAACTAATTATGTGTGTTCCGCTACCCGCGCTCCGGTCACCTGCTACATATCTCACTCGTATGGTGCTCAGTATTTATGTAGCAGCAAAAGACCTTACTTTCCCTTGCGTCTTCGTCCAGGCGCATGGCCTTTTCGATTGCGAGGAACTTCTACCAACCAACAGCAGACCCATCAGATAAAACAAATTGCTGTGACAATCTGCTGTCCGCTTGTATGCTTTTTTTTCCTGCTGTTGCTTTCCTTCGGCCACATAAATGTACATTCCCGTGTCCGGGATTCACGTTGCCAACCGGTAGCAATTCATCTTCAGGTCGGGCACACGCACACCTGTACGGGAAAGATGGCGAAACAGCGAAAAGTGCCATAAAAACGCCAGTACTCTGTGCCCGTGTTATAGCTGTTTATCTCGTGGCGTCCTCGATGTGACAAGGTTGAAGTTGGGAGACGATGTGCCGGTGTACTTATGTGTTTCCTCCCCAATATAACAGGTAGTTAGCGTCGGCGATATCAATTCATTAATTAACCTGTTTGCGATTATGGTTGCCCCGGGGTAGTTTTGTGAGGGGAAAACGCCTCGATAGCAGCGAGGGACGACAGCTATTTTTATCACCAGGATGTGGGCCATGTGGGTCGCCACTTAAAAGATGTGCGGTGTGTTTGGGTTTTTGGGATTTTCGGATCCAATGTAAACGGTATCCCGTATCCAGGGTTCTCTTTTTAGTTTTTATTCTACAAACATCTCTTTTTCCAACGAGCCATGTTAGCCATTATTTGGACAAAAGCTGGGCGATGCTTTATGTGCTTCGATTGTCTTTCCCGCGTGGCTGGTGGGACATAATCGTCCAGTTATAATAAAACCACGCGCCTCCAAACGATCGGGTGCTGAAATCAGAGGGTCCAAGCAAGTTTTTATGGGCAGTTCTTTGACTTTTTTGCTTTTGTTTTGCCCGACCGGACGACGTATCATCATTTTAGGAGTTTGCTGAAGTAGTAGCACCGGCGGAGATGAATGTTCGCGATGAGTGGCACTTTGTTTTTTTTTTTTTGGCGGATGGGTTTTCTCTCTCTTTTTTGTGTGTCTCTAATCAGCCTAATGGGAAATGTGATTCGGAGCCAAATCTTGTGGCATGTTAGCCCGTACCACGGTAAGCCTTGGGCCTTGACGTGGGGCGAAGGATTTGTTGGGTTGGGCGATTTGTGATAAATTTCGTGTCGACAGGAAGCTGGTGCTACTGCGAGCCTGAGGCACCACTCGGTTCACCTAATTGAGATAACTCCCGCCGTAAAGCCTAGAGAGAACGATAGTTGACCTAGAAAGTGGTCAAACCGTCTAGAGAAGACAAACAAAACAAAAAAACACGCGTGTCCTACAATATTTGCTTCGGGGGCCTTGGTTTTTCGTTCCTAATCTTAGCGTTAATAATTCTTGCGCTGATTTCAGTCTCATCCGGACAAACGCTTCGATTCAATCTGAAATCCGGTGAACTAGACGCCAATAACACGCCATTTGTCACTGCAGCCTTACCGATACACCGTTCGAGGGCTGGTATTTTGTTTGTTTTTTTTTTGTACGCGTGTATCGTTATCTTTCCGATTGACTTTAGCAAAGGAATGCTTGCTTTGACTTTGAGCTCGTTTTGCTATTATAGAATGGTTCCTTCTCGAATGGGTGAGTTGAGCTTGATAGAAATTCTTGTAGCTTCTTGGAAGTGGAAAACCCCGCACGAAATGGTTGTCAACTTTGGGTCTGAATGTCTTAAAGGGGATTCGAGCATTGTTTAGAGATTACAGTTTTCCAAGTGATTCATTCAATCTCGTTTACTTTCGTTTAGTTTAGTTTGTGACAATTTGTTTGATACGTAACGATTGTTATAAGTTCTGATAGATTTCGATTGTTAGAAGCTGAAGTTACTGATCCACGTATGATTTTGCTTCAGATCTTTTGGTCTTTTTTTGTAAAATATGTTTCGAAAATGTTTTACTTCCTTTAATAAAAAACAAAATCTGGCACTCATATATTTTCAAAATCTTCTTTAGGTTCAAAATGAAAAGTATTCAACTAATTTCAAAATAAGCTGTCGACTTTCTTGATGCGCAAAAACCGTGTATGAGTACCTTTAGCTTTAAATTGCCCAAAAATGGCTCACACTCCATCAAAGCGGCCAGGATTGATACACCAAACCGAACGGTAAGAGAGAGAATAGGCTTCCTCAAAATCAGAACCCAAGAAGTGAGCCATGACGTGGAACACTAAAAAAAAAAAAAAATGGTGACTTTTCCGGTGAACTGTGAGCCAATGCTTTAACCCTCTCCTCTCTTTCCCTCCGAAAAAGCGGATTGAAAAAAAAAGTCTCCGAGCGACACACTCACGTGTGGCATGTTTGTCACGCACCAACTGGTTAAGCTGGTGGGCCAAGACAGAAATAAGACATATTTCCTTTTTGCCGATGCCTATCGTCCATTCAACCCAATCAGAGAATCCCGGATAAAGGGATAACGAACGAAGCCTGGAAGTTGGTGGTGGTAGCCAATCGGAAAATCGACTTTTTTATTTGTGCGTGTGTGTATTTGTCTCGTGCCCAAGAAGTGAAACAGAAGGTTAGTATCCTTTTTTCCGCCCGGTTTTTTCCCCCCGTGGCGTGGCTGTCGAAGTAGTCGTGCTGTGAATTTTTCATAAACCTCGCTAGCTTCACATTCTTGCGTAAAGGTTTCCCGTTCACATCCCGTTAGGTTTTGGGATGGCTTCGAAAATCGTGCCAGCTTTTCCTCAATAATGCTGACACGCTGGAAAACTCGAGGCAACCCACCCAAAATGGGATGGCGAAAAAAGAAACAAGCAGTTAAAGAAGAACTTCCGAGGCACAAGACAAGAATCCAACTTTCACTTGTTGGAAAAGTGAAATCGTTGGTGGTGGTCCCCGGTATCCTTCGTTTGCAACACCGTCACACACGAATCGGAACGACGCCAAAAGGGATGGCTGATCGTCACCTACTGAATATCGTCGAATTTATTGTCATACGTTGTGCTTCCGCTCTCATACATTCCACGCCGTGTTCTCCAGTTCCCGTTCAGGACGGATGTGTTGTACCGATATCTCTCAGCTGTCGCAGGGAATTTCGGAGTACGCGGTACGGCGAGGCAAAAAGAGTCAAACCACGTGCGCCTTTTGTTATGTTAAACACAGTTGATTATCATTTGAAAACGATAAATAACGTTTTAACATCGTCAAGACGCGCATCCGTGTGTTGGCTGGTCGTGGAATCAATTTTACTTTACCTTGCGTTTTGGGGGGCCACAATGGGAGGGCAAGTCTTCCCAACCTTCCCGTGCACTGTTTCCTTGGCGATGATGTCTCTTCTCTCGTGCGACACAAGCGAAGTTTGCCGGTGGTTTTGTCGTTGAAAGTTTTTCTGCTGCTGTTAGTTTTGTCAATGTTTCGCTCCAGTTTCTGGTCTTTCGGAACAATATTTATAACTTTCTGGTTCAAGTCAAACATCACCGCCCATCGCTATTGTACTAGCTTGAGGCAGCGGGTGGAATAATTATTGTTTCTTCCTCCAGTTCTTCTGTATCCAGCGTGGTGTTATCGCTTGGTGCTATTGATTATTTATACAACAAATCATCCGCTCGAACTGTCCCTTTCGTCGGAGGATGCTCACACATGCTATAACGTCCCGAAACGAACGGAAGAAGGAAGCATGGTAAGTTAGATTAGTTGGTAGTTTCCTTGAAAGTCAACGCAGGTTCGATCTCGAAAGGCTAGTGGGAGGAAGCGAGCAGAGCAGACTTCCTTTAGGGTGCTTAGTGATTATTGGCCATCTGTCAATGCGTGTGTGGAATTCAGTAATAATGTATCTTTTTCCTATGTTTAACGTCATTAGCCATCTTTGTTTGTGTGTATTTAGTGAGAATAATCTTTCGATCCACGTGACTGTTGTTTATCGATTCAATGCATTAATTACTGTGGTTACACTTCTTTCTTGCTTTGAAGGTATGCTGTGAAGATTTATGAAATGAAGTAAACGATAGATTATTATATTTTCTTTCCTTTAAGTAGAGCAAAAAAATTGTTTTAGCTGAATAAAAATGTTCTAGAGCATTTAAAGACTTAAAGTTGGTGAAGATGCAGACGAAGCTTACTAACAAGAGCATCATACATTTTTAAACCATCCTCACAATTTAGCAGATGTTTCAAAGCCCATTTGCGTGTTGCATCGTCGTCACGACAGATGCATCACATCGTTTTCCACCTCTGCTTTGTTTTCTGCTTTAAGGCATTTAATAGCCTTGCCAAACTCAATTTACCATTTGTGCAAATAAAAGCCTTATTTCATCGGGATATGTGTCACGTACAGTGTCCATACGAGCGACAGTTTCAGATAAGTGTTGTCTGAAGATCCTAAAGAACGGGCGTACGTACTTTCCTTCGAGGATGTCTTTTATGAGTTAGCATTGGAAAAGTTAAAGGGGAAAAACTTTGAAAACACGCCAAGCCAAGCCAAGCGAGTTGGAAAGCATTGGAAACACAATACCATCGTGTCAGCAGTATTCTTAAACTTCTTGGATGGCTCGTTGGAGATGGTAAATTTCGGTTTTCGACGGGAAGACGCCCGTTTCGACGCGTCTGAACCGATTAGTGTCTCAACTGACAGATGTGTCTGTACATCTGTTTGTACTGTGGAAGCACACGCAACGGTGTCCCACGGCAGCAGGAGCCTTAGACTAACTAAACGTCACTGATATAATTGTAAACATCTCAGTGACATTCTCATAGCGTCACCGTTGATGTGACGCTAGTGGTGGATATTAACGGATTCTGCTGGTTTGGCGTGTGACTATGATGATGAGCCGCCAAAGTAAGCTTCACAGTTTGGTTTTAGTGCTGCTCCTTGTACTAGTAACTGCACAACCTCAAGGACGACCCTTTTCCAGCAATGTCGTAGTGACCTTCGGCGTGAAAAGCATATGTGCAATAATTTAACCAAGCCGGGTGTTGTTTTGCCATCTGTTCAGCCACTGAATATGAGCTTTATTTTAACTCTTTGGACCTGCCCCATCATTTTGAAAGTTCCTGGTCTCGATCCGCAGCGGGAGTTTATCGTTTTATTAATTCCCCTTTCGTCGGAATTCTGAAGAGAGTCTGTAATTAAGTTATAAATTTACATTAAAGTGAGATTTATTTTAATTTTTAGTGCTCGCTTTCCGGGGCAGGCTGAAATCTAGTGAGAACCGTTGCGGTAAAATGAGGTTTTCATGGTCACAAACTTATTCTTCCTCGAGCGTTTGCCAGCTGCTGCTGCTGCTGCTCCCGGTGCCGTTCGTCATTACAACTGATGTCAGCAAATTTGCAGTTTTAAGTCGCCACCCGTTGTCCACTGTTGCGGCGTCTGTCGAAAAAAAGGCAGAACAAAATAATTTTGCATGTCAGTAAACAATTCACTTTGCTATATTATTTCATCTTTTCCTCGTTTTTCTTCTCGTATCGTTACAGGTAAGGCCCTGCGAGTGACGGTCCCTTTAAGGAAACATACCCCTCCGGATGGACTGGTAGGACAATTTTGCGTGACAATATCATTGACAGATGTTGTTTTTAAACTCTTAACTTCAAGTTTTCATACATGATAAGATCTTGCATTCTCGTAGTCTCTTGCTGGCAAAGAATAGATATTATCTTGGATTCACATGCTGTACGAACGGACCACAATTACTTCCAGAACAGTTTGATCGCTTGTAATGGAGTGTGTAAAACATAATCTCAGCGTCAGTTACGCTTATAATTAGGCGTAACCAGTGCAGATCTAAAGTCTTGCCACCAAAATTTCCTTGTAGCGAGATATCCTTGAGGAATTTATCTCGATCGATAAAAAAATAGCCGCCGATCGATGATCTTAACAAAATGACACCTTTGGGGTTTTTGTTGTTCCATGCGCAGCCAGTCTACGGACCTCAAAGATCCGCCGAGCAGGACAATTGATATAAATTGCTCCCCAAAGGTACAATGGTGGTGTTCCCTTGGTCGAAAGCCTTGCGTTGAGTGCATAAAGCTAATGGTGATACATAAGAATCTGAGCGTCAGGTTTATGTACTGTTGTGCTCACTTTTAGATGCATTATGACAAAATTACGATGCATACAACCACACTTCTTACATTTCCTGCTACCTGATCTGGAGGACGCAGAAAAAAAAACCCCTGGTGGAAAAGCACACCCAAATTACCCTCATCGCCTTCATCGTCGTCTTCGATTCACTACTGCCAGCGTTGCAACGAGCGATGTGCACATTATCATTACACTGGCGGTGTCATTACTATCTGGTGACGGCGATCATTTCGGCGTCCGTGGTGCATTTGCGCTACACAGTACGTGTCCTTTTTCCTCCATTACTCTTTTTTTTGGTTTGTCATTTTTCCTCGGCCATTTTTTAAAAAAAGGGAAGAACGATCGTGAGGCGCAGGAAATCGATTCGACGGTGTTGATGAACAACACGTCGTGCTTGACGATGATTTCTTCCGCCATGGTGCACTTGCGCCGGGCGTGTATTTATTATCATTATAGATATATTTTTTCCACGCTGCTTATTTTTTTGGCTCCTTCTTGTACCAGTGCCCATTCCGTGCTGGCAGCATTGTGCATATAATTGCGTTGTTCGATTGAGCCTTTTTTTCGCCCCGGACTCTGACACATTTTGGTGGAATCGATTGTGCGGTTTGTGGCGATGTAGCGGTGTGAAACTTTAATCAACGCCCAGGGAACAATTCTGTCCAAAAACAATCGAATGAATGAACGTACCAGTTAATTACTATTTTTCGAAAATCATCAGACCATTGTATTTTTGTCAGTCACGTTGATTTGCGATTCGTTGGCAGTATGCACTCAATCATTTTAAATTAAATAAATCATAATAGTTTGAGTTTTTTTTTCCGTGGTAGTATTCTATCGTTTTCGATATTGAAAAACATGTCACTAAATTAAGTAAATCAAGCTTAATTAATTTAACATTTTTTGCATTTTTACAATGGATTCAAGTACATTTCGTTAAAAATCGTAAAACAATAATGATTTAAGAGATTCGATCTATTCAATTAAATATTTTTTCACTTTCGTAAAATTTAATCTCCTAACGTTTTGACGAAACCCATGCAAAGGGTTCCGCTTTAGCTTTTCCGATGAATAAAACTCTTCGTTTTAGGGGTCAAACCTCTCAATCGTTGGCAGATGCACCAGGACACCATCATTATCGGTCGTTTGAAGTGCAATCTTCTACCCTTAGTCCTTCTCCCCAAACTCGACTCATCAGGCCAAATGTCGTGTCTTTTCTGTCGACCTACCACCACCATTTTGTATCTGCCCCTGACACACATCGATATAAATTGGTCCTTTTGGCATGCCCTCTCGTTTATTTCTTTTCCTCGTTGCCCACATTAGGGGTCGAAAACCCATTCCGGAATAATCGCCGAGATGCAATCGAAAATGCATCTCAGGCGTGCAATTAAAATCGATTAAATCCCATCGCAATCAACAGGTAGCCCGAGCTCATTAAATAATTCATTCAAAGGGTATTGATTATTGTTTGCTTTCTCTTGGTCGACGTTTCGCCAGTCGTACTGTGCGTCGGGGCATGCCGTTTTCTTGGTCCTTGGGAACTTCGCCGCACCGCAAATTGCATATGAAGGGCACACCGAATGAGGAAGACTGAATTATAAGTTTTGCTGGGGTTTTTTTTATGTGGATCATTTTTGTGTTTTGCTTCTTTGCTGAAGAACTACCAGCACGTATGATGTGTCCAGCCTTGTTTGGTTGATGCTTCATAGAAACGTCTGTCGTTTTATGCGAAAAGCTCTCGTCCCCAGGTTTCGATAAATCAGTATCCAGCCCGTGAGCAGGGCAAGGATTATAGCTTGAAGACAGCAGAACCAGCCGACTGTAGAAATCGATTAAAGAAATTGAAGGTTTTCCCTGCAATTGAAAGCTAAACCACGCGCTGCTTTTCGGAGGAGGAGTCACATCCGGAGTTATTAAATCAACTTATCTAGCCCGTGGATCAGACACTGGCGTGTTACGAGCCGTGGAGTTGCATTTAGCATGATGACGCTAGTTGTTTGCCTGCAGCTGGTAAAAAAAAAAATTTGACCGAAACATTGTCTTGTGCCATTTCACAAACTCATTACCACGATGTACCGCTGCGGGCTACGGATGGTCAGCAGAAAGGTGGATGTTGTTTGGTGTTCTTTGCTGCTTTCAAGATTTTTTTTTCGTGCAGTTTTTGTGTTTCGTAAGAGAGTCATCAAATGCGATGATTTCATGCCTGTTCGATTATAATTTTATTTTTAATCCATTTTATTTCTTGCTTCTAAGTTTTTTAGGACGGAAGGACTTTTCACTCAATATGTCATAGCTCTGAATGAGCTCTCGCACTCTCAGAACATTTCATTTGATACATGCAGCAATTCAAGCAGTTCCTCAGCTGCTTCGTAATAGAATTTCGTTATTTCTTGTTACATTGTTTCACGTTCTAGCTAAGTCTTTTCTCGCTTCTCTAATTCTTTCAGCTAAGCACTTCTCTGACTTTTCTTGCTGACTCAAATTACGCACTTCCACAACTCTTCCTGCGTTCGTTTGCAGTTAGCTTTTTGTAGCATCCGACACGTCAGTTCCAGTACATAAATTTAAACCCCTTCCCTAGAGGAAACACCGAAAACAGGACGTGTCCAAACAGTCTCGACATATCTCGCTGTGGTTAGCGTTTTCGGTTAATGGTCACAACGTCACATCATCAGTTGTAGCAGAACGGCAGGACTTTTCTCCCAACAAGCGCACATTCGTGTGTGTGAAGGAAGCTTGTGAGGTAACAACAGCGATGATAATCGTTTCGATAATGACCCACTGTGGGAGTGGTAGTTACACGATGTGATCCCCCGTTCGGCCAGAACGCCCGGATCCAGTTTCAGGTTTGATCTTGTTGCGTATTGGGACATGCACGAGTGTGCGTGTGTCTGGAAAAGACCTTGACAAGGGAAGCACTTGCGAGTGGTGTTTTCGAATGGGCGAATTACCGTCCTTACCCGATGGCCCGAACTCTCCATTCAGGCCATCACGAGCGTAACAGAGCTCCAGGTTTCTCCACACACCATCTCAAAGGCGTTCATCCGGTGCAGTGAAAAAGGACCCAAGCTTCTACCCACGGACGAACATTAACGAATCGATTGCTACTCTTTGGCAACCGACTATCCCCCGAGGGAGCAGGACTTACCAACCGCATCGTAGCATCGGTAGGTTCGCTTGCTCGGAAATGAAAAACTCACCCGAGCTCAGCCTTTAATGGGCTTTGCACAAAAGCGGAAGTTAAGTCCTTTTTGTAGCTACCTTGGGATTTCTGGCAAGCTCCAGACACAGGCCGCTCGAACGAAAGCTCCATCCTGTACTTTGCATCGTAATTTTGCGAAGCCCAATCCACTTTTCATAAATACGCCTTCTGGCAATCGATCGAAAAACTCGTGTATTGCTGTGTCTTTTGTGGTGCACTCGTGTAGCACAGGGCGGATGATAACGTTTATGGTTTGCAAACGATTTACAGCTGTAATACCAATCTCGGGAAGTAGTTTCTCAGCGTATCCGTATCCTCTACGCAATTTGTAGCGTCTTCGCCGACACAGTGGATCTCATAATGCGAATTGTTGCAGCGCGCCATAAACTGTAGGATTTTTCTTACCTTGAGTCCTATTCCTATGAACGTGATGGTCTAGCGAATGGTGGGGCATTAATCATTACATGGCCGGTGCCGGTGGCAAACTTCACACAAATGGGCAAAGCACATTAACCGACATCATCTCTGGCAAAGACATCGCCGACCGTTGTAGAAATCATTGGCATATGTTGCTTGTCACTTGCCACTCCGACAGCGTGTCGGAGTCTTTAGCTGGTAAAGCCTGGAAACCAATATTCATCATCATTAGCCAGCAAAGCCAGCCGGGTAGAAGGTATTCTTCATCGGGGCTAGAAATTCTCATTTAGAAAGGGTACCGTCCGAATGCGCCGTTCAAGGTGTGAAACGTTCTCTCATTGACGTTTGGCATTTGATTTTGCAATCCCATTGCTGCCGGCAATCGCATCAAGTGTTCAGTGACAGACAGAGCCTGAGCTTGGCTGGATCTAGATCGGGCGTTGTTCACATATCCCCCGCACACATATACCACACAGTACTCCACTAATCCCCGGCGCTGCATTTGACCAAAAGAAATATATGTACAGAGAGCCCGAGAAAACCCCGAGGCTTGGAAAACTGTTGCGGTTAAAGTGATCGATGATTGACGGCTCAAGCAGGAAGGCAGTTTTTGCTTCATTGCACGAGAACATCTGAAAGCAGCAGAAGAGTGCGAAATGGAGAAAAAAACTCCGCCCGATGTTGGTATTCTTGGCGGATGATAGAAAACCTTGGTGTCTCTGGTCGTAAAGCGGGCAAGCTGCAAACGTCATCGGCCTTTCCGGAGCTTGTAGTTGAAGTGGAATGTCCGAATGTGGGAGATGTGCTGCACCAGGTGTTGCTGTTGCTCAGCAAGGTATCGTCGAACAAGTCATTTACCGAGTGTATGACACGGGTGAGCTCCCAAGAGTGGATGGATTAAGAACAATGATTAATGTCATTTTTGCATCTTGATTCAAGTTTGTGCATGAGTAGTCCGTCCATTACACACCGAGTCGAGAACGTTATAAGCTAGATAAATTAATATGCACTCATGGCACCACATGAAAGCTTCTTAACGATGCTCTTCGTGCTGTTGGACTTCACATTTATTTTCAAGACATGTGCAATCCGGTAAGAAGATTATGAGTTGTTGGAGCTTTTTTTGTTTGTGCTTTATTGCCAGGAAACCGGTGCAAAACTCTTCTCATTAAACCAAATTAGAAGCACTGAAGTGTATAAAATTATCGCACAAGTCCCAAAAACCATCAACATAATTGGGAAATTCTAACATTTTACGTCCTCCTCAAAAATAGACGTCCTGTGTTTCGGTCGACGAATACTGACGGTTGGGCTTTTATCTGTTGCATTGGTTGGTTGCAAAACTCTTACGTTCCGTCAGCGTTCAAGAATGTTTCCGAACTGCGTAGAATAAGTTTCTTCGAGCAAAGCGCTCGCACTATCAAACCACATCACAATAACCGTAACAGTGTGTTTTCACCACTGCGCTACGGTAGGAAATGCATACCGAAATTCATTTGCACAGCACAGTCGGGAACGGTTATGTGCTCAGAAACCGCACCGCAACGTCTCCGTGAATCATCCAATTCCATCACTCCCGTACATGGCTGGGTTCGCTCACGTTCGTTCGTATGTGGTTCCTGATTCAGCTGGCAAGCAGCATTAAACACATAATCAACCGGTGCACTCGGGCGCCGATAGCCTTACACATTGCGGTATCTTCGGTGCACAAGGAAACACGTTGGCGATTGCGATAAAGCGTATTCATCATCATCGCTTGGGAAGGAACCCAACGAACCCCGACCGATTGCCCAATGGTAGTGACTAGTATTCTCCGTGGTAAGCGCCCTGAAGGGTGGCAAGGATCTCCATTTCATCCTACCACATCACCCAACAGCTGCAACCATTCTAATCGCACATGAAAAACGGAATGCTTCTTTTCAGCCAATGGCTTTCCCGAAACGTCACTACCGGCAGTTAAGCTGTGAAAGATATGACTACGAAAGGGACTCGGCCGTAAGCGCGAGTGTGTGTGTGTGTGTGTGGCAGTCGGCAAACAAAAGCTTATTACGAGTGCAGTAACCACTTCATGATTGCATTGTGCAACGGCATCCAAATGGGCGAACACACAATGTTCGGCAAATGCCCCCGTTTCAAACCCACACTTGACGAACGATCCGGAAATGGAGACGCACAGTCGTTTTGTATGTGTGAGTGTGTCCTTGGGGTGGAAAACTTTCTTGCCAACAACTTACCCACACGAGAGAAGGCAAAAGTAAGCGCTTTGCGAACCAATTGAATGTGACTTCATTCGGCTTTAAATGTTTCCTAGTTGAAGTTGACGAAGTTCAGGACAAGTTCATCATGTCCAAACATGGGATCCCCGAAGGAAGTTTATGCCTTTGCCGGGTTAAAGCAAGCATTCGATGCTATCTTTGAACAATTAATTGGATCAATTAACGCACAACGAAAGCAATCAGTGCTGAGTGTGTCATACTTCAGGTTGTGGGACATCGGGCCCTGTCTGGAATATGCCATATAAAGAAAATTGGGTCAAAGCGTTATTGGTATCAACCACCCGGAGTCGTCGCTTAAAGTTGGTTAGACTTTAAAGCTGCGACTACCAGTGACAGAGTTAGAGAAGCAAAACTTGCGTCAATTAGTAAGTGCTTTTTGCTGCTTGTACCGGTCAAGTGGCACAGCTTCCGAGAAGAAAACTCCGTACAGCAAGGCTCTCCCGGTAAAGATTCTGTGCCGCAACTGTGTCATCCCGGAAAATACAAGACCGCCGCCATCATGGACCGGGTGTGGGGGGGGGGGGCGATTTTGATTGCGCCACATTATCTTTATCTCCACTTTGCACAGCATGAAAACAAATTGCAAACTATTCGCTGATAACAAACGAACCCACATTGTCTGTAGTGTGTAGTACGTGTTTTCCGGGGTGTGAAAACCACGCGATGCGCATTCTGATAGTGGCCACGACATAATAAAAGCGGATGAAAGGAAAAAATAAAAAATAAAATTGCGTGCGGGACATGATAATGTATGTAAATGTGTACGCGCTTCGGCACGCCGCTGCCATGGAAGTGAACCGGTCCCAGCGTTTCCGGTGGTGTGAGGATGTGCCCCATTTCCTGAGCACACACTGCTAGCCTGGTATTCGGTGCCGAGTGCTCTATCATTCTCCGAATTGGTGCCCGTAATTCTTGCTCCTGCGTATCTGTCAAATGAAATCATTTTACGCCCCATCACTGTGATAGTGATGAGGGTGGGCTGCTTTTATCCTCTCGGTGTTCGAGTTTTTGGGGATGAGCTCACCACGTGACAATCGGTTGGCAAGTGAAGGATGAGTACATTCTTCCGTTCCCGGCAGAACCGTGTATCCCGATTGTAGGCGACCGATGACGAAGAAGATGATGATGTTTAGCATAAATCCAGACGCGTCGTTGTGCATCGGCAATTTGATTAAAATTCTAATTTATGCGCTCTTGTTCGTCCGCGCTTCCATCAGCGGCGCGCAATTCATACAAAAACATTCACACAAGCGCTCCGAGATCCGAGAGCAGGTTGGTTTGAGGGCAGACAAAAAGCTTCGATGGAATCTTTTCAAGCGTTCTTTAGCTCGGGACGGGGATCAAATTAAAAGAATAAAAATGTACATAACTAACCCCTTTTCAACTGTTTTTCTTGTTGTTTTTTTTTAATCTACCCCAAGAGAGCCCGCTGAGAATTAAACGGGGAAAAGCGAATAAATGCTCGCAACAGCTACATGAATGCATCTCCTGAGTTGCCGCACCTGTGGTTGATTGTTCGGAATTTCATCCAGAATCTAGAACGTCTGTCTGTATAATAGAGAGAGTGAGAGATAGGGAGAAAAAAATAAGAAACGAGGCAAATGTCTAATTTGATTACAAAAGGGAAGTGGCAAATGGGAATACGGGTATAGAAGAAACATCGAGAAGAAGCGAAACATCACTATTAACACACAGACCACACCGCACCTTGTGCTTGCGAGATTCAATCGCCGAGCACTTTCCGAGATTGAACAACATTTTTCTACGATAACAGTTGGAGCCTCAGGTATGTGGATTGTGTGGGCAAGATATCCATCTTGAAGTGGCCACACTTGAAGGTACCGAAGACGTGAAGTAGAGTTCCTATTACGGATTGCTTTTAAATCTCGTTTCAATATACCGGCATAGAGAGCCTCCAACAGCGAGGGACTGTTGGAGGCTTTCGCTTAGAACTCGGCAAATAAAACAAACGCCGGCGACGTCATCGAACAACAGCATTCTATATCCCAAAAGGGGAGAGATCGTACAATCTCAAGCCCTGTATCACTCTAGTAACTGTGCGTTCGTGTGATGGGGCCAAGAAGGTACTCGAGAAGCAACAGTCATATCCTTCCAGACCAGGGACCACAGTAATCTGATGAGTCATTAGCACGCTCTTTTGGTTTTATTAGATTGCTATCTGCTTGCGTCAGCAAACCGGGGCAACCTGTCATGTGCTGACCGTTGGTCATGCATTTCTCGCCCACACCAGAGCGTGTACCAGGAAAAATAAACACCGAGCATAATGTTGGATGAGATCAAGCGATAGAGAGTGAGAGAGTTTGTGTACGTCCAGAAAGCGAAATCGAGGGAGGAAGAAAATGGATGACCTAGCTACGCAAAACTTTATTAAATTACGTCTGATTGGATGTTTGAGGACGCATTAAAAACAAGAGCAAGCATCACTACTCTACCTGGTGGTTGGTGTCTCTGCGCATCGACCAGGGCAGGTCGCTTTTGCACTGGAAGTAGTTCTCCAAGTTGTTTCACAAACCAGGCAGCAAATGAACGAGCTGCTCGTACCGCCGTGTCTAATGGAGTGGATTAAGTGAGACGTTAAAAGGCTTTAATCTGGTCGAACGTTGCAGGTTTTCTTTTTCGGGTGTAAAGCCCTTTTCATTTCCTTTGTCGGCAGGTCCGCAACCTGTCAGAACTAGTCTTTACAGGTGGCTATTTTGGAAATGGAGTTCAGAACTTGAAATTAAATTTTGGAGCCCACACCAGCTACATTTGCTTCAACAATGTTTGATTGATTCTTCCCAAAAGTGCTTGTCTTTTGATGCCCAACTTCTTTCGCTCACCAATAGGCATGCTATAAAACATTGTCGAGACGATTTCTTGGAAACAAACACCCAATATGGAGTAAAATTAATCAACTCATCTAAATTCGTCGCGGTCAATGGTATTGGCGCCCGCTGGCGAGGCAGCCTCGAAATCCATATTTCTGATTATAATTTACGATGGGAAGCTTGTTAAAGTGTAAATTAACTTCCCTCGCGGCGCGCGCGCGCGCCTTCCCGCTTTGTTTCGTCGGTGCCGCGCTTATATTTACTTTATTTTATTCGAAACCTTCTCCACCATCGGCGAACTTGACCGTTTGCCAAGTCAATCCGAAGTCGAGTCGCCGCATCTCCGTCGTTTGGGGCTGGGGAATTAGCACTCGAAACAAGAACCCACGACGGCACGCAGCTTTCATCCGGCGTAAAGGCTAGGCTAATGATACGCCTTGGCGGGCTTTCGTCCAGAACGTCCAGGAGACCCGGCGCGACAGTCACGTTTCGGTCGTTTCGGCGAGTTTGAGTTTAACCACCGTCACCACCCTACTGAATTTCTCCACTACACTCCCCTAGAGCATCTCCACTCGGTGCGAGCTTTTGCGCTTAATTTGAATAAAGTAAATAGAGACAAATTAAAAGCGCCCGACATTAATGGTTTGGCCGGGGTTTCAGGGCTCACGAGCGTCACCGATCCTACCTGCGGGTGGTGTGAGAGCATCATCCTTTTGGGAAGAACTTTCATTAAAAAAAACCCGCCATCTTTTTGGGAGACATCTCGAGCAACGAGATTTTCCCCTGCGATTTGTTATTCTTTTGTTGAGATATTCGTTTGTGGAGTCAAAGTCCAGCCAAACATAGCCGAGGCATGAATATTCGAAAACGCTAACAATACCAACCCTAACGAGACGCGCAGGAACATCTTCACCTCGGTGAAGTGTGTATTCTCAAGTGACAGAAGAAGAACACTCGTGCTGGCTGCAGTCAGCCCGGGGGAGATATCGTGGAGTTTGATATTTAATGCAGCATTGATTTCCGAGCACCCACGTCCGCTTTCAATGCGTTATTTTTAGCGAACACTCTTCTCGTGTTCACAATTGGTATGACTTTTGCTTGGCGGTGTTTGCTTTCCGCGTGGAAACGGAACAAGAACGCATTAAATATTCATAACGGCTGCGAGAGCGGCTTAATATGGTGAAGAGGAGATATTAAAACTACACCCACGGAGTGAGGCGTTATTGAATGATGTTTACTTTTAACCTTTCAATTCTCTTTTTTATGGCAGTTGACAGTGAAGGATGTCGGTAATTTTTTTGACTGCAATGTCGAATTGAACTGCAATAAGCTCTATCGATGTTTTTACAATCGGTGTTAGATTCTCTTGGTTGTACCAGCACAAGTCATCCTTCTACAGTGTCCTGTTTTGTGTTCTAAAATCCAGCATCCCATCAAGATTTAACTAACCAAATAGACCCACAACAAATCTCCATGCAAAGTGGAGAATATTGGACAGTCTAAAACGCGCCTGATGGATGTTCCTGTCAAACTTCATCGGGGTTAAATTTATCCGATCCGAAAGCGAAAAAGCGCTACCGTCCTCTCCAAACCAACACTTCAGGGTGCTCGTCTGCCCTGCAGGCAGAACCCTCTGCCGCGAAGTGAATTAATTTAGATGTATTATCAAGCTGTAAACACAATGATCGACGGCTTGAGGCGTCTCCGAACGGACGGTGGAAACCGATTGCCTTTCATCTGGCTACCGGCCATTGGCTACTAAAATCGGCCTTCCGGTGTTAATGGAAGGTTGGCGTTGAAAGCTGCCCCAACTGCTGCTGATGGACGCTCGACCACTTCACTGGCAGAAGCCATACACCTCTCCGGTGACATAGATTTTCATCGAACGGAAATGACACGCCGGTCTTACCTCACGGCATTTCCCTTCCGTGGTATCCCATCCTTCCCCGGTTCGATCGATCGGGTCAGACAGACAGGCTGTCGTTTTAGGCACTCTGATTATACACCGTTCTGCCAATTAACCTTTTTATCAATGTGGCCACTCGCTGGAAAGTGCTCTGCTCGTCAGGGGTGTGCTCCTGTCTGGTGCGGGTTTTAGAGAGCACCTTGGTCGAGTGACGGTTGGATGGTTGGTCTTTTGCTGCGGAGCGACCAATCGTACCGATCGGGGATCGAAACCCTAACGCAATTTGTCAACGGTGCATACATACGGCAGTTGAGATTTATCGTCGTCGTCCGCAACTGCAGAGTATGCAGTCTAGTCGGGCTAAACATTGCCCAGAGCTTTTTGTTGCACCCGCTGGTAGGGAAATGCATTTTGCCCATGTTACCTTCCGTGGAGGGAGATAATGTGGAACAACTCCAGCTCAAGGTGCCGTTGTTGGCAAATTGGAAATGCATAGGGATATTGAGACATATTGCTGTAATATTGTACTCTTAGAAATAAGACCACCTTGAAGATCTTGATGTGCACACTGCAGAAATCGTGCAGAATTAGTACAACGAATGCGATTATAATTAAAGAATCGTTAAAGAAAGTGCTAAAAGCTGATACTTCCAATTAATCAGCATGCCCTTAAGGGTTTAATAACCCACACTCATATGAGCGCCCTTTAGCCTCCGGTGTTTGGGTTGTAAAGTAGCAACTGGGAATGGCTATCTCGGCCATCTCGATGTCGGCCCTTTTCTTTTCGTGGCTGTCTAGACTCGCCACGGACCCCATACTGCGATGCGAGAGTCCCTACAAGGGTAATCCACAATTCACCTATTGTAACTGTTAAGTTGAGCCACACAGACACACCGAGAGCTCGAAAGCCGATTTCCGAAACCCCCCGTTCAGTTCGTATTTTACAATCGTACTCTCAATTCCGTAGAGCAGAAATTCAATTACACGGTAGAATCGCGCAACCTCACTACCCATGTCCCTCCAGTTCTTCCGCCGCAAGCAGTGTGTATGTGTGTGTCTGGAGCTTTTTTCTTTCGTAAAGCCCATCGGTTTATGTAAAGGACTCGGACCAGCGCAGTCCATGCGCTCGATGATTAACGGTGGTAGGGTCACAGTTCGGTTGCAAAAAGTAAATTGAATTCACCGTAATCGCTTTATCTCTACGGGTTAAAGCTTTCCGTACTCTTTCGGGTTGTGCGATTGTCTGTCTCGAACTTCTCTCGCTGGCTTCTTGGAAGTTTCGCTACCTTCTACGTTTCGCTGCTGCTGTATCTAATCTCCTGGGAAGATTTGGGGTAGGAAAATATGTAGCATAAAATTTGCCTACCATATACAGCTTGTGTGCCGGGTTGAAAGGGGAGAGCGGTCAAAGGTAGAAAGATGAAGGGATTTTTTGCATTTTAAATGTAGCAAATTCTAAATCAGTATTTTGTATGCATGAACATGTCGAGCTTTTTTTGTTGCATAGCAGCATAAACAATACCTGTGACGATAAACAAAAGCAGCATTGAAAGATATCGGCGATGCATGATGGTTAGAAAAATAATCTTTCAGGTGGTGTGTTCTAATCGATTTAAAAAATTAAAAAAACTATGATTTTTAATGTCAAAATTTTCGTTGTATTTTTGTGACAATGCGTAGTCATTTGCATTTCTTGGTGAGCGCTCTAGGAATCGTGGAACAAAACAAAGAGCTAACCCAAATTTACCAGCTTTTGTGAGAGTTTTAAGATAGCGAAATTAAATTAGCATCAAACAACTTTAATAAAGTTACAGAGCAAACATCAATATAATCAATATGAATATGGCCAATATGATAGTAAAATACGCAATTTAAAAAAAAAGATTCCTTTTGAAAATGCTTCTGAATGTATCATAGAACAACCGAAAACTGATCAACAACACGCATGCTTGCTTCACTGGAACCAAACACCGGTCAGTAACGTCATCGCTTGAAACATATTTTCGTACATTTTTCAAACTATTACAGCACTTCAATCGCTCCCGAGCAAAAAAAGCTTGCAAACAGCAGATTAAATTCGTCCAATTTTTCAACTCGACCCCGTGTCGTAACGGAAATGGAGCCCAGCCAGCCATCCACACGCGTTCCATCCACGATTTGTGTGATGTTTCATCTCACATTACCGAGTCCTCGAATCAAAAAATAAACCACAAAAAAGCCACATCTCCCACTCCTGGGTCCGTCGTCACGGTAAAATGGCGTTTGCTTAAATGTGTACGGCACTGTTATTTGCATGCAGCAGTGGAAAGACGACTGAGGCGAGAAATAGTTTTGAACATCCTACTGCTTTTCCATGTTTTCCTGTTCAGTGGAAAAACATATAGAAACGACTCCTGTTAGTGGAGTTGAACAAGCTGCTCTCAAGGCAAGCAAGAGAGACACATACACACACACACATTAACAACAAAAAAAAAAACAAACAAACTAGTGCAAAACTTTACACGACTGTTTTTTGTGTAAAGCAAATTTGTTCCAACAGCCGCCTTTTTCCAGCAGTTTTCTGTGCATGGGTGAGGGATGGAAAATTTTGTAAAACCAGCACATCAGCCATGCTGAAGAGCTTATTTTTCCTCCTTTGTGTTTTTTTTTGTTGTTGTTATGTGTGTGTGCAAGTTCTCGTGAAAACTTGCACCTCCATTTGCAACGGTACGTTTGAAAACAAATATGCAAAAGTTGCACGTGCACAATTTGGCACTGCTGGTAAGCAACAACAGCGAAAGAAGGAAAGGGTACGTACAAAAAGCGACAAGCGAAATGTCCGGTAGAAATAATGATGCACCGGCTTTTGTTTGATGGTCCGGATACAAATGGAGGATTTTGTATGCTCGTTTAGCAAGCGATGATAAAATTGAGCAAAACTTCAAACTTGTGCGCCCGCGCGCAAGTAAATGGCGGGAAAAAAAATTTCGACCTAGACAATGCAAGAAACTGTTTCGTACTTTCCGTAGTTACACGTTGTGTTGCTGTTGCTAATGGCAGTGGGTTGGAGAGGGAGGGGGACAGAGCCTAGTGAAATTACCATTTAATGAACAAAGCATGTAGCACACAGATTTCAGCCTTTTTTTGGGGACTAGTTTGAGTATTATCGATTTCTTTCCGTTGAACTGAGGTAACTCGGTTTTGAAAAGACTTCTGTTTTGTTCGAATTTAATTAAAGTTCAGTTTATAACTCCTTGGTGTCCTTTATTATGAATTCTCATTAGTTTTGTTTCTTGATGCATTATTCAATGCCTTATTGTTGTGAAATTATTATGACTGTCAAAGTAATCTTCTTTTTGCATCTTGTGGCACTTGTTTATATTCTTTTTACATGAGTTTTGAAAATGTTTCGCAATGTTGCTATTTTTAATTTTTAATTCGATTCTTCAATTTTCTGTAGGTCATGATGGATTTTCATCTCACATTTTGCCATATTGTTTACTAGTATTGAAATGCTTTTTGATTAAAAATCAAACCGATTGTCCTTATCGTAAAAAAAAATATTTTTTTCTTTTATTGTTTCCTGGTTTCAATTTTTTCTTTCAATGACGTTTTTTTACGTTTTATTTTTATATTGTCCTTTTTTCCATGACACCCATGGTGAATTTAATACATAAATTTGTATTTGGAACCAATAGAAAAGGTTTCGTGCATTTAGTTTTTTTTTTTATATTTGCATTCCACAATTTGTAAATATTGTACTATTTTTGTAATTTGATTAAATTTGAACTTCCACACATTGTTAATTAAATAAATTAATGTAAACCAATAAAAACATTTAACATTCCTGTGAATTTTTTTGTTCGAACAGTTCACAGAAACAACGTTTTATATGCTTCTTTCACACTTTATTTAACGAAATATGATAATGTATGCATTTTTCTGATGTTTTTTCCTCTCTTTTTATCTTTTTTCCTTTCAGGTAAAACCCGATTACATACGTTATCTGCTTACTTCCGAAACGAAAGATAATCTCATACATGTTCGGCGAAAAAAGGAAGGTATCTCACACTAAACCCGCAAAAGGGAACATCGAGGATTTATTTATTCGACCACGAAAAAGCAAATGACAGGATTTTCCACCTCCCGAAAATGCTCCTCGTTTGAAACCAGGAACCTAGTTAAATTAAAATAATCCATCACCGATGTGGGGAAAATTATCGCATTTACATCGCACACTGCAGCAAGGCGCACAATTGGTGTCCCTTTTTTGCTTGGAGTACCGAAATGCTGTAAATCGGTAATTTCTCCATCCCAGTTTTGGAGCCCAGTTAACACTCTCGCCGGTGATCCTGTGTTGGGGTCTGTGCATGGTGTATGGATAATCTGGTAAGCTGTGACAAATCACGCCACAACCCGGGACCGGTCACGTGCTCCTCGCGTACCTCAAATGACGTTTCCCACTGTCCGGTATGGCATGATGGTGTGATTGATAAAATAAAATCATCTACTTGGGCGATCGATTTTGCAACCCATGTTTGGAAGCACATGTAAACGGATCGGAACAGGGAAAGCCGCGAGTGTGTCCGGTTCGAATGGGTTTCGCTTAATCAGAGAAAACGTGGCAACAAAACCTACCGACACTGGTTGTGGAGACGTCCACGATCGGGTTGCGAATGTACATCGATATGGGGTGCGAGCATGGAGCAGAATCGCACTCACACACACACACGCGCTATTTGGAATCCTATGGTTGGGTCGAAATTACAATTCGTCCAGCCAGCCGCGGAAATAACAAATGTGTGCGTATGTGTGTGTCTTCATTATAATTTAATTTTCGCATATAAATGATACAACGTGTAATGCTTGCAAATGCATCCATCCAATCGTACCGAACAGTTCAGATATTTCGACAGCTTTCGCCTCAGGAACAAATTGTAATTATTCCACTTTAAATTGTGTTCGCATACAGTGCGTAAACACTAGGAAGCAGGAAAAGGGCTTTGGAAAAATACGCTACAAAATGTGTCATGTGAATTATTTCACCGATGTAGCCAATGTAGCAAAAATGATGAAACGGGAGCAAACGAAAAAAGAACAAATCCAAACAGCACTACATCAAGGTCCTTTTTCCGATGCCTCACAAGTGCTTTCAGCTACCGGTTTTTTTTCAACACTCATACTGGACCAGCCCCGACTACTTGTTCTGTACCGGAGCCTGAAGAAGGATCGTATTTCGTCTTGCTTATCATAATGAAATAAAGTGCGGAGAAACTTAATAAAGCTTCCAAGCAGAACGGCGAGCAATCCATTTTCATTTTTCCCATACACGATTCCCGATTCCCGTGTGGTGTGGGGTTGGACCGGCTGCATATGCAACCCCTGTCTGTCGATGCACTTGCTCTAAATGCTTGCCTTTTACCGTGTGCTTGGGTTAGCCTGCGAGAGCGCGGATGGGATCATTTCATTGGCAGGATATTGGATTACCTTCGGCTTCGTCTTGCTTGGGTGACTACGGGCTAAAACGGTGCAAACACACCAACATGATGGAGCCAATATAGGACCGTACATTCTAATGGCACTTTTTCTTGATCATTTTGTTTTTCCATCAATGCTTTGTAAAGCACCAATAGGGGCAAGGCAAATAGGTCTTTTATTTGTACAAGGGGAAAATAGTGTCGATGAGGGTTTAAATTTAGTTCAATATTCTAAACTGCTCGATGAAGTGTTGTAGG
Organism: Anopheles maculipalpis; assembly: GCF_943734695.1. Classification (NCBI taxonomy): domain Eukaryota; kingdom Metazoa; phylum Arthropoda; class Insecta; order Diptera; family Culicidae; genus Anopheles; species Anopheles maculipalpis. The sequence continues at coordinate 96,327,845 of NC_064871.1, read as the reverse complement.
AGACAAGAGTTAAGGAGTAGCTCCATTGTTTATCACATCGCACAACGGGTACAGGAGTGGTTATGATATTCGGTTGAAATTTTTTAAAAAATAGGTTGATTTTTCTGCAGAAGGATCTTTAAACATGGAGTTTTCTTTGTTTCAACAGTTTCTTTTGTTGTATTTCTTCCAGTGCACGATCACAGCTTCAGCTTACAGTAGTTGACATTCAGCACTATGTTTACCAAGTCTTTTAGTGCTTAGTTTTGAAGCTCCTTCTGGTACGTAGTGAGGACTGACTAACCAGCTATGTAGTCTCTTTTCATAAAGTCATGAGCACTTGAAGCTCAGCTAGTAACCTGTTTGGTTGAATTGTAAATTCTAGACTAAATATTATTTTCCATTTTTCAAAAAACAACACCCAAGGACTTCGTACTGCAGCACCATCTTAATTCCCATCCCTTTTTTTATATACTAAAATCATTCCACTCTCCTTTGCGATTCTACCAAATCTAAGAAAACCGTCCATTTTTAACCGATTGACCTGAGATAGACCATTGTGCAACATCGGAAGAAACAAAAGGTCCTAGACGTAGCGAAACTCCCCTCACCACCATCACCACGACCAACAACAACAGGACACCTAATTCCGGAACACCGCAGATTGGGATCTAGGGTAAACGTGGGTTACTCGAAAATCTGTCCTCAGACGCACGGGACATGGGACGTAATTCGTTGCTATAAATATAATGTGACACTTTTATTATGATTATATCGTATGTTGTGGGGCTGTGTTCGTGTGCGGCTCGTGTTAATAATAAGCAGCAAAGCGTGTGAGAGCAGTGCTTGAAGTACGTAATTTACCGAAGCTTTAGCTGTTCATTTTTTTTTTTCGTTTTGCTGCTGGTAAGGGTTGGCCCTAAGGGTTCACTTTGATATTGGCAGAAAGGTTCGTGTGCACGCGCTGGGTCGCATGAGATAAAGCACTGAGTTGCGATGAGACGGTCCACAAAGCATGAACCAGAAACGAGAGATGTCGTAGGTCGTTTGAGGACCAGCGCTCGAGAGAAAAGAGATACTTTGTCCTATCGATGTTGCCATTTTCCTATCAGCCGGTGGCTGAGTGCTAGGGCAATGAGCAGCCAAGTGGATAAAACTCGCTTTATTACGATACTGGTGAACACTGGAGCCCTAGGAGGTTGGGATTTTACCCCAAAGTCCGAAAAAGGCTCACAAGTGACGTATCGGCAAGGAAGCGAAGAGTTCTTACCTATTCTTTGGGATCGGTTTCATAAAATAAAAGTATGGTTAAAGATACGTGATACTCGGGTGTGTGTGTGCGTGTGCGTGTGTGGGATGAAGTTCATTTCATCCTTTCGGGTGGATGGAGCACGCTTATCAGAATCCCATAAGTGATACGTAACGAAGACTCTGATTGCTCTGCCTTTTGATCAGCGGCTTCCATAAGGTGGTGGCGTCCAAAGTGAGGTGAGGATCGTCGAAAAATGGTTTATCCAGTTCGTTACCACCGTTCGTAAAGACACCGCTTGGGCTGATCGGATCTCAGGTTCAGTATTGTGGGCAAAGCAACTCTCCCTGGAAGGTTCCGAATGCGCTCGTACCTTCGACGAAGTCAGTTCTCAGGGATAACCCTTTCACGGTACCTTTCGCCATTTTCAAGAACCATTAGCATAGGTTCTTTATGTGCTGATCTCGTCGTCCTTTTGCATTCACCGTGTGGTGGTAGTCTTCGGCGTCGTCAGCCCCGTTTCGATGAGCGTTTGTTTAAATTGTGAGCCACGGTGTATAAGAACTCATTACGCGAAACTAATTATTCATGCTGCTGCCTTAATGCATTGTTTACCTGTCGTTCGTGTAGCTTTTCCTTTCGAATGCTTCTCAGCAGCATCACCACCCAGTTCGAGTCCTTGGCAGGATGGGTTGATTTTTTGACCTTAGCGTTTTAAAACAAAAAGAACGAAAAAGAAATGAACCGCATGACGCGGTAGCATCGTTCATTATCCTTATTTGCATAATTTACTCAACCTTTTAACTGCTGCTCCTCATTGCCACCGTCGTGCAGAACGTTTTTGATTTTGCATTGTGTCTTGTTTATTTGCCCGGTTTTTGCCGTTGGTTAGCTTTCGCACTCTAAAGGTTCAAATGGATGCTTAATGGTGGAGGTCCGCAATTAAGTTAAAATTTTCAGTGTTTATCCCTTTTTTAACTGGATATTGTACAGCATTTCGAGCACCGGTTTTCAATTTCTTGAAGCGTAATGATTTTTTGATAGACTTATTCATTTCGACATTTTTGTGATTTGTTTTTGAAAGCTTTATAAAAAATGGAGCAATATTTTTTATTCTGTTTAGAATTCACGTATATCATACATGGATTAAGAAACCTTCAGAAACCTCTATTGGAAAGGGTGTTCAAAGTACAGTTTTTTTGTGACGAGCGCTTAAAGCAAGGCTCATTTTTCATTCTCTTTATGTGTCCAAATATTTTAATATTCAGTTAAAGCTCTTAAAGCATTCAGTTAAAGCTCCACACCTAGGATATAGGTGCCGTTAAGCCCTGCGGAACTCGTTTCATGGGATCTACATACAGTCATGTGGACCGCCACGTAAAAATTAACGCATCTTAAATTATGGTTCATAATTGAATAGTCGACCGTATTCGCCGTTGAGGTTTCGCTACGGTGTGGTTATTAAAACGGGTCCATGTTTGGACACGCTCTGTCCTGATTAGCGTCGATGCGCTCGCAGACACTATGGGGTGCTATGGTTGAGTGTTGAATAAATTTACAATAAATTCTCGCCCATCCTGAAAGACAAACCATACCATACGTATGGAACACATCCCGAAGTAGAAAGCATCGTAATTTAAAAATCCCTGCATGAACCAAATCGTCGTTTGGGGAGGGGAGCAAGCGAGAGCGAGAGCCTAAAAAACTTGACCGGATATCGAAAATATTGATGACGGGCACGGGTTTAAAACTAGCGACACGCTTGTCGACAACTGGAGTGGCCATTCGGTCGAGATGTTTACGAGATGCGGTCGCTTTAACCAACGTTGAATGTCTGGCTCCAGGCAGCGACATGAAAATTAAGATTTTCCCGTGTCCAGCAGCACGAAAACGTTTGTCAAAGCGAGACATTCAACATTTCCTAACCGGATTCCCGTCTGTCGGTTCATTTCTTGCCTTGCCCTCTTGCTGCTGAACAAACCGCATTTATTTCGAGCTCGTAGAATCGAAAACGGAAAACGAAAAAGCTCAGAACCAAACTGAAAAGCAATGTTAAACTCATCAATAATGCTTGTATATTGCAAAGTGCGCACGACTGCACAAAACCATAATCTTCCAATTGCGCACAAAACCCGCCCGTACATTGATATCACGATCTCAATTTAAACTTTTGCATTTGGCATCTTTACCGGTGTATGCCCTGGTCCCGGCAGTTGTTCTAGTCGACAAAATGCAGGCCCCATCCAGCTCGGCTTGCACGAAAACCACAGCCATGACACGGAGAGCGAGATTGTGGGCAAGATATTGCATCGATTAGATTAAACTTCATAGGTTTCCCTTCACCTGCCTAACCACGGACTTGTCTTGCTTTCTCGGGCGTTGGGATTCCGAATGGGGGAAAGCTATTCAGTTGTTTTCCTTCTTCTTTTTTTTTGCTTCCCTAGGACAAACCACAAATAGTCAGTTTATATTTCAAACATTGTGGTTATGATCGGCGATTGCCAGATCTACATAAGTCTCGTCATGCCTGCCTGGCTGGTGGCGTTGCGTCTTCAAAGCATCTCGTGTACGGAATTCCGAGCACACCCCGGGCGTAAGTGGCGTCATCCGGCAGTGAAGTGCTTCCATTGGATCGCTTAGAGAACTCCGGAGTCGTTTGTGCCTTGTGAAAACAACAATCAAGATATGATACACGAAGTGATCCTTTGGATTCAGTTCCGTAACCTTTATGCACAGATGGCTCCTGAAGTTCAACTTTGCTAGTTTCAAGCATTCTCCTTGATTGTGTGTGAGCCTCATTTTTGTTGCTGTAGTTGAATTTACTACATCGTTGTTATTTGGGGAAATGTTAACTTCATTCTTCCCTTTGGAAGGTGCATGTACACTGCATACATAAATAAAATAATCGTTTTCACCGTAAAGAAGTGATCCGAATGGTTTCAGATCGCCGCTATAAAGGGAGCTTTTGAAAAGAATTTTCTTCGCGCTGCAGCAGGATTTTCTGCATTACAGCTAAGCACAAGAGCTCTCGTTTTTTTTTTTTTTCATATTCACTGTTAACGGATGCATCATTGTACGTTATTTATTGTGCTGCTCAAGCTTGAAGAAATCCTTTTCAAAGCCAGGCCAGGTGGCTGCTTGATGCTTATTTTATGCCTTATCTGCACCAGATTCATGCTGCACGACTCCAGCAGGCTCCATTCGTCGTGACAGTCTTGTCGAGATTGCTCTTTTTTTTTGTTGCTTCAGGTATGGCTCTATCTGCAACGCAGACTGTTTGCAGCCAATGTCACCTGGATCTCGTGTGAAAAGAAACTCGACGAGAAAAAAGATCCAAAGAAACGAGAGCTTAGGAGCAAACGATGGGGCGAGGGGACCCACGACCATCTCACACGATAATAATGCAATTGCACGAAAAGTGTGAGACCCGAGGATAAATCATTGGATCGTACTGTTTTCGGCTTAAGGATGGCGAAGGATGTACAACCGAGGAGAGCCTCGTGAAAACTTCAACAATCTGCTGTTATTACACAATCTTTTTCTTAATGCTCTTTCTGTGTGCCTTTCTTTGTTGATAGCCGAGGGGCTTGAAAACTTCAGACGATTCAGATATGCTATTGGTTTTGGCAGTGGTTTGCACAACTCATAAAACGCAGTTCTCTCGTCCTTCGCCTTACGGAGCAAAACTGCAAATCCTGTCTTGTTGTAGCGAAACGGTGCACGGCACAAAGGCATCTCTCTAAGCTCCAGCCATCGAGCACGCTACATCGATGCCGTCGAACAGAAGGTGTAGTACCGTCAGGCGAAGGGAAAATATAAAGCAAAGCATCATCAAACCATCAAACCGTGTCTCCCTGTAACGGAAAAAAAGAATGAAGCAAACATAACACACCAAAAAGATTACAACACGTTGTAAATTTGTACGGTGTCTGTCTTTGTCGTCCCTACAGAAGAGTACTTTCTCAAATGGAGCACGTTTTTTCTTTCTTTTCTGCTGGTGAGCGCTTCAGTTCACTTGGAGTCGTTTAAAAATAGCACACAAAACCGCCTGATGGGTGCTCCTGAGTGGATGACGATCCTTGAGGTGGTCCAACTGTTGCTCATAAATCTGTGCTCTACGGAGTAGTATGAACATGACTCAAGGAGGCCCAACGGAGGTTGGGTGAGCAGGTCAGGCAGGTGGACATCGGTGTTACACTTGTTTTGGGTGATGAAATATTGAGACGATTACTCTATTTTACAAGGCCTGTAATACTCTGCGTGGTCTGGAGGTGCCGGCCGTTGGGCTGTTCTTTTTGGTGTTATTAATAATCGAAAAGATCCTCCTCATTTGTTATCCGTGGGATATTTTCTTGTTGAGATGAATAATTGTCCCTCTTCTTTGGAAAATCTAGCTTTTTGTTGAAAACTCATATTTTCTTGTTATGTTTTGCTTAAAACAAAGCTCTTCTTTATTAAAATAAGCTATAAATTTAATTGTTAACATTCTCCAACCAATAATCCTTTTTGTACTCCATCTCTTCTGATTCTACCCCAAGTTTCCTCGCAGCTCTCTCTTTCTCAAAGGGTGTCAGCTTACGAAAAACCACATCCTCTTTGAACCTCCGTTTTTTTTTGTTCGTCTATTGGTTCGCACCACGCCAATGGGTGGTAATTTTCTGCACACCAAAAACGACAGCGCGCGTCACGCTGAGTTCCTGTTAAGAGCCTTCTTCATCCTTCTCGGTGCTGTTCGGCCAAAAGGTGCTGAAGCATAAATCCTACCACTACACCCTGTTATGACCTTGTCTCCTGCCCCGAGCTCCATGATTCCAAAGACACGAGGGTACTGTGGCGATTTAATGAAATCCGGCGAAATCTCAATCTTTTGGAAGATTTGTTCTCTACCGCTGAGTCGACTCTTTCCCTTCTGTAACCTGTGCACCTGAAAGACACACGCTCACCTCTGACTAGAAGGTGTAATAAATTTCAACTCCAGTGGTGAGGATTTCGGGCGAGTGCTCTCTCTTACTTTTTCTAGTTCTATCCCATTTGAACACCGGTTAGACTAAAGAAGGCAAATGAATATGCCACCATGTTTTTTGCATTATTTCTTTGTCCCTAAATCTGATCGTTCTTATCGTTGGGTTGACACAGATAAAAACGCACAAATTTGAAAAAAAGAGAATTTTTATTTGAAGCAAAAGGTGTGTCGGTGTGAGGTGCTGCGGTGCAGCACGTGAATAGAATAGAACCTTCCTTAGTGAGTGCTGCATCCTGGGGTGACTTTTATAATGAAAGTCAAGTGTCAACAAAAGTTTTACGGTAGAACAACCCCACCAAGTCATCTGAACCTTTCGCTTGAACGGGGGTACCATTCACAGTTTGGTGCCTTATTATATGATCAAAAGGTGTAAGGTTATGTCATATTGTTCATACTTTCTATCAGGTGTACGAGAAATGCGCCCTAATGTATGCAATCCTTTTCAATGGCAATGGTTGTTAGTTGGGAGAAAAGCATGTGCTGTTGTAACGAGAAGATGCAAACCTAGGCAGTGAGCTCTATTACTCACTAAGGAAGGTTCTATTCTATTCACGTGCTGGTGGATCTATGCTGAGTAGTGCTGGGATGCATACCTGCTATCTTGTCCCAACCTGCACGCAGTGAACTGTGTAGCATATTTTGCATGCTTATGAATAATTTATTCTTTTTCCCATGCTGTCGTTGCTGATGCCAGTACCCACCACTATTCACCATCGTTTGGCTGTTTATTTAAACATTTTCTGTGTGGCATCCTTTTTTCTTTGTATCCCTCGTGGTTGTTGCTGTGAGTTGCTTTATTTTATTTTTTCTATCCCTCTAACTTGTCACTGCATCACATTCCCCTAGCAGCAGCTTGCCAGTTTCGGCATTGAACCGTAAGCTCCATATATCATCCTGCACTGTACTCCGTTGGAACTTCACCGTGAAGTGGTACCACTTGCTAGTTGGCTCGACAGACAAACAGCCGCCAGATAAAGAATATCTTACCCACTAGCACGGCTCACCGTTTTGCCACACGGGTGGCATGAGCGTGCAGATGTGCACCGAAACTCTCGAAAAGCATCACCAGGACCTTCCGGGGAGGCTGCCGGTCGGTGAGAGAACGCCTCGGAACTGTTCCCATGTATATCATTTTACGATTTCCTCACCTTGTTAGCAGTGTTGCAAAAAATATAAATAAACTGCAAAAGAAAGGCAACACACACACAGACACACACTTGCAGAACTCCATTCTCTTCTCGTTACACCGTTAAGCTGTCCTATCGAAGCCAACCGGCCCATCTTCTAGTCACGTCGTCAATAGCGCGCTGCGCTGCCTCCTACCGGGGGTGTCTTTTCAGCGTCGCTGTTCGCTTTGAAAATAACGAACCGAAAAGTGAAATAATTCATACACAAAACCATCGCATCGTTGTGCGGTTGTGCCGCGCGCAAGAGAATAGACGAAATTAGTGTCATTTTCATCATTAGCACACACTTCAGTTAAATGTCATCATCATTATCCCATTTGCCGGTCCGGGTGGCAGCATCAGCATTGAAGCTAGAAGCTGTCGGGGCCCCCTATCAGTCAATTTGCCATAATTAGCCCGCGTCGGAACGGCTGTGGGCGCGAGGAGATTTGGAAAATTTTCCGCGCCATGGGGTTGTGGCGACCATCGTCGTCATCAGCGCGCAGAGTTGGGAAAGTGCCACTCACGCACGCACCCCCGGCTTACACCGGCACGATGACACGATCGTTGTCTTGTACGCCTTTAAGAGTGGTGGCGTTCTAATCGGGCTCTGTGGCGCCACGGTGTATACAATTTTCTTGCTGAACTTGTCAGGGTCGGCGATACAAAATAAAAATGGGAGACCGTCATCCAACCTGTTGCTGAAGATGGAAGGGGGATGAGTCACAAAATTTTGCGCGAAAGCTCGGGAGGTGGTCTCCTGTACTGTCTTAGCTAAGAGAAAAAGGGGGTAACAAAGCGTGCACGGGAAAGGATTGCTTGGAGCTTAACTCGCTTCCGAATTCAATTGTGGACAATTATGGTTTGTTTGTTACGATTTATTGTGACGGAATGAAGGATTATTCATTTGAGTTGATTGTGATTAATTGTATTTCCTTACGTTTATGATTGAATGAAAATTAAAGCATATAACATAATTATAAGAGCTTATGAATATTAACGAAAAAATGGTTTATGCAGACAATTCAAAAATAATATTGGACTATTTTTATTGGCAACTTAGCCGTTGTTCGCAAATCTATGATAGAACATCCGTCCATCAAGATTATGGTTTACCTAACCCAACAGTTTAAATAATTATGATACACTCTGTTTACTTTAAATACAGCACTAATGAATTGCCTACTCTCCGACTGGTTACAGCTAAAATTAAAAGCAAGTTGTTCTCTTGTCGTAATATTTAATTTAATTGAAAAAATGGCTACAAAAAAGCTCATTTATACTTACGATTATTGTAATTGTTCTTGGAACAAATCAATGTAATATTCCCTTGTTCAGTTAAAACCGGGGCGGCATTCGTTCGTTTACTTTACACTGCCTTTGTTGTTTTATCGTTTCGTTCGGCAAGATCCGCTTGCCATTCCCACGCAAAACGCGAACTTGTGAACGGTTGTGATGTCTTCATCACTGTCAACTGCTCGCTCTCCGCTAGCGTGCAGTAATTGTGCATCACACTTCTCGACTTACGCAGCAGGGACGTACAGTTCGCACGAGTCTCGCGTTGCACCGTCGTCATCGTCGGAAGCCTCGAGCAACATTGCATATTTACGTTTGGACTGTATCTCTCTGTAATTAGGTTTCAAAAATGTGACAAGCTTAGACCGTTGCATTTACACTTCGCTGTTGCTGTAATCGTCGCCGGCAGGGCATTGCTGTATTCTGAAAGAACCGAAGCTACCACCCAGAATGACGGCAGTGTGAGATGCAGCATCATAGTAGAGCTCTATTCAAACCGGTTTAGATGTGTCAAACACACGCATTTTTCAAGGAAACGATATGTAAGAGGATAGATTCACCCTAGCTTTTCAATGCTCGAATGTCAAACCCAGCATGTACGCTTCGGTATGGTAATAGGAAAGTTAATTTAATTACACATGATCCCACGATCCCAAATCAGCCAGAAAGGTGAAGAAACGCCCACCGGGCACTCTCCATAAATGTGTGTCCCGTTAGATGGTTCCGCGATGCGGTAACTTATAGTGATCTTTCATCGAAATTATGAAATAAATCTTCCTTCCAAATGATAGATATTTACCACTCTTCGATCGAGTCGCGTGGATCCTACACAATCCGCCCAGGTGTAGCTATTTGTTCGCCCAAAGTCCCCGCGACTCTTGGCGATGATGGCATTCTGATGCGGATAAAGAACACGCCCGTAGGTGACGGTGCTGAGAATGAATTCGTACGGCTGCAGGATCATCTCCTCTTATCTCCATTATGAGAGGAAGAAACGAAAAAGAAAAAAATGCCGATGTGGAAAAACTTTGTCGCAATTGATGGTCCATTCCACGTTTGGAACATCAACCCGGAGAGGTGAGATTGGGTAAGGCAACCTTTTTTTTTTCGCTCTGTATCACAATGTATCGTTTCTCGATGGCTTTGTAGCTGTGCACAGGGCTGTGGATAGCTGCCGTAGAGATATGGCTTTCAAGGCTGGAAGGGATGAGAGGAAAAGGCAAATAAAATGGAGGAACCCTTGTGCGCCCTTCCACAGCAAGGCGATTATCGTGTTCCAAAGCGTCAGGGTTTTGGGTGGGGTATCCGGCGTGTTAATAACACGCCGTACGTTTTCGAGTGCCTCCAAGCGATGACTTGTGGCCCTTGCGATGGGCAGATTCTTCTTCCCAGCAAACACACACGTCTCACGGTCGCAAGACCGCAAAAGATTAGATATAACCGGCTCATGATTTATGCGGTTTGTCCTGCAACTCTCGGCTCACACACAAACACCACCATCCTCTGTGCCAGCTGGGATGAAAGAATAGCCTTTCGGAGGTGCGTCGTCGTGGTCGTCAGCGAGCTCTAACCACAGTTGACCATCATTTATTCTGATGGTCACTATCGGGGTCCTCACCGGGACAACAGCATAAAAAACCGTTACAAGCACGCCAATGCTGGCCGGCGTAGGCTTAGCGGTGGAAGATAAATAATCCTACCGGTGGTGATGCAGTAACAGCTCCGATACGCACTGAAGAAGCGTATTAATCCCGGGTATCGCGGGTGAATCGCAATAATCGTTAGCGACGAAAATGCATTCTGAGGAAGATCCAGCTGCGGTCCAGAACACTCTCCAGCAAATCGAATCATGATCGTTAAAAGTGATGAGTACTACTGATTGAATTGATATTAAAATTAAATGTCAAACTATTGCTGTACTCCCGAAGTAGCGATAAAACTGTCATAAAGAATTCTAGCCATTGCGCCATAACATGCAACACACACACATGCTTCTCGGAAGCTTTATGTTCATTGATAGATGATGTGTCGTAACTTGCCGCTTCGCTTGGATGTACTCCAATGACTATGAATTCCTGAATGTGAATAAAAACCGCACGATTCCAGGCACTCAATTATCTCAGCCCAACCCAGTGCTTCAAGATCTAGCTTCTCGCTTTAGAGCAGCGATAGAAGAATGTAAAGATTTCTACTTTTATACACTCCCGCTACAGAATTAGATATATGTGTCTGCGTGGTAATAAAAATCGAAAGAACCACCACAAAAACACACTACCCAACAAGCAATAAAATAACCACGAAGCGGGACGTGAGTGTGTAAAACCAAACTAAAATTTAATACAAAAGCTCACACCGAAGAATTATTTTTATGCAGCATTCCACCATTCGTTATGATCGAATCGACCACACACACCCAGAAGGAGAGATTGCGTTTATCCTTTGCCGATCCGATCGGTTCGAAAGCCCCACCGTAACGGTACACTCGTGACAACTTAATGGAAACCGTAAGACATAAAATTTGTTCGCTCCTTTTTTTTTGTTTGCTTTTCCTGTTTTGCTAATACAAACCAAGTAAGAATGATGTCATGCAACTTTATTGCTGGTAAAAGCTCTAACTGAAGCGCTTTTTTTGTCGCCCGCAGGGTGCTACTGCTGCACCGTTTTGTACCGTGCGTATAAAATAAGAAATAGCTGTAAATGGATGATTAAAGTGGTGTTTCAGTTAATTATTAAAGCTGTTCTTTTTTATCCGCACCACTGCACATGCCCGGTCCTACCGCTCCAGCATCTTTCCTTGAGCTATGAAATAGCAAACATCGCTTAAAATCTACAAGCCGTAAAACAAGCAAACAGACAGCCCTTCGGGGCACACTGATAACACAAATTTAATAAAGCGTGGAAATGGCCATCCCTGGAAAACCGTTCATAAATTTTGCCTCCCTGCGTCCGTTCAAATTAAAACACCGAAAGATCAGTAGCTTTTAATGTGCTTTTATCGGCCTCACTAAATCATCCTTAATGGGATCCCCGAACGCGCAAATCCAACGCGCTAACATAAAACATTACGGCAGGAGCGGCACTGGCCCGCACAGAGCCATAATATGGTCTGGCGAAATAAAATGTGTTCATGTAATCGCGCCCAGATACAAGCCATCTCGGACCAGTTGGATGTGTCCTTGAACCGTGTAGCTCTGTATCGGGATGAGATCTGGTTGGATTGTTAACTTCCGAGTAGTGAGCTACAGCTAAGCGCTTATCACAAATTAGGAGCTGTGTATCGGGAGAGTTTCATATGAGAAAGCTTTGGAACATTTCACCCCCAGAAAACCAGCTATCAGAAAAAAGTTACAGATACATATTTACGATCGTTTATCGATACTGTAGCTGTGGAACTTTCTTATTAGTGCTCCCGGAACAAAAAAAAAAAAAAAACGATCAAATTCCTCTCCCCAGGAACATCGATCGACTTTTGCCATATCACACGGATAAACGGTAGGTTTTATGGACGATCATAAATTTCGTCCCCCATTCACCAGATGAACCATTAATTTGTCTTTAATTTGGACGAAACAATGGTGGAGTTGGGAGGCTTTTTGGGAGAAAAACGACCGAGATACACACAGGTTCGTTGTAGTGATATCCGGTAAGAATCAACTAGCCCCTTTTGTGATCTATGCAAACGCTTCTAAACCTGAGAATCTAGAATAGCAAGACCGCTCCGAACAACGAACGATTTGCAAAGTTTGCTAATTTATGAGCGTTTATTAAATATGCTAAATCTCCTGGAGCACTTTTTCTTCTTCTTCAGAACCAACCAACGAGAGATCACGACGTTGGTTGTGTAGTCACCTTTGTGCCTGCTGTGATTTGCCTTCTATATGTCGCGAATGGTGGCGAAACGAATGGTTCTAGGTTCGTTGATCTTGCTGTCTTGCACCGCCCCAGGGTTCCCCAAGGTTTCTCGGCGTTAGGAAGTTGACAGTCGGAGTTCCACAGTTTCCATCAAGTAGCTAGTGATACACCGGTTCACGGCCGAAAAAGATCAAAAGTCGAAAACTTCTGCGACAGCGGAGTGGGTTTGACTTTTTTCTCACCCCACAATCATTGGTCTTGTGGCCTCAAAATAGTCCAATGCTGCTTATTCGTTCTTATTGTGTTCATTGGTCTAGCTTAAAGAATATAGATCCAGGCAGAGTTTCTTGACTCACTCTGCCACCCCTTTGTGCCTGGTGGAGATTGTCGGAATGATAAATTTACGATCAGTGATCGAGCTGGAAAAACAGATCACTCGTCGAAACGGATGGAGCGTTCTGTACCGAGCCGGTTTTCGGACTAAGCCGGTTAGCTTCTAGGCTCGTCGCGTCCCCCTTTTGTTCGATGGATTAGTGAACTCGCTTTGAGTGTGTCTTTGAGGTTGAGGCCAAAGATTCCCTTTGGAATGTTTCTCCCGTTGGAATCGTTGCCGGTGTAGCGGGATCAAGCGAAATGAAGCATATTGTCGCCTGTCATGTTCAATGTTGGGACAGTTTTTTTTTATTCTCCTATCTCCTTCTCAAGTGACATCAAGCACTGGGACCATATCTTCTGGGGTCGGTTGACGAGCGATGGGGGCTTTGACACAGCGTTCTAGTCGGATTAATTCACCGCAACGGTAACAGCACCCTTGCCCCGGGAGGGGTGATTATCAGTGCATTATTTGGGTGTGCTCCGGGACATTAGGCTCTTGCATGTTTAGTCTATCAATAAAATCCCGAAACCTCGCACCAGATAAACGCGTGTTCGGTGGACGTGTATCACACAGCGTACTAAAAAAAATAATGTTTCGATAATCCTTCCAGTAACATGACCACAAACCATGAGCAACATTTTATGATGTTTTCCCTGCTAGACGAATAGGATGAATAGCTCTCCGCATCCATTTCGGGCGATCTATTTGGAAACCGATATTAATCCCACGAACTTCGCCGAAACAGTACCACCACGACATATTGATAGGTGTTATTGTGTCGTAAAATTCAAATGGCCTTTGCCAACTTTCGGCAAACAGGCAAGAAATGGTTTTGGAGATCGGCTCGTTAGTAGCAAAATATATTATTCGCTAATAGGAGCGTTCCGTTCGCATATTTGCGTAGTTAAAGACCCCGGGCCACAGGGTTTTACGACCGTGAAACCGGAATCTTATAGTTCCATGGTAAATTTTGTGGTTTGGCACTAATCGGGCTAACGTGTGTGTGTGTGTGTGCGCGCGATTTGAACCACCCGGAACGTTGAGAAATCCACAAGATGAGATGTTGTCCCTTTTTCGCGAGTTCTGCCGAGTGCCGAGCGACCGTACCGAAAAAAACCGTCAGCTATTTATCAATCAATCACACGTCCCTTTTATCCATGGTGGTTTTGGTTGTCAGAATTCTGGACCTCCATCCTTGCTTTGGATGGCTTAACGCAGCGGAACGATTGATTCTTGTTTGTCTAAATAGTAAAATTCTAACGTTCCATTTGCACGCTTTAGTCTTCTCTGGTGCCCTCCTACCTATTCCTACAGATTTTGGCTTTTTGATAGTAAATATCCCAAACCAGGAACTGTAGCAAATAATTTACAGCTGAATTCTGAATAATTAATTGTCACCGGCGTTCGTTGGGGCATGTTTTCGCCGTTCCGTGCTTCGTCCCACGTCAGTTTCTTCCCAACGATGCGAGAATCACGTCGTGCGACCCGGAGGATATGGCTGGAAACATTCTCGCTCTAATTAGGCGTAACCAAAATTCGACATCATTAACTGTCGACTGCGACAAGGTACTTTCGTTTGAGAAATAACATTTAAGAGCTTGCCGAAAGAAGCCTTCCAATGTTCCATGTTCCCACCAAAAAGAGCAATACCATTCACTGTTTTTCTTGGTCTAGAAACTGGAAATTTAACTGCAAGCGAGCAGCACGTGATTCTTTCATGCTCGTGCTCGCGTTGTTGTGAGGCGAAAGCGAACGAATTTAAAAATAAAGACATTACGCTTTCAATTGGAATACAGTGGCGGCAAAATGTGGAGTGAGCAGATCTACGTATATACCTCTGAATCGTTTACCCCGGGAGCTATTTGTTTTCTGCGTTACACTGGGATGGGTGACATTGGAAGTCATCACGCAATAAAGCGGTGTTCCCCGGAGTTCCCTGCAGCGTAGCCACGATCACCACACCATAAACGATCCATCAGCACAACTTAGGGCACACCTGTGATTATCCTGTAATCACGATCGTTTATATTATTTCATAAAATTTAATACCTTTCGAGTATAAATACCGTTGCATTTCGCAGAACGTATCTGAGCGACCGCCTCGCTTGTGTCTGCAGAATGCAAGTGTGCGCGGCTGTGAGTAGAAGATCACTGGCTGCAATTTATATAGAGCAACCACCGGGAATGGTCCGTCTATTATCTTCACCAGATGCATCCTTGCTTCTTCGTCAGTAACAGCCCATACGCACATTACTTTGCCGTTGGTTTAATGCGCCATCGCAATGGAAAGCCACTCGCATCAGCAGCATCATCGAGACACGTGATGAACAAACAGGCAGCAACAACTTTATTTAACGAACCCGCTCTACCTCTGCCTGCATTAAAGACCGGAGAAGGTAGTTCCGGTGTGGTGTAGTAAAAATTATTTAACATCACATTACATTACTCTAGCAAATCGGTGAATGGTGCGTCGAATGGGTTTCGAGAAATCCATTAGAAGACGCAATGGTTAAGGTGATGTAAATTGCGAACTCTTGTGACTTGGTAACGTTTTTCATCACGCTTCGCACCGTTGATTGTATACATCAATCAATTATGCAGTGATGGGTTGAGCGTTTTATTAATATTTTATCATACATAAAATCAGGCACGGCAAATGGATCATGCGATATTGAGGGGAGTAGCAACCAACCCGTCACATATTACGCAAAGGGAGCGCGAAAATGACGAACAACACTATGAGCTGTGTGAGCTTGTTTTTTGGGGTTGGGGAAATAAATGCTGAAATGCTTTTGAAGAATTGCTTAGACTCTTAGATGAACTGTGGTTCACTCACCAGAACAGTGAATCTTCTAATGATGGTTTATAAATAAATGAAGAAAAAAAAATTCATTCAGTTCGGAAAGCAAAGTCAAGAAACAAGTTTGAAATTTTTTAGAATTTTTCAATGCTCTTCATCTAAGAATGTTACAGAATCTTGAGCTGGAAAAAAGGTCCAAAATTTCAAATATGGCCACTAAAAATTCCTCACTGTGTAATATCATACCAAGCATCATAATACACCCGTTAATTGGATCAAAACCACGCCAAGGTTACTTACACATCGAGCGTCACACCACCACGGCTGACGGTGGACTTATCCGTGGCACCCGGACACTTTTCATGCAGCTTAAGCTCTCGGCAAGAGAAGCGACAAAAACCGGATGATGAGCACACCGGTGCTGTGATGATCTACCGACATTGGGGCGCTCTGTTGCATGCTGTTGTGGCATCCCCAGCTGCGTTCCCACTTATCTTTGATGTGATTTTAATAATTTATTTTATTGAACCATTTATCGGATCGCGTGTTGATGATGGAGTAGTAAAAGGCGAGAGAATGATAAACGCGGTATGTAAGGAATGAAGTAAAGAAATCTAGTAGGCGTGTGGAGGTAGCGCAACGGTGCGGGTTGTTCTTCTAGCAGGATGTGTTTCTGGTGGTGCAAAAAGGATTCCATCTACCGGGTCCGGTGGCGGATGTTCCGTATCGCTTGAAGATGAAGCTAAATTGGATCCGTTGAACGGCAGCACTACCGGTGGTTCAACTACAGTTGAGTGAAGTTAAGATAACGCTTTCCGGCCTGTCTTTGATACATCAAAAGTGTCGTAAAATTGGCGAAACGATGCGATGCTAGCTGCTGCCTATCAGCCGGCAATAAACAAGTGGTTGTAAGAAGGAAATTAAAAGAAGCTTTACTTATCAAATGTCTACTTGCTGTACTGCAATCGAAGCAATGCTCGGAAGACCCTTAAACGAGTGTTCAAGATAAGGCGGCGGACAGTCTCGAGCAGCTTAACCGTCCCGAACAAAGGAAACCCCGCTAAGCGCTGCTTTCGGTTTCCGAGAGCTTCTTCCTGCAGACCTGGACAAACAGTTCCATCTGGTTTCTAGCAGAGCAGCAGCTAAAGTACACCGGCGGCGGCAAGCGATTCATTTTAAATACACCCATAAATTATCAATTTTTCATTTATATTACTGTGTCCAGCCATCATCACCACTGCTGGGTTCGTATGTATCTTCAAGCATGAGCGAGAGGACCCGGGGAAAATAGCAAAGCAATCCTCCCACTGTGTGCATCGTGCTGGAGAAACGTGAAAAATGGTCACACCCGCCAGCAATAGCACCACGCTATGTCCTTTTTCAATGTGACTCCTTTTCCTGCCGTACTTTCTTATTGTACACCACACGACTGGGCACTTGGTTCTTGGAAAAGATTTCCGGCTTCCTGCGTCACAGACGCAGCACCAGAAAAGATGAGTTCGAGGTTTGTCCCATATCGCTCGGGCAGCAGGGTAGCATAGAAGCGTTTCGCTGTTGAGACATAAATTTTCTCCATTTTCCATTAGACGTCCCCCTGGCCATTTAAAAAGGAAATCCGATATTAACGTCGTCCAGTGCGAGTGCTGCTGCTCCACACCATAAGCTTCAGTCTGTGGGAATGTCGAAGAAATGTATCACTTTTCAGTGAAATGATGCTCCCTATTCGAGGGCAGTGCAGCAACTTTCTATCGTTCGCCTGGGTAGAATTGATTGAATTTAAGTGCTCTCCGGGTCTGGAGAAGTAGCCGCCGGTTAGTTGTGTGGGTTTGCCTTCTTGATGTCTTTCTGCACGAAGTTATCCAAGGCTTTAAGGGGATGGTATAGGCTGGACAATAAATTTTATCCAATTCCGACGAATGAATTCAATTTCCAGTAGCGTCAGACTTCTGGGGGAAAAAAGATTTAAATAAACACGTCCATTCTTACTGGTTTGACGACGCATCTTGGGCGTAGATTCAAAAAGAGATCAACTCGATTGAATATTTGAAATCGTGATCCTCCGCTACGCATGTTACTCCACTTGCTGTGTGGGGCTGTAATACTAGCGGAAGGAACGATTTACGTGCAATTTAATCTTCCGATCTGCAAGAAAATAGTTGCAAGTAATTGGATCCGTCAGTTAACGCTACGGTATTAACGGACGTGTCCGTCCTTTTGGTTCTTTGGGAAACGCACCAAACAGGTACGGCCTGATGCTTCGGCGCAAGAAAATCTTGCTAACCTAACAGGAGCATTTTCTAGCAATCTCTCTCTCTCTCTCTCTCTCTCTCTCTCTCTCGCTCAGTTTATCTCTCTTGCTGTTAAAGACTTCATGCAGTTGCGAAATTAATTACATATTAAGATTCCGTTTGGCAGCATCGCGTGTCTGTCAGAAGATGCAAACCCAAGGTCTGTACTCACCGCACGGACACGCACCTCTACCCGAGAAAGTTCCAACGTACCGGTTTAACCGGGTATCTCGCACCCAACTCCTCGTTACGACCATTAGAATCCGCCGGTCTCCCTCGCTACCGTTCTCGAACGATCGCGGGGTCCCGCTTCCTGATTACCGTTTTGTAGAGCGCAAAACCATACTATCATAGCCCGGACACGGAGCAAAATAAGGTACCCCTCGAGGATCCGTGGGTGATTTTCCTATCGATTTTCCCTACCGACAGCACTGCCCGAGGCACACTAAAGTGAGTGCAAATGATATAAAGTGGGCATAATGAAAGGCTTCCTGGTGAGGCGCCGATTGCTACTGGCCACAATTGCTTAGCAGCGGAACACAGGGCTATGTTACGGCGTACTCACCCCCGTTAGCCGAAAAGGTGATCACGATCCGTTAGGCCGAGATGCAGCGTCGAGATTAGACGCAATTAACGTCAGTAACGAGTGCAAATGTTCTGACAGCTTTCCGATTGCTTGATTGATTTCACACCGAGAGTCCGCCAGGGTCAGGCCAGCTCCGGGAAATAGCGGGAGAAGGTCGTCCGGTTCGGTGTATGCAGAATTGTGAACGTTTGCCGTGTTTTTGTACATGATGAGCCACATTATGATGCGCGTTTTAACAGCGTGTCCCGTTGGTTTGGAAGATGAGTTGGCAGAAAATGGTGTGTGATGTTAATGGATGTTGCAGTTGCTACCGAAATTACTTACCCTCGAAAGGTGCTTAGATATTAGTGATATCCTAATAGGAATTGCTATCTTTACTGTCTGTTAACCAGGTCAGTCTCATGGAAGAAAATCTCATGCGTGAAATTCAGCTTTCTATAAACTTTATTGAAAGCTTGGAAATCATTTGGTTTTGGAATGCATCATTTGGTTGAAAAATATTTTCTTTGTAATTTACTTAATTAACTTCTTTCGTACAAAGGAATGGAAAGAATAATTTTAATGTATTCTTGGAGTCAAAACACATACTTATTTCTCGGGTCAGATGTTGATAAAAATTCTTCGAAAACTAGGGGCCTATCATTATCATTATCTTCAGCATCAATTATTTGGGGAAAACCCCATTAATTTTGACGTTTAAACAGAACACATCCATTAAACGCTAATCAACTTCAATGAGGAGTATCAATTTTTGAACTCAAATAAATCATCCCAAAAAGTTCCAACAAGTTTGATCGCTCTCTCAAAACAAATGCTCTCATCAACCTTTTTTCTTTGGCCTTGATTTCGTTTGCACCTAATCATCCATTTATTAAACGCTACATTTTTCCCCGTAGTTGAAATCTGATTTCGATAACTTATAAAGCTCTCGCGTACCTGTTCCATCGGTTGGTGCTGGCTGTTTGGCCTGTCTGTCCCTAGTGTCAAAGTTGATCGTAAAACAAATTGCCTAATGCGATTGTAGCATATTTTTTGGCTCGCTCGCTTCGAAGTTCGATCATAGTTCCCGTAACACAATCAATCAAACTCAGATTTTTACGTGCGAATCTCTCTCGAGATGAAGTTGAGGTGAAAGCTTTCGCTTTAAGGACCATCAGGCAAGCTTTTCTTCGACGGGGGGGAAAGAATGAGCGTCAGTAACGAACAGTATGCGAGCATATCGCAACGTCCCTAAAGAAATCCTCCAACCGATAAAGTTGGCTGCAAAAAGAATGTGTTGGAAAAAAAAGACCAAGAATGCTCACACCGAAGTACAAAAGGTTGATGAAATCATGCTACAACTGACAGCATGCGTTCCAACGTTATTTCCCCCGAGCATAATCAGGCGGTGCCCACGAAAACTGTACACGCTGCGGTAGAATATTTTACTCCGTCCAGCCCAGTCCAACAGAGCTTACCCATGCGCCCGATGGGTGAAGTTTTTTTTTTTTTGCTTCAATGGGGAAAAACTTTTTCCTTCCCTTCACACTACTGTGCTGAAAATACTCTATTCAGTGTGTGCTAGGGTGGTTCTATCGTGCAAAAAAGGGTAGTTTTTCTATCTTATGTTTATCCTACCTCAATCAGAACGCAAACGTCCTTGCGACAAATGAGCGAATTGAGACAAAAGCACAAGCAGAAGAAAAAACATTCACATGCGGTGCAAATTGCTGGGTGCTGGGTGCCTCAACCAGAACGAAGATGATCATGTTTCCACGGGTGTTTGAACAATGTCTGTATGATAATTTATGCAAATCCGTCCCATTCCGCGATAATCACTATGGGATGGTGCGGTCCCACCAGCCACAGCTAACGCGAGCGAAAACGTATCGAAACGTTTATGTAAAGCAGTCGTTCGACGTCGGCGTTGAAGCGTGCCGGGAATGTGAATTTCCATTCGCGAAACATTCATTCAACCGCTCCAAAACGCTCCTGAAAGGGATAATGTCCCCAACGTTTGCTTCAACACCAAATTCAAAAAAATAATTTCCACTCGGTAAGCGAACCGAAGGACGAAATGCTTTTGTTTTTGTACTCGCAGTTCACTGAAAAGTGGTCAGCGATTAATTGGATGCCAAGGGAGCGCTCGCGCGCGCCACCAGCAACCTTGCGATGAAAGCTGGCAGATAGCGAACTCAAAACGAGCTCGAATTACGGCACTAGGGTTTAATCGAATCGAGTCGAATGAGATTTCCCGGCAGAGTTGCGTATCGTTTTTTTTCTTGTTCTGGCAAAAGATTTGCATGCGTATTCGCACATAACTGTGAATGAAGGCCCCCCCCCCCGTGGACGGTGAAGCCAATGTGTGTTTCGTTTTACCTAGACCTTGGAGTCCCAGGAGAAGGCGGCCATTCGTGATCAGCTGCCCGCTAAGATTGGAGCAAGCTTTACGTGCTTTATCTACAGCGAGGGGAACTTCTATAAGCGCAGGATGAGTTTGTAAATAACATTTTAGATAAACGCCTAACTTTAATCTTTTGGGTCAGAAAATCAGAGTATTGCAGCGAGATGCCTTTCATTTAAAAATAACACTTTACAAATTATTTTTAACCGAAGTGAGGACTGACTATCCAGCTACGTGGAATCCTTAAGTTTAGTTAGCCAATTGGATGGATGGCGTGGATGGCCAATCTGACCGTTCCCGCAACTCATCCTAAACATAATCCTAATGTAATTTGCTCTGAAATTTTCTAGCTTCAAAACTTATAATAATCTCGGTCACTGTAGAACGATTAGCAAGCGGAAAAGCAAGGGTGAAAAGTGCTGTGATTAATGCTCGTACTCACGAGACACCCCAACGGGCATTGATACTTGAGTGCCGGATCAACCGGTTGCCCAGTGTGTGCATTTTTTTAATGATGTTTACGGACAGAAGAATACGAAACGTAACGGGACGATGCCTCCCAGTGCCCGGCTTGTTCTGTTAATTTAATTATAGTTCATACACACACTACTCGGAACTCCAACAGTTTCTGCCGAAGGGCAAACTGCTTTTGTCTTGCGCTTTCTTCTAGGTCATAGTTTTTCAAGAACCCTCTCGAGTTACCAGTGAGAGACTCTTGTGAGCCTTATGAATAGATAATTTTATTAACCTCTTCCTGTTTCTCGGACATCTATTCTAATGCACACGTGTTTTTTGTTTTTGTTTTGGTTTCTTCCGATCTTTCTCTCTAGGTGACGTGCTGTCAGGTGTTTGTTTCGTCGGTCAGCTGGACACACACTCATTGGCCATGTTTCTGCTGATACCGCTCGTCATTTACCTCTCGATCGGGGGAATCTTCCTGCTGGCCGGGTTTGTGTCGCTGTTCCGCATTCGCACCGTCATGAAGCACGACGGCACCAGAACGGACAAACTGGAACGATTAATGCTGCGGATCGGATTCTTCAGCGGACTGTTCATCTTACCTTCGCTCGGCTATCTTGCCTGTCTGTTTTACGAGTACTATCACTTCGACGATTGGATGATCCAGTGGAACAGACAAATGTGCAAGATCTTCTCCATCCCGTGTCCGGCGGCACGGCATGGCCCACCAGACCCGAAACCCATCTTCCACATCTACATGGTAAAGTACGTATGCTCGATGCTGGTCGGTGTGACGTCCAGTGTGTGGCTATGGTCCGGTAAGACCGTCGTCAGCTGGCGGCAGTTTGCCGAACGTCTCCAGGGAAAGGACACGCGGAGTCGCGGTGCGTACGTCTAGTAGAGGGTAACGCGGGTGCGTATCGTCGCCCACCATCCGGCGGTGCGCATTACCGCGAGAGTCATTAGGTTTTAGGAAGAGGCGTCATCCACATCATCATCATCATCATCCTCATCCTCATCATCATATTGCACGATCTGCAAAAAAGGTAGGTTAAACATTAGAAACGATTCTTCAGAAGGTCCTGACCCCACGTTCATCTGCACCTATCATCCCATTCATTGCACACCATCCGACTCAACCGAAAGCCTCGAAAGCTGACATTAAACCCCGCAGCAAAGGAGTAGGATTAGGGCTGCTCCTTTTGACAAACAGTGGCAGGAAGGAGATGGATCGCATAGATAAGATATGTTTCGTTCGAGGTTTATTTTGCGAATGACCAAATATCTATGTAGTAACGCATCATCAGCGCATCAGCAGAGAATGCATTTAGGATTTACTAATTTCTGCTGCTATAGTATACAGGACGGTATACATTGTACAGGTAGTAGTGTGGCTTCTGTCTTGAGTAACGTTGTGTAACGCTGACAGCTCCCTTCTTTCGCATAACGATGTTAGCTTACCTCCGTACCTTCATCGCTGCGTCGCTTACACTCATTCAATTACTCGTGATGATAGGAGATGCAATAGGCGAAGAAGAGGAGAAGCGTTTCCGAACGAATAGGACGTGATGTGCGTGATGTGATGCATTTCAAGAGCAACCGAAGAAGATGTGTTTCAAGATGAGATACAGGGAAGAAGTCTTCGGGCGTAGCTACTTACACGCAAGGTGAAAAACAAGCGTAATGATTTTTTTTATAGCTTTAACGAATAGAGAGTTTGTTTTACTGTAAGGCTTCATTTTCTACAAGAGTTAATGGAGAAGAATTTTTAATTTCTTTGAGGTTTATTTTAAAAATCGTCATGTAGTATGAATTACAAAATTTTACATTTGTTGACAGTTAATCAATAGTGTTAGCTGTCATTTTTGCTTGTTTTTCACCTTTGTGTGTGCGCATGTTGTGCCCTTTCAATAGACATTACATAGTAAAGGAGGAGAAAATAACGTACGAATGTTTCGTACCTCGTAGCACAGATAAGATTATGTGTGTAAGGATTCGTAAAAAACTAGATTCTATAGCTGTACCATACTACCTACCTTCGTGCTACCTTAGTGCTAGTAGAGTATATTCGTAAGTAGTTTGTAACATTCGCATCGATCCTTCCCTCACCATTTCTCCTTGCGGATCTGTTTCCATGAACGATGAACATTGAACCTGTACATAAATAGAACATTAGGTAAGACCAGCTATAGTACGAAAGGAAGATTCGAATTTGCCTAGTGTAAAGTGATGCACCATCCATTGTTGAGAATGGTGCTTTAAAATAGTTAGGGAACGCTCCAAAAACACGCCTGCGAGCCATTGTTGTATGTTAGGTTCCGTTGTAGGTCATGGTGACGCTTTCTATCGACCATCCTGTCCGTAAACCGTCAAATCCTGCAGAAGAATCTCGCAACTGGATTAAATACGAGTACTCCAAAGCATCGGGCTCACGTAAAGAGCGCTGCATGATGAGATGCGCCCCAGGTTCCTCTTCTTTACCCCCCCCCCCCCCCCCTCCGACCGTTGACATTTAAAGCAGCATTCGCAAAACGGATGCTAACTAGCTTCAATCCTATTTCCACTAATTAAGGACAATTCGAAGAGCCTATGACAATCTTGGTACCGTGGTACGCGTTCCAAATACGGTCCCACACTATTACGTCCAAAAACGCTTTGCACGTTTCAAGTATCTGTCATTACTTGGTACTCCGCCCAGAACGAGGATTCACGCTAAATTGTTCACTTGGAACGTTCGTTTCACCGAACAATCGTACACGCAGAACAGTGGCTGTGGGGCACCACCGAATCCACCGCCGAAAATCCAATCGTCGTCATACATGAATATTAATGACAGTGTAAGCCATTATCGGTGGTTGTGTTGGGGGATTTGGTTGGTCCAGCATCAGCACCTGCCTACTACTTGCTAGGCTCTCCAGTCTTTACCCGTAGAGAGCTTTTCCCGGTACGATTCTAAGCCGGTCAAGTACGTTGAGCTATCGTGGTCGGATAGCTGAGCTTCACTCGTATCCCGGCACGTGTGCGTCTCATTATGCTGGGCCTGGGTAGTGATTTGAGATTCCGATAGTGTCACATCGTAGACAATCCGACGCAAAAGGAGGTTACGTATGCCACGTAGCACCTGCGTAACACCGACACCAGAATCCCTTCAGCGTGACAGTACAAGAATTGTAATTGGAAGCGACCGTGGAAGGTTACTTCGGGGCCTCCCATTGAAAGGAATCATTAATTATCCGAAGCAGATTATGCCGCACAGTTCCAGAATATCCAGAGCACGGTGAGGAATCTTCTTCGCGCTGGGAAGTAAATTTTCGGTCGTGCACGCGCTACGTACACAGTACGGTGCGGTTTTGTGATTGTAAAATGGCGTGTCCTTTCCCACCAACGGTCCACGTGTCTAGGAAAATTAATTAATCATCGTGCCCCCGCCAGGCACTGCACGGAAGCGTTCTGGGAAATTTAAAAACAAAGCCACTTTCCAACAGTAAAAGGCAGCCTTAACAGAGCAACAAGCGATCCTTCGACTTTGAGCTTTGACCTAACTGTCGTACCTTCACCAACTCCAACCAAGAAGTCGTACAATAATTTTTCAATTAACGATTAACCTTTCCGGCAGTTGTTGTTCGGTGTACCCCGTGGCACGTGTTTGTACGTATTACTTGCTAGGAACTCTTGTACATAGGATGTCCTTTTTTCCGTCCTTCTATTTTTTGGCAACCAACCACAGAAAGCAACCAATTGTCGAGGATTCGCTCATTTCTCCACCGCAGCAAACCGAGGATAAGTGCCTCAAAAAGTGACGTGATAAATTAATGCCCAGTCTTACGTACGACGACGGGGCGACGGCGCTTGGGTTCGGTTGTTTAATTGTGCATCGTCCCCTTAGAAATGGCACATGAAATGGATAATGAAACGAGCCATGAAAATTAAAATGCAAAGTACACCGAAGAAGACAGCGTACTAATCCTCCTGCTCCAGACCGAAAGCGGTCTGGACTGCACGACATCCTCGAACAGTTTTTTTTTTTTTTGTTTCGTTGGTCTTCCGCATGTTGGCGTATTTTGTTTTCATGAATCCCTGGGCCCTTCCTTCCTGTTGCTTCGAGTTTGTTTGTTCTGTTCTTGCTTTCCTTCCATATACAACCGATGGGCTCGGATCGGATGTGCGCGTACTTGCCCCGAAGCATCGTATCGGTTGACGGGCAAATAAAATTGTGTTTATGTTTTTAATTTAATTTTACGATTATTGCTGCTGTCTTGTTTCTGGTTTTTTTTTGCGCTCGTTGCCGCCAGTACCGACGACTTCACTTCTGCTCACTCGGACTCGCTTTATGAGATTCAGATTTGCGTGTGCTCTCTGTACCGCTTCCCGTCGAAGAATTGCTGCTGCCTGGATGACACCAAACCTCGTGGTAGTTGGCATTCCGATGCAAAAATGTTGCTTTATTACATAGCAATATGCAACGTTTCGCTTCGGGGCTGGTTTTTGTTTTCGTGCGTAGTAAAGTTAATATTTTTCCTGCATCCTTTTTGACACTGATGAAGCTATTCAAACTATTAAGCTTATACTTGGAGCTGGCTTTGAGTTATGTAATGATTTTTTAAATTAAATTGCTTCTTCTTTGAGGATTCAAAGTGTTTACAGGGAGGCATTTCAAAAACTTGTACAAAAAGTAGAAAATTCTTCCTCTTCATGATCGTGACCTTGTTTGTATCTCGACACGAGAGAGAAAAACTCTTAATCGAAATTAAATTTTAAGTAAAATCCCCCTTTTCCAATATTTAAAAAAAAATAATAGTTTTGTTTACTACAAGTCTTCAAGAAGAAGTCCTTCGTCTCAGTCGCAGTAGAAATTTGTAGTGCGGACATGTTTTAGTCGACAGTTCAAAAACAAAACACTTCAAAAATAAAAACTCCCAAACCACGGCACGAAAACTAGTGACGGGTAAACCTTCGTTAAGGATGTTTGCGGTGTCGTTTTCTCGCTTCCTAAACAAAAAGGCTATCTGCGTTTCGGTCTCCACCCTCAGTCGGATCGAGCCGGGAAACCTCTCGAGGGAGATTTCGTTTACTATCGTTCCGTTTTTTTTTTGTTTAAACTGAACAAAAGTAAGCACGAAGATGTGATTTCTTTTTCAACTCAATTTCTCAAAGCCAGGCCATATAAAACGAGCTTTGACGACGGTTTTTGCTTCCTTTCCTTCGCGAACTCAATCAATTCTCAAGAGGGTTTCGTCCCATGTTTGAGAATTCGTCGATTGTGGAGATGTTCTGTCATTGGCAGGCAAACAAAATTGTGTCCCTTTGCTCAACTTCTACTCTCTCTATCCAGCACAACTTCAGCTTCACCTCCAGGGAAACCGAACTCAAAAAGGTAAACAGATGCGCAGCTTTCCTTCGCATGTATTGTGTGTGTGTGTGTGTGTGTGTATGCTGGTGGACTGCGACGCTTCTGCTAGAGCGTCCGGACATTTCGGAAGAAGGACATTAGCACACAAAACCGCTCACTCGTTCCGGGCAACCTTCTTGAAAATGGAATTGATTTCCTCAAGTGTGAAACAACCGTACCGAGGCGTGTCACGTCAACATGCAGCTCAGATTTCATATTTACATACAAGAAAATCGGTACGGATTATTTTGCTAGCAATGACTGACGACTATTCTTACCCACTCCAAGCTGATAGCCTCAAAATGACTTCGTTTAATTTTCCCAATTCAAAAAGCGAACAAAAAATCCCATCTTTACCTCATTCTCTTGGACGCAATCGAACCCAACCCCGCTTTCCCATCTCATTTTTTCCCCCTTTTCCAAATGCTCGTTGGAATGGGAAGTGATCGTGATAATGGGCGATTTCTCTCCTGGGATCAATAAATAAATTTTTATCGTCACCGCTGCGGTAAAAACAAAAAACTTGTCCGGTGTATTTGCAGTCGCGGCTCGGCGCAGCCTTCTCGAAGCAAAGGAATGGTAAGGTTTGTCCTGATGTCGCGCGTAAATGGGCAAGTTCCTTCCTTCATTTTTTTTTCGCTCTCCCGCTCTCTACGCAGCCAGATTGTGAAGTGTTTCGAACCAGTTTTGTTGTTGTGGTTTTTGCTTTATAGTAAGTTTGACATTTTTTATTTTACATTATTAAAATAGTAACGCTCGAAATGCAGATAAATGCCACCGAGTGAGCCAAATAAATCAACTACTTGGAATAAAAATATTCTGCAGAATTGACGTCGCCTCGCCGCTGTGATGAAGGAGGAAAAGGAGGAAACTTGTTTTGATATCCATTTTGAATGCTTTTACAACTCGGCCAACTATTGCTATCCTTCCCACGAAAAAAAAAGAGATCCTTTCTCTCCTCGACCAACTTCTTGTGAAAGTGGAAGATTTCATTTTGTTATTTCCTGCCGATAACAATTTGTCAATTCACGACCAGTGCAGACCGCTGATCGATTAAACGAATGTTCTAGAGTTTTGCCCGACAAAGTTGGGCAAAAGACTCACCCCTTTTTTTTTCGTTATAGTAAGTAGCGTGCAGGAAAGTCCTGGAAATCAAAACATTGTTGCTAAAAGCTCTCGCATTTTTTGTGCATCGCGTGTTGTTGTGCTTCAAAACAAATGCCAAATAGACGATCAAACCGATCAAACGATTTTGATCGGTATAGCTACATTATATCTCTATATAGACTGGGAATACGTCCCCAAAAAGGCAAGAAGGATTGTATGGTTTACCGTTAGTGATTAAGTTATGACTGCCCGCGGTAATCGCGAATTCCGTGGTAAAGTGTTAAGAAGGAGGAAAATTAATCGTTAAACAATGTGTCATAAAATGTAAATGCTGGCGGTGATGATAGCGGACATGATACGGAGGCAAAATCCTCAAGGCATGTAATGATTCTATGGCCAGCATTTGCCTTTCATGTAGTCATTAATTTAGATTTCGTTTGCGAGCCCGAAAGCCTCGCCAGCTTAGGTTCGAGAATAGGAAAGGCTGGAAAAGCAGTTTTCAGCGGTTAGGCATGATTTTCACGAGTTAAACAAAGTCATCAACACTAGCTCAGCAGGATCTTTTCCTTTTTCCGTTTCGCGGCATTGGCGTGGAAAATCGTGAACATACCTTGTGCGTGTCCCAGAAATGCTTCTCGGTGTCCGGTCTTGTGTTTCATATATGTACAAACAGCAAACAACACATTATACATTAAATACGAACATAAAATAATAAATAAAAATCTTGCATCGAGTGAAGGAAGCGCGTTAATGTTAGGCAACTGCAAAACTACCCCAAGACGAGACTCAGAGACGGCACCAGCGCCTATATCTGGGGGGATGTTTGTATATTAAATAAACGAATAACAAGGCAGCAAACAAACGAAAAAGCTGGCTTAGGAGCGAAATGAAAGCATTATAAATAATATTATATACTTATACAACAAATCATACTAGGCAAGGGAAGCAAGCTCGTGGTGAATAAGATAATGATAATGATAAAAGTGTACATCGGATAAAGAAAACAACAAAACAGGCAAAACGCGCATCAAAAATATAAACTATTAGAAGAATCTTTACATTGCGTGTGTTTATTTTTTTTTCCTGCTACAAGACGATCGGTTTTGTGGAAGAAATTTTTCCTCCCGATAGTATTAACACACATTCCTTAGAGCATAAGCATGTCGCTTAGGAACAGCGTAAACTCTATTTCTCTTTAGGTCTTGTCTGAGGACTTTGAACGCTCAAGCAGTGCAGAAAACCGACTCGATGGATGAACGAGGGAATGAAAGAAATTCTTGCCAAACCTCCACGGATCCGCGTGCCAATGTTGATCGAAAAATAATGTCTCCCTCACCCGTACCATGTTGTAGAATTCTTCAACGGTCCTCCGGTGTAGTTTGTACAGTGTGTTTTGTCGTATTTTGCGGTCGCCAGCCTTCCTCCGAAGCGAAAAATATTCCGATGTTATTTGTATCCGAAAGTGCAAGCAAATTTTGCATCACAATATTATTTCGAATAATAGCAGAACATACTAATGCAGAATGCAGCATTTTCCAGATAACAATATCTAATTTTGCTCAGTTGGTAGAACAAAATACAACGCCAAGTGCTTGCGCTTTCACTTTTACATTTGAATTTAAAAATTTCAAGCACGCTACCAGTTACCTCCTCCATTGGATGGATCGAGATTTTCCACAGGGGGGTGGAAGATTCGAGGTGAGGCGTTCCGCAGAAAGCTGCGCGGTCCAAGGACGCATCCAACGGTACGCGGAACGCCCCGATCGGTCAAGGAATGGCCGAGTTATCACCGATTTTCCACAGGAATGTTTTAGTTTTTCCGTGATAACTGGACGGAGGTTGGTGGGATCGGGTTTTCTAACCGCGCAACCTTTTGTAGAACACCTCAACCCGATCCCACCACCCCCCGCCCAGTTATTACGGAAAAACTAAAACATTTCCGTGGAAAATCGCCGATAACTCTGCCATTCCTGGACCGATTGGAGCGTTCTGCGCATCGTTGGATGAGTGTTTGGACTGCGCAACTTTTTGTAGAACACCTCAACCGCGTTCCGCGTACCGTTGAATGCGTCTTTGGGTCTCTTCTGTGAAACATTTCTTCCCGAACCTTTCATCCACCACCGCGTAGTTCTCGCAGGAATTTACCAATTTTCATTCCACTTAGGGTCCCAGAAAAGCTAAATCCGCCTCTGCGTGGACATTGAAATTTGTTTATTTTAGGGACCATGCACCGTTTTAATTTGTCTTGGTTTTAATTCTTTTTTTTCAATATTTTGACGCGAGTTTATCGCAGTTTTGAGGTAAATCAGTAGCGCATCTAATCCCCTGATAGGGCTACATGAATATGCCATATTATTAGGCTTTACAAAGTCGATTCGTTGTAATACAAGGCCTATACAGCCGTTTACTCAACACAGCACAAGATCTTGCTTAAAATAATATCCAAAAAACAAAAGAAGGTAAGTCAATATTACATCACTAATAAACTAGGAAAATGACGTCAAATAGTAAAAAAATAACGCAATAATTTCCAGCCTAAAAATATCGCTTCTATGGGTGTCTTGTCGCAAATATTGTTTCAAGCCCCTACCAAAGCGAAGAATATCAAGTCACGTTAAATGGATTACGCTAGAGAGACTCTCTCTCAAATTATCCTAATTCTTTTCAACTATAAACTGACCACAACCGCGATCCGTAAAATTAAAATCAAATGCCCACCGCTGACAGTGAAATCTCCCCCACCAAACCTTGCACCGCTTCTAAATTGGAAGAGAATAAAATTTTATTTCTATCAATAGAAATATTTCATCGAAAACCTCTAACAAATACCCACTTTTCCCGGTATATTTTTTGGGTCCCGGATTAGGACGTGTCACGTGTGTCTATGTGTGTGAATGTTTGTGTGTGTCCTTTGCTCCATTCTTCCCAAATTCGTTCCCATACTCCTTCCCAAACATAATGCTTCTCGCTGGATGCTCATCCGGTTATGCAAAATGAAGCAGAGGAAGAAATCGAAATGGATAAAGAAAAAAGATGTATTTGACCCCAAAAACCTGTATTTATATCCACAAACGATTATGCCACACACCAGCGGTACCAGATTGCCGCCACATAATTTCGCGCCCGGTTCACCCCAAACCCACCGTGGGTGAGGGCCTGGAAAAAAAGGGGATGGTGTAGCATAAATCCTTTTGCTGACTGCACACTCCACATCACGTTTCGATTGCGTTTTTTTTATTATAAAGAGCGCAACCCGATGCTCCCGATGAGGATGATCCAAATGGGGGGAACCAATGGGGCGTTCGACTGGAAAGGACTTTAATCACCTCCCGTTTCCCGGTTGGGTGCATTTTTTCCAATTTCGATTGAAAACGATGCATCCGAAGGCAACAAATAGCAAAGGGGAAAAGAAGTAAAATAAATAAACTCTGTGTGTGACATTCGTGAAAGCAGTTTCACCACTCACAGCACTATAATCATCAGCATAGATCGTGTAGGCAGGTGTGTGTGTGAACGATTGGTTAATTTTTCACCCACCCGTCCACCACGTTAGTTTATGGTTGATGATCATTATGCTGTATGATGTCCTTTTGTGACGCATCTTTCCATAAAAAGCGACAAATTGCTTGCATAATAGATTAATTTATGAGCCTTTTGACAACCTAACTAAAGGGACCATCGACTGAATCATCTGTTGTGTGAAAGCTTTAACTTTTTTTTTGTTTGAATAAGATGGTATTAAAGCATACCACAAAGCTGTTACGAAGGTGTATTAACAATCATTTGATGAATTTCGATCTTTGTTTAAATGTTATAAAAGGCATACAAAATCGCTTTATTGCCCATTTTAGTTATAATTTTAAATAAATAGGCTATTTTCCCCACTATTTTAAATACTTTCGATAGAAGCTGAACAACAGAGCCAAATTGATTCGTCGAACCATTCTCCCAAATCCCTCGGTGTGGAATGAACGTCATTTTAGTCCGAATTTGTTACCCAGAACTATTTCCCAGCTTCCGTAGTTCGGTTATCCTAATACCAATTTCGACCGAATCGAATTCTGTTAATGGAAGCCAATTTTTCCGTTTTAAGTGATTGTTCTGGGTAATGAAAGTAGTTACTTGAAGCTGCTTAAACTATGTTACAAAAAATGGAAATATGAAATGTTGCTGATTGAAACAGAAGAGCGTTTTCAGATGGAATTCTATGAAAGCGCCTAAATGTATGCAATCAGCAGCACAATGAAAACTTCAAGCATTACCGAATGCTTGAATCAGTGTTTGAACATATTGTTAAATATTTTTAACGTATAATTTTTAATGTTTAACGTTTTAATATTTATTTCTAATTTTTTAATTGATATTTATGAATATAAAAGGTGCGAAATTAATAATCCTTTCCAACACTTTTATTTGCTCTCCAAAACCCACTGATTGATGAGCCTGCACATTGCTGTTGAATTGAATCAGTTTCAATTGCGCCCACACACACGTACACTCATCCACATCTCCTAAATCACTTACCCGACCATATATCCACTAGATACCAGCCCCATCGATAACCATAGCTGTATAATTCTACTGACAAAATAATCTATTTCGTCATTGCCGCCGACGCCACCGCCAGCAAATGCGGTCAAATTGGTTGTGTTGACTAAACCTATGCGAATCTCAGCACACCTCACGCTCAACCTACAGAGCAAAGTGTGTACACATTGATTGTTTGCACCGTAATATCCCTGACTTTATAGTGTGGTGTGCTCTGTGTGCAGCAAAGCACAAACAAACATACCGCCAGTGAACGATTTGCCCGCCGAATCTTGGCCCAGAACCGGACCAGTGCCTCCTCTGGCCTTCCTATCTGACGAATTTTCCCCCTCAACGTCCCAGCAATCGATGTTGCGGCCAGCGGTAGCATGGTAATTGGAAAATTATGCAGATTTCAAGCTATTTCGAAACATTTTCGGACGGTTTTCTCTCGGTTTGTTTGTGAGCAGTCCGCAATGTATGCGCTGTGTGACGAGCGTTCATTGAGCATCCTTCCCGATCAGATTAATGCGATCAGGGGAGATTTTCTGGAGGATGGCAGAATGTAGGAGGTTAGACTGCAGTGAATGTAGTTACACACTTCATTTGAATCAATTTTTCAAAGAAACTTAACTTCAATTCAATCAAAATCACCGCCATAGATAGGTATACGCCGAGCTTAGAGCAAATGCTTTTTTTAAATATGATTGTTTTGAATTTTGTAGACTATGTAGATGAAATAGTTTGACATGTTTTACCTGAAATCTTTTAAAAATATTCAAATTATTTTTTAAAGCTCATATCCATATGTAAAAAATAAAAGTAAAATGTTTTCTTTTGCTAGTAAAAAAACGCAATTAATTCTAAAAAAAGGATAATTTTACTTTGCTTCTTATGTTTTGTTTGCTTTTTTTATTCATTAATATTCAAATTATTTCAAAAAGTGTAGTGTTTTTCCCCGCTTTTTTACTTAAAACAAAAAGGAGCTAAAAGACGATTAAAAACATGCCTGTTTTTGATTCGCAATCAGAACCTTACAACAGTCCCGTAGCTTCGGAACCTTGTAGCGCTTCGAAACGTCGTTTCACTTGCCACGCGCCGACGCGACAACTGTCAAATCGCTTGTTTATCTCGCTTCACAATAAACGTGCTCGCGTGCTGTGCATACTGCCGGCATTCGATTTGTGGCTTTTTCTGTTGAAAAATAGGAATTTACCCTGCTGCAAACGATAAACTGTACATTCAGATTAGTTGTTACGTTCGTTAAGTCTTAAATTACTTTAAACAAAATGGTGGAAATAGAGGACCCGATGGAAGTATGTGTTGCAGTACGGAGTTGGTGTGTGGAGAAAGTGGAATGTTTTTTCACGTGTTTCTTTCGTTTTTTATTATTTCTTTTACGTGGTTTAGGTTATGGAAGCGCCGAAGAAACGTATACCGGATAATATAAGGGCAGAATTTGAAGACAGTACCGATAGTGAAGCAAGCTTTACCGATGAGGAAGATTCGGATGAGGAGGTAAGCGTCTGCCTTAGGGAGAGTGTCATCGTAAAGCGCTTTATTTCTTCTTTTACTTATCATGCTTTTTGTTCTTTTGTGTTTCCTCTGTTCGGTTCCGTCGTGTGTAACAACAACTCTATAGCTACGCCAAGCGTTTCTTCGCAATGAGCTGAAACCAGGTCTAAATGTGATAGTGCGCAAAGAAAAGGCACCGGTGAACGATAAGATACAGCTGAAATCGGCACTCGAGACATGCGTTCTCAAAGTCCCGTGGCTGGAGCGTATGGATCTTGTAAACGATCTAGCTCCGCTCACACCCGAGCTGGCGATACAAATCGAAAAGCACGAGCAAAAGCGTGAAAACCAGTTCAAGGGCAACCGGAAGATACCGTACGTTGCGCCCGAAGCCGATACCGTGCTGAACGACTTCAAGCGCGAGATTCTGTTCCACCGTCAGGCTCAGGCGGCCACTGTCGAGGGCATTAGGAAGCTGCACGACCTTGGCGTCGCAACCAAGCGGCCGGACGATTATTTCGCCGAGATGGCCAAATCGGACGAACACATGCAGCGCATCCGGAAGGTGCTGCTCGACAAGCAGGAAGGTATCGCGAAGTCGGAACGCATTCGGCAGCTACGGGAGCAGCGCCGTATCGGCAAGCTGATACAGCGCCAGGCGACGGAGAAGCGCGACGAGGAGCGAAGAAAAATGTTGGGCGACATTAAGAAGTTCCGCAAGGGTAAGCTGGCCAACCTTGACTTCCTGGACGATGACGATGGTCCGCGGGGTGAGTTCCGGAAGTCGGGCAACGCGCCGGGCAAAGGTAAGAAGGGCAAGACGGTAAGCGCGAAACGGAAGGCACGTGATGCAAAGTTTGGTTTCGGTGGACGTAAGAAGGGCATGAAGCAGAATACGAAGGAATCGTGCATTAACGATGGCCCGCGAAGAAGCATGGGTGGAGGGAAGGGACGGAAGAAGGGTGGCAAAGCGGGCGCAAACAGTCGACCAGGGAAGTCGCGCCGGGCACAGATGAAGGGTGGTAAGGGTGGTGGGCGCAAGAAGTAAGGGAGTGGTTCGTTAACGGTGGCCAAACACGGCTGCATTGACACGATTTAATGTACATTTAATGTGTATTCCCGTAAGGCTTTTTCTCTCGTACAATAATTTCCCTTTTTCGGAAAAAATAAACCAGAAACACATGGAAAACATAACGAAGAAATGCAACACCTAATTTTTTAGGTTCAACTTATCCATCATCTTAGACAGGTTTAGCACTTTTAATTTTGTATTGAGGAAGTTCTGTATTCTTAATAGAACTTATCCTTATCCTTGGACGTTTGCTGTTAAGCCTAAGGCGTGAATTTATTTTCAAAAAACTTTCCTAAAGCTAATCAATGTTGGTAATACTTTCTCATCTCCTTTCGCAACCCTCTTTAGGGAGTTGGGGAACTTTCCCTTTGATGTGTGTCTCAATATCGCACATTCAGTCAAAAGGTTGGCGGATTGGAATTTACCCCCCATGAGCCGGTGACTGTGGGCGTCGTTGGCTTTAAAGCGATCGCGGACCGTGTTTAACGAGGTGTAAAATATTAGTCATGATTAAAGCTAAGGCGCTAAAACGGTTCCGAGATGGTGTCCTGCCGAAGTTCCGGTTACGGTACACTTAAAATCGATTTTACAAGTAAATAAGCGTTTCGCGGGAAGTACTTTTAAATTTGCCAGATAAATATTATAATCATTCTTCTCGAAAAGCTTCCATCCCTTAATGGACATCCACGATACGGTTCACTTTGTCGCATCTTAAAAATGTGAACAGCTGGTAAATCGAAGGGAACATGGCTAGCTAGCGGAGCGTTCTAAATGGCCTTTGCAGGCGGAAAATCAGGTTGAAAAAGATTTTTTTGCTTTTCCGAGGCACTGCCACACTTGAGAAATAGCGTTTTATGGAAACAAAAGATATCACATGGTATATAAATATAAAATAAAGATATTACACAAAATAAATGGAAATATATCATCAAAGATCGATTATAAAAATCGATAAGCTAATTGGTTAAGTAGAAGCCTAATAAATCTTTTTATTAAATCATAATAACTTGTTTAATAATTATTCAATGTTATACTTCAATCTAGAAAAGAGGAGGAAAATCAACATCGCAAATTCACCAAATTGTTCCGCACCGCCGTCGAAAACATCCATCCGAAATGGTTTCGATT
Organism: Anopheles maculipalpis; assembly: GCF_943734695.1. Classification (NCBI taxonomy): domain Eukaryota; kingdom Metazoa; phylum Arthropoda; class Insecta; order Diptera; family Culicidae; genus Anopheles; species Anopheles maculipalpis. Next base: position 96,291,650 of record NC_064871.1, on the reverse strand, counting down.
TTGAAATTCGGGTAACAAGAGAGCATGAAAATTAGAAGGTAACATTGATCCGCCAGCTGGTTCCAGGAGCTGGCAAATTTCGTCCAAAAACCAGTCAAATTTGAAATCCGAGTAACAGGAGAGCATCCAAATCAGGAGGCAGCATCTCGGCGGGTGGATTAGCATGCGCTTTTGCTACTTGGGTCATTCGGTCTTATCAGTTCTCTCTCTTGGGAGAATAGCCACGAGAGAGCGATCCTTTTATATCCGATCATAGCCACACCTACTTCTTTCTGTTTCATTACTCCACTACAGATAAAGGATCGCATCCTAATACTCAGTGACATCGGAGTGTATAACAAAGAGAAGGAGAAGGCAGACATACGTTGTCGATAACAGCGCGTCGATCAGTACGCGAGAAGGAGAAGGCTTGCTTCTTGTACGATCGTTGTTATCTTCTAATTTTCATGCTCTCCTGTTACCGGAGAATCACATTTCACTGGTTTTTCGGTGCAAATTTTTGTTGCAACCCGGTATTTTGTCCCCCAACACGGATCCAAAATTCCAAATCTGGGTAACAGGAGAGCATCCAAAACAGGAGATATCATCTCTATCTACTTTCTGGTATCGCAGGAGATGATTTGTTTCATACAAAACTGCTCAAATTTGATTCTCCTGTAAAAGGAGAGCATCCAAATCAGGAGGTAGTATCTTGGCTGGTGGATTAGCATGCGCTTTTGCTACTTGGGTCATCCGGTCTTATCAGTTCTCTCTCTTGGGAGAAAAGCCACGAGAGAGATATCCGATCATAGCCACACCTACTTTGTTCTGTTCCATTTGTCCACTACTGATAAAGGATCGTATCCTGATACTCAGTGATACCGAAGCGTATATCGGAGAGAAAGAGAAGGCAGACATACGGTGTCGATTACAGCGCCTCGATCGATACGTGAGAAGGAGAAGGCTTGCTTCTCGTACGATCGTTGTTATCTCTTAATTTTCATGCTCTCCTGTTACACGGATTTCAAATTTGGCTGGTTTTTCGTTGCAAATATGCCAGATCCTGGTGCCAACTGGGGGATCGACGCTACCTCTTCTTTTGGATGCTCTCCTGATACTCAGATTTTGAAATTGGTGCCGGTTCGGTTGCAATTTTTTCCACAGACGGTTGCGGTCCATTTTCTTTTTGCTTTCTGAGATGAGTGAATTGCATTGCAGATTGAAGAGAAATAACTAAATAATTAAGGATTCTACGATATTTTAACTAAGGCAAATTCTGTAAGGATACAGAATCCTTCCTTACAGGAGTTCCAGGATCAAAAAATCAAACCCAATATCAATGTAACTGATTTTTCTTTATTGAATAGCGTATATATTTTGTTTTATCTACAAATAGAATAATTAAGAACATTAATTATATGCATAAGCTATTAAAAATATTGATCAAAACACACACAACGAAATTTTGTTTCCCGTTAAGGGGCCGCGAAATGTGTGCAACAAAACAAAGCTTGCATTTCTTTTTAAACGAAGAGAAGTTATTTAAAAACAACCGATTAAAACTACCTTTCAAGTCCATAGCAAACTGCAAACGTGGATCTTTTTCTTTTAAATCTCTTTTGATATATATTTTTTTACTTCGCTTCTTGTGTTACTAAACAAGAATAATAAACCAGGAACAGGAAGCGAAGGCAACACGCTACTAACAGGGCAAGCAATTTGGGTAATTGTGTCTAACGGTTTAATCACTTCTGGAGTTATGAGTGGATTTTCTTCCATTGTTTTTGTTTCTCTTACACTACATTAGGTTAAATTAGAATCAGTTTACGCAAATCTGTGAATCGAATTCAATGTACATTTTTGTTTACGAAGCTCATAAACAAACGGCACTACTAGAACAGCTATAAATGTGTTTTTATGTAATCTATTGGTTAGTATAAGAGTGCATCGCATTTCTTTCTACTCAAAAATACTGCAGCGTTCGTTTCCGCCCGTGTGCTGTGTGTGTGTGTGCGAGTACATGCAAGTTTGCGTTGTATTTAACCGGATATGTTAAAAACTGCGTTTAAATGCATCGAATGTGAGAATGTAACGTGTAGTTTTACGAGCGCGGCGGCCTCTTCAATTCGTATCCTTATCCTTATTGCCCAATTTCCGGACTTTGCCTTTTTCCATCCTTTTTTTGTCTCCATTACGAATTTTTGTATTAGCTCTGCAGTATTTTTCATATTTTATATGTTTAAAACGAAGCAAAAGGGGAAAAAGGGAAGGAAAAAACATAACAAGCAATTTGCATAAGTTTACAAATAAAATAAGGAGTAAATATTTATATGTATGTATTATATAAAACGTATATGTATGCATATGTATAAGGGGGCATAGTAGTACAATAAAATAAGCTAGTGTACAGGGTGAGGGGGTTTTTTGTTTTAGTACTTCTTACGCTCCCCAGATCCACGTTCACTTGAGCGTAATGCGTACGCCACCGTTCGGGAGCTTCTTCATCATGTTCCACACCTGTATCCGCGTCATCTTCGCGATCGAGATATCATTAATGGCAACAATCTCTTCGCCGGCATGCAGCAGGCCTGATTTTTCGGCGGCACCACCTGCAAGAGACAGAATCGAACCGTGAGTAGCTGGAGGATTTGAGCGGCATCCAGAGCCCAAGCGCTTACCCATGAAGATTTTCTTGATGATTAACGGCTTGTTGCCGGTCGGTGAATCGTAACCACCCTCGATGGAGAAGCCGAGACCGGCACCGTCCTTGTTGATTTCGACCATGCGACAACCGTCCGGGACTTCCGCGGTGGAGTAGGACGCTGTTTGGATAAAGAGGGTGAGAAAAGGGTGTTTAGAAGGGTTTGATTGACATCAAGCGCAGAGATCGTTATGGCTTTTCATAGCTTATTTCCAGTTCAATGTAACGTAAATGGAGCAGAAGCTAGCTAAAGGACTGGACTGAAGCTAGTGAATCTCGAATGACACATCAAATTGTTCTAGTATACAAATAAAGTACATACCGTTGTCAGTAGCATTGCTAGAGGAACATTTGGACACATCGTCTGCCGACAGGAGACCATCCTCGGATGCGGTACCATCGAATACACTTTCAGCTGATGTATGAAAATTCCAGAAAAACAAGCATTATTATCAACCTCGTCAACCCCAAAAACTACTGTTCTTCTCACCTTCATTCGATGCCACATCCATATGGTCGAGATCCAACGAACGGGACGCTTTGTGTTGGATCTTGAGCTTCCGCTCGTACTCCGTCGCAATCTCACTCTTCTCCGCCAGCGAACTGAGCGAACCCATCGAGGGTCGCTTTAGCTTCGTTAGCGTATCGAGTACGAGAGACTTCGATCGGGTGATAACCATGACCACTTCCGGTCGTGGTGTCTATAAGGAAAAAAACGAGAATTTAAGTAAAGGTTCACTTGAAGAACATATCCGTATACGTACCTTAAGTACGCTGAGTGACTCGCGGTGCGTGAGGCCTCGCATGCTGAGCCCGTTGATCGAAAGGATACGATCGCCCTTCTTCAACCGTCCGTCCCGGTCAGCGGGTGAGTTGGTGAGAATTTTATGGATCTATATCAAAAGAAATTGGAATAAGAATTAATCCAAAGGCAACGCTCCGGAAAATTCCAGTTTGCCCTTACCGTAATCTCCTTCGCCTCATAATCGGAACCACCGGCCAGCGTGATTCCGATGCTGCTCTCGGGCGTTTCACGCTGCAGCACGACGACAAACGCTTCCGGCGTCGCTAACGGTGGATCTGCCTCTTCAATGATCAACTGCAAGTCCTGCGGTGTGATCAAACTGTGACTACTTCCCAGCGACGAAAAGCTGCCATAATCCGAAGGTGTACTCTGAAGCGTTTGCGACGATCCGGTACAGTTCGGAGCGACACTGCCCAGCCCGAGACTGTTCGTTTGGAGCGAGGAAACTCCAGACGAGGAGGACGCCAACGAATCCCAGGACGAGAAACGATCGTGCCCGTTTGTGGTTTTTGGTGTCGCATGTACCGGAGGGCTATTGACCGTGCTCGGCACGGTAGCTTGCTGTGCTACTACCGGGGTATCTCTCGCAGGCTGTTTAACCGGTGTCGGTATCACCGTACTGTTGGCGGACTTCGATTCGAATGACTTACGAATTTCGGCCAAATTTAGCTTCTTCGTTTCGACCGACGAACGAAGCTCGCGTCGAACCGGAACTGGTGCTGGGGAGGGTTCGGCTGTTGGGACCGATCGTGGCAAGTTTGGAGGTGACATTTTCTTCTCCGCGCGCAATCCAGCAAACACTGGCGCTGGTTCCGGTTCTTTGTGGGAGGTGATCGTACGGGCTGCTTCATGGCGAACCCATTTGGCAAGATCCGACATCGAACCGGAACCGTTTGGTGCATCGCGTGAGATCTTTTTCGGTTGTTCAGGCACGATCGTCGTCTGTGGTTTCTCAGCCAAGGGTAGCGGGATTGCCGATGCAACGATCGGATCCTCGACGATCGCGTTATCCTCCAGATCGGACACAACTTCCACATATGACGCCACCTTTATCACCTTATCGACGATGCTATCGACACTGTCCACCACTTTATAGTGGGTTAGTTCCTTCTTGTCCTGCTCGTAAGCGGTTTGTTTAGCCGAAGATCCCAACGAACCATTCGTGAGCGAGCTTCTTGGTTTGGACTTTGACTTTCTGCGTTCTTCCTCCTCGTATCCATCGGTACTGTCCCCATCCTCGTACCGCTTCGACTTCGTACCATTTCCGAAAGCTCCTACATCTTCAATCTTAAGATCTCCACGCCCATTACGGCACTTGGCCGAAGCGAGCACATTCTTGCGGTTCATGGACGCTTCAGATGAGGAAGACTTTGAGAGCTTTCGGCTAATGTCGACCGTTGGTGTACTGCCAACCGAGCTACAGCTAGCCTGCGATCCGGAGCTGGACGTTAGGGTCGAATTCGAACTCGTAATCGATGTGTTCGTTTCCGAGCTAAGTGTACGCGTGAGTGCGTACTTCTCTACGGGTGGAGCTGGTGCAACGGGCGAAACCGGTGGTGAGGACACACGAGAACTCAACACCGAATCACTATCGTCACCACTCTCATCCTCCGTGCTGCGCAAACAATCCGAGGATCCACTTTTCGGTGGATAAACGAGTGACGTGCGGGGAGGTTTCACCGGTGGCATCGGTGGAAGTGGCTTCCGGAACGTTGGCACTGCCAGCTCCGATTCCGATTCGAACATCTTCGGATCGGCACTTTGCTGGCGTGTGGTGGACGATCTCAGCGCAACCGCTGGCGAAGGTCCTGTCAAGGAACTCAGGCTCGTTTTGGGTGGCATTGGAAGTGTGCTCGTTTTGCGACTGTAAGAAAGTGCCACTGCCGGAGGTTCAACGGAGGGGGTCGATTTGGAAATGACACCGGACGAGAGAATGATTTCCGAATCCTTGCTCTTGATGATGGGCAATCCGATGATACGCGATTCGGGCAACACCTCCGTCTCGGGGACCTTCTCCGGGATGACGAGTCCGCGCAACTTCGACATTGACTTTTTGCGCTGTTCTAGCAGGTTCGAGATGGAGGACTTCCAGCGATCGTCCGTGCTGGTGGCACTGTTGTTGCTACCAATCGATGCGAGACTGTTTCCATTCGAATATCCCGAGAAGCTTGTCGTGCGGGCGAGCACTTTCGACCCATCCACACCACCAGCTCCATTCGAAGAACCGACCAACGGTTTGATCGATTCGGTCCTGTTCATTGGGTTTAGATTCTCCACACTGTACGCCTTACCGAGCACAACCGGTTTGGAGGTTTCCAAGCTAAACTTAGCTTTGTACGGTGTTGTGTTGTCCGTGGTGGCGATCGTCGCCATTGTCGTGATCGACGATATGCCTCGATCTACCTCGTCCAGGTGCTCCACACTGTGTGCCTTCTTGCGAAGGGTCGCGTACGTTTCGATCGCTTCAACGGACTTCTTCGAGGTGGAAATGTCTCGCGAAGAACCGAGCAAGTTCTCTGAACTTTTGGTGAAATCTTTGCTAAACTTTCGTGGCGTCGTTGCCGGAGCTGTGCTAGCGTGCTGCTGTGGTACCGGCAGTACGGCTCCTTCCGCATCGGCCGCACTGGAAAACATAGCGATCTTGTCCCGTACGCTCTTTTCCGATTTCTCATCCTTTCGCCAGTTTGATCCGACCAGCGATATCCGGCCCGTTTGCTGTGGGGCTGCGGGCGGTTTGCCCTGGTGAAGTTGATGATCGGGCACGTCCACCGAACGACGGCGCTGTTCGAACACGCTCTGCAGCGATTGGTAGGCTTGCGGGAGTTCCTTCCGGCTGAGCATTGACTCGGCGATCGAGGAACTGCGTGTTGGGAAGGGTGGTGGTTTGCGGAAACCGGTGTCCCCGGCGGGTGTGTGTCCGGTCATCTTGCGAGGTACCGGTGGTGGATGACTTTTTGGCAGATCGGGCAGATCATCATTGAAACTGAAAGATAGATAAGACAAGGAAAGAAAGATTGTTTTATCCGTTCCGTTCCTCAATCATGTGACCTCACACAACCGTCATACGGACCTGGAATGTTTGTCGTGCGATTTGGCGAGTACCGGTGCACCGTTCATTAGCGTCATCGCGGCCACCGGACCCGTGTTGGGAACGTTCCCGTTGACACTGTTGACACTGGCACCAGTGTCCGCAGCAACAGCAGTGGAAGGTTCGGTAAAGTTCGGCGGGAACTCATGCCCATCCGGTGGTAGTCGTGAGAATGCCGGTGGCGCTACTTTGCCACCATTCGGTGCTGTGGCGGCGGTGGATATGGATGTGATGGTGGCGGCAGCGGCGGAAGACGGTATGAGCTGATGCACGGTGCTGGCGATGGCGGTCACGGTGGTTGTCGTCGTCACTACATTATTCATCGAGTCCATGCTCGTGACACTGCCCGGGGCGGCACTCTTCTTGTCTGCGTCGGTTGTGACGGTCGGGTTAGTGACGGTGGCGTTCTGGGAGATGATGGCTGGACCTTCGGTGCTATCGGTGCCTGCTGCCGTTAGCCCGGACGAAGCGATGTGGCTGGACTCTGCAGGATAGCGATTGGCAGAAGAAGAAAGCAAAATTTAATTAGTATCTGCAAGCTGAATGTTGCGCACGGTTGCAGCTTATACAATATTAAATTCCTTCAACAAAGTTATGAAATAACATTGTGAATTTCTCAGCACATCGGAATCACTGTCGAAACGGGTGAAGATATAATGTTGTCTACGAAAGCGTTGATTCTGTTAATAAATAAATTCTAAATTGAGAGACGAATTCTACGCTGGCACATGGCAGAACTGGGGTTCAAGACCCACCCGCACAATTTTTCTGTAGTGAGGATTGACTATCCAAAAAAGTGGTATCAGTAAGTCAAGTGGATTGAGTTCTAAGATATTTGATTTCGGTAACATTTTTCGTTAGTTATCGATTTTAAAGGTTTTGTTGTTGTTGCTTTACTTTTAATTTTGAAATTTCAATTATTTATGTTTTTGTTTGTTGACCTTAAACATTCTAAAGAATAATATGATACTGTGCTGTCAGTCACAATTAAACTGTTGCTCTTCTTTCCTATTTTAATGCCATACACCAATCACTTGGCCCCATTAAACAATCGAGGCGTAGCGCGGATAAAGCACTCGCAAATTATCGTTTTGATTTGTTGTCTTGCATTTTTATTCGCTGCCCCGAAACCCTCTCCTTTGGCAGTACGCAAAATGTTAAAACAAAATCACGTCAATGATAAATGTGAGCCGGTGCGACATAAATTATCTACCAAATGGCTGGAACTCCCATTCAGCAAATATCTGTCCGGTTCCGCTATTTTATCGCGTACACACGGAACACACCGAACACATTCCTTCCAGCCACAGCAGTAGCAGCGGCAAACAAACAAACTAATCAAAACGATTTTTTTTGCAGCTATTTGCAGTTATTGCTGCTACTGTTTCAAACCCGGCACTTCACGGTCAGCACGTTCGTACCGGGGGCTGAAGCACTAAAGGTTAAGTAGTTCGCGCCCGCGTTGTAAATTGTTCATGCATGACTCAAAGCAAAAACCGCCGGCAAGCGAATGGTGGAATGTTGGGCGCCTCTGTTGCCGGAATTATTGCACGCTGTCCACGTGGGTGGGTGTGGGTGGCTGTGTGTGTGTGTGTGCAAGCTAGTCCCGCGTCCGTCCTCCCCGTCTACCGTTTTCAGCCGGATCATTTCCGGATGTCAATTTTCGGTTATAAATTTATTGAGTCGATCGAGCTGGGACTGGGGTGCGTCTTCACTCGGAATGGAATACCAATGACGATCGATTATTGACAGTTATACGACGCGTTCGGCGAGGGTTGTGTGCGGTGAATTATAGCAGATCACATCCGTTCCAGTTATGAGAGGGAAGACACAGCGATGCGAGGAGACATCAAGACGCCTTCGCCTCGAATTCTTTGGTGTGTTGTCCCTTGGAGCGGACTTTTTCGCTTTGATCAATTATCGAGAACGAGAAGCAAAAGGCAGAATACTTCAATAACGGACAGCAAGTCTCAATAGCGAAGTGTGCGGTCGCTAGCTCTACGCGATGTCGGATAAATAAATCAATAATTGTTTCAATCAACTTCCTTCCCTGGTAGTGCAGCGGTGGCAGCAGCAATCGATGGAAAAGTCAAAGTGATCTTCGTGATCCGAAGCTTCTAAGAAAATATTTTCCCCCTGATCGCCACAGCAAATCACAACCATCGGGCAGAACAACTTCGTGCAGATATTTTCTTCTGCTTCAAAACATCAAGGCATCGGACCGAATGTTGTATCAAACAGGCAGTTGTGAGAACTATTATCTCAAGACCAACCACCTATTTCCCCCATTTTGTTTCAATCATCTCAATGGCCGATAGATCCCGCTTACTTCCGCCGTGAATTATATATATATGGGTCATAACGGACGGACGGTCGGACTGGTTGTTCTTAAACGAAACGTGACCCTCGGGCGGGGTCAGTTGGTCGGGGCGAGTTTTATTAATCGCCTTCGCTCTGGCGGTAAACGCGTAACGCTGCGTCACCTAGTGCGTGAGCTAACGGCGACGAAACCATGTGCTTTGTCCACTCATCATCGGACGGAGCATTTTGGGCGTTGTGTAATATTCATTACACACGGGGAACGGATTTAACGACTGTAATTTTGAACATTTGCTCTCCATGGTACCATTGTTTACCTTCTATTTAGAGTAGTTTTTTTTCTTTCCGTGGGAGGGTTTTTCCCTATTTTTCCTGTTTGTAAATTAATTAGTGCTGGTGTGCATGAAAAGCTTCTGTAGCATGGAAAAATAAGCCTTGGAAATGCTTATTTGCATGTAAACCGTACTGGGAAGCGAAAGGGGTATTAAGAGAAGAACCTTTTCTTTTTTTAATAAGCCTTTCGAAACTTTGAGTTCGTTAAATGTACAATAAAATAGTTAAATAAAACTTGACTACCACACATTACCAAATAATTAATAAAATTTTAATGTAAAGGATTTTAATTACAAAACTACAGCCAGTGATCGCGAGGTTAAGTAAATGCTTATAAGTCTTAACTAAGAAATAATTTCTGGTCATCTGAATAAGAAACAAGGTAAAAATATTAAATTTTATTCTCTCTCAACTAGAATGTTGTCCAAATTGCAGGCTAAATTTATACAACACATTTTCAAATCGTCCATTTTATTGGAGGGATCGTCTTCGAATTGGAAACTTATACTTTTATAAAACTATGAATTTCATTATACAACTCAACCTCTTATGATTAATGGCCAATATTATAATACTAGAGTGACTTCTACAATAAATTTAAACATGACCGGGCTTGTAAGTCTATAAGGAGCATTGTTGCTTAGTTATTAGCTAATAGCGAATTTCCGGTATTTTAAGGATTTAAAATTTATTTGGAACACCATCTCGACAAAGTAGTAGTTGCATACTTTCAGGCGCTTCAGAATTGAGTAAAAGGGAGAGGAATAAAATTATGTTCAAATAGTTGACCGTTTATTAAGGAACTTTAATACAGATTTATACGTAGGAACAATTATATTATTGAGCCGAACATTACTTGAAAAGCTATTAAATTGGCCTGGGTATTAATGCTGAAAATTTCAACTCTGTTTTACTATTTTGTGTATTGCTATCAAAGAGTTTAAAGTAAAGGAGAGCGAAAAAAATCAATAATAATTTTTTAAACCTGATTACAGGACATACAGGACGCGTTTCATTTGGTTTTACGGAATACTTTAATCAATTATTATTGCGATTCTGCTGGTCCAATGAATTTAAAGTTGACCCAGCGAATAAAATTGTAGCTAAAAAAATCCTCTCACTCAACATTTTTTGTACACAACAGACAACGCTGGGACCAGAACTTTCCAGAACTTTGCCTGCCCACGGTACATGTAAGGCGTGTACAACTGCCCTCATAAGGAAAAACTTTTTCGGCAAAACGGTGCTCGCGCGCGTAGTTGGAAACATGATTTACCACCGGCTAGATATGCAAACTGGTTCTTCCGGTTGGGTGTTTCGAGGGAGCTTATGCGATTGCTTACTACAATCTCCGAGAAGGGAAAGAGGGAGCACAAGAGAAAGCGAACGGAATAAATCCTTCTCTAGTGTCCTCAGAATGGGTACACACACACATACACACCGGCAGAGACCACGGGGCGAAAGGCAAACACACACACACACACACAGCACAAGCAATGAAAGAAACTTAAATCCAAAACGGTAAAACATATCGGTATGACCTCCTCTCTTTTCGTTCCTTTGACTTGACCGGCTCTCCTCCCCGACTTGTCCCCTGGAACCACGACATTAATCCGGGGGATGCATCATCATCCCCCCACACCGGAGAGGTAAGATCCTGTCCAGCGGTTCGATTGTCACACCGCAACATTCTCCTGCACCCGCAGTTGGCAATGGTTGGAGAAGATAAATGTCGCGCCAGACTTGGACTTGGGTGGAACGGTTTTTTTTATTTTAGTTTTGGTCGTCTTGATCGTCTTCCTGAGCGTTAGTCCGTTTTGTGCTAGGGAAACACAGGGAAAACTGTAATAATGTTGCAATGGAGTCTTCTCATTACTCTACACACTGTAACGCGACTAAAAGGGCAGCGACGAAACTTTCCACGACCGCAGCCCTCGAGGGTTTTCGCGCCCTAGCTCGAGAGGTGCGACGATCGATTCTACGATCCTACAGTACACGATAGCCATTTGTGGAAATGTATCTAATTTCTTCGCTCTACTCGTTTCTCGCCACCTTTTGTCTTGCTCTGGTGTTTGGAGTCCGAACAACCAACTGTTCGTGGCACAAGCGAACAAACGCTCAAACGCCTATTTTGGCGAGAAGTCACCACGTCAGCACTATGGGGTCGATTCGTCGGTAAACCGTGGTGTTTAAAAGTGTTTGTTTGGAAGAGTATTTTGGCTACATGTGAACCGAAAAATGTTTGATCAAAGATGCACTTAGCAGGATCTCGGTTGAAATGACGCCACTGTACATTTACATTTTTTTGACTTTCATAGCCAAATCTTTTCTAAAACTCAGAGGCCTGTATTAAAATATTTCTGAGTAGATGTTCGTTTGAAGGATTTAAGCTTTTGTTAGTTGAGGATTATTTGCAAGAACGCGAATTCAACACAAGAATTGAATTTCTGACCAGCATCCACAGCCGATATCGCTTCCAAAGGGCGAAAAATCTTTAACCTCTCTACTCGTCTGGTACAACACGGCAGCAGACACCTTCTAAATGGCAAATACGCCTCGTTATGTAATCCGGTTCTGAGCCAAGAGTTCGCTACATGTGCTGCTGGTCAGTAACCTATGCCCTCCCGCCTGTTCCGAGGCTGAGAGTTGGTAGGAAAAAATCTCACCCAGTCCACTCACCACTTGGGCGGATGAATTTGGATTTTATTTGTGTTACTTTTAACCGGAATGCACACACGGAAGTGCATCGATGCCAATGCACCCCGCAACAACAACACAGCTGTCCGAACAACCAAAAAAAAAAAAATCTCTCCTGGAAATGTGTGTTTTTTCTTCTCCATTTCCATCCACTTTTAACACACACACACGCATACGGCGCATATGGGGGTTTATTTTTAATCTAGAAAATGCAGCTGAAATGGCCGTTTGAGCGTGTTACACCGGGCGTGCGCGCGCGCTTGGATTCCTTACGGTCTTCCAACAAATTGTGCCCTTTTTTTGTGTACTTTTGCTTCCTTAGAGCAGAAATAAATGGCCGAACGCGCGCGCCTAACCCGGCAGGAGGCCTCGAAGGCACACAAACACACACATATACACACGGATTCCAACGAGATTCTGCCAAGAGGTGTTCTCCTACTCGCGGACCAAAAGCAGGAATGGCGTGTGCAGAACATGCCATCCCGCTGCCCCGTTTCCCATTCTGTTGCTGGCTGCACCCGCCACGGTTTGCTCGATACGATTATGGAAGATCATGAGATCAGGTTGAGTAAGGGGTAGAACGATGTACAGAACAGCGAACAAAACGCAATCGGAAACTGGGTGCAAAACATGGACATGGGTTCATTGACTTGAGCCGTTTGTGTGCTGTGGGATTGAGAGCCACACATTTGGCAATCGAAGAGTGTGGTGATTTTATACTTTCTTGGGAAAGTAAAGTGTACTTTTTTAAGGCACATTTTCGATCTTTGAATTGTTATTGAACTTATTCTAATGATGTCTAAGTGCTAGTGAATAAAAATAGTAATTATTATAGCAACTGCAAAGCTGCTACGTTGCTATAAAAACAGTTCCCTTAGGATGGTGGTCATCAAGAACCACTGGGCCGGGAATGCTTCTGTTCAGGAATCCACCAGGTAACTATTAGAAAGCAGTTAACTGGATTAGACTGGTTTGGACGACGGTCTTTAATCGATATCTGGCCCATATCTTCGTCACGATCGGCAACGGAACCGACACGTCAAGTTATCACTCATTCCGCTCAGATCTTCACCTCGCAGAAGCCCGCAGCTTACAGTCACAGGTCCGAAAACAAGCTTTGTGCATCCTCTCCTATGACGCAATCTGACAAATGGCTACAGTTAAAACACTACTCTTCCCATTACGATCCAGTCGTTGGTCTATTTTCCACCATGGAACAACACTTAAGCCAATACACAGTAACGAAATGGCATGCCGGCTCTGGCTGACCGGTTGACTGACTGTTCAATGTCTTCAGCTCATCACCTCATCTAGAAGCCAGCTGAGATACCCAACCAAAACCTCCCAAAAGACTGGCGCATAAAAGTGGGTCGCAAATGACGATTTGCCCGGGTACCGCTGATTTATGGTGCGCCGAAACGCGACGACCCCAAGGCACTCTCTGCTTGGATTGCTGGTTGCGATGGGAATTTTTTGTTTTCGGGACTCGGGACGGGGGAAAAAAACGTGACAAGAATGGAGGCCATGGTGTCACATTGCCGAACTTTTTTTTTTCGTGCTGCGTGTGCTTGCGAGTTCGGCCCTAATGAATAAATGCAAACAGTTAATGTAAACTGCTTACTAAAGCCTGCCCAAAGTTACCAATCGCCAAAAAACAGAAGGAAGCTTTTGTTTGCAATTTGTGTTTCATGTTTTACTTTTTTTGGGGGGCTGAACCACGTACAATAATTTATGGTAAAAGATGTAAGCTTTGGTGTGTTAAGATAATGGAAAGATAATCGTATGTTTTAAAGTCGTTAAATTAAAAGTTTGACAACATCACGATCGTTAAGATTGAGAACTAAGGGTGCACTTTTGATGAGTGTTATTGCATTATTTTCTTGTTTAATTTTTTTCGTGGGAGATTTCGTTCCTAGAGAGAATCCATTGTCTTTTATATCGATTAATTGACTATGGGAGAAATGATCGCTTGAACAACTAAGAATGAGTAAATGACATAGGATTGTTAAATTAAAATAAGAAATTGTACTTCGTTAAGACGACTTCGGTTTGACGCATCAAGTCTAGAATGTTTTCTGAGACTTTTGTTGAGGTGTGTGACAAAAAAGGAACTAAAAGCCATATATTATGTGAAATTGGGTCGCTAAAGTCTGTGTAGTACAGATTTTAGCGTCTGTTCTTACGACACCGATCACCGGATAGAACCTGTGAACATTACGGAGGATGTTGTGAAACGAAACATCTCCCATAAATATAGTTCATAGGTTATTCCTAAGCAAATATAACCAAAATACAGACATCAGAATAACAAAACTATAAAATCAATTTAAAGCAAAGCCTGTATCAACTGATCCACAGTGACGCTAGAAAGTAGTAAAATTCAAAACCCGATAGGCTTCTTCGTAAGGAGTGTGTGAGCATGCTACCGATAAGACAAAACACAAATCTAACCGCGTAATTTCACATTTTATTTTGCGATTCGTGCCATATTTTATGACCCAATAGCGCCCATCAGCAGCACAGATGGGCACGATTCGATCTGCAAAGCGTTCCACAGACCACTCTTATCGCTCTCGCTCGCTCGCTGCATATGCGCACGTCCACCGTACGCCTTTCGCGATAATCGATCGAACTTTCCGGGGGCTAATGGTAATGTAGGATCAAATTCGTGATTGTTTTGGCACAAATCTATGGCAGGCGGGAGCGATGGAATGATAATTGCACCCGCTCACAGACTGATGTCTGATTTCCTGACAACCGTTTCCCGGTCTTACAGAGGGCGCGAGAGGAAAGCTCGGTTTGATTGGTTCAATCGCACGACAGGGTTGGGGCCTTCGCTACCGAGATTTCGATCAATCGATCGTACGATCGGAGGAAGCTTTCTTTCCGGCCCATTGGCATTCGCCCTTGAACTTGTGCGCTTCACCTGCCGCGGAGGCCACCCTGCGCTGAAAGGCGAATGCCGGTGGCATTTCGTAGCTGCGCGATTCGTACAAGTTTATTAGCCGGCCTGATTAGGCACCCGTCCACCGTCGCAGAAGGGCCTCTCTACACTGCTGCAGCTAATTGGGTTCGAAATTTTCCAAATATTTTACCCGCATACGTGCATACGGCTTGGACACCGTACATAATCAAACCACTAACTAATGGGATTAGTATTAGGTTGAGGGGTGCAGATACCTGTTGCCGTGCGAATATTCGAAGCACATATTAGTGATGGAGGGTTGGGATGGATAACATATTTCCTCAATCCCATCCGGTGTGTGTGTGTGTGTATGTGTTTTGGATTTTGTCCAATTATTTGCCAACAAAAATTTACATTTAAAATTCTTTTCCAGCAATGCATTAAACTAATCAGCGGAAGCGTGTATGTATTAGTGTTAAAGGAAATCGTTATACACTCATAATCCTTGCAAATGTTGTAGCAGATTATGGCGTACCTAATCCATCATGAAACAATTTGAGAAGGAAATATTTTGCCCGGCGTTTCCATTCTATCGTTTGCATTATCTCGGTTAGATTGTATGCTTTACGGTACAAGTTATCAATATAAAACAAGCAGTCAGCCAGTATAAAAGCTGTTGAAGATACTGTCTCATCAGAATTTCGTCGGGTTCAATCTAACTACTTCATTTGAATTCATTTATAATTCATGGCTGCCCTTTTTATTTTCAAATTTTCATTGCAAATTGCCTACATCTAGGCGTCAAAAGACTCTTTCAATGATTACAAAATCAGTCTGATGTCGAAGGCAAAGTTCCCTCTCTTCTAATAATAATCATAGGGAAAAAATAGTTCTCCGTTTTCGCAACATTCATTCACTCTAAATGCGCAATTTACCTTTTATCCTATGGAGAGGAAACACAAACTATTTTCTGCTTTGAACACAGATTCCTTTGAAGTGGTACCCCATTTTCTCTCATCGTATATTCAAATGAAAAAAGCTTCGACTCGTAATGGAACTTAGTTCGAGTTGTGCTATCTCTTCAAAAGCATGTCCTATTTTTTTCAACCAAGTGATACTAATTAACCCAAAATGCACCATTAAAACTATGTCTCTACCAAAAGGGAGAAGCAAAAAAAAAAGGGTTTATCAATTTGTGCTTCACAGGGACACACTCTCTACAGCTCTACTACTAATTGAATCGGAATGTCCCTCTTTTTACAAACAATTAGGGTTTTTTTCTTTCGCATCATCAAACAAATTGAAATCAATGTCGATCTGTCTAGCTTTGTCGAACGGTCAATTAAACACCCGACACTACTGCGTATCGCTTTAAATTAATCAGTGTGACATATCGCCATTTGCCCACTGTAGCTTCTTTGTTTGTATGTAAACATTCATGCAGCTATAATTTTCTAATTACCCCAGCTCCCCTATTGATACCACAAACCAGCTACCCCCGTTTTTCTGTATCTTCTTAAGCGCCTACTCACCATAAGGTTAAACAATAAATGCAGTAATCGCATACATTATGCATTTGTCCGGATGCAGATATAGTTTGATTTATGCAACCGAACCGCAAGCTCGCACACTATTCCTGACATTAATGTAATGTGCGAAATATGATTGACCAACTAGAAGATAAAAGTGACATAAAAGAGAAATAAAATCCCTCCCTTCACACGGCTTTCGTAAGCATAAATCAACTCGACGCTCAACCGACATACATCCGCTAATCAAACTTTTAATCGGTCCGGCCACCAGTTGTGTGACGCATTACATTTTATGTTTGTATTTCGCACGTCGCTCGAACGTTTTCCATCCCAATGGGATCAGTGTTGGAAGTGTAGGTGTAGCTATTTTTGCGAGAGAAAAAATTAAAAGCGCGATAACGATCGTAACCAGAACAATCAGAACAGAAACACCTCCAGGGTTTTTTTTTTCTTGGGAGAATTAAAATGGTCGTCTGAGGGTTTTTTCCTTTAAAAACAAAAAAAAAGGAAGGAAAATCACTCCAGTGTGGAGGAAAATTGGATGAAAAATTCAAGCCATCAAAACATGCTGCTGTTGATGGCGCTGGTTTAAAATGTTGGCTCAAAGCTGTCTTTTTTTTTGGCAGCGAATGAGATTATCCAACTTTGTCTATTTTAAAAGCCCAGCACGGGGGAAAACTCAGGGTGTGGAACCATTTTTTTTTGTTTCTTTTTATTCTAGTTTTTGCAATCTTTTCACTTATGAAATTCTATGCAAGAAGATTCGAGGTTCTACTTCAAGAAAAGTGCTATAAAGCGTCTTATAGCTTAGAATAGACGACGAAACCACTTAGACACTGTGAACTGAACCACAGTGCAACCGAGAGATGTTTCCGAAACAAAGGAAAACACCCACCCAACCAAAGCTTTAGTACCAGATGGGGAAACACTTGCGGTACTTTAAAGAAACATTAAAATCTAAGCTTTGGCTAATAATTGCTTGCAACGGTTCTAGACACATTTGCCCCGTAAAAGCGAAACGAAAAAGCGCTCATCTTTTGTGGACGTGTGCCAACGCTCATTTGACCGAGGCAAATGAGCAAATTTCCCAAAAAAGATGGGAATTCAGATATTAGGACACACTAACTATTTGTTCACAAAGTAGACAACTATCAACCCTGGAATGTCTTGGATGTTATTAGAGCACGAGAGCTGCCTAAACTAAAGGTCAGAATATCTGATACTATCTGCACGCTTCGTTGTGCCCTAGCGATAACGAAATTAAAGTTTCGTGTCGAGGATCGTTAAGCACTCTATGCGATGTCTAGTGCACATTAGTGTAAATTCTTGGTCCCGAATGTCTAATAGAACGGTGCAAAGGAAAATGGAAGTTTTGCAATTGTTTCAGAGGTCTTCTCTTTTCCATTGTCCACAAAAAAAAACTTTGGAGTGCAAAAATTGGAAATGCCAGCGGGATTTGTTTTGCATGCCCCGTTGGAAACTTCACCCCTGTTGGTTCACACTGGAAGAGCACAATAAAATCATTGTAACGCGGTGAAGCGGTAGCAGCAATAGTAGCAACACCACAAACTCACGAAACCTCTGTGAAGAAAACGCTAAAAGTGGGTGACTATCAATTTGATTAAAATTGATTATCGACTGATGGAAACGATCGTTACGGGGCAGCTGTTTCGTTCTGCGGCCTGATCTAACCGGCAAACTTCTCGCGCACGAGGGTAAGTGTGAGTGTTGGCTTAAATAGCATTAGAGCCGACGCAACGGTTCGGGTTGATGCTGTTGCTGCTGCAGCTGCCGGGCTTACACACCGCAGTCTGACCTATATATTAATGTGATAAATTTTCTCTTTTCTGCTGGCTTTCCGTACTTCCCCACGGCATTAGTCCCTACAACATTCCGGGACACCCTAAAATGGTTCACCATACCAGGGCGGCCCCAACCCAGGCACCAGGGCCGATCTAATAGCGCCTGATTCGGGGTGCTAGATAGCGTTCTTCGATGAATCGCTCAGGAATTTGCAGCCACTCTTGGTGAGATGGGGTTGGTGAAAGGGCCATCGCGGACACACACACACACACACACACACGCAGATCAGACCAGCAACACAGAGGGCAGCACAGCAAAGGCAAAACAAATGGATTAAGAAATCGGCCAAAGATAACGAAGATGTGTGTTAAATTAAATTAAATGAGTGTGTAACTTTGCATCGATTTTCTAGGTCAGCGCGCTGCCGTGCGCTCTGGCGAGAGATTTAGGAAGCGAAAGGCTTCGATCGGACCGGCGACCGGGGGTCGTCGGCGAGATTGAGTGACGCTCGATGGCTAGAGGAACAACCTCTCCCCCGGGAAAGGCAACTGGTTTTCTTTTGTAAGCTTTGTAGCACCCTTTATTCGTTGGCCAGCGCGTCGTGCCATAATTAGTTGCAACTGCGGTCGAGAAGGTACAATGGTGGTTGGCTGCGAAACAAAGTACCTCCCTTTTTTTCCTATTCGGATTCAGTCGGATTCGGGTTGAATGCTGTGTTTCGTGCCCGTCGCTTTAGATAGAATTATCGTTTGAACAGTGGTTTGTGGAAGAGAGTAGATATTTATGGTTAGGAGTAGTGTAATTTATGCCTGTAAAGAGACACTAAGCCGCAGTTACTTATCTATTCTAATTGATTATTCTCGGCTACGTGTCGTTTTATTGTTCAAGAAACGAGTTTCGTTCTTATTTATTATTTATAATTTTACTAACAGAACTTTCAAAAACAGCTTAAAATACTTCTCTGATGATATGACGAAATTGAGAATTTGAATAATGTTTAATATTCGCGGCCTGAGAATTATCGCGAGTGGGCATATATTCTTCGAAAGTCACTCAAATCTCAACATCTCCAATAAGATTATTTAAAATTGAACCATTCTATAATGAGAGAGATAACATTCGCAGAAAACAAAAAAAAACCGAAACTACGATTTAATCTCCAATAGATCTCCACAATCTGCATTGGTTAATGAACCCATATCCTGCGAAACAATCCCCCCCAAAAAAAGGAACGGGTGTTTCTTGCCCATTCTAATGAACCTATCAAAATCGTACATTTATCACGTATCGTCCCATCATCTCATAAAATTGAACCCATTCCCGAAGGGGTCTCTCTATTTTTGTGTGGGTATTTAAGTGCGTACTACCTGGGGACCTTTATGATGAAGAGAATCACGGTGTGCAGAACGTGCGAAAAGTGCCAAAAACAACAACCAAAAACGTAGCAGTTAGCATATAGAGTAGACTGTTAAGCTTCCCATAAAGCACTTCAGCGCGGTCGTGGGGTCTTAAACGTTTTTTTTTTTTTCGCATGGATCGTTCCGAGCTGGGCATTAGGCGAAGAAGACACAACAATTATGCCTTTCCCTGCCATCGTGTGTATCGGAGAGTGTGCGTGCGTGTGTTGTCTCCCGTTGCTGAAAGCTATAATCTGTACAAATTATTTGTGTTGAAGCAAATGCCAAAAAAAAGGCAAACCTTGGGGGGTTTCGATGCTTTTGTGTTGCGTTTCGTATATGGTAATAAACAAAAATAGCTAAGCATTGGCCACATTATTTCTCTCAAGCCTCGGCGGCAAGGTGGCTGTCAAAGAGATACCCTCGGTTGGGGTTTTTGGGGTAAATATCTACCACCCCAAGCCACGCATGCACAGCCGTAAATAAGCCCATTGTCCCACGGCCGTACGCTATTAGTACGCTTGTGTGAACATGGCTGAACATCGATAAATTAATTAAGATCTCTTTTTCCACATTCGTGAAAATACAGTTCGGATTCTTTTTTTTCTTCCTTGTGGTGGAGTTTGGGAAGGGAACTAAGATCTTTATTTCGACATATATCACACGACTGGCGGCAGCAGTAGATTCCGCGTCTTTACGCGTGGTGCGTCGAAGAACAAGCATTCTAGGAACGCCAACAGAAAAAAAGACATCTTCAAACGGCCACGGCCATCGTGTTAGGGATTGGATGGGAAAGGGAAAATAAATAAAATACCCAATGGCCATAAAAAGTTGGAACTAATTTGTACTTGTGGTTTTTCGTGGCTCGTATGGGGCGATGTGACGACGCGACCCATTAGAACACACGCTGGAGCTTTCTTCCAAGGAAACCTTCACGCGACGCGACCTTCGTTAGAAAGCAACATACAGCAAAAAGACTAGCGAAGACAAGCGAAGAACCTCGATTAATGAGGTGATTTCCCGTGCCGTTTTCTTTTTTTTTCGGGAGGAGGGTTGCAAAATCTTGAATCTTTCGAGCTTAATTATCGGTAGCCCGAAACCATTTGTCTCTGCTGTTTTTTTTTTTTTTGCGGGATCGACGATTCAGGAGCAAGAAAAGTATTTTCTCCACACGGTATCACTCTCGTTTGGGGAATGGGCAATAAGGAAAGAGGAAACCTACATGCGATCGGTAGCCGGAAAACGGTACCCACCACACATAAACACACAGAGTTCATTCATCTTTGGTTTCAAGAATCGCGCGTTAGAGCAAAAACGGGGTTAGAAACCGAAAAAAAGGGTGGCGTGCGTGTGGTTCTCGGGTGGTTTTATGTTACAACTGTTGATGTTGCGCTTGTTGTCTGTTGCGGTGGTTGAAATAGAAGTCGGAAGTCCAGAAATTATGAGAGAGCATCTTTTTTTTCTGGTGCAACGTTATAAGAGGGAAGAAAGATTTCCTTCTTAGCGGGAATGAAACCTAATCCAAAGCACTACGAGATGGTGTCAATGAATAGGTTTAGGAAGCTCTATTTATTCAATTTATAACGAAAAGTGCAGTACAGGGTCGTATCGAATGAATCGATTTTGTATTAGTCCGTTTGAGGTTAACATGGTCATCATGAAGAATGATCGCCAAATTTTCATTGTCCGTCAGGAAACACCGTCTGGAAAAATTTCAAACATTTCTCCTGACGGTGTCAAACCACAACCTAGATTGATTATGGACTCCTGGCGTAGACTGATGAGATATATCATGAAGTTATGAATTTATTATATAGCATAAGAATTAAAATTGATGGAGCCGAATATATTTAGACATTAGAAAGCTGCCTTCATTTGGAAGGCTGATCCTATCGGAAACAGTTGGCTGGTTGGACAATGGTTTACTAGGCTTGATGATGCCTTGATGCTGACTTCGGCAAGCACTTCTGCAGTAAGCTTAGTCACCTTTGTAGTTCACAAATTGAGGAAGCCAAAATAATTTAAAGACACCAGAAATTTGTTAATTGTAGCTCCAGAGCAGGCTTCTATCCTATCTTTAATATTTTACATAAAACATGAGTAAATCCGTAAATTTTCCTATCTAGTTTCACTAGACAGTTTGCTTAAAACCTAATAAATTCAAACATTACATAGGTGTAAACAAAATAAAATAAACACCAAGCACCATTTCCAATTACATAAAATCAATCGCTCGTTCTAATCCGCTCACCGAAAAGCCCTTGATTTACAGCGACAAAAGGATTGACCTCTTCCAAAGAAGAGTAGTGAGCTGGGAACCTTTTCGCCCCGTACCCATTCCCGCGTTCACCACCGTGCCCGATTTCAACCCGTCAACCGTCGGATGGATATGCGACGGCTTCCGATATCGATTTCCATTTGCATAATTAATCCTATTAACGAACAGTTCTTATCTCATCGGCAGGCCAGTTGACAGCTGGCGTTGAGAAGCTGAACGGCTGAGTTTGTGTGTGTATGTGGGGGGGAGAGTTTAGCAGTTTTCCCGGTTAACCGGGTTGATTGCGAACTTATCAGCAAATGCTCTCTTCACGTCTCTAAATGGCTTGGCCCGGGGAAATGTGATTCCGAGGCAGATGATAATTTACCGAAATGCTCGGTTTGTGCTCATGTTAGTGGCTCTGATAACGGGCGATATAGACGATCCCTCATCATCCCTGGCTGATCGGGTGCGGTGGTACACGATCGATCAACTCACAACCAAAGTGGCACAAAGAATAAACGCTTAGCATATCATCAGCGGTTTGGCCACAAACACCTCTCGACTCCAATCCAAACACACAAAAAGCGTCGAAATATTGTTTGGCCATATTCTAAAAAAAGCCCTTGCGGGTGCGAACTTGTAACTATATCATCGGCTGTTATTTTTCGTTCTTGAATGGGCAAAATTCAGGTTTTGTTGTTTTGCATTCCCCATTTATCTCACCACAAAACCAAAAAAACGAAAATTAAAACAAAACAACTCACGCTATTTACGATCAGCCAATCCAATCGACGTAACAATGTTGATTTTACCGAGAACCGCATGAAACACATCACCGCAGAAGGCCGCCGACTGATAACGGAAGTTTGTAATTAATTATCAATTAAGGGATATCATCGACTGGGGAAGCATCTCTCCCCTTTTCGCTCTCCACCTTTTGTTTTCTCCTAAAGGTCCGAAATAAAAATCAACCCATAAAATAGTCGCAAAGATTAGAGGGCGCGCGTTTGGCCGTACGACCAAAGACGAACGTTTTCAATCATTAGTGCTTTTATTTTCTTGTTTAATGTGATTATTAAGGCTTTATTTGCCCAAAAAGAGCCCCGCCAAATCAAACCGGTTCAGGTTTTTTTTTTTTTGTGAGGATAAAAGGTCATTGAACGCCGAGTTTTCATCTATACAGGGAGCAAATGTTTTGGACGATTCATTTTCTGGATTAAGGACAAGAGAGGGGCACAACCAAAAAATAAAACGATATTCATTGAAGGTAGAATTCTAGAGCTCAGAGATGCAATAAAATGCAGGATTGAGCGTTTCGAGCATGAGTTTTTATGATAATCGTGCCTCAGCATTAGTGAAGTTCGGCAATTGCGACCACAAATTGGGCGATTATTTGCCTGCTTCAAAGCAATGGTCAGAGGTCAGTACGATGGCTTAATCAGGCTCACACACACGACCTGCAAATGCAAATATTTTGCGAACGGCGCCGTCTGTGGAGTGACCTAAATCCATTTGGAAAATGTTGTCTTCCAAAAAAAAAGAGATATCTGCAAACCCGTTTTCCGTTCGAAACCGATCAGAAAATGTGAGAATTGTAATTTTAAAATGAGCGTAACTATAGCGTATGTAGATATGGGGACAAGAGCGAGTGTTTGCAAATAAAAGTGTAGACCTCTTGCGACATGGTGCACCGAAAAGTCCTCGCAAATGTCTGGCAGAGAGACTAGGCGGCGAAGTGTAGTGGTTGAGGTGTTTCAAATTTACCGTCCATAAATATTCACCTTATTTTTCGCCTGGCAACCTTTCACTTCTGGAACGAGACTACCAGATGGAGGTGTTTGTTGTTTTCTTTCTTCTTAACCTTAACTTCAACAATTTGGTTTTTATCTCGTGCAGCGGAGTTGTGTGCAGCTGCCAGTGGGAGCTGTCTCCGCCAAGCACAAAGGTACCAACAGTACCGAAATGGGGTGAGAGAGCGAAAGAAACATCCCCTTGATTTGGTGCGAATGGATGCACTTCAGCTACCTCCAACACCGGCCAAGCTGGACGCCGGTAAAGTGGAGTTAGTAACGTTCACATTCATCACACGAAATAGCCGATGGTGTGACCCGATTCTCAGCTGTCAGGTGAGTTGGTTGCTGCATCCGCTGCACTCGTTTGGGTTGCAGTTTTCCACGAGACGATTCCAAGAAATTCGCCGATAAAAAATCAACTTCTTGAAGAAACAGAAAGATTCCCAATGGTTGATCCGGTTTGAAGGAATCTTGGTAGTGAGACCCCTGGAATAAAAATGGAGGGCAAAAATCTGTTGTACAAGATAATATTTTGACAGCATTAATTACCATCATGCTTGGGGTCGCAAACCAATTTCTCGAAAAAGATTTCACATGTGACATTCCCTTCCTTGGAGCTTTGGTTTCTTAAATTTTTGACCGAAAAATGCATATCTGCACGTGTAGGTTCCTCAGCTGCAAAAAGGCATCACCAATGAGGACGTGCTTTACCGGCCTTCGGTGTGCAGTGGACCAATTTTAAGCAGCTCGTTCTCGGGGGTATACACAGACGATGAAGAAACAATCTTCTCATCTAAAGGTAGGTTTTTTGTATGCCAGAAAAAAGCGAAGCTTCAACAACTGCCCATTGCCGGAAAGCTAACCATGGTAAAACCATACGTAACGAAAGCTCCACATGAACCGATACACACTTTGACGCGTCCGTCGATTAAGCCATTCGCCAAACATGGTCAACTAGACACGTCCGTCAAGAAGACGAAAAAGGATTTCCCCTCGGCTCGGGTTTCGGACCGATATTCAAACACATAGAAAATCAATTGAGAAGTTTGCGCGAGCGTTTTCGAGCAGTTTTACTTTTTCACGGAGGGGATTGCGATTTGGGAATGTCTAAAACTTCTTGCGTGAACGTTGACCAAATTTAGTGGTCGATCGCACTGTGTGCTGCAGAAAAGTGAGGGTGGCACAGAGACACAGCATTCGATGAAGGCCAGTGTGGTTTTGTTGTCTCAGTTCACCACCGGCACCATTCGGGCAGAAAATTTAAATCTAATAGAGAGCAACCGAGTGTCGTAACGTTCGAGCAGAAGCGAGAGTGTGTGTACATATTTGGAAACACATTTGGCCATTAAAATTAAAGTAGAAGCATCCCAAACGAGCCTGCACGTCCCCCAAATTAATTGGCCCGTTTGACCGGTGACCATGTGAGGCGGTCCCAAGTGAGCTTAAAGATTGGATTGATGGAATAAGCATTCCGATTGTTTCGGGAATTTTAAAGTATTTGTTTAGGATTACCAAACATCATTGCCTTACGAGTATGACGGAGGGATAATCCATGCGGACATCTTCCATTTTATGCAGCTTAACACTCACCTGTAATGATAACAAGAAAAAGGGAAATTATTAGCAAAAACAATCGTTGTGACCCGAACAAAAAAAAAAAAGAAAGAATTTTCTGTTGTTGGGTTTTTTAGGATATAAATTATTTTAATGTTTTACTGTGTTATGTTAAAGTTCCGGTTGTCGACCATCGCTACCCGTCCACAGTACGGTGGTGAGTGAAATATGGTGCCACCGGGTGCTGTGTTCGTGGTCCATGTTTTTTTACACCTTCAAGTTTGCGTTCATTGCGCTTGCCGTTGGTATGATTTATTTTGGCTCAGGAATGATTAAAAGTTTAGTCTTAAAATGCGGAACAGGGTGCAAACAAAATCATCGGCTAGGGTAGGTTCTTTTGAGCGATGCAAAACAACCAGGCTTACGCTATAACTCGCCTCTGACGAGGGTGCTTGTCGAGGGATTAATTAGCCGTGGTGTGTGCGTGTGTGTGTGCGGTTAAATGTTTTTCATTGCAATGTTTTCACTCACGGAAGGATAATGTTGTAAATCAGATTTTAAAATAAAATTAGTATGAGGAATGGAATTATGGTCGGTTTTTTTTTGTGAAAAATTCAGGAAAGTTCAGGCGTTAGGAACTTCGCCTTAATTAGTATCGTCGCGTGAAGCATATTTTTAAGGATTTGTAACGTGGACGTGGTTTAATCGGTTCACTGTCGTTCGATTTTTATCTAGAAACAATAAAATAATGGTAAGAGGACTTACACTTTGGTTTAAATAGTTATAAATCTATCAGGTTTATTATTTAAAATTGCTCAAACCATATGAATGAACCAACAAAATTAAGACAAATAAGATGATGCAGATGGATTATTTTGGTTAGCGCATGCAGATGCAGTGTTGTGTGTTGACATTCCATGGTAGTTTATTACTTTTTTAATGAAACGAAATGCATAAAATGTATTGTTTGTTTATAAAAAAATCATCCCCCCAAAGTAGTTCGTCAAACGTGTCATTCCATGCTGATATCTGAGAGAGCGTAACGTGAAACTGTACTAGCAGGTGTATATATTCATTCATGTGCAGAGATGCGCTTGCATAGCTTATGGTGATGGGTGATGGGTAAAGTAATTGGCCATTCCCGCTGCCCTCCCCCCTCCTCTCTCTCTTCCTCTCCCTTTCCCCTATTTCCCAAGCAGTGATGCACGGTGCAGTGATGCAGTTTATGTGTGTGTGTAAGGCCGGTAAGTGAGCATGTGGTGTGCGCGTTGGTCGCGTTTGCCCAAGTTCAATTTACCTGCTGCTGTTCCGAGACCAGCGTGCTTCGGCTTGAGGGCTATCACTCTCGGTTCCATCGCGAAAGAAGGGCGAGCGGACAAACTAAACGTGCACAAAGTGTGCCCCACTCTGGCGAGGCGGGGGCTTTACCAGAGCTTAACTAAACTAAAACGACGACGCTTCTCAATCACTTCTGCTGCTTCTTTCCGACACTGTATCGTTGCGGCATTTGGACCGTACACCCGTAAAGTGATGGTGGTGATGGCGAGAGAGCTTTAGTAAACTGGGCAACTGCCCTTGAACGGTGGATCACGTTCAAAAGCAGTTCTTTTATCACTGTTAAACGTTTGCAGAGCTAGGATTAACGAAAAACTAACCAGTCACTCTTAGCTTCCGAGCTGACTTTTGAATCATTGCTGTTTGGAAACACGGGACACCTAAAGAGACACCTAGAAGAAAACAGTGATTGAAGTTATAGCCAGTAGGCACGGTTTTGAGCTGGGAGGGAGTCGATTGTGACCTTCTCCGGTGGGCGCCACGGCGTTCCCCGTCTGTCTGCGAGGCCCCATCCGACAAATGTCAAACGGTCCCCAGCATCCCCAGTGTCTCTTCGTTGTTGTGCCTCCGGCGGAACTCGCATACCACAAGACATTCGACCGCCTTAAGCAAGGTTTCAGTTTCCAATGGCGGCTGAGGCTTGGTTAAGTATACATATCTTAAAAACACTTTTGTTTTCAACCCTAAAACCATGTGAAATCCTCACCGCGGACCCATCTACAGTACACCCTTGAGATGTCAGTCTACCCCGCAAATGCAAAAGTCACTGCACTCTCTTGGCTAGATTTCGCGGAATCTGTGACACCTCGTTACCGGAGATGGCCGACAACGACAGGGAACTTCAAGGTGTCGTTCTTGGAAATTTGGGCAGTTTCTTCATCGGTTCGTCTTCCGCGTGTCAGCGGGTTGACGACAAACAATAACAGCAGCAAGATTCATGTCGCTTTGATGTGTCGTTTACGTTCGCGGGCAGGAAATGCGCTATTCTTGGTCGAGAATCGGGTGGTGAGCACATTTTTACGAACCGTGCCTAAAATGCTTCAGCACAAGCTACCAAAAAAAAAAAAAAACAGGCAGAGTTTTGATTAATTTACGGCCAAACCGTTGGGTCGACTCTACGTCCCTAGAAGATACGAACGACTTTGATTGGACATTCCCTTACTTGTTTTTTTTTTATTATTTGTGGGATTGCAATGAATTTCTTTCCTGTGGAAACGCTTTTCTCTTTTGGCAGGTTTTAACTTCGTTTTCGTCGAAGAGCCCCAAGGGATGCTGCTGCATCAGTTCCAGTTGATAAAATACGTATGAGAGGAATTCGAAGAATTATTTTATTACCGGCACACGTTTGCTAGCGTTTGACGAAATGGCCGTTAGCCGTGAGCGATCGCTTTGATATGTGGATTGATTTTTATGTTCGACAAATTAATTGCTTCAAAGGAGCCGGTTTACACATGTTGTAGAAATGGAATAACTGTGAAATTACGAACAAAGTACTTCGTAATTAACAGTTTCTGCTTCAACGAGTGGTTTTTCATTCCAAAAAATATTAATCCTTTTAGATCTAGGAGAACTCATGTTTTAGATTTCGCCTGTCGTGAAGGGTTCCTCTCTATTGTTCTATCAACTCTCGCTATCTTTGTTAGTTGAGGTTTGATATTTTGTTCATGATGTGATGCTCAAATCTTTTTAAGAATTATCTTTTTCAGTTTTTCCAGCTTCTATAGCAGATTCTTCTACGACACTTGAGATTTCTTTTTATGTCTTTTCTGATTATCACTTTTCTGTGTTCTGTTTTCTTCAAGATAAGTTTACAGAATCATTACTTTGAGTCAGTCGGTTGAATTCAGTGCACTCTGCGCATCTCCCGAGCTTCCTCAAGAAGTTTAGCGACAGTTCCATAAGATGATTGGCCTGCGCCTAATTTGGCATGAAAATGATGATTATATCGAGTTGATGTGTCTTTATCCTCGCTCAACAAACACTTCCAAGGAAGAACGAAACGAGCGTAAATGCGTAATTGACCGTGGCCCTTAGATAACAGTAAATTTTACGGTAATAGCATGTGTCATACGGAACAGGAATAAAGAGAAAATGAAAATAACGCAAGTAAAAACTACCGGAAAATTGAGTCAAATTGCGGATCATTAATTAAAAATGCGCTGGTAATGTGTGTCCCCCACAGACCCCGTGGAAGAGATATTGAACGACCCCGAGAGGGTTTGGCTGCCTCCTGACCACTGATTTGAGCAAGACAAAACGAAACTCAGGTAGAACGGTTTGCGTCGATGAACATAAACCATTGTTTTTCCGACGACGGAAGCCACTAATCCGATTAGTCAACAACATGTCGCCGATGTCAAGGGCTCGAAAAGCGTGCCGCTCGGAAGGAAGGGGAAATGAATCATTAGCATTTTACCTGCAGAACTTTGGCCCGCATTTCGACTGTGAGCTGACAGGCCTCATAACCTAAGGCCTAGTTTTGAGTGTGGCATCAATATTTTCGATCCAGCGGTCATTTTGTCCTAGGTTAAAATAAAAAAAAATGATCACGCAACACAAAGAATGTCAGTCGCGGTTACGAAACGCCGGCCAGCGTACGTTATCCGAAGGTGACGATAGCTTCGTCTGTTGTGACTGGTTTCCTTTTAAGGTGCAAGTCTTTTGTCACTCTGACCTTCTCGCCTTCGAGGGTAGGTTGAGGGAGAATCGCGTAACCCCTTCTATGGCCCAGGTTTGTTACCAGACAACGCCAACGAAAGCATCGATCAATGAGCAAACTGATTAAAACTGGTCCAATTACGTGGCGAAAAGTTTTGATTGGAACGGGTGAGCAGCAGTAGCAGCAGTAACAGCTGCTGTATTATGACACGATTGATCATACACAACATCTGGTGAACTTTCGGCTTTCCTTCCGGGGCGTTACTCGTAATCTGGGTCATGTGTCGCGCCGTTGTCGGAACGTCCAAAACGAGGTTCCAATTGGTTGATGAATAGCTTTCCCGTGTAAAAAGAAGCTTTCAGCTCAAGTATGCACACGTGTAGTAGATGTAGTAGAAGGAGGGCAATTTTCCTAACACGATTTTCGCATTCCGTAGCCAAACCATGTGCCGCGACCTTTCGTTGTTATATCTGTCATACATCAGGATGGAAGTACAGGGCTTCACTTAACCCTTCCCCATTGTGTGACCTCTTGTGACAGGCAGATATTTATAGAATTTGTAGTTTTTTTTTTCGTAAATATAAAAAATTATGAAGCCCTTCTGAAATGTGAAAGTCCTTCTCTAGAGGTGACATTTGAAAGAATTACTACTTCGCTTTCACATTTGGTGATTGAAATTATGTCTTTTTAATAATAAATAAGGATAAGGAAAGTAATTACCCGAGAATACTCAGAGATCAAATAGCCCCGTAGTTGATGGGATCACATTTCTATAATAAAATGTAGGCCATATTCCCTTCCTTTAAATTCTAATCCTTATTAATTCCTCAACTTTGAAGCCCTTGCATAAATTATTCGTCTATCCACCAACATACTATATTCACCCCAAATGACATTTCCTTACAGCAACTCCATCTCCCAAAGAAAGAAGTTTTAGCGTAACGACCGATTTAAGAATAAATCTTGGCGAAAGTAGCCCACCGGTAAGATTAGTAGCGTTCGCAATTGAAAAGGGCAACGTAACGGGAGTAATCGAACAGGAGTAAGCAATACATGTTCTTGCATCAATCAGTGATAGCCGAAGAAGAAATGGGTACATTCAAAGAGGACTTACAAGTTACACAAGACACACCACATAACGCTTTGTCTGTCCGGGAAGGTGATTTCTTCCTTATTGTGGTTCGGTGTTCTTTCGCTTCCGACCGTCTCAACCGTCGGGATCGGTAGTCTCCAATCGATCCTACCCCGAAGAGTTGGCCTGATTTGATCCGCACAACCAGTACTACTACCATTCACCAGCCGGATCTCTCCGTTAGCCAGCCGTCCGCCTCCCTTTGCTGGATGCTATGTTTACATAAATTTATGCTCTTGCAGCTTCATTTGTGGGGATTGCAGGAAGAAGGCGGAACATGAACAACCGCCACCAAGTAACTAAGGCAAACCATCACCACCGGTAGCTAGAGGATGACTATTGATTTCATCTGTCATTTTCATCGGTGGGCTGTTGCCGTTCGTAAAGCGTAAAGTAAGCCGAGAGCGAGGCATGCATGTTGTTGCTGCTGTCGGTGGTGGTTCCTCTGGATGGGCCAGGGTTGCAGGTTTGAGTTTTCCTATCCCTATCGACTATCTTCATCCGATACACTGGGAATATGGGGGAGTTCACTTAGTCCCGGGTATGTTCTGATGCATGCATAAGAAATGACACAAACGGTTCGTCCGGAACCGTTTCTCAACCGCAAAACTCGCATTTGACCACCGTTAGGCGAGAGAGATAGAGCGATAGAGCGTCTTCCAACCATCCCAACACGAATCACCTAACGCGCGTCAAGCACGGGAGCGGTAAATACGGCATTGGAGGGATCTATTGCTGACGATTTTCACGAAGTTGACCTTTACGGTGCTCGGCCGTCCCCCGCATGAGCCGCCCTGTGTTCTCATTCGGACGGGATTTGAATCCATCCGTTTGCGCGTGAATTCTATCGCGAAAATACCGTTTTGCGTTCCGGGCGTATAACACGCCTTCATCCCTTGCTCCCCTCACCTTAACTGCCCACCATTGCAGGCCCTTCCTGTCAAAATAGATAGAAACGTATCACGGAAGTGGGACGGTTATGTTTTTGCTTTTTTTTCACTGGACTTTTTTCTAGGTTTTCTGTGACCAGTGCTTGTGAAGAAGGTCAGCAGGCTTACCCACCATCAAACGCTTAACCAGCGAGGAAAACAGATGTTTATGAGAGATATGTACTCTAGTCGGGTGAACTAACAGTATAAGAAAATGATCCTAAACCCCGTTTTAGGGAGTCTTTTGACTCTAGTACTCAAAACTTTCTGAATCTCAAGTAAATTCTACAGTGCAAAGTAACAAAAAAACAAGTTTTAGTTGGCTGAATATTCGCGCCTGATACTTGGCACGCAGCTGCTTTAAACTGACAAAGGAGAATGATGTTTTTTTTCAACTAATTATCTTACAAACTTCTTTTTCTTTACATTCAATCGAATTGCATTCGACTCTTTACTTTCTCGTCTCAAACTCAAACTCAAGCAAAAAAGTGCGAATACCGGATATGCATACACACACAAAAAAAAAAAACAGACAAAAAAGATCCCCGGAAACCATTGCAAATGATGAGATTTTTATGATAACGCATCTAAAGTCGCCTCTCTCACCCACCAACAACAAAAAAGCTGCATCAAAACGACGGAAGAAGCAACTGGACAAAAAAAGTGTTTGATAATGTGATGAGAGCTTTCCCGAAAGCTTGCGCAAAGTGTGTGCGAGCATCATTTACGTTATTGCAATTTTTGCAATCCTCTTATTTCTGCGTCTTGTGAGCTGAAGAGTAGAGCTCAATGAATATGTTTGTCCAAGAAGCACAGGAACAGGTGAACGACAAAGAGGTAACAAAAAACACATTAAAACACCCCAAAAGCACTGGGGGCGATTATTGATCGTCCATTATTGATTATTATGAATAATTTAGTGTTTCATTTTGTACGTGCGTTTGTGGCAGTCCCAGTTTCTTGAACTGCCCCACAGCAAGTAGCGCAATTTCCTCTCCATTTTCAATGGAGAGGGGGGGGGGGGGGGGATCGGAATTGCAAATGAGCGCATTCATCGTGCAGTGGTGAAGGGAGTACAAATTTTCAAATATTTATTTGAAGATGGAAGAAAATGATGAACCGATCGGATCCGGAGAAGATAGCGCCAACTAGTGAGTGAGGTGTGCATTAGCATCTTTATGGAATTAATTTCGCACGCTTATCTAAGGCCAGGCACAGAGCAGAACGTTGTTTTCTCTAGCTTCTGCAAGGGTTGCGCTTTTAAAATAATTAAATACAACTCCACCAGAAACTACTAACTTAGGGTAAGCGAAATCAATCAAATTTCCACCTCAAAGCGCTCAACAACCGGATGAGGTGTTAACTTTAAGCATTATTTTTATGCTTGCGAAAGAAAAAAAAAGATCTTTTGTGCTTTAACACGGCTAGAATGGGCAGACACGCGACAGGTCGTTTCATGAAGAGAGCGAAAACTATGCTGGAAAACGATAAGAAAACAAGATGATTTTCATAATTCCTTCACCGGCCGGAAGATTGATCCGGAACGGCGCAGAAGATGAACGATGACGGTACAGAATTTCGGACCCGTCAAACCGCGAGAGAACCAAGATACTACCGAAATCAGCGTGGCTTAAACGTTGGTTCTTTGTTTTGCGTGTATGTGAGGATGTGCCTTGTGTTCACTCTGCGCCAGAAGAATAGCCAATTTTTGGGCAGCATCAGCAATCAGCTCGTTCCTGATTCGGATTTTGTCTTGACTTTCTTTATCTTTCCCTGAACAAAGCAGCTGCATCTCGTGTTTTGCATCGCTCAAAATGGTGCTGCATAGCTGCGTGGCAAACACGTTTATACTGCCATCAAACAGCACCATCCCATCACGAGCATTCTCCGCCATCATCATCATCAGTCAGCAGCAGCACAGTAAGTGCCTTTATGATTTATTGAGATTTAATAAAGAATGGGTGATGATTTTTCGCCCTAACTTTTTCGTCCGTATCGCTTTTTCGGTGCAGAGAACATCTTCACCCGTTTGGCCACGTTTTGCCACGATATGTTTCCCACGCTCGCTACTAAACGTGGCCCAACGTTCGCACGACGACGACGAGCGTTTGCGCTGCTGTAGGTGGAGATGGGTTTAGGCGTAATTTTAAACACGTTCTCGTGCGTCGGCTGGCGAGCAGAATGGGAGGAAGCGGGTGGAAAAAAAGGAAAAACAGGCTCACATTCTCTCTGAGGCATTTGGAATGGGGATTCCAAGGCTGGAATGGTTGGATGTTAAGACAGGGACGGCGATAAGGTGGTAATTATCTCTTGCGTACTCTGCGAAGCCGCAGAGTCAGTGCCGGAGAAGGCCTCTTTTTCCTGTGCCAATGATTCCAATCGGTGTGTTGGGGTGTTGGTGGGGTTTTCCGGTGTCCTTGAAAGTAATGCAGCAATTTTGTTTTGGTTTTGATTCTTCCCGCAGGGCAGGGATCCCGAGGATAATACATTGATTGTTTTAATTAAGATGATTGGTATTATATCAATTTAGTTAATACTCTTTTTGATAAAGAAACTTACTGCAACTAACGCTCTGTAAAGTGACTCGGTGGTGAGGTGATAACACCAGCATCCATCGAGGATCAAATCCCCATCCGAATCGTTCCCACGTAGTTAAGTTTTAGTAAGCTCATTTTACTCCTTTACAGCTCTTTTCGATAAAAAAAGCCTTTCCTTTAACGACACCTTTTTTGTGCTTACTCTTCTGCTCGTGAATATTTCCCTAAGCATATGGTTCACCCATTACACCATCCCTTTTAGAAAGCACAGGAGCAAGTATTCTATCCGAGCAGGAGATAATTTGCGAAACTCTCCTTCTTATGGAACAAAATCTTTATTTTCCAGCAGCACACATTCTTATCGACTTGCAGGGAAGAAAATTTGCCATCAGTTACTACGTTCCTGTAGTTTTTTTTTCTCCATCTCTCGTACATGTGCTTTGTTTCAAATCTTTGCTTCCCTCCCGAGACGGAATAACTCTACCGGATTCACCCAAGAGCATGCTTTTAACGTGCATGAAGCATTCGTTCTTTTTAGCCTTAAAATTCTTCTTCGCAGGAAGGAATGTTTATGCATTTCCTTTCCATTGCAACATCATAGTTTCGTACATATTTTTGCGCTCATTTTCATCGCACACAAAATCTCGCTTTCCATGGTGAACTTTTTTTTAAAGTATAATTTCACCATTCCTTTTAAAATGGAAAATACCACAAAAAACCTTCCTTTCTCCCCATATCGATCAAATTATGCGCTGACGCAGATGGGGGGGAAAACTATCTGAACATTCGCGAGTGATGCACACCCACAATCCAGCATCTGTTGAGGCAAGTTTTCCACCGAACCAAACAAGTAGGGTTCGTTTTATTTTTGCTGCTGTAAAATAGTTCATTCATGGAACTTTTATTATTTACTGCACAATTCTTTTCGCTGTTCTCATCTGTTACGCTTGCTGTCAGACAGCCATTTGAAGGATGACGTGCAAGTATGATACAACAATTTCACGTATTTCGAAATGCATTCGCGTTACGGTGTGAAGGAAGTTCTTCATCGCGGGCAGGAAAAGCAACGATGCACAAGAAACCAATGAATCCTCCTCACTGCCGGTAAGTTGGAGTCGCAACACCGTCATGCTTTTAAAGTGTTGCATGAAAATGCATCCCTTCGAGGGAAAGACAGATGGTAAGAAACCACGCAAGTTCACTCATGATGGAAGCTCACACTGAAGGAAATAATACAGTAGTACGGCATCGCCACAAAACAACATCTTCACCATGACAAACGTAAGCAGAAAGAGGGAGAGAGGGGAAGAGGGTTTAGTTAAATCTAGATTGATGGCTTATATTATCGCTTAAGCGAGTGTGGCTGCCGATCGGCACGTATTCGAAGGGTGGAGAGATTCCTCTTATCAGGGAGGCGCTTGGGAACTCTCATCCAAAAACCCCAAAATACTATCGGAGAAATCGTAAGAGTAAGATTTATTACCCGCCCCTGAAAGCCGTGCCCACCCGCACGCTAGCATACTATCCGGGGGCAAGTAAAACAAATGTAGTCGTTTGGCCCTTGTCTCTGACGAGGATATGCTCACATCGAGCGTATAGAATTTCAATTACTGGGCATGTGTAGCTGAGCGACTCTGGTTGTGCTAAACAAATCAAACTCAAGCTCAATTATTCAATCTCATCATGTTGAAGCATAGTCAGCGAGTTTGCGGTTTTCTGGCTGCAGAGATGAGCTGCGGTAAGGACCGGAAGGAAAAGGTATCAACCGACAGTCAGTTCATCGGTTCAGTTCCGTCTGCAGAATTAATGATGATTTAGGTTACTTTTGGCTCCCTATCAATCGATTTTCGTGTGGATTGTTTCCGGTGGTTTTTCGGTGTTTGGGATGAGAGTTTTTAGCAGACACAACTATGACTGGAATGCTTAATATAAGAAGCTTTTAGGTAAATATTTGCATACAGGAATGTAATTGAATTATTCAGGTAATGGAAGCAGGAGCAATTTAATTTCAAATGCATATTTCATTCTGGTTTTGAAGTTATCATTTCTAGTAGATGTTCTAGTGCAATGAAAAAGGAAAACTCTATGTAATTAGAGAAGAATTGGAACCTTTTAACTGCTGATGAAAAGTATTGAAAATACGAGAAATTCAAACACTAAACTAACCCCTCAAAAATCCATTTTTCACAACAATATGAGGACAAGCTCGTGCTTGAATTTTTGAAAGCAAGCAGTTAAATTTTGGAGATTGATTCTTTTGCAAATAACAGTAAACAAGTTGTTCAATTGAAAGTACAAAGCGAAATCCGCATTTCACCATTACACCACCGTGAAAGTTTTCACACATTTTTCTAGTGAAAATAGAATCGTTTAGCTATGAATTGCATTGAACTGCAATGTCATTTTCAGCACCCGCGGGTAGCTACACACCACGCAATGGGCGATTCCATCCATACCAAGACGGGACAACAACTTCCGCAACGTGAACCGGATGCTGTCAGGTCGGGGGTGCCACGTCCGGCGAGAGCAGCAAAATTGACAATTATTGTTGAAGAATTTTAATTTAACCTTCGCCAATTACCCCCGACGAACAGCTTCTACCAGAACCTATATACACACACACACTCACACGCTCGCAGAGAGCACTACGCACCACGATTAGTCACGGTCTAGACACGGATGGGGGCACGGTTGTTGACGACCGGTGAAGTTTGTTCTAGTTTTCTCCCTTTTTTCTCTCCAATGCCATATGCCGGCGCAATTCTTAACGCTCGTGTCCCTCGGTTTGTCCTCAACACCGGTGTAGAACGCCAAGCATAATCAACATCAGCAGCAGTGCAGAAGCTAGCGGTATCGCCTGGCAGTTGCGTCTGTTAGCACTGGTGTGGATCGTTGAGGATCGTTTTGACATTCCTGGGGAAAAATAAACGGGAACGCTCATACACAAACACACACGGTAGCTGCATCCGACCGCATCGTGAACATAGCAGGGCGCTGCTATCTTTAGTGACAACAATTTTCCTAACGCACTTATATTGTCGTCAGGTAGCGGCGTCAGGCGTGCGATTTGGTGTAGAACTTAATTTCTGTCTCCACAGTCTTCACAGTCGGGGATACTTTTTTCACTTTGTGTGGAGCAAAGCTGGTTATAGAATAGAAGGAAAAAAAGCTTCTATTCCTATTCCATATCTAACGCGTTTAGCTCTCTCTCTCTCTCTCTCTCTCTCTCTCTCTCTCTCTCTCTCTGTCTGTCTTTCACACACAAAAATGCTGTTGGAGTTTTCTAGAGTCGGCGAACCAGAGCTGCAGCATCTTTTTCAATTACAACATTCCCGTAGATTTAATTTTAGATTGGATCGTTCCCAGATGACAATGTGCAGTGAGCGCACGCGGTGGATGTACACCAGCATTCTTCCTCCTTCGATGTGACACAGCTTCATTCCTGTTACTGTTCGGAGGAGTTTTTTTTTGTTTAGCAACAACACATAAAAGCATCTCCTCCGACTTTGCAATTTAAACGAGTTGAGGTCTGAACGGGAGAGCTCACAGATGCGCTGCTTTTAATTTGAAACCCGACGTGATTAGTCGATCAGAACCGCTCCGTTATGAGAAGGGTGTGAGGACACACGATTATCATCTTCTAAATGTGATTAGATAAGGTAATGCGAAATGTGATGAGCGGCTTAACATCTCTGAAAGGCATTATAGTAATTCCGTAAGTCAGATTATACTTTTCAAAAATATTTCAATAATTCTTGAAACATATCGTGAGGTAGACTAATTATCTTTTAATGATTACAGTAATGAGTAATGTCCTCGTAAAAGACACACAGAGGGTAGTCTTATGAAAAAATGAGAGGAAACACCTTTAAAATCTCACGAAAATATATAGAGAGAAGTAAATGTATTAAAATTGTGAAGGAGAAGTCTGCAAAGAATTGTGTTTTACAATAATCTTACACCAATAATCGTTAAAATGCACTGGAAAACAGAATAAAACAAAGAGTTGTTGCCTATTATTCATCATTGAAGATTGAATAGCCTTCCTTCCAACGTTTTGCAGCTTGTTTTCAAACAAAAACAAGAAATCGCATTTAACCCCATCTTCCGCGGACGGTATCTCTCTGGATGTTGAAACTTCTCCGTAACTCATCTCCTGCCCTGAACGCTCGCATCCGGCTTGCTGAACATTATTGTTCTTGCCACAGGCGATTAGCGAGATCTTTGAAGCTTGAAGTTGATTCCCTTTACACCAGCCGAACCTCGACCGACCGTAACACCAACAAAACAATAACTTTGTTTCCGTTTTCACCGATCGTGCAAGGATCTTCATCCCCACAAACCCACCAACCGGTACAACACAAACGTACAAAGCAAAACTATATTAGCGTAGTTATCTTTCGCAAAAACCGATTCATCCTTTTGCACCAGCAGTTCTTAGCTTTTTTGCAACTACAAGCACACACACACCTTCCCACAAATGGGGAAAGAAAAAGTAAAAACCCATCAAACAAACACACCGATAAAACTTAAACTCCCCAGCGGAAAACTGCAGCGGAGATGAATTGGGGTTGGAAGGGGGGAAGGGATGGAAGTGTACACCACCCCAAAATGAGGGTTGGTGGCGGGATGAGGATGCAATTTATTACTTCCTTGCACGAAAGGTGCTGAATGAAACACAAAACGGATGACCACCACCATCACTTGGTACACAAAAACTTCTCAACACTGGATAAGGATAAGGTAGTGCAAAGAGGGAAAAGGGAGGGCTGATTTCAGCGGGGGCAAAGGATGGAGTTTGTGTGTACTGGATACAGAAGTCAAAAAGTTACCAACCAACAACCAGCACAAAGGTTGAATCCTTCCCCGAAGGGCAAGGAAGATAAAACGGCGTGAGGCCACAAGACACAACACGTATAAAACAAAGCGAAACATAAATTCTTGACCAAAATGGTAGTTTTTCCCGACATTTTTTGTCTGTGTTCGCTTTTGTTTTTCATCCATTTTCCGCTTCCGGATACAGGTTGGTTTATGGTTGGAGGTACCGCCGAAACAAAAATCATTTTTCCTAATCTTTTCACCAACGCCGAACATACCCGGCCGGATGAGGTGACCTTTTTTTTTTTTTTTGATGCAGGAATCGCGAATCTAGGAATGGAATAAACTCGGGGATTTTTACCCGGATTCCAAAGCATGGAGGAAGTAAAGAAAGTTCGCGCCCGTTATCAATAGGGTGTAAATTTATTGCACTCAAATTAAAACACTCCTCTTTTCGGTGTGAAGTTTTGGTGCGGTCAGTGTGGGGAGTCGCTTGTGGTTGGGCTGACTGGTTTTATGGAACTTTGGGAAATAAATTCCACAGCGACCCCCAGAGCCTAAACACCAAAAAGGGAGCATGGAAGGAAAGCATCCAAACGTTGGGAAACAAAATGGTGAAAGATTGAAAGAAAAAAGAAAACCAGCAACACACACACACCCCGTCACCGAAAGCTCGATCGACGCGTGCTTTTTCTGGGACGGTTGGATTAAAACTATTTTTCGCCTTCTCTCTGTCTCTTTCTCCTATCGCTTTCTGGGTGAAATTCCTTTCAAGGTCAGCCATGCCGAAAACCTTGGCCAGGCCGCTTTTTACCGGACTATTATTGCTCCAATTCCTTCCAAAAAAAGCCAACTGCACACAGAACATCACAACACCATCCCGTGTGAGTGTGTGAGGAAGAAGAAAAAAGAGCGGAAATTAAACCCAAACAATAGGTAAAATAAATAAAGGAAAAATGGAAAAAACAACCCCCAACTACATCATCAACACCAACGAGATCCGTCTGCCGAACCGATGAATGAACGATGGGATTTAGTAAACGGAAAGCTTGCACACAAAGACGCACCAAAAAATGGGCCACCAAAATCCACCCAACCATAAGGTAATTGTTGAGATGTATTAGAAACAAGCTGCTGGCAATAAAAGCAAACTCCTTGGTGGAAAAGTGTGTGTTTGTGCCGGTACAAAAAAGCGACATGATGGTTGTTACCGTCTTGTTGTTGTAGCCGGGGTTTTCGACAAAAATCCCGGCAGCGATAGTGGCTCAGATACTTTTTTTTTTGGTGGTCAAGTACAATTTTTCCCATACGAACGTAAAGCGCTTGCATGCATTTCGGTTTTTCATGGAATGTTAACACGCGCTTTGACTACTTCTTTTTGGTTGGGATTTTTTTCCACTAGCAAAATTTCCAAAGAGAAGGGAGCATTTTCAAATGTGTGTTCATTGCTCTCGATGCACGCTACACGGTGGGAAAATTTGTTTAGCTAAGCATAACTCACAATGCACGGAAAAGTTTGTGCAACGGTTCAATTTGCTTGCATCGCGCTAGAATAGTACGAAATTGTTAGAAAACAAAATGTTTTTGTACATAAGAAATTTAAAATCAGATGAAAATGAGATTAAAGACACGCTCCATAAGAGAAAGTGAATGATAAATTAAAGAAAACTAATATCAAACGTTAAATGATGGTACTATTAGCAAACAACGATTGTAGAACATAAAAATACTTCCCAATTAATTATATTAGCAATATTTAAAAAACACACAGAATTAAATAAGATAATTAAACATATTTAAACAGACATCATTAAAACAAAAAAAAAGGAAAAATATGTCTAAATGCGAAATAAGTTTTGTCTTATTGAAAGCAAAAAATTACAGAACAAAAATAAGAACTATTTTTGTGGTAGAATGGTCTGACCCAATGGCAGTAGATAAAAAAAAGCACAAAACAACAATTTCCCATATTTAAATAAGCTGCCTTTCAAGAGGTAAGCGAAGTGAATTAAAAATTCCATACAAAAAATCAGAAACAAATCCTTCAAACCTGATAAACAAAACATAACACAAAAGGGGCAGGCTAGTAACTTAATTAATTTAGATCAATGCATCCTTTGCTTCCCTCGAGCACAGTGTGTTGCAACATCAGCAGCTTGCCAAGGTAAACATTTGCTTGCTTTAGTCTATTCTCTTTGTCTCAAAAACCAGGTTTTGTGCGCCAAGGTTTGGTGGGGAGTGAAGCTCCAAACCGTGCCCCATTTTTCAACGGAGTGCAACTGGAATGCACCGGATGCATCGGTGATGCCCAAGGAAGAGAGCCAAGTAAGGGAGTGGAATTAAAATAACAAGCAGAAAATTACCTTAGGGATGTGTTTAGGCAACGGGCAACGACTCGCTTGTACGAAGCGCGCCTGCACTGTCTGTCTAAACTGTTCGATAACGATCAATCAAAGATGGGAAAAGAGTTTCCTGTGTACCCTTTAGCAGTGTGTTTTAGAAACAAGAATCAGGGATGGGGCCCTCTAAACATGTCGATTTTATGTTTTGATTCAACAAACGGAGCTTACTCATGAAGCCAAGCAGTAGAGCATTGAATATGTTAAAATCTTCATATGAAGAATTTTGCTTTAAAAACTGCTTATGCTGAAGAAGTTTCTTCAGACGTTGAAGCATTCTTTAACTGCAACAGGTTCCTCTTAATCATCACCTTTTCCAATGAACTTGCCCTTCACACTCCGGCCGGCAAATACCAAACAGGAAATAAAGAGGTGTTCATGGTTACACTTTTTCCCTTTACAAAAGTGTAATTAATGTATCTGCAGGAAACCGGCCGTAACACACCCGCAAGCACCCTGGAAGAAGTGTTCTGTAACCACAACAGGTCTTATGCCACCACAGCACAGAAACACCGGATAGCCTTGGAGCCATTTTTTGCGCCCTATTCAGAAACTTCACCGCCAGGTTTTCCGGTAGTGTAAGTGTCACTCTAGTGGTGCAGAAAAGATTCAACCGTGCTGCTCCGCAAATATACACCACTCATTGGGAGAACGTTTTTAGTTTTATGTTTCGTATGCAAATTCATAAATTTTCTACCTACACACACAGTAACGGAACCAACTGGCCAAATATGAAGTATGGAGGTAGATAATAGCACGGAAGAACCTGACCTACAAACCGACAACAAAAACAGACAGAGTTCTGAAACAATTTTCACCCTTAATCGTTGAACAGGCAGGGAGGGACAAAAAACAAAAACCACAACTCTGGCAAGTGAAAAGGTGGCGCACAGTTCAAGCGCAAATGGAAATTGAACCATTTTTCACGAATGAAAAGCATTGCTGCACTTCATTTGCATTTGTTGGATGGAGGGTTTTTTTCCGCTCTTTTCCTTTCCTTGCAACATTTTGGTTGGGTTGGATGAGTGGACAAAAAGAAGAGATTATAGTAATAATGCAAAAGTGAATCCGCACTCCAATCCGCTGCATGCAGGGAGATGCAGGGACAGTCGATGTCATTTGCAGTGACCATAAAAATCAACTGCCACACTGCATGCTACAACAGCAACAAAAGCACGTTACCAATTGAGATAGTGTGTGCTTAATTAAATCAGTCTGCGCTCAGGGTGTGTTATTTGATTACGCTATATAAGAGGATCGAGCAGCCAACAGCAGCTGCAGCAGTGTCATTGTTGCTGGATGGGGGAGAAGTTAATTATTTCTCGAATGGAATGAGATATTTTTGTTGTTGCGATTTATTTAAAAATTTATCAGAGGTAAAAGTCACAATTGAGACGTAAAGATGACAGACAACAGATGTTGATAGGAACTAAAAAAAGGAAAAAAAATCACGAATAATCTAAAACGAAATCAGAAGAATCAGTTCTCCCAACGTTCTACGATTAAACTGTGTTCAAGGGTTTGACCTGTGATTGACAAGCGTGAACAGCGCGCATACGGCGAGCAAGAAGCAGAAGAAGGAGTTTGTTCTATTGGACGCAACAGCGCCTGTCGACCGGTCCTCGTGCGCCCGTTGACGTATTAGTGCTCAATCTAGTTGGCGCGCGGTACTATTTGATTACAGCCTGTGTACGCCGTACGAGGTTATAGAGTAGGTGCTGCTGCATCCCCCATCACTCTGTGTAAGCGTGTGTTGTCTAGGGGAGCAAAAAAAAAAAAATCGCAAGCTATTCTCCCGCATCGTCAACATCGCAGAGCACCAAGAACCTGATAGACCGGCTCGGATTGACTCGAAAAAGCACAGCGAAACAAAATCGCCCATCACAGTTCCTAGTCCGTGAAGTTCGTGTAGGAGTTCACTCTCCTTTTCATCCGGTGCACGCACCACAACCTCTCGAGTGTTTGACGTCCACAAGGAGGGTTTTGCTTGGGTGGCGGTTTTCTCCAATGACCAGGTATGGACCTGAACCTGAACCCAACAATCAACTGTGTTGGGTATGTGCGTTACAACAACAAAAAGCTAGACCTGACGCTGGCTAGATTCTTGTGTGTGACGCGACGAATCGCCAACGAAGCCGTTCTGGAAGGTCCCCATCTCCATCCTAGGAAATGAGAGGAAACTGCACCTAACTGCCCCGAAGTCTTGGTGGGGGGAGCTTGTAAGTTAAACCAAGACAACAAAACAAAAACAACAGCAACAACAAAAAAAAAAACCGGTTGTTGTCTGTCATCGATCGCAGATCTCCCGGTTGGGGATGGCTTCCAGCAAAATTTTCGCCTTTCGCCGATGTAGAGGTGAGTCACACACATGCACACAGCCGTTCCTCTGAAGGCAACAAGACCGACCGACACCTCGATCGATACACACACGACGCACGCGGCAAGATCGGCAAGAACTTGGCCTCGGACACATATTGCTATTGGACACGTCTGTTCGTATCGATATTCTGCTTGTGCCCAAGGAATGTCCGAGAGTGTTCTCATCCCAACGCCAGGAATTTGTTATTATTGTACGTTGGCATCGCTACCGGATGGGTAAAGATGTACGTATACATGTCTGGCAAAAAAAAAAAAACCGGGAAGTACATAAAAACTAATGGATTGGCTCTTTCGCTCTGCGACTCTTCGCTGCCAATGTGAATCAACACACCAAAGGCTCAAAGCAAACCAGACGAAGCGAACGAAACGCGGGCAGGATTTCTTTGTTTGTGCATCACCACTCACCCTGCATCAGATGCACTTCGCTGTTACACATTCTTGTTCTCGGGTGGCTGCAGAACTCGGGTAAGGTAAAGCGAGAATATCATACTTTGCGGATGGTGGTTGTTGCATCGTTCGAATATTCTCGGTCTCTATCGCTCGGTTTCTCTTCCTTGTATCTTGATTTATACTGGAGTGGAGCATTCAACAAACAGTACCGAAAAGAGAACTTTTCCATCCAGAAGTGTTCTGGTATTGGAGCAGTAGCAGCAGCAACAGTGGACGCTTTTGTGGGGTGCCGCATATTGCACGAATAGTTTTCAATTTAAAATGTCAGCTGGAATGCGTTTTTGAAATGTTGTTTCAGGAGAGGTAGGATGCTGTGTTGTCAAAGGAAGAATAGTTTGTACTTTTATTATCATTGGGATTTTAAACAAATGACGTAGTTTATATGAACCTTAAAGTTGAGATGAAAACTTAACAGGTTCAAACAAAGATGAGAAGATACGAGACTGGCTTAATTCTTCACACCGTAACAAAATGATGGTGGATCAAACCGATGATTACACGAGATTAAGAATTCATTCTAGAAGTAAAGTGATCCGTTTAGCCGGGAATCAAAGATCCTTAGGGACTACTAGTAATGTAAAATCAAGGACATCGCTAGCGAACTTTCAGCAGCAACTTGTAAAAACAGTCCGGAGTCCTAAGAAACATTTTCACTTGGCAATATTAACTGAGACAGAGTCCATCAAGAGCATGAAGGTATTACATAGGAACGACGCATAAGCCTTACTAGAGAACCTTACATTCTTCCATAGAGTGATCCACATCTTTCATTTCGACTAAAATTCTCTTTTTGCTCCAATTTCTGCCAAACATTTGCCTTATTATTCCACGAAAACAAGGAAAACATCGTAATTGGACATGCAGATTTTTCCACCACAAGCACCTACACAATAACACACGAACACAGCCCTTCAGCAGCCGCAAGCTAGCCAAAACTAATTGGATTACATTCTGATCCGAGCGACCCCTACCAGCTACAGAGAGAGCGAAACACGATAAACGTGAAAATCCAAATCACACATCCTCAGCCTCGTCTAGCCACATGCAAATATGCAAACGATGCCTGAAGGTGATTGCTAATTGTTTGTT
Organism: Anopheles maculipalpis; assembly: GCF_943734695.1. Taxonomy (NCBI): domain Eukaryota; kingdom Metazoa; phylum Arthropoda; class Insecta; order Diptera; family Culicidae; genus Anopheles; species Anopheles maculipalpis. The sequence continues at coordinate 96,246,757 of NC_064871.1, read as the reverse complement.
GCTTTGATTTTCCGCGCTTCGGAAGCTTGTGTTACGATGTCTGTTTTGTACAATCGACTTGTTGCAAAGCTGCCTGTTATTGTTTTAGAGAACATTTAGATCGATTTGGGGATTATCTAACAGACTTTCTACTAGGACTACAAAAAGGGCTAGTCAAAGACTGGTGCGAGGGTGTTTTAGGCACATTTTCACCCGGCTCTATTTAAAAAAAAAACAAATTCCCGTCGTTTGACCTCGTTTTGAGCCCCAGCAGGCACATGCACACACACACACATGTGATCGTGTGCTTTAAGGTCACTGTTTGTCCATCAAAGTCGTACCCATACGCTCAAACCCCAGTGGCTAAACAGAAATGCAACCGCGATGCTGGGAATGTTGGACGGATGGCTTTCCCTTTCCCATTTTTCCCGCGATCACACAAACCCAACCAACGCGATCGCGGTCTGACAGTCTGACGCGGTCTCGACACGACCGATATCTCGTGCTCGATAAGCGAAGGTTTTTTTTTCTCCCTCATTTGCGAGGAGAAAGAAACAGTCTCGTTGAACCAGGGTGAAGAAAGTTAGACTTCACCAAGATGAGTCTCCCGTAGTTCCATTCGGTGAGCCAACAGTGAGAGATAGCGAGCTAAACAACAAGAAAAGAAATGGTCGGAACGCACATTGCGTTACATTTACGACCCCCGACGAGTGAGAGCGTGCCTGGTCGGTCGGACTGGTCTGTTTCGCAAAACTTTGCTCCCCTTTCACGGAAAGACAAGCGGCGAGCAACATTATATCGGCGTTTCGGCATCGGCCCCATATCGTGAAGCAAAACCTACCTTCCCTCACACACAAACACACACACCAGGTTCTTTTCACCCTTTTTGAACGAAATTTGCAGAGGTTGTGTCTTAGCCTTAGCCTTGTTTTGTGGTCGCTTTTTCCGGTTTCCTTTCGGGTGTCTTGAGATGCTGTTTTCCTAAGCAGTTTTGGTATCTAGTTTCGTCGTTTGCCTTTTATTTCACTGCCAAGTTCACTGTCGTTTGGTGCGTCTGTGTTAGTGCCATGACAAGATGGATCTTTACGAAGGGTTTAGAGAGAGAGACCTTGCTAAGGTGACGGGAAATGTTAATAATGATGATGTGATGCGAAATTGGAAGCAAATTATTTAAGAAATAATAACATCGAAAATATCAGATTTAGAACAGAAGCCATAAGCATCCCATTTTTATGAGATTCATTATGTTAATGTTCAACTATATGAAATGAGAAATTCTAGTAACCCAAACGATGGATTGAAATTGTTCTATTGTTCTCCTAAAGTTCTTCATAGTTTCGGAATAAAGTTGTAATTTAGAAGATTCCTCTTAAAATCCAAATCAAATGGAATTTTTGAAGCATATTATTCAAACTACAGGGAAATTCATTAAATTTCCATAGACACATAATTTGCAAATTTCCAACCCTACACTACCGGTAATACCTTATGTTTCCACCATTCATTACACATTCCGGCCAACTGGTGCCCACTTTGCTCTATTATAAAATCGACACAGTCTGTGCTGGGTGCTAATTGTTAGCTTCAAGCTGAAATCAATCGTATCCGAGCGCTCCACACTAGACTAGAACGCTACACGAATGGGAAAATTGGTAACGAGCTTCTCGTCACTATGAGTCCCTGGTGAGGAAGCATGCGTACAGCCAACGATTGTTGTGTTTCAATGCAGCGATCAAAACCGCCAACAAGCCATCTAATACAGACCTCGATGCGAGCGAGCGCATTTGGGAAGTTACATGATAATGGTATGATTAATGTGGGAAAGGTGGGAAAATTCCTTTGCAAAAGCGCAGATGTAAACAGCAGCAGTAATCTGAAGAGCGTTGTAACGTGCAACCATTGGATGGAATTTTTGGAAGAGAAAATTTCCAACACCGGGTGCACAACACATTGGGCTTTGCGTCAGCATTCTGGATTGATTAAATCGTTTATGATTTCATCGCAGCAAGAGCAATTGAGTCGTGAGCGATCGATTGTTAAGTGCGGTATTTGGATGATCTTATTTCCATCGTTCTGCTGTCAACGTGCGAGAAGTATTGCATTTTAATGCGTTCATTTCCCATTCGTTATTCGTTTACTTCCTTGTGCATTCGTTGACCAATAAATTCAAACAATTTTCTAACCTTATTCGTTAATCATTTCCACAAACACTCCCATTTTTCGATTGCTTAAAATAATTGTATTACAATCATGTAAAGCAAACAATTTAACCACACTATCTTGCCCTTTAAAGATCATCCCACGAACAAGCAAATAAGCAATGTAAGTAGAATTAGTTACCTCACAAATATCACTGAAATCGAATATGAATTGTTTGTCCACAAATGCCGTCCTTTAAATCCATTCCAATTCGCACGGAAAAGGTCAGTAATGAGGGAAAAGCGACTATACAGATGTCAATAAAACGGTACCGCCGTCACAAACGCTCCACTCCATTCACCAAATCATGTTAACTACCGTTCCTTAGTTTCTACCCTTGGCGACTTTTCGCGAAATGAGCACTCAATCTAATTTACATGCAACTCTGCAAAAACCGCGTCGTCCCACCGGACTTTGTTGGGGCGAGGGCTCCAAGTTGACAGGGGAAGAAATGTATATATCAACCTATTAGTGTGTGCTCATTTACAAACTCAGCTCGGGACACAAACGTGACCATCGGCTGAAGCCACACGGTCAGCAGTACTGCCACCGAAAAGCCTTCCTGGTCAGCTGTGCCTGATATCCGAACCCTTGTGTCACCTCCACAGCCCTAAGGAGAGACAAAAGCACCATAACTTTCCGGTGGTCGACTAAGCGGCAGCCTGCCAGCCGTCAGGCTCGCATTTCATGGGGAGTAGAGCCGTGTTGGTGGTTTTCGTTTTGCGCAAAGCTTAATCGTGGCGGCACTCTCATTCTCGCTCTTTTTAGAGCCTCTCGTGCCACACCACCACCAACAGACAGAGCTTTGATTTTTCACCGTTTTCTTTGCCCGCAAATTTAGAGTCGAAAATTTGCATTCGCATGTGCACCCCCTCTCGTCGGTGGGAAGGCCTGTGTTGGGTGGAGAGTAAAACTTGAGCTGAGGTGGCGCTTTGTAAGCTTTTTTTTTGTTTGCTCCTTTCGATTCGCCTGTCGACTCTTGTTTCAAAGTGCGGCGAATGAACGGTTGGAATGTTGATTCACAAAAATGGTTCGGCCCCGGCCTCTGTGTGGCTCTGTTACGCTGCAGCACTGCCGGAAACCAACCTTTCCCAGCCGATGCATGCCAGGGTGTAAGAATTGGCTATTTCTTACCCCATTCTTATCTCTGCAAACGTGTAGAAAATCATGCTGCTTCGTTGAACTTTGGCCGCACCCGCTGAATAGTAGCAACAAAGTTGGCTGATTTTATTCTTCGTTGATGGGGGTTTGTTTCCCGGTGTGAGTGTGTTTTTTTTTTGTTTTCTGCGACTCTCATAAGCGAAGGTCAACAACTGGTTTGGATCGTGTGTTGGGGTGAGTGGTTTATTCAATTCAAACAGTTCAGCGGTTTTGAACCGAAACATGAACTTTGTGCATGTAGTAAAAAAAAAAAAAAAACAGTGTGAAAATGCATTGCTAGGCCACTGACATTCACTCACTTGGGAGATTGAATAAATAAATTTCAGCAAATAAAGAGGGCTTCAAAATAAAATAATGCAACGAAAATATAAAACACAATCAAAATAAATGAATATTTCGAAACTTAAAGAAGACAATAAACCTCCTTCAAAGAAGTGAAACAAATGTTTGAAAAAAGAGTTAATAATATAAGAAAATTAAAACAAACGCAAATGATTGGTTGAACTACTACAATTGACCATTGTAGCTGCAAATATGTCAATATCTCGTGAAAATGTAGTGGACTTTCCAGTTTAAAGCTTCTTATCTTCGAAAATAACCAAAGAGAATTGTAAAAATTACTAGAAAAATGCTACCGTTTGTTTTTTTACACCATTAAACCAAGAAGAAAACATAAACGTAAATAAATTAATGTTTCTACCACAAAACTAAAGCAAAAAGATCAGAAAAACACAGTAGATAACAAATAGAGCAGAGAAAGGAAGGAAACTAAACTAAAAACCTAAGTTAGATTATACACCGTACTGGTTGGTTGAAGTTGAATTTGCATTCACTTTCTTCTTTCCCGAGCACTCTGAATGCATTCGAGGCCTCACTCTCATCCCTCTATCAGCCCTTCGCTCTTCTTGGTGTTTATTTCTTTGATTTGGCACCACCGAAAAGGTAACGCTACAGAGGGCGGAGGAGTTGATAAAAAAGAGGGTGAAAAAAATAGAAGAAGAAAAACAAGGCTAGATAGAAGATGAAAAGTTGCTAAAAAGAACCCACGTTTTACGAGATAATCACGGCCATCATCAACATCATCATCACCGTTGAACGTCGGACGATCAGTGCACACGCGCGCGGACAGCTGAATGGATGCACTTTTACTTGGTGCGTTTTCACTGCGTTTTGCCACCCACAAATGGTACCGCTTTCGTTACTGAATGGTGGCCACCACACTTTTCATTGCCACCCGCAAATACATGCAGTATCTGCCTGGGAAAACACTCAAGCTGGAGATGGTAGGTTTCACAAGACAAGCAGATGACTCTTTACTGAGCTTGATCACTAGTACAAGTAGTAAAATTTGTTTTAAGCTGAATTTTATGTTGTTCTAAAGCAAAAAAGAAGGAAATTTCCACAACTAAAAATGTTGTTGATCACCTAAATGCTAATACCGACACCACTGAACGAAACACGACGTCAACTGCTTATGATAGGCTTTCGTTCCCAAATACACAGCCGATGAATTAATATCATAAGGCACACGTACAAGCACACAAACACATATTTTTGCACACCTTTAATAGCCAGGGACACGATCGCGGTACACAAATACACACAGTGAGCACTGGATTACTCGATTAAATTCGTACACAGCGACCACGATTATCCCCAACTCCGAAATGGTGCGATGCACTCGCAAATGCAGCTGCAGCACTTGCGAACTTCAAAGCGTGGCGGCACTACTCTTCACCCGACCACCACACCAGGTACAACGACGTACGCTGGGGTGGCCAATTATTAATTAACATTTGCTTTCCCATTCACCGCTGGGCGCACTCACAGCCATTGCAGAATGGAAAACTTCACTCACTTAGTTGGATGTTACTTGATAATTTGCTTGCGTTTGTGTGTGTGTGTGTGCTGTTGCTGTTGTTTTTTCACCTACTTCATCACAAAACTCCTCCTTTTTTGCACCAGCTTTATGCGTTTTTTTACCTTTTGATTCACTTTGCAGTGGCCACACACCCCAAAATGAGGTTTGCCCTCAGCATTAAAGTACCGCAGGAAGGGGAAAAAAATCAAATCCACACCTCGCCAAGCTTTTTTTGTGCTTTGGTTTCTAGTTTCACTGTCTCTTCCGTGAGGTCCCCCCCGCAAAAGCGAACGTACGGCACATTACAATTCGCGTGCGCCTGTTTGATGGTGTTTTGGTAGGACACACAAACACACACGCACACACAAAAAGGCGACTCGTGTCTCGCGCTGCGTTGCCGAAAAACGCCGTCACGCAGCGGTGAGCCTAGGCACACACCACACAACAACGGCAACACACACGGCCAGCTGGCGACCGTTATACATGCACCCGACGTGTCCAAAGTGCACAGCAACTGCCGTTTGCCCGGGTGCCACCAGTAAAGCGCTTAATATTACTCCCGTTACCCGTTGTCTCGTCGACGGTTGTGTGAGATAAATTATGTTCAATAAAAAAAGTAAGAACGAACGATTTACTGCGCGACTTTTGACACGATGATCGCGCACAGCTCGCGGTGCGCACCACACCACACTGCGCGTTGCGTTACGGTGGAAGTGAAGAGATGAACTGTGAAGCGTTTCGATCGGAACGGGTTGGCTACTGCCGCACCGAACCGTTGGTGGAGCAAAACGCAGCGCGTACGCTGGAGCCCACACGCTTTCTCACGCACGGAAACAATTTCGCTCCCGCTCTCGGGTGTCTCTCCTGGCTAAGTCAAGCGACGCAAACGACTCGTTTCCCTTGCCGGTGAGTTTACATATTGACGCTAGCTCACTCTCCCTCTCTCACTCTCTAAGTGATTCCTCTGCCTCTCTCATTTTGTTACGCACTAAGCCTGCATTAGGTCTGTGAAGCATTTTCGCATTTTATTTACTAAGGCACAAAGGTGTCGAACTAACATTTCATCTTCGGTCCTTCTTCGGGGTTTTCTCGGCTTGAAAACAGTAATAAATAAACAATTTCATCGAAAACACATGAAGTTTCGATTTATCAATATTTCCGGCTCCGATGCCCGAGATGTTTGTTGCCGAATTTCAAAGGAAGAACCAGTTATCGAATCTTCTCCGGACCGAATTCCCGTACACTGGACCTTACTAACCAGCTATGGGTATATTTAAGAAGCAGAAGAAGTTTCCAAATGAATGTCAAAACATTCTTGGTTTCTCAAATAAATAAAAAATCGATCAGACACATTATTTGAGTGAAGTGATGCAGTAATGTACTTTAATAACTGACAGGACGAGAGTTCATTGAATTGAATTGCACTACATTCCATTGCCATCTCAAGATTTGGGTTTGACGCTTTTAGATTCTACCAATTCTGAACTTCTCTCTTTCTCTCTTGGGCTCCCCGTTTCTTCGACATACTTTCTACATATGTTTGGCCCTTTATGCTCCAGCCACAGGGCACCACAAAAATTTGCTCTCTCTCTCTCTGTCTTTCTCTCTCTCTCTTCCTCTCTTCTTGGCATTACAACGTTCGCGCTCTCTGGTCACTTGCGAAAAGCCGCTTAGCGGTTCAGACCTTTTTTCCCTTTTGCTGCACATTTCTAAGGTTTCCCTTTCCAACCCAGCGTAGGTTCGGTTCACAGTTCGATTCGCTTTACTATCCATTCGCTTCCTCGCATAGCAATATGTATTTGCTCCAAGCTGTAGCTCCATCTGTTCATGTTTCGCGACTGGAGCATACGATCTTGCCAAAAACTCTCCCAAGAAGGGAACGATCTCTTGCGATCGTACGATGCCGATGCTCGGGAGCGCAGTCTTTTGCTCTTACACGGCTTACGAGCGCTCGGTTTAGAGCTCTAGCGCTGGTAGTAAGAAGGGAGATTTTTTTCCTTTTTTTTTCGAACTCTCGATCGGCCACCGCAAATCGGTTGGGTAGAGTGTGGTGTCGTTTGGTTATTTCCTTCGCGGTGCAGCTTAACGCGAACTGGTTTTTCTTCTGATGAATTGTTGTGGCGATCGGGATGGGAAGAGAAAACAACAACCCATACACGTTCACACACGACTCACAACACAAACTACTGAGCTGAGCTGACGACGACTTAAAGACGGTAGAATAAACCGTTTTATGACTCGTATTAGAGAGTTGTTTTAAATAATTCTTAACCAGTCGGGTGAATTGAACAACGTTTTGGAAATGATTTAAATATCGGTTTCGGAAAACCTCCAGCCGATTGTTGAGAATAAAAAAAAGGCATTCAATTTCTTAACCACTACGGCGTAGAGTGATTTGATTTAAAGCACTCACTTCAAGTGCACGCGAAGATCAATGGCTCGAGAGTAAACACAAATCCACCCATCAGGAGCACCAACCAGGCACAATATCTTGCTTGCTCACTCTTTCCATTACCAAGACGCTGTGTAAATAATTTCTGATTTCTGTATCGTATTGAATTCAATTCCGAAAACCCTACTCGAAAATCTCCTCCTTGATAGGATGTAAAGTGTTTACTTTGTTAACCAATCTGCGTAAGCAAAGTGAAGCTTAATCAAGCAAGACGTTAAATGTGCAGTGTTGTAAAATACCGTTGTTACAGTTACACAAAACATGATGTAATGTTAGTGATTTTTATATTCGCTGAGTCACTGAAGAAAGTAAAAATTTGGTTACAGCAAAATGTCACTTGAGATTCGGTGTTGTTCTCCCTAAGGTACACGTAAGATTCATTATTTTGATTAATTATCGATAGTCCTTAAGAAGAACGGTATGTGAGCGGTGTAAATTGTTTAGTAAAGCCATACTTTGCATTAAGATATAAAAATATTGTTAAAGAAGATGATAAAAGCAATTGTGGAACATCTTGATCAACTTGTTCCCAGCTTTACAAGGATTCGATCGTTGTGGGAGTGTTTGTAACACATAGGAACGTTTAGAGAAAAATGGAAGCAGCTTATGTTTATGACTGTACAACAATGAATTAAAAAACGGTGTAGCCTTCGACTGGGAAGAGAATAAAAATAAAATAACAATGGAAGCATCTTAACATGGTCCTGAAACATTCGTATTCAAGCAATACTACGAATTTCATACATTTTTGGTGGAATTTTCTAAGTGTGAGGTTTAAAAGCTTTAAGAAAATACTGCAACGAAAGCGTTATACCACTGTAAATTAATTTGGTTGTGATAAAATCCATACCCAGCAATACGGCCAGGCCGTCCCTTATGAATAAAAAAAAAAAAAAAATCCATACCTCATCAAGCGTGATAATGAGTAAAATAGGACGTCCTTTATGAACCACCAGCAACAGAGGATACCGAAATTGTTAGCCAACTGTGAGAGGCTCCAGCTTTACCGCTGCTCTCAATCTCCAAAACCCATCAAAGGGCAAAGAGTGTCGGGTGCTACTGTTACACTTACCTGTGAGGGACGAGAGAAAGGAGAGAAGAAAAAACAAAAATCACATTAATAACGATTGTGTCACCTGTCAGCCGGGCACAAACTATAATAACCACAATACTGCAATTCGGTGTCCCTTATGTGCGAAATCACAAGCACGGTTGCGATAGCTGATAAATTGGGGGAAGTACGAAAATTATTCTCGACACGTGAACATGTGGCCATGAATCAAATCTGTAAAATTTTGGACAATAATTTCGGTGGGGAGCTGCGGAGCACGGGAAGGAAAAGGGAGCGAAAAATACCACAAAGCGACAGGGCCCATTTTCGTCGTTCCCATGACATTAAGCATTGAGGTTTGCTTTTGGCAGTTCGATGGTTTTCGTGTTAATGTGCGTTGACAATGTTAATTATTTGCAAGGAAGAGCAAAAAAAACAAAAAACAGACCTGTCCCCATCCCTACGAGCGTCCTGAAGGTTTGTGGAGTTGAGTTTTTTGTTGTCCCCCGGATTTTAATTCAGCACGAACCTTTTTGCGCAAGACCCAGAGAGAATATGGTTTGTACTGAGCTCCCATACCATAGCTGAGGTTTGCTTCGTCAGAGCCCGCCCGGTCGCTTGTGTTTGATGTAATTAAAATTGAAACATAAATACAAAAAAAAGCATGCAGAATATTTAACCACCGACTGTGTGAGAGGTGGCCTGAGATATCTCGGCAAAAAAAAACCCCTTTTGACCGTGCCGCCGCACAGACGGTCACTCAGCTCAGCGCACCCGTTGTGGACAATGGGATGCCCATGCCCAAAGCCCTCACAAACGGTACCCAACCTGTTTGAAATTTCTGTTCCTTAGCTGGAAGCCGAGTGAGGGCAAAAAAAAAAAAAAGGGCTGAATCCCTACGATCCGTTCCCATGCTTTTGTGATGACAGGGGAAAATGATTTGTATCCGTTGCGTAGAGAGGTCTGGTCTGGTGTTGCAATGGGATGCACCACAACCAGCTAGGCGCGGTTTGTTTGCAACTTGTTACAAAATATTCTGGAGCGTTTTGTTGCTGTCTTCTGCGAGGCAGGGCCAGAAAGCAAAATTTCTTCTTGCGAAGTTCACACGACACCGAAATCGTCTCCGGTGTACCCACACGTAGTACCACTTGCACAGCATTCTTCCAGCACAGCAGGGGTTTTAACACTCTAGAGAGCGAGCGACGATCGCAAAACATTAGCAACACCTGACCTAATGACATCGGAGATTTATGGGCAGAGGGGTTTCGTTGTTTGCTTTCTCCGTAAAGCTCCACCGGGAAGAAGCCACCATCGGAGCCCTTTCGCAGTACATTGTTATGAGGAAGAGGGCGAAAAATTAGCACAAATAACAGCAGCTGCAGCAGCAGCAACCAGAAGGCTGGGTGGCTGGTGAGAGGTTTTATGCATCAAAGTCCTACCCTATTGCCGTTCCAAGGGGGAGAGATTCCAGCACTATGTTGGCGGGATGATGTAAACATGGATAATGTTTTAACCCATATAAGCATAAACAAGGGAGACGTGTGTATCTTGATGTTGTTTTTATTTCTCTCCTATTTCTCTCTTTTTATGTGGAGTGAAATTACGCACCGGGTATTAGAGAAATTAGCATTGGATGAGTTTTATAGCATGTGTCGAAAAGCCGGTCTCACAGCTGCAGCTGATGATAGCTTTACTGGTGGCCAACATTGAGGAGATAATCTTTTTCCTTTGTAATTTAGACTCAGTTAATTCCTTCTAATTCGTCACACATGTGTAAATAATGTTGTAACAAGGAAGCTTCATAATCCAATCGCCGAGATGCTATAAAAGAGCATCTATTTGAAAGACAACAAAACAAGCCCTTTAATTGTTTTGTATGATTTTTCTCGCGTATCGTATTAAAGCCTTTCATCAATTCATCGAAGCTGTAAATCATGGAAAGTAATTTCATCAACAAATGATAGCTGAAACATGAATTGTGAGTTCAATCTATTGTTAAAAGGACATTCCACCTTTGGACACTTGAAACATAAAAGTAAACGGTGAAAAGCTTTTCAACTTAAATGTGCATGTGTTCACATTAAATATTGGCTACATTTTCAGAAAAGTTGGTAACATATAAATAGACAACGAAACTGGAAAAAGCATCCTGGCAATTGTTTATTACTTCTAAGGATTTCTTATCGTAGTTTCTAGACCTATTATTACCTATTATTCTGACATTACTACCGGACAGGGAGGGATTCTGAGATTAAGTCTTTCAATCACTCAGAATGAATTGAAGCTTGTTATATGAGGTATTTTGATTAGAAAGCACGTCGTTGATCAAAAAGACTTCGTTAATGCAGTAGATTTATATTAACGAGAGTCGTACTACATTCCAGCCAACTGTCGATAGATCGAAAGACGTCCGAAAAAATGTGCAAATTTTTGCACAACGTTTTTTGGCTGTAGGAATCGAGCAAACTATAAGCATAGTTACATGTAAATTGCTGCTAACTGCACGATTAAATGTGCTTTAATATATTTTATTGGCTCTACTACTACTGAATGTCATTGATTGTTCTAGCTGGAATTCAAAACTCACCAACCTTGCAGCCTTCAACAAACGGTGAATCATGAAACAAAAACATAAAATAGATTTTTTACACCACCGGTTACCAGCGAACCCACGGGCATCACTTAAAAACAGTAAAGCCCTGTTGTGCGTTATATTATTTTGTGTATGAAAAATAACATTAAAATACTAATACCAAAGCGTACACTGGCTGGCAGGCCATCATCATTATTGAATACCGGCACGCATTCAGCATCCCCCGCGGCTTCGGCCCGCTTCCGCAAGCGATGTGAATCGGTGGTACAATCGATCCGGGCTTATTATTTCAGATGATGGGTCGAGCAGACGAGCGAACCGGCGGCCAGTAGGTTCGTGCCAGCGCTGTTTGTTCACTAAACAACGAGAGGGCTTATTTTTCAAACACACAGTGCGCGCCTTGTTACATTGTACGACGAGAATGCTGTTGTACACACGGGTTGAACCCACGGCACGTTGTGATGATGGGCGCGCACACATTCTGAACAGATTAAATTCTTCTCCCGTTCTTTAAAAACACACGCAGTTGCCCCAAGAGTTGCCGCCGTGGGCTGTGGTTCTTGGGGCTGGCAGGTTCACCGTAAGCGAGGAGCTCGAATTGCGCCCGCAAAACACAGGACACAAAGTGCGTGGGGAATGCAAAAATCACTGCATTCCGGGACCGATGATGGAGAAGAACGGGACGGTTCCGCTGGTTTCACTAGGGAGTGCGCGCGCGTTGGAAACTAAGAAAGATTCTCATCGCGGTAAAACTTCAAACAGCGCATCAACACTACCCCGCGTCCGTTGGCGTTGGATTCTTCCGATTGTGGAGCCGTAGAATAAAAAATCGGTATCGGAGGAAGACACTGTGTGGCGTGTAAAGAAAAAGCGATCGCGAGAAGGGAGAACGTCATTCAGCCGACCGACCTGGTCGGTTTCTCCCACGGATGAATCTGACCACTGTGTCCCAGACCGTCCCCGGGCCGGAAGCGTAGGGTTGCGAGGGTTTGAGAATGATCTTGCTTCAATCATGGCCGATTTTGCGCCGCCACCGACACTGGACACTCGGGGATGGAGGAAATGCCATGGAAAATGGATGGCATCAGTTCGCGATCTTGCACGGAACAGAGCGATAGAGGGACAGAGCAAGAGGAGGGAAAGATCATGGAGGCGACGATCGGTATGGAATGAATCATGTCGAGGTGCTTAGTCGCCACATTCTAGCACTACATTCGCCACCGACACAAGAGAGTACAGTCGACAGCACTGTGCAGTTTCCCTTTTTCCCGTTTTAGCTAATTAATAACAAAGTGCTAACACGGATTGATCAGTTCCTGGAACTGGTGGTACGGCCAGAATAAATGATGACGTTCAGTATTGGACTTCATATAAACAGAAAGGTTTGCATGAAAGTTACTACATATATTTGAAATCTTTAATTTAAAAGTTTTTAAATTACTGAGGCCTTCTTCTTGGCTTAACAACCTTCTTAGATCACGCAGGCCTTTAAATGGCCTGCTGCACTTCTTCACACATTTCATTTCAATTAGTACAGCCGTTGGTGGACAGTAACTGCTGTCCATGTCGACAAGCAGAAATAAATCTACAGCCAGCAACTACTTCACTCAAACAATCACACACGCGGCGTGAACCAATGCCGCCCGACAAAGACGCATGCCAGGCGACTGACGCCACCATGACGGATAGTCATGGGCCAGGGCGACACCGACATCCGGACAAGTCTGTGTTTGTGTCATTGCGAACCGCCAGAGCAGTGAAGGAAGCGAGTCATAACCGTGAATGCATTTCTTTCTTCTACCGAGCCGCTGCCTGCTCTATCTCTGACGCCTTAGAACTTTGTCTTGCATTTGTCAAATCGGTGGGGTGTGCTGACGACCAAAAACTGACAACAATACTGTGTCCCGCGCATGTGCGAGCATTGATGTGGCTGGATGTGCACGATCAAATAAAAATAAGAGATCGACCCACCACCACTCGCTCCCAACAGCATGCTTCCAGTGATCGAAGGCTACTAAAGAAGATGATGATGATGATGATGATGATGCTGTTGAATGATGCACCCGATGAAGCAACTTTACTCAAATACGACTGAGGAGGAGTGTAGCAGCATGGTCAGGGTACATGATGCCATTGACTTCGCGCGATCGTGCGCATTATGACTATCCGGTGCTCCGATCACCGGGGGCGGCGTTGTGTTGTTGTACAAGCAGTGATCCACCTCCACCACCAACTCCTAGCGGCGAGGGTGAGTTTATGAGTTTTTTGTTTCGTCTCAGCCGAAGATAATTACCCGTCTGAAAATGAGCGCACATATTCTCCAGCAAGCAAGTACACACACGCACACAAATCATTCGACATTTCATCTTTTCTTTCTCCAATCTCCACCTCACACCCACCGGGTAGCTTGCCTTCCCTCAGCTAAGTATGGCAAGGAGTTCGAAAAGGCTGGCTGGCAAAAGAGTAGCCAACAGCCACGCGAATATACTCTTTGCTCCATAAGCCTCGGTTCGGTGGCAGCGTGGAATATCGCTGAGACCGACGTATGTGAAGTGTCGGTCCAGGCGGGTCGGTCGGTTCATTTTCTAATTATTCAACCGAATGCACTCTTCACTTCCCCTTCAGGTTGCTAACCATCACCCGCAGTTTCTGATGGGATTTGTTACATAAAAGACATATATGTTAGAGTACGAAATATTAACCACCACCTCCGGTTTCGTCTGCTTTTGCTGGCCGGACACGCCACCAAGGATCACTGCACTCTGCACATTGGGGTGGGGATGTTGTGAAGGAAAAATTAAACCCAAATCATCAAAATGCTTTAAAAACTTCGTATGGCGTCATATGACGATTCTTAGACTTTGAAATGGGCATTAGAATTATTTGCTAATCTTGCAAGTTTTTGATTAATTTTAGATGTTTGCTTAAGATGATATTTAGTCACCTAATGTCATCGCAAGAAAAAATATATATTCCAATATTTGTTCAAAACTACCCACTGTGTTCCTTCTTTTTCTGCTGACCAGTTCTCAAGTAATCTAATTAAAATGATTTGCACTTGGGAAAATAAAACCATCAGCTTGATGCAATCGTATGCAATTTTCCATTCCAAGTACCAATTTTCATCAAGAAAGCTTGAAAAAGAGGGTAGTTCGTAGAATTAGAATTTAAAGAACCAAAATGGCTCGCTTCGGTTAAGCAGCACTTCTCCTAAAACTAAGGGCGCTCCAACACTGTCAAGTGGCTTTAATTGTTAATCCGCAACGAAGCGCAAACATCAAACGGGTTCGCTTCGGAGAAACTAACAGTTGAGCATCAATCTTTCCAGCAAGCGAACTTCAGATTCTGTGTCAAACACGCACACACATCAACATAAGATTGGACAGAATCAATTAAACAACGTTCAAGAATCAATTATTAGTTTGTCTCTAAGGTCCAAACATGTTCTTAAAAATCGTCTTCTGTAGGCGTAGCAATAAATTGCACAAATGAGGGATGTTTAATCGGAGGGAAATCTCGTCTCATCAGTCGAATTGAAGCTACATTCGCGAACACAATACGGAGACATTATGAAACGGGAGAAGCATAACTGCATATGCAGTGTGTTGCGTTGCATAGGAATATTGTTTTTTTTGCTGTTGCTATTGTTCTGCTCCAATCGGTAAATGTGCTTTCATTGTTATCGATTGGTTGGTTGAGATATGATGATGCATCGGCAAGACACACACACACAAGCTAATTGGATCCCATCGGCACACTCTTGAGAGCTAATCTGGCATATGCATTCACCCTGCAGCAGAAGAACGTATCACTCGGCTGTATGGTATTTACGTTCTCAGATAACAGGCGGAAAATACAATAGCCAAATGTTGTGCAGGTGCATCTTCAACCACGAAGCCAGCATAACCGCCTTGCTGCTACGGGTGTTATGTTTACATGCGCATTATTGTCGCAGTACCGCAGGGTGTGGTATGGTCTGGAGAAATCCGAGGCTTTCTCCCCTTTCTCATCTACGCAACCTTCATTACACTATTGCGAAAGACGCGTCGCGGGAACGCACCCCGGCCGTAAGTGATCTCGGGCGGGGTTTCGTTTGTGAGGAACGTGGAAAAGTTTCTGTGACGACTTCGAAAGACCAAGAATAATGGTTGTGCGCGGGTGCCCCGACTGCGACCATAATCTGCGAGTGGAGTAGTGATTTATTAGCCGTTACACGCGCTTTGTTTGCATAATATCTCGACAGGGATGGATGAGCATTTGGGCGGGATGTGTTCGAGCATGGCAAGCATCAGCGGTGGTGCATTATGTCTCCCCGAGTGCGAACCTGTTACGCAGCAAGATGTTATTACATGCGATAGAGAGACAGATTGATGGGATTGCACAAACTTCTTTTCTGTGTTTCAGTAGATAAAAGTTACACGATGTAGCAAGACGTTTGGAAAAGATTATTTAATTACCTGGACATATTTCGCACATCGGGGGTTCTGAGCTATTTTCCACTAATTTATTTCTGTCTCTTAAGTTTAACAATCTTCGTGTGCATCACACCAATCCTTTTTTCAATCTTAAACTTCTTGTTGCTTCTGAAGCTCATTTCTTATTTCTAATTCAACATTTAAAGGAAAATTGAAGCTCTTTAGATTAGTTTTCTTGCTTTAAATCTTGTTTTTTGGTTCTTTATATCCAACATATTCCGCGAATCTTTCAATAAGTAGAGTCGATACATTGATTTATTTCCTTTTTTTCAAATTTTTCCTTTTTAATCACACCTCCAGATCAATTCAAAATAAGTGCAATATTGTTAAATATATGCTCACTTCACTTTAATAAACTCCTTTTGTTCTACGCTCCACTCTAATGCGCACGATACAAATAGCATCGAAGCGAAACCGTTCAAGAAAACTCCTTTTGCACAGAAACATTCCATGCAAAGGGCACAGGATTCAGGCCGATAGCAGCTTGTTCCGTAACAGCTTAAACGTACACATTAGAAACAAATGTTTCCACCTGCCTATACTGAAGACGCATATTGGAGCAACAGCTGCTGTCGTGCATCGATACCATCCATATCCCGGTGGTGCGCTTAACCGCAAGCCCATCCTGAATTCCTGGAGGATAAGCTGACATACGGACGGATCGATTCACAACTGCAAAGCGGGCAGCTGGACGTCGACGTCACGTTTCACCAACCCTCTTCTCCACCTATGCAGCAATGAATAGGGCCGATGGAATGCAATAAAGATAATTGAACGAAGACGAGATGCACCTGAGTGATGCACGAGTGATTTCGCTCCATCCTACATCCTGAATACCCGAACGAAGCTGAATGAACGTCAGGGTGGAAATTTTGTTCTTTTTTTCCTCCTACTATTGAACACTCTCGGTACGATTGGAGGTTTACTTACACCAAGGGAAGAATTCCCTTTCCTAGTAACCGTACCGCAGATCTCCCTCTGCTTTTGCGCTGACCTTTGAGCGACCGTCACTTGGGTGAAAAGTGAATGAATGCGAAGAATTTAACAACAAAAACTCCGACATCCACGTTTTTATAAAGCGCATCATCCTCTCCCGTACGTCGGACATCGAACCACTCGGGGTTCGCTAATTGCTGACCCGTGAAGAGCTTTCGTTCTTGGGTTGCATACTTGGGAGCCTTGGTGCATTAGGCTGGGAAATAAGCTTTACAGGTGGTGTGCGGGAACTTGGAAATCTTCTCTTTGGAGAGCCCACAAGCACAAACTCAACCAGAAGAGTCCATGAGAAGTCTGTTCTTAACCCTGACCTACACTCCAGGCAGACAGGTTCACTTCCTGTGCACTGGCCGCCGCCGCCCGTCCGTGTGATCGCGGCGATTCCATTGGATTGAAAGCGAATGTGTACACACAAAAACGAACGCGAGCGCGTTTTCCGGCCTGATAAAGTGAGTGCGCGCTTGAGAGAGCATGATTAAGGATTTTCTCGTTAGCAGCACTTCCACGGCAATACTTCGGAGTTCGTGTAAAGCGGGGGTAAAGGAAAACTGCAATCGAAACGTAATGATTCTAGAGTAAATCTGTACAACAGCAAGACGGCACAGAGGGTGTGCTTTGTTGGGGAGCG
Source organism: Anopheles maculipalpis (assembly GCF_943734695.1). Taxonomy (NCBI): domain Eukaryota; kingdom Metazoa; phylum Arthropoda; class Insecta; order Diptera; family Culicidae; genus Anopheles; species Anopheles maculipalpis. The sequence goes on along the minus strand of NC_064871.1, from coordinate 96,229,362 downwards.
AGAATGCTGTACGATTGTAGTTTTCAAAGATCTTTGTTTTGGTTTCTTCCACGCGGAGGAAATCGATAGTTACCTCCGCACCAGAAACTTCAACTTTGAAGGTGCGGAATGGGAAAAATGTGCAGTAATCGATCGATCGATTACTGTTTGCTGCTGCTGCTGCTGCTGCTTCTCCAAGTAAACGCAGCTACGTCCGGTCCGCGGTGTGAAGGTCATGGTCCGACCACATTTGTTCGTGCGTAGGAGGTATGGATGTGTTATTGTAGAATGTTCCTGGGTTTCGTCTGAGAATGGTCGGCGATGGTGGTCTTCTTCTCGTCAGTTCCCCACGGCCCTTAAGGTGGGCTTGATTACCGGAGGTAACTAAAGTGGATTAATTATAATGGGATCGAGGATGTAGGGATTAGACGCACGCCATTAGAATCAATCGTGCGGTTTTTAGCTTACAGGGTAAATTTTACAGTCTTCATAGCTATCTGCCCCGGAAAATGGCATTCTCCGAAATTGTTGGAATCAATATTCACCTCGAATAGGGAGAGCGAGAGTCTTTCTTGGCTCTAATACATTTTTGGCTAGTATAGACGAGCAGCATCCAGAGTCTTTAATTCAACTCTTAGGCTTCAATCCTAAGACTAAATCTCGCTTATTCTATGTGCAAGTTGAGTTATTTTCTAATCAGAAGTAGCTTGGGAAGATATCACCAAGAAATCACCAAGAAACGCACATTTTTGTTACATCTTTCTTACAAATCAAATAATATATAAGAGCAATTCAAAGTTCTTTGATTATTTTTTCTATTAAAAAGACTAATAACAAAAAAGTTGATCCAAAAGTCACCTAAAAATAATCCGATTTGCCTCGATTTTTAATGGGCATCAAATTAAACGATAGATCAGAGCGTTTGTTTGCTGTTCTATTTGTCGGGCACCAATGGTTACGAAAATATACAAATAGCAACAAAACTTATCCAGCTTCCAACTTTTATGACCAGCTCAGCTTAAAAAGAGCTCTCCCTCACTCACTCACTCTCACTTCTTGATCTAGCCGGTGTCGGAGGCACAACTGGCTAGCGGCCAACACAATCTCTTTACGCTAATAGATGCCAGATAAACGTCTTAATCTGTTGCTAACATTTACGACTTTTACGACGTCCAAACTACCTGCGCGTACACAGACATACACTAGCAGACTACAGCCGTTCGGTATTGGAAAGCCTTGTTTTTTTTACGATCCTTCAAATCCCTAGCGCGTGTAGTCTAGAATTCAAATTCTTCGATTTCGTTTCCTTTCCTCGATACCACACAAGACGTGAGTCTGTGCAAAGTTGAAGGGCGCTTGCGGGCGAAAGCGGATGAGTTTTAAGTGGATTTTCTTCCGTTAACGTGACTCTCGACTTCGTTTCTATTTGTTTCTTTTTGCTTGAAAGATGGGCCAGACGATCGGTACGATTCATGTACACTAATTTCTGCGCATTCTGTTCTCAGATCAAATGATAGCGACCGAACAGATTAAAGTTCGATGCTTGATTTTGGACGCTTGCTTAGTCTGCGTTTGCCGAAAAGGGCAAACGAGCAATTTATTGTGGATCTGAGATTTTGGTGCAATTATTCCATTTCCTGCCAAGTGAATAGTGAAAGAGAGATCTTCAAAAAACAAGCCCAAATTCTTGGTTCTTACGCAATTCGAAACGTTAGCGCGACCGACCGAACACCAACAATTGCGCAAACGCAAACTAAGTCGGGAGAGCTTTTAGCTTTAGTATGTATTTTACAGAGGTTCATGCAAATGGAACCGCCAACCATAATAGGCCAGCAAGAATGAAAGAAAGAAAGGAGGAAAAACAAACCCCATTCGATGCGCAAAAATTGAACCACCGCATTGCGCAATCGTTCAAATTTTGGCTTTCAATTTTCATCTGCATGCCAGCACCGTCTACCTAGCCTACATATTTGTGGCCAATAGTTTGGATTTTTTTAATAGCCCGTTTTTTGTGCTTGGTTGGAAGTATTTTTGCGCTTATTCGGTTTTGGTGCGAGTCTTTCTTTTTTCACTTAACTTACTACGAGCGCAAACGTTGCTCCAGTAGGGTAGGCTATAATAATCGACCCACTTACCCATTACAGGCTGAGACAGAGAGAGGGAGAGAGTGCGCGATGCGGATGAATGTTTTAATATTTTTGAGGATATGTTTTACCCCGTTTTTACCATCCCGCACGGGTGAGTGTTTATGCCGCGGCTTATTCCTCCTTTCTACTAGCGGCATGTATACGAGTACACCAATGCAAGATGTAATTACATGTTTTGTGCGGATGAACGTCGAAGTTGGTGGAAGAGGGTGGGGGAGAACGCATAATGCTAAAAGGAAAGTAGTTCTCTAAGTCAGACGCGGGAAAGTAAGCGTAGCGTTCGATTGAATAATTGATTCTTTCTACCGAAAAATTTGATTCAAACAAAATGTAATGTTACCTCACTGCTGTGGACTAGGCGTCACGACATAGTAGTGTGTAACGAGAGTAATGCGTAAAATAAAGATCAAACAATGACTAATAAAATCGAAAATCAATTCCTTGAAAAAGAAATCATAAGCAGCGTTCATTATTTTGTCATAAAAATAACTAACAATTGAAGATGAACTACAAACAAGAAATTGAATTATGTTTGGACAATTTTTTTTCCTGTAGGGCAGCCTGTCCGTATTGCTGACAAATATCTGTATAACTGTATAAATATTTAAAGTACAACGATAACTACAGGAAACGCACATAAAACTACCTGAATAATGTTATCCGTAATTTTAAAATTTTAATTCAATTAAACCTAGAAGTTTTGTGACCTGGATTGCCTGACACATCAAGCTAAATTGACATCGATTTAAACACAACTCTTAGGTCACTTATTCCACAAAAGTAGAAGTAAACAATCTTCTTTGTATTGATACAAAATGCCTCATTTTGTATCCAAACAAAGCGCAAAATCAATTAACTTATTGAAACTTTACCACATAAGAACTCCGCGAAAAGAAACAACATTAAACGGATGACGCCTCAAAAAAAGGTTGACGATTAATCTCAGGCTGATTCGTCGCTAACGATATACAAAGCAGACGCACGTTACTGCAACAAGCGTCACCATGGCCCCGGATATTGGCACAAGATAAGTGGTACGTGCTGAAGAACTGGCTTGACATGGGGTGATACACCATCGACTCCACCCTACATCCCGGAAGAACATCTTCACCATAGAACTCTTTACATCGGGCTGGTATAAACACACATACCCGACACGTCTTCATTTCCTCGGTAAATATTGAACTTGAGACCCCAATAAGACTGCAAGAGCAAGCCACGAGTGGGTTTCCTCGAGCTGGAGACATTGGTAGGGGATACATCCCGGTACCATCACAAAACCGTCGTCCCCAAGTGCCCATTAAAAGCATCTCGCCACATCTTTATCGAATTAAGCAACTGTTAATGTTCCATTACCCGTGGCGAATGATTGGACGAGCGTGTGGCTCTTTTCAAGCCGCCTGCTTTACGTTCACGCAGAATTAAGCTTTTCTTAGCTGTGGCAACAGGAAACTGCAACATTGCTTTTGCAATGCTTTAAGAGCTTTGTATACAAATAAAGTTCATCTTCCTTGTTTGCCGTTGGTGGTGCAGTGCTGTGGTGTGAGTAGGTAAGTTTCTGCAGATCAATGTGCAGGTTCCGCAATCGACGACATATACCTCTTAATGTCATTTGGAGTTCAGCCGTCATATCGTCCTGGCAATGGTGAGCTCAACTGCTCTAAAAAGGGCATCTTACAATTACAGACTCTTGACGTTCACGCGCGAAGGGTGAAAGACAGAGAGGGTGTCCAGACCACAGACCACTAGGTGAAGTGACGCGCGTTTCTGAACGCTTTCTTGAACCGTTTCTCCCAATCCCGGTTGGATGACGGTTGAATGGTGTGTCTCGTGACAGTTCTGAAACCGATCGTCCGATCGGCGTCAGCAGCGGCAACGGTGTAAATGCACCTTCCACAGCACCAAACAACGTCATCATCATCACACGAACGGCACGCCACACACAACACCACACGATCGCTCCGTGCATATGTAATTAAACGAATCACAGACACGAAAACCTTTTTCCGACCGCTGGCCACAAATGCTCCACACATCCATTTCCCTACTGCCGGGCCGGACCGGTGACCACAGCTTCTTCCAATGACTCAGGAAGTAACCACTTTGGTCACTTCGTTCGGCCGCATAAGTGATTCACCCGTCACCCCGCGAAACGTTATCGAAAATGTGTTCCGCCAGCGCGTTTCGGAAGGAGGAAAACTTGCCTGTCGGCTGTTGGGCAGCACTTGGTCAGCGTTGGTGCCGGTTGGTTGGGAAAAATACTTTCATTTCCATTTGATCCACTTTTTATGCAACATTGTGTGGGCAGAGGCGGCATGCAGTTTTCACTGTCCGCGAGCCACATGCATACACGTGGCACACTTCCGTACGACGATTTCGTTTCGCCCCGGAGCCTTTGGGGTTATGGGTTTTTGCTTCGTCCGTGTGTGTGTGAGTGTGTGTGGGATCGTTTTACAAAAGGCTTGCCCCGTGTTGTTGTAACGGGGTAGTTAATTCAATTAGTTTGATTAAAGCTAATTATGATTGGGTATGATTTTATTGGACATTAATGTATAGTGAAGGCGACGTAATGTATGTTGTGACGTGTGTGAGCATACGATGGCGTGAAGATAGTGTTCATGGGCAACGAAAATTCATCAGTAAAACAGTGATGATCTTAGAAATAGACGCATTTGACAAAAAGATGTTACTCTATTGCTTTTTTGATAGATTTATGGTAGAAAAAGTACCACTTTGTACCACGATTTTCAGTTTGATTTATTGCTAATTGCTTTATTAAATTACATGCTATAAAATAAATAGAACAAGCTATAAAATAGAATTCCCAGATGCATTACAAATGGATGGATCAATCGGTACTCTGACTCGTTTAGAATATAAATTACAATAAACATAGAATTCAGCAAGCTGCAAACTAATCAATCAGCCTCAAACAATCAAATGGTATCTCGCCTCAAAATACGACGAGTGCAGCCCGGTACATATTGATTCATTGCAACCCATTAATCATTCGATAAGTAACCGAAGCAACTGGCTGTGATCTAATTAGATAATCTACACCATCAAAGCGTCGGATGAGATGAACTGACACTGGCCGCAAATGAAGCGTATGATTACAGTTAAATTAGCGGCAAAAGGTCGTCGGTCAGACGCGATTTGTTGCATCCTGTTGCTGTACACACTGTACAGTAAGATACTGGCCGTCGAGGAGGGCCCAGCTCTACCGCTTTGGGGTAAATGGTGTGCCGTTCAATATCTTCTGTCCGAGACGCTCGTAAACATTGACCGGGGAATGACAATCGTAGTCGAACCAGTACGTCCGGTGCATGCTGAACTGAATGTGGAGCAGGACGATAAAGAGATATCCGTCCGTCTGTTCGCGCTGTGTATTTCCTCTGGGGATAATGGTGTAATGCTAGAAGCTGGTTTGCAGCAGGACGTGTTTAATGCCGTCTTTCGGCATCAGAACGGCTGCTTTCGTTCGTCCGACGAAAAGGCTTTACTGGAGTAAAGGGAGAAAAAATCATCCAATAGTCATAAAACAGCCATTATCTGGTAATGGAGTCACACAGCGTACAGTCGAACCACACGATTACTTGGGTTTAATAAAAAAAAAAGCATCCGTGTGACAATGTCAACTACTTGGCTGCTAGTGTCTAGCCTGTCTTATCACCCATGGTCATCATCATGGTCATCATCATCAGCAGCCCAAACCTTCGTCAGAAAATGCTTCACTTTATGCCATGCCCAGAGCAGCTAAATACTTCGACCTCGGTCCAGACAGAGTTCTTACTGCTTCGCTGCCTTTCGCAAGCTCCGATTTGCCCCCAGAATTTTCCTGGGGCCACAGACAAAAGGGTGAACCAATTTTTGCGACATTGTTCTTCCACCTCCGACAGGCTCAACGTTCTCGTTCAATGGTTCTCGATGCCGAGAACGTCCGTCTACTATGACGTTACCAAAGATGCTTATCTTTCCAACCAAACCCCGAGGAGCTTTTGCTCATCCTCGCTACTAAAGAAACGGTCTAGGGCAAGCGTAAGGAATTGCTTGTTCGTACGTTATAGTGGATTGAGAGAATGATTGCGCTTGGTTCACAGCACAAGGCGGGGAAGGAGAGACCGAAAGGAATGAAAATCGGTCTCAAATATTGACAAGCGTACTGAAACCCTGGGATATTACGGAAAATTACTCCGGTTGGGAAGTATCGTCGCTGCAAGCTTTTGCTGTGTCATTGTTGAGCCGTAGGACATTGTAGCACACGTTGAGAGCGTTTGAAAAGTTAATGTTTACGATGCTATTAAATACTGACTAAAGTGAAAAGCTACCATAAACTACTATTTAGTTAGTTGAAAAATATATTTGACCAAAAATGTACAGCTTGAACCATGTTTTAAGATGTATCCAAAAAGGTTTTACAAGTTGGTATAAAACTCCAATGTGTATTATTGAATCAGTTACCACCGGATACGCCAATTAATTGGTGCTGACATTTTCTCGCGCTTGTAAAATAAAATCATAACAATATTGTTAAAATTATCCACCCATCTCGCGGCAAACTTCTTTCCCGCCAGAATGCTCTATTAAAGCACCACAAGTGATGTCATTTTTCCAATTACTTCCCACTGGCAATCGGGAACGCAACTCAACTGACACAAAAAAAAATGGTTTAACAACTTCCTGTCTGATCACAAGTGCTAAGTGTAAGAAAGCAAAATCGCAACCAACAACTCTCGACGACATTGATTTTCGCAGTTGGTCCTGTATAGTGTGTGCGAAAAAGTTTTCGCGCGAAAGAACTCACGCGAGAGAGAAAACACGCTGTCGTGAAGTTGCTCGAGAGATGGGCTGGAAGCTATTATCGATGTTTACTTTGTAACCATTTGCTATCCATGCGGACCTTCCGGCAGGCCGGTTGGGAGTGACTGTCAACTGAGGAACAATGTACAGGATCTTCTGAAGCATCCTTTTGTCGATGCAATTATTGGTGGAAAAGATAAATAGCTCACAACAATTCTTTTCCGCTCCGTGATTGAGCCATCGGCAATGGTTTTGGAATTTAATGATTGCTTGAGCAATGTTTCTTAAATCGCTTGTTTGCGATTATTATCAGGATTCTGGAGAAATAACGTCTACATTTTATATTGCAATTAATTTTTTATGCAATGATAGTAATATCCGGATTTGCGAATTTCTTGTTCAGCTTTCTACATTTCTGTTTAAAATATTATAGAAAAAATCTTCAACTGTTCAAAGATTCAAACATTCACAGCATGCACTCCCAGACAGCACAAAAGAATAAATTACAATTTTACCACTCAAGCTAACAAATTCAAATCGCCCGGAACCGCGTTTCTCACCTGAAAGGTTTGTTACACAACAAGCATCCTATAAAGGTTTGCCTATCCGTAAACACTGAACGCCTTCGGTCAGCAGCTGAATAATAAACATTTCAACTTTATCAAGCTCAATTGTCAGATCTTGTGATTTGCATGCGTTCTTTTTTTCCATTACTATTTCTGAACCTTCGTCAAAAGCCGTCGACTACCGAAGTTGACTGTTGCCCGCCAGCAGCTGAGCCGTGGACTGTCAAAGTAAAACAAAAAACCATCCACCGCTCTCTGCTGCAGAGCCGAGTATTCAAATGAATGCTAAATTTCACCAGTTCCCGAAGGCAAGCTGACACGGTCACTGCTTCCATCATAAATCCACACCCACAGGAAGATCTACCACACTGTTCAAATTGCTTCTTGCAGTAGCTACTGAATCTTTTCCACGAGGAAAATACCCATACAGCGAACGGGAGAGTGATACGGAGAGAGAGAGAGAGAGCGGACAGGGAAACCAGACACTTGAGCGCCTCATTAAATTTACAAATTCATTGTGCGGTGCAAATTTATTCGAATCGCTCGAGAAATTTTCGGCAAAATCACCCCCACATCGTCGTGCCTTTTTTCCGATCGCGAAGAAAATCATATTTCTGTGAGTAAGTGACTACAATATTTTCCCCCCCAACTTAACTTTTCCAACACCCGGCATGTCATTTTCAAATTTCTTTTCAGGTTTTATTGATCGAAACTGCCTCTTCACAGCAAAAGCAGCAGAAATAACAAAAAAAAAAAAAAAAAAAAGGTTTACGCAAATCAACAACCCGCGCCCAGTGATGGCGTGTTGTCGAGGGAGGTGGTTCGCAAGGGAAACTTGATCATGAGGTCCGACTGTCGATGATGTTTAATGCTGATGGTGTTGTTTTGTGGTGGTTCATTGCGCTGGAAAACAGCGGGAGTGGATGGTGAAGCACAAAATTTGCATACCGACCAGGCGCCACTGTCAGAGTGGGTTTTTTTCGCTGGGAGCAAAGCATAAACAATGCTGAGATGAGGCACGCGTTAATGAAATGATATACATCATGCTGAGTGGGTCATAACGAATATAGATTAATTAAAGGGAATATTTTTACGGAAGTGATTAAAAACAGTGAATGAAATATCTGTCATTAGATCGATATTTTAAAGCTAATTTCGTTTTAAAAAACAGTGATAACACTCAATACCTTTTCCTTGTGCACTAGAGAGCACATAAAGGCTTCATCAGTTTGACACTCATCACCCTGAAGTTCATCATCTTATGATAAATGTGCGATCGATCTGTTTGTAACGACTTCAACAACTTCAAGATCGCTCCACATCAACTCCTTTTTCGCTATCGCAAAGCGCTATCCCGAGCGACAAATAAGGAGGACTCCTCAATGCCCAACCGAAGCGGAGCAGATCAGATCGCCCTGAGAAGGTGTGAGATGCTATTTCACCTCATACCCAACCCGTCGAATCGCGTCGGATGAAATGATGATGACGATAATTATGATTATGAACGATAATGATCGTACAATTCAATCATTCTTTTCGTTTCTTCTTCTCAGGTTTTTTTTTGCACACCTCCTTCCTGCGGTCTGGCAACATCTTCGTAAGTATGATTTTCGCTCGCATCCTCCTGCGATGGGGGAATTTGATCGAGTGCGCAAAGATTGACACAACCCACTCGAGATCTCGAGCGCGCGCGTACAAACACACACACCGCCGTCAAGGTAAATTATGATCATTGACTCACTCACCCAATCGGCTCAGGAAGGTATAATTTAGGATCACACTCAAATCTCTAAATATGGTGCGAATATACACGCCCTACGTTCCTGTGTGTCTTTGAAAGATTGTCATCGATCGAGCATCGATCGGATACGTTTTTTCCCCCTTTCCACCCCGGCCCTGGCAGTGCGCTATCTAGGTTCCAGTTTTGCTCGCACCGCATACATACCTGCAAAGATAGAAAGTGAGACAAAGAAAAGCAAAGGTCAATTGAAGTGTAAATTAATATGATCGATTAAGAAGCTAACGGGAGTTGGCCCGTGATTGATTATAGTTCATCCTTCCAGCTTCAGGGTGAAGATACCGACCCTGGCGGTATCGGAGTCACGCACGAGGTTTTTCAAACGAGCGTGTGGCAACTGACAGATCGTTAGCGCTTCGGTTGGATCGCGTGAGGGTGGTGTGGCTGTTGTCCGACCTCGTAGTGAACGGATTTGGCTCCTAAAGCCTCTAAATCATAGACTATTGTTAAAGGTTGATACGAACAAAACCACGACGAGGCTTCGGTTTGACCAAATTTCTACAAGGCCAATGCCACACGACCGCTCGGGGGTCCGCAGTTGAAAGTGACCTTTACAGTTTTCTAAAGCGGTCACTTTTTTGCAGCTTAGTGGCTTTTTTGGGTGTTGATATGACTCGCTCTATCGGTAAATGGGGGGAGAGAGAAAAAATCTGATCTTTACAGTTTCAGACATTTTATGTGATTTGTCAAGAAAATATCCCTAATAACTACATCCGAAGTCATGACGATTTCTCATTTTAAAAAGAAACATCCCATTTTTTTATTTACGCACTTTCGCTCTCGGCTTAACTGCTTTTATTGGGATGTTTAACTTGACTCCTTTACTTTCACTCCCTTTTTGTTACCCCCACTATCATCGTATGCGTAGGCTTGGAGAAGGCTTTTCAGATTGAACAACGTTTCCTTCAGTTCCAAGTATTTTTGGTCTGGGAACGGTTGAGCAAAGCTTTAACCTTTTTCCCTTTCTGTCCCCTTTCCGAACTCTCCCCTTTGGTCGAGTGGATTATTTTCCCCCCAAACGCACAACTAACTTTTGCATCGCATTTTCGTAGAATTACGTGCGGGTTTACTAGGACTGAGTACGGTGTGTGACTAGCTGTAACTAGACTGTAACTGGAAAATATAATCATCTCTTTGCCCCGCTTTCCTATTTTTGCAAAGTTCAAAAAGCAGCAGGAGTTTAAAAATACCCAGAAAACAACCCACCGCACCGGGGGGTGCGTTTTGCCACATCGTGAAGGACCCTTCTGGGGGGATCGTCTTCAGCTGTAGTTTCAGGAGGTTCCCAAAGGCAAAAAAAAAACAGGATCAACAGTGTGGCGTATCTTTTCATGCTGCACATGACACTTGTGTTTAACGTGCAGAAACGGGTGAAGGAAGTCACAAAGAAGGACTGCACAGCCCGAACACGATCCGGGGCTTGTGTCTCTGTGTCCTCTGAGTGACAGCGAAACGGAACCTCAAACCGCCAACCTCTCTCACGCTCTTTCTGTATTGCATGTGAGTTTCAAATTACCACTGCTCTGCTGGTGGCATTACTGATGGAGTTGTCCTCGAAAGGAGGTCTAGGATAAGGGAAAAAAAAAACACACACACACACACACACACACATTCACATACAAAGAGAATCCAGATCAGCCCAAGCTGATAGGTCGATGCGATGTCATGCACCGACCACCATCAGAAGGGATCGCGCCATATCTCGCCTCACGTTTAGTTTCGTTAAACTGGGAAAAAGCGTAACGATCCGTGCATGCAAATTATGTCCCCGTGGTGCACATCTCTCCACAAAGGCTCTCCATCAAGGAAGGAATGAGTGTATGGTATCAATTCCATGGATTGAGCAGGGGAAGAATAAAAAAAAGTGTCTCCTCCAGATTTGCCCAGGAACAGAGGTCGCCAGGATCAGTCAGACACGATGCAACACCGACCAAGGGTGTAATGTGTGTGTGTGTGTGTAATCGTATCCTTTTTTCTCTGCAAACAGGAGAGAAGGATTACACATTATGTCTACGACCACCCGCAGACACGCAGATGGGTGGCGAATGGGGCGCTTTAATGGAAAACGTTACAATATCTCCCCTACGTGTCTCTTTCCAACAATTCGTGGAATAATTTGTTGACCTTTCCCTGGAGCGTGTGTGCCATGTAGACGATTTTATCTAGTAGAAGAACGCGTACTTTAAACTTCGGTGGTTCGGTGGTTGCCGGGTGATAAAATTTCATCATTTCACGCAGCTTCGCTTGACCTACTTGCTTCGTGCCGTGCCCACAATCTCAACTAGAAATAAATCGTCCAGCAAGACACAGTGCTCTAACGAAAGAAAATTATAATTAAAATTTAAGATTTTTCATCAATTCTCTCTATGACGTTACTAAGTGTTGAGTAATATTTGAATCTTTCAAAACATCATAGATACTTGTCAACTTACTTTTCTAAACCTCATTCAATAAGCATATCCAACTGTCTCTATACGGACCATCATTCGACGAAGACCCACAAGGTGAGGAAGAGTGCAAAGCTTGGTAGGGAAATTTATGAACTCTTCACCGCTTGATGAAACAACAACATAAACACCCGAGCAGTGAGGTTTGCATGAGCAAAGAGACGCCCGGGACAAGATTTACGTCGGGATATAATTAAAGATAATACGGTGGTAGATAAGGAAGGGCACAGGCGGTAGGTTAGCCGAGTTCTAGCGCCTTAAGAACCCACCAGCACACGTCTAGAATGGGTTGCTCCTAATGAAAACCCCTTCAAAAGCCACAGACTACACAACCGTCAGCACCGGTCTGGTGTTTAATGGAGCGCGTGCAAGTGTGTGTCAGATTGCTCCCCATTTTGCATTTGATGGGACCATTTTGTAGCGCCACCGAATACACAAGCTAAGATCTGGAATTTAAGGTACTGTCAGACGTCAGGGGAGGGGTAAAATTGAGTTCACGTTTGCTGGAGATGGGCGTCAGCTTTCACTCGCTGTATCCCGGTCATCCAGAAATGGCGCAAGGAGATGCATCCAGGATATTCCCGCTTCCCGGGATGGCATTGGGAAAATGGAAGCTGGGATTTATACAAAGCCAAAAGCTACCACCTCAATTCACCAGAAAATAAAATAAAGAGCAGAAACAGATCCGGTGAAAGTAGATTACATTTCATTTTACCATTACGCGCAGTTGGTCACCACAAAACAAATAATAATAAAATAAAACCGGGCGGGAGTCAGAGTAAGTGGCGCCCGAATGGCGTAAGAAATTGCAATTTTTGTTTCAAATTTACTCTCCCTTCCACGGGTACAAAGGGGAAGGATTTAAATGGAACAAAACAAATTTTGGTGCTTGCATAAGTAAGAACTGCATAAATTTTCCTTCCATTTCGTCACGCGGAACTCAATGCAGTAAGTTATTTGCAAAATCAATTTCCGAGCCGCACTTCAATTGCTTCGTTTGCTGAAGTTTGCAGCTTTTTCCTCTAGATGGCGTTACCCGTGATGGCATTCGGTAACCGATCGGTGTAATTATGCATAAAATCTGCTAAGACTGATCCTTCCATCGCGCACCAAGCACGAAGCAAGGAAAGATGAAACTAATGGACTAATGCGGTTCGCCTAAACCTCTTCTCCCGCTGCGAGGGAGGGAGAGAGAGCGAGAGTCCGTGGGTCATTCGATATCGTGGACGGTCAAATCCTAATTGTGAGCCGGTGCTTTATCAGCCCCGGAAGGTGCACGAAACAGCGACCGTATGCTTTACACGCTTCATTAGCATGTTTGAATATATTGTTCTCCATTGCCTAGCAGCAGGAGCGCTAGGCCGGCGCCAGATCGCGGAGGCCGGATCCATAGTGTGGTGGCCGGAGCCGGAGAGAATTATGGAAACGCTTCGAAATTTGCATTTATAATGCAAATCGGCACTCGAGAGCGCCGTAATCCATCAATCCAAGGAACTTTATGGTGCGAACCTTCAGCCGCGCACCTGAAGGGGAGAGAGTTACTGGAGAAGTAATTTGATCACTTTCCTTGCCCGTTGTTTCGCGGCATAGCTCCATGTCCATTCCGTTTCCACGGACGTGATGCGAAAGTTTAGTCGTCATATCCTTTTGCAGACATTTGGTTGGTTCGAGGCATACACAGTCGACCTTCTCCGCGTGAAAGGCTTGGCGAGGACCACATTCGAACATCTTCATGCCCTCATCTCCGATACTTCGTGGCCCACGCCTCGTTTATTTTGCGCACAATTGAAAGTGAATGTGGCGTACAGTGTGTGTTGCGTAGGATTGGAAAATGGAGCACTGTAAGTGGAGTTCCAGCCGGTAATGTAGGTTAGGAAGTGTGTTGAAATGGGTTCATACCTTTGATAAGTGACATATTGAATGCCCACCACATAATCACAAATGCAGTTCCATTCCGGTGTCCATTTTGAAGGACACCGTGAAAGAATGGTTTCAATGCACCGACAGACACATTAGTCTCTGGAGCCTTCCAACGTCCTCTCCCCGTATAATGGGGGTGAATAGAATATTTCATTGAGTGATTTATATTTGTCATCGACTCTGCACAACGCTTTATTGTTACCAGAATCGATCCGTTCTAGTCATTTGGATAGGGCGGCGATCAATTCTACTCCAGTCCCCATTCGTTATCATACTCCAACTCAGGCCCCACTTCCTTCGATGCAAAGTCCCCGATGACTCAATTAGCCCGATGGTGACTCAACTGCGCTTTGCACTGGAAAAGCGCGAGCGCGCGTACCTTACTGTCATCGTGTGTCGGCTGGACGACAATCAATTATGCGATTGAATTACTTGCACCCAAATAGCTAACTGACCGGACCGGGACTCTACTGACCAAGCACTTCAATTAGATAGCAAAAAGAAAAAAAAGTTGGAAAACCCCAGGTTTGGGCGGCCAAACACGGCAAATGTCCGTTCGAAATGTGACGAATGGAGGTGTTTTATTGTTGTGCGAGTAGGGCGCCTAGGTGCAGGCGCATTGCATCATAGTGAATGTGTTTGTGAGTGAGTGTTTTGGGAATTAAGTGTCAATAGATTCTTTGGCAAATTTATTGCATTTGAATAATTCAATGGAGTGTGGGGAAATGGATTAAAAGTGGAGGAACGAAATGGGGGATAAAACATCAAACACAACTCCATATCGGTTCAGACAAGTTTTGCATATAAGTTTAACAATATTTTTCTTTTTTATGTTAGTTTCCTTCATGACTTGGTTCAATGTTTCTGTTCAAGTGCTTATTTTTTTATATATTTTTTTGATTGATTGTAATATTTTGTCAATATTTTTCAACGCTTTTAACTGTAAAATTTGCTTGTGTTTATTCTTCTTTAACTTTGAAACAAAACAATTTGTTCTTTGCAGAACTGAAGTACAAATAAATTTTATGGAGCGATTTATGACCCTAAAAAGCTTCTTAATCTACACGAGCGCAACTAGAGCTGTAATCCATTGCCACAATTAATTAAACAACCATAAAGATACTTAAATTATTATGGTACATTCCAAAGAAAAAAGAAACACTTCAAAACGATTAACAAGCCAGCATTATTACCAAACCTGATCACCAGTTATGGTGCTAAAACATGCCAACAAAATGATGTAAGTGAATAAACAAGTTTTCACATTGGAATTCCGTACACTATACAGCGAAGGCAAACAAAATCTTAAGGAACATGGCGTCACCACCATGGCTGGGTGCAAAATAAAACCCAAAACCGGAACAAAATACGGCATTCAACCTATCAGAAATGCTTGAAACTTTACGATACCATAAGCATTGCATTTACTAGGATTTTTTCTCAGCGTTTTTTTATCATTACCGTTTAACGCGAGGGCAGGGAAAGATTATGAGTGACCGCAAACGCGTTGAATAACGGACCGGTATTCTTGGTGGTAGTGTTCGCTAGCTTCGGAACCACCTTCATATTCTTTTGCTCGCCGCAGCACTGGAGTAGGTGATCGCGTGCCTTATGGCAGCGTGAGTGCTGATATCAGTGAGAGCTAGCCTGTTGCTTGCTGCCTACTGTTGACGATCATAAAGCCTACTTAGCATGGGATCAATCAAAAGGATTTAATTAAACACTCACACGGCGGGGTGGTGGTGTGAAATCAGCTGCCACACTTTGCATGCATTTTTGCCATGACCCAACCCCATTTCTTACCTGTAAACCACGGGATTGTGGTGAGACTGGGAGCTTTAGTTTGCATGTCGCACGATTAATCCACCAGCGTATGGTCAGCCCATCATGCGATTGAGTGAATAAGGCACGGCGTAAATGGGTCCGGTTTCGGGTTGTTTCCCCCACTTGAGCATTATCGCGGCCAAAGCATACCCGCACACAAGAAAGGCGTGTGCTGCTGATCCAAAAACTGCATTCCGATCGGTGTCAAAAAAAAAAAATGCTACATAGTCTCAACCCAAATCAGTGTGAAGCAAAAGCAAAATCATGTCGCCCAAATCACGGACTCTCGCGTGTTGTTTTTTGGGTGGCTCTTGTCCAACAGAGTTCATACTTTGAAAGCGAAAGTTGCTCCATCCGGAAAGCTAAAGGGCCAACAACAATAACACGAGAGTTTGGGGAGATGGACGTGCCCTTCGGCGTATTATATGCACCGGCTGAAGCATAAATTTGTTTCATGCCTACCTAGCAGCGACGGTGTGCGCATTGTTGATCGCATTTTTGTTGCACTGCACCTCAAGTCGCCTCAGCTTGTCCTGTGTGGTGGGTGAATGATGCGAAATAATTTCATAACCTACGCCAATAAATCACATCCTTCTCCTCCTGCTCCTCCTTCTTTTTACCCCTTTCCTCCACGGAATCACACACAACCCATTCTGGATGGTTTCGGGGGCAAACAGGGCGAAGAGAAATAGAAACAAAATGTGTACACAAAATTTACATCAGAACTTATTGCAATTATTAACGAAAAGGAAAGTGTGCAGCATGTGTCTGTGCACAGCATCCCATTAAAAACCCACTCAACACATTCCGGAACGGTTTTCACCGCACGGGAAGAACAAGGACGTACGTGCGTTACACTGCAGTCTTGCACTCTCTCGCGCACTTCGCCCGTTCAGCAAAAACCTTGACATATTTATTGAATTATTCATCCAATTACGGAAATAAAAGGGACGCGAAGGCAGGAATAAAAAATGGCGAATCATTATTTTTGATCATTGTTGAGCGGAGTGCATAAAAAACGGGAAGTAAGCGTAGATACACATGCACGAGGTAGCATAGCGATGTATGTACCTTATGTTTCGTCAAGTTAATTGAATTCGAAAACAATGCGGCAACAGGATACACTCTGTAGCATATCAAAATTTGGGATAAATTTTCGATGACAACAATTTATTTAAAAAAAAGGTAATTAATTGTATGTTTTTGTTTCTAAAAGAACAATGTTATTTCTAATAACAGCCAACAGCATTCTATCTAAACAAAAAATGTTATTGTTAATTTAGTTTTCTTATGTTCAGGGGTCTTTTATAGAATGTTCTTCATTTCTATATTGTTATTTCTCTTGTAGAAGATTGTTTCATACAATAAAATAAAAATAAACATGACTTGGTATTTGCATTAACGTGTATTTTACTAAACAAAACAGTTTTAAATTAATATAAGCACACAGATGTACAGTTTTCAGAAAACCAATCAAAATTATCATTGAAGCATTTGCAGCTGGGAAATTATTATGAGCTAGCAAGAAAAAATATTCTTTCTTAAGCTTCATTTTCATCTTCATTAGATCAGAATTTCTGAAAAAGAAAGCTTTAACTCCTTTTCCTGCCAGTAATTGTTACAAAAATCATACAATATTCTCAAGAAACGATGGCAACAATTTCACACTCAACCATGTTCGCCCAACGCTCTGTTACAACGCTTCCTGTGTACAACGGATAATGTAGGCATGTGTGCTTAATGCTCACGCTGCATAATACTTTAAACATCCCGGGTTCTCTACCATTGATGCCTCTTCTAGGCGCTCGTCGTAGTAACGAAGTCCTTCAACGAAGCTTTTACTTTACAATCCATCCGGTTTCACTGCACGTTTGTGTGTGTGTGTTGTTTCCGTAGTTCTTGAAAATCTCATCCCTTTTTACCGAAAAAAAGCTCTTCCCCCAAAACTCGTTAGATCCCTCGTTGCTATGGATACTCTCCCTCTCGATGGAGCATCTCACAGCATCAAGGCAAGAGTATTATTGTTGAGCGCTGTGCGTATCCCTCCCCGATAGCATGCAGGCTCATCGGTTCGCTTACGTTGTGATTTAAATGTTTGACTTTCAAAAGTATACACCGTACCGCTTCCGAGAAAAACTCAATCAATCGATATACGATACTACCCTTACCCGGGGTCGTTCCAGGATGCCTCTCCAAATGGTTCATTTTTGGCTTCTTGGATGTGTGTTGTCACATCGAACCGAACGGAAATGGAGACTGACGATGTGCGGAAATTAGGAACTAGGCACATACGTCCTGCGCATCGCCTGGAGCAACGGAAACAGGAACAGTCTGGGGCTTTTTTTTTCTCGTGGGGAGAACAAAATTTTTGGGGACGTGTTTTTGAAAAGTTTCTGCGAAAACACCGCAAACCATCCGCTGCAATTTCCTATTTTTGTGCTGGTGTTGTTCTCGTTGGTGTGGAGTGATTGTTGTTTTTTTTTGAACACAAACAAAAACTCTCATACCAAACCAAATGTAGGGGATGGCAGGAAAGCATGATCGATGACGTTTAAATAAGAATGGAAATTGCAGGGGGAGCGATGAAGTACGCCTAGCAGGGAAAGCATGTTTGTGCGAAAATCGATTTTATCGAAATAAGAAAACTTGTGCTTTTGGGAGAATTTTTAATATTTTACTCATGCTTATGATGAATTTGGTAGGACAAATTTAATAATTTTAAATCAGGTATCTTATTCAATCAAAACAAGTGTATCTACTTAGCAATATTTCTTACTTTTGAAGTTCTTCATAAATTTGAAATCAAATTAGGAATCAGAAACATAAAACCCGATGATCTAGACACCGTTTAGCCAACTCCAAATGGCTCCAATCGGTACCTTTTTTTCTACCACGCAGGTGTCGATGTACCTTCAGTAGCAGACACCTCGCAACAGACCCATATATGGTGCCGTTGAAGCTCAATCCGTGCTACCGTGTTCCCATCTTTTGCTGAACCACCACACTAATTGTGTCCTCTTGGAAGCTTTACGAAATACAAACGGAGGAATAAAACACTGTCTGTGTGCGCCCAGGTTCGACAGTTCGAGTGCATCGGGGCAAGATCTCCTAATCAGCGTTACAGGCGCAATGGCGCGTTCCATGTTGGGTTGGAGCGTCCGCGTGGTCACCGATGTCGAGAAGCGTGAGTAACGAGCATCTGCATTCATTTGCAACCTTCCAAATCCCTCGGGATCGTAGGGGAGCGGATAGAGGTTTTTAGGAGGGAAAGATTCTTCTCATGCAACAATCTAGCCAACCGAGGGCCATTGACCATTTCTCTTGGTTCTGCTTGAACGAAACAAATCTCAGAAACGTGTGTGCATTGGCAACCACCATTGACGCCATCATTGATACTGCCAATGTCCGTGTCTCTGAGTGTATGTGTACAGTTGAGATAGCCCGCTGGGCTAAGCAGTTCAAGACATTTGCAGGGCGACAAAGAAGAACACACACACCAAATGGACATTCAATGCTCCTCCAGACATCCTTCTTCCAACGCGACAAGATATATCTCCGAGGGTAGTGTGTCTAGTTACAGCCGTACTACCAAGCATCTATTAAAGCCCTTTTTCTTTCCCGAAGGCACCCCAAAGATCCAACAGATTCATAGCAAAACAGAGGCATGACCGTTCCATGCGACGTGTCATCATCTGTGCGCGAGACACGAAAATGCACATTGATAATCGGTGAATTCTTATCTGCGATCCAACTTCACGGCTCGGGCGCACCAAAGTTGGGACACGACTGGACTGGACTGGACTGGAAGCTAGGCTAGTGTGTAAACGCCAATTTAACGATGGTGCAAGATGGCGACAACGATGGTGACGACGACCAGGAGATGACATTGAACTACCATGGCCACACGACAGAGGAAACCCCCGTAGCGTGTCATGAGCTTTGGAAGGAAATCTTCACTGGTCTTCTTCACGGTCACAACAGTTCTCGCTCGCAAGGTATTCCACTGTAAATGGAAGAGACTGCCAGAGGCTTACGCTTCGTAATGGTCTTTTATTTCTATTTGCCACAAGAATCTTTTCCCTTACAGGTTTTATTCTACAATTCTTAGCACCGCCAGATGTCCACACCTAGCAGGTAAGCTACTCCCGGGCTGTGTTCTATCCTTTAGGTTACGTTTCGGGCTGTGATCGGAATAATTGCAAAACAATGTACAACGCACGCACACACGTTGGTGTGTTTGGGTCGAGAGGGGGGTGCCAAAGAAGCTAGATAAGCCTATATCGCTAATGAAGTTTGGCAAGCCACTGCTACCGTGCATTCTGCAGCTGCATCGGCATTAATTATGTAGAAGTACGAGGTGCAGTACGAGTCAAACGAATTAAACGGGAGCTTAAACATGCACTAATGGAGGATCTTTTGGAACTAAGTATGTGGAGCTCATTAATTAGAAAAGAGTTTCGTGATGTAGAATTCATAAATAAACTAAGACAGGAAATGAAAAACTGTGATTTGCTCTCAAAACAAACCTTCAAAGTATCCTATAACATGGATCTTTCGAGGAATCTTAAATCAAAATGCTCATTTTCATAGCAGTCTTGTGTTAATCTTTTTAGGACCAGATTTCATGTCCTCAGGGACTGGACGAATTCTCCTTTCGCTGGATTTCGGTCGCACGCGACCGGCATTGTTGATGTCCTGCTCTTCGACGGACATATTTCATCGTTCGTTCAGCAGGACACTAACTTTCCCCCTCTGGGCAACTCTGCCGAAATCATTTTCAGCTTTCCTCAACTTTGCCAAAATTTGCCAACAGCACATTTTCAACCCAGTACGAGGGCTCTATTTGCTTAGCGCTGCTACTGACACTATCAATCACTGCTCATCTTGTCCTTCCCCCTCTAACTCCATCATCGGGAGAACAAAGCTTCGGGCATGGAAAATGTCGAAAAGCGGACCCTCCTTCCTCCGATTGGTGCCCCCCTGGAGCCTTTGGGTTTTTATTATTTTAAGATGAACCACCAGCTTAAGATGTGGAAAGATGAGGATGGAGCTTACGCCATCCAAACCAAAACGAACCATAAAGCACCGGTTGGCGTCATAAAATTTAATGCAAATCGTACTCTTCTGGCTTACCCAGCGAGCGCCGAAAGGAAATTAAGAAGTTGTTTCAGCTAAACTACCGCACCAAATGATGACGATGGTGCCAAAGAGTGCTGTGGCAAGAGATCCTTCGTTGCTGCTACTGCAGTTTGGCAGTTTTGTAACCCCGAGACTAGAACGACTCGGGTCGGTCGGTACGAAATTGGTCATTAAAGTGTTGTCAAGATGTTGTTTGATTTACAGCAACTCGGTTCCCTTCTCCTACTGGCTTGTCCTTTTCCCGCCCGCTTCAAGAGATGGGGCCACACAGATAATTGATGCGCAGCAGCACCATGTGGTCCGTCGTTCGTGTGTCGCGCTACTACTTCGGCCGGCAACGAAACTTGCACAACCGGAAATCCTGTCAACAATGTGGAAAATTCTGTGGTTTACAAGATGACTTCAGAAGGGATCCTTTCGTTGGGTGATGAATCAATGGATTCGCTCATGAATAAATTTACGGCGCGGTCAACCGTAATGTAATATGAATGGTGCAAATGGAGTCTTTTTGAGCATTTGATGATTCGAAACACTCTCGGAAATGAATGATGACCGAACAGTGAAACGTTGGTGCAATAATTAAGAAGTTTCATTTGATATGTGACATGCTTATAAAACGGATGTTAAGGGAGAAAATGATCAAAAATTTGTGCGGAAGAATTAAGATCATTGTAAGTGGAAGTTTTGTTTATTTTTGAGGAAGGCGTCAATTTTTTTTTTACAAATTTGCTTTTGGACTGCAGGTGTTCGAATTTTTTAAAATTTTATCCACAATCAGTAAGATGCTGTTTACACAAAGTTGTTGTGATCCGGCAGTAATGTGATCAAATCCCATTTAGATCGTAATGAAATGAAAGTTATAAACGGCAGGTCAGAAAAAATGTGTTGAGGTTTTTGAGTACTGAGGAAGAACTTTAATCCTGGAAAGGATATTCAAACCAAGTTACTCCTTGACTCCATGAAGTACTTTAACTCTCTATAAATCAACATCGTATTAATCAAAGCAGGCTCCCGTTTTTACGAACATCAGTTTATCCGTGTTTGTTTATAGCAAACATGAATGGTTCCAAATCTAAACCATCCAAAACGTCCGATGTGAGTTCAAAACAGTTTTTCACCAGCATATTAGTGCTACGTTTCCATTCTTCAACCTCTTTTCAGTCTCTAACAGCCGAAAAACTGCAGCGAATCATCAAAAACGTACGAAATGCGTCCAAAGTTCTCACCTCACCCGCTGACACCTACGATGGGTGTCACAAAAAGTTTGACAGTGACGCTGATAGCTGGTACTCGAACACAGCCCAATTAAAAATATCCCACCGAAAGCTGACGGCACATGAGATTGATGATTTAATGAAAAGGCTCCCAACGACGGCTCAGCCACCTTCCGGTGCTTCTCCCCATCCACCATCGTCATCCACTTCTTCGGACAGTGAAAAGCAACAGGTGGAGCAGCAGGAAGCGACCGAACCATCCACTACAGAGGATCAACTGCTGAATGCTGCAGAATCGGATATTTCTTTTACCACAGAACATTCAGCGTTCGAACTCTCTGCTGACGTAGAGGACAATTTGGCATATTCCGGTGAATCGTTGCTGTCCTTCAACGACGACGATCGGCAAACCTACGCTCAATCACATTCCTTCTCCTACTCAGGACTGCCTGCAGCAAATAGGGCCGCTTCGGTGACATTATTCGCTTTCCAAGCGATTGAACTAACTGCGTCGGAAGAGTGCGACGAAAGTTATGGCGAAACTTCACGATCCGACGTCGATAGGCCAATTATGCAAGTTAAAGTGCGTCCCCTGGCAGCGTCACATTCCATCCGGTGCAGCCTGCAACAGCAGCAGCAGCAGCAGCAGCAGCAACAACAATCTGACGATGAGTCGCCGCTGATTGATTTCCGACAAATTGAGCGTAACACAAAGGCGAGTTGGAGGAGAAGCAAGCAGCGATAAATAGCCGGGTAGCTCGGGAGAAAAGGGGACAGCAACAGAAACTTTGTTGCATTAAAGAGTGCAACTTTAAACGATTGTCGGCTTCGAGCGATTTTTCTTTGGATTGAAAAGTTTCGATATTAGTAGATATTAAATTTTTATTTCATAAAAGGTTTGATAAATATTTGGAAATTGTTAAATTCTTAGAACAAAAAAACTTCCTCTTTTCCTTATCCTTCAGAGGTATTTTTATTGTTTTGTAATTTATTGTTTTTTTTTGTGTTCAGTTATCTATTTTTGTGTATCATAATTTTATCACTTTTTTCTGAACTTTATTTATTTATTTTAAAGTAATTTTTAGATGCAAATATTTTATGACTAGTTTGACTTTTTTGTTTTCTCGTCGTTTTGTCCTTTTAATTGATAAGTCAAAAAGCTATTCGTATTGTCTCTAGTCTGATCTTCAAATGTCCTGCTCTGAAGAGTAGCAATGTCATAATCCAACACCAGAGCGTACAAACGTAATTTATTGCATTATGTCAAACCCATATTGTTCTTGTGCAATTCAAGTGAATTACTAGACGGGAGCACATCTATCCATCCGACACTGAATGCAGGTAATCCCCCTTCACCGAGTGAAAGGACAGTTGATCTTCTCTCGGATGGAACACTCTAACCACAAATTCGCTGCATCGCGCTGTTTGCCGCGTTATATGCCGCTTTCGGGACATTGCTCCCACACCGAATGAATGATTCGTACCAAAAATGCCTCGGGGGTACGCACGTTACCATCATCGCATACAATCCGGATCCGCCAACGTGCACATCCATAAACACATCCATCAGATCGTTTTAGTGCGTGCGGTCACGTGATTGAAAGTCGTCTTCTGGATGCCGCTGGACTGGATCGTTCGAAGCAAGAGGCATCGGCAGTATCTGTGGTCAGGAGGCTGCCACCGCGGGATTTGACGAATTTGTTCAGGGAAGTGCGAGCATAATGCACACGTGTACTTCGCTCGTGCTCCAGCAAATGCCTCCCCCTCTTGGGGTATGGTGTATCCCAGGGCAGCCATACCCAGTTGTTGCACGGACACGGATCCATACTACAATATATGCATTATTATTATAACACTTTATGTGGTTGAGCTCGGCCGCAGAGAAGATGGTAATTTAAAAGTCGTCTTCGGTTTCGAAAGGGCCTGGCGGGGCTCAACGGACCAGCGAAGAGGTTATGTAAGGGAAGATGATGTTATATGGCTATTGTTGAGGCTACCGTTACAGTGTTGTTTTATTGTTTCCTTTGCGAACATTGGTTCGGATGGGTTGTGAATAAAAAACATGGGCCACAGCCGATGATGCGCGAATTGAAGATGTACCGAAACCGGGAATCACGCCATTCAAGAAGTCGCTCTCGATGTGTGTGAAGGATGGTCATACCTTCGCGCAAGCATAGTTCTATTACATTACTGGAGTGTATGTGAGAAGATGGTGCAAGAGAGAGGAGGGTGTATTTTGTGAACGGTTATAAAACATGAGCTTGAAAATATGTTTCTTTAGGCCCTTGAGAAGTTGTTTCTCATGTGTAGAAAATTAATTTTATGCAAAAGGGTAGGTTGATGTATGCGTAACATTCAATTGATGGACGTCTTTCATGCCAATAAATGCATCTTCAGCTGGTCATTTCAACTGGTTCGGTACTTTCTATGAAAGATATTCCATAGTTTATAGGTTATACTAATGATATAACAAAACATCGACTGGGTGTTGAAGAACAATATGGACACTTGTATCGGAAAATAAATGTTTAATAATACGTTTGTTACATTAAGGGCGCTTGTGCCCTTAGTAAGAAAAGAACGAAAGAAAAGTTTAGAGACAGGATAATAATAAAACAAAAAGCAACAGAGCTAAAATAAATAAAACTAAAGACAGAGAAAGTCCATGATAATGAAGAAGCAAATATGAGCATTAACCACGTAAAAAAAAATGAGCAAGCGAAGGAAGTATATTATTAAATTATAATTATACCCAGAACTAAAAGAGAAAAATAAACAGCTCATTACAGCGAAAGAACCAGCGAACATCACTAAGTAAACGGCGCACACAATGATGCTAACTGCATCGAAAAAAAAAAAAAGAGAAGAAAACAACGCCCTGCCCCACGAGATTAGTTCATTTGCTCTTGCAGAGCTATTTTCTGCAGCTCTACAATGTGCAGTGTAACGATGCCCTTTTCTTCCTGTAACCCAAGGGTGTCCCTTTCTTTCAGGGTGGAGCAATCTAACAAACCCAGTTGGTAGAAAGGAGCGTGCGGTTAAGGTTGACTGTGGCAGAGAACTAGGGTTCTTAAAATTTCAAAAGCCTTTTTCCTTCAAACATACTCACTCACCCATAGGTCTGGTGCTTTTCTGCGACCTTATCATCGCAGCAGTTCATAGAGTTCATATTTGAAATTAATGGTTTCTACCGCTCCAGCCTTTCTCGTTCTTTCTCACCCAGTCCTTCTTGACACTCTTAAGGACACAAAACAATACACTCCACACAACAAGACGCGCCCTGTAGCCCCACCATCAGTGTACAACAGCTGCACACGTGCAGCAAAACTCTCCGTCCCGGAATATGCTAGACTTTTCCACGTTCTTTTCATCATAGCAAAAGGCCCATAACCCATAAGCCCATTGGGTTTGATAGTTTGCGAAAAACCAAGCAGACACAGTAAGAAAAAGTGGAGTAAAAAACAAAAGCTCTCCGAACCGATCATAACCCTGGCTAACAAGCTACGACCCATTTACAGATGACGTTTGGTGATGGCCTTTTCAACGGTTGCTCACGATTTTTCATTTCCCCCCGTTTCTCGGTGTGTGTGTGTGTGCCGTGAGCGCTCCGGAATATGAGACACCTTCTACTGTGAGGGGTTTTTGGGACGGTGGGACGGCCACCAGCCTATAGCTAGCAAGTACATGTGAGCATTAAGCGCTCGCGACGCAGTGCACACTATTCGCGGGAAAACAAAAACACACAACACAAACTCCGTGCGCTTACAATCTTGCACGAGCCATTATAGAAGCTAAAGGGAGACACCTGTGGGTGGTCGGTTACGGAACAGGGGTGTTGGGAAGCTGAGCAGCACACATTGAGCACTCTTGAGATTCTTGAACAGACCTCGCCTCGACAGACGATCGACACTTACATATTCCATTCGGGCTGTCCCTAAGTGTTTAAGGGAGTCCATCATAAATGGGGTGAAATATGGAATGGGGCAAGGGTTCCTCAACACACAAAAAAAAAAAAAACCCATTCGTCCCCCTTCTTCCCATCCTCAGAAGAAGGCTAATAATCAGAGCAAAATGCAAATAAATTCGAAAATTTCTTCTTTCTCTCACGCGCACCCGACCGTTTCGGCAACCCTTCCGGAGGTTCCGTTTTTCTCGTTGAGCATTTTCTCGACATCAGTGGTGGTGTGTGCATGCAGGAAGTTCGTGATTTTCCCCCACACGCCCTACCGGTGGGTGCCCCACCATCCACCATCCTTCGGGAGTCATTTTTCTGCACAACCATCAATGTGGTTTATTTTTATTTCATGCTAAATAAATATCACTGCCAGCGACAGCAGCGAACAGAGAACTCCTAACGGAAACCACGACGACAACGACACATCGCAGCAGTTCCTTCCTCTGTCGAGGTCACGCCACACTGGGAATGGCATTCCAGCAGGGCTGGGGAAAGGATAGTGACCCAGTGGGAAAGCGAGCTGTCAATGAGCCTGCCAACGTGCCGAAGTAAATGTTCATGGGATGCAAAATTCCATCTTTTCATACATTTTGTTGTTGTTGCCTCATTCGAGCATGCTGTTTCGATGATTCGAAAGCCGATCTGATCCACTTCCCGTCCCGTCAGGGGAGTGGACACGATGTGAAAGTGAACCACGTGAGCGTGTGTGTGTGTGTGTGATTTGGAGGAAACGTGGGTCACTATTCTTCACGACATAACCCACCGGTAAAAGCATGGGTTTTGTCTGTTTGAAATACATTGATTTGGTAGAATTTGCCTGTCAAAGTAAATCAACTTGTTGAAAAGATGTGTAAGTGGCCCTTGCATAGAGTCTTCGTTAAATGCAACAAATTCATGTATAAAAAAAGCTTGTTTCCCTAAGGTTTTATTAGTTTGGCTCTTTCTTTGCCATTGTCTTGAAGAGCAGACAATTTGGCTCTTCTTAATTGCTACAAATACTTTCAATATTTCCTTGGACGAATTTTACAAAAAAAAAAAATGATAATAATGGAGGTTTCTCTACAAAGGCGAGCTCTATAAAGAATTTCTACATGATTGAATTAGCGTCAAGCGATCAAGACCGTTTGACGGTTCTGCACCAATTCTACACAATTAGGTTCTCGACAGGGCAAACCATTTCCAGGATATGGTTCATATCTCTTGTAAGATATGAAAATCCATAAGGAAGTCTCAGATCCAGGAGTTCCCGAAAGTCAGGGTATCAACACTTACGTCTTGTCTTGTCTCATCATTTTGTTTGAATGTTCAGAGAAGAACTAATACTAAATTGAGCGTGCTTTGACTGGCTTTCATGACTTCTTTGCTGGATAGATAGAAGGAGGCATGATTCGATATAAGTTGCTTTTGTGTTACCACCTCAACATCCAGTTCAACGAGCGTATGATATCTTTATCCGAAATGGCTTCCATTGGAGATCTAAGATCTGTATTTGAACAGAAAAAGACCACAACTTTTAAAAATGATCCTTTATAAACAGATTCGTTTGTTTGTTTTCGGATTTCTCTCGACTGTCGACGACTGATTTACCATTGAATTATAAAATTTTGGAAGGAAAAGCATATTCCTGGCAAGGATACAGTCTAGTGCATGGCAGTGAAGAACAGTAAGCTTGATTGCTTTTCTATTTCACTTCACATCGACCTACTCATTGCTCCGACAAATTTACAAAACGAAAGCTTTTTCCAAACATTTCCCACCGAGCAAGCTAAAAGAAAACATTCATTAGAATCCCTATGCACGTTACACTGCCACACCAGCAACACTCTCGGGGGCTGTTTTTGTGCAAGGAAAGCGTTTATGCTTTTATGCATGCGTTTTCATTTTCTTCTTTCCACCGCCAGCCACTAGTTTCATTACCATTGCAGTCGTCAGAGCAGCGCTAGTTATGTTTTTTGTGTAGTGTTGTCCGCTTTCGGTGCAAATATCACTCAACCTATTTTTCTCCAGCATGTCCCGGAGATACGCGGATGTTGCATTCACTCTTCGCGTTTTTCGTTTGCTCCTTTCCCTCATCAAAACTGCACGTGACTGAGGCCAGCCTGGCTGGCTGGCCGGCCATCCGCACATATGTGTCAGTGTTTCGTTTCCATTCGGATCGGGTCCCGTCTAATTGAAGTTGATGTGCCGTATGTAAAGCAGTGAACCCGGGGAGACGTTAATTGCTCGGGTTTCCCTCTGCAGAGCGCGTTCCCGCTGTTAGGATGTTGGGGAAATTAAAAATAAATACTCGCCATACAACCCTGGATAGGTGGGGTGGTACATTCCGGGAGGGTTTGGAAGAGAGACGGTTCGGACGGACAGAAATAAACCCGCTAACCCGCTTTTACGCTGGACCCGGTAGTGGTAGACACCGTGACGCGATGGGTTAAGCAAAGTGACGGAACGCATTGCCATTTGGACAGTTAGACAGACGGCCAGACAGATATGCGCGTTGCTTCCACTGGGTGCTGTTCCGCATCTGTCACAATGCGTTACCGCGACTTGGATGCCCGTGAAGGTCTGTTGTAGTCTTGCGTTTCTTTTCAAAAAACGAATATTTCGGAACTTTATTGATGGAAGCGTCCCGTTTGGAAGTCGAGCCAGAGCAATTATTGGCCAGCCCCAGCGCATTGCCCTTCCAAAACAGAAACTCATCCTTGGGATGTCGGCGATTCATCCCGGGAACAGATCACAACAACCCAGGTTTGGTTGTTTTTATTTCTTTGGCCTCATTTTTGCTTCAGTTCCCAGCAGAGGAATCCGCCGGTTCGAAAGTGAGGAACACAGTGTAGGAAAAATGTCGAATGTCAAAGTCAAACGCGGCAAACGATTTAACAGACGAATGGTTCACTGCCACCACTTCCCAGGCATCCCAGGCTGATCGATTTGAAGTGGGTAACCACCTCGAAGATCGTTGCTCTGTCTGAAATGCATTGCAACTGTCAACGGATGAATGGTTGGACAGATGCAAAACTTGGCGACGAGTGTAATTTTCGTGACATTGAGAATCAGCAGACTGTTGGTAGTTGGGTCTGGTCAACGGGTTATGCTTTGTAATAATGGAAAAAGGTCAAGTGAAAGTTAAACTATATGCAGTTTGGACTGATATTGCTGTAGCAAGAAAGATAGTGTTACAAATTAAATTGTACATTTGTAATACTTTAAAATTGTTTTAAATACTACAACTAGCAGGTAGACAATACTTAGCTGTACATCTTGCTGATAACACTGATCCCACAACTCTACTACTATAAGAGATCGACTATATAAATATTCCAAACTATTTACATAGATATCTCTAGATCGCTCCTCGTCTGTTATGAAATACAAAGTAGATGCAAACCTTTGGATTTATGCCTGCTCTTTGAGCCAGTTGTTTCACAGGCCGATTGCATCTGTTAGAAAAACCAAATCGGAAGAACTTTATGATCTCAAGACTGCTGCATGAAAATGCCACAACACGATGATTCTCCATTTTACCCTCCCCGATCAGAAGCTGGCATACAAAAATGGCAAAACTCCAGTAAAAACATTTCATGCCTCAATTTCAAAGATTAACCCAAAACAACCTGCTCCGGATTGCCCGATCACCAACAAACATCTGAATCATTCGCTCTCTTCTTGCCGAAAACCTTAATCAATTCGTTTCGTCGGTAGTATGGGAAACGCGCTCACCGAAATCCCTCGACGTGATGCGCTGTTGGTTTACTCTTCCACCATACACCAAAATAGCCACCGCAGCTACGCAAGCCCAGTCGATTGGAGTTTGATGATCGATAAAAAAATGGCCGATCGATTGCTGATTTTTCACAGCAAAATAAGTTAAACATTTTCATTAGCTTTACACGAACGACTCGCGGTGTTGGTTTTAGATTTGGCTAGATCGTTCTAACATTGACTCCACAGTGCAGGTCAACGACTCCGGGGCTCGGAATGAGATTTAAGAGACGTGAACCATCAGACCAGAAGTCGATGAGATAGCGCATCGTCGAATACTTTTATGGCACCATTTGTTAGAACTAGATTAAAATGTTTTGCTTGAAAAAGATTTTGTGAGAGCAAATAGAGATGTTTTCCAATTTAAATCGGTAGTAAAAAGCCGATAGCGCTTTAAGAAACAAGTTACAAGACACTTTTCCTAACGAATGTAGCCTGCACCCGAACGATACACTATTAGCTCCACGAATGTAACCTTTCTTTGCCGCCAATAAATCAATTTCCCACACGCCAGATCGTGGCCACGAGTTGAAAAGCAACGATAATCAAACATCATATTTCAATTATCACACCTATAATTTTCTTCTTCTATCACACCCACATACACACACACACCTCTGGTGACGTGCATCACCATCGTCGCAAAAATACAAACAACAACAAAAAAGGCCAGACAGCCAGACGAAAGTGGCTAAGGTGCAAGCACAAACAACAATAAAAGCATAATGTTCCGCGCCCGAACGCCCGAGGGACATTTCGCACGGTTTATTATCGCACCTAGGCACGGGGAGATGAAAACCTGCCGACAAATTGATCACGCCTTCGGGGAGGTAACCGTGAGCCGATTATCGATCATTCAGAAAAGCAGCATATTTTGCTGGTGGGTGATGTTTTTGGTAGTGTTTATGGTCGAAGTAAATGTGAATTTTCTAAATACTTGCAGATTCCATGGGATGGGATCATCGTTTCAAATGAAATCGAGCACGCACCTGAAAAAAGACAAGAAAGACAATGTCATTAATTTTATGATTTTGAGGTTTATTTAGGTTGAACATGATTAAATATAGAATAATTCAATCTAAGTTCAGAGAAAAGTTTATCCTCTAAAAAAGTACAAAGAATGATAATGATGAATTTTGCAATTCAGGTTGCACAAATCTCCCAACAAACGCAATAAGACCTGTTCTCCTCCATTGAATTGCTATCTTTCTCTACTCTACAACTCTAGTCACAGGTGAACGAAGAAAAATGACATTCCTGACTTGTACAGAGCGCAACAAGGATTCCTACATTTGCCTTGAAGATGGCAAAAAGTCGTAACATATGTCATATTATATTTGTTCATTTAAATATTATTAAAAAATTTAAAGAAAAGCTGAAAAAACAAAATCACCATCCGCTGAGACAATAAAAAAACTGTTTCGTCATGGTCTCTTTGGAATTTATACTGATTTAGCACAAACATTAAAAAAATCATGTCTTTTTCCTGCATACCAGCTGCCACTTGTTGCTTTTGCAAATCCTGTTTATTTTAACCTTGACATCCATAAAACAGGCACCAGACGGCAATCTAGAGATAGTGAACTCATCATAAGCGCCGGTTTAAGCCAGCTACGGCATAAAAAAAGAGATTTAAGAACACTTCTACACCGTTTGCTTAAATGCGAGAACAGATCGGCCATCGAAAAGCCAAAAAAAAGAAGCCGACAGCTTAAAAGCCATCAGAAACTCACCTGCCACCGGTCGATACAACCTGTAATTCGAACCATTTCGGGCAGACGTCCATTAGCCTTCTGACGTTGGAAAACAGTTGTTCATACTACTCGGAAACAGTTTTACAAATAATTTTACCTCCATTTCAACGGCTAGTGGCTGGAAGTTGATTTACTTAATCGAAAGAATTGAAGCTTAAGCTCAAAAACTTCATAACATAAATGTGCAATACTGTCTCAAATTAATATTCTTGACTTTTCATTGCACAATTTCCTTTTTTTATTCAGCACGTATCACCTGCACATTCACTCCATTTCAAACTCATCATATTAAATTAACTTGCATCAGGCTAAAACGATCTTACATTCTCTGTTAAGGCCCATGTTTTTTCAAGGCACAAACCAAGAACAAAAAACACAAAAGTGAAGGAACAAACACAGAACGGAACGGAGACACGCAGTAAGAAAAATAATCAAATCGAGCAGAAGATTTACTGCTGCCGCCGTGGATCGCTTTGGGGCGGTGAAAAATAAAAGTAATGATCTTGCAAGGTCGTTCGCGTAAGAATGGAAACTAAAGAAAGCTGCAAACGGTTCTGCTTCTTAGTGTGGAGAGCAACGTGTAGTGCGACAGGAAAAGAAAAATAATGGTACAGGATGGGGATAGCTTTGAGCTGCTGGAGGAGAGATATGAACTTTAATAATTTGTGAGAGAGAGGAGATGATAAACAAAATCTTCGTGAATAAATGCAAGACAAATTAATTGTTTGTATTCCTTTAATGTATAATTCAAGCGAGAGAGAGACGTATCAGTAAAAAAGGAAAATAAGGAAGAAGAAAACTCCAGAAACTCATTACACCCTTCGAGAATTTGCGAACGATGCAGCCGCTTCAAAACAACATACTATAAACCAGCCATTCATACGTCTCGATGCTGTACCGATTACTTGGCCGGATGATTGTACCTAAAACTCGGAACATTGTGGATTGTGCGAGGTGTGCAAAGATTTGACCGCACGGCGAGAGCTATGACCGCTTTGTTCATCTTTTTGGGAAGGTGTTGACTGGTGGTTGAGGTGAGCTGGTTGAATGTAAACTGCAACCGAACACAACAGAACTGCAAAGGGGTGCAGAGAAGCTTATAGTAAGGAACCTGTGGCCGCAGCAGCAGCAGCAGCAGCAGCAGCAGCAGCTTGTGTTTACGGATCGTAACACCGATAACTGCCGGTACGGGTGCTGTATTCGGAAGGTGAACGTAACGGTACCATGTGATACCCATGCCATACGAGAGAACCATACACCGTTCAATGTTTGGTGCATCGAGTCCCAGTATTTAACCTATCGTTACTCCACTGCAGAAGAAATTAGACCAAAGCTTCCTTCTAGAGACACCATTCTTAAAAGCAACAGCAAATTTTATCATTATTTGTTGCTCTGAGCTGAGATTGAACAGTAGGAGCAAGATTAAAGAAATTGGAGGCAAAAAAATTCTATCATCACAATCGAAAATGAATAAAGAATAAAGAATTGTAGATACAACAAATTCATATCTCAGATAGCTTCAATAAACTTTTGCATATCTTTGAGCTAAATTCATTGTTATTAATATTTTTCAATGCTTAATAAACTTTGAATATAATTACTTTTCTTTCCAAAAATACAATTTCTATATTCAAAATAACATTATGCCTCAAATAAGCACTTAAAACCTCATTTTTCTTCCTTCAAATAAACAAGAGACTTCAACAGCCGAAACAGCAACGAACCCAATGTATGGGGAAGCACATGGTATTGTATGTCATATTTTCGAAACGAGAACCGACCCACGAAAAAAAGCCATCATCAAGATTGATCTTGTACAGAGCCACAAAAAAAGCACAAAAATCAGCACAGCACGGTACCGGTATTGGGTAAGCGAAGAAATTAAGCGAAACTGTAGCAAAGACCGCCCTACGCTCCCGGGTTGTTTACGTACTAACACAACACGCACACCAACGACTCTCGGATGAAGATTTATTTGGCCGCAGACGGTTGCCACCGTAAGGTACGGTATCACGATCGAACTACGGGCTCCTAAGAGCAATGAACTGACCTTTTGCAAAAGAAGGGTTTACTGTTTTGCGCTTACCTCACTCCACGGAAGGTCATTAACACGATCGTGTGGATTTGAGTGTATTTAACGGGGTAGAATAGGAAATTCAATGCAGATTTTAAACGAGTTTAAAAAGCGACAGCTTTACACAATATTTACTACAAATAATTCTACTAAAAACGATAAAAATGTATCTAAATTGTAGTACTCTCAAGTACTTCTTACTACCGTTGCCATTATGTAACCGCTTGATTAACATGAGCTGTTTTGTGTTCTTTTCTTTGTTACTATTGACATATCTCTATCCCTTCCCTATCCGTTTCCCTTCACAGTCCACCGAAAACTTCAACGATTGCACAATCGCTAACCGTAGTATGGAGAAGGAGAGGATGGAATGGGAATTCGACCTATGTTTAGGAATTTGCCAAGAGCAACGATCGGTCAATCGCTTTCCTTCCCGTTTCTTCTACTACCCTCGTTTGATTCCTTCTCTCCACCGAGAGGATGAGATAGAAAATCTCTCCACAGAATGTAGATCAACTAGAGCAACGACCAGCGTAACGCGATCACCAACACCACACACAGCCTCCAACCTTATTCTCGCCTTCATGCACTACACCTCACAGCAACCGGCTGTTGTTGTTCTACTCCACCGCGTTCGTTGGCTGCGGGGTACCCTAAGGTAATTGTTAAACCGCAATGTACGCGCCATCATTATCGGCACAAATCACCGGGAATTGTCTATAATTCTTTGCAAACCGGTGGCAACATTGTTTTGCTGGTGGTGAGGGCATAGCATAAGCGGAAGCGGGGTATAAAAAAAAAACATCACTCGATTCGTTTTGCTTTCGGGCAGACTTGCTTCAAACAAGAGCTTCCTCAGCTGCGTTGCTTTTGGATGCTGAACTACAACTGTGCCGTAGAGGTAATGGGTTTCCGGTCGAATGTCACCATTCGATCAAGGGTAACTCAGTGACCTACATGAGCAAGAGGATGGATTGTGATTAGCCAAAAAGAAAGATTGTAATCGGTTGGTCGGGTATTGTGATCACTGGCTGGCTAAATGTGTTCAAATAGACAAACAAAAAAACAAATAAACAAACAATTTCCAACCTATGATTGACTACCAAGCTAAGGGTAAAAAAAAATTAAGGAAGATCAGATATGACATGTCAAACCGTCTTGAAATTGTACAGCCAAGAATAAAAGACGAAGAAGAAATTAAGGAATATTTAGAACATATAAAAAGCAAGAATTATATACATAAAAATAGACCATTGCAGAAGTCCAGGTCATTTATGGTAATAAATTAATTCTAACCATTCGCATTATTCCCCTGATTTTTGCCAAAATATTGCAGATTCTGATTGCCTTGAGCTCTTATGAGCCAATTATAGCAACAACGATTTACGTGCAACGACTTTAACTGCAAGCCTTTATTATAGTTGACAGTTAAAGAGCCCCAAAAAATAAATCTTTGTTCAAGATGTTTATTCGGAAATCGTTTCCTTGCGTCTTTTGATATTAGCGCCTTCAACTTATAGCAAAAAAAAAGCAATATTCCTCTAATGTTCTCCAGTGACCGAATATCCATATCAAAAAGCCCACCACAAACCTCTAAAAGCACACACAGGTGGTGAAAGATAATCTCCACCCTGATCCATCTGAAGACATGCCGACACAAGTGGCGAATAATTTTCGTAATTTAATACCATTAAGAAGCCCACACTGGCTGGATGTCCCGTTGGATGCTTAAAGTACGCCAATTTAATGCAGAATAGAGCAAAGGGGATAGGGGAAGCCCTATTCCGAAAGTTACTTACCACCATTTAGGTGACGGTGTACACACAGACAAACCAGCCGCATGGCAAAAAATGGCAACACATTACATCTTGGCATGATTCGTTTTTTGTTTCGTAGTTGCATTCGGTTTTCTTCTTCGTCTTCGGCACATTAATCGACTGCTGTCTCTAAAGGCAGGGTGCTCTAAATTGCTCGAATTTCTGTTAAGTTCATTATGGCCCAAACGTCCTTTTTTGTGTTGTTCAGTTTCAACTACGGTAGCGTTTGCGGTTTTGCGCAGGCTGGGCAAAAATCACCCCGAAGCCAGCGTTCCCTAATATTTCCATTTCAAAACAGTGAAAAAAAAAATCACATAAACAACCTTTTAATGCTTTTCTAGGCTCATTCAAATCGTTCCTTTGGCACAGGCCCGTCCAGGGCGCTTTCACTGTTAGCCAGGGATCGATCAGTGCTGTGTTTCAGTGTTCAATTGTGCTTTCTGTCTCCTTAACTGCACAGACACAAACTGTTTCGCGTTTCTAGTCCAAGCGAGAAAGACAGTTGCGTGAAGTAAATACTTTCCCCCACGAACATCATCGTTGCTCAAGTTCCCGAGGGCAAACCGCTCCGTAGAATCGTCGACTAACTGAGGTGGTTGTCTCGTCTACCAACACTAACGGTAGTTATCTGCTTCTACCGCGCGGCAGGAAGAAAAAGGGTCTACAAAATTCGATCCAAATTATCAATATTCGCCTTTCGTCATAAACACATTTTTCTAAATGAAGCGAAGAATCGTTCCAGCCCGACCTAGGTGCTGCTGCTGGTACTCCTAAAAACGGGGCGTCGTTTTGGTGTAAATTATTTTCCCGGACCAGCTCTCGGTACTTTCTCGGATTTAAACTCTAGCCAAAGTCGTCCACCGTGAACGGGTATAACGAAGGAACCTTAGAAACAGTCGAGCGTCTTGCCAGTCGGGAACTCGGTACCGCATGGAAATGGAAATGGGAAGCGGGCTCGAAACAATTTTGAGCAATTACCATCTAATGATTCCATCATTTGTGTAAATTTGCTACAGTTTTGTGCCTCCAATAATCTCCGGTTGCTGAAGAGCTGAAAAAAGCCCCGTTCTGATCGGTTCGTCCACCACCTTCAGCCGCTGTTTATGGGCGTTTAGATCGTTCTGACTGCTGCCGGTGCTGGCTGCTTATCGCCAAATATACCGCCGCCGCACAAAGCACTACACACTTGGTAATTTTGCGCCTCATCCCTCATCGCCCCAACATCTCGCATCGTCCAGTGCACGAGACGAGATTGTTGGATTGCATGACTTTGCTCGAATTTCTTGTTCCGAAGATTTCAATTTCACCCCGAGAAGGAGGCTGATTAGAAGAGGCCTAACGGTACTAATCGCGAACACGCGGTAGCATTCAATGTGTGTGTGTGTGTGTGTATTTTGCTGACCTCGTCCGTTATGGTGCATTTTGTACGGCCGTCTGCTTGTTCGTCTCTGGCAAAACACAACAGTCATGACATTTGAAGGCCATTCCTGGGAGTGGGTGCGATCGGTGTGATCGGGTTTACGTCACGGGTGGTTTAGTTGTCTAGCTGTAGCGCTAAACGTTATCGAATTGCGTGTGACAGAAATGGGTCAACAGTGGTAGATAATAAGTCTCATCTTCTGTGGTTAGTTTGTGTTTCCTTAAGGTGAGTGAACAAACATTGCTGTGCTTTTGGAAAACCAAGAACTGGGGGGTCATAGTTTGAATGTAGAATGGGAAAAGGAACGAATAATTTACTTCTTATGCAGTATTAACTGATATGAATAATAGTTTCACATTCTACTCTGATTCAAACGTATGTTTATTGCAACTTACTGAATTTGCTGATTAATTGCTTAAATAAACTGTTATTATTTGTTTGTTATACAAATTACTGTGAATAGATAAAACATGAAAAAGTCATCCTCAAACTGATAATTGTAGTTCTTCAGGGATAATTGCAGATAAAATAAAATAAAAATAAAATAAAATAAAATAAAATTCACTGGCAATTGAAGAGAAACAATAAGATTTGAACAGAAATGGCTAAAACCAATATCCGAAATCAGAAATAAAACATACAAATTCATAAATATTTCATTTGTAATTCAGTAAAGAGCAACTAGCTAAATTTGTGCATAAATGCTTTCCACTAAGTATTTTTATTTCCTCCTGAATTTTTATTCATTACGTCATAACAACATCATATGCAAATCATATCTCCCATTTCTTATAACGTACGTATTACGTCAATCAGCAACTATGCACAAACACATTTGCTTTTATTTCGCAAATTTTCGATATGCTTCAGATCAACGAACTGTACATCAACCGACAAGCGCAAAAGTTCAACCACCCGCAACACAGAGTGTGTGTGCCTGCAGAACAGAGTCAAATTGGAAGAAGCCACATTTAATTTATGCTTCCCCACGGTTTCGCGCCTTACACCTTCGCTTTCCGTGTTACGATAAAACGCAACGTGTAAAGCTTCAAATACGACACATCTCGAGCAAATAAATGTGCCATCACTGGTGCTTACACACACAGAGAGTTTGCCCGTTTCCTTTGCCATCCCAAAAATGTGCATCAAACACAGTTTTGCGATCCTCACTCGCGCAAGTTGGGGATGGAATGGGAATGAACGTAGCGAAGAAAAGCGCAAACCAGCACAGAACTGCCAAGCGATGTTTTCATAAATTATCACTAGCTCTTTGCCACCCCCACACGCACGGACATAACGGTCTCCGGAACCGGAGGGAGGCTTTAAAAAAAACGACCAGCAAATGTATGCGAATGTTGATAAAAAAAAAAGCATCACACACCCACAAAAAAAAAAAACACGACTGGCACCCGTGGCGTAGAAGATAGCTTTCAGTAATAAAAGAAGGCTAAAAAGCATGAGTGTTCCACCCGTGGCATGATCATATTTTATGTTTTATTTATTTTGGAAGATAGAACACTGTTCTCCAACTCTGCCTAGGTTAGGATAGGGGCTTGTAAATGGCGACATCTCCCGGGCTAGGCTTGTGCCATCACCGTTGCAGAATATTTCTGCACACAAGAACACACCACCACGAACACACGCGCCGCAGGTAAGGCGTCGAGCGGTCGATTGTTTTTGTTTATCTGCCACGCAACGGTGGTAGGATCTTTCCACGCTAAGAAGCCTGCTTTTGCCATATTTGGCCATCCGAACCCGTTTTGCAGTGGTTCCTGTTTTATTTTGTAGAGCTCTGGTGAGGTGTAGTGGTCTAGACACAACTCCAGGGAAGGTACGAAGCCACCGGAGCACCTTGGTCGGGAGACATTGTAACGAGCTTATTTTAGGAGGTTTTCGTAGTTCAATTAAATCTTAAGAGAAAGTACCGAAACTCACTCAAATAATTCCAGACACACGGTATGTGTTGGAGAC
Source organism: Anopheles maculipalpis (assembly GCF_943734695.1). Classification (NCBI taxonomy): domain Eukaryota; kingdom Metazoa; phylum Arthropoda; class Insecta; order Diptera; family Culicidae; genus Anopheles; species Anopheles maculipalpis. The sequence goes on along the minus strand of NC_064871.1, from coordinate 96,190,781 downwards.
TTTTATTACCTTCTTTAGTATGTGAAGCTTCAGAACGATGGAGATGCAATTTTATTGAGCCAGGTCGTGTTTACCCTGCGGGAACTCCGTACTGAGAAGTAACTCTTTCTCGTTTGCTTTCTTATTTTCACTTCATAAGATTTTTCCACTAACACACTTTTGTTTTGTATTTCCACTGACTTATTCCATTAACGATCCTAACAAAAAAAAAACCCACGATCGGTTCTTCGATTGCACTTCGAATATTCACTGCTCGTCTGCTGGACATAAAGATCATCGTTTTCACCAAACGATACGCACTGAAGCACTCTTGCGGCCACACGAATCTACATCACGATGGAAAGCTTCGCTTTTCATAGCACTAAGAAAATATTCTCCTTCTTTTGTATCATTCTATGCACTAGCTTTGTTAAAATCAAACACTTTTTTGTGTTTATTTTTGCCAAAGTGTTTTACTTTTTCTACCAACTTTTTCCTAAATTTAATAGCTTTATTTTTTAATTTAAATATGTTTAATTCGATTGAATAGGGACACAGGAAGCAAAATTCAAACAAAAACAGAGAAGAGCCGAATCGCGAAAATGCGCACTCGATTCGACGACGACGACTTGGACGACGACTACGACGGCTCAAAGCTCAGCACCGCGCAGCATTCTGACGAACACTGAATGACCTCAGCCGCGGTGAGCCACATTAAAACCGAGTCAATAATAAAAGTTTGCCCGTTTTTCTCCTCCATCGATTTTCGTTCACCGCAACAGCAGCAGCCAAAGCCCGCAAAGCTCTTCCCGTTCTCTTCGGTGGCTTGGGCAGCATCTCCTGGTCATGGTCCCGCCACCATAACCACCCCAAACCTTCCTACCACCCACTTTCGGCACAAAACACTCAGCCCTTTTTTCTCTCTTCCTCTCACTAGCGCTCCTTTTCTCAGTCTCTCCGGTGCTGTAGTTCTGCAAACCGCGATCAGCCACCTTCTCAGCTGCTTTAATGGCGAGCGCGATCTTCCGTTGTCTATATCGCTCTCCCTTTTCCGTCTTCTGTACCACCCGGGTTTACTGCCACCAAAAACCACCACCCCATTTCAATGCGTCGCAAAATCCTTTTCCGCCGTGTGCGGATCGCGATCGCTCCCAACGGAGGAAAGCGGGATGCTTTCTCGTTCTTGTTCGTGCAATTTTACTTCCACCGCTCGCGCGCGCGCGCGCCCGTTCAGATTCTGTGTTTCTCGCCCTCTTCATCCCACCCTTTCCTTTCGTTTTCCCTCCCGAACCCGCTATACAGCTGGTTGAAAAAGTCAGCTGCCCCAAGAAGATGACCGCTCTCTTGCACTTTTGCGACGGAGTTTTATGCCTGCTTTCGGGTTGGCGAACTGTCTCCCTGAATGTTTGAGAGGAGGGTCGTGAAACGGAAGAAGTAAGGAATGGGTAGGAAACCGGATGGAGAAGACTTTACGATCGTTACTTTAGTTTGCTGTAGAGTGAGAGAGATAGAGAGAGGACCCGTGAAGTTGGGAAAGATTTCGTTTTCCTTCGAACGCTTATGCTCTGAGTAAAGCATCATATTGAAGCGGGAGCAGAATTTTATATGATTTACTGGCTGATTGGTAAACCCTTTTACAAAATCAGAACTACCTAAGTACAAGTAGATATTTGTGCGTATTGAATGAAAACAACAAAAAGGTTCACAAACGAACATAAAATTCATCAAGAACATATAGAAGAAGAACATATCAAGAAATCATAGAAATAAAGCATTAAAAATAATAGCAAAAAAGTGTAACTAAATAGTAAGAAGTTAAAGAAACAAATGTAATCTGATAGTATAACGAAAGAACTGCCAAACTGAAAAACACTCAGAAAAAGTGAAACAGCACGTTAATTATTATATTATTGACATATTATGTTTATAATGTAGAGGTCCAACAGTTTCTAATTTATTCAATTTTTAATCTTTTCGATTCTTTTCTTCTGTTCTTATTTATTATTTTCTGTCTATAATTGTTCTTCTTTATTTTACTTGTTGATTTGTTTACATTTCTTGTTTTATTATCCTTTTTGGTATTATTTTTGGTAGAAAATCTGTCAATCATTTTAATATTTCTTTTAAACAGATGGTAAAAGAACCGTCTTTAAATTTTGATAGAAATTGTTATTCAACATTCTTGTTTAATTTTAATTACAGAAACAAAAACAAACGAAAATCTTTTTTAAAATGCCGGTGTTTAAGCTTCCTTTTCGCAAGGTCGGTCATATCTATTACTTAATTGCTTCACTCAAATATTTTTTTTTTTGGTTGTTCGCTTGCATAAATCTATAAAATCCGTATTAAACTGTTCGATTATAACTGCCGGACGGGCAAGTAACTCACTCCTTGTTCGGAGCCAAGCAACGCGACGCGACGCAACACGACCATCTCATCTCATCGCCTGGTACGAAAATAACCTTCCCGTGCCGGTAATCTTTCATCGGTACCGGTGGTACACTGGTTGGCAAGGAGCCTCTGCAGAAACCGACTAACAACAATATCTGAAGACGACCGGCACGGAGTCGAGAAGAACTGTGACTACTCTCACCGCCAACTCGCGCCTTCGAGCGATCCATTAACGTCGAAATAACGCTTTCGAGGTAACTTATGTGCTGACCTTGCGGTGCGGACTACCCATCCCAACATTACCACCCTTCCCCCACCCGCTCACCTATGTTCTCGCCACCATCTTCGCCCGGTTTATGATCGGAGGAAGATGATGCCCGACGATGCCGGCATGTTGCACAATTCTGCAATTGCAGTTCGATGCGTACCCGAAACATCATAAATAAAATGCATCCCGCACCACAATTGCTCCACCTTCTGGAGTTTCACAGCTCTAGTTTGGTTCTTGTGTTGACTGTGTCTCCTTTATTTTCTTGTTCGTGGGTTATACGTGGAGTATTTTTTTTACCGCTTGATTTGTGTGCTCTTTCTTTAGTATGTGTTAGAGAATTTTTCTTAGTGAATTTATTGGGGCAAATTCAATTCTAAAATGAACTTAAAGAACAGCCTTTAAAGCTTCGACAACTACGTACGTAATAATAAAATGGACCAACACATAAACTACAAATGGAATATATTGAATGCTTATTACAACTTTAATTAAAATAAATCAAAATTTACCAACAAAACATCTAACAAAAATCTCAAACAATAAAAGAAACAAATGTTAAAATATATGCATTTAGTTAAGCGCATTTTGCCCTTGCTGCGATTTTGTTCACCATTAATGCTGTATTGCGGAATTGTGTCGCAGAGTCAGCAGCAACGGCAGCATACCGAGACGGCGACGAACCATCCACCGTCCACATTTTCCACTTCTTCTAACACCTCTTCCATCCACCAATGCATCGGCCGGAAAAGAACTGATGCTGCATAGGAAGGTGCATTCGTGCGTTCGTTCAATCGAGGCAAAGAAATGCCCCAAGAACTTTAAAAAACCGTCTCGGTACCGGTTTTCTTGGCCATATCTCTACCAGAACGATCTGCGCACTGTGTTCCCCCGTTTTCCACCTCACGTTTTCCACACTCACCGTGAATTCTCCAAGTAAAATCTGTTTTTTCGGTGACTGTTGGCGAATGTTGCGGTCTCAAAGCCACGAACTCGATAGAAAGCGCTGGCCGATTGCATAAAAACTTCACTTGCAGCTACTCGCGCTGCAAAAGGTGAGATTGCATGATCGCGCGGACTCTGCCGGAGTCTCGCTAAAAACCGTTAGCTTTCCGGATCCTGTGTTGCTTCCTACTGCCTCCACTCGCCTCCACTCTGCTTGGAGTGGAAGAGGAATCGCATCGTATCATCACCAACCAACCCATCCTTTGGCTGGGGCTGTGGTATTTATACTTCTTTTTCCATTTTTCCCTCCAACGAACGATTCTGTCACCAGGCGCAGGGCAGCAGCGTTCTCGGTCATCGCGGAAAACTGGTTTTCACCGAACCGGTGGAACGATTGTAATAGGCTTACACAAAAAGCGTGGAGACAATAAAAAGGTTTTGATCCTAGATCATGGGGATCATATTGTAAGTAATGGTCAGTTAATCATTAATCGTACACACTCGCGTTTTGCGGTGATGATGTTGTGCTGCAACCTAAGAAAGCTAAGGAAGAGAAGGAGGATTTCACTTCTTCCCTCCCTCACTTCCAATTCCTCTATCCCTTTGATGGTTGGGATTGGAACCATAGGAAGGTAGAGAGGAAGATGCAGAATTATTGCCAGCGCAGTTCGCAGGCCGTATTTATGCCGTATTATTGATAGAACATATTTCAGCTGGATGATTGGAGAAACGATGACCAGCATTCCAGTGGAAAAATATGTGGAAAATTTAGCAAAAACGCAGGAAAAAACGGGAAGCATATAAACAAGGCATTAACAAAGGAATGTGTTTGCGTTGCATTACATTGGGAATGATGAAAACATTGCTTGAAATGAATATGGGCAATTGCTTGCGTAGCATGACATTTCTAATTCTATAAGTTTACACTTTCACAAATAATAATTAGGTTTCAAGTGCTTTTAAACAAATATTTTGTAAGGGAAAATGATAGAAGAAATGGAATGCGGGGAAATGGGCTAGCGTGCCAAATACTAAAATTATAATATAAAACATTTGCTTAATATGCACCAATTTACAATGGGAAAATTATTTGCTCAAAATGTGTCGATACATGCACCAAATAGACCAAAAACAAATTTGGAATATAAAAGTTGCATTTAAATTCCTTGAGTACATATTGGATGCGAAAGGATAGAAAGCATTTTCTGTACAATTAAAATAAAATCACATTTTATGCCACGTACTGAAAATCCAAAAATGGCATAAAACCTAGTTGTTGGAAATTATCTTCAATACTTCACTCCCCTTACTTCAATATTCCCCTTATTTTTATGCTACAAACATCGACTCACAGTAAACTACGAACTAAAAGTAAAATATAGCTAATTTACTACAGTCTGTCTGTACCTGTAGTTAACACTAGATGTAACAATTGACACGGGAGCATTTGTGCAAGTTGAAAACACATCAACACCCTTACGCCATACAAAGCATCCTTCTCAACCAATAGCATGGTAACCGATGCATTTTCTCGTTTTGCAAAATCTGGCCCAACGATTGGTCTCATCACCATCATCGTGAGCATCTTCACCTTATGCCAAAACCATTCGACCAAGCGCCATGTGAAGCTTGTGGCCAGCTTAACTGGAAACTGGCTGTTTGTAGTAACCCGAGCTAGACCAAAGTTCGAGCAGCAAGCAGCCAATTGACTTGGCTGGTCGAGTAAGAGTGGTGTTGTTGGTGTTACCTACTGCCTTGATAGCCTTTATTCCGACCTTGCCCTCCTCCCTAGCGAACACTACATATGTGAACGGTTTCAGGTTTTTGGCAAGCCACTTACCCATTAAGGTGGTTTGCTTTGGAGTGTAGCTCGAGTGAAAAGAAGGGTGTTTTAATGGTTGCTGGTCAAGACGTACCTGTGGAAGAAGATGGTAACAATTAGTACGCTGAGAGCAATGGGTGGAAAGCATAAACAAGCTAATTATGAGCAACTTAAGGCTGAAATAAGAACAGATGATTGCGGGACATATATTTTAGAAAATGTAAATAAACTATTTATAAAACTCCAAGACAGCTTAAAAAAGTGTTTCAACACAAAAGCGTCAATGCACTTCATTCAGATATCAGACAATTTATGTAAAATTGCGAAAAACGAACATCAAACTCGAACAAGAGAGCGAAACACATTCAGTCAAAATGGCTGCGGTGTGAATGGGAATTGCGTCTTTTTCTGTGTGTTTCGACCAGCGCCATCATCATCAAGAGCGCCAGTTATTATCATTAATAACTTAATTAATTAATTTACCCATGTTTATTTATTTGTCCGCCCGAAGCTAATGGCAGCACCGAACCTCGAACCTCTAAAGGATATGAAACACTACAAACATGAGAAAAAATCACTTCTCCCATCCGTCGCCTCCGGTCGCGGTTCGGTCGGTTCACCCAGTCAACCCGGTCGCGATATTGAAACTGAGCTCTTCATGTACCACACCAACCGTTTGATGTTGCGTGTTTGATTTGGGTGCTCATTGACGCTTCTTCTGCTGACCCTACTGGACTCTTTTCGGGAGTTGACGACTGCTTTGCTTATTCAATAAGGCATGCTCGATGTTTTGCGGCGATGTGTGCGCATACAACCCGGTGCTCGAGCAAACACAGTCCCGATCGAGACAAATGACCGAAAAAAGAACTGTTTTCGTCTACTTCAATAGCGCAGGCCACACAAGAGTATGCGTAGCTCTTCACCAGCAGCGATGATGTGTCTGAAGTGAGAAAGATGCAAACAAATCAGAAACTGGTGTGGCGTGTGTCCGCAAGCAGAAGGTCACACAATTGAATGGTGAGTAGTGGCCGCCCGCCCGCCAAAATGGCACACAAAGCAAGGAAGGTAGATGGTGATGGTCAGCATTTAAAGTACACTCGTTTATGTAACTTTTATGAGCAAGTATGCTGTTGTGATCGAGATGATGCGTTATCAGACTGGAGCATCTAGTAATCGTCTAGTGATTCAATCGCAAAACGCAGAGAAATCCTTGGTGCGTTTCCTTCGCTGTGCAATCGAGCGGAAAACTATTAGTGAAAGGAAAGGTTTTTTTTCATTGATGTAAAAGGTACTGCCGTCATAATCAATCAGCAAATTGGCAACACGATTTTGCGTCGCTATCACAATTTTTGCGTCGTTTAATTTTTATTTAGAGCAAATTTGGGGTACTTGAAGCTATAACATTAGATCGTACAGATGTTTGGTGCAGATTATTGAGCAAGCAAATGGCAAATTGGAAAGCAATATTCAATGTATAGAAGTTGGCAACAAACAAAGTAATTCTTAGAATGATGTAATGCAAAAAAAATGAGCATAATAATAGTCCAATTGCTCACCAAGGGTTTCTTTTACACTTTTATACTAAAACTCGAAGCAATGCAGTAGGGACAAGATCCATGTTCCTGCTCACGATCACGTGTAGGAAAATTATTAACAGATAATCGGCAATATTACATTTGCCTCTTAGAATTCAAATTCATATATTTCTCAAAAAATCGCTTTTTGTAAGGACTTTAATACAAAATTAGGCAGCCATAAAGATACTACTCAGGATTCAAACGCGAGAACTAACAGTTAAGAGTATCATAAGAACAGTCGAAAAAAAAGTGTCCAGGCGACGTAAACCCTAAACTAAGTAAAGACCTTTTAATATTCCTGCGTCTAAAACGTAGAAAACTCTCCTCATCTCACTCATCTTAAACACCCAGCAACCACGACGCAATGGTCATAGTCCCGGAACACAAAAGCAACACCTGAAACACCCAATGCGGTCTAGAATCACCCCGTAAACATCTCCGATGGATGCTGTGGGGTACAACACCAAGCCAAAGAGAAAAAAGAACTGTTAGCTGCGCACAGCGATGCGCTTCAAAGCTTCAGAACCTTCAGTAATTGCTCCGAAAACATCGATCGCGAGCACAAAGAGGTATGAGCGCGCGCGAGCAATAGGCTCACAAGAACCGATCAGGAATGCAAAAGGCAAACAAACTGTTAACGGATTCGTTCGGCAGGGTCGGAAGAGTGGATAGCATTTCGCGGTGGAATAGAACAGAACATGAACCCCTTTAGTTTCGAGTTTGGAGTGTGACTTATGCGCGGAACCATCATACGGTACCGCCTCCAGCGAGCCTGGCCAGCTAGTGGCAAGTACAGTCGGGGGAAAAACGCACGATAAACAAAGCAGTGAAGAAACTAGTAAAGCTCACTTTGCTAACTTCCTCCGCTCCGCCTGAGCTCACCAGTCGGCACTATGCTTGCGGGCACTCCAGCATTTCTCCTCGATTTCAATTCCGATTCGTCTTGGGGAGTTGATTTATTCAGGTGACTTAATTGGGAAGACTTCTAATCGATTTTACGCGCTAAACCTCCGCCTTTGGCTCGTCGGTTCGTAGTCTCAGACATTCTCAAAAAAAAAAAAAAAAAACTATTTTCCCGCAGGAACGCGTGTACTTCTCTCGTCCCGTCTTCTCCAATGCTTGTCTGTTTTTGTTTTCCGCAACGATGGCAAACCTGGTCAAGATTCTTTCCCGCTGTATCGAATCGGGCTTGCGTTACGAAATACAGTACCGCACACTTGAAAGAAGGCCTAGAAGCACAACGCAAATACATACTTTTTTTTTCTCCCTCGAATCGTCCAGTTCCAGCCTTTCCTTCTGCAGCACACCCAAACTGTTGGAACTTTTTACGCACCGCAATTTGTTACCGTAAACGCAATTGATTTTGTGTTGCTCGGGCACAAGAAGATTAGCTCATTACGTTGGTCAGCTTGATCCCTCTTTTTATGGACCTTCAGTGTTGCAATATTTTTCCTTCCCCTGTCGTCTCCTTCCCTCCCTCCCTCTTAACCCTGGGAGGCACGGTTATACTGCTAATAGTGTTTTGCGATTTCTCGGGCTCGGCCACACAATTGTGAATAATTAATTAATCATACGGATCACTCGATCGATTTATAAGTCGCCGACGTCTGTGAGCTCGCATTCAATTCAATGCATTGCCTTTCCTGGTTTGCAGCGCACTAAAATCGATCAAACTCGAGGAAGAAATCAGTCAAAAAGCAGAACATTTGGAGTGGGAAAAAATAGAAATGGGAGCTAAGCCTTCCTTCTTGTCCCCCTAACTGGTGACGGTGCGTTATGTCAACAAAACGAATGAAGTAATACGCAATCAAGATGAGTCAACGTGGAGTACGTGCGACAAGGAACGATCTGAGTCATTTTTCGACATTCGTAGCGGAAGTATTTTACATTCTCAATCAATTAGACTGCATGCCGTCCGATGTCTGTTCGAATTCAAACAAGGTTTTATCGTTGATTTCGAATCAATTGTGGAAGGTATGCGTCATGAAATTTGACGAGCAATCCACCTGAGTAATAACTGATAATACTTGGACCATTTGGAGGACTTTTCGAAGATCCTCTTCAGTATCTTTATTCAGATTCTGGAGTACACTACAAATAGAAACATAGAAAATTTATTATAAACATACAAATCACAGTGAGTCTAGCATCAAGCTTCTTTCACTTCTTTACAGGCTACAAACCTTAACTATGACATAAAATAAAGTCATCAAGACATGTTCCTGATCAGGAATTACCGCATCAAAAGTTCGATCGTTAACGACAGCAGCACCATCGAAAGCCATCGCTCACAGCATTCTTCGATCCAGTGATCGATTCCATCCGAACCGCGACATCCCTTTTTCCCGGGCATGCAATGGAGTACACTTTTCAAACCGCACTACGAGGTCCATAAATCACAACCGTACCCAACAACAAAGGCAACTCTTCTGGGCCGACCGAAAAAATACTTACTGTACTATGCGCTCAATTTCATTAGTGCTTAAATCGAGCGGTCCTCGCTCCAGGGCAGACGACACGAAAGCAACCACAGGGCTCACGACGATACTCATAAAAAAGCACATCCAAAACGATCTCATTCATAGGATCGTTCTCTCTATCTCAATGATGGTAGATACATCTTTCTGGTGAGCAGCAGCACCCACTAACTAAATCGTGTACGTCGTGCGATGTGCGCGCACATTGAAAGTGAAACTGTGCGATAGCGTCAAACCGTGCGCACGATCAGCCGACTGGAGCGCCGAAACAAGAGCATAACCATCTTTGCTCGTGATCATGGTTCCGGAATAAAGCAAATCTCACCAATTCAGCACACCGCTAAAATAAAGCAAACAGTGCACACAACAATGTTGAGGTTTTTGCTGCATCGCAGGAGAAAATATAAGTCAATAATAATTTAATATCAAGAGTTATGAGATAATTACGAACGCTTCCATCACGATCGACATTATGACGCTGGTGGGTATCGACACGGTGGCGGCATTGGTATTCACCATTTCAATTGCATCGCACGCCGATGGGATCGCCCTACGGGGCCGGACAATCTTAGGTCGGCCGTCGGACTGGGTTCATCATGGGTCGGAATCGATGGTTTCCGTCTGGTTGTGGTTGGGATTTTGAAATGATCGTTTCTTCGTTTTAAGATGATCGATAGCGTTTTTTCGTTTAACTGAGGGCAGGCATGGCGACGAAAAAGTGCCTAGACAGAAGGTGGTTCGTAGTTGCATCTCTGAGTGGCTTGACAGAATCTTTTTTGAGCTAGAATCCATTCAACTTTTGAAGGACACAAGAATTTTCTTTTTTGTTTTCAGTTTCCCAGGTTCCTTGCCTGACCTTCTCCTTTTTATAGTTTGTTAAACAGCTGATGGTGTCTGAAATCTCGAATTTCTGGAAAGGTTGTAATCTATAGTTCTAATTCTGTTAAATTATATTACGAATTGAGATATAATATTTAGGACTTATTTCATGCCTAAGAACTATTTTCATTATAGAAAGAAGTAAATTCCAGAGAAATTGTACTTTGAAGGGTATATTGACTTCAATGCTTTGAAGTGCACTTCAATTCAAAAGCTCATGCAGGCTGTTAACTTCTTTAGAATTACAACGGACAAACTACAACCGTCTGGCATATTGGCATAGAACGTAGGATAATATCACAAGAACGGGTAAGAATTAAGGTAAAGCGAATGCACTCACGATACGTGGGAGGCAAAGGCATTCATACACGAGTAATTTCTTCAATTCTTTGGACAATCGTTGTATAAAAAACTGTCCTCCACGAAGCTCTCTTGCAAATATTGTTATAGATAAAACCATAATATGAAAAACTGTACCAAATGGATGGTTCGTTATCCTTTAGATCCTTTGTAATATAATTAAATGTACATCCTTTCCCACTTTAAGGGATTTTTGCACCAACGCAAAGTGTAATATCTCACCACGAAAAGTAGATCACAACTCAACCTCAATTTCTTTACCCCCACTTCCATAATTCTCGTGCACTGTTTATTTCAATTTTTCCTCCCTCGTTCAAACTACAAATCCTGCTCCCTTCGCAGCAGTAAAGTGCATCCGGTAGAGAAAAAAAAAAACAGATTTAACAAGAAGCTGCAGTAATTTATTTACTTAAAATAGCACCGCGCTTAATGCGCTCGACTTCGACTTGTCCTTCGCAAAGCAGCTCATCCCTATTTCCAACAAACTGCTGCCGGAAGTCAATTTTCTCTCCCGCCCGACGAAGACAGCACCAGCCACGGTGCTTTAGTTTATCTCCGTAACCGTAATTAATTCAATTTCAAAATCTATTTAGCAGCGAACGCTTCGAAGGAGCTGTTTCGGAAAAGTCTTTGTGTGGTGATTGTTGTTGACTGTGCATCGGGGGATGCGCGGTAGAATGAGGGCAGGATTGGAAATGGGCACACCAAGGAATGGAACGCCATTTTTCCTTGCAATTTCTTCCGCCTCCAGCTGCTTAGTCGCACAATAATGAACGCAGCAGCGGTAGAAGTTCTAGGCAATCGATAAAATGCGGGAAAGATTAAGTTTAACGAAACAAAAGCAATAATTCTGTTGTAACGACCGAACCTCCCGCAAGTGAGTAACTGTTTATGAAGGTTTTAATTACAGTTTGAGCACGGTCTCTTTCGGAGGAGAAATTCAATTTCCATAGCACAATTATTCGATATTTGCTGGGCAAAGTTTGCATTCAACATTACACAATATAATTTGCCGTATGGGATTTCGTTCCATTAACAAATGAATGTCGCAAGAAAATTCATAAAAATTGAAAAATTATATAGATAATAGATGTAATTTATGATTCTCTTAACGGTAAAATCAAACGCAAAACAAATTAGCCTTTCAATCAACTGTTTTCAAACAAAAGAACAGCAATCTTCACATTCGTTATAGAAAACCAAGCATACCAACAGAACAAAATCTATTACCCTAGTTTATTTTTTAAGTACTCGAAAAAAAAGCTGCTTCAGTACTCCTTCCGTAAAAATTAATACCAAATTTATAATAACATCAACAGTTATGATGTGATATTCATATAGCCTGATGAGATGAACATTGGAGAAGATAAAAAAACTCAACATCCACCACCACATCACACACGGTCAGCAAAAGAACAAACGATCGAATCAAGACGCAGTGCAAGACATAATTCTTTATGGAAACGGCGCCTTCCTTCTCCTGCGCATATCAAACCCCTTTGCATTCCAACCTTTCTTCAAATCCGTTGGAAAAAGTGTTGACCAACGAGTGAAACCGAGATAAATCAATAAATGGTACACACAAGATTATGGCAACGTAACATTCATTTGTTACGCGTAGCATACACACTCGTCGTACGTATGCCACAACCCGGGGCAACCAAACGAACCTTCACCTGTGTCCACCGGTGTCCATTCTCAACATGTCTGGAATGAAGATGGAGATAGACTCTTCATCTTCTTGCTTGCTCGGGACCACTGGGAAAACTGTTCTACCAGCAAACACTGTGTTAGCTGGACAAGAGAATAGGTTCACTTGTTCCGGCCGTTCCGTGCTATCCCATCATATCGCGGAGTTTGGGGATCACTTGAAAGGGTACGAGCTATCGATCGTTTGCAACTGATCTCGCGTCCCCGCTTTCAACTTCACATCGCTCAATCCAATCGATTAGAGATGGAATGATCAAGAGAAAGAGTGAGAGTAGTGTCGGGAAACCGGCAACCGCACTATCGGGCGTGCCCCGGGGCCCTGAAAGATGCATGGGCTTTATTGAGTGATTAAGTATTATTTAATTGATGTTTGACGCTTGGACGCTAAGGGTCGTCGGGTGGGGCTCATATTCTTGGCATTTTTTTTATCGGGCGGTGGTTGCGGTGCAAGCACGAGAGGGCACGAAGAATGCTTAACCTGCCGGGGAAGGAATTATCCGTAATGTGATTCATCAGTGAAATAAAAAATGGAAGAAAGGGGGGAATCAACGAGGGGGGAGGGGGAGGACGCATCGCAGTATCATTCACACTTGTGCCTTGATCCGATCAAAGTCAAGTATCATGCTCATCTATTTTGTTTGATTTAGAACCTCTGATGTTGATTTATGTTGTTCGCCCCCACCCAATGTTCGCCTCGCTGATCTTTAATGGCGAACCATCTCACCTGGGCAGACTGGTTGAGATCCTAGATACGTTCAATGTAGTTTTGGTTAAGCTCTCTCTTTATAAATGTTGCCAGCGGAGGTTGAGTAAAGAATGGTCAGGATAAAAAAAAAACTAGACTTCTAAAGTACTTTGAAATGCATGCTTCAACGCACGGCAGACCATTCTTTAACACTTCCGAAGACTTCCTAATACGCAAACACCCGTTTTTGGGGGACGAGAGGCATTCGCCAGCTCGCCAAAACTTTCCAAATCGCTTCTCGCACGGTTCATCGCTTTCCCTTAAAAGGTAACGTCTCCAGCCGTGCAACGATCGATCGAGAGGTGTCAATAATGTTAACTACCCAATCCAGATCGTAACCCTCTCGAAAGCTCCGCCATCATCAAATGCAAAGGTGTGAAACGTGGTTCAGTAGCTTGGGTAGTTCGCTTCCTAAGAAATAAATGCTTTTTTGTATCGTTATTTTCTTGGTTTTAAAAACGATTATAAACTTATATTACAGAGGAACTTAGGGTCTGATACTATTATGGATAAAGCTTCTTCTTCATCTTCATTGGCTCTACAACGTTGAAAGATCGTGGCTTATCATTTCTGTTTTTCCTTGACTCTTGACTTTTTTCCTTTCCAAGTAGGAAAAGGCACAACACAAATGATAGCGTTCAAAAAATATTCTAAATCAAATTTCCTTGATTTTCGGATCAAAAATCAGTTGGTTCTTTTAACGAAGTAAAAAAGTAAATTAACAAGGGCTTCTAGCAAAATGTTGGGCTCTCAAAAGCAACCAATTCTGTTTTAAATACAATTTTAATAAAGCAAATTTTAGAAAGAAACTGTGTTGCTCTAAATTTCTACAGCAAATAAAGGTAATAGGTTTGCCCCACAAATAAAACTTGGCCGTAGTTTTGGATTCTGAAAATAAGTTTAGCTATGAAACAACCGTTCACATAGGGTTAGACACCTTTGCGCTAAAGCAGATCTCGCGAGAGGAAGACACATTCCACCAAGAGCAAAAGTGCGAAAGCCAACGTAATTAATTACGCAGCACCAAGAATAGGATTTCAATCGACTTTTGACCGTACGCGATACACCAAACTTCATCCCCTTTCACCTCACCCTCTCGGTCATTCGCTCACGTCTGTGAACTTCATGTCGAGTAAATGGAGAACGCAGCGAGTGTCGAAGGAGTCAAGGAACTCATTAAAGTAGAATTTAAAATTTATTACCCTTTAGGTAGTGCGCTGTTGCTCTACGTGAAGTTCGATTTGCAAACTTCTTGAAAGGTTGTTGGTGGGGAGATAGAGAAGAAGGGAGTGCTTTTCACCGATGAACACACCCAAATGGGTGTCACACCAACTAGCAGCAGCAGCTGCTGCTGCTGCTGCTGCACCGAACTACTAGCGTGTAACAACAATGTGGAGGTTGCCGATGCCGGAGCATATAAACACCATCACCAGGTGCAGAGGGTGTATTTGAGTGTAAATTGCTTGTTCGCACCACAATTACTTCTGGAAGACGGCTTTAGCGGGTGCTCCATCGTCCCTCTTTCGTGGCTTTTATGCACTGTGAAGGATCGGTGAAGGAATAGCACACAAAAAACAGCTCTCCTTCCAGATCATCCCTGCCGAGACCCCATTACCGGAGCTGGTAAAGGTTGTAGTACAGTTTATAGCACTACAAGTTGCAAGTCAATCTTTTTTTCTTCTGCTCCCTCCATGAATTCTTCACCCATAATCCCGCGATGTGCGCGATCCGTGCGATCGTGCAACAATGAAGATTGCGGTTAATCCTTCTCCGATGATGATGGTGCGATGTTTGGTCGCAGTTCCTTGGGGTTGGCTTTCTTTGGAAGAAAAAGAACGTCCCGAAGGTACTACTACCACCTGTCTACCGAACGTTCTTTGCTCGCACAACAAAAAAACTCTACCTTATCGGACTTTTTCCCGTACGAGTTTTTGCTCTCCTCGTACCCGTTCCCCAAGCCATCTCTCTTGCCAGGTTGCTGGCTTATTTCAATAATTTATTGTACACGCTCTTCAACAACGTCATCATCGTGGCTGTCGTCTTCTTCCGCATCATAGCTTCGCTCACAGAGCGGTAATTCTTGCAATGAAAATTTATGGCAATAAATCAAAAATTAAAATCTCTTCCCTCACATGCACGCGCACATCACAATCGGAAATAACCGTTTCTGGTTCCCGTCGTCGTTGCACACGGCGACCACAACAACATCAA
Organism: Anopheles maculipalpis; assembly: GCF_943734695.1. Classification (NCBI taxonomy): domain Eukaryota; kingdom Metazoa; phylum Arthropoda; class Insecta; order Diptera; family Culicidae; genus Anopheles; species Anopheles maculipalpis. Next base: position 96,175,417 of record NC_064871.1, on the reverse strand, counting down.
TGAATAAAAAAAAACGGCTTCAGTACAATAAAAAAGGAGGCTAAAAATAAAATTCTCCCTCTGAAAGGGAACCTCAGCATCATATTCTATTGCAAAGAGCATTGATTTGATTTGTATGCACCTAAGGAAAAGCGTTCCTGTCCCTTTTCTCGCTTGGATTTTATTGAAATAGTGCCAAAGAGTGTTGGAGGGGACGGGTGTGGAGAATGGCGATGCGGGACGACGCCTTAAATGAAGTTGTTTGTTGCATTACCATAGTCATCCCGCGATCGATACACACACTCACTGACCACAGCGCTGGGCGGTGGGATGTAATCGCAAGATCTAGAACCACCACCGGTGCACATCTGACAGATTGGAACCGTTTGCCATCGCCCGCAACACCGTTCAGTTCCGTTTCGGCGGAATGTGGCATCATTTGGGAAGGAAAGGTACGCATGCCCGCCCGCCCAAGGTACAATAAGGGCGGATGATTGTACGGAACGGTGTTTTTTTTTTATTCTTACTTTGAGCTCAAAGATTACGTTGATCTTGGTCCGTTATGTGATAGGAATGTGCATCAATAAAAGTCCTGCGGGTAGTTCCTGAGCAGTGCACAGCGAGCTCAATATAGCGACAGTTTGCTTATATTTGTGACCCTTATTTTCATCACTCTTGAAGAAAAAACCTTGAAGAAGATAAATCATAAATTTAGATTAGAATGAACATGAAATTTGAACAAGAAATTTTGTCTAAGGTCTTCACTTCTTGCTCATTCTCTAGATTTTTAGTTGAATACTTTTACGTCATACTAGTCGATTTACCTCCAGATTTCAAGGATGAAGTATGAGAAAAGGTACAAAGGTTCACAAGAAGGTTCAGCTATCAACTCAATTTGAGGAGGATCTAACAACAAATATAGCTACGGTCACAGAAGCGTTTTAACCGCAGCGACAGACTGTGATAAATAATTTCTTATTCCAATTTGGAACTCAGTTCTTGTTTGTTCATTCAATTGCATACATTTAGGCAACTGATAATCTACATCACTTGAAACATCAACGAAGTCGTACCATGGCACAGAGCAAATCATCTCCCAGATTTTGTCTTGAAAATAAATTTGAAAATTCTCATATTTCAATTGTTCGAGTTGAAATTTTATTCTCCCAACTTAAGCGCTGCAATATTCCGTCCATCTACGTGTCATAATCCCTTTTTAAGCATGAATAATAATCCTCTATTAGCAATAATGCAGATCTCCCCCACTGTATCGCACTCATGCCAATTCGTGCACCGCACAGAATCATTTGCAAATCTAATGAAGCGTGCGCGTGTAGTACACTCGCAACCATCCAGTCACGCTCACACATGTACGCATCAGTGATGAACATTTCCAATCATCCCGACGAGATGAGCTTCCTGACATCAATACTTCATACAGGTCCGCCCGACATTAAACGGAAAAAAGCCTAACTAGCCGAGAACGTTTTACGGGTCTCGTTCTGATGAGTTTTTGATAACATTTCCGAGCGCATCAAACCGACACACCGCGCGATTTCGATGGTCACAAAAGCTGCAGAGGTCACATAGAGATGCAATCGAAACAATGATGCACCGAACGTAATAAAAAGGGTATGGGTAAGGACGCATAAATTCGATTCGTGCTTCAATGCAGTTCAATACAGCTCGGAACATATCATGATGTCCGGTCGGCTGGAAACATCACTAAAACTAGCCCTGTTGTTGGTGGCTTATCCGGAATGGATCTCTATTCATTCGCTGGAAAAGGATATTCTCACCCAGGTTTTTTGTTGTAGCGTCGTGCTAGAACACGACCGAACTATCGACTGGGACGGAGGGATGTATCAATCCTAGCGAATATCTGCCTCCTATCGGCCAAGCTGGGTTGGATGGGACGCACACGACCAAAACGGTCGATTGGTTTTGCGTTTCACATTTCCCATCTCCACCCAGCGAACCTGAGAGAACAATGCTATCGATTTCATTCGAATCGTAGACAAAATTTCAAACTCCATGCACTTCAGAGCTTTGCCGCCTGTTTCAGGCGCGACCTCCCCACTCTCCCTCTCTCCCTTGCACGCGTGTCAATGTACATCGCTGGAATGGGATCGGATCATGGCGATGAAGCTGTGTAAGAATGATGATGAAGCCGTTCGATGCACTTACTATCGACCGCGTGTTCAAATCGCCGACCGATCAAAAACCCCCCTTCCCCCCTTCCCCAAAGTGGTCACCCCCTTTCGGGAGATGCGTGGTGGAAAAAAATTTCCACTGGAAGAATACGCCGCCGGCCCCCGGGTCCCGGTGTGATGTTGGTGGAACATGAGCCGAAAAGTGAAGCAGTACACACGGTGCATAGAATGCGATGCCCATCCAAACCAATGTTCAATTTGGAGAGCGAGAAAGAGAGATGAAGAGCCCTTTAGCTGGCGGCAATTGCTGGTGTTCAGAAGGGGAAAAAAAATCCCCGCATAACGCGGGCTCCGTTAGCCCGCCTGAAAGTCGATGATACTCTTGAACAGATCTCCGATTGCGCCGATGATGTAATAGGATCATGATGGGAGCACGACCAACAGGCGAGTATAGCGAAGCTCAACGACCCGCACTCTTCAACAGCCAGAATCCTCTCGGTAAACGGTTAACGATGGAGAGACAATGGCGAGATTTGAAGGTTCAAGTGATTTAGGTTTCGCTTTCGTTCTTTCTAGCTGCTGTTGCGTACGGCAAGAAATTTGAAAAAATTTTCCTACGTAAATTATGAGCAATTTAAAGCAAGTGACATAAGGATAGAATTAATTTTAAAAATCTAAAGAGTACATAAAATGATAAAATAAATAATTATTAAATTTTTTCTTGATACTTTTCTGATTGGGATACCTTCTGAAGAATACTATATGTTCCTCGTTTGTGATATCATCTGCTGCATTAGTTGGTACACGTTTTGCCTCGTGGACTAAAAGCTTTCCATCTACAGGACTAAGATCAAGGTGTCTTTAAACACAAAAAAGACATTGGAATCGCTTCTGGTTCATAATCATGATCTCAGTTACGAAAGCATGATGTACTCTAAATCTACTTTTCTTACATTGCCATATGCATTAATAAACAATTGCTCAACTACTAGATACAGCAGCATTGATTGAACGGCCTAATGGAAACCGAACAACAACACTAACAACAGAAAGCAGAACTCAGTGACCAACTGACGCCTTTTCACCCAGCTGCCCAACAACAACGGTGGAGGACCAAAATCAGTCGCACAGACCCGACTGCCACAAACTCTCCCGCCACATAACAATGACAGAAAGGATTGCACTACAGGGAATCGGCTCCACCTCAGGCCCGTTGATTGTGCGTACACCCTTCGCCGCTTGGAGTACGTTCAATACCGGCCATATAACACACCACACACACACACCATTAGCTACTTACAGGCCAATGATAAATGGTAACGAAGCGTCTTTTGATACCCGCCAGAGCTCCGACGATCCAAAAGCGCGCGCACTCGTTTGCTTTCGTTTGGAGACGCACATTGCTCAATAAAATTAATGATCATCAATCGTCCTCCCGTGCCCAGGTGCAACGGTTTGGCGTTGGGCGCACAATAAGAATACTCTCACGAGTGTGACGACGCAAGGCAAGGTTCCAAAAACCCATCCCGCCACCGTGGGGTGAGAGGTGAGAGAAACACTTCGCGTAACGAGCATCTCGGGCGGGCGCGCATGCTCATGTTGCACCAGACGGTTCGCCGACACCTCAAACATCACCTGGGGTTCCGTCACCATCGGCACCCCCTCTCTTCCTCCAGGATCGCATTGCATAACAAACGAATTTATTCATGCTTCTTGACGTGTCGGCTCCGATGGCTTCATTTAATGGGGCCTTCTACTCGTGAAGGAAGGAAGCAAGCAAAAAGGGCGAGATTTCTAACGCCCAAAGGCAATCTCCTTTTTCGGCCCGTGAGGTTCCAAACTACCGAAAAGGAGTCTCATTCCCCGCAGGCAGTCACATCGGGGAATTTTTTTTCTTCTGGTGCCCTTTTTTCTCATGGTACCAAAAAAAAAACCAAGCTCCTAACATCCCGCGCAAAAATTAAGCTCTGTCTCGATTTGATGAATGTCCGCGTCTCATCGGTGCAACACACGTCGCACAAAAATATACCGCCAACGATGACGCCACCTAACAACCTAACCCCACACACGGGTCACACGTTTCTGCAGCCTCCGTCGCAGCATGTCTGGCACCAAAGGGAACCCTTATTGGCTATGTTCTACTTCCCAGAAGCTGTACCCTTGCTGAACCCACCGCCAGATTAAGCCATACGATCCGGATCCTTTCGCCGACGGCGGGGATCACCGAGATTTATGGAGATAAATATTTCGCGACGCGTCGCCACGGTTCATATGGTCCCACAGAGCCTCGTGCAGAAGAAGGGCGTCGATGGGCTTTCGCTAATTGTAATAAACCATCTAAACCATCTAGCCAAGCTCTGCGGCCACGCAACAGAGCAGGAAATGATGTGAAGAAACGAAACCAGCCAGGTCATAAGATTGGCCCCATGGTGTCTCTGGTTGTGTGTCTTTCTAGCCGGGGGAGAGGGAAGAGTTCTAGTAATGTCATCGCCCCGAGATGTGGGATGATGAGTTCCCGGCTCGTCCACCGTGCTGCTCGTGTAGGTGGTGCAACGTGTGCTCCTGCAACCGGGAAAAAAAGGATAAACACAAACCGGTGGTGGCAAAAGCAAACTCCCCCACGACAACATTGCACACCGTAAGGGCCATTTATGTGGCAAAAGCTAATGAGGGTTAACTAGTCGTCATTCAATGTCGGTTTCCGTTTCCAAAAGGGCGTACCGGGGGAGGTGAAGCTGGGACGGTAATGGTAAAATTAACAGCACACTAAAAGCAAACACACATTCGCGAGATTAGCGTTTACCGTTAGTAGTAAAAGTTCTGTAAAATGTTGCCATTTTGTTGCGCGTCAACACCGATCGCTCATTGCGTTTCATTCTACACATCATCATTCATCAGGCGATCAGGCTCTTTTCATGCAGTGTTGTCAGCCTACAGGATGTGAAGGTGCTGGTGGGAGGATTTCTTCATTTGTGCTGCACGTACTGTGAGATTAGTCTTAGATGTTGTACGAATTCGTAGGATTTATTTGAACCAATTCTCAAAATAAATCCTTAATTCTGCACCGATTTTTTTCATTTGCTGTTTGTAAAACAAGCAACAATTAGCTGGTGCATCAAATGACCTAAAAAACTATTCAAATGGTGAGACTGGAAGTAAATCACTGACTACAAGTTCATTTCATTGTGACGAGTGAACAACTTTGGATAGCTACTATTTGAAATTTGGATCAGTAGATGGCTATTTAATCAATCATGACTAAGTCAGTCTCGTTCTTACCCGAAGTAAGATCTCCATAACCAAATCATCCAAGATCCAAGGTCGTCTTCCTCGGAGTAAAGATGCACCGAAGAAAATCTGCTATTTCAACAGTAATATTGCTCTAGAGTGGAGCAATGCCATAATAAATGAACTACAGAGTTCAAGGTGGATTTGCTCAGGATAGCAGTTGCTCTTTCGCTGTCAGAACTCTGTTCCGGAGATCCGTTGCTTCGGAGTAGAATTGTACCGGATTTTGCTTATTAAAGAGCTGAGTATCTTTGGAGTAAAAATAGATTAGATATTACAAACATTTATTTCCAAACATGAACAAACTATCATTAGGAGCCTGGAGAGCGTTAAAGTTTTGTAATAAATTGATATAAAATAAAGTGAAGAGCATGAGTAGGTAAAGGCTTCCCAAAGATATTCAATAATTCTACAAATTATTCAAATAAAACATCAAACCAAAACTTTAAACGCTATTCCAAATGCAAGGAGCAGCAACACCAGCAACAATGCACATCTAATTATCTCTCAACGAAGGCGTTCTTCCATAAAATTCCATTTGCACGACTTTTTCCACAAACCACCCGTCTCCACCACCTCCCCCATCCATTGTTGTCAACACACGAGCAGTCGTTAGATTCCTTCGTTAGACGACCCCGAAAAAGGAGCTGCTGCAGGCCCGGAACACAACCAAAAATGGATATCATAAGCACCCACCAGAGGCGCACAGGCAGAACTGAAATCATAAATGTCTTTTCCCAGCGCAAACCGATCGTATCGCTGTCGCCCGTGGACACTGTGTCGCTAGGCATAAAATGTCAAAACAAAACAAACAAAAAAAGTTAACCCTCTTAAGAAAAGAAATCATATTCCACTGTCCTACATTTTACGCTCAAGGAAAGCGCACAGAGCCAAAGTTCAAAGTGCAACTCGCATCGAAAATGTGCAACGCGTTGTGTACTGTCTTTATGTGTTGTTCTGTTGCAGAGAGACAAAGTTCTTCGGGAGGTTGGGTGGTTGCTTTTGGTCGTCTCCTGATGGCAACCAATCCAAAAATGGGTGAAATTAATTTCCTCTTTTTACCTCGTGCACAACGCAAACACGAACACACACAGCATACAGCAAAAGTTTATGGAGCTGACATAGTTGGGTTAATTGTTGTTCCTCTCTCGAGTTTCAGAGACACCAGCGGGCCCAACAATACAGTTTTCCAACAAAGCGTGCTTGTTTGTTGATAAGAAACTATCTTTTTTGTATATAACATACAATTTTGTTAAGGAGGGTGATACAATTAGGAAAATCTTGGTGACAAAATTGATCAATTGAATTATTTACGCATGAATTTGAAGACTACATCAGGACAAGCATTTTAAAATAGAATGAATTAACTTAGCGCACAATGTAACGCGAAGCTAGTGCTTCTATTTCATCTCAACGCAGCAAAACCAGATAAAAAAACAATGAAAGCAACGTTATCCACCTCATTCGTAATCAGTACATGTCAGTCAACGTTTAATGCTAGTTACCACCATCAATTTTAAATTATTTGAATCCATCATCATCCCGTCAGGATTTAACCATATTCATTCTACCGTCCCTCCACACCGCTCAAGCCCAGCAAGTATGCAGTCTTGCACCATTAGTACACGACTGCCAACTATTCTAAAACACAGGGCAGCAACGGCAGCTTCAGCGCAAAAAAGAAAACAACAACACCGCCAAGCCAATAGTCATCGTTTTTGATGAGAAACTTATTAAATTTTCTGATCGATCCGCACTGAAACTGTTCCATATATCGCTTGGCATCAAATACACCCGAAAGAGAGAGCGAGAGATAGAGAAAAAGATGCTGTGATGGCATTGAAATCCTACCCAACGGTAGGAAAACAACTTTGAACTTCGCGGATCATGATGAAATATTATGATTAATGATGGATTATTTTCGCGCGCGCGTACACTCGCTATTGCTCGCGATTTAATATTAAATGATGCTCTGTGGCGACACCATACCGTGCGCTAGATGGTACGTCCAACGCGGTTAGGTAAGGTAGATGGGTGCTAGAAAAGGATTCTGGCAAGAGAATCTTCCATTCTTGGAAGGTGATTGAACCTTTGTAAGCTTATGGTTTTAGCTTTGGAAAGAAACGATGTTCTATTGCTGAAACAATGCGTGGACAAAGAGATGCAGTGTACCTAGCACATGGACAGAAACGTCAATATATCGTTTATTTGATAATAATATAAAAGAAAATTTTAAGCTAATAAAATGATATTCTGATATCAAGATAAATGTTTCTGTTATCACATCGCACACGGTCTTACAAAGTCAGCATCGTAATACTCTCGATCTGAACGATTTAACGCACGCAGCTGTGATTAACTTTCTGATTCTAATTATTGTGAATTGCCACATCTGCTTACCACCGATGAACTTAATACCAGGTGTAGATAAACGGACGCTTAAGCTAAACACCATCCCACATCAAAGCTGCAGCCTTTTTAAATCGCACAAACACACATAATTACACGGCACGCAAAGGACCCAAAAAAACAAGACATTTAGCTTCAGACTGCCCATTTCTGCAATCAACATCGCCATATGCGCTGAGAGTGATCATGCATAAGTAATCACCGAATCGAACCCACATTCTAATTCCATTCATCTGCAATTCCCTCGACTAATGAACCGTTTGTTCAAATTAAATGATGAACACATACACAAACGTGCATGCACAACACCGCGTATTAATAATGATGGACATTATTCTTAAACCCCGTCAGCCAAACGGGCAATTTTCACCCCCAAAAAGCAGCCATCACTCGTAAGGCACCGCACCGCACTGTGTCAAGGACGCGCAATCGGCAGACCGTGCACAACATACCAGCACGAGATAGTGACGCCAAAACGAAGCTAATCCATTCTTAGTCTCATTTCAGGAAAATTGGTGCACGCGCGCTCCTATTGGGTGTCTTCATTCCCTTCTCATCGCATCTAAACAAAAAACTACCCCCCCACACACACACACACACACACACGGGCGGTCAGTTGCATTTCTAATGAACAATTTATTGTTACGACCTGACCCCCTATATTTCACAATTCTCGAGCGTGCCGCCCCTGGGGGCATCATCATCTTTCGGTGGAGTGGGCTTCTTCAATCAGTGCTACGAAAACAGTGCCAACCCGGGCCACGTGCGTCCAGCGTTCCACCATGGAGGATGCATGCTGTGTGAACGAGACGGTTTGGGGCACGGGGATGAAAAGTGAATGGATACTTTTGGAGCGCGGTAGTACGAGGTCCGTATAAAACCGGCTACTAATTTGTTATTGCGAGTTCTGCTCTCGCAGAACAATTACGCAGTGACAATATATTGACGGTGTTCAATTTGAGACATTACCATTTTTCATTGTCTTTAGTATGTGAAGTGTGTTTGCAGTCCATTCGATTCGCTTTAATTAAAATGGGCTTCAAACCATTAATAATTACCGGGACGATCGGGAATGTTGGAGATCAAAGAAACATTATTCTATTGACAGAAACAATCGGAATATTGTTGAGCGTACGAATAAAATATCAATGTTCACTCATTATTAAAAAAGTTCCTTCATTACGTCAAACGAGCACTTACGAACACGTGACTAATAAAATGTAAGTAGACTCTACAAATAGCACGTGCAAACGAAGAGGTTTAGATAAGAAGAATTATTTTATCGGAGTTAAAAAACTCTTTATAGGATTCCTCAAAGAAAATACATTTTTTTCTTGGTAAAGAGTCCCTGGGCATCCAAAACAATTTCGCTAAGGAGGAGGAATAATTTCTCCAAAGAATTATATACTCCAATTTAATGTGAAACTAACTTAGTTCTGCACTCGTCGCGACGCTCTCTAACTATTCAAACATCAGCTTTATCTTTAAAGACATTGAGAAATTGCACAGAATTCACAATCTTTGGCTCTCACCACACATTTGTGTTTAATTCAATTTCAAAATAATCGTTCGACAGGTTAGGAAATTGCAAGTTTGAAAATAACTTTTACATTAAAAATTGAGAAGATTTGATTACCTGAGAGACATTCGCCTGTGCGGTCTGCAATCATTCAATATTTCGAAAATTCTGAAATTGTTTGACTAAGCTTGCTTGCTAGCTTATAACTAGAAAACAATAATCCAGGAATAAATCTTCCTGAAAGCTTTAGTGAGCATGAACCATGGCATCAAGACGAACCCATCATGGCTGCCAATGCAGTTATTTTAGCCACGCTACCACACCAAAAGTGCACCAGCAAATCGAGTGGAATAAATGCCAGCCACCGCAGTGCAAACCACTTGCAATGCACAACAAAAAAAAAACGCTTTCATGCCTTTCCATACCGCGACAACCCCGTATCAAACAAACCACAGCCAAAAGCCGGACTCGAAGACGGTCAGGAATAATTAAGACAGCATAATTAAAAGCAAAAATGTCGCTGACAATCTCATGCCTTCCCATACATTGTGGAACGTTACCCTGCTTGTGAGATCGGTCCTGATCGAACCATCGCGTCCGGCCAGCAGCAGCGGCCCGGAATGTGGCACAATGTTAAGCCATCGAAGCGGGAAGGAATCAATTAAGCTCTCGCGTATGACGCGCGGTTGTCAAAATCCGAACCGTCACCACATGTCGCCCTGTGCCGGGCACACGGCGCCATTAGGCTCAGGTCTCAGTGTCAAGGCTGTTATATCGTTCGGGACATCTCTCGTCCGGTGGGTCCCAGCCACTCGCTATAAATCATAGCCCAGTCCAGTCATTCAGGTCATCCACTGTCAACCACGCATTACTACTAAGTTGCGTCCCTTTTGCTCCCAAATGCACGAACTTGGTTTTCGCTGAAGTTGATACGTGATGGCTTCTGCATCCGCAAGCCAGGACCAGGGATGTGTTTTTGTACCCGTGCACGCGCGTGCCATCGTGAAAGGATCGTCGCTGGGGCAAACCTCCGCTCCGATGATTTAGCGTTTCGGTTTGGTATGAAACTCTTGAAGACTGCGATTGGGCTGCTGCTGCTCAGCCAAAGCCTTAGCCTCACGGAGGCTAAGTAGAAACTCTTGTTATTCGATATCACCCGCTGCGGTTTCTCTACAGCTCGAGGAGCAGTTTTTTTCATTTTCTTATTGCGAGCAGTTCCGGTTCGTGAGGACCCAAACCGAGCAATCGTTGGCGCATGTTGAGCCGCACGGGTCAGCTCACTCACTGGGAAGCTGCTGCTGTTGTGAGATGCTTCTCTTTGATCAATCCGATATCGGATCGGAAGGTTTATGTTTCCCCCCTTCAGTTCTCAGTCCTGCAAGAAATTTATCATCACTCACATCCCTCGCGGCTCCCTTAAGAGTAGGTTTTTTTTTTACTGCTTCCGTGATCTTTGGAGCTGCAGGCGAATTGAAGCGATCTTTCCTACACACACTCCGAGATAGGTTTTGCTGCTGTTTGCACGATTTAATCAGCGCAACTAAGGAAAACAGGCATCTCATCGAACATTCTGATGAGACTCAGGGCAGGAGAATGAAAAATCCAAATTATCTCTCCCTTCCCCGTACTAATCCACTGCAGCTTTGAGTTTAAGAATTTGCCGCAAAAGAATCTTCTCCATCATCGCGGGGACAGATTGGATCTCACCAACACTGGAAGGGGTGCTGGGGAGGGTGAGTGAAAGGCCGGGGTATGCATACCTGATGCTTAACTCGACGCACAATTAACATTTTGCAGGGCACGTTTGCGTAATCCCCTGCTAGCAACCTGAAACATTAATCCTGGCCTTATGAATTCCAATGCTTTATCGGCCACTCACTCCCTCACGCCCGGAGGGAGAATCTAGGGAAGTGATCTTTTTTTATCATTCATTAACGCGTCCGGAATTCTGGTGTTGATCTTGTGCGCGGTACAAAGTTTATCGATTAAAAGTCAGGTTCATTTTTGTAATCAAAAAGGCACTTAAACTTACATTCTGATGCATTGTGGCTTAAAGTATGATGAACATATTCCTGTGATCTTGAGAGAAGTTGACGACTTCAAGCGAAATTTGATGAGATAAGATTGCACGATGATGACTGATTTTAACGTGTTTTTGCTTTCCACAAAAAATGGCATCGAAAGGATCGTGGATGATCACTCTGTCTAACATTCTGAATTCTTCTTCAGAAAGGGAAGAGCTTCATGGCAAAAATGGGATTCAAATCTCAACTAGACCGTTCCTTCGCCGTGAGGACCAACTGTCTAACTACGTGGTATTGGAAATTCTCATGCAACCGTCGTCGATTTTCTTATGCCTCATATTTTGTTTCCCTCAGCACTGCAGCCTCTCATCTCCCAAGTGTCAATGTACAGAAGTGCTGCCCAGCCCAGTTACACCATCCCCAATCATCAACATTTACCATTATTGTCTTCTTGAAACCGTAACCCGCCCATCGACACACTGTTAACAAGTTTTCATTTATTGTTCGCAATGCAAATAACGTCATGCTCGAGATGGGTAAAGCGGTGGACAACATTTGCAATTGCAAACCCACGTCAGGATTCTCGACGCTGTATGGCTGTGGGAGCTGTACAGCTAACGGAGACAATGCATACGCGTACGCGGTCCGGATTGAAATGGGTCATCAATTATGTAAGGACCATTACCGTCTGGTACAGGGCTCACGTCCTTAGCTGCAGCTTGAAAAGCATTGCTGATTGTCGGTTAGAATGTGCCTTCCATGACAGCCAATAACATTTGCCGGAATGAACAGGGAACCGGACACATCATCGTACGCATTTATGACGAAGCAGTTGCACCTACACAGGACGGCCACAATCGACCATCGAAATTGCATTCCCAGCTACCAACAACTGGGACAGGATGGACACGGTGGCTCCCACAACTAACCCAAACGCAACAGTAGCAATGTGTCGTTGATCGGACAGAAGAAACACCCCCCCCCTCCCTCCCCCTCCGCGCAATAGTGTTGAGAAGGGTTAAGAATATTTCCTGCCATAACCCCCTATTAACCTTTTCCCTGCAGGCGCAATTTTCCACAGGCTGAATTTGCTTGACCCAGAATCTCGAGAGCCATTTCGGATGACGGTCTCTGGTAGCAACTGGTCTTGGCGAAGAATGGAATAACCACTTCTGTCTATCGTGTGGCGCAGATCCTACCGATACACCGTTTATCGTCCATTATTATCGCATCGTGCAGAACCGAATCAAAACACTAAACCTGCCACCCTGAAACGCCACCTTCACCACCCACACACACACATATATACGCACGGGTGAAGTAGAAAGGTAAACATTTGCGATGGCCAACTGGCGGCCGATCGATTGGCGAAGGTATGCTTCGCGGATCTAACCGAGAGGTCACTTAGCGTGAGAAGTGAGAACTTAGGCGGAGAAAACGTACAGTGAGGTGCATAAAATGATTACAAAGAAATCCGTAACTATTAATATGAGCAAACGGGTTGATTTCTAGGATTGGAACCCAGTGTTTCTCTAATATTTAGTTACAAATCATGTTAACATCTTATTCTTGTAGCTTAAGAAAACCCTGACGAGTTCTAAAAACTTTCCCGGATTACTGCTTACTTTTTAGACTTTTCTTTTATTTCCAGCACTGTAGAACGACAGCAGACGTACCAAATACAGGCAATAGTTAAGAATGGTTCGATAGCAGTTAGAAAGCTGACGGTAGAAGACTCGTGACGACTCCCGTGAATCGTGAGGTTAATAAGTTACGGCGATGCATCGCAACCGTTAAGCTGCCGTGCGGCCACTCACCATCTGGCCAACCAGCATCACTCCACGCTGGAATCATAAACAATGCACAGTTCGAGGAGCGAACTGGGAACAGCATTTAAAAAAAATCAACAACAACACTCACAACCTTTGATCGAGTGCCTAACCGACGTATGCTGCTGAAGCTTGCCGAGGTGGCTGCTGTTGCTAACGGGGCAAGTCCTACGAGAACTAACCGGAGTCGAGAAAAATCAGTAATTCGATGAAGCCCAAAAGAAGAGTCCGGCGGTCCCAAGGAGCTTGCACGCTTGCACGAGTGTGTGTACATTTATGGTCATTCGAATTTGGCTTTGAATTTTTCCACCTTAATTTGGCATGAAATTACTTCTCCTGCTATGATTGTCGGATGCTACCTCCGACAGCTATCGCCACACATCGGAAACGGGAACCAGAAAGCCGTGGGGCACCATTGGAGGTTCATCCTTCTTGCTCCAGCAAGAAGCAAAGCACCTCCACACCCCCCGCCAGAAGCAGATTGAGTTGCATTTTGGTGAAATTGTTTCGACTTTCCCGTGGGGTTCGCGTTGTAAGTCCGCGTGAGCATCGAGCGATCGTAAGGGAGATGCTTTGGAAAGTGAAATTGCGCACTTTTTGAAGAAGCACCTACCGCCCGCCGGCAGTGTTCGATCCGGTCAGATTTCTGCCGTGGCCCTCGGTTGGCACGCAATGCTCTACTCTGGTGACCGCATTAAAGGGGTTTTTTTGCTGGGCGATGCATATCACCGCCGCCACACGTGCATGTGGCAGCAAAGTCGTGAGATTCGGTGTGATTGCTGTGCAATTGTATATGGCAGCTAACTGCAGTTTACCATCATTAAAGGGTGGCGTGGAAACAAATGGGCATTGGGACTAGGCGAAAGGAGATTAAAGAGCAAATAAAATATGCGTAAAAATTTTGCAAATAATTTAAAAAGCTATCACACGAGCAGTTGCAGCTAAAACCAACAGTAAACATAATATAAAATTATTAAATAATAAAAAAAACACTAAAAAACAGAATGTAAACCCCAAACTTCACTAAAAATTACAAAATCAAGACGATGCATACAAGTAAAAATAGGAAAATTTGAAAAATCGTATAACAAATACAACAAACAGTAAAACAATTTAAAATTAGTATCAAATTACAACATAAAATAGGACGTTTCATTAACATTTTACGCACTTTCTTTGGCACATAAAACAAGCCAAGAAACACAATTACGTCCACTGAGTTCATCAAACGCATTACGATAGAAAATGTAAAATTTTCTTAATGTGTTTATTCCATGGCGATTAAATCACCCTGCCACATTTAACTAGCCCTGCTTGATGGCATATTCTGTGAATCGTAAAAATCATCCTGGGGAGTATAGCATTCCAGTCCGGCACAGTTTAATTCCCTACAACCCATCCCAAAGCCCTCAAACCCACTCACGATCATAAAACGAACCTGGTTCGTGCAATGTAATTAGAATGTTTACCTGAATGTGCGTACGATCATCGTTCCATCAAACCACCACCAATCGAATGGTCATAAAAACAACCCCAAAAGCGATAGCGATCATCGCTTCGCTCGCTAAACAGGAAGCTGCAATCAGTGGTACTCTCCAAATGGGGGCGCCCTCTTACCTGCAAAATAAATAAGCAACATGATTTGTTATCGTATTTCGCAATCGCTTGAATTAGTATCGCTCTAGTATGGTTTGCCGACAGACCGGAGAAACAAGGACAAAACATTGCAAGCTCAAGGATCGGGGAAGTAGTTGTGAAGCAGCGAAAGAAGGTTTCCCAAATGGGAAGCCTCCTTTCCCGTTCGTAGAGAGTTCCACCAACGGATTGTCGTCCAAGCGCACGAAACAATTGTGCAAACAAAAACACGCCAACCGACAGCAGGCTGAAGGTGACAGTAAAACAGTACTAATGTCTACTAACTCATGCTCGGTTGGGCTGGACTGGAGAGCGCGTTCCTTCGGTTCCACCAGTCGCCGGGTAAACAACAAAACGCTCGTTGCAATTAGCGATAAATTTATTTGGATTTTCACGCCCATAATTCAAAATTTACGACATAATAACAGTGCGCTTAAGTGGGCGAAGTTTGTGTTTGTGTCGCCTCTCGAATTCAACCTCCGGTTCTGTGGTAGCCCGTGCCCGTGCCTTGACCTTTCCTTCGCACCTTTCTTGTAGAGGAGGTTTTTGGTCTGCGGTGGAAAACCTAAGACCATCCAAAGAATTGCTCTATTGACAATATGCCCTTCACCCGGAGCTAACATGTTTTCCCTCGTAGGCTTTTCCAACAAGTACAATCGAAAGGAAGCACAGCATCGCCCGCCGACTGGCGCTAAATGGACCGCAACAGCGGGGTTGCCTCCGTCCTGGACACGCGGGACACACATCTAGCAGTGTCTCCCATAAATTGTCCACCGCAGTGCGAGTGGTGCGCACTTCGAAAACAAAAAAAGACACCGATCGCCCAACCAAGCGCACACGGCCTCAATTTCTCAATTCCCCAATCACTACATAAATCGCGAACCTGCCAATTGTACACACTCTTTACGAGTTTTGTTTCGCTTTTCCTACCATCTCGAACCTCGCCTGAGGTCCACTAGCAGACACACACACCTTGTTCTAAACAATTCTATCGCTACTTCTATCGGTCTGCGACATACGCTGGCGGCACACGAGCACAGCGGTGCAACATTGTCGCATGTCCCGCGAGGATTAATTTTCAGCACAATCTCTACGTGCAACGACGACGAGTTTTTAAGTGCAAAATAAAAACACGAACTTGGAAACTTACGCCGGTACGGGTAGAGTTTGGCCTGACAGTTGGAGTCGCATGGTGGCATCGCTGGAGGTTGCTCTTGTTCCGAAGTCCATTCATTGGCTGCCATGGTTGGGAATAACAAAACGCTCGTCAGAGTGACCTCACGCAGTGTATGATAAATCCCACCAGCTTGTGTATCGGTTCTATCCCGTGGTGGTAAGAACAAATAACTAGCGAACGGCGACTGGCTTGCGACTCCTGCCTGGCGCACGGCCAAATGGCTTATTGGAATTGGATGTTTCGATTTGATTCACGCTTCAACTACCGATGGAAACACAAAACGGTACACCTATCGGCGATGGGAGAATCATGATCAACATGACGGCTTGACCTGCTGGGGCTAAGTGTACATTTTAATAGAGCAAAAAGCTGACAACAGTTATGCGATGTTTGAAAATGATTAAAGTCTTAACAGACCATTTTCTGGACGGACCTTGTTTTGTAGAGTAAGTTCTCACAGAGGTGTTCTTGACATTAAAGACTCTCTTTAATGGCTAGCATTTGTTAGTATTAAACGCGAACGCCCTGCATAAGCTACTCTTTTTAATCTGGTTTTTAGATAAACTTAAGTCGAATGTCTTCATGGTAAAGTTGTCCGAGAGTTAACTCGTTTCTGATGAATTTGAATTGTGTATTTCAAGATTTTGGTGACTGGTTAGAGCTTAGAAAATTCATACCAAAGGGCTTATCTAATTCCAAAAACTTGTTATGAATGAGATTATTATGTTTATGTTTTTCCAGCGGTAATTTCAACATATTCACCGAAAACGAGAATTATCTGGGATTTACTTCCACAGAAGATAAGCAGTATTAAAAAGGATGCGTGAGATCTTTGTAGTCCCTCGGAGAAAAGCTTGCCACGGCTAAGTTTCATGTGACACAGGTCTTAAGAACTGTGCTTCAAGGACATCAAAACATCATAACTTTAGGTTTTTGTACCCGAGCATAAATAAAAATAAGAATAAAATTCCTTCAGATTAATGTAAAATATCAGCAAAAGAAGCGATTCACATGCGGCACTGAGCCGTGATACTTCAAACTAAATGAATAAAGTATGTGTATAGCTATCAAAGGTTTCCCGGATGCAGTAAAGTTACAAAGAATTTTATATTTTGAACAATATGTTCAAAACTTTAATGTTGAGAGCTAACTCATCATAACTCAAATGCATTACTAATTTATACCATTCAACAAAACCAGACGAAAAAGATGCTATTCAATGTAGAATATTCATTTCAATACGAATTCACTCAAAGCTTGGAAATACTCTAGGATAGCTAGAAATCAGTAAAAATGTTCTACAAGCATTTAATTTTAATGAATTCTTCTTGGTAGTAACACCCACTCAAAGTGTTTTTTTGCGTTTAACTCTTATAACACTATTTCGATTTGATATTTACTCTATAAATAATTTACATTGCAATACTACATTGTATTTACGCTACATTATTGACGCCAAATAAAATCTTTCGTAAAGTTTTCCAATCCCACACACAATGCATTACATGTTCAACTGTTTCAATGTAAAATAACAGCGCAATTGCTAGAACTTTACATTCCGATGAAACATTAATTTTAAATCGCTCAAACATTCCGATCCAGCGTATTCCTATCGATTTCGGTACATTCCTGTACTTCCCCTGCTGTCTGACCATCGCTTTATCATCAACATCAGTACGCATATTATTATTACCAAATGTATCAACCTGACTCAACTTATTGGTTCGACTGTGTACATGCGTGTGTGTGTTTCTCCCAACCCAAAACACCTTGAACGGGGCTGGGGTATCGAGTGCGTTGATGATATCATTTAAATGGCACATTAGCTTCACATGACACCTGCCCACCAGCCTGATAACACACACCGGTAGTACGATGATGGATCGAACGCCAGTAGCACCATACACCCGTTCACATCCGCTAAGGGCTTGGCTGGGCAAAACACTGCACGAGCTGTCACGCAGCTTTTACGTCCCATCACTGCCGCGGGTGCCACGATCGAAATTACAGCAACGAAGCGACACTTACCAGCCACACTGTCTGGTCACAGCACGGAAGCCCCGGCTAGGTGCCAAAACTGTCATCATGATCGATTGAATCGATCTGCTAGGTGTGTACTGCGATGCAAAACAATCACGGGACTGGACTGCGGAATAGAGGCGGGGTGGATGGCAGCGCAGAAACAGATCAAAGGTCCTTGCGTAAATTAGTTATGAGCTAGTTGCATTGTATGCTGCGGTTACAACGGGTTGAAAGCTAACAAAGAGAATTACCAACAAGTTCCTGGAGCAAGAGATTGATTCTTGGATTAGCAGGATTTTTCATTGTATCCAATAACTCATTCTAAGAATTGCATAACTATTGTGAATTAGTAATTTATAAGCACACTCACTATTTAATAGTTTAATAGTTTAGTCATAAATAAAAAACAAGATATTTTTTCATTCCTTTGATTACAATTATAAAGAAATTATGAAAAACAAACAATATTGAAACAAAATAGTAGTCAAAAACAAACCCATAATAACAAATACAAATAAATGCAATAAAAATAAAAAAATAAAAATTACCAAAAAACAGCCAGCAACAAACGAACATAAAATCAAACGAAAAAAAACTTATAGATAAAAAACAATGTTTATGTGAAATAAATAAGTTTTAATACTATCAAATCACTTAACATCACATAAACTGAAGTAAACTAAGAAAAATAACATTAAACAAAATTAATGCTCAATTTTTCTCGCCGCAAAAACTCTCATCAACTCAAACTCGGCGCATTTCCCTGGACATAAATCTCACCCACCGCTGCAATGCCAATCGTTCTAACCTTCAAGACCCCGTTTTCCATCTATTTTCCACCAATACCGTTGCTTCTTCCCTCAGGGCGCTCCATCCACCAACAGCACAGCACTATTAATAATTTCAATTAAAAACGGATCTCATATAAATCATTTCTAGCGCTGTCCGACCGATACCGCTAGTAGTTCCACAGCTCGAGCTGAATGGGGAGGGAAAAAAAAGCCCCCAAAGCACGCTGACGCTTCCCGCTTTTAATGGCAAAAAGAGAGCAAAAACCCGCACCACCAAGAGACATTCCGATGCATGAGGGACAGAACAAATCTTTAGCCGGTATTGCGATTGCGCCTTTCCTTAAATGCGCGTCTCTGTGCGTTCTTGTACCTCTTCATCTCCCACGTTCGATCATTTAAGACGCTGTCTTATCTATCTGCTTTTTTACGATCCTTTTTTGCAACATTCTGTCTGCTGCAGAGAAGAGAAAAAAAAAATACCCAGCTTCGTTAGCTTGGCAGCGAGACTGTGGAAATGGAAACACCCTCGAAGGAATATTATTGCACAAGCCGGATGCCCTTAACAGGAAGCTAGCCTTTGAGTGCTAAGGAAAGCAAACCGGACCTGTGCTCACCGAAAATATTCTCACACAACACTAACCATTGACACCGTGGTTGGGTGGTTGCTTCAGAAACTTTCCCCCTTTCGAACCGTAATCTCAGGCTGAGATTTTTCTCCAGAATCTTATTTTCAACATTCAAGCACGGTCCGCTACTGGTGATGATACACTTCCCTACGTGCTTGATTTGTATCCGCAAAACGATGCAATTAAAATGTAATAAAAGTGCAGTTTTGCACTCACTGTAGGATTCTCGCGCCTTCTTTTTTTTTGCCTGGGAAAAGCCACCCTTACCATCGCTGGCCGATGATGATGTGTTGAAGTGGTCTACGCGCGCTTTAATTTTTTATTGCAACTCCACCAGACCCGCGATCGCAATCGAGCATCATTTTATCACATCACAACCGCAAAGTAGCGGCCGGCGCGCGCTGGTGGCTGTAAATTGATTCTTAATGCAATCGAACCGAAGCGTGATAAAATTGTTCTACACAATGTTTCGGGCGTCTCGGGCGCGGTTTGAGACGCGAGTGCCCTGTGTTTGCGCTGTCAAATTAGTAGGAAACAATTATCGCTCACAAACCGTGCGCACAGCAGGATTATCGCACGGATTTATCAGTTTATGATAGTGTGTGTGGCTCGTTTCGTTTTATTGGATTTCTCGTTTAATTATTCAAATTAAATCTGCAACCGCTTGGCATTGCAACGAACGCAACCGAAGCTGTGGATGGACGATAAGGAATGTGGTTAATACAGCCTGGAGGTTGGGGCAATTAACTGGGCAATTTTTGTAATTAATAATACAATTTAGGTACATGTGATGGTATGAAAATTGATCATAGTGATACATTGATGGAAATTTTAGAGTAGAGTTTGGAACGTTTAATTTTTGGATATTTTTTTTCGAAACAAACATCAAATCAGCAATTATGTGAATTACAAGAACTTAAGTCGATATGAAGATATATTTTATTCTTCAAGATAATAAATTTAAAATAAAGTTTTCACTAATTACGAAGCTTCTTTGAATGTTGGCGGAAAATGTTACGACAAAATACTCCAACATTTGATTCAAACTGGACACTTTGCAGTCTGCTAGAGTCTTGAACTTCACGCCACAACAGGACTTTATCCTAGAACAGTCCGATTATCAGACTACAAAACTTAATATTCACGTTTCCAAATCATTTCAAATTTAATTGACTGAAACTAACAATTTAAATAAAACAACCTTTTAACGTTGTGAGCACGCACCAAAAATAACTTTCTAACATATAAAAGCTTAACATTTCCTTCCCCAACAAAATGGACGAAAAAAGCTTTTGTGACATTTAGAAAAACTTCCTCCTTTCCTCCTTTCTCATAATAGAGAAACTATTTACCAGGGTTCGCTTCTCTCTCTCTAACCAACTTTCCGTCCATACTCTCTACCCGTAACCGTGTCGCGTCGTACAAATGCCGCCCGGGCCATTGTCAAAATCCACAAAAATGCTCATAAATTCCCGCCAACAGCATAGACGTTAAATTTTTGCACTCCGAAACGGAACATAGTTTTCGCTTCCTAGAGACATCAGGTGAGCAATAGACGGAGGGCGAGAGTGCGGTAAAAAAAACTCCCCTGACCAAGGAAAATGGGGTAAATTCACGTCCGCGTCGCCTTACAACACCGTCGTCAAACGTGTGTGTGGTTTGGTAGATATAACTTTAGGTCGGTGTGGAATTTTTATATCGCTCATTAACCTTAATGAAGAACAAGTATAGCGGACACACACATATACGTGAGGCTGTAAAAAGAACGTTTCGTTGGCGGGAGTTTATTTTTCCGACGCTTTCATTGGGTCAGATGGCAAAAGAAGCCATGGGAGACCGTCCAAGGAAGGATGGAAAACATCACACCGACTACAGCGCTCGGTGAAGTCCAGATGCAGGTTGTTTATTGGTTGAAATGTGTGATGTGAAAAGTGCAACTGTGTCCTCCCGTTTGGGGATGGTAGTAAATGGTGTTTCCGTCGACCACCCGGGCTCGTCTTCGAATGGTCCCGGTGGCTCTCTCTGTCTCCCTATGGACTCCCATTCCTATTAGCTACCTAGGAAGGAAACCAGATGACACGATAGTTACGGTCATTCCGCCTTTGCTCCTGAAGAACTCTGTACACCGACCGTTGAAGGTGTTGCGGATTCAAACGTGACAACCCCCATCTTTTCTGTACACCGGAACCGAGGAGTTCGAGAAAAATGGACGATAGAAACCAAGCTAGGAAAAATAAATGGCAGAGAAAAATTGAACACTACGATTGCCACATTTTGTTCTCCCAAGCAACGACGTGACGTGGCGTTAAAACATTGCTAAAAGGTGACCAACGACCATTGCATTGCTTCCACAGCAAACACACACTGGCGCTTGATGTTTTACCCGCTGCACACAGCAGCACCTGGGATTAACTATTTATTTCACCTTTAAAAACTATTTACCACAGCTTGAAACCACCCCATCCCATCTCCGTTCACCTAACAAAGTCTTAAGAAAGAAAACATTCGTTACGTTGCGAACGTCCTCCGACCACGAACCGATGGCTTACTTTACCAAACAGTCGCTTAACAGGTCTACGGTTATTGTTATTATCTTAACGGCGTTGGAAATGTTCTCCACGGCGTTACTTACACCGGGGCCACGCATGACGCCACTAACGCCATCAACGGATCGCGATCCTTAATGGAGTTTCCGAATCGTATCGATACTAAACACCTCGTTACGTTTGTGCCAGCACCTTACGTACGTTAATAGACAGACGAAAGAGTTTTAAAGCGAAAAAAGGTTTTCGATCAATTAAAACAGCTAGCGCAATTAATTGAATTCAATTGTTTTATACAGGAATTATTTACCCAATTATATATTGGAACTCCACGATTTAAAATCGTTTTGAAAAACCAATAAGCTAACCTTTTTAATGCCGTAAGAAAGGCCGTATTGCTAATAAAGTAATCTATAAGTAAACAAAAATGAGAATAGGACTTGGTTCAACACTGAAGGAACACTATTATATGTACGTGTTCGGAGAGAAGATGCTTAGAAGAATTTTAGGCCCCGTATGAGTTTAAGAACAAAGTTGTGAGTTGGACTCGTCAGGCTCCGATAGGATGGCAATGTCATATGCTAAGAATGGCACCGGACGACCCAGGAGGCAAGGTTTTTTGGGACGTCAACATGGACAAAGAAGGCATGGCAGACACAGGTTAAGAACGATATTGCCTAATACGACTAGAGCGTGAGCGATTTCAAGGATTCGAGGCAGCCGGTCAAGATCACAAACCAAGGGGCGTGAATTGCATCTCATTGTGGATCTCTACACTGGGAGCCCTCAGGACAATTTATACAATTGAGTCAGCTTTCACATGGCAGCAACGGGGTTCGAATCCCACTCTTCGCAGTAAGGACTGAACATCCAATTATCGAGTATCAGAAAGTCTCGTATGCCATTAAATGGGCCCAAAGCTGTCTATTCATTCCCCATTTTGACCTGGTGGACTCATGGACGCTATCACCCCATCTCTATTTGGGTTTGCCTTCTACGCCTCTTCGTTGAACTATTTGCTATCTTTGCATTTCAAATCTATAGAGAAATTGCTGTATTCATGCAGCAAACGAACCTCAGTAATCAAATGTGTGGAGTGATATTGTAAATAGTGTTTGACCTACACTTCAAATACAGTATTACAAAGAATAAGTGTAAAGTAAATGGTATGTGAAAAATTATTCCCATCTGTTAAATTTAAAAGCAAACATTCATGGAAAAATTTCCCTTTAAAAATGCCCTTTAAGAAGCGTTAAAACATTGTACGCAACGAGCAAATAAAAAACAGCCTTTTAGTACCTCTTTCGCAAGAAATTGAATCACCCGATACAAAGCTATCGATTCGTTTCCATCCGTATTCGCATAGGTAAATGATCCTGAACGTTAGATGACCATTTCATTCACATTTCATTACCACCTAGTGGGCCCAGAGCATCATCAAACCAACATGCCAATATGCGCCAAACGACAAGTAACGACATCTGCTTCGAAAAATGCATCAATTCACACACACCCATGCACGGAGAAAGAGCAAAAACAATACATTTCCTGCCAATAAAAAAGCACTAGACTACAACGCGAACGTCATTGCTGCTGCTAGGATCGACTACAGTACTCCAGACTGCTTGGAACAGTGCGATGCAGTTCCGTCTCGGAATGGTGCATCATTTCGCCCGTGTATGCATTCATCGGTGTACATGCTTTCCGCACTAACATATTCATGGTACCAGCACACTTCTCGCAGCTCACGAGAGGTGAGTACGGCAATGGTTTAAAGGAAAAAGAATTGAAATTGCTTCCATTCGCGAAAGTATCACTCAAATCAATTTACGGCCAATTTTGTCGAAGTGAAACTGCGGCATGCGCCGTGGTTGTGGTTCGGAATGCATTTTGTTTGATTAGAAAAATAAAAATAAAAAAGGATCATGACCCTTTTTCTTTCCTGGTAAACATCAAGCTTAATAAAGAGCATTTCTATGATGCACTAAAAGTGATGAGTCTTCCAAAGTTCATCAAAAGGTTTTAAAGTAGTAAAACCCTTTACGTATAGCTTTAACAGAAATGAGTGAATTCTTAAGAAATATGCAACGCGATATTAATATACATTAAAATAAATAGAAACCTGACAAAAGAAGCAGATAGTCCTGCAGATTTTAGAAACTTTTCTGCAAACTTGGAAGTATCCTAGTTCCTGTGAAGATGTCTTCGTCCTGAAGGAGATGAAAACGATCGGAGCCAACTGGTACAAAAGTCGTTATAAAGTACAACAGCTGGTATTTACCGGAGCAGACAGGACTTCTTCACAAACGGACTCAAAGGAACCTTCTCTATCGTGAAATAGAAGGCAACACGGATGTGAAAAATTAGAATATTCACGTACGGCGACTAGAAATTTAACCGATAAAGTGCATCCAACCGTTCGCCCCACTCGTACACCCGAGTGACAGTAGAGCTCAGGGAGCAAGGTGTGAATTTCGTTAAACCATTCCTTTTCCTAAACTTCATCCGAACACAACACAAACACGCTGTGCCGACAACGAATTTGCCAGAACGATGCACCCTTCTGCCAGCCACACTAAACACCCTTGGGAAATACACAAAAACAAAGCAAAATGGAAACAGTTTCGGAAAAGCATCGTTTAAGATGCAATTTGCTCCTGTCTCCAAGCTCTTCCTGGCTTGCTCGGCCACGTTGGGAAGGGCTGAAGAACATTCCTTTCGCAGTGCAAAATACGGTTATTAATGGCTGCTGGTGCCTGGAGTGTGTATGCTGTTGGCAGCAGCGATGTCACAAAGCGGTTTCGGTTGCAAAAGCCGTGCACACGTGTACTTGCGGATTTTCGGTATCCGACTATGCGCTTGAGGCGTTTACCTTCGGTGTTGGTGGCGTGTATGCATTTTTCATGTTAAGTGAGCCACACACTCGCACACGTTGCATCTGTCACGGAACATTTTGCCGTGGTTGGAAAAGACAAAGGGTGGTACAGATTCTCGGGGAAATAATTCGCCCGGGAAGGATCGGAACCGTACCGATGCTGTGTTCAAACTAATTTTGTTAGGTGTACGTACTGTTGCCGCTCTGCTGTTCCAGGATAGAAAATCCTGTAGACATCAAACTATTTTATGGTTTTAACATGCTTCTTTGGCTGGATATGTATGTCATCATTTCGGGGAAAAAGTACAATAGAGAAATTATGTGGAGAAAACATTTTTATGAATTTAAAATGGCACGGAAAACTGCGCCTTGCATGTAAATTTTTGATAGATTGCACCAAGAGTTTCACAAATTAATTTAGACTTTGGTGAACTCAATCACACGCATGGCATTTGGCACCCTCTGGGCACAATTTAGAGAGAACTTTGCCTGCCATTTCTGGTTTGTTAGCTTTACCCGTGCCTGGAGGCTCAATCCCGCTTACCAGGCACAAGTCTTTAATAGTCTTTAGTGATCATAAATATCAGTCCTAATGCTATAGTTTCGCTTCCAAAGTGTTATCCTTCAGGTTTCAAAATATTTGAAGTCCTAATTTACTTTCTTATGGGATCTCCTAGAGCTACTTCCTAGAGGAGAGAAGGATTTCAAGAGAAAATACCTTCAATGGGAATTGGAGTTCTTTATGGGGAATGTTGCAGAGGTCATTTATTACAAACCACTGAAAGCTACCAGATGGTTTTTCTTTCACAAATAGTCAGAAAAAAGAACAAATCGTGTACTATTTTCTATGGCGTTTTGGGATTTCAAGATACTTTTTAATAGGATGTACTAGAGATATTTCCAGCGGATAAATTTCATGAAACATATAACAAATGTCAGAAAGCATTTCTACAGTTACAGCCTCTACATTCATCCCTAAATCAGTTGTGATAATAAAAGTTGAAGCAACTTTAAATAACGTTTTCTTCCACAATAACAAAATCTCAAATCTATTTTAACCTGGATTTAAAATTATCTGGATGTTTTAATCCCAATTTTAAAATCCCAACAATGGAGTTTTAGTGATCAGCTTTACCTGACGATATTTTCGCTACATCGCACACCTTAAGACATTCTCCAAATAAACAGCTCAAAATCTTCCAAAACAAAGCATTGCTACTCTAACCCCTTCAAAACCACAAACAGTTCACATTCCCATTCGGCACGAAAAGCCCTTCCATGTTCATCCAAAAGTACTTCCATATCGCGGCGGATAATCTTTCAAACACCGCGAGCATCTGCACTACTACCAGCCATATCGATGGCGTAACCATGTCATGTCGGGATCGGAACTTTTATGTCAGATCCTCAGGTCAACCGCAAAGATCCTCGCACACTCCTCTGCCTCATCCCTAGTCCCTGGTGAGAATTCCAACACGGAAACAAGCACTTTTGCTTCCGACTTGCTTTTATTATTTTTCGCGTATGTCTTCTCAACTCAAATCTGATTGTGCTTTTGTCGGGACGTCGCTCGCTTTCCCGAATGAAAAAAAAAAAAAAAACTTTATCCTTGGATGAAGCCTTACCCCCTTGGGGAAGAAACTTTTGGGAACGTTGCGAGAACTCGCATCCTTTCCGCACAGCTTGCAAGATGTGATCTTGCACGAACTGTAGCACGCTCACTCTCTCTCGCTTTCTGCATCGGAAGATCTAACACTTCAAATTCAATTCCCGGCCAAGTAACGTTTTGAGTGGGGATCGTACGTGACGGACATGGAAGCTGGTGGGCACAAGAAAACTTTATGCTTGCCATGTCAAACTACTCGGTCGGTGAGTTCTGGGTCCCATCATCCATCTATTGGTGGGCAAATATCACGAAAAGGGAAAAAATAAACCTACCCAACCCCATAGCTCCGTGTGGCCTTTGTTTGGTTTGGGAAAACAGAGCGAAAACTTTTGCACACCACACGAACCATTCATTGTTTACATTTCCATCTCTTCGTGTCCCTCAAATGTACTCGATTTTGATTCCCGGAAGCCAGAGCTGCTTCTGGGGGAGGTGTAGAAGAAAAATAAAAGTGCTCGACATGCCTTTAGGGTGCGCTATGGCAAATGTTGCGGTTTTGTATGTAGACATCAGAGGGAACAAAAAAAAAAACATCCTAGCAGAGAAAAAGACACTTCAACTTCGACTCTTCTACACGCGAAATAGTTTCATGCAGCGGCATGCTGCTGCTTTCCTTTCGCCCAGGAGAAAAGCTGTACGGAACAATAAACCATGAATCCAATCGTGGTAAGCGGGATGGCGTGGTTTCTCGGCGTACCTGGCACGGGCGGATCACCTGGGAGCTGAGGATCGGAGCCCAAAACGCTTCGCTGATCAATTTACTTTTCGTAGTAAGTTTTGATTTATCAACTTCCAAGAGTAGGAAGCCATGCGAATCTCGCTCACCACCCTTCCAGCTGGCTGTAGTCGTGACTAGGGGAACTTGAGACCCAACCCTTCTCTCGCTGATGCACGAATGCTAAGGGTGGTTTTTATGTTCATCCTTCGTTGTCGTTGCATCAAACTCGAAGTCAAACAAATACCTCAACTACTAAGCCCATCTCGCTTAACCTTGGGCGCTTCTGTCCTACCGGTGCACAATGTTCCAGAGATGGACTTTATGTTGTAATAAACTTATTTGCAAATCACCATTTATTTTTTAAATAAGAAAACTTACTTCATTTTTATACTTCTAGCCTTTTCTTCAAAGGTCGTCATAAGTCGCAGAGGTGTATATAAGTCCCGGAGCCCATATATATTGTAGTCCGGAAGCGGAGCGACTTTTACTCCAGAGACCTTACGACAGTGTTACAATTATTTCGAGTTTTGGACTAAAAAATCGCTCCCACGCTTCAGTTACAGAAGGATTTTACATTCTTCTTCAACGCAGATTTTTCAAAAATATTATATTTACAGATGCGTCTACAAGAAACAAGGCTGGCAAGATAATATTCTACAGTGCCATCAGTTATTGATTCTAAGTGATTGTTTAATGCACCAACGTGGACAACTATTACTGGAAATATTGTATAAAAAAGCCTATCTGATGAAGGATTTTCTTGACGCTCTAGATGAATAATCAAACATCTAAGATGAAGTACAAAAACAACAAAAAGTCATCGAAAACACCCAGAAAAATTCAATTGAATGGCCATACAGTTTCCCAGTCTATTCCTTGATCAAAATTTGTATCATGGCTTGTTATATTTCCACCTAAACTGCACCCACTGTGCAGCATTGAAAGCCATGAATTTAGTTGACTTTAAACTCGTCAACACAGGGTTGGGTTAATGTTTTGCAGACACTTACATCTGCCGAAGAAAATAAAAAAACACAATCCCCACTCGGAAAACCACATGCTCCTCAATCGTGTTTTGCAACTTTTCTTACCTGTTTCACACTGTCCTTGAAGGAAAGTAGGATCCATTTTATTGAACCACCCCACAGGACGCCAACCCGGAAAGCAAGCAACAAAAAAAAAAAAACCTTTTACCAATCCAGTGTAATCGATGTGGCAGAATTCAATCAAATTCACCGACTAAGAGAAGGGATTGAATGTGTTTGTTGTATTCGGTAAAACCCGAAATTAAGAAACTTTTTAATTGAAACCCGTTTGCTGTGAAGGTGTACTTGTGTGTATGCTGGCGTTCGGGAAAAGCTTTTCCAGTGAAGGTAGCAAAGTTGCTGAGCGAAGGGAAAAATAAAGCTCGTACGTCACTTTTACGTATGTTGTTTCGACAAGTATCGGAATAAAGTTTCTTTGCGTCTTGTTCTGACCATTATTTACCCAATTGGGAATCCATTTACAGGATAGTTACCGTAGTACGTGGAAATGTGTTATGAGGTTCATCATCGTATTAAAATTGCATAACAAATTCCATGAAGCTGATGGAGAAAAAATATTATGAAGGTACTTTCAGTTGCTTTTTACATCCTAACAGGATGATCCGATTTGTGTTTGGTTAATAGTGGATCATGTTTGCAACATCATCAACGTAATTTTTACAGTTCGTGTTCTGAAAATACCATTTAAAGCTTAAATTGTATTAAATCACTACGATAGGTGTAATCTTTAAACTTCCATGGATCATTATGTTCAAGGTTGCTTATAGGCGATTAGTGAACACAACACGATGATGTGATGTAGCGTTCCGGCCCTTTTTTTAAACAATCTTCCGAACACTGGTATGATGAAGATATTCGTTGATTGCATTTACCTGAGCTGCTAGTATGATATTCAATTCAGATTTTCATATGAATTTATTTCATGACTTACGAGACTTTTTGACACCAAAAAGTTGGGTCCTCATTACGACTGAACGGACTAGATGGGATTTCCTGCCCATTAGAAGACCAGGGTCACCATATGGAACATTGAACAAAACCAAGAAATGGATCGTACAATGCATCATTCTTTCATCACATTTGTTTAAGTGAAGAAAAGAAAAGCTTTATGCAAATTGCTAAACACATTAAATGTACACCACAGCAGCATAGCGGAAACATCTTCAACACGATTCCACCACCACACCGGAAGAAGTGCAACAGAGCACCACCAAAAAACCCCTTTTTTATTGTCTCCTGCCAGCCTGTGTTATAGTCCACAGCGTCGTGAAGGTGTGAAGACGTGAGGAAAATTGAAAAATATAAATCTCTTTATGTTTATTTTTCATAACGAGATGCTGATTAAACTACAATACGCTAAGAAGGCGAGAAAAACACAAAAGGGACGTGAGAGGAGGTAGGACAAAGTGTGTAGGAGGAAACAATGAAAAAAGATACGCGCGATTCGGTGCATTGCGAAAAAACGGTCTGCATATCATCTACTCGTGCTACAGCCGCCGAATGTCGGCAAACGCTTCAAAAGGATCAACCCTTAGCCCGTCCCGGGGGGGAACTCGCCTTCAAAGGACGTTGGGGTGATCCTCCGGTGAAGTACACGTTTTGTGTACCCCGTTCCGCGCTATTGTTGCACTGTGTGAGGGGTTTTTTCATTGCAAAGATTTTATGATTTAATATCTTGGAAGAGATAACTGCGATGAGCGCATCCCAGAGCAGAAATAAAATGGCAAAGCAGCAGCATTCGAATGAATGGAAATAGACTACTTCCTCTTGGAGCTTGTCACGATGTAGCGATAAAGCCTCGACCGGTAAGCTCAATGGATAAACATTCTCTACCCTAGCGTCGGGAGCTTCCTATTTAAATACTCTTTTTAATGGTGATCTTATTTCCACTTGGTACTGGCAAAGGTCAGACAGCACCAGGAGACTTTGGTCTTACATTCCTAACGTAAATCCCACCCGCTGATTGGAATGCGAGAACGATATCTCCGCACTGGAAGAAATGTCAATTTCACTTTCGTTTAATGCAAAACAAACGTGATTGTCTTTTTTTTTGTTGTTGTCTGTCAATATCCTGAAACCAGAGGACGCAGAGCTGTGGCGTGGGCATCTCTGTTTGGGCATGAGCTCCCAGGAGTACATCGCGGTGCTCCACTGTCGATCAGGATCAAGTGGTAATGTGTTCCAACGATTGATTAGTTAATTCGTTCATTTGTCGAGCTTTCTCTTGGTGTGCATTATAGAACTGACAATGAAAAATGCCAAACCCATTTCCAACCACGGTCGACGAAAGGGAAAATCCAAAGACTTTGCTCTCTATTCTCCCAGCTTCTCCAAAGGTTTGCTACTAATTTAAGCAGAGAACCAGATGCGAACAAGCCTGAACCCACGTTTGCAAAAGGATAGAACATGAGTTGATGGTGCTCGTGTTTTGGAAAAACCAATTTCCCTTACGATATAGGGTTAAATTTGTTCGACGTTATCGACAGCTTCTCACCCGACAAAGATTGACAGGCGACGACACTAACGCCGTTGCACCGCCGTGTCGTGTTTTGAAGTGAGCGAAAAGAAACCGCGGCGGGCGACAAGCCGTTTCTTTGACATATCACCGCAGTTACGAGAAGAGGGCAAAGGGGGGACAAATTGACAAACGATCTTGCGCTTACCTTCCCCGTAGTGTGCTTTAGGGTTTCTGACCAAAACTGGCAAAGTCATATAAAATCACCAATCTACATCGCTTCTCAACTCACAGGCTGCCATTGACCTTTGGAGTTCTTATTTGCTTGGCAGATTTCCCTTTTTTTCCTCTCTCTTCCTTCCTTAGCACTTAATCCAGATGACAAAAAGGGTACTTGGTACTAGCGGCGTGAAGTTTGATGCTGCGGTAGAAAAATTTCCCTACGAATTGGCAATAAATCATGCGGTGAAAAGTTCTGCATTTCCGTAGTATGAAGTTTGAGTACTTGCAGGTTCTGCCAACACTTGGTAGAGACTTTCATCTCAAGTAGAATATATAGATTATAAGCGTTTTAAAGCATTTTGGAGTAATACTGTTACTACTTGACGCCTGATGGTAAGTTTGATAGGATTTTGCAAGGTTTAACGCTGCGGAAAAATGGATCATGTTATTATTTTATGGCCATTTTTCACTAAAATCTTATTACTTCGTTACTTCCAATTCTGTGCGGCTTGATGAGCTTGGATGAGTTTGAGTAGAGATCGAATATCTCTGCTACTCAGAAATCTAAATGCTGATCCAGAGTATAGATGGAAATTTAGACAATTATTTAATATAAAATAGTAACAAAATAACAATCTTTCTGCATCTTTGCAATGAGGTACAGAAGAAGTTCGTCGTATTAAAACCGAGAAATTACCGTCAGAGGACCTGCTTAAAGTAAGCTAAATTGACGTACGGCATAAGTCCAAATCAACCGGTCTGATACGTTCTTTTGCTACACCAAAAGGACACAAATTGATCCGCTTTGAAGACGTTCGCTTGTGCTGTCACCCACTGCTAACCGTAAGCCTTGCTTAGTTTTCTTCCCGTTGGTGAAAGCAAGCGTATAATTCCTTTCTGCTTTCCCGTAACAGATTAATCCCCAATATTTGTACCTCACCCGAGACAAATCTGACGGCGAGAGAAAGAGAGAAAGAACGTTAGTCCAGGAACTACTTCCAGCTTGAAGCAGGAAACTGGACTGCACTAATTGTCTCACATTTAGAATTAGATCGTTTTTACTATTTTCTTTAATCCGACACCTTCTCTTTGGCCATAAAATCATCACAGAACTGCACACACTCATTGTTGAGATAGCGACCATATACGAGTCTTCGCATACATGGGCACACACGTTGAACCACACCTTTCTTGAGGGGTTGTACTACCAAGTATTTCCTTTTTCATCAGCACTTCCTTGGTGCTGAATGGCAAGCCTTCGAGAGCATAAGCTTCAAACAAAGACCAACGATAGACACCTTCAAACACATCATACCAAGGCGTAGTAGCAGGGTGTTCGTGTTTAGTTCCTCCGCGTAAGTACCTTCCTCAACATAGCTTAAGTAGAAGCTTAAAAAAGTAGGGAGACAGCAAATGGACAAGAAGTAAAAAAGCGCTATCCCTCTACAAGCCACCGTAAAAAAGAAAAGTCTGCTTTCCACCTTCCACCCTTTTTCAGCCAGCTGCGCCAAGTCATATTTATCAAATGTCAAAAACTTTAATTGCTGTTTCTTGGAGCCATCTCTTGGCTGGAGAGCGCCTAGTCTCCTTACTGGTGGCAAAGCTAAATTGGATCCAGATCTCCGAGAACGAGGAGTGTGTGGCACACGATTTGACATTTGGCGTCCTCCGCACGTCTACCTCTCTCGCACGTTAAAAGGGGAAACCCTCATTTATGGTCGGTGGTGGAAACAAAACTCCATAGGCGACAAAACGCCTTCAGCAGCACCCTAATCATACGGTCACACTATGGGCACACGCCTTCCCCAAGATAGACGACATGCTGATTTTGCGTGATCGCGCCTACTAAATCTGGACGACCTTCTCCACTAGAGGGTCTGCTTCTACAATTCCGATCGCAAAAAAGTGGGACCCTTTCTTTGCGCTTGTTTCTGCCCCCGCCCATCAAAAGTGAAGAAAATATCACTCGCATTTAAATGGCCCTTGCTCACACTTTGAACTGCGTATTGCGCTTCGCTAGCGCACGTTTCAGGTGCTGTATCGTTGTTTATCAGATAATCTTGGCTTTCTATTACCATACCGGGATGGTTATCCCGATAATGAAGTCGTTTGTTTGCCGAGACTAGGCGAGCGAAAGATTTGAATCCCCGGGAAAACCCCCACCTGCTGATGATGGTGCATCTTTTGGACGATTGAGCAGCGGTAGGATATTGTTGTGCTTCATATCCTAGTACTGCTTTGCTCTACACCAGTTATCAATCGCGGGTATCGGACACATTGAATTGCCACTTTTAATATCGACCTTCCGATCGACCTTGGCAATCGAAATCTGCCCAGGCCACGACATTGGAGTGCGTCATCTGCACTCAGTCTCAAAACGTATACACCACACAGCTCTAATGGTGCGAGCAAACGACACTACATCGTTTAAATTAATTGCCCCCACACACACGTTATCTTATCGCAGCACCCTACCGACTAACAAGCGCAAGTGTAAAGAAAGCTTGCAAACAAATTCCACCCAAACCGGACAACACACAAGACCCGACGGCTCCGTGTGGTAGTGACTGAGTGTAATAACAATACAACGCGCAACCATTACGGATGGCGGTCGCAACGGTGCATCATCGTAACAATGCCCCTGCCTTACTGCCTAGTCTTCACATACCTTGTTCTGTTGGATGTTTTTCGGCTGATATCTCCTCCTCCTGCTCCACAACAGCAACAGCACGTTCCCGCTCACTATCAGCATGTTCCTGTTCGTCTGTGACAGGTACCACGGCACTTTTCACTACCACATCATCCTCTACAGGGATATCACTTTGAACGGTCGGTTCTTCACCGTCCACCGTCATCACTGTATCACTTGGGTCCGCCTCGGATACCGGAGGTTCGGTGTTCTCCAACTCCGAACCACTGGCCGGCAACACATCCTCTACCACAACACCTTCATCACTAACAGCGCGCTCAATGCCAACAATGATTCGCTCATGAATCTGTTGTATCTGCTCCGAACTGTCCTCGACGTCGAGCGGTTCGATTTGCGCTTTGACCAGCTCCTCAAAGTCACTCTCAACGGTATCGCCTACGACGATGTCTACGTCACCACAGATCGCATCGATACTACCTCCCGCGTCCGCGTCCACTTCTTCCCGATCATTCACGATCGTTGTCGTTGCACTCGCTTCGATCGCTAGCTCACCTGGTGCGTCCCCGGGGACGACACCCGTTTCGTTCGCTGCACCATCGCGCTCACCTGTCTCCGTTTCCATTTCGCTTGTGCTGTGTTCGATCGTTACCGGAATGTCTTCCCGTTCCGGTGTGATTCGGTTGTCTACCTGGACCGTGCTATCGGTTTCTACGTCCCGGCAGGTAATGCTTGATTCAGTTTCTACGCTTACTTGCATCACATCTCGCGTCTTATCAGCTGAGCTGAGCTCGCTGCTGTTTACCTTTTCAACCGACTCTACCGTCTGTGGATGGATTCTGGCCTCGTGTGCCTTGAACGTTCGCTCACTAACTTCCAACGAATCGTCCGAATCTACTGCGTCCTGATCTTGATCATCCTCATCGCTTGCTTCGTCCATTTGCGATACCTGATCACGCGTATCCATCTCAACATCCAGCTCATCTGCCGACTTCTTTGAATGATTCAAATCCCCAGCTAATGCACACTCCGATTCACTCATCATCGGTGTTTCGATACGGTGCTGATGCCCGGCACCACTTGTGATGACTATTTTCGCCGACGGTAAGGTCGTATGTGGCATGCGTTTGGCTGATTCGTCATCGTGCATCGGTTTCTTTCTCTCCCGCTGCTGGTTATTGTTTGTGTCGTTGATAACGGTTTCTTCCGCGGTGTTGATAATAACTATCGGCCTAAAATGAAACGAAAAATAAAGGTAAACATTATTATCACATTCCCAATGCTAGATATTTTTTATTTCGGCTATATCATCAGCAGCAGCAGCGCTTCCTGGATGGCAGGAAGTTATATTGCGTGAGGTAAGGGTAGTAAACTTTTTTTTTTTTTTATTTTTATTTATAGAGGCTTTGAGTCTTAGAGACTTCATTCGCCTCTCAAAGGGTAGTAAACGATAAAACTAATGATAGAGTAGGAATCAAGATATGCGCCTAAAGGGTATGCAATTTGTTGTGCACGAATAATAGACGCTTTGTTGTATCGAATGTATGCAATGTCGTGTATGCAAAAGCTTTCATGTTTAACGAAGGCTAAAAGCTTCAAAAAGCTTTCAAGCACAGTGCTTATTGTTTTGGACAAATATTTGTTTTATTAGTGAATTCAAAGAAAATTTTAAGTCGCCAATACTACTTTCTTACGCAGCCAAAAATATTAATTTCTCGGACAAATTCTAGTAACGTTCAGCAATGTCCACAGTAAAAAAAAATAATTGATAAGTAAGGTTAGTTTAAAATCCGAAAAAAGATATTCGAATTTCTGAATACGACGTGATTTTATTTATAATTAATTATGACGGTCCAGTGAAGTATTGTTAGAATACGACGTGATACAGAGTTCAAAATATTAATTTAAAGATAATATTAACCTAAATTTAGATCACTACAACAACAAACACCTTGGATATTTTTTTCCTCAACAATCCACTTATAATCCAAGTCAAAGTCAAGTTTTACTTAATTCAGTACCAAATGGAAAGCTCTCGAGTAGCAGAAAAAGCCTTACTACTAGACTTGAGAATTCAAAAGATTAAAAAATAGAAAAACTTACCCGTTATGTTGATGTTCCAGCGAGGAGAATTCCTCTTCCACCTCACCAATCGGTGGCAACAGATTGGACGTCCAGGGGAAGTTAAAGTACGCCTCGGACGGACCACCGGACACAATCTCCGGCGGGCCAAGCTTTTCCCCATCCTCATCACTGTACCCTCCATCGCCACTGAGAAACTGTTCCGGTGTCGTTGCCTCGCGCGACAACGAACTACTCCGATCGTCCTCATCCTCCGACCGTCCGTACAGCTTTTCCTCGTCCTCATCGCTCGAGCTGCTCTCGATGTACGTATGATCCTCGCTGGACAAGATCTTAATACACTTCCTCACGACAGACTCGGACGGTGGTAGTTCATACCGAACTCCGCTTACTAGTCCACCATCACCTTCCGAGCCATCCTCTGGCATGTGCGTTCCATCGTTTCCGACAGTTCCTTCAAATCTTACCGGAGATGCCGGTGGTGCTGTGATAGCATCCATGTCTTCCAGCGCTTTCAATGGAACCGATACTTTCGGATGAAAATCGATCAACCGCGGCAGATCGGTGGACGCCGTTACTGGTGGTGGTTGTTTTCCATCGGCTGACGCTTTCTCTTCGATGGATAGAGCTGTTTCCTCCTCCTTGCTGTTCTCGGCGAGAGCACACTCGTGAATCACTTCGGTCGCTTCTTGCAGCCAGCTTTGGATAGTGTTGAACTCCGATCCAAGCGGTGTTGTCGCTGTAGACGCCGGTGGCGTCTGTGCCGGAGATGGCTGCCCGTTCGATAGCTGCTGTGGAGGTTTTGCCGGCTTCAACCGTGGTGGTGGCACTACGATCGGAATTGGCACAGGGATCGGTGCTCGCTTCTTCGGCTCTACTAAGGCACCCTGCCGGGGTAAGGGTCGTGGTGGAACCGTTGCCTTTAGCTCGACATTTTCGTACACCCCACTCGAATCCGTCTGCTGTGGCGGTGGTGGTGGCGGCGACGACATTTCACTGCTACTCTGTCGACGACCTGCAACCGTCGACCTGTTCAGTACCATGTTTTCGTACGGCTGCACCGTCTGTATGGTGACGTTTTCGTACGGCCCGTACGGTACGGTTACGTTCTCGTAATTGCGATTTTCATCCACCTTCATGATGGTGACATTTTCGTACTCACCGGCAGCAGGTGCGACCGAATCTGTGGGTCGCGACGGCTTTTCCGCCGGCGGTACCTCGAGCTGGACCACATTCGAGGCAGCTCCAGCAGCAGGAGGCGGTGGTTTGAAGGTAAACAGGTTGGTTGTTTCAAACTTGCTCTCCAGATTGAACTCTTGCTCGAGCAGTGTGAAAGGCTTCAGAGCCTTGGCCAGCTCAGCACTCTGCCCAATGCCGGCCGGTCCGCCGTGCGAAGGGATCGTGTAGTCTTCGGACGACAGGCTCGAACAGATCGAGAACTTATCGACCACAGTCGAGATGGTGCTGGCCGTATCATCCGATTCTGATATTAAATCACTTATATCGTCTGCAAAGAGATTGCTGTATGTTTCCGCATCCGGTGGAGGAACGAAGATTTCTGAAGCTGAGGATGTTCCCGAAGTCTGCTTGGAAGGTGGCCCTACATCTGTACCGTTCAACGAGTGCGGCTGTTGTTCTGCCGGCACCTGCTTACGTTTGTTCAACTTCCGTGGAGGAACCGGTGGCGGAGGTGGAGGTGCTCCCTTCCGCTCTGGTAGTGCTTCTCGTCCTCCTCCTCCGACACCTCTGGTACCATCTCCAGTTGAACTGCCCGAATGCACACCACCAGAACCTGTCTCACCGTAAAAGTTCTGTACCTTTCCCTCTCCATTCCGAACCAACAGCTTGATGGCAACATTGCTGTCCTTCAAACACGTCACACACTCGATACGCGTCATCCGGTTGACATTAACACCGTCAATCTCTAGGATTTCATCACCTTCACGCAAATGACCCCAGCTTGCCTGGACCCGTGACGCAGGACTATTCTCCGCACAGGACTGTATAAAGAGGCGCTGTATTTTCTCGTTGCTGTTTGTGCCTCCCTGGAACTTTAGTCCAAAGCCGAGCCTTTCACCCGGTAACCGATACACTAGCACCACTTCCGGCGCATTCTGTCGTCCATCGCCTGTTCGGCCACCGTCTCCCCCATGGTTGATGGACAGCACCGTCACGAACTGTGAATCGTCCTGCTCGTCGACGTGTGACACCTGCTGCTGGTCCGCTCCGTTGACGGATTTCGCGAGTCCAATCATATTGCTTAGCTCCACCGCACGATCGGCCCCCGTACCGCTGCTAGCGACAATCACGACCGGCTCAATCACAGGTACGATCGGCGATAGCAGCTGATCATCCACCGAAACTACGGTTACATATTTTTCCATCTTTCACTCTCACTTTCGGATCACTTCTACCGTTATAGTTATATCCGCCGCTTCACTTGCCAACCAGGGCAACGAAAGACGTGGTGGTGAAGGAGACTCGGGACGCCTTATTCGCTATGAGATGCACACACACACACACACACACGCAAGAAAAATGGCAAAAACGGATCACGATACTGCCTGAAGTATCTTGCGCACGGTGAGCGTCCAGAAGAAGTTTAACCCAAGCTACTCGCAACACAACACGCACCAGTTGCGCACCACCAAGAAGGAGTGCATTCGATAACGCCACCGACGGCCTGTTACATGCTGCAAAGGTTCGTTGGGTTGGAAGTGGCTTGCAAGCATAATCTAGCTGAGCTACACTTGCTTGAAATCGCTGCCGAATGCGTTGCGTGATCGGTTTTGGTGGATTATGGCGTGTTTCTGTGGATTAAAGAAAAAGAAAGGAAGAAAACTATTAAAACAGTAGTCAGAAGGGTACATAAGAACGGGGTACACAAGTTTCATTTGGTTCAGGGTTATTTGGGATTCTTCCAACAAACAATTCGAATGAGATTTCTTACAAATTGGAACCAAATCTCCAAACTTTAAAAGCCCTTTATTTCACATATGTCTCATTACAGCCTTGAAGGAATAGTGAAATTGATCGTAAGCTGTTGACGATGGAACAGCATATCTTGACCTTTCCAAAAATCGCAGTAGCCCCACCAAACCCAGTAACATAAAGACACCACTACACCAACGAAAGTGAAATTCCCTCAATATCAAGTGAATTTCAAACCATTTGCAAATGTTCGATCCGCTACACCACACCGCTGTGTGGTAGTGGGTGATTGGGTTTATCATAATTATTGACTTCCATTTCCATGACCATGAACGAGATATGCATCGATTCTATCGCAATTCGACATGTATACGATATTTCCTCTCGCACACTCCTCTTTCCCCTTTTCGGCTGGAGGGAATTTCCTTTCGGTTGCCATTATTGGGGAGAGGGCAATTTAGCTAAACCCCGCTCGAACAATTCAACCTATTACCGTTCATAAAGCTAGAGCGCGCGCGCGACCGCTATCTGAAGCATCTTTTCTTAGGCCGTTTGGAACGCTGGTACCTCCTTCGCCTTTTCAACGCTATCAGACGGTACACGTGCGTCTTCTGCTGCGGCTGCGGCTGCTACTTCTGCTAAGCTCACTAGCAATTGCGTTCATTTCATTCGAACGATACAAAATTAGCAGCTGGAAAAAAAGAAGATGATGATCACTCCACCGCAGCGAATGGAAAGTAAATGCCAGGCTACACTCTTCCGCAAGACCATCGCCGCCGGTAGGTTTGACTTGGTAGGGAGTGTTGTTTGTTTGTGTTCCGTTCGTTAAAATCGAAATTAAATGATTTCGCTCTTGCAGGATGGAGTGAGGCGAAGAATGTCAATAAAAGTAATATTATGTTGATGTTTCGATAAAAGTTTGCTTCAACGTCTCCAACTTTT
Source organism: Anopheles maculipalpis (assembly GCF_943734695.1). Lineage (NCBI taxonomy): Eukaryota > Metazoa > Arthropoda > Insecta > Diptera > Culicidae > Anopheles > Anopheles maculipalpis. The sequence continues at coordinate 96,135,838 of NC_064871.1, read as the reverse complement.
GATAAGAAATAAGTGGAATCACTACTAAAAAAAATTAGTAAGTAATTGAAAAATCTCTGTAGAAAAATTGGTCTTCAATTGATAGCTAACACTTAGAAAATCAGATAACGAAACAAAAACACCAACATTGCAGTGGAGTTAAAGATGGAATGAAATTTCTATGGACCTACGCCACTGAGACGGCCCCCTTTCTGCCGTCCAGAAAATCGCCAATCTTGTCACTTACGACAACAAAAAAGATTTTGGGTTATGGAAAAGAGTCTCACCTGCCAACCATTAGTCTTAAGGCTTGTGAAAACCAGCTCAACAAAGATGTTTGACTTTATATGAGGAAAGGAGTGATCATATGATCTTATGAGTATTTCTAAGGTTCATCATGAAGGATACTGTGTTGATACAACATTTTTAAAGTGTCTAGGGCTCCGGTAGGTCAATCATGTCATGCGAATGGTATCAGACTACCAAATGCGTACAGTCCTTTGAAGTCGTCTACATGGGCAGTAGTTATATATTTGGTTTGAGAAGATGAGATATCTCAAATTCGTTTCTTCTTTTCTGGAGGTCTTCTGGTGTAGACTATTGAGTTTAGGGTACACTATTATCTTGAAATATTTTTACGAAAGAAGTCCCTCACAATTTGAAGCATGGTGTCTTAACATTTAAATCATGTTTACCCACCGAAACAGTAAATAAGACTTCGCTCCACCGATGATAAGAACTCTAAGCTCTTACTGTCTGTACTGCAAGGTTTATTATAACAACAAAGACAATTCACAGACGATCAATCAATACAACACTTTAGTACCAGTTGTTTTGTAAATCAATTCATCAACCAAGCGTAAAATGTCGCAAAAATCAACACAAATTCGCACACAATAATTCCAAAGAATAATAAAACTAAAAGTCGCTATTTTCATGCCTTTTTTCGACACAAAACACGCCTGATTAACACTAAAAAAAAAACCACAAAAAAGGCGTTTCTTAAACGCCGTTTAATATCCATTCCAAAATGTCCTCATTATCGACGAATCGATTCGTGGCGCTTCTAATCTTGCAAATTGACGCTTACCTTCCATCGAACGGCCACCTCAGATCTCCCCCACCCAGCAGCCAACTGCGACTCATATTTACTCGCACCTCATGCGTGCACCGCAGCGCATCTCGATACCGATGATCACAATCGTTTCGCTAATAGATGTTCCTCTTCAAAAGCTCTTCAAATTACCTTTCTCTAATGACAACTTTCCGACGGGCTCGCCACACGAGCGACGCTGAGACATCGGGGAGGACGATTTTCGCTTCGATCGCACCGCGGGCATGAATTATTTTCACTTTTACTTTAATAAGTGATCGCCTGTTAGTGATTTCTATCTTCTTTCTTACGCTCAACGCTTACAGTCAGACAAAGGCCAAAGCAACGAACGATTAGATCATATCCGTCCGGCCAGTCGGCTGGAGGTTTCGGCAAGATGTACCAGACAGAAGGCAGAAACAAAACAAACCATCCGCTCATTATCTTGGACGGCGCATCATCTATGCTGCACTGTGCAGACGTTTTGGCGGAGATAATTGTTTGCTGCATTAACATACAAGACTTTGAGCCGGTGTCTGCATATGAAACACCTGATCGAGAGATTGTTCGAAAAAAAAAATGAGAAACAAACAGAAGACTAATCATGTTTTTCAACCCATCTTTATGTTTCTCGATCGTTTCAACCAACAAAGTCGCGAGCTGTTTGAATGAAAAGCCCCAGTTTTGGGGGTACCAATATTGACACCCAGCGTTTGGATCTAAAATTGCAAAAAATGGAATCCAGCAGCACGTTTGTTCGGTGCACAGGTGTGAAATGCACGACTTTGGAGGCTCGTTTACTCCCAATCCAACACCGCCACCAAAATGAGGTAATCTTTCGAGCGCACTTCCGATTAAGAGTGTTTAACTCAACCACACGTACAGATCTAATTCGTCCACTTTGAACAAAAAAGGAAGATGAACAAAGGAGATACAGCAGGAAGCTACAAAAATTAAGCACAACCCGGTTGAGGCCTCTTCTGTTACGAAATGCGTTTTAACACATCGGCAATGTGCCGGTGATGGTAACGATGGCAGTACATCTCACGTGGACCGTGAAGAGAGCGTCGAAATGGGGGTTTTAACTTGTTGCGTGGTTTCCGCATCAAGCAAAAACATAATTTTAAAAACACTTCATTGAAACATTTTAGCTGAAAAAAAACATCCATGCAGCATTTGTTCGCGTTAATTAAAACGCAGGCTGGGTCAATGGTTCAGAAACGCATCACGGAGAAGTACCATTAAAAAGTATAAAAATGATTAAAATAATGTTCTGAATTTTGATACTTAGTTAAAAATGATACACGAATTTGAAATAACATAGAAATTTGTTAGAAGAAACATACAATCTTGAGTACAGAATATCAATAACTAGATAAAAGACTAATCTAAAAGTGAAAAAAAAACACAAGGTAAACATAAAGTTCGACTCACATTCCCTTCTCATTTTCACTTGACGCCGATCATAAACAGCTCCACCAAAGCAGCAACCGAAAGCGCCCTTGCCGAGTGACTCACAACGAGAGGCTGAGGTGAAAACCCACCGAAAAACCATCCATATGTCAACCAACGTGCGCCACACCAATTTTGCATACGCATATTTAATCTTCTGCCTCGACGGAGTGGGCCAAAAGCCCCATAGATCACTACTGCAACAAATCACCGAATTGGTCAAATGAAATAAAAACTTGAAACCTGTTCCTTCCAACACACCGCGGCGCATAGTTATTCGGGTTTTGACCTCCACAGCAACACTCGCCGGCTGGCTGTTCCTTCCGTCCTCTTCCTTTCCGGGTTTTCGGTTGGCATTAATTATGCAGCTATAGTTCATGATCAATATCGTGCGCAAAACGAGACGAATCGCCGTCGAAAGAGAAAGGATGGAATAACATATTGATAAATAGAGACGACAGGAAAAAAAAAGTTGATGTTTTCGGTAAAAGAGCGAAAGTTTTACGGGACATACGCGAGCTTTCGACTACCAAAAGTCCTGTTCGAAAAAGCGATTAAGTTACGGACGAGAATGCTCCATTAGTGGAAAACAAATGTATTGCTGGTCAGCGCATTGAATGCTATTAGCGAGTTGATGTTTTAGTATTTTTGGAACATTTATATTTACGATCGAATTTTACTCCAAAATGTTTCCCAAGGGACCTTCATTGCAGCGTTATTTGTTGCATGGAGTGACCAAAATTCATCGATCACTACGTCATTTCATCTCCAGGGAAATTCTGACCCTATACCTTGGATGACATAGACTTCTCTTGACATTTTGCAGCGTTTGTTATTGTAGAATCCAGACTGTGGTCAGTGCCTCTTTCCATTTTTCGTCCAGCTTTAGCGAGCCACTGCAAAGGCATATTTTGGCTATCAAAAGGCTTACTAGACTTAACTATATCAATCCTCACTGCTGGTGAACGGTCCCTGGATAGAACGGTTGAGCCAGACCAGACGAATATCTTGTATTCAATAAGAAATTATTGAGAGTCTGTTATTAAGTTATTAACAGATACCAAACCAGAAAATTCAAGATATTGGCTTCAGAACTCCTTAAACCCTAAGCTCCAAAAAAAAAAAAAAAGAAAAACTGAAAATTGATGGACATAAAATTGATCAGTGCCTACGACATAAATAACAAACAAATCCAACAATATCTCCCCCAGCCACTATCGCAGTTACGATTATTTTAAATTTACTACGCCAATTCACAGCTTTACCTTCGATCGCTAGATCGATCAAACGAATTAATCTCTTGCAAAGCTTCCTTCGAACATTTCGCTACAGCTACTTACTACACGCTTAAAAGCATTGCACGAAATTTGCGCAAAGATTCATCGTTCCCTCTCCCCGGGGTGTCGTGCCATTTAATCGCTTGTATCTTGCCTGAGATGCCAAAAGTTCATCGGGTCAATGTTACAAAAGAAAATTCAAGCAAATTCACTCAACGATGAAAACCCAACAGTAAAAGAGTAAGCGAGGTGTTGCAATCGCTAGTCATCCACTATTTACACCCTTCAACCAGTAGCAGCAGCAAAACCACAATCTATCAAGCTCACCACCGATCCGAAAAGCCTACGATTTTCGGGCAACTGTCGGCATCATCCATCTCCCGGTAAGGAGGATGTGACTGCAATTCCAACGAGGCCAAACACACCAGTTGAAATGATTTTCATAATCAAGCGACACACAACCCAGAGCGTGTGGAGCTCTGTGAGTATGTGGATTAATCAAAACTGAGAGGAAAAGCCTGCGTATGCCGTACACTTCAACCTGTAGCTAAACTGTGATCGGTCGGTGCTGGCTGTTGTAACACCCAACCGCTCTAGGTTTAGTGTTGTGTATGTGGTAGATGTTTTGTGGTTTTCGCTGTGGGCTTTTAATTGGGGTAAAACAGAAAAAGCCTAGCCTCCAATAAGCGAGATGCGTGGCGAATTTATCGGCGGTGCTGTTGGACTGCGATACGGTTCGATGCACATCCCATGATGAAAAGTGAAGTTTCATTTTTGGGGCCATGGTAGAGCGATAGGATGGCAGAGTGGATGGATGTATGTGTCTGTGGAGGTTTGGTTAACTTTTGTTACACAATATGGAGAAAATTGCGTGGGAAAAACAGGGCGAGAGAGCAAGTAATCAGCTATTGCCGCCCGCTAATTAATATCTCTACATCGTTACACAAACAATTATTACACTTGCTATAATATGTGTAATAAAGAGGGTAAAGAACACGTGTTAAAATAAATTAATCTCAAAGGTAAAAGTCAACATGAAAAAAAACGCAAAGAAAACCATTAATTCTTTCACGATCAGCGATCACTGGCTGTGTGTTTCGCACCGGGGGCTTTTTTATTTTTTCCTCTTTTTGAAAAAAGCATTTGCAACATGCACCCCCAACACGGGCATAATGTGCTATAATTGAAAAACTGTCTAGGTTATGGTTAAAATAATATGCCTTTGTGGTCGGCGCTGACATTGAATGCGGTTTCTCTTACCCGCCGTGTACGCCGCTATGAACTATGAACGAAACAGTTCATCTTCGTCTGTGAGACGATGATCCACGGGTTCCGAAACGTCAATAGTTTAGCCGTGAAATTGTAATCAAATTATTCTTCGGAATTGATTCTTAATTCAAGGAAACCGGAACACTGGGTTTTGGTAGCTTTTTTACATCTACCACAAAACAATACCATTTCCTTCCTTCAGTGTGCAATATGTTGTAGATCAAGATCTCCCGAACGTGGTGCTCTCAATGAAGATGCTAAGAGAGCTTGCTATAAAATGGCATAAAGCGCTTCAAACTATAACATCTTTTTTTGCAGTAAATCATTTATCAAGATTTTTTCCTTCTTACTGCAAAAGGAAACCCACAAAACCACCATAAAATACGAAACGAAATCCATTCCACTCGTTCGCTTTGACATTTCCGTCCAAAGCGCGTGTGTGCGTCGTCGATTGATCGTTTGCGGTTTGTTCACCACAGTGCACTAGAGGATGTCATCGTGTGGCAGAAGAAAAGGTCAAACGAACGATTTATTGAATACTTGGTGATAAATTTTACAATCTTTTTCATCTTCTTCTTTTTCATCTTCTTGCATAAAGCGTGCAAAATTTGGTGGCGGAAATATTGCGCCAATTTTTCGTACGAGTTGCACAGCTTCACTGCAAATTGAACGAGAGAAAAAAAGGGCAACAAAAACCAGGTCAACACAGTAAAATCACTTCCGATTCGCGGGGTTTATTAAAAGGAAAGTTGAACATTCAAACCAAACTTAATATACTGCTGGATGCTGCAGTACATGCGGGCAGCAACCGCACATCACAACCGTGAAACCGAATAATGAGCCGTTAGTAAACCATTTTTGGGTAGACGTTTATGGTTGTCTGTTATGTTTTTGTGGCTACATTTCTGTACTACATTAGATCATCACGAATGAGGATTAAAAGCACTTCCTGTGACCTTTGTGCACATTGGAACAGGTTGAATTTGTTCGAATTGCGATGAAATAGACAACACTTTCTCTGTGACTACTAACGCCAAGCACGTAGAGAGAAGTGAAATGGTAAAGATCGCATTTTTGACAGAAAAAGTGCAAAAATTGCTGCACAATTCCTAGCACAGTTCCTTGCTAGAAAGCTACTTCTACTTCGGACCGAACTATGGAACACCATGCAGCAGTGTTCCAGAATTCCATGGGAAACTTGTACCTCTGTTAAGGGCCACTTAGACGGGGTGAGAGTTGCGAGTATGCTGTCGGAGTCGTTCGAATCTCACTGGGCAAGGGGACGAACTATCCTGTTTGTTGTTCAACATTGCTCTGAAGGGTGTCATGCGAAAGGCGGTCTTCGATATTCGGGGCGCGATTTTCACCCCATCACCCCCAATTCCTTGGCTTCGCGGATGACATCGACATCATCGGACGGACATCTGCGGCGGTGTGCGAAGCGTACACCCGACTGAAACGCGAGGTCAATAAAATTGGATTGAGGATCAATGCGACGAAGACAAAAGACCTTCTTGCCGAAGGCACTGACCGTGATATAGCCCGACTCGGAAGCAGAGTATCAGTCGACGGTGACGATCTAGAGGTGGTAGAGGAGTTCTGCTGCCTTGGTCGTACCAACTCGTCGTAACTTCGAACAACAACGTATGCAACGAAAACCGACGGCGCATTGTTCAGGGGAATCGTGCCTACTACGGACTCCATAAACTCCAGCAAACCAGAAGACTCCAACAACACACGAAATGTACGATATAGCGCACTTTGATACGTCCGCTAACGGAGGACGCCAATACACTCGCCATTTTCGAATAGCGCGTGCTAAGGACTATCTTTGGCGGTGTGTGCAAGCAGGGCGTGTGGCGAAGGAGAATGAACCACGAGCTAGCTGAGCTGTTTGGCGGTGCTGATATCCTGACGGTAGTCAAAGCTGGTAGGATACGTCGGCTGAGGCACGTGATGAGGATGCCGGACTCATGCCCCACCAAGAAGACGCTCAACAGCGACCCGTTCGGCACGAGGCGTACAGGAGCACAGCGACTGAATTTCCTGGACTGAGTTTCCTGGATTGGCGACCAGGCCATGTCTACGCAACGTGCTCAACCCTGAGCAGGCCAAGACGAAGAAGATCTACATCCAAACTTGCATAGAAAGGTAGACTCCTTATTGGTTGCCATTTGATGTAACTTATTGTGACACTTTGTAACATCTTCAGTTCTTTATCCAATCAACTCACCTACCTATACGCAAAGAAAACATAATCTATGAACCCTTGTGCAGCTTTGTTGCACACCTTCTTCGCCAGCCCTCGTTTTCAACCGCCACGTCCTATTTTACTGCGATCCATCTTAAAAAGAAGCCGTCATGCAAACACACGCATAATTGCATATCGGGAGCGGTAAATATTAATTTACAATGAGCGAACGAGTGTTAATTCAAACGAAACAACCGTGCAGCATGTCCTCTATCCAAACGGATCGGTCCAAACGGAAGCCTCACTAAAGTCAGTCAACCGTCTACTTCGTATGGATGGTGGTGGTATGTGCCCACCGCATAATGCCATTCGGTGTGAAGATGCTATTTGCGTGAGGCTTAAGGCGCCAAACCGTACCACCTTTAGCGCATTGATGATGTGGTGACCGCACACGCCACACGATGGCAGGAGAAAATATGTAAATCGAGAACCGTTTTCGTGTTGTTGGACTCGACATCGGGCTGTGTTGTAGATGCGGGATTAATGTGGGATAAATTGAAGCCAATATTTTGCCAAGATCCACGAGCTTTCAATGGTAGTGGAAGAAAGAAACCGGATGTGTTGTTTGCTTTATTATTTGAAGTAAATAACTTGCTCTTTAATGCGAAAATGCTCATTAGTGAAACTAAATTTAAGGATGAGAATGATCTTTAGACATCAAATAAAGTTTGTCAAGAACTGACATTTAAAATTGACCATTTTTATCTGTTCAAGGACCACAGATTGAAGTTCAAACAATCCCTAACCTCACTTAATACACCAAAAACTTAATCAAAATCGACGATTTCCTCAACAGAGTGCTTTTCCTCTAACTAAATGCGATCATCTAACACTACTGATGGACGAGAAAGTTTTGGTCAGGAATTCATAGCATTGACGCTAGCAAAAGCAAGATATAAAAAAAAACACAACATTAACTTTTCAACAATCGTCGACAGCATCCGCCTGCGTGCCATCAAACTATTTAAATTATGAAATTAAAATGTAACTCACACCAAACCAATTGAGATAACAAACTGAAGGAGAGGAAAAGTGTAGGCAGTAAAAGAGCAGCAAATGGAGAAGAAAAGCATTTTTCTTTGGCTGCTGTAAACATTGCAAAAAAACAACAGACGCACCACAACATCGCAGTTACAAGTTGACGGATGGAAGGTTAAAAGCTTCACTTATATTGCCTACCAGTTTTGCTTTTTTCTTCACCTTCTGCCTGAACCTTTAGCTACAAACCTACACAATATTGCTTTCTTCTTTTCATCCCACCTTCCCACGGGGTGCATTGCTACGGTTTTTTCTTCCGTTGAAGAAAGCAAAACTATCTAAACTATTGCAGACAGAAATGAAAACCACGTTAAAGGTGCCTCCATTTAGCAGGGAAGGAAGATGAGGGCTTTCGGGTAGGGGAAAAGAGTCCGAAAGTAAAACTTTGCACTTTTGCAGTTCAACTCTAGCTGCCCGTCTGCTAAATCTATGGACGAATCTCTGACGTCCAGCACGACCAACATTAGGGCCTGGTCGACTCACCCCGAAAAACGATGCTGCGATGAAGAAAACTTTCCCAGCAAACGATCAAGCTGCGATTAAGCGCGGCGCAGTAGTTGTAGTGGGCAGTAAACTGACGAACCTGGACCTTGAGATGAGGAAGGTTGGGGAACTGTCTTCGCCAAGGTGGAATGTGAAACTTCAAAAATTTCATCCGTAGATTATCATTTTTTTCTCTCGCTCTCTTCGGACGATCACTTCTTGGGTAAAGTGATTCAATAAGATATCAAACACTAAAATGCTAGAGAGCTCTCCTCGAATGGATCATCTCTACCGACACCTTACAGCATTCCTACCCGAAACCCGAAAACAATAAGCGAACACTCAACTAATACCGTTCCAACGATTTATCCTCATAGAACCCACAAACCCGGATCAAACGCGCATGTGTGCATCAACCGGAGATAATCGTTTCATTGGATATTAAATAAACCGTTAAAGTGTAGCGTGCGACTTCTATGATGGACGACTGCCAAACACGCATCATTACCGGGCTCGGATATCTTCAACTGCCACGAGGCACCTGTTAAAAATTGCGCCGCCCGAGAATCAGTGGGGATGCCATTTGGCGATGGTGATGGTGGCATTACCGTTAAACGGATGGTGCTGCGGTCGATCGAATCGATACTAAGAATGAATATATCTCCACGCTAGCCCTCTCTACACTCAGGGACCGGTAGCAGCGATCGCCCGTGGTGATTAGGTGCTCCAACAAGCACGCAAAAGCGCCGGCTGGCATTTTGTCTATCTCGTGAGTGTGATCTCGCAAAAACTGCAGACTTTAAAATGCATCCAGCTGTTCCACCCTGGGCTAAAGCCTGTGTGCAAGAAAATGAGGTTGGATTGATAACAACATTTCATTGGCACAGATTTTTTTTTGCAGTCGGCAAACATGAAGAGTATTAATGGTTTATTCATTAATATTGGCATCCTTTTTTCTTAGTTTTTTCTCGTTACCTGGACCTATCTATTTCATCATTAATAGCAATAAAAACTTAGCTGGCATAATGATGAAAATAAAGAGAATAAAATAGAAATCGTAAAATGATAAGAAAATAAATTTGAAAGTAAACAATATGAAGTTTAATCAAGAAAAAGTGGAAGACAAATGAAGAAAACTTCACATTTAAAAATCCAACTCCAATATATAAATCTTAATACCACTATAATGTCAACAAAAATTGAAAAGAAAAAATAACAAACAAAAAGAACTCCCAAGAACATTCAACATGCCATATGCTGCAGCATAACTCCCACTTTTCAACCCTCTACAGTATATCCACCAACGAAATGACTTCTCTCCTTGACATACAACCCAATACACCCATGTCGAACGTGGCTAGAGCATGCTGCACCAGAACGGAACATGTTTTGTGGCGCCCCAAAATGGCGCCTTCAAGACAGGCAGCCCCCCACCCTCCGTTCGAAACATTTTCCACCCGTTGAAGATCATTTTTCTGTCACCTCCTCAAGGTGACGCATGGTTTGGGTAGAGTTCGCGCTGGAGCCATCTATTAACGAGTTCCCCCTTCGCGAACAACAAGCCTTGCCCACGGTGGTGGTCTATTTTGCGCGACGCTTTTTTGTATGATACACAAGGAGTCAAGGCTGCTGAGCGTCCACCAAATGCAACACAGCATATGGGCACTGTTATGCTACTTATTTGCAGCGCATAGTTCAAATGCAACCACCCTAAAGCATTGCTTCATTGTGGTCGTGATCGTGAAGCACCTTAAATGGTGTGTTTCGGGTTGTGTGTAGGTCACGGGAGTACAATGTGACTGATTTTGGATCAGTTACTAATGATAGGTGTCGAAAAGCTTACCGGTAGTTGTCGATTATGTCATCAATATGGTTTATTTTGAGGGTTTCTTTGTGCCTTTTTAGTTTTTTCCCCTTTGAAATAAATTTTTGAAGGTAGTTTGCTCTAATTACTAATCTAATTTTTTTCTCAGGGGGTTTATTGATCACAAATTATTGTTTAAATATATCTCGACTTCAAATGTATTAATTTAGCTGATCTGTATGAAGATTTTAATATAATCACAATATTAAACCAAGCATTAAATCCTATCCGACGTGTTCCAACATTCTGAATCCAGATAACGAAATTCCAATCATTTTCTGAGACGTAATGTTGAATAATTTGTATCCTTTCTTTGAATTCTTGTACAAAGAAACCAGGCTTGCATACTTGGTAGGAGATGTCTGCTGTCCACCTCTCCAAAAACTACTCTAAGTTTCGAACATGTTTTTTTTATCTCTAGAGGTCGTCCTAGTTACTAGATACTGAGGAGTCTCTAGTTAAGAATTTCTAATTCATCTTGAAAACAATGAATATATTTCCCTATAAATTTCAATTTCTTAAGTTTCTTAGACATAGATCTAGTTGTTGTTCTTCTTGGGCGCTACACCCTCGAGGAATCTCGATGACCTGAAATTAGGTTTTTCTGGACTTTGTTTTACTCGTAACAGGATTGTCAATGTTTAAGAAATCACTGGCATATTAATAATCTGATACAACCAACGAAGCCTTCAGCACAAAGTCTTATTGATTTTTATAAGCTTTAGTTGATATTAGACTCGAAACAATATTATTAAATTTTTAAAAATATTATTTAGACTAGGTTTAAAAGAAATTTTAGTATTCACTTATTCATTGAAGTCAGATAGACGAATGGTAGAGTTATCGATCCTTCATATAACCGAATCCTTCACATGAAATCCCCAGTTTGCTTTCTGGACCCATGGGTACCAGGTATAAGCAAATCCAAAAAGCTATCCTTCGGCATCCTGGCCTAGCACCTAGTCCTAGCAGGTTTTTTAGCCTAAATGAAATAGCTTTCTCTTGTAAAAAATCACCAAAAAACGCACGCTAATGGATAATAGACTGTATAAAAAAGTTATCAACTCAGCCATACAAATGCATATTTAATTAATGAACAATTATACCTAATCGGACGGGATAAGTGAACCGTTAAACATACACAGACACTCCACAGCATCAATTACATTTCCCGCCGGCGACAAAACAGAGCTGTCCTATCGGTTGCGCTGCACAATTTCATCTCCCTTGCCCTTCACCTGCCAGTTAAAAGAGAGTGTGGTGAGCGAACATTCCGCGTGATTGATCGCGCATTTGCAATATCTAATTGCATGATCGCAACTTCATTTGGAAAGGATCCAAGTGCGTTTATTGATTGCAGTGAACTGATCTGTCCGAAAGCGAATCTATCTCCCGACATCACAGATCGATTGCGTTGTCACACAGTCCAAAAGCATAATCGTACCATGGAGGACGGAGTTTCGTTTGGAAAGCTTTTCTTTATCACCTCGGCGACTCTGACTCTTTGTGTGTGACGTGAGATGCATGCATGATTGCATTAAATTAACCATCACACAATAGGGGCAAACCCTTGTACAACGCCGGAAAAAAGGGCAAACGCACCGCGGCTGACTACCGTCAGGGTAACGAGGCAGCAAGGGAACAGGCCGCATAAAATATATGCTACACTTTTCACTTTTCCTGGCCACGAGTACCACCCCCGAACGCGGAAAGGAAAGTGCTAATCAACTAAGAGAATGATCGCTTGTCCGTTCGGGAATTTGTCGCTACAATCGTAGGACACGGGTAGGACCGTTCGTACCGATATGCGTTTCCGGCGACAGAAACCGGATCCCTTGATGAAAAGTGAACGTACGGAGGTGAAGGAAAAACTGCATCAAACAAGACAAGAAAGGCAAAACATAACAGTGCACCTCCAGCACAAGATCCGCCTAATTTCCATTTTTTTCTTTTCTATCTCGCTCTCGTAAGCCCATTCAAAAACTGAGTGAAACGGAGCTTTAGCATTTTCGCTGCCGACACAACAAACTGCAGTTTTTATGCAGCCTCTGCTCGTTGCTGGGTGTGCAATGATGATGTTTGCTTGTTTGGTAGTTTGTCTTGAGCAAGAGCAACAGCAAATGTTTTAGGTGCACCGCGTTCGGGTTTGTATATTGTTGTAATTTTCCTCGGAACGCTTTTTTCCGCCCTCTCACAACCCAACATGCAACATATAGAAAGAGATACGTGCCCAACGCCAAAGCTTGCTTCGCAAAACACCACATCCACCAATTCCAACGCCAAAGGGCAGAAGAAAGAGGCAAAGCTTTTAATTAAAAGCTATGTTTTAATGATTTTATACCGCATCATTAGCATCCACCATGCTGACCTCCGACGACCTTGGGATAAGACCCAAACGCTACTATGCGACAATCTTCACCGATCTTCCTCTTGATCAAACGATCTTCTTTTTGCTTTCTTTCGAACAAAATGAACGAAAAACTGTGCGAAAAACGCGCACTTGATCATGCGCCTTGATGCTGAGTGTCGTCGCCACACAGCGTGGCGATTAATTGCTTGAGGGAAAATTAAATGAACGCTGTCGTCATAATTCATTTGTGTGTGCGTGTGTGTCTGTGTGCTTACCGCCCACTTTGGAACCACGAACCCACCCAATCCGCGGTCGGCTGTTTGCTGGTTGCGTGGAAGAAAGTGAAGAAGAAAGTGCGCCGTTGAATTACCGCGTTCAAGTAAGAAAAATATTGCCTTTTGGGGTGCTTATCTATAAAATTATTGATATTGCCAATTTGATGATTGGTAAGAAATTTATTACCATTGAATATTTATCGAAAGATGTAATAAAAATATAGGATGGCCTGATGGAAAGGCGACAACGATGCCGATCTTCACATGACAGGACCGGGTTTCAAATTCCAATCAGGGAAGTTCCCCCGTAGTGAGGACTAACAATTCAACTACGTGGTATCGGGAAGTGTCTAGTAAGCCATTTGATGGCCGGTGTGACCTAGAAGGTCGTTAAGCCAAGAAGAAGGAAATGATTGACGAACTTAGTCGCTGTTTAAGAGCTGCTTAACTGTCATATTTAACCAACAGACAAATGTTATGTGTTATTAAAACGTTATTTATTCAAAGATACTTAGATTGAAGAACCAAATTCTGCATAATTATCAATTCTTAGATATTGATAAAGATCATTTAAATCATTTGTTTTAAGAACTTAGAAATGTATCCACTTTTTATTGGAACACAACTACATCAAATCAATGAATTGACATTTTCCTTTTCAAACTCCAAATGTCAACACTCACACGCTCTACATCACTTGAGCGAAGCATTACATAAACAACAAACGCTTCCAAAAACGGGAAACCGATTAGATTAGTTACCGCAAATAATCAATAAGCCCGCGGCTGTTGCATCATAACTGTGGCAAAATAAGGCAAACAAGGGATCGTTAAACAGCAAACACACAACCGTCTGCACCATTGTTCATTCATCTTCACCCATCGGGCCAGGATGCTACTTCAAATTGCCGGTGCAGCACATTTCCAAACGATTCGTACCCCGCTGCTGCTGCTGCTGCTGTTGTGGAGTTTAATAATCGATTTCTTTCGGTGCATTCGATTGCGTTGAGAAAAGAGCGATGAGTTCAATATTCGTGAATGCAAACAATTTACAGCTTGGACCAGTAAGGGTAGGCACGTCGCGGGTTGAAATGCACCGTTACTGAGGGAAGGAACCACATTTTATGGGAGCTCTGGATGATGGGCAAACACCAATTGGGGTTGGTGTGGAACGACAATAAACAAGCGAACCGTCGATCGTTTACCCCGATGCACCAATAAGCGAAACTGACGGATATGGTTGAGACTGTGTGGTGCACTTTCTCAGGCTGACTCGATCCTACTGTCGCTTCAAGCAATGTATTATTGCATGGGTTTTGCTTACTTTTAAGAGTTTAATAAATAATTATTTGAAATGTTTCATTTCCAATTTTAGTTAATTTTTCAGAATTATTTTTTCTTCAAAATTAAGATAAAAAGCGGTAGCTTTAAAGGACTTTGAAACTGTTCATCGTCTAAAAAATAAAGAAACAAATTTTATGATATTTTCTTTCCAAACAATTTGCATATAATGAACCGCATTATGATAACATTCTCCTCGAAGAAATGAGAAAAAAAGCTTCCCTTTAACACAAAAACAACCCCTTTTTAAACGATCGCTTCCACATTCTACATGCTTTACGACGCACACAGTTTACGTTACATCGCCAAAACATGGACCCGACGACGACCGCCGTAGCGCCAAGATGAAACTTACCTTCGCTTGCTTTTTCTTAATTTGCTCCCGACACGCAAATTGGAATGCGAAATTCACCTCTAATGACAGAACCCTTTCATTTTGGGGGCTGGGAAAAGAATCGCCCCTATTCTCTACGGATTGCACACAACCGTACGGGAGAGAGAGAGAGAGAGAGAGAGAGAGAAAGAGAGAGAGAGAAATACCCCCACAGGCGACGACCTCCACACGTAGCATCGTGGAAGGTGGTTGGGAGCCCACCATCATCGGACAGAGGGCTTATCGTAATGAAGGAACAACAACAGAACAGCAACGAACGTTATTCTGTTCTGTTCTGCTTGGTGTTCCGACGATCGCGTGATGATGATGCAGCAGACCCAAGAGATGCTGGCTGGCTGGCTGGCTGCAATTTTGACAAATTGTGCATCTACTTGTCAACGATAATAAGCGGTTTGGCGTATGGAAACCAAGGTTCGGTCCCGGTGAGTTTTATGGCAAAAGCGTTATCAAGGCAAATTGTATGCTAAGGGTACGGAGACCTCGAACTGTTTGATGAAGTTCAGGTTTTTTTGTTTTGGTTGCTTCTTATCACGAAGGTTGAATAATAAAAGGTCATCACATTGTTGGAACAGAAGCATCAGACGATATCAGACGAATATAAAAAACATAACAAAGCCACCAAATGACATCAGAATTGGATGTAATAATCCGACAGAATGATAAATTAATATCACCCATAGCACAAATCCAGCAGATGAGATTATAAAATGTACAATATCACAGAACTCATCTGGAGACATCACAATACCAACCAAAATTATAGATCAATCACAGTCGTATCACATAATCAGGATCTAACAGTCTGATAGACAGTCATCAAAGAACTTCAAAATTTTGGAGCATCACTGAATGATCAGTAATGACACCTAACCACAAATTTTAACATCTGTTGCAACTTCTGGAGCATTCTGCAGGTCAACAGTTTGATTGCTGAGTGAAAGATACAGAAATACACTAATCGGTGGGTGCATACAAATTTGCGTACCCGTAAAAGCGGCCAGTGCAAAACTAGAGACCGGCTTTTCGGTGAAAATCAGAGATCGATGAATGAGTCCACCAGTCTTGTCATCGTCAGCGGCACACCGCAGCACCGCAGTGGCCGAAACAACCATGAAACCCCCCAAACGATCTTCCCGGTTTTGAGCATGGGAGTGGAAGAAGAAGGCGAAGAACCAGCTAAAACCCCACCCGTATCACGTTCCTGGCAGTCGAACGAAACCAAACCTTGTAACAGGGGGCACACACACACACACATACTTTCCGTGGCGAGAAAGTCCGTGCCGAATATGGTCTTGACGCTTTGGATGCCTGATGCGGTCTTTCCGTACCGGTGCGCCAAACACAAAATCCCTTGCCGCACATATATAAAGCCAGACAACCCCCAAGCACCATGCTTCATCAACTTTTCTTCTGCTCTTCGCGCTTGTTTATGTTGGTTCGTGTGCTAGAACAGGTTTTTCCCTGAGCTGCTGCAGCGACCTGGACCCACTTCTGCTGGCACAAGAAGACACATCAGGTGGTTCCAACGGATGAGTGTGTGTCTGTGTGTGACGATGTATTAGCTTCTTGCTGAGAGAACCCCCAGCAGCAAAGGAAAGGAAAATGAGGTCAACCGATACGGGCTCTCTCTGGTACGTGTACGGGCTGTAACTCTGCCGATCACTCGTCTTGTCCAATTGGCGGAACCTAGCTATAGAGGACGCACTTAATTTAATGATTCAGTTTCCTCTTCTTAAAAAAAAAACGAGCCACCTGATGATGATAAAAGATAGTTGGAAGTCTTGGTCCAGAATTTGCGCAAGGAATTATTGCGCCGCACAAACCAGATCTCTCCAAGCGCACTACTCGATCGCGGCACATTCCGACGGCATTGACAGTAGGGGAAGATGCGTTGCAATTTCTATTTCGTCTAAAGCGAGTTGAGTGCCTTCATTTTCACCGCGGTCAACATTTCAAAGCCCAAGTCAATCCAAGTCCGCCCCAAACCTGCCACAAAATTGTTTCGGAACTCTGCCCTCCTCGTTCAACCAGTCAACCGGATGATCAGACCCACTGTCGTGCTGGATAATAAACTGAACCCTTTTCCCAACTTCCATCCCATCTTCTTCTTCGTTTCGTTCCTGGCTTCTCTTCCCAAACCCATCTCCATAAGTGCTGCATCGTACCGACCGGCCCCACTCCCGATGGCTTTATTTATGGTCTAATGTTGCTTTCTCCGCTACCACACGACCACATTGTGTGCCTGCTTGCAAGGCACTATTATCGCCATCGTTTCATATTTGGCAGCATTGTGACTTCCTAGTTCCGCGCTACACGTTTCAAGTTTCCTGTCAGTCATGCTGTGGCTCACTTTACCCGGGTTGGATGTAAAATTAGATATTGGATATATAAGTGCAAAACTAGGTGCATTATGCAACACAGCATCGTACGCGGGAAGCATCGGTGGCCTCTCTCACTCTCGTGAGGGTTGAAACTTAATCCCAACTTCCCCACATTGTACGCTACAGTGCGCCAAGCAGTGTACACTTCCGGTCACCTTCGGATTGGTTCAGCTTTCTAGGGTTCTCTGTTCGTGAGCGCCCGTCCGCAAGGTTCTTCTTCGATGGTGAAATGACCGGTGAAGTGGAGCGACTTCATTCAGAATGATTCTGGAACCAGACACAATTACCCAGTTTCATGCTGGTAGGTTCCACCGCCGGGCACATCAAGTTCTTAAGCACTTTGAAATTTGCTTCAAATCCCAACTAAATCTTGTAGAGTTGTTTCGCGTCCCACGGACTTCGGATTCCAAAAGCTCACACACCACGCTTGAGAAGCGAGTTATACTCCAGCTGTCCAATTAGTTAGTCTACCTCCGGTAAGTGAAAAGGAACGCAATGCTAACTTATGAGCTACGGTTGGATGCATTTTATAGGACGTTTTCGTTAAAAGCGTAGAATGAGTTTCTGGAGCTGGACTCAATGTTTGCGTCGGCAACTCTAGTAAATAAGTCGAAAAAGGGAATGAAATATGTGAGATCAGATATTCGTACCAAGCTGACATTCGGTAAATTCAGCAAAACTGTTGAGCTGAGGGTTTTTTGAAGCAAATAAGTTGTCTAAACCAGAAATTTCTCAAGACAAAAAAGAATTAAAACAGAGTCCCATTGTAACTTTAAAAAGAGAGAGAATTTTCTGCTTATTTAATAATATTTTCAACGTACGGGACAGCGGCGCCAGTCTTCAAACGACAGTACCGGGGTTCAAATCCCATCCGGACCGTCCCCCTGAGGACTAACTATCGGCAAGTCTAGTAAACCATTTCGATGGCCGGCATGAAAGGACACGCAGACCAGAGTTCAACCGTTCCCCCATAGTGAAGACTGACTATCAAATGACTTACTAGTCTGTTGTCCTGCTTGAGTTAGCTCATTTTAATCGCCATTCTAAGCCCTTTCTTAATCAATAAAGATGACAAAATCGTGTTTTTTTATTAGCCAGCGTAGGTAGGATAGCGTAGGGTTCTGTATCAAAATGATTTACAGAAAAACACCTGAACAGATTAAGGTCCAAAATAATATTTTTCGACTAATATTTGAAAAATAAATTCTGCTTCAATAGCTGCAAAAATGGTACAAATTCTCAGAAATTTCTGAAGCAACTACAAACGCATTTTGGTCTCTTAGATTTAAGATAAAATTGAATAGTAATTTAACATTCAATCAGGAAAAGTCACCTTTAAAAACACAAACCTCTTCCAGATGTGTCAGAATATCACCGTACTCTGCATACCATCTTGCGAAAAATACATTATCTCGCAATGAATATTCAATGAAATCAGCATCCATACAGAACAATCCTCTATGGACAATGCATAATCGTTAAAAAAAGATCGAACTGTAAAGATTGTGCAAATCCGATTATCCTAACCACGTAAAAATAAAAAGACATGACATCATATCCCGGTCACGAAACAAGCGCTACAGCCCAATGCCAAACTGTCAATCTGGTGCACATATTTCGGCGAGTTACTGCTGTTGTTGCTGCTTCACCACGTGCACCGTGATCGTGTAATGTGTGTGCCATAATATTTCCCAATGGAATTGAAGAACCACCGAGACAGTAAAAAGCAAACATAAAACAAGTAAACAAAGTAAAGAGAGCTTAGTTAAGTACAGTTGATAGTTTTACTGAGGCAAGAGACGCTTGAAAAAAAAATACATAAACTCGACAAGAATACATATTGCTCGCGAAACAATCCTCCGGAGTCACGATCGTGCGCGATAAAACAAATAAGTTTGCTAATCTTATCCCTCGCTTTTGGGAATCGCTTCTTTTTCGGTTGCACCTTTCGGTAGGTGTTTCGTTTTTCGTCAGCCAAGCTGCAACGTTGATCCGTCAGCGAGGGATTGGAAAAAAAACCCACCAAAAACCCGTGCTTCAGGCTCGAGCAATAATCGTGATTCGTGATCCAAAACGTCGTACTCCGACTGGTTACACACAATTGAAATTCGATCATCGTACTAAAGGGAAACAGGGGAAGCAGCAGCAGCTGTGGCGTGTGTTTGTATATAGCTGTAATTCCACCTCGAGTGCGCGAGTCCTTCGCCATCGACCCCGTTTTGTAGGATTGTATCGAATTTCGCCAAGCGCCACACAGCGCACCAAGAATTAATCTCCCGCTGGACAGACACACACACACACACACGTTCTCCTGTAGTTGAGGTGCGTTCAGCAAGCAGCATACATGAAAAAAAATCTCCACATACCGACACACCTTACACACAGCGTATTTGGTCCTCAGGGATTGGTGCGAAATAACAAAACGCGAAACGAAACTGCATCAACAACACAACTGTAAGTGCATCGTAACGGAATCATTTCAAAGGAAACGTGCGACGCGTTCTGGAGTTGGTCAAGGGATGGTCGCGAAATTAACATTCTTACCTCAGCGTCTGCGAAAGCGGAACACACATCATCGTCACTAGTGTGACCCGCTCGCTCTAGGTGCGAACGTAACATCATCAGCTACGGGGAGACACACAAACCCTTCTCTAACCCCCCTGAATCCACCTCGCTTACCCGAGTCGACATCGAGATGAGTCAACTCAGGTGCCGAGCGAAATGACGCCAGCAGAAAAAAGGTTAAGTGCTTCGCTTACCGACCGATTTCGGAGAGTGGGAGGGTGAGGATGTAGATTGTAAAAAGCTGTACAAACTACTACTGGCGAATCATGCAGGCTAAGGGTCAAGAAGCTGAAACTACCTCTCCAAGAATGTGAAAACAAATATGATTATTGTACATTTTATGGGAAATGACATCAAGCTTTACGAGTGGTTATTGAGCATCATAAGTTAAATTAATATTTTGTAACGCTTGAATGTCCATTAACACATCCAATTTGCAGTTCGGAGTTTAAGCGTAGATTAAGATAACTTTAAGCTTGAGTCCAAGAACACACAAGCCACAAACGAACAATATTGGCAGATGGAAATAATCTAAGCTCTGTTTAGAGCACCGCCCGTTAAGTAGAAGAGATTTAGCAGATTTAGAGTAGGGCTGGCACCGTTCTAATCCCAACTGGACCGTAGTGAGGACTGCCTTTTATGTACAAACAAAATATTACAGTGTGCTAAGTTGCTCCAGAGCAATTCGAACCAAAACTGGCAAGGAATTAATGGTTGAAGATTTGTTCTTATTTTGAATGTCACTCCTTAAAGATGATGTTAGTAATTGTAATATCCTTCCTGTTAACCAATTGCAATTGCTTTGAGCTTATCAACATATTGTCACTTAAATAAAAAGATAAACATTTTTATCAGGGATAGCTTGTGGTCTTCAAACGGTGTCGTCGGATTTTCTAGTAGTTTTATGGCTGTGAAACTTTTATCGCTAGAATTCTGAGGATCTTCTCAGGATATCCATCTAAACGGCGAAGAATATGGAAATGGACGAGGGCCAATGATTGTGATTGTTAGTACTTCTGCGATCGAAGATACCCCAAATAAGCCTTGAACCAAGATAAATATTTTTTTGGAGAAAATCTCTTTCAGAGGATATTATCAAAACAGCTTATAACTGAACCGAAAATGATAGGGATGGCCAAGGACCAGAAGGAGCTAAACAAATGAATGTATTTATTTTGACGACAGGATTATCTGAGGTTTATGCAAATGTCTGACAGAAGACAACATGATCTAAGCACACCAATCCCGAAGATGATTTCCACCTGTTTGTCCTTTTCTGTAAGCGCACGCAAACATTGCGAATCAATTAACGCATTCCAACTGAAGATCGTGCACCCATTCGAGTTTCGGAACAAGAGATAAATTAAATAAACACCAACAATTATCAATCATTCGCGAGCCTGCATCTTTGGTCTCTGGGCGACAATTATTAGAAGACGACCCCCATTCGGTGTGCAATTGATGAACGGTTTTGCTCGATTCTC
The DNA here is from genome assembly GCF_943734695.1 of Anopheles maculipalpis. Lineage (NCBI taxonomy): Eukaryota > Metazoa > Arthropoda > Insecta > Diptera > Culicidae > Anopheles > Anopheles maculipalpis. Next base: position 96,114,343 of record NC_064871.1, on the reverse strand, counting down.
AATTCTTCGCTCCGAGCTCCGACTGTGACATAAAACCGGGCTTCTCTACGCAATTAACCTTCGTTTGTACGCGTAAGTAGCGAGCCCAGCCGACTGTTTACGGGGTCTTAAAACAAACAAAACTCCCTATTGCGTTTCTCAGAAGAAGTTCCCGGAGAAGAAGTATGTTGGCGTGAAAGGTGAAAGCACGGCTAACCGGAGGAGCGAGCTCGCAGTCATCTTGACATGTTTTATGTTTACGGCCAGGTGAAAGATGTCACCGTACAGTGAGATTTTTCGAGTCCGTTACTGTTGTTTTTTTTCCTGGCGTGTGTTTTGCTCCACGTTTTGGCTTCTCGTAATCGTTCTGCTTAACTGTGGCATACGCAATGTGGTGGAAATGTTGCTAGCATGTTGCTTAAGTAGTTCTTGGAATCTATCAAAAGCGAAAATTACGACAAGACATGAGGCATGTGTGTTTGTGTGGCATTTTAGTGTTTGCCCTACAACCAAGGAGTGACGTGGTATGCAAATTAGCCACAGCAAGAGAAGAACTTGTAGAAAATAATTTCCCAAGTCATCTGAGTTTCTTAAGAAGAAAGCGACGACTTTTCAAACTCATTTTAACCCAATTAAACATCACAAACATTAAAACAAACTAGTAGAAACTTCAGCGTAAAAAACCCTTTCACTCTACTCGATGCGAATTTAAACAAATCACTTAAATAACCATCATCCTGTATCCACTTACCTGCCTATCGCACACAAATTGGACCTTCCGAAATTGACTTTCTTCCAGGATTCCGCAACCACATTTATTCCTTCTCTTCCTCCGTTTTCACACACAGCACACACCGACGATAGGTAATGACGCCTTCGAACTTGATGAAAATGCGAAATATATTCACCGTGCCTTCCTCTCTTTTGCTTCTGTGCACGATCTTTCACCAATCCGAAATCGACGACAACGAGACAGGTCAATAAAACCTGCCACTCTCCAACTTTTAGATGGAAGCTTGATTACTTTTGGGCTAATTTTCGACGTTTTTTTTTCACACCTTTTGCACACACTGCAACACACTCATATTTACACGCACAGGTTGACACGTGGCGCACACTTTTCTTAATTCTTATATGTGCACAATTCCACAACACTTTCTTCCGATTTTGACACTATTTTGCAATAATCTTCTTCACTTTTCTAAACTTTTTATTGTTTTAAACACTTGCGTTAGCTATTGAAAGGGAAACGATGTCGTGAACGATTGCAATACTTTTTCCCGCTAGTTGAAGGCGAATGGTACCTCTTATCACACTATCGCAAAGCTCGCTTGCCAGTTGTAAGATTGTGTGCGATTGAGTCGTTTTGTTTATGCTGCCCAAATTTTATTTTTAATTCCTTTTGATTAACACAAAATTAAGACACTTGAACACCATTACAAAACTACATGATCTTGCTTGATGTTTCTTTGATAAAAATAGTACAAAAAAACATATAAAGATACACGAAAAAATGTTGTACTAGTGTAAACAAGCTACATTTTCAATCACTCATTACGCTTAAAAATGTAACGCAAACGTGATGGAATTCATAATGTGTTTTAAAAACTATCAAATGTTTCCTACAACCCACTGCAAGCGAAACAATCAAGCCGATATATGTCTCACACGAGGTACACACTTCACGTCATCCTTTTGTTTTGACATGTGAATGCACTGCACACTAACACTAGCACGGCTTTGCGCTTTGTCTTATCGATCTTCTTTTTCATCTTTTTGGTAACATTTGCTTTTCACAAAACAACACGGGCACGCGGTTGTTTAGGATGCATTTTCGGCCCATAAAACTAAATGCTGCACTGAAGAATATACAATACCACACAACCGTGCTGCTTTGACTCCGCGTGCTTCAAACACCGGGACCACGATATGATAATGTTGATCAGGCGAACGAACGAAACGAATGGCGCACTGCGCACACTGCGAGAAGGCACACCGTTTACCGCGAACTAACGAAAGCTACTGACGCTGGATAGCGTTGTGAAAAAGCTTGCCCGCTCGCACGATCGCATGTCAAACCAGCACAATTGCGCTGCTCCAAAGGCTCCCCCAGCAGCTTGAGTTGAGTTGATGAGAGAGAGAGAGAGGGTGAGAGAGAATGCGCGATATTTTGGTTGACTGTCGAAAACGCAATGGACTATGGGATGGAGATTTATTAATAATGTTTTCTGTTGAAAGTCTATTAAATTACAAAGTTATATTTACGACACTTTAAAAAATGGAAGAAAATGGCTTCTGCAGAGCCTTTTGTATGACCGATATAAAGATTAACCAGGCCGCCCTGAAAGTATAATAAATACAAAAAATAACTCAATATTTTCATAGTAAACATCCCACAACAATTGAACACAACACAAATAAATAGACAACATTAAACTTTGTTTATTAGCTTTTTTCTCATGAAATTATGCGTTGAATTGATTTACAGACAAATAGGATACTGCGATAAAGTAAGCGTAACAAGGAAGTAAAACTGTAATATTGTACAACATGTACAACATACTAGATTTATTTTTAAGGGCAATTTTGAAACATGATCACCAGCATAGTCCAGCGGACAAATGTAAGTAGAAACGCACTGAAGAGCGACCACAGCTTTTTATTGCAGCCTCCAAAAACGAGAGAGTACCAGCGAGAGAGTATGACATGGAGAGAGAGATCGATATGAAGTTCACTGCTGAACACTAATCGTACCATACAAGTATACCTAACCATATGCACAGCATTTTATTTTACTTAACAACAACTACTTAAAGCATATTTTTTACAAATTTAGTTTACAAAAACCTGTCCTTCACAAATGTAGCACACCTTCACTAAAGGGTGATCGTATATGAGTTTTGAAGACGTTAAAGAGCATCGCATATTTCTTCTTGTTCCCCTTCCCGGCAACGATCACCTCTCACATGCCTTGCTGCTTGATTTTCAGCGATTGTCTGCGATTCTACAATTCCACCAGCCAGCCAGGTGCAATTGAAGGGAATACCTTCTTGCTTCTCCATATTCGCAATGATGGGCCGCAATTATTCTCGTTTACTTCACGAGGTTCGTACATTCGAGGATTAGCTGTGTGTGTTTTCTTTGCTGCAAACAATTTGATCAACCTTCCAAATGAGAGCAGATCGATTGCCGCGCATTACATCGATCTGTAATCAATGTCGGATCGGTTGGGTGGCGATATGAAAGACGTATAACACCGATTGCCTTTTACTTTTTTGTCCGGCGTACCGAGCGTTACGGTTATGTGGTGACGTTCGGTTTGTGTTACATTTCCTTTTTGCTTCTCTGATTGTATTGCATTAGTTATCTTTATAACGATGGATTGCTTTTTGTTTACGAAATAGTTTAATTAGAGCTCGTTACAGTGAATTAAATGTAAAACGATCGCAACAGCACCGGTAAATGGATGCTTTACTTGATTGGTGGTACTGGATGATGTTTATCTTTTGTACGTGATCGAAATAGAGAGTATGCCAGAAGGAAAAATAGATTTAAACGTGCGATCGCTTGTTTTATTACTTTTAAAATACAAAAAAAAATTATACTCAAAACAAAATATTATTTTTTAATAATTTCCTATGTTGTTTTCCATATTTACCTCCTTATTCTTCTCCCAAATGATTTTATTTCTGCTCTTAAACAAAATTAAGTGCTTAAAATTTTAACGATTTTAAGTGCCCTTTAGCTAATTCTGTTATTATTTTTCGCTGCACTCATTTACCTAATCACATAATATGCATCAACATTGCACATTCTTCCACCGGGCGATCGAAGAAAAACAAAACGTCACCATGCAATAAACCCACAAATAAATAAGACTCCAGCCACTAAACCTACCCGATGTTTAGAGTGGAACAAGTGGAGTAAAGACAGCATAAAACAAGCAAACGAGCCTCACAAAATAAAACACTGCAAACACGTGCTGGCAACAAAAAGTGAATGTCGAGCTCGAGTATCCAGAGTGGAGTGCATTTTGGTGTTGGAACAGCAAGTTGCCGTTGGTACGTTTGGCACGTTCGTGAGCGATTGGAAATTTTTGATATTTCCAATCGATTCACACAACACAAAAAAGGCAAACTGCATTCTAAAGCTCAAGCTAAAGCAGGCTCAAAACAAAAACGATATAAAAATATAAAAACAAGAAACTCGATCGATGCGAGTAACAAATCAATCCATAGCGCCGCGAGGAGAGTTTGCTGGGATTTTTACATCTCATCGGCTCCTTCTTTTCATAGTATATTCAGCTCCCGAACAGGTTACTTCGCGCGGTACTACTAATTAACTCTTCAAAAGCATTTATCGCAAAGAATGCCACAAGCACACAAAACGCTGCTAATGTGACGCTTTCAAGCACATAAAATGCACCTACTGCCCTACAATGCGTGGACGGTCCCACATCAAATACATACCGACCCGTTCCACGTCTAGCCGCGGACTGACCTACAAATCGGATGTTCCATCCCCTGTCCTGCAATCTGCAACGCGGCGGTGGAGATGAAGCGGAAGAGAGCTAACGCAATTTAAAACGCAATTAGTTATAAATAAACCGGGAACAGTGTCACTCTGCAAAGGCCAAGCCTGACTCTTGTCCGCCAGCCCACCAATTTCTCCCCACGAAAAGGGGGAAAATCTTTTCGAATTGTGTCTTCCCAACACTGGCGAGAAGAAGAAAGTAAAAAGAAGCATCCTAACATCTCGACCCTTCGACTGCAACGCTTTGAAACAAAAGACTACAACGCCTGGACAAGCGACGAACCCGACGAATATTTGCGGTTTTTTTTCCATCTGTCCTATCCGTCCTATCTTGGCCAGCAATAAAAGTGGGACTAGATTTATTTTCTCTATCCTCCAAGCGTTTCCCTTCCTCTCCCTTAACAGGCTTCCACCCTTCTTCGCCCCTCAAATTGTAATGCTTCTCCGGGCCAACATACTCCACCACCAGAGATGGTCGATGATTCTTATTGTCTTTGCTCAGGGGGCCCGATCGATACATCAAGGTGAGAGGGATGATTGGTGAACATTTCCCCTCTTCGTTTTCTCGGACCCCCCTCGGCTCAAGATGGCACATTTTGCATTTTCCACCACAGCAGAAGGAGCGATTCTTTCCACGTAATCATTACGTGTTACTTCATCGCACCAGGCTCACATCTAGGGGAGTTTCTTCACGTCGGGTAAGACATACTACTGCAGTGGAGCAGTCTCTCAGCTTACTTCTACCTTTTCCACTACGATACAGGTCGCCAAGAATACCGTCAAGTTCGATGGGTGAACGATACCTTTTGCTAGCCAACTTCCTGACTTGCGTTGTGCTTTGGATTGCTTCGGTGTTTTTTCATTCCTTGGGCCCCATTTTTTTCCTTCTTCCTTTCGATTCGATCAACTGACCTAAATATCCCTTCATTCTGGTGTTCACATATCAGCCCGATCGTATCGTACACGCTTGTTGCCGCTTGACTTGCGAACTCGCTTTAAATCGACTCTCGCTCGTTCTGTTTCTGCGGCGGATACTTTCTCTCGGGTGGAACTTGATTTTAGTATGTAGCTGCTGCAGCTTGTTTTTTCCGCTGTTTTGTTTTTACTTTAGTGTTTTGACATTGTTTTGTTTTTTTTTTCTTGCTTTGCTTCATCTCATCGCATGGCATATTTTACTGATCACTTCCAGTTCCTATATAGGGAGACTCGCCACACACTCACCCATCTATGCTTCGCGTTCAATTCGACACGACCTGTGTGCTTGTGTATTGATGTTCCGCCAGCAACACTTGGCGGTGTGATTTTCCAGCAGTGGGCCTAGCACAAGAGAGAGTGAGATTAAACCCGGGGTGATATCTAGGGAAGAATGCGTCACCATTTTTATGCCGGTTTGGCCTTTATGCTGTTAAGCTTTGAGGAATTGGGTTTGATGGAAGAAATGTAGACTTCGATGATGTTCGATTTCCTGATTTTTAAGATGTGATTTTTCCTAAAACTTGTTGAAAGTACTAAAGCCCATTTTTCTTCACAAATATAAGTAACTGTAAAACAATGACTCGTCTGAGAACTCTCATATAGCACTCACCATGATCTACTCTATCATTCCCCATCACACCTCCCCACGACGGTTAAGAAGATTCATACGATCAGATTACACTTTTGGGGTCGATTTCGGTCCGCTTTCGCAAAGGGCACGACGAATCAAGTGCTGACTGTAGTAGCGACCAGACAACCCATTCATCCTCCGCCAACTGTTCATGCGAATGCGGTGAAAAGCACAGTTATATTTCTCAAGCAGCTCTCAGCTCACCAACTCTGCCGGCATGCGATCCAGGCGACCTCGACCCTCGCGCTTGCCGAAGATCGCGGGAATGCATCTCCAAAAGGTAAGCTTTGGGTTGGCCCGCTTTTCTGACTGCTGATACGTGTTTTCCGGTGTTGGATTGTTCCCTTAAAGAAAGAAGGAGAAAAAATCATCTCCCAAAAATTAAAGAAAAAAAAACGTATCCCACTAGCACACATTCATCCGAGACTATTGAGTATTGTGGTGTTTAGGTGCCTGTGATCACAACAATCAGGTGAATCGGTGGATCGTTTTTCGGCATAAGATTTAAGCCTCTTGTTTTTTTGTAACTGATGTTACTTTCTCTCAACGCTTCTATTTGGACTCAGGAAAAATGGTGGATGATTTCAGGCGAACACGATGCACGAGTGACAAGTTCGGACAGATCTTAAGGCAGCGTGGAACAGCTTATGTTTTAATCTTTTGAGTAATAGCTAGCAGATCTTCTTTGCTGATGTGTCGTCAGATATGTATCTTGAAGTTTCAGGGACCATGGAAATATAAGAGCTCATGAAAACTTGTAGCCTAGTGGCAATATGACGTGGAAAGGAATTTCAAAAGCTTATAAATTCACACAATCTCAGGGAAATTTGAAAATCTGTGGAAATTCTAGGATTCACAAATACTTCAGCTTTGTGACTGAGTTGTGGCAACCATACAGTCAATTTAAAATGAGCAGAATTTTGCAAAATTCTAGAAGCATTGAAGTTACTAAATGTAAATACACTTTAAAGTGTAGAATCCATGGGTATTTGACAGGCCATAGAAGTTTAAGGATCTTGAGTTAAATTTCAGAGTCCACGAAAACTCGATGGCTATTCCAATTCCTCATGGGAGGAAATGTCGATCGCGCATAATAATTCAAACGAACAGAAATACTTTGGAAATTCGAGAACTCTTGGAAAATTAATAACTCATGAAAACTCTCTGGGTCCACAGATATTTTGAAGTTTTACGAGCGCGACCCATGGAAATTGGAAAGTGTAGGGCCCATGCAATTTAGATACCCTTAGAAAATAAAGGCCCTAGGAAAATTAGCAGGGATTCACCTAAAACATCTCACCGCAGACCTTTTCATTTTGATGGCTAACAGATCATCTTCCATCCGAGTGGATTGATGTGTCATCAGATCCGTATCTTCCATCAACGATCACATTGGCGCTATTGCAGTTGCAGCCTCACTGGAAATGAATTTCCAAAGTACATCCCTAGCACATCCATTGCCGCTGCTTACCTAAGCGGTGGGAAGAAGGTCAAAGCAACACTCGCCCTAAACTTTAACCCAATCCCCAGGGTTGACGAGATGGACGAGAAAACGCTTCTTGTACCATCGCCCAAATGGCTTATAATTCCACATAGAAAGTAAAGGAAGCGAAACCCAAAAAGTGAAACATAACCTCATCGACACACACACAGAAACCACACCATCTAGGGACGATTATTTTCAATTAAAATAAAAACCACCCCAAACGTTCGACACCCGCTACGTCCGAATTCGTTGTTTTACTTTCGATGGCCGTCGTCGGACAGAAAATGACGGTGGCATTTCCGTGGTAGCCACACATAGGCACAATTTCTAGCCCTCGGTTTATGGGGTGTTTTTCTTAGTGGGAAACTTTAAGCCCAGCATGGGAAAGATAAACCTGGTAGCAAGAAGCGCGGTACACGGTGGGAGGGTCATCTCATGTTTTGGGTGATCAAACAACGATCAGCACAAAAATGGTGAAAACAGACGAAATCGAAAGAGAAACATCGGAGGGTTGCAATCAATGGACGACCATCGTAAGTTTTTCCTGCTGGATGACCTCCGTAATGTCATCGTTGGTTGGTGGGTTCAAGATGATGCTCACCACGTAATTAGGTCACACGGGGTGGCAGATGATTCGTTGTATCCCTCGGCAGGGTGTATTTATTTTCTTTCTGCGATACTGTTCGCCGACAACACAAAAAAACACGCGGAAAAGATGTGAGATAATCATGCAGAAGCAGACAAGCAAGAAACAATAAATCGATCCACTAGGTGCTGTGGGTTCAGATATGCCATGTTTGGAATGGTGAAGACGAGTTTGTTTTTCTTTTCGAACGGATAAACACACACGGTCGTAGTCGACACAGTTTTAATGCGCTGGTCAGAGCTTCAAGTGAGATAATAATTAATAATAATTCATCCGTAACTGTAAGCCTGTTTGTTGTTTCTTTACCCTGAGGCCCATGAGATGGATCGAGTCGAACAATTCAAGATTTGCTGTTTGCTGCATCAGCATTTTTCTGATCAATAAATCATCATCTACTTATGCAATTGGAAATGCTGACCGTTCCCCACAAGGAGGAAGTTTGTACAGTTTGGATAATATTTTTGTATACTTAATCCTTCGTCCTTCAACTCCCCAAAAAAAATCGCCCCGAACAAAAAACTTCCCATTTGGAAGTTGCTTCTTCCTGATGTATTATCATCCAATTTTCCAACACGCATTGACCCTGAGTCTATTGGAGCGTAAAATCGAAAGGTGTCCGCTTCACCTGATAAAATTCTAAAGCCTCACGCATCAAAGTTCCGTCCAACCGGATCACTCAAGGTTACGACCGGTGATCGATGGTTACGCATGAGAAAGTAGCAGCACTAGCAAGTGCAGAAGCGACGAACTGAGCAGAAAGGACCGGCAGACAGGAAGTGTTCAATAAAAATGCAAACAGTTGTGTAAATCTTGCCAAAAAGCTACTGGTACCTCCTTCCGATTATATACGTTTTTTCAGCTTTTGACTTAAATATTATTTTTGTATTATTTTTCAAATCTATTTCTTAATGCACGGTTAAATTTATATGTCCCGTGCTTGTGCCTTTTTGCTCGGTATTTAAAGGTCCGCCTTGAGTTATTGGATAAAGCTGATACGGTTCATGAGCGTAAGGGATGCGGATTTGATTGCTCTGATTAAAAGGAAATATTTAAGGAGGTGATTTTGTAATGCTTCCTGAATTTTGAATTAGTAGCTGGGTAAACAACGCACAAAAATGTGATCAAATGTACTTTTCAATCTATACTAAACCCTTGTGAAATTAGACACGGTTGAGATCGTACAGTCTGATAGTTTACCTCAGTTGGAATCAGACACCAAGTCTGTTCAATTGTCCAGTATTATTCTTCTGACGTGACGGCCAATCAAGCTCTGATCGTACTGTAGATTTATTTGGAATCCAAGCAAGGCTCGATTTAATGGTGGTTTTAAAAAATACTCCTACAAAGTATCAAACCTGCCACACTTTTATTGGCCCAAGATTCGAATTTTTAACTCTCATCAGAAATACAGTCTCTATCTAAAGCTGATGGATTCTTATGGATTTTATACTACCTATATTAGGTTTATTCTGGTAAAAACCTCAATGCTTATTGTGTGAGTCAATAAGCTCAGACTTGTGATCATTTGAATGGTTAATCACAAGAAAGCTTCCTTTTACTATCATCCCAAATAAAACACTTACTACCGGGGAATACCCTGCTCACCATCACAAACAATCGTCGAGGATCGTTTACGAAGAATTTCACATCCAACCCCATTCATTCCGGGGATCCAGAGACGTACCAATCAAACATCGCCCACAAACCATTCCCATCCCCAAGAACGTCATCACAATTTGCCAATTATCTCCGCGTCGTAGCACGGTACAAAAACACGACGAAAATGCAAATACGACCACTTGAGAATCGCTGACGCCTGACCTCATCGCACTCGACTGGCGGACAGAGGCGGACTGATAGTAAACAGCAGCAGTAAGCAATAACTCACCGAAATCAACGCAAATGACAAATGTTCGCCGGTCCCTTAGCAGGGGGATGGTTTATCACCGGCTTCCTGCTACGCAATCGGGAACACTCACTATCAGTCGCAAAGATGGGTGTTCCGCGATCAGTTCGTTCTTGGCTAATTCTGTTGTTATTGGTCGTGATCGGTAGCCGTTTGGAGCCTGTGCTTGGTTCTACTAACTGTAGCCGTGTGTACGATAGTAATGTGCAGTGTGGTTTACCTGTGCTTCATCCTTCCGGTCTACCGAAACATCTCTCAGAAGCGTTGCATGGTGAATTCCCATGGCATGTAGCTATCTATCAGATCGAGTATCGCATCCCGGTGTACAGCTGTGGAGGATCACTTATTAGCAACCGGTACGCGCTGACGGCGGCTCACTGTGTGGTCAATGCGAACAATGGCTACACGCTGAGTCCGGACAACTTCATGCTGCAGATGGGATATCATGAGTTGGGACTGGCGGTGCCAGGATGCAGTCAGCAGATGGGTGTAAAACGGGTGTACGTGTATCCAGAGTTCCGTACCGGTACCTATCGGCATGATTTAGCTATTTTAGAACTAGAACGTCCGGTTCACTTCAACGATCGTGTGTTGCCAGTTTGTCTGGATACGGATGAGGAAGATCCGACCTCTTTCTACCGTCAGATTGGTAAGGTAGCCGGTTGGGGATATACCGAGTTTGATGAGGTGTCCGCCTGTTTGCGCATGACCGAGGTACCAATCGTCAACTATACACGCTGTCTGGCAAGCAACCCTGAGGTGTTCTCCAATACAATCTACGACGGAATGTTCTGTGGTGGATATGCAAATGGAACCAACGTGTGCAATGGGGATTCTGGTGGAGGTTTCGTCACCTATCGTAACGCCCGTTGGGAACTGCAAGGAATTGTATCTTTTACCGCTTTGCGTGACTCGGAAATGGCCGTCTGTGACACGAAACAGTACGCGGCGTTTGTCAAGTTGCGCTACTACAAAGGTTGGATTGGAAGTGTGTTGAACGGAACCTGGCAGTGGTCCAAAGGTGACAGGTTGATACAGTTAGACGATGCGTCCACGGAGAAGCCGCAACAGCCAGCAGATATGCCTACCGATTGTGGTAAGCGCAAGATCAACAAGATGCCACTCATCGTGAACGGTGTGCGTAGTATGGCCGGTGAGTGGCCGTGGCATGCGGCGCTCTTTGCGGTGTCGAAACGATCACGTGACTACGTCTGTGGTGGGACGCTCGTCAGCCAGCGGCACATCTTGACGGCGGCCAGCTGTGTTGCCGATTGGCACCACCGGAAGCGGCCGTACGTCGTGCAGCTGGGACAGCATCAACTGTGGGAAAGTTCACTGACGGGTCGCGAGGTGCGCGTACTGGACATTGAAACTAGCGACGATAGTACGATGGCACTGCTGAGGCTAGAGGTGGATGTGCAGTACGATGACTACATACAACCGATCTGTCTGCCGACGGTGCCACAAAATGCAACAAGCGGCGAGTCGAATGATGGTGAGCTGCGGATCGGTTCAAGTGGGCTTATTGCGGGCTACGGACAAACGGATCCGGATGGGAATCCATCGGCGTACCTGCAGGCCGCCCTGATGCCGATTGTTGACAGCGGACTGTGTGTGATCTATCGTATCTTTGACAAGCACGAAGCTCACAAGATGTTTTGTGCTGGGCATGGGAATGGTAAGATGATGGCGCTAACATTCCTCTCAAGAACATGATCTCTTGTAACACACACATACTCTTACAGGTACTAATGCATGCCGCGGTGATCAAGGCGGTGGGTTTTACGAAGAATCGCAGCAGGGCTTCTTTACACTAACCGGCGTCATCGGCAAGATCAATCTCTATCGCAAACGGTGCGATCCGTATGGGTACGTTGGGTTAGCTAATGTGATGCACTATCTCGAGTGGATATTGGATCGTGTGAGAAGTGCACTGACCTTTGACATACCGGTGAAACCTCCAGGACATCCCAAGGGACACTCCAAGGGTTGTAGACGTAAGCATCATCATCATCACCATCAACATGGATCACACGAACATGGTACCATCACCAGTAAACCAAACAAGCGCAAGGGAGGATCTGGGGAAAGCGGTTCCAACGAGAACAGCAACGAAAGTAGGGAACGCTCTATCACATCGTCCGTTAAAAACGTGATGCAGGCGAAGGTGGACCTAGTGAAGGATATACACGGTGTGGCTGGTTCAACAATTAAGAAGATTTTTGGTTAAATAAGATAGCGATGCAAGCAACCGGACCGTGACGCTTTCATCAGTAGGAACTTAAGCAATAATACCTTCAATATATTCTCGCAGATCCTTTCCCATGGGTGGCTTGGGCGATCGCTGGGAAGGCTTGTTGTGTTACAAACATCTGAACCTCGATGGGATTTTTTTTTTTTGGCAACGCTTCAACAAGTAAGCAAACAATCAAGAATTAGGCTATCAATACAAAGTGCAAAGTTGTTAAATCGCGAGCTCGAGCTCCCCGAATCCCTCCTTCGAAGCACAAACAAATAAAGAGCTGCTCAGTGTTCCTGCCAGAGTTCCCGCGCAACCCAGTTAAGCCCACACTCTCCCGCAGGGAACAATCTTCAGAATCTCCGTCAGCGGGAACTCCAAAGCGCAAAAGCCCAAACGCAATTATGGGTCGTTAACTTAACCGGCTTTTGTTTTCGTTCGCTCGTTCGTTCGTTATGTTCCGTTTGAAGTGTTCCGGTCCGGGTATCACTAACACGTGCACGCGACTGATAGGACCGAACTTTTCACAGTAAACGCAGCAGGTGGCTCCGTCCACAGGCAGCGGCTGCTGCCAACAAGTGGTTAAAGCTTAAAGTAGTTAACGCTTACGTTCTTCCCAATGATGTTCCCAAATCAATTCTCCGAGAAACGTAACGAACGAGCAAGAAAAATGGTGCCGGTTCGCCGTTACTAGCTCAAAACTAAGTAGACAAATTCCCACATCAGAACATCTTTAAGAAGCGCAAGCCAACTGGGGAAGGCTTTTGGGTTCTCTGTCCACACAAAACGGAACAGATGTTTGTGGGTCATGAAGTAATTGAGAGATTAGCAATGGTTTAAGCGATCAGCTTAGTCACCCGTACTTAAACGTCCGCCAGTGGGAGGCAGTGATGGATATCGCTGGTTTAGAGAGAATATGAATTTCTAATGTCACCTGTCAAAAAAGTGACCTAGAAAAGGAGGCACCCCTCTGCAACCGTTGCACCGTACTATGTCTGGAGTGTGCTTGATCTTCGTCGCTGTAGTTCTCTTAATTATTATCATTAATTTGATAACTTTCATACCTCTCACGCAGAACCCGTTAGCATCTTCATCTGCTGGAGCCTCCACGTACTGCTCGGGAATTCATTGAGCTCATTTTTTATTATTTGTCTGCTAATGAATGTCACCCGTCGTGACGTTTCTTGTGCTTGAATGGGCTTCGTTCTTTGGTGCTGTTTTACGACCCGCGTAGATAATCGGAGTTGGGAGAGAATTTTATGAACCCCGTCCTCTTGAACGCATTTTTTCTCCTTCTCCCTTTACTACCCTAAACCGTAACCTCTTCCTTCCTTCCTTACTTTGATGAATGTTGTTGCACCCTAGCCTGATCATCACGCTGCCTAGAACGCGTAGAAGCTTTTGATATCATAATTAAAAAAAAGACCAGCAAGCTCGGCCTCAAATTAGTTAATGAGCCCACGAATTTGTGTTCGTTGTTCCTGTCATAATCGTTTCACTTTTGGGACTGGACCGGTCATCCGGGAAACCTGTTTTCTGAAACCGTCCAAACTTGATCGGTTCGGGAATTTCTTTGGTTAGGTCCTCGTCTCATCATTGCTTCCAAAAAGTACGAAGCACAAGAAAGAAGAATCCGCACGCTAACGGTACAACTGAGGTCATTTTTTTGGCTGTGTTTTGTGGACATATTTTGCATCTGGCGACGTTTTGGACAAGTTACGTGGACTAGAATTTGGGTTGGGTCACCGAAAGTGACGCAGAATACTTCACCAAGCGAAACACGGTGACTGCTCTGAGGTTCCGCGTAGTAGCAGGCATAACGACACCAAGCCTACAGCACCTTCAGGCAACCCGGACAGAAAGAGAAGAGATCTTTCCTTGCTGAATGGTTGAAAAGAAGAAAATATCATCCCACCGTTCGTACCGTTTGATATTTAAATCATGCGCCAATTGAGCGATCGTCTCGTCTTATGGCACCTTTTACTCTGTGTGTGTGTGTTTTATCTGGCCTTTTACATGCTCACTCTTCGCGGTTGAGTTGGCATTTAGCCACAGCCATGGGGAGTCGATTGATTGGCGGATTGGTTTGGAGGGACACCACACCACACGTTCCGGATCGCTTCAGCACCCTTGGTATACCTTTCGGAGGACAACTGCGGCATACAGTGCTCCTCTCGATCGATGATTAATTGCAATGTTCGAGTCCCACACTAGCCCCCCCCCCCCCCCCCCCCCCACACTGGTGCCAGGGTAGGAAGTATTACATTTCATTACTCAATCGATTTTGTGTGAAAATGGCGGCGACAGGTTTTGCGCTTTTTCCGGGGGGCCGCCTGGCTCTAGACGAAAAATTGTCGTGCACAAGAGGTTACGAACTTCATCAGTCCGGCACCTTCTCTAGTACCTGGTAAAGTACTCGGGCATCTATTGCGCAAGCTTTGCACCGGAGCGTTAATTAGCAACACATTAGTAATATCTTTTCCATTTTTGCAATTATTCTTCACGCTTTTTTCCCTAGCTGTTAGCACAAACCTGTTAGCTTGCACTAAGCTCTTAAGTAACAACCTATCGTACAATGCTCTTCGTCGAAATGAAGATGTCACTGAGCTTACTATCTCTCATATACCCCGATTGAGGTTCGGACTCGTGAGACTTGAAAAGAATGTATGAATTCAATAATTAAACGTTAAAGTAAACAGCATCCACCCGTAATTGTTGAACCTCTCCCTCAAATTGTTAACCGTTATACGGTTCTGTGGTGCTTAATGACTACCAGAATCCGGTCAGAGCAAACAGACAAAAACAAATCATGAATCGTGTCAACATTTTCCACCCCTTTCATCTCAATTCTACAACCCCCTGCTCGTCTCGCGGGTCCAGGGTAGTTTCCCACACACAACGAATGCTCCGTGGTTGGCTGAGAACGGATAAAGTGAGCAAGATGAAACACCCGAAAATGAAATGAATTGTACATGCATATGTATGTGGCGGATCTACCGGAATGATGAGGTGCGCCATGCTGGTAGTAACGCAACAGTTTTTTAAGGTTTTGCTGTCGGAAAACCTGTTCTCTTTAGTTTTGTAAGGGCTTGTTGTTGTTTTTTTGGGCAGCCCGTGCTGGGTTCTGCAATGGCTGTTGCTTTTGACCCAATTTCTAGATGTCATTCTCGTGAAACGGTTAAGCATATTCGGAGCCTTTCTTATCATGCCCTGCAACGTGGACAATCGCCTCACACAATGAGCAGTGGAAAAGGTGTGCCGTTACTTATTTTGGGAAACGATTTGTGGAAGCTGTGAAATGATAAATATGCGCTAAGGTTACCCGGACTCGTTTTCTGGGTCTAACAAAAACACGGTGCGCATGTAGATGCACCCAGAGGTATATAAAGCATCAGTGCTACCAATTCTAGTCCATCACTCTGTATGAGATTGGTTCTACCTGGACTCGTATACTGATACTAACGTAGTGTCATAGTCAGTTAGCTGCTGTACGGGAGTCTGGTTGGGATTTGATCCTCTACTTTCTCCGCACCGGAATCCTTACGAGTATAATGCACTGCACAATGGAGAGATCATCCTACAAGCCAATGAGGTAAGTTGTTAGAACTTTTCCAATATTCCTCCCAAAAAACCTAGATCTTGGACAAAGCCCGTATCTCAGAGTCGTAGGTGAGAACTACGGCTATTAATGTTCTATATATTCTATATAACAAAACGCGAGGTTGGATTGTGAAAGTGCCTAGTTAGGAACCGTATTGGTTGACGGCGTGAAGTTCGAAAAGTCTTTCGGATTTCGGATTGTACAGGGGAATCATGCATACTTCACCTTCTGCTGAGGATAAGAAGACTTCGAGACCGGACGAAATGTGAAATATATCGCACACTGATTCGCCCGGTGGTCTTCAATGGCCATGACTCTAGGACCATCCGAGTGGATATCCTCAAACGCTCTTGGCGTGTACGAGCGACGCATCCTCCGGACCTCTGCTGTTTTTAAACATCCATGCTATAGCCGGGGCTGCTTATTAACCCGTGATAGCTTAAATTTTGAACGATTCCAACGTTGCTAGACATAGACGAATTGCACAACAATTTCTCTTACCAAAACTTAAATCTAAAAAAAATATAAAAATTACCTTCTCATACCTTCTCTAATGAATAAATCACAACCCACAACAGGCTTAACATTCGGTCATCTATTGACTTGCAGGCACTTCGAATATCTTCGCCGTACGATCTTCGGATGTGGAAAGTATTATGTTTCGCTCCCTATCGTACACGATATCCTGAATATCGTTCGTATGGCCATCGAGCGTGAAACGCTTCGCCCCACTCCGAAAGTCCCAGCCCTTGATGTAACCACCAAGCGTACCGGCACAGATTGTGAAGTCCTTCAACCAAAGCATTCTGTAGAGAGAAGGAAAAAGAAAATAAAATTAACTATAAACATTTACGGGCGGTTTTAAGTATCGTCTCACTTACTTTGTAATGCCGGTCGGTTCTTCGTCCACACACTCGACCCGCTTCGTTTGTCGTGCCACGTCCCAGATCGTTACTTTTCCCTGCAACGTGCCGGTTGCTGCCACCTTTATCTCAAATCCAGGATAGTCTACCAGTACCGACTCGAGCAGTGCTTCGCTCGGCCCTACTAGCATTCCCAGCACACCGTTCGGTCCCATCACGTACGAGCTACCATCTTCCGCACCGGTCACAAACAGTTGATTTTCCTGATCGATCGACACCGTCGTAATATTCGTCTTGTGTCCAACGGACGAATCCACCTCCATCACCGGTGAGCCCGATTTCAAGTCCCATAGCTTAAAGTGTCCATTACCGTACCCAACGGCTAGCTTCTTACCGTCGTGCGTAAGTTCTGCCGCTTCCGTTTTACAATCCTGTCCGGGCAGTACCTTACAGTCGCCGGACGGTATACGCCAGATGTACACCTCGCCGGAATCGCATCCCGCCATCAGTACGTACGCACCGCTGTGCCATCGCATCCAGCACAAATCACCCACATTAAACTCCCACACTTTGCGATAGTTTTGCGTCAACTTAAACACCTGTATGTAGCCGGAAATGTCCGCCGTGGCAACGTACACACCGTCGTGGCTGAATCCAACCGCGACGACCGAATCGGTATGATTGGTCACCTCGTGCTGTACCTCACCGGTCCGTATGTTCCACACGTATGCTTTGTCGTCCTCACCGCCCGTTACGGCTAAATCTTCCGTTGGATGAAGCGCACCACAGAACACGGTGGCGGTGTGTTTCGTGAAGGTTAGCTTCGCATCATCCCGTTCGCACGAACGGAAGCGAACTGATCCCGTATCATCTTCACCTGCTGCTTCCTCTTCGTCGTCTTCTTCAACTAAAAAGCAAACAAGAATTGTTTTAATTGTTTTTCATATGGTTTAAGAAAAGGCCCGGTAATCAAATCTTACGGTTTGCTTCTGCTTCCCATGCATCGAGCACCTCATCTGCGTCACCGACGTAAATCAGCTCATCTTCCTCGTTTTCCAACAGACTGCCATCCATCGGCGATCGTGGCGGTGTATTGTCGTGCATGGTACAATTTGGTTCGAAATTAATCAAAAAAAAATCTTTGTTAACGCTGCGTTCACTGCACGGCTACAGAACAGCTGAAAGCGCCATGTGGTATGACATTGAAACAACAATAACAAACCGCGGTGAAGTGAACTCCAGGCGTAGGGGGTATAAACACACGCGCCGGCTGTCGAATGTCGAACATCGGTGTTTCGAATGAATTTCGAAATGATGTAACGACTTTCGAACTTGCCGGATGTGTTTTAACATGTGCGTGTAATTTATGCGCTGGTTTATAAATAAATTAAAGTACGTCAAAAAAGGTTAGAGATCTAGCGAATTAAAGGCTTTGAATCGAGTTGTTGTTTCCTTTGTTATTAACAAAAATGGCACGATTTTAAGTCATTACAACAACCAACGTATTTTCAAATTAAAATAATAAAGAAAATCTATCTAAAGTAGCAACAAATAATAATCCAAAGATATCTATTCAAAACACATTCACTTACACCACTAAACGGAAGAAAATTGCACGCCTGGTCTGTATACGTTTGCGCCATTAATTATGCTGCATCTTCCCCCGAGCACATGCTGGAAGGAAAACTGTTGCTGTTGCGCACCACGCTGTCATCCCGTTCACACCCAGTAACACTAGCGCGCCATTTCACTTCCGCACCCGGTATGTTGTCAGCGTGTATGCGCGCCCCTTCGCACCAATACTACCTTACCCATGAACAGGAGCATAAAATCAGCATAGTTTGCATTATGCCGGAACACACCACTGCAGATGGAGCACAGTACCCGATCCGACACACACGCCAGTGTGTGCGTTCAACCGTACCGAGCCACATGTGCTCGCGCGAGCTTACAACCGTTTTCTGTTGTGTCGACGTTGCGCATGGAGTATCGTTCCGGCGGGGCGGAGAGAACGTGTGCGTGTTCCGTTCGAAAATTGCCGTACCGGGGGTTGGTGCTGGACGTGAACGTGCTAGCATACACTGCTTAGAATGCGAAACGGTCTCCCGGTGCTGCTGCTTCCCATTCTCTAATGCTTCCGCTGTAGACTAATTCCTTTCGTGGTTTTTTTTTTTGTTGGAGTTTTGATTTTCGGCTGTTGCTCCATTCCCGAGTGCGTTCGCCATTGCCGCTCAGTTCCGTCGGTTCCGGTTCATTTATGTTGCGTGCTAAAACGTGTTAATTCGACAGTGCTGTGAGAGATTTTTTTTCCGAAGGATTTAGTGCAAAGATATTAGGAGCCACGCACTACTGTCGTGCGCGTTACAGTGTTGTGCGAATCGACGTGGACGTAGAATTATTTTGCTCCTGTACATGCTGCTTCAACAACTAAAATCTCCCTTTTTCCAACACAGCCACGTATTGGAACGGTTGGGAGCGCACGAGTGGCAAGAATAGGTAAAGTTGCGTGAGTAAAGTGAAATGTATCTGCCCCTCGCGTACACGTGGATACTGCACGAGGAATCGATAAAAAAGGCTTCCTAATTTTAAGGCTGTTTTAGATGCAATTTTTTATCGCCTTCTGCAATTCACGTGGCCTGCAATGCGTGGTAGAGAGCAATGGAAAAGTGAATCGATAAGAAAGTTTGGAAAATGTTGCCAAGCAATAAACCGTGACGCTTTGCAAGGGAAATTGAAATTACACACTGGATATCCAAGATGTGGTAGAAAACGTGTGAAGTCATTAGAAATTCCCCCTATTTGCTGGAGATCTCACTAAGGCAGAGTAGAGGCGGACAAAGAATTTGTTTATTCAGAGCCAGAGCCAGATCGTCTACAACTGGGGTGGAAGAGAGCGGGCTGCAATTGACAGCCCAACGAGTTGCAACGATAGCCCATTAGAACCCTTTCCGAAATCGATTTTCCAAAACTGTGATTCATGCTTTTTGTGCTGAAGGTTGTACTGCAATACGAGACCCTACGGATATCCGTTAGTTTGTATGTGGAACGGAATCGTTTTTTTTTTCTTTTTCGTCGAAACACTGTTTGTGCAACATCAGCATTGGCCTGGATAGGATACTCTGGAAGCCCCTAAAGTGTGACACAGTTCTCAGACACGAGTTCTTGTTGGGATTTTCAACTTAAAAACAAAAAACTCGCACTACGATGCATTAAAACCCCCCGATAGCTACAGGGAGGTGTGTTCCTCGTAGCCAAAAGGAACACACATTCACTACTACTGCGCCTCTAATCAGCTCCTATTTGCCTCGCTAATGGACTGAAGTGGTCTCGCGTGAATTCGCATTTCAGTGGTGATACCTTTGTTCCGGCGGGGGTAACGGGTTCGCGGTTGCTTAAAAGCAAATACCGCCACCAGCTCGTGTGTGTGTTAAGTATCCACGATTTTAGTCGCTATAGAATTGGCCGCTTTAGAATTGCTAAAGAGCGACAGTTTGCCGAAGACGTTTGAAATAGTTTCAACCGGGGGACGTATGGCATACAGTACTGCGCATTGGATTCTTTGTCGCAATGAAAGTCCCCCAATTTCTCTTCTTGGTTCTCCGCCTCATTGGCTCTAAGTAGCTGTACTTATGACCTAGAGTAGTATCTCTTTCTTTATTTGGTTTGCTTCGGCTCCTTCTCCTTCATCAAATCCACCGATCCGGCCAACTTCCCGAAGACGTTCGATGCCGTTGCGAGCTGCGAACGTGAATAGTGTATAGTGCTGGATGATTTATAGTGCTACACCCGGCAAGTGGATGTGATTTTGATTGAATTATCTGGCTTAATGGATGGCGTTTGTTTGGTGGATTTGTTGATTTCATCGTATTGTTGCGGAACGGACCGCACGACGGCACACACACATACACGCACGCCCCACTCCTTGGGAGGAAGCTGTACGATAAGCGAGCGGCGAAATATGGCACGTAGATGAAGGATACTGTGGCATTAGAATATCGACAGATTGATAGAGTTAGGACTACGTATTGAACAGTGAACAGGGCAAGTACATGGTTGATTGTTTAGTTATCAGAAATGTAGGTATTTTCGAAAAAAGTGGTCAATATCCTAACCTAAATTCAAAATAATCAGCTATTTTTTTACATGACTATGACTAACGCGGGTAATTCAATCCACAGATGTTAAACCAATAAAGGCTAGACAGGCTGACAAGAAACGACCACGAACAGCCGCTAAATGCTAAATAAGATAAAAATGCCGCCTGGCAACTTGTACGCTATCAGAAACGTGTCTAAAAATAGTGATTGCATGCTTTCAGGCGCTTTGAACCCACGGCATCGTAACGTAACAGATCGTTTGACCCATTGCGAGCGTTTGACTTTCGTTTTTTCGGGGGAAAGCATGCATATGGTTTCTGAGTATGAATATTTTATTTACTATTTCTAGAAAAAAGTATGTTTTACTATATACTTTTCCTTCTTCTTGGCTTAGCGACCTTCTAGGTCACACCGGCTATCGAACGGATTATTAGACTTGCCGATACCACGTAGTTGGATAGTCAGTCCACACTACGGAGGAACGATCCGGATGGGATCCGAACCTCGGTTCTGTCGAATGAAGACCGGCGCCGTTGTCGCAACCGCCTACATACTTATAAAGGACATTCTAACAAGAACAAAAAAGAAAGAATAAGATTTTATATCTGTCTTTTTGAAATGGATAAGAATCCCTGTTCTGGCAGATCATTAACATTAACGATCAAAGTAAACGTTTATTTTTAGCAGCTCTTAACCAGCGGAAAAGCTACTTCTAGTGCTACGTACACTATTAAACAGCATTGAAGCTTGCGAATTTTCTACGAAAGAAAATGAAAACAACAAATAAGTTCCTTTGTTACTCGCTTGTTAGAATATCAATTACTTGCTTCAACCCACATGCTAGCAACTATTTTATTCCGTTAAAATTTACAAACACGTAACGGTGCGCTTTCCAAACTTGGCATGCACTTAAAATGAATAACGGCTTCTTCGACAACTGCAACTACTGTGTAGGTAGGAGTAGATAAAGCTCCACTTTATGTTGCAGTAAATCAACAAAACACTAAGAAACCATCCATGTTGGTGTCTTTTTCTTTTTCAATTGCTCAATCTGCGTGTTTACATTATCGCCCTGCCTGCAGCACATGCTTGAGTGGCTTGTTCCGTGGCAAAAGAAAACCGAAAAATCTTTTGTTTTACAGCCTCCACCAATACCGCGAAATGCGAAGGTACGCATGTAGGGTTTTGACCCGTGGATCGATCGTGCCGTGTTTAAACAGCCATTTTTGGCAGCCACGATCATGCCCGACTAGCGATCGATTGGTCGTGCTATTGCCGTACTGCTTATCGCGTGGTTACTGTCGTGCTGATGTTGCGTGGTGTACATTACCAACGAAAAGGGAGATTCGGTCGCCGAGATCCTACCAGTAGTGAACCGAAATCCTTTCAGTGAAGATCCGTACATGACTATTTTATTGCAGGTCATAAAAATTCT
Organism: Anopheles maculipalpis; assembly: GCF_943734695.1. Lineage (NCBI taxonomy): Eukaryota > Metazoa > Arthropoda > Insecta > Diptera > Culicidae > Anopheles > Anopheles maculipalpis. Next base: position 96,091,952 of record NC_064871.1, on the reverse strand, counting down.
GTATTTGAAGTGAAAAAAAACACGTCAGATTCATTCTTATCATGTTTACCTCTTTGTGCTTTTTCCTTTACAGCCGCTGTACAGGGCCACGCGTCGATATTATTGCATCAGCACGTACTACGGATCTGCGTCGCCTCTTTTACCTTCCTTGGCGTTCACTACTTTTGGGAGGAACGCCAAAAAACGCACACACAGACACACATAAGAACGTGTACGCATTCGGCACACATCATGTTGCTGCGTCCGTACAGCATAAACCCGGTGCTTTTAGATCGAAACATTCACACGCGCTAAGCGGCCAAGAACGGGCGTGGTAGCGCCTCTGCTCAAGCTCAGTGCCTTGACGAACTGTTATGGTGTGCCTTTTTCTCGGGCTAGTGTTGTGTTAGCGCCATAGTGTAGTGTAGTGTGGTGAAAGTGTTATCGTGGAGCATATCTCCCTCCCCAAAAACCTTATTCTTATCAGTGCTCACGTGTACATAGAGAGCTCGATCGAAGGTCGTGTGTGTGTTTAACGTGAGCACGATGGCCAAAGTTAGTGATGTGGACAACAGGCCGGTACAGCAGGGCTTCCGGCGCGAAAGTGACGAGGGCAAAGTGGCCGACGACAAGGATGGAGCTGGAGGCATCGAGATGAAGAAGGAGCTAGGGCTGATGGATGGTGTGGCGATCATTGTCGGTGTGATTGTTGGTGCCGGTATCTTTGTGTCGCCGAAGGGTGTGCTGCTCTATTCCGGCTCGATCGGTGTAGCCATCATCGTGTGGATACTGTCCGGTGTGCTCAGTATGGTGGGTGCGCTATGTTACGCAGAACTAGGTAAGATGTTTGCGAGGATTTCTGGGAAAAAATAGTAGTTTCGGCATCGATCCTGCCATATGACCCTGTTATCAAAGTTTAATTAGACATCTGCTGGGGGTTCCAGACTGCATGGAAGAGAGAGAATTTCGACCACATGGCTATAGAAGCGGAAGTCCTGATAAGACCATAAACGTGTACAAACAAACAAAAACAAACCGTACAGACACGTCGAGAGAGTTCAAAGTACTGGGCATTTGTCTTTCACTTGATGCAGGACCCGAACTAAATTATTCCTTCGCTTCCACATTATTTCTCCTTAAAAAAACCAGCTTTAACTCAGCTCTGCAATGCCAAAGAAGCTTTATGTGTAGAATTATTGAATATAATTACGTGGAACAAATAATACACAACATATACAATATAATCCCAATTCCACTTCCAAAACGTGGAACATTCTGCAATATGACAAGCGATTTTAAATTATTTACTCTGTTACGCCATTATTCCGCATCCGCGCAAGCTGCATGCTGTGCGGACATCTTCCAAGAATCTCTAGTCAAACATTTTTGCACGGTATTTACACGTTTTTTTGGTGTCGGTCTCCACCGAATTCCTTATAATATAACCTCGATAAATTATGTGTACACATGAACAGACCGTAAGAAACTCTTCCCCATACTCCATCCATCCGGTCGGACGCCAAACTCAAACCGGTTTATGCCATTCCCAGTGCGAATTTCATACGATGGAGGACGAAATTCGTACACCAATCTTGGTGGAACCAATTTTCAGCCGTACCAATAAAGCGTTTTCATCTCCCACTGACTTCATCTGACTTCTTCTCCGCACCAGGCACAATGATACCAAAGTCTGGAGGCGATTACGCATACATTGGCGAAGCGTTCGGACCACTGCCAGCGTTCCTGTACCTTTGGGTGGCACTGTTGATTCTCGTCCCGGCTGGCAATGCCATCACGGCGATCACATTCGCCCAGTATCTGCTGCAACCGTTGTGGCCCACCTGCGAACCACCGTACGAATCGGTGCGACTGCTAGCGGCGGTTATAACCTGTAAGTGCACTTAAAAATTCGTTATCATAGGTGGCCCACCGATCATAAGTACCACATGAAAATTGCATTTTCATCTTACATTGTCCAATTCCGTTTTTCACCTTCCCCAAATACAGGCCTGCTGACCGCCATTAACTGTCGCAACGTGAAATGGGTAACGAGAGTGACGGAAACGTTCACGGGGATGAAGGTGTTGGCACTGTTGGTAATTACCGGTGCCGGTGCCTGGCATCTGATGAGTGGAAACACGGAGCTGCTCGAGTCTCCGTTTGCCAACTCGAAGATTCAACCAGGATTCATTGCGGTCGCTTTCTACAATGGGTTGTTTTCATACTCGGGCTGGAATTATCTTAACTTTGTGACGGAAGAGCTCAAAGATCCTTACCGGTAAGTAAGACACACGTCTCCGACATATGGGGTCACTTAACGAATTATTGCTTGCTTTTTTGCTTTCAACAGAAATTTACCCCGTGCCATCTGCATCAGTATGCCGGTCGTCACCATCATCTACGTCATCACAAACATTGCATACTTTGCCGTACTGCCACCAGACGAGATGCTTTCCTCGCAAGCCGTTGCGGTAAGGAACACAAGCCCCCGTCGTACCATGATAGGATGTATTTATTGTTGCTTCCCTGTGCCCCATGTATCCACATTTGCAGGTTACATTTGCGGAAAAAATGCTCAGCTTTATGGCCTGGACGATGCCACTTTTTGTCGCTTGCTCAACGTTCGGATCGCTGAACGGTGCCATCTTTGCCTCGTCGCGACTTTTCTTCGTGGGTGCACGTAATGGACATCTTCCGGCAGCACTTTCACTGATCAACATCAACTGCTTAACACCGATTCCTTCGCTGCTTTTTTTGGTAAGCAAGAAAAGCTCTCTTGACACAGGAAGTATCCTATTTTTAACATCCTCGTTTTATCCTTTACTTAGTGTGCCCTCACGCTGCTGTTGCTCTTCATCCGGGACGTGTTTGCGATCATCAATTACGTCAGCTATGTGGAAATTCTGTTCATCTTCATTTCGGTGGCAGGACTGCTGCGGTTACGACAAAAAGCTCCTGATGCTCACCGTCCTATCAAGGTGTGCAAGCTGCTCAATTAGATAAATCTGAGCCCCTGAGCTCATTAATAACGTGACTTCCACTTTCTTCTTGTAGGTCTCTCTAATTGTACCGGTAGTGTTCCTGCTGACGGCAGGGTTTTTAGTCATATTCTCTGTCTTCGAGTCCCCAATGGAGGTAGGCATCGGAACAGTGGTCATACTGCTCGGAATTCCCGTGTACTACGTTACGATTGGAAAACCATGGCGTTGGCTGACACAGAAATCCCAAACGTTCAATCGATTCTGCTCGAAATTGTTCCTCTGTATGCCCAACAGCGAAAAGCTTGATTAATGATGATAAGCACAACTCGGACTCCCCTAGGGAGGGGGAAAGAAGTATCAAGCTCAAATTAATCTCACAACACAAACGCTACTACTGATCTTGTCGATTATCTATTGCTCACATATCATCAATACAGTGTATATAGACAATATAAACGATGTAGTAAACGTAGATAGAGGGAAAAAATTCTACAAAACAAAAAAGAGAAACAAAACACCCTAATGCCTTCTCTAGCGTTACTTCCTTCATGTTGTGTCTCGATTTCATTATGGGTGTATTTAAAAAAAACGATAGCACAAAAGGCCTTGTTAATGTCGTTCGATGGTCAGCCTTCCTATCCCACTAGATGTCCTTACGATCTCCGGCCGTACGCCGTTCAATTACTACTGTCGTATCCCTTTTTTTTTAAAAATTGCCTCAGCTCAACATTTGATTTCAGTGTATAGGATACAAGATTGCAGGCAAATGTAATAAGTTAAGTAATATTTATCTCATTTATTAAAGCTTCTCCTCCGCCTTGTATGCTTCTGATTGAACAGTTTGTGAAGTTAGGAAGGCCTTGGACAAATTCAATTTTGAAAACTTTTTGCTCAAACAGCTTCAATTACAATAATCCTTTTTCGATGCGTATGTCGGGGCCAGCATTACTATTCGAAAGACAACAATTACACACAAACAAAGAAAAAAAGACATAACAGAATAACGAAGACTGTTATCGACTATATTGAATAAGGGATTTTATACAATATATTTCGATTTGTAAGGAACTTGTAATTTACACCAATAAAACCATCATGTTTAAACTCGCTGTTAACGAATTTTGCTGATCTCCGGATTATCACAGTACACGAACACAGTGTTGACGAGTCTACAACATATACGAGACATCATAATTCATTGTGATGTTTTCGTAAAAATGTATCTCGGTAATAATTTTTCGACGCTTTGCACGACTGTCCGGGCTATTCAATAGTGTACTGCCATTCGAGCTGAGTACATGTAAGGGTAACTTCACTTTTGACTCCATCCTGTACGTATCGTTGCCAAGGTAAACCTTTCGTCCCTCACCTTGCTCCTGTACACTTATAATCGCATCTTTACTCGGTTCGGATAGTAGTATCAGGTATGGACCATAGCATCTGCCACACTGACCATTAGCATCCTGCTTGGTACAACAATTGAGAAGCCATTTGGTTTCACCGGTGGTAACTTCACAGCACGGACAGTGTGTCTCAAATGCACTCGGCTCGACGATCCACGTGTGCTCAAACTTCACCATTTTGGAGATCGTATAAATTTTCTCCATCTTCCGTTCAGTGTTGTTCAGCGGAAGGGAAGAATGCAACTGCGCGATCTATACGTGAGTATCAATCGTCTAATCGTTATCAATCGTAATCTATAGGAGGGTTTCAACAGCTGATAAGATTGTGCTACAAACAGAGGGATGCGTTTTTCTTCTTTTTGGCTTAATAAATCGCTAGGGCACTGTGGCAGATTAAACCCTTTAGAAACCCTAGTTGGGATGGATGTTATGGACCCATTCGTAAATTCAACGAGGGCTTTTCTTCAAGGTCTTCAAGGCCGCTACCCACGCACACGTTTCCACATGGGAGTAAAAAATAAGCTGGACAAGATTTAATTTTTCAGAGCTGTTCGAACCAACACAATCAGTTGTTTTAAGATATAACTAGGATTTCATCCATCGGATCAAAATAACTGCGGTAATGCAACGCTTGAAAAGTTTGGAGCTCTTTTATCGACATCCCGTCTTGACCGTCTGAGGGTTTATGACTGATAACGATTTTAAGAGGCCGCATTGGCTAGGTAAACCGCGTATCAAAACCCATCCATCCGAAGCAACTGCTCGCCTGAAGCGTAACGGAAATTAAGTTCAAATTTCCAAATGACACTAAAAACAAAGCGATCGCTTTGTCCGAAATAGAACACACTTGCTTATGTCCGAAGAGCCTCCCTTACTACACATTGGTAGTTTACATTGGTAGTAATTAGGCGTGCTATCCCGGTCCGTAAAGACACCTTTGCCCATAATTAACTCAGCATCAATCTCGCAGTCAGCGTCAGCGGCAAAACACACTGCTTCAATCCTCCGCACTGCCCGCGTATGCACGACGGAAGGGTTTCTCGGCCGCGGTCACAAAGCCGGTACCGTGGGGGAGCCCGCCACACCGTACGAATACTAATTGAATCCATCCGGCACGCGGGTAGATTGGTTGATGTGCACGCCTACTGTTGGTGATTTTGACCATCGCTAGAGATGGAATCGGTACCGACCGTGACCAAACGGTGACGTCGATTACCGTACCGTGTACCCTACAACATTGTCACGCAGTCAAGCGGGTGACAAGTGGGGGAGGATCAAGTAGTAGTTCCTCGCCCGCGAACCTAGTACCACTCCACTCGTTTGGATGAGGCGTTTGAGATCTCCAAAATGGATTAGCTGAGGGTACGCTGAATACATACCTGATTCCTTCTTCACATCGTTCTCCGGACACTAGAACGCTTCGGAAGATTTGTATCCATCTTCAGCAGTCTACGTCATAGTCTCTTGTTCGTTCAAGTCGCCAGCAAAGAATTTATGAAATTGTATCAAATTGACTTAATCAAATCATATCGCCGATCGAGAATGCCGCTGGATGCATTCGTGATGAGCAGACGAAAGGATTGGCCGACCCCCGGTAAAAGGGGGGTGCGCGTAAATCACCAACACCGGAATCAGAAGCTTTGCAAACCATCACTTCTTGATGGATTTCGCCTTCGTACAGTAACACAGTTGGCCATCAACCTTCACGCGAAAGGCGTTTGATCCAATTTTCAGTGTCACGAACACTATCGCGTCGTGGTGTGCTAAATTGTACCACTTATCCATCCTAGGGGGAACCCGAGTACTAGGCGTGTGAAATGGCTGGGGCTCCTTTTGGTGGAGCAGGAATGAGTTTTCTTGGCGCTGACCTCCAAATGAGAATATGACCGAACGTCCAAGCATCACAGCAAAACAAACCTTCAACTTGTACACGCTACAGCTTACAGTGCATTCGGAAGGCTGAAGTGTCGTGCGCCGGTACGGTACGATAAGCTTGAATCACCTTTCTATCGTGTCTTGGACAGATTGTGTCCACAGATGGTTGTAGGGTGGCATCTTACCCGGTCAGCTGTTGGTGTGGCAACGGCAGGGGGATGGGGAGTTATTGTTGGGGTTTTCCTGTTGTTGAGCAAACAGTGGTGTAACTCTTTCTTCGCATTCTTGCTCGTAAACAGTTTGTTTTATAATCTAGATTTAATACAATGTTTAACTACTGAAAGTTTTATCTTTCACTTGACACCTCGATCTTGCACCATAAATGCTTGTATAAACCAATAGAATGTCACAATGACACTATCGTTTAGTAGACGAAATACTAATCATTTTTTTTCCTATTTGAGTTACTAAATCAAATCCCAGAAGTAACAGTTTATATTCACCTCGATTTTGCTTCCTTCTCTGTTGCATTTCCTGTATAGAGTAAAATTGACAACACCACTTAAAGCAAACCGACCTATAAAAATAGCAAAGCATCAAAAAGACCACCAACCAAACAAACTCACGGAACAACAACATTAAACCGTCTTCAGTGAAACGTAAACCAGTTTCGCCACGTTTGTTGACTTCCTCCAACATAACCAACATAAAGAAGCAAAATTTCACAACATCCAAAAATGGGCAATTATATGCTGCAGAAGACCAACAACCTGCAACATGAAACTCGGCATCAGTTTGGCAACCCGGCCTTGTGGTGCAGGTGACGACAGTGACGAGAGCAGACCGGAGTCTCGCGCTGTGGAAGCTGTGCGCATGCCGTTGCTTCGCACCAAAGAGTTCTTCGTGCCGCGAGAGCCTCGCAAAAGCTCTCCGAATCGTACTGCTGCTGATCGTGCACCGATCTCTCAGGCACTCTGATCGTGGCCAAGATCTCTCCCTCGTGCACACACACACAAGCGCGCGCGAAGCTATGCTAACGGGGAGGATTTGGGGTGACATGTTGGAGCACGCACCGAAAGCAGCGAACCTCCGGGGGGGTTTATCCCGTGGCATTTGCTCCGTTCTACTCGCAGTTGCAATAATGTCGTCGGCATGATCGTACCGCACCAGCGTGTCCAGTCGAGTGCGCGAGAGAGTCCGCGTGTGAACAGTCGTTGTCTTGTCTGTTACTGGGTGGGGAAGGTTTTGTGCTTGTACACGGCTAGGCCCGGCGAAGTACTCAAAAGCTGGTGACATTTTAGCTTTAGCAGGCTGCACAAACAGGCTGCCACGGTCGGTGTACGGAGACAAGTGTTAGCGTGAAGCGAACCACTTCACCCGGGTGGCCGGGTTTATTTTGTTTATATCAATAATCTCGTGGGTCGGAAGTCGTGTTAGCTAGTGTGTGCGTATGTGTGCGAGAATCCGCTGTGCTGTTGTACCTTTCGTTAAAGTGCCATAAACGAGTATAGTGTGCGCTAGTACGCTTCACGCTTTGTGACGACGCCCGGAAGTAGTGAGGCACAAAATATTATAACACAAAGCACAACAAAAAACGGAACCACTCAGGAAGAGCACACCGAAGAGAAAACAAATTTGTCAACTTCATTATAAAGCGCACAGCCCACGGGTGTCCCCTGGGGGGTGATGTTTTTTTGTTTGGTGTTTTGAAAAGTGAACGCGAAAACCGAGCATTACGTTAAAGTAAATGCTTCACAGTGGCATGTTGCTTGAAGGAGTACCCAAGAGTGTGGGAGAGTAGGAGTGGTAAGGCACCAGAAAAAAAAAAACTGGCCCTCCAAATATTTCCCTTCTCACGAAGTCACGGCAATCGCGTGTGTTGCGTGAGAAGAAGCAAAAAAACACCTTTTGTGCAACAGGTTGTATAGATTTAGGCGGAATTCGAGCACTGAACGAACGGCGGGAGGGGACGAGAGAAAGATATGGCGTCGTTACAGAAGTTCTTCCGACCGTATCCCGCTGCGTTGTTGGTGCTGGTTGTGTCGGCGAGCCTTGTCATCGGCATCGGTGAGGTAACGGAGTCACCACCGGCAAAAAGCTCGTCAATGCCACCGGTGGTAATGCCGCCCGAGTACAACGAAAACAAGTTTCTTAAATATCTGTTCAACAAGTACGGCAGCAAGGGAGTGATCTCGTTCGAGGTGAGTTCGAAACGATGGATGGAAAGCAACATTCGAAAGGCTCCCCGATTCGGATCAATCTGGGCTGCCCTTGGATGGGTGATCGTGATGATCGTGAAGGGTATTATTAGGCGGCGGTAGAATCGCCGAGAACGAACCTTCGCATTGCATTTCGTAGGTTTATAAATCTTCAGCAAAAACGGGTTGTTTGTGCAACAGTGCTCAGTGGCGTCAAAATACGATCTTCGCGCCATCACTTCCTATCTACTGTTTGCCGAGCGTGTGCTCGGAAACGTCCCGACAGATAGTAACTTTTATAACCCAGAAACGAGACTTTACAACCACAAAGCTTCCTAAAGCCCGCTTCCACACCACTTCAGCGTGGCCTCCATCTTTCTGAAACGTCTTTCATTTTCGGTTTTCCATCCGTTTCAGGGTTTGGAGCATCTGATGCACAGCCTCGGACTCGGCGGGCTATATTTTACCGGTTCGCACACGCTGAAGGAGCATCGCCCTGACGGGTACGATTTCAGGGACTATGATATATACGATGGCGTGAGTCAACCACACGAGCATAGTGATGATCACCACCATCATCACGATGACGATGATGCTTCCACACCGGAACCGCCGGTGATAACGTACGCAAACACTAAAGTGAGCAATGGCGATCAACGGCCCCAATCCGAACATCAGCATCCGTTAGCGGACGAGCATCATCATAATCATGCGACGCTACCACAGGGACCACACGAAGGACAGGTGCTCACAACAGATGCTTCCTCATCGACCACAGCAAACAGTGACCGGTCCTCGGCGGCAAACAGTACCGATAGTGTTCCGCGGTCGGTTACCACGGTAGGACAGGACCGAAAGATGACCGACGAAGAAAATGATCACGTGTGGCAGGAACTTATCTTCAAAGACATGCACGATCCGAGACATCGCCATCCACGGAACAAAAGTAAGTCGTAATTTCACAGAAATACTTTAACAAACAGGAGCGTTTTCGGATTAGGAATGTGTCCTATAAAGATAGGACGCGGAGCAGAAAAATTATCCCTTCAAAGTCGTGCAAAACTGATCTCTAGCTATTTAGGTCAAATGATGATATGCCGTTTTAGGTATTTAAAGGGCCACTCTCAGTGGACGATTACGGCGGGGGCGATAACGTGCCTGTCAATTGATGCCACTTGATCGTTGTTTCACCATTTCGTCTACCTACGCCGATGGTGTCTAGATGGTCCAGACGCCGTGATCTGGATGTTGCTAAAGCGTGTACTAAAACCAGATGTTAGTCTACCAACCAGTGCCAGTGTTGTTTACATCCATCGCTCTGATAAGCCGTTGAACCGGCCAGAGCCGATGTTGCGAAATGTCAACGGGAAGATAAATCGTCTCTTTCCTAACACGACGAACGAGCACGCGCGCTCGCGTTGTTTTGGAGCAGCGAGTAAAGATCAAGATAGCTTAACCGTTGCCGGACGATGTATACACAGTTGATTAGCAGATTTATTTCGGTTATTTTCATGAGCTATATCTTAATTATGATTATGGAGGGATACATTGTTGTGTATCATGCATGGTTGCGTTGCACAATGTAGCAGAACAGGGGAAGCTGGACAACATTTATATAACGTTGCCAGATAAACCAAGGTAGGCGAGATGGCATGAAATAATGCACCTCCATTTGCTCAGGTATTTCCGTGCTACACCTCGCACGTCCACAAGGTCCACAAAGTTCAGTGAACGGATCCGGAGCGCACGATCGTTTTCGGGGCATTCTCTCTTCACCCCCGGTGGATGCTGATTTTCTATCGACACTTTCTTTTCCGGCTTTCTCTTTCTTTCCGAGCTATACAGATCTGATTTTTGCATGTTCCTATTCGATCATGTTGCTTAGGAAAAGATCTCAAGTAATAGCTTTGAAATCCATTTTTTTCGTGCAGATTCAACTAGTCCAGGAATTCCTCTTCGCCAATAAATCAAAGACCACTTCTTACGCATTCCTGATGCAACTTGCCTAGAATTCACATTCTTGATCGTAGGTTTTACCCAGTCACCAAAAGAATTCTTTTGCTGCCCATTGGCTATGCAAACCACACCCGCCTTACTGATGACAGAAAGCTCTAACCCGTCTCTCTAGAGCTCAAGGGATACGGGCTTAATCCGTATGCAGTGCACATCGCATTATGATTGCGAAAGGGATAAAGCTTCGGACGTGCAGCACAGGTTGGCAAGTTTAGGTTTGGGATTTTTGTGAAGAAATTTCTAACAATTATTATTCCAGTAGGGAAGCAAGGAAACGAGAAGGAATATTGAAGTTTTGGGTTTTGTAACACCGGGATCGGTAACGGATAATCTTTACAACTAGTAGGAACTTCTACATCAACCGGGTATACCGACTATAAGATCACAAATTGCTCTCTCAATATACTCAAATTACCTTTTCTGTTTTTGCGATTTTCAAAACAAAGAACATTTCTTGCTAATATAAGCGTATTAGCCATCTTTCTTTGAGGGGCGTAACTTTTCCCAGAATAGCTATGGTGGGATTTTACGATGAAATCGTGTGTCGCGCTGTAACGATTTACCTAGCTTTCGGTCTCACGTTATTTTATATTTTTTGTACGCTCTTGGTACGAGTTGGAGCCACTTCTAGTCGAACACTTTAAGCCCCAAAACCTTGAAACTACACTCAACAATAAATCTTCGATGTTGAATGTAGAGTAAAGCCCACGGCAAGTCATGGAGTTCTCCAGTAGGTCAAGGACTGCTTCAAAAACTTCCTTAATATCGTTGAAGCCTCATTTCTTGACACTTGCCACCCGGATGTTACTAATCACTCCCGGATTCGTTATATTTAATTTGCTTAGGATCAGTTCAAAGTAATGCTCCCCGCAGCACGTAACTGTTTGTGGCTTGTGCTAGCGTTTAACTATCGTTTAAGTCACCGGCGGCGGCTTTCAACCACCATCAAGCCCACGGTGTTGGCTCTCTAGCTGCAAAGGCAAATGAGGCGAACGAAAGGCAATAAAACCGGGACAGATAAAATGCTCCATTCTCCAACAATCTCCAGCAATGGAAGGGCAGTAGGGAGTTGCCGGTGTGTAAAAGCGCCAAGAATGCTCCCCGAGAAGATGATGTATCTCCAGCGTTTATGTGATGTGTTTTCTGTAGGAACAAACCGGTTTCGTGATTTAGTGGGGTGCCGGGTTGTAAGAAAACCCATCATTTGAACGTTTGGTATTCCGCCAATTGTGCAAACAACGGGACGGGTCGGAGAAGGCAAATGAATTCCCCGGCCGTTGATGTCTTGAGTTGATGATTATTTTCTCATTTTGCAATAGCAAACAATTTAATTTATGGGTTTGAAAGGTAAGGGACTTTTTTTTCCTCCATTCAGTTGCGACAGAGCAATCAGAATAGAAAATGGATGTAAACTCACTAAGGCAGCCATCTTTATTAGCTAGCGTGGTGAGATATATCAGTGGCCTAGATGACTTATTTACCCGGAAAAGCATTCAAATTGTTGAGCGATACAATGTTGTTTTTATACGCCCCAAAACTGGTTTGTATCGATATCCAATCAAACCTTCTTATGCATAGACAACAAACACTGAGAAACGTTACGTCTCGAGACATTTGTTATGACGGGTTTTTAGCTTAAATATGCGTCAGGAGAATGAGTAAGAGAAGATGATAACAGGTGATAACCACCTATAAACTAGTCCGGATTTAGAAATCCGGTTATATAGAACTCTTTCCAGAATTTGTTTTGATGTTTTTAAAAAAAATTTGTTAATTTGATTTTTCACTCACCTTTTCATCTAGACGTGCCATTCTGCTTATCACCGATGTCCATCGTTCACCTGGTGATGGAGGAGCCACTTCTTGCCCGGCATCACAATTTCCGCAAGGCAAGATCTCTACCCCACAACCATGCCCATGGCTCACCACTGTCCGAGGATGATGTTGAAGCCGATTCTCGTATCGAAATAACACCGTCCGAGTTTAAGGATCTCTGTCCTGCATTCTTGGTGCAGCTGGATCAGCGGGCCTGTTCCCAGAAGCTTCAAAAGGAGGGCAGCCCCCATCGGGAGAAGAAAACGTTTTCGCAAGGTACGTTATGCCTCCCCCCATCCACACCATCAGTTCAAGTGCATGTGACTCTATGCTAAACAATTTTTATCGTCTCGCTCACTCCCTTTTGCTTACAGCATGGATCTACGCGACCGCCTGTGTACTGATCATTTCGCTGTGTGGTTTGGTCGGAGTTGCAATGGTCCCACTCGCTAAATCGATCGCGTACGACGATATATTGCGATTCCTAATCGCCCTGGGCGTTGGTACGCTTTGTGGGGATGCACTGATGCATCTGCTGCCCCATGCACTACTCCCACATGATGATGGGGGCGAGCATCATCACGATGCGCACGATGTCGAGATCGATCACCACGGGCACGATCATTCGGCGGAAACGCGTGCCATGTGGTTGTGTCTGTGTGCCTTCGGTACCGCGTTCTTCATGTATAGTTTAGAGATGATATTACCACTGTTTCGGGACGGGGATGCTCATTCACACCATGGACACTCGCATACACACGCGCCCAGTTCGAATCGCGTTGAGCCGCGATCGACACAGTCTCCGACCAGCAATAATCACCATACCCATCGCGGGGATGACATCGAGCTGGATATGACGGACGGTGTGAAGGACAAGGAAGCCAAAACGATGCTACAGAAGAAGACTGTTCGCAAACCGATGGCAGCGGTAGCGTTTATGGTAATATTGGGCGATGGGCTTCACAACATCACGGACGGTTTGGCGATCGGGGCAGCATTTGCGGTGGATCCTGTCACGGGACTGGCTACCTCATTCGCTATCCTTTGTCACGAGCTGCCCCATGAGCTGGGTGATTTTGCACTGCTGCTCCAAACCGGTGTCAGTATTAGGAGGGCAATATTCCTCAACATCGTATCTTCCGTTCTCAGCTTCGTGGGTAAGTTTCGCTCACAGTTCGTGAATAGAAAAAATGTTCACAACAATCACATGATTTTTCATCTTTTTTTTTTGCAGGCATGGCCCTCGGACTGCTGTTGACGGGACTTCACGAATCGGTCGTCAGCTGGATCTATGCAGGAACGGCTGGCACATTCCTGTACATAGCACTGTCCGATCTGGTGCCGGAGATGCGTAACGATGTCGCTAAAAGCGAGCAAAAATTGAAGGTGATTCTGATCCAGCTGGTCGGGCTAGCGTTGGGAGCTATCATTATGCTGTTGATCGCGTTGAACGAGAAAGATCTGCAGGCGCTGTTTAACTAGTGTGAGCGCCGTAGGTTTAGATTCAGTATTGTAAATAATGTTAGAAAAAACTAGGTTATACTTTTTTTACATTAGCGAAAGAATCTTTGTGGATATTTTGAAGAAAATTTTGGTAGAAATACAAGAAAGCACATCAATTGTTGAAAAAGATTAAAAACTTGTTTAGTATGTTGTGTTTAAATCGTTGTAACCGTTATTCAACGATTAATTTGCTATTACATACAGTTGTAGCTGAATGCGTTACACCATTTACAAATGTAACGGAAATTACTTTGCTTTTTAAATCATCTGTCACGCTTCGTAACGCTCAGCTGTCAAACCGCCCGTTGTCAAATCAGCTGTTTGACGGGGTGGTTTATTTACATTCCGTTGCGTGTGTTAGAGGCGGTCTTCAGCTGTGCTGTATTTACAATTGAAAAACGGATAAAATACTCTTTCACCATGTTGGATAAAGTAAAGCACATAATTCTGGTACTTTCCGGTAAGGGTGGTGTCGGAAAATCGACCGTCAGCACACAGCTTGCCTTAGCGTTAGCGGAAGCAGATCACAAGGTGAGTGCCTTCTCCTTATCAGTTTCGGAAGTCGTATCCGTATCATGTAGATGTGCATTTTCCACCGTAGGTTGGCTTACTCGATATAGATCTGTGCGGACCATCCGTCCCTTTTCTGCTCGGGCTTGAAGATCAAGATGTACACCAGTGCGATGAAGGTTGGGTACCGGTTTACACCAGTGCCGAGAAAAAGCTTGCAGTCATGTCGATCGGTTTTCTGCTCAAGAATCGTTCCGATGCCGTCATCTGGCGTGGACCGAAGAAAACTGCCATGATAAAGCAATTTCTGGAGGACGTGAATTGGGACGAGCTGGACTATCTTATCATCGACACACCGCCGGGAACATCGGACGAGCACATCACCGTAATGGAATGCTTAAAAACAGTCAACACGGATGGTGCAATCATTGTAACGACACCGCAAGAGATGGCCCTGGAAGATGTACGCAAGGAGGTAACATTCTGCAAGAAGACGGGCATCAACATACTAGGAATTGTGGAGAATATGAGTGGTTTCGTGTGTCCCAACTGTTCCGAGTGTACAAACATTTTCTCTTCCGGTGGTGGTCATTCGCTAGCGGAACTGGCGAAGGTACCCCATCTCGGTACGCTACCGATCGATCCGCGCGTGGGTGAGCTAGCCGGGACAGGCAAATCGTGCGTAAAGGAACTTCCGGATTGTACCACCACCGAGGTGCTGCAGCAGATTGTTCGGACGATAACGGTTGGAGCGGAATAAAACATTGGTTGGAAATACAAAACATCGTCTATTGCAATGATTGTAGCTTAAGTTCTCAGATATGATCGCGTACAGTCACCTTGTGGTAGTAGTGGGGCGCTATTTCCGTCAGCCACTGCTGCTGAATTACGGTTAAATCTTTCATAAACAGCTTGGTCGTGTGCATTAGCTCACAGAACACGACCCACTGCGGTTGCTGCTCCGTATACAGTGCGGACAGCGGATGTATGCTTAGCTCGGTATTACCTCGAACCGTCCTATAAACGCCGGAATGATGCAGGTAAGCGGCGTAAGGGAAAAATCCGGCCACAACACAACGGCATATAGTTTCCACATTCCCATGGCACGATAGAAGTGGCACGTTCAGCTCACGCTCCAACATTCCCGCTAGCTGCGTTTTAATTTCATGAGCCCGCTTTAGATTGCGATAGATGAGAAAATTGCGGCCACAAAATTCTTTCGTACGGCCAGCCTCCACAAATGCACAATACACATTTAGCAGCGTAATCAGGTCACCTTCGGCCACCTCAAAGTTACGCTTCGCTATGCGTGCCCTGATAGCGGCCTGTCCACCACCCGGTTTAGAAAAAACGGACTGTACCTGCAGCATGGCGATGATGATGAGGATCTCCTCCGAGCAGCCCATTTCACCTGCCTTAAACAGCATCTTGGCCATCATCGGTGGGATGGACATTTCGGCGAGAAAGTATCCGACCGGCGAAGTGAGAGATCCGTCCGCATCGAGCGCTTCCAGTGCGTACAGTGTTTCTAGACAGGCGAGCAAATTCTTTGCCGGTGGTGCAGAAGGAAACGTAAAGCGTAGGATGTTGTCTATGCCAAGTGCTTTCAGGAAGAGGACCGTACTGCACAGATCAGAGCGTCGCATTTCGGGTGGTGTATGTTCCGGGAGCTTTTCCCATGCTTCCTCGGTATAGAGACGATACACTTTTCCGCTACGGATGCGTCCGGCACGTCCAGCACGTTGTTCGGCGGCCGCTTTGCTTACTGGAACTACGACCAAGCTGTCGGTGGTGCTATCTGCTGAGTACCATTTCAGTTTGACGAAACCACAATCAATCACTGGAAGTAGAGAAGCGATCAAAGTCAGTGCAGTTTTTTTTAAACAAAAAGTTAATGTCCCTTCGATTCTTGAAAATTTCCAATGTGTCTCATATTTTAAAGTTCAGGGAAAATTTTGATGTCCCGATTTTTCAATCAACTTACCATACACAATTCCCGGGATTGTAACGGATGTCTCGGCAATGTTTGTCGCCAGCACCACCTTCCGGACGCCCTTCGGAGCGTTAAAGAACACCTTCAACTGATCCGAATTTGGCAACGTACCGTACATCGGCAGTATCTGCATATCCTCCTTACCACCCATCTCCTGATGCTCCTTTAGCAACTCCACCGCCCTCAGCACTTCCTCCTGTCCGGTAAGAAACGCCAACACATCACCCTTCGCCTCGGTACGATGTATCTTCATCACCGTGTTAACCGTTTCCTTCACATAATCCGGACACGGTTCCTGTAGATAAAAAATATCCTGCGAATACATGCGACCCTCGACCGTCAGTATAACGGCCGTATCTTTGCCATCCTTCTTCGGTTTGAGGTTAAAGAAATCTCGAAACAATTCCGCATCCACCGTGGCGGAAGAAATGATTATTTTCAGATTGGTACGCTTTCGGGCAATCTTTTTCAACAGTCCCAAGGCCGTGTCGGTTAGTGTGTTGCGTTCGTGCGCCTCGTCCACCATGATGACGGCATACTGCGTGAGCAGCGGATCGGCCAACATTTCGCGCAACAGTATGCCCTCGGTGAGATACTTGATTTTCGTCTGCTCGGGATCACATTTGGAGATGAAGCGAATCGAGACACCGACCGTTTCGCCGCACAGTTCGCCCCGTTCTGTGGCGACACGGTCGGCAAGCGTGATGGCCGATATGCGGCGAGGTTCGGTAATGCCGATCAGTCCTTTCGTGTGCCATCCGAACTCGTACAGGTACTGGAAAGAAGGAAATGTGAAGTGAGGGAGAGACAAATGAGAAATGTTGATCGAACAAAACCGTTAACAAAAGCCAAATAGAGGACTAGCTTGCTGCGCTGTCTGGTTTGGATGTTAGTCCAGATTCGAGATTATTTTTGAAAGGTCCGCATGAAAGAGAAGAAAAGGACAAAGCTCTCATATCAAGTGAAGGAATCCTGATGTATTTGCGTTCCTCCTCAACTTGAAGATTGATAAAACTGCCCGAAATTCGGAGGAGGAACCGAGATTTATCATATCTGTACGACAATTCAGATGTTAGAATACCATTCGAAATAGTTGATTGATGATATGGATATCATTAAATAATTCTGATATGTTCTCAAGATCAACCAACAGTAGCATTTTTTCAAATGGAGTTCAAATGGACCAACAGCATTTTTTTTCTAGAGATTGGAAGGACAATGATCACCTTAATGAACATTATACAGCTCTTAAACCTGTATATTGTAGAGCGATTCATTCGACGAATTTCTTTTCAAGTTATACTGACGGATTAGATGGGACTAGTGGTACCAGTACGAATTGGTTGTTGTAAACACTGGTGGATGGGTCCTCGTGTTTCGTAGCAGTGACCGTGCATTCAAAGGATGTAGAATTACAGGGCCTTCCATAGCGTCCCTTCTTCAACCCTGTTCCGGAAATTCGTATGTTTAAGGAAAAGAGATGAAGTAGGCCTCAGAAGTCCTAAATCCGCCTCTGATAGTGAATCTGATATCTTGACCTCATATTTTCTCTTTTAAAATTAAATAATACGAACACCAATACACTTACAAACAGCTGGACATTCTTGTTAATCTTTATTATTGTGATTTGCTGTTTTCTCCCCAAAATTTAGTTGATTATAGGCATTCACAGTTACAATCCTGCTACCAACGGCACGCACGCAATCAACGATCTAATATATATAGATGTATATATTCATATAAATAAACCACCAAATCTCTCTTTCTCTCGCTCTCTCTCTCGATCGGATACATATCCCTTCATATATCTGATGCCGCATTTAAATGTACTTTCTGTGGCAAGAACGCAAAAACTGACACTCCACCAGAAACACATACATACATCTCACTCCGTTTAGTCGTTAGTAAAGGTTTAGATTTTTGTTGTCCCCGCGACACGTGGCGTGGCTCGCCGCGCGGTGGTGGGGTTGACAAATAGCACTTAATGTCCAACTGCAGCAGGAATTCCAAATTACGATGGGGAAAAGGGGGAAACTTAGTTATGATTTTGTTGATTAGTACACGTAACACGCACACATACACGTTAATGTACACCACACGCACCTAGATCACACACGTTTCCAGCTAAGTAAGTGTTTTGGGACTGCATTATTTATCCAACAATCGTTTAATGTGGTCACATACGCTTGCGACGTAGTGAAATGCACACAATTATCGCGCGCGCAGTCACAATTTCTCGCGAGTCATTACAAATTTCTTACAACAATCAGAAAACAGGAAAAAAAAATCCCTCCTCTGCCTATATAAATATATTCCGCACTTTTTTCTGTGCGCCGGATTTTTTGTTGTTGTTTGCTCTAAACAGGAAAAACAGATACAAGAGTACAAATAGATCTTCGCTACATTTTCGGGAAGGATGTGTTGTGTTTTTAGGCTGGATTGCGTTAATCTCTGTACAAACGGATGGATAAGAAACGGTTTTCTTGGTTTCAGATAAAGATAAGGACCTTCCTATGCTACGGCTGCTGATGCTACAACACTGTACATTGATGTAGAAAACATGTTTGTGGCATTTAAAAATAGAGCTAATCGTACTTTGAATAGATAGATATAAAGGATCGCAATAATAATGAAGGCTGGTTCAGTTTCTCTGCATGTTGCACACGCCTTTAGTAGAGTTAGTTCACCCTAATGACTACACAACATACATAATAGATATACAACGATCTCCTCATCTCTAAACAAATACCATAATGATGCTCTCCCACTCAGCAGAGCTGATTGCCGTAACTAACTCGTACTATGTTTGAGCGTTCCGAGAACCTCTCTCTTTCTCTTTATAAGGCTTATAAGACTTTAGGTTTAATTGTTCCGACTTCCCGGGGCTTGAAAGAGGCCAGATGTTCCTAACAATGATGCACAATAATACAATACGACAGCGCCCTCAATCGGACGTGATGAGCTCCCGGAAACAGAGTACCTCGAGAAGCTAGCAAGGAATCGGAATCGGCCATTTTGTTGGTGGTGTTTTCTCGGATGTGCTGATAACCGGCGGGACGGAGCACAGTATGCGGGGATATGTCTCTCCAAACACACACACGCCCACGACAACCTCACTCTGTCTGTTTTAGCCCAATCACAACGACGTATTATTCACCGTGAGGGATTTGTAGATAAACGTCTGCACACCGAGCAGATGCATCTCGGCAAAGCTGATAACCAGCAGCAGCGCAACGTACCCGGTGTACTGGATCATCCGCAGGTACTCCCACAGCTTATCACAGAAGATGCTTAGCAGCAGAAAGTGGAGCAACGCGTGCACATTAAAGATACGCCACAGCCAGGCAATGAAGAAGAATCCGGTCGATCGGAACACCGACTCTTGGTGCAGATACTGCGCCGGGGTTACATTTTCCCGCTCGAGCATATCCTGATAGATAGCGATGTAACGGTTCCATCCCGTCGAGCTAAGCAACAGCATGCCGGTATAGCAGAGGACCTTCCGGGCGACTTTCTTAGTCGTTACTTTTACCTTATAAATTACACCCGATTCAGAAGATTTAGATTCCGCCACGGGGATGATGGATTGAAGCTGGGTGTAACCGCGCCGGGGTGGATTATTTTTCAAAAATACAAACACACCAATCATCAGCGCAATGCAGCCGAGCCCATCACAGATCCCGTCGATGTAGTACCCCGCAGAGCCAATATCGGACCGTTCACCACGGATGTGCTTCTTGGCTCGCGCGACGTGCCCGTCCAGATCGTCCAGGAAGGTACGGAACTGGAACAGAACTACACCGATTCGGCGATAGCCTAGCGAGTCCGACGCTATCATCCGTCCGGCCGCTATCGCAACAAACACATGGAAAAAGGAGATCATGTTGGGTGTGACGAGATCACCCTTGGAGAAGCCTGCCACATTATCGACGATCGTTGCGATCGGTGCGAACAGATAGTGGTTCGTGTGGTCCAGCATCATCGCCTTCACTGTTACGTCGCACAGCGGATTTAGGTCACAGTTTACCCAGGCTACATCTTCATACCGCACGATGTGCTTATTCAGCTGCAGAGGCATCGACGATGATGGTGCTAGGATGGGCGATGTGACCGTGCTTGCATGGCTACCACCCGGAACAGGCTTCAGCAGTGTACTGTTGGCGGCCATCAGGAAAGGATCCGTGTCCCGGATCGGGTAGTCCTGGATGCGGATGTACAGGTTCACATCCATCCAGGCGAAGAACGCCACCAGCAGAAACAGCAGGGACAGCAAGATTTTGCTGACCTGCGAGCTAGGACCCACCATGATTGCTACTTTTTTTACTTATCTAACAAACTAATACACTTAACTAACAATTGATTCCTATATCTATTTGAAGTATATAATGCTCCCGAAACGAGTGCTCAATAATAACAGTTCTGAAAATACACAGGAGGCTCACTAGCACCAGCTGTCCTTAACGCACGACAACGAAAGACCAACTGCAATACTGCTGCTGACCGGCCACCATCAACAGAGCGCGCTAGGACACAGGGCACGTTTTCTAGGATGGGGAACTATCTACTACTAACACTACTACAACCACCACTACACTCCGTTCGTTCGTTCGGTCGCTGGTTCGGTTTGCGAGCGCTCACTTGTTACGATACGTCCTTCCGACCCGCGTGTACACGTGCGTGTTTGGCGTGGGGAGACGATATCCGAAAGGTTCGTTGCGCCCTTTTCAAGCAATGCTACCCCACACAGCGACGAACTGAAACGAAACAGAGAAACGGGAATAAATGAAACAGGACTGACTGACTTGGCGCTTCCTGGAGGTGGTGTATCCTTTATTATTCTTGGTGGTAGTAGTACGGGGCAGTTTCTAAAGCAAATGAGCCCTGTCAGGGATGCAAATACGCTGAAAGTGCTTTCTCTATCGTCATTGCTTTCAATAGGACTGGTAGGCGTAGAATTCCTTTTAGCCACGGAAGGAACTTTTGCAGATCAAAATGCATAATGTGTAGTAGGCAGAAGTGGCAAAAGTGGGAATCAATCAGCTCTACAGGCATTGCGAATAATATTTGTGACATCATGGTGACGAAAATTAAAACCGAAACTTTGCAACAAAAATTTGACTTTGGTATTTTTCATTTATTTAACCATAGCTAATTATGGTAGGATTGTTTGGTAGCACATAGTAAATATTTTATTACATGAACCCGCCATAAAGCACAACCGCAATCGTCGAGGCGGAAAAAATCGACTTTTCCAACAACATAAACCAATTTCATTAGTATGAGTTGTCAAGTAATGTCAAAAAATTTTCAGATAATACATTCCATTCCTCTGATTTTCTTTTTTATTTCAGTCAACCAACAACATCACAAAGTCCCATAGAACGGCGCAGATAGAAACTGTAAAATTTGCTTCAAAAACAAAAGACTGCACAATCTATAATTCATCAATTCAATACCCATTCATCACAGCACACGGTCAGGGCACATTCCCAACCCCAACCCCCGACCAACAGCATTATGCGATCCACCATCTCTTCCTCCGGTTGTGAGAGAAAACGATGGCCGGTCGCGCGCCATTCGAAACCGAAAGTCACGAACGATGGAAATGCAATTTGCATAAGTGAGACATTGTGTGAACAGGAGTACCAGTAATAAAAAAAACTGGCCTACCCTTCGAAGGACCATTCGATGGCGTCATACGAATTCCCGCGAATGGAGTTGATCCTTTAACAGTCCCCAACACACCCATGAGTCCTTGGCTTCAGGTTCGTCGGATCGCAAATGCACAAATTGTACCGTCGGTCGCATAGTCGCTGGTTGTGGTAGACGACAACGACGGTGCCAAAGAGACCACAAATGCAACGGAACGAACGGAAGGAAGGAAAATCGGTGACACAATTGTATGGCCTTTCTGTGTGCTCTCACCGTACTACGAGTGGGAAATGTCACATTATCAAGGTAATATCACTAAAGTGCCAATCCTTTCGAAGGAGTAAAGCCGTGTTCGGAAACACGGTATGGTTCGAGGAGTCAAAGGTGGGGCAGAATATTTTCCCGCCCAATGCAAACATCACCACAAACGTATGTACGACTATGTAGGACGAATGCAAAACAGAAAAATAAGAGGCAGTGCCAGTTTTGCTGACACTACTATGACTTGTTCCACGTTCCCATTCAATCGTTCGACCGCCCATGTTCCTAAGGGAATGGGTTGTATGAATTATGCAGCTGAGGCAGTGAAACACGATGGGGAATGAGAACGGATTTTATGTCTCGGCATGTACGCGGTGGTGGTTTCCGATCTATAAGCAAAAACGGAACAGAAAAATATCAATAAATTGCTTAACGGGGCCGAAAAAGATTGGAATTTCCGTGGTAAGCTATTCACTATTCCAAGTGAGTGTATGTTTTTGTGAAAGCGCAGAAATTACTACAGAAAATATAATATTTTTTTAATTAATTTGGATTTTTCAGCAATTTTCCAATTGTCCTCATAGAGTACTCTTCCAATTATTGCAATGTTTTTCTTCAGCTTCCTTGAAACAGTTTTTCGCGCACAGTATTTTTCGAACATATTTACAGCAACTTGACCACGAGCCGATTGACCAGTGAATTGATTTTAATTTTTTTTTCTATTCTTTATAAACAATATTTTCGAGTTTCAAACAAGTTTTTTCCCACTTGAAGTGACTTAATTTGAAAATTAGCTGTTGAATTGGTCAGCAAACTTGTCGATTGATTTTCTTTTTGAAAGGTTGTGCTCTCGTGTCAAAGCACCTTAAGCAGAACTTAGTTTTGGCAAAGGTACACGGCGCTAAACGACCCCTCGACCTCGTTTTTGCTCAACTTTCACCAGTATCCGCACACAGGGTACGATGAAAACCGATCCTTATGTTTGTACCCTTAAAATGACGTCATTGCCTCAATATTTGCATGCATATGAATTAGATCAAATCGAAGAAATAAAACCTAAAACAAAAAAAAAAAAAACGGCCCAAAAGAGCATAAACCAAACAAGCGTTAAACTGTGTATGGCAACGGTCCAACATTTTCGTAGGACCTCGGCAGGCTCAACATTGGCTTACCGGGTCTACCGGTGCGTGTCAGCGCGTGTGCTCTAGAGAGGGGGGCAGGTGAAAGAAAAGAAACGAAAACACATATCCGATGTCACACCACACCGACATATCCTTCCGATTTTGCTCATAAATATTGCACACCAAAATCCACCTGTGTGGTGCCGCACACCAAAATATCCGAAAAGGCGTAGTTCTTCGGCGTAGAGAGAGGTTAATTCGAAGTTTTTTTTTATTCCTGCCTTATGCTTTTGCCTTCCTTCCTCTTCACCGACCCCCAGATGTGGATCGCTGGCGTCATAAACTGTTGATAGTACCACCATAAATAGTTTAGATCCTTCCCGATAGACAAACCAAACACACGCACACAAACAGAGTGGCCTCCCTTTTCAAGGTGCCACAATTACGGTGGCACACTGAAGGCACACTTGTGCCCGCAGGCGATAGTGATGAATGAATCGGATAAAGGCCAAAGGATAGATACCGGATGGAAAGAAAGGTGAACCAAAACGGTGGCACTGACGGATGGTTGCCAAACGGTTTCTAAAAATAGGCAGAATCGGCATCATTAGTGCCCATTTTACGATGTTAGACACATTCCTGTCGTTAGGATAGGATAGATGAATGATTTAGTATCGCGTGTATCTGTCCTTTTTTGAGGAGTTCACGAAGGGGCACCATTTTGTTTGTTTATCATTAGTTCGAGATTAAAATACATTCCCAAGTAAACATTCCTCTCTTGAAAATATTTAGAAAGTACGCATTCTTGTCGCTTTTTCAAAATAATAAAAAAGTAACACGTTACTGTTAACACGTGAAAGTATGCAATCTCTATCTGTGAGGCATTTTCAAATTATTTCAAGAATATATTGCATACCTTCAGGAGCGCCAACCCAAGAAATGGACATAAAAATGCGCTTTAAATGAACACAAAACTGCTCATAACTGCAAAAGCTTATCAGCTTGCCGTGAGCAGAAAAAGGCATGTCTGACACAAAACAATTATCTAATTCCACCGGGTTTAACTGGCAATTTAAACCGAACGAACAAATATGGCATGCACACGCAACACGTGAGACGTTAATTTGGTATGCAACTCTTCAAAAATTGCTTCCCATTTTGTTTTAAAAGATTCGGTCATTCCAAATCCCTCATACTGAAACCTGCCAGGCACGATAGATGGCCATCGCACACGGGGAAGGAGAGAAATTAAGTGTGATCGTTTTATAGACGCAGTAGTGAAGGCGGTGGTGCGGTGCAAGGAGCGAAATTATCGCACTCAATTGGATGGTTTCGTGTGTTTGAGTTTGCAAATCATCATCGCGTCAAACATTCTGACCTTAGTAGCGTGAAACCTCGCCTCGCTTTGTTTCCGGGCGTATGGGGAGTTGGATCTATTTCAACCGGGAGTGTGACCGGGAACAGGCATGATAAGAATTGACGTACGTTGTGAATACAGAAAAAAAGAGAAATATGTTCCGGCCTTTTGCACAACGATCAAATGAACCTGTGCTTGCATTGCTCAGAATATTTGCTTATCTGCCGAGAGGTGATTCATTCGTTATCACTCTGAAACCTTTCGGTAAGAGGGTTTACACAAATACATACACTGCGAGATGCGCGATCTTCTCTTCTCTATTTGGCTTCGTTTACGTGGTGCACGGTGGCGTGCTCCCGGGGCGTGAATAAGTGCGCTTACCTGCGGTACTTGTGTGCTTTTGCCGGATCCGGTTTCACCGACCAGTACGAGCGTTTGATAGTGCTCGAGACAGTACAGAATCTGGTCACGGTACTGGCGTATCGGCAGACGTTCGCGCTGCGCTGCAAGATTGAGCGACTGGTGGGCGTTGAAGACGAACGACGTTACGTGATCATCCGCTGGTGCCGCGTCCCGTTCCGATGCAAACGATTCGTCATCTGTCCGTGCGACAGCAAAAAGGAGAGACACATTAGCCCGGGTTGTGAAGAAGATTGCTGATGATCGTGCTAAAACATTTTGTTTCGAAACCCACCAATGATACGGATAGCGGAATCAACAAACCCCGGCACTACCTATCGCCCGATCGGAACATGCAAACGCGCGAAACTAATTCAATTACCATAACAGCCCCGTCCGCTGTAACGCTAGAACGTGGTGCTCGCGAGGTACTACAACTGCACAATCACCAACACGGTTCGAAGCGAGCGAAGCAAACAACGATCCGCGAAACAGCTATCGGGCCCTTTCACGCACTGTCTCGCTTCCAACGCGCGTTTGCTCTGGTCTCTGATAATGCTGATAAGCGGATGGCACGATTGGCCAATACACTCGTATCGCAAAGTTCAACGGACAATGCCACGCTGCATGGTGGCACTTTGTAAGGGCGTTCGGCACCATTAAGCACAGAGACACTCTGAAGGTATGAACCGCACCTTGTGCCAAGGAAGAATGAGTCGTGTGTGTTTAAACTTTGATAAGTTCAACACCAGTATCGAAAATACCTGCCAGAGGGATTAATCGATTGCCTCGGGAATGACGCGTGGAATTTCAGGTTGCACTGAGGCGCACTAGTGGTCCCCGTCTTATCATAGACCCTTCTTTTTTATCCTAGTGATTGTTTCTGCTAACTCATCGCCGTCGAGGTTAGATAACAGGATAAAGCATGAGTTACATATTTTTATTTTAAAATAGAAAAACGATACAGTATAGGCAACAGAAACTACACTGGTTTTAAGATTTTTTAATGGAAGAAGGTCCCAGTGATCCCAGCGATAGTTGTCCTGTATGATTACGAGTCTTGGACTATGCTGACGGAAGATGCCAATGCACTCGCCATTTTCGAGCGAGAGTGCTAAGGACTATCTTTGGCGGTGTGTACGAGCAGGGCGTGTGTCGAAGGAGAAAGAACCTCGAGCTAGCTGAGCTGTTTGAAGGTGCTGATATCCTGACAGTAGTCAAAACCAGAACGATAAGATGGCTGGGGATTTTGATGATGATGCCGGACTAATGACCAACCAGAAACGTGCTCGTCAGCGACCCTTTCGGCACGAGGTACAGAGAAGTACAGTAAGCTCGTTGACTGGATCGAGTGGAGTCAAACCTGTCGAAGATCAGATGCAGCCGTGGATGGAGGACTGCAGCCCTAGACTGAGTTTTCTGGAAACTTTAAGGAACTTTCTGATTTCGGGCCTTTCCTTATCAATTAATCGAAGAATCAATTAATCCTCAAGGCCTCGAATAAGCCGAATATAACTCAACGAAAGGACAAGATCAGACTAAGAATCAGTGTCCCATTTTAGTTGATAGTTTACTGTATGTGCTTGGTCGACTGTTTGATCGCGATCGATTCGCCACCGTGAACGTGAGAAGAATATCTCGTTAATATTCTGCACCATTCATACATGTTCTCTGTCCAGTAGAAGCTCTATACAGGTGTTTCAGCACACTTTAAACGCGTGAGCTCGTGTACGATGCGTGATCGTCAGTTCATGCAAAACGGTTG
Source organism: Anopheles maculipalpis (assembly GCF_943734695.1). Lineage (NCBI taxonomy): Eukaryota > Metazoa > Arthropoda > Insecta > Diptera > Culicidae > Anopheles > Anopheles maculipalpis. The sequence goes on along the minus strand of NC_064871.1, from coordinate 96,065,127 downwards.
CCAATGTCAGTGAACCTTGTCTGTCCTTTGGCCAAATAGTAATGTGATCGAAGCAGTAAAATCCCCAGAAAAATGATACTTCGTTTGTTATCAAAGCAGGCCAAGATCGCTTCGGGGATCGCTTGTTTTCTAGGCGCGACGTATATAGACAGACTATCCGTTGGGAATTATTATCACGCTGTCGATGGTGGCGGGGCTAGTGCTGGGAAATGGTTAGTGCTTCCAAAAGGCAAGCAAACTCAATTAGCTTTTCACGCGAGCATGCGAATGCGCGGGAGTGAACGAGACGCTACAATGCCGATGATGGAAAGGCGTTCGCTAATTATTACCATATGTTGAAAGTAACGAGCACCTCGCCCGTAACGGATACCCATCGTTCAATGGCCCCCAACGGCGGCAGCAATACTTACCCGGTTTGAGGAACTTTGGAAATCGACTCGCACTCATAATCCACCGATAGAAGCGAGCTGTGTTTGGCTTTTCACTTCTTGTACAGATTATAGTGCTCTGTTGTTAGCAGTAGAAGGCTTTGACGACCCAAGAAGCTTCCTTTCGGTAGTGTCCTCCTGACTTTAACGTTGACTCATTGCTAGCACGGTTTTTAGCAGACAAATCCACCAACTGGACACAGACACGCACTTTTAACCTTGGAGTTCTGGGTAGGCGAATGTTTATTTTCGCGTCGATTCACTATCGATGATGTCACGCGACAGCTATGTTCGTGGTTTGGTTACGGGTCGTGTGGCATGAAATACGAAAAAGGCGAATTGCATTCACAACACACAGAATTCTGGGCAAAAAGAACGTCGTTCGCTAGTAGCGCTACTAATGCTCAAGGTGAAACGGAACCGGTCAGCCAGCAGCAACACACTGCAAAGACGTAGCTGTTGTTTTTCGTTTGTAGGTCAGCGGGATTTTCTTCGCGATTCGATACGCTTTACCCGCTCTTTATGCGCTTCGTTCAAGGAGGAAGGTTGTTCTTGGGCGATACGCACATACACACACACACACACACTCTGAAGAATGTTTTCGCTTTGATTGCGCTCGCGAAATTGTTTTCACTTTAGCGTAATCTTTTTTCCACAGTTGATGCTTCTTCGGCGAAGGGTAAACTACTTTCACGCATGAACCAACAACATTAGCTGGGCTGTATCAGCAGCTGGTGTTTGGTTTGCGGGCGGCTTTTCTGGTGCGTCCGTGTGGGGTCGATCTGCTTCACTGCCACTTCAAAACACACCTGATGGCGTTGGGGTAGGCATCATGTAGTGTGTATACACTTGGAAAAGATGCTGCCGAGATGGCACTCTCTCTAACTCGACACAACACGAGCGAGCAGACCAGCACAAACCGGATAACGCGCGGAGTTTGAGAATAGCCCAAAGGTGTTATCTGCACGCGAAGAGGAAGCAAATCTTTGCATCCGAAAACTGGAATTCACACAGAATTTGCGACCGTTCCATGCACCAACTAACCAAAAACGCGAACTGATATTAGAAAAGAAATTAAACAACATTCGACGCCGGATGACAGTTGGGGAGTGTGTATATGATATCAGATTGAGAGCTTCGAGTTGGATTAGCCGCCGCGTCATTAAAAAGATTGTTAAATTACCGGTATTTTATTAGTTTTAACCCGAAATCACTTAAATTATTGACACTGACATTATTTGATGTAATGTTTTATATTTAAAACAATTAATAAGGGATAAATCGTGCTTTTAAAATACCTTAAATTCGGAACAACTAAGCAGCATACTTGGGAAAGGCCTTTTCAGCCAAACAGTGATGACAGCTGTTGCTTTGTTTACATAATCCAGCCACAAACAACGTTTGCTCGGTCCGCGCGCGTGTGGCTCTTCCCAAAAGCGGCATCAAACTCTCCGGTACCATTATTTCACCATAAGTACACCAAATTGATCATGTCCGATGAAGTGGATCCAGTGGAGCAAATGTTGAAGCGTACCGGTTGTCTAAATCTACATCACAAAGTGCAGGTATGTGCCGCTCCCCATCACGTATCTGTATCTAGCAAACTAGACATCATTATGTGCATTATGTTCTTCAGGAGTGCATTGCCGAAACCGGTGACTGGCGGCTCTGTCAGGACGTAGTTAAAGATTTCAAACTGTGCATGCAAGATTATACCGAGAAGCAGCGGGCAAAGTATAGCGACAAATGAACGCACTCCGCACGCTGTTTGCCACGGCTGGTGGAGTTGGTAGTGGTTCCGCCATGAAAATGGTGCTGGTAGTACGGTCGGATTTGGGTTTAAAGAAGGGTAAAATTGCGTCCCAGTGTGCCCATGCGGCCGTGCTTTGCTGCATGCGGGCACTGGCCGTAGAAGGCTCCAGTAGGAAAAAGCTGGACGCGTGGTTAATGCAGGGCCAGCCGAAAATCGTGCTTAGGGTGGATAGTTTGCAGGAGATGACGTCGCTGGCGGGCCGTGCCGAAACAATCGGGATTATTGCCGAGATTGTTCGGGATGCCGGTCGGACACAGGTGGCTAGCGGAACGGAAACTGTACTGGGGCTGGGACCGGACAGTAGTGAAGCGATAGATTCATTAGTAAGAAATTTGAAATTGTTGTAGATATGTGTTTGCGAGTGTGTGAGAGAATGATGTGTTCAATAATGTAGATTAACCGTTACAAAATGTTAGTGATTTGTTTTATTGTTAGAAAATAATTCTTAATTTGATTGTTTTACATCCGAAACCGTTGACTAACCCATTAGAAATTGTAATTTATTAGACGTAGATTTATAACTTTTAAAAATTAAGCAATGTATGTCTTGTAAATAACACTTTCATCGGTGAGTAATTATAGCTTTATAAATCTGATCATAGTTAAAAATCACTCTTTGGGGTTGAAATGTCTCCACGTTCATTGACTATCCAATTATGGCTAATTTTAGTGAAGTAAGCCAAAAATTTCAGTTCATGATCCCTCATGCATAAAAGGAAAATAGGTGTAGTGCTTCAGATATGACAAATATTGTTTTAATGACGTTTTATGCATAAGATTGGCCGGATAAGTCGCCTTGGTCGGCGAGGCTCCCCTGGCCAGTGAAACTCCCATGTCCGGCGAGGCCCCCACTGGGAGGTGAGGTTCCTGGTGGGCGCCATATCCACCCATTGGTTAATCCACTATAATAGCTACACTCAGAACACCGTGGAAATTTCAATTTAGCCCTTAATTTTAATATAAAAATTAGATGAAATAGTCTGGCGTGGTTCCTGAAATTCCACATCCACACAGCGTACGATTTTTAATATGAGGCAAAAAGAGGAACCCTATTTCACAATATGTAACAACATACGAACCAGCACGCAAGAAACACCTACCTGTAATGGTTGTGAGTCATTTTAATCATTTCAAACCGTTTAGTAAACAAAAATCAGCATTTAATTTAAACAATTTCATCGATCAAGGCATATCTAAATTAAATGTCTAATGAATTTTACACTTGAAATACTTTCATTAACCGTCCTTCGCTAGGGATCAGGGCGTTCGATGCACATTCCACGCATATACTGCTGAACGGTGCAATGACTTTCGCTTTTACCATTCCTTTGGCACATTCTATGACCTAGGTTTACTAGTGGGGGACTAGGCGTGCCGTGACGGAAAGCGTCGCGAAAAAAGAACGCATCAAGGAGAAAATAAAAAGATCAGAGAAAGAGAAAACAAACGTTAAATTAACGTTAATCCACATCCGATGAGGGACAATTGTATGTTTGGTACGTATGCATGCACGACCACCATGAGCAGGCAACGTCGATATGAGCGATGAAGTGCATCATCGTACGACCAAAGGCATGTGCGTACTACCCTTATTGTATATCGTTTGGTACGGCGCAGTTCGCAACCCTCACCAACGCTCTCCGATATTCCCACCAAGGGTGTGTGTGTGTGCGCGCGTGAGGGTGACGATTGTGGACGAAGGGAGCTGGTGTGGGCTCTGTAGGGCCACGTTCTGAATGAAAGGAAACAATAGCTCACTTCCACCAATGTGACTGATATCTTCTGTTTTTATACGGCACTCAAACAGCGACATGAAGTCAAAGGGAACGAACTATTCATCTGATCTGTAGATGCGTTGCGTTGGGCTGGGGGAGTGAGCCACAGTGAGCAGAAAAGAACTCCGAGGTGGACAATAGCGATGGGAAGTAATTTAAATTCTTGACTCTGGTTTTGGCTTCTGGAGGCCAACAATTTAACTGTAGATATTTGGAAACAACGAAGGGCGTAGGATCAAGAACTCACGGGTAATCAAAGTCAAGAGAGTCAGAAATGGCACGCCAAGACCAAGACTCTTCACACGGCACGACCGAGGTTCAAATCCTTTCCAGACTGTTCCCCTGTAGTGAGGAGTGACTACTAATTTACTTGGAAAAATCCAAATAAAGAATAACCAACGATCGCAGCCGGTCCGTCCCATAGTGCGGATGATGTGTGCGCGCGCGACACCAATCCACAAGCTCGTTCGGGCGGACGCTTCCGCGTCGCAAACAGTTGATCTTTGTCTGGCTGCGTGGTCGTGCCATTGTACCAACAGCACACGGGTACGGTCGAATTCTTGGTGTTCCGCTCCGGTTGTGTCGATCGCGCGCCCGAAGTGAGAAAGCGTAGGCCTGGTCGAGAACGAAGCACAAAGTGAACGGTGTTCCGTGTCGGAATGTTCTAAACCCCGGCTCCGGTGGTTATCTGAGTGACATATGGTTCCCGTGATAAGATTAAACTGTAGAAGTGGCTCGTAGCTGTGAAGTGCTCGTTTTTATTCGGGGGTCTACGATACGATACTTGGGAGTGATCCAAAAGACTCAAGTCATCGGATGAGATAAAGCCAAAAAGGGAACAGAAAAGGTAATAGAACGAACGGGTTAAACTCTAGTCTTGATGTTCCATTCGATTGGAACGGATTGTGTTTCTGGTTCTGGAGTGAGTGAGATTGAGTTTGACTTTGATATGGCATTATTTCATGATTCTGGATAATAGTAAAGGCACAGCAGATACACTTCGTAACGCTAAAGCGTTACTAATTGAGTTCACTGTCGGGAGATGCTTGAGTAGGCGTATTTAATACCGTAACTGGAGCTGTGACTGCACGTTTTAGGCCAAGGTGACCGACTGTTTGCAATATGTGGCGACAGAAACTGAAACGCAGAAACTAGGTAGTTGAATAAAAATGCTCCCAGGCAGCATTCAACCACAACTGTAATTGAACCCGAGCGCTCTGATCCGATGCTGCGTCTCGAGAGCTCAAGCGCAAAGCGGTCAGATGATACATTACTTCAGAGGGCGATTTACGGTCCAATGGCCGCACCATCTTAAGGCACCATCTTTAGGCGCCTTAGAAAAATGTGTGTTAACGGTCGCAATGTTTACAAATGCCCGATCATAGCTTATCTGTCCGTCTGTCTCATCTTTCGTTCATTTGCACACTGTCAAGCGAGTGATAGTGCAATCGTGTTCTTGATGCGATAATCATCTTATCGTCTTAGACCTGGAAGCTGAATCCGTATGTAGGTCCCTGCTGATACTGCCGTACCAAAGTCCACCGTAACGCACCGAGATGATCTCCTCCCTGTGGTGGATCTCTGACCGTACTCGGGTAGCATAGACGGCGGAGAACCCTCTAACCTTTCGCGACATACAACGGACGGCCAATCAGCCACGTCCGGTGGACTTTGCGCCCGTTCGGGTGATCGACGAACGTCTTCCAGCCACAGCGACGACAACGCAATACTTCCAACGCGAGATGGATGCTCTTGATCAGCTGTTACGATCGTGTTTGTGCGGGACTGATGAGGTGACAACACGCATGGACGAACTCCCTTTCGGTTTGCGCCTACGCCATTCCAAAGTGTGGGCACGTGTGACATTCCCCAACCGGAGGTCTTCAACAAGCGCCCTGAACTTGCCGTGCGATAATCAATTGCAAACCCCATTTAACCTTCCACCAAGCTGCCGGTGCCGGTGCGACCGGGTGCTTAATTAAATTCCCGGCACACACAGCGTGGTAAGCCTGGTGCGAGGTCTTCACGACGGAAGAAACTGCATGCTTGAGCGTGGCGTACTTGACGCAGCTAGTACTATTACTGCCACTACTAATGCTACTATTTACATATCAGCTAATGGGTGAGGAAAGGGCCGTGTAGGGCAGACGAGGTCTCCAATGCCAGAAATGGTTAATCGACGCGAATGAATGGATGAACGTTTTGTAGCGTAGAATTCGATCATTACCACGATTACGCCCCTGGAGGATGCCACTTTTTCCATTTGAAGTGTGTATGCATTTTGATTAGGACGTTTGATTAGAGCTAAGAAGCCGTGGAGTTTAGGGTTTGGGGCTGCCGAGGGAGGTACGGGGATGGAGCATTATTACGCGAGTTTAGTTCAAGATGATCTGTATGTAGCGAGATAGCTAGAATTGAGTCATATTTGAATGAAGTTTTAGAAGACATCATAGAACTTTTATTACGAATTTGACTTAACTCTTAAGAAACCTTATTTTGTTTTACCTTGTTTGTGTTTTTTTGTTTTATGATTGTCTTTTTATGTTCTATTTCTTTTAGATCCATGACATCGAAATTGTCGTCTAATCGCTGGACGTTCAAATAGAACACTGAAACTTGGTGTTATTTTCCCAACCCTGAAGGAAGAGAGATTGAACACCCAATTGGGACCAAGTTTAACAGGACGCACCAATTGCAAGCGTGTGAGCACACAAATCACACCACCGAACAGCACCCGCAAGCAACGCCAACACGATGCTGGTCGCGTTGAATTTGAGGCAGAAATTTCTGACACTATGCGGCATCACAGCTGCGGCCGTAGCCGCGTCATTAGTGATCGGACAAAGATTGATACCGCAGTCGATACTGACCGGTATCGTTTTTTACCTCATTTCCGGCGATCGGCCCTCGACCGTGTACGCGAGCATCGTGTCACTGCCGCGGGACCTACGGTAAGGACAGGCGGGGTGTGGCCTCTGAAACTAAATCTCTTGCGTTGTAGCGGTAGCATTAAGAAGAGAGCATCCCCGTCCATCAGCATCTAGAAGGTCTCCTACTGTTGCGTTCGACTGATATGCTGCACTTTGCCATGCACGCATGCTGCTGATGATGATTTATGTCACCGTTGAAACGGTGTGGTCTGGTGATTGTTTCTAAGTAGCGATAACACGTTCTAATGCGCCGGCTCGCCTATATCCGTGCGTTTGTGTGAGTGTGGAAAGCGTTAGTTGGGGCGGAGACATTTGGGACGCATGTTTGATTCAATTCTCGCACCCGTTCTGAAATTGCACACCGCAGCTCCATTCCTAATGACCCTCCGGGCAAGCGGGGATCCCGGGTAAGCGAGGAAGCGCGAAATGTTCGTATACGTAATACTTTGCCGAGCAATTTCTCCGGGCTATCGCAAACCTAGTATCCGTGGCACCAGTGGTAACACTCGTTAAATCATGCCAAATTACAGTCGGTCGGTCGTTCGTTCGGTTATCTCATGCATCCAGCCAACGGTTGGTAACGCGCGTCATGATACCTTTCAATCAGGTTTTAAATTCAACAGTTATCTTGGTGCATAAATTGTGATGCAGATCAGAAAGTGGGAAATTAAGATCATTTTCAGGGCAGCAAGTGATAATACTCCAAATGTCTCATGTAATAGTTTGATCTGGGAATGATCGTAAACTTGAAATATTTGTTTTACGTTTTCAGAATCACTTAACAGTTAGAAAGAAGTACTCAAATAGAATTGGGATATTTTAGAGCTATTCTGCCAATGGACACAAGATATTTTCACCACCTGGTCCTTAGATTTCTACGTCTTTAGTTATTCGGTTGCAATTTGGAGCATACGTGGAGTTCTCATATTTAAAGTGGATTGTCAAACTATCAAATTTAAAATCTGTACACAATATTTCGAACTTCGCAAAAGGAATATTATAAAGTTACTAATTACACCTGTCGAGTTTTCAATCCAGGTTTGAAAACTGTGTCAGTAAACTGTGCTCCGGAATCTAAAATCCTATGCTCTGAGATTCAAATAAATTAGACTCAAGTTAAATAATGATTAGTGAATTTTTCATTACTACTACTTACTTTTTTTACTAGTAAAATACTCAAGTAATGTAGATGAGATGAAAAATGAACCATAAAAAACTTTAACCGTAATTTTGTAATTGATTTATCGTGACGAGATCTTGCTAGTAATATGTTTGCTTATGAGTAATTTAAACATCATTGTTGAGAGCGTGTTACTAGCAACTCACAATTTGCATCGCGTGCAGCGCAAAAAGGTCGCCGTAAATTGTCGTTTCATTGTGACTTTAATGATGGTGTGATGATTAACTGTGAAAGCGTTGAAGTAGCGCTTAACCGGGTTGTCAGCAAAAACGCATTACTTTGCAGTACACCGGTAACAAAATCCAGAGATCTAATTAACTAAACTACTTATTTTTTCCCTTTTTCCGTCAAATAGAACTGCAGTTATCTTCCTGAAGCTTAACCTAAGCCTTTACCGATACGAGCGAGCCGGTGCGACGGTAGTACAAATCTTCGAGCGCGTTGTCGCCCGCCACCCGAACAAGGTAGCGTTCCTGATGGACGATGGGCAGCTGACGTTCGCCCAGGTGAAGCAGCTAGCCGACCGCATTGCGGCCCACTTTTACGCGAAGGGTTTCCGGAAGGGCGATACGATAGCGCTGCTGATGGAGACCCGGCTCGAGTATCCGTGCATCTGGCTCGGTCTGTCGAAGGTCGGCATCGTGACGGCGCTGATCAATTCGAACCTGCGGAAGGAAACGCTGCGTCACTCGATAACGGTGGCTAATTCGAAGGCAATCATCGTCAGTACGGAGCTGGCCGGAGGTGAGTGATAATAGAAACTGTCAATCAATCATCTTGGCCAACCACCACTCTGGGTTGGCCTGTCTTTTGTATGGATCCGGTGCGCTGCTAGCACCGGTGATGCGTGTGTTGGTTGTCTTAGTTGTCCGGTACGACGAGTTTCAAGCTAGGATACGAATTCTTGGTTTTACCGATTCATCTCGCTTCGGTGCACAGGCGGCAAAGGCTTTCCCGTTCGGTACATTTTCCCACAAAGAGCAGATAAGATGGCCGAAACTTTGCTAGAATCAGACCTGGAATGAAACATGTCTGTTTAGGTCCGATGCGAGGATGATGAAGTTTTTTGTTGTTGTTGTTGTTGGTTCTTCAGGATCCCCTTCCCGAGGATACCGAGTACCTGTAGGCTTCCTAGAAAAAGCCTACACGTACTCACAAAACCCTGCCAATATTACCCGAATCCGAACGCAATAGTGATCGGGGCCATTTTGCGGTCATCAATCGTATGCTCATTGTCAGCATTTGGTGGACCATTCGGGTAGGCACTGTTGAGGATTGATAACCTAAGCGTAGTTTTGTGTGTTTTCATTTTCCTTCACTCAGAAAAGATAGTTTCGTCCGGAATCCTTTCAGCCGGGACATAGGTTTCAAATGTGCACCATTTTTTTTTTGTATTATCCACACCCAGAGGGACATGATGGAGTAGTAGGTTTTTTTTGTTGTTATGACGAATGCAGGAGACATGATCGAAATTGAGCTTTTGAGGGATTTTTTAATTAAAAGTGAAGAGGTTGGCTTCCGATTTTCTGATGCAAGTTGGTGGAAATGAGCAGCAAACGGATGGGCGGCTGTTGCAGAGTATGCAAAAGGGTGGTAATTGAATTGGTTGAACGAGGCTTGATTGAACTACTAATCAGCATTTTGTGTACAAATCGCTTGAAGCTAAACATGCATTTGCATAGATGTTTTGATTGATTGTAGTTTTGTTTTAGTTAGAATTTATTTTCCACTGAGGCTGTCATGAGGGTGTATCCCTTACTTTCGGGCTAACCAAATAGCTAGGAAATGATGGAGGCTATTAGAGAATGTATGGATTACAAACGGCGAATTTCTGGAGGCTCTTCAAGAAAAAATACTACAAAAAGCACGGTCAAATTAATTTTCCTGCAGATCAATCCACGTAGCCGCAATTAGGCATTGCAATTATGACCGCTGAAAAAATGGATATCAAATGTTTTGAAACCTTAAATAAGCTCGAAGCTATTGGAGCTCTATTTGAGATTAATTCCAAGAAAAACTATTAATACCAGCTAAAAGACTTTGAGATGGTCAACGGGCTTCTGCTAGTCCCTCTTGGTGATCCCTTGACAGTGTGTACATAGTTCAGTTTGGGCTAAAGGATAGCATTCTTTTTTTTCGTTTCAATAGTGGTTGAAGGATTGATAGAGGCCATCGTGCCCTGAGTGGAAAATATTTTTCTAAGACCGTGCCAGACCGTTTCGCGGAATTTCTGGAGAAAAGATCGTCAACGTCAGCCCTTCATCTCTACTTACCAAGCCTTTGTCAATGTGGACGGCCTAGTACAATTTTAGCGGCCAGGTCGCCCGGTGCATTTCTTATTAAATGAAAAGCCATTAGATGGCCGGCATGGCCTTAGAAGGTCGTTAAGCTATGACGAAGAAGAACGTTTTAAAGCTAATATACTTAAAAATTTACAAAAACTTTTCCCTCACAGTAATTAAGAAATCATAATTCTTCCGTTAGCAAATTCGTCTGCTTTTTTTCTTCTCCCTCCAAGTTCATCCAACCACACACTACCACCTTACCAATACGACGTTGGCATAGACAAAAAACCGTTAATATTCCTACTGTCTTTTGCAGCGATCGCCGAAATAAACGAGCAGGAAGGCATAAAAGGCTTACCGGTACATCTATTCCGCACCGACGGTGCCGACACCAGCAGCAGTAGTGACCCATTGCCAGGTAAATGAGTTTTTATTCAATTGCACCCGTATTGGATTCCTTTGCAAAAAGCGTATTTTCTCTCTTCTTCCCTAAGAGGGGAGGGTGGGCATTAGAAACCTCTGACCCGATGCAACCCGATTCGATTTTCCTTTCCACGCTTTCCCGATGCTGATCCGATGCTTACGCCTTTTTAAAGCATTGTCCAAACGTTCCGAATCGTTTTGCTTCTACTATCGTTCACATTCATGGCCAGAGTACCGTGACCGATTTCTCAAGCACAAATCCACCTACCATAGCTAGTGTTCGAAGATGTGGTTTCAGCAGCCAGTAGCAGCATTTAAGAATATTCTACCGAGTCACTCTTACCACTAGAGAACTCGCTTTAGCTCGTTCGCAACGAGCAAGTGAACGAGCGTGGAAAGCGAACCGTCCCAGACATAGCAGAAAGATCCCTGTCCGAAACCTCTGCTGTTTTCCCATAAATTGCACACATCTCGATTGCGATGATGTATATTCGTGTGCTACCACCATTCGTACTGGGGCGCCATTTCTTCAGGCGAGCGCAACGTTGTGTTTCGTGGGAAACTCCATCCTTCCCATTGTAGCTGGTATATGTATACCTTTGCAGCCTCTGTCTGATCCTTCCCTTCCTACCATGACTGGTTGGGTGGCGTCGTTTGCACGAAGTTTTATCACCGAGCTGTGATGTGCGAAAGGTGTGAATTGTTCCGGTAGATTTTCCGAATATGGATGTGTGTTGTGGGGACGGGGTGGTCTCATATGTGACCGAGAAACGTGAAAGAGAGAGAGCCACCTACACCGAGAGCTTTTAATGCGATACGATATAATTGATAATCATAAATCATCTTCTCACGTGCGCACACAATTTTTCTGTTTTAGATGTCGAAGATTTAAGGCTCAGCGTGGATAGTGGCAGCAGTAGCTCAAACGTAGATTTAAGCGGTATCCCGAATGATATATCACCGAAAGATAAATTGGTTTACATCTATACGTCCGGCACGACCGGCATGCCGAAGGCGGCCGTCATCACAAACCTGAGGTGAGTTTTGAGTGGGGGATAAAGGTGTTTTCCCGGTGCTGTCATACCTTTGGGGGTGGCTGTTTCGTCCACGTGGTTTCGTTGCGTATTCTGGCGAGTCATTTATTTACCACAAGTTCATTTGTGGTATGTTTTGCTTTCGTCAAGTTTGCTCGATGTTTCTTTACAAATACATGAAAAGCGTTTTTTTTGGTTAAAATTTGAATTTTCTATTAGTTGTTTCAACTGTAAAGTTTTTAAGGGATCATTATTTTACTATTAAATATTGTAGATAATGTAGAGTGATAGTGTAGAAGACTTGTTTTTATTGTCAATTTTAAATTGCCTACGATTCCAAAGACTGTATTAATATCTATTGTTCTTCCATTTCCACGCCATTTTTTGTGCCATTTTTCTTGCGGTGTAACACACCCCCCGTTCGTAGTGTCATTTTTCTTACCAACCTTCATTGTTTGCCCTTATCAGCGCCAAAGTGTTTGTGGAGAGACCGACAGCAAACGTACAACAAATAAAACAAAACTTGCTTTCCCTTTTTTTTTACTGTCAAGGTACACGTTCATGGCCTTGGGATGCTATTACATGCTGAGCTTCCGCGATGACGACATCATTTATAATTCATTGCCACTGTACCATTCGGCGGGCGGTATGATCGGTGTCGGCAGCGTGCTGCTGTGCGGTGTGACAGCCGCCCTGCGCAAGAAGTTCTCAGCCTCCAACTTCTGGACGGACTGTATCCGGTACAAGTGCACGGTAAGATGGTGGTGGTTTCTGTGGTGGGCATGAAAAAGCTTCAGTATCTTCAAAGTTTTTCTTTTCTTTACTGTGCTTTTACTTTCCCCTTTGTTTGTTTGTGTCGCTGTGTAGGTGGCACAATATATCGGTGAAATATGTCGCTTCGTACTGATGACACCAGCGAAACCGACGGACACGCAGCACAGCGTGCGGCTCATGTTTGGAAATGGACTGCGGCCACAGATATGGCCTCAGTTTGTGTCGCGGTTTAACATTAAGCAGATCGGAGAATTTTATGGCTCAACCGAAGGCAACTCAAATTTGTGTAAGTATTTAAGCAAATAATGAAGTTCTCTCTCTTGTCGACTTAACGACCTTCTAAGGTCTGAGAATGGGATTTGAACTTCGGACCTCCCGTGTGAAGACTAATTGCAATTTGAATGTTTTCCAATTTTTTTTATAATAAGTGAACATCGACAACACGATGGGAGCCGTAGGTTTCGTTCCCAACTTCGCTAAAGCCATCTATCCAGTAACATTGATAAGGTAAAAGCTGTTCATTATTTAAAAAGAAAAACGAAAATAAATAATAAATCCTCGTGATAATAGGTGCGATGAAGAAACTGGTGAGATTATCCGAGGCCCGGATGGTTTCTGCATCAAGTGCAAACCGGGCGAGCCGGGTGTGTTTGTCGGTAAAATCAACCCTAAAAAGGCACTGAACTCGTTCGTCGGCTACGCGGACAAAGCAGCCTCAGAGAAGAAGGTTCTGCACGACGTCTTCCGCAAAGGCGACATTTTCTTCAACTCGGGTGACATTTTGGTGCAAGATTTGCTCGGAAATTATTACTTCAAGGACCGAACGGGCGATACATTCAGGTATGGAAAATGGATTGCATGAAACAATAGAGGGAATCATATTATTTCACGTAAAAAAAAAAAAAAAATCGTTCTAGATGGCGCGGTGAGAACGTAGCTACATCCGAGGTGGAGGGTGTCATCACAACGATCGTAGGGTTAAAGGATTGTGCCGTTTACGGTGTGGATGTAAGTAAAGGATTCTTCGTGCTCGATAGAAAAAGAAACTAATTTATCTCCTTCGACACTCGATAGATCCCCGAAACGGAAGGTAAAGCCGGTATGGCCGCGATCGTCGATCCCGACAATAAGGTTGATATGGAACAGCTAGCGGCCGGAATTCGGGCCAGTCTGCCAGCGTACGCAAGACCTCTCTTCATACGCGTCCTATCCGAGGTACCGATGACGACAACGTTCAAGCTAAAGAAGCGAGACCTGCAGGTGGACGGTTACGATCTGAACAAAATTAAGGATCCAATTTATTTCCTCCAAAGCAACGGTACCTATCGATTGTTTACCGCAGAAGATCACGAAGTCATCAAGAGTGGTAAAGCAAGGTTATGAGCGTGAAGATTGTGCTTTAAACCATCAGTAGTTGCACGAACGGTGGACGGTGGAGTGTAGACATATTTTTGATTGTAGAATTTCGTATGTATCGTTTTAATTGTGTCATGTAGAATCATCCCAAAGGTATCCCCACCCCCGAGATAAGAAAAAACTGACTGAAATTATTAATGGAAAATAGTATGAATGTGTATCGAAAGACAATCTCGATTGGATAGGTAAAGATCTTTGTACGATAAGAATGATTTGCATTTGTGTTTGTGCGCTCTCGATCTAGCGACTGCTAAGGAATCTTAATCAGTAGCAATAAAATTAGGCTTCTATATCACTACACCGGAGTGCAATGTTTTTAATCTATATTATGGTAATCAAAAGCTGACATACCTGCGTTAGTCAATATTGAGAAAAGAGTCGCACTTTTATCATTTAATTTAAAGCATGAATGCGTGAAGTGATATTTTTTAGGCTTTCTATTTGACTTCCAATTCTAATGCACCGATGCGTTCGAAACAAAAACCTGCAATCTGTGCACACACATACACGCGGTTGGGAAAGGTCACACAACGCGCAATGTGTGAATTATTAATAAAAAAAAAGAAAAGCTATCTCTCAAAACCGAGAAGCAGAAGGAAAAAAACAACACGAGGCAAACAAGCCATGCAGAAATTATCAAATATAGAGAGGATGCATAAATTTCCAATATTTTACCTACCTCACGCGATCGAGTTGGCTCATTTGCGAGCCACTCGTCAACCCGTTTCGCGTGTTTGCATATCAGTTGGTGCGTTTTTTTGCTGGCGGTGGCCAGCATGCAAATTTTCGCCATATTGCCATACCACACCTTGCCAATGTGTGCCCGTCAATGCTTTAAAAACAAAACAAAACCTTTGATGCCGGGTGCCGGGAAAGGAGAAGAAATTAAATGTATAATATGCGCGCGAGAAGAAAATAAACGCTAATGTTTGTATTAATTTATTTTCGACATATCAAATTCGCCGCGCCGCTTTCCGCGTGTAGGAAAAGGCGGTGGTGAAAAAGCTGCAAATTTTGTCCACTTTACTCTAGTTTGTTTTTCGTGGCAAATAGATGGATGGAAAAACAGCAAAATGCGTTACCCAAGCGGTGGGGATTTAATTTCCATAAAATTCAATTTAGCACTTTTCGATTTGCTTTGGCAACCCCGTCGTGGGCCGTGGGCTGCATGTCGCGATGCATGTACCACACGCCTCATCGCGCCTCATCCTCCTCATCCGTTTTCATCATAGTGTCACAACACTTAGCTAGTTGTTTGGAGGAATCATTGTGGAGCAACGGTTTTCGGGATGGAGAACTGTTGTGTTTGAACTGGGAAGGGATAGCGCTGCAAAGCATACTCACACACACGCGCGCGAACACATACACGATATGCTAAAGTGACCGGACACACAAAAGGCCGCTTGCATGCTTTCCGTGCAAACAAGTGCACACACACTGCGAGGTGTCCCTGGTAGTGTTTATGCAAATTTGGTGTTGCTATTGTCATAACAAATACTTATCGTCGCATAACCAATTAGCGATGCGAACTGCACCATCCTCCATCCTTCACAGGGGGTGAGGGGAGCGGTCCGTCGCAGTCGCTGGGTCGGTTGGGTGGGTGGGATTGCGACGATAGAATAACCACCGTGGAAAGGGCATCTAACGGGAATTAAATTGCTTTTCTGCACTATCACTCACTATGGGTTAGGAAGAGAAAGGGAGAGAGAGAGAGAGAGAGAGAGAGAGAGAGAGAGAGAGAGAGAGAGGAAGACAGAGGGTGTGGACTGTCAAAATGTATGATTCACGATACGTGCGCTATTAAAAGCCCCGGCGCGGGGGTTATGATTGAACAAATCAGAATGTTATCGACAGATTAGGGGAAAACCCCGAACCACTGGAAAAATGGGTAAGGCGCGGGCGGTAATGTCACCTTGTGCGTGCGTGCGGTATTTCGGGGAAAACTATTTCCCTAAGATTGATGATGGTCGCTATCGTACTAAGCGCGGTTACGTAGTGTTTTGTGGACTGTTAGTAGATCGTAGATCGGTCGGTTGGTAAGGGCCAGGTGCTCTTCGATAAAAGTGTTGATCGTTAGTTTAATGGCACAGACGGTGGCTTTGTATTATCGATGAATATTTACATTACTTACCCGTCATTGCGTTACATTGGCGCGGTTTTGTTGGGCCGTGGTGGTGGAGCAGCATGGTGGTTTACGCTGAAAGGTACCGGGCGTCTCCATCTGTCGCGTTTGAAGCGTTTTGTAAAAGGAGGGGATGCAAATTGAAATCTTTTCAGGGTAAGGGAAGGTAAATATTAGTGTTTAATTGGTCATGGATACAAAATATTAATTTTACATCTATAAAATGGTAAAATTTTGGATAAATATAAATGAAAAGAAAAAAAAATACTTTCCAATTTTTCAACTACTTCCAACTGGTTTCGATACGTCTACTAGGTATAATCATCCTACAGCGTGAAGACCAGCGACGCTATTGCCTCCATCACAGGGCGGCCTTAATATATACCCTTTTAAATTGGTTTTTAAACCGAAAAATGTTTGATGGTAAATCAATTGCATTTTGGCACTTTTTCTTCCAATATAGTGTTAAATTATTAGTTTGTTGAGCAAACGCTCTTAACGATGATTCAAAATTATTTTACAGAAGATCAAAAAAGACCTTAAAACTATTAAAATTTACTCAATTCGTCGAAGCGAAAAGAAATGCCTATTAAAAACTGCCAAAATTTCCACTAGCCCAGGATTGAAAGGTTCATTTTACGTAGCGTATCAGCCTATCTACACTTCAGGTGCATGAATTATAAATTGCTCCGACAGGCGCGCGCTTAGCACGACAAGCCGCTGACAGCGAATCGATGGATTTCACCATTTCAGTTCACTGTGTACGAATGACACATTCGTTACATTGTGCAACTGCTAAAAACAAAGCCTAAATTGGCCGTTCTCTACCCCGCTGGTAGGGTTGGAAATCTATCTTCTAAGCGTCAAAATTTTGTAAAAATGCATTTATGACACATTTCATACGAAAACCGAAAACCAACTCAACGCACACTCGCTCGTATGCTCCCTTACCTCGTACAATCCACCATCGTCTGGACAAATCACGTGGAACACAATCCCCCATACCCGACACGAACACATTTAGACATTTGCAACATGAAAGAGCGAAAAAGTTGCAATGTGGAGCTCTCAAACTCCCGGACTCCTCCTGATTACCCCATCTCAAAACGGTCCCCCTGAACTGAAGCCGTTTGCCATGTTTTCGGTGCACTAATGGATTTGAGTTTGCGATAAGTAAAGCGATGGTACACACAAAAACACATGTTTTTATCAAAATGACAGATGTTTGAATTGAATCTCTGCCCGTGATGCGCTCTCGGGCGCGTTGAATGTAGGACATCGGTCCTTCCACACATCGAGATCGAGAAACGCCGTATTATGAACGGAACGGACTGGTTTGAGGGGTGCAGCAGTGTGTGTGTGTGTGTGCCTGCTGGTCGACGGTGTAGGACCATTTTCCGCAAACATATTTTAAGGACCGATGGGGTTATGTCTCAAATTCGTCATCGTTCGTGATTACGTTTGGCGAGGAGTTGAAAGCTTCCGGATTCGGGCTGCTCCAAGTCATACCGGAACCGGGTTTTATTACAAATTAATTTCGACATGATGGTAAAGCTTGTTCAACGAGCGTTTGGAGTGATTTGGGTTTCGAATCGAATCAGATAAATGTAGGCTCAACGTAATTCTGGAAGAGGATTTGGGGGTTTTCAGTAGTCATCAGAGGTTTGATTGGTAATTGGCAGAATTGACAGAAGCTTTAAAATTTTAAAAATTACAAGCAATTTTCCTCATTTTTGGTACCTCAGTTACACTTCCAAAATCGTTTCACAATTTATTCTCCACCATATAGGGCAAAAATTTGTTGATTTCAATTATTGTTTGCTTTGAAACAATGTCTCGAACGTCCATTCGAACCCATGCGCTTCCGTGCCATTGCACTGCTGCTACCACCGGCACAGTTGCAGAACGGGCCGTTTGATGCGATAATCATTGGTGAATTGTTCGGCCGAATGTTTATCTAGCTACCGGCAGCAAGGGCCAAAGCTGGCTTGCCTTGTACGTCACAACAGGCAACAACAAGCATGACAGCAGAAGCGACAACACTCCAACGTACGTACCGGCTGGTGTTTGGGTTTTGTATTTATAATCGCAGCATATGCGGCAAAGTGTGTGCAAACATCACTCACTGCGTCGAGGCATTCACGGGCCAAGGAACGCAGAAGGTAGCGCAAATGATGCTAGCATGAAGCTCGAGTAGCATGAATGAAAATGGGTTTAAGAATCAATAGGAAAAAGAGAAAATTTAATTTTAATTTTCAATTTTGTTGTTGTTTTCTTAATTTTTTTAATTTTCTTATAGTTTATTAAAGTTTTACTGATACTTTTAGATTTCTCTCATAGTCGAAGAAAATTCTATAGTCCTGAGCTCTTTGACATTTTTTTGCCTCAGATGTCATCGAAAGAAACAAGTTTAAACGAGTTTGATAGAATTGCGTGTACGAGTGTAAGCTAAAGAGAAAAATGAAAGGCATAGATTTCCCAACGATAAAAGTAATTCAAGAACAGTAATGCTTTCCTGCAAGCGCTAGGCTCTATCTATAGCACCACTCAGCTGTCAGGATGAGGATTTTTGATTTTTGCTTCTGTCGAAAACAGTAGTAGCAGCAATCTTCCTGAAATAGAGAGAAAGAACAAACGATCGGAAAGAGAGAAAGAGAGAATGAAGAAAAAAGTCCATTGTTGGTCGGATTAGTCCTACCCGGTATGTGCCGGTGCTAGAGCCTTGGTTGTTCTTTGGAACGTTTTCCCATCGCTTCATGCCTCGGCTCAAGTCACAAACTCAATTTTCACCATCCTCTCTGTCTTTCACTCACACTTCCCAATTCTGCCCCACTTACCTGAGCGATGGGAAGATGTCGGTGTTGAGTGATCCCACGGGTACTTGTACTGCTGCTGCTGCTGCTGCTGCTGTACCTTCTTGTTGTGTTCCGGTGCCAGGCCACGTGGATGAAGGTGAAAACTTTGAATCGCTGAACCTGACGTAACGACAACATGGGTTTCCGTCCAGCCTTCCTGTCTACTGCCTGCCGAGCCCGAAGTCCTCCCCTCCAAAAACTGCCCTAGACTTCCTGGAGGAAAGGCTCTCTCGGAGCCCGTCGGTGCAGAACAGTAGTCCTGCATTTGGCATCCGCTTATCTCACCGAAGAACTAAATAATAAGATAACACATTTTGAGAAGTTGGGCACGTTTTCTCAACTCCCCCATGCATCAATTCTACCGTTCGCTACAGGAATCGGGAACGGAGGAAGAAGGCTAGCTGGCAGGAACTCTTCCACCTGCACGAGTGAGTTTGTTTTGGGCTAGTCTGGCTGCGCTAATAATCGGAGCGTTGTTCGAGAGTTGTTAAACATTGGTGGAAATCGCTTACCTTCGTCTCAGAAATTACTTTCCCGGTGCTAGACATTCGCACACTAATCACAACTTTGGAAAATTTAGAATTTCTAACAAAACTCAAATCCATGCACCAACTACAATACCCTCCCCCTTGGTCAGCTCTCTAAGTTGCCCTTCGCTCAACAACGGTTTGTTTGGGTTAGGATTTAAAAGCTGTCCTGAGCAAAAGGTAGAAAAAACCCCCACCATTTATATCCCAAACCCAAGCATGTGTCAGTAGCACCTGACACCGGTTTCGCTTTCTTATTGGCGTCACCACACAGGTGACGGGGAAGCTCCATTCAAACCGTTCCGTATAGCAATTCCGAGGTTCCGAGGACGAATATGTATGTTTTTTTTTTTTATTGCTTCCCCAAACGGTGAGTAACTTTGAGTAGGAACACTAGAAACAAAAAAGTAGCCCACTGATCGCGACGGTTCAGTGTAATCGAAAGAGCAAGAGCTTCTTTGGACGAATATTTCCCTACCGAGGACACTTTCTGTCAGCTGGACGCAACTGACGCTGGATGCTGTGTGTACGTTTGCGTTTTTCTTTTACTTTCGGGTGGGTCATGCAATAGTCAAAAAAATCTTGCCAAAGCTCCATCTAGGTCGTAAAAACTAAACATCGAAGTAAAACAGACTGCAGCAGGGTGCACGGGGACAGCAAGAGCAACAGCATGTGGCGCATCGTTATTGGAATTGGCACAGCTGTAATTAATGATTTTCGATTTCCATAAATATTTTACACCGCACACCGGATGGTCGGAACAGCCTCGGTGGGAAGGTTTGAGTGAGGGAGGGAGACAAGAGGATGGTTAAAATCTGTTCGACTGCAGTGCGAGCTGAACGTAGCTGGAATGGAAGTCACAGCAAGTGAAGCGTGCAAAACTGCAGTTGATAGAGGTGTACGAGATGAGATTTGTGTTAGTGACAAGTTGGTCATTTTTCAAATCGGTGATTTCTTTCGGTACTTGAGTATTACGGTGGATTGTGGATTTAGGTACAAAGCGATGGTTAGGGTATTGAAGGCTTTCTTTTATCTTAAAATTATTTAGGCGTCACCTACCTTAATAAACATTTCAGTAAAATTAGCAATTGCATACTTTTAGGCGCTATATGACTGTCAGTGAATGGTCAGTAATATGGTCAAGCTGTGTAGAATAATGTATAGGAAAGAGCAGCTTTTTAAAGATTATACATTTATGTTCTTATGAGTTCAATACAAGATATTTATCAACTAGAAATAATCGTTGTATAATAATAAGTTGTAAAATAAATAAGCTCTGTCAGGTTGATGCTAATGCATTTTACAATGTTCTACCAGTCTCATTGGAAACATTGTGAAAAACTAAACATTTTATTGATTCAAAACGTTTCCAGATTGTCGTTCCTACAAAATTGAAGCCCAAACCATTGCACCCACACCACCGTCTGTAGCTAAGAGTTTTAACCTGGCGAGAGGGTAAAATCTCGACGACTCAGGTTTTGTGCCAGGTTTTACAATAACCCCATCTGCTGTCCTCTTGTTTGTTCGCAACTTTTACACACCTGCACAATGCTTCATTGCAGTAGTTTATGCCGGAATAAATTCCAATACCAATAGCGAACGGTAAAGCCCGCGAGGGTCCTGCCGGGACGGAAACTTTACTTAATTGAATTTTAAAGAAAATTTATTTCGTCCCCACTCCCAACCAGCGGTGTGATTTGGCTATGAAGCGTCGATTTCTGCATTAAGAAGTTCGCATTCGTGTTGCAGCTGATCGGTAGCTAGAATGTGCTGGCGTGAGAAGGAGGAAGTTTCAAGTAATGCTCCAACCGTACAAGTGGATCGACTTCTTAACCAGTTTGGTGTAAGCAAAGAAGAATGTTCAATAGAGAAAGTGTTGGGAAAATGAGTTTTAAAAAATGTAGGGAAATAGTGTAATGTCAGCTAGGTGAGTAGGGTGTATGGAATTGATCACAGTTTATGGAACTATTTTATGAAAATTGTTAGTTCAGTTTCAAGACAGGATATTTGAGTAAACTTTTTGTTTTGTCTTCCGAATGAGTGGACGTCAATCGGGCTCCTAAAGATATGCAATCATGCGTCGCGCCAGGTTAATCGACGTTCGACACATAGGAAGAACTTATTCATTATCTTTTTAGAATAATTTGTTTTCTTTATTTTATTCATCATTACACATTGCATGAAATATTGACGTTTGCTTCGTACATTCACAATTAAACTGTGGTGAAGATTGAATGGGAAAAAAGAGCGCCTGAATTGCGGCTAGACAAATCAATCAAATGCACAATTATGTGTATGATTTTTGCGCTCCAAGATCATTGCTTCTCTTTACACCCCGCCGCCCCTCATGCCCCTTCGTCCCTTCTTGTGGCAACATCCTTGCAAACATAACCGCATATACACGTTTGCGTAGTCAATGCAAAAAGAGAATCCAGATAGAGAGTAAGAGAGAGAGAGAGAGAGAGAGAGAGAGAGAGAGGTAAAAAAGGCAAAAAATACCCCATAATCCACCAAGCAGATGTGATGGCTTCCGACCGGCAAGCTTTTGACATTATTAATTTTCAATAAAATCAATTACCGAACACATCAGCCACAGAGCAGCGCAGATCCGGCACTGAGTCTGGTGTATTTTGCGAAATGTAATTATGTGCGGAAGATTTACGTTACAACACGGACCCCCCCCCCCTGTCTCTCTCTCTCTCTCTCTCTCTCTCTCTGTGGGTGTGTGTTAGTGCCCGCCTTTGTGTATGGGTGTGCTTCGTCGTCCTGTTTTTTTCTGCATCATTATTTGCTGCATGTGCTGGCAACACCGCCAGGACCCCATTAATGTATTTTCCCGACTCCACGTACCTGTGTGTGTTTTGGCAGCGGAACGTTAGCTGTCAGCGTGCTTTTATGCTTTTATGCTGTTGCAAAAAAAAAAAACGGAGTCTTCTGTCACTGACAGAGTGACAACTATGGCCAGTTGAAAATGGGCTTCATGAAGCGAAGCGTTCTGCCATTCTATCGAGGTGAGCGTGTGTGCCATGTTTGTAAGCATTTTCCTTAACGTGTAACGTTTTGGGGTATGAAAATGGTTCCAAACAAGGTGTAAATTGAACCGTAAAACGCCAGTTCCACAGGCGATGCAAATTTGTTTCAATGGAAGGGCTGCTTTGAGCGGTTTGATTGAAGGAAGCGCGTAAAGCAAATCAGCAATCATAGCAAGCTGCATCGCATTTTTTGGTTGTGAAACTAAATTGGACATTTACACACATAGAAAAAAGCGTCAGTCACCGTCGGATATGCCTCCTATATGTGCTATCTGCAATTATTGGCTTATTGAAGATATTATTGCGCTAAGATGTGGCCATCTGTATCACGACACCTGCATAAAGAAGTTTAGGAAGAAATCCATCTTGCCGTGCTCGAAGCTGGGAAGAGAACAGTGGATGCGATGCAACGAATTTTGGCGCTCGCCTGAAGCGAGCTGGAATGGTGGCAGACGCCGTAGGCCCGTTTATCTCAAGTTCGACGCAAAAATGTGTCAGCATAGAAAACGTTTCTTTAAGCTGTTGGAGGAAATCAATGCGGTAGAAAAAGAACTAAGGACGTACGGACAGCTAGTTGCGGAAGGAACGTGCTACAGTTGTGGACGAGCAGTTGAGAGCCAACGGCATGCTGCAAGTTTGAAACGGAGCATTGAAGATGAGGTTGGGGGAAAGAAAACAGGAATCATTTTGAGTACAGAAAGCGAAAGTTCAAACTAAACAGTCGAATGAACCAAATTTAGGAGTCGTGTTAGTGAAAGGAATTTTGTTGGTTTTTGTTTGGAAATAAATGGATGATTTATGTTAAGTATTATCATTAAAAATTGTGGGTGGATTAGTGAAAGGAATTTTGTTGGTTTTTGTTTGGAAATAAATGGATGATTTATGTTAAGTATTATCATTAAAAATTGTGGGTGGATTAGACCAGATCTCTCTCTCCGAAGACTTGCCTAGAGGAAGACGTAGGTCCTCATCATCCGAGGTGCTTTTAAGAGACATCGTCCATAGGAATCATAGCCAGAATCTGTCTCGTGTATTAAGTGTCCAATCGAGATTTAAAAAAAAAATATCAACAACTACTAAAAACGAGAGCAACTCTTAATATTATGGAAAAATTATTAAAACGCTCACTGTTATGAGTTTCAAACTTAGCACACTATCGTTGGCAATTACTACCCAAGTCGTATTACGTAGCACTACATTCACCCAGACACCGTAGATCCCCTGTAATGCGATACCCAAATCCTACGATATCCCTTATTTAACCTAAGAATCGTTATCTTCCACCAACCACGGTACTTGCGGTGTACGAAATCGTTTACCTTCATTCCAACGCGTATGCTCCGTTTCTCCCCAAAACAGCCCCAACTGCAGCAGCAGCTGCAACGACAGCGCCCTGCAATTGCATCGTTTGATCATTGGTTTTCCCCGAAATGTACTCCCGCACGATGCACAGTTTGACAGTTGCGATTAACAGTTCCGACGTATGCAAAACGCAAACGTGTATTTCTAATTTAATTGAACTAACCGCCAACCTCCATCAACCAACCTGGTGGGAAGCGCCGCGTGGGGATGTAATTTCGCGACCACAATCCTTTGGATCCGAACAGCCGAAAGGCTCCATCAGACGTTTCTGTTCGTCTTCTGACGTCTTGTGTGCGTGAGGACGTGCACCTTTGGTTGCCCCTGTCCCGGGGATGCATTCTCGAGGTTTATTTCATCTTCCAAATCCAGCACCGTTCGGTGGGTGAGTTGAGCAACGGAGCGTCTACTACTGTGCACCGGGAAGACTTCATTCCTCTGGATGCAGGTATGCACAGCAAGGGAAGAATGAGCAGTGAGATGTACTTTTGCGAATGACATCTTTGAAAGGTATGCAGAGAGCGAGATCTTTGGGCCGCGTTGTGCGTTGTATAAGCATCCAGGGTAGGTTGCACTGTAACAGCAGGCCCTAGAGTGCTTATCCACCAACTGATATGTGACATGAAAGCTTGGCTGCCCGGTTGATGTTTATGGTCGAAACTGGTACAAGGTTCTCAAGACTTTGGCCTTTCCGGTGCAATACTCATACAGCCTCCATTAGACGCAAGCAGCAAATGTCGGCACTATCATTAACAGTTGAACATGCAATCTAGACAGCATGACGAAGGAAGTACGGAGAAAGCACGTCAAGGTGCGTTCAGTTTGGCTGGCAGACTCTTGCAAATATCCAAAGGTATTATGGTTGGGTCGCAGGGTAATGTAACGTTAGGCCTTTATGGTTTTGTGTGTGTGGTTTTATTATATGTCCGTTGAAGATTTGTGTAAGGTATAGCTAATATTTGATGTAACTAATATCGGGTTTTGGCTTGCTTTTTTCATTCAAATTGAATATTTTTTTCTTTATGTTTTATTATATTTTATTTTGAATATTTACTCAAAGATGCTTTGAGCTACAATTTGTGTTTGTGTCTTACTAGCGTTCTTTTATCATATAACTAAATAGATTCAAATGCTGCTATCACATGAAATAGGAAAACGAAGGAATAACAATTCAATAATCACTCTAAATAATTATCACTATAACCTGTACATTCCAAGCCAATCAACAACGAACCTCCATGGCTTGGCAATCACAACAGGGATTCTTTTCTAATTTCCACCAAACATTCCGGCTTGCCGGTGACAGGTACGCTTCACGGGTGGCCTCTCGGGCGATTGTCGGAAAAGCTACCTTGGTAGTTTAATTTTTGACTACACGCGACAGGGAAAAAGAACAATCTATCCCGTGAGAATTTATGGAAAATGCTTCTAGGTACGGAAAAAGTTCAGTTTAAGGACATTTTTCAAGCAAACTGAAAACCGCCATTGCACTGCGTTTGACATTACCGAAAAGGTCAGTGTATTGAATAATTAAGGAGGATCATTTGAGGTTTTTTTTTCGAAACAAATCTATTATAAACGACGCTACGTAGCATTCAATTCTCGAACGATTTGTACTTCTCTTTAGTAACTCGCGTCGCACGCTGTGATGGAACGACAGGCTGAAATGGTTGGACATTCACAGTATCAAAACAGGTCACTTCTGCAAGTGCTTGAAATCGTTTGCAGCGTTCGAAGCTGTTAATTTGTTTCTGTCACAAACAGCCGAGAAAAATGGGTGTGAAAATGTCTAACGATTCGCGCGTACCTTGCGCGATGACTGAAAACGCTTTCCATGTCCATGTACGAATGTTTTGATCGTGTGCTTTCAATGGCAAGAAATGTTATTTTAAACTGCATATGTGTTCTGCATTCAAAAAAAAAAAAAAAAAACAACATGCAAAGTACAAACGAACTTCATTTTAAAATGAAGTTGAAATATACTTTGTTATATAAATAACTCTGTAGAGAGCTTTTCTATGCTGAACATTTCATGTGTGTAATTTTTTAGTCCATATCCATCCGAAAAGGTCCCGATTTTCTATTTTTGCTGTTCGTCGCCCGTAGTACAAGCCATCAAACATCCCGTCACTAAATGTGGATTTTTGGGCACGCTCGCTCTCATTCTCTTTTTTGTAGTTTCTTTGGGGCCGTGTTCGCCTTCACCCGGTGCACTGGCGGGAGATTGATTTCATATCAGTGCGCTGCTGGAGTCTGATCTTGCCGATAGCTTTCCGATACTGGTGCGTCGGTTTTTAACGGGCAGGAGATTTTTAACAAGATATCAAGAAAATCTGGTTTTGGCGTTTGAAAAATCACTGCTCGCCCCGAAAAACCGGAAAGTCGAAAACCGATCTCCTCGAACTCATGTCCCGTAGTGCTTTCGTAGAGCGATGGCAAGGCGTAGGCGAGCCGAGAAGCGAAAAGGTTCAAGCGCACAGCTTGTACGAGTGCTGCTCAGGCTTGTGTCCTGCGAAGTTTATTATTGTTACTGTCATTTCCGGCGCACCGGAAGGATGATAGCAGGGGCGCAGCAAAAAGTACTCGAAACAGAGATGTCGGCGGCATGGTTTGGGAGATGAGGTGGAGCATCTTTGGAGACGGCAAGTGCTTCGATGATACTTGAGAAGCCGGTTTCGAAATGATTGCAATTTGAAGGTATTGCTGTGCAAGTGATGGTTGGGATGGTGGAGTGATGCCACCAGCAAGAAGCTTGTTGAATGCTTGTTAAGAATAGTTTGTACAAGCTGTGGTTTTGAGTTGAAGTTGATTCATTTATTGAAAATGTATTGATGCTTAAAAATAGCGTCGCATTTTTATGTGTGTTAGACAGAAATGTCTGTGTCATAAAAAGGATTTGGTATTAAAAAAACATCCTTAGTAATTTGTTTAATACAATAGATAATCTAGAAAATTGAATCTCTCGCCAGTAAATATATGTATTCTTGAAGAGGATAACAAGCTTTGAAG
Source organism: Anopheles maculipalpis (assembly GCF_943734695.1). Taxonomy (NCBI): domain Eukaryota; kingdom Metazoa; phylum Arthropoda; class Insecta; order Diptera; family Culicidae; genus Anopheles; species Anopheles maculipalpis. The sequence goes on along the minus strand of NC_064871.1, from coordinate 96,038,165 downwards.
TAGTTTAGTACTTAATTTTCCTCGAAATCCTTTGATGCATTGCACATGAAAGCTTTATTCCCTACAGTTGCTTCATCGCTCTAAATATTTCAACACAACATGCTTATACCAATGACAGCTATCCAGACATCAAGCTTATTAGTTTTGGCAAATTTAAACAAAATTAATTTACAACTTACCTTCATTTCGCCGCGGACGGACTGGTTTGCAGCTGTCATGAAATGGGGAGAATGATATAAGATCGCCTGATTTTCCCGAGCCCGTCCAAATCGGGCATTGGTTTGGAAAGGAAATTTTCGGGCACCGGCAAGCATACTCAGTTAGTCCGAGGCTACAGTTTGATATCCTAACGAATTTCCCCAAAAGTTGTTTGTGTAAGTGTTTGTGCGAGGGTTTGCAAAGCACCAGAAATCCCTCACTATTACGCACCTAACCATGAAATGTAAAAACTATTCAGTTTAGCGCTGTTTGTTGAAACAAAAAGCATAAGTTTAGCAGCCCCAGCTTCGAAGTTGCTCCAGCTGGGTTGTGGGGATTGTTATTTTGACGTGCGTTTTAACCTGCGTGAGCACTGGTGAAGGCTCGCACGCTAGCGCACCCTTTGCACGTGTTTGCGATTGTCAGATCCTCGGAGGCAGGGAGAGTTATAATTAAATGAAAATGAATATATTAAAAGCAAACATTTCCTCACCTGATCGGATAGCATTTGGGCCGAATGTTTGACTGGTCGGTCAGTAGTGGAGCTTTGGTCCTCCGCGTGGAGAGAGAAGAAGAGGAAACGAACGAGTGAGATATAGTATGTGGTTACATAGATATTTTGCACCTGTAAAAGATTAATAAAAAGGAGTAAAATAATAGGAGCACTCACACACGAGATTGTCTGAATGGAAATTGCTAAACTAATTGTTTTCTCTTTGTTGAGAAATCTTCACTTTGAAGGCATCAAGCGATGCGTAGAGCATAGATGTAATGGCGTGCTGTGCGAAGGATAGTTTAGTTAGAAAATGTGGCAGTAATTAGTAAACGAATCGTTGCCCCATGTTTAAATTGTACAATAAAGCTATAGGTGATGTCTATGGTGTAAAGAACGTGGAAATTTAATAGATGTAATAAATGAAAAAAGTACATCGGAACATTTTTTTCTGATCTAAACTCATCACTTGCTTGTATTATTGCGTGTCAAACAGTGGAATATTGTTGTGGAAAAAATGCTGATATTAGCAAATAGTAATTCATTAATAAAGCAACAGGAGAACATCAGAAGATTTTTAGATTTAATACCAAAAAGGGAACAAATAAATGAGCTTATTTAATTGCGAAAGAAATAAACTCTTACAGGAATTATGTAAGAAATAATAATTTGTACAACACAAGAACAATAAAACTAAAACAAAAGGAATGCAAAAAATTGAAGCCAAACAAGGAATTTAAAACTTAAAAGTAAACAAATAAAATCATGAAAATACAGCGAAAAGCAGTCACACTACAAAGTAATCAATGATAAGTAATAAAAAAAACCGAAGAAAGAAATAAATGCATAAGATAACACAATATATTATATTTAACTATTTCCAGCAAATAGACATGAAAACACGAAAAACAACAAATCATAAATAAAACTCCATTACCTTTTCGACCACTGTGCGCTGCCGGCCGGCCATAACTGTGTGTGCGCCAATCCCGAAATCAATTCAAATCAAATAACACAAAATAAATAAACGCACCTGTCTTTATCGGGCGAAATTCCCATAAAAGGTTGTTATGAAAAACCGCCACCCGGAATGTCGGGAATGGTTCGGTTTGGGGCTGGGAAATGCATGGACGATGCCATACGCAACCTAATGCTCGGGCATCCGAAAAACACTCCGCTTTTCTTCGTATATTTAGAGATTGGGCCTCAACTTCCACACACACACACACACACACAGTCAGCCTTATTCATTGGTGTTAGAAAAGAATGCATGCATGCGTTTGTGTGTTTGTTTTTAAATACATTTTTCTACTCTATTCCCTTTTCGTCGAGTTTTGGTAGATTTGTTTACGTTGAGCTGAGCGAAAATGTTGTTCTCCCCACGTTTTCGTACCGTTTTCTTTGATGGATTGTAAAAATGTAGTATTTGTCTAGTTCGTCGGGATTGTTGTTGATGGATTGGAGCCTTTTTTTTTGGGGGATCATTTTTATATTCACGTTTCTGAGGGATGTTGCAAGCGATTAGAGTTGGACTGTTGTTTAAATTCGAGGAGGAACAACAGATTTGAATTGAGTTTGTAATTTTATAGGCTCTTAAAACATAATAGTTTGAAACTAATTTTATAGTTTTTTTTAACGCATCAATTAATTAAAGCTAATAACGGTTAAAGAAAATGTTTTTCTTGATGAGAGCTTTTGTTTTTCTCTAACACATATACATTTAATTACGCTAAATGCACCATTTGCTGTTCCGTTCGTGTCTAGGTGGGGATTTCGTAGCCCAGATTGCCCGCCTGTTAACATGCTGCAACAAGAACAAACCGTTATATGTTTTTTCCCACCTCCTTTTCGCTTAGCCTTTCCCTCCTTTCCACAACACGGTAGGTGGCGCTCAAGACAGAAAACAAAAATCTGTTCCTAATTTGCATACTTTTCCGTTAATTTATTCCAATAATTATACACAATCCAGGCACGGTAGCGGCGCATCGAACGGTGTTGCCCAGCGTCAACGTCACCATCACCGTTTGTTCATATTAAATGATGTAATTCCTAACACATGTCACATTCTCATCTTCCGAAAAAGTTGTTGCTGACGATACCGTGTTACCGGGTTTGTCTGGGTTTTGATGATCATGGCAGGCGGGTTTTTTTTTAATGTTAACTCACTGAGAACTAGCCATGGAAAGTGTAAAAGAGCTTTTGATTGGAGAAATACATGGAAAGGAATAAAGAATCTTTGTATGGTTTGATAGAACAGATGGAAATAGCAGTAAAACTATTATTATTGTATCATGTTGCACAAAAAGAAACTGCGATAGAAAATCACTGAGTCCAACAATTATGAATATGATGATTTTGATTGAAAAAAGAGAGCAAAAGGTAATAATCATCAGATAAATTAAGAAATATTAAAGTAGAAATGATTATTGAACTTCAATATTTGTTGTCGTTTTTATGTCAATTTTTTAGTCGACTAATTCCTAGCACATTTTGGTTCAAGTTTTTATTTTACTATTTATTTACTTTATAAATGCAGTGGATTAATATCAGAAAATACTGTAAATCGATGTGAACAATTGAAAAATAATCTTTTTGAAAATTTTCTTTGGTTCACTACGGCTTTTAAACAAAATTCATATCCTGAGTCGTCTTATATGGCCATATACGTCATACATATTATTTTGTTTGCTGTAATATCCCAATCATATTTGTTTTCCCATTGAAATGAACGTTTGTTTCCAGCCCATGTCACTTATCAGTTTTGCATAATCGGCACACTACACCTACGCAATCGCCACAGCAGCAGCAGCAGCAGCAAGGTGCCTGGCTTCTGCAGCCGTTCGACGTGCACATGCTGTGCCGGAAGCATCTGGTCAGCGAAAACCCTCGCAAAGAGGACAAGGGGATAGCACCAGCACACCCAAACGGCTTGAAGGGTTCTTCCAGTGAGAGTGAGATGCACATGCCGTCCATGTGGTAGCGGCTGTACAGCGCATACCGTACGCAGCTGTTTTTCTCCGTTCCCTAGGCCTAGGTTCGATCGGTCTAAGCCAAAATGAGCAGGGAATAGCCGACCGCGAGTGCTGGACAGCGGTGGTGCTGCTGCTGTAAAGGTCGTTTGCCGGCGCGGCTGGCATGTGTGTCTTGCAGTTTGTGTTTTGTGAGGTTTTATTTTTGTTTGATTTGAAGAAGAATTTAGAGAAACTTTCGATTGATTTAGGTTAGAGAAAGGGAAACATAGAAATAGATTTATTTAAAAAAAAAAACAAACAAAAAGCTGGTGAAAGAACACATAATTTTTATGAAATAAAATCCATTTGAAAATAAAATGCAAAGAATAGAACATAAATAATAAAACCAGAAGGAACTACAAAAACAATATCATAACAAACAATAAAATTAAACAAAAATAACGAACATGCAAATAATTAAGAATTAAGAATAATATTACAAAAATAAACATAAATGAATGAAAAATATTAGCAAATAAAAGAATAAAAAAATTAATACCTAGGCAGAAACTTGATGACAGCTGTTTGATTTCATTGCGCTCACACAAAGGTATGGATCGAAATTCAATTGCTTTAATGGAGTGATGAGGGGAATTAAAAAGTGAAATAAAAAGTGAATCAAACCATCATGCACGCTAGTTCAGCGTGGAGTCCTTGTCGGGGTATCGCATCATCGCTCCGCTTTCGAGCATATGATACACCATACAACCAACGTCAATAGGAGCAGATGTAACGCAGATGTTCGTTGTGCTGGAAAATCAGATGAGCTGTTGTGTACTGTAGACTGTGCCGATTGGTTTGGCTATAGATTGTTTGCTAGAGGACAGTTTGGATCAATGAAAAAATCGAGGAAAAATAAAATGCTTAGAGAAATTTGTTTTCTTTCAAGGTTTTAATAATCACATTTTTGTGAAACATCATTGAACCACTGTCGTTGTGCCTTTTCTTTACGCCATTGATTCACCTGTTTGTAAAACCTTTGATCTTCGCCGGGGGCAAACAACTGTTGTGCTGCTCGGTGTGTTTCGTAAATGTTTAATGACACTTTTGTGCAATTATTAAAATGGTGCTTTATTCCCACGAAGTACATGAAAAATTCAATTCCTGTTCAAACTGGGCATAACCTCAGCACAATCGCATCACAACCTGGCCTGGCCGAGGGAAAGCAACCAAATGGCAACACGGCGAAACTGCTCAAAGAGTAAAGCAAAGAAAAACTCGTCATTTTTTCTCCAATTTGCAACACACCTCCCGGTGCCATTGGTTGTTTTGAAGGTTGGGAGTTTGAGGATGTGGGAAATAGTACACATGCAAATCAACACAGTCAACATCCGTCTCGTGGGGGACCCAAAACAGTGCTGGATGCATGCCGGATGGATTGGGTACCGAAAGGGCTCTTCATATGCTTTTTCGAAGTGTTGCCCTAGGAATGGGATGGGAACCTGCCACCGGATTCGCCACCCTTTGTCATAATCGCACGGCATACGGCACAAACCGCAAACCACCTCTCTCTTTCGCTCTCTCTCTCTCTCTCTCTCTCTCTCTCTCTCTCTCCGACCGTTTCCTTCCTCGAAAGGTTCCTTTTTCGCCAGACATCCAAATGTTTCACGCGCGGACCTTAACCGGGCAGACACACGTAAGACCATGTGGTGTTGGGTGTGTTTGGTAGATAAGAATTCTAATGAAACAAACACGAGAAGGAAAGCGGAAAAAAATCCAAACTCACACACACACACATAATATATCCCACCTAGTGGCAACAGCCGGGTTGCATGGCAGAAGTTTTATTAGCGCCCGCCCCGGTTATCCGGACGGAAAAGTTCCGTGGGAAAGTATTGTCCCATCCGCCGCCCATTCATGGATAGCTGCACCGGTGGTTTTTCCTCCCGTGTGGCTCCTCACGCTATGTTTGAAGCCGATATGGAGGCGCAAACATACACATTTTCCTACGAAACTGTTCCATTTCTAAGAGTCGGCGTACGGAAGGATCCACAAATCGCGCATCGGAGTGTTTTGTGATATGTTAAATCCTAGTCGTTGGATTTCAGCACGCAATCGTTTGAAAGTGGACCATCAAGTTTTGTTAGTAGTTAGCAAAAGGAGAGAAAACAAATGGAAATTGTATTTATAGCTGTAAAAGAGAAAATACTTATTGTAGCATTTTCCTTTATGAAATGATGAAAATTTATATAAAAACATGTAGGATGCATTTCTAATATAACAAACATAGTGAAACATAAAAAAAAACTTTAAAAAAGATCATCTTGGAATTCAAGAGTAAAATTAAAAATAAAATTCAATAAAAGAAGCATAAGAAAAATTAAAATGATAAATATTTAAAAAAAAGCACGGCATAAGGAGTAAAAACAGGTAAAAATATCATAGAAACGTATAAGAGAAAACAAAACAAATCAAGGGAATGGTAACAAGGTGGATAAAAGAAAATTGCTTAGGTTTTTGTACAAAAAAATAACAATTAAATAGGAAAATCAAACAAATGAAAAGTAGCTTATATATCGCACATTATGGTTAATATTAATGTAAGTAAACATAATTTTTACAGCCACAATAAGGATTAAATAGAAACGATCATTATTACTTCAAGTAAACAACCGAACACCGAGATTATCTTCGCCTTTCGCGGCATAATGGTGGATGACATGCAACAGTTTCTTCTGGTTCACTGCCCTGTGCAAAAGGTGCGACAACGCAAGCCTACCCAAAATATTTGGTAAAACCATGTAAAACATCACTGTTCCCCTCGGCCTCGACACAGGGAATAAAGTGAAATGAAACGAATAACAACATATTTATCACCGGGGGTAGACTGCCACTACCGTTACCGTCAACCGCTACCATTCATTCATGATTTAATCTTTACGCTCCTTTCGCGTCGAATGTAAACCATCCTTCTTACCCCCAACAAAACATATACTCATTCAACCATCATCATCATCATCATTGGCGTCGTAATCGTGGTGTCCTATTGGTATAGAAATATAAATAAATACATACATATTTGTATGTGGGGCGCGGGAAGGATGGGTAATATGATGGGAGGAGGGTATGATGATGGGGAATGGTAATGAAGCCGTTATATCCTCGCGGTAATATTTCCCGCCCGAATGCATGTTGCTTGCAGACAGATTGTTGTTTTTTCCTGCTTCCGCTTTTATGTGTTTCTTGCGGATAGTATGGGGCATCTTTTACACTTAATTTTCTTGCACATTCATTGCACATTAGTGCAACAGGGAGTGGATTTGGAGGTTTTGCATGGGTGTTTGTTTTGTGAGTGGATGTGAACCGCTAAAGTTATGCAAAATGTTATTAAATCGACAGTTTGCCGAAGAATTTTTCAAATCCAATCCATACCGTTCCTTGGGACTGGCTTTAGTTGAAACAGATTATTCAACTACGTGATAACAGTAAGTATCGTTGATTGTTACATAGCCGGCATGACCTGACCGGTCAAGTCAAGAAAGAAGAAAATAGAAGAATAAAGAATTTTATTTTTGTCTTTGCTTACTTTTATTGGACATTCCTGTTCATGTTTAAAAGGCAAGTTTTCGAGCTGTTTTATCTTTGTAGCATTAAGGATCATTTTAGGAATGTTCTGCTCTTAAGCGAAATGTACCTAACATAATGCAAATTTAATGTGATTCAAAACTACATTTATCGCAGAGAGAAATTATTAAAGTGAACCATCACTCTTAAGTAAATATTTGAAAAGCAAATTTTTGTGTTGTGTTTAAATTTCATAAGTGATCTTCATGCTATAAACTGCTATAAGTAATACCCTATTTGCTATAATTACAGGCTACCAGAGATCTAAGTGTACGGAAACGAAACATACTCACTGTACACGTTCGGCTCGCACAGTGAGCTCACCGTTTTGCTCTTCTCACCATAAAGTCGCCCGCGTATGCACGTTTCTCAGCGCATGCTCACGCCGTCACGTTCACGTTCGCCACCGATGCTCGTAGCCGCTTCGGTAAGACAGACTCGGCTCGTCTTATGCCATTCTCGTCGTGTCCGTGTACGGTGCCGGTTGTGTAAAGTGTGGTTACTGCCAGTTCCCGTGCAGCATCATCGCCAGTGTATCGCGCGGTGTTGAAAACGTTCGTCGAGTCAAACGCTGTCAGGAACGCGGGCCATAAACATCTGTGCCGCATCATTATCTCTCGCACAAACCCCCAATAACAGCCAGGGGAAAACATAATGTGCCAGCTGCGTTGCGTTCCGTTCTGCCGGCTAGTGTGTGTCTGGTGGGTAGTGCAGTGACAGCTGCACGCGGACCGCGCCGTATCGCGTTGAGGCCCCTTTTTTTTCGGTGTGCGCCCTGCTGCTCCCTGCAGCCACAGTGTTAACTGGCACCAGCTTCCAAGGGTGGACAGGAACGTCTGTGCTGTTGATGTGTTGATGATTGCGAAGAAATTCTTGGTGCAGAACAGATTGCCACACACGTGCGGTTTGGCAGGCAGGTGCATTGGCTCGCGGTTGTTGTGTGTTGCTGTCCAATACGTCCAAGTGCGTTTTCTATTGACGAATAGAGGTAAATCCAAAGAAAGTCTCTAAACATCAACAACGGTTTGTGATGATTCAAGCATACTCGTAACGTTTCCAACGCTACCAGAGAGCATCCAGCCAGCGTTCGAAAGTGTTGTTATCGGTGAGTCTGTGAGAAAAAGCTCAACCCTTGACGCGATCAGCTGTTTATCATCCCCTTGTTGTGCTGGGGTTTTGGCGAGGAACGTATTTTTCAGAGTGTGCCACCCCGTAACAGAACGCCTTCCGGTGAAACACGTGCGCGCGTTCACGATCCCTTCGCTCCCAGTCTCTCTATTTTGGTCTCACTCGCGCTATCTCACGCTGTTCTTTGCTCACTCGTTATCCTTTCGCTTATTGCTCATCCTCGGCTATCAAGAAAGTTTTGTGTTCGAACGCTTTGAGTGGGGTGTTTGGGTGCAAGTGTTTCGGTTCGGTTACCGGCTTTGGAAGAAATCAACTCGCCCCAATCGTCTGACTGCCGACTGGCGAAAAGGAGGACCAGCTCGTGACAACGTGTCTCAGGAACGGGGAAAAAAAGGTAAGAGTCTAACCAAAGCGAACTCCATTAGCGTTTCGGTGTGTGGAATTTTCTCAAATTAGAACGAACCAATTACACACTCCTCCGCCTGTGAAGCTCCCCTGTGTGCACGCTTCCATCTCGGTCGCCATAAATCAAAGCAGTTGGTTGGCCCACTGCACAACGACAGGATGCACATCGGTGGGGAGAACCAATGAAATTCCGCTGCACTTGCGAGGTTGTTCAAGAACCGGCAAAGTTTCTTGGGTGGTATGATTATTATTGCCTACCTACCCCAGCCCTTCTCCACAAGACACCGTTTATTGCAAGCCGTTGCTACTCGGTAGGCAGTGAGCAGTGGAGTCGTCGCCATCGATGATTGCCGTGCATCACGCAACCGAAAATAAACATCGTGCAACAACATTACATTTCTTCGAGTCTTGGGACTCACCGTGACTTCGAGAGGGAGACAGAGATTGCATTTATGGTGTGGAACTGCAGATGAGAGGGTAGAAAGCGAAAGAGCACCACCCGACAGGCCCGCGCCAAAAAGACATCCATTAGACGACTGCACGTGTTTCGGTTCCCGGAGGCGAATGGATCAGATTCCCATTTTTGTTGTTGGTGATGAGGACCTACCTACTGGTCTGCGAGTCCGTTGTCACAAAGTCGTCATAGCGCCACGAACCAACCGACCGACCGCGAGCCGTTGCATTTTCTGTGGTCTGCATCTTTAATGTCAGCACCGTTGCACACGTTTTTGGTTGCAGTTTTTCGTTGGAGACCCAACAAATGTGGGTGAGTTTTTCGGGAGCGATGGAAGGGAATGTGCAGAACTAATCGCTTTTAGAAATAAGGTTTCTTCGCTGTGAAGACATTAAGCAAAGGTATCATCTCTCCTAGCCGTTACCAAGAATAGCTGACACGCTGTCCGTGTCACGTACATTGGGACAAGCAGCATCTTCCGCAATGCTTCTCCGAACGGATAATGTTAGAACTAACGGTCCTTGCTAGATTCTTGGCGCCTCAAACACACATCCCAAGTCGAAATCTGCTTCGACACGCCGGCAAACACGGCATTAACTTACACCTGTTTCGCATCGGTTCGGAAATTTATGTGATCATATGTTGACAGAGTTCCTACTGGCTTCTTTACTTTTTTTTTGCGTACGCTACGTAGCGTTTACGCGCATCAGCCGTTCTCGGTTAGAAGGGCTTTTCCTTCTCACATGTGCATGTGCCATGTAAGGCCATGTATGTGTGTGAGGCTTCGTACATCAGGCAGACAAGCTGCTGGCTGTCGAACTTGCCCCGGAAGCGGCTGTTGCTGCAATTTAGCATCGTTCCGTTCAGCTGTTTTACAGCGTGCTGGTGCTTTTCTCTCTTTCTCTCTCTCTTGTTCTTGATTGCCTTTTGCCCTTCACACATTCCTTTGTGCACATGGTACGGTAAATATGCTGCGTGTTTGTGTCTGTGCATCCTGAAACGGCCTTGCCCACACTTATCCCACGGGGCTATCCTTTGGTGAAGAAGGTTTTTATCGCTTCTTGCTTGCTTTGCTCTGTCCGTGACTGGTGAACGATAGGATTAAGACGAAAGGCGAAGCAGCATTGCTGTAGCATAAAACTAGTGGAGAAGAAGGTATAGAAATCAAAAGTGAAGTATTTAGAATATTGAGTACCAATTTGATTGGATGTAAGATACACATCTTAAAAAAGAAACCAAGCTTTTCTGTGAGTTAAATTGCTAAAATTTCACAAAGCTGGATTTGGCCAAATCCTGGGCCTAATCAAGTCGGTTCAAAAATGTGTAATGTATTCTTGAAACAATATTTATTTACAATAAAAATTATGCTGTTAAAGCTCTGGTTTTTGTTTATCCCAGACACAGTTGTGAATAACATATGCCAGATTTGTCGTCCTTTCCAATTAAGTAATATCGAACTAATAACCCAGTTTTGTGAACCATTTTCGACCTGCCTGTTGATACTTCTCCCCGCTAGTTCAATGACTCCCAATTACGATTGACACATGTATGGGTTAATTAAGTTGGATGATATTTTTACCATTTTTTATTAACGCTACGGACAGTTTGCATCGTATCACATGAACCATTGCCACCCCGAAAGCATACAAACGACACAGAACATCCCCTGGCACCATGCCTCACTCACGGTATCACATGCTGCTGCCAGTCATCATGGACCGTTTCGCTGTTTCGCCCGGTTTTCCGCCGCCGTGTCCGTGTGGTCTGGCACGAGATTTTTTTGGGATCGCAGGTCTCGGTTACGCTAATGTTGTTTTTGTTTGGGTTTTCACACCCATTTCACAGCCGTGTTTTGTTCGACGACGTGGAAACACTGTGGCGCTCGTAAGTCACTGCCAAGACAAATTGGTGATTGAATTATGCTGATGGAAGATCGGTGCTGATCGTTCCAGGAAGAATTAAAAGCGTTTGGGAAAGGGAGAATGTAAAACATTTGTAGAAAACAAAAAAGTGTGTAACAAAATTGTCTTGTGTTGGTACATGGCTTGGCATTAGTAAAATTTATTGCTGTACCACATTTGGAAAATAAGACGTCTAAATTACCGTACCTTAAAATGAACACTAAAATGTATTGGATGGTCAATCCTCACTACGACTACGGACTTAACATCTTTTATTTAATATTGTTAATTTAAGTGCATCTAAAATAAAAATATTATCACATAAAGAATATATAGACTAAATTTAGTTCCAAATGACATAACTGGTTGCTAGCACACTCTTAAGAAGATTTATTGCTGTAGTACAACAACGAAATACTCTACGCTACCTAGAATTGAAAAGGCTTTTCAAATCTCGCAGATAAACAACCATAAAAGTGGCTTGAGCCCATACCTAAGAACGCCCGTTAGCAAGCCTAATGCAAATATTCGTTTATGTGATGCAATTTTCCCTCAAATGAACGTATAGCAATGATCAGATTCTCTATTTTAGGCCCCAAAAAAAGGAAATAACCGCTTCTTCTGTTTGGAAAGCAATGTGTACCTTACCTGCCGAAAAATTGGTTCCGTTTTTCAAACAAGCAGTGCATCAGTGCATTGTGACGTCTCAAACTCCACAAAGTGTGGATATGTTTTCCCTTGTTTCCGTAGACGGCACTGCACCGGAAAGACCACACACACACACACACACATTCACTGGTCCGGTAAGGTTGGCGGCATTTGCCGTACGCAATTACTGCTTCTGCTGCTGCTGAGCAGTGAAATTTGAGATGCATCCGATGTTGTGCTAGTCGCATCGAGCTTGGCAAATTCATCGCGAACCTGGGAAGAGGGAAAAAAATCCATATGCAAACGGACTCCTTCCGATGTCCGGCGACGAAGTCTTCCGGTACCGGCAGTCTCCCTCGACTTGAACGTTGGCGTTCGTTGATGTTTCCTTAGCTGTGTTTTGGGAAGCGAAGACGAGCTGCAGCCTCCAGAGATCAGCATCTGCACGAGCGTGGCAGCGCGTACCTCCTGCGTACTTGAAACATTCAAACACATCACAGCCGGAACCTTCGGCTCGGGACAGAAACAACAAGACACACACAGAGATATTGAGATATGCTGTGCCGGACGATGCAGTTTCCCGGCTGCATCACATCTTCTTTCGACAGTGGTCCCATCGTGTTGGCGCAACGATATCTACCCACACTTCTCAGGGATCTGTTTTTGGGGATTCGACTAAGCAAAAGGACTAAAGCAAACAAAGCCGCCCGTTTGCCGCCTGGTTTCGTTGTACCGCCAGGCTGCGGGTTGTATCTTGAAAATGTGCCGATAGCTGGTGCTCGCAAGAAGCGTAACACACCGGGATACCGCCATATCCTTGAGCAGTCGTCGCGTACGGTTGATGCTCTCTCCCTCGCAAAAGCGGGTTTCCGCAACGGTCTCGGTCTTTCGGCAAGGGGTTTTCGGTTGCTCGGATGCTGCCACTTGTGCTATGTCGTTCAACGGACGGACTTGCCTTCTCCCATGGACCGTGGTAGATAGAGCCGCTTTGATTTTGCTCTCCCGCATTTTCCAAGCCAGCGCGAACTGCCGATAACACAAAATGCTCCAGCTCGGGTTTTACCCATTCCAGTCCGTAAACAGACACACGCCTTCCTGGTAGAACAACACAACACGAAACGCACCGGTTGAGCGGTTGAGCGGTTCAGGCAAAATATTTGGGGTCCGGGCCTTGCCCGTGCCTGGATGCAAGCAACCGAAATGCTCGCATTCATCCCTAGGATTTGCCGGATAAAATGCAGGCGGGCGCAGGTTTAGGACACAGGAGCTGCCCGAACCGAATGGGCGACAGCCGGAGGTAATGTCAAAATGCTGCGGTGAGGCTCACTGCAAAATGCCTGCGAGTTTATCCCTATTTAAGCTTCCATTATTTCTTCTTTTGGTGCTTTTTTTGTGGGTGAGTGGGTGGGTGTGTGTGTGTGTGTGTGTGTTTTGCAGCGTATGCGGGAAAGAGCTGCTCGAGAACTTTGAGCGATAGTAGTACCACCGTGGCGGTGATGGTGATGGGTCCTGCATTTTTTTCGTGGCGCTCAGTTAGCATGTCGGGAATTGTCGGTGTGGGAACTCCGAAACAAACATTGTGCAAGTGCGGGCGAAATGACAACACAAATGTGCATACGGTCGTGTTTGCAGGGGATCTGGGGCGTTTCGTTGGGGAGAATGCGGGATGGATGCGTAGAAAAGGCTTACGGTCTTATCGTCCGAAAAGATCCTTTGCGTTTTCGCCGACTGTAGTATGCAATTGACGGTCGGGTTTGCGTAGCTTAAGCTACGTAAGAATGAAGTCAGCTAAATTGAAGCTGTTTATAGAAAGTAAGCTTTTGACTTATCAGTTTAAAATAGTAGTTTTGTAAATATAAATAAATAGCTTAAATTAAATATCATAAATTCCCAAAAAAAATTGTAGAATATTTTAAGATAACTTACGGAAGGATATTACGATGATGATAATTATTAGACTATCGAGATGTTGCCTTTTGGACATTGGTTTCTAATGCTATACTGCGTTCAGAATGGAATATTTCCATTGAGAATCCGACGGGGAATATTTTAACTATCTTTATTTAGCAAAAGAAATCCTACCACGGACGATATAAGATCCCCAAAATGTCTTGTCGACCAAAACCGGTATCCAAAAAAATAATAATAATAAAAACCGAAAATTCTCTTCACACACCGATATGGCTCGGTTCAGTTCGGTTCGCTTGTGTCTCGTTTTAATGACTGTGGGAATGGCCACAGCCGGAAGGCTCGTGCGCGCATTGAAATCCTCGTGGGATTGCCACGCGCCTGAACGGCAGTGGACAGTCGTAACAATGGCTGCTACTTGGCTGTGGAGCAGGTTGGGCTGTGGTGGTTGTGACACAACAAACGCTGGGTTTGTCCCTTTCCCATTGTATCCTCAGTAGCGCTCCACCCCAATGGCAGGGTAAATAACAATTTCGGTAAACATCGGTCGTCGGAAACGCACGCTTTCGGGGCTCATTAAATCGGCCCGTCGCGGCCATTAATGGCCGTAATTGTGACCATTATTTCAATCTGGTCATTGGAGTATTCTGGTCCGGGTGGAGAGACTTCCAAGCATGGGGAATCGATGGGCGACGAGGTTTAAGATTGACTAGACGGCGGGGAATATATTGTTCTAGACGAGTGTACGTTTCTGGTAGGAGCCTTAGCAAAAGGTCCTAATAGCTTTGGCGAGATGGATCAATAGTTTGCTGATCAAATCGTGTTGAATCGAGCTTTTGTTTCTTCCTGATACATAAACAATGTAGAGAAAAATGGGTTGAATAGTGTCATTATGCTGTCAAGGCGTACTGAAAATGACACAACTGAGCTTTTTCTTCCGTGGTGTCCACTAGCAGGTTGATTAATGAGTGCAAGTTAAAGTTTCATGAGCACAATTGACAATTTATTGTCAACCAAATCCAACCTTGAGACATTCTTTTTCGATACCATGGACAACAATCTGCTTTAAAAGGGCATTCCAAGCATTGTGTTTTCTGCTTTCTAAAAAAAATCACAAAAAAGGATCAACGCCTCTTCGAGCAAGATGTGCCAGCGAATGTAAATTATGCAACATATGTTTCTGTACACACGGGACCAAGATGCCCATGCTCTCTTCCCTGAACATTCAGCATGCTCGAGCACCGAAACCGACATGCCACCACTCTAAGATCGTTTCGTTCGCCTGCGCTGCCTGTCGTTGCCGGCACGGGATTGCTTGGGACAGTTCGTGGGAGTTTATACACATGGGTCACGAAAGCGGCCACTTAAATCCGCACACGACACAGATCCGGGCGGTAGGACGAGCAGAAACAATTTTCCCCACGAATAATAAGCCCTTGATTTAATAAAACACAAATAAAGATTGTGGATCTGTTGGGATGGGGCGTATGTACGATTGTCTGTGGCTGTGTAGGATGGTAATCGGGCCGATCAAAGAAGGAACTGCAAAGCACATATGGGATCCTTGGATCGAGTACGATGAGCATTTTGCGTTGGTTCGATTCGTGCAGTAACGAAAATTGGATGGTGATGGAAGTTTGAGTGGGCAAAGGGACATGATTTGCTTGACATGTTGAAGGAATTAGATAAATTGAGGGAAAACTCTTCGTGCTTTATTATCCAAATAGCAGGAGCTTTAATTATTACGAAGTATTTCAAACCAATCAAGTGCTGTAACTTATGACAGATTTAAAGAAGACATTAAGGGATCAGAAGTAATTTTTATTCAAAGATTCATTCGTTTATTCATTTATTTGATGCGGTTCTTACAAGGGAGGATCGGTGATCGAATCCTGTTCGCAGGACCTTATTTTCCATCTAGGGGTAAATTAAAGTCAAGAAAAGGTTGTACTGTTCGGTCCCATTCGTCAGCGGTTCTGGTCTTCACAGGAACAGTAATTATAAAAGAAAATTACTGTCTTCACAAGGTGTTAATGTCAAATGAATTCAAAGCATATTTTAAAACCAATCGTTGCGATACAAAACTTCGATGAATCCCTTATTTAATCCATGAAACGACGCCTTGTTAAGATTGACCTGCAGTTCATATATTTATCACACCTTTTCCAAACACAGACACCTGAGCTGGGAAGAAATGAGTTGTTGTTCTCAAATTTGCAGCTGTTAGCATTTTATGAGGAAACTAAGCACTGATTTTCACCCTCTTCCCGAGCAACGCTGTCTGTACGAAAGGCCACTGTCCAGCAGAATTTCTCTAACGACACAACGACATACAATGTATCGACAGCTTAAGTGCCATCTCAATTTGTCTTCTGCCGGGTTTCTTCTGCCTCGGCTGCTTACGCGTTCGCCCCGGATCGTCTTTATCGCCGAAACACAGCATCCTCAGCTAAACCACAGTCGGAAAGAACCGGCCACCAGCATCACTCGGCTATCTTTCTCGGGCCGTTCAGCCTTCTTCTTCGATGCGGGCGTGTGAGCTGGTTGGACAGAGTTTTCCCAGGCGCTCTGTTTCTGTGCAGAATCGTTCTTACAACGCGGTGCATCCATCTTCGTCTCGTGCTACTGTGTGGTGGAAAGCTTTACCACAATGCTGTAGGTGATGGAAACGGGGTGTACCAGCATCCCAACAAACCGGTACGGACACGACAACGCCAGCAAACCATCAGCAAGCGATCAGCTGCAGAACGATTGGTTTGGAGTGCTGAGAAGTAGGAGCGGGAAATAAGGGTTTACGGGAAGCCGGAAGGGGAAAAGCGAAGGGAAACGGAGTACAATGAGCGTGTGGCAGCAGGACCAGTAGAGTAGAAGCATGCCGGTAGAATACCGGTACCAGCTGCAGTGTGTGTTCGGGACACCTGTGACCACTAAAAAATTGTTAATGGAATTGGAGATTTTTGTTTTTTCACCCTTTTTCTGCCCGATTTCGCCTGCCTAGAACACGCAAGCGGCGCACTGGACAAGTTGGTGTGTAGGTGTAAGTGAAAGTTTTGCGCACATACACATACACACACACGCAAACCCTAACCATCCTTGGAACCGCTGGCGGTGCTGGAGTAGCACAAGCGGTCCTTGAAGAAAGCTGCTCGGAGAAAAGTTTTGTGGCTCACTCATGCCGGATGGTTCAGTATGGTTCACTGTTGTGTGGCGATACCTGTGTGAAATTGAGTTCGGAAAGGCTTACCTCAGCCAAAGGATTACGAGTGGAGGGGTGTCTGGGGATATATCAGTGTGGTTGCGGTAGTGGAGCATACCGAGAGAACAATGTCCGGAACGGTAGGACGCTTAGCGCCGTAGTGCCCCCGAAGAAGTTCGGTAGACGTTGAGGATTGAGCAGTAACGGCGGCTAGCTCACTGTGTACTTACCCTAATGGATGTGCTTGCCACGATGGATCCGAAACCTTTCGGGAACAGGCGGATTGTCAGAGACATCGGAACCCGCAATTCACCCATTCCTCCGGGCGCTGATGTTGACAGGTGCACTAACGATGCTTTTGTTGTCCGAAGAAGAAAGCTCCTGATGCTGGTGTTGTGTGTGTACGGAGAACTCTGGAGAAGATCCTCAATTTCCGGCTTGACGTTGGGGGGCTACTTCTGGATGGGATAGCAGATGCACTTGATGAAATCATACAGAAGGTGTGTGTGTGTGTGGAGTAGGGCGATAAGAATCTTAATTATCAATACACAATGGAGTCTGTTGTGGTTATGATTGGAATATTCTTGATTCGATATTTTCTGATGGGATTAAAAGGATTTAAAAAAATGAAAAAGTTTAAAGTGAACTTCAGCCACTTCATTCAAGTCGTTTTCGATTATAAATAGACCTCCTTAATGAACCTACCAGACTTTACTGGAGTAGAATTTTTGCTGTTTGCCCGGTTTCTCCCTACGCAGCGTTACCAATACGCTGGAACCGATACGATAGGATTGCCGTAATTAATCATTGGTCGCACGTTTCGCACACATCGCACACGTGTCGGTAGTCGGTTAGCATGGTTCTGCCGAATAGCGCCGAATGTTCATGTACTGTATCGCCGGGAAGGGAGACGGTCCCGACACGTCCACATCGGAAGCGCCTGTAAACCACAGTTCAGCAATATATTAATAGCATTCCAGTATGTTGTAATCGGCTCGACTATTGGCACACACACACACGCGTGAACAATTGCTGTGGCGGGATAGAGGGAAGGTGGTAAGGGCTGCACGCTATTGAGTGATGGTGTGCCAACTTTGAACGGCATATCCCGATGGCCTCTGTCCGACCGCAGCAATTTTCGGTTGGGTCTGGTTCGGTCAGGTTTGGCTGGGCCCGCGGGTTTCACTACTCCCGGAGGGTGGGTCATAATTTTCTCACACTTGTGCTTACCGCCATACCACACCGTGCGCACACACACACACGCACACACACGCTTGGTCGGTTCAGACCACCTGCATCGAAGGGTTGGTAAAGGGAAGCGGTTCGGGCACCTGTATCGAAAATTTCCCTCCAAAACCCGCATTACCCGTAGGGTCGGGTTTGCTGTTAGCGAATATAAGGGTTCGTGGGGTTCTGGTGAAAGATGCTATCGGTTTGAAGCATGTGGGCATACAAATTTATCAATCACAGTGTTTGTCACAATATTTGCAGCTCAAAGGATGATTTTTAATGCTTGAATTAGAAGGTTTACCGAAGCAAATGATTTATAAAATGAGTAATTTAAAATGTTGAGCTATAATAAGTATCAGGTCTGGAAAAATAGGTCCTTTGCTTTAGTGGTTAAACTTTCACTCATTTTAGTTATTTGGTAAATTACTACAGTAGACACCGGCTGAAGTTCATAAAATTTAATTTAAAACTGTTTGTCTTGAATCTAGAATTTATAATAAGATTCCGCTCGGCTTTCTAGCCGATAGTTCTGCTACACACTGTAACCACGGACTGCTGCACCGTGTACGGCAAACATCCATATTGACTGCCAATACAACATTCACCCACCATCCACCCACACTCCCTCCCGCCATCCATCCGGTACAGATTTTGTGCCGACTGTTTATTAATGGCATTTTCAACACGTTTTCCACCGGACTTGGGCTTCGGCGACACCGACCACCGTGCAACCATCACCGACATCGGTGTCGGACCGAGGCAGGCCAATGTGGCGGTATGTGACCGATGCCGCGTGCACCCGCATTTTTAATTAGGTCGGTTATATTGTGCACGATTATTAATTTGTTGCAATAAAAATAATAACAATAAATATTGCTCACAAAATGGGAGGGAATGGGACCCTGCTACGTGTGCGACATGTTTTTTGGCTCGGGCGTTGTTGTTGCTGGCGCCAGAAGGTTCCCGTTTGAGGCTGTTGTTTCGTGAAGGTTTGTTGTAGTGGGCGTGGGGGAAGAGGGGGGGGGGGGGGCTTGTGAGGGCACTTTTCGAGTCTATCATGCGGCGTGCGAAAATGCATGTTGTTTTTCGTGAATAAGTGGTAGCTTTTTGGGAGCGGTGGTTTTGGGGGGAAATTAGGAAGGGGGGGGGGGGGGGGCGAATTGAAGGAAAAATGCAAGCGGAACATTAGTGCGGTTTTCTGTGCGGTTAGCTTTTATTACATCGGTTTAGCAGATGTTTGACGGTGTCTGTGTGGCTTAGTTTCCATATTGTGAGTTGACTACAGACGATTAGGAAAAGGTTTTGGGAAAATATATTTTTCTATGCTTATGTTTCTTATTGTTTTATGTTGTTTTGTTTTGTTTTGATGTTTTGATTGTTGTGTTTGTTATTTTCTATTTTATTTGTTACTAGTAAAAGCTTTTCTTCTTTTCTTGCGTAGATATTTGTGTATTCAAAAATTGCAAAACTTTTGTAACTCTTCTCTTACCACTCTTAATGCATTTTGGAGAGATTTCTGATCACACACACAATTTTCAAAAAAAGCAGAAAAAAAACAAAAGAAAACTGCATTAAATTCCCTTCCCTCTTGGAAAGGTCTTTTGCCGCGTGCAAACTGCTTTCTTAGAAATTTCTTCCCGGCCGGAAAAACTATTCATCAAACATCCAAACACCAGACGGTGGTAGCAAACAAACAAAAATCCAGTCAGCTTCTTCCCCGGTACCGGCATCGCCACATGCTGGTGGCGCTTTGGTCAGTTCAATGCTGAGAATTGATTGCATCTAGAAAAGGTTTCGTAAAACTTGTCGAAATTCCTGAAAGGGCTGAGGTTACGCCACACCAACCTCGTTCAGTAGAGACTTCGCTCGAGAACAAGGAGAAGAGAGAGGGAGAGGCAGAGAAGCAGAAAAACTCCTACCCAAAACCCTTTTCCCCGATGGGTATGTGAAGTGGCCTCCGGTTGAGTCCAGCTTTTTTGGGGGAAATAACAGGTGTAAAATGGAAAAGTGTACTTTATTCATCATGCAGCGTTTGTGTGGTGTTGGTGGTGGCCATATGTTCGTGAGGCCATTCTTTCCCACCTGGTTCGGTCAGGTTGGATGTTTGTACTTTCGGCATGTGCATGAGTTTGAGTGTGGCTCGTAAGGCTGCTGACGAGTGGTGGATGGTGTTTTTTTGAATTAATTCAAAATTAAGTTGTTCCGAAGGCAGCTGGCAGATGCGTCAGGGTTCTAATTTTCATTCGCGCGTAGAAGCTGTTTACCGAGTGCTTCAGTATCGATTGTGAGGGAAAATGTGGGAAAGAAGATGTTTTTTTTTCCTAAGAGGAAAACACTTCATTTTTTTCTTACGCTAATATGGGTGGGCCTGAAATGTGTGGGGCTTTTAAATGATACTTGAATTTTTATCGCAGATTTACTATACTGGTGGGTGATATAATTAATTGATATTTTAGCAAAAATGTCTTTGTAATAAGAGCTTAAATTTATATCAGTTTTATAAGTGTTTTATTATTTTATAGCAAGCTGAAGCTGCTATTTGGTAAATGGTTTTACCTTGCAATACCTTCAGAATCAAGTCAAATCGTACATATTTGCTTACACTGATTTAACTTTCTCAAAAATTAACATAAAGAATCTACTTGTTCTACCGAACAATATGACAAAATTCAAATACGCTGGAAAATACCATGACGTATCGGGCGGGCGAGATTTTGTCGTGCCGGGTTTTCTGCCGAGCAATACACACACACACACACACAGCAAGGCCCCACAATTTACTGCTGGTCGGCAGCTGTGTGTCATGTGGAAACTGTGCTTGAAACAAAAAGCAGCCAAAAAATAAAATACACACACAAACACACTCACTCACATAAACGAATGAAACGAATAGCAGAACCGAATATTACTGCACAACATTTGTTCGATATCGATATCCTTCATGTTCCTTGATGGTTTCTAACCGGCGCGAAGGAAAACTGTGCCGATCCCTTTTGGCAGGAGGGAGAGAAAAGTGTCGCCCCCTTCCCTCGCCCCCTTTTCGTTGGGAAAATGGTGTTCGTTTGTATGTGGCTGTGTGTTTTGGATTGGTCGAACAGACGAAAACCGGAACACACATTGTGCACAGATGTGGCAAAGGCTCTCCGTTCACACCAGACTATATTTACCCTGGACAGTGTTGCTTTCCACAGGGTTTCCGTCTCGCTTTCCATACCCAGCGAACACAGCCACACACAGACTGTTGAGTGTCTGTTTTCTCGCAAATGGAAAAACTCGCCGCTTAGCGCAACTGCGACTGGATTGTGTCGCTCCCGGGTTTTGCGTTCGTCTTGAGTTCTTACATCTTATATTGCTACTGCTGTTTTCATTTCTACTCTCTCTCTCTCACTCTCGCGCTCTGTTTTGTTGCTTCCGACGCCGTCGTCGACACCATCCGTTGCCATTAGAGAGAGGCCCACCCACATACCGGGCGGGGGGAAGGTTGGCAAAGCGATGATTTAGGACGAACCGTTTGGCGATAGTATTATGCACAGTAGTTTTGGACATTTCGCACACGTGCACGACAGATGCATTCCGACATTTCTTCAACCAACGGCCGTAACCGTTTCGATGGATGTTTTCTAATTTTTGAACTCAAACATCTTAATCCAGATCAGTGGGTGGGGTAGGTTGGGTTGGTTGTCGAGTTTTCGCACCGAGTTGATGATCGAGTTGAAACAATACAGATTCGGTTGAGGTAGTGAGGATATCAATTTTAGAAACTCTCTTACTCTGTAAAAAATGTTTCATTTACCAGCATGTTTTATGAATTTTTTCAAACCTATTCATGATACAAATAGCAATACAACAATATAGAAAAATACATGAGCAATATGTATTTCAACTTTGTAAAACAATTAAAAAAAATAATTTTATTAATTTAAAATATTCATTCACTTACAGCTCTTAAAACATTTTACAGACTTTTAAAATACAATCATTAGCATATTTATGACATGCACTGTAAAATTTGGTCATAAATTGAATTTATTTTTTGTGTAATTTGTTGTGCATAATTTTTTGAGTGAAAAAATAGAAGAATAATTTGAACCTCTGCTTCAAAAATTCCACAGAAAAATGCTCCGCTCAGAATTCCAAATATGAAATGTTGTCAAAAATATGCTCCACTGTAGCGAAAAACCACATTATCCGTTCTCATCCCACAACTGATTGTTTATCATAACACAGACGCACCAGATCGAACACCCCTTCCCGTAGGCAGATCGGTTGATTAGCCGCAATTTTAAGTGCCCTTCGCCACATTACCTTTATCCAATTTGGTCCCCCTACCCCGCTCAACCTCGCTGCGCCAGCAATGTTCGCACGCGTGCCCAGCGCCAGAGGGAATGAGCGCATGAGAGTGCTGCGCATAAATTTCATTAATTATTAATTATTATTATAATAACAATTAGAAGCATTGGTCGGTTTTCTGTGCGGTGCGTTTTGGGAGCGGTTGCGAGGGTATTGTTGGGTGCTACTGTGAACGAGGTGTGGTGGGTGGGTGCAAAAACATAGATAATGGATTTTTCGACTGCTCGTTCGCGGGAGCTTTGTATCGATGCGTGTGCCGATTTCGGTCGGGGGCCAGAAATCGAATGCTGGACAAATATTGGTTTCGCAAGCAAGCGGTGCGATTCTCACACCGGTAAGCATACGCCTCGCTGATGATTGGAGCATTAATTTGCATTCGCTGCTATGCTCCGGCTGATGTGCTGCTGAGAAGGGCTGCTGTGGGTCGGTGCGGTGCTGTGGCGTGTTTTTGCGTGCAGAAAGTTTTAAGAATTTTAGCAGACGGATTGAAATGCCACGTCATTCAAATCGTTTCACTCTGCTTACGATTATTTGGGAAATTTGTTTTCCCGATGGATAAGAAAAAAAAACACTCACATTTTCCAACAACACCTGTGCTGTTTGGGGGGGGGAGATTTTGAGGCCAAAATCGCATTTGCTATCCACCACCGGAAAAGGGAACACTAAATATTCGATCTCAGCTGCACACTGTAACCGGTCCGAAGGGACAGTATGGGATAATGCTTTGGATTGCCAATAAATCAAATTAATCGCTAGAATTTCGGGAATATTGCGACATCGACCCACCAACGAAAAAAAAAAACAAAACGAAAACGACGCAACCTCAACCCAATTGTACCGATTGAAACCCTGCCGAAGGGCCACTTCGTCATCTTCGTCCTGCTGGCGGGTAACCACAAAGCCGTATGGTGACACTTGCCCCAACATTTGTGTAACACTTTATGTTTTTGGGTTTTGTTTTGCTATGCCGCTCAACCACTCGACTCGACTGTTGACTGTTTTTATAAATGTTTGGAGGGGTTTCTTCTCTGTGCGCACGAAGAGGACTGCTCCCATTTCCGAAAAAACCTCGAAAGCGTACTTCGGGTACCGGTGGCCCGGATGGGTTCCCGTGTGCCAATATAAATATTGTCTTGATCCCCACCTCCCCCTCTAGAGGAATATTGCCAAAAAATGGCAGCAACAGCTGCTCCAGCTGGAGAACTGCGCGTACTTTTGTTGTGCTGCTTCTTCGGGTGTGTGCACGTGCCTGTGTGTTTGTGTTGTCTTCGCCGGAGAGCTGGAAAAACAAAACGCACCAAAAAAAATACACGGTGCGCAATGATGCCACAGACCCGCGGATAAAGATAGGCTTTCGGGAGGATTTCCGTCGCTGCTTGCGCCACAAGCAAACGTAGAGCGGGGTGCGTGCGTACTTTGGAGCGAGAAAAAAGTGCGGTTATTTGTACCGATTTTCATGAATAAATAAAATCACCATTAAACTCGATTGGCTTTGTGCGAAGGCTCGCGGAAGGTGCGGCTTAACGTTGGGTGCGAAACGGTAGCAAATGGTTTAAGCCTTTGCCGGAAGAGATATGGCATCCATTTGGTGGAATTATTGATGGAGAGTTTTGTGGAGCTGGAACGAGCGGAGAGGAAAACAGCAAGGGAAAGGGAAATCTTTTTTAACGGTTTTGTTCTGAGAAAGTGACAAACTTTTGCTAAATGAGGAAACAAAACAGAAAATTTGATAGAAAACAAAAAAAAATAATTGAAATGATGACAATTAGAAGAAACTAACGAGAGGTTTATGTTGTTAAAATATTCCACAAAAAAACTGTCTAAATTAGAAAAAAAAATTTAAAGCATGATCAATAAAGGCACAACAATCAAACTTGATTGAAATTTGAAAATAAAAGTAGGTACACTGAGTTTAAACTAAATTTAGGAATGATTCAATCTTAAGCGCCTAATATTATGCAAATGCTATCTTTTATGTTTATAAAACCGTCCTTCTTTTCAAACAAATAAAAACATTTTCATGTTCCACGTAACAATATCTGCAACTTTCTTGAGTTCTTTGAATGCTCATCTTCTGCACCAAACGCAACCCATCACTCGACGTGACGCAAACGATAAATATGGCGAGCCTCAAAGCTGAACCCATTATGCCGGTACCAAGGTCGAACGATGGTTGTCCCAAGCGATCTTAATTAAGTCGAAAAGTGCCAACCGATCACGCAGAGCTCCGTGTGTGTGTGTTTGAGTGACTGTTACTTCTGCAATATCTACTTTGTTTTTTTTTTTTGTCACCGCCGAAGAAAGTTTATCCAGATCTTAGCCAACCGGGTGCAGTAGGGCATATGAATCACACACCCGGGTGGTACTTGTAATGATGGGACCGGCTTTCCGTCACTCACGTCAAGAACGTTTCGTTCGCCGAATGTTTGACGGCGAGCAAAGCGTAAGGAGCAAACAACAATCATTACCACCGCGTTGTTTTGAGCGACGTGAAGAAGTATTTCAAACTTGCTCCAAAGTGACACGCTTCGTGCAAGACAGTACCGCGAGCGCGTCTGCTGATGACTTAGTCCCAACTGACCGTATGTTTCGTTTCTTCGTTCTATTTTCAGGTAATAGCGCAAATGGTTCACATACACCCACAGGGCCCACTGGTTCCAATCAAATCTTCCAATGTTCCGGCCAGGACGCGTCTGGCGAGGTCAGACGGCTGTGGCTTCTCATAGCATTCGGTGTGCATCATTAGCCCGAGATGCGAGTGAGCCGGAGGGACGTTTGGCTGGCAGGAACAATGTGCCAGCGGGAAGCGGGTTGGTAGCACTTGAAATGTTCCAAACCTTTGGCAGTTCTAGGGGAAAGAAAGACTCGGCAGAAAAGCTCGGCCCAGATAAGACCTAACCGTAAGCTGGTGCGTTGAGCGAATCAATTAGAATATACCTCTGGATTGTATCACGTTACGGCGCATCTTTCGTCACAAATAGGTGTGTGATTGTGTTTGCACCCATCGTACCGTGCTTCCGCGCTTCACTGTAGATAGGGAAATGATTTATGGCCCCGGTGTGGATCACCTGCGAAAGGTAAACATTGTTTTGGGCGTCTCGAGAGATCTCGAGATCTCATGCTGACTTGCAGCTCACGAATTCCGTCGGAGGTTTGTGGTAATGAGTGCCGAACGAAGCAACGAAATCCCTTTCCACAAAAGGTGTCTGCTATCCGTCCATTTAGCGGCGCAGTATTCGCCACACACTCGTCCAGGCACAACAGGCCCGGCTGCTGCGGCTATTGCGATGGTTGGTGGATCTGGTTTGTGTCCGCAACCAGTCCAGTGTGGTATTCCATTGAAAATATTTTAGTGCGTCTGTTTTTTCTTGCAATACACACCCGATGTCGATGTCGGATGTAGTGCTGAGGTACAGAGCATTTTTTTTTTCACTCGGCACAGCATGCTAATTGACTTAGTTCCGCAATGGAGCAATGGAGCATTGCATATGTTTTCTTCAATCTGGTAGTACAATATGGAACGAATAAATAGTGAACATGTTTATAATTCAGGAGCTATTATAGCAGAGCAATTGTAATAGTATTATGTTCTAAATGTATCCTAAAAAAGCTCCAAATTGGAGATAATATTTGTTCATAGTTTTAGAGTTCTGACATAGTAGCCCTAATGATCATTTACTTAGTATTGAAAGTACGCATGAGGTATCGTTGGGGCCTGAATTTGTCCTAGAAATGGACGTTAAAGTGAGAGCTTACGTCCTTAATTTACTATTTTTTCATTAAAAGAGAATATTTATCTAAGTATACACTCAGAAGTAAAACACTTCACGGCATTTTAGTCACAATCTTATCCTACCACCAAAATTTGTCATCAATTTCCTCTTGCCGTGAATCATTAAACATTCTCGTGTTTTCAAAAATACCTTTCTTTGCTCAAGCGGAATACTACCTTCAGCTTCAGCTGACCCCGTCTCCTTGTTGCTCGTCAAACGAGTTCGAGACTTCAGGAAATTCCAACAATATTTATCACTAGCTTCTCACTATGGAGCAGGCCGCGTGGAGATGACGTGATGTGCCGTTAGTACATTTAGCAAGATGTCATTACGCAGGTACATGTACGTTGTTGGCACTGGTCGCAGACGCGGAGTAGCGTACATCGTTTGCTCAGCTGCGTATCGTGTGTGTTGACGAAGCTGTTCGTTCAGCTGTTCGTTCGAAACACTTGGCGCGGGCTCTCCGTTTGCGGCGTTGGAGGTTGCAAGTGTTAAGTGTTTGGAAATGAAGAATGCTACCCTATTGATAGTGCGTAACCGGTTGGGCCTTTGTTTGTTGGTGTGACAACGAGGTCTGTGTTTTCTGTTGCTTTGTCTAGCCAAGGTGAGCGATGTTTTTGGGAGATATTTTTATCCCTATCGCAAGAAGTAAGTGTACAAATGAAGAAAACAAAAAACCTTACAATTCTGACTAAAGTTGGCAGATTCTGCAGAACTCTACCATGCTTTGGCGGGATGTAGCGCACGCGTTTAGCAGCAGCTTCTGTATGCGTTTCTCTGTTTCGCTTTTTATTTTCCCTCCAGTGTGAATAACGAAGATTTAATATGTGTTCCCCGGACCCACTGACAGGCTGTCTGTTTGCTGGTAGTGCCCGCATCAACTCTTGGCTTTCCGCCCGAACCGGCCGATCCAGAGCATTCGCCCCAAAATCGTGCTCTGGTACGCGAGCGTGCCTTTATCCATCTTTCAGCATGCCGACCGGCCGATCGGTTCTGGACAGCATCAAGTGGCAGGAATCGAACCATACGTAACCAGCGTGTTCGGTTATTCATTCCGCTTGTTTGTGGTGTTTTAAACATCCAACCGTAAGCGCAGATTTTTGAATTTCGTTCTATTGACGTACTGCAACCACATACACAAACTCACACACACAAGGGGAGGGAAGGGAAAAAAGAACAAAAAGTGTACGCACGGGGTTTGTTCCCGGCTTAGTACAGGCTCATATGAATCGTGGCCACCCCGCAACGCGGGCGTTGATTGGTTTTAAATGATGGAAGCATTCCGCCGTAATTGGTTGGAGCATGATGGTTTCAATGGTGCCCATGGTTCGCGATGGTGGACCAGCATCCGGCTCGGTGCGTCGCGATCACATTTGGGTTGCCTGCCCGTAGTTGCAGAGGGAAAACCTCCGGGCGTGGAATAAATTATCACACGACCTTTCGTGGATGTGTCTGTGCTGACTGGCTCAGAGAGTGAAAGCGACACTGAAGCCAGCATGAACAATATCTTGCCGTTTGTTTGCAGGCACAATCTAATGTTACGAAATGTTACCATTTAAAAAAAAGTGATCCAGCATTGATCGGGAACGTTCAACTTAGTGTGGCGA
This sequence comes from Anopheles maculipalpis, assembly GCF_943734695.1. NCBI lineage: Eukaryota > Metazoa > Arthropoda > Insecta > Diptera > Culicidae > Anopheles > Anopheles maculipalpis. The sequence continues at coordinate 96,010,299 of NC_064871.1, read as the reverse complement.
GCGATGATGAAACTTGAACTAAATAAGGGTGTAAAATTTGGTGGGAAAGCGTTCGAGAAACGATGTGTAAAAATATGTACCTTCAACGAAATTTCAATGAAATTTTTGCGAGGAAAAATGGTTCAAACTCGACATCAGTTCCTCACAAAATCAAATTGTAAAAGTACGAGTCACTTTGTAATTGTTCGAAAAGCTATTGGTCATTCAAAAAAGTTGTCGTCAATAGCTCATTATTTGAATTGTTAGTTCAAAATATTGTTGCTTGGTAAATGATGAATTCTATTTCTTCTGACGAATTTTAGCGATTACACCCCTTTTTTTAAAAAAAACCGATAATTTCATTTTTTTATTTTTATTTTGGTTTGCCGGACCTCCAGCGTATTGTCAGTGTGTTTGTTTAGCTTTTTTTCACGTCAGAATCGCAAATTTTCCCAAATACTTGTAGAGCAACAATAAAACAATTGAAAGAAGGTTTATAATTTTGAATTTTTGGTTAGAAAATCACCCACAGAACAAAAAACTCACCGTCCATCGACCCAGGACGATGGTAATTTGCTGCACGTGCCACCAGTTTGCCTGCCAGGAGGGTGGTTTTCCATCCCATTTTTTTTTAACATGCATTCCGGAAAACCCCCCACACACAATCCGTTGCGCATATCTTCTCCAACTGTGAACCAAGTTTTCGTTCGATCGAAACCACTTCGACGAATATTTGCGGTTTTCCACAAACACCCACCCCTCCCTCCTCTTCCCACAAACAAGCGCGAACGTTGTGTTTGCCCATCCCGACCGACGAAATCGGACATGTATTGCGACCGTTCTTCGGAATGTCCGTAAAATAAAAATACGCGCAAAAAAAAAAAGGGGGGGAAAAGGAAACCTAACACCAGCTCGGGAATGGGACGGCGAAAAAGGGATGATGCATTCGATTGATATTGGGAGATAGCAAACCGAACCGAAGCTAATGGACCACATAAAGTCCGAAACATAACCATTCATCGTAAAAAAAAAGGCACGGCACAAGACAACATACAGCGAGTCCTCCCTCTCGCGCAGCAGAATTGGAAGTGCGAAACGAGCAAAAGGAGCCGGGCAAAAGGTGTCCGTTTATGTTTTTCGATCGACGGTTTTATGCCGCACAGATTGATTCTATGGTTTTGTCACACAACCGTATCCTTCCGCCAGCTACCAAACACAAGACGGGGGACGATTGTGCACGTGGTGTGTGTGTGTGTGTGGTACGCACCCGAAGCCCCTTTTTTGAGTTCCCTTCCTAAACGTGCGTTCGTCATAAATATTGATCGTAAATTAAAAAGTTTTACTTCCCGCGGTCCGTTTCTGATGGAACATTGGTCCACGTTTGACGGTATTTAAGCTTGGTTTGGTTGGGTTGGTTGGTAGGATTTGAATTTTTGTGGACGATACTACGATCGTGATTGATTTTGGCGTGCGTTCCGATGCGGTTACGCGTTGCACTCATCTACTTTTTGTGTGTGTGTGGAGTGTTTGTACTCCGTTTTGTATGAAAATCATAAATGTAAGGTGTCCCTTTTTGATGTTTTACGAAGGATACGGGCGTAGTGGCCATCAGTTACGGTTTTATCCTTTCCCGCTGAGTTGGGGACAAATTGAAATATGGAAATAGCATCTACATCTGAGGAAAGACAACAAAAAAACTGTCCGAAAAGGTAAAGTACACCTATCACTTGCATAGCACAGGTCGCTTTGCCAAATACAGTCCGTCTTTGCCATTGGGTTATTTTTTTATTTGTTTGGATGTTTTGCTGCCTGTGCACAGTGGGCTTTTAGGAACAATTGTTGAGAAAATTTAAAGTCCTTTCCGTGAAGAATACGCTGAAAAAGCACAGTTTTTGAGTTGCTCCTCTTAACAGCATTTTTAAAACAAAGTTTTGATTGTTTTAACTGACGGGTGAACTATGTCAAGAAAGCCTAAGGTAGGCTGAAACATTTAGAGGTTCTAGGATCATAGAAGAAATCAATGAAGAGAATAATAATACAAATTAAAAGCAGAAGAGCATTGCTCTTAACCTTAACTACTAACACTAAGTGAGGTCTATTTCACCATCGAAGAATGAAGATCACTGTAGCCCTCAAACCAATATCTCGGCCGACCAATATCTAGAGGACTCGTTCAAGCCATCACTTAATTGAAGCCTACCATGACTCCTACATGGAGATAGTCCAAAAAGTAGTTTACGGGCTAGGATGTCTGTTGTAATCCTCATAACATGTTACCAACCTGCCAGAGCCTAACCAGTCTAGTATGCTGCATAATGATTAGAAAGAGCAGTGGCTCCACAAAATCGTCCTTTGATGATGTTTTAGATGACTTTTTATTGATGACAACTTCAAAATCCTTAAATTTTAAAATATCTGCTCAACTTAGCCGCCCTTTATATTTAGCAGATCTTGTTTCAAAACTAATTCTTGGTTTTATCGTAACTCAAATATCATTTATTAAGCCCACATTGCGCTTAATGCCCACTGTGCACCTTCTCTCTCGCTCTTAGAGTTGCCTTCGAACCCGCGAAAGTTTACCTTTTGTTTCCCAAAAGCAACTGTCATTTGCCATGCAGTTTTTTTCGGTTTTATCACGGCAAAAAAGCCCTCCCTTCGCTGTTGCGCCTTGCCTTCAGCGTGTCCGAAAAATCAACGTTCTTCCGGGAGTGTTTCGGGTCGTATGGGGTTACCACCGTACGGACGTGGAACATATTTAGTACGATCTGTTTCGCCGAAACCCATCAAAAACATCAGCAGAACAGCGGTGGCGGCGAAATAAAAATGCTACCGTTGATGTACAGAAAGCACCAGAAAACAAAAGAGGAAAAAAGGAAGTAAAAACACAATCTGCCACACAGAAACACTGGCTGAAATGTCCTCACGCTGCCGACATGATTGTTAAATACCGCGGTTGATTTCATTCGAGTCTGCATCCGGACGGTGGGTGGGTCATGTGGAGGAAGTGGGAGTGGGGACGGGGGTGGTAAGCATAATCTTTTCCTCTCCTTCCGCCCAAAATACACTGAGGGATGACACCGACACCCGGGCAGACACGATGTTTGAACGAGGGTGAATCCAATCGCGTGTGGCCACACGCGCTGGCTTGGGAAAAAACGGCAACGCAAACTATGCTGTACTGCACGCGCAAGGCGGTGCGAAGGAGACTTCATACACACACACACACGCGCGTGGGAAAGCAGGGAAAACGGGGTTGGGACGAAGAAAATGGCGGGAAAAAATGGAATTATAAAAACATGTCACAAACAGACGTAACATTTGGTTTTTAATCTAATTTCAACGCGCTTTTCCCAGCTTTCCCATCCACCTCTGGCGCCTCACCCCATCACCATCCATTCACAATTCTCCACATGCCGCTGCATAAAGTAAGGCATTTATGCTGGAGGAGTTTTGCTGCTTTCTGCTCATTCCTCCATGGCGGTTCTCTTCTTCATGTCCTCGTTCCCTCTCTCTCTCTCTCTCCCTTTCATTGACATTCCTTTGTTGGTGGTGCAGCGTGGCAGCATGTCCTTTCGACATCCTCTTCTGTGAATTTCTTTTTCCCACTTTTTTTCCTCCAAACCGCAAAGTCGTACGCACTGCACTCGAATCAAGCGATTGCTTTCGGGGGTGGATTTTCGTTTGTCTTTTTTCACCCTCTTTCTCTCCTGCTATAAAAAAAGAAACCCGCGTCTGGAGTCTGGAGGCGGAATTTTCCAACGGTAAGTGCTACTCGCCAAGTGCAGCAATGCACGGACCGGATGAAAAACAGGGTGGTGCATTTCTGTGGCTGTGTCTGTTGGCCGCAGGCGATTGGCGTTGTTTTTTTTGGTTAGGTTTTCTTCTGTTGTTCTGGTGGTTTACCTACACTGAGGCACTATTGTTCTTTGAATTAAATGTTGTGCGTACTGCCCGTTTCCTTTCGAATGCAATGGGAAGATTTTTGGAGTGCAACACCTTTCGTTTAAGGGGATGAGGTGAAAAGTAATTTATTTTCCACCGTGTATGTCACCCGAACTGACATAATTATAACGATTGTTAATTAATAAAGGTGGCTTAATATCTGTGTTTTTACAGTCTATTTGCAAATGTGTTGTTATGTTTTGTTATTATTAGAATAAACAAATTAAAAATGCAAACAAATAGTAAGTTATTTTGAAAATAATTTAAATAGTATTTTTCGGATATTTGGATACAAAATAAGTTTAATGAAAAAACCACTTCGAAATCCATCATTCGCAATGTATAGTTCAATATTTTCGATATTGTTGTACACTTCAATAAATGTTTTCTTATTCTTGTTATGCAAAATCACATTGTTGTCGGTTTTCCTAACCTAACAAATTTCATATTTTATGTTTGGAACTTTGTTGTACAATCAAATTTCATATTTTTATCAACCGTAGACACGCATCTGAACGATGCTACTAAGGCAACATCGTTATGGTTATGCATAACGATATGTATACACAGGCGTGATGGAATTTCGTTCAGATATATCTACGAGCGACATAACCAATTTTCAAACAATTTAAAACCCCTCTTTTGTCTTCGCTCGTTAACTCGCCTCCACGTAGAATCCCTTTGTCCGGCTTACCCTTCTCTCGGGGAAAAACATTTCCCACCGACAGGCGACCACAGTCGGCACACTACCACTTCAGAAACACTTACAAAAATCATCTGTTGAATCTTGCCGATGCTTTCTCGCTTCCCTCTGCCTCTGTGTGTCCGTGTGTCATTGGCTTCGTACGCTGCTGCGCCCGAAAAGTCAAGAGCAAACATGATGCAAATGGCATACCGTTTTGCAAACGGGTTGAAAAACTGCAGACAATCGCTCGTCGCTGGAACGCTGGCTGGTTTTTGGAGAGGGCTGAGCGAGAACTACGCAACTGCTGCTTGATGTAAGCGGTACCGGTTCTGAAAGCACTCGAAAATATTTAGCTCACACACGCCATCCCGCATTGGATGGAAAACAGAAAAAGTGTTTTGCTGTCCGAGATAAGAAACAGCAAGCGCTTTCGTGGGTATCTGTAGTGTAAGGAAATGAACATTTTTCCAACTGAAGTTCACAGCTTCTCCGTCTCTCTTGCGTTGAGATCACGTGAAGGTATGTTCGGAGTTGTTTTGTTTCTAGATTTTCCTCACACTGTTCTTCGCAGTGCTCTGAGATTTGTTAATGCTCTAAGCGAACCAACAACACTATCGTCATCATCACCATCGATTAGCGAGTACAATCGGAGCTTCTGGAAGGCGGAAGGAGTTGCTGACGAAGATTTTTTTTTGCGTGCGGTTGTGTCTGTTTATACCACCCGGTGAGTTTCTTCAGTTTGGCGCGATCTTGTTTCTAGACCGCCGACGCCTCCACGAAAGGATCACGTGCGTTTTTTTTTTGGGCGGAGGCCGAATATTTACGCGCCATTTTTCCGACGTCTGCCGTTAATGGTGAGGATGATATGGGAGCAATTTATACAAGTGATGCTATCCAGGATGTTGGATTGGGATGATTCTATTTATTTATTTTCATTTGTTGGGAATCTGGAGATCGGATTTAATACAGCAAGTAGAGATCTTTTTACATAATCAAATATTGTAAATTTTGCCTTACAAAGAAGCGTTACGAAACGTTACAACTAGTCTACAATTACAATCATTAACACTAGTTTTCTGGATACAAATTGGCTTGCTATTTATGTCGCCTGGACGAGAAAAACTCTTGATATTTAAGAAACAAACCTTCCTATAGCTTTGTTTCTGGCTTCACACACTCGATGCAAATTCGTAGAAACTCGTTTAACCCATGTGAAACGTTCCACATGGGGCCCGATAAGTAACAGACAGATTGAAAATCGCGCCTCGTTGTCTCCTGCCTTGATCCCTGTTCCATAGCTTCACTTTTTGCGGATAAGGGTATCGGAAGCACACTCGCCCAGAACCTGAAAGATGGCCACTTTCGCTTCGTCAGCAGCTGCGCGCGATTTCGCTCTCGCCGTTAAATGCTTCCTGTTGTGGATGGTGCGGTTACTGGTGGGGTTAGAGGACCAGACCCCCCGTGCCCCAGCCTCCACCGGAAGGGAAGTTACACAAACTTCCGAGAGCAAATTGATGAGGAATGGGGACCCAAATGGAGGAATGGGTTGTGGTGCGTAATAGGGCGGGGTGTTGGGGAGGACGAATGGCCGCAATGTCATCGTGCCGGGGAGCAGCATATGGTCATATGTGTCACCGCTTCAAATATGTTTATTTAGGTATTTTAATCATATGGTGTCAGAAGGAAGACAAACATTATTTCCTTTATCACTGCAGGACCGCATGGTGCTTGGGTACCGATCGGCACCATGTTGTACACCGGCCGGCTGTAGTGTGTAGGAAGTGTGGATGTGTTCTTTTTTTTCTGTGTTCTCTGTGTGCGAGAGGGAGAGAGTGTGTGAGTGTTTTATCCGCTAGGAAATGGCACAAATGGTGGCGAGGTATTGGGCTACAATTTAACCGAAGTGGTGTGCCATCCCGTCCATCCTTTGGCAGCCTCTTTTCCACAGTATCTGATTACAATTTTTCCATCAGAATCCTTTTGCCCTATAGGCAGCATCTAGGGGGTCGGTAAAAAATTGAATCCTATTCTCGGTCCTTCGTAAACATGATTGAGAAGCGAAAAGATGGTGTGTTTAAACTGGACAGCGAATTTCGAACATTGTGTGTGAATGGGAACTAAAAGATTCTAGTTACAGAGTGCTGTAACGTAAGCCTTATCTCAAGAGGATCTGATGAATATTATGTTGGAACATCATTTAAAGTTTTGCAATTTTAGGTCCATTTCAAAGAAAAATGTGTTATGAGGATAAATTTTGAAGCTTTATTTTTAGCTGAAATTACAACAGTCATACTTCGCTTGCTCGTCAGCTTAACTCTATATTTTTTTAAATAGCTAAAATCTTGATTTTAGGTTTTTACAAGACTTAAAGGATATTTAAAACTCATTTTGTAATAGCTCTAATTCATTCGATCAAACATTCTTAAAGTTGAAGTTCTATGCAATTTCTAGAAATTAATGACAAACCTTAACACCATTAATGAAATTTTGTTTCAAAACACCCCAAAACCGTTTCAGTACGTTGCGATGCTTTCTTTGTCCATAAGAATTAAAACCACTTGAAGACGCAGAACAAGTCCTCCCTGGTCTGGCAAGTGCATCCGGCGTTTGCAACTGGCAGACTGGACGAATTGAACAAACCTCTTTCAGTCGTTGCACGGTGTTTGGTGCACACGGGTGAGTGCGACCAAACCAAACACATGTGCGACAGTTTTAAGCAACGACGAGCAAAATGAAGAAAAGGGCAAAGAAAACAGCCGCTGGAAGAGAAGGGGAAAAAAATAATACACCCATCACCCCAATTGCACACATGGCGCTGTTGCAAGTTGCTGAAGCCCGGAGGATGCGTGCGTGTTCCAGCAAATGGTGAAGTGGCAGTATGTTGCATTAAACTTTCCCTGCAGTTGGCCCCGTTTGGAAAAACCCTTACCCATACGGCACAACAGCTTGTCCGGCCACCGGCACAGGGAGAGAGCGGACGACGAGGGTGGTGCACGTGGTGACAAACCTTGCACACACTCTCTCAAGGATTAATAGTGGAGAAACGAGACCACTCGTGTCCCTTCGCTGTCGTCAATCCATTAAAATCTTAGACACACATGCTGGGTGTGAATGCGTGTGAGTGTGTGTGTGTGTGTTGTTGGGGAAGGTAGGGATGATGCCGGGGAGCCATTACGAGAACGCAAGTGTTTGTGATGGCGGTTTGTTGTCGTTTGTTTCGGAGCGGATTGCACCAGCTCCGGAGGTGCTGCTGTGGTTGCTGCTGATTGGGATTTAGTCGTCGCTGGCTGCGGAGGGCCTTGCGCGGTGGCGCGTGTTGTTCGGACACGTTTGGGAAGGTTTGAGCTGAGAGATGAAATACATTATCGGAACATGCAGCACCTAGAAGTGGCATTGTGTTTGACGCTGGGCGGCTGCGGTAGTACCGACGTGCTTGGGAGCGAGGGAGCAGAGGGTTTTCTTTCTTATCGAGATGTCGCAGACAGTGCAGTGTTGCTGTGGATTGTTATGGCACTGATAGGTGGTTTAATACTGCTCGGTTTAGAATTTTTGTTCCATGTTTTTAATGCAACCTTTTCATATAGATAAAGAGGATTGGAATATGTCAGTGGATTTCAGAACTAAGTTGTTCGATTTAACGTTTTTATTAATTTGATATTGGCTGACGGTTTTTGTTCACTATTTCATGAACTAATTTTTAAAGCAAACAGTAAACTTATAAATTATGAAAAGATTTTTATCATATTTCTTCAATTTCCACGGAAAAGCGTATACTTCCTTTTGATTTTCTCAGACCTTTATGCCTTTACTTGGCATTTCTTCGAATTTATGATGATCATCACTGTGAATCTCAGTATTGACTTCATATTTACAAACAAAATTAAACAAGCGAAATACATACTTCTCACTGTTGCAATCCGCTTTATACATACTACACATATGTTGGAAAACACAGTACTAAATTTACTTCAAAATGCTGTTGTATTTTTATACTTAATACTGAAGGAATAAATAAGCTATCCGAGAAATTGTACTTCAAGCTTTTGTTTACTTGACGACTTTTGCTAACACAACTGTCTTACGACTTAGAACGCAGTTGCTACAATTGAAAACATTTCCTACTGAATGTGGGCCTCCGATGCCGGTTTGTTAGCATTCCAAAACATGCTGGTCCCGCACGTGTGTAGACATGGCCGTCTGTTTTATTTTGTTGTTGTGAGGCCACAAAAGACCGCGTGGTGATTTGTTTTTTTTTTCACTCTCAAAGTTCGATTCAGTGGGTTTGGCGAGTGTTGAAGGGTTGGCTGCCTGTTGTCTGCGGTGGGCTCATTCCAAGTCCGAATAGTTTCCGTTTCGTTGCGCTGGCATGAGGGTGGTAGTAATCATCATCCACCCTTAGCGGGACGTTGTGGTAGGTAGTTGTAGCTGCTGGTGGAAACGTCTTGCGGCACGAGTTCAACAGTCCAACGTCTTCCAGAACAGGAGGGAAACAGCCAAAACACAAACACACACACCCGCTCACACTCAACCATTCAAACACACTGTCTGCAGAAAACTGTTGCTGTGGCTTCTGCAAGGTGAGGGCGAACTTTCGCAAAACTCCCTCCCATCGTAGTTTGGTGAACGGACACCGGGAGAATGCTGGCGCGATGTCTGGCCAGCATCACGAACAGCAGCCGCTTCTGCAGCTGATGACGATGATGGGAATTATACGCCCTTTCAGCAAAGGGGTTTGCATACAAAAAACACGCCCAAATGCAACACGGTTAGCCTCCGGGTGGGAAAGGCTCTCTAATCGCCAGGATCGCGATATCACGGTACGCCTTTGTCACCGAAATTTTACCGAGTGTCGAACCCATCCGCACCTCAGGGGTGAGTGAGAGGCGAAGGTTGGGCCGAGGGTTCCAAGCGGGTGAGAAATGTCACCGACACGAGAGTGAATCAGAATCTCGCTGGGTTTTGTTTTTCGCTTCTCGGCGCGTTTTGCTGGGGCGAGTGTTTTTGATTTCTTTGCGCGTTGTCAGCAGATAATGTTTAGCGAAAGGAATCTGTTCAATTGCAATGAAGTCGAAAATGTGTTGCTGCTTGGCTGGGAGTGTGTAAAGAGAAAATAGACAACAACTTTGCAGCGCGCACAAGATACATCAAACCATTGCTTTGCCTTTGATGATCTATCGAATTGCTGGATTGCTCCACGGCACTCAACAGTTTCCGTAGTGTAGCGGTTATCACGTCTGCTTCACACGCAGAAGGTCCCCGGTTCGAGCCCGGGCGGAAACAAGCTTTGTATTATTTTTGATGATGAGTTTTTTTAAATACAAACAATATTAATTGGGCCAAAGATAAGTTTCATTATGGCATTAGGATTAGATTTTATAGCAAAATTTACTAACCATTTTCTTCATTTGGAAAATCAGCCCTGCCAAAAGTATCAAATGGGATTTCTCAACACCGAATAGATTAGTTGGCACTTATCATAAAACTATAAAAAAATATCATTCGACCAAGAAAATCAAATACCTGCAGGTGTAAACCACACGCCGCAATTAGTCGTAAACTCATTATTTTATCATTTGAAAATGCACCAACATCTACGCAACATTTTAAAGCAATAGAAACACCTGTTTTCAAAGCAAAATCGAACAAAATCAAAGCCTGCATTTATTCTAAAATCACCCATCAAACCCGCACTACTGTCAACAGCATCCAGCTTTCTGGGGCGATTAGTGCCCGGTGCTGATGCGTTCTAACACATATACACAACACTGTAGCAAAACGCATTGGCATGTTTGCAAACAAAAAAATAAAAAACTCGAGAATGGGTGGTAAAGACAATTGCACATAGCCCACCATCAGCGGAACCGGTCATCTAAGTGCAAGTCTCATGCCGGTGCATTGGATTTTTCGTTGCTATTTTACGCTGTGGGTGCTTCTTGTGATGCAAAACCCCGGGAAAAGGCCGGGAATGCTTGCGGGAGGGAATGGCGCACGTCTGCATTTGATTCGAAGTGCAAGCGGTGGGGGAGGGTGTGGTGAATGGCTGGAATGCCCACAGCATACAGGGGAAGGTATTGAAATTGGCTGGTTTTGACGGTTGGCCGGGGGCCCGTCACTGCCAGTAGTCGGATATGGGTCGAAGTTTCGATTTCTGCGCGTGATGTATGTGATGATGTTTGGTGTGGATTTATTTTTTGCTTTCGATTTGTTTTGTTTGCTTCCTTCACTGTGGAGTGTTTGGAGTTCGGTAGGGTTTTTCTCCACCTCTTCGCTTAAGCCTGTGTGTCGTTCATTCCACTCGCTTACGAAATGAATTGTACCGAGGTGAACATTTTCTTCATTTTCTTTCCCCATTCGTCCACGTTAGATTTCGTGACGAATTTCCACAGCTAAGATCGTGTTCGGCAACACTCCACCCTTCTGTGGGAATGTGCTGGTCTATTATGCCCTTTTTTTGCTGCTACTGCCCTCTCTCTCGTCTCGTGTGTTTTGAATTCCCGCACAAATCTCATTGACGGGGTCGTTCCGTGTGTTCTGGATCGAGTGCGCCCGCTGACAGGGTTCGATCAGCACCTTCGCCAACCACCACGTCACGTCAACTGCAAGAAGCAGGTCAACGTCAAACGTCGGCAGCAGCAAAATTGATTGTACCGAAGTTCGGAACAGTGATCAATCATGAGTTTTGTGCACACTGCTGCTGGAGTGGAGTACAACAACATACACCCGAACACAACAACTCAAGCAAAAAACACACACACTCTCTCTCTGTCTTGCATTCTTCTGTTTATCCTTCATCTTTCGCCCGTGCCCTTTTTCCGATTTGTTTTACCTTTCTATGGAAAATGCGCTCCGTTTTTGTACGAGCTGCGCAGGTGGCCGGGGCTAGCAAGAAAATGCCTTCCTTCATTCAGCAAACGAAACGAAACGGACGGACTGTTGATTGAACTAGCGAAATGTGCGATTGATTGAGTGAATTCTGGTGGTTCAGAAGGAAGGAAGGCAAGCAAGCAACAACAAAAAAATGAAAACAACCCCGGAAATCGTTTTGCACTTGGAGTGGTTGCGAATTGTTGTTTTTTTTTTCACTGGGTTTTGTTCTTGATCGAAGGGAAATTATGCTCAGCATAGTGTAGGATGGAAATTGCGATGGAATCGAAATCTGCGCTTTTTTTCCGTGAAGCATTGGTTTGTGAAGGGTGTGACAATCTGTTTTCGAAAATCGTTTCTTGAGTCATGTGTCCCATCAAAAATGGCATGCGATTGATGTTTTGTGTGCTTGTTTTTTTTTTTTTTTGCTCTGTTTCTGATGCTTATGAGGAAGGCTTCGGCGAAGCTTCGAATGGTAGAGATTAATTAAGGAACAATCATTTTGAAAACGCTCTAAACGGTCTAAAGAGAACATCCTTCTTTGGAAGCATCGATTGATGATGAATTCCATTTCAACAGACGATTGGAAGTATCGGAGAATGGTAGCTGTGGAAAGACTCTTACTAGCACGAGGATAAACAATGTTTGATGTACAAAAAGTAGATTTTTAGAAAATATAAACTAAAAAAGATGACTTTAAGGTGAATTTCTATGTTTGGCATATTGTCTAAAAAATTTTCAAGTAAGTAATAAACAACATTAGAAACGAAAAACCCAGCAAATATGTCCACACAGTCCTAGTCAAATGTCCCAGGGAGCTTTTCAGCAGCACATACTTTGCGAGCAATTTATCTTCCATTTTACGATTATGATTATTGTCGCATAAAAAATCATGCGTAAAACTTCCGGCGCTCCACACACACATACACGCACACAGATCGACCCTACCGTACAGTGACGCCAGTCAACAGGTGTAGCATATAATTAACTCCCCGTTGTGTGTAACGAGAGTAGGAAAAAAGTGAGCTTTTATCCGTTCAGCAGCCCAAAGCTACTTGTACCGTTGCGCTGTGCGTGTAAACTTCGCTTCAATTACAGCATCCGGCGAACCAGGTTGGCTCAATAATCCGTGTCACATAAATAACCATTCGATAAAGTTAACCGCGTGCGCGTTTTAACTAGCCCACTCTCGGTCTTTGCCAGTTCTTGGAATGGTTTCCTTTTCCACCGTGCCGGAAAAACACGATCGCCTCGTCATCTTGGATCGGAAGAGAGAGGGAAGAGAAAGTGAGTGTGTGTAAAAGAAAGAGAGTGCGTCAGAAAACTTGCTGCTGCTGCTTCTGCTCCTTTAATCGAAAGCCGGAAATAGGCAACATGGTACCAACTGGTATCGCACTAATGCCACAAGTCCCGCCCGACGATCTGGCAGTGCGGCAGTTAATTGAAATTTTAAATTAAAACTTATCAATTCCAATAAATTGTAAAGCCCTTGCCCTGCGGAAGCAGACATAAATTGCAACTGTCTTTTCCGGTGGAGCGAAGAAAACGAACATTGCGGACATGGTGTAATATTGATTCCACCATGGAAAATTTGAATGAAAAAACTCGTGGAAAGTCAAGCGAAGAAGGAACGATTGCTTCGTGCTCTGTAGTTTCTTTCGAAGTGATTTCCTATTTTTTCCTTCGTGAGCTTTATTTTAATTCATTCTTACATACACACACACATACTTGGTCAAACAGCTTCAAGTTCCCCATGGCTAAAGGGTCACATATCAACTAGCTCCTTCCTGTAGATTGAATTTTGCAGCTACAAGAGTTACCGTTCAAAAAAACGGAGACAATTTTTCCGAGTCCTTCAAGTGTTACCCATAGTCAAACGAGACTCTCGTCCATAAAACTAAGAAGAACGTACATCGACAGCCGCCTTAAAACGCGTCGAAAAGAAGACTGGAAATAAAAAAACTTCCGACTTAAAAGACACACGATCCATCTATGGCACCATTCGGCATCAATTTCTTCTCGTGCTCCGAACCAGCGGACAGTAAGATTGAGTCGGCCTCTGGCACTGCTCTGGTACCAAATGGTGTTAGCAAGCCCGTCACAGCCCGGCACAGCAATCGTTACAATGTGCTGCAGTTGGAAATGGGACCGAATAAAGGAAACGGTTTGCCATTCTTTCCCACCAAGCACGCGCGAGCTCGCGGCGGCACGGTGGATGCAGTGGAGTATAAAATAAATAAAAACTCAAAACTAATGTCGAACACTTGCGACTGGCTGTGGCCGTTACCACCGTACCCGGTTGGTTGGGCTGAACTAGAAAGAAAATCGTACCTTTTCGGTGGGTGTTTTTTTGGTCCTGAGTGTGTGTGTGTGTGAGTGTGTGATTCCGGAATGAAGAGCGATACTAAGCATCGTTTACTTTTGTCCGTATTGTGGAGGAGCTTTTTAGAAAAACTTAATTGAGTTGGTAGGGATTTTTATGTATCGCTTTTTGAATGAGCGAATTGGAAGCGAAGCAGCAAAAACATAATTTTGTGATTTGACTATTGTGTTGGTGCATATTTGCATAAGGCAAATCATATGTTTTCTTCGTAACTTTCTTTTTAAATCATATTCTTTTATTTATTGTTGAAAGCTTGTCTAACGTGTAACAAAATAATGATCAAGTGAAACATTGACATAAATTTGTCGAAAAATTCAAACTCAATTTAAAGGAATATTTTGAAAAAATATTATCATATTTATTGATACTACAATTGGTAGATCTGACTAATATTATAGTAAAACTAAAACTTAGTTTTTTTTCTCTATCTTGTTCTACCTTCTTTTTAACATTTTACATTTCTTTTTAATAATTTGGATTTACTGTTTTAATCTATTCTTTAGCAAAGAAGGAATACGAAAAAATCTGTTTATTTAATGTTTTTAAACAAAATACTGATTATTAGCTAATTGATTTTTCCTTCAACTTCACGAAATTTTCAAAAGGCCAAGACAAGACAATTATGAAAAAATATAAATGAGAAAAAATGTAATAAATTAGAAAAAAAAATTCAACAAAAAAAGAACATAAATAGAAAACGCACTTCAGTTGAATATCGACCGAATCCGAGAAAAATCATTCCGGCCATCCGTTTCGATTCACATAAATTTACTACCCGAAATACCAGAGGTACACATTTGGCTTTCGGGGAAAACTTTCGTTATTAGTTTGGACGTTAAAAGAATCCATTTTTCTGTTCTTTTTTTTTTTTTTGTTGCTGTTCCCAGTGCCAAGCCAGCTTCCGTAGCATTTTATTTACCTTCAACTGCACCAACTGGCAAAAAGTGCCACCGACACAGCTTGAACTGTCGTCATCATCGATGTATTTCTGACCCGCTCTCCGGGCACTTCCACGCCACTACCGAGGGGGGCGAAGGAATGTAGGCGAAAAAAGCGGAAGGGGTTACCGGTGCTTCCGGTGGAGGGGTTTTCGAATTTTTGACCAAAATTCCGAAGGGCAACTTCCGACAGGAGGCCCACAGTGAGACTGTGTGTGTGTGTGTAGCACGGTAGCATTAATTCTTTCAGTCACAGCTGTTTCCGTCCCATGCAAAACGAGGAGTTTTCCTTTCGGTTCTGCGCTCGCTCAAGAAGTCTGGCCGGCTGCCGGAAGGTCCTTTTTGCAACAGCAGCAACGGTGCCGGTGGGTGTCTTTGGGGTTGGTACGCCAGTACGCCAGCACGGTGCGGCGATGGGTAGCATCGAGCACTCCTTTACTCCCGGCGGAGGTAAAGCACTAAAACCGATGCTCTTTGTTGAGGTGGACCGGGCACGAAGAGATTGGGGGTTGAACACACCGGGAGGGGAATTGTTTCCTCGGTTTCGCCTGCAGCTGTGTCATCGTGCCGACAGGTTTCGAAGATGATTACCGGAATCTCTCGTGCTCACTGTCGCTGCCCCTATTTCGGCTTCTCGAGGCTTCGTGGTGGGGACACAGGACGCAACAACGTAAGCGCCATCGGGCACCGGGTACGCCATGATCTGAAACCAAACACGGATGCCGGTCTAATGGACCATTTCCGTCTCGGATTTGTGTTCTACGTGCTGGTTGGGAGATTTTCCGGGTTAGTAGCCGTAACACGCGGCAGGTTGACCATCCCACCCAAGCCTTTTGGGATGGTGGAATAGATGCGTTCGCTCAGGTCCTGTGCAACATTTGCGGTTTATGCGAAATTCTCAGACAGATTGCTGCTATTGCCGGTGCTATTGCTAGATGCTGCTGCTGCTGCTGCTGAGACGATCGCCACTGCAACCACTGTTTCGGGCAATTATGGAGCATGTTTCTGGGCACCGTATCGCCTGACAGCTAACTAGCCCGTTTCAATCTGCAGCAGAAATTGTGTCATCGGAGCTGTTACACATCTTGGGCTAAATTATGGGAACCGTAATTGAAAACTTACAACAAGAATAAAAAAAAAGATATTTGTGTCGAAATACAGACGTTCCGGTGTATGGTAAGTTGTATGTAACAATTTTAATTTTAAGTGACAGTGAAGCATACATTTAGGCGCATAAACGACAAAGATTGGGTAAATTAATGCAATATTTTTATTTTATATTTTACTTCAAATTTTGTATTTTTTTTTTATTATACTCAAACAAATAAGGATTATTCCTATTTCTGCTTTCCTTAGTTCCAAATATCTAATTTAACCACACCGAAATTCTTTCCTACTTAACACTTTATCTAACATTCAACCCTCAAATCGTTCATATCAACCAAAACGTGAGCAAAACCTAGCTGCCAATAAATCTCCTGCCAACTGTCAAACAGCTGGGAACTGCCGCATTCGTTCACGTTCGTTCACTGATAAGCGCCGCACACAGAGGCAGCCGCTCACCCAAAAGAGTAGCAACCGCTCACCGATTAAGATGGCCATTTCCATTCCCCCCTTGCGATCCTGATTTGGATGTGATTTGGAAAAACTGTAATCCCCTTCTAGCATTTCGGAGGGCTTTGCGTTCGCTCAGGTGCGTTACTCCAAACGCACGGACATCGCAATTTACCCCAGCGAACGAAACGAACGGACGATGACAGTTTGCTGTTCGGTTCGGGTAGAGATAAGGCAGAGAAGCTCGATGTCTCATTTCCTGGCAGCTGGAGACGCGACCGAACGGGCCAGGATTAAATCCTGCCAGCACAAATATTTGCTACTTACAAAACCACCAGACCGGGGTGAAGATGGTGGTGTGTGCTTTTTTGCCGCTTGTGATGCTGTGTGTATCTCTGTCTGTGTTTGTGTATGGTGTAGAGCAAATCCATCGTCGATGATGCTAATGCATACCGTGTTTCAAATGAACGGTGGCTCATGTGTCGATGGATTAGAGTCTATAGAAGACGGAGGGAGTTCAAGAGAGAGAGAGTGAGATAGGATCGAGTGAAAGTGCTATCCATCCTCGACTTCAGCCGGCTTAGAAAATCCTGGGATTCGAATCGTAAGGTGAGTTGGCTTGAGGGGGGAAAAACCATAATCCTCACCAAGTGCGGGTGCAAGTGTGTACCCAACCACGAAAAACTTCCACAGCACAGCAATTTCAATCCATTAATATTGTGGACGAGCTCTTCGGAGAAGGCAGGATCTCGTGTTAATGGGCGAAGCAGGAAGGCGCGTGGTGTGAACATTGCCCTTCGCTAGTAAAGTAGCGGGAAAGAGGTGGTGGCGGTGGCAAGACAAGAAAAAAAAAACGCAAGAGGCACGAAGGAAGGATCAGGTGGGCAAGCGAACCGCATCGGAAAATCGCTCGCCGAGGAAAAAGGCGACCAAGTGGGCCCATATGTTCTATCTGTCAAAAACTTATGAAGAACGATATTTTAATATAGGTTATGTTTTCCCGTGCTCTCCGGCTGGTTGGCTGGCTTTGGTGGATCCATCGTTGGTGGCGCTTTTTCCTCCTTTTTTTTTGCTTCTTTTTCTATTATTTTTGTCCCTGTTGTTCTAAGGGCAGCTGGTACCTGCTCGTGGTGTTAGGATTGGATGCAAGGAAAGAGGTGTACCAGCATCTACCAACCTGTGGTGATGGTTTGTGTATGTGTGCTTTTTCACACATACACACAGAAGCATTCAGGCGCACATGGTGGTCGAGCTAATCCAGCACTTTTCCATCCTATTTTACGACGGACAGCATAATGCACTCTCTCTATCTCTCTCGGGCATTTTAAATCACCTACAAGAAGACACGTATTAGGAACAATGTCTCGACAAATGGGCTCCACAATGGTGGCACAGATTTAGAAATGCGTCCCGGTAGGACGTTGGTCAGGAGCGTTGCATACAGACAGCACCGACCGTTTTCTAATCGTTCCGCGTGCTCGTTCTTGGGTGGGTATTTTTATAAATCGATTTGCACCGCCCACCGGTCAGACACTGTGCAGGTGTAAATTGAGCTACGATGGCTACAGATTGGAGTGCTTTCTATGCAAAAGGTTGCAGCAGGTGTGCAACTTCTCTCGCAAACTACCAAGAAACCCTTCGTCTCTCACTGCCAACTGTTTGCTCTGCGTGTATATTACGGGAAAATGGAATTATTTCATCGGCAACTGGTGTGCAGGAAAGGGAAAAAAGTTCTATGAGGGGCAAACTATGTGTTGTGGTTTCGTATAAGGCCAATATTTTTAACAGCTTTTTATTTTCAGTTTAACAGTTTTTATTTTAAAGTGTAAGCTTTGTTGGCTAGCTTTAAGTACTACGGACAGATCATTCTTGCCTTGTCGACTTCCTTCCTTATTGAATTGTCATCTTTTTCAATTTATTTTCATGAAACATTCATTGAGTTATCATAACAAAAAACACTTAATTTTCTTTGTATTTTCTTTGTGATTTTTTGAAAAAGACATTATTGTCAAACAATCTCCTATCCATCGTGTCCATGCCAGAATGGCTAAGAAGCTGTATGCTGATGCCAAATAAAAATATCCGCTTGTAATAATTACCCCCTCACTAACTTTCAACGCGGAAAAACAAAACGGAATGTGCGGTGTGCAGGTGTTGTTTTTCCATTCGCCATTTTTCCCAAGACTTCCCACTCGGAAGGTAGGCTTAACGCACAAGTAACTGATGAGCCTGACATAGCTTGCACACGCACACACCCACATACCGAACGAGAACAGTAAGCCAGCAGACGGACACGAACCGAACTCGCTGGGTTGGCGTCTAAATGCGTCTTTTTTCCCCATCCATCCCGTTCGGCAAACAGCTGGCATGGCTGGAAGCAAATGGTTTGATTTGATTTTGACGGTTTTCCGTTTTGTGCCATCGCTGTTAGCAGCTGTGCGCAGCACTGTTTTTGTTTTTCTTTCCGTTTTTTTTTTCCACTGGGAAAGCTTTGGGAAAGGTTGTAGCTGTGGGTGGTACAGAGGGAGGAAGAGAAGGAGGAAGGATTTTTCCTACAGAACATTTTCCTTTTTTCGGCTTTTTGTCCCTGGAACACACTGCTCCAGTGAGGAACGTCTCGATCAGTTCGGTCGTCTGGGTCGCACAAACTGCCGAAAACAAACGCTCCGGTTCGATCTTCACCTCCTGTGGTCGCACCACATTCCTCCCCTCTCTACCGATTGCCATTCGATGGTAAAACGTGTCGATGACAGTTTTTCTAATTGGAAAAAAGGGGTTGAATGTCAATTTAATCGTTTGACCAAGCGAACCCCGGGGTTGGAGGTTTTTCGAGTCGGGAAGAAAATGTTGTGCGAATGCGACAGGGAAAAAAGAAACACCGCAAAGGATAGAAACACAGAAAAAGGAAAACCTGGCGTTTGTATTTCAAGGAAAAGCGAATGAAAACATTCGTGTGCGTGTGTGTGTGAGCTTGCAGCTGTGTGAAGACCGAAAATATAACGACAGGGAGTGAATGAAAAATGAATGGTTAGGGTACTGAGCGGGAGGGAGGAGTGGGTGGTAAAATGGGGGGTTGGGTAGTGTACAGCGAGAATTCGCACAAATGTTTCAACCGGCTCCAGGCCTGCGTCAGCCTGCGGGCACACTGTAGCAGACGTGACGCGTCATTATGGCGCAACCGAAATGGAAAATGTGTTGCATTAATCAATCACGGACACGGTGCGCGGGAATAGTGGGCATGAGAAGAGCGGCAGCGGGAGACGTGAAACCGGGAAGAAAAGAAACACATTCCGATCCGGCGGGGTTGGAGTTAGAACAACAACACCTGGTGTTGATAACACACTGGGAAAGGGGGGGAGGTGGGGGGGGGGGGGGGACAGTAAATGATGTTGTCTAAATTTCCTCCAGTTTTTGCTGTTTGTTGCTGTTCTTCTGCTCGTTCGAACAACGATTAGTATTGGATGTTCTACAACGGACTTTTGATGGGTAGCAGAGGGCGAAGCATTGTTCTCTACTTCTGTATGCTTGTATGCTTTTGAATAAAGTAAATTTCAAATTGGAATAAATATTGTTTTCAATATTAAATTAAATTTTTATTGTAAGAATTTTCAATAATTCATTTCTTTAAGAAATACTTTACTTATAGATATTTTCAGATGCAGTCAAATAGTTTTATTACTCCACACGTGCCCGATTTATTTGATTTTTTTTAGCCACCCTGTTCACGTTAACTTGTTTAAGCAACCTACTAAAAATAGATCTAAAATATTACCAAAAATCTGTACTTGGCTGTAAATTTATGTGTATGATCCGTACCATCCGCTAAAAGAGTCTTCAAGGACTCCATGAAGATTGCATAGTTTTTGTGGCACGATCAGTTGAAGATTCCTAGTTTTTTGTCTGAAATAAATTATTTTATTTGATGAATTATGATAAAAAAATCTGGCTAAAGAGTAATATAGGCCCTCAAGTTGCACACAGCAAACTCACATGCAAGCTCCACAGTCGTTTGTGAACATGGCTGAGTAGGACATATTGAAAATATTAAAACTATTGGTTTATAAAATCAAAAAAAAATCTTATTATAACTAGTTTCAATAATGTTTTTGTAATTCAATCAACTTTCAATCTTTTTGTGGTAGCTGTTAATTCACCGATCTCTTTTGCATTTCTTTCTCCTTACAGATGGCACTTGATGGTAAAGCAATAAAAGAAGAAATACCAGACAAAGATACATACGAGACCAGTGCTCGTAAATTGAAAGGTGAGTCTTTATCACACATTATCTCAACCAATTCAAAACCACCTTCCATCCTTCGAACATATTTTAATTGGGTTAAATAATTGTCTTTATAAACGAAAATACAAAATACAAACCATATTTCTTTCGGTAAAACGAAGATTAACCACCTTCATCCGGGTAATAAATGGGCATCATCGTTTCAACTTCACCCGACTCGGTATAATCGAATGAAAACTTCACCTGGCTCCCGTGTCCCGTTCATCCTAATTACAAATCAGGTGTTAAATTGTGTTTACATTAGAGAAACACCGAACGCTTCATTACTTTGTGGGTGACCTTTTTCACGAGTGTTTCTTTGTGAGAAAAAAGCCCCATTCCCATCCCCTTTCTATGCGAATGTTTCTTATCAATTTTGCCACACTGTCGGGTTTCGGTGAGTGTTTGCTGAACGATGGAAAGATGGGTAAACGATGACTCGAAAAAAGAAAAGAAGCGAGCCATGGATAGTAGTATCAGCAAGGAAACGTTTCGGGAGAGTAACCCCTCGAAGCATGTGTTGCAAAAGAAGGAAGGTAAATTTTCCCTCTCGGTGGGAATGGAAATCGTTGTCTACAATTTTGCAGGTGGTGGTCTTACAGCACCAAGTGTTGACGAGGATTACGACGATGGCACCGATGTTGGTGGTGGTGGGCGAAGCGAAACGTGCTCAATCCAAAAGTCCCAAGGGTGAATGGGAAACATTCCCGTACTTCCGACTCGTCCGACTCGAAGCGAACGAAAGAAAAACGTTGCACAAAACGAGGGAGGAAAAACGAATGATAACCTCTTACAATCGTCCCCTTTCGCTGTGTCCTGTCCTTGCCGAAAGGAACGCTGTACTGAACGAGAGTTTTGTTGATTCACCGCAAAAGCAACCGTTTTGGAGTTGGTGGCCATGTAGAGATGGTGTACTTTGTGAGCGAAAATCTATCTTGCAATATTCCCAGCCTCATCGTCATCATCGTCGTCGCTTTTCACACAGATTTTCCACGTGGCGCGTGTGGGAAAATCTCTCGCGCTCTCGGAGCGTGCGGTTGATTTGATAAAGAAAGAATTATATGTGCTCCCGGCTTGATTTTGTTTTCCTTCCTCCTGCGTGTCCTCTGTGCTCTGTGTGCCCGTGCTGGACTGCTGCTTTATCGCATTTTTCCCACCCGTCAGCACCAGTGAGGGTTCTGTGCGGGAAAAAAGGCGTCCTTCCGCTGCGGTCGCGAATGGCACGCAATCGTACCGTGTGGATGGATGCTGATAGGAGTTCCCACGAGCGGGAAAAAATATTAGGGAAAACTCTGGAACTCCGGAAGGATTCCATGAATCAGCAAATGTTTGCAAATTGGTAATCATGTTTTGGGTGGTGGAGCGGAGTCTCTTTCTTGTGTGTGTGTGTGTGTGTGTGTGTGTGTGTGTGTGTGTGTGTGTGTGTGTGTGTGTGTGTGTGTGTGTGTGTGTGTGTGTGTGTGTGTGTGTGTGTGTGTGTGTGTGTGTGTGTGTGTGTGTGTGTGTGTGTGTGTGTGTGTGTGTGTGTGTGTGTGTGTGTGTGTGTGTGTGTGTGTGTGTGTGTGTGTGTGTGTGTGTGTGTGTGTGTGTGTGTGTGTGTGTGTGTGTGTGTGTCTACGGTACGATTCGCCAATTACAGTTTCGGAGCAGATGAAAACAGGTTTCCCAAAAACCCGGCTCGCAAAATCAACACCAGGACACCAACGCCTAATACCACGGGGCAGAAAATCATTTGCATATCAGCGCGATGGTACGCGCAACTACTTTCGCACTGCAGCTCACACTTTCGTGGCAGTAATCCGCTGCTGGTACGGTATGGTTGTGGGTGATGAAGCGATTGAAAGGTGTTTGGAATAAAGAAAATTATTGGAGACATTTTTTTTCCATTGAAATATTGAATGTTTTTTGGGAAGTAAATTCATTCACTTGATATTGCTGTAATGAGCTGCTGAGAAAAAGAGGCATAATACATAATAACTGACTAACATGAGTCTAGGAGAATAATCTAAGAAAATACTATTTATGTTTTCCAAACGCAGAACCTCTGGAGAGGAAATCAGAGATTGACGATTAAATCAGATAAGTACAAAGTTTGCTTATCGCAAAAGTCACATATCAAAAAATGGATAAATTTCTAGACAAAATGGATGCAAAAAATGGTTTAATTTCTGGACTAAATGCATCAAGAGAATAAGCAAATCGTCCTTCAAGAAACACAAACAAAATAGAATAAATTCCTAACTCAAAAATCAAAGCATGTTTATTCGAAGCAAACATTTAAAAGAACAGAAAACAAATCCAACAAAATTCATGGAGACAACAAACGAACGATCTTTCGTCAACAAAATCGGCTGAGAAGACCTTAGATTACATTGTTCCTTTTTTCCCAGAGACTTATCATTCCACATCGCTCTTAAACACGCTTTACGCGCGTCATCCATCTCTCTGCAGCGGCATACGTAGCGCAGAAGGTGGCTACACCGATCAGCGTGATGCTTTTCCCACGATTTCTAACGTAAACAAAACTATTTATGCAAATCGTGCGCCACCTCTTGGTGTGCCGTGGTCCCCGGTATGGAGAATGGGTACGGAATGGTAATTGCGCTAAGTGTTCGATGGTTTGCCAGTTTCGGAAAAGATTTGATTGATCCTTCGCGTGCCCTAGAGTTGGCGGATTTCATCGGTGGCGAATAGCGGATTTGCTGATGATAAATCAACAAAATGAAGCGTTGCCACCAACTCCTTGGTGTAGAATAGGCGAGCGAACTGTTGTGTGTTCATGTGTTCGCGGTGTGATAGTGTAGCGGGTAGGGAAGTTCAAAATGGACTGTCCAAGTTTGATCCTGAACCGGGGCATTTTTATCGGTCGGCCTGTGCTGGCCAGCTGGGCGTAGGGATAATACTAGCTAGCCGAGCGATGAAGCAAGAGCAATGGAACGGTACGGATGCGTGCGATAATGCTAAGACGAAGGATTGTGCTGTCAGCACGAACCAGGTCATATTACTGTGCCCGGAGTGGGTGAACTCGATGGAGCGTTTACTTTACACAGGCTTTTAAAGTGCTTGTAGCTATTTGCGGCAGTTCTTTCCTGGCAAGCGAAAAGCTTGGAATAAAAGTCTCAATTTTAGGATTATAATTACGCGATTTATGAAGAATTTTCTTGCAGACATTCAGATTTCGTCGTTGAGCATGTTCTCATTAAACTGTTTTATTTACTTCGTCTAACTACGATGTACAATGAACCAATATTTAAAACCACAAAACGATTTAGAATAGTTTTGAATGCATATACAAATAAAATCCTGCATGGCTACAGAATAATTCTCCACCACCTGCCTGGGGTTTTCCAGCACTGTGACTGTATGCTCACACCACCGATGGCATGTTGTGTTCATTTCACACGCTTGTTTGTCTACGTTTCTTCACGTGCGAATGGTTATGCCTTGCTGAGAGGTGCACGGCGTGAGAGAGAAAAGGGGACTGGAACTGGAAACAAATGAACTAAAAAAAAAAAATCGGAAAAGAAATTCTACAAAAGCAACGCTAGCAAAATAAAGGGGTCCGTGAAGGAAAATCGGTAATTTTCCACCGTTACCGCCAGCCCCCGATGTCGATTGTGCCAACAAAACAGCACGGAAAACCCACAACCCCACGGATGGGAAACATGACGGCCGGTGCCAGAGTGTGCATCCATCTGCAAAATCATCCCCTCGCCATTCTGGCCGTTTCTGTTCGTTACCACTTTTCCCATGCCCCGGTAGGGGCTGTCGGGAAAATTAAGCCGCAGGACAACACGCTCGGGAGCTCGGGAGCGTCAGTGGTGGTAGTTGGCCAACGTTTAAGGAGGAATGGCAAAAGCGACGGAAAATTTACCCTCCGGTGTGCGAACACGACCAGCTGAAGGTGGCCAAACGTTTTGGGTGGAAAATAGTCATGGAAGCGAGAGAGAGAGAATGAGAAAGAGTGAGATAAAAAAAAAGAACAACAGAGGTCACTATGGGATGGTTAAAAATAAAATATTTGACTTTTGTTTTGTATTTCTAATAGTTTGACGTGTTTTGATGTTTTAAAAATAATCTTAAAAATTTTTGATACCCTTTAACTTAAAAAATTCTAGTCTAATAATGTCTTTTGTTTGTGTCATAATACGAAACAAACATAATACAGTTCAAATGAGCATAAAAAGGAGCATGAAGAGTTGTTCAAAAAGGAAGCCACATTATATGATGTGGTTTGAAAACATGTTCAAAATATGTTTTTGCTCAATCACTTCAAACTGATTGATATAGTGCTAATGTATTTAACTCTAGAAATTGTGATCATTTTTAAGAAATTTTAAAATCCGCCTGGAGGCGCCCAGTACTTTACACACACAAGCAACATCGTCTAGCAAATTTACTTTAAAAAGTATTTAAAACCACCCTCTTCATGTACGAATCCAGAACAATATTCAAATATTAAAAATTATCATTTTGAACCTTGATTCGTTTCCATCCACCCCATAGTTTGATATTGGGCAAGGCAAACACAATAAAACTTCTCCCAATATATGGAAAAATCGAGGGAAAATCGACAGTAAAGCTTTTCGTACGCCGGGAGGGAGCGAAAAATAAAACAATCACGCAAAAGGAACGCACTGAGGTGAGGTGAGAAAGATGGAGCGATTTTTATTGCCACATTTTGATGCTATCGATGAATTTTCCCACCGGGTTTTCGGTGTGTTCACCGCGGGAAATGTTACGCCGCCGGTCGTTTTGGGGTTTTGTGATAAATCCTCCCAGTGCTTGTTTTCATGCCATCCTGGGCATGGGAGGGTTGTGGATGCACATCGGCTAGGGGATCGCCGATTGGAGATAGGATTTTTCTTCATCACTTAGCAAAGGGCGTTCAAGTAATGTTTTTCCCAGGCGAGTGCCTCATTTTCTCATTCCTTTTTTTGTTTTGTGTGTTCCTTTTCGTGGCAGTTTCCTGCGTTGTGTTTATCCACATATTCAATTGAGTGGAAACTTTACCGCAACGATAGCTTACTGGTTGATTGTTTTTTTTTTTTTGCAGGGTTAGCCTAGTTTTGTTTGTGTTTCTATTAATTTCCATTTGAAATGTGTTCCTTTAACTGGAAAACAAAACTGAAAATAAAGAAACAAGCTCTTTTCCAGTACATATTTTAATCGAACAACGCCTTCCACATCGCTTGCGGGTTTAAATTTGCGCCTGGTTTGTCGAAATATTGTGAATTAAAATAGCATTAAATGGAAAATAAACTCCAGCTCGTGCTATTTTTCTCGCCCTGTTCTTTTTTTTTTTGCCGTCTTTGTTATTTTAAATTCTTCCGCTGCATTGACACAGCCACAGCCTCTAGCGAAATGTGCTATGTTGTTTGCTTGCATGCAATATCAGCACCTTTCCGTTCACGGCCAAACTCGAACCGAACCAAACGTTCGCTTCAATGACCGCGTCGTTTATCCAGCTGTTACGGTACCGTACTTGCCCCAAAAATGAACCAGACTCCCCTCCCCTCCTTCTCCCTCCTTCACACTATCCTTCACCCATACATTTCGGTTAAGGGGACTGTGGGTGGGTGACAATTCCCAAAAATAAACCACGGACCGGCGTTCCCATGTGGCATTGTTTTTGTACAATTTATATAAAATAGAAAAATAAATATTTTAATACACCGAAATGACACTGCACTCCAAACTGTGTGAGTGTGAGCGGGAGAGTGCGTAAATGCTGGCGCCGGTTAGCTTCCGCTGCATGGGATGGAAAGTTTTGGATGGTAATGCACCCAGCAGGATGTGGAAATGTGGAATGTGATTCAGCTGAATATTTTCTCAATCGTTGCACTTAATATGGAGAGCCTTGGGCTTAATTTCACGGCAAGCTTCTAACATCTATTCGTGGTTCATCGTTGTTAAAGCGTTTAAAGTGTTTAATAAAGATATTTTATCTAAACTTAAAGCAACAAACTAATAGTTGAATAAGTAAACTAAATTGACAAACAACAAATCATCGGTTCAAGCTCCATTTTGTATAACTGCAAAGGTATCATAACTATGGTATCAACTTTTGCCCTATTCAACCGACTTTCGATGCTTTTGTTGAAGCTTTGGCTGAAGAATTCATTTTCCTGTCAAGCCATGGTTAACAATGAATTAAATTTTACGGTTGGCGTGCTTTTAATTGACTTTCTATTCATTTCATGCAGTGAACAAATGGAACACGCATTTTAAATAACTACATTCAGGTACCAATATGGTATTAAATTTTGTGTCAATGCATTATAAATATAAAATGGATGAACCCCTAAAACGATAAAAGTGACCCAAAACTGATAATTAAAAAAAGAAAAATTAAGAGAAGTTGATGAAAAAGAGACAATTATAAAACAAAGATAAGATGTTATAAAAAAGAAGATGTTGAATATGTTAAATAATAACAGAAAAGGAGGGAGAAGGAGATGAATGTAAAGGAGAAAAAATAGAAGTCAATTTTTTTTTATTCATAAAGGACTAGAGGATATTTTCTGCAAGGAACTCTGTTTTTTAGAACTCTGAAAGCAAATCTGCATTACGTCACTTCCAGATTCGACTTCGGCATTCGGTGTAACGGTTAAAGTGCACCAGTCTGGTAGTCAAGCACGGGAAGTCATACTGGCAACGTGGGTACGTTTCGTCGATAATGACAGAAACCAAACCCGGGCTCTAGCGCGTTTCCTCCACACCAAAAGCCCAAGTAAAACCCGTACCACGTTCGGACATTAACCGGAAGCCAGCGTCTCGTGGGTTAGTGCAGCCAGAAGAAGAAACACCATACACTTTGCTGGCAGGGCTTTCGACCACAGCAGAAGCAGAAGCCTGCCACTGACAAACGCCAAGTGCTTCCAACACCGCTCCAAGTGCCCCGCATGTTCGTGTCTTCCCTTGAAGAAGCAGAACTCCAAACGCCATCAGTAGCAGATGGCTATTCGCGCGCCCGCGCGTATGTGTGTGAGTCGATGGAAAACCCTGGAGAGTGTCTAGGTCTGCTGAGTGTACCTACCACCACTTTGGAAGCAACCAGGCCGGCCAGAAGCAGCAGATGGTGGAAAAGTAATAGAAAACAGAACTCCCGGCCTTACTACTGCCGCCGTTGCTACCCGGCCGGTAATGAAATGCGCGCACCCTGGTCAATGTTCCGTTCGTCCCTTCTGGCGTTAGGTTCTCTTCTAACTCTCACACACACTCGCGAGCGTACCGAGTGGCTAAGAAGTGATTAACCCTCGCGGAAAGGGACATCCTTCGCCACCTATCGTCTCGTCACACAACAGGATCCAATGGTCAATGAAGTTTTCGGGTACATCTCTTTCACGGCAAGAGAGACGTCCAAGGTTGTAACCAGTCTTTCATTATTGCCTTGGTCATTTCCTTGCCGCTCGTAGGTTCGTTTTACCCGCAACCTTTACCGAATGGTCCGTTCCATTTTTCGGCACGAGACGGAGATGGTTCGATGGTTGCTGGCATCTGCCATCTGCACCGGACGGGTTCTAGTGTGCGTGAATGAATACACTTCACTGCCAGCAGCAGCAGCAGCAGAAGCAGCAGCAGCAGCAGTCGACGCTCAACGCCGGTCGAAGCTTTTGGGTCGTGCACCATTCTTCGGGACATGCCCGCCAGCTGCTGCCACGTGCAGCTCCAACAGGCCCAGCATCGTGCTCGTCCGTCCGCTTCGTCCATCGGGGATCGGTTTTCCGGTTTCCTGTGTTTGCTAGCCGAGTACAGGACGCTCAGAATTTCTCACCCGTTCCGGTGGACCACTGTCACTGACATCCTGTAGCCTAGCGCACAATGCCAATTTATAATGATTTGTGAAGAATATTTTTCCCCCCAGCGAGAGGAGGAGAGAAGATTTTTTGTTGGTTTCCCTTGTGCCACACCAGCTTGGGAGGGAAAGGCTACTGGCCACGTTGTGCGTCTTGGGTACCTTTTGTCGTTTTTTTTATTCTTGTTGCGTAAGAAAGACGTGCCCAAAATAATTTCAAATTCAATATCGATTAATTGTTTGTGGCTGCATAACGTGGACACTCCTCTCGGTTGAAACACGGTCTCGGAAAAAAACGTGGTGGGTAGAAGGTCGTGGGTAAAAATAGGCTTGTCCAGTAACATTGTACACTGGCTGTTGTGTGCAGACCCATATAAGTACGTACAAGCATTCATTGTGTCATGTACACGGTTTTACCGTTCTAAAAGCGGAACAATCGAACGTTGCACAATTTGAGGGCTGGTGATGTGTTTATTTATGGATTTCATCTTCGTTTATAGAATCGTTTATAGAGGACAGTTGTCCTCTAGATAATTGAGAAGTGCAACGTGATTTTATGTAAGGTTGGGACTTATGTAAAGGTGTTTGGGTGATTCAAGTAAGTAAATTTGAGAAATAGCCACCGATGGGGACTAGGGAAATTACAAGTACTTACCTTTAATAAAAATCTTGAAATTCTTGAGAATAAATGCAAGTACTTAACGATAACGAATAGAGCCTTGAAAAAATGGCCTCGAATAAATCCATCTTAGACCAAATCTGTCACTCTGGATCAAAGATAAAGCTCGTCCCCCAATCTAGCTCTCAGCATTGCGCATCCCATTGCAGTAAAGATCCTATCTATCTTTCCTTTAAATCATTTTGCTCCCATTACCCATTACCATTTTGCCGATCGGCCAATCGGCATGCCGGCATCTCATCTCCGGCGATCGAATGCGATATCGCATATGGTAAAATCTGCAAAACAAATGTAAACTGCCATAAATTGCCGCATTAGAAACGCCCGAACACCCCTGACGTTGATCTGAAACCCCGAACCCTGGCTAGACGGGCCTGGAGGGCATGAGAATTCACTTCACACACAGACATCCACGTACACAGTGCCATCTACGACTACGAGATGAAATCATGCAAATAAGCGGAAGTCGTAATCTGTCTTCGTAGCATGCCATTCGGTTGCTGTACGGCCAATATGGTTGCATATGTCCCATGTTTGTCTTCACTAATCCTACCGCACCGTAGCGGGTCTTTGACTCTGACGACGGGACATGCAAAGAACAAAGCGTGAATTTATCGATGGATGATGCTATGCACAAGAGCAATCGTCAGAAATTGGCACCTTGAGAATGTGGTCCTTAGGATGCGATGGGATGGGATTTTTTTCACGCCAGAGAAGATGAGATCTTATGGAGAGGTATAGAAGCAAAGGAACAAAACAAAACTCTGCAATACGATTTATCGATTGAGCTGCGGGATGGGGAACGATTTGCACATTGTTAAAGAAGGTACAGAGTAGTGTAACAATTCATAAATTTCTTCTTTTCGATGATTTGTTTATGTTTGAATCTGTTCTTATGATTTTATTTGGAATGTTTTTATTTTTGTTTGTTTTCATTTGTTCGTGTTATAGCTTTTTTGTTTGTTAATTTTCTGTTTTTTTTTTAATTAATTTAATTTAATTAATTTTGGATTTATTTAGCTTATATGTATTTTGTGTATCAACCAATTCAAACAAAAATTCAAACCCTGTTAAACTATTACATTTCTGTTTAGTTTTCATTCATAGAACATTTTTCAAAGATTTTACTCTTGAAAAAAGAACAAAAAATCTACTCCAATGAATTGGATTGCTCAATGAAAATTTTGAATTTGTTAAAAAAAGTAAAAAACCGGACAAAGATCTAAACTTCTACGAAACAAACAATCTTTCAGAAGCAAGTCCAAACCATCTCTCGACGTCCTTCACACACCATCTTCAGGCTCCCTTATTCATTGTTTTGATTTGATGCCCTATATTTTACGAACAGGCAAAACGTTCCCCGCAGCAATTAAAAAAGCTCTTCGTTTTAGGCTGCTTTTTGGTGCCTTCTCCTTGTTGTACTGCCACAATATGCCAGCAAACAATAAGGTGGGTAGTACAACAACGCAACAAACACATCAACCACCGTTGCCCTGCAGCATCTACGCTACTGGAAGATGTTACGTTTCTAAAACATCAACACGTCTGTAGTACGGGCTACCTTGTACTAGTACCTCTACTACTACTACGTTCCGTAGCGTAAAAATGGTTCGATCAGTATCGTATCTGTTGCCGACATGGTAAATAGCTGGCGGCTTTTATCTTGGAGTAGCAGCAACAGCAGCAGCAACTGAAAAACAATATCCGCTTCCGGAGGATTCGCCAAGATGCCTACTCCGTCATTAACTTTTAACCTCCTGCGAGCCATTTTACGAGCATTTTTTTTATGCTTTGGAAAGCAAAGTTGTGGTATCCACGGGGAAAAAAAACTGCTAAGAAGGTTGCCAGTGTCTGCCACAGTTGATTGAGAAATTATTTCTTCAATGAAACGAAACAGCACTGCAGTAAGCGATATTTAGAAGACACCACGTGGAAATTTGTTGATTTTAAATTCAAAGAACAAAGTTCAGTATATGTCATACCTTAGAATGTTTCAGTCATTTAAATATCGTGTTTTTATTTACTCCAGCTGTTGTCCTGCACTGGACAGCTTTGGTTTCGGCTTGAAACTGCTGCTACAAGGTGGTGAACAGCAGGACAACAGGAATTGTGTGTCATTTCGTGTCTGTGGTCGTTCACAAATTCATCCCTTCCATAGAGCGATGTACACTCCGAGATGGAGAGAGTGAGAGACCGTGTCAGGACGCAATGTTTGTCACCAGAAACACACATAGCATTCGGTTCGTTTGCAGAGCCGTCCGAATGGCTACGACCAGGAAGCCTCCCGCCACATGCCATGAAACCGGGTATGTGCTATGGATAGGGTCAATGCTGTTGATGCTTTCACATCCAACTGCAGCAACTCAGCAACACGCAACCCACCCAAATATGTGCCTTTCCAAATAGCTGGGAGTGAACCCAACGGGTTCATCATGAACTACTGAACATCCGAAGGCTGGAAGGAGGATGATAGTGGAGGGTGACATCCAATCTCCCCCTCACCCAAACACGTGGACGGTAAACAGGGCTGAGGCCCATATTTATAATGAGACTGACCGCACGACACCGAATGCCGGAAATATCGTAAATAAATATTTTGCAGCCCGAAATGTTTATGACGCGTCCGCTGCGGGAGCATCCCTGAGCTTTTGTTCTGTCAGGCAGGCATTCAGCCCGCAGTGGTCAGCACGCTGCATGTGCTCTGGGATTGTTTTCCACTTTTTTATGCCCAGCCTCCTCGTTTTTTTCGAATTGTCCAACTGCCTGCTACACTTTTGAAATGTGTGCTGCCTTTTGTGGAACCGTTCGAACAGTGTTAGTCCCTTAGAACCATAGAACGCCTGAAGCTATGCAATGCTGAAGGTAGGTCGAACATATCGATGAGTGTTCCATCGTAGATATCGTACAACAGAATCGGAAAAAGGAGGAAAATGATGCCCGACTCACAAAAGAATGGTCCGAAATAGATCAAGTTTCCGTGTTGCACCGGTGACCTGTTCCAGGTTGTCTATTTATTTTTACAGTATAACATCCACATAAGCCTTAGCTTCGTCCACAGCTGTGTTTGTGATGACTCTACTAGAACTTTTTTTTGTACCAATTTATAAGTACATTCCCGCCAAACAAATTTGGCAAACCTCTCGAAAAAGAGGCAAGCAAATAACAGCACAAACACAAACACCGAGTATCTGCATAAGTGGTAAAAAAACACTCCCTCTCCGAATTGTTAATGAATCGATTCCTTTGAGATCGTTTAACCGGTCGCTTGCGTTGCACGTGTTCTAACGCAGGCCCTAAATTGGTGTTGAGTTAATACAAGCATCAAATAATGTTACAAGTGGTTAGTTTCGGTTCTCTTTTAACAGAGTTTCATCGGCACGTGTCTTCTAAAAGTCTTATGTATTTTGTTGTTGATGTAAAGGTAACTTAAAGGAACATTTCTACTATCATCATACAATCACCAAACAAAAGTATGTACACTTTGCACAATTGTCAATATCGAAGCCGTTTGAATTTTTGAGCAGTTTGCTTTGCTGTCTATGGTATGTGTTTTTGTTTATTTTTATTTGCGATTGGTCCACTTGAGGGTGTTGACAGTGTACTTGTTTGTTACGGTAACAAACTTTGTGCTGAGAAATTATGAAAAATTTCGATCAAGTTTTGACAATTCTGAAAAGCTGCAAAATAATTGCTCACTGCAGTTTAGGGATTCAGCTTTATGTTTATTTCTTGGAATAAACATGATCGATGTAGAAAAAGGATTTGTGAGCAATTCTCTTGATGTGAGATTTATTGAAAATTTTAAAAAACTGACTGATGAATAAATACATATTACGCACTGTTTGATTTGCACCGTGGGATTCGAAAAAAATGTAAAAAAATTGTGTTATCAAATCATGCCTCAATAATTAAATACATCGCTAAAACAGGCAATGAACCAACTAATCGATGCTAAATTTATGTAAACCAACCACTCAACACAACTCACAATCTCATCAAACGTATCACAAATCAAAATTTTCCTTCACCACGTACCTATGCCACGTATCAATCGATTCCGGATTTAAATTTTATCATCAATCTATTTGTATTGCCTTGCACGGAAATCTCGCTGACCAGACGCTTTCAAATTAGAAAATTATCACCACGTGCAAACCATGTGCGCCCTAGCTTGGGAGGCTGAAATACACGAAGAAGAAATCGAGAAAAAAAACCTCCCAAGAGGGGTGGCTAAATAAATATGAATGCCGTCTGGTGGGCAGGCCCACGGGTTTGGGTGTAATTTTATTTCTGTCCAGCACAACCATCCCCACGCACACACATCTTTACCATCTGTTTCCGATTGAGGGAAGAGGGCAACAGCGGGAAAACTCACTCGTACACTGGACACAGTGTTTTTCCGCCCGTTCAGCCAGCGTGCTGCACCATACTGGACGCGCGTGTTCCGCTGCGGTCGTGTCAATGGTTGGGAATGGTTTTGGAATGGTCTTGTTTTTTTTTTTTTTTCGTTGGTTCGCTTTACTCTTCAGATGCCATTCTCGTCTGCAGGCATCTGCCAATCTGGCATGCTTCAAGCTCGGATAGATCAACAGCAGACGCGCTGCTCGTTGCTGGAGAATGAGTGTGCCAGCTGCAGTAGCAGCAGTTCCAGAGTCGTTTGCACGCTCCAGAATTACAACGATGCCAATAGTTGGGCTAGGTGATAGCGAAAAGGGGAAATGAGGTGAGCCCCGAACCGTTGGCACCTGTCACTGGCAAGCTGTTTCCAATTGATTAAATCGAAAAATGTTTGAATTAAATAGCGCTCGGTTGGGCGATTTGGCGCGGGGCAAAGGAAGCAAGCAGGAGGGTTGATGCATCTGTTCGTTGATGCTGTCGCCGAACGGCTGTCGATGATTGGATTCACCTGATTCGGCTGCAACGGCCAGACGGAATTGGATCGAAAATCATCCCCGAGAAGCCTTCCACTCCAACGCCGTGGATTCCGGGACCTGATACAAATCGATTAAGTACCGTCCTGCTCTAGGGATTTGCTTGTGCAAGTGTCACTATTTGTACGATCGGCACCGGGAAGGATTAATTTTCAATTGTTATTACTCTGATCGCACGTCACACTGTGTACATCTAGACAGTAGACCACACAAAAAAGTCTCCAAAACAGAGAGTCCCCTACCGACAATAAATCTCTCCATTTGCTATTTGAGTTTTTTTTTTGCCCCTTCCCACCCACAGCACGTAAGGAAGTTGGCAACTATCATCGGCAATTTTGTTGATGCTCAGCTCGCAATGTTGGACAGGAAAAACACATACATATCTATGCGTTGTAGTGCAAATCGTCCTATCGTTTGTTGTTCCATTTTCATCGCTTACCAGCGCTCTCGTCATGCTATCACGATTGCAGTTGTGACTGTTCCCATCGAGGCTTTTCATATCGGTGCCGTGTCTCGCGGCTCGCTAGCGTATTTTGGTAGCGTTGTCCATTCTTTGTGGGTAAGCTTTGTGGTGGGTTTCGAGCAACCTTCTATACCTTCATTGATATCTTCGTCGATTGTTGACTGTGGTTCAGTGATTTGTATTGATCACTGTGGGAGAAAGAAGTTGTTTCAAGAAGTATACAGATATTTGTAATCTCAAAACTACGTTTTCAATATATTTTTTCAAAATTTTATGTCAGTTTTATAATTTTTTTTATTTTTTTTCATTTCGCTTTGCTTTATTTCATCCACCTTTTTTTGCCTGGTGTCTTATTTGGATAGTTTATATTTATTTAGTTTGGGTCGTTTGCTGTTACCGTTTGCATCTTATGGTCATCTTACACTAGAAACATAATAGCAATATTTTGCCCAAAAAGCTTAAAAGTTTGCAATTTTTGCATTTCTTTTTATGTAATTTCAATTTTCAATTATTTATCACACTGATGTTCTACAATGCCTCGATAACCACATTGAAAAAGCATCGATAATTAGAGATAAGTATGAAATGAAGCTACACAACATTAATTTATCAGCTTTATATAAACTTTTCATATTATTTCGACGAATAAACCTAGTAATATTAAATTGGAAACTATTTTTCCCATGTTTCAGCATTAAAAATCGCACTGTGAGCACTTTTTGCGAAAAAATCGTTTCACAACCACTCTATCTCTCTCTCTCTCTCTTGCTGTGTCTGTGGCTCAGACTACGAACCAACGGAACGCCATGTTCGGCGTAATAGGTTGAAGTGTCATGTTCAGCGTGTGTTGCTGCATCGTACACAATGCACTTGTACACCAATTTTTACTCATAGGTTGTTTTTTTTTGCTACGCCTGACAATCGATCCAACCATTCTTGATTGCGGCAGGATGCAGACCGGCAACCGCCGCGGCTGTCGGCACCTTTACGAACTATTTCTACCGCCGTGAGGGTGCACATCACTTAGCGCGTTCAATCACGGAATAAACGATGCCGTTGCCTATGGGTTGGAGGGCAGGGAAAGGACAGGAAGGGAACAGGTAAAGGTGACAGTCGGATCAATTGTTCATCGTTTGCATTGTCGCGCCCGGCTGTCGTCTGTCCTTTTTGGCGGGATTTCTCGCAAGGTCTACCTGACGGTGAGCAGCATCAACAAGCAGCAAAAAAGACAGATTCGTTGGAAAACTCTCGATTTCCTATCATTCGAACGGTTGCGAGATAACACGATGGAAGATATCTAGTATTGCTCACTTTTTTGCCACTTTTTCGAACGAACAAGCACGTGTCAAATGCAAGTGTATCGTACGGATGGAAATCGGTTTGGCATGTTGTTTGGCGACATTTTGCAGTGCTTTTGTACGAAAGCGATAAAAACATCGACTCGAGCACGCAGTTTGTTGATGAAATGTGATACAAAATAACAAATATTGTTCCTTTTTTATGTTACAATTTTCACTACAAACAAACTCAATATTGCTTTTTTGTAATCATATAATTTTTCAAAAATGATTTTGATAACAAAAAAAATCATCAACACTACCTTCAACGACACCCAGCTGTACTGTGTGTGCTCTTATCCCCCTTTCACACTCCATGACATCACCCCCAAATCTGCTACCATTTTGATTTTTTCGCCATTTCGCAAAACTCGCCTGCGCTTCGGTGCAACACCGTACCGAGTGAGTGAAATTATCCATTCATGGTAAAGTTTTTGGTTATGACAGTTTTGTAATTAGTTGCAAAACTGATTGGTTGACTGGTTCAGCACAGTGCAGTATTGGGCTCTGGGAACTGACAAAAAAAGGAAATAAACAAAGAAAAACGGGGGGAAAAAAGTAGCTTGGTAGAGTGAAAATAGTGTTCACTCGCTAGTTCGCCCTCTTCTAGTGATACGGGCGGCACACCTGGAGGCTGGAATAGTTTGCGAAACGGGCGATGAATGAAGGCTTCATTTGCTTTACAACCTTGACACCCTACCCTCCTTTTTCTCCTGACTCACCTCCCACTTCCGGCGTGAGTGTATGTGACACCGGACCTTCGGATTTGTGGTGTAAGCTGGGGGCAAGCGAGAGGTTCGCCCGTGGTAGAGCGTATGACCCGTTAAAAGGATCTCGCTTTTCCCCGACGCACACCTGGATGATGGAAATCTGTTCCGAGAACTGACTGTGAGTTCAAACACACTCCCACTGTTAGTGGAGGGAATATTTTTCCCACCACCCCGATACTGACGTGCGTCACCAGGCGTCTCCATCGGGTGTGGTTGATTTTCCTACAATTAAGCGTTTACTCTCGGGGAGACCCAGTTGAACCGATTTTGATTGAAATTTCAATTAATTTCTTTCTTTTCCCATACACATACACACAAACAACACATTCACGAGACACATAGACAAACGGGCATACATACACACACGAAGTAACCACAGGTAGCCATGTCGCTTTCACCAAAGCAACTCACCGGGGAGTGTGACGGCGACGACGGCACAGCGTCCTGTCACGAACATTGACTGATTTTTCTTCCCCAAACGTTCCCACTCGCTCACGCTTACTTACTCTTCCTGAACCTTCAAACGCATCGGATGCTCTGTATTTTATTTCTCTTTTCTCCATTTTCTTTTCATCTACCAAACGAAACGAAATCAACGCCCGCAACAAACAGCAGGCAAAGAACAATGCCGCACACCGGACTCACCCGAGGGGGCACGCGTGGTCGCTCCCCGGTCACCCATCTCGCCCCAGATCTCGCAACATCACAGCACGCTGGTACCGCCACGATCGGCCTCATCACAAGTCAATCGCCACGGGAGCTCATCCCCTACCGGCACTGTCAATGGCAGTGGCGGTAGTCTAGGAAGTCTGACACCACCACCGGCCATTACGCCCGCCTCGGCCGCGGCTGTGGCTGCAGCGGCCGCTGCTGCCGCCGCCCAGCAGGATACGGCGAAGCTGCTGAAGATCCGCCGATTTCTTGGAGCGCTCGTGCAGTTCGGTCAGGACGCGAACGTGGACACCGGCGATCGGGTGCGCTCTTTGGTTTTGTCACTAGCGGTAAGTGTAGCTGCTTATGCTTTGTTGGAGATGTAGGTGATTTTGTAAAAAAAAACCTTATAGTTTGTAGTGGTGCGAATAATAATGAAATGAAAGTCTTTCAACTTTGATTGCACATATTCTGCCGTATGAAAACTGGCGCCGTTGGTTGTATCTCCGACCGACCGACCTAATATCGTTTGTAAATTGTATGTCCAATTTCCTCATAACTAGACTAAACTATTCAGACTAGAACAGAAGATTACTAATATAAATTAACTAAATTTTAAAGAAGGCAATTAGGCAACCCTCGTTTAGACAAAGTTCAATGTAATGTTCTAAAGCTCCAAGTGCTTTAGCGATGTTAAGAATCTTCAGAGGTCGATCTTCTGATCTTTTTTAATAATTTTAATACAGATTCGTCGATGAAGATTTGTCGTACTTACCTAATGTAGGTGGTCTAAAGTATAAAAAATCGCAAGATGTTAGCAAATATTTAATTCCAAAGGAACACAAGACTTCAATGCCTTTTATTGCTTTACCCTACCAGAGCGGTGCCATCACGGTGGATGAATTTCAACTCGCGGTGCAGGAAGCGACCAACTTCCCGCTGCGTACCAATGTCGTACCGTTTCTGAAATCACACGTTCCGGTACTGCAGCGAGAGATCAACATTCTGGCACGGTCAAACAAGCAGGTGAGTGAAGACAGAAGGCCCGAAATCATGCTTTACAAATTCCCAACACTTCTCATAGTGAGTTCATATCGTTTTGTGTAGACTTTGCTCAATGATTTGTCATTAGATTGGGAAAGAAGTATGCTTATTTCCTTTTTTTGTTAAAGAACAATAGCCAACTTAAAATTCCTTTGCCATCAAAATGATGCTAAGAGGAAAAAAGCACCCACCCCCCCCCCCCCTCTCCCCTCCCAAACACACATTTCTCGGCTACATGAAAAATGTAGTCTTTGCAAATAGGAACGAATTATCACCCAACCTGCAAGAACCTGCTCGTGGGAACTATTATCCTTGCCAACTTCTGTTTGCTGTTTAGGTTGCGTTTTCTTTCCGCACTCGTCCGCGGCCGGAAAGGAAACCCACTTCGAGCGTGCGATGATGATTGACGACGACGGTGTGGGAACGAAAACAAGAGCCACGGAAGCCACGGAAGTGCTGGCGTTGGCGTGTGGGGAGATTTGGAAGAATAGAAAGAAAATATCCCCACCGCTAAATGGTGCCGGCGGGAACCGTTTTCCATCGCACCACCACACACACACGCACGTTCAGGGAAAACGAAGTACGGGAAGCTTTTCCCCCCAACAGGGACGCTCCAGACGCTGCTTCACCCGGATTTTCACCGACCGATTGAATGCCGTGCGATCCAAACATACGCCCGGGCCCGTCTGGATGGGAAATTCTGTTCCTTCTTTTCTTTTTTCCTCTAAATTATCCAAAGAAAGAACTCGCTATGCGCCAGAGTAGCAGGGCGAACGCTTTGAGGTCGTGTTCGAGGACGCAGCAGTTTGAAGAATTTTCCTACCCCGGTTTGGGTTGAATTGGCAAGGAGACGATGGTGGTAGTGGTGGTGATGGAGGGCGAGGTGTAACCCGGTGGCGAAAAATGCACGGAACAGTTAGAAAACACTGTTTCCGATTTTAATCTTTTTGAAAAACAAATTTCGGTGTATTCCGTGCAGCTGTGACACGCTCGTTTTATCTGCGTGGCGCACTCGGGGAGTTTGTGTGCTTCCGTGTGGTTGTTAAAAATGTGTGTATGTGTGCGTTCCTTCTTTTTTTGTTTTTCATTCTTCATCCCTCCATTCTCGTACCACAGAGCACTCGCTTCCTCCAACCGGTGAACGATTGCTTTCGTGTGCGGTTTTTCGTGAACTGCTTGCAGCTTTTCCGCGAAAGCTTAGTCCGTGTCTCTGTGGGTGCGTGTGTTCTGTGGGTGCTGTGGGTGAGCGAAAATGTTGTGGAACAATTGGGACCAATTCAAAAGCAATAGGATTGGCAAATGGAAGGGATTTACTTATGGAGTGTGCATTCAACGCGCGTGTGAACCATTCCATTTGGGGGGGTGAATGCAAACAGTTTTCAGTTTATTGCGATGGAGTGTTTAAAAATTGTTGGAACACTTTATTTTATTTAAACCGGTAAGGTTTACTAACAAAGAACACATGATGCTTTCGAAATGTTTTTTGTGCAAGTTAATTGCTCTTTTTACCAATCAGAAATTCAGTTGTATGATGAAGTAGACAATATTGCCATTTTCTGGTTAACCAGGGCAAATTATTTCATTCATTCATTTATTACTAGGAAATCATCAAACATACATCACAAATCTTTTAAAAAATTACCTTGGTATTCTTTATACTACAGAGTTAAAATTACATTTATATAGTCTAATAGAAAACTCTGGAAATCTCACCCTTGGAACCAAAAAATCCTTTGTTGTTTGTAAACACTGAAAACAAAAAATATTTAAAAAGCTAGCATAATCAGCCATTAGTATTGTTCACTCTCTCACACTCTACCCGTTGTAACAAGTTTTCCTGGCCAAGCTGTTACAGACAAAAACATGTGGCTAAGGGTTGTTTTTTTGCATCTCTTTTTACTCTATACTATACTCTGCAAAAGTTCTGCTTCCGATCAATGGCAGTAGCATTGACGACACTTCATCATTATTGTTAAGCAGCTGGTACCATCAAGATTTGGCTGATATTACTGATTTGATGATACTCAGCCCATAATGGTTCAGTTACATATGCGCTTGGTGCACTAGAGAAGTTGAAGTTTTGGATACACTGATTGAATTCCTAATAGTGGATTAATTTTCGTGAAATGATTAGTTTACGGACAGGGGAAGAGTAGAACACGGGTTTAAATTATTTTTGAACCTAATATCAAGCCACGCCTCTCTGGTATCTCTTGACTTCTTAATATTATCCAGCTTGTTGATCTGTTTGATCCTATGATCCTAGTAGCGTCTTCAACTATTAGAGTTTAGGGCCTGTTGTGCCTTTTAACTATTCATGATCCATACTTCTGTTCCTTTCCAGACATCTTCACAATACGTACGATCCAACGAAAGCAGCGTGATGGAGTACGTACAAAACTTAGCCGAAACGGCTGAAATATTCTTACCACACGAGGGCACCTTCGCCTCCTCGGTGACTGCTGCCGCAGCGGCCGCGGCAGCTGCTGCAGTGGCTAGTGGTGTTGCCGCCGGTGGCCCCGCGGCCGGTGCAACCGTCAATGGGTTGGGACTGAAACGACGAGCTTCTGATAAGTATGTGCACCGCCTAGTGTCGATGTTTGGACGAGCGTTCCCTATCATCAATCTTTCTCTTTCGCTCAGCTTATACGACACACATTCAACGGGTCCTCCGGAATGGAGTGACTATGTGCTGCCACCAACCAAACGTCCCCATCCATCGCTGTTGTTAGCGTCCGGTGCGTCGCAGCTCTATCCGGGCCATCCAGCGCTCTTCGAATATCAAAACGGTGGCTTACATCCACATTCCGATGGTTTGGTAAGTGTGCATGAGAACCAGAAGTTTCGGTGGTGATCGTACCTACAGTGTGTTCTTCCCGATTTGCAGCATTCCATTCATCGAGACGATCGGGATTTGAGAGCTGGCTCTACCGAATCTCATCGCCCACCCAGAATTCCACCCGGCGGAGGAAGTGGTGGTGGCGGAGGTGGTGCTGGTGGAGGCAGTAGCGCTGGTAGTACCGGAAACGGTACCGGTGGTAACAGCAGTATAGGAGGTGGCTCGGTTGGTGGCGGAGCAAGCGGTGAGGAGGAGTGGAAAAACATTCACACAATGCTAACCTGCATTTCGGCCATGGTGGAGAAGACGAAGCGAGCCATCGCGATACTGCAGCAGCGTGGCATTGATAACAACCATGCGCGCGATCATCAGGACACCTCGATGGCAGATATCAAGAGACAAACGGAGGAAAAAATATCCGAGTTTCGGCGCACTGCGGAAGAGTCTGTCAATCAGGTAAGGCCCGTAGAAATGTTGCGTGGATATTGCGTTATGTTTCACGAGAAATCTTTCTCTCTGTAGGTAAAGCGACAAGCTGTTATGGAGATACAGCGTGCCGTTGCGGCTGCGGAAGCCAGAACACTGGAGATGATCGCCCAGGAACGGCTAAAGATGGAGAAGCTGTACGCTGACATACATCGCAACAGTGCCGATGATGCAGAGCCTCCGATTACGAGCGGTAGTCAGAATGTAATGTTCAGTTGAGACACACGGACCGTCGCGTTGAGAGTCGCCAACCTATTAACTAGTGATCTTTGGACGTTTCAGGCTTGCTGGAACTGTGGACGAAAGGCAAACGAAACCTGTTCCGGCTGTAACCTGGCACGATATTGTGGTTCATTCTGTCAGCACAAGGATTGGGATCAGCATCATCAGGTAAGGCAGACAGTGGACTTCAGCTACTGAGACGATCGATTCTAACTACTCTATCGTTCCTTCCTAGGTTTGTGGTACATCACGCGCAGAGAACAGCTTTCAAAAGCACACGCAGAGCTCCCGTACGTCTATAGCTTCCCGTTCGACGACGCCGCAGCAGCAGAGCAACAGTACATCGAACGGTACGGCTTCCGCCGCAAAATGACGGACTAAACCGTTGAAACCTAAGAAAAAGTATCTGTGCTAGTCAAATTACTGTAGCGCGCGTGCGTGAGTGTGGTTCACAGTTTTGAGAGGATCAGGATCGTGCAATGCACGCCTACAGATCTGTTTCACTATCCTTCTTATCCCCCCGTTTTAGACTGGTATAGGGCTGGTGGGAGTGTTTCAGTAATTTTTAAAACGTAGACAAAAGATACGATCTTTTACAATTTTAAACTAGCATGTATGATGCGCTAGTCCCCGGGGACGTACAGTGCGTAGTGTTTATCGGTTTTATCTTGCCTAGCTAAAGTTAGTTCAATACCTAAGTTTCAATTCACACAGTGCAATATGATAGTTTCCTTTTGTCCCGTGTTTCGCCCTTACGATATGATAACAACGCTAGGGACGGTGTTTTAGGGATAGCAAGAAAGCAGCCAAACGAGTAGAATTTTATCGATACTAAATCCCAAAGTAGATGTTGACCAAAATAATAATTAAAACTAGCCGTAGCTATCGTGTAAGCAAGCGAAAGGAAGATGGACGTACAATTACTACATACATGGAGCGCACCTAAGCTCAACTCACATTAGCGGTAGTGTCCCTACCGACACCGAACGACACACAATTCGCTGAATGCACCGTACTCTGCACCAATGATCGTTTTTTCGTGTAAGCACCTCAAATACAACTATCAAACGTTTAACGTCGCGCGTAATAATGCGCCGAGAGTATCAGTTCTGTTTCGTTCGTGATCGATCTGTGAAGATCGTCTTGACAGCTGATGCTAGGATTAGTAGCCGGGATGTTTTGTTTCTTTCTTTGAAGCAATGAATGTAAGCCCACCAAAAAAGAAAAGGACACACACGTTACATGACAAACTTAGCTCTTTTAAAGCATTTTATTAAAAGAAATTTAAAGTTAGCTAGATTGTTTCGTAGATAAACAATTCCGCAGCATCCTGTGTTGGCTAGTTTCAAATCAATTTTTTTTTTAAACGGGCATTGTTTTGTGTTCAGAGGTACTAACGCGCTGACCAAACGATCATACTATTTTGTAGACATTTTGATTGTTAACTAATTTATTTAACTAACTTTAGTGTATTTTTTTTATTACAACTATAGTATCTTTTCGTTTACCGTCACAATAACGCAACCCGTAGAAAAGCACCATAATCTGACCAGAGACATGTGTTAATCTTAGTCGAACCGGATCGTTTAACTTAAGAATGTGAAACTTGAAACGTGAAACAGGAATAAAGTACGTGATTTAATCACCGTTAGATGCGTTATTTGGTTAGAATTCCCTCTTGCAACTTTGCGCGTTTCTGCTCCAGTTTGCTGGTGCACCCGGGTTTATGGCCCCGGGTGTGACCTCAAAATAGCAAGCTGGCAAATAGATATCCAAACCATTGAAGTACTGTAAATAAGCTACTTTCTGTACAACTTATCACAAACTCTTTATCACTTCGAGTCGTGTAGCAACATGCGATGTAAAATTAAACACAACTAATGAAGAAATAAAATCCAAAACTGTATTTGTAAAACCGAGCACCAGAAGTGGAATGTTTTCGATTTGTTTGGTAGAAAACTCCGAAATAAGCTTTCTCTTT
Source organism: Anopheles maculipalpis (assembly GCF_943734695.1). Lineage (NCBI taxonomy): Eukaryota > Metazoa > Arthropoda > Insecta > Diptera > Culicidae > Anopheles > Anopheles maculipalpis. Next base: position 95,966,474 of record NC_064871.1, on the reverse strand, counting down.
AAGTTTAAAATGAAATCAAAGTTTTCCAGCAGTTTCTAGTACGCACGAAAGCAGCGTTAAAGCTGATTAAAGGCTCCTTTCTTGATGTAATTTGCTGTAACTTTAAGGTTTGATGGATTATTTACTTTGAATGGTTAAAGATGCTTTTTTTAACAAAGAAATGTATTTTGTTTTCGAATTATTTATTCCATTGTTGTGTATGTAAAGGTTAATTCATTGTACTTTTCGATAATTTGTTGATGCAACAGGTGTAACATTTTGTTTATTGGGTATCAGGCTTACATCATCAGCTGGTCCAACTGACATTTCTCACCAAATGTCAAATCCGTACTGGCGTCATGTTTATTTGTGTGATTCGTGGAGGACGCAAGTAATCGGTCGATTCGTTTGCATTTTACATTCTAAACCCGTAAATTAAGCCTTTCTTTGTTCAACAATGTCTACCAAACGAGCCTTCTATCGTACCGGTGACGCAATCTGCGATGAAATTCTTGGACTGCTCGAAAAATTCGCCAACGAAACGCTAGCCGAACAGGATAAGTTCCGTGTTGGTGTGTCGGGTGAGTTAACCTTTGAGTGTGGAGAATATTGAAAGTGAACTCAAAGTCATACCAGGGCGTGATCGTGAGGCATATAATTGTTCTTATTAACGTTTGTGTTTGTTCCAGGTGGCTCACTGGCGGATATTCTGTGTGAGGGCATGTCAGATCTGCGGTCGGATTTCACCAAATGGCAGATATTCTTCTGCGACGAGCGGGTGGTACCAGTGGCCGATAAGGAATCCACGTTTGGTGTTTTCAAACGTGATCTGCTTGCCCACTGTGATAACATATCGGAGAGTGTGTTTTTCCCAGTCAATACATCACTGGGCGTGAACGAAGCTGCGGCAGAATATGAGCAAACCATACGGAAAACGTTCGGTTTGGAAAAGCCTGAAGATATTCCATCGTTTGATCTGCTGATACTGGGCTTTGGACCCGATGGACACACTGCGTCCCTGTTTCCTGGCCATCCATTGCTCCAGGAGAAGAAGAAATTGATTGCACCGATCGAAAATTCACCGAAACCTCCACCGAAGCGTGTCACCATGACGCTGCCCTTGATTAACAACGCCAAGGTGTGTCTGTTCGGTGCACAAGGCGGTGGAAAGGCGGAAATGCTTAAGGTAAGACGGTGTTGGGTTATAATGTCTCCTACAATCGTTTTAATGTAAACCATGTCCTCACAGCGTATTGTGGTAGACAGGGACCCATCCTTGCCGGCCACACTGGTCGATCCTCCGAATGGGGAACTTATCTTTGTTGCCTGTGATGAAGCTGGCGCCCTTATCGAGGATGATCCATTCCGAAGCTCGTAAAGCATTTATCGTATTCCATTATCTGCTAGCTAGGTGCCTTAAACGGAGAATGCAAAGTATATCGGAGTCCGGAGCATCATAACTAACCCAAAAAAAAAAAATTATAATAATAATAACTATGGCATTTTACATAATACGACGGTTTGGCGTCGTCGGTATGTTCGATCGGGTAACGGATCGGCTTTTATTAAATTCTAACGCTTGTGTGTACAATAAATTACGAACCAACTCTAAAAAAATACGTATCACATAGCAGTAACACCAGTGGCGTTTCGCACCGTACCGTAGCTCATCGTCGATCGGATCATGTCCTATCTTCGGATAAAATTATTAACAATACTGTGTATTTTAGCGATCATTTTTACGTTCATTCACTGCCCCCAAATTAGTCCTCGTTGATGAATTTTTTGTACTCGTAGTGTGTCGCGGGATCTAGCGGTCCCCAGGCAGCTGTAGGTTTGAAGGCGTCTTTAATTTTCTGCCAAACAAAAAATAAAATTAATAATCTCGTGTATACTTCTAAAGGTTTAGGGTTATAAGGAGCCGTCCTAACGGAATATTGAATAAAATGGTTTAGTCGTTTGAGAGTCAAAATACCTCGTTAAGCGATTTTCCACTCTGCTTGTAGACGGCATAAGCGGCCCAAATGGGAAGCTGCAGAAGTCCGAATGCGAAAATGCACCAACCGATGTCTGTGTTTAAAAAAAAGAATTAGTTAGTTTAATGTAGAAATTCAGACGAAATTGCATTTTTCGTACCGTATGCAATCGTCGGATACACGTACTGCTTGTACATAAGTGGTTCTAGCGTGACAAGGTTGTAGATGAGTATCACAAACATAAGCAGTGGTGTGATCCAGCGCCAGCAAAGCCTCCAGTAAAGATTGGGCCGATGTCCCAGCATAAACTCGGTGTCCTTACACAGCCGATCGACACCGTAAACCCATCCGATTGCAATCAGCTCAGCAATCGCGAGCACCAAAGCGATTGACGAAGCTCCATAGTAATCTACCAGCTTCAGGACGTACTGACCACCCTAGAGGAAAGAAGATTCAGAGTGAGATATTGCACTAAATTATAAAAACTTGTTAAATTGGTAAAGCCAGCCAAGGGACTGGAGCATAGCTTACTGGACTGGAGCTTATTACATACCGGTGTAACATAAATGCTTCCAAGCAGCACACCACAGACAGCGATAATCGTGGCCGCCTGCCAGTTGCGCACCCTCGGAAACTGATCCTTGATAACCGTCATAACGCACGACGTCATCGCCACATTGCTACCGATCCCCAGCACGAACAGCATCAGGAAGAACAGCACCGAAAACGCTTGCGGCAGTACCTCAAACTTTGCGATCGCTTCCGGATACGAAATGAACGCCAACCCGGCATCCGATTTGACAACGTTACCGACATCCGTCTTACCGGTAACGTGTGCCAAATGGCCCAAAATCCCAAAGATTGTACATCCGGCCAGCAGAGAGGTGAATGTGTCGATCGACGTAACGATCGTCGCATCCCGATACACATTGTGTCGGAATTTGTTGTACGACGAGTACATGATGATGTTACCGAAACAGATCGAAAGCGAGAAGAAACACTGCGTCACAGCGGCGTACCACACCTTGGGATCGTAAATTTTGTCCCACTGTGGTTTGAGGAAGTACACGATACCGTCTACTGCGCCGGGGAGTGTGCAGGCACGAATAAGAAGGACGGTCATGACGACGTACGGGAAGAGGGCTAGAAAGTAGGATGCTTTGCCGGAACTTTTCACACCTGGAAGAAACAGTGTGCGGTTTGGTTGGAATAATCATGTGGTTTTAGTAAATAATAGTAGCAGATAATTACCTTTGATCAGGGTCAGGAGCACTAGCGACCATGATAGGACCAGGAAGAGGGTAAGCCTTAGATCGGGTAGTCCAATTCCGTCGTCAATCCCATCTAGCTCTTTCAGCACAACCTTACTGCAAACAGATTAGAGGGTTGTGATCAAGCTTGTCTCGAGAATTAAGTCACAGTTAACACACAAACCCAAGTCGAAGTCATATTGTACGCTTACAGCTTATAACCTGTAGACGATAGACAAAACCCTTCACCAACACCACCGACAAAGACGATCAGACAGACACCTTCACGCTGAACTTACGTAAAGTACAACTCCGAACTACTGGCTACCGTGGAACCTGTGACGCTGACATTACCAGATGCTGGTTCCGATCGTATCGCTTTGGACTCCGCCGAATCAACACAGTTCGGTAGCCATTCCTGGCGACACCTAGCCCAAGGTAGCGGATTCATGAACGAGTCTATCATATACCGTGCAATTAGTGCCATGAGCGAAGAGTAATACGTTATTAGTGTAGTCACCGAGAACAGCTGCCCATAGCCAACACCTTGCAGTATCAGAGGAGGAGGAGAATCAGAAAGATATACAAGTAAGGGGTAAGTACTATTACTACTACAACTATTCAACGCATCCGGTAAGGTTAGTTGCACTTTAGTAAATCGTTGTATGTCGTTCACCCAATCGTAGTCGCACCGTGTGTCAAGTGTCTTCTTATCACCACAACAGTAGTACGACTTACGTAAAGTACAGTTCAGCTGAGGAAGTTCTGTTGGACAGTGCTGTGGTAGCGTTAAGATCGTTCGCGATCGTTGCATTCTGTGGGCCCGAAGGAATGCAGCTTCCTGCCCAGCTGTCTTCACACACGGCCCACGGCAGGATGCTTTGGAAGGAATCGAACAGATACCTCAGCGTGGTGGCCATCAGTGAGGCATAGTACGTGGTGACGATCGTAGTTGAGAGAATCTGTCCATAACCAACGCCTTCGTAGCGGAAGTTTATTTATTGGATAAGAATAGGATGTAGACATGACATTCTTGCTGCTGGAATTTTTGAACCGAGGAAGCGAGAGATCGATTTTCTCTTCCACCGAGAGCTAATACTTACCACGCATGATCGGTGCCATATCGTACACCTTAACACTGCCCCTGCTAGAGAACTGTCCAATGATCATTTCCATGTAGTAGACCGGTTTGCCGACCAGCAGCAGCACAATAATGTACGGTATCACGAATGCACCGCCACCATTCTCGAGTGCTACGAACGGAAATCGCCACACATTGCCGAGTCCAACGGACATGGCGATACAGGACATCAGGAACTCCACACCCTTACCCCACTGATCTCGTTCGGCAACACCATCGCCGGTCTGTACGGGAATTGCAGTTGCGGTTCCATTGCGAGCTGTATCTTCCGGCGGTGTGATCCTGTGAACGGTTTTACCTCCGGCCAGTTCGACATCGGTAAGCGCTACACCATGCTGGATACTGGAAACATTAACACCATTTGACGATGGTGGAGTGTTCCAGCGAAACTGTCCCGCTATAGAGGGACTATTGTCACCAATGAAGCCGTTATTATCTCGACCTTCCATTTTAAATGTGTGTGTCCGTTGGAGAATCTACAAAACCAAGAGAAAGAAAGATTGAAAGTAACTCAAAAGCCTGATGAAGAACTCAATTTCGCAAAGTCTACGATAAGAAACGGTTAATGGATACTTTATTGCTCTTTTAAAAAAGTTGTCGAATATCAGTGATACCCGCATGTGAGATCTTTCGAATTTTAATGGATATTTACCGTCAAGAATTGCAAGACACAAAAAAAAACATTATCATAGATCGGATTTAGCAGTCAAATGCTTTAAAAGCCATTCGAATGTTGTTACCGCGTAAGGATTTTTTTTTTCAATTCGCACACACCAACCGAACGGTGCTGTAATGTGTACGATTGGACAAGCGAAACAAGTTTTACTTTCCGCTTGACCGACCGGTACCTTCAACCCAGCGCCCAGCGAAGGCATCTGACGGCGGTGGTCCGGTTCGGTTAAGGATTTACGGTTAGCGAATTTCAATGTCAACGCAACGGACATCAGGGACGCATCAACGAGTTAAGCCCCCGGACAGCTTGTGTTGCCCGAGAACTCGGAACTGCAGATCATAGGTAAGCGAAGGTTAAGATCAAGGCATGTTTAAGGCGAGAAAGGATAGGTTATGTTTGCGAAGGTACACCAATTAGAGGCTTGCGTGTTCGGCCAGAGCGCTCGTCAAAACTCGTTTTTCTTTTTTGTATGGAATCTACATAACCGAATAGATACAGTTTATTTTGATAGGTTTACTTTCCCGGGGAGGTTTTGGAATGTGGACAGTCGTTATTTTGGGGTCTGTTTTTGGGCGTGAACTTTGTGAATTTCGGAATGTTTTTTGGGATGTGTTTAGATACACGAAGGTGGTTGGTTTAGTTTAATAGCCTATTAAGATTCTTTATCACAGTTCTCTTGCTTGAAGAGCTATCTAGACCGTACTACTAGACCACAATCTTCATACAGTGTCGGTGACTTTCTTGTGAAATATACTCCCCGGACACCACCCAAGCCTTTCCGGCAATCCCGAGGATGATCTGTGTAATGTTTGAACCCTGCTGTAGGATAACGCGATGGTTTTCCGCTTTGAGCGAGCGTCCCGGTGTCCACTTGACGATCGCACCGTCGCGTTGCAAGACGTACAAGAGATTGTCACGGAAGTCTAGTTTTAGACCGCACGGACGACCAAGTAGCCGTCCCAGGTAGGTAACGTTAGTTTTCATGATGATTTTCCGTACTCCATCTTCCGGGAAAGCGAGTTGCCGGATGTTTCGAACTGGAAGGGCGAACAACCGATCACTCACCGTATCCGCCACGTAGAGACGGTTGTTGTTGATCGTGACCTCTGAGAGTGATATCGGATGTAGTGATGTTAGGTCGTTCTTTCTGCGGAAAGGTTGCAAAAAAAAGTGATCAAAAATGCTATTTCAAGCGTGACGATGAAAAAATAAGATAAACTTACTGAAACTGAAGTTTCCCCACCGTACGCTTGAACAACGAGTACAGCAGTACGTGATCTTGATCTAAAAGAGTTATGAACGCACGTGTGTCTCCATCACTAGCCGTCACTGGGTCAACAACAATCGCATGAAACCGTTGCTGAACTGCTCCTCCAAATCGATGGTGTATCTCACCCGTACCGGGGCTAAGCAAACTACGAATGACCAACTTCGGTGGACAGTCTAGCTCGTCCCGATCTTCAGCACCACAAAGCACCCACAGACGGGCGAGTCGATCGATATCCGTACCGAGCACGCGTCTTAATCCACGGCACGATGATCGGTCATCCCATTCGTCCGACAACACTCGAGGCCACTGATTGCCCGTGTTTTCGGGCCAAGTTGCTTCGACCAGTGATACTATAGAAGAGATTGCAAGCCGACGACAAGGGCTAAAGTAACGCGTATTGTGTAACACATGGTCGCTAGGGAATGAGTCCACTCACCGTTGGATGATTCAAGCGTTAGGAACGCCCTCGAATGGTAGAGCGAAACGTGCCGCACGCGGAATCGATCGATCCCGATCGAACGCAGATCCCACGAGTGGCCGAAACGTGGCACGAGGGTACTTAACAGCAACGCGCAAAAGATGCGACACTTCATCGTGAACTGATTCCAGCCGGACAGTACCGGGGTACATGGTTATTGTCGTGTGCCGTACAGTCGGCATGTCATTCCCCATTGATGCATACCTTTCGCGAAACGGTTTCCGCTGACGTTGGCACACGCGGGGTCGCGTGGGCAATGTTTGAGCAAACTTGCAACAGTGGCAAGGTCGTCGAAAAACGACGAATGGAACCGTACTGGAAATGGGTTTTTAGGAATGTCGACAGTTTTGCAGTCGCCGGTGGACGTCACGGGTGGTTCAAAAAGTGTGTTAAGTAAGGTGTTTTGTGGAGTGAAGTTAGGCTTTATTTGGGAGACGACAGCAACTGTGACGAAATTGTGTTCTTCGAGGGATCTCTATTATAACTCTCTAGCCGTATAACTTCTGCAATGTCTTAGATGTCTACAGAATTTCCAAAGAATTCGAATTGTGAAACTAGGCAACTGCTTTGTAACAAATGGCATTGATGCTGGGAAAAAGTGTTTTCATGTGAAGTTCTGGCATGTATGGCTATTTTTAAAATAGTTTAAATATCGAAGAATTCAAAACAAAATAGTTTGAGATAAAAGTGTTTTGAATGTGAAGTACCGGATTGTGCAGCTTTTATCCTCCACTGCATTATTATTCGCCATCTGCTGTGAGAGGCGTTAGACAACACTCCATAAAACATTCAAAAGATAGCAGTGAATGGCGTGTCTGACCTTGGACAAGTCCAATGCTCCGAAAACCTTGCAGAGTAGGTTAGCTAGTCAGTAGGTTAGAAAAAAGGAAGTTAAGAATAAATTTGTTTTCAAGCAAGTTTCCAATTTCTTATATTGATCGAGGAAGCTTGGGTGAACGACCTTTTGTTGGGATCATTTTGACATTCGAAATGCAGTTAGCAATGGCGACTGTTTATCAAAAATTGCAACATCAAACAGCATTGGGATAATTGAGGATATACTTTTCAAGTTCTGTACAACTCAAAGCACAATACCCGCCATTATGGTGTGGCAGAAAATAATTTCTCCAGCGATAGCTCAACAAACAAATGCCCCTGATATATTATTAAACTGCAATCAAGGTATTATTAATTGTACTCAAATCGTCATTGACCCAGTGAAATAGTTACGATTGTAACAATAAGCATTATTAGAAGGGAAAAAATCTATCAAATCCTTCTCCAATAATGCTACCTCCATCACTCGATCATTCTCATTCTTAATGCTCTTTGTCGATCGGTGTGTACCAACTGCACACATCAATCACCGACAGAAACTATAACCGCACGCATATTACTAATGGCGCTGGAAAACACTTCCACGTTTCACGCAAATGGTCCTCTAATTTACATATGTAAAGTAACCGGTGCGTGCCTGGCGGAGCTGTGTGCTAGATCACACACAGTCCCGGTTTGTGTGCGTGCCTGAATGGCTTGAAACGGACGCAAATGCATTAAAATTACGCTCAGGCAACAAACGGTGCCTGCACGTAGCCGTTGCCGATCGTAAGGAGCGGTTTGTTAGAGTGGAAACAGTGTCTTGCTGATGATGACTATTGTCGTGTAGTAATTGTCAGTATGGTCTTGCATACTAAGCTGGAACTGCAACATATGTTCACGATCGACATTCGTTCTTCAAGTGCAAGACGATTCTCGGCGTAAGGTTCACGGTGATCCGATGCTGTACAACGCTTCTGTAACTTCCAGAACAGATTTGGTTAATCGCTTAGGTCGATACGACTTGATAGAGTACGAGTGTTCATTGCGACCTTGACTTCACAGCACGTGAGTTACACGGTTGCGTTTCATCGCACAGTGTTTAAGCATCGATCCGATGTGCAACGTGTGTGATCATCTCTATGTCCATATACTGGATATGGACAAAACTTCCTTTCGACTACTACCGATCAGCTGATTACTGGAGGTCAGCATGCGCTCAGTGAAGACTCACGACCGACATTCGCTCACCGGAGGGACAAGCGTGTTGCAGCAGGTGATGCTTTATGATCGCACCTCGAACTGACGATAAAGCTGGCGCAGTGTTGCTTCGGGGTCGGCACAACACGACAACCTATCCCCGGTAACACTTGGCACGATAAACGTCTTTGTTTTGCTTAAACCGTGCTGTCGCCCGAAACGTTAGTAGGGCTCGAATGATGGCTTTTAATGATTTTACAACGACATCTGTCTTATCTGAGCGAGGCAGTTCAGTTCGTTTGTACAGCGTGTACTGTAAAAAAGGCATAATGCGCGTTGTCGCTCTTCTATCCGTTGCAACTCGGCAGGTTCACCGTGGCACCTTGTTTTCGAGTAGATGGAGGGATAGATTCCGGGTGCTTTGGATGGCGAGGGCGAGTTTGGCGAGACATTGATCCACTTAGCTTGAAACCGGAACTTAAAGCTTCACACCCGTGTGCGCCACCTGATGAGTGATGCAGGCCCACATTCCAATGTAGGCGGCTATCGAGGAAGTCGAGTGAGTGTGTGTTTTTGTTCGATTTAAAGTTCACCAAACAAACTTTATTGGATTGTTTTGAAGGAGATTTTGTTTTGGTTGTTGGTTGTTTTTTTGCGGATAAGGTCTCCATTTCAGCCTTTGTTGATGTTTACTTTCCTAATATTGATTCTGGTGGTTTGGTTTAGTCGAAACGAACGAAAGATGCGATGGAAATGAGTAATGAATATGCACAAAGAAATTTTGTTTTCCAATGAGCGGGGAAAACCACAATTCCGTCTAGACGTGAGAAGATGAGAGGCACGTTGTTTTGCTTTCAGAATCAGAGGTGCAGTTCAATTTCTTCTCGAGGGTTTTGTTCCATTAAAACACCCCAAAGGTTGCTAATAGAAACTTTATTTAAACAAGCAAGAGATAAAATAAATGGTTGGGATTTTGAGGGATAAATTATATGGGATGTACTTCAAACCCTTCAGAGCTTGCAAGATAAAAGCTTATTATCTTAAAGACTCTTATAAGAATACTTCAAATGTGTCTTATCTTCCGACAGAGGTGTTAGTAATTTATTGTCAAGAATTGCAATATTCAAGACCTCTTCATGTTATGATTGCTCTGGTTTGTTTTGTTCTTAATTACCAACAAAACCTTAAGTCATCTTAAGACATAAATTAGGTACTGATTGTCTTGAAGTGCTCATTAGGGTCACTCTTGATGGGAAAAAGAGATACAGAGCTATCAGAATCAGAACAGCAGCTATGTTCACCTTGACTCACAGCCTTGACTTACAGTCAGTAAAATGGTCTGCTTGGAAATTACTTTCCATTTATCCGAGGTTTGAGTCAAACCCACTCCGAGCATTATCCTCCGCTCATCAGTTATGTAAATGATGCTTACCAACTAGCTATCAAAGTATGGAGAAGCACTGCCTTCCTTGTAATCCGATTCTTCTCCACTGCGCCCTATTCGGGCTAGAAATCAAGATACCGCGTGCTGTAACACTCACACTGTAGGAGTCATTTCGTTTGATTTCTCGGCTTGGCCTTTTTTTTTTGTTGTAATCAGTATCCAAGTGATCACCACCAATGCTCCATCGGTGCTAAAAGGTGATTTTTGGTGAAGGAAAAACAGTTTTCTTGCCTCATCTGATCACAATCGAGCGACTAAATCATTTCCATCCAGCACCGGGACGGAAAGTGTGAACGATGGGTGTTTGTTGTTTGCATAATTCTTCCCCCACTCGCAAACAATGTTGGTCGATCGAGCCGAGCGCATCATACCTTGCAATCGATTATGTTACCAAACCGCGTCCCGGGCACGAAAATGGTGCCGTTTTGTTGAATGTGTGGTTCGCGTACCCGTACCGTGGCCCAACGGATGGAAAATTTTAGTTTGATGATGGTGGCAGTGGGTAAAAATAACTCATAATCACCTACCGCCGGCAAGGCCATCGGCACAATTAGGTGATCCGTGGCTCAGCTTGGAACGGAAAAAGGGATGTAGATGCTCGGTGGTACACACATGTGTGTGCATATCTGTGCGAAATAGATGTGGCAGATGGATTAGCGGTGTGCCCATTGAAGGTTTACGATCACTCGTAAAGCTTGTGATGACGATCGTGCAGATTGGTGGCGTTTTCTGCGTTGGGTTTGGTGCAGCATAAGGTCTTTCGAGTCACTGTATGCATTCGGCGCTCAAATCAATTAAATTAACGCCCGGTTGGTGATAAATTAATGCTGCTGGTTGGGACACAATCGCAACGATGATAGGGAAATGATGAAAGTTTCTTTTTGTTTACGAGCTTGAGTGATGAAATAGTAAATTTTAAATTTTTGAATGGAGAGTAAACATCTTTCTCTTTCGTTAGTTGGTTATGGATTGATCGGCTGCATGTTTTCGAACCAACGTCTTTGAACATTTTTCCTAGACTTAGTACTCAAGTGTTAAACAAACATAAATCTTCCCAATTTGCATTAGTAAAATTAAAAAAAAAATATCAGAAACAGCTTAGGACAAAATAAAAATATGTTATATTTTGATACAATTTCCAAGCATGACTTCGATGAAGAAAAATTTAAAATACTACAGAAAACATTGAACAAATTAAAAAATCTAACAATTGTACAATAAACCGATAAATAACGGATGTCAGAGCCAGAGAGTAAGAGTAGCCAATTCAAAAGAGATCAACATTTATTGATTACCAGAAACATGACTCTATCGCTTGAACGCTCAAGTATGTCATCTTCAATCAATGTACTTCCGACTTTTGCATCGTAACATGTCTCTGAAGACGAATCACGTCTCTCTATCACGAATTATGCCACAGATGCCACAACCCTTACTGAACAAAAAAGGCTAAAATTCGCATGAATCCTGTGGTTTCTTATTGTCGTGAGGTTTATTACTCGGAAGGTTTGTGAATGCACAAAAAAAAAACATAAAAATGTAGTAAACGGTGATGCTGCTGAGTACCTGAAGATAACGGTCTCTCTTGCTTCATTAGCATCAGCTCAGCAGCGCCGCTTGTCGTAAAGATTTCGTGGAATAATAATGCATGCGCACGAAACCTCGTGTCATGCCAGGCAAATAGTGAATTTATGAGCGAATGGGTGTTTGGATAAAAGCAACATCTAAGCTGCGGTTTCCTTTTTTTCAGCTTAAAAATAGAGGACGATAAAAATGGTTGCGAATTTGATGCGAAAGCATTCGGCAGCCGTTAAAGCGTCCTTAAACTGTGTCGCTTCCGGATCACTTTAAACGATACTCCTTTCGAAACATAAAACACACTCAAGCTGCGTGTTAGATGTAGTTAGATGTACGATCTGTTTGCTTCATTCTCGTTGCGATTCGTTCTTTTCATCAGCCATCCACAAGTATCAGTAGGAAGTCCGTGTTCTGAATCCCGATCGTTCAGCCAAGGCACGAAATGGCGCTCGTTTGTTGAATTGCTAAGCGGCGATCATGCCGGTGGTTCTCGCAAGCTTTAGTCTTGATTTTGTTTCAATCCTCAATTTAATGATTCAAGGAAAACTAGTGCATGCCTTGCTGGGAGAATGTGATCACACAGGGGACACAGGAGTTGGCTGCGCTAGAACGTGTGTAGTTTGTTCTGACTGGGGCCAGTTCTCGCACACAGCAAGCTCGCGTGTCTTGCACCCTTTCGTTTCGCCAAAGACGACATACGGTGAGGTCCACACTAAGCTGTACTTCTAGCAGGTGGCGAACACTGTGTGTACTACTTCCTGTATGGTGGTGGCTCTTAAACAGTGGAACAGCGAGCCTTACAGGAAACAGGTTCAACAACAAAGAACTCCTTTTACCGAGTGATTGAACAGAATTGGATCGAAGTAACGCGTAGTGTCAGATCGGTTATTGACTTTGGAATTTGGGTTGTGATAAGATCTGCAAAACAAATACATGGTCCTACGCAGTTTCTATCAGTTACATTTCAAATTAATCTTCCCGATTAACTCTACGCTAAGTGACGATTTTTTTACCGACGGCTAATAATAACAGTGTCTCCCAAAAAACTCCATCAAACGCTTGCATGCTTATTACGGTAAAGGTAAAGCTCTACATGAACTTGAAATGTGTAGCGGAATAGTAGTACTTTAATCGAATGCAACGTCATCATCGCGTAACATTGAACTCAATTTCTCCAAACCTCCCCCACCGTGTACGTTCGTCAGTTGACGGCCAATCAAACTGTAGGCCACTTTAGAGAGAAAAAAAATCATTTCGGACCTTGCCTAATGACGCTTACCGCTGTGGAGAACCGGTACACATTGGGCGGATAACATGAAAACAAAAATCGGAGAAGATTAATAACTTTTGCCTGCGATACTCTTGTGATCGATTTAAAACTAATACATCTTACCGATCGTTACATGTTTAAAATAGAATTTGCGCAAATCTTACGTTCGCTTACAGTGATTCAAATAAAAAAAAAAGCATTCTTACTTACCCTTAACACGTTGGCTGCATCTGTTTGTGCCAAGATACGGGCAAAATTTGGATGTGTTCCTTTGGGAGATAGAGGACAGCACGATACAAACGCCTGGCAGTGACCAGTCAACGATGACTAGCGAATTTACCGGGACAATAATGTTTTTCGCAATCCTGTCTGGTGTCCAAGATTTGCAAATTAAACTCCGGCTTGTGATTGTTTTTTTGCTCTCCTGTTTTCGTATTTTACTACTACTTAACTTGCTGTCTTCACTTAAAGCACAACGGTTGAAGGCTGCTGACGAGGCTGCGAGGATGGATCCACAATGCAGAGGAAGAAAAAAATATACAAATCCGTCACTTAATGCCTTTACCCTGCAATTATCCTCAAAAGGTTGACCTGTTTACAGTTTGCTGTTTTGGGCAGCACAATGCACACATTAGCTTAGCCACTGTTGATTTACAAACCACTCTTCTAGGCAAAGCGTGTTGAAATCTTTCATTCTCTTCGCACCGCTACAAAATCAATCTGTTTAGCCTTGTTAAGAATTAAACAAAACTTCAACCCTAAACACACGTAACACATTCACAAAAAAAAAACATACACACACACACACCACAAAAAGCTCACTAAAATCTTTACACCAAACTTCAATTCACTAAGCCGAAAAAGCAAAAAAGAAAAATCATTCAAATTCACTCAACGCAACGATCCGCTTAAAATTCGATATGGCTAAAAGGCTGTATTAGGCTGGAAGCTTTGCTCTCGGTGAAGCAATACCACCATCGGAAGGTAATTGAACCTTTCAGTACGAATAAACGTCTTTTATTTTTTGGACTAACATTACACGGTCGAATGGGCGAAGTAGTGCCCGCAAGAGTGCGGACAAAAACTAAAACTTTCCGAAAGGACTCAAGCTGGTGCAAACCGAACACGACGGCTGCTGGATAGAAACTGAAAGTCAGCTTTAGCGCGCGAATCGTTTTAAATGGGGTGGTCTGTGCTTACAAGGGGAGGCATCATCCGCTTAGACGGTATAGCGCGCGTCATGTCGGCCCTGCGAACGTTGCGGCAGGAGAAACTTCATTGTTGTCGAAAGGATAATGATCTATTTAGGGATAGTCAAATTATTTCCGTTTGTGACGTTTGTTGAGAGCATTGCAATTTTTTTTAATTTTCAGGTGTGGAAAATTCGTGCAGGAAAACCTAATGAAGTTATTCTGTATGGCAGTGAAGCGATATACTTGTAGCGCACTGTATTAAAGCTTTCATAAAAGCTTCAGCAAAAGCTCTAGCTTGCATGCTATGCTTGGGAACAAAACATGCGTTGCACCTGCAGGCTAACGGATTTATTTTCCATTCAAAATTTTCACGATGAAATGTGTTGATCATTGTTTTCTGATTTCATGTAAATTAGATAAAATATTTAAAAAATATATAAAAAATTCTTGTTTGATTGAATAGTGCAAATTAGATGAAAAAAAAATAACTCAATGACATTTTTGTTTATTGGAACAACTTATCAAACGTCCATGTTTTCTCTCACAATAAGAAACTATAAAATCATTTCTTTAATCCTTGCCTTTTTTGTATCACTCTCGTAACAATTTTTTTATCATTAAATGGTGTATTTTGAAATACAAAAAAGTAATGAAAGTTAAATACAAAGTAACAAAGCAAATAACAACAAGATGATAAAAATACCACTTTGTTCTTTAATGTTCTTTATTTTTGTCTGGTTGATAAATTGACACGTGGGGCAAATCCCTCCAACCTTCCAATTTAAGCACCTAATTAGGAGATTTAATACAAATACAAAGTAGCATTGCAGTGCATCATCGAACTCAACAGGAAAATGAATTAATCCAGCAACATGACTGAAAAGTTCACAAATTCGCACATTTTTTTTGGTTATGAAAAATCACTAAACAAATTCATTACAATTTTTCCTGCTATTTATAAAAGTCTTTTGTACTGTTTTGACTCCAAATCTTAATGTAACTACCATCTCAACAAACGGTAATCCATCCACCAATAGACTCCAATAGACTCTCATCTCATTTATTCCATGCATTGTTCCAACATCTTATCCATCGGAAAACAGACACAAAATCACGTTCATCAGACAAATCACACTCAGATCCGTCGTCCGTCGGTTGTTTAGAGCATGTTGTAAAACATTAAGAAACCAAACTAGAATCAGCACACTCTTCGCACACACGTTTGACATGCGCACGTACCGGGACGGAAAACCAACCCCCAAACCGTATGTCCAATTTGTACTTACCCGCCTCGGTAGACAGTTAGGAGATTTACAGCAACCTTCTCACTCAACAGATTCGACACTGTCAATGTCACGGGGAGCCAGCAACGGCGAGCCACTACACCGAGACGGGAACATATGCGCGTGTGTGGCATGGGCCTACATCAAATTACGCTCAAATTACACCCGCGGGCATAAACAAAAAGCCAGTCAACGCATCACACCAAATGGTTATTCCGGACGGACAGATGTGTGTGCTACCGTTTGGTTTTTTATATGAAGTTACGATAACGTGAAGTCATTTCGCGATGCAATTGTGAGGCTGGCTAAATGGTTTGGCTGGAGGAAAGGGAAGCAACCACAGAAGGTCGGTTAAGGGAAATCACGAGTTAATGCGGAACTATTGTCCGAATGGCATGGAATCAGTTTTCGGTTGCAAAGAATATTATTTTGGATAGTGCAACAATAGAAAACAAAATATGAAAATAAGCAAAAACTTGTTTATCGTACATAAAAATAGAACAAACTTTAAATGGACTTGTTTTCCTTTTCAAGGTGAAAATTAACTGTTTTGTTGTTGATATTGTGTTAAATACGTCTTACTTCATACTTAATTTATTCTTTTAAAATTTCTTTACGAGTTAAAAACGTAATTAATCAGTTTTCTTGAAGTCTATGTCATTCTATTTTATACTGCTTTGCTGTTTAATTTTTATGATCAGGTTTAAATTGAATTTCTAGTTGCTTTTTCTAAGTATTTATTAAAAATTGTTCAACATTTTATTTATTCCGTTAGTTTGAAAGTAGTTCTTCAAATTTTTAACTGCTTTATGAGTGGTTTATATCGTTTTGTGATGTTTTTAGTAGTTCTGTTTGGTTTGATTTATTTTATCAGATTTTTTTTCGAAAAACTTTTACGAATTCGTGGACATTTTTCTTTCCTATTTCTTGATGTAATGTAGATCCATTAAACCTGTTTTTTCAAATCGTTGTACAGTTACAACCATACGCTACTGATTACCTTGAAATTCCACCGTGCAGTTCATTCGCAAAACATGAATGATAATTACCTAACAAACTCGGCAGCGGCTATCAAAACAATTAACATCTACGTGCAGCATTGATGAACTGTGTGCGCTGAACAACATTCAACCTTGATGAACCTTTGTTGCCTCTCCATCCCTTCATAGTTCATTAGGGAATCCGCTCAAGGCACTTTTCTCCTTGTAGATTTGGAGCATAATGCAAATACTCGTTTAGAGATACGGCGAGGACCATAAAACACTAAACGTTGATGATTAGATACTAATTATAATTTATTTCCATCTGTCTTAAACCTTACAACTAAAGAGCAGCAACGGTTTTTGTATCGTCTCTACTTTGTCCAGTGGCACAATAAAAAGTCATTAATATAACAAACTATCACAACTACCAAAACTCCGCGGGAACTTTTCCTTTCAACGCTCTCGCTTCTGTCCCTTCTGCTTTCCATCCCGTCGGTGATCTCCCAAGTTTAAGAGCATCTTGGTGCTCTCCAACGTGTATCGCGTTCATTGACGTGGCCCCAAGATACATTTAATTACCGGCTGGGTATGATAATGGTGAGAACAATAGTAGAACGTTAACGTCATTTCAACTGCTGGATGCTTGAATTAGAAGGTTCAGGCGGCGAACGGAACTGAGCTTTTAGAATTGGAATCTCTCTTCTGCAGCCAATCTGTGTGGGTCGGTGGGGGGGGGGGGGGGGGAGTGAATCGTCAGATCAGCTGTTGGAATGGAAGAGATACTAACACAGGTTCCTAGTAATACTGACGCTACTGGAGTCACACGCTTTCGTGCTGGTAAGAGAGTACGCTCTAATCGCCTTAAACAGACACGCGATAGGTTTTGTCATTTTTGTGCAGTACTCGCCGTAACCTGGTCCAGCGTGAGTCTAGTGGTTGGTAGTTGCTACAGAACTCTAGATATTTTTTGCGAACTTCCAAACTTTCTGGACCCCAATCGGAGAGCGGTTTACTGGCGGCAACGATGCGTTTCTTGAGGGTGGATTCGTTGCGTTTGCGGATGGCAAACCAGGCCCACACAGGTATGGGTACCAGTGCTCCAACGTAGATACACCAGCCAAGCACTATAGAGAAGGAATTAAGTAGATGATGATCAGAATTATGTGGGAGGGTTAATGAAGATGCTAGGATCACGATACTCACCATGATATACATCGTCAATACCCTGCGGACGTTGGCTTTTTACCAGTCCAATAACTAGTACCACGATAAGCATTACTGGCGTCAGTAGCTTCCAGCAAAATCGCCACAGGAATCCGGTCCGTCGGTTCAGCATGAACTGAATATCTCGGGAGAGGTTGCGAATTCCATACAGCCAGCAGAATGCAAACAGTTCGAAGATGGCAGATGTGAGCGTCACAAACTGCACGCCATAGTAGTCAAAGTAGTCCAGCATCTTCGATCCGGACGGTGTGACGAAGAGAAGCCCTAGCCCAAACCCTAGCACTCCGATTACGACGACCGTTTTCCAGGACTTTAACCGGGGTGAGCTGTCTTGCAGAGCGGTCATAACGCTGTTGATAAGCCCCGTACAGCTTCCAACACCGAGTGTTAGCAGCATGAAGAAGAATAGTAGAGCGAACAGGTTGGGAACGTGCTCAAACTTTGCCAACGCATCCGGATAGGTAATAAACGTCAATCCACTGCCCGGTTTCACCACCTTGGTGTAGTCCGTTTCGTTTGTCAAATGTCCCAAATGTCCAATAATTGAAAACACCAGCGCACCGGACAGCAGGGACGTGAACGTATCTAACCACGAAATGATCATCGCATCCCGGTAAATGTTGTTGCTGAAGTTGTTGTATGAGGAAAATGCAATCACACCGCCGAAGCAGATCGACAGCGAAAAGAAGCACTGCGAGACCGCTTCCTTCCAGACGTCCGCATTCAACAGCTGATCCCAGTCGGGCGTGATGAAGTACTTTAAACCCTCGCCGGCACCGTCAAGCGTGAAGGCATAAATAGCGAACGAGATGAGCACGACGTACGGGAAGAGGGCCAGAAAGTAGGCAACCTTGCCCGAACCCCGGATGCCCTTCACCATCATGATCGTCATCGCGACCCAGATGAACAGTAGACAGAGCGTTAGCTTCCAGTCGGGCACACCGAACTCACCCTCGACGAGCAGTCCTTCACCGGTGACTGAATGTCTGGAAGGGCACAACGAGAAAACATAACAGTAAGGAACAATCGCACGATCGTATACGCCCAACACCTCAACTTACGTGTAGTACAGCTCGGCGGATGTTTTTATCGGCAGCGAGTTGTTGAATGCCGGCGTTGGGCCAGTGTTGGAGGAGTTGACACAGTTGATGCCGGCCCAACCGACATTACAACTTGCCCACGGCAACGGGCTTTCGAAGGAGGCGACGAAGAAACGGATTGCGGTTGCGATCGTTGCCGCGTAGTACACGATCACCACGCAAATCGAAACCATCTGTGCGATACCGATACCTGCGAGGTGGAAAGCGGGGTTGGCAGAGGAGAGGTTGATAAGAGGGTAAATATTTGTGACTGGAAGAATGTGTCAGAAGTGTCGTGAATGGCGTTACACATTAAATGGTCCATAAAATGGGGATTTTTCTGTACATTCCATCGTGACAAACGAACTCATTATTCGTTGGAATTTTTTAAGTTTTCTCATAAATATTATTTTAAGTGATTCTAACGATGTGCGAAGAATGCAGTTTTATCAACACCTGAAGAGAACTACCTATCGATCACCATATTAGGAATTTCTTAGACTATTGTAAACTTTGAAGGTTGAATAACGGGTAGTCTATTACTCTCAATGTTATCTAAAATCAAACGTAGAAATTATAAATTCACTCCCACCTGCTTATAATCGTAAGAATTAATAGGAAAAGAAAACGAAAGCTTGTTCAGCTTTATTGTTGCATGTGGGAATTTTCTATCCATAGCTTTTGTTTAAGTTGATCGTAATCAAATCAGAGTAAATCATGAAAATGGTTTCTTTTTATGTTAGTAGGAGAGAAAAGAGAAGGTTTTTAAAGTACATTTTGAAATTTTTGTTTAAGGAATTGTCCAAACCATTCCTATGTAAAATAATCAAGGAAAGACACTGATTCTTCAAAATTATACAGCATAAGTTATTTAAAAAATAAAAAGTACTGTGGTAAGAATTCTTCATGTAGCAGTGAAAATCAAACTTAAAAACTGTAAAATTGCCAAAAAATAGAGTATTAAATATTGTATTAGTAGTGTATTTTATCAATAAGTTGTGAGCCTAAAAGCCGCAGAATATCTTCACCAAACTAGCCAGAATGAAGTTTAATTGATATAGCGTTTAATAACCTTTTTATAGCAAATAATCTATGTAGTCGATGTCTTGCTGACAACGACTGATAAAATCACTGTGTTTATAGTATATTTAACGAGCTAAACAAAAAGCATCAGAAGAGTAGGAAAACACAACTACTATGCAACAATATACTTCAATTACGAGCCAAATGAAAACACGAGATCAATTACAATTCAATATAGTGCATTTATCCGGAGAAAGGAAGGAAATCATTCGCGTGTGGATAATGAGACCAATTTCCGATACTTCACAATGCATTCCCGTTCTAAATTACTTTCGAAACAATAGCTCTACGGCACGTTCCTTTACACTTTCTATAAAGCTTCACTTGTTTGCTCGGTGTAAATCCCCGTGTCCAAGGCACGTGTGGACATTTCTTCTAATCTTCTAAAAAACCAACACTTTCACACACAGCTTCTTACCTCGCATGATGGGTGACACATCGTAAACCTTGACGCTGCCACGGCTCGAAAACTGACCCATCACCATCTCCAGGTAGTAGATGGGTCGTCCAACAACGAGCAGCACAATCAGGTACGGGATAACGAACGCCCCACCACCGTTACGGAACGCGGTCGACGGGAACTTCCACACATTGCCCAGCCCTACCGAGAGCGCAATGCAGGACATCAGGAACTCCACACCCTTGTCCCATTTTTCCCGCTCAACTGCTGGTGGTTTTTCGAGCTTGTCCAATGCTGCCTGTGGTGGTTTTGTGTCGTTCAATGTCTGGTCCGTGGCTGGCAGTCCGACATCATCCGACGCCACAAAGCCAGGATTATCTGCACCGGACATTGTGGTGTCGATTGTCGCTGGCACTGGTATGCTAGTGGTATGCTGTACTCACGTAGAGCGACGCTAAAGTGATCGAAAACTATGGGTACGTGTGCCGATTGTGTCCGGTCCCGGTGACACAATTATAATGTACAATTTTCACCACTAAACACCACATTCGCTGTGGAGAAGGGCATTCGTGTTGTTGGTGTTGTTTTTTCGTCTTCTTGGTAAGAAATTAATGCACCAACAGATCCACTAGCCCGGGTTGACCGGGTCTAAATTATACTAGCACGGTCGAGGCACGATCGAGCATTAGTAGCGGTTTTTGTCTGATTACAACTCGAATTCGGCACACGGTTGTAACGCGCTGAAGCGTGGCGAAAAACAGACACTTCTCAAGGACCTAGGTACGAAGGACAGCGTCATCGAACCACACAGACACTCACACGCTGATCAATCGCCGATACGAATTCAGTTTGAGGCTTGTCGGTTGTAGGAGGATGTTGGACACCTTAACCGAGTTGGAATTGCGGTCGATGGAGTCACTTCCTAGACACTAAGAGAGTAGCTCAATTTAGCTCACTTCCTAGTCACCGTTTGATCTACAACTTTGTGACTCTTGTGTTCACAAAATTGTGTTTAATTTCTTTTCAATAATTCGCACATGTAACACAATATATTTACACACACACACATAAGCGGCAACTAGAGAGTCACGATCAGTCTGAGAAGCTCGCCCCGGGAGCTTGTGCGCGTGTCCGTTCGACTTGAGCGCTCGTTTGCTAGTGAGGGGTTCCGATGTCGGCGGCAATTAGTTTATAGCCATCGACCCAACCATGCTCGTCTCGATTCTAATCAGCCGCGTCCGCTTGGACCGAGGGTTTGCCTTACTGCTCGCCATGTCGGCGCACACACAGGTGAACCATTAAACTCCCGAACGGGGCGCCGATTGGGAAGGGAACCTTGCTTAAAGGGGGATTTTTGTTTTATTCTCTCGCACGCATCAAACTTCCCAATCGCTTGCGGCTGCTCCAATCAAAGTGCGATATAAAAATTAAAAGTCCCAAATCTTGAAACGGGGAATTCTTGTCCTTCTTTTTCGCAAAAACGCATCACACGCCGTAAAAAGGTACGACTATTGCTGTTTGGAAGCTGGTTTAAGCTGGCGGACAACATAAGTCAAAGACAGTGGTAGAATTATAGTTTCGCTTACGTAAAAAGACAGCCCCAAACTACGACCGAGCTGAAGGTACAATGGGTCTTTTTTTGTTGCTGATGTAGCAGTTATTGCTATTTATATTTGCACATTGTTCTTGGTGTAGTTAGAGTTGTACAAGATACGCGTCACGATGGCAGAAAACAAAAATTGCACACTTCAACAAGCGGTGGATTTGACTTTATAATTCTTCCGCAGGCGAGGCAGCAGGCGTTAAAGTGGCGGAAAATTATAGCAACGTTCTTTGTGTGCTAGTTTTGCGGATAGCAAAATTTAATATACCTTAAAGTGGATACTTTCGATTTTGTTGAATCATTGATCTACTTCACCTGACATGTTGATTATTTCCTTATTTTACATTTGAGTTCTTTTTGTTTGAAAATCAATTTTTATATGATTGTTGGTGATTAAACCTACATATTTTTGTAGTATTTTTCATCCTTTTTTCTTATTTTTGCTTAATCGAAAAAATTTTAATGTGTTTTTTATGACTTTCATTAAACTTGTTTTTCTTGTTTTCATTTCTCACGAACTACAAATGCAAACTTGCAACTCACAACAAATGAACATTTTCAATTTTATTGCCTTTATTTCTTCCTATATTCGCAGTCAGCAAAAGACCCTGATCTCATCGACCATTAAGTGTACTAAGTTCCCCTAAAACCTGCTGTCATGATTTTTTCTCGCAGTTCTCTTGCTCTCTTGTAACATACGTTGGTGGTTAGCACACGATTTCACCTTCACTATCAGTTCCACTGGCCAAATTCCGCATTTTGCCATGCTGGCGATCATCAACGTGGCTCCTATTAATTCTAAATTTAACAACTGTTTGACATAAGACGCCATTCTTTGTACGAAAAAATGGCGAATCCTTCAAGTTCCAATAGTTTTTGTGATCTTATTATGCAAGGAATGTAATAAAGAGCAACAAAACCGGAACGATCGTCTCACTATTTAACTCTCTCCTCCGGGAAAAATTCTTATCACCATCAAGGAAGGCGAACGATCCGGCTCACGTGCCAGCAATTGCAACGATAGCAGTATTCGCTGTGCCACGAGGACCCATATAAATATTTACCCGTGAATGCAACGTTACTTCAGGTTCATTCCTTGGAAGGCCGGATCCCAGATCCAGATACAGCCGGCTGTGTGGCGTATGACAAACCCCGTAGGCAAATAATAGATCCAATGTCCCACTAAACGGTCCCAGTTTGTGGCGGCGGAAACAAACAAGAAATCTTGAGGAGTCTCCCACCAACAAGAGGTGCTATAATTTGTTATGGACTACAATTTCCTGTCCGGTATCTTAGTACCGATACTAGGCGTTCGGTGTTCTACAGACAAAATAAAAAAAATGACACCCTCCAGATGCATTTCGCCCTACTCATGGCATAGTTTACGATTTAATTGATATATCATCGGCGCGATAACACCTCTTCCCAGAAGCAACCTATTGCTGTGGACTGTTTGTTTTGGCTTGATTTTTGTCTTTTCTTTTGCTGTTTTGCGCACATTCTTTCGCGTCCATTATTATGGGCGCACCATCCCGCCGTGGTTCGACCTGCGCCATGAATCGTCTGGTGTCTTATATTACCAGCCTGTAATTGAAGCGTAATTACCCTTGGACGAAAATAATAGCTGCCAACCGCTTTAGAATGCGTACGCGAATGTGCGATTTCGATCTTACACAATCGGAGCCATAATGCACCTAGTTCGGAATCGTTGTCCTAGTCCCTGCAAACAACTTCAACAACATGGCCATTCCCTAGTCACGTGGTGTACGGATAGCGCAAGCGACGAGTCAATATTATTTACACCCATGCAATGATTAGCTATCTTGTCGCGAAAGCACTAAAAGTTCTACAGAAAGCTTTGTGTGTTTGGGGTTTTTTTTTTTCGGTGAGGTTAATCTTTATCTAACAGACGCAATCTGCGAGATGTGTCGCATCATGGTGAGGAGAAATTGTGGGCTGATAATCAGCTACTTGGAGTTTATATAAGTGAGTCATCGGGTATGGCAAATGCAATTGAAAATGGTCGTCTCCGTTCTGGTGAAATTAATCTTTTTTTTTCTGTCATTGCAGGATGACAAAATCATCAGAACTCCGCGAAAAGTCTTACTCTTTTGTTTTTTGAACCTTTGAAATTGTGACTTTCCAGGTTTTTATTTTATTTTATATTTTTTTAACGATTCGTTTTACTCATTTTTTTCTAAGGTCTTTTAGTATTTAGTATTTAGTGAATTTATCATTTTTAGCAAATTGTGGCAACTTGTTTATTGATGTACATTCTTTCTGTTTTATGTTTTTTTTTTTTTTTTACTTTGATATCCAAACTTCAATATAACCTATTCAATCTTTAACTCACTATCATGTTGCTTTATCTACGAACAATGTTTGTTGTAAAAATATTTGGTATTTCAATGTATGGTGTCTCCCGTTCACCGCTTTCTACAAACACTTCAAACGCTACACAATGCCAATAATTATATCATTCTACAGTCGACAATCAACTAGTCTTCTACTAACGACAGGACCACCACGTCATAATTATTCCGATAGTAAGCAGGTGCGGGACTTCTTTTTCCACTTCTGCCAACTACCCTTTATGTGGTCATCAAACGCTAACTTCCGAAACGACTACTTGATTTGATGGACCGCCCTACGCGACTCACGGCTCTCGCCACCTTCGATCAATCACATTTGCTAACAGCTCACGTATATCATTCACGTATCGGCGAACAGCATTCAGCCGAAGGGAAAGTACCACAAACCCTCGCCTTCAACAGTTGGGAACACTGGTCCCCTACGTTTTCTGGCACGAGTTTTAACATGCGTTCTACAGGCAACATGAGAAGCTTCAGCAAGGGTATGTACCGTGTTTGTTGGAGCTACTTGCACTCGCGTTCCTTTATTTGCCAGCCGCCAACACAAACACTAGCCTTGGGAATATTACTGGAGAAGCTAGAGGATTATCGCTTGAGGCTTGCTTGTAGTCATTTTTTCCCGGTCCACTTGGTTCGATGGCAAATCCCAAAAGAGTTGGCCATTTCTTGGGATTTCCCGTTGGATAGTCCGGGAAGCTCTTATCCTTAGCTTTACAGATCGTTTACTGTGATCATGTTGGTTCGTTGTTTTTTCTCCTCCTCCTCGTCAATGTCGATGTTGGACAAATGTTGGGAATCCCTTTTTAGGTGTGCGCCAAACATCATGAGGTGTATTTTTGTTCCTTTTTTATGCATTTGTTTATTTATTTTAGGTACTGGGCATGTTGAACGCATGTTAAATTCAGCGATTCGTTGCGAGACTGTGTGTGGTTACGGTGATTTTTGTCAACCTTGAATCAAACAAGGAATAAATTATAAGAGTGCAAAATATGCGTTGTGTGCGACGAATGGAAAGTTACTCTCTTGAAGAGAATATGCAAATGCTTTTGGAAGTTGTTATATGTAACAAACATCAATCTGTTACTCATCGTTCTCTTTGTTTCATTAGATTTAATGATTTTATTTTACTGTGGAGGAAGCTTTTTGTGTAAAATAGTTGTGATTTTTCCCTCATAATTTTCCGTATTTAAAAGACCAAAGAGCTTTACCCAATAATAGCTTAACGTTCTTCGTACAACTTTGGTAAAATTTATTAGTATTATAAAACAAACAAAACTACAAATACTTCTATCACTTGTTCATTAATGTTACAGCGCGAGTGAACACAAAAACTAGTGTGATGTAACTAATTCTAAGCAACGTTTCCACATTTTCTCAGAAGTTCGAGAAAATGTAACGCCCGTTCGCATTCGAGAGTAGCTCGATCATTACTATCGACCAAGGTACTATCACTTGGTGTCACTTGGAGCACCGTTCAGCCAATGTTAAACATTCGCTTCTTGATTCGCTTCAAAGCGTTCGTGCTCTCCGGTCGACTGTTTTGATACTGTTCCTCCTCGGTCTGATACCGCACCCGAACGGCATCATTCTCCGGACCCCAAACGTCCATCGGTTCCAGCGCGTTTCGAGCAGCTTTACGTAGCGATTCCGTCTGCTTACAGCGCCGCCGGTAAATCGCGTAAATGTACCAGCCGGGTAGTTGCAGAAAGGCGATGACGTAGATAAACAATCCTAAAACTGAGAAGCAAACCAAGAAAAAAAGACACATTCATTCAACCACCATACGAACAAGACGACCTTGTGTCATGTGGCTTGTACACCTACCATTGTACCCCATCGGGACCTTTTGCAGCTCAAAGTCGGCAAAGCTGAAGATAAGAATGAGCAGTGTGGCGGCCGGTGCAATTAGTCCCCAGCACACCCGCCAGTAGAACGACGTTTCGATGCCGAGCATAAACTTTATGTCCCGGCAGATACGATCCACCCCGTAGATCCACGCCACCGTGGCCAGCTCAAGCACGGCAAACGTTAGCGTCACATACTTCGCACCATAGTAATCGATCACATCGAGAAAATCGAACCCACCGGGCGTCAGGTAGAGCAGCCCGAGAAAGTATCCAACGGTAACGGTTCCGAGCACAACCTGCCAGTGCTTGAGGTGTGGACGCTGGTCCCGAATAGCGGTAATGATGCTGGTCGTTACGCCCAGATTACTACCGACGCCAACGATGAACAGCATCAGGAAGAACAGGGCAGCAAACAGCTGGGGCACAAACTGGAATTTGGCGATCGCATCCGGGTACGTCATAAAGGTGAGTCCGGCACCGTCTCGAGTGAGCTTCTGTATGTCCGGCTGTCCGCTAACGTACGCCAAATTGCCGATCACCCCGAACACGATACAACCGGCAACGATCGAGGTGAATGTGTCGAGCCAGGAGATAATGACGGCGTCACTGACAGAGGATGGAGAACACAGAGCGGTCACCTTTTTTTGCCTCTACCCGTTTGCAATTAACAAACCGATTGCCAAAAACTTACCGGTGCACGTTGTTGCTGAAGTTGTTGAAGGACGAGTACGCGATAATTCCACCGTAGCAGACGGACAGTGAGAAAAAGCACTGCGTGACTGCTTCGTACCATACCTGCAACGGAGGAAAGGAAATTGAATGAGTGTAACGCGCGTTGCCTAACTTTAGGCGGGTTCAGCGTAACGCTTACCTCGATGCTGAGAAGCTTATCCCACTGTGGTGTTATGAAGTACAGTATGCCCTGCATTGCACCGTCAAGCATTAGGGTTTGGATGAGAAGGATCAGTATGATCACATACGGGAAGATCGCGAGGAAATAGGACGCTTTGCCGGTACTTTTCGCACCCCGAACGAGGATCGTTGCAACAACAATCCAGGCAAAGAGGAGACACAGTGCCAGCTTCCAGTCAGGCACGCCCAGACCATCGTCCAGTGAAGGAGCTTTATGTATGACTTCCTTTCTGTGGAATTAAGATCAAATAGACTCTTAGTATGGAACTAAAGATAATTATATTAAAATAAACTTACAGAAAATACAGCTCCGCAGACGATTGCAATCCAACGGACGTGTTGGTCGGCTCGAGCCTTCCAACAAACGAAGAATTCACACAGTTTGCCCAGGAAGGGTTACACTCGCTCCACGGCAACGTGCTGCTAAACGACGCCACAAAGTATCGGAACGTGATCGCCAACACCGGCGCATAGTAAGTCATCACGACGAACATAGCGATCGTTTGTGCCACACCGATCCCTGCAAAGTGTAAGTTTTGCAACGTTAGCACTATTAAAACACCACGACAAGCAGTACCGTACCTCGCATAGCTGGTGCTAGATCGTAAAGCTTCACACAACCTCGGCTCGAAAACTGTCCCAAAATCATCTCCAGATAGTAGATCGGACGTCCGACGATAAACAGTACGATCAGGTACGGTAGCAGAAATGCGCCGCCACCGTGCTTGAGGGCCGTGTATGGGAACTTCCAGATGTTGCCAAAACCGACCGAGTACGCAATGCAGGACAGCATAAACTCAATGTCGCGGCCCCATTTGTCACGCGTCGTGCTCGTGCTGGTTTTCGTGTCGTCGCTGATCGTTTGCAGTGTGGTGCTAGAATTCATCGGCTGTTGGAAAGTGGGTGAGAAATCGATTAGCCAATCAATTAACGTTAATCCGCTTCTGGTTCGGTCGGAGCAACTTCAAACAAGCTGGCGCATTCGAGGATTTACGGCAACCTCATGCACCGTCATTGTTGTGAATATGCGAAGCAAAACAAAATCAAGATTGCATGTGAATGCGCTTATCAGTCCGTTCGATCTCACTGCGTCAGCATGACACTTACCGATGCTACCGATCGCGTATCTGCCTTCCCGTTCTCTGTCGGTTCTGCACTGTACGCATGGTTTTCCATGATAACGTCCTCGAATATGATAATAACTGTCAAAAGTACTATACAACCGTGGGCGCGCGATCACCTGTCACTCACACTCTCACTTACTTAATTTGTTTTGCTCTGCCGTTCGACGTTGTAAGAGGACGATGTTGTCTCGATCGCGAGTGAAGTGCATTTAAAGCTACCGCACTGGATGCACGACACATTTAATCCGCGGACGATTTCTGAATGAACCTGCACGCTGTTACTCAATACCAACTAAGGCTGTGACTAGAGCGTTGCCCGGTGTAAACACTTAATCGAAGATCATCACATCGCTACGCTACGATCATAGTACGACAGTGTGGTTGCTGTAGGTGTGTATGTGATGCATATGGGGAACCGGCTGTAGTATTTCCATCTCGTAAAACCCGAACCAACGGAACACGGTCGCCAGGGTATTCCCAACAGCAAAACCGGTAAGTCAGACCCGTACGCCCAGACACACTGCCACCCACCGAAGAGCGCTCTGTGTACTTTCTACGATTTTTTTTAATTTATTTCTACACAAACTGTTTTTTGTTGTTGTTTTACACTTAGAAAGTTGGCAACCATCGATGATTGTAAATTAAGCGCTTGGAGGAGGTTTCCGTCTACTTCCCAAAACGGGGAAAAGTTATTAGTTCAATATTAATAGCAAACCACTTACGAACACTAACACAGAGGGGTAGCTCAAACCGTTTGAAGACTAAAATAATTCTTAGACATCTTTTTCATTCCTACTCGCCATAAACGTTACATAAATATTGCTTAATGGTCCTTCTTGTAAGATAAAGCTGGGCAAGGTTTTCAGAAGTACATCAGTTGTTATGATAAACCTTCCCCAACCGTAAAGCAAAGCTGTTAATGTGATAAGAGCTTTACAGTTTCATCTTTCGCGGGCCATAAACAGCCAGAACAACCCGTCACCATCATCTGCTCGCACATTTTCTCGGGTGTGTGAGATCTATTGGCAAGGCTTTGCGTTGCGGAATTGGCATCAATTTGGCGTACATTCCACCGGTCAAAGGGTGTGTAGATTTCCCTGGAATAAAGACTTCCATCATCGGTTCGCTTATGGGGGGAAAACGAACCTTTAATCGTAATATTTTTTGTTCCGCTAGCAAAGTATGCATCGTTTGTAGTGGATGCAACATTTGGGATTTTACGTAGAATCGAAAAGAACTTCTGAGCAATAGGTTTGCTATTTGCCCCTGTTCTATGAAATAGCTAGTCATACCGCATGATACGCTCGAATAGTTTAAGATGAGGGAAAACATATTCATTTGCTGGTTAAATAGTGGTTTGTTGTGGGCAGGAACAGTCATGAACATTCTTTCGAGGATAGTCATAATTAGTGTTTATGTACGATGATAGATTTTCTTACCGGTTTTTACCGATTGCGAACAGATTATTGCAGATGTGTCAATGAAATAAACATCTTTTGATGACTTTTTGGCAAAGTAAACCAATCCGAGGGCCGACCTAAACAGTGCACTCTTCTCTTCTTATGACACGCTTTGATTAAGACAACAACTCCAGGGACCAGATAGTTCATGCTCAATAAATCCTCTCTTGCAGAAAACTCCTGTGAGGAAAACACGTTAGGACACCAAAGTTTGACTAATGGTTATCCTTAACACACTTTGTTGTGTTTAGGAATATTAACGATTAGATACTCTTTTCTGTTGTTCATGCAAAAGTAGTTTTATTTCTGATAAAAAGTGTTAACAATTTTACGAACAATATTTTTCCCAACTCCAACACTTTTCGAAGCTTTTTCCTCGTGTCTCTTAGACTGGTCGGTATGATATTGCCGCCGTACGGTAGAATCCTCCGGGCCCCAATCGGTCGCAGGTTGACAGGCGCTTTTTATTTTATCAACTAATCGTGTCTCCGTCCTTTTGCTCAGGGCATGAATAGCCCATACTATCACTTGCACCATAACGAAGCCATAAAGACACCAACCAAATACTATGAAAAAAGAAGGGAAAAATTTTTTTTTTTTTGTGGAGACTGAAACGAATCGTTTGTAACTTGCTACTAGTTGCTTCATACCAGTCATGCCCGTCGGAACCGGCAGTGGGCTATAGTGAATGAAGCTAAACAACCATATGACAACGATGATACCGAGTGTTACAAAGCTCCAGCAAACTCGCCAAAATACACCGGTCCGTCTGTCCAGCATGAGCTGAATGTCGTGTGCAATCTGCTCTACACCATACAACCAGCAAAAGGTAACAATTTCCAGTATGACAAGTGTCAGCGTTGTCAGCGTAACGCCATACTTGTCCACCACATCTAACACGTGCAGCCCACCCTGGAAAGGAAGATTGACCATGTACCGAAAGCTTCATGTCTGGTGACTTTCCCCCCATCGAAGAAAGTACAAACGCACCGGTGTAATGTAAACCAATCCACAGCCGAACCCGTAGATGGCAATCATTACCACCACCTTCCAGTTGGACAACCGCGGGAAACGGTCCCTCACGGCAGTTATAATTGTTGTCACGATACCGGTATTGCTGCCCAGTCCAAGCAGGAAAAACATCATAAAGAACAGCACAGCAAAAACGTTCTGTGCCGCATCGAATTTGGCGATTGCGTCGGGATACGTGATGAAAGTTAGTTGGGGACCTTGCAGCTGCATGTCCTCCACACGGTTGCCCGTTATGTGTGCGATGTTGCCGACGATACCGAACACGACGATGCCCGATATGATGGAGGTGAAGGTGTCTAGCCAGGATATGATCATGGCATCGCTGGAGATGGAATAGAAATACCTTTGGATTACTAATGAACCATGAGAAACTAATCTGAAGTAAGTGAGGGATGGAAATTAATTCATTTAGAGCGAGAGCTATCGAAAATCTCACCTAGCTAAGTGATTTAAACTTAAGCTTACCGGTAAATGTTGTTATTGAAGCTGTTGTAGGAAGCAAAAACGATAACTGAACCAAGCGATATAGTTAACGAGAAGAAACACTGCGTTACTGCCGCATACCAAACCTGCAAAACCATCAAAAATTTACAACCGATATGGTTTATGCAGTCATCATCTCCGCCGGCCCTACCTGGACGTCCAGCAGCTTTTCCCACTGGGGTTTCAACAGGTACAGTATGCCCTGGTCAGCGCCCTCAAGCGTACAGGTACGGATGAGCAACACCAGCAATATCAAATACGGGAAGATTGCCAAGAAATAGGATGCCTTCCCAGAGCTACGAATCCCTTTAATCAAAATGCACGTGATACAGATCCAGCAGAACATCAAACACAGTGCAAGCTTCCAATCTGGCACACCGATGCCTTCGTCCACCGTCCAATAGTTGTGCAGCACGGTACGATTAAAGAAGAACTCTGCCGATGGTCGAAAGGACGCATTCTGTACACGCCCTTTAAACTCCGAATCAACACATCCGCTCCATTCCGGTTCACAACGACCCCACGGCAAAGGATTCCCGAACGAAGCCACGAAGTAGCGTACCGAAAGCGAAAGTACCGCCGCATAATAACCCAGAATGAGCAGCAGCGCTAGTGTTTGACCAACGCCCACCCCACGCATCAGTGGAGCCACGTCAAACACCTGGATGCAGCCACGGCTCGAGAACTGACCCATCACCATCTCGAGATAGTAGAGCGGACGGCCGACGAGGAACAGTACCACCAGGTACGGGATGAGAAATGCACCGCCACCGTTCTGCATGGCCGTGTACGGAAAGCGCCATATGTTGCCGAAACCAACCGACAGCGCGACACACGACAGCAGGAACTCGATACTGCGGCCCCATTTCTCGCGCACTAGCGCTCCATCCGGCTTGGGCAGGGTGTTGACTTCCGGCGCCTCACCGGCGCCGATGGTTAATTGGGTAGAACCGATGATGGGTTTCGAGGCGGCGGTGGTCATGGTGTTCTGTAACTTAATTATATCATCAAGCCGTTAGTTGCCATGTTGCAGTGATTGTCTTTGATTGGAGTTGACGGGCCGGCCGATGCAGGCAGGGAACGTGACTGAGCGGATGTGAAGCGACTGATCTTAGATTGGTGGTACGGTGAAAGTGCTACTGGGAAAATACGTATCGCAAGGAATCTGATGCAACTTGTCAAATGGAGAGTAATCATTTAAATCTATCGCTGATGAACATTTGCCGGAAAAGAAGCTGAAGCTATCTTGCAGTTCTTTCTTAAATTAGGCTTTAGTTTGCTTTATCAAATGATGCGATAAGCAAGAGGAAGAAATATTTTTTTCATACTTACAAAGCGTTCTAAAAAAAGTGCTTTGTCCTTGAAGTTAGTATTTTAACTTTATGAAACATCATTTGACGATTCATGGATTTATGCAAATTAATTTAAAAAAAAATGTCCAACATAATTTTTACGATCGAATGTTTCGTTAACACCTGTGCATATTTTTACATAATTTTCTTTAGTTGGTGGTTTATATTCTTTTGTTTTCTGTTTATTATTTCTTCCACATTTTCTTATGTTTCAGAGCTCTTCTTAAAGTTTTTGATAGGAATAATTATAACAATTTTTCTAACGATTTTATCCAGCGTAAAATCTTAAACATGTTATAATTTATGTTGTTATTTTCTAAAGCAAGAAATTTATGCACTATTTTCCGTTCAAGGAAACATTACAAAATGTCGTTACACATGTGCAATGTGCAGTGAAAATCACATTAACCTACATATTACTACTGCTCCCAACCTATCTCACCGTTACCAAAATCCCGCACCACGTATTTTCTACTTCGAAACACGAAAATGTTATCACTTTTTCCAATAAAGTTCTCCTTCCAATTTTCACCTTTTTGCAACCGATTTCCATCTGGATAGAATCACTAGTAGCATGTGGTTTTAGCACGCCATTCGATGTATTTTTGTTCCGTGTCCCCAGCGATTGCTTTGTTCGATTGCACTTTCATACACCACTCACCACAAACGATTTGGCAACACGCCCCGATGGTAACAGTCGCGTTCGCTGGCTGACTGTCTTTTGTGTACTGCGGCCGCCGTTAGTTCCCGTAGCGCTAGGAAAAGGAACACGACGTAGATCAAACGACCAAAGCAGTTTGTGGAGATTGGGTGGCTAGTTGTTTCCGGCACTGGGAAAGGTGGCTGCACTTTTATTGCTGATAGATGCACCACTTGCAGCCCAGCTAGACGAGCGAATGGTGTGTGGATACTCCAAGTGGTTCCAACATGGTGTGGTTGTAAAGACTTTCATTGAATTCTTAGAATCGTTTACTGTTGTGCTGGGTAAGGAAACGATTGAATTGCTTCAATTTTTCTTTGGCATCCACTCAACGACAACACTGCATCGCAAATGTCTATCACTGGCGCGAAAAAGTCTCTACGTTTGTTGCTTTATTATCACAGGGATAAATTGCACCCCGTTAGACAGGGTAAACCAAGCACTGCACACCTTTTTATCTAAACGGTTTCTCCACTACTACGGCGAGTTTTCGCAAAATGGTTGTTAGGTGGAGCGAGCTAACGAAAGCGAAAAGGTCGAAAGATAAATATGTAACCTGCAGTATAACTATTCTAGTCAAATATTTTGCTACACAATCTGTCCACACAATGTTGTACCGGGACGGCACTAAAGTGACACCTTTTGCTTTCCATCTTGCTGTACTGTTCGCGTGTAATTTCGTTTTCTGGCCCCCAGTTGCTGGTGGGTTGGAAGGCTGTCTTCCATTTCGTGCGCCAACCTTTCTCGTCTTGCGTTAGGATTGCATAAGCGGCCCATAACGGGAGCTGAAGGATGGCAAACGTGTACAGAATCCATCCCGCAACTAGAGTAGGTGTGCGAGAAGTGATAAGATTGAAGTTCGTTTGCTGTGATAGATTGGCTTGTTGCAATTACTTACCATTATATCCCACGGGGACATTCAGTGGGACATAGTCGACAAAACTCACTACCAGAATGATACCGACCAGCATCGGAGCAAGGAATCCCCAGCAGATACGCCAGAACAGGCCAGTTTCTAGCTGCAACATAAACTTAATGTCCCGACAGACACGATCCACACCGTAGATCCAGGCGAACGTTAGAATTTCAAACAGTGCTAGCGTGAGTGTAACGTACTTTGCACCGTATGTATCCAAGACATCCAGCAGATCCAATCCACCAGGAGCTAAGTACACGACACTTACGCAAAACATCGTCACACTTACACTCATCACAACTTTCCAGTTTTCAACCGTTGGGCAACGATCGCGGATCGCCGTGATGACGCTAGTGATCGCACCCAAATTACTGCCAATTCCCACGATGAAGAACATCAGGAAGAACAGTACTGAAAAGAGTTGTGGACAGTATTCGAATTTCGCGATAGCGTCAGGATATGCCATGAACGTTAGTCCCGGTCCTTCCCGTACGATGTCCTGGATGCTGGTCCTGTGTGTAACGTGGGCAAGGTTTCCAAGCACACCGAACACGATGCAACCCACAATAATTGATGTGAATGTGTCTAGCCAAGATATGATCATTGCATCACTAGATTAGAAGAGAACGTTAGAAAGAAGATAGCGTATTGGAGTGTTGTACTCATCACTTACCGGTACACGTTATTGGAGAAGTTGTTGAAGGAGGAGTAAGCGATGATCCCACCGAAGCAAATCGAAAGTGAGAAAAAGCACTGAGTAACTGCTTCCATCCAAACTTTCGCTGAAAAGAGACTCTCCCACTTGGGCGTCAGGAAGAACTTGATGCCCTCGAGTGATCCTTCCAGGCTTAGCGAATGGGCAAGCAGGATAAAAATGATAACGTACGGGAAGATAGCTAGGAAGTAGGCCGCTTTACCCGTGCTGCGCACTCCCTTGATAAGGATCACCACCAGAATGGTCCAAGAAACCAGTAGACAGAGCACAAGTTGTCCATCGGGCCATCCAAGTCCTTCCGATAATGGTGCTCGATGCATTATTGTGTTGCTGTAAGGGGTGATAACAACTATACACATATCCTTAGTCGATTCTCTTTCTATTCACCTACGTGAAATAAAGCTCCGCGGACACATTCCTTCGATCCTCGGTGGTTTCGTCCGACGTATTCGCGTACCCCCGAAAGTCGGAATCAATGCACCGACTCCACGAGTGATGACACTTGCTCCACGGCAGCTCACTGCTGAACGATAGCAGCAGATAGCGTAAGGTTATGGCTAGAACCGGTGTGTAGTATGACATCGCCACTACCATTGCGACCGATTGTCCTACACCGACACCACGCATTGCCGGGGCCATGTCGTAGATTTTAACACATCCTCGGCTACAGAATTGACCCATAGCCATTTCGAGATAGTACAGTGGACGTCCGATCACGAACAGCACCACCAGGTACGGTATTAGAAAGGCGCCACCACCATTGTCTAGGGCGGTGTACGGGAACTTCCAGATGTTGCCAAACCCGACCGAGTATGCGATGCAGGAGAGCGTAAACTCGATGTTGCTGGTCCATTTTTCGCGCACTGGAATCGTTGGGGATGCGATGGCTATGGTGACGCAGTTAGTGTGCTGTTGTGAAAATATAGTTTTAGTATTATGCAGAAAACTAGGAGAAGCTGTGTTGAGATTAGTGGGCATTCATTCGTTGTGCTTGCAAGTGCATTCCCTCTAGCTTTGATCGGGGTGAGGTGTTTAAATATTATTGGAGCTGTTGTTTATATTATCTGGAACACTTTCAGAGGGTTAAATAAGCCATATGGCCAGGTGGTCAGGGTTATCAAGTAATTGGATAGTCAGTTAGTCCTAACTACACGAGCCGCTTAGGGGCAAAGCAGAATTAAAAGAAAATTTACCAAGAGTTCCTTTATCAAAGCGATAACCAGAGGCAGATCTTATTATTAGCGGACTGAGCGGCCACGTCCTAGGCAGCTGCCCAAAACGAATGGGGGGGGGGGGGGGGGTTACATATCAACCCCCCGCCTATCCTAAAGATCTCAAAGCCATTTCCGCTCAGAGCCACAGAGAGGCAGAATCCGCCTCTGGAGATGACGGTTGAAGTGAATGCGTGAAACTGTTTTACTTCATATTTTCATATACTATTTTCCAATGATGGTAAATTGATTAAATAGCTTTTCGTCATCATCATGTGAGAAAATATTGATTTTTTTTGCTTTGCATATCAAAATTATCATGTAACTTTGTTGCGTCTCTCATGTATTGTGCATGGTTTGCAGCAGTTCGACCCCAGCCTAGTCATTATTCTTCCCAATATACAAACAACATGACACAACATTGTCAACAAGGCAACAGGATACACTGATCTTGCTATGCCCTACTTCTCTGCGGTGTTGTTATGGTCGTACGGGAACGGGATAATAATAGCCAAATTTCTGTTTTGGTTGCACTTCGCCCACGCTGCACCACCCACATCCAATCCACCAACACCGCAGGGCCCTTTGAATCAAATCAATTCGCCAATTGAAATGTTGTTTAATGATTTCCCAGAACGCATCCCCGCACGTGCACGTCTGCTGTAGGCAAGTGCATGCACACACACACACACATGAATCCCATCCAATTGACACACGGGGCTGAACGGGGATGGATGGTTAAATTTATTTTGGAACTTTACGCTCTACACTGTGTTAATGCTTCTGCTGGCACAATGCCAGCTAACAAATTGTTCCTCCGTTTTTGCTTGCTACCACCCTTCGCTGGCAATGAATTATGCACTACACCACTAAAGCAGGCGGAAACTACGGAAAAAACTACAAAACTGCTTCCAAAAGTGGCGTACAACCGAACACCTCGAACCTCAGTTGCTGAGGGTGACCTTTGCACGAGGCAATCGAATGAATGGCGCCGGGCGAATGTTGATGCACCCCATCCACGTACGGTTAATCCTTTGGCGATTGTCTTTGGGGTGGTATCCATCGCTGGACCGGTCGTTTCACGTTGATTTGTTGGTTCGCTAAACGATTCGTTTGATTGGATTCGATGGTACGGTTCACGTGTGTAGTTTTCTGTCCATTACGGCACACAATTAGCTGTACACACGCGACACAACA
The DNA here is from genome assembly GCF_943734695.1 of Anopheles maculipalpis. Classification (NCBI taxonomy): domain Eukaryota; kingdom Metazoa; phylum Arthropoda; class Insecta; order Diptera; family Culicidae; genus Anopheles; species Anopheles maculipalpis. The sequence continues at coordinate 95,929,230 of NC_064871.1, read as the reverse complement.
ATTGCGTATCGGGGATGTGGATATGGTAAAGTGAAAGAATTTCTCTGATCTATGCCACTACTCGGTGCAAATGTGCCCGCAACTCACGCTCACTGATCACTGATTCGACCGACCGACTGATCGAACCGATCGAGCCGGATGCGCTCGGTTGCAGGTGTGGTATAAAAAGCTTCGATCATACGGACGTTAGCATCCGTTCGGTGTTTTGTTTTTTTTTTTTTTGGGGGGTTGCGATTTTCTGCGCAAGATCAAACGGTTCGTGAAAGATTGGTTGGTAGGAAAGCTTACAGTGCTTGATGTAATGGGAGAGTCTTCTAACTGGGATGATAACTTGAAATATTTATGAATTTTGGATACTTTTTTACCATTATTTACATGAATCTTGTGTCTTCTGGATGTTACGATAAACTTTAATAAATTATTCTAAATTAATGATTTAACAGGCGGGTTGATGCCAACACCTTGAAGAGATATGTGTATAAACTTAACAGCAGATAATTGTTATCCAGACTTAAACCCGGGGTTTTTCCTGCTACAAAGGACTCAAAAGAATTTTAGCCAAACAGAATATGAGGTATTCCAATAGCCCAACCATTCTGGTGGACGCATCATGGCCATCACTAATAGCCTAGCAGAATCTGGCGAGTGTAATAATTGTGCACGATAATCTGTGCTGGTCCTGCTGAACCATTACATTACTTAGAAATAATGTTCTAGGAATACTACCCCCTCTAGGAATGTATGAGGGGGTGGCCCGGTGGTGTAGGCGACAACGGCATCTGTCATTTAACGGCAGGACCGTGTCAGTAAGTCTAGTAAGCCATTTGATGGCAGGCATGTCCTAGAAGGTCGTTAAGCCAAGAAGAAGGAGAAGAATAATGACCTTGTATTATGATTTTAGTTTTCAAATAGGTTATTTGTAGCTCTTTTAGCCGTTCTTAACTGTAAAGTTCAAGAGTAAATGTTTGACGTTAATTTCTGTGAAACATATTTTGATTATATTTAATTTCCGTAAATTTGGCACTTTGTAAACGTCGAAAATGGAAGGACGGTTTGCACATTACTGTTCATTTTGTTAGTGCTTCTACGGTCAGTAGGTTTCATATCCGTTGATCAACGTGCGTTGAAACTCGTTCGTCGAGCTAAACTTCGCGTTGCATTGTATGGGAAGTCCGTATCGTCGATCAGCTGTTTGTAAACAAAAACAAACCACCGCCCGATGCACGCAATCGTCTTCGGTTACTCACACGGTGCGCGAAACGTATATTTGCAACGTTCGATCGCAGGGTGGTTGAGAATGAGATTACCTTGATCATTCTTTAATTATAGTTTATTTATTTATAAGAATTTGTTTTACTGCTGGTTCAAAAGAAATGGAACAAAATGCAATACTAATAAGGAAATTGAACATTAATAAACTGTTCAAGTAACCAAAGTTTGATATACAAATTAAATACATCAAAAAATCACCCTGTAAATAATGTAACAACAACATTGCGAAGGAAACGCTCAATGAAATACAGCTGATACTGCCGAGCGTACGCATGCGCTCGTGGACGCTCGTTCCATTTCGAAGCAGCACTGAATGACACGGTCATGGCCGTCTCGAGGAGGAGGATAGCACACTACCGGGTGAATAAAAGGAGTGTGGGTGTCTGTTGAAAGCAAAAACCCCAACCACCCTGTCGTGCAACAGCTCCGTTGCACGCCGATCAACAACACGTCGTACGTTTATAGCTGGTGCTAACGGTCGAAAAGCAGACACATTACTCTGTTTTCATGTTTTAAAACAATTTATTCTAACTTGCAAGTGTTTCAGTACAAGAAAATTTAATTTATTACAAATTAGTGGCAATCACACGCTGCATCTAACATTAATCACAGATCTAAAGAATATACTTTTCATTTGAACAATCTTCGCCGCACCTTTTCCACGAGTGTTTCGGCCCGTTGCGACGACTGTCGTTTGTACTCGTCGATGAAGGTACCGTACTCGGATCGTTTGGTGGGATCTTCCGGGCCCCAGTCAGCCATCGGTCGAAGGACTGCTTTGCAACGTTCCCACCACACCAGTCCCTGCTTCTGCAGCATGGCGTACGCAGCCCAGCAGGGAAGTTGCAGGACGGCAAACGCGTACAGACACCATCCGAGCGCTAGATACGGGAATCAACAGATACAGGAGTTTAGTTTCAGAGAAATTGATTGGCTGCTGCAATCGCCAACGGACGATACATACCATTGTAACCGAGCGGCACGTCCTGTGGTTTGTACTGCACCAAGCTAACGAGCAGAATAAACAGCACGGTGATGGGTGTCACAATGCCCCAGCAAATGCGCCAGAACAATCCGGTCTTGATGCCGAGCATAAATTCTATATCCTTACAGACGCGATTCACGCCATAGATCCAGGCGAAGGTGAGCAACTCAAACACGGCCAGCGTTATCGTTACCAGCGTCGCACCGTAGTAATCCAGTAGTTCCAATATAATCAGACCACCCTGAAATTGAAACAAGTTTTATGGTAGTGTTAGTTCAGGGCTTCCTCTCTCAAGTCCGCTTCAGTAAAGCTTACCGGCGTGATGTAGATTAACCCGATACAGAATCCAGCAACTCCAACCGAAATGACAATCTTCCACCGTGCAATATCCGGCCGCTGGTCGTGGATGGCGGTAATGACGGACGTTACGATACCGATCAGCGTCCCGATACCGAGCAGGAACAGCATGAAGAAGAACAGCACCGAAAAGAACTGGGGCAGAAAGTCAAACTTTGCTATCGTGTCCGGGTACGTGATGAAGGTAAGGGCTGGACCGCTCTGGACCACCTTCGAAATATCCGGCTGACCAGTAACGTGTGCCAAGTGTCCGATTACTCCGAACACAACACATCCCGCCACCAGCGAAGTGACCGTATCGAGGGATGTGATAATAAGAGCATGGCTGGTGGGAAGCGAAACCAAACCCAACATTAATCTCGGTAAAAGTGGTTTGCTTTTGCTGTCAAAATGTGCTTACCGGTAGATATTGTTCGAAAAGTCATTAAAAGACGAGTACACGATCAATCCGCCGAAACAGATGGTAAGGGAGAAGAAGCACTGGGTGACGGCTTCGTACCATACCTCGATCGTTAGCAGCTTGTCCCACTGAGGTTCGAAGAAGTACTTAATACCGTTCCAGGCACCTTCTAGGGTTAGCGAGCGTACCAACAGGACGGCAATGATGATGTAGGGAAAGATGGCTAGGAAGTAAGACACTTTTCCGGAGCTTTTGATTCCTGGGAGGATTCCAAAGAAAGGCAATTAAAATCAGTTAATTGGTTTTATCGCACAAATAAGTTGAAAAATAATAGCACAAGGATTTTTAAAGTTGAAGGACAATTTTTTTCTCGTTTTTTCATGAAAGCGGTTCGTAAATTTGTATGATTTAAAACATTTTTTGTAATGAATTTAGATATAAATTTAATTATTTTCGGCGCTTGATTGTAGTAATATTCGCCTTTATATTTTTTGTAGATAAAGTATTTTCTGCGAAATTAAGCTTTATAGCTAATTAGGTTTCATTGCCCATAATAGCTGCAAAAGCATATTTCACACCCTTCTGATAAAACTCTATGTCTGTGACTGTGAAATTAACTAAACGAAACTACAAATTTTGTTGACAATTTCCAGCCATGTGTCATGAAACCAACTAAAGGGAACCACAGGGAACTTATCCACCCGCAACGTACCTTTAATTAATATGGCCACTATGCAAATCCACGAAACGATTAGGCACAGTGTCAGCCGCCAATCGGGAAAGCCCAAACCATCGTCCAGTGAGTCAGCGGAATGCATCACCGTTTTGCTGCAATTTTGATACAAACCGTACGTGAGCATAAGCGTATTCGTACCACATCTAAGCTCACCACACTAATACTCACCGGAAATACAGATCGGCCGACGTACGCGGTTGGGTCCAGTTAGCGTCGACCGTTAGGCTACCGAGCCGGCTGGAATCGACACAATTGTCCCACGCAGGATCACACTTGCTCCACGGTAGCTCCGGACTGAAGGAAGCTATCAGATAGCGCAGGGTGACGGCCAGTACGGAGGTGTAGTACGTGATGACGGTGAAAATGGCAACCGTTTGACCGACGCCGATACCCCGCATGGCCGGTGCAAGATCGTACACCTTCACGCAGCCCCGGTTCGAGAATTGGCCGAGCACCATTTCCAGATAGTAGATCGGTCGACCAATGATAAACAGAACTATCAGGTACGGGATAACGAACGCACCGCCACCATTTTTGAACGCTGTGTACGGGAAACGCCAAACGTTACCGAAGCCGACGGATAGAGCGACGCAGGATAGCAGGAACTCGATGTTGCGTCCCCATTTTTCGCGGAGCGGCGGTTTATCGTCTGCTGTCGGTGTTTTCAGATCGATTGTGGTGTAATTCTGTGAGACGGATGGACGAACGGTGGTTAATGTAAATTTGCATGATTTTATGCATTTTATTCTCCGAAACTGTACGCCCTACGAAATACGAATTTTTGGTATCAAATCTGTACATAAAATACTTCATATAAAATATGGGTTTGAAGCTACAAATGCAGCGGAAAACCTCAGCATGAAACCAGCTTCAACTAGAACAAATTAATGAGTCCAAATCACTAATAACAGATGGCTGATTTTTCGTAAAGATAATTTTTTAATGAATTAATATGAAGGCGCTTTGGTTGGCGTTTATAGTTGATTTTACAAAACCGTTTTCTATTGTATTAATTACAGATAATGGCCGTAGCAAGATGAACAGAAAGATTCGATTGTCACCTATTTAAAATTGTGTCCATTTGCGGATCAAATAATGTTCTGTTTTGGTTGAAGATGGAGTGGATTATTTAGAGGTAGAATCACCAAACTGTTTATTCCATTCGATACGTGTGCAATTGATCGTAAATATCTTACAGGTGACCTTTGTCAATTGTCGTTAGTACAAAATCGACTCTGGAAAACTAGAATCCGAGAATAGCTCTTTGCATGTCACATCCCATCACAGTACCAAGAGTTGATATCGCAATAGTGGCACCAGAAATATCAAACTTATGACTGACCGACTGAGCGAGTGTACAATCAGTAATCATAAACGTCTAAGCATCGATCATCCTCAATTGCAAAAATTTGAAACTATTTTACATGGCCATTTAAACCCATATTCTGAACACGACAGCCAGCTTCAAATAGCACTACATCCATATCAAAATGATGCAAACATTCGTCACTACAGCACTTCATTACTTCTCCAATTAAACACTTAAACACCATTTTTTTAAGGACTGTTCCGGTCTCCTTCACAACGACGATCGGCGTCCAATAAAAATCCCATTTCGACCACTTTCTTTGAACACGGGAAAATCCACCGACCGGGGCGCCATACAATTATTCAATTGCAACACAAATTGCCGCCGGGCACGTGCTTCGTTGTGGCGGTTGCCCGCGCGCGCGTCAAACATGTTCATTAGCACCGCACGGCACCGGCCACGCAAAGATGCACCATAGGAGAGTCGGTTTGTCGTTGTAGGGGTAGGACACTTCTTACTTGCCCGGTTTGAAGCCGAACTACGCGCAAGAAGCGCTTACGTAACATGACAGCACTGAGTCACACATGCGGAGGGGTTTTTCCACCCCCATGCACACCGGGCACGTGCAGATCTCTGTTTGAACGTACCGAAAACCGAAAACACGATCACGATCACTTTCCAAATGCCGCAGCATTGACGCACAAACACACCCAAAACCGTACCTGAGCATGATGAGATTGATGTTGATGGTGGTGGGAGCCTGCAAGCCCACCGACGGGCAGTGTGTCGGCATTCCAGGTGGTTTCGTCGCCACCGACGTAGCTTCTGTTTTCCATCGTCTTTTTTTTCCCCGGACCGGAGCACCCTAAGCACTTTAGCTGCAAATGCGCGGAATATGCTTTGACACGAGAGACTTCTTTCGACCGACCACAAGTACTGCGATCGCACGATCGCACCAACAACCGCTCAGGTGTAGCGTCGTCTGGCGAGTGAACAGAGTTTTTGGCACGATCTCGTCCGTTCACCAGTTCCAGTCGAGTGGCGGGCTCGCGTGTTTGCGCAAACCACCCATATATAAACACACCAACACCCTAAGCAGCCGGCCCCGGTGGCACTAATATTTAGACAGCGCAGAGCTACAGCCACACCGGATACACAGCCACCCGGGAGCCATGGGGCTGGTTCCAGTCTAACTCTTGGGCCGCAAGGGAAATCCCCCAACATTCGCTTTCGAGAGTGATCAGGTTTGTTTTTTTTTTTTTGTATTTTGGTGAGACTGCCCAAGTGAACCTGACACACTCACACACACACACAAGCACAAAGATAGGGGTAGGGGTTGAAACTCGAATGGGGGGAACTTGTTTGATGTGTGTTAGTCATATAGGCCTTGACATGTTGTGTTGACGATCGTGCGCGCCAAAACCCCACGCTGACGATCAACGACACCGCTATGCTGCCAGCTAATTCACACCTTTGCAAAATGCGACACAAAACACCGAACACACACTGACACATACTGATCGTGGATGCAATTTTCCACACACCATCATCCCGCGATGAGTGGAAATTCCATTGCGCGCTAGGGTTGATCGTCCAAACCCGCATGTCCCGAAACCGTACAGGCAGATGGCCAAAATGGTGCAGCAGCAGGGTTGTAGAAGCGTTATTCGCAAGATCGTTTTATTTGACCCGCTGATGACTGTTTTGCATGTTTTCCCGCCTGCATGCATTGCTGCGATACGATGCAATCTGACTCAAATGTGACATCACCATCATCATCGGTTGAGAATTGACCAGCCTACACGGTGAGCGGTTGACTAATCTGCCGAAGGATTTCCGGACCGGTTCTGAGCGAAGGAAACGTGCTTCAGAGCTTAAAGATGGGAAGTTGAGGATGCATAGTTCTGGCAGTACGCGATGACATTTCTTATCAATGACCAGCATCGTTGAGACACGTTTCACTTCAATGAAAGACGTACGTAATTTACTTCTTCTGAGATCTGGGACTGGTAGCAACAGGATAGCATGCATGCGAGGAGGTAGCTGGTAAAGTGCTTAAAAATTTTAAATTCAAATTTAATTTTTTTGTTTTTTGGTGAAATTTTGTAAATGCTTTTTGGAAAATCTTTTATGATGCAATGCATATGCGCCGCGTGGTAGGCATGCAGCCGCATCGACCAGTTAGTTGGCAGCTGCATTTTTCGGACGAGATACAAATAGAGACTGCATCAATCTGAATGCACTAATGTGTCTCTTCTTTAAAATTAATTGCTGCCAGGTTCCTGTTGCAAGTGATCGCGACTCAAAACCTTGAGCTGTCTCGAGGAGGAGAGAAGATAGATAGCAACCATGGTACAAGTTTGTGGGGATTCCCGTTCACTTCTTTAGTTAAAGCAAACAGGTAATGCCCATTACGGTCAGTAACACTGTTTGCATTGCTGGGTAGGTGTAGATGCTGTTTAATGTTTAATAAATGTGTACTTCCAAGCAACTTTTTCACAGGAATGTTTCAATATTCAAGGGCCAGGTTTTGAGGATTGAAGAGCGGCGCATTGCAAAGCATTGGAAATAATAATAAATTTAAAAACTTCCTGCGCAGAATTATTTCAATTGCTGTATTGAAATGTTTGTTTACAATATTTAAAAAGAATAACAGTAAGTCCTCTAAAAACAAAAATAGGAAAACAATTTTTTTCATTAAAATTTTCTCTTTATTAAAAAGACGCATTTCAATCAAATTTGTTTCCATACTGAAATGCTGAAAATATTTGTTTCCAGCTTCGTATTGATTCCTTACGCTCTATACATCAACTTTATGCTAAAATGCGCTGCCACATGGACAGTACAGTGTAAATGCTTTAGCTAAACACATTATCGTACATTCTTCGCAGTATCGACCGGTCGCTTGGCAGTGATTGTTCGTATTTGTACACCGATTCGTGATACTTGGCATTCAGTTCGGGGTCTTCCGGGCCCCAATCGTGCGTCGGTTTGAAACAGTGCAGCAAACGATCCCTCCATGCCGGTTCCTTCCGCTTCAGGAACGTGTAAACTCCCCAGGCCGGAAGTTGCAGCACTCCCGCAGCGAAGATACACCAGCCGAAGGCTGTTAGGAGAGGAAAAGCATGATGATGTTGATTATTGTTGGATTATATTGATCAGATGAACTGCTATTACACGGCTTCTGCCCATACTAACCATACATCCCATCGGGATACACGTAACCGTTGAAAGTGAACGTTTCGTATGTTGCGATGTGGTAGAGCAGGATAGCGGCCAGCAGCGTTGGCGTGATAAAGCCCCAACAGATGCGCCAGTAAAGGCCCGTCTTGATACCGAGCATAAACTCAATATCACGACAGATACGGCCAACGCCGTAGATCCACGCGAATGTAATCATCTCAAAGACGGCCAGCACGAGCGCCACAAACGAAGCGCCGTAAAAGTCCAGAAAGTCCAGCACGTACTGTCCACCGGGCGTAGTGTAGATGATTCCGATCCCGAACCCAACCACTGCGATGCCAACCGCTACTAAGGCGGGCTGCAGATGGGGGAAACGGTCGCGAATTACCGTCATTGTGGTGGTAGCCATGCCCACATTACTGCCAATCCCCAGCACGAACAGCATCATGAAGAAGGCGATGGCAAAGAATTGCGGCCAAAAGGTGAATTTGGCGATCGCATCCGGGTAGGTGATGAAGGCAAGTCCTGCACCACCCCGTACAACCTGCTTAATGTCCGGTGCATCCAGCACGTGGGCCAGATGACCGATCACGCCGAACACTATCAGTCCAGCCAGCATCGATGTGAGCGTGTCCATGATCGACACAATCGTAACATCCCTAGGTGAGCCGGCATGGGAGATGCAGAAAATAGAAATTAAAGCATTATCCAGTTCGTGATCTTACTGAGTGGACTCTAAACTAACCTGTATACATTGTTGTGAAACCGATTGTACGACGAGTACATCATCACGTTACCGAAGCAGATCGTAAGCGAGAAGAACACTTGCGTAACGGCTGCATACCAAACTTTCGCCTCCAGTATTCGATCCCACTGAGGTTTGATGAAGTACAGCATACCGTCCCCGGCCCCTTCCAGCGTGCAGGCACGCACCAACAACACCAGCATCACAACGTACGGGAAAATGGCCAGAAAGTAGGCAACTTTGCCGGAGCTTTTGATTCCTGGCAAAAGGGAATGCAGCATTGCGTTAACAGCTGAGTATGGCCAAAAGTCTTACCCCATTCGACACAATACCTTTGATCAGTGTCAAGCAGATGCACGTCCAGGGTACGAGTAAGCACAGCACCAAACGCCAATCGGGTGTACCAATGCCATCGTGTATTGTGGTCGCTTCCTTCAGGACGTCTTTGCTGGGGAGGTCGAAGAGATTGTTAGTTGGCACGAGATTTGGTCATTGGTTTTGGGAAATTGAGTTTAAAATAGGGCAATTGCTCGCTCACGACGGATGTCCCATACGATGTAAAGAGGATGCACATTAAGACTAGGGGATCTCCTCCTTCATCATCATCATCATCATCTTTTTCTGCTTAAAATCGTGCCGAGAATAAGAATTAGAACTTTGCGTAAACGATTTCAAAAAAAGATGGAGTGGACTTCGACTCGACTTCTAGCTCACGCCTGTCATCGAACTGCTTACTAGATTTGCTGATAATTACATCACGGTATGGATGGGTTTTCAACACCAGTCCTGTCTTGTGAAGGACGGCGTCGTTTTCGCCTAGACCACCTGGCCGTCCTGATGATATTTTGTTGCTGCCTTACAATGCTCATGAAACAGTGCTTGAGATCATTTTTCGCACTCGAAAACTAGGGAATGATTTCAGACCCTTGAGTAACAGTCCTTAAGAATAAAGCTTCGGCTGAATGATCCAAGTACGTGTAGGTAATAATTTGGGAACAATTTTCCTACTTAATTTTCAAGCTTAAATTCCTTTGGGAAAGTGCAGTTCGACTCATGTTACAAACAAAGGCAACTGATTGCCACTGAATTACAAACTGAAGAAACAAGCTTCAACCTCAACCTTTCCCTTCGATACTTTCATACTGTACCAGGTCCGTCATTTGATACTCACACAAAGTACAGCTCAGCCGACGTAACGGCCGTTGTCGTCGTATTTTCGGCCATGTTTGTGATCAACCGTGAATCGATACAGGTAGCGTTCCAGCTTTCGCTACACTCGCTCCACGGTAGCGGATCACCGAACGAAGCGATCAGATATCTCATCGTGACCGCCATCAGCGACGCATAGTACGTCATCACGATGAACGTCGAGTACGTTTGACCGACGCCAATGCCACGCATTGCCGGCGACGCATCGTACACATTGATGCAGCCCCGGCTCGAGAACTGGCTGATCAGCATCTCCAGATAGTAGATCGGTCGGCCGACCAGCAGCAACACGATCAGGTACGGTATGACGAACGCACCGCCACCATTTTCCAGCGCCGTGAACGGAAAGCGCCACACATTGCCCAGCCCGACCGAGAGTGCAATGCAGGACAGCAGAAACTCGATATCTTTGCCCCACTTGTCACGCTGCACCTTGGGGATGGTCTTCATGAGGTTCATCTCGAGCAGTGCACTGGCACGGCCGATGTTGCCAGCCACGTCCAGCGGTGGCTCTTGGAAGTGGTTCACCTTGACAGTGGATGCTAGCGATGGCTCGCTGGAAGTGGGCTGAGTCGTCGTTGGCAGTTGGTGGGGTTGTCGTTCGTTGGTGCGTTGTTTGGTGGGGTTCGTCACGACGGCCACGGTCTCATCGTTTTCAAACGCCGGATTACTGGTCGCCATGTTTGGGAAAGGGTGGATTTGTTAGGTGTACGAACTGGGACACCACGGTTGACCGCGTGTAACGACTTTACTGCTGGACAACTAACACTAGACACACTTCAAAGCGGGAACTATCTTACTGAAGCTTCTTTAGAGGGGTTACTGCTAGGTAGGCATCTTCAGGCACCCTTCTACGAATACAACTACGACACGACTGGGTTAAGGTTAAGCAGCTACTAATACTACCGTGGGAACTGGTTTCCTAGAACTCTTGCACCCTTTCGTTCTCGATAAAACTCTACGCTAGAATCTTCTCCAGCGAAGCCGGCTGTCGGGTTTCGGTAAGCAAAGCGGATTCCAGTGGGTGATAAAGTTCTACTAAGTCTATCGCGGTCATGCGGTACGACAAAGAATGCGAACCGGCACGTGCTACTAACTGGATTACTACCAAGCAGGGCGCGTTGGCGCCAACTACAAAATGGCTAAAATATGTGCTCCACAATAAATTCGCCCAGCGCATTCTCGTCGAAACCGCTTTACTACGCCGCCGTAGTCGCCACCGTCGCCGCCATTCAAAGCTAAAGATCAAACACCAAGGGACTCACTCACTGTTGTGGGTCTGGGCCAATCCGTGCTTTTGCCAAACGCACCCGCGCACACCGTATATATTAAAACCAATTATGTCCACTTAAGTTATGCCGCAAACCGACGCACTCCGCTTTCTTTTTGATCTACCGAGGTTATGCACACTTCGCGCGGAAGTCGATTTGTCTGTCGCCGGTTAAGCGCACGAAACCACCGCTCGGCTGGACGGCTCCGAACGGACTAACCGGCACTGTCACCCGTGTGGCATCCGGGCCAGGCACACTATCAAAACCATTCCAGGCCCATCGATGGTGGAAATTCAAGCACACAAACCGGCAACCCAAGCCGACTACACTATTAGTGTAAATGACTCTCGCTACAATTATAATACCCCGGCATTTGCTGGCCCTGAAATGTTCCGTTCCGAAGCCCGAAGAAGCATGCACCGAAAGAAGCGAAACCTTACAAGTTGGCTGTTCTGTTCAGCATTCCTTCAGCTGCCTTTATCGCTCGCAAATGAGCATAAAGGACGGGAAAGGGTAGAGGGAGGTGCAGTGAAGTGCGCCTCCTTCAAAAAGCCAGCCTACCACTGCGGTGTCCGAAAATTGGTCCCGAAAATAACACCAAAAACCTTTTGCACGCTACACTGCACTAGCGAGAATGGCAGGAGTAGAATGTGCCTTAAGGAGTAAGGAGTTCTCGTGCTTTTTTCGAGAAGGTAACATGATCCGGACAGGCCAGATTGGTGGGGTTTGGTGGGTGGTTTGTGTGTCTGTGTGCAGGGTGAGAGGTGTGAATGCATTCTCTGATGAGCCGGTGTGCCTATCATATGACGGTAAGTATAGTAATTCGGAGAATTTTGCCAAAAACCCCAAGCAGTTTCACAATGCATGACGAAACTATTATTAGGATTTTTTTAAATAAGGAAGCAAATTCAACGCTTGAATTAGAAATAAGTAAAAAAAAACAGATAATTCACATATTTTGATTGAATGAATAAATAATCATTAAAAGCGAATAAATAGTTGAAAAGAAAAGTGGTATGAAAATAATATATTTTATGACGAGAGTAGAAAAACTATTCTAAGTATTCAGTTTACGTTATTCAAAAAAAAATATTCTTGTTATGCCAAAGTGGTTCTAACCACAACGCCTCTCTGGTTACCAATTAGCCGCATAAATGAACGACGTTTATCCAAACATTTGTGGTGAGCAATTTGATTGATTGATTTTGTAATCATATCACGTTTTAAAAACACGTTCTGACAGTTGAGTTGCATACTTTTGCCAAATGCATCAGAATGCAGTGTGCTGCAGTTGAACGACACAGCAACAAAGCCAGCTAACTAACTTCTAAAATAGTTGTAATTAAAACTAAAAGCAAAACCGAATTTGATAGCTTCGTTTAAAAATAGAACGATTTATGCTGGGTTCTTAAATAACCATAACAATCATTTTAAAATGCTTCCTCTTTTCAAACCATGATTACTGTCTGGATTTTGTTTAGTATTCGTCAATGTAGTGAATAAATCCGGGAAGTTCCACGATTTAATTAAATGTGAACTATGAAACAAAAAATTCCCAAACGTATGTAATTGAATTTCATACATTTGGCACCCATTTCAACATGGGCGGAATGTTTCCTACAGGTGGGTGTGAATAGCGATTTCTCGAAATTTATGCGCGTTAGATGGCAGTTCGGAACGAGCGCCAAACACATATTAAAAGCATTCCGGCTGTTGTTTTTTTTGTTTAAACATACTACTCACTCACTTCAAATCCGGACCATGATGATATGGACATAATAACATATGTTTATTAAGAGCATTTTTAGTAAGGTTACTGATATTTTTTCTTGTTGTATTATTTCCATATTTCTATGAAAATTTCAACTGTACCGATAAAAAGAGGAGATGTATTCCATAGTACAGTGTTCTCGAATCCAGTTCAGCCCTGGCACAACAAGTTTGGCTGCGTTGACGCTTGGTTTGGGGGTGTTTGGTGGGTTCACTCTCGAGTGTAGCAAAGTCGCCCTTACTGCTGCGGGATTGGATGCTGACTAGACTGCGCGCGGGCTTGGAAAGTCACTGGTGGACTGCACTGGAAAACACTGTAAACAGGTAAATCCATGTTTGTGTTGTTCAAATAACTCTGCTTGTTTTGTTACAGTCCAGACACGCATATCATAAAGTCACCAAAAAAATAGCCACAACACACTACAACAGCCAAACTGAAAACACTCAAAGCGCATCAATAGACCAGCCGCACCAAAACTATCCCATCACCAAATACATTGACCAACAACAACCGAAATAGACCAGGACATCAACTCAACACCCACCCACAACCGAGTATGCCTGGGATAAGGCAAAAAAAAAAACAGAGAGAAAATGCCCCGGTTGTCTAATTTGTAAAAACAGTCAATAAATGTGGTGTTGATAATACGGCGCAAAACGTCATACTTAAAATAAGTAAATAAATAAATAAATAAAATATCTATAAAAAAAACATTCCTTTTAATAACATACTCAGTCTGCACTAATTCCAACAGCAGGTGAGATGTTGCACAAAAAGTTGCATGACACAAAGACGCATCTAACGGTATGCTGCACGCCCACCTTTTCGATGGAAATAACTGGGTGGATGGTTGAGGAATCGAAGTGGGGAGTTTCACAAAAAAAAATCGCGACTCAAAGACTCATCAAACGGTACGCCGAACGCTCCGATCGGACCAAAAATGAATGAGTTTCGGTTTTTGTCACAGAAACCCTCCTTTTTCTCGGAATAACTTGGCGGGAAGTGGTGGGAAGGTTCTACAAGATAATTAAGATGTTCTACAAAACGATGCGAGGTTCAAAGACTCATCAAACGGTACGCGCAACGACCCGATCGGTCTAGGAATGACCGAGTTATCGCCGATTTTCCACGGGAATGTTTAAGTTTTTCCACCATATCTGGGCAGGGGGTGATGTGATCGGGTTGAGGTGTTCTGCAAAAAGGTGGATGGCCTAAAGACGCATCCAACGGTAGGTCATTCATCCCGATCGGTCCAGAAATGGCCGAGTTATCATCGATTTTCCACGGGAATTCTGGGTTTTTCCTCCATAACTGGGCGAAGGGGTGGAGGGATCGGGTTGAGGTGTTCTGCAAAAATGTGGACGGCCCAAAGACGCATCCAACGGTAGGTCATTCATCCCGATCGGTCCAGAAATGGCTGAGTTATCATCGATTTTCCACGGGAATTATGGATCTTCCTCCATAACCGGGCGAAGGAGTGGAGGGATCGGGTTGAGGTGTTGTGCAAAAATGTGGACGGCCCAAAGACGCATCCAACGGTAGGTCATTCATCCCGATCGGTCCAGAAATGGCCGAGTTATTGCCGATTTTCCAAGGGAATTATGGATTTTCCTCCATAACCGGGCGAAGGGGTGGAGGGATCGGGTTGAGGTGTTCTGCAAAAATGTGGACGGCCCAAAGACGCATCCAACGGTAGGGCATTCATCCCGATCGGTCCAGAAATGGCCGAGTTATTGCCGATTTTCCAAGGGAATTATGGATTTTCCTCCATAACCGGGCGAAGGGGTGGAGGGATCGGGTTGAGGTGTTCTGCAAAAATGTGGACGGCCCAAAGACGCATCCAACGGTAGGTCATTCATCCCGATCGGCCCAGAAATGGCCGAGTTATCATCGATTTTCCACGGGAATTATGGATTTTCCTCCATAACCGGGCGAAGGAGTGGAGGGATCGGGTTGAGGTGTTGTGCAAAAATGTGGACGGCCCAAAGACGCATCCAACGGTAGGTCATTCATCCCGATCGGTCCAGAAATGGCTGAGTTATCATCGATTTTCCACGGGAATGCTGCTGGCAGAATTTTCCGTCAGTTTAAGAAAAATCTTCCCTAATTCCGTTTAATATTAAAAAATAAGTTGCTGAGGTCTTTTAAACGGATATTTAAGGAAAGAACTAAAAACGAGAGGAAA
This sequence comes from Anopheles maculipalpis, assembly GCF_943734695.1. Lineage (NCBI taxonomy): Eukaryota > Metazoa > Arthropoda > Insecta > Diptera > Culicidae > Anopheles > Anopheles maculipalpis. The sequence continues at coordinate 95,913,807 of NC_064871.1, read as the reverse complement.
TTACTTGAAATTGAAGAAAAAGTAAAAATTGTGCCGAAAAATATTTGTCTTGTCGGAACAAAAATATTTTCCAATCCGTTTTTTAAAATTTCCATCTGCTACCTCTTCGGAATCATGCTCTCCTGTTACTCCTGGTCGGATTTTGCCGCATCGAAATTGGCTAGATTTTGGCCGAAAATCTGCCACCGGGAGCGACTTGAAGTAACAGGAGAGCATGAATTCGTGGAGGTAGCTCGGGCCGATATAAAAATCGAAAATCCAATCTTAAAATCCAAAGTCAATTTTAAAAGTTTATTTCCGAATTAAATGTTCCACCGCAACTTTAAAATTTACTTTGGATTTTTAGGTTGGATTTTCGATTTTTCGATCGGCCCGAGCTACCTGCTCGAGTTCATGATCTCCTGTTATTACAAGTCACTCCCGGTGGCAGATTTTCGGCCAAAACCAACCCAATTTCGATGCGGCAAAATCCGACCAGGAGTAACAGGAGAGCATGATTCCGAGGAGGTAGCAAATGGAAATTTTAAAAACGGATTGGAAAATATTTTCTTTCCGACAAAACAAATATTTTCCGGCACAATTTTAACTTTTTCTTCAACTTTAAGTAATTTCCTCTCATTTAGATTTCTTTCCTTAAATATCCGTTTAAAAGACCTCCGCAACTTATTTTTTAATATTAAACTGAATTAGGGAAGACTTTCCTTACACTGCCGGGCAATTCTGCCAGCAGCATTCCCGTGGAAAATCGGCGATAACTCGGCCATTCCTTGACCGATCGGGATTTTCTGCAAACTGTTGAATGAGTCTTTGAACCGCACAACTTTTTGTAGAACACTTCAACCCGATCCCACTACCCCCTGCCCAGTTATGGCGGAAAAACTGAAACATTCCCGTGGAAAATCGGCGATAACTCGGCCATTCCTTGACCGATCGGGATTTTCCGCAAACTGTTAGATGAGTCTTTGAACCGCGCAACTTTTTGTAGAACACATCAACCCGATTAAACCATCCCCCGCCCAGTTATGGCGGAAAAACTAAAACATTCCCGTGGAAAATCGGCGATAACTCGGCCATTACTTGACCGATCGGGGCGTTCAACGTACCGGTGAATGAGTCTTTGAGCCGCGCAACTTTTTGTAGAACTACTCAACCCAGTCCCACCTCTCGCTGCCCAGTTATGGCGGAAATACTTAAACTCGCTATATCGTTGGAAGCGGCTAAAGGGATCCCGAAAATTGTCATAAAATGCCATTAGTATCATTTCCGTAGAAAATCAACGATAAAGCAATACGGCCTGGCCGTCCCTTATGAATAAAAAAAAATAAAAATAAAAATCAACGATAACTCGCTCAGTTTTGGTCCGGTAAGGGCCATTTTCGCTTCAGTTTTTGTCTTTTTTATATCATTGTTCCACGATCAATAATGTAAGAAGTGTAAACTTAGTTATAAATCCGATACATGGTTTCACATGCGAAGAACAAATCGGACCATCACCCAACTTAAATTCAATGTGATAGAGGGCTCCAAGCCCTCCGAAAGGCTAAATCTGCCATTGCGATCAACCCCCTTTTAAACACTCTAAACATAGAAAACACATTTTGCAGCGTCTTCCTATATGTTTATTCAACCTGCTGCAACACTGAACCGATTGGCCAATCTTTAGAGACCTCCACCACCACCACCCCCCTCCTCCTTCCCTCCCCATTGCTCAGCGACGATAGGAAAGATCTGCCGGTGTCGGAACGGTCGGTCGGCGAATAATCAAACGGAACGGTTTATTACGGTGCGGGGAGCGACAGATGTTAATATTTGTCCAATCTCGCCGCAACCGACCGGCCTACAACAATAAACCACGTGCGCGAAACTAGCTGTTGGAACCACAAAGCACATTCTAAAGCGACGGTCGATGCAATAAAAAAGGAACACAAACCAACGTCCCCGGAATAAGCCCCGCGTTTTGGTATGCACTAAACGAACTGCATCGAACAGTAAACGAACGGAGGGTGACAGTTTAACATATTTATGTAATAGTTCACGAAGGAGGCAACAAAATACTTTCACTTTGGATTTTTCGTTCGATTGTTCGTTGAAGTTGCTTTCTTCTTTATGGCACTTTATATCATTTTTAAACTGAACTGTGAAGACTCTCCTTCACTAGGTTGAGGCACATATTTCAGCAAAAACACTAAAAGTTAGACACATACTTTCACCTTAACACATAAACACCCACTAGTCACCTCCCAAAAACCCGACCTGCTACTTAGGCAGGCATCGCAATACTGATGCCTCTTCAGATGGAGTAGGTCTAGTTGGGACCGGGGGCGCGTATATTGTGGTCGCTGCCACTACTACCACCTGTTGTTGCCTTCCTATTCTATCTTTCGTGCCTTTTTTCTTCCTCTCTTTCTCTGTCTCTCTCGCTAACCCTCTTTCTGATCGTGTCCCTGGTGACTACAATTCACTAGCAGCATAATTCCATAGACCATGGCGACTGCATCGACATGCAGCTCCTAATCCACCCCAGTGTTTTAGTGTTTTTTTGTAATCCGCATTAGCATTGAAGGTGGTGAGCATAGGGTACCGTTCGCCCTGGGTGTCACACCCCTATTTCCGAAAGGGCACACTTACACAAACAAATGCTACATTTACACGGTGATCGATTTGCAGGCCCACAACACGAATGTGTCTCCCAGCATCAAGCGCATTGCACCGTACGGTAGGTCAGGCTTTGCATTAGACTCAACATTACCTGCAGAGTAGAGGGAGACACATATTACCCCGTTAACAACCATCACTGACCATACTCAGGCACGCACGCATCATGTGCGCTCAGACGACGCACGTCACCGAGCTCCACGTCGATAAACATATGCCGGAGATACCAGGCTCTTAAGTGGTGGCAATTTCGATGCTGTATGGCGCAACAACGAGGGTACTGTTTTGTTTTTTATCAACGATATGAACTATTATAAACAATATGGTCCGCCGAGGAACAGGCTGTGGGAAAACATTTGCTTGTGCCAAGCGGTGATGAAGGATATTTTTGGGTTTATAGCTAACAGGTGTACTGCGAAGGGGTGTAGATAAGTCAGATTGTTGGCAATTAATCGTTTTATTGCTCATAAATTGTTTGATTTGTTGTTATCTGGAAGAATGGCTCGTTTTTTTTTTTCTTCATTTTCATGCGTATTGCGGTTTGTTGGGAAATCCTTTTTTTAGTCTATTATGTTATTAAGCTAAAGTTTAGTATTATTTACTTCAGACCCTGGGAGGAAATAATCATGAGAAACAATGTGGGTTACGAGTTTACGCACTTTCCTCCGAGCTGTTGAATCGCTTATCGCCACAAAGCTTAGGGGCATACGGATTGCATACCTGTAGGCGTTTTTCTCTGAAAGCTTCATTCGATCATTTGAACGAAATAATCGTAAAAACGTTGCGATTTCTTGTTACATTATTGCTGCTCACTGCTTTAATTATACTCATGCGTAAATACAGCTGTAAATTACCACCAATCGAGCAAACGAGCCTATGTAAGCTACATCAACTGTAACAGCTTCATTTAACATTGTAAGCGCTTCTCTGATAATGGAAGATTTTACTCTGTACGCTTATCAAATGTGAGTACAAATTTACAATCGTTTTTATTAATCTTTTGCTTCCTTAAAGTACATATTAGGTAGAAATTCGACCAGCCACTTCTAACGCTAAAAAAAAAATAGAAATTAATTCGTTGCTACCTACAATCCCATATACAGAATCGCCATTGCAGATCCTGCAGCACACAGCATAAAAGCGGACGAGATAAATGTAATTATAATAGTGGATCCAACCGCATCAATTACTGCACCGATCGCTAGAGACACAATTAGCTGTAGAGAGAGAAAAAAGTAATAACTTTGGTTTAAAAAAGCTTCTAAAAACAACCAAAGCTCCCCGTGAATACCTGTGCTAAACATAACATACTGCTCATCATGGAAACGTCCACCCCGAACCCTCGTCGTTCGATGCTTTCCACGTACTGGCCGTCTACTTCAACGAACTAGGATTTAAATTTATACACCGTAAATGATAATTTAATTCTCCTAACTTTATTTTAGATCATACTTACACAATTTTTCGAATGATAGTGCGAGATCAACAAGAACGGTATGGAGTAGATGGTTGCGTACATAATCCCAGTAAGAGCGCAGCATGAAAACACCACCGCTTTGTGTGGAACGAGCCCCATCGCGAGCATCCCACAGCAATGTGCCAGCAGACCACCGACGTAAACTGATCGAGCACCGAACCGAATGATGAGCCGTTCGATAAACACGGAGTAGATTGAGGAGGTCGTTGAGCAGAGGGCCATCCCGAGGCAGGCGAACCGTACACCGTCGGCGTACCGTTCCGCGGCTGGTGAGTCTTTGAAAGCCTGCGAAACAAGGCAGGAAAATCGTTTGAATTCTGTACGAGGAGTTTTGAAGAAACATTGTTGAAATTGGCAAGTATTTCATGAAGTTTTTCACTGACAATCCTCACATTTCACACTTGACTTGCCATCGATAACTCCTCCTCCACACATATCACTTCTCACTTTGAACTAATGTCACCGAAATTCTACTCACCCTGACATCTCCTTCATACACAGTTGCACCAACAAAATCCGTATAGTACAGACAGTACGTTAGATAGCTCATGTGGCTTAGCAGTTGCGTCAGACACAGGACCTTCATCGATCGTGGCATATGAATAACGTTCAGCAGGAATTGCTTGAATCCAACCACCGCTTGGGTGTCTTCTTGTGCAACTTCTTCATCACCGCCTCCATGCACACGCTTTACCTCATCGAGCAACATCTTCTGTGTAACGGGACGCAGCATCGGCTCTGATTCCTGCACTGGCAGAGGAATCTCGGAGAAGCTTGTTAACGTGACCGAAAGTCCTATAAACAACACGATCCAGTTGGCAGCAAACACTGACGCATCGTTCCCTCCCAGATAGCGTCCTATTCCGAGCCGATTCCAATCAATTGCTCCAAACAAGGCACCCATCGTAGCACCGATCCCACCCGTCAGAACCATAATGCTAAGGACACGTGCCTGGTCGCGGATCGTGCACACCTCCATGGCGTACGTTCGGCACATACCGTTGCTCGTTTCAGCCGAAAAGTCGGACATTATCAGCCCGATGGTTGTGATCGTGGCCAACCAACCTACACTGGTTAGGCCGAGCAGCTCGCCTATGGCAGATCCGTTGGGAAGGATGAGCATACCGGTGAGAATCGAGATTCCCAGCGTAAGCATCACCGGCCGTCGACGACCCCAGCGAGATCTTAACCGATCGCTGACGGACGCAATGACGGGAGCAAACAGCAAACCAACGATGGAGGGTGTTGCCCAGATCATGGTCATGATCGTGTGCGGAAGTCCAATGCCGAGCAGGATGGGTGCTACTAGTGCTGTTTCCGTAGCGTACGTACACTCGATCCCTACAATCAAGAGGGATAATCGCACCAGTTCCCATCGGGATTTCCTTCTGCAAGAAACACAACCATTATCTGTAGAAAAACTGCACACTCCAGGGCGCAAGATCACCTTAAAACTCACCTAAATGTGTGCTGAAATCCTCGATTATTATCCAGCTTGGCAAAATGATGCCGCCGTTCCAGCATGCCCTGCAATATTTCATCCTCCGTGAGACGATCTTGCTGCTGGTACGTTCCGTACATCACTTGCGCTGCTGTTAGTCACTCCGGTCAGCTTCAAAACCATACTGATACGGATGCTGATCAAAATCGAACGAATACGGCACGGGCATGGACATGTCGCGCTCCGGCGTCTGTAGGACAATCGCAATCTCTCTCGCATAAGGAAACGATGGGCGCTCTACAATTATCATTGCCCTGACACATCACAATCAGACACGAGACAGTTGGGACAGTTTCCTTTTTCGTCACGATGCTTCCGACTGTCCCCACCTTTTTACCGTGCGTAGGGTCTGCGGCCAAAAATGTGTTGCATACGTCAAAGATAAGAAACGGAGTGCTGTTAGAACATTATACAAGTAGAAGCACCAAAACATATGTTCTAGGCATTGGACAAATTTTTGCGATTAAGATTAGGATTGTGTGGTTGGCTTCTGACATCTCTCTAGCTTAACCCTTGCGTATGCTATGGACAAAGTTGAATGGAGTAGTTCGAGATTTTTTTGTAGGGTTTGAGACTTATTCTGATTAGAGCAAAAGACCTTGGCGAGAGTTGCTTTTCAGATCAATCAATTGTACCTACGATGTTGACATTATAGCTGCCAACAAGCATATAATCGACCCAAGCAATTTATTACTAATTTTGCGTAATCACCACTTTCACTAGTAGATTTTGATGAGGCGCTATGGAGTGATAGACTGTGTAAAGCATGCCAATGTAGAGGAGGAAATTTATTTCGTAAACTTAGAATTATAACTTAACTACGGGAATTCGTTTCAGAGCTTCAACAAGGTTAAAATAAAGTGTAATCGTTCGTGTAGACAATCGTCTTTTTTGTGAGTACATCTCAAAGTTTGCTGATGAAAGTCATTTCGAAACATAAATTTAAAGCCGGGTTAAGTTTTCTCTACTCTGGCTACGATTGACCCAGGACAGACATTCTAGTTACTGGTAAAATGAAGTCAAAGAAAGCAGTAAAAAGCCAGACAAGGCCTTTAGAGGGTTTAGAGTCAAAGTAAAAAAATGTGCAGAAGAGATCCGTTGGGGGTTTAAGGAATATAGGCAGAAGAAATAAATATTTCATTTCGATTAATACATTTTGTTTTGCAAGAAAGGTATTTTTTCCCACCGATGAGAAAAAATATCGAATCTTGAATTTGTTCGGAGAGGTACAAGCAAATTTTGAACCAAAAATTATTTTCGAGTAACAGGAGAGCATACTAGTCGAGCAAGCAGCATTTTACCACAAAAAACATCAAATTTCGCTCAACTGCAAGAAAAAGCTCTATGATAGTGCATTACGCATTGCATACTAATAGGCGCCGAAAATGCTTCAACATTATAGCATGCTAAAGCTAACAATTAGAGATCCAGCATTGCATAAGGATAGGCGCAAAAAGGGGAAATCATTAAGCTTTTACGACGAGCTTTTGAAATATTTCAAGAAATTTTAATTTAAAAATTTGAAACCTTCAACTAGTTATCTCCTGGAATGCATGTTCTTTTGATATTTGTTGGAACAAAAGGCCGGGGTTTTTGTTGTACAAAAAGATGCGCGATTCAAAGACTCATCCAACGGTACACGTAACATCCCCAATGGAAAAAGGAATAACTGAGTTATTGTTGATTTTTCAAGGGTATGCTTGAGTTTTTCCGCAATAACTGGGCGGGGGTTGGTGGAATCGGGTTGAAGTGTTGTTCGAAACGTTGCGCGGTTCAAAGACTCATCCAAAAGTACGCGGAACATCCCGATCGGTCAAGTAACGGCCGAGTTATCGCCGATTTTCCACGGGAATTCTGGATTTTCCTCCATAACTGGGCGAAGGGGTGGATGGATCGGGTTGGGGTGTTCTACAAAAAGGTGGAAGGGCTAAAGACGCATCCAACGGTAGGTCATTCATCCCGATCGGTCCAAAAATGGAAGAGTTATCGCCGATTTTCCACGGGAATTCTGGGTTTTTCCTCCATAACTGGACGAAGGGGTGGATGGATCGGGTTGAGGTGTTCTGCAAAAATGTGGACGGCCCAAAGACGCATCCAAAGGTAGGTCATTCATCCCGATCGGTCCAGAAATGGCCGAGTTATCATCGATTTTCCACGGGAATTATGGTTTTTCCTCCATAACTGGGCGAAGGGGTGGAGGGATCGGGTTGAGGTGTTCTGCAAAAATGTGGACGGCCCAAAGACGCGTCCAACGGTAGGTCATTCATCCCGATCGGTCCAGAAATGGCCGAGTTATCGCCGATTTTCCACGGGAATTCTGAGGTTTTCCTCCATAACTGGGCGAAGGGGTGGAGGGATCGGGTTGAGGTGTTCTACAAAAAGTTGCGCGGTTCAAAGACTCATCCAAAAGTACGCGGAACATCCCGATCGGTCAAGTAACGGCCGAGTTATCGCCGATTTTCCACGGGGATTCTGGATTTTCCTCCATAACTGGGCGAAGGGGTGGATGGATCGGGTTGGGGTGTTCTACAAAAAGGTGGAAGGGCTAAAGACGCATCCAACGGTAGGTCATTCATCCCGATCGGTCAAGGAATGGCCGAGTTATCATCGATTTTCCACGGGAATGCTGCTGGCAGAATTTTCCGTCAGTTTAAGAAAAATCTTCCCTAATTCCGTTTAATATTAAAAAATAAGTTGCGGAGGTCTTTTAAACGGATGTTTAAGGAAAGAAATCAAAATTAGAGGAAATTACTTAAAATTGAAGAAAAAGTAAAAATTGTGCCGGAAAATATTTGTCTGTTCGGAAAGAAAATATTTTCCAATACGTTTTTAAAATTTCCATTTGCTACCTCCTCGGAATCATGCTCTCCTGTTACTCCTGGTCGGATTTTGCCGCATCGAAATTGGCCAGATTTCGGCCGAAAATCTGCCACCGGGAGCGACTTGAAGTAACAGGAGAGCATGAATTCGTGGAGGTAGCTCGGGCCGATATAAAAATCGAAAATCCAATCTTAAAATCCAAAGTCAATTTTAAAAGTTTATTTCCGAATTAAATGTTCCACCGCAACTTTAAAATTTACTTTGGATTTTTAGGTTGGATTTTCGATTTTTCGATCGGCCCGAGCTACCTGCTCGAGTTCATGATCTCCTGTTATTACAAGTCACTCCCGGTGGCAGATTTTCGGCCAAAACCAACCCAATTTCGATGCGGCAAAATCCGACCAGGAGTAACAGGAGAGCATGATTCCGAGGAGGTAGCAGATGGAAATTTAAAAAACGGATTGGAAAATATTTTCGTTCCGACAAGACAATTTTTTTCCGGCACAATTTTAACTTTTTCTTTAATTTTAAGTAATTACCTCTAACTTTGATTTCTTTCCTTAAATATCCGTTCAAAAGACCTCCGCAACTTATTTTTTATATTAAACGGATTTAGGGAAGATTTTCTTTAAACTGCCGGGAAATTCTGCCAGCAGCATTCCCGTGGAAAATCGGCGATAACTCGGCCATTCCTTGACCGATCGGGATTTTCCGCAAACTTTTGGATGAGTCTTTGAACCGCGCAACTTTTTGTAGAACACCTCAACCCGATCCCTCCACCCCTTCGCCCAGTTATGGAGGAAAAACTCAGAATTCCCGTGGAAAATCGATGATAACTCTGCCATTTCTGGACCGATCGGGATGAATGACCTACCGTTAGACGCGTCTTTGGGCCGTCCACATTTTTGCAGAACACCTCAACCCGATCCCTCCATTCCTTCGCCCAGTTATGGAGGAAAAACCCAGAATTCCCGTGGAAAATCGACGATAACTCGGCCATTCCTTGACCGATCGGGATTTTCCGCAAACGGTTGGTTGAGTCTTTGAACCGCACAACTTTTTGTAGAACACCTCAACCCGATCATACCACCCCCTGCCCAGTTATGGCGGAAAAACTGAAACATTCCCGTGGAAAATCGATGATAACTCGGCCATTCCTTGACCGATCGGGATTTTCCGAAAACTGTTGGATGAGTCTTTGAACCGCACAACTTTTTGCAGAACACCTTAACCCGATCACACCACCCCCTGCCCAGTTATGGCGGAAAAACTGAAACATTCCCGTGGAAAATTGACGATAACTCGGCCATTCCTTGACCGATCGGGATTTTCCGCAAACGGTTGGTTGAGTCTTTGAACCGCACAACTTTTTGTAGAACACCTCAACCCGATCATACCACCCCCTGCCCAGTTATGGCGGAAATAGTAAAAGATTCCCGTGGAAAATCGGCGATAACTCAGTCTTTGTTGGCCCAATCGGGGCGTTCCGCGTACCGTTGGATGCGTCTTTGAGTCGTGCATCCTATTATAGTACCTCACCCCGATTACGCCACCCCTCGCATAGTTATTCCGCGAAAAAGAGTATTTCTACGGAAAACTGGCGATAACTCGCTTACTCGGAGCTAGCTGGCTCATCGGCTTGGGGTCGCGTATTTTTTTGTGGAACAACTTAACTGGATCCCGATCAATTCCTGTTCAGTTTTTGTGTTATTTAAATCAATGTTTAACGATCATTAATGTAGTAAGTGTTGGCAAAGTTAGTTATAAATCCGATACATGGCTTCACATGCGTAGTACTAATCGGACCTTCACTCAACTTAGATTCAATGTGATAGAATTCCCAAATTTCCGTTCAGCTTAGGGTCTTTGAAAGGCTTAATCCACCGCTGAATGAATCTAGCTTTTTTCTTCAAATTACGATCTGTGCTCCCCCAGGCATTAAATAACAATTCTCATTCAGTTCCTCATAAACGCAGCTTTAATGGTTTGACGTATCGGTTGTGCGAGTTAAACCACATTCACTATCAAATTAAATAATACAGTCTATCACATTTCCATATTGAAGTTCGGACGTCCAGCCTATCACACAGTCCAGATTGTCTGAAAAACAACTACAAAAATCCTATTGAATTATCTATCACAGTCCCATGTAGACAATCTGGGAGGCTGTCAAGGCAGCGACAAGGGAGAATATGCTGGCGGAGAAGATGACCACTACGTTTGATTCAACTGCATCAATGATACTACCGATGGCCAGCGATATGATGAGCTGTGAACGAAAGAAGGAGGTATTCAAGCATTAGTACAAGGATAATTGCAGAAACAAGCTGTGATTTACCTGTGCGAGGAACAGCATGCTGCTCATCAGTGAAACGTCTGCACCGAAGCCACGTTTAGTAGTGTTTGGTACACACTTACCATCTTTTACTTCGAACTGTAAATAAAAATAGTGAATTCTTTGATAAGTTTGGTGCATCACAGACAAATTAACAGTCCACGTACAGAGTTTTTAGAGTGATACTGTGACACCAGCAAGTAGGGAAGAGAGTACATCGTAGCATACATGATGCCCACCGTCGGGCAGGCTATGAAGATCATAAACTTCTCGCGAAACAGTCCCATAAAAAGCATGCCTAAGCTGAACAGCAACAGTCCTCCAATATACACTGGACGAGCACTAGAGGGATGGAAATCATTCATTACTCGCCATTCACCTCACCTCTGATCTTTCCCTGTAATTCTTACCTAAACCGCTTCACCAACTGCTCGATGATGGCTGAATAGGACGCACTGCACACTGCAAATACTGCCATCCCCCAGCAACCGTATCGTACGCCATCTTCGTACAGTGCTGCTTCCGGTGTTCCGGGCGGTGCCGAGACGTCACCTCCAAACACTTCGGCACCCACAAAGTCAGTAAAGTACAGACAGTAGCTAAGATATCCGAGCTGTGAGAAGAACTGGGTCGAGTACAGTATGAACAAGCTTTTCGGCATCCGGACAATGTTCTTCACAAAGTCCCGCAACCGCAAGGGTTTATCGTCATCATCCTCATCGACGGACACGTTAGCGTCCTTGTCCGGTTTGACGGGATCGACGAGCACGTCCTTGGAGATGCTGTACACAGCCAGTTGGCGAGCCTTTTCCGCTTCGAATGCGTTCGAGTTGATCGGTCGCAGGAGGGGATCCCTTTCCATCAAAGGCAGCGGAATTTCACGATAGCTAGTTAGGGTGATCAGCAAACCGATTCCGAGCACGATGAACACGAAAAGGAATACGGTCGCTTCGTTACTTCCTAGGATGTCAAGATTGGTTTGGCTCCAGTCTATTGCACCCAGCACGTATCCGGCCGTACCTCCCAGTCCACCGATGAACATAGCCGTCGTCAGTACTCGTGCCTGATCATCTGAGGAAGGTAAACGGAGATTGGTAAGGTTAAGTGCTTCAAATGACTGGAGGTACCCACATTCCTCTTCCAAAACTTACCAGGTGTGCAACTGTCCATAAAATACGCGCGTGCAATACCGTTGCTCGTCTCGGCATCAAAGTCCGTCAGCACAAGCCCTACTATTGTCACCGGGATGGACCATCGGAATCCCTCCATCTGATCAACCGGCACATCCGGATCGCCGAAGAATACACCGATCGTTTTACCGTGAGGCAATATCCACATGCCCGCCATCATCGCGAGGCCTAAAGCTAACAGGACGGGTCGCCGTCTTCCCCACTGCAACCGGATCGTGTCACTGAAGGAAGCAATCATGGGCGCAAAGAAGAATCCCAGCACTGGCGAGAAAGCCCATATCATGGTCATGAAGGTGTGGGATAGGCCGATGCCGAGAAGGATCGGTGTGACGAAGGCTGTTTCGGCTGCGTACAGGAACTCGATACCGACGATTACCATTGAGAGTCGTATCAACTGCAAGCGTGACTTTTTCCTACATTGGTTTTGGGAGATAAGAAGCATTTCAATACACACATTAGTAAGAAAACAAAATACAATAAATATTCTGAAAATAATATCATAATCATAATAATCTAAGAGAAATATTATATGACGGTGAAATTGTTCATCAAAATAATATTAAAAAATGACCATGAAACATTCATTGAACTGCCGAATTTAAGTATTGTTCTTTGCATTAGTTGACTTGCTGACAGCGTTTAAAACCTCAAACTACTATCAAACTCCCAACCCAACTTCTATGATTTTTTGTTACAATTTGCACTCCAATTATGAATCGTTTTCAACAGAACAACTTCATACCATTCGAACAAACCAAACCGGACTTGTTTTTCTTTTCAGCCTTTCACTGAAGCCTAACTGCACTCGGGTCGGTTCTATGTTTAGCCGACCATGCTGTTATGCCTCAGGCAAAACCAGTATTATGTTTGTCCCAAACTGAACTTACCAACACCGCAGCTTGGGACTTACTTTGATCCAACGCACAAAAAAGCGCCGTTAAGTCTGGCCAACGGTGTACAAGACCATATGCGCTCTTTGTTTCCTGCGAGAACCTTTTTCAAATATCTTCGGCGAGTTAAAGTTTATGCAAAACAAACACACAGTAAGCAAAAACCGTGAACCAAAATAAATCACAACAACTGTTGGTAACAGCAATTCGCTTAAACCGGTGGACTGTACCCCGTCCAGATTATCTCTTACTCTGGGATGAAGATTAGCTTTTACATTGCAGATAAAAACGGATTTGGCCAGTTGGTTGTTGTTTGTTTAAGCAAAGTCTTCCCAAAACAAACCATCACAACTTGACTGCGTGAGTATTAAATGCCTGAAGGACAGAAACAGAAGATACACATACATACCGGAACCTTAACTCCAAAAAGCCGTGACGTCAAATCAAGTCGACTAATATTATCAATTGAGATTGTTCAAAAAAACCCAAGAAGTTTGCAAACCCATGGAGAACGATAAGATTTGGCACCTATCCTGTTCATTACGATCTGTCAACGATGGACCACGATAAACCGGTCAATTGAGTTTAGATTAGTGCATGATCGCTATACCACGGCATGGTAGATAGAATGGTCATAAATGAAACCTGTATAATCTGGCTCGGGTCAGGTTGAAACGATTCGTTTGTACCCTGACAACGTGTACCCCTTAGCGCCGTACGCGTACACGACTGTTTTAGATCGTAAAGACGGCATCACGGTTGTAGAAGTAAATGCTGCAAATAATATTAAATTTATAGCGTGTGTAAAGCGCTCTGCAACGTCACTCGTGTACGGAAATTATGTCAATGACACTGGGCGGAAGGAAGTTGTTCATTGTCAGTTTGTGTATCTTGCATTTTCCATTGATTGCTTGAAAAAATTGCGATACCATTCATGAAGGAATGATTGTGTGTGTTATGCTTTCTCAACCACCTTTTATTCTTTTGTAAATTTCAATCATTGACCTAACTTTAGTTACATAAATTTGTGAAATTTGTTAAGGTTGAACAATTACGACTAATTTAAAGATATAATCAGTTTTGCGTTCGAGAAGATTCACGGTCCTTCTTTTAGGAAGATCAGAGCCGCTAGAATTAGTACAAACTTACAGCGCAAAAGTTTGCAAATTACACCTCAATCTGACTAAGAACAAATGCATTCTAAACCGCGCAAAAAGCCTAACCCACATTTTCATGATAAAATCAGCTCAACATGGCAATGTGTTTACTGTGACAATGATAATGTCATTTTCCAATCTACTTCACCGAGCAGATCATTTCAGGTGAAATTATAAACAGCTTGTCGGTGAACTAGACAATACATCATCAACTGTTTCATCCCCATCCATCCATCAACTCTACCCACCGAGATGGCCCCTGGTCCGATACGATCTAATTACCTGAATATGTGTGAATAATCGCGATCTTGCTTTTTGGCGTGCAGAAATCGCACTTGCAGCATGCCATCCATAATCTCCTTATCGGTCGGCAGCGAATTTCCGTTCGCGTACACCGCGACATCCGTTTTCGTCTGTTCCATGTCCGTGTCCGCCATGTTGTTGAAGTCACAAAATAGAAGCTGGACGACACGCTCTCACACTCACTGTTCGACACCGTCCCAAAGATGTACTCTGGAGGTACTTGTTGGGGTACCAGACACTTCTAAAGCAATCAGCTTTAATTTTAACAATTTGAATTTTAACACTAAATGACACTTTTTTAGTTACACTTTTCTCGCAACCGGTACTGATTACATCAGGTGCAGGGTCAGCAAATCGTCACCCGTTACCGGGGAATATCGACACCATTGAATGCATGTTGCACGATATCGACGTGATTTGAATTCGATCCAACGATCTCTATTAATCTAGTCTCACAACCTTTTTGTGTTAAAAACGCGTCGATCCTGAAGAAAGAGGATTCCACCACACATTACACACGCCTAGCTTCACCAGCACAACATTCACAATGGGCTCTATCTCCCAGTAGTTTAACAGGTCACTATTTTTTTATTTTTTTGGACCGGGAATTGAAGTTAGTCCCACCAAAACCACTTTCAGCGAGACACGACGCGAGAACCCAACTAAACCGTGTCGCCGGT
Organism: Anopheles maculipalpis; assembly: GCF_943734695.1. NCBI lineage: Eukaryota > Metazoa > Arthropoda > Insecta > Diptera > Culicidae > Anopheles > Anopheles maculipalpis. The sequence continues at coordinate 95,898,799 of NC_064871.1, read as the reverse complement.
TACGATCGCCTTTATATACCGGCGTTGCGATTACCTGCATAATCGGTTAAGGTATCACCACCACCATCAGCACCGTTAGCGGCCCCAAACCTACACACCCCATGGTGGGGAACTTCGGCCGTCGCCGGTCGCCCAGAACGTCCTTGGACGAATAGGTAATCACAATTCGAAGAAAGTATCGTACCGAATAACCGTCTGATAAGGAGGAGCTTTACGACCTAAACTTTATTATCCTAAATAGAGCAGGCTCTACAATCGTGGTCCGTACGGCTCTGATGACATGCTCCGTATCATTAAGGGTCAGTGTTCGGCGGTCGGTATTGTTACGCAGCAGTTTCAATCGTTTATTGGACTTTTTTGTCGGTTTTCAGCGGTACGCTCAGTGTTCCTGAACTAGCGGATGCACAGGACGCTCAATAGCCGGAAGATTCATTTCTTGATAAGCCCAATGGACGAAGAAAGACCAGGAAACAATAATTTGTCTGTGACATGGCCAAGGTGGAGGTAAGTAACGATCAATATCAGTTGAGAAAAGATCAACAATTTTCTTGTTTTGAAACTGCTTAGAAACAAAACTACATTGGCAATACTTACTGAGAAATAATTATAGGTTTTCAGCTTCAGGGCTATTGAACGATCACTTTTATCTATCTATCATATTCATGTCTTAACATCTGTTGGTAACAGCGACAACTGGTTGAAATTTTATAGAAGATCACGTTCAAGTGCCTTAACTTCCGGCGAGAGTATCTATGCATTACGTACAGTGCCAGAGGTGCTCAATTCTTTCATGTAACATGCATTACACAGAAAGAAAATTGTGGAATGAAACATTAAAATAAAATATTTATGCATCAAAATTAGGAAGGGAAAAATGTATAATTTGAAACACTAAAACTTGATATTAGATATTAGATATTTAGTGATAAATAAATAAATAAATGAGAAGCATAGAATAAGGAGCAAAATGACAATGATCTTCATGGCCAAGAAGTGACAAAAAATCGCGAAGAACACCGTTTCAAAAATGGGAAGACGAAAACTATTACCCATACAAGTTCTCATAACTATCTAATAATTTATAGAAACCATTGTCGAACACCATTTATCGAATAACATATTAGACATTATAATACGACTCGTACCATGTAGTTGAATAGTTAGTCCTAACTATTAACTTATTTAAAGCAGCATACAAAAGAGCGAGATTTCCGTTAAATAAAGCATTAAACAGCATGCAGTAGTCGGAACAACAGACAGATTTGTAAAGGTCACATAAAATCTTCGTGGTCATTCGGGGCAGCTTTGTTGCTTTATCTTCCAGTAACAGCTGTTTTTGTTTTTTTTTCTCCTTGTTGCTTCTGAGCATACATTCCGTTTCATAGTCGCAGACTCACAGCCCAATATGTGTTTAGTACACGAGAATGTATGCCCTGAGCTGGTGAGCAACCTGCTGTTACTTCTGGCACAAATACAAGGTCACTAAGCAGCACGATCGGTCCGGTTGATCAGAGTGTTCAGAATCTATCCGTCAACGTAAGCGACACGTAGAACGGGGACAACAATTTAATTATATAGACAGAACGGTAATTTTCAAACAAGTTTTAAGGGATTTTTCGTCCACTTCTCGTTGTGTGCTATACAGTGTAGTGTTGTGAATGTTATAACTAAAACTTAGTTGGGTACACGAAACGTTAAACAATAATACAGCCACGTCCCGTCAGCATGTTTATTCTCCAAGGGTTTTCCCATATTTTCTCCGACAGACGTGCAGTGAGAAGTTGAGAAGTTGATTGATAAACAGTAACACTTAATCCTAAACAGCGTGGCTCCCTCAACATTGCAAGAACAGGTAATAAATTATCACACGCAGTGCAAAACATCCAATGCACGCAGCTTTAAGCGACGATTGTGCCCCGAAGGATACACTCGTAATCGGGTTCGCCAATAATGTCTTTATCGCAAAAATTCAGCACTTTTGCGTCAATCAGCTAAACACATTTTGCACACGATAGACCGCACACAGTGCAATATCTGTTTTGTTCGATTGCTATAGCTTATATGACTGTTTAATCAGGACGATAATGATTAACCGTGTACGACGATGGTTGAGAAATGTTTTGACGGCGTATCACAATTCCCAACACGCAAGCTGTACGATCATGCCAGCGTGAGATAATTATCTTTGCCCGAAATTGCTAAGCAATCTCAACAAACCGCGTGCCAATAAAATGGAGTGTTTTACAATGGTAAAAGCATTTATATCCGTATGGAACCATTATCGATCAAGGCTTTTTTACTAGTACACCAAAGATTAGGATGGAATTTTTTTTAGGGGGGAGAAGAAAAGAAAGCATGATTGTATTGGTATAATTAAGATGACAAATTACGTTGTGGATTTGGCGGAATATATTTTCGTTCATTAGAAAAACGATTTTAAGTTCGTGCCTTTACATTTCCTTTACATTTCGTTTTCATTGAAAGTAATGCAAATTGCATAATCAGTGGGCACATTTTTTTCAGTTTTATTAGAAGCATTTAAAAATAGAAACTTCGATTAAAATTGACATTTAAAGATTAAGAAAATGTATCATGTAAATTACCTGTTCAAATATTTAAATATTTATTTGTACAATTTTCGATAAATTCTTACTGCACAGCTCAACAGCATTTAATCTGTTCATTGGGTAACCGACAATATTTTCAACACCAAATTGCATACCTTTAGGCGATGATAAGTTCAGCTTCAACCCAACAGTGAGACGTCGATTCGAACAAGTACAATAAAAACATAAATTCAATTTTACGGATTAGTGTAGCTGGTTTATCTTCTTTTCTCTTTCATAATTATATTAAATTCACTATTAGTATAAGTATATAAGTAATTCTAAAATTGATTGTTTTCGCTAAGCTTATCAATAAATTCCTTCGCAACCCCGTAGTATCACAATGTGTTGTTCGCCCGCTTAAATGCACTTTCATAATCCCAACCCCGACTACAGATCCAGATACTGGACCTGGGTGGCACATATCGACGCTATTAGACTGCAAGCGCTTGCAGTGTATATGACCGATGCCGTCGTGCCGGTTAACGTCACCAGCGGACCCATCGTCAGGGAGAGAATGATTTGCGCTACAAATAGCATGCTTCCGATGATGGAAATGTCGGACGCCAGTCCGCGTCGTGGTTGCATTGGGTTTGTTTCATTGGACGTGTCAAGCTAAGGATGGGAGAATACAAAATAATGGTTGATTATTTTTTCATGTTGCCCGACATTTTATAGTAATTTGTTGATTTAATTATCTTTACACAACATACCAATCCTTTCGCGTGATACTTTGCCAGTATAATGTAGGGCATGGTGAAGAGCAGAGCGCCCACAATTCCACCCGTAACGCTAAACACGTACACCGTCACTTTGTTCGGGAACATGGCCATACACAGCATGCCGAGAAAATCGATCAACAGTCCTCCGCTGTACACGTTACGTGCCCGAAACAGTCTTATCATTCGCTCGATCGTACACGAATACGTCGAGCAGGCTATCGAGTATATTGCCATCCCGAAACATCCATACCGGACTCCTTCGATGTAGAGGGCGTACTCTTCCGAATCGGAGTGTGCCATGGGATCACCGCCGAACACATTTTCCCCAACGAAATCCGTAAAGTAGAGCGAATAGCTGATGTGGCTCATCCAGCAGAACAGATTCGTCAAGCAAAGTATTCCAAGTGTCGACGGTATCCGAAAGGTGGTCTTTAGGAACTCCTTTGCGGATCGATGATTCGAACGCTGTTCCTTCTCCTCTAGAAATCGACTGAGGAGGGGAATTTTGTCGCCGGTTCCATTGGAAGTGGACAGTTCTTCAAGCTCTCGAGGATCCTGTTCACTGTCAAGCTGAAGTAACAGTGAGTCTGCTATGTTTTTCATCGGAAGAAGATTCTTTTCGGTGGCGCGTCGATGTCGCTCTTTAGCTATTATACGTTCGGTGAGCGGTTGTAGTTGCTCATCCTGTTCCATCAGTGGTAATGGAATTTCTCGAAAGCTACACACGGTCACACAGAGGCAGAGGGCAAATATTACCGTCACCAGGATGAAGACGGTGTTGATGTTGCCGCCGAGAAGTTCTCCCAGTGCTGTACCATCCCAGTTGATGGCACCGATTAGATAGCCAATACATCCACCAACTCCGGACAGTAGTGAGTAGGTACTGCAGGCTTGACCGTGGTCCTCTAGAGTTAGGAATAGACGAATTTTATTAAGAATGCTTTTTACGAATAAAAACAGACCTTACCAGGAAGACTCACATCCAACAGATAGGCCATGGATGGTGCTTGTGAAGAGTCGGCACAAAAGTCTAACAGTATCGTACCGAGGATGGTGACCACTATCGCCCATTTGTAATGCTCCGTGCTAGCACCAGACGATGATGATTGGTATGGATTGTAATTACGATCGATTGTGACGGTGTTGTTTATAACTGGCTCTCCAGTCTCTCCTATGTCACCCAGCCAATGTCCTATCGTCTCTCCAAATGGCAGCAGAAGACATCCTGGAACAATGTAGAAGAACATTTCAATGACAGAGAGAGATTACTCATTTGGTTTTGTGTCGAAGAAATAGAAGTTAACTTCTCCAAGACCACTGAAGCTCAAAGGTACTATTATTAAATTTATATTTTCATTACCATCTTAAATGAAGTTTATGGCACGGTTTAGTTGAAATTTAAGACAACCAGAATTTAAAGGACACTATGTTTCCAATGGCTAGCGGATTGGCGGACGACGGCGCGGGATCGTGAGCCGTTCCGGCTTCTGCTGCGGCAGGCCAGGACCGCAAAGCGGTTGTAGCGCCTGATAAGTAAGTATGTTTCCATTGTTTTTCGATTTAAATCATTTTAATTTACAAAAATAAATTAAACCAGCCGCTTTCGTATTTCTGTACGATTTTATCGTCGTAGATTTAGTTTATGTGAGGTATAGTTTAGAAGATTTAACAGTTTATCGTCTTTGAAAACTTTAATCATTTCTTTAGGCAAGTCCATTATATAAAGCAAACTTATAATAACATTATTGCCTTACATTGGAGTTATACGGCTGGGCCTTTCTTCATTGAATAAAAAAATTACCTCACATTTATTTACCTAGCAACCTCTACGTAAACCTGTAAAAGTTCTTTCTTCGTAAATCGAGCGTAAATCGTTTCGTGCAATGCTTGCAAATGTTTGTAAAATTCTTAAAAACAAAAAAGATTATTTGATCCAGCCGTCCACAACTACATCAACGTTTCGCCTGCATTAAAGGTCAACAAAGGAAATATATTTGCGGGAGCAAAATTGTTTAGCCGTCCTGCCAGATTAACGATTATCAGTGCACGTGCATTGTTGCAACGCTCATTAGCTGGATGAGCAAAGCAAGTCAGCTTGGTACGATGCAAAACACACTGCAAGTTGTCATCACACAGCAAGTACGGCGAATGCACACACACATACCCTCCCAAGCAATCGGTAATCGAATGGTAAAACATTAAATTAAATCAAAGTACATTAAGCGATAAGTGAACCACATCACATCATCGTGCCCTGGGCGACAGAGTGTGGTGGGCGAAGTAATAAACTGTGAAGTTTGATAAGCTTATTGAGTCATCGATTACCTTTGGTAAATTTGTGGTTGGGTCAGGGCTACTAATAACAGTAGCCTCCGAAATGTTGTATTGCAAGCGATATCTGGTATTAAGCTGGTCGATAAGAAGTCGGCAATTCTTTTTATTACCATCTGGATGATAATATCCGGCGCAGACTAGAATGTGGCGTAGCGTGATCGAATCTTGATGCTTTGATCGAGACAAAGTTCATAGTTTTGCTTGTAAAATAATGCGGGTGCTCTGTGCTAGTAAACATAGCTTAGCTACTGATGGAACGATAAGCAAAGTAGCGATGCGTGCTCACAGCACGCTACATGATAAATAAGTTACATACAGAAGCACAACAGCAAATGGCATGTTTCGAACAACCACTGTGTGATCAAATACGACATTCATATGGCAGTTGGTGCGAAGTTCAGTTGTCTCTGACGACTAACCGGGTAGTGTGCTCACTGGTTCTAATACATTGGTTGACTCCTAATTTTGCTCGTACAATTTGTGTAACTATCACTGTACATGCATTACATTAAGTTCTCTCTCTTGTTCTGCAAGCTGATCATACAAACAGCATGCACGGGAAAAAACTAGTTATCCAGCACGTGCCAAGGTAGTTGAAGGGCCACTTACCTAACACCAGTCCCATTCCGAGCACCAGCAGCAACGGTCGACGGCGACCTAGACGGGACCGGCATCGATCGCTAAACGTGCCCAGAAACGGTGAGACGATGAAGCCGATGAGCGGCGAAATTCCCCAGACGATCGTCATCAGCTGATGTTCGATGCCGATGCCGAGCAGAATCGGTGTCACGAAAGCTGTCTCCGCCGAGTAGACAATCTCGATGCCCATGATCACAAACGACAGCCGGACGAAATCGAGCAGCGTTTTTTTCCTACCGAAAGCAAACGTGCAGACGAAGGATAAAAAGGCTAGTTTGTTTTTTTAATGCACGAGCATAAATAGACTGATCATTCATGAGCTCGTCTCTTGAACTCAGATATTGAGAGGCTTCAAGGTGTGATTCACTGGAAATAGCTTTGAATTGATTGAAGGATATGCTTGTTTTTTTCTTATTTATAAACATTAGTTGATCAAATCCATTTTTGTAAAACGTTCGTTAGATTCCCTTGCAGATTCCAGTGTTTGAAGCTGTTACTGTAGATATGAACTGTCGATACGTTTTCACTGCAATTTGTAAGGCTCTACGCAGTTTTTTTCAAACGAAAATCTTCACTAAAGGCCTTCTTTTCTCTGGCATTACAAACTACCGCGGACTTAGCCCGTCTATTGTGACTCTCTCGTGGCTTCTTTGACGTAAAATACTCGTTGTTACAAAGTAGAAAACAGTTCGGAATTTAACATGAATTTATTAAGAGACCTTCCATCCTTTCCTACTACAAATCTACCTTATCTTTTTCATAGAGACTCCACCACAAACCACTTCACTAATTCATCCGCTTTATCACAACTTTTTCAATGCTTTTATCATAAGTTTCTTTTTGAAAAATATTTCCTTTATTATTTCTAAACAGCAGCCAGTAAGTGATATTACAAATTAAAGCGGAAAAATTCCACCAGAGCCACTCCGCACTGCACACTGTTGAAATATGTGTAGTTAAGCTCCAACGTAGTTTGAGTAGATCATATTTTAGTCAAAATATTTTAAAAGTTCCAATGTAACTTCACACCTAAAACTTTCATTTTTATATAGTTTTCTATACGCAACAATACATAGTTATTTGCATATTTTTCTGATAAAAATGAACCTTGAAAAAACCCTTCACTGATTGTAAGCATCATCAGATTATCTTCATCTTTAATTATTTAAAAAAAAAACTCACTTCACACGAGTCAATCACATAAACCATTATTTAAATCACTACCGTCACTGTCAAGTACACCACATTTCACCAACTATGCTCACAATATGAACGATCGCTTGCTCCGTAACTTCCTCACGATCGTATCGTGGAACCTTATATTAAGTACTTTTTTTCATTTGCCTTTCGTTCGTCCTTCCATTCTTTCACGAATACCAACTGTTAGATAACACATAATTCAATAACAAATGCTTCTTTAAGCTTAAGTTAAGCTTAACACGCACACACACTTTTTTTTGACTGCCAACCAGATTACACTTGATCAAACCCATCCATCATACCTACCTAAACACGTGCGAATAGTCGTACTGTTTGTGGCGTGCGTTTTCCTCCCTCACACGTCTCAACTCCTCCACCACCGGATCTATGCCAGTGTTCTTGCGGCTAAGCACTACCCGCCCGGAAGCGGCCGAAGAACCTCCACCCGAGCCGGTCTTTACCATTGTCGCGTCTAGTCCGGAAACGGAATGGGTCCGGTATCGTCTGCTGCACTGTAACGCCCGTACCGGTCTGGAACCGCTCACTGCCCGCGTGCCACTGATCGCGAACGACGCGAGCCAATTGTAAATGCCCTTTATCTCCCGGTACATGATAGACCGGAGGCTGTGGCTGAGTGGCCGAGAGTTGGAGCGCGTGCAAACTGCACTCCGCTCTAAACACTGCTGCTAGAGGCGAGTCGTGCCCGGCGTTACCGTCCAGCCGGTTGGAAAAGTAACGCGCGCCCTCTGCTCGGTTGCGTCACCTGCGTCACCGTTAACACACCCGCGCTCACGTATGCGCTCACTCTCTGGCGTTCAGTGTCACGCTTGTTAGATTGCCGGTGTTGATAAACAGCATAAACAGAACCACACAACTGGTCCGATAAGAAATGTTTAGATTTACGGTAACGAGACGTAGCCTTTGGAAGAATTGGTCACCAAAAATCTGTGCGTCTAAGCGACCAAGCTCCAAGCTAATCGATCGGGCGGCTAGCTAACTACTGAATCGTTTGTTGGCAGGTATCGCGCCCGTATGTCGATGGAAACATTGACTCATGGCACGACGACATGACGTTGCGCCGGCCGAAAGATGTTAATCCGGACCACCGCGGACGGATGTCAGTGGCATCGGCTAAACACACACCGACAGCAGGTGAAATGAAAAAAAAAAACGAACTGGCTGCTACAGACAGCTTATCGGCACGGAATCTGCTTCTGCTTAATGGGGAGTAACGCAAATACGCTTACTAGTGGGCTATGAATGATCGAGGATGATCTGATAGTGACGTGGAATATGAGTGTCAATTGTTTGTTGCAGACTTAACGGAAAATTCCTGTGAAAAACTATTGAGTAACAAATAAAATAAAACGTTTTAATTGAATTGGTCTTATAAATCTCAGCATACTTAATACGAAATGAAGGTCACAATTGCTCTTCCCATCACTATGTCCGGGATATTAAGATAACTCAGGTCACGTATGCTTGGCTCTGTTTGTTCACAGATCTTGTAAGACTTGTACCATGATAAGAAATCATCTTCGGTACATTTCCTACCCTAACATCCCACGCCGGATTACCATTTGACAATGTTTATTCTTTCCAATATGGCTGAGATACAGCATTGTTGCTTTCAATTAGGTAATACACCTCAACCGGTAGTGTCGTTACAAGTGTTCTATTTTGGGGTTCGAAATTGTTTATCATTGTCGGCACGGTTGCGAGCATTATCACATGTTTTGTAACATACATTCTATGTTATCAGTTGCTGCGCTTACGAACGTGTAGTGCTGGAAGGCTACCTTTAGGCGCACGTATTATGGTGAGACTGTAAGCATTAGTGAAAATTTAAATGTTAAAAGCAGTCCATGCCAACGAGGCCCTTAAGCATCATTACCCTGATGGTAGCAGCCTAAACAAAATATGGACTTTTACATGGTAACAAATTATTGGAAAATCGTACACATTTGACCCAATTGGAAAACTTCGAAACATGCTGCACAATTTCAATTAAATAATGAACAATACGCAACACAGTCTAGCTTTATGGCATATTAACGCGTATCTTTATTCTCCAACCGTTTCAAAGCAAATTAATAAATACCGTACCGATATACAATTATTCACCCCAGGTCAGGAACAATATCGTCAACCGTATGCATTGAGCATGTTTATTTGTGTGTCAAATTAACTACAAAACAAAAACACTAAACAGTAAGCAAACAGGTACCACCCTCCATGTACACGATTTAAATAAGGTGCTAATTAGTAGTACGCTTTCGGCACGAAGTAGTAGCAGCAACAGCAACGGCTAACACTGCATCAAGTTGGTTTGGTATCACAATGGTCCCCACCATACCATGGCGCACTGGTGGGCTTTCATGCTATCCGTCTGGCTGCTCTTTCTGGAGGTCTGTCTAGTCGAACAACCGTTCATTACGAACCTTCACAGGTCCATGTAGACAACCTGCGAGGCACAGATCGAGGCAAGCAGACTGCAAATGCTGGCACTGAAAACGACAACCGAGGTCGTGCCGAACGCGGAGATAAGCGAACCCATACCGAGGGCAACGATGATCTGTGCTACGAAGATCATACCACCGACGACGGCAATGTCCGTTGCGAGACCGCGCTTTCGTTCCTGCGTTGGTTCGGCACCCGGTTTCGTTACTTTAAACTGTTGAGACAGAAGGTAGTAGATTAATATTGGAGAGTCTCCGTCCAAGAGTGTTTTTTAGTTGCGGATTACTTACCGTTCCCTTCGCATGATACTGTCCAAGCAGCAGGAATGGCATCGTGAAGAGTAGTGCGTACACAATACCACCCGTAGCACTGAGCACGTAAACGGTCACCTTGTTCGGGAAGAACGCCATGCAGGCCATACCGATCGCATCCAGTATCAGGCCACCGCAGTACACCGTGCGTGCCTTCAACACCTTGATAAGCTTCTCGATCGTGAAGGAACAGGTGGAGCAAGAGATCGAATAGATGGCCATACCGAAGCAAGCATATCGGACACCTTCGAGAAACAGTTTATACTCTTCCGAGTACGAAGGTGCTGCTGGATTGCCCTTAAACACCTCCTCACCGACAAAGTCCGTGAAGTACAGGGCGTAGCTCAGATGGCTCATCCAGCAGAACAGATTCGTCAGACACAGGACCGCAATCGATTTCGGCATCATGACGATACTCTTGATGAAATCCATCGGACCCATCTGGACGTTTTCGTCCTCTTCCTCAAGCTCTACATCCGCATCCTTTGCCGCTGGAGCTCGCTCCACATCGACCAGCGCGTTGTTTATCTTCTGTGGCACAGTGTCTTGCGGCGATTGAATCGATTGCAGTTGAGCCGTTAGTGCTTTGCTTACATCTTTTACCACAAAAATTTGATTCTGACGGCGAGCTTTCTCCTTCTTGATCGTTGCTTCCGTTAGTGGACGCAGCAGTTCGTCCGATTCGAGCAGAGGCAGTGGGATCTCACGGAAGCTGGTCAAGCTAATCGTAAGGCAGATTGTGAAGATGATCACGACTAAAGTGAAGACGGTTTTGATGCTTCCGCCCAAGAACTCTCCGAATGAGGTATTATCCCAGTTGATGCCTCCCATTGCGTAACCTACCGATCCACCAAGTCCGGCAAGGATCGAGAAGGTACTGCAAGCACGTCCATGATCCTCTGTTAATAAGAGTAAAATCAATTGTAAAGATCTGCACAATCCAACAAATCATCATCCTCTTACCGGGCAACGAAACATCCAGCAGGAAGGCTCGCGACGGTGTCATACAATTGTCCGCATTGAAGTCAGTCAAGATCGTACCAATAATGGTGATCACAATTGCCCACCTATAATCCGTCCGATGTTCCGCAATTTCTTCATCCACCCGGTAGAAGTTGTACGATCGGAACGCATCCGACACGATCGTCCCGTTGAGATCTATTAAGGCAGCAGCACCATTGAACGTGTTCGCCGGATCGTCTACAATTTCGCCCAAGTCTCCAAACCAAGCGCCAATGTTTTTCCCATACGGCACCAGTATGCAACCCGTTATCAGACCGACACCGAGCGCAAACAGTACCGGGCGTCTTCGACCGAACCTCGACCGGCATCGATCGCTAACCGAACCGATAACGGGCGATAGGAAGAACCCGATCAGTGGCGAGATGCCCCACACCATGGTCATTAGCTGATGTTCGATGCCAATGCTGAGCAAGATCGGCGAGACAAAGGCCGTCTCGGCGGAGTACACAAACTCCATCCCCATAATGACTGCTGAGATTCTGACGAAATCAAACCGGGACTTATTTCTGTGGGAAAGAAATAAAAAAGCAAAGTTACGGAATGCTTCGTCCAAACGTATTTAGGGGGGGTAAGCGTATGCGTGTACACACCGAAACACGTGTGAGTAGTCGTGTTTTTGGCGCCGAGCGTTCTCTTCCCGGATATGTCTCATCTCCTTCACGACGGGGTCATTGCGGAACTCCGAGTGAAAATTGCTACCACCACTGGCGACCATTGTGAGGCTGGTTTGTAGTGAGGAACTGAGTTGCGCACGTCTGGAAGTTGTAGGTTTGTTGCTGCTCGTACCCGGCTGCGATTGTCCTAGCGACCCTGCACTTCCGCCCTTGTTTGGATCTGCGTCTGTTTCTGCAAATGATCAGAAAAAGGTGTTCATTAGTGCTATGAGGATTGACCAATTGAAAATGTTTCCAACCATAACCATTCATGCTCGAACATTGGACAAGTAAAGTTGATTCTTGCACAAGTCAATTAATTCTATTCTTTTTAATGTTTTACTAGACGATCAACAACGCTCGAGAACTAGACGAGAACAAATGAACCATAATCCGTCTTGGGTTACGAACGCGAACTAAACGTGACATTCCGTTTCGATGACCCATTAGGCGTAAATCGTTCACCAAACCCATAGGCATCAACAACACTGTCTTCTAATCGTGGTGGACTTGTTTCATTTTTTTGTTTACACCACCACCATGAGCACATCGCTCGGGCATGGACGAAAAAAATGCATCCCGTTTGATACGTTATCACCCGTGAAAAATTTCGTTCTGTGCGCTGTCACTGCTTTCCGCTCGATTTTATGGTTAATTTTCTGCCGCCTTAACAACTACCCAGAACGATAGCGTTAACTGCCGGCAGTATTGTTCACTTATTTAGAACCCGTTACGATTACTCACTTTTCATGGTGGGGGTTGGTTTATTGTGGACCAATTTTAATCCCCAAACTACTGGACATTTCTCGAGCCAAACAATTATTTTGACAGCTGTTGCTGTACCTGCACGAGCTCACACTATTCTCAACTTTCCAGAAGCCTACTTTGTTTGTATATAATAATGCTAATGTTGTTTGTTGAAGGATCTACCAGAACGGGTAACGCCTAAAGATATGCAATAACTTATTTTTTAACACTCTTGGAACTAGTAAATTAAGGAGAACTTAAGAACTCTACAAAACACTCATTAAAACCAAAAACCGTTCCGTTTTCTACACTTTCTAAATCAGCAAGGGTATCACTTTAAAGAAGCAAGCCAAAACACAGGAAAAAAAAAACAATTGAAAGTCTACCAACGTTTGCGCTTAGCTCACTTCTAGGGCAGCAGCCACTCATCGACAGACGCCTTTAGAACGTTAGTTTCCCTAGTTACGGCGCAACCGAGCCGAATCTGCTGAACCTCTTCAAGTCCCCCTTCTCACTATCAGCGTAATCTTTTTACTGCTCATTCTCGGCTCTCAGCTGTTTTTATTCAGGCCATTCATAAGTAAAATGGCATTCCAGAAACTCATTGTAGTTAGTTGCCAAGTTTAAAGGGGTTTTTGTTTTTTGTTTGCTTAAAAGTAATGAATCATGTCAAATATTTTAAAATTCATTTTATACGTTAAAAAAAGCATTGAGCCGATGATGTCATCTGCATCGATTTCTTCCAAGTAAAATATGCTTCCTTCCTGTTCAATAATAACTCTCAAGCCCACGTCAACAAATGCACAACTTGTCACAATATTGAAGGCTTTCGCCTAATGCGTCATGTATGACGAAAAACGAAGCATAACAAGCAGGGCAGAAAATACTCACTTGCCATACACTTTGCTGTTCTAAAAATGCTCCATAAATTTTCTACCTTCGAAGTATAAGTAGTATCGATCGTTAGGAAACAACTTTTCTCCCATCGTTAAATCTGTCGCTCTGCTACGTAACGTTGACACTGTATGTGCCTCTTTAGAACGTGCCGTTATGACAAAAATATGTATTTCTTAAGTGATTTTCACACATGCATGAAGAAAAACATCATTAGCATACTGGAAAAGTCGGGCTTGTTGAGTGGTATTAAGGAAACACAAAGAAAACTTTGGTGGAAAACACTAAGCTCTGGAAAGACACCGGTTAACCATGCAAATCTCGACGAAACACGACGTCTTAACGTTTATCAACGGAGCGTTATGTTAGGTCATGGCTTTTTGCTGTTTTCTTCTGATGCTTTTCGTCTGTTTTTTTTTTTTGTATTTGGCTAATTAATTTCAGCCTCTAACACAGCTAAACCGGCCACATTGCTAGCATATTATGTCATCAATCATAAGCAAAACGTTATCTGGCTTGCAGATGTCTTCATAAGTCCGATCGTCACTAATCAAACTTCCCACTGATAGGCGAAAAGAGTGTAATAGATTAAGCGATTCCAATTAAATGCTTAGCCGGGTCGGGCTGACTGACTGTGCTTTGCAAAAAGTAATTTAAGGTACGAGTAATAACAGAGAAAACTGGGCAACTGATAAGTACGGATCTTATGCTGCTGTCTACAGGACGAAACTTCTTCAAACAAAAAGACGGACACAGACACAAGACCCCAAGTCCGAGATGTTAAAAAATGTTCCATTCCAGTTGTGAAGTGCTCCAAGCGCAATGACGTCTCAGGGAAATCGGTATTATAAAATGAAATGATTATTCCTTCAGGCCATCTTCAAGTACACACTTGATGCTCTAATTATCCGGCGCAGGTATTTACGGTGCTTGTTACAAGAACAACACATTGTTAGCTCACACATCGTACGTGTGACCGACTGATAGTGGCATCTGAATAAATCGAGGTCTGATTATGCTTTCCTTGCAGTTATCACAGCTTTTCCCACACACACGCACGCAGTTCAAGTTCAACAAGGCGTTCATGCATTCATTCCGCATGCTTGCACGTCAGCAGCATAAAGCATGCACTCGTTTTGTTTGCCCAAACCACGTGTAGGGCAATGTAAATTAATGCTGCTTCAATATGTGCACCCATGGAACGTTCTGGAGCGTAAGCTAATGGGCTCGAATGGGTAGACGGACGGCGGCTTTTTCGATCGTCTGTGAATGGGAAACATGTGTGTCAATGGCAAAGGGGCTTCTAAATTGCATACGTGGCTGAAAGCTCAAAAAACACTGACATACTGATTGGATACTAGTCGGATGGATTGAAATTATTCATTGCACATTACGCCTGATGTGAGTTTACAATGTTATTTCATGTTGTACAGTCATAATTGATCGAGTGACTGCCAGAAGGTGTTATTAATCTTCTGCTGTTCAATTTTATTTTTTTATTTACTATCTACTAGTAATTTACTATCTTATGTTTAATTTATTTATCATTTGTTTAATTTATCCCTTTTCGAAAGCAGGAGTTTGATTAATTATACACTTTAAATAAACAAATTGTAATAAAAAAATTCAGTCCACAAAAAGCTTTCTTGAAAATGGGCTTGTTACTTCTGACTCATAGAAATACAATTGTGAGACATTAGATGATCAACATGACATAGTATTTACACTTCATCCCCAATGGGACCACAGCAGCGGTGCTTGACAATAATATTTTCAAAACACACCACAATCGTAATTCATTACAATGACATTTTACGGTCGCTCGTAAATTCTGAGCGTAGAACAATTCGTAAAATTTGCCCAAGATATCTTTATTCAATATATAATGTTATTTTTCTACAATACTTTTCACATCACTCTTCATAACGTAAGAACTGGATACATAAAAAACTGGATAAGCAAAAGTACAAAAATTAAAGCGAATTATCAGATCGGTCATTCTGTACGCCATAAAACATTGTAAAGATCTACTGAGTATTGATTCATTGTCTGTCAACAAGTGATTCTCAACTAAGAAAGCATCTTTAACACTTAAGCTCATCAGAATAGTAACAATGAAGATGCCTTTAGTTCATAGGAAACGCTCAATAGAACTATAAACTGTAATTTATTTGCCACCAACATAACAGACACTGCCCGACAAACTACAGAAGGTACAGCTTTCAGGGAACGAATAACACTAATCAAATGAACCTAGGAGCATGAATAGTTTGCCCCAATGAGCTTTATACTCATCACAAGAATAGTGATTATAATGCAAATTTAATTGGTTTTGTTGGTAGCTGCACTTCGGTATGGGAAGTATAGTAATACGGTTAGAGCTATGCTTTCGTAGAAGAGAGCATTAGACGTACAAAAGCTAACATCTTTGCTTGCTAGAGAAAGTTCTTGGAATTGGTTGTGCATACTGCATTAAAATTACTGTATCCTATGCTGAGGATACTTATAAGAAGGATACAATGCAATGCATCGAGCTATTGCCAGTTCTGAGAAATTATTGAATAAAAAGCATCGGGGCACTACATCACACCTTGTAGTTCAATCAATTCTTCTTCTTCTTGACTTCTTCTTCTTCTTCTGTCTGATCTTGACTTCTTGATCTTCTGTAAGGTCGTGCCGGGCATCGAAATGGCTTTCTAGACTGCCGATACCACGTAGTTGGTTAGTCAGACCTCACTACGGGTGGACGGTCCCCGGATGGGATTTGAACCCCGGTCCTGCCGTTTGAAGACCAGCGCCGCTGCCGCCTATACCACCGGGCCGCCCCTTGAGTTGAATCAATTCTGATCGCTTATTACACCCATCGTCAATTAAACGATTTACCCCTAGCAACGCAATACTTGCACACAAACTCGTGACCAGGATTAACCCTGGCCCCCTTTTTTTTCTCACCACCATTCTGTCCACTAGAAAACACTTCAAGTACTCACCCGGTTACTCTTCCCGAAAAAAATCTTGGGAATTTCTCGCTTTCCTTTACACCGTACGCGTACAACTATTCAAGCTTCCACTGATTCACGGTGCAAAACGGCACACTAATGTTCTCGTGGTTGGCTGACGACTTATTATTGCCTTCAGACGTCGTGTCTTGTAGTCAGCGATTGTGTACGGTTTGCACATAACTTTCACTCACTTCAGCTCACACACCTGCTCACACAGTTTCACTTGCTTAATTGGATGAGGATATGGGAACTCACTTTACGTCACGTGTCCTTAACGGGTACTGCTCTTCGAAGGAACACCTGTCCCATTCAGGAATGGACAAAACGAGCGACTGTCAGCAACACACTGTTCACTAACGGTGAAGCGATTGGTGATACCGTTTAATATGCACTTTAACAGCAAACTATTCGTGAAATGTTGCACGCTCGAGCACGATTTGAGCACAGTTGAGCTGAGCAAAGACACACTCGACACTGGACAACCGGGGATGGACACAATTCGAACGATTCGAAGACCCGTGCTCTACCAGCCGGTAGATAACCGCACACTGAACGTTCCCTCCGTGGTTGAAGATTAATTTATACAAAGCTCTATCTCACCCTAACGGCTGCTGCACTTCAGCCCATCATCACGCACCGATTCCATCATCTTTGGCAGATAGCTGCAGCGCCCGGGTGGAAAGGTGGGCACATGGGGAGAGTGTGTGAATCTGATCGGACTCACCAGAGCCACCCTCAAAAACTCTTCCGAAGCTTATCGATGATAATGCGTATCACTGAAGCTGCATCTCGATTGTGCTCTTAGGCGGCTAACAACTGCCGAGCACGCGATTCTGTTGCGTTGTGCAGTTTTTTCGTTGGCTTCTTTGCCTTCTGCTTCACATGCTGGACAACTGATGACATTTCTCTCGAGCGTGCTCGCAATTCTGCCGAGCGGTAGAAACACAATCGAAATCCTTGTCCGTCAATTTTCTTCCCACTCGCTTTGCGCCATTATCTTTCATCCGTGGGCTGGTTCCGGGAAGATACTACCAGGTGACGAGGTTTTGTTTGGTGAGTGAAATGTAGCGATTCGTATCGCTTCCTATTATCTTTCGAAAGAAAAATCTAAGGGGAGATTTTAAAATACAGTTGGAATTAATTAGAGCAGCAGTTGTAAAACACCTTGGACTAATAAATCATAAGTCATTAAGGTAGGTTGATTCATTTGCTAACATTGGTACGCCTTGCTAAGGAATCTGGGATGTCGTTTCCATGTCAAGTTACGTCAGACATTGTTTTCATCTCTATTGACTTGACTGTAGCTGTAGGCTGTAAAAGTCTGGGCCAACCCCTTCACTTGATTTTGAGAAAAGGACTCTTGTACGAGGACTCTAGTACGTGTCGTTCTACAAGACTCTATGAACGATTTCCCTTGAAGTAGACACCTTTGACAAGACTTTTTTGCTTGAGGTCTCTTGGAAGTGGCTCCTTCGAGAGGCTCTTTGAATGATGAATCTTTGAATCCTTTGACGAAGACTTTTTCTTACATTAATATCCCATTTAATCTTATCATCGATTATGTTAATATCTAATAGGCAACAAATCGGTCATCTGCATAATCTTTCATCCATTCCATGACTCATAATGATCATTTCTTCGACAACTCAATCTGGAACAATCTTTCCCACGCACGCTCTGTGGTCAGTTGTCTGGCTGGGTCTATTTGCCTAAGCAGTGTACACCCTGGAATTCCACCGGCTTAAAATCAACTCATAATCAGTAAATAAACAGTAACAGAAACCTACACCAACAACTTTTGGAATCGTTTTGGCATGCGGAACTCCCTTCGAAACTTCCATCACAGGCGGCGAATGACGAGCATTACCCGTGTAAAATGAGACCTGGAAACACGGTTCGTAAAAATAAGTCGCATCAAACTGATTGACAATCGTCATTTCTAATTCAGTTCCGACCAGTTTCTTATCAACCGATCGATAATGAACAATTAGCTATTCTTTGCACCGAGTATCCGAAGCAAGAGGCTGCTAGCTGGACCGTGAACTTTGCGGACCCGAGACTTTATTATCAGTCAATGTAATTCGAGACGTATTTTGTGAAAGTTTTCGGTGCGTCCACGGTGACGAAAATGGATGCACCTGCAGATTCGTATCCTGCACGAGTAGCGATGGACTGTCACCGGCACGAAACACCATCCATCATGTGTGGCTTTCTCTGGCGGGATCAGTTCGGTCGGTGTCGAAGTGCACTTGGGCGATTGTGTGCGCTCGCGCGCGTTTGGATCACAGTCGGATGCGTTATCTGTGACGGACTACTGGATGGGCTTTTCTGGATCGAGATAGGAAATTTCCTTTAGCCTGCTTTCTGCCAAAGACTGCGATGCTGCGAGTTTTATCAGCGCCGCCCACATCGTTTTGTCAACGTCTCGGTGTTCGTCATCATTAGGCACGGCTACGACACCTTTCTCGAAGGTGTAGTCCGGTATGGCTCTGGTGAAGGTACTACCGGGTTTGTTCGGTGGCCGGTTAAATGCAAATAAACAATGGCAATTTGCAGCCAAACAAGAAGACGGTTCATATGCAGCACGTGTTACGGTTGTAAAACTTAGCTTACATCACTGGCCACAGCTGGAAATGCACTTCTGCAATTGGATATAATCTTTTCAATGCATATCAAAGATATCTCGTGCAGGGCTGATGATAAAATTTCTAAAAATTGTTTTACCACAAAAACCAAGCCTTATCAAAACAAGTAGTTTAATCTGAGTGACGCATTTCATTCAACGTTTTACGATCATATAAATTTGTGGCAAGAAATAAATAAAAAAATAAGTTCAAACAACATTAATTATAACTATTTTAAGCATAAAGCATCCTATATGGTAATTTTATAACCTTTACTTACTAATCATAAACAAACACGATTGAAATATGTACGAACCTGTCACTGGGAACATTCTATAATCAACTAGTTAAAAGGGATCTGAGAAATCAGTACTGTTGGTTTAGTGTTAAACTTGTCAGTCAGTCCATTCCCTGTGCTAACAATTTTGCAGCTCCCCAGGCTTCAGGATGGGCCACCTTCATTTGCCGATGGGTGTGCCTTCTCCGAAAACATACTATGTTGTTGTTGATTTACACATTGACTAGAAAATTATAGCTTTCCCTGTTAGCTGCCCAGCACACGATATGGAAGGCATATAAACTACTACGACGATGCGATCTGTTTGCTGGCAAGGATCAGGGACGAGATAATAATTTATCAAGCACTGATTTATTTGGCTTCCTAACTGAGGGGTGCTGGCCTAGTGGAAGGGTTCGTTACAAAAATAATTTTAATTTTTTTAGCATGCTCCAACCACTGTAAAATGACGAAGATTTCTTTTTGATTCAACCAGCGCCTACAAGTATGCAATGTGATGTTTTTCGTTTCAAATTGAGCTGTTGCTATAAATTTAAATTTAGATAGCCGCTTACAGGTCCGCTACGGAAGGAAACAACTTATTTATTTATTTGATTAAGAATGACGGCTCTACGCCGTATTCTCTCGAAGATACAATTTATTTTGAATAGATTTTTTCTTTACATTTTTTTTATTTAAAATTGTTTTGGTAAATGTTTTAATAAAAAAAATATTCGTGCTCCAAACAGGATATAAACGGTTTTACTCCAACAAAACTGTCCTCAAATATCAATTATTCATTTATTTTAATGGAATTTTACGCACACCAACCAAAAATGCATATTTTCTCCCGTTCTCTCGTCTCATTTCCCTTTCACTGCTTTTACGGATGTTCGTTCCGTTAACTGCTTTCCAATGTTTTTAAAAGCGTAATCTATCCGTCTTTCCTCTGGCGGCTGACCGGATAGACCAACAAAAACAATGCCTAATGATGTTTTCTATATTTATGAGCACCAGGGTACCGGAGTTGGGCATCCATTTTCGCCTACGACAAAATGTATTCCCATTCCCCTTTCGACACCAGGATCGAAAACGACAAAACAAAACAAACAAAAAAAACGCATCGAACCTGACACCTTGATTCGAACAAGAACTGACAGCTTCGTCAATTGATCGAAACGAATCGACGGTTGTGTGTGTTTGCTTTTTCGTGTTTTTTTGTTTGTTTGCTCTTTTTTTTATTTTTGTTGAGCTAATTTCATTCCCCTTCCGGATGAAAGTGATGGACATTTGGAAACCCCCTCGGCAGTAACACCACCTGCATCCTAGCTCTCCATGCTCTAAATCCATCCCTTCTACAGTGTAGGTCAGATCCGAAGGGAGATGGTCAGAGATTCGTTTTCTGTGTGAAACACGAAATGACAAAATATTTACCAGCCTGTGTAGTTCACGTCTTCCAATGGAAACGTTACGCACAGATTTTTCGCACCGGAAAACACACACCCAAAAAAAAAAAATATTCGTGGGACAAAATTTTGTCAATCGCCAAATCGATGTCGCACGAGACCACGAAACAGAACCAGCAAGAAAACAGAGCAGACAGGAAAATGGATTGGTTTTATTTTCGGGAAGATTTTCAACGAACCGAGCATTATTTTCGAATTCTGTACGAGCTGGTGTGTGGTCTTGACCACCAAATCGGTGTTTGTAGAGCGACCTCTGGCTTATCTGAATAATTTAATTGATTTTACCGTGAACCAACGCAATGGGTTCAATTTTCAATCGATTTTCCCGTCCAACTTACATCCGCTTACGCTGGCGATTAACTTGGCGATGGTTTATCTGCCACTTCAAACCGACCACATGTTCCAAGCTGGTCGGAAACTATTTTTAACCGGCCGTGTACGACGCTGTGTACACCGGTAAGACTTGTTGCAGCCATACGCTCAGCGAAGCCATTATTCATTACATATTCTTACGTTTCTGGAAAACCACCTTATCCCGTTCCACCTGCAATGACGCTGAAGTTTGTTTTGTCTAGAGAAAATTCACAATTTGCAACGAAAAAAATCTTTTGTAGAAGAATTGATATAAAGTGAAGAAAGCAATATGATTCAGCTTCCAGCAAGAAGGTGAGAGAGAAGAAAGTGCAGATATAGTAATTGACAGGTGATTTGATGGTTCAAGTTTTGCGCATTTATATTCATTAAGGGCCGGCGCTTTTAGCACTCACGAAGCGATGCTAGACAGCGCATAATTTGAAGATGAAATATGGAAATTATACAACAAATTGACAAGCGCATTAAGAGATGTAAAAAATAAGACATTCTTTAGCGTTCCTCCTCGCTGCTCTACAGATTAAAACTCAAAAACTATAGCAGGTGGGATTCAATTAACGATTGATGACTTGTATGACACGTTAAATTAACAATGCGACCTGCTCGTTAATTATAAATAAAACAAGACTTATTATATCGATGTTCTATGATAACCAAAGCTATTTAAAAAACCTCTAATTTAATTAATAAATACCCAACACACTAGTTTAAGCTTCAATATTTGGATATGATTGATAAGTTCTGTATGTGATCTGGATTTATGAAGTCATTATTTTATTAAGAACAGAACTGAAATCTCCTGTTCGGGTGCGAGTCCTGGACAGGGGCACGTGATGAAGATGGCTCATGGAGTGAATTTTGCTGAGCAAGGTGCCTCAGGAAAATGCTCGTGAGTAAACTGTTTGGTACAAGGCATAGAGGAACACAACGAGCCCATTGACTGGTTCAGGTGGAGTCGAATCTGTCGGACGGCGAATGCAAACATAGATGAAGGAGCAGCCTTAGACCGAGTCCCCTGGAAACGGATTGGCGATCTGTCTTTGACATCATAACGTACTCGTCCTTGTCCAGACTCCTGAGTGCAAGAAATTCCTATGGTTTGTATGTTAAAAACTAAAGTAAAAAAATCATAATAAAATTTTAGATGAGACATTTTATTTTGGTTGTTTTAAGTAAATTATTCCATTTAACTGACTTTAATACGTTTAAAAGTCGGAAAAGCAATCAGAAACATGAACAAACATCGGAATAAAGCTTTGGGACAAAGATAAATTTGGTTTGCTTTTCGCTGTTTTTGTTGAAAGAAATTATCTTAAATAGCACGAAATATACAAGAAAGTAATAAATTATTCAAACAATACACTAGATTAAAAAGCCTCGCTGATCTCTTCTTGTGCAGAAACGAACCACGAATTGTTATCACTATTTCTACATAGCTTATCATTCGGTGCAGAAGGAAAACGATGATACGATTCTGTTTCGTACGGTGTACCTAACCGAGCAATCGACGAAGCCACTCTCACGCTCACGCACTCAGTGTACATAAACATCGGCCGCTTCAAAACCGTTCGGGAGAGCATCTTCGCCCATGCATACGCACGCCAAGATAGTGCCGATCGGGTGTGAGAAAAGCGCGTTACTGCTGGCCGTTCTACAGATCGCCGCACGGCATCAGTCGCTTTACAACCGTCGGCAAACGACGAACGTGTGCGAGCCGGAAAAATCAAAGTGAAAAGTGCGTTTTCCACCGTCAGTCGGCTGTGTTTTTGGTTGGTAGCTGATGTGTAAGCCATCTGGAGAAGAAATATGATCGAGTGTAATGGACCGGAAAGCATCCCAAAATTCCAATCCAAAAACGTGGGGTATGTAAATGAGTTGCAGTGAGGTAAAACAACCGGAAAACGGAAAACAGGTGAAAAACGCGTAGCGTGATTACAAACGCATTCCATTTTGATTTATTGGCCGTCATAACAGTTCAGAAAGAGAGGGAGAAAAATGGAAAAAGTTACTAAAAGTGAAAATTTAATTTTAAATACATCATACCAAAAATAAAATCCAGTGTAGCCAGCTAGCCAGTGTATGAGTGTTTCATTTCCTTTGTTGGATAACCAATAAAAGTTTTATGAGTGAATGCTACCTGAAAAAGTCTGTAAAATCGAGTGCAAAAATATTAAGATTCTGTGCAAATCCGGTGACGTGCGATGTGCGGTTGATTTGTAAGATAATACCAAATCGGATGTTTTCAATCTACCGTTCCACGAAAATAGCAACCGCCTTTCATCCACACAAAAGTGGCACTCAAAGCACGGCTCAACAGAAGTTGTCCTTCCCGGAATGTTGGCCCATATCGTTTGGCGCATCGAACGATTCTACCGATCCGTGGCCAGGATAAATGTACGCTGAAGGCTTTATTAATTAACTCACCGCCCATCGGTAGAACATGGAGCGAAAGGATTACTAATTAGTCTTGCAAAACAGCAAAACCCTGCGTAAAGTAAACGTCACCCATTCCACATCGAGTGCTGAGTAAATCAACGGACACGAAGGTAAGAAGCGGTGATCGTCATTTGGACCCGTGTTTTGGGGATTTATTTTTGGGACTTTTTCCTTCCCTTTTTTGTTTTGTTGGGCGCAGAGGGGGATCAATCATCTTAGTGTCTTATAGGCGTTAAAAGGGTCGAGAATCGGTACGATGGGTTAAAATTGATTATAAAAAGTTTTTGTGGGCCAACGAACGAGCCTTCTGTCAACGATTTTCTTTCCATTAGCATGATTGCTGGCTAGACACTTTTTTGGGAGTAGCATTGATTAGCTAGGACAAACAACGGAGATGGAGTTTCTAATCTTATAGCAAATGACCTTTAAACGACTCAAATTTGTGTTAATTGGTAGTGCAAAGAAAAGTCTGTCTTTGGAATTATATTTTCACGTGCTTATTTCAGACATAAACATTGTTACACAACTGAAGAACTTTAATTTTGTAGCACTTCGTTTTTAATAGAATAAGGTAGGGTTTATATGTTCTTTATAGGGCGATGGCTGGGCACACGAGTTTACTTTTTTCTATTTTATGCTATTTCACGCGTAAATACCAACCCAGGCAACATTGTAAGTAATAATTATGAAGAGGCAGTGATTGCTCATGAAAAAATCAATTCCGTCCATTATGTCTGTAGTGCCTACTTTCAGCATTTAATTCTGCTCCAGCTATAAATAATATTAGGATTCAATTTTTTTGTTTCTTTCAATTCTTTTTGCAGCATTTACAATTCTGTAACTTTGTCTTTGGCTTTCAATAATTTTAATCTCAATTATACTCGCAGATTTGCTTAATGTATCCAAATACGTTTGGATACGTCCAATAGTTGGTTACTTGAACATTACGAACCATTTGATCTCATGATTATTTTTCTCTTTAATAGTCTACGTAGTTCAATGGTTCAATTCAAAGTTTGTATCACGGGACTCATTTAAGCCATCGAACCGTAAAAAGGTATCTTATCCCGGGTGTCCTACCATGTGATGGTACGTTATAATCAATCATCTAGGAAAAAACTAGTCTGAAGTAATAGGACTTGTTTACATCAATGATTCGACCAGTTTTGAAAGTCATATTTTGGGCTAACCATACATCCATGTTATGGTTGGGTCAGTTTCCTACGCTATTTTGAACCGTATCGTATCATCCTAACATCTAAATCCTAACTTAACCTATTTAGGCTATTTTTCCTCATATTGGAAAAATATTTAACCTGAAGCATTAATTTTATTACATTTTTTAAATTTTAGTTTGTAGCTAAAGCAGGCTTCAAAAAGTTTCGTTTACTGGCTACAGAGAGTTCTGAAATATTTTTCATACGTTGTAACCTTTCTGACCTTTCTGTCCGACCCATCAAAACCGAGCCTAGAGCTGTCCTGGTGAATACACTTCTCAATCTATCTGAGTATCTGAGTTCTCTCCAACTCCTCTAAAAATCGTCAGTTCATCGGTATTCAAGAACTGGATGATTCTGGTATGCCGTGTTAAACTCCTGCCCTTAATTTGGAGTAGTATTTCTTATCATATCATCAAGCTATTTATACGAAAGGCAGTCTCAAACCAATGTGTCATGCCCGAACTTACAGGTTTGAAGCAAACGGGTTTGATGCTCAGGTGGCTCTCTGAACTAGAAAAGACTAGTGGAAAACGTCACCTTGACGTGGTTCTTTACAGTTTGCCATCCTCTTTCATCTGTCTTGTGCTTTTTGCTACGATCATTCTATGGTCTCAAACTGATCCTTTACCCTTGATGTGTTCTTGTTTATAATTTATCAACAAAAAAATAATTTAATTTCCAATTTGATTGTTTGAAACTCTTGCACAAGAAAATTCTGCGAAAGTGAAACATCCCATCTTGTCTTCTCAATGCTTCACAAACTTTTAATCACACTTAATTAGAAGAAATTATGAGACAAAGAAATTCCATTCGCAAATATTGTCCTGTAAAAAGCATGTTAATAAATCAAACAATGCTCAATTACACATATCCACGGTATTAACCCTATGCACGCACGAACTACCCTACATGGTAATTAATCCGGAGCTGTAAGTGTGCGAATTCGAATATGCCCCAAAACGGACGGCGTGACGATGCACATCATTCGGCGGAGGTGTGTCCGGAGGCAAGAATCCGGAACGCACTTTGCTTTCAAGTGGGTCGTTTCCCTTTGCCCGAGTCCCGGCAATCCGAATACGTAAATGAGTTTGTATGCTTCTGCGGTACAATAAGAGCTCGTTTGAGGTTTTTTTTTTTTTGTCGACCCTTCTCTTATTATGACAGGTGCTGGCATTGTCGAGTCCCGCTGGAGCGTACGCATATTCGTTTATTTATTTTTTAAAGACATTTCTTTGCAACCCGAAGGACGGGTTGCATAAGGTTGAATGATTTTTGAATTAATATTTTGTAACAAATTTCCGGCCGGGAGGTTTCAAGCGACGAAGAATGAAACTTGGATGGAAAACGGATAAACGATGAGTTGAACGTTATTCTTGACAAAGTAATAAATATGAAATTGCCCTTTTTTCGAAGCACACAAAGTATTGTGTTCTAAATAGTGTACAAGAAACTGTCTGCTGTAATAATTTAACCTCAATGCATGGGGACCGTTGGGACCTTTCTGCCTTGCAAGAAAATGGTATTACATGTTTCAACATTTTCCACAACCCACCGGCCCACCTGGGTGTATGACCATATAAAAGCTCACATTTATTACATTCAAAGACCAAAATCATATTTCCCATTCGAGCCTCCCGCCTCAGAATACATGTGCCGATAAAAAGAGGATAAAGAAAGTCACCCTGGAACAAAGGAACATATCAGCACACATTTCACAGGATGTCACCGTCCAACGGAGCAACAACAACAAAAAAGGAGCAAGTTACAGGATGACATTCGGTTTCTTCTGGTTTTTCAACGAACGATACTTCTCCTGGGACACGCTGTGAAAGATATACGACCATAAACGTAGATTGAACGATTTTCCTAGACGTGTCTTCTTCCTTCTGTCTCTCACGAAATCGAGTGGTTTTATATTCCTGAAACCTGCAACCGGAAGAATCGATTTAGCGTCGCTAGGAAAAGCGCATTTTAGGCACGAAAGCGAGAAAAAAAAACTCACAAAATGGCAATCACCGTTTGTGCCAAAACTAATTTACCATTTGCCGGTTGATTGTGTTTGTGTATAGTGGTGATAAAAATATGGTTTCCTAATTGATTTTCTTTGGCTTTAGCACTTCCTGCCAGATCTATAAATCACGGTACACATAATAAGGTGGGAAAACTATAGCAACCGGCTACCCCAAAAACCGAGGCTGGCAGGATGGTTTCAAGCAAAAGAAAACGAAAGCCACTTCTGTTCGGCAGTTCGGTCAGTGATAAAGGAAGTCGGAGGGAAAGTACTCAAGCAAAAAAAAAATCGAAGCTTTTGCAAACATAAACCTGGGGTGAGTCGAATAGCATTAGCACAGCCGGAGATTTAATTACTGGCCAGTGTCTTCGCAACCGCAGGATGCATCGGGCAGCCTTTGAACTATTTTAGGACCAATAAAAGAAAGCCTTAGGAAATGAATGGTATATTGACGCTCATCTTTACAACAGCATGATAAGAGCAGCATGCAAAGTTTATGTAGCAGCAGCAGTAGCTTATAGAAACGAATTTTGTTTGTGGGGATAGGAATATGATTGAATGAATAACACTTGATCCAGCTCAACCAACATTGAATTAAAATTTCATTTTCCATTCGATGCTAATCCTTATTGCACACATGCCGATAAATATTATTGGTTTGCATTGGTTAAACATTGACATTATTGCTACTGAAATGAAACAAACTTAACCTGAAAACCAATATTCTATAGAAATTTATTGGATTAGAATACCCAAATTGAAAGCTGAAAAATTTACAATAAACCCACACAAATCTACAGTGACAAAGCCAACAATAACACTGCACACAAATTAAATTTAGCATTCCCCAAGGAAAGCACAACCAAAGGAAGAAATGTCTTGTGAAATTTGCAGATTGTCAATACATGAGATGTACATCACAGTGGCTAAATCGTTGAAGAATTACTTGAGATACTTTCGACAATACGGCTTTGGACCGTCATAATCAATTATAAATACTTGAGATACTTTGAAGCCTTTTTTTCCATTCCACACAAACAAGCATCAAATAGTAAAGAAAACAATACGTTGTACAAAATCCATCACATACTAGAGATTCCAGAGCACGATACAAATCCCCTTAAGAGCAAACGCACCACTTCATCATTAAACCGAACGAACTGCGGAGTTAGTTAAAACCCCTATTCAATAAAATTGCTCCGGCGCTCTTTAAGTGCAGCACCAGGGTTTTAAAGCATTTTCTACATCCTTCATTTGCGATGAACGATGATAGCAAGCGAACCGACCAACCGAGTCCGCTCGATCGCTCGCATAAACAGTGTGCGGGAACGATAACTAGGTGTTGAGAAGATGATTCAATTTTAAAGCAACATGTTGCAGTTTTACTTTTCCTAACACTCGCCCCTGTTTTTTCTTCTCTTGTTTGCTATTCCTTTCCATTCATGCATCGTCTAAGGTAACTCAACACCTTGCTGCTGAACATCGAAACTGTCTAAACAAATCGTTAAATCTCATCTGCTCCAACACGATTCCGATTCACAGCCCCTTTTTTATTTCTTCCTTGCCTACCTTGTAGCAAGCAAGCTTCACCACGTGTGAATCTTTCGCTCGTTCAATATTGCTTCGTTTCCTGTCCAATTGAACGCGCGGTGGCAAACAGAAGGTGCAATACATTGCAAAAACGGTGCCTCATATGGAATTTTTTCGCTGTTTAATCGATTTATGGGGATGAGAATTTATAATTACACGCATACTACCGGAAGCTTCCCCTTTTGGATAAAAAAAGTATCGAAATGGTTTTAAGTATGTATACACACCGCTCGCTTCGGTCGCTTCGTTCCGATCGTTTGCGGTACCAAATTAATCTTTTGGCAAGCAAAGGGCGCACTCTTGCAACGGCTGCTTTAAAATTGGCGTTGTTAAGCAAAGTATTAATACCTCCGTTTAAACCCTCTCCTATATGGCCACCCCGCAACCTGCTATCACCCCGCGCAAACTCATAAACAAAAGGGATTAGCATTACATGCGCACCCGCGCACACGGGACGCGATACGCGGCCAATATCGAAAAATGCAAACGCATGCGACGAATTAAGAGACATTCGGTGTTGCGCCGTTCGACTACCTTCGCCCATGGACCGAACGGCGCGCTGTTTGCTCGTCTCGTTTGCACTGGCAATTTAATTAGACCAATTACGGCAAGAAACGGCTGCTGATAAACATTGGCATCCGATGCGCAACGGACACGCCGGGACTTCTGGCACCGTTGTTAATAATGGCCGAACCGCCAACGTTGGGTTGACGCAAAAGCGACCAAAGTTCGGTGTGGGGGTTGAGGGTTAAAGTATATATTTAATTTATAGGCATAGAGTTTAGGACACGATTGGTGTTGAGTTGAGACAAGAATTTTAATTACTCAAGCTGGATTCGAGAATGTTGGAAAGTAATTGTTAATGTAAATATTTACGCTTAACTTTGCTGCTCGATAAGAGGATTAATGAACGGCTTTTATTTTATCATTCTAGATTGTTTATAAATATTCTTATCTGAAGTGGGTTCTGTTTTAAAAATATCTAAATACCGAATAGCAAAGCCGTCGTTAGAAACATTTTAAGGTTTGAATTTGTCGTTGACTCCCAAATTGTATTCTTTTTCTAACTTTAATATGTGTTTAACACAAGCATCAATTTCATTGTTTTTTCTTGTCGCTTCATGATCAATTGACATTGTTGTGTCCAAAAAATTACCGTTATTTTAAATATTTTAAAGATGTTTAGTAAAATAACGAAAAGCTGTTATTGATATAAAAAAAACTTTCAAAAAAGCCTCTCTATTATTAATCATTTTTACAAAAAATAATACAACTACAATACTCTTGCGACAACACAACCCAGTCCAACCAATGGCTAGCGAATGCAAAGCTACACTGTGTGCATCAAACACAACAGTTTCTTATTAGCACATGAGGAAGTATTTGCTGTAGACACGGTGCATTGATCAACAATTTACTTCCAGTGCGACTTGATATTAAGAGGCTATATCAATAACCAACGTGTTCTCGATGGGACACACAGCGAGTACAAAAGGGCTAAAGCTAATAAGTGTAGGCCAATTACTACTCATCAATGCAAGGATACACAACAGTGGTGGCAAAGGGCCGTGGTAGTGTATTGTTATCTTTGTACTTCATTGCCTGCATGAAATAGTTTATTCAGTCGGATAAAATATCCTTTGAGGCATTGCCTGCGCTGTGTGTAGAAAATGAGCTAAGAGTGTAACAAGTTATATGCCTTTGTGAAACGATTTTAGATCACGAAAACAGGCCGAATTTGACAAAGTATAAAATTTTTTCACTGCTGCATGAAAATTGCGGCTAAGGCTTTAAGCCAATAACCATGATATTTATAGCAAATAATTCATTGTTTATGGCATACCATTGAGTTGCCTTTTCGTGTTTTACGTATGAAATATTTTATATGAATATTTATACTTTCCTCACATTTATTGCAGCTTTCACACAATTTGCCATTCAAACACGATGGAGGCGCCTAATTATTCACCACGAATAGCGCCATTCAAAAATCCACCGCTACCGCCACAGCTATAAAGCAATAAAAAAAATGTACGTGCTTTACCGTCACCGTAAAGGATTATTATGATCAGCCGCAACAAGAAAAGCAAAACGCCCCCCAGCACGTGAATTCAACTTCCTGGCGCGGAAATTCAATTGAACTAGGGTTATATTTAAAATGCGTCTTGTATGTGTAGCTTCTTCGTATCGTTTTGCACACGAAAGCTTACACACCCAGACCGAGCCTCAATTCCGGCACGTACATACACCAACGAACGAAAATCAATTTCATCATATCAACGCGAGCAACAAAGTTCGTTTTAATATGGAAATGTTCCTCCAAACGACGACATGAATTTTATTCCACCGTGCCATATTTTTCCCTCCGCCGTCCGCAAAGTTTCTCCTGCTGGGGGCATTGTTTCACAGTCAGTAGGTAACGGATGCGGCAGAAAAGTTTTGGCAATCTTTTACGCAAAAGTATGCCGTACAAACAGTGAGAGACGTCTCGGGTAGAGAAGCAATTCCGACTTGGTCGCTTACATTGCACATTTGTTTTCAGTTTGTTCTCGGATTTTTGTTTTCTGGTGTGGGAAATACATTTGTTTTGCATCAAATATTCATAATGCTTTTTGAAAATCATTTGAAATGCTAAGATCATAAATAACTTTCGTGAATAAGAGAACATTTTAATTATGTTTGTTTCCACAGAGATTAGAACTTTTCCTATGACTTTCCAAATGGTCAGATTGAAGGGTGTGATTGAATAATGAAATTAGCAATAGAACGTGCCACTCTAGAATTCAATCGTTATGGATCGTTATTAGAAAATATACAATTGAGACTCTTACAGCACCACCAGCAAAAATTTCTGAAATCATGGAAACAGTCAACAATATTGTACAGTCTCGACTTATTTTAAATTCATCGCCTAATTCGAATATACACAAGTAAAATATATTTTCAATCATGCAGCTCGCTTTGTACTTCAGCTATACGCATTGAATTGTATGGGTGAGATTTTATTTTGAAAAAAAAAATAATAAGTACACCAACCATCATGTGAAACTAACTGGGAATATATTAGGCCCTGAGCTACACTCTACCATTTGAGGCATCTTTCTCGCTTGCTCGGGAACTCCTACCGCTTACTACTTTTATGTATACGATGAAAATACGTACACGTCATCGGAGCTACCTAGAAATACATATTCTATCACAAATGTTCTCTACCCGTCACACCGAACCCAATCGCTCTTCCAGCTCCACGTGTCACGAGTACCATTCACCGTCAACATCGCGATACGATGCGTTTCAGGCATCGCATCGGTTCGGCACGAAAAACTTTATCATTTAATTACGACAGACCCATTTTCAATCAATCATTCAGGTTCTGACGGTGTGTGGCCCCGGCCGTGTCTTAGTTTTATCCCCCTAATTGATGTCACATTTCTATGACTGCCAGCTGCCACACATGATGCTGTGCGGATGTGTTTTTCGCTGGTGAAGATGATGTCGCACTGCTCACTCGTTCTACTTGTAGACAACTTTATTAACTCGTACGCGGGTAGTTGGTGCTGGATGGATATGAAGCATCGGTGCGGCATCGCCAATTAAATTGCTATCTTGCGTTCCCTACGTAACGAGCGAACACATGAGCGCTAGGGCAAACGAACCTCCTACATGCGATTGAAGATTGATCCCCATCAATTAGAACCGTATGTCGTACAACAATCGGCCGCTCAGCTCAATTTAACACCCAGTCTTCAAAGCGCTAAGCCAGTGGAACAATTGTGATGAGACAGGGTTCTCGGGTGGGAAAATGGGTATTTACAGACCCATATATAGTACCGACATGGCGGACGTCGCAGCAAGAAAGCTGCATCCACCGGCAGCGAACGTGATGACGGCCGTTGTACCGGCAGCATCGATTAAAACGCCCATCACGAGGGAAACGATTAGCTGCAAAGTGAGACATAAATTAAAACACGGGCCAGTAGAGGTGGCAGGTTGACCGGTACCTGGGCGAGGCATAGAACACTGCTCATCATCGACACGTCAGCACCGAAACCTCGTGGCTCAGTACTTTCCACACACTTGCCATCCTCCATATGGAACTACAGGGAAGAAAAGAAGATGCATTACAGAGTATGTAAGAAAAGATCATTTGGCGAATGTGTCAACTAATAGCTAAAAATATACAATCATCGTCACTATTCATGGTCTACAAGGATTTTGAATGATACATGTTGCATGCTTTTAGGCGTTTTGTACTAAAAATCAATAAAGCGATGCTAGAAAATTTCATACCGTCCATGTAAGCATCTTGCTAGCCTGATCTACTCCTCGAAGCCTTGCTACAAGGCACACTTACAACACGTTACAATTACTTACAGAGTTTTTCGAGTGATAGTGTGAGATCAACAGGAACGGAATGGAGTAAATGGTGGCGTACATGATGCCGGTTAGCGAACAGCACACCATCACAATCGCCCGATTGTGCAGGAAACCCATCGCCAGCATACCGACACAGTGTGCCATCAGGCCGAACACGTACACGGGCCTTGCACCAAGTCTAGCAATCAATTTTTCTATCACCAACGAGTACAGTGAGGCACAGCCAGCGAACAGTGCCATCCCCCAGCAAGCAAATCGAACTCCTTCCTCGTATCGCACCAATTCTGCCGAATGCTCCGGAGCCTACAAGACGAAAAAAGCCTTAAATTTTTTAACCACTTTCTAACACAACGTCGCTCTTACCTGCACATCACCATTAAACACTTCGGCTCCAACGAAATCGGTAAAGTACAAGCAGTACGGTAGATAGCCCATATGGGACAGGAACTGCGTCAGACAGAGAATCTTCATCGAGCGTGGCATCTGTACGGTGTTGCGTATAAACTGCCGAAAGCCAATGCTTTCGGTGAGATTTGTTTGGGCCGTGTACTCATCACCTCGCATACGTTTCATCTCGTTCTGAAGCATAAAGTGTGTAACCGGACGCAACATCTCGTTCTCTTCCTGTACCGGGAGCGGAATCTCGGAGAAGCTGGTCAGTGTGCTTACCAATCCAATCAGCAGTACGATCCAGTTGGCCGTGAAGACAGCGGCCTCGTTACTCTCAAAGTACTGGCCGATAGGCAGCGCACTCCAATCAATTGCACCAAACAAATATCCCAGCATACCGCCCAAACCACCGATCAGCATCATCGTGCTGAGAACTCGTGCCTGGTCCTGTATCGTGCACACCTCCATGGCGTACGTACGGCACAGCCCGTTGGACGCTTCCGCCGAGAAGTCGGTCGTCGTCAGCCCGATAGTGGTGATGGTAGCAATCCACGCCACACTCCTCAGGCCAATCGTCTCTCCAATAAGACGTCCGTGTGGAAGCAACATCATACCGAGCAGCATCGCCACACCAAGGATCATTAGCACGGGTCTGCGTCGGCCCCAAGCTAACCGCAGCCGGTCACTTACGGACGCTACCACCGGCACAAACAGCACGCCAACGATCGGCGGCATTGCCCACATCATCGTCATCAGCGTGTGGGGCAGTCCAATGGCCAGCAGGATCGGTGCAACGAAAGCCGTCTCTGTCGCGTACGTACACTCGATGCCGACGATTAGCAGTGACAGCCGGACCAGCTCCCATCGTGTTTTCGTTCTAAAATTACACCAACCAAAACAACCGAACGTACACGTGCGTTCGTTCAACTCACGCTTTTGTCCACTGTCCACGCACAGCACAGACACTTACCGAAACGTGTGACGATAAGTAGTGGTCGGTTGGGCTTTTGCATAATGGAAACGCCGGCTCAGCATACCTTGCAGCACTTCGTCATCGGTCTGCTCCTTACCTTCCATTCTTTGTTGTGGTCTGGAATGTGACTATGAGTCTAATCTAATCCACCGAAAAAAAAAAAACTCCCGACACTCCCGTATCGTATTGCACCAACTACCGGACAGTCTGATATATCAAAGCACGCTTATCTAATGTCCGGTGGTCCTACTATGTTGGTAGTTGCGTGCGTTACCTACGCTCGATACTTGGTGACGACCACTGACGACAGGCAGCAAAGTTCGGGTGCGTCTGATCGCGCACTCGCACTCTTCGGACACGCAAAACCCGCAACCAAACACAACCGTTGCGAACCGATGAGGCATGCGCAATGAATTCTGGATCTAAAGTTGGAGCACTGTACGCTATCGCGTGTGGAGAGAACATGCCGCGTGTAAGTGGGAGAAAACAGTGAGCATCAACAGTGAGAAACAATGTCCGAAGTCTGCCAAGACGCTTGAAATTGGCTAAACGAAGGCAATCGGCGCGTGAACTACCAGAACGGGTAAAATACAAATACAAACAACGCGTGGTACTGGCCCCAGTGGCTAGGGAACGCCATCAACAAACAATAAACGGACGTTAATTTTTTGGAACGAATGAAATGGAACTATATGGGTCCGCTCGGCTTCTACCGGCGACCCGATGATTATTCGCACGACCATTTCGCAATGTCAATGTCAACCTCTTCCCGTTGGCAATCATTGCCATTTGCCTTGAAAAAATGTTTTCTAATGATTGTTTGGAGTTTGGTGGCGCCTTTCTAGTTGTTTTATGGTGGTGTTGGGGATTTCCACGTTGCGTGTTTGGTTATCTTTCAGTAGCTAAACTGTGGCGTAATTGAAACGTGTGATTTAAGCGACAACGTCACAGGCTAATCGGTGAGCATGCTTTGAAAAGCGATTTAATGTCATGCTCATGCTTGAATCATTTTATAGTACTAAGGATGGTAATTGTGATGATTGCTATTTCTGGTGCATTCGCTCTATCTATTGTAATATCCAGATGTATCACAAAGTAGTCCACCAAATCCTCTCATTAGAGTAGATAATAGCCAAAGACACCACTGCCAGCCATCTAATAAGTCTAGTGGCGAAGTCTTGCTCTTTATCGAACTAGAAGAAGGCCACCAGAGCGTTAGACATCAATAGAAATAAATGTAGATGGCAAGCTATTTGTTTCACGCACGGAAAATAAAGTTTGTGGGTCAGATTTTTCTCTTCCAATGTGAAGAGGGTGATTTTATATCCAGCAGCTTGTGGCTTTTTATTATGCCTTTTTGCATATTGAAGTCATTTTCATCCGGCTGAAACAACTCGTGGTACAAAATTTTAAAGTGATATCACCAGAGGCACATTCTGAACCTTCACAACGTGCCTTAAATTGCATACTTTCAGGCGCACCGAACACAAAGCGAACACGTCCGTTGAAATTACACATACAAATAAAATATTGTACCAAGATAATATGACACGAAACGGAAATACGATACGAAGTTATACAATTACACAATTACCAGCTACAGAACTAGGGATTAAGATCACAACTCATCTGTCTACTTTTGACACTTATTGTCCGGATGTCCGATTGTATCTGCCTGTGCCTAACCCAACGCAGGCGTACCGCAAACTGACGACAGATTGTGCGAAACGAGCTGAAAAAGCGAACCACTCGGTATGAATAATTTAGTATACAAATTTATTTAGACATCGCTTGACATGCATTGTCTCGTTAGTAAAACGTCAATAACTAGCACCGTCAAGCAAGAGGAAATGATTTTTACTCGTTCCTACTAAACTAAACCATACACAATTAAAGCCTAAACTCCACTCAACATCTTTACTGCTGCCATTAAAAAGTTGGTGGAATGGAAAACGCGCCCGTTTTCACTCGCTGCAGCATCAGGAATGTAACTGGAGAACCTTTATTAGCATCACAAAACATTCACCATTCTATGGCGTTAATGATTTCATCCCTTCACGCAGCTACTTCCTGATCTCTTCGCTGGTAAAGTTTGTTCCGACACTTCAAATCCTCCATCCCAATTCCAACAGCCTGCTCTACTTTCACTCGACTGCCCCGATACATCATCCGTACGGCCCTCACGATTCGCTGCAAACCTTGGCAAATTTGTAATTTCGCCACTTCCGAGCGAAGGCGAATGAAAATGAATAGCGCTCGGTCATAAATGTTTATCTAACCGCTCGTCCGCATCTATCAACGTCAGTTGGCTTGGGAAAAGCCGTGGCCATCTTTCTTCCGTTGTTGAAGTTTTTTTTGTGTCTGTGTGCTAGAAGCGACATCGTACCAATCCAGTGTAAGATTTAAACTAGTCGTGACCTTTGTTTTCGCACAAAACTTTTTTCATCTTCTGTGCGTAAACAATAAGCTTCCGTTGGAAGCTTCCGCAGCTACACATCAATCGAAGTGAAGGGGTTGGTAAATGTAAATGCAGAAGTGTTTATCTTGTCAAATTTATTGTTATTATTTTGAGCTTTAACAGGGGTACCTCAGAGGTAGAAATCAACTTGGTAGTTGTTTGGCTCAACATGAAGAAGCTTTTTTTTCGCCATGAATTATGTAACATACGTACGAAAATACATTTTAAGATAAATTTGTCAATTTGGTCTATCCGGAAAAAACAATATTCAATATTGTACAGAGTTTTTCGGATAAACACAATCGTTTTCCGATGAAGGCTGTACGAAACAAATTCGTAAAGGAATAATTTCCGGTGGAGACGCCCAGTACTTTGTATACCATTTGTAAAATTTGTCTTCTTTGAATTCATGAAAGATTGTTTAAGTAAATAAATACATTTCAAGATGTTGTCTTGTATTTATGTATAATTGAGCTACAGATTGCCAAGGAAATAATTAGCAAATAAAATAATCGCAACTTTTAGTTGCACAATACAATCATGATAACACATCGAACAATAAAAAATAACTTTCCACTTCTATCCATTTTTTTTCGCTTCGATCTTGTGCTTTCAGAAATCATGCAAGCAACAGATATCGCGGCATATCACACTGCCTATAACTACACACTCAACCAGTCTGACGTGAGGATAGTCCTTGAGGATGGTAGGCACGCTTGTTCTTAGCACTAACGGAACTTCTGCTCGTTCTGAATAATTTCCAATTCTTCTCCCTTCTCTAACCCTTACCCAGAAAACCTTTATAAAGTCCCCATCGGATTGTTGGTGCTGCTTTCCATATTTTACGGCACCATCAGCATCCTGGCAGTGATAGGCAACTCGCTAGTGATCTGGATCGTCATCACAACCAAGCAGATGCAAACGATAACCAACATGTTCATCGCAAACCTAGCCCTGGCTGATGTGACGATCGGTGTGTTTGCCATCCCATTCCAATTCCAGGCGGCCCTACTCCAACGCTGGAACCTGCCCGAGTTTATGTGTCCGTTCTGTCCGTTTGTGCAGCTTATCAGTGTGAACGTGTCTGTCTTTACACTGACTGCCATCGCCGTTGACAGACATCGAGCTATAATCAATCCGCTTAGGTGATGCCAAGTTGACCACCGACTTGTGTGTGACGATGTTAGCATACAATTTTCTGTTTGTTTTATGTTCCTGTCTCAATTGACAGAGCACGGACGTCAAAAAACATCTCCAAGTTCGTCATCAGCAGCATCTGGATGCTATCGTTTGCGCTGGCGGCACCGATTCTGTTCGCACTTCGAGTACGCCCCGTTTCCTACATTGCGCTGGGTATGTTTCACTGTTACTGGTCCAGTCCTGCAAGTCTCTAGAGGATTCTCTCTCGCTCTCTCTTCTTTCATTTCTTTCCCCCACAGGTGGTATGAACGATACGTACACCAACATCACCGTACCGTTCTGCAAGGTGGTCAACTTTGAGGATGGAGAGATTCTGCTCTATCGCTACGTGCTCGTGCTGGTACAATACTTCATACCGCTGTTCGTCATCAGCTTCGTTTACATACAGATGGCCCTTCGTCTGTGGGGCTCGAAGACACCGGGCAATGCGCAAGACTCGCGGGACATTACCATGCTGAAGAACAAGAAGAAGGTGAGTTTTCGTGAGTGGAAAGCATATGCAAACACTCTTAGAAACAGCTTCTCATCTGTAATGCAAACGAAAGCAGCGAATTTATGCACTATTATCGGATCCTTTTGCGCGACGGTGATGTTATCGTTTCTTCTTTTCCTTCAACTGCAACGCAAAACCTCTACGGTAGGTTATCAAAATGCTGATCATCGTTGTGGCACTGTTTGGCGTGTGCTGGTTTCCCTTACAGTTGTACAACATCCTGCACGTGACGTGGCCGGAAATCAATGAGTAAGTACGGTTATGAATGGGATGTTTCCTGCGCTCGTGGTAAATAGATTTTAAAGTATTTTCCGACCTAGGGGGTGTATGTTGGGATCTTAAATTTAGCTACACCTTTACAAAAATGCAAAAAAAATGTTCAAATCAATGGCAATAAATGTTAAATTGTCAAAAACAATCAAGGATTTACGAGTGTTGTATTGCACATATCATAAAATTGCATACCTTTAGGCGCTTTCAAAGTCCAGTTTTTTTTAAATCCGCAACAGACAACAGAAAGCAAGAGAGATCTCATGCAAAACAGTCTTAATACACGATATTAAATCCTTTTGGCGTAACCTAACATCTCACGGCTTACATTCTTCATTGTGCACAAAATATTTTCTTAGACCCCAAACAATTCTAATGGTTTTTATTGACGTAATCCAAACGTAATGATGCATAAAGACATGCAAGTGCAATTCTCAAAGTGCATTACGAATCTCTGCTGGTTGAACAGTGTATCAACCTAGAGAAGATCGTTTCACATTGCACTTTGTGATGAATTTGAAATCTAATAAATCCGCCATAAGCCCGTTTCACTGCATGAGCCAGTAAACATCAAAAGTATGGCACAAGTTGCATTTATAGCTAGCATAATGAGATATGCAATTGCGATTTCCATTACGCCTGTGTTTATTTGCACACACGACAAAAGCTCCACCATAAAATTTCGTTAGCAGTTTCTTGCACCGCCGTAAACGAGGTTTGCATGAAAGGTTCATTAAATTTTGATTATCTTTTTGCAGATATCGCTTTATCAACATCATTTGGTTCGTCTGTGATTGGCTTGCGATGAGCAACAGCTGTTACAATCCGTTTATCTACGGCATTTATAATGTAAGTACAGCAACGCATGAAACCAAAGCGTTAGCGGCTACCCGGACTAACGCTTTTGTGTTTATGATTATTTTCTATTTGGCTACACGAAACCCAAAACACCAATCATGCCGCCGCCCGTGGTTTTTGTGCAGGAAAAGTTTAAGCGCGAATTCCGCAAACGTTATCCGTTTAAGCGCGATCAAACGTACAACCACAACCACGAATCGGATAAAACGTCATCGATTTTTACGCGCGTCAGTTCGATTCGTTCGACCTATGCCACTTCGTCCATACGCAACAAGCTGAGCACTAACCGATATTCAGCAACAAAGCAATTCAAATTTCCACCACCCAATCAACATTTCCATTCTTCGTCATCATCTACCCACCACAACAACAGTGCCCATCTGCACGAGCTAGCGTTCGGAACGTCAAAGAAGGGGCCCGTAAACTTTGACGGCACTGCGACGACAACTTTCGCCCAAAACCATCCGATCAGCTGGGATCAAAAGATGGATCATCGCTTGGTTGAACATGACAAGCTAATTAATTCGTCAATTGACCGACTAGACCATCAGCTCGCGTGTTCCAGCGCGGACGGCAATGAGGAACACCAGTTGCGAACGGGCAAACCGACCAACGAAGCTGGTGAGAGTCGAACGGCGAAGCATCGAAATGGTTCGTCTCGAGAGTGTGGGACCATCTCGAGCAATTATGTTGATCGGATGGCACTGAAACATCCTCATCCGGACAGTGGTGGTGAGAGTGGCGATGGGGAGCCGAAACCGGGACAACGCTCCGGCGAAGAGCGCGACTCTGGAGGACATTTGTACTGTAACGATTTGGAAGAACTAGGACCGTACTTTGACTGAGTGTCGAGTGTGAGTTCACATGAAGGCAAATGACCGCTTAGCTTAAACGCCCAAATATCGGCTGGCGCCTGGTGAGCGGTGTTGTGAATATTTTATTTATTTTTTACATTAAGTACAAATCGAGCAATGTGTATTAGCTGTGAGCTATTTTGCATTTAAACGAGTTTAAATAAAGCTGCGATCTTAAAATCAACACAACACAACACCGGTGTAGATTCATATTTGAAGCTTATAGATGAAACGTTTGCCTATCTTCTAGAGATGGAAATTTTATTGACGTTGGAAAAAGTTTAACTATGGTAGGTATAATATATGAAAGAATTTCCCAATTTCCGTCACATGCACCTGCTAGAAAGCTCTTACATTTCGATACAATTTCCGTCACATACACCTGCAAGCGTCCAATTTATTCGATTCGCTTGCGTTGTGTTGTTCCTAAAGTTTTAATTGGAAAAGCAAGAGTCAGCAAAAATGGCACCGAGTTTATGCTTTACATTGATTTCTACCTAAGGATAGGAGCACCAGTCTCTGAAACCCTATTAATATTTTATGTAAGTGATTGATTAGTAAACTTTTACATCATGATTGATTCGATGTCTTCGTCCACAAAATTTATTTCAAACACTCTATTCATGCCGGGAACAACCGTAAGTTTGCATTGTTTCTGAAGCTCAAAAATTTTGGTGTGTTTTGAAGCCAAAAAAAAATTATAACACGGATATGTTTTGCAGTACGCAGAAAATACTTCGGTGACTTCTTCTTCGGTTCATTTTAACAAGCCAAAACTAAAAAAGCAATGTTCTTTAGGTCGTACCATAATTCACCTCAACCTTTGTTTTCACGAAAAGCTCAATGTAAACAGAAGGTCACACTACTTGGAAGGATCATCGAATGTTTGAAAATCGTTGGAACAGCACCCACACACCCACACACACACACACACATCTCATATCGGAAAAAGGTCCAAATTTATTGCATCAAGCCACTAATCAAGCTGTACGAAGTGAAACGAAGCGTGTGATTGCATGAACCCTTTTTTTTCGTTTGCCCTGCTCAAGCTAGTTCAATTCCACAAACCATCATCCCTAGATGATTGACTCGAACTCAATCGAGTGAAGTGACTGCTGGCAAGACATTCCCGGAGCATTTTTTTCATTCCATTACCCACCAGAACTGAGTGTCCTCGATACAGCCTTGGCCTGAAATTACCATGACAAACTAAATGATGCATAAAATATTTGGGAATATATTCAGTTTATCATTTTATTTTTTTTATTGTTTTGCTCGCTCGTCTTACCTACTGCAGAACCATTCAGCACAGAGATGGTAGTTTTATAAGCTAAACATTAAATTTGGAAACATTTCTTTGCGTACAGTTTGCGATTGATTAGTCAGAACACAGCACTTCATTTGGTTGTCCAATTTTATAACGACTCTTCAAATTCAAACCCTTTTTATCTATCTCCGTTCACTGAGGACTCTTACCAATCATATTCATCCAGCGAAACATATTTCACCCGTGCGTGCTCGTACAACTTCAACATCCGTACGCGTGTACCGCGTGTGACAAATCTTTAAGAGATCAAAATCGAAAATAAATTGCGTACCACGTACAGCCGGTGGCCCAGCTTAAGGCAGACGTAAACCCATATCAGCTTGCACGCCAGTTGATAAAGAAACTGTACCCTGTGCGAGTTGACAGCGTGCCAGTGCCAGTCGGGTTTGGAAATGGAAATAGAAAAACGGACGGGAAGAAATAAAGCTATTTATTACGGTGCAAAAGAGGATCACAACTTCAACTGGTCCATTACTCCTCACCTTCGATGCCATTCGATGCTTTTTGTCCGCGATTTATCGGCCGTCCGTTCCTTGAGCCCGGGCTCGGCAAGGAAGTAGCGCCGTATGCCGGGAATGTACGACTGGAAGTACTCGTCCCAGTCGACGGTGGACAAATCGAATTCGAGCATTGACGCTTCGGTGGGCGTAAGTAGCGTCCGCAAACGGACCACGTTTTCGTTTGCAATGTGCCACTCACGCAGTCCAAAGTATGCCATCGTTTCTAGGAATCGGTTCGTCTTGGATATCATTCGCCGGTAGCTGAAGGGAAAACGGGGGAGAAGAAAATAAAAGGAACAGAGAGCAGGATAAATGTGATTGGATTGGCCAGTTTTTTTTCTTCAAAACTACAACACGCAGCGTACTTACAGTGGACGTTTTCCTTGCAGACGGCGTACGAAATCGAGCAGCCAGGCCGGAACTGTGTGGCAGCAGAGGGACAGCACTCGAAACAGTGCCCTGTTCGATACAATCGCGTACGCATGGTGCCTGTCGGAAAATTGAAAGGAAAAAGAAAGGCACCCAAATATAAGCGACAGCGAAGAAGTGATGCTCCTTGTTGGACGTGTCTATCATTTTCAGTGGGCGATTGTATGGCCGATTGGGCAATTCGTCGAATCTGCCGGTGGTTGCCAATCGATTTAACAAGAACACAGATACCATACCATTACGTTGACACCGTGGCACACGCGATGATTTCATTCAGAGGCCTCTCCGGAACTTTACGCAAATTGTAAGGATCCTGTTAGGCGCTTCAATGCACACTAATTTTCGATAACATGATTAAGGTCAGGCCTGAGACGCATGTTTCCCGACCAGTAGAACCTTTTTTAGCTGTGCTCAACTGCTCGCCAATGAGAGATAGTTTTGCTTTAACACGTTAAATGATTTGAATCAAATTATGTGAGAAATATGCGGACGCATTGGATGAACAGATTAACTTCATTAAAATTGATAATTCAGGGCATCATACGGACGACTTATAAATCTCACTTTAAAGCTATAAAATTAGCAACAAATGATCCCAGCCAAACTCATAGTAAAGAACGTAT
Source organism: Anopheles maculipalpis (assembly GCF_943734695.1). Lineage (NCBI taxonomy): Eukaryota > Metazoa > Arthropoda > Insecta > Diptera > Culicidae > Anopheles > Anopheles maculipalpis. The sequence goes on along the minus strand of NC_064871.1, from coordinate 95,855,460 downwards.
TAATTACAGTTGAATTTGTATTAAACAAACTTAACATTTTTCCAATCCACCTTTAATTCAGTTTCGATAGCTTGTAGCAATTGAACCAATTAATTGCCTCTATCAACTGTCCTCTGTTTTCCTCGAAACACCAAGTTCCAAAGAATGTTGACCGTTTTCATTTCGTTTGAAAATTTCATTTCAAACATTTCATTTCATTTTTTTTGTTATATTTTTTTATTCTCAGTCCCATTTCCCACACTGCTGCGCTCTGTGATTGTTCAGTCTATAAACGGAACTAACGATGTTTTAAGTCAACATTCTACAAAAAACACACAAAAACAGCCTTTCATGCCAACTGTACAGCGTTAGATTTCCCCTGACTTTCCTTATTGATTTTCCATTGTCACTTACCAGCACAGACGCTTGATCCATCCGTCGAATCCTATCGATACCGAGCTCATGTAGCGTCCCCAGGTAAGGTTCGCCTGCTCGTACATGTAGTTGTACACCGGGACCATTTGCTGCGATTCCCAAGCCTTCACGGACGCTAACGGTTCCGGGTGTTGCTGCTGCCGTCGACCTATCGATCGTTCGGCCACATCAAAGCACGCCACCAGCAGCGCGTTCACGCAGTAATCTACCGGAACTAGGTTGGCTTTTTTGCGCCCATTTCCACGAATTACACGCACGTAGCCCTTTACCGTCCACAGGCACAGACCAGCCGGGCCGTTCAGATTATCCGTCCAGCCAGCGATCGGTTCCCGGTACGTTGAAAGCACTGGCACAATAGACCACGAACGGGATTAGCACTCGAGAGACGGTAGGTGGCATTTGTTCATTGCTTACCTATCGGTGGTCGGAAGATGCCAATCGGAAGGTCGGAAAATTCTTGCTGGATTAGTGATTCGGCACACTTTTTGCTGAACGTGTACGTGTTGGGTAGATCACCGAGCAGACAATGCTGTAACTGGCTCATCTCGTCCGCGGATAATGTATTCGAAAGCTTAAACAAGTACGGAAAAATAAATGTTCATTATTCTGTGATCGAGCTATTATTGTGGTTCAAAGCAAAAAGTCACTTTTTTTTTTTTTGGTTTCCTATGAAGGAGAACCACTTTTAAGCATATCGATGTCACACCAAGCTATATTCTAAAAAAAACAGATTTGCCAAGAATCGTACATTCAAAAAGTAAATAAATAAGCCAAACGCAGCCAAACGCCGCGAGCTAAAGCACAAACTGTATATCTATTGAATTACCTGAAGCACACTGTCGGGCTTTAGTAATGGATCGCCATAAACCCTTTCCTCAATGTGTGTTCGATCACAGTTCGAATAAAGCGTAGACACGTGCACAATAGACTTCAGTCGCTGCATACGCCGTGCCAGCTGCAGTATCCGTCTCGTACCACCTACATTCGTACCAATGGCATTTTTTATACTTTCGTTGAACTTGACTGACGCAAGCACATTGATTATCAGCTCCGTTTCCTGTAACAACCGAGCTTCGATCGTACTGTTCAACATTAATCCTTCGCCACTGTCCGATGCGAGTGAAATCTCTACCGCTTCGATACGTTCGAGCAGCTGTTCAATGGAGTGCGTCATCCGCAACCTATCAAATATCTGACCACAAAAACAGCATCAATTCAACGCACAAATTAACCCCAGGTATGAGGCTAATCAGATTAGTTCGATTCCAACCCATACTGTTATCGCTGCATTCGAAGGATCCCCAAGGTGCTGCTATCGTTGTTTTATAACTTACCACATCTTTAAGCAGATCCTGCAACCGTTCGTTTGGGTTGCGTCCATCCTTGGACCGAATGGCTAGAAACACTTTCCGCACGTTCAAACAGCGAAGGATCTTTTCGAGCAAAACCTTGCCGAGAAACCCTGTGCCACCCGTGACAAAAATGGTGGAGTTGGTGTAAAAACTTAACACACGATCCGGTGGCGAAGATTCCTTATCAAACCCGGTTTCCGTGTTACATGCGGCCATTTCGGTATTGTAGATACGATACCGTCAGGAGCACTGCAAGCCATCGACTGATGGGTAGTTTGTGGCAGGAAATGTAATCAGGTTACCGAGGATTATACAGCTCGCCAACGGAGCCGACGTCTGCCTTCAAGGAAGGATATGTAGCTAGTGTGTGCACTGTACTAACCCATACCTCTACAGGGCGGGTAGCTACACTCGAAACAAGCATACAATATTGATAATGACGGATGGGAACTTTCAACAGCTGGTTCGAGCACCATGACAGACGGTGGTTGTCCAATTTTCCAACTGTTGCCTTCGGGAAGGAATTCCACTGGAAAATGAGGAGTTTCATACACGTTCAACGATGCTGTGTCTGTTCGAACAGATAACAACAACAACAACAACAACAACAAAAAACCTTTAACGATTTGCTTTAAAACTTTGTCCATTAGTGAATGACGGAAAGTTAATTAAACTAGCAACAATAAATTCCACGAACAAGGGAATTGAGTTTCCCGGTTTCACTGTACTTATAGGAAAAAAAAGCATTGAGCAGCTTAATGTTTGCCAATGTCCGCGCTGTGTTTATTCGTTGTTAGAGCTATAAAGCTTAATGGTGCTTGGCAGGATAATCGAGTTATAATAATTGATCATGTTTGCTGATTTTCTGTGCCATGTTTGCACACGTAGATTGAACATTGAATCCCTCCTGTCCGGATTGTTTTTTTATTGGAAATGGATGATTTTTTTTTTTTCTAGAAAGCTTAACTGTTCTGTAATGTACTGCAAATACCCTTGATGCAAGTACACGTTTCAGAGTAAATAAAACAACTGCTTTATTAAACCAGTTGAATTAAAATAGTTGATAGTTGTGGCGTTGATTCAGAATACAGAAAGCACATTATCGTTTTTTTTTACGGTCAAGAGTGTACTTGTTAGAGGTTTAGAAGACAGATAGATTAAATTTTATTTGGTTGGTGGTTTAAAGTTGAGAATATAATTAAGGGCTTCGAATATTATTGAAATCAATTGACACATGTAAAACAAAAATTGACAACTAAATTAGGGTTCACATTCACAGAGTTACAGTAGTGGCCAAACGGACCTTACACACATTTAGATACACCCCTTAGATACACAATTCATTTACTGAATGGCTTGGGCCCGAGAAATTATAGTAAAATATACCGTATTTTCATGCACACATATAACCAACTCCTTGCATCCTCAATTTTCTTTCCCCATATTGCATGACCATTTCGCCTTGTCCTTAACAATTTTGTCTTCATACTTCGTTGGATGGAATGGAACGAAAAGAACTCCATAATTCATTGATCTAGTTGGTAAACACGAGAAAGAATATTGAATAAATTACAGGAAATCACATAGCAAATGTTGGTACAGAGCAGTCACAGAGAAAACATTATTTGACCTCCGCTTTGAGATTTAAGTATACCAAATTCAGTAAGCACAGTACTGGAAAGCAGGGATGTACTTTTCCACCACAATGAACCCTCTTATCAAGCGCTTTAGAGTTCCATATAAATATGTACGGAAAATTTCCAAACCTCTAGACACAAAAAAGTTTGTAATCAGATGCTAAAATGCTGCCTTAGAAAAGAAAATTCATAGAAAGTGCATATAGCATACATACTGACTACAAGGTATGCAGAAAAGACACAAATTCCATAAAGTCCTGGAGTTCTTACAGTCTTGTGCCATCTGAAAACGTGGTTACATCTTTTCAGATAACCAGTCCGGAAAATTTTGAAGAAAGGGATGTCCATAGAATCGCATTTCACGGTCAATGTGACCAATTCAGGAATAAAGTTATGATTTTAATATATGACTTGCCAGAAAAGATAGGGAGAAGTGGCAAGAGAAAAATATGGAATGATAATCCTTGTAGAGCAGTTGAAAAGCAAACAGATTTTTATTGGTAAGACTTACCTTACCTTCGTCGGCCTGGTTCAATTGAAGCAACTGAGATAATAACCCCAGTGTGGATGAAAATGAACTCTCTCTTTACCACTTATTTTATGCCCAGATGGGGACTCGATATCGAGATAATATTATTATTGTAGACGGAGGTAAGATTAAACTGCATAAAAATGCTACATTTCACCTGTGCAGATCGTCATTTGTGCACATATGTGAGTAAGTTAAATATTTTAAATCAACTAGAATGATCAGCGGAACGAGTGTTAGTTGATTAAAGCTTAAATTGGATAAACATCGTGTTCTTTCCTCTTAAAATGCTTTCAAATAGTATGATTTCTTTCATAATTAAGCACAACAAGCTCATTAAAACCAAATGAATGTGATTCAATTCGTTTATTAACTGCATTTAATAAAAGACCATCATCAGCATTCTGTGATGTTGCTAAAGAGAACAAACACAGTTTGAGTTTTTTGCGACATTGCTCGTCCACGCCACACTCTTTCAATACGGCACTGTGGAAAACATCAAGGAAGAAAATTAAAATACTCATAAATTGAAGAACGCTCGATGTTCCATCACACTTTGGTTGGGATGCAAGTGTTCTGGGACAGGAAACAGGAACATTTACGGACATTAAGCGACACACAATGCCTTTCCCACCAAAAACACATTACAAAAAAAAAACACTTGTTTTACATTTTGGAATAATTTACAAAGAATGCAACAAACAACGGCACACACAAAAAATGGATACAAAAAAAGCACGCACAAAAGGAAACAATTAAATTTGCCATTTAAATTTGATAGCTCGCGGGCACAAAACAGAAGGCGCACAACAGGGAAAATGTGTCGAATTGAGAGAAGCTGCTCTGGGACATGCGTCAACAAAGATGCGAACTCTGCGTTTGCAAGCGCATACTAACCGCATGAAAACGAAGAAGGAAGTAACGCTTGACGGGTTTCGTCTCAGCTGCTACAGCAGCACAAAAATCTGTTCCGATCGAGAGAGCGCTCAGTGGAAGGGAAGACAAAAATTGCATACTGCATCGGAACGACGCATTAAACTTCGCTCGCTGTACCGTTCTTCCGTTTGATGCAACTTAAACAATGGGTGAGAAATTTTAGAAAATGTTTCGCGAGAGTGTCTTTGGTGGTGCTTTAACTGGCGTACAGTACTGCATTGCTGTCTGCCGACCGGTCACAACACACTAACGCACATCGCCCCCTGCTGGCTTATATAATAGCGACACGAATCCGGATCGAACGCTCAACTCAACGAAGCGATTAATGGATGACGCGATTGGAATGGAATTAGAACGAGGCGACAAACGGGACGCATCGCAAGTTGATTTTCCCTTCCAAACCAGACAATGAATTAAGATCTACGATCGACATCTTTATTTACTCGAGCAAATACAGCAACCACTACCACAGGTTTCTTGGGTGGGTTTGAAGTACCGTTCTTGCGTATGGCAAGGTATATAAATAGTTTTTTACCAGCGCCCACAGCAATGACTGGGCCGGGAAAAAGTTTCATCTATGCGCACTAGGAGGCTTTTGCCTGACGCAAATAGGAGTTGTTTGGAGATTACATTGTAGCGTCTTCTTATGCAATTTTTGTTTTTGGTTTCAAGCTTTCCATCTCCTTTGGGACCCATACGCAAACACACACACGCACACAAGAGGGACAATCACATCACAACGTCACTCCACTCCAGCACCAAACATCAGAAGCGTAGGACATCACACAGGGTCGAAAGTCGAGAGATGCCAGTCAGTTGTAGCCACGGAAACCGCTGACTAGGGTTGAGCCTACGTAGCCGGACGGTGAGGTACCGCTGTAGTAGCCATAGCCCAGGTTGCGGTTACCGTAGTAGTTGTCGTTGTTATATCCGTAGTACGACTGCAGTCCACCATTACCTCCGAATCCTCCGTAGCCTCCGTATCCTCCATAGATACCACCACCGTACGAAGAGGATCCTACTCCAAGTGTGTTCGTTCCCGGATAGTAACCTGATCCGCCATAACCGCCCGACTGTGGACAAACGATGGCAAGAAAGCAAGACCGTTTGTAAGGTTCGCCCACAAACTCCCTAGGTAAAGGTACATACCGGATAGTAGCCTCCCTGTGGCAGATAATTTCCCTGTGGGAAATAGCCACCCTGCGGGTAGTAGCCTCCGGACGGATAATAGCCCCGATTACCCGCATAGTAGCTCGGCCGGCTCAGCAGCCCCAGATCGAACACTGGCCACAATCAATAGTGAGTAATATTAAACAGCATGCGATAAGACTTCAACGCCAATTCAACGCTACTCACATCGTTCACTGGATCCTCCACCGTAATAACTGCGCTGTGTCCTTGTCGATGCGGCCGGACGTAACAACTCGTCCGCATTGCTACCGTCCGCCGGTTTAACATCTTCTGGCTTCTTCTCGCCGATGGCCTCCGGGGACAATAATGGTTTGGACGTATCGCGGCGACTCCGTCCCAACCGCTGACAGTGAACCACTTGCGACAGTAACGAGGTCACCAGCAGCATCTGCAATGAATGGGCACCCATCCCGCCCGAAATCAAGGGTGAGAGAGTTCCGTGGGTCTGATTAGAGGTCCATCTTTTCACTCCGTTATTGCTCACCCGCCCACTTTTTACACAGTACAGACTGGAAAGGCTTTATTTACATCGCTTTGCACTTTGCATTGTGCTAAATTGGCTGATTGAAGCTTTTTGTGTGATGTCGTTATTGAATTCCGAACATCTAAAATGCACATTCTATTTGCAGCAGGTAACTGTTGCTGTACTTTGGAGTTCATTCATATGAAATTGAAACTAATTTACTATTTATAAAAGTGAGAAGAATTTATCTTATCTTCAATATAAAATGAAAGATTGGAAGAATTTATTTAGAAAAAAAACAGTTAATAGATTTTCAGGCAAAGCAGCTCAGATGGTACTATTTCATTTAAACGCAGTATCTCATAATTTGAATTATTTTTTGTTTGTTTACTATCTACAATTTTATATTTTCTATTTCAATCGTTAAAAATCAACTTGCAACAAGCATAAATTAAACTTTACTATACTGATCTCAATATAGTTTAAGTAAAAGTGATTGCATTTTCCTTTCTATAGTAAGTATGATTTATTTTCTCACATCTCATGCTAAGTTTTTATGTAAGTATGCCCTCATCATACTTCAAAGAGCATGAATGCATAAAAGAAGCATTGAAAGGGTTTGGTTGACATATTTTCAAAAGATCCAAACTTTGTCTTTTCTAACCGTACGCCCAAGAATTGCCAAAATGTTACAAGATACTTAAGCATGCTGGTAAAATAGTTTTCAAATTTCAACCTTCACAAAACACAACCAAGCACACACAAACACGAATGTTACGTACACCACCTCAAACTTACCTTAAACAGCACACTTGTAGTAAGCATTTTTGCAGATGTTTCCCTTGCAAAATTCGGCACACAACACTCCCAAAATAAGCACCGCTGCGGAAACAAAAAAAAATAAAACCTGTAACTTTCCACTTTCCGGGTCGTGTGATTTATTGGCCAGAAAATGTTGACCTCCAGCCTTCCATAACCCCCAGCACGACTGAAAATAAAAGGGTGCTGAACTGCACTTCACGATGAGCCACTGTTTTCTGGCAAAACCAGTTCACCAGCCACCAGGAAAAAAAAATCACTGAACCGCACTGGAACTTTGGTGAACTTTGAATTTGAATTTTTGGGGAAAGGCAAAAGAAAAGCGTACAGGAGAGGGAAAGAAAGACTGACGAAAATTCAAAACAATACAATCGATGCTATCCTACTGCTTGTAGCAAAACTGCTCGACGACGGAATTTGGTTCCTTTCACTATGTTCCACTTATTTGGGGCATCTTTTGCTTTTATGAGTCTTTCGTTTGGGTTTTCGTTTGCTTGTGCTCCATGGAAATGTAAGCACTCCATACAGTTTATCACCATTTTGCTACACTTATTTACATACTATCACTCAAGACAACGAAAACATGTTTTCCACCCTCGAAAGCGACTAAATTTTCCTCGTAAGTCGATTAAAACCTCACTATCATAGCTTCACAATAACACAAAAAACACTATCACTATCGGTACGGAAAATTAGTCGAATTTTCCATCCACTCGATGCACAACGGCGCTACACGCTGCACCCCATTTTCCGAAAACCAACCAACAAAACTTACTGATTAAAGCCACTTAGATCTTCTGCTGCTAGCTGATGCTGTTGCCCGCTGAAACGTTCGGCTGAGAGTAATGGTTTTTCCCAGCACCGGCATGATTTTATAGTCACCGGGGGTTTTGGAGTCGGTGTGTCACTACACCTCCACGGCGTATGATCAGTCGTACCCAACGCGCCCAACGCACCCAAAAGAAGTTTTGCTGCAAAATGGATGGTACACAATGGTGCCCAATTGTGCCAGCCAATGTTCCCCGGCACCCGGGTGGAAACGCGAAGCAAGCAGGCAGATTGGTGGTGATCGTTCGCAGCTCAAGCATGGCGCATAAACGCGCGGGTGTGTACCTCGAGATTAGGCCCTGGTGCTATGCTATGTTTTCCATCACCAGGCCCGTTTGTGTTTGTGTAAGTGTCCGGACTCAAAATGGTGCGAACCACCGATGGACGATCATCTACTTGTTGTGCACAAACATTTGCGTACCGGTGACCGACGAGATAAGAAGCCCCAGTACATCGCAAACGCAGTTTTTTTTTTTTGAGGATTGGCTTCAAAGTTAAGGAGTGGTGTTTTTTTGTCAGCTAAACTTGAACATCATATTCGAGGGATCTTTTCCCGCTCAGGTTCGTCAGGGTTGCGAACATTCTGCAAAGGAAGACTTCCTCAACTACGGGCTGCTAACACCAGCCAGTCCTTTATTTGTCAACCGTGACAAACACAGCTTCCAAATGTTGCTCCAGTGTTAAGGTCACCGAAGTGAAAAGACCATGGCCGGTCGCCGCAATCATTGACAAGGGGAAGCGTCTTCGGGGTTTTCGGGTATCGATTTATTCTTTGTTTACATAACGGGCTTTGAAAGCCACAGGCTTCTCCTAACCAGAAGTCATTTTAAGAAACTGTGGCAATAGCTTATTGTGAGCAAATAGACTCCATGCATATAGTCTGTGTCGCAAGATTTTTTGTCGTTATGTTGAAACCCCCAGAATTAGGTCATTATGTCATCGTTAGAAGTTATTTGGTTTTATGATAACATTAAAGTTTAAAACGTTTATATAGTTTCTTCAAATGATTATATTTTTTTGATTATTCAACAAAAGGTCATATCTAGAAAGCCAATGCGGGTCGATTCAATTTAGCCAGTAATGGCAGAATTAGTTTTTTTCCTCATGATTTCTATTTAATTATTCAATTTTATTTTTCGCTAAAATTTTCCAAGTATTTTTTTGTTGCTTTTCTTGATTTATTTCAGGCGCTTTTTATGTGGTTATAACCATTTATAATTCATTCTGTATTGATATTTTTGCTTTTTTCTGCTTGCCTTGTTCTTCACTTTCTCCTTTTTATAGTTTTTTAACTTTTTGACTGTACATCGTGCAACCCAACCTTAAGTAGAATACTGAGTTCATATCTACTCTCAAGACTTTTAACAATGTAAGGAAACAGTGTTAGTGAAGCAAGTTTAATTTATATAAAATTCTTTTATTTTTTTAATTTTTTTTTTATTTTCATCCTTCAACTTTCATGGCCATAAGGAGTGAAAAACGTCCTCAATCATAACGGGACCCATTATTTAAGGGTACAATTGTCCAAAAACCAATTATGTGTCATCGAAGCCAGCATTTCTGCGTATTTTTGTGGTATTTTTCTTTTGTTTTTTTTTTTTGTTTTAGCTTTTCCATCACATTTTTCTTTTCGCAAACCAATTTGCCAACACTTCCAACGCTGTTTTATGAGTATTTACTGCTTTTGTTTCCGTTTTCGCTAAAGTACGTGACATGAAAACAGCGAAGTTTATTAGCCAAGACAAGACCATTGACATCGTTTAATGCCCTAGCTCATCATGTGTCTCCCAGAACTTCATTTGCTTCTCGGAGGTACATTAACGTCGAGGTACATTTTCCTCCCAAAAAGAAAAGGAACGTCCGTCTTACCACTAAACTACCTTCCACCTTCCTGCTTGCTCACAGTTCCTTAAATGGGCGCTCATGGTACGAGCAACCTGTTTGATTCCGAAATTACCAACGAGCAACGCAAACGTTGGTCTACTTGCTACACACACTCATACACACCGATTTCCACCCGATTGTGTAATTAGTGGGTGGGTGAAGGATAATTTTCGGGGTGTATATTTAGCTTGGGTAAATAACCGCAACTAACCACCAACCGACCGACAGACTGTTGGGTTAAAGTGGTCGACTTGCACCGGGTTTCCCTTCGTGGTGGACCCTGAAGAGAAGTCAGAATGGAGTGATTCACATTTGCCTAGCCCCTTTTGCGATGTGATGTTTGCTATGTGTTATCGCGATCGGGCAGTATGTCGGGGAGGATGCTTGTGCGTAAAACCTGAAGGGTAAACTTGGCCCGAACTTTATTCTAATGGGGTTGGTTTGGGGCTGGTCATGAGGGAGCGTATAGCCACCCTTCCAAGGACGTTGTGGGAATGTTGAACATGGAAAAAAGGTTTTGTGATAATGCTTTTCGGGATGTCGGGATGGAATTTGAGTTCGTGTCCTGCCGTGTGAAAACCGTTGTTCCTGTCCCTTCCTGTTGTGTTGCTTAAGCCTCAGAATTTCATGGTAATCATAATTATTTGGTAATTATTTACCACACTTTCAGATCATTTTTTAATAATTGTAGTTTAAAATAACATAAAATTGAATCCCTGAAATGTTGCATCAACATTATTTTTTGAATAGCCTCAAGACAAGCCACCCTAAAGGCATTCCCGTTGATACTTCAACCTACAATGAATACATTATTCCCCCTAACCCAATTTCCCGTTCCAACTGTGGCACACCATATCTATAACAGGGAAATGGAGCAATCAATATTCTTTTTAAATTTTACATCACACATTCTCTCCCTTAGATCCATGTTTTGACGAGGAAAGATACAATTTGAATAGATAATAAACTTCCAATTATCCTGCCAACTCTATTATACATACAGCTCTTACACATACAAAGAAAAATGTACTTTTTTGTCTTTTAGGGCCACCTTTAAAAATAACCGCGTATCTGTTATGCAACGACAACCCTAACCGCCTTCCTGCAACACCTGCAACTTATCCCACTGCACTATGACACCTCACACCAAGACGCGTTAACTCGTCGCGCCGGAACAATTAAACGCTCATCATTTACCAGCATAATGCCGTAGTTTGTCAGGCGGTTGCTTTATATTCCCCCCCCCCCCGCCCCCCTGATATTTCCAGCGCATCACCGCATCCAGAACTGTCGCTTGGATGCATTGCCCCTGCAGTTCACATCCTTGAACGACGCGTGTTGATGTTTTCTGATTTTAAACACAAAGAATCTAACACCACCTAATGCCCACCAATCGGGTGGGAAAATACACGCCCGTGCTTTGTGTGGTAAAGAAATGGCAATACACTTTGGCACGCTAACAAGTGTGTGCATTTTGTTTTAATTTATAAGTTTGGTCAAAGTAAGAAGTGTTGTAGCAAAGCACAGACCACAAAACACATGCGACATTGTGCAGTGTGCGCACGTTTAGTGGTGCAAAGTGAGGCTTTGTGGCGTTAGATGGGGTGGGAAAACATCACCGCACTAATTGTGGCCGTTGGAATTGCGTGAGCAATTGCAGTTTTTAGTAGCTTGGTTTTCCATGTGTTGCTGTAGGTTTTATTATTTTTATTAAAATAAAAATACTGCCTTTTTATGACTGATTTGTTTAACAACAAGCTGAAGAACAAGTTGATTTTGATTTTAAGTATATTCAATTAATTCTAATTGAAATTTGAAAAAAAGAAAAACTACCAACAAATAGTAAAACCCGTAGCTTGCAATGACGAACGTTATGACACATGTCTCTGCCCTTTATTGAGTATTGTCGCCATGAGCTACAAAGCGTCGGCCATTATGCAACAGTACTTACCCATGGGCACATACACACGCACGCCAAACGTTGACGACCATTGCGGAGACACCTGATAGACACTAATGGGCCAGATACCAAGCGCGGAAATGTTGTGCTAATGCTCTGTCAAACCGCAAACGAGTACAAATGTGCAACATGATCCCAACATGCGGCATTACTACCATTACCATCAACGCCCGTAGATCAAACGTACGCTGTGAATCAACCAATGTCAAGGGTTTGGTTTTCTCAATTGTTGCCATTGTGTTTGTGGTAAGACCAAACCCGGAGGTCAGCCCAAGACAGCAAATATATATGACTGTTCCCTTGGCCCCCAGTGGACGCTCCGAAAACTGCTACAACGAACCACCCACAGTGACACAGTTTTGTGATGAAAGAGATCTTCCCTTTGCCTGTACTTGCGTTCACCAAGGGTGCAATTGTGGAACATTATGGTTAGTAGATGCCCAAGTTACTCATTGTGACTTAATTTTCCAGCTAGGTCTTTCATTACCCACTTGAAGGGAAAACTTTTAACTGTACTTGGAAAACTACCAAGTACTCAGTGCATTCGGATAAAGTTACGAGACAAAATGACGATCGTCTTTCATTTCAGCGCTGTGCATTTATGACTATAACTTAGCTCCACATTGAATTCGTTTGAAACAAATTTTCCACACTGGATTCCAATTTTTACGGATGGTAGACTTTCAACACTATTTTGTTATTTTTTTTTTTTAGAATTTGTCAAAAACACAAAACTTTTTGAAGGATTTTGTTTGCTTAAAAGAAAGAGTTTTTAAAACTGCAATGCCCAAAATTATGTATTACGGTTTAGTTTACGCTGAGCCATTTTCAAGCCAAGAATTATACGCAAAAGTTCTATTTCAACTTTAAAAATCCTTTATATGTGTTTCTTCATTTATTTTATACGTGTAAAAACAGCTCTATAAGTATGCAATCTTTCTTGAATAAGAAAGGCTTCCAGTAGTTCTGTTCAGGTTCACTACAAACGGAAAATTTTCCATAGTCTGTTCTACATGGAATCGATTCCAAATGAAATTGAAGAATACAAGCCAAATTTTCACCAATTTTCTCCATGGGATAATCTCAAAATAACACAAACGGAACGATTTCAATTGATGTCATTTATTTTTAACTTAAAAGTAAAGTCGACAATACATTTTCTTCCGTCCGCTGTTAACCGCAGGTATTACACCGTGACGCACCGTACCCGATCGACGGTATGGCAAATTGACTGCCGGCGGGTAGACCACCGACCTGCGAACCCTGCCCCAGCGAACCCCTCCAACCCGGTAGCGTATCCACGATGACCAGCGGAAGGAACACCTGCTTGGCGTTTGGATTCACCTGGCCCAACGAACCGGCATCGTCACAGTCGGGTGCGTTCGCTTTCGGAGAATTGTTTATAGACTTGAGCAGCATCTGCAGCAGCGACTTCAGCTCGGAGATATCCTGTCCGACGGCTTGCAGGTCCTCTACGGGAGGAAGTAGCAAAAAGATAGTTAGACAAAGCTCAACCATTATATCCCCATTTCTCGGCAAAAAGCACTTAATCGCGGTCAGTACTTACGGGGTGGTTTTAGGGTTTCCGCCGTGTTGGTTGCCGGTGCACCGATAAAGTTGTCCCGGTTGTTGCCAAACTTGTTACCGCTGGGTTTCGGTGTAGCGAGCGGGAAGTTGTCGGGTTTGATGGTGTTCTTCGGTGCGGTACGTGCCTGTGTCGTCTGGACCGGTGCGGGGACGCGTGGAGTTGGTGGTTGTACTTGTTGCTGTTGCTGTTGTCGAGAAGAGCCCGTATTTTGACGTCGGGTAGTTGTCGTGGTACGTGGGGTGGTCTGTTTTGGTAATGGTTTTGGAGTCGTTGGAGCTGCTGGAGTTGCTCGGGGTGTGGTCGATTTGGTCGTTGTTGGTGGTGATGTTGCAGCACGCCGAGTACTCGTGGGAGCTGCTCGTGAAGTGGTACGAGCGGGGGTTGACTGAGCCTTGTTGGATCGTGCGGTTGTTGGGCGTGCCGGTGGTCGTGCTGCGGCCGATGGTGCAGGAGTACGGCGGGTGGTGGTCGATGAGGCTGCCTTCGGCTTTTGAGTCGTTTGCGTTACCGTACCATCGTCGTTTACCTGGAATCCTTTCGGGATGGAAAGCTCGTTGCGTTCCTCTTTGCTCTTTTGCAGTACCCGACACACATCGGGGAAGTAGAGCTTTTCCCAGTCGTACGTTTCACCGACGGAATCGTAAATATTTGCTCTGCAATCGAGGGGGTGTGAAAATACAGTGAAAGATTAACCAAAACGATAGATGAAAACATCAAACGAGCTTTGATAAACGACTACATTCATTTGGGTTGTCAATGGTTTTTTAAATGGATTTTAGAGGGACTAGAGATAATAGTAAACGTGCTTTAAGCTTATTTATTATAAAATTAGATTTTTTGTTTGTATAGTGCCTGGAACATCGTTTTGCTTTTATAGCCCTGATGGAGCTGAGACTCATGTTTAATTTTGTAGACCAAAAATCTTCAAAAGGGGCATAAGCAGCTAGTGACTGTGCTGGATAATCCTAGGAAAACGTCAACAAATTACTTTACAATCACTTCTTCAAACCTACAGAATTTTTGCTTTTGTGATTGATGCTTGCGATCATTTGATTTCACTACCGTACACACACCCTTTTTTGGTTCACAGAATTGTGATCGTTATGATGCGCATCCGAATAAACTGTTCAACCAGCTCTTGGAATTATATTGTCTCTTGACTCTACCCGTTATAATCTAACCCCTGTTAGGTTGGCTTACGGTTTGATTTGGGATAATTTAAAATCCCTCAACAAAGTCTATGCTCTTCACTCCGCATGTCGTATTACTTTACAAACAGAATTCTTTATCGGATTTCCCAAAGCTGTAACATTTATACACTTATTATATGACACTGTTTTACGATTCTCATCAACGAACCTCAGAAATTGAAAACCTTATCGCAACTCCAAAAAAAAAAAACGAAACCCTACTTACACACTGTTAGCCACCCGATCCGTGTACACCTTGGTTGGCTGATTCGGTGGCACCACCCGGTAGCCCTTCAGATCCGACACATAATGGTAGAGATGCGTTCCGTTGGTCGGATCAACAAACCCGTAACACCCGTACGTCACACCGTCCGGGCCCTTCACCTTGTGCTGGTATTGGTTGTAGTTCCGCCGGGGCACATTGTATCCGTAGTTAAACGAACCTTCCACCGTCTTGCCCTGATGGTACAGCTTCGAGTCCGAGTCGACCTTGATATCGATGTCGATGTTGTCGTTCAGTGCAGCACCAAACACACTGCACACGCCACAAAGGGCAATCTAGATGGAAGACGCATGGGAAAAAACGGGTCAAAATATTTTTCTTTTAACATAATAGCCGATAACATTTTATCGTTCCGATGAGCTAGCCTGGTTGGAATGTCAGACCATCTACCAAGACAGATTTTAATTTATTGATAAGCTCGACCTGCGATGGCTCGTTACAAATCGATAGAAGATCGAAGCATCACCGTGGACACACGACGCAAAGACTGGCCCCTAACCTAATCCCACGCACCAACAGCGACAGTTTCTACCTACGCATGGTGGCATCTTCCGAAAAAGAAGCGCTATGCATATGATCAAAATGGCCAAGGCTATGATACAGTATTTGTCACCCTGCGTGTGTGTTTTGATTGTGAGGAACCAGGTATGCATAATCGTGCACGAGAAGTAGCAAGAATTTTTAATGCCCGCGATGACACCTGGTGACATCAGGTTGTATCGTGACCACCACGGCCTATCTCTGACACCAAGCCGGCAGATACCGGTTCCCCGGGCCAGACCCGGTGGACGAAAAACGCAATCCGTCATCAAGGCCAATACAGATGTAAAGTAATGTGAACGAATTTCGAATGTTGGCCAGCTGGTGCGCCCGCGCTGATTTAAACGTTTTTAGGGGAGATGCTAATGCGCTAACCTCCATCGTGAATGAAAAACATCTTCCCGTATCAGAGGCGGAAGTGAATCTGGTGAATTCGTGGCGGTTCGTTTTGGTGCTATCATTCTGACAATGAATGAATAATCGGCTGTGTATCGTGAATAAATTAAGCTGCTCTGTTACAACCGTGGTTTAGAAAACCTGTAATCTATAGTCGATTCGTTACACTTCATTACTGATAATCTAAAGAGAACACATGGTCTAAGTTTTAGGAGGACTGCTGTATTGCATTTCCACATTGGCTTAAATCCAGTCCTGAGAATAAAAGATGTTTGGATAGGTTGTTTAGAAAGGGAAATTCCATTATGATTGATTCCATGCATCGTCTTGTAGTTGGCAGACCTTTTTCAGTTTAATTTGGGTTCAAATTAAGGGTGTAAAATTATGCAGGAAAATGATCGATAGATTATTCATGCTGAAGATGGAAAATTTATTCAAAGTTTGCTTTAATCCGACCCAAAAAAGCTTTACATTTATTTGAATATGAGAAACAACCTCTGAAAGTAGATCTGTTTCACTTATTCCATTTTCACCCGAGGATAAAATGCTTGCTCCTAACTAACTAACTGCTCTAAGCTCCATATTTTTCATTAAATTGCACTAGTGGCACATGACACGGCACACAACCGGATAGATATAATGGATCAACCAAACTGTGTAAAGAATAAAGGAACATTTCGAATTCATCGTGTTGTAGCAGTTAGCTGAAACTACATAAATCTGGATACACGATGTAAAAGTGTTGCAAAACACAATTTCTATAGCGTCATTTAAGCTGCTTATTTGTGGAAAACCCACAACATTTCAAAATGAACTCCATTGACAACTACAGTCAATAGCTGATTTTAGTGATTATTTTTTGTATGTGAATTCAAAATTTCAAAATCCTAAATAAAGCTCACTGCAATGGCGATGTAAACCTAACCAGAACGCCAACTAGGTCCAGGACATCCAGGACAGGAGCTACGCAGCAAATCTAAGACTCATATTTCAATACACATAGTATAGTATATTTTTCTAATAGCAGTAGGAGGTATAAATGGAACTTTAGAAATGCGATCACACAAAACAGGGTCAATGTAAAAAGGGCTATAAAATATTTTTAAATCTAGATTGAATGGCTTACGGATTATGATGATTTCCTATTTTGATTTCCGATTTTGAAATCTAATTTGACATTAAAAATTGTATATGTTTCTATTTAATTGCATCTAGTTTGCAAAATTATTTATTTTACTTTACAGTCAAAATAAAGGATTTATTAAAGTAAGTAGTAAATCTATTTATGATTTCAAAATTTTACTTCATTATTTAAGATCATTTCTGCATGACACTTAAAGAACAAACGTCTCATTTTTAGTTCAGAAAAATATTTTAGCAAAAATAAGCCACTACTTAGTGATCAAATAAATCTCAAATCGAATCAACTGAGCAAAAACGAGTCCATACGCTGTCATAATGTTTTTTGCTTGTCTGTTAGTTAAATTACAATAATTATTGACCCCTCTATATTTTCTGTCCCGATTTCAATCTCTATCACGCATGGACTCGACTACTCCTCGAAGAATTCTACCTATGACTTTACCGTCTCACTCTTAGTAACCTTTTGGAATTTTAAATTAATTCATATTTTAACAACAGTCTTGTCTCATCGAAAGAAATCCCAGGCTTTTCGCATTATTCAATCTGCCTAATCCTAGACTTAGTCTCCCCATTTCTCACTTACCACAACATTAAAGCTCCACATGGTCACTGATTTATGCACTGATAAATTAGGCGCTTCACTTTAGATTGTTTTCGCAGTCAGCACGCAACTAAAGCTAAAGGACGCGCATAAATAATTCCCCTAAATATGTTCGACACGACCTCTCCCGACACGACGTCCACGTTATTAATGTCCGGCAATTTGCAATGGCAGCACAACAATCGCAAATGGTCCTCTAATGTCCACTGGCGGTGCTCGTAACCATTCACCGTGCCCGATCACGACCACAATCACGAGAGTGAAAAGCGACGAATTATACGACAAACACAGGCCCCAAAATTTTGACCAACAGTTCTTGAACAGTTCCGTACCGACCGTATCCGTGTAAGGATCGACGAAACGTGCGGCTATGGTGCGCACCCGTACTCTTCTACAACAAACGTTCTCAATCCACCAGCCGGCGTCAGACTAAAGCTCGGGCTATGGTTGGAAGCACTTTTAAATAGGTGACAAAAAAAGCCTCCCGCCTGCTATACCTCCTAATGTAGGCGTCCTCATCCGCCAAGATCCTTCCAAGATGCTACCGTGGATGAGAGAAGATGCGAAAGCTTCATCTTTTTTTTCTATACGATTTTGGTAGAAGGGAGCATTGAAAGATAAAAAACACACATATATCCACACACACACGGTGCGCCACACCACCGTCGTGACCGTTTTATATCTTCGTTTTTGCATTTTTGATGAGCAGACCAGAACGGCGTCCGGGGCGCCCCAAGAGTGCGACTAATGCGGCCGAAGCTGACGAAGCTTCCACAAAACCAGATCTTGTGTGTTTCGAAGATCGAAACCCGTGGCCCGAGTACGCGAGCATGTCCCACTGATGGTGGTTTGAACGATGATTTCCAATTATTTTTGAAGCTCATCTGCTAATAGAACTGTCTTCCGTCATCTTCCGGCGAATGTTGGAGCTGAGGTAGCAGTAGATCACACACACTCCAACACGGAGCAAGTTTGGAGTCGTCGAGGGTCGAGGTTGCTTTGCTCGAATTACTAATTTATGAGACAAATTGCCTCCTCCCTGATGCCCTTTTGCTAGTAGAACGATAATTCCTTCGATGCGTGTGCCATGTGTGGTAACTTTGAAGGAACACGAAAACCCGTGCATCAAGATTTACTTCCCAAGGTATTTAATTAGCAGCTCGAAGGTTTTGGGATGTATCCGAAAGTTGTTCATGAAGATGCAAACTGGAATTGAATGTTTTGACTGCTGGTCTAGTTTCAGCGCAGCAATCTTTGCTAATGTTTGGCGTGTGCAAACGAACCATGCAAACTACACGCGAAATCATTTATCAGATTTCGGCTTCACATAGTATAGCATCTATCATTAAGTCTAGACGTGAAGTGTAGACGTGTAATAAATCTAACCCATCTTCGGTTTTAATTTCTAATCTGTCTGTAAAAATATTTCATTGCTTTTTTAAACACATGTTTACATGGTTCAAAATATGCTGGTTCTACCGCCGAGAGTAGGATATTTGGAGTGCTAAATCGTTTCTTTATGACCAACAAATACAAGACAAACTTCGCCGTAAGGGTAGATATGAAATATTGTGATTTGGTTATTCGTGGATAAAAAACATTTATAATATTATAACATTTTTATTCATTTTATGATTCTTTCTCTGAACGCCACCAGGCGCCGTTCGAGCCCCCCGGGTTATTAGTGACCTGCCACCTTGTTCGGTTCATTTTATCAACATTTTCAGCACTTAGCTACTGCCATGAATGTCTTGGCAACATCAACACATCCAAAACAAAAGTCTTCAAACATAATACCCCTTCAAAAGTCATATCAGAACGAATAATTCGAATAGCTATGCCTCTGTACAATCGAAGGGCTTTCTTATCCTTGTAATGGCAAATGGCTCTTGCACTTGCATTTGCATTCCAATAAATTCCAATAATTCATCATTCATCAGCACATCGTAGATCAATTGAGCTAGTGGACGTCATTCAATATTCTTAGGAATAGTTTGAAAATAATTCTGAAAAACTATAACTTTGACTTTTTGAGTTAAATTGTTCTGAATCATTGCACTTTTCACCAAAAATCCTTGCAGCCCTCTAACAAATTATCTCTTTCAATATACCTCTTCTAGATGAACTTATCAACGGTTCTAAAAAGGATTAAAATATCATTCTCGATTTTCAAATGTCAATACAATGTCTCATCGAATGTCCTATAAACAAGCCAATCAGTGAAAATCTATCAATAATCATACAAGCGTCAGTCAGCGTCATCAGCCACTATCGTAACATAGTTCAAATCGATTGTTCTATTTCTTGATATGCCTTCAAATTTATGTGCCTCCCTCACCATCATCAATATGCTAATGGACGGTTGCTTTTGGCAGCACCATATGCCAACCCATCCCGTACTCCAGATCGTCTTCGTTCTTGTGTTTCGATTCTAACAACACTCTGGTCACTCTGTGGTGTTATTTGCATAGCTCACCATCCAACCAGGAACTGTTGACATTTAGCCATCAACCGGGGCAGGTTAAGGCCAACGCCGGCAACCTACGATCTTTCGCAGGCCGGTCGCCGAGCACGTCCACAAACGTTAACCGATGTTCGATAATTATTAACGAAGGATGATGGTAGAGACTCTGCCAGACAACGGACGGTGCAGCATTTTGTATCGCATATCAGACAGTTGAGTCACCCTGGCTTTTTTTTTTGCAACCCTGTATGAAACAACTTCTTCCTATTATTATTATCTTTTTTTTCTTCCTCTTCTTCGGTTTTAAAACCTCGAGCGATCCCGTAGCTGGATCGTCAGCCCAGTTTATTAAGCACCTAATACGCTATCAATTTTAAACGCAATCATTTAAAGCTGTATGAAAACGGTTGAAAAGGTTAAACTATAATGGTTTCAATTACTATCGTTTATGGTGAAATCTTTATCACATATCCCGAAGGTCAATAACTGATTCACGTTTCCCTGCATGCGACAAATACACCATGAATATTTTATGACAGCCTGAAAACACGACTTTGTTGCTCATTTGTTATGCATGCTTCTATGCCTAGAAACGAAAACATCACTCTCCTACCAACCGGTACTAGCTCCCATCTGTCCCCAAAATTAGTGCGGCTCCAAATACATCGGCTTCTAATTCCTTGCTCAAATTTCTCGACCACAGCCTTCACCGTGCACCCAGATCTAAGTCACCGGCTGTGTCTGCGTCCTTGCCACCGCTGCGTGTTATCGCGAACTTGAACGAAATACCTCTAAAAACGTCTCATTAACACCATCCAAAGTGCGCTACCAGCCTTTACGCATCAGTGACTATGCCGGATTTCACCCGGGCACGGGCTGAGCGAAGAAGAAGATTTTTCGGAGTTGGGATGGAATTTGAAACGCATCGCATCCAACCGATGACGGAATACCCGGCTTACATAGTCGAGCCTAGCCGGGGTGGATGCTGTGCCTTGCGTGCGTGGGATGATATTCTTTGGCTGAGCTAAGGCTGGATACCAATTGACTCATCGTGTACCTTTTGGAAGCGAAATGGTCTCGTGTTGCGGGCAAACACAGCGGACACACAACGGGCCCAGAACATTGAACCGGATCTACTTATGCAGGTCCCGTGAACCACGCCAGTTTCCAGTTCTGATCCGATTCGCTAAATAACTCTTCTCCGGATCGCATCCTGACGTGCCAGGCAATAAGTAACCGGAGGGAAAGGAACAAGGAACAATAGGTACATTCTCGCCATCCCCAGCGCGAACAACGCTAACGTGTGAGAGAAAATTAAAAAGATACATAAATAAAGCTTCCACCAAAAATAAGGTTACCCAGTATGTTTTGAAGTGGTTGTAATTCTTGCTCGCTCGCTCGCTTCTTTATTTCTGTTTAGCGTTAGCAATCCGGCTCCTAAGAACAAACCACTGATCTACAAGGGAAACTCATTTGGCGAAAAGAATGCGATACGGTCGTGGCAGTATATTTTTGTTGTTGTTTTGGCTCTGCCAAAAAACCCGCTAAACCGGGTGATATTCTTTATTTGGTGCTTTTTAAGTTTTTATTTTATTTACCCTATAACGATGCCAGAGCGAGGCAGACCGTCGGCGCAGCCTTAACCCATATCAAGATGAAGCATGGAACGCCTATTGGATATTAGAACTTTTCGAATAATAAAAAAAATTAGCAGCTAACGATGATAAGATACGCACCGTGGTGGAAAACAACGGTCTGAAAGCGGAATTACTAATCATAAGCATTAGACACGGCCGTTGTGGAATTTACGGAGTCACTTAGGCAGTGGTGTGTATGCGAGTAGATTTGTGTTCTGATGAGTTGTGATGTGTAGGGCATGAATATGCTTAAAATGTCCCGCAAATCAATTAATCTCTAGGATTTAAAAATATATAAAACACATCTAAGGACAGTAACACTTCAATGTACTGCTCGAAACAGGACAGGAACAAGCACCAATGCATATAGCTGCATCTGTGAAAAGATTAAATCTGATTGTGATCAAGGATGTACTACTTTGCATTGAATTCTATTAAAAAAAATTCTAAATAGTATTCCTTAGACCATCGCCTCAGCCGGAAGGCACCGTTTATGGTCACTGTGTGACCTGTGCTGCCGGCATGGGGTCAGATTGCGATCGAAGATTTGCAACGTTCGATACGCGCCGGATCTGCGTTCTCCAGCAAACCTTCTACCGAAAACCGGTCGCCAGCAGAACTTTTGGATTCTCGAGGAAACCTGCAGCCCGTTAGTTTCTCGGTCCCTGGACTCAAATAGCAGTACCAAAACAAGAACTGCCGAGATGGAAGGTAGAAAACTATAAAAGTTGCAGTTAAGATGGAATTATCGACGATATCGCACGGCGAAGGAAAAAAACAATTAATTTCAGTCACTTTTACACGGTTTAGCCGTTGTGTGTGATGACAGTTCTAACGCCGGTCTGGAGTCATCGGGCAGGCTCAATTAATTTATTTTCATTCTGCCGTTTTTTTTTTTTTTTGTTGCTTTCTAATCAGAACAATCATAATCATAATTTAAGATTCTTTTCTACAACCCGACACATATCCCAGGGTTTCTCGTTCAGATGAACAAGAATCAAATTAAATCCCATCAAAACGCTATTCATTCGGACAACAAAAGCATTCTCGGCCATGAGAAAAAAATGTCGAACGTATGGGGCAGTACGAAAATTTGAATGCGATGTCCCGATGGCCGGCAGTCGGAAATGGAGCCCTAGGGTACCTTTGAACCAAGCGTAGATGCTTGCCAAGAAGTAGGTTAATTGCTAACGAGAATCGTGTTTTCTTTCGGTGATATATGGTTAATTTTTTTAATTGAATTGAACCTTCTCAAACGAATTCTATTTGAATTTCAAATTCTATGTTTGATTAGAGCCAAGAAGATTCTTGTCCCATTTAATACTCATTTATTTAAATTAATCTTACATGGTTTCTGCTATAATCATACATCATAATTAAAGCTATTTTTATCCCGCTAATGACTGTGCAAGGTTAAGCTAGAGAGATATGCAAATCGGTCATAATGAAGTTTAATAAAAATAAATAACACATTCTAAATATCGTTGAGAAACGTCCACACATTCAACATAAGACAAATTTATTTGCAAATTCCTTTACCTACAATTTTAATTATTCCTCAAAAAGAAGCATGAAGCAAAAGCTCATACAATTAACAGAATCTTAGAGCTAAGAGGAATTATACAGGGGAGAACAGAATTTCAATACAGATATGCAAAAATCAAACAAATAATAAGAGTAGTTATAGGCTAAGAACTACGCCACGGCGTGAACTACAGGGTCAGGCTCGTAGACGATAGGGAAGGAACATACAAATGAATCAAGTATAAAAGCGCAGAAACATCGGGGTCATCGGAACCTTCTCGATCCAACTGATCGAACTGTTGAAGCGTTGTTCACAAATTCATTTTTGTGATTCATTACCTTTATTGAGCGCCCTATCGATGCGTCCTTTGAAGCACAGTTTTTTGTTCAGCTAGACCTGGTGATAGTAGTCAATGTAGTACCACAAAAAAATCAGATTTCACAAGTATTTCAGAAAGCAAGTGACCAATGCCGAGCTACACAGGCCTTTTTAGTTTCACCTCAATTTGTTAGTATACATGGGCAAGTATTTCATGAGGATTTAATTTTCAAAGAATTCACAATACGGCGACGTGTCTGCAGTCTTGATAATAAATAAATTTCAAAGAATATTCTAAACAAACATTCCCAAAAATTTTCTACGAAAATTTTTGTATAGGTATTTGTATTTGTATTTGTAACTACTTCTTCATCACCCAAAAAAAACCTACCAAGAGTGGAAAATGATAAAAGTGATAAACCTTACAATTGAGCTCAGAAGTACAAAAAAAAACCACATAACACCACATAAGGTTCAATCTGTCGTTCGACAGAATTTTGATTTATATTTTGACGAGTAGACATTACACCGTGTTTCAGTGCAGTACTTCAAGGAATTTAATTAAAACTGTAAATCCATGACCATTTTTCCGGATAAATTGCTTCAAACTGGAAGAAATAAAAAAAATGTTTCCATGATAGCATACCTAACAAAATTTTCTTTTTTTTGTGCAAAATTATTTACAAACAACGATTGCATCTATAAAACTGGAACTTATTCAACAAATATTTTCTATACACAAACCAAAAAAATAAAGGAAAGCTACTAAAATCAGTGAGTTTCAAATATCATTTCGAAATATGTAATATGTTTTTAACCCTTGTAAAAAACGGAACATTTCGTAGAACACTAAAAGCTTATTTTTAATTCAATTCAAAAATTTTCCATACGAACCAACTCAGCCGATAGAAAACGGAATAATTATCACACAGTGATGCTTCCGTGGTAATCCCAGCATTAAAATACGGTTGAACCCAAAGCGATTGCCATGAAAATTTATCATCTCTTCACTATATGGTCTTCGAATCGAATGAGCGAAAAAGTTAATGCCACTAGTTTCGGGAAAATGGCAAAAAAAGGGTATCCATCAAATTGCCTGCCATTACTGGAAGCGTTCATGGGAGTAAGTCAGGCAAAAACTGTAGTACAAAATTGGTTCGAGCAAAACAGTTTTACTATTTCGCCTGGGGGAGAAAGTCCCAATCACGTTTATGATGAATTTTGAAATCAAATTCATGGTGGCTAAGAGCTCTTTTCAACGGCCAATTTAGTCAATAAACGCCGATGCATTTTCCTGTTCAACTCATCCCTATAACCTCATTAAAATCTTTAGACAGAGCTAAGCAAACTTGTTCTCTGCTTACCTGGACCTTGAAACGACCACTTAAACCTGAACTAGATTGCAATATTTCTAAAACAAAACTCAGTCAGACCTTTCGAAACAAAGCTCATTTCTACAAAGGAAAAATAAACTCCCCCCAATCAACGTTATGCAGATTTACAGCAGATGAAAATATCAAACATACGAATCGTTTTCAGAAACGGTTTTGTGGACCGCTTTAAAACAAAATCGTCCAGCACCATGCGTAAATCGTGCGCCTAATCGAAACGCTGGTACATAACTCACCCTTCGCTCGGCCGTATCGCGCGTTGTCATTAGAGGGAACCGTATTTTATTGTTATACCCATTTCCCAAAGCATTACGATGCTAATATATCTTCTGCTTTTTCTTCTATTTTTTTTTTTTTTTTGTTGATAAACCTTCCCATCACGCTTCTCGTTTCCGTTCTCAAGGATACCGGCTAATAGGTTGTCAAACATTAGCTCCAACAACGATCGAACAGCTAGAACTCGACCGACTTTGGTACAAAAGGAGTGGGGAAAACAGCCGATCGAACTGCCGAAGCGTAAGCCAGCAACAAGATAGACCCAATTCTTTTTCGAGAATCCGGAAAACCGGTGCCATTTTTCTGTTCTATTCCGTCCCGAACGAAGCCACACGAGCCGCCAGCAAGCGCCGCACAGTAGTACACCTAAAACCGTCCATGTCAAGCCAAATTAGCCACAAGCGCAGGCTCAGCCCGTACTGGCGTCGCCGTTAGAAATGAATATTAATAAAGGCCTTTCGGACGTTCGGTTCGAAGCGATCGAACGTTTGGTGCGTTCGTGCGGGTTAACCAGAAACCTAACACCCCTTTTCGGGCAATCGAACTAGTTTAAATTGATAACATATCGTAAAGAGGCGAGATGGTGCTGCTCAGGGGTGGAAAGAAATAAAAAACAAAGCTCCAAAAATGGAACAAAAAACACACTGCAGAACAAATTCATTCTGATTTAGCACCGAGAACAGGATAAATGGAACCTGGAGGCATTTGGAGCAGCATCCTTTCGACGAAACGAGCTCTTTCCCAATCGCTCACGATGGCTTTTTCTGGGGCCTGTCATACCCATTCGTTAAGCCGGTTTTTATGATTTCGAAGACATGAAATGAAAATAGAATGTCGTTTCGTTAGTTCTAAAGCGGAAAAGTCTTCTCATTTTTTTTCTTTACTGTTCAAAAACGTGTTGGGGACGAAATAAAACACAAACAAATAAACTGGTGCAAAGTGATGCAAACGTTTCAGATCCGGAATCAGGAATAGCATAACGAAAGGGGCAGAAATGAAGAATACACGCAGAGCACGTTAGAAGAGCACGCTTGTTCTCCTTTTTTTTCTTTCAACTTTTTGCAGTAATTAACTATAAACAAAAGGTGCATGATAGGTCAAGGGCAGCAACTGAAATTTTGATTTTGTTGAAGTTTTATTTTGAATCTAAAGACATTTTTTGTTCTACGGGTATTTCTATCGTTTTCTGAAAGTTTCGGAATTAAAGGTGATGCAAACAAGACGTATAAATAATATTTATATTAGTTATGATCCATCGTGTAAAATAAATCAATGCTCAAAAAGATCTAAAATTTGTTTTTAGATCAAATTGGCTGAGCTCAGAAATATACAAAGTTATGCAATTTGCAATACACGATCCGAATTAAATCGTTCGTTAAAACTTCGTTTAATTTCATAAGAGTTTTCGTTCAGTCTTCATGGGCTTCACCAAACAAAAATTCTACATAATTATGCTTTCTGTTTAAACTTAAAGCAATTAAGATTTACTTCAGAAACAATTACCTTATCACACATAGCATGGCATGAATGTGTAATTTAATTTCCCTTTACACTGCAGCATTTTCAAACTGTTTGTTTTCCAGTCAGAACCATTTCCATGCTTCGATACTTTAATGCCGTAGTAATTGCAAGCCGTAAATTTTATTTAAGCATTTTTGTTTTTTTTAAGGCCCATCTTTAAGACGGTTGTTAGGCCAGCTCTTTCACAAAACATTTATCTTTCAGAATTTTTCGAAATTCTTGGTTGCAGATAATTTCAAAACTTCGTATCCACTCGACAAAACAGTAACACATCAAGCTGCTCCAAATTATTTTTATCAAAAGATTGTTTTTTAACAATCCTCTAATTTTAATCTAGTTTATAATAAACTTACGTTTCTTTAGCTCCATCTCCACTTAATCCAGTCAACGAGTTCTCTTCTAGTGATGTGCCAGTTCATGTCGTTGAACCTTTGTGTCCTTGACGCTTTGGTCAGTCTCACTATATATCTGTTCCACCAAACAACGTACCTAGCCGTGCCATCTGGCTTACAACTATGTCTTTTTAGCGTTATGATAGAAATTTCTTGCAAAGTATGCACCTAAACTCTCTAATTTTGTTTTTGAAAACCTAAACTTCTAAATTCCAAAATAGCATATCTACCAACTTCCATCTCGTGATCGCTACTCTCACCTGATTTTCAGATAACCTTTTGAGCTGAATCTGTGAAGAAAATTCCCTAAGTTAAATGCCTCAGCGATTTTGGTTTTTATATGGTGAATTGATTAAAAGATCTTTCCAAAAAGCCATTTGTAAGGAACACTACAATATAAGACATTTAGTAATTCAGATTTTTCAAATAAAATTCAATGCCTTCCAACAAGATGAAAGCGATTGGCAGTAGAGATTTTTTATCTTGTGAAAATATCAGTAAACATTAAACAGTAAACAGTAAACAATTCTCTAAGCAAGATGGATAGTTATGAATTATTTAGAACTGCATGATTTACAGTAAAGTATTTTCGGACCTTTTTATAGTTATATTAATGGATACGTTCAAGCTTCTCTACGTTTAAACTGCTGAAACTTTTTAAATAGTTGTCTCAAAAGTCCTATCACAACAAATTACCTGAATAGATAACAACTAAAAACTACAACAAAAAAGGCAAAATTATTTTAGAAAAGTGTTTGTCGTTCTTTATTAACAAATATCTTACAACGCACAGATGCTAAACGCAACTTATCGCTAAAGCTCTAACACATAATCATATGACTCGATTTCACACACACAGATAATTATAACACTTCAGTGCCCTGCCTTAATCAACCACTTAATTGGCTTACTGACGGCCACATTGTTGCGGCACCGCCGGGAATGCAAACTTGGCCGAGCTTGGATCAACACCGTCCGGTAGTCCATCGCTCAGCATCACCGGGAAGTAGGCAAACTTGGCACCGTCACCGCCCGCCGACTTACCCCTCGGTTTTTCCGCCAACGTATCCAGCAGGTTCTTCAGCTTCGCCTTAATGTCCTTCAGTTCATCCTTCAGCTCGTCGCACACCTTCGAGCAGGCTGGTTGCGGTACGAGATCGGCCGGTGGCGCTTGGACAACCGAAGGACACAAATTGCTGGACGCAGTGAACTCTGGCTCTGGTACGGCGGGTTGTGGTGCGGGAGTTGGGGCGGGTGTCACTCGACGAGTGGTCGGTGGTGGACGGCGGGTGGTGGAAGGAGTACGTGGTGTTGGTCGGGGTGTGGTTGGAGGAGCGGCTACCTTTGTTTCGGTGTACAGCTGCTTGCAGGCTGGTGGGAAGAACAGATCCTTCCACTGAACATTCTTCTCCTGAGATGCCTGATACACGTTGTTGCTGTGGGTTAGGCAAATACGATTCATAAGATCGTGCTGCTATGTGGCTTACTAATTGGTACCGATCATCTTTGTGGACACTTACATGCTTCGTTCGAGCCGTGAGATGTAGATCTTGGTGGCGGAATCCGGTGGCACGATGCGGTATCCTTTCAGATCCGATACGTAATGGACGAGATGTGGCTTACCGTCCGGATCGACGAACCCATAGCAACCGTACGTCACATCATCCGGGCCCTTTACTTTGTGCTGGAAATGGTTGTCCTTCTGCTTGACGACGTCCAGCCCGTACTCGAACGAACCTTGCGGTAACCTTCCGGTTAGGTACGAGTTGGAGTTCTTCTCCACGTTAATCTTCACATCGATACCCTCGTCACCGTAGTGGAGTGCGTGTCCGAGTGCAACAATCGTTGCTGCCTACAGAAAAAAAAGAAGAAAAAAAGTTATGAATAAACAATATGTTACACTTCAAATCACGAAAAGAGACATTTATTTAACATGAATCTTGTCACCAAGATAAACCAAAACCAAACCACGCGATATCTTAATAAGTTATTGACAATTTAAAAGTCACTGGGTTAGTAACTTTTGACTGTAAAAACTGCTGTCACTGTCTAACCTTGATCCAATTCTAGCAACATTCCACCAGCTGCAACAGTTTGTTGCGCTGGCTCAGGGTGTTGCCTTGACAAGCAACGTCGGATATCTTATCTTCCCAAAAACGACCGGTCTAAGGTGTTCCACACACAAACGCCACATTCCACAGCACATGTAACCCAAGCGAATCTCACCGTTGCACCATGATGATGAGTAAAGTGAGTTATGAAATTTTCTCTCCTTTTCTCTCTATCTCTCCTTCTCTTCCTCTCTCTTCTCCTTCTCTGCACACTCTCCTAAACCTTCAACGATCCTTATAAGAGCAAGAGTAAAAAAACGTGTCGATGATATATCGTTGAGATCGATACAAATGGGATGAAAGATGGTTTGATATCATCGCTCTTTTTATCGCATTAGAAGATTAATTTTCCCATCCATTCAAACAATTTGCATCTAAATCGAACCGTTAAACGGCGCTTGATGCTTCGTCATGATTGTGCGTACAGTACAGTGAAGAAATGTTCCGCAATGGGAGTGATGGAGGTGCCCAGTAGCTTGTACAATTTTTAATAATTTAATGCCTCAAGATTAAGAGTGAGGCTTAAAGCAAATCAAGCCTAGCAAAGGATCTTTTTTAATTTATTCTATTTAATTCGCCGATCAATCCTATTTTATTCGCCGAATTAATTTGATTCACCAATCACGTTGGTGCAATTTCTAAATTTAAATAAAATGAATAAACATTCATTTTGCCCTATTACACTATTTCACTTAAGTTGTTCACTAATTCAGAACTTATCAGTAAAGCTGTTTAATTCTACTTACCAACACTAGATATTTCATCATTTTCAAACAATTTTCACTATACCACTTTTAGTTGTTTAATTGTTCTAAGGCACTATGTTAGACGACTTTGCACTCGGTATCACAAAATTCACTATTTTGTATCACTTTTGTCTAATTTTCGGTACGTTTACGTTCTATTCCACCGTTACTGTGCGATTTGGAACAAAACGTTCAATTCTATTCCAGAACAGAATGGTATCCTTTTCCACAGATCTGCTCGTCGTGTTCAATCAAAACTACGCCCCCGGGTACGAAGCGTTGGACTGCGTGTTTTGACTTTAACCGCGTTACTCAACCTCTGGCACACAACTGCTGCTGATCGATGCCGTGTCCGATGGTCTTATTTAAACGACTCGCCACTTCCCTCGAGGATTCGGAACAGCCACAGCATCCGGCACCACGGTATCTCGACACAAAACATATGCAATCCCACTCTCACCTCGTCACCCCGAGATCAAGTTCGTACCGTGCGTTATCTATCTGCGCTCCCACAAAAATCCACCTTTTCTCTCCAAAAACAACGAACGCCGAAGAAGAAGAAAACGAAAATGAAAGAAGAAAAAAGCACAACCCGAATATCGCCCAAACCGGAGCGAACCAGCGAATCGGGCATGAAAGCGAAAACCTGTTTTCCAACCAACAAACTGAAGAAGAAAAACAAAAGCTCATCCTCTCCGGCTCCGGCAAACCTTTTGCGCGGGCGACTCGGCAAAGAGTCGCCGTTTGTGGTGGCTTTGTTTTTGTTTACATCTTTCCCTTCGCATATTTTTGTTTTGCACGATCTTCGTTTTCATGTTTGCGTTTCCCTTCCTCTTATCTTAGCATATCGCGATACCGATTCTGCTGTGAAGCTTTGCGGTGTTGTTGTTTTTTTGGGAAAGGTCTACGGGAAACCCGACGCCGTCCAACTGTCGCCTGCTCCCGGAACGCCAAGACGAAGCGTCCATTTGGCCGTTCTTCCTTTTTTGGACCATTTCGCGACCACGATCAAGCCACGGAAAGTTTGGATCGAAACAAAAAAAAACAACACAACGCGCGCACCTTTTTTTCTTACCCCGTATTCTTGTTCTTGATCCGGCAAATGTCTATAAATGGATGGCAAGCAGAAGATGGGTATAGCGACAACCTGGAAAGTTCACGCGATCGCGATGTGGCGACACACCGGATGTTTCCAATTTCGCACTAATAAATGTGAACTCTTTTGGGCGGGCGGAAAGGCGGATGGCGATCGGGAGATCGGGTTTGTTTTCCCAGTTCGAGAACATTACGGCGTTGCTTTCGGGTGGGGGTTAATGTTGTTTGGAAAGCACAACAATTTTTGAGCAAAACAAAATTCCAGAGCGTATCTTTGTTTTCCTTCCAATGGTGGTGACAAATATTTGAATTGATTCGGTAATTGTGACTAAAATAGTGAGATGATTCAGCAATACGATTCGATTGAGACTTTGAAAATTATTTTGCCAACCTAACTAGAATACGATCGTCTGAAATTATGTAATAATTGTTAAAACTGGTAACCGAATGCGTCTGTGAAAAATGAATGGAAAATTCAGTCTAATAAATGCATCATTCATTGAAATAGAAAAATATAGTATGAAAAGTACAAAACTTTTTGTGCTTTTCAATTATGCTTTTGTGATGCTTAAAATCACAATCAAAGTACCTAAAAATATACAATATCCGGTCATAAATCAACGCAACACAATCCGGCTCCTACATCGAAATCAATCAATCGGTCCGTTTATTGAAAACCATTCTATTAACCCACCAAAACTGGTAATAATCACTCCGCCGACTAATGACTGCTAATGACACTGTCAAGAATTTCAACCGGAACGCTGAAATCCATGTCGCCAAAAAAGGCGTTCGGTTTTGTGAACCAATAAAATATCATTATCATTATGTAGCATCTCCAAATCGCCCCGGAAAGGTCGTGCTAGCGCAGGTATTTAAGCGTATAAAGCTTACTTTTATTAGCTAGCTGCTGCGCTGTCCCCACGATAGGCCACATGATCAGTATATCCATTTCGCACGCAAGTACCATCCAAGCGGGTCAACCGTAACACCTTGAACGGTCGGTTGTCCCAGCGGGTGCAAGGATGAAGCAGAATTTTTATGTGTGAAAATTATGAGCTTTTGCCGAGAAAGCTCTCACACCGTGTGATGTGATGACATTTTCAAATATTCCAAGGATTGCAAAACTTCTTACATGCCCAAAGTTTATGCATGTATTGACATGCGATTCTCAAACGTCGAACAGACAAATCGAACGATAGCCAAATCGATGCGGACATTTATTTGTCTTCAGTTTTATTTATCTCAAACCCCATGTCAAATATTGAGAAACGTTGCGTGTAGGTGGGCTTTGATACACGAAGTCTTCTTCACTACTCACTGTGCGCTCGCTATAAAGCTGATGAGATTTCCTCAAAGTTAAAAAATACGAAAACTAAGACACAATAAAAGAACACCTGCATTCATGCTAGATTACTCACCCGTTGTAGGATGCAATCCGAAGCTGTAAAACGGATTACGACGGCCGGTTTGACATTTAAGACGATTGCTTACTCTCGATTATGTTTCGTTCTTGCAACTCTATCAGCGTGTTGCAGCGTTTTAAAAATAAAAAAAATTCTTAATATTCTCCCAAAGACCCATACTTAACCTAAACGGGCGTTAAATCTTAAGCTTGTTGAAATGAACGGGCCATCAAGGCGGTGATTTTACGACCACAACAAGACCCGAGTTTACTACCCTGTGTTGAAAGTGCGAAACGAACGAACGGATGGATGGATGGGTGGTGCGTACCGCACGGACGGACATCTAAATCATATAATCCGTTGTCGCATTTGAATATCCGACTGCCGGACTGCGATGCGAACCTGGAGGTTTAAGCGTCATGCTGCATCTTCAAGAGCAATCTCGCGATCATCACTGTAGACTAAGAAGACTATTAAATGTCAGCCCATTAATCTTCCCAGCAACTCGCTCATCAGCTTCAGCTTTGTCTTGCTGATATGTCCCAGGAAGTCATTTACAGTACCCCCAACAGTGTCTGCGAGCTACAATAATTAAAAACTTCTTCAACCATTCGAGGGTGATATTCCGCGCAAAAACAACAAACAACCAGTGAAGTTAATTTTGGCCCGTCTAAGATAATATTTTTTCGCTTTCAAAAAAAAAAACTGTTCTCCATTTATTTTCCTCCCGTACGGATGCGGGCTTTCGCGAACGTTCCCAGGGAAAGCATTGGGGAGCAATAAAATCAACCCGTTCTTTACGATTCCTATCCGGTTAAGGAGATTTTTTTACTCCCTGTGTCTGTGATCCTTTTTTTTCGGCAACTGTGGTGAGTGTGGCGCCATGATAAGAG
This sequence comes from Anopheles maculipalpis, assembly GCF_943734695.1. Taxonomy (NCBI): domain Eukaryota; kingdom Metazoa; phylum Arthropoda; class Insecta; order Diptera; family Culicidae; genus Anopheles; species Anopheles maculipalpis. Next base: position 95,821,931 of record NC_064871.1, on the reverse strand, counting down.
CGAGAGACACGCGATTTGACTACCTTTAATTTCTGCAATCGATTGGCGTCACCCGGGATGCCATAAAATCGAACCAAGTCTCGGGCGTAACGGCGAGTTAATTGGGTCCACCGAAATGATAGTTTATGGACTGCGGTGTGGAGCTGTCTCCGTGCGAAAATAGCGCATCACCAAGACGGAACTAAACTAATCTTGCCTGAGGGTGTTGTTCTGGGGATGATAACAGAACTTGCCAGAAGGAAAACACTTATTTAGACTAGCCGTTTACGAGCGGTTCTTTGCATTCTGATGAGATTTTCTTGACTCTTCCTTGGCTGAGGCCTGGGGCTAACATTAAGGAAGCATTAAAGTGATATTTTGCTAGCATCTAGCTTTGCCTCTGCTGTAGACACATTCTTGACAACTTACCGCCATGCCTAGGAACTTCAAAAGTCCCCTACACTACATTTACTCCACTCTATCCGACTCAAACCAGTTCTCACTTCATTCAATCTTAATTTAGTTTAAGTGCAAGGTCCCGGGGCACATGTTGAAACGTGTGTTTGATGCAACAGCGAACCTTTTCGAAGTTCGTTGCACCATTATTGCAACAACATTATTGTAAAATAAAAATGGAGCCCTGACCATCGAGCTCGAGCTAAGCAAGCACCCTTTCTAACAAAAAAGGGCTCGCTACGACTGAACCGATGCAGTTGCATAACGCGAATGACATCCAGCGCATCAAGGGCAGCCATATTAGCATAAGCTCGTCCTACGGGCCATCCACCATACCCAACGCTCCGTGACGTGGCCGATGCGCATCTCATTAGCTAGAAGTAGAAGAAAAAAAACGAGCTTCGGGAGGTGCTACGAGAGCTTAAAGGGGGACGCACGGTTTATCGTTTTCGTTTCGTTTTCTACTCGTTCGGCATGCTAAATGATCGCGGGCTGGCAGAAACTCCCGAAGCGAAGACGACCTTGTGACGGCATTTCTCGGTCAATATTCGCTCATCGCCAAACGAGAAACGTCTACCGAAAACGCTGGGGAAACGATGGGACGCTCATTAACATGGAGCCTGTGTTTTGGAGCAGCTGGTGGAAAGTTGGGAGTTGTTACTACGGCGCGCAACCAAGCCAATGCAGCTGCGTTTACGCGGTAGAGATTGGACACGTTCGTTTCATGCTTTCATAACTCATTATAATGCATTTCACTGGCTCTAGGATGCTTATTACTATGTACTTGAACTTTGTTCAAGTTTTATTAAATAATTCAAGAAATGAAAATAAAAAAAGAAGGAGCAAGACAGTAACGAAACATTAAAGGAAAAATTTAAATCACAGGAAGAAGGCAAAAGAAGAAAAATAAAGCAACAGAAAATGAAAACTGAACTCAAGCTCAGTTTTAAAGTAAGCAAAGGTTATATGCATTGAAAATAATACCTTTGAAGTGAAAATTATTATTACCCCCATAACCAACATAATATTTTCTATCATTTTCTTCAATCCTTCAAACATAGAACAGGTTTTCAAGCTGTTGAAGATTAAAATTTTATCATCCGCTGATTAGCCTTAACTGTTTGAACCTATTGTCTGCCCCTTTTCTAACTCGCAAACGATTATCGACATAGAGGCGTCAAGCGACAGACAATATACTGACGCCAAAGGTCCCCACGAGAAGCAGCGCGAGCATAAGGTTCACACTATCAGTAAAATCCTATCATCTACACCATCAGCACAGCAAACTCAAATTCAAATCGTCATCTGTTGGAGCCGAGACAGGACAGAAGAAAAAAAAACGAAACAAAGCCAAAGAACGCACAAACGAAACGTGCCAGTAGCAAATGTGCAATAACAAATTCCAATGCAAATTCGATTGCCGACAACATTATCTTCACTGCGTAGCATCATCGGCTCCACGAT